>NW_026562394.1:222500-3020000 GCF_027474105.1 Poeciliopsis prolifica
AGAAGTGAATAAATGATCAGTGCGGCTGTTGTCTTTCAATCCAGGTACAACTGCATAGAAATCTGATTTTAGGTTATGTTTGATTTTTTTTTTTCTTTTTGACAATCATGTAGATAGAAGTGTTCATTGTAGCATCCTTTCTATCCAGAATGGTCTTCCTCCATGAAATTTAACTTAATTTGTAATAGTCATTGTGAGATTATGTTCATTTTCATACACTTTATGATTCATCTCCTGTGAAATAACCCCAGTTTCTTCTCAGTGTATCTGTTTAGCTTTCTTTGTTTTTCTCCCTCTGAATTGGTCTTCATTTTTTTAAAAGTAATCAGCTTTTCATCCATTTTTTGGATTTTAAAAGAATTTGAATTTAACTCTGGCTGCACATCAAAAATTGCATTTGCACTCTACATTTTTTAGTGTTGTAAAAGGATGGTTTCTTAAATTTAAAAAGCTCTTTTCTTTTTTCCAGTTACGTGGCACAGTACATTTTAAAATAATGTAATTTACTTGTTTCATGAAAGCTTGTAAGATTCAAACTTGAAGTGTTTTATGCAATTTAATAATGTAGTTTAAAGTTAAAAAGGTCTCTTTGTAACTTTATTTTATTTTTAGTTTTCATGATTTATGTGATTTTCATTTAGTTTCAGATTTATATGTTTCAGGGCTCATGGAGGAGGACGTGGCGTGTCTCTCAGACTCCACCTCTGATGAGCGCTCCCTTAGCTCCTACACCTCGGAGTCCATTGATGACAATGGTAGGAATGGAGGACTAAAACCACTTTACAATGCACTGGGCTTATTAAAAGGAGGACATTATGTAAAATCAACAATTTTGAGCTTTATGTTACAATGTCATTCCTGCATTAAAAACATTCTTGGAGTGTTTTTATTTGTTCATTGAAGTTTGAAGAATCCTTGAATCTCCTGCGACAGCCATTCAACATTTGCTCATACAAAGCACTACCACTGCAGTGTCCAGATGAGTCTCCATCTGCCAGTCAGGGTCCTTGTTTGTTTGTTTTGGGAATTTTCTTGGGATTAAATGACCTCTGGTATCTGCCTTCCTCCGTCTGTGTCATATTGTAAAATGAACAATGAAGAAAGTATAGGCAAAGTTTCACCACTCTCTGTATACAATACTGTGAACAAGTACTGTATTTGTTCTCCTTCATATTTCTTGTTGGTCATTCAGATCACATAGCACATTTTAACATCAACCAGAGAGAAACTGAGTTTGTCAACAAAATCTACAAAAAATAAGCAATTACTGAAAATTACTCCAAGAGCACAATGACAACTCAATCCAAATATCATCAAAAAGAAACTTAGAACAGCATCTAATGCATGATAGTCCTCACTTATTCTACTTCTATCATCAGAGAGATGAGATGAAGGCATTGTAGTATTTCATATATAAATCCATACATCACATGTATGAGAATGTGTTTGCAAGAATAACATGTCCCCTCTGGGTTTCAACATGTGTGCCCACAACCATTTGCATTGTTATATATTACAGTGACACATAATTAAAAATGCACTGACGCTGGTTCTTTTTTTCTATTTTTCTCTTTGTGTTTTCCTTCTAGCATCCATAGTCACAGTCATACGTCTAGTCAATGATGCTGTTGATGATATTGAAAGTGAAGGTATGAAAGAACATCTTCTGTTAACTTCTCTTTCTCTTTTGTGTCTGTCTTCTGTTTCCAAACTCTTTGTTCAGTGGCAGAGCAAAAAGATACAGTGTGCTGAAAGCAGCCCAGGCTGTGCCTTGAATCCCTGTTCTTATTAAGAATAAAACACTCTGCTTAGATTTTCAATATTTTTGTCAGTTTCTGACACCGCGTCTCTCTCTACTTCAATTTTGCCTCTTTGGTTCCTGTGTTGTTTGTCTCCGGCTTTCTCTGACTTTGGCTTTCTCTCTCCCTTTGAAGTGTCAAACATGGACAAAGAACAGCAGTGGAACAGCCCGGGTGAGTGAGACGCAAAGCAGCTGAAAAACATCTTATTAAAAACCCATCCCTCCGACTTCCCTTACCAAACTCTTATCCAAAGCCTGACCTATTGTATACTTTACATTACGGGCACCGAACACTTCTATTAAAGTGTTCGGTGCACCCAATTTTCTAGAGATCATCAGATCTATTTAAGCCAATATATTGATATATTTTGTGGTTCATACTTTAAATGTTAAAGCCTTTCCACAAGCTGTCTTCTGATTGGTGGTTCTAGTGGATTTCTATAAATTAAAATATCATAATATATTTTATGATGTTGCAGAGCATGATGTTTATTTTCTGTTGTTGATTTTACAAACAGGAAACAATTAGGGACCCATAGAAAAAAGAGCAGCATGCTAATAAAAAAAAAGTAAATGCAAGTTTTAAGGGTTGTTATTCAGGTTTACAGAAATGTTAGCGTTCTGAAGATGTTTCCTATGTACTGCACTACACTCAATAGTTGGTTGGCCCAACTTTTAATATCATATTGTTCATAAACGCTATATATATATATATATATATATATAGATAAAGATATATATATATATATATATATATATATATATGTTTTTCTCTTGATCTTAAGTTCAATTGTTTGAATCTTTAAAAAAATGGATAAATTCCTGGCACATCTGCACCAACTATGCTTTTTGTTCCATCTGACTACAAAAATGAAAAGCGCCAAGCTTCTAACATGAGTTCCCTCTCATCTCACCAAAACAGCTCAGCTCACTGTGGCATGTACAGTACATGGGATTTCTTGGCATTTCTTGTGTTCTCTGAAGTGGAGGAGTTGGCAGCGCATCTTTACTGTGGGTGGGTGGGATTGGGTTTTGCTCTGGTGCATCCCACAGATGTTCAAGCAGATTTGGGGCCGAGTAACCACATTGGACTATTTATGTTTTACTCAAGCTTCTGTTGGCAATTTTTCCAGTTTTGGGTGGGTTGCACCGTCTAGAAAAGTTGCCACACAGTGGGAGCGTAATTTCTAAAGCATTACTTGAAACCATATTGTATAGATTCTATCTGGAACAAAAAAATGATATCGTTAGCTCTTTGAAACATCTGCTTTCAACAGTTTTTTTTCTTTTTAATGTGGACCAAAATAAAGCACAGGGTCACATTTTTCTATGAGACAAGCTATTTTACTGTTAATTATCTGTTTAAGCAAAGCAAAGCTTTCACCCCAGCCTTTCAGACAGTCTCAGTGGATTTTAAGGGCACTTTGAGCCAAACAGCAGTGAAAAAGGCAGCTTCTAATACTTTCGCTCTCACACTAAATAGGGCACCAACCACAGTTTGACCTCTGGCTTTTCTCTCCTTATGAATAAATGCATTGCTTTGCTATTACAAAGAATACCCAGTTAGACACCTACAGAATAAGATCAGCGTGTCCCTTCCTGCTACTGTGCTGCAGTCTCATAGTAAATATTAACTGGCTCATAGTTACAGAATCTGTTTGTTCTCAGTTTCCCTAAGTTTCCTAGGCCTAACAAGCATTTCATGTCTGACTCTGTGCAAAGCTGCATTTATCTCCACACATCACCAGCTTACTGAAGTACAATAAAGCCTCCACATGAAATAATACCACACATGTAAAATACATGGCTGAATTGTTTTTAATGATGCATGAGTGCACACTTAATTACACACATAATGCAAGATTAATCCCCTCATAGAACTTAAAGCACTTGGTCAGTAAAAACCAAAAAGGAGTTTTGTGTTGGTTTTTTATGAAACGCTTAATCAACAAAAATCAGTTTTCAGCTTCTGTGGAATAAAATAGAAAAGTAGAACTAATTCTTCATCTAAATTAGATGGTTATAGAGGGTAATTATTCCAGAAAGGGCTAAGCAACCAAGGTGTATTTGAAAGAGTCGAGACAGATGGAAAACAGGAATATTGAAAAGATAATTAGCTTTAATTAACGAGCATTGAATCAGATGAAAACATGCTAGAAACGATTGAATAATACAACTAAAAGTATGGTAATTGGAGCCCAAATTAGTAAAGATTTATCCTCAGAAACGGGCCAACAGTCTTTATGGTTAAAATAAGTCCTCTTTTTACTAGTGTCATCCTGTCCTGAAGATTGTGTGCGAAACATAGAGCAGATTCATCCTCTCTCACTTTTGTATATAATTTTTTGGCCAGAGTTAGGAAAAGCCCCCTAAATATTCTGAAGAGCAACAAACGAGAGCCACATTCAGAGTCATCTTGTCTTACTGCCGCACCTCATGGAGCCGCCCATTTCACATTAATTTCATTATACATGTTTGCAAATATTAAGAAAATGAAATACTTAAAATTAATATGGGCTGGGTTAAATTTTAAAAACATTAAAAATGTCACTTGGGTTTTTTACTCCATGCACTAAATAACTTAGTGTTGTTGCTAAAATTATGATTATGTATCATTTAAAATGGGTTCTTTGTCCATTTATTGTGCCAAAACAGCTTTCTGCATAGCTGCCCACTTCTATCATTGCATTATAGATAATATGTCCACATACAGATCATGTGCTGTTGATTTTCTTTGTTTGTGTTTATGTTCACTTATTGTACACTTATTAGTAATATCCTCCTCTTATCATGCATTTTTGTATCCAGAGTTTGCTTTTGGACTGTATCGTGCAAGTTTTTCTGTCCCATGAGATGTTTGTTTTGTTTCCATTTCACCGATAGCGAGGCACCACCTGCAGAACAAGGATAAGATTTGTGTAGAGTTCGTCAAAGAGTACACTGTGGATTGTAAGAGCATGTATTTATTTATTTATTCCCTCTTTTATTTAAAAAAAATATTATTCCAACCAGAGACCTAGATATTTCAGCAGCAATAGCATGCTGAGAAAGACAGTCCCAATATTTTGTGGTTTTTGTTGGCATGGAAGTCTCATAAATATCTCTTGTCCGTGTGTGTCTTGCATTGCACCCCAGGAGCTGACATTCTCCAGGACACTAATGAAGTGTACGCTTTATCCCACACAGAGACTGACCCCTCTGGCTCCACTCACTTCATCAATATGATACCTTTTCACGCACAGCTCATTAGCCAAATCATGAATTATGCAGTCTGCATGCTGTAGTTTGTAGGAAGTTGTGATTTATTATGTTTTCTCTGTTTTCTCAGAATAATTCATTTAAATGAAGAACACATATCAAAATGTATTTTGTTGCATTAATAAATGTGCAATAATAAATATTCCAAAATGAGGTAAACACATTGAAATTTTTTTTACTTAGCCTCATAACTGGCTTGCAAATTTTCAAATGGTTTATACTGGTGAAGAAAATGATTTATACCGTTCTTCTTTTAAGCTCTTCAATACACAGTATTGAAAAGAGAGCAATAATAATTACTGGCATGTGAAGTGCCTTACAAGCATATTTATCCCTATTTGAAAATTGTAGTAAAATCTGATTAAACTTATCAAGACACAGGAAATGAAAAACCTATAATACCTATTAGATAAAAATCCTATTTGTAATTTACAATCTCAGTGAAAGTCATGGCCTCTTCTAAGGGGGTAAGGTGCAGTGCACAAGAAGTGCTAAGTAGTATTATATATATATATATATATATATATATATATATATATATATATATATATATATATATATATATATATATATATATATATATATATATATAAATTCCCTTCTCACCCACCGCGGGTGGTTCTTATCCTCTGAGCTCGGGTCCTCTACCAGAGGCCTGGGAGCTTGAGGGTTCTGCGCAGTATCTTGGCTGTGCCAAGGACTGCACATTTCTGTACTGAGATGTCTGATGTTGTTCCTGGGATCTGTTGTAGCCACTGCGTTTGGGGTTTACTGCCCCGAGGGCCCCGATGACCACAGGCACCACTGTGGTCTTCACCTTCCAGGCCCTCTCCAGTTCTTCCCTGAGGCCCTGGTATTTCTCCAGTTTCTCGTGCTCCTTTTTCCTGATGTTGCAATCACTTGGTATTGCTACATCTACCACAACGGCTTTCCTCTGTTGTTTATCCACTACGACAATGGTTGGTTCGCCATTACCATTTTGTCTGTCTGGATCTGGAAGTCCCACAGAATCTTAGCTCTGGCGTTCTCCACCACCTTTGGGGTGTTTCCCACTTTGATCTCGGGGTTTCCAGTCCATATTCTGCACAGATGTTTCTGTACACTATTCCTGCCACTTGGTTATGTCGCTCCATGTACGCTTTCCCTGCCAGTATCTTGCACCCTGCTGTTATGTGCTGGACTGTCTCAGGGGCCTCCTTGCACAACCTACACCTTGGGTCTTGTCTGGTGTGGTAGATCTGGGCCTCTATTGCTCTGGTGTTTAGGGCCTGATCCTGGGCGGCCAGGATGAGGGCCTCTGTGCTGTCCTTGAGTCCAGCTTTTTCCAGCCATTGGTAGGATTTACTGATATCAGCCACTTGGGTTATTTGCTGGTGGTACATCCCATGTAGGGGTTTGTATCTCTGGCACCTCAACCTTTGTTCCCTGTTGTCTGAGACATTCACTGAGCACATTGTCTGTTGAGGCTTTGTCCCTGATGTATTTATGGATCTTAGTTGTTTCGTCCTGGACAGTGGTTCTCACACTCACTAGTCCTCTGCCTCCTTCATTGCGGCTCGTGTACAGTCTCAGGGTGCTGGATTTGGGATAGAACCCTCCATGCATGGTTAGTAGCTTTCTGGTCTTAATATCTGTGGCTTTTATCTCCTCCTTTGGCCAGCTAATTATTCCAGCAGGATATCTGATTACTGGCAAGGCATAGCTTTTTATCGCACGGATTTTGTTCTTGCCATTGAGCTGGCTTCTCAGCACTTGCCTTATTCGTTGGAGGTATTTAGCTGTGGCTCCTTTCCTTGTGACCTCATCGAGGTTGCCATTTGCTTGTGGTATACCTAGGTACTTGTAACTGTCCTCTATATCTGCTATTGTTCCTTCTGGGAGTGAGACCCCTTCTGTGTGGATGACCTTCCCCCTCTTTGTGACCAGCCGACCACATTTCTCTAGTCCGAATGACATCCCAATGTCAGTGCTGTAGATCCTGGTGGTGTGGATCAGTGAGTCGATGTCTCGCTCACACTTGGCGTACAGCTTGATGTCATCCATGTAGAGTAGGTTTTTGAGTCTGTATCCGTAGCCAGTCTTGTTGATAACTTGGCTGAGGGGGTTCAGGCCTATGCAGAACAGTAGCGGGGACAGAGCATCTCCTTGGTATATGCCACATTTGATGGACACTTGTGCAAGTGGTTTGCAGTTGGCTTCAAGGGTGGTTTTCCACAGCCTCATCGAGTTTGCAATGAAGGCTCTCAGAATCCTGTTGATGTTATACATCTCTAGGCATTCAATGATCCAAGTATGCGGCATTGAGTCATAGGCTTTCTTGTAATCAATCCAAGCCATGCACAGGTTGGTGTGTCGGGTTTTGCAGTCTCGGGCAACTGTGCGGTCTACGAGGAGTTGGTGTTTGGCTCCTCTGCTATTTACACCGATACCCTTCTGTGCCATGCTCATGTGTTTATCCATGTGTTTGCTTATCTTGGCCGCTATGATGCCTGACATGAGCTTCCAGGTTGTGGAGAGGCAGGTTATTGGTCGGTAGTTGGGTGGGACTGGACCCTTTGTTGGACCCTTCTGGATTAGGGTTGTCCGCCCTTCAGTTAACCATTCAGGGTGAGTCCCACTTTGTAGCAGCTGGTTCATTTGGGCTGCCAGTCGCTCATGGAGAGCAGTGAGATTCTTTAGCCAGTAGGCATGGATCATGTCAGGCCCTGGTGCTGTCCAGTTTTTCATACCTGAGACTCTTTCTTGAAAATCTGTCACAGTGATGGTTACCGGGGCTTGCTCAGGGAGGTTGCTGTGGTCCTCTCGTAGAGAGATCAGCCACTGTGCATTGCTGTTGTGGGACGCCTCCCTTTCCCATATGCCTTTCCAGTATTGTTCCGTCTCCAGCCTTGGTGGGTCTGCTCTGTTGTTATTGTTACCCTGCCATTGAGAGTACACCTTAGCTGGTTGAGTGGAGAAGAGCCGGGTTAATCCTTCTGGATTCATTCTCCCTTGTGTATCTCTTTAGGCGGCTGGCCAAGGCTTGGAGCCTCTGTTTGGCAGTTTCAAGTGCTTCAGGTATGGGCATCTGCCTGTACTTTCTGGGTACTGGTCTTTTCATTGCACCCTTGTGGAGCTCTGACAGTTGGCTCACTTCCCTATGACTCAATGCCGCATACTTGGATCATTGAATGCCTAGAGATGTATAACATCAACAGGATTCTGAGAGCCTTCATTGCAAACTCGATGAGGCTGTGGAAAACCACCCTTGAAGCCAACTGCAAACCACTTGCACAAGTGTCCATCAAATGTGGCATATACCAAGGAGATGCTCTGTCCCCGCTACTGTTCTGCATAGGCCTGAACCCCCTCAGCCAAATTATCAACAAGACTGGCTACGGATACCGACTCAAAAATGGGGCCAACATCAGTCACCTCCTCTACATGGATGACATCAAGCTGTATGCCAAGAGTGAGCGAGACATCGACTCACTGATCCACACCACCAGGATCTACAGCACTGACATTGGGATGTCATTCGGACTAGAGAAGTGTGGTCGGCTGATCACAAAGAGGGGAAGGTGATCCGCACAGAAGGAGTCTCACTCCCACAAGGAACAATAGCAGACATAGAGGACAGCTACAAGTACCTAGGTATACCACAAGCAAATGGCAACCTCGATGAGGCCACAAGGAAAGGAGCCACAGCTAAATACCTCCAACGAATAAGGCAAGTCCTGAGAAGCCAGCTCAATGGCAAGAACAAAATCCGTGCGATAAACAGCTATGCCCTGCCAGTAATCAGATACCCTGCTGGAATAATTAGCTGGCCAAAGGAGAAGATAAAAGCCACAGATATATATATATATATATATATATATATATATATATATATATATATATATATATATATATATATAAAATATATAATTTCACTTTAAAATAAAACATTACTTCAAAATGAATTAAAATATGAACTGAATCTTTGAGTGAATCACTTATAAAGGTGGAACTGGCAGAAAGTGCAATGAATGTTCAATATTTAAACAATTTCAGGCAATGAATTTGTAAGACAAAATTAAATAAAATAACTACTAATATATTATAGATATAACTTTGATAAACAAAAGCTAAAAATAGTTGTTCAAATAGACATATTGGGCAGTATACAGAAAACAGTTGCTTTGAATTTATTGAGCAACTGACATCTTCACTGTTTTACTCATGTGTCCCTCTAGACTATTGGTCTGGAGAAAAAGTTATGGCACACGGGATTTGGCCCCTGGGCCTTGAATTCGACATGTGGTTAAGATCAAATGATGGATGTGCTAGAATGACCAAATCCAGACCAAAATCCATTCCAGATCTTTTTTACAAAAAAATAAAAACGTAAATTAGTCCTTTTCAAATTTGGATTTGTAAAGCCTTTTTAAAAACATTTATACATTTTCTTATGACTATACTTTAATGGATGTCTATCACATAAAATCCTGACAAGATATGTCGTTTAAAGAGACAAACGTTTAAAAAAAAGTTCATGATGTATAAATGCTTTTATTATGGCACAGTACTTGGTGCTCAACTCGCTTCAGTCAACTTCCTGTAGTTATGGTTATGAAATGGTTTTGAAAGTGCAGCTACGTTTTACTGATGTGAAACCCATTAAAACGATCATATCATTCCTCCTCACACTATCCAAAAGACAGTAAAAACGGTTGTTTTTTATACTAAGAACTTCATGCCTAAAGCAGTTTAGCATCATTAGTTTTCATGCAGTGGGGCCTCGGGCTCATAACGCAGCATGTGAGCTTATATATTTCAGCTCCTCATTAAAATAATATTTCTTGTCCGTAAGATACTTCCAAACCACCTAAAGAGTTGCTTTCTGTCTTTTCTTTTTCAGCATACCGGTGGGAGACTTCCTTCCAGAGTTTGAGCTGGCTGTCACCGTCACGGTTGCATCCGCCAGAGGTGGGATACCATTACAACCTCAGTGACGCCCAGCAGAACATCAGACGTGGAGGCAGCACACGCTCCCTCCAGCTCGACTCCAGAATGATGAGCTGCAGCGGTGACAGAGGCCATGAGTCGGGCCAGGCGAACAGGAGGAGGACCTTCCAGTGGGAGAGGAATCAGTCTGGCGAGTGGGAAAGAAGACAAACTGTGCACAGAGATGAAAAGAGGAGACACGAAGGGGAAGGGAAAAAGACAGAGATGAGAAGCAGGGATGTGGCGGCGCACCACAGAGAACATCTGCAGCTGCATGGCCATGACAGTATTGAAGACAGCTCTTCGCCTATTTACGAGGAGTACAGAGAGGCCTGCCATGATCCAGAGCCAAATGACGACTCCGAGAGTCTCTATGACACTCTACCGCCAACACGGCGAGCGTACGAGGGATACCCGTCAAGCCCACCAGGCCTCAACCTGCACCCGGCTCAACTCATGCCCCCTTTGAGAGCCTGGGATCTACAGGAGGAGGAATGGAGGCGATCACAGGAGGAACAGGACGGACTCGGCTCTGCCGGTCTGAGCGGATCTGGAGATGAGCTCGAAAGACTTCTGAACCTGGTGTCGCTCAGAGCCAGGAGAGCCACTCGGACGAACAGAAATTCAACTGGATCTGAACCAACAGGAAGCTGGGAGGGGTGTAAATGAACCATTAACCAGACTGCTTACAGAATGTTTAGAACATTTATTAATCCTTTATGAACAGCAAAGAGGCAGCAATTCTCTCTGACTTTATTTTGTGTTTATAATACAACACCTCTGCTGCAGCATGTAAATATAATTGTACAGGGATATTAAAAAAAAAAGACACACATGCGTCTGTTATGCTTATCCTGGTGTAAACAAGCACTAATCCACCACCAATCCCTTGGATCTTCGATAAGCTGCAGGAATCAGAGGAAATTCATGTGTTCTCTCAACGCCTTCACCTGTGCCACGTGAGAATCGTCCGTGATTGGCTGTGAATCAAAGCCGATACATATATTATTTAGAGCCACTGAAGCACTGCATTCATCTGTTTCTCTGTTGTTGTTTGGGGTTGAGGGGGGCAGGTGGGGATAATATCAACGTGCGTCTATGTGTTGTGCGCGTCATACATTGTATTTTTCCAAACATAAAAGCTCACACACACGCACACAATCGCTGTGTGAACTCAGCCTCACATTTCTTAGAGCTTTTATTATTTTCACTGGCACATGCTTGGGGTTGTTTGGGTGAGATCTTTTCACCCACGTCCTACTACACACAGCCTGAGCTGAGCTATTAAGATTACCAATGCTGATACCTGGGGGATTTTTCCTTAATCATTTAATTATTCTATGAATATTTATTTGATAACTACTCATTTGTGAGAACTTCTTTCGTGAACACATCATGGATGTTATTGTGTATTTAAAATTTTTGCCAACAGTTACGTTTTTCTTTTTTTCCCCTTGCTTTAAATTTATGCGTGAAAAGCTCTTTTAACATGCCTGATTTTGTAATTAGTATAAAGTGAATTGAAAAAGCTTTCAGGCTCTTTGAAATTTTTAACCTTTTGTCTTGTTCTGTGTATTTTCATGGGATTTGTGCAATTGACAAGCCAGGTAGTGTATAATTTTGAAGTTTAAAAAAATGTTTTTTTTTTTCTTTTTACATAGACATATCTAGCAACTAAATAAAATTCAGGGTAATAAATTTCCTTTAAAAGTCACCTAATTCATTAATTGGAGTCCACATATGTTCTAATACTAGTTCTAATTCTAATTTTAAAATAAATATGTCATGATATGCAGTGAAGAGATGGTGAGGAAGACTCCAGGACCAGGTTGAAAGAAGAAATGATGATGATTTTAATGATGAAGTCAGCAATACCATGTCCAAAAATCCAGGCAGCACAGAAATGAGCAGAAGGCTAAAGCTTAGCTATTGGTAGCATCTGGTTGAGACTACTAATAACTGACAGCATACAGTCAGTTATTAGATGACTGAGACTGCTTGACACACTAGACAGATTAGACAAGGACCCGACAAGGAACACAGGTGTGATTAAATACACAGAGTGTAATCAGGAAACGAGACATGGCTGGGAACAATCAAGGGGTAGACAGGACAACACGGAAACTAACTGAAAACGACACAGAAACCTAAATCAACACAGAGAAAAACCGAAATCCTCACAAAATAAAGTTGTTCAGTTAAGGCCTTGGTTGTTTATGAAATTACTTTAATGATGAAGTCATGGACAAACAAGATTATGAAGATTATGAAGAGCCACTGAAGCACTGCATTCATCTGTTTCTCTGTTGTTGTTTGGGGTTGAGGGGGGCAAAATATACCATTTTTTCAAATGGTATATTTGAAAAAAGTGAAAAAGTTTAGCAGAACTGTAAACATTTCAGCTCATGACTGTTTTACCTAAACAGACTATCCACGAGAGGAGAGTTTTATTTGAGATGCCTGTGGTATTTGTGGAGGACCTGCTGAGATGCAAACCTCAGGTGCAAGAATCTCTCAATAACTATTTATTTCACCGAAGAATTCTGGTCTTTATGAGAGAGTGGCAAGAAGGAATTTATTGTTAAAACATTATTACATATAAAGTATATTCATTTCTTACAGTGGTCCTGTCAAAGTACAGAGCTGAATAAAATGTATAAAGTCTGAGCTATTTTATAAAGAATGACGACACAAAAAACTATTCTCTAGATGTGCAAAACATACCTGGTAACATACCTCAAATAACATGCAGGCCTCATTTCATTGATGAAGCCAAATACATGTCATTCTTTGATTTCTATAATTATTTTCTTTCATTTCACAAATGCACTACTTTGGGGCAGTTTATTACATTAAATCCAAATTTAAAAAACACATTGAAATTTGTGATTGTAAAGTGATAAAATATGAAAAGTTTACATGTATACAAATATTTTAGCTATGTACAGTATAATTTGTGTGCATTCCTCAGACAGACTGAAGGACAGAAGCCCATCCTTTGTACTCATGTTAACAGGAGAAATAGATTCTAAGGCATTTTGTGTTGAAAGGCTCAGAAAATATTTGGAAATGCAACAGTGACGTGCAGAATCACTCAACCCAGGATACGCACATGGCTGGTGCTCTGATAGTACAGGGGAAATGTTATCGTGTTGTCTGTTCAAGCACAATAAAGGGAAATCAAATGTGAATAAATTAACTCCAAGATGAACACCGCATGAATTAGGAGTTGGAGAATTTTGTGGCAAACTCGATAAAGCATTCCAGAGTCCAGTGCAACTGTGGACAGGAAACAAGCCTATCTAAATATCTTCTTTATAACTATAAAGAACGTCAAATCCTTCTTTTAACTGATGCTCATTATATAAAGTACATATCCAGACACAGGATTAAAAAAAGAAAACATTTACATGTCATAAACACGACATGCAAGGTGAAGGGTGTAAATGCAAATCATCCACATTTGACAGCATGTAATGAAATTCAAGGGCAGACTATTTTGCTGAATTGATTTGCTGAAAGAATGTTGAGAATTTCAAATTGAGAGGTACTCTCCCCAAGGACTCTGTGAAAGTGCTCCAACATCAGCCACTAATGGCCACGTGTCCCGTGGCCCATCTTAACGCGGTCATTATCAGTCTCAGTGTCAGCGAAGGCAGCGGTGTCTCTCAATGTGAGGCCTATCAATCCATCCATGCATTCCAGTTACTCATTCTTATTCCGCTCTGCCCTGTCAGAGGGCTTCTGAAGCGTGTCCCCACTTCGCACGAGGCATCGGGCTGGGAAACATCCCAGACAGGTCAGACTAACACGTGGACAAACACATTCACACCTGTGCGCACTTTACAGTTTCCAGTTCACCTGGTCTGAATGTCTGTAGACTGTGGAAGACAATGCCCCAGCCCACACCCATAACCCCCTCAACTCCCCACCAGGAGCCTGATGTTAAAACCCAGAAATTTCAACAAGGAATAGAGACTTCTGATGGCTGAAATAAGCCTTTTATTCCATAGCTGACTCATCTTGTAAACTTCTTTTAATGGCAAATGGGTTTTAAATTATTTCAGGTCACTGATGAAGCACATTATTATGTAATGCATTGTACACCATCAGAACTTGAACATGCACCAATCAAGCAGATTTGGACTTCAGTCAAAGAAAAAAAAGGTTATTTGTCCTCAGGATGAAAATGTGCTTCATATTCATGAGCAGTTTTGCTTAATTATTTCTCAAAGAGGACTACGACAGACACATAATTCCCATAACCATCAGTGTGTCATACTTCATATATGTTTTTCTTTTCCCACCTCTCCAGAATCTAGCAGATTTGCTTAGCAAAGCTTAAGCTTGTTTAATGTCCTGAGATTGCACAGAAGTGTTGGGACATTTTCTGGAATGTATGCACTGTGGAATCAGTCAAGCAAACAAAAAAATCATTTTAGAGAAAACCTGAGGTTATTTTTAAAGCTGTTATGATTGTATCACACATATAGATTGTTGGTATTGAATGTCAACAGCTGTGCAGATTGCAGAATAATCTTTGCTGCATTATGTTGTTTTTGTTTCCCTCTGAAACGGATTTGTTTGCTGACTTGAATAAATGAATCCAGTTTATTGTGTAGTATTCCTCATGGCAGCAAATTCATTCCCAAAATGACCCAGTTCAATGATTGAATCATGCATCTACAATCAGAATTGTTAAATGGTATACAGATTTTTTTTCTTTTTATCGAATTGACTATGGGTTTCATATTTATATAAAGAAGTATTGTATATTTGTAAAAATCATTATTTTATTTAGCAGTTACATAACAAGAAACTTAATACACATGAGGTCAAAGCCTCCAACTTGCCTGGAACAGAACATATAAATGAGCAAACACATAAAACAGAAAGACGCTACCTGGAATTTGGCTTTTAACATCCTTTAAGCTTTAAAAATTCTCATAATCAGACTAATAATCTGTGAAAAACTGATGTGAAAGATAAATTTCTCACTTCATAATTAAATTAGCAGATGCATAAATTAAGCAATTATTTATAGTCCTAGTAGATTTGAATTTTTAAATATCTCTACTCAAGCAAGATGTTTGTTTCTGATAAACGAGACGAACGAGACAGACATCTTACACAAGATCAGAAAACAATGTTATGAAACAAAGGCATGCTGAAAATATTTATTCCCCATCGATCCACTGTCTATACCCACTTATGCCCATCACCAGGCACAACTAGGCAACCAGATCCAAACCCAGCACCTTTTTTGCTACAAGTAAATCATGTAACTCACTGCACCATTGTCAAGCCCAGTTTACTTCCCAATGCTAGGTAATAACTATTAAAAGTGACCTCAAATCATATTTACTAAATGTGATTAACAAAACCTAAAATTTAAAAGACTGTTGTCTCTCAGAAGAAAAAAAATGGAGGTCAAAGTTCTATTTAAATCGATGAGATGAGAGAAGAAAAGTTTTGTAGAACTTCTTTGACCCGACAGCATTTACTGCTAGAGCAATCCATCTCAGATTGTGCCTTATTCAGTCAGACGTGGCTATTGAACTCCCTGCAAACCCAGAGAAAGCACCCGACTCCCTTGGCTGTAAGGGAACAGTCAGGTTTCTGCTCTAATATTACAGTTATGGACTTCCTTCACAGCACATAGGGAACACAGTATTTGCCCCTGCAATTTATCAGTAACAGCAACATCTGCCATAACTTGGATGATTGATCTATAATCTGAATGGGAAAAACAGTTGAAAGTTCACAAAGGCTACAAGCTTCTTTCATTCTGGCTAAATTATGGAATCCAGCAAGAGTAGCCAAAGTGGGCAGTAGAGGAAAATAGTGTTTGACAAAATCAAGAAGAGTTTAAGAGAATTGTTACTACAATCTACAGAAAGTTAATTTGCATTTATTTCAAGGCAGAAGTTTTTAGATGATCTCTTTTTGCCTTTAATATTGCCATCAGTAACTGATTAAAACTAATAAAAATAGGTGATTTTATTATGTCACAAAAACATTAAACATGTTGGGGGTATTAGAAACTTGGAATTGGGGTTGAGATTCATATGCCAGGAAAAACAACACCCTAAAGCATACTGTCAGAACTATGGAATGTCATAAATTAAAGCATATTTACGAATCAGATCCAATCAGAGTCCCAGATCTAAATCCTGAGTGAGAATTTATGAAAAATCTTTTAAATTATATTCACAGACTCTCAATTTTGTCTGAATGAGCTCAGCACTACTTTCTGTACGTCTCCCTCATACAATCAGGTATGTAGGTATTGTAGTTTAGTTTGTGGTTCTTATGTGAATGTTGGCAGCTTTGTTCTTGCTTTCAGGTCTCTCTCTTAGCAGAATCAGATGAAGCACAAAAGGCTAAAATGGATACAAAGACAAGCTCAAGGGAGTCAGTTCTCTGTTCTCATTAGCCTGGTAAAAATTAATCCATCAAAAGGTAAAATGTTCATAAAACTAGATGAAACTTGTCTCTGTTAAGTCATTAATGAAAGTTTTACACCCTAATTTGTGATAATAAGCTCATCTTGCTATCTATTGCGATTACAAAACCTTAATTTATATTAGGTAATGCATCATTGAGGGTATTATTTCATTAGTTATACTAATCAATTTATGTTTTGGTAATTTGATGTGTGTTTTTGTGGCTAAATTGAAGTGAGAGTCACTTTTTAAGCCCAGTACAGCAAGGTATGCAGGCTGGACAGTCCTCCTTTTTCAGTGAGACAGAAGTCCATTGCACTACCATTTTGAGAAACATTAGAATATGTCAAATCTTCATTGTGGTAAGATTATGTAAGTTTTTCTTAAATCGATGAAAGATTATCATCATGCACGGCTGGTTAACTCAGCTGGTCAGAGCGTAGTTCAATCCCCATACTGGCCAATTGAAACATAAATTCTTTCAGAAAATCAACACTTCAAAATAGCAGAAGGCTTTACATTAAACCATTATGCACAGGAATTGATTAACAACATATAAGGCCTGAAACATGGCTGCTCAGTGGTCCCCATCTCAGCTTATTTTAACATTTGACAGAATGAAGAACTGGGGGTATCCAGCCAATGCAGTCCTTCAGAGACGTTCCAAATGAAAGCTCTAGGACAAATTCTGTTTTATTAAAAGTTAGTTTTACCCTAGAGCGACAGAGAACAACTATTTTTATTAAAAGATATATGAGACATATGGCTGGGAGCAGCCAACACAACATGGTTCCACATTTTTCTGTGCCCTGTGGCGTACAAGCTAGTAGAACAGAGACTGAATAATGGTCAAGAGCAAATGTTAAAGGTGTCATATAGGACTATAGACTCCCACATGCTAGAACATACGGACGGTTGATATTTGTAATTGAGCGTACTGTACATTCATTTCGTCTAATTCCTTTATTTCCCACAATATGAATGGAACTTGCAAGTTTTTTGAGCTAGTTGGGTGCCTAGCCCTGTTTTTCTCCACCAGGGCAGCCAATGCACACCTGTTAATCTAGTACCAAGTCACAGTGTGGTCCTTGTGTCCCGTTGCGACTGGTTGGGCTAAATCAACCATGTCAGGTTGATGTTGCATACAAAACAGTTGTAAAAACGTACCTTCTCGTGGTACCGCAGAGAGCTGCTTTCAGTCCACATTGAGCCCATATTGAAATCAAGTGGACCTCCGTGGAGGTACACCTAGATATGTGGAGGCCTTAAACCTGTGTTCACCTAACTGGTGGGATTAGCAACTTGCCTTTCCCTTTATATTTATTTAGAAAATTCACCAAACTCATGAATGTCGTAATCTGTTGATGTTTGCATTTTTTTTTCACTTGTTACTTTTCCTGATTGTTTCTTTGTGTTTTGGTTCAGCTCCCTCTGTGTTTACTCTGAGTCTTATGTTCCCTTCTCATTTCCCTGATCACTGTTCAGCATTCCCCTGAATAGGCTCTGTCATTTGAACCAGCTGCAACACCAAAACCTATGACAAGAAATTTATTTACTCATTTTATGCTTTTATTGTACCTGCCACTGCAGAAGTTTGTTTTTTCTCCAAATGTAAACTAGTTATCTGCTTTCCCCAAAGGGAGCCATTGTTGTTTGAATGAGGAGTGTTGAATTTATCCATTGGTAGAAAATTGTTCTTATTGAATTAAGAAAAGATTTGATGCTTTTTAGATGGTCTCATTTTGGAACATATTTAGCTGTTCCAGTTTACATGCTTGGAGGACTGATGAGACTAATTGCCTGTGTGTGGATGTTCACATTATAATTTAATGCAGAATGAACAGTCAATGGCCTTGAAGTGACCTCAACATGTAGAACTTGTATCACCTCAAATCAAACACACACAGTACACATGTCAGAGTGTGTGTTAACACTCTGACATTGGACAATCTGAACATCAAAAATTCTCACATGCTCAATCAACAGTGTCTGCACTCTTCTTTTGCTTCTCAGTTTTATGCTGCTCTTTACAACCTCCTCTTGTGAAAAATTGTCATGTTTGACATCCTTCATTGATGTAAAAGTCAGATGAAATGTAGCAACAATAAAATCAACCCCTCCTTTTAACATAGTCATAGTCATAATCAATATCATCAGAGATCAAAGCCCAGAGGAAAGGACTCTGGTGCTTGGTGATGGCACTTTTTCCAAAGTCATTAGCAAGCAGCTACACATCTCAGTTGTGAAAATTCAGTGAGTCAGACCTGAAGCACAGGAAGAGAACAATCTACCTCATCACACGAGACCTTGGAATAGTTTTGAAAGATTGAACAATATTTGAACTAGCAGATTCGAAATGTCAGTGGTAGTTTCAAATTTATTATCGTAAAAAGCCTTTCTAGCAGAAGTGACGTTAGATGTGAAAAGACAGGATTGATTTATATCCTGCTGGATCGCTGAAAGTGTGCCAGTTATTCTCAACTGCCTCTGTTTGGCATCATTCAACCTGTCATGTTTAGTTTTTAGTTGGACCCAAATGGAGCCAGAACTGGAGGAAGAAAGGTGAAGTTATAAGTTATTTAAATGATTAAACAAATTAAGGTATTGGAGTCATCACAAAGGGAACAGTCACCAGTAACAAACAGTATAATGGAAGAAATGCAGGACCTTAAATACTGAGAAAGGCAAGGAAAATGGCAAAGAAGCCAGATAAACCAAGAAAATGTGACACAGCTGTGGCATGAAAAAATCAAGAAATCGAGGAAAAGAGACTAATTAGTACAATAGGGAGCAGCAGTAAGACTCTAAGGGACACATAAACCAAGAGGTAAAGCTAATACAGATTTAAAATAAATAAATTCAAATTCACAAAGAACAAAACACAAGTAAAAACTAAGAAACTAAACACAATGGAATGAACTACATCTACACTGTTTGTGTTGGGGTTGTCCACAACATTCAAACTTTGCACAGCAGATGCAAAACAATTAGATGAACAACAACAATGACAAAAAAGAAATGTAAAACTAAACTGAGTCCTAAGGACAGTGACTTCATATTCAGATGACCTCACCCCAACCTAGACTTTTCACCCTAGTATTAGAGCTGCAACAAAAATCAACTGCTGTATGCAAACTTCCTGGCTCTTAAAGTTTGAAGATCTGACACAAAAAAAGGTTTAATTTGGGGTCACCTGACACCAGCAACAAACAATAAGCCACAAATTATTCAAGTAGTTTGCATCACACATGACTATGAAGAAATATTGTAGAGAAATTAACACTGATATTGCAGCTTTTAAAGCCTAGCAAACAATTTGTAGTGTTTTTCAGTAACTTCTTTCTAAAAGGTGGTGTTTGCATAACATCTCTTTCTTTGTCTTTCTCTCTTTTTTTCCTGTTTATTTTACTTGTACTGATGTTTTTATCTTAAGTCTTTATAGGATGCATCCCTTCCAGCAAAAACTTGCATAACATCTTCGCCTCAAGCATTTTGTGTGACGCAGTCAGAACTAACAATAACAATATAAATTGTACTCAGGAGGTAGAAACAGTCCTGCTATCTTGTCATTTAGTTCTTTTTAAAATAATTCTGACAGAGATTATGCAACATGCATCAATAACTTGCGCTGTCTCTTGTGTTTGATGATTGTCCTGCCTGTTTATTGTCTTCCAAGTATGCTGACTACTTTGGTGACAGATGCAGGGTCAAACCAAAGGCAGATACAAGTGTGGGAAAAGAGAGGTGGCGCAATAAGCAAAGTCACTGTTGTGTTTATTCATCATGCTACTGATGAAATTGATCAGGAGCTGCCAGTCAATGCAATGCTAAGTTTTTATTTGTCCATCTGGCATTTACGCCACACAATCAACTAAGCCAAATAAAAGCTTTGTTTAAACCCCTTCTACTTTTTTTCCCCCAGCTTCATTTTTCCTGCTTGGATTCTGTCATTGTCTCTTCTCCAGATCTGGTTGGACACAGCAGGGTAGGAGAGGCATGAACGGAGGGATGAAAGAATGTTACATAAAGTAGGAGGGGATTGAAGGATATATCACGTAAGAAAGGCAACAGTAGAGTGGAGAACAGGGAAAAGTGTGAGAGATTACCATTCCCCTAGTTCTTGCTCATTGAGGGGTAGCTGTGTGGGTGATTTTAAATCCATGCTGTTCTCAGTAACACCAGGATTACAAACTCAGCCAGACCTAATCTATGTGCCTAACATCTGCCTCTGATGACTGAAACACATGCAACCAGAATCATATATATATATCTCACACATGCTCAAAAAGAAGCACACAAATTACCTTTAGGTGCAACCAGGCTCCTTCAATAGAGACTTTGATCAAAGATGCAACATACCTGAACTGCAAAACTAAAGGTAAAGCATAACAATAGGCAAAACAGATATCTAACGTATCGATGTTTGTATTGGTAAAAATATGTTTAACATGCTAAATTACAGGAATTCACAGCAGATAACACTAATCCTAACATACAAGGAAATCAAGACAAATATGTTCACAAGGTTATTGGTATTAATTTAGAATGACACAAGATCAACTTATTGCTTATTGAAAAATATTACAAAGGCAGCAGAAAAGTCTTTTTTAATGAGGACAACTTCAAGATACTTATGAGGAGAAATCATTGGTAGGTATTGCTCAAGTGTATTTTTGGCTCAGTTTCAACAAGGCCAAGGAGCGAACAGAATGAGAAGTTGTGTAAAATGATATTGATTTTCTGCACTGTTTTAGAAATGTAACCTGCCATGGTTTTAGTTTAGAAATGGCATGTTGGGCATGCGTCTAAATATTACGCAATTAAAGTAAGAGTAAAATAATGTATAAGATAGTTTTATGACTAGTAAAAATGTCTTGGCAATCCTCCCCACAGGGTTCTTTACAGAGAACACAAATTCCGGTAAACATCATCAAGCTGACGAATTATATGTGTCACGGGCAAACCTTTGTGATTGGATGAAATCAGATCCGGTCATTTAAACTCCATCAAAGTCCATGCCTTTTGTGAATAATCATTTGCTCCTAAGGAAAGTGTGAATATGTAAAAAAAATTGTCAAACTTTGCCACTTGTTGGATGACTATATGTTGCAACAGTATGGTTATAAACATTTTGCTTTTTCCCATCTTAAGACGCTTCTTGTAAAATAGGTTGGAGGCTTGCACAGTGAATGTGGATGGAGGCCATGACATCAGATTCATGACTTATGTTAATATTAACTAACACTGATAGGAGCAGGACTTCTTACTAAATTCTGTCAGATTTAACATATATTCTTCATTTTCTATGAAAAACTACTCCTTTTTTCCAATACCTGTTCCCTGTGGATAAATTTGATTTGGTTACTTTGTAAGCGTGGGTTGCTTGGGTTGCGAAAAACATCAGGTGTGGATTTAATGTCAATAAGCTAATTGAAAATGTATTTACTGAGAAAAAATTGAGATGTTCAATACTTGTTTTTTTTTTCCTACTGTACATGTTAGAGTATGTAAGGTCACATCCAAACTCTGCCTTCATCCACAAAGCTGTGTCCTGGCCCAATCCCTTCACAACCCTCCCCTTGCTGTTTGGAGAGATTATCACTAAGGCAATGCACTGGCATATGCCTGCAAAATTGCAATGTGAGAAACAGCAAAGTTAACCGCACACTTAATGTCCCCTGTTGTATTTTCTTACAAAATGAAAGCTGATAAATATTGTTGGATTATGCCAAATGTACAAAACATTAGAAATCAGTCTTTGCTTCAAACATGGACACATTTATTTGATTCATTGTTTATTTATATGTATTTTATACCAATGCATAATTTCTGCAAGTCAAACAAAACCAGGGAAATAAACGCTGAATTCCATTTTTCTGCACTTCTTTATTCTACCCTCATTAGGTCTTGGCTTGAGCTGTTATGTGCTGATTTGACAACGTCCTTGTACTAACAGTACTTCATTTCAATGCTTTGCCAATTTAGTCCAAAGCTGTAAACAAAGGTAAACAGAGGTGAGACAGAATGATAGATCAACATGCTCCAGAGAAAACTGGCAGCATCATGGGCCCCAGTGCTCAGCTCGTTATCTCCTTTGGCTGCAAGAAATGGGTACACTGTCACCCTTGAGATTGCTGAGATCTGATTTTATTAAGAAGAAGGCCTGCTTTATGTTGTGCTTTGATCATCAGGGCTTTTTATACTCGCCAGCAGAATGCGCATCAAGATATGCTGAAGTTGCTGTGATTTTTATTAGGCTCTTGTTGGACTGAGGAAACCTAAAAGGCCTTTTGTAGAAACCCTTTCACTCCAAGTGATGAGTCAAATGTTAAAATAACCTTAGCACACTTGAAGTGTGTGAAAATAAAACCTCTTAGTGTTCCACAGCCTTAGAGAAAAAAAATATATAAATTATGCAATCACACTTACATTCTTTATATTTGTTGAGCGTCATACAAACCTAAAACATCCCTCCCTAGGTTTTATCTGTTTGCCATGTTATGACTTCAAAATGGTAATCTAATGACATAAATTCAAAATCCAGATTACATCAAAATCTCTTTATGTGTTCTTTGGCTCAAGACCCAATTCCACCAAATTCCCTGCAATATTTGTATTCTGTGCAAATGTGGTCAACTGACTTACAACCAATCTAAATGAAAGTCTTGATATTTGATTTGACATATATTCTTAAATATATGTCAAATCAAATAGCATGGCACAATGGTAACACTGTGCCATTGTGTGACCATTTGAAGATGGTCACACAATGCAAAATCAACTATACAGTTTGGTTTATGTATGATTACCATAGCGATCACTGTGCTATTAATTTTGGGCCTTTGTGGAGTCATTCTTTTTCATTGTGAAATTATCATACAACAGAAAATATATTAACAAGTATGAATTTATTGTTTTTTCTACAGAGGTTCAAAATCAAACATACAAACTCAAACATAAACATAGGACCTCACTGACATTTGTTGAAATTAGCAAGTTGAACTTTGATCAGATTATTTTGTTTTAGTTATCTCCAACCTTCAGGTGTAGTGCCAGCTTCATATGTAATGATTCCTGTTGGCAAAATTTGTCAAACTAATTTGGAATGGTTGGTTTAGGAACCTGACATTTGTTGCTTCCCGGAAGAACAAGGTCCAAAGTCCTTCTGGAGAATAATTTTAGGGTCAGAGAAGGCAAAGGCTTAACTGTTTGGTTGCAGTGCCAAGAAGTACATAACTAAAACCTAAGAACACCGCACTATCTATCAAGCACGGTGGCATGCTATGTGTCTGTTTAATAACCATTAAAACTGACATTGTGTCATCTCAAATCAAAATCTAGATATATGAACAAAGTTAGGTGCAACAACAGAAAAATGATTCCAAAAATAGATTAAAATGTATTTTGGAGTGGATAACAAACTAATATTAAGCTTCTGGAACAGTCTAAACTTCAACCCTGCTATAAACTTGTGGACTGTTCTCAAAACATAGATCTGTGACAGTTAACATACTCGTTTTAATCAATTCTGTCAATTGTACACAAATTGAAACAAATGTCAGAATTTTATCATTGCTCTACAACTTACTGGGGACATTTAACCATAGAATAGTGGTAATGGTATGTATGGACAATATTCTTGTACATCAGAATTACAGACATGGTTCAACATACAACAATATTCAGAAAAAATAATAAAAGTGTCTCATCTCTATTTTGGCCTAGCTGGTTTCCCTTCCTTGTCTTGAAATTCCCCTCCCCAGACGTTATTTTGGCTGCAACATCTGGCAGATCCAACAAATCTCTATGTGGAACAATGACTCGAAACAAAGAAACACTGTGCCATCAATATTAATAAGCCATATTTTTCTGTAGGTCACCACACACAGAATGTAACCATATGGAGCAGCTGTGTTCCCATTTTTTTTCTTCTTTGGAGAGGATGGTGTTGATACACAGTTTTTGTCCTAATGTTACTATATTCCTGATTTTTTATAATGTGTGATTTCACTGTTATATAATAAGTCAGTGCCATTATTGTAAGAGTTCATTCCATCGGAAAAACACACATGCACACACATAAAAAAAAAAAAACTACTATGGATTGCGAAACTGCTCACACTCTGGGATTTCCTACACTACAACCACAATAACGAATGTATGTTGTCAAGATTTTTGTGACAGATGAACATTGTACATGTAATGTGATGAGGAAAGGATATATGGTTTCAGTATCAGAACATATTGCCTAAAGTCAAAACTACCTTACACTGCCATTACAGTTGCTAGACTTTTGGGGGAATTGCACCAAGCTTCATGGGTGTAGAGACTGAAATGTTTGCCCATTTCTCTTTCTGGAGTAGATGGAGCTCAGTCAGACTTTGAGTAGATGTCTCTGTTAAAATTCACAATTAGCTTTAAGCTTTGGTCTTCATAATGCCATTTGTTGATTGAGGTTATAAATCAATGCTCTGACGCCTTTACAGAGTAACTGCATTTATACAGATTGAACTACATGCAGCTGTCCAGGGTGTATCTTGCCTCTCGTGATGGATGGATTAAACTATCCTAAATTGGAATGTGCTTCCTCTGACTTCCACAGACAAAGATTGCCCTAAATTTTATTTAGGGGTATCAAACGAAATGAAAACTTTTAAATGCTCCCTTCTTTAGATTTTATAAGAAGAATAAAGATATATGTATCAAGTTCTTTCCACTTCAAAATTATGCACTAAACTAATAAAATCCAACTTTGCACAATATCTTTAACTTTATTGTAAATTAATATTTTTGAAAAGTAATGTAGTTATATAGATCCAGACATCTATGAGGCCAGCAGAGTATTGCCAGGGAAGTGGAGTTTCAATTAGCAAACTTTTGCTTCTTTTACTTCCTCCCATGGCATTGATTTCTTTTTCCTCAGATGTGCAGTATTTCTATGAGCCCGAATGTGTTTCCATATAAAATGCATCTACATGTAAGAACAGGCTGCTCCGACTGACCTCGCAACAGGGAGATGTCTGTCTCCTGGCCATCACATCAGACCCTGCTGACCCCATCAGCTTTTCTTTATAGGCTATCTCTAATCTCCGCTTGCTGACTTTTAAGGGCATCCAGCTGCAGACCAGCAGCAAGGGGTTAAACATGGGAGTGATGGCTCTGGCCCCAATGTGTCGCAACTGACACAGATAATTGATAACTTATGAATCCAGAGAGCCTGACTGCACTGTTGCCCCCAGTCTCACACCCTTTTCAGTCACCCATGTAAAGCATGAATGGGATTAAACTGCCACCTCCACTTGCTATGACTCTCCTGCTCACAAATACTCCAGAGTCCAGAAACGTGTGCGCACTGTTCCAGCATTCATCCAATCGATAAATTACACAGCTGTGTTTACAACTCATACAATCCATATACCTCCATGTGATTTAGCGTTTCTGTAATTTATTTCACGTCTAAAATTAGAATTTGAGAAACATACACAGCGGCAACATGTCTGATTTAATCTTTTTCACTTTCAAAATGTCCTCCCCGTTCACCCCCGTGGAAAAAAAAAGAAAAAAGAAAAAAGCAAAGATTACGCGAAGTCACAGCGTGATCATTGGATTTCCCGAACCGACCCGACTCTGTCTGCTTACAGTCGGAGAACCTCCGAGCAATTGTGCCGAGATGAAAGGCAGATTCTGGGAGGTCACGCCGGGATTGAGTTGGAATAAAATACAGCGGGGCAAAAATGGAAAATATTTTGTTTGCACGCAGAGTAGGGGATGAAGGAGAAAGAGAGAGAGGGACACAAACACACACACACACACACACACACACACACACACACACACACCCAGTCACACCGAAAGAGGCAAGTCTTCGCTCCATCCTCACTCTGTGGATGTCTCCACATCATCATCATCACCATCATCATCATTATCATCATCAGTGTCTCACCGGCGGCTGCTACTGTGTGATATTTGGCTACAGTCAGCTCCAGTTGCGTCGTTTAAGCTGTATGGTCCTGTACATGGGCAGGACGTCACACATCGCTAAAGAAGATAAACTAAGCTGCACGTTGAACACAGAAATATACCCAGCCATTCAGCCATTTGACCGCTCACAAGGAAATCGCTCGCTTTTCCATTTTTATTTCCCCTTTTTTTATTTGTTTGTCAGCACACGCAGACGGAGATTTACAAATGCCAACCAGCAAGTCAGGTAAGGCGTCACATTAAGAGTTCAGAAACAAGAGCCGTGTTCTTAGAAAATTATTTTCTGAAAAAGAAATATGTCACATTTCTTTCTCGTGGCAGGAGGTGTGGCACCGTGGCCGTGTGTCGTTTGTTGTGGGACGTGGACCGGTCACTTTGTTTCTGAAGATGTGAGGGAAAAAAGGAAACCAAGAGTCCGTACAACTTCATACGTCACACGTGATCACCACAGCAACTAATTGTCGCCTTTAAGTAGCGGACTTTACCTGCGCTCTCGTGGAACTTGGGGAAGGGTGCGCTCCATGTTTCATCTAGGACACACCGGTACCGACGGTGCCGGTGGGACGTTGAAATAATAACAAAAATACACTTATAATAACAAAAAGAGAGGGGAAAAAAACATCAACACTTTAGCGGGGGACTTGAGGCGGGCAGCTTCGCGCTGTGGACCGAGTGATGCCGGACACGTTGATGCTTCTGAAGAACCGGACAGAGCCACGGCTGGGGCAGCTGGAGCGCAGCCTGTCCGCAGAGGGCACCGCTCGCCCTGCCTGGGTCATTGCTATCCTGGCCAGTGTCTTGATCTTCACCACAGTGGTTGATGTGCTAGGAAACCTGCTGGTCATCATCTCGGTGTTCAGGAACCGCAAGCTGAGGAACGCAGGTGAGGTGTTTTTTTTTTTCTCTTCTTCTTCTTCTTCTTCTTCTTTTTCTTTTTCTTCCAGACCATTTAACAGAGGTCACTGAAAGATGATGGATGATGAGTCAACACAGCTACACTAATTTTAGAGAAACTGTCTTTCAGCATCTAAAACTTTTACATAAAGTGCCAACAAAAGTTGTCCAGAACCTTTCACTTCCAAAATAGATTTAGGTTTTCTTTTAAAAGTCTACACAAAATAGCTAAAATTGCAAAGGGAAAACATCTTAGATTTTTATTTTTAAATGTATAACAATATAAATATTGAAACAATACAGATACTCACTCATACATTCACCTGTTTTTGCTCAAAATTGAGCTCTGGTTTCTCCGACTTCCACCAATTATCCTTGAGATGCTTCTGCAACTTGAACACAATCCACCTGTGGCAAATTCAGTTGACTGAACATGATTTGGATTGGAAAACAAGGTTTCACGGTTGACGGAGCACATCAAAGAAGCAACCAAGCAATGAAGTTAAATGTATGTCTCTGGACCTGGGATCTGTTTGTTTCAGGGCACAAATCTGGATGAGTATGTAAAAATACTTGTCACAACTAAACATAGCTAAAATCACCCTGGTAGCCACTGCTTAGAAATGAAAAAAGTTTGGAATCACAAGGACTCTATTTGGAGTTTTGCTATATATCTGAACTAGGATTCATTGGTTAGCTAAGTGAGCCTGGGGGCAGAGCCATAGTATTGGTGGAGACAGAAGCATCTTTTTACATTTGCAGTTAAAATTTGATTGTTCAACATTAGTATCCATTGTTTCAGTTTTAATTAAATTTGTGCACTATGATAAACATTGTATTAATGCATACAGCATTACTATTCTATTGCTACATAGTTGACAGATTATCTTTAGATTTATTTCCTAATTATAAATATGACAGACAACTGTCACTATGTAATCATTAAATTCATGTTATGTGACTATTTAGTAATTAAATGTTCTAATATTTAAATAACATTACTCAGTTGTAAAATTTGTATTATCATTAGTTGCTCAATCTTCGCATCTAATTACAAGCAAATTTTTATTGATCATTAAATTTAAACACTATTTATAATGACATAGGGACTAATGGGATTACTACCCTATTGCTGCTATCTACTTAACCAAGGTATAATAGATATAATAGAAAGTGCTGATATTTTTCAGACTGAAAAGGAGATTTGAATAAAATAAAATCCTGTGCAGCATGATTGGACTGTGTGTCAGTCTGTAAGTCTGTAAATGCCAGCATGCACAGATGCTTTTAACCTCCAGGAGTTGATAACATTATCCAAACCTCCAAAGGATTCCTATTTTCCTGACAGGCACATGAACTGGGCACATGGTGCTGATGTAGTAGAATTCACACTATGTTACGAGTTGCTGTATTGAGCCTACTACAAACTTTAGCTTCCCCTGCATTCCTTTTTCTTCATATGCAGTATTTTATGATTAACCTCTGTGCACCTGGGAAACAATAAAACAAAATTAATTCTTGGAAAAGCTAAATACAATAGTGGAGATGCACATATTTTGCAAACGTGTTGACAGCAATTTTAGATTATTTTGATTGCTCATTAATAATCAAATTTCCTCACACACTGTGTGATTTTGTCTCTCCTCCTAATCTAAATGATAATAAAATTATTGGATAACCTTGTATGTTTATAATAAAATAGTAGGAGTAAAAAGATTTTCTTGCTGAACAGCTCTAAGCCACATAACTGTTTCCTGTAACACTGAAAATCCACAAAGTCCAGTTAAATCCTCCTGATCAAAATACATTAAAATGTCTAACTCAATATTTGACAGCAAATAAGGCACATATTGCTATTACTGTATGTGTGAAATTATTAAATTGTTCATTTGTTTCTTATTCAAATGCACTTTATGTTGGTATTATCATTTATATTAGAGACAACATCTCACAATGTATGAAGGAGATTCGAGACTGCTGCATACTTCTGGAGTTAATCAAAATTCAGCTTTTTTTTGTTTTCTCTTGATTAGTAGAAAAGCTCCTGTTGGGTTCTGTAGGAAATAAGTTCCACACTGAAGAGTGTTGTCAGTTTGACTTGCGGGTATGTTGACTGACTGGAAAAAGGCAGAATTGTTTCAGTTTTCATAAATTCTGGTCACAAAAAATATCTGAGACTCTCCCTATATAATGGCCTTGATAAACTGACAGTTATACTTGACTTCATGCAGCTTTACAACATCACAAAGCTTGGGAAGTCCAACTTTGAGCCAATGTCTGCTTACAGAAAAAAAAATAAGCTTCAGTAAATGTATACATTTCCCTTATTAGTGGAATATTTACATTTCAGATTGTTTTATTAAGACTTCCATAATTACAATGGGTTACAGCCTAATAATGTTCTGTCGCAAGTATTTCAGCCAAAGCAGCAGATGTTAAATAAAGATGCCTGGTGCAAAGGTGAGACCTAAAACTTGTCAACACCAATATTTTCTGAAACACAGTGTGCTGACTGACCAGATTTTGGTATATCGAGCAACAATTAAGGGTTCCTGTGATATACATGTATTTGCATATTCCACAAATCAGCAACTATTTTATACCAAGCAGGATGCAAGAGGGACTCTTGCTTTGCCTCATGCATGTCAAAGCAGGTACAATCTTTTATTTGAAGATGTAATAAATTCTGTCTTTGTATTTGCTCACAAGAGAAAACATTACGTTTGAGCTTATTTTCCTTCAGTCAGATGAGCACAACCATCACTGGAGTATTTTGAATGTAACCCTCACTCCCACATCGAGCATTAAAGCATGCATAAAAAAAATCTCCAGTATGGGTATGCTGGATGGAATTTATAGCGCCGAATTACCTTGACAAAAGAGGTTTCAGTATTTGAAGCTTTGCAAAAAATTTAAAAAAATTATGTGTCAAAAGCTCACGTAGCTGTTAGATGTCATTTGATCTGAGAAGCTTGACCAACAGAGCATCTGTTTTTTCCTCCTGTGTATTCAAACTTATGTTGTTCTCTTCAATCGAGTGCTGTAGCCAATTAAACATCAACGGCAGTGTGCAAATCTCACACAGACCTTTAAGAGGAAGCGCTCCTGGCTGTGCATGTTTGAAGAAGAACGTAGGATCCTGTTGTGGCTTCTGCTGAATTAGAACAACTACAATGCCAATGGGCTAAACAACACATTTTGCTGCCTTGGACATATCATACTTGGTTTAATCTCTCCTTCCTGGAAGACTTGCTTCTGTTTAATTGTACGACTTCACTTCAATTTCCCTTTATTTTCCTGCCTTAAAAAAAGTTCCTGTTTTGCTTTTTTTTATATAGCTCCTAAATGAGAGCATAACTGAAATAAGTGTGCTTGAGTTTTAAGCTCTGACAGTACATTTCTGCCTTAAAGCTGGTCTCTCTCAACCTAAACAGTCCACTCAGCAGTTCTATAACTGAACCCACTGAAGTCATAGGATGAGATGACTGCTGTGGATGTGAAACAACCCACTTAAACAAATATAATTGGGAAGCACCTTACGAGAGTGCGTTAAGAGTCACAGTTAGATCTGAGGCTGTTGTGTGATTACGCACCACTGAGCTCAAGGAGCAAGTCCACTGGATAGTGCAGCATTATAACAGACACCAGGTTGACGATTGATGGTTGGCCTTGCTGCTCTCTCACCTACCCAATCTGATTGTACGTATTGCCCCTATTGTAAATAGTCTAATACTGACTCATTGTCAAGACGTCTCTGTATACTATAAACATTGGAACAAATATTGCCTTTGAAATGTGTTATTTGAAACAAAAACCACTCAAAAACACTTTAAACATAAACATTTCTGTGTTTGTGCAAAAAGGTACAGCGTAAGGAGGGTTATCTGCAAATGTTGATTTATTTTTTTTTTTTTTATTGCACTCTGTTGTACAAATTTGTGAATGAACACGTGAAAAGCTGAGTGTACGCTTGTGTTGGACACGGTCTTTTGTCCCCAGAGATTTGTCTTTGAAGATGCTTGGGTGTTGCAAACCTCAAAGAGAGTTAGACTTTGCTGAACCATTCTTCAAAGAGACTTTATTTACATCATGCACACACCTACCTCTCTTTTCTTCTTTCTCCCCCGTCATTCTTCATTGCTACTTTCATCATCCTGTGCTAACATAATACTTGAAGTATTTCTTATTTAACACAGTGGTGTAAAGAAGTCCCTCCACTCATATGTTCCCTTGCTTACTTTCCATTTTCCGTGCCTCTGTCCCTGGTGCTGAAACCTTGAGCGCCAGTCTTTCCATCAGTCTCTGTGGTGCTGAAACTTTCAAAATCTGTCTTCTTTCATGTAATTGTCTGTTTTTATACTTGTGTAAACCTGTTCAGCAAATGACTACTATTCTTAATATTTCAGGATAATTTGAAAGTCACACACTTGTGCTAAAATAAAAGCTTTAAAAATAGTAAAGCAGCAGAAATTTCCAAAAATTCTTAGGCAGAGTCAAAACTACTTTTTGTTTTCCATTCACAAACCATATTGTGGCATTAAATTGAGTCAGGATTCAAGTACGTTTCAACCATCTGAGCCCAATTGGCTCATGGAAAGCTCCTTAAATGAGTGTCTGAATTGACTACAGGCACACAAAATAAGACATGCTGTGTCTGAGGAGGCCATTTGGTAAATCATGTCATGTACTGTTAACTTTTCTTTAGGTAGTCCTGCACAAGAAAGTAGATGCATAATTATTTGGCACAAGGATCTTCTGTGGTGCTGTGACTCTAAAGAATTGCAAAGGAGATGGCATAGAGTCAACAACCAGAGGCAGAGTCCAAGAAAATAAAAACACTGGTGAGAAAACTGGGCACAGAAAGTCCTTGTATCTTTCATGGCAGCTCTACGTTAAGTGAAATACCGAGGAATATTTGGATAAGATTATATGGCATATTCAGCATAATCCTGGCCCACATAACTGAATTGCAATGAATGTTCAGTGATGACATGAATGTAATGACTCTTAAGTGTTAGGGATTTACATTTATGGAGCTCTGTGTGTAACTAAAAAGTGAGTGAAATAGCAACTTCCCAGACATATGAGCAGTGGCTGTTTTTGATATAGACACTGTGGCTCCCTGCTCAGGGCGACATTGCATTAGGATGTGGTACACGGACTCTAAAAAGAAAAAAAAAAGATAAAAAAGTTGTTGTAGTTTCCATTATTACCTGATTACTCAATGGGAATGTTACACTGTGATGTTATGTTGTAAGCATTGCAAGAAAATATGGCCATACACTGTTGCTTTTGATGATAAATTAAATGGATATTCCTCTCTCTCTTTCCTTATAAGCTATCTGGAGTGATAATTAAAACTCTTTTTGTTTAAAATATCAAACATAAACCATTTACAATGGTTAGACCGGATCTGTATGATTCTTTAAATAACACTGAACATATCTTGAAAAGCCCAACTCTTTATGTAAAACATAAAGTGGGCCTGTTTTTTTTTTCCAATGGAACCAACTGAGATTGAGAAAAAAGTGAACAACAAAAGAATATAAATTAGTCAAATGTGATATAAATTTCTTTACTCTTTAAAGCGTGTGATCATGCTTCTTAAGGGTTTTAATCTACATGGAATAATGAAGGTGCAGAGGTCTGGGCTTGCCTAGAGTACCAGTCATGTAACAAATGAAATCCCCTCGAGGTTTGTTAGGATGATCCCGACAACCATGTGAGAATTTTGAAAGGGAGATAATAATAAAAAATGCTATTTCAAATGTCCTTTGAGTGTTGTCTTTGATTTTTTTATTAGAAGAGAACAAACCCTTACCTTGAAAAAAATGATTAGAATAAAAAATTTCTTAAGGAATGACAGAACCATTGGGAGGACTAAATGTGTCTTCAGGAATAAAACTGGACATAGAAAAAAATAAAATAAGTAAATTATAATGAAATAAATTCTGAAAACGGATATAGCATGGAGCACAGGGGAGTAATTACTTGAGCTGTATCAATCTGCTCCAGTAACTTTCCTCCTTTGAGTCAATCCAACAGTTAACAACTCCTATCAAATGTTTTATATGTACCTGCTGAATCCTGTTTGTGAGCTTTGACATAAAGTAAAGTAGCTGCACAGTTGAGTTTGAAGTGTAGTCTGCAACCTCAAGCAGGAATGTTAGTGAAAAACACCTCTGCTGCTTCAACAGCATATGGAGTACCCCATCCTTATGTTTTGGGGATTTTGGATGCCCAGACAAGTTTGAACTGCCAAAAGTGCCATTGTGAATTTGGCATACAGCATATTTAGAGAGAGAAAGGGAGCGCCAGTTTCTCTGTAGCCAGTTTCTTCGTACCATTTCAGTCTCCATCTGAAGCGCTCTGTTTCAGCCAGCAAGCCTCTGGGTTATCTCTTGCTACTCTTAATTTCACCATTGTTCTGTCCCAGCTGTGCATCAGTTGACTGTTTCTACACTGATAAAACATGACAAAGTGTTTAAATTATAAACACAGCAGAGAAAAAAATGAGAGAGAGAAAGAAAGAGTAGGCACAAGTGCATAGCAGGATACTGCTTTAGAGAAGTAACTCATTCAAAAGTGAAATGTGATGGTTTGAAGAGAGTTCACATTTGGCTAAAGTTACATTTTTCTCTACAAGTATGTTTGATGTCTCTGAAATGTTTTGTGGTTTAACAGTTGGAAAATGCGTGTGTGCATTCCCTTGATTGACAGAGGAATTATTAAAAAGCTTTGACAGCGAGACGATTTGTGTAGGGTTTGTAATGGACAGCCTGGTCTTTTCAGTTTATTGCACAGTTCCTAAGTCTGTACTCCACGTCTTTAAATTTTAGGCATTCAGCCGACAGCATTAATCCAGAGCGTCTCTGTAGGAATAAGCATGGGGGATTTCTGTGTCTTGCTCAAAGACATTTTGACAGGACATACAGCTGTTGGCAGACTATATCGAGCTACCCCTCTGAATACTAACACCAACCCACTGCCCCTGTCTTTACAGATAATTGTTACTAGATGTACGTTAACTGTCAGTCACATCAATGGGCTATTAGCGGCTATTCCACACAGTAATTTAAAGTAAATTAGAGCTGACACATCTACACTACACACAAAGAAGAAAGAAAAAAAAAAACTTGCTGTTGAACATTCATAAGCAATTTGTGTAATAAACGGCGGAGAGAATTAGGCCCGGCTGACCTCCATCCACTTACTGTGTAATTTTCGCAGTAGAACTTTTGACTTGACAAACTGTTCTTCTATTTGACTTTTACCTTAACAATAAATTGCTTAGTCTGAGTTTGATGTTTAATTTAATGATCCAGAAATGTTTCTTTGTATCAAATACATATTTCAAAGTAACAGGCAGGTTTCAGCAACTTATAAAAGTGTTAATACGTTTCGAATTATTTCACATTTTGTTTGTTGCGTTATAACTGCAAACTTTAATGTGTTCAACTGGGATTTGTTATGATAGACCAGAGCAAATTAATACATAAAAACGCTGAAGAAAAGGGATGCATGGTTTTAATTAGCTTTTTCGCAGACAAAGATATGTGACATGCATTTGTATTCAATCCATGAGTCCAGATTTACTTGCTGTTACATCAAAGCATTGACACCTGCATGTCTCCACCACCCTTGTACAAGCAGCAGTTTTTCCCATTCTTCTTTGCAAAATAGCTTAAGCTCAGTCAGATTGGATGGAGACTGTCTCTGAAAATTGATTTTCAAGTCTTGCCATATACTTGTAATAGGATTGATGCCTGAACTTTGAATGGAACATTTTAGCACACACATGTACTATTTAGTTGTAGCTCTAATTTTATGTCTATTTTTGTTGTCCTGCTGGAAGATGAACTTCTGCCTTAGATGTCAAGTTTTTTATGACTTCTGACAGGTTTTTATGTTACAAAGTATTTGATGCCTCAAAAATTTGACCCAGATCCTTGTCATTCATGAGGAAAACCATTTGCACTGCATGATTCTGCCACAAGGGTTCTCTGACTGAATGGGGTGTGTTAAAGATTCACATATTACCTTTACAGAACAGCTGTATTTATACAGAATTAACTTACATATAGATGCACTTCTCAAAGCAAGCAATTGCACTGGACTCAGAATACCAAGGTAACTTTAACATTAACTCTACTTTCTGCTTCTTATGACTTCCTCTCTAAGTGACTCTCTTCCTACTACTCCATAAAGGCCAGATTTGTGGTTGTCCTGTTATGGTTGGACTCTGGTTTCTAATTAGGTGACATGTAAAGGTAACTGTAACAAATGGCTGTTCAAACTACAGCATAAAAATACAGTAAGGTGGCTGGGTTTTGAAAATGCAGCTCTTTACTGTGATCTGAAATGGGTATGGAAAGTACATGGGACTTGATTGGACCACTGGATCAAGTGCGGAAATTTACAGCTGAGCTGTAAATTTTTTATGTACAGTTGCATTGTGGGATATTTACCAGCTGGAGGAGAACTTTCACAGGCTAGAGGGTGGGCCAACAATGACTTTCACTGGGTAAGTACTTTTCAAAAAACATTGAGAGTTGTGTGTTTGTGTACGAAAATATATTTCATGTGGTTATGTTTAGCTCTGGCTTGTTTGCTAAAGCTAACTTTGGTTATTTCTCAGCTAGAATTATGTGCAACACAAGTGCTTTTTAGTTCAGTTCACCTAGATTATGCAGATGGCTATATTCTGGTCTTTTTGTGACAGGAGGACAGCTACAATGAAGGAAGGTCAGCGAGAGTGTCTGTCCACTAAATCTTTCATTTCCAGCCTGTCTATCTTTAACTGACATAAATGCAGTTAAATGTGCTGTTTATGTCATGTATTAAAATGTGTTTTTCTTTCTTTATCTAGAGCAACCCTTTGATGATTTCTGGAAAAGTTCAATACTGAGACCAACTCAAAACTCATCCATGATGGTTTTGTTTGGCTGTTCACTAAGTCTTATCTTACCCAAGCGTTTTAAGATCTAATGTTGGGGTTCCAATGAAGTTTTGAAAAATATGTAACTTCAATATTTGACATTGCTGGACCCCTTCCTTCCTTCAAAGGAAGAAAACAGAAGACATTTAAAATTTTGACTGCAAGTTTTATATGAAAAGCTGGTATTGTTTTTATGACTTTTATATGCAGTTTGCTTGAAAACATTTGGGCACTTTTGTTTTTGTGAAGATTATTTATTTCATTGTATTAAATGTAATATTACCATGACGGTAAATGTATCAGTTATATTTTTATATCAGAGTATTTTTCACTTTGGTTGCAATACTTTGACTTCTATGTAACAACTTCTATTTAAGTTTTGCTTCATTTTGTCCAATGTAAATTGATTTTAAGCTACACGTGTGTATTTTTTGTGATTAAAAGAATACAATTTTGTTTTGAAAGTTTGGTCAATTAAGTTGCAAGTTCACGTTTAAACTATTAAAAGTTTAAGTGTGAACTGCATAGTTTCATAAAAGTATTTTATGAAACTGCATGAAAGTTTTATGAACTACTACAAAATGACAAGTTTTTGTTATTCTTCTACAGGACTACTGTAGTTTTATTATTATGTGATGAAATCACAGTAACAATGTTATTTAATTAGTGTGTTACTTTAAAGAAATTACAGTAATCCTAATTAAATTACAGTAATATAGTAAAAACAATTTAGAGTAAAGCTGCAATAAAATAAAGGTGGTGCAAGGATGCAGTAAAACTGTGATAAAATTGCAGGGAATCTGCAATAAAATTACAGTAAAAGTGTAATAAACTTACAGTGAGGCTGTAATGTTACTGGAATTTCTTTTCTGTAAAAATTACAGTAACTGGTTGTCAACGCTGCTGCAAGTAAGTTACTATAAATTCTACAATTACTTTTTTTTTTACAGTGTCGATAGAGATGCTAAACCTCTCTAGTTTTTATCTGTAATTATTTTAATGAAGCATACATTACACTTTGCAATTATGCACTATTTTGTGTTGATCTATCAGATGACCCCTCCCTCCCAAATAAATTAGAAGTTGTAACATGACAAAGTTAAGCCCTTATGAATATTTTTTGCAAGGCTAACTAAGGATTTCATCTTCCAACCTTGAAATTTGATCATTTCCACTTCAGACAGGAATGATTGTTAATATTCTGTTATTCATGTTAAAAAATTTATAATTACCTCAGTTTCCACCATGACCCAGTAGTCGTTTCGACTAATATTTATGCTCCACACCAAGGCTTTTTTTTTTTTTTTTTTGCCATCGGGGTGCTCTTATGTTTGATTTTAATTTATTAAAATCAAAACGGGGGTAGGCTCACTTACTGTCATATCAATCAGACTCCCTTTAATCCTGATGAGATTTTTTCAGCTTCCTGTTGAATCGTTAACTTCTCCAAATCAGAGAGCTGAAGGTAGTTTCATAACATCTAACCCAATGCCCCTGCTGGAACCTTTATTTTATGTTCATATCAGGAGAGGCAAAGAAAACCATGCACAGTCAGAGAATTTGCACAGCAGATGAAGTGAGAACAGAGGAATACTAAACTGTTGCCCAGAAAGAAGAAGGGGGAAGGGATTAGATGCAAAGGCTCTGTTGCTGGTTTGATTTGAATTAATCCATTTACTTGATATTGAGTAATCTGGACTCACACATGAAAATTGCATTTGACAACCCATTATACATCCCAATGTGACAAATATTAGCCACTCAGTCTGGTTTCATCATGTCACTCCATGTCAGATCCATAGGGGAGCTGAGTTACCACTGATCTATAATGCATGGGAGAAGAGTATCTCTGGGTTTTGGGGGGGATTTTCCGAGCATGTTAGGCTTCACTATATAATTCTTTTATTATCTGGCATTACTTTATTTTTTCTCTTCCTTTTGTTTTTTGTCTCAAGGAGTATTTAGGCTGAAGTGAAGGTTGAACATGACTGCTGGTGATGTTTTCAGCAGCATTAAGTGCTCTGGGAGCTGACTTCTGCCTGAGCTGTGTGCCCAGGCACTGTCCTGTATCTTCTGGGTGAAGCATGACTTCTGTAATTCCCTCGAACACAGACAGCTGGGAAAAGGGAATCAGGGATGAGACCGGCTAGAATGCAGGAAGAACAACAATGGAATGATGAAAGAAGTAAAAAGAAGAAGGGATTATTTGGAAACAGCTAAACAAGGGATGAAATACAGAATGACAGTGCAAGATTCAGAAAAGAGGGGGGGACATGACTACTCTAAAAAAGTGGGAGAGTGTAGGAACTACTGTCATGTGTCATCAGAATCACCCAGTTGTTATCAGTGCTTTGGTGCTGAGATGGGTGGTGATTCAGTAGCACAAGTTCACAGACTTGCCGCCCCCCCCCCCCACACACACACACACCCCACACACACACACACACAGCAGCTGACAGAACCATTTCTGTTAATCTCAATAACCATGGAAATGATAGATTGACCCATTTAATCAGCAAAGCAAGTGATCAGAAATTTTATTCCCCGTCTTTCTTATCACATCCTACGACGTCTGCCATATCTGCCCGTATCCATAATGCATACACTGTGATAATTTGAAGTGTGTTATGTAACAGCTTCTGAAAACCTTCCGGCATCAGTGGGTGAAGAGGTGGAAGGAAGCGAGGGATTTGCTGCAGGAGAAGGAGGAGAAAGAGAATGAAAGAAGAAAGAGGGAGGTGAAATGAAGAAGATGTTAGAAATCAAGGGCAAAGTAGGATGAAAAAATGAGACTGGAATAAGGAACAGAGGAAGTTAGGTGTTGCAAGGATGCACACAACTGTATCCTTGCAAATTAATCCATAGACAAAACTGTCACCCAGGATGTTTCTTTTAGGGCACAAAGGCAAACTGTGTGTGCGGGGGTGCGTGTGTACGTGCGTGAGAAAGAGTGAGAGGACGGAATAATGTTTTCATTGTCTTGGTCTATTTCAATTTAGATTTTCTGGACCAATTTATTTCAAATTGAAACAGAACATTGGTCTTGACCACAGACTCATCTCTCTGAGTGGTTGTCTTATTTTTTCCATTTATTAATACAAATTTATGACTTCAGATTGAAGTTTGAAAGTTTTACGGCAAAACAGGGTGCTTGGACTCAAATACCTCACTATATGACAACTTGCAATAAAAATCTGTCTGCCTGTCTCTGCGCCTTTTCCTGTCAGTATATTAAATTGCACAGAGGTAATGCTCACACAGCTGTTCCATAAAGGCCTATCATAAAGACCAACATAGGAGGCTGTTTAAGCAGGGTTACTTTAAAAAGAATATGGCAATGTGTGAACATCTCATCGCATGGGTTGCTGTTTAATCTGTCATCTGAAGATGGAACGGGTATGGCAACACCTGCAAACTTGCCAAGGCATGATGGTTCATCTAAAATAACAGGCCATGCAAGTCAAGGAAAGTATAAATGAGTTTTACGCTACAAAAATTGGTCATTAATAAAGATTGTATGGAAAAAAATGAACTTTCTGGTGCACATACAAAATGAAAATTTCATGTCCATTGCAATCCATGGTGGTGGAAGCATCATGCTGTGGGGATGCTTTTATTAAGTAGATAGGCTAAGCAGAGGCAGGTAAATGTTGATGGCAAAATGAAGCTAAATGCTGTGAACAAGTTGATTTATAGTTTTCTGAGGCTACAAACAAGTTACAGTAAGACTGCAAATGAAGTTCACCTTTTGGCAAAATAATTGCATACTGTCAGAACTATAATGTAAGGAATATACATGCTTTGAAATGGTCTAATCCAGACATGTCCAAAGTCCGGCCCGGGGGCCAAATGCGGCCCGTGGTCAATTTTCATCCGGCCCGCAGCCTCCGTCATAGAATCAATAACGCCTGGCCCGCGTATAATACATTGGGCAGCAGCGCTGTTACTTGCGTGTTCTAAGTGCTGACATCTAGAGGCTCAAATAGGAACAGCAAATTAATATGTGAGGCCCCCAATTTTCTAAAATGGCGGCAATTAGCAAAAGGAGGAAAGTTGACTGCGAGGGCCGACGGTTCAAGGATGGGTGGAAATTGGACTATTTCTTCATTGAAATACATAACAACTGTGTTTGCCTCATTTGTAAAGAGACAGTGGCTGTTTTGAAGCGACATTATCAAACTAAACATGCTGAGGCACATGACAAGATCACAGGTAATGAACGCAGCGAGAAACTGAAACACTTTGAAGCTAGCTTAATCTCACAGCAGCAATATTTTACAAAAGCTCGAGAGTCAAACGAGAATGCTACAAAGGCTAGTTACGAGGTAGCAGCGCTGATCGCAAAGCACTGCAAACCTTTCACCGTTTCTCTAGTGCGCAGCGTCTTGTCCCCGGGTCGCCAAGTGAGAGAGAGGTGTGCTAATCAACATTTATAGTTACTGTCATATTTTAAATGAGCCCTGCACTTGTTGATATGACAATTTCTCTGTTATTGTGTTTAAAAATTCTGTAAATATTAAACTCCCATTTTGAGATTTTTTTTAATGTTTCAAATGTAATTTGTACCCAAGAGTACAATTACTTCTCTTCAACTATTACAAAAAAAGTTAGTGTTAAAAAAGTGAAGTTAAATGAATATTTAATTTCAATTTTCAATGTCAATTGAATTTTGATATGTATGTTTCAAATGAACCAAAACATATGCTTAAGATGGCTGAAATTAAAATAAAAAAGCAAATGTGAAACACACAACAGCTCGCTGAAATGTATTTAAATTAATTGCTGTTATATGTAAAGAATGTCCGCCAAGGTTGGCCCCCTTATATTTTTAACACACCAAATCTGGCCCCCTTTGCAAAAAGTTTGGATACCCTGCTCTAATCAAAGTTCAAATCTAAATCTATTTGAGGATCTGTGTCAAGGACTGAAAGATAATGTTAACATGTTTGTGACAAGATATTTGTATTTTTGCAAGGCATTGCAACTCTTGTCATATTATTAAAACAATATAGCTCTATTTTCTAGGAACAAAAAGCTTCACAATGCTCAATCTGCAAACCAACTGAGGTTATGCCAGGCTAAACTACATCCTAGTGCAATGCAAGTCATTGAAACCTGTTAGTATTAATGGGAGCATCCTTAGCCTCAAAGAAAATTAAAAATGGAACAGGTTTTATTCAACTAGCTTTCCATTTGTGGACCCTGAAGTCATGTTAAATACATTGCAGTAGCACATCTCATTAAAGTTGGCATAATCAGTCTCTTCCAAGAAAAAATGAATAAAAAATATGTTTGAAAAGAAATCTAAATAGTTCTTAGATTTATCTCGAACACCTTGAACTTAAAACTTGCTTCAAAGTTACTGTTTGCAATTCTGCAGTATTAAAACTGTCCTGTTTTAATACTGCAGTCGAAGTTGTTCAAGGTTTCACATGCAAAATCTGAATTACGTTATTTCATGCATGGATTTATTCCCCCAATTTCCACATTTTGAAAAAGTTATTTAGCCTCTTTTTTTTACTTCTATAATTTTGCAGGTGAATGGGTTCAGAATATGAATGAACCGATTCAAATTTGTCCTGAAAGCATTAGTTGGTTTCGAAAATGTGCTCGCTGAGGCTCATCAAACTGCTCTCGGGGCATATTCATTGCACTAGGACACACTAGGATTACAATTAATTAGGCAGAAGGGATATTTTTGAAATGACAAAAAATAAAAAATAAAGTCGGTCCTCTTCCTCTGAGGGGTACACATCCTTCAGTTCTTGTTAATCCATTTCATAACTCATGATTGGAGCATGTTTTTGGATCCCTAGCAGAACAGGCAGCTGTAACTCTTAGTGCCTAAATTAGGGTCAACTAATATTCCTACGCTTGTTTTATTTTGATCAAGCCCAGATCAATTAAATGCATTCAAATGCTATGGTCAGTCAGATTGAGGTAATTCTGCAAGTGTGTGAGGAGATGTAGGCAATATTAATCAGAATTTTTATTTTCTCTGTATTCAGTTAAAATGATGAGTTAAGACAGCTTTCTGATTTAATCATCTGCTTTGCTTTTCAGTTCAGCATGCACTTCAAAGGTCAATCTCCTAGCACTGACCAGGCTTAATGTTTTATTGCAGTCCACAGTGGAGATGCCAGTAAGCTCAAGTATCCAAACATTTTGAGCCTAACCTACGTGACTATTTAAAAAAGTCATAGTTTACGATACAAAAGAGTGTGTGCATAGCACTGCTGTTAATTTGCAGCATACTTCCTAGCAAGATGTTAAACTACAACAGATATCTGGGACAACAGAATGAGGTGAATCAATGGCAGTTTTGATGCAAAAGGAATAGAGGATAAAATCAGCTCTCTTGCGGTGCATTTGAATGTTGGGGTTTGCATGCTAGGGGCGGGGGTGGAATCTGGTGTGAGGTAAGGTTTTTTGCTTGCCTGGGGCAAAATATTCATGGAGTGCATTTTGAATTTGAACTGTCCTGACTTGGGTTCATCTCCATGCTCTAACAAAAGCTTTGCAAAAGGTGACGGCATGCTCAAAAACGTGCGTCTTCTCTCATCCTGTGACAAGCACAAACAGTTCTTTGTATGTTATTTGTTGTGGAAGATGGTCAATAGATTTCATCTGGCTTTGAGAGGGAGCTTGAGCTGGATTAAAAGCTTTGAAAAAGAAGAACAGTTGGCAGCAATATCTCTGTTATCCTAGCATCTGAAAATCTGACCAATAATGGATTTTTTACTGGCCTCATCAAATACTTGATAAGTAGAAAGAAACCTTTTCACTTGAGGTCAATCATGTAAACATATAAGAAGAAAACATTGCTAATGTAATTTGTCATCATACAGAAAATCTGTACAACCCTGTCTTTCAAAATAAACATTTACATGTTTATTAATTTTTTTTATAAATCTGGGAACAGGTGAAAAATTTACTTAGATTTACTTTGTAAACACCGAACCCAAATTATCCAGTTTTACTCATTTTGGTGAAAATATCTTCTGAGTCAAATAAATTCACTTTCCTTGAATGCTGTGTTTTCCTTACAAACATGTCTTCAGTTCTAGCCTCCAAACATTTTATATTTTAGACAAATCTCTCCAAAGAACCTTGTTCCAGAAGTCCTGATCTATGTCTGTGTCCACTTTGGCAAACCTCAATGTGTTCTTACATTGCATGGAGTGCTGAGGTTTCTTTCTTTCACCCCTATCATGAAAACTAAATATACTTGAACTTAGTCAGATGGTCAGGCCTGGACATGTGGCCAGTTTGCTTTAAATATCCTCCACTAGAAGATTATTTACGGAGGAATGATCGGATGTCTTTTTTATACAACTTTAAATCCCTCACTAGACTCATGAGCCGCTACAATCATCTTCCTGAAGGTGTCAGGCAGCTCTTTCAAACTCCCAATTCATAAATCAGGAGGACAGCAAGCTAAATGTTGATGAAAAACTCCCTCAAAATGTTGAATAATTATGATCTCATTGTTGCTGGCTGAGATCAGCAACAGTGATTTCAGCCATTGAGATTTTTAGTCAGAATAAATGAGGATATGTCCTGAATTCCATGAAGTAATACTAGTGCTAACATTCACAGCAAATATCCATTAGAAAATAATTTGAGATTTCATGCAGTGTCCTTTTTTCATACAACTTTTTGTCATTGGGATTTTAATGCTTTGTGGAGTGTGATTTTTATCATTTTTTTAAAGTCTAATCACAATTTTCACACAGAGGAATTGTTTGGGACAGTGTTATATGGGTAACATTGTTAGAGCCCATTATTGAATCAATATTTATCTTTTTCCAACAACTAATAGAAAAATCTACCAAAATGCTTGTAAAAAATGTTAAACGGAGAAGGCTTTTGTTGTCTTCTGAAGGTTTTCATGGATATTGGGTTAATTAGGTGTAGCAGAAGCACCCACTCCATTCGCCTGTCTTTGTGTCCTTGGGCAAGATACTTCACCCACCTTGCCTGCTGGTGGTTGTCAGAAGGGCCAGTGGTGCGATATAGCAGCCTTGCTTCTGTCAGACTGCTCCAGGGCAGCTGTGGCTACACAGCGTACCATCATCATGGTGTGTGTGAACGTGTTCATGAATGGAAATTGTCTTTGCTGGTCCTGAAAAGGGTTATACAAGTATGATGTTCACTTCATTATTGCAACAAATGGATGTGGTTTGATCAAAACCATTCCATTGTATCTCTGGGTGTATATTTAGAGAAGCAGTACTTCTGCAAGGTGACTCTCTACTCCTGTCTCAAATCTTGTGTGACCTCTAAGAGGTTTTCTTCCAGGATTGGCTGGTATTTCTTATTTTTACTTAATCTTTTGTTCTAAAATGAATTTACCATATGTTATGCTAAATTTAGTTGTTTTTGGTTAGGATATACAAGCAAATTTGACACTTACATAAAGATCTGTTCTTCTGCAATAAAAAAGGCTTCTTGGTAAAAGCCAAAACTTGCACTGAAAGAAAAAGAAACTAGAAGAATATGTGTCAGTGCTCACACACCTCTGCCTTCCCTATCCTTTCACATGTCAGATCCTCTTATCTGAAAACCTGACCTGCCCTCAAGCATTTTAGGTTTTCATCATAAGTTGCCACTGTGATGGATCCCGCCAAAGCGGGAAGCTACTAAAAGATCCAGAACTGAACGTTACAACATACAAACCACAGAAAAACAATGGATTGATCTGAGAGCAAAACAAGAACACAAACATAAAACTGAGTAACAAAGCTATTAGTCATGACAAAAGTAAATATACAACTAATTGATACTGGAACATGTCCCATGGAAGTCCAAACTGGCCTAATGCAAAGCGATAATTTATAAGTTAATCGTTTGTGGTTTAGATAATATGAACCTCCATGCAAAGGTGAGAGAATCTTAACTTTTTTTCTTGAAGCGTCCCACTCCAACTCTGCAGACTGCTGTTCTGTTTGCAAACACATCAATTACAACAACAAAGAAACTGCTCCCACCAGTCACACACTTTTCTATTTGGAGCTCTGCTACATGTTTCCAAGACAGAAAGTTTAATTAAAGAACACAGAAAAACAAATTTGTACTTGGAAATTGAAATACAATAGTCCTAAGTATTTTGTTGTGTGTTAATTCATGTTGACGCAGTCTTAGGGTGAAACTGAAGAAAAGACAATCAGTAGAATCATACACCTGTAAATGTGTCTTTTGTTCATTGAATTTTTAAGTTATCAATCTGACTTTTGATTTCCTGTACTAATATTCGTTGATTATGAGAGCTATAATTTTACAGAATTTTACAAAGTACTTTTTTTTACCTAATATGTTTAAGTTAAATAAAAAAAACAAATAATTTAAATCATTTTGTTTTTCAATGCTCTTTCCAAAAGCAAAATGAGATGAAAATTGAAGAACATCCATTGCTGTTACATATCCCACGTGTCTTTTTGGACGAGTACCTTGTGTAGGCTGCCAATCCAGAGCTGTGTTCCACTCCTTTGATCATAACGATGAATGCACACACAGTGCCATTTTACCGATTAGTTGTAGAATGCGTTGATAAAATGTTTTACAAATTATGTTCCTTCACCTAACAATTCTAATAAATAATGTGCACTATTACTTGTGCTGAATTTGAAAAGCCCAAACATTTTTCTTGCATCTGTTATTAAGTGTATGAACATGCCCAGGCCTTTATAATGCATTATAATACAAAGAATGTCAGGAATAAGACTTGAATTCTCACAGTCAGTTCCCTTCTATTGTTTTTTTTCTTTTTTACTTACACAAAACTGTTACACACATGCAACAGTGCACAGCAAAGGCATGATAGATTCCATAGGTGTAATATATCATTATTTGATCGGAGGGCAGCATGTTTAACTCAAAGGGGAACTGACTTAAACTGCCATAGATCGGGATTTATGACTAACAGTTTTCACATTATATTTCCTAGCTTTGCAGTACAGACACAAAATCTCTTTCGTACGGTTGTATTCATCATTTTTGACAAAGTGCGCAGCTGCTACACTTTTTACATTTCAGTGATGCATGTAGATATAGTATGAAAATATTACCCTATCTTTGTATGCATCATGACAAACAAAAGAGTTGAATGGAACTTTGCAGATAGGTTCGGACTCACCCCCTAAAGCAGAGGAGCTACTCATCCATTTTCTAAGCTCACTTTGTCCTGTTTGGAGTCAGAGTGGGCTGCTTCCTATCTGAGCTTCCATTTGGGAGTGAGCCAGGGTCCGTTCTTGCAATGTCAACAGTCCATCACAGGGCCAGTACAGAGACACACCAACCAAACAACCGTGCACATTTACCCCTAAAATCAAACAGAATAGTCAGTTAACCCAACACACATTCCTTCCTTGTTGCTACATAATTAGAAAAAGCATCACAACTAAATGTTAACTCAGCAATCTTCTCACTGTGGGTTAAACATTTTAATCAGTACACTTGTATCTTTGACAGCAGCTTTAAGGACAAAACAGAAAGTTTTGCGCCCATTACCCTTCATTTCAATTTCTGTTTTTTTGTAATGCCCTTTCATTTCTACTTTTAAGATCAAGCTCAAAATAAAAAAAAGCCATGCATTGCCCTAAAGTGTAATATCTTTGCTTGATGATATTTGAACAAAGAAGGAAATATAATACATAATTAGCAGACTACTAAGCACTGATTTAGTAAGAGGAGAAAATGCTTCTCAAGAACATTACACTGATTAAACATCGATATGAACTGCTACACAATGATTGAGGAGAATACTTGAAGAAAATGTAAACCTTTCATATTTCCCAGCTTGTTTCCATGCATTAGTCAAACCAGTGACATGTTTGTAATGTCCACAGTCACAGTTAGCCCAGGGCATAACTGCACAAATGATTGCTTGTGGTTTTACAGCAGCAACATGGCAACACAGAGCATAAAAATGACAAAGAGAATTTGTTCTTCACCTATTTTGCCAGAAACATTCTTGAAATGCAAATTTATTTTTATTTTAACATGTTTTTTTCCACTATCTTTTGTTCTTTTCTCTCTGTCATGGAAGACAGTGTAATCTCACATAATTAAATTTTCAAATACAATTTCCAGATTCATGTTTCACAAAGAAGTACAAAACCTCAACATATAACACAGAGACATTTACCCTCAGATACTATACCACTATCGACATCTTGTTAAGGCCATTTCAGGTCTCCTAGTCATTGTCTCTACTTTGATCAAATTTATCAAATACAAAGCTGTCCAAAGTAAAGTTTGTTTAGCTCATTTAATCAAGCAACTTTTCAATCATCAACCCAATAATTTTGTGAGATTTTTTTTTTCCTTTTCCCTTTTCAGTTACAAGTAAGATAAAGGACAACACTTTCTTTTCTCCTTTTTGACTAATTGTGTTTAGTAAAAAAAAAAAAAAAAAAAAAAGACATTTACCCTAAGATATCACTGAGGGTAAACGTTCACTATGTAGGACAACTTTTAGTAGAGAAGGTACGAATTGACATTACATGACTGGTTTTTAAAGTCATTTTGTTTTAATGCACATTTTTTAAACTAAAATTCAATGAAGGATCCAATGCATCCTACGTTGGAAAAGGCATGTCTGGATTTCCTTCCTGGACTGCTCTCTCTGAGTCCCAAATGACTGAATGAACAAATGAATGAAGTATAATTTGTCCTTTGTCCATCTGACAGGCCTGAAATAGAGTAACTTTTAAGAGGCTGTGCACAAGCTTTTAGCTCATGTTAAATTAGTGACAAGCAAGTCTGATAAATCCACTCTGTCTGAATCTTTAGCAGAGTTTTTACAGGACAGTCAAATGCAGATGGAGGATTCTTTTTGAGTTCCCACATTAACATTACATAGGATGTACCATTAAATACCCATTAATCATTAACCACACTGTAAAGCCAGCTGCTTATCTCATCTACGTGCTGAACTCCAAAGACCCGCTTAAATTTTTTATAATATCTTCACGCAGAGATCGGTCATTGAGGTAAGAGTAGTTTGGAGATGTTACTGGAGGCTTCAACCTCCCATCTAACCTCTGCAAATCAGTGTGCATGGCTAGTGAGCTGGATGAACTTGAACAAATCAGTCACCAAGTCTTTCAAACTTCTGATCTTTCCCAGGTCAATGAGACATTTTAACTTCAATAAAGTCTCTTAAAGTGCTGGGTTTTCTCAGACGTGTTCTGATCTTGAGAACAGATCTCTCACCTGTTTTAGTTTCATTATCACTTTCCGTCTCTCTAATCATGTTCAATTCAGGTCAACGATTATGTCCTTGGCAGCACATCCTACCAACAATCTCTTTTCCAACTATAATAATTGATTTTTCCTTTGCAGACCTTTCCGACTCTTTGGATAAAACAAAGAGTTCACAGCAGCAACATGGCAACACAGAGCATAAAAAGGTCAAAGAGAATTTGTTCTTCACCTATTTTGCCAGAAATGTTCTTGAAATGTTCAGCCACAGTCTTAATGAACACAATCTTGATGAAAAATTAAACCTAAATAACAGACTTAATAGAATAACTGCATATGATATATTTTAAATTTTTTAGCACTAGAGAAAAACCTGTTGAAAAAACAAATCATTTGATTGTTTATCATTCTTGAATAGTCATTCATTTCTGCTCTGATTTCTTATCTGATACATGTTTTTCTCCTCGGTTGGATTGATGATTCTTCCTGGCATGTATTGCCTTTGTACTTCCAGTTCTATTATGTAAGATTCTGTTTGTAAGCTGGCCACTGTCTTATTGAGCCAATTTTATATAATTTATGCCACCTTTGACAAATTATGAGGACTTCATTAGCTTTGAATGATTTTGGAAGATTTTTATATGGATCCTGTCTGGATAGCTGCCTTGACATATCGTTTTTTCTAAACACTTTCAAAAGTCATTCAATCCAAAGTGTAACACACCGTAGTCCTGAAGAGGTCATTCTGTTTTCTTGCCTATGAATAGTTCACATTATGGAGCAAGCTACTGTGACTTGCAATACATATTGTTAAGATTTTAATGTAATTGACGAACACAGATTAATAAAAAATTGTGAAATGGACTAAAACATAATAAATGTGTTTCCATTTCTATTCAGGCCCATTGTCTCTACTAGCTTTGCACATCGAGAACATGTTCTGCCCTGTCTTCTTTAAATAGGTCAAGCTCAGTCAGACTGGACTGAACATCCAGTCTGGAGATTTTCTCTGCCATGCTAACACATTGATTAACTTTGATCTAAACAATGCCATTGTAAAGCTGTTATTTTAGGTTCCTATCAACTGTCATCACCTTTTCTGTCCACACACCATGAAGTAGCCATTGTTCATAATTTAGACCATGTTAGCTTTCGCCATACAATGTTTGGTTTAATGGCCAAATGTTTCATTTTGGCTGCCATGATCCATGTGTGTCAGTCTTTGGTTTATCACCTTGTATATGTGTTTTTATTATTTGGAGCTGTTGACTTTTATCAATGATATTTCTTAGTGTTTTTTTTTTGTGTGTGTTTTAATTTCTTATGTTCTACTATTTTTGATTTTTTTTTTTGTTTTTATTTTTTACAGCACTTTTTAAGGTGACTTATTTATATAATTGATTAATTGAATGATTGATTGATTTTTATTATGTATCATGTTTTACTTCTGCTTCGTGTCACGCTAACCCCCTCCGTGTTTATTTCACTGTTTATATAATTTTTATTTGTCTCCTCTTTGCACATTTTCTCCAAACTGCTCTACATTCCACTGATTACTCTCACTTTGTTCTCATGTCATCTATTCACCGTTCCAGCAGTTACCTGTACCTCTCTGTTTTAGTACCTCTTTGCCAGATTCTCCATTTCCAGTGGCTTTGATTCTCAATGTTTTCCTGCGTTCCTGTTGCTTCTGTTTCTAATCTGTTTATTCCTCAGTTCTTCTGAAAAATTTAATAAGCAGGCAGCTGCTTATTTACTAATTAGGTGACTTTTAGGGGCAATTGATTGCACTGGGATTTAGTTAAGGGTTCTGAATAAAGGGGTTTGAATACAAATGTATGCTATATTTTTGATAACATATATATATATATATATATATATATATATATATATATATATATATATATATATATATATGTATATATATATATATATATATGTATATATATATATATATATATACTATATATATATATATATATATATATATATATATATATATATATATATATATATGTATATATATCCTGGTTATAAAAATGCACTTCTTATACAGAACATTGACGTCTATGGTTGTAATGTGACACACTGTAAAAATGTAAGCAATATTACACACTGTTAAAAACATAAAAAAATAAAAGCACTTTTTTGTCTATGTCATGATGACACAGTTCAAATGACTTGATAAGAGGTACTGATCAAATCATGGGAGCTTGATGATTTGCTTTTATTTCCCATATGATTGTATACAATTTTATTTAAGAAGTAATAGTAAAACATGGGAAAACTGATGCCGCATACGTTTGTGAAATTTGGGTTCTCTGTTTCCAATAACACGCAAAATAATATTTAAAAGCAATCTTAATTAAATGGAACTCCATGTTGGATGCACAGTCTGCATGGCAGAGCACAGCCATGATGCAGAAAAACACTTCACAAGACAGATCCTGAGGGTTTTGGCTCTCTGTGCACAGAATAAAACCACCGGCTGTAAATCCTTGACTCACCTCTTCACCTGACAAGCTTTTTATCATTCCACCACAGTGGATCATAACTCCACTGAGGTTTTCCATATGCCGACTTTCTCAGGCAGAGCAAGGCTCGTCTTAGCCAAACTCCAACAAATCCCAAAGCACGTGTTTATGCGAGAAACAGCCACATGCACTGACAAACCTCTAATTATGCAATAGGCAGACAGTATGCGGATGGCCAATCCCTCATCACTGTGACATCAGATGGTGGAGCAATTCAGCCAAACTGCTGTGACAAAAAGACATTTTGGTTTATTAAAGGTACAGATGAACCGGACTGTTAAACTGAGGGTTTTTACTTCACATTCAGAATTTTTGTCTGATGTTAGTCCAACTCTACTTGCCCTCATGTATATGGTAATTGAGCCACATTTTTCAGTCATCACGTGATACACAACCATCTGTCACCTCAATGCTTTACAAATATGTTTTACACAACACCTACCAGCAATATTGTTTTTTAATTTAGTTTTGCCCTTATGTTCCTTGTATATGTTGTAAAATAAAATTTGTGTGCCTATCACTAATTATGTAAATTGCAAGATTTTATACATTGTTAAACATTTGGTTCACTTCACATTAAATGTTTAAATCTGCACTCCTATAAATCACAGCTGTTTTCTCAGTGACATCTTGATGAAGATTGGCTGCATGTTCAGAATAAGTGAGCCAAGCTTTCAAGCTCAGAAATAAGCTCATTTTTAATGGAACTGCTGCTTGGTGTAGAATGTAGAGAATTATCCCAGAACACTGCAGTCCATCACACACATAATATGTTGAATAATTTATTGTATGTGCAGTTATGTAGTAGATGCACTATATGCACACATCTGAGTAAATTGACCCATCTGCTCATATGCCCACACAGATGCACAGCATTCCTTGATCTGGCACAGCTCATAAACTGGCACTTAGCTAAAAGTAGGACCAGAAAGACAAAACATAAATTGGAAGCAGCGCGTGGGGATGCTCACACAAAAGAGATAAAGGTTAATGACCGCTTAGCTGAAGCATGTCACAAGAACTCATAGATGTGCAAATAAAATTATACAAAGTAAGTAGAATATCACTGAAAATTTATCGTATCCAGCAATTCAGTTAAAAATGTAAAACTCATATGCAATAATAAACTATTTCACACATACTGGTGAAATCCAGGCATTTTATTTTATCCCTACTTTTGATGAAAATGCTCTCAATACTTGGTTTGTCTTTAGTTTGGATGAATGACGTCATCAATGCCACATGGCATGTGCTTAAAGACGCACAGATTATTTTAACAAGAGCCTTCAGCTTCTCTGCATTGTTGATTCTGGTGTCTTCAATCGTCCCGTTGGCAATGATTTTTGGATTCTGTATGGGGTTTATTTCAGGAGAGTTTGCTGTAAAGCAAAATGATAGTGTGGTCTTTAAAATAGACATCGCCAAATCCTGTTGAAGAATTAAATCAGAATATGCTTGAAGAATGTAGAGAAAAGCAAAACAAAGCGCTTAACAAAGGAAAACTGTGGACCAGCAGAATCAGATGACATGGCTCCAAAAGTCATTACTGACTGTAAAACATCCCGCTGGACATCAGGTAATGTTCTCGCCACTATTCTTCCAGGTTCTAGAAGTTAAATTTTAAAATAAAATTTTCCTTTCACACTCATATTTCATGAAAATATGAGTGTGGACAATGAAGTGCCTCTCCAGTAATTTTTCTCCTAAGCCATTGTAAGACACCTTTGGTGTTGTTGAGGAGAAGATTAACCCAAGAAATGCAGCAGTTGTAACATATTTCCTGAATATGCCTGTGTGGTGGCTTATGGTGTCTAAATCCGCATTATAGTGATAAACACATAAAAAAAATAAATAAACACGTAAAATTAAATTTCTTCTATGTGTAATTAACTTTTTCTTAAACTTTTTTAATAACTTCATCTGAAATAAAACACACACTTTTCTTATTATTTCAATTTACTGAGTTGTAGCTAAATTAAAGAAAACAGGTTAAATACAGAAAACTATGTTTAGATTTTTAGCTGGTTCTCGTTCTATAAGTGTTTGAAATACTGCATCTTATCACAAACCTATAAAGTAATATGACACCAATGCTGTTATTTCTCGTTTTCTGTTTTTCCTTCAAGAATATCAGAGCTACATACATTGTGTGGTTTCAGTGCACTTCTTTCCCCCACATCGTCTTTCTGACTATATGCCTGACTGACCATGATTTAAGTTGCTCCCTCATTATAGAGGTGATTTTCTCAGCAGAGAAAACTGGTTCAAATTTTTGTCTGAAACATAGGTTGCGTTGCGAGAGAGTAAATTGCCTTTCAGTTAATCAGCATGCAGCGAGCGTTGAGTGTTCACAGCAGTGTTTTGTAACCTTTTAAGGTGTGCAAGAGCAGCAGTACAATGATAGAAAATAACACCTTGATGTGTATTTGTGAGGGTAAAAGTTGCATTAAAAACAATTCCCACAATAGAAGCGGCAATGATAGGAAGATTTTATCTACTTTAGTCCTGTGCAGAGGGATTTCTGGGGTCTGTGTGTGTGTCTGTGTTTACATAAGTTAGAGGAAAATATTTATTCTCCCACAGTAAAAACTTGTACTTATTTCATCATCATGCATTACTGATATTGCATTTTAAAACCTTTGCTGTCCGTAGTAATAATATGTAACTTGTATTTGAGACATCACACTGACAATTACGCATTTACACACCAAATTCGTAATCATATGAAGAGAAGTGTCTGAGGCAATAAAAAAGACCTGAAGGAGGCAGCTAAAAGCAGAGCTTCTGTAGAAGGCTGAGTTCAAGGCAGCAGTCGACCAGAAGCTCCTACACATTCTCCTCCAGTGAGTCTTTCTCTGACTCAGTACAACTTCCAGTAACATAACAGCGGTTGAAGAACACTTGGTGAGCTCCCAGCGGCACCCAGAGTTCTGCAGAAATGTGATGCAGGTGACAGACTCCACCGAAAGTTAGCAGAGGTTCCTGTTCTTAACATTGTTTTCTGACTTTTAAGTTAAAGATAAGAAGACAGAGGTGCCCATATTTTTGTCTCTCTTTGTAAAATATTGCAGTCATAAGATCAAATTTGATGGTTTATTAAGTTGCAGACATGATGTTATTAAAGTTCAACCAAGTAAATTTAACCACTTTAGTTAAACATTTGCCTGATTAGATTAATATAGTGTTGCAAAGATAAGATAACAAAAACTGTGTATGTAGGTTCTATTTAAAAAAGGAAACCAGCTCTGCTAGAACTTTATTAGAAAATTTGTAAAATATTGGAATTTTAACCAAATAATATATATTTTTTTACAATATTAGTGTATTCACCTTTGAAATTTTCCTCCTTAAGGCAAAAACAAAAATCTACCTTTTTGTAGGAGATTGACATCTCATTTGAATGCATGTTTCTATGATGTGTTTCAGGTGGTAGTATCAATTACTAATTTCCAGTTAAATTAACTTGGTCAAATTCAAAGAATGTGATTTCCTTCACATTTTTTAATTAAAATGTAACCTCAGGGATGTTTGTACCAATTAACTCAAGCCAGGTTGACGTTAGAAAGGAAGTACTGGAGGGTCAGACAAATGTGTGTGTCAGAACTAATGCTTGGGAATAGGAGTAATAGATAAAATACACACCGGGACTCATGCACTATAGGGTATATTTGCCCTTGCTGCTTCAGAGGCCCTAACTATATATTTGCCTGGGGTGACAAATGCTGTTCACTTACAGAAGACATACTGAACTCTCCAGACATGCTCTCCTATAAACCCTTTTTCATATGTCAAGATGGCAATAAAGAGCAATTTTATGGTAATTACTGTCACATAGTTGAAAGAAGAAACTCAACTCAGGTCCATTTCAGTAGAAAAACTTGCCCTAACCACAATCTTGTGGTCTAAGGATGTGTGAGTTTGGTCTTTTCAAAGAAATACACTCCCTGGCCACTTTTTTAGGTACACTTGCTTTCAAAAATATGAGCCAAGAAATCACATTGATGCCACTTGGCATCAAGTTGTTCTGAAGACAACTTGCTGAAGTTCAAACCAAGCATTAGATTGACCATTTTTTTAATTTTTGAAAAATGGTCAAAAGATAATTTGGATGTGGCAAGGTTGTTGGTGCTACACAGGGTTGGATTGAATATTTCAGAAACTGAAGATGTACTGGAATTTTTATACAAACCTTTTACTGGATATATAGAGAACAGTCTTAAAAAGAAAAAATATTCAGTGACTGGCACTTATGTGCACAAAAACTCTTTATTCATTTCAGAGGTCAGGGAAGAACAAGCAGACTCACTTAGGATAACAGAAAGAGAACAGTACCTCAACTAACACTTCTTTAGAGAAAAGGTGGATGTAATAACAAATGTGATCACACAACATAGCAAACCTTGAAGTAGATTTGCTTCAGCAACAGGTGACCCCACCATGTGCCACTGCTAATAAGATAGCAAATTGTAACATTAGGTTAAGTCAGAGTTTGTCATAAAAAAACTGAAAGCATAGATCCAGCATGTCTTGTATTAATAGTCTGGCAGGCTTTAGGCCTCTTAGTGTCAACAAAGACTCTTAAATGCCACAGCATAACTGGATATCTTACTTCAAGCAGGAGGAGTTTCTTGAATTTGACACTAAGTTCTCTGGACCCCAGCAACCTTCACAGTCACCACATCTCAGTCCACTAGGACATGTAGAAGGTGATGACATTCTACATGTCTATCATTAATGTAGAGTCAACAAATCTGCATGACATCGTGACACTATAGACTAAAACCTTTGATTAATTGAATCTATGCCTAATGGACACTACTCTGAAGGCAAAAGGGAAGGGTGCATTTAACCTCTGTGGGGCAAAAAATGTGTTAAAGGTGTGGAGAAAAAAAAATATTTAGAGAAAAACAGAGAGCTGTGATGTTTAAAACTTAGCATCCTCAGTTGAGAATATAAAGTGCAGTTAGAGTGAACTGCCAGAAAGAAAAAAAGGTGAAGGAGACTGAAAGTCGTCTGATTGAGACTGATATGTATGCTCAGGCAGTGGGCTAGCTGTGGAAGGAGAAAGCTGCTCACATGGACAGAACTGCACTGCACAAAGGATGATGTATAACACTGATGACAAGATTCTTGATTGCCTTGTCTACAACACTGTAAAAAAAGAGAATATTGCCTTTTCATCTTGTATTTGTTCTCATCAGCCTCGTCTTGGTCTCTTCCTTAACTTTTAACAACTCAATTCTCTGGGGACCTTTAATCTCTTTTTATGTTTTGCCATCTTCCTAAGTTTACTTTTCTTTGTGACAAGTATGTTCATTAAAATCTAGAGGTAGTTAGATGCTGTCTCCTTTGCTCTTTTTGTCTTATTTTTCAAAGTCATGTATAGGTCATGTGTTGTGGGAGTTATGTTGTTTATCCTTCTTAATTGAGATTGGCTTAACACTTTTAACCTTTACAATTTTCACATAAAAATCCATATTTTAGCATTGCCTGACCACTTTCTGCCCCTCCACTTCACTCCCTCTGAAACCTGCTGCCTATTTTTGACTCCACTCCTTCCCCTAAAAACAAATATAAATGCAAACAAGGCTAATCTGACTAGCATGTCCTCCCACAGGAAAGACATGAGAAAAAGCTAATGAGAGGAAAATCATTGCAATCAGTTCTCATGGGGAATGGCTTGCAGGAATGTAGGGAAAATTCACAAAACTATATTTTTGTTCAAATATTGTTCATTGCAGCACTTATTCATGCATTACTTATGTCAAAAAGGATTACATTTCAGCCAACGGTTCCATATTTAATCAAGTACACATGAATAATCATGTGAAGAGCTGTTTGAATTCTGCATCAGGAACATCCAATCTATCCATTTGGCATAAAAAAAAAATAAGTAGTAGTGCAAAAAATATAGGTTCTACAATATTTTATAAACCTTTACAACAAATTAAATGCATTATGCATTTTCTTTCATCTTTTAAAAAATACCACCAGTTTCTTTTCTTAATTTAAACCTTTGTATTTTTTTTTTTTTTTTTTTTGCATTATCCAAACCTAGAATCAATTGCTCTAAACCTGAAACAACATTTGCAGTTTTATTTTGGATGATCACTGAATATTTATCAGTGATAACATTTGAATGCTTATTCAATTATCACTGAATATAAGTGAATATTAATTTTTTAAGTGAATATTTGCTAGCTAACAAACATTTTGCTTGCAAGCAAAATGTTTTTTAGGTGGGTCACTAGGTAAGATGTGACATCTACATGCATGTGTGTAAAGAAGTGATTTTTTTCAGCAATGATAGAGAGTTTTAGGCAATTTCAGATTGTCCATATAAAAAGAATTGTTTCAATGACGTCTATAATCCTTTTTTACGCAATTCTTTTTAGTTGTGTTCATGCTTATTTTACTTATGATATCACAAATTGAACACTGAGCATCAATGTTTCTTACAGTAGACAAAATGACAGAAATCAAAGTATTCAGACTGAATGCAACTTCAACATCTACAGTAACTCTTTGAGGAAAATTGTACTATATGTGTTTTAATTTCCCTTTGGAACTGATAGTATTTTTGAACTCAAGTGAACTTAATTGAATATGGTAATGTTCCATTTTTGAGAGGCATGGCTCCAAAGACTTTTTCCTCTGTCAAAGATATGCATTTTACAACCATTTATTTCCTTGAAAAACGATAGGAAATAAGGTCAGTTTCAACTTGAAATATTCTTGAAATTCTTTTTTAGCTTTTCTGGTTCTACAATTAACACTTATGGGTTCATATACAGTTTAATTCAACACAAATCGTCTTACGCAACAGTAATTCAACATGAAGATTATATGCACTATTTTCATAATATTGCTCACAAAATTTATGTGACGATATTAACTAACCATACTAGTTTCTACATATTTTCTCTTTCTAAAGATTATCCTTATAAATTTCCACAATGCTTTTTAAATCTTTTTTAAACAATTCAAGCAGTAACCACAATTATTTACCTCTACTATAAAATGAGAAAAGTAAATTAAATTAAAAGGTCAAATTTTAAAACCTTGGAACAAAGTATTTCTGCTTCAAGGTACAATGAACTTAAAGCAGTATTTTCTCACCAGTATCACTTCACATATCTGTGTGTGTAATTTCAACTTCATTTTGAAATGTGGCTTTTCTCTTAATTAATTCGCAGATGTTAGCCACACATGCCCACAAGCACAAAACTTGTGTAATGAACTTTAATCTTTCCAATCCAAAAGGTAATTCATACTTTATCACATTGAAAGACTATTACATTCAGTTTCTATTTAAATGCACTGTAAAGGGCAAGGAGAGTCCTATCAGACTATAATTAAAGCAGCCTTGGCAAATCTACCACAAATCCATACATATGCTGTTATCAACAGACAGTTTTTCTTATCAGCATAGATTTGTGAGCAGAAGCAGGTACATTTATGCAATCAGACAACCCTATACTTAGAACTAGTAATTGTGCTAAAGGATTTCTTCACCGATAGTGAGATTCTACAGTGAATAGACTCATTTCAATATAAAATCAGCATTTCATTCTATGCAAGTGTTTTCCCCTTATCTTACACATAAAAAGCAGGGTTTGGGCACCAAATTATTGCATTCAGCAGAATGCCTGATTAGCACAATAGGATGCAAAAAGTGCTGAAAATGTAAATATCTGAATTCAAGACCAATTGCTTCTTTCTTCTTGCGGTCTTGTCTCTTTGATATCGATGACAAAGTTTAAACATAACAAACTTTAGCATTTAGACTATGATTTGTAGGATTCCCCTAAGATATCTAGGAAAATGTTTGCTTCGAAACTTTGTGTCTCAGAGGTGAAAAGCTGTTCCCATAAAAATATCTCCCGATGTCTAAATTGCACTGAAAATTTATTAAAGTTCATCAGATTGGCTATCCATCTGGCAGGGGCAGTCAAACTTTTTTTTCAAAATTTCCTGATATTTTAAAGGGTTCTTGATGCTGTGGACTCCAAATGGGTCCCCAAGGCCCTTTTAGAAAAGAAACATACCTGCAGGATCACAGATCCTCCTTCCTGCAGAGGGCACAAGATGCATGCATCAAAGTTACCTCTGGTGTTTGTTGTCAGGGTTTAGTGGTTCCTGTTAAGGTCTCAGTAGCATTTCAAATATTCTACACCATTTTGTTTTTACCTCTCAAGTGTCAGGTCTTATGTTAGATAAAGAACACTAGACCAAACTGGAATTTAGGATGAATTGCCAGATCTATCATGCAACAGCACTGATTAAAACCTTTGTAACCTAGAAAAAATGTTTTAAGTTCATAGAAGTCAAGTCAAATGGGTTCAATGTGTGTATAACACACTGGTTAAAAGCCAATTTTTATACTAAAATATTAAACTAACAATATATGAATCTGTATCTTATGAAATTGTTAATTGACTTTTAAGGCATAAATATTTAACCACTTTTAAACAATGCTACAAGATGCTGTACAATTTTACATAAAAGAAAGGAAGGTGCATTTCTTTCCTATTGAAAGCATTGTGTTGCTGGTGCTGAAGTGGTGCCTCCTTTTAAAGATTTACAGAGCATTGTGACATTTCTAGGTTGACAGTCACACACCGAAGGCACGTGTGCACATTCTGTAATTATAAAAACTAACATGTAACAGCATGGTGGTACTACAGCAAGGCTAAAAATACATTTTCTGTGTACTTCATGCACTTTTGACATGGTTGGGTGATTATACCAGACACTAACAGCTCTTGTAGTCCCTCAGAGGGTTTTTCTGAGAACGTGACACACCAGAGAACCCTGTTCTCCAGCATCATTAATATGGTCTGAGGCTTGGGAATATCAGTTGCACTTCTGTGGAACTACGGCTGCCCAGCAAATGAGCTTTTCATGAACTGGCAGGTGAAACACAAGGTGAGCTCTGTTACATCTGGTAGTTATTTGTTGCTGCTGCCAAAATAATAAGCCTGAAATACTGCATCAAATAATGGATTGCACCTTCTGGGAGAGCCAACAGCTCTCAGCTGTAGAGGCTCTGATACTTTGCAACTAAGCAAAAAAGTGTATGAGTGAAATGGTTAATGCTTTTAGGTATACATTCAAAAAGTGGTGAAGGTGATTTAATATTTAATATTTAATATAGAAGAGGCAAGACAAAACACAGCACAAAATTAAGTTTGAATTGGAATTGGATAAATAGCTGGACCTGAAATACCTAATATAGCTAATATTGGCTTAAAAATATCTGTTTTAAAACAGTATATACCATACTGTGAGTGTTGATTGTTTTACCAAAGTATGCATGGGTTTTCTGCAAGAACTCCAACTCTCTTCTTCAGTCTTAATAGGCATGATAGTCCAATTAATGGCTTAAAATGGCTTAAGTATCTCTAAATATGTCCTGGAACCATAGTGTCTCAACAAAACAAACACATCACAAAATTACATATCACTCTACCCTTTACCATGGTACAGCTGAAAGATGACATATTGTAGCTAAACAAAAACAAGAAAAATACAAATATTTTAGCATAACCACACATTAAAGCATGTTATTACATAATTATCACATTGCTTCTATCTTTAAAGTAATGTCACAGTTTGTGTTAATTGCATAATTATATTGTCTATGGAAATCCTGTGGTATAAAATAGTCACATTCATTGCAAAATAATAGACTAAACAAGTTGATTTAAAATGTAATGGATGGGATGTCTCTTTTTTGAACAACAGTCCAAAAACAATGCCATCAGAATGGCATTCTGATAACATAACAGAAAGCCATTTACCAAAGATTAATAATTACAGCATTAATATTTCTTCAAAAACATTTTTTAGATATAGTTGCATGAGTAGCTATGGAAGTGTGAGGAACAGTGAAGAGGCAGTTTCCTTATATTTCAGATTTATTTCTAACACTTTTATTAAAACACTTTGACTTTTTTGTGATGCACAAACCAGATTCTGTGAACAAGTTCTTTTTGAATTAGGCTGGTTAGCAGCAAGATGAAAAAAGAACTGCATGCCCCAGCTGTTTTGCCCACATGCTTTTCCCTCCACTCTGTCAAAACACTGACTCTGCCTGTCCTGATAAAACTTTGTCTTGGGCGAGGCAATCTGTTGTGGGGTGCAAGCTACAAACCTTTTGTAATCTCAGCCTCCTTTGCCAACAATCACGGCAGGCTGAATGTCCTGAGATAGGCCTGTTGAAAGTCACTTCCGATGCAACCATCTAGTATTTGCTCTGTTTTGACAGTGCAGGGTATAAGACAAAGCAGTGCAAATCGGTTTGAACCATGGCTGTATGTGCTTATCTTTAACAGCCAGAAACAATGATGAAAGTCAGCAGGTCTGCCACCTGATAAAATCTGACCAGCTGTGCGATTTTTTTAGATGCATTGAGGCAAAGTAAAGAAAGATTTGAACATTTGCAGAGAAAATTGCGTATTTTCATAATCTGGGAGCATAAAACAAGACTTTTCTCTATATTTTGGGAGCTAACCTCATCACTTTATATTTTCCTCCCCAGGTAATGTGTTCGTGGTTAGTCTGGCATTTGCTGACCTTGTGGTAGCCTTCTACCCCTATCCCCTGGTCCTTTATGCTCTCTTCCATGACGGCTGGGCGCTTGGAAACACTCAGTGCATGGTAGGACCACATCAGTCATCTCTTCGCTTTATTAAAAGACAATGACTTTAAAGAATATTGTCGAAACTTCACATTTTTTCTATTATTTCAGGTCAGCGGTTTCCTTATGGGGCTTAGTGTCATTGGCTCCATCTTCAACATCACTGGGATTGCAGTGAACAGATACTGCTATATTTGTCACTCCTTCTCCTACAGCCGACTGTACAGCTACCGCAACACGTTGCTGTTTGTTGCCTTAATTTGGGTGCTCACTATTGTGGCCATTGTCCCAAATTTCTTTGTTGGTTCTCTGCGCTATGACCCACGGGTCTACTCCTGCACCTTTGCCCAGAATGTCAGCAGCTCCTACACGGTGGCGGTGGTAGTGATTCACTTTCTGGTTCCCATTGCCGTAGTTACCTTTTGTTATCTTCGCATTTGGATTCTTGTGATTCAGGTAAGTCCTAAAGTTCAAATTCAAAATGTGAGCGAATATGTATGTTTCACACTTTGTAGCATTTATTTAAGAGACCCATTCATTGATATGTCATATTTTAGCTGCCAAAATACACAAAATATGACAATATCAATAAGATTCCACTACGACTGTGGTAGGAGTCCAAACGTCCAAACTGACTCATATGGCTACATCCTCTTTCAAAATTTACAATACATACATTACAACTGAAAGGAAACTAACATTTCCAATGCCTGTAAATCTGTGCACAATATGTTATATCATCTTATGTATTTATGAGTAAATGTGTCATATAAGCATGTATTTTTATGTATGATCTATACCTTGCAGTCTAATTTATTCTTTTCTAATATCCAGGTGCGACGCAAAGTAAAGACTGACGACAGTCCTCGCCTCAGACCAAGTGACTTGCGGAATTTTATCACCATGTTTGTTGTATTTGTCCTGTTTGCAATCTGCTGGGCCCCACTCAACTTGATAGGATTGGCAGTGGCTATAGATCCAACTCGCGTGGGTCCCCACATCCCAGAGTGGCTTTTTGTTGTAAGCTACTTCATGGCCTACTTCAACAGCTGCCTGAATGCCATCATCTATGGTTTACTCAACAGGAATTTCAGGAACGAGTACAAACGCATCGTCACCTCTGTCTGGGTGACGCGGTTGTTTGTGACGGAGACGTCGAGAGCTGCCACGGACGGCAGGAGCATGAGGAGCAAGCAATCACCACCCCCGCCACTCAACAATAATGAGTCAGTCAGAGACCGTGCAAACCAAGAATGAACCTTAGATACTTGAGGGTTTCATATGATAATTCCAGTTTTTATGTAATATCAAGGCAGTTGTGCAGCTAAGGAGTAACAAGAAACTAATGAAACTGGAAGCTGTGGCTTTGTTTCCTAATTCACAGCAGAGATTTGTACACTTACAAAACACACAAAGTTTATGAGTCTCTGAAGTGCTTTTAGAATCAACTCATCTTTTAAAGAGATGACAACGTGTGTTCTGTCAGAGTCACTTACATCCACAAAGAAAAAAGCCCAGCATTGCAGTTTCATTATATAATTATTACTCTTGACAGACTGATTGGTACTATATGATTACAATGAAAATGTGATATCCTTTAATTTCTGCTGCTGTAGATGTGTTTCACAAAACTGGGAAAGCACCACTAGTAAACACATTTTTTAGTAACTTCTAACGCCTCAAATAATTAAACTCGCCTCACCTGGAAGTTTAGAAGAAGCTTTTCATAACAGAGATAGAAGAATGACAGATAGTTAAGTCTGTCATTTCATTATGAGAGTTTTTCATGTTATGTGGTTAGATTTACTCTCGCAACCTAAATGCTGCAGTAGCTTACCTTATACTGCCTAGTTTGATCGTTTTTGCACTAAAATAACAGGAAAAAGAACTTAGTAAAAGACAACTTAGTAAATGAATTGAAGAGATTAATTAAGGTTTGTTTGACAAGTTAAATCTATCAAGTCACTTCATAAGAGTTTTTAATTAATTTCATTTTTTATATCTTTTGCATGTGATGTAGCATGTGGAGGAAACCTTACTTTTGTTGCTGTTCCAGCCTTAGAACCCATAGATATCAGCTACTGTAATCTGATCTGCAGCCTTAGTAGAAAACTATATACAGTAAGAGGCACAATTTTGTAAAATCATAATTTGGTTAACATTCGCAAGTAACTTGTATTTTTTATTAACTTATAAATTTATAAAATTAACACACTGCCTGGCCACCAAAAAAAAAAAAGGTCACACACTATAATATTTTGTTGGACTAACTGTAACTTTGATTACAGCAATGAGCTTCTGCACTATCACAAGTTGTATTTCCATTCAGTGTTGTATTAGCTTTTCACCAAGAGCTTGCACTGATGATGGTTCAGTCTGACGACTGTGCAAAGCCTTCTCCAGCACATCCCAAAGATTCTTAAAGGCGTTAGGGTCTGAAGTCTGGTGGCAAATCCATGTGTGAAAATTTCTCATGCTCCCTGAATTCTACTCTTGTTTTTCTGCAATTTGATTTCACCAAACGCCGATTATGATCATTTACAATTTTTTACCTGCCACATTTCTTCCTCACAGAAAATGGGTTCCTACTATCATTCCAATATACTCTTAACCGAATGTTAGTAGTTTCTGAAATCTTATTGGCTGTTTTCTCTGCTTGATGCATGCCAATGATTTGACCCTTCTCAAACAGACCACGGGATGTGTTTGTCCAAATGGGTGGTTAAGAAATGAGAAGCAAATGATTGCACCGGTTCGAGTTAAATAACTTGTTGTCAGCTGAACCATAATCGCCCATGCTGTAATTATTCAATAGGAGGCTTGTACCTATTTGCTCAGTTAAATCCAAGTGGCAACTTTTTTTTGGGCCAGACAGAGTAGTATACCTGTTCAAAAAGGTTAAATAGCTAACTGAGGTTAAAGTAACATTTAAATACCTACTAATAAAGCAGAATTCTATTGCTAAAAAGACTGCTTAAAAATGATTTTATCTGAGGTTATCATGCATGGGAAGGTTAGTGAACTTTGTGACACTATTGGTTCTCATGAAAACAGTTATGCTAAATTAGGACTAAAAGTCCCAAGAAAATACCCTTGCACCATTGTCAGATACCTGACCATCGATAGAGATCAGGATGGATCAATGCTTTCCTGGTGTTTATGACAGATTGTGACATAAACAACACAGCATCTGAATGTTGAGACTAAAATAGAGACTCAACAAAATATTAAATTGTCTTACAAAATGTTAATTGTCTAGTGCATCTGCTTCGACTGTTGTCTCAGTTTCCAATTCTTAACTGACAGTGGCATCTGGTAGCGCCTTCTGCTGTGGTGGCCCATCAATTTCAAGCTTCAGCATATTCAGAGCCAGTATGCCACCTATCCTATTCCTTCTATCATCCACACAACCCTTACTGAATGCTTTGTCTTTTTTTAAAATCATTTTGTTTGAGCTTTAGAGATGGTTGTGAAAATCTCAATACATCAAAAGTCTTTTAAATAGTAAAAACAGTCCATCAAGCATAGGACATGGCACATTTCAGGTCACTTACAACCCATTCGTCCTCAATCTAATGCTCAGTTTAAAATTCAGCAAGCAGCCCAAACCATGTTTAGATTCCTAAACACATTGGGTTAATGTCATGTGATTGGCTCGTTCTCTATTTCTCTTAACAAGCAATTTATTAAACAAGTGTATCTGATAAATTGACTGTCTCAGCTTTAACTTTTAGTCCCAAACAAGGGGATATGGCTATGGCTCTGGTAGACCCCTGCTTCTCTTAGTAACACTTGTAGAAGATTCCATGTTGGATGGATGAAAGCCACTGCCAGGGACAAGACCTTATTTTCCTCCAGTTTTCTAATGCGTAACTCCTGCTCAACATATGTTACACAACACCATAGTTATAGTTTTGACAAATCTGAGTTTATTTAAAGTAACAAATACCAATTTTAATACCTCCATATTTATAAATACATTAAAAGACATTCTTTAACACTGCAGTCATTTTTGGCATTTTGTATTTGGAAAGTCAAACAGAAGGACAGAGACTTATCATTAAAGAGCTCTGTGCACTGATGTCAATCACCAACTAAATCTAAATGCAATAACTATCTTTCAATTTCACCAAAAAGCCCAGTGCAGCTGCATGGGCATGATTCTTTATGCACACTAACACATCACTATGCAACTCAAATGCAGTGTTTGTCACAGTTCAAGGGATTCACGGCGGTCAGTGTGAACTGATAACAGAATCCATCAGCTTAGGACAGCTGTATTCCCAGATGTCACAGCAAATCACAGATTTATCATGAAAAAAGATATGAATGATGTTGCTGGTTTCCAGTCTGTGTCATATGAAAAAGAGGTCAAGATTTGTCCTGGTCTACTAAATTAGCATATATTCTGTACAAAAACAATCAACCATCCTTAGCAACATGTATGTTGGTTTCATACAGTATATTGGTTTCCTCTGTATTCTACATCATATGCTGCACAATATGTAGAAATCTCTTGCAGTTTGAGCTCTTACTTTTAATTCTAATACTTATATGCAAAACATTAGGTTTTCATTTTTAAGATGTTTTTTCTTCTTTTTTTTCTTTTTTTTTTTTACAAACAAAACCAAACTATATTACCAGGGATGTAGTATTTCAATCCTTTCACTGTGGATTTAACACAAAGACATATGATCAACTGTTTAAGGAAAAGTGTAAGGAGTTGGTCTCTTTGTACTATTAAATTTACTATTATCACCTCTGTATCAAAGAGTGATTCAAACAACTTGGATTGTGGAGAACATACAGCTCATATCTGTATTCCCATCTCAGGGTGCCTATTGAATATTTTGTTGTTATACACACTTGTCCAAACATTCGCAGTTGATCAGCTGCAATATAAGGGAGTTTAAAGACATTTAAGAGGAATATTTTGTAAATTAGTGTCAGTGTGGTTTTTAACTGTTGTATATTGTTATCGAAGATGTATTTAAAATGTGCTTTATAAAAAAATTAAAAATTATATATATATATATATATATATATATATATATATATATATATATATATATATATATAAGCTCAATAATCCTTACGCAGTTAAATGTATGTCCTTGAATATTACTTAACCTCTCCTTCCCATTATACTGCATTTCTAAGTGCATCTAAAACATGTCTTGTAAATTGGGCCCATTCATTGCATTTTTACAATGTAAATTGATTTATATAAAAAATATATATATCTCTTAAAAGTTTGAAAAGTAAGGAATGGAAAAGTAAGTGTGTAAAACATGTTCTTGTGTTATTTTACTCTAATATGTAAATTGCTTTTGGGAACATCTTACATGCTCTTAAACAGGGTTTTAAAAAAGTGCAAGCCATAGGTCAGAATGTTACTTTGATATATGCGGAGCTCACAGCCAGTGTTGTAGTACTCAAGACCGGTCTTGGTCTTGAGACCATTTTATGATGGTCTCGGGCGCTGAGGACTCGGGATTTTATTTCAAGACCAGTCAAGACCGCAACTGTGAAAATATCACTAAACTTACTGCATACTGTCCAGTTTATTTATTAACATGATCGTTTTCACTGGATGCAAAACACAACGACTGAAATCCGAGCAATAACGTGATTTACAATTACGTGTTTCTGTTACCCAACCTCCACCCTTTCACACGCACTTGCAGGGGGCGCTCATGATTCCAGACATTGCGACTCCACAACTCCACGACAGTAACACCAAACCAGCTATTCAGTAAAGTTAAGTGCAGCGAGGGCCAAGGTTAGGGTTAGATATAGGGTTAGTTGAGATATATTCTATGGCGGCAGGGCGGCTATGCATGACATGTATGAATAGTATTTTTGCCCTCCAGCGTTGTCTGCATGCGTGAAATTTCCTTATGTAAACAATAACATGCAGGCAGTCTATATTTGTAAATCTGATTTTGATTAAGTCAGTGCCTCATCAGCTTTACACCTCACCACATCACTGTGTGACATTCACGAATGATCCGAGTCTTCTGAACTTCTCTTTACTAAGAAGATAGGACAGGAGCCTCACTGAGAGCCGTTCTTTGTTCTTGTAATGCTCTTCATACACTGCAATAGCTATCATTATTTCATTTAATTATATAGATTAATATTTATTTAATGAGCAGATAAATAAAACACAAGAATAAAAGACCATGCACATCGACTGTTTGAGTGTTTTTGTTCAAAGTGGTCACTGTAATATCTGCCATAATGGCAGACATTGCCATAATGGCAGACATTACAGCATTGTGCTGCCTGGCTTCATGCAGGGAGAGAGGGTGAGAAGAATCATGGTGAGCACCTTGTGCTTCGTTACTTCTTGCTAGTTGCTCTTTGGTCAGTGTTCATAGTTGAGCATTGTTTGCCATCAGGACATTGCCTCAGTGGTGATTTCTGACATGAATGATAATGACATGAACAAAGAGTTTGTTCTGCTTTCAGTATTGGTTAAATTTATTTCAGCTCCAAGTATTTAATATCTATCAGTCTTTATGGGAATGTGAATCTTTCAGATCAATTTGATTAGCAATTTTGATCATATTTCACATTTTATAGTGTCATGTAGCATGGGGTTCTGGTCTTGGTCTTGACTTGGTCTCAACTTACCTCTGTCTTGGTCTTGACTTTGTCTCGGACCCTAAAAGTCTTGGTCTTGTCTTGGTCTCGGGTTAGGTGGTCTTGACTACAACACTGCTCACAGCATTAGTGAAGCAGAAAAGATGCAAAGCAATTGTAGTTTGGATGAAAACAATGTCTTTTGTGATACACAAATGGCTAAAAAAAACACAAATGGCTAAAATCTGTTGGAAGATATTGTTCTGTTGGGTAGTCAGGAGTAGATCGACATCAGTAGTTACGTCAGAGGTAAGAAAAAATAATTGAAAAAGTGATTTTGCTACTTTACAATGACACACTAAAGCAGCTACAGAATGTTTTAGATGCACTTTGAGGGAGCTAAGCGATCAATCTAAACCAAAGAAATGTGTATAGATAACAGAAATAAGATGTACATACTCTATGTCCTGACATAATGGGGAGAAATCTGAAAAAAAAAAACACATTTCCCCCCTAATTTCTGTTTCATTTGTTTGTTTGTTTTTTTTGTTTTTTTAAGAATACTGCCTTACAATTGATGAAATTGTGTCAAAGTTAAAAATATGGTGGCAAGTGCCATAGTTCCTTGTATGTACCAATTTAGCAAACCTGGTTTTCCTCCATCCTGCTTTTTTGTGCCACCCTCAAGACAATTGTCTTTTAAATGTTTTTTGTCTCTGCAGTTTTGTGCAGACACTTATATGCTGATCTTACAGGCATGAGATGCAATTAATGAACCAGAGGAACAACTATTACCTTTTTCTCTTCCGTATTTTCTATCTGTGCCCTTTGATAGAATGAAGTATTAATATTTATGTTCCTTTAAAGTGCATTTTATGTCAGGACGCTTACCTTACTGGATTAATGTATGTCATCTCAACAAATGGTTTGCCAGCTCCAATGTTCTGTTTGGCTAGTTGTCACTGAGATGCTCTCTCAAGCTACCATTTTACTTTTTCCACATTGTGTCACATTACAATCTTAAACTTCAACGTATTTTTGTGGGAAAATTTGCATTGTTCAAATTGAAACAATAGAAGTCCCTTTTGCAGTTTGGCATAAGCCACAAAGGGACACTGGTCAGAAGAAACCAAAGCTGAGCCTCTAGACCAGTATTCTTAAACAGCATTCCACAAGGACTGGAATCCTGCAACTTTTAGATGTATCCGTTGGCCTCCACACTTAAATTAAATGGTGAAACTGCCTTGTTAGCATGCAGTCAAGCTCTACTGAGCTCTGCTAATGGAATTATTTTGGGTGAAGCAGAGAGCCATCTAAAAGTTGCAGGATAACAACCCTTGAGAAATGCAATGAGTCCACTGTTCTAAACCTACATGCAAAATCAGATTTGTGATCAAAAATTAACACTGCACTTCTCCCTGAACAACACTATGCCCATTAGAAAGCATGGTTGGCAACATTATGGTATTATTCTTTCCTTTACCAGGTACAGAGAAGCTGATCAGAGTTTATTGGAGGATGGATGAAGCTAAGTATATGGTAGTGCTGAAATACAACTTGTCAGAGACTGAGAAGGACTTGAGATTGGTGCAGAGTTTCACCTTTCAATAGGACAATAACTCTAAAAACAGTTTCAATTACTGTAAATGTTTTAAATCAAATACTCAAATGCAAGAATGGCCCAGTCAAAGTCCACCATCAATGTACAGCATTGCAAAAGCTGTCCAAACACTTGAAAATCGATGCACATATGCACTTTCTGTCAAATCTAAGTGAGCTTTAGAGATTTTGCAAATATCTATGGACAAACCCCTTAAAACCTCTGGATAAACAAAGACAGTGAACACTTACCCCAAAACTCTTGCATGTGTAATTACAGTAATTTTCCCATAGTATTGAGAGGAATAAAATATGCAAACTACAATTTTCAGGTTTTTGTTTCGAAGTATTTTTCTTCCACATCACAATTAGGTGACACTTTGAATTTATCTGCCACTTATAATCTCAATGAAATATGTGGAAATTTGTGGTTTTAATGTGACAAAATGTATAATAGCATAAGGCTATGTATACTTTCGCAAGGTACTGCATGACAAGTCTTGGAATTGAGCTCATTGCACTACAAGTACTATTCTTGGTCCCAATTTCATAAAAAAAGAATTACTCCCTTGTATTTAATTAGAGACCCACATTTTGTTTAAAGCCAGAGAAATGCTGCAGCAAAATGTTGTGTTTGGTAACAACTGATGTGTTTGCACTGTAACTGTCACAACATTTAAGCATTTGACTTGCTGATTAAAGTGTCAAACTTAGTTTAATTTTTGTATTAAGTGAACTGAAAAAGCTGTTTTTTTATTTTTATTATTTACTGCAAAAGCTTCTCTGCCTCCAAAAAGATTAACAGTGATTCTTCAGTTTGCAACTGTGTTTGAATGATGTACTTTGTGAGGTTATACACACCTTGAATACTTATTAAAATCTGTATTTAATTAGAGTTGAGGCAAGCTTTTACTAGATGCTGCATGCAATACAAATACATTGTTCTGATCTCCTAAAAAGGTTTTTACCTGTACCGCTTACCAGAATCAACAGACATTCTAATAGAAGTAATCAGAATTTCAGACAACCAGGACATTGCACGATCCCATACAGTCAGAGTGCTTTGCAAGGTATTAAAACTGTCAATCTTTCTCACATTTTTCAAGTTAAAAAAATTCTATCTGGCTTTTATCATTCTTAAAGTGTAAGGAAAATTATATATATCATTTTCATTTTCACAAATAAAACAAGGCTAAGCGACAGGTTTGCATTTGTATACATGTTCTATTTAGTAGTGCCACCATTTCACTGCAGTTAGATCTGCAAGTCTTTTAGGATGTGTCTCTACCAGTTTGATAGATTTGGGGCAAAAGTTTTTCCCCATTCATCTTTTTCAAAATGGCTCAAAGTAATCCAGTTTGAAGGAGAGAGTCTGAGCAGCCATTTTCCAGATTGGCCAAAGATTATCATAAATATAATCTATTCCCAATACTCATATTAAATTACGTACATTCACATAGTTTACTGTGCTGGGTTTTATTTAGGGGTTAAGATTAAACATGAGGTTAACTCAAATCTTTTCTAATTAATTGAGAATATAACATATCCTTTTACCTTCACCTCAGAATTATGTACTAGTTTGTGTTGGTCTATCATAAAATGATCAAAAAATAAACTGGAGAGCAAATCATTGTATGTACAAGGCACCAAGCCAGCTACTCTGTTTCAAAGAGGAGACATTTCAGCACTGGAACCTCTGCGCTTTATTGACTGCATGGCTTGACAAAACTGAATATGTCACATACCTGGCAAATGATTAACATGTCAGTTGTGAATCATTGCTTTTTGTGTCCTTTATCTTAATAATGAAAGGACATTGTTGTGTGTGTGTGTGTGTGTGTGTGTGGGGGGGGTGGGGGGAGAGTGTTGCGTGTGCGTGTGTGTGTGTGTGTGTGTGTGTGTGTGTGTGCTTGAGAGAGACAGAGTGTGTTTGTGTGGGGGTGTCATTAAAGGATTATTTAACAGCATGACAACACCAGCTGACGAGGGAAAACAGCGGAGGGTGCAATACTGATCAAATTATTTGCAACATACCTTTGCAAAGATGAAAATAAAATGATAAGCCTTGGAAGCATAATTGAATTCTCTGCTGTCAGAGGAGTGACATGAATAGTGAAGTGTTGAAATGCTCCTGTAGTGTTTCCAAACAAGACACTAATACATGTTACACTCTTAAGCCCTGCAACCCTGTTAATGAAAGCCAGACTCAAACATCAGCAAAGCACAAGCTCTTCTCTGCTGATGAATATTAACACTCACTGGCTCCCTAATTGTCTGCAGCATATAGCATACAGGTAGCATTTTTTCCTGAAAACTTCTAGGCATGCACTGCTTGAAATGTTTGCCAAGATGTCTTGTTCATTCCGACCTGATGCTGTTATGGAACATCCATCCAAAAGATGTGGTATCTTTAAGCCCAGTATGTAACTAATAAAAGGTGGCAGCCTGACCTTTATGTCACAAATTGCTTTTATGAGTAATGATTTTACAAAAGGTCTTTTTGCAACCAAATTAAGAAAAAAGTTTAAAATGTTGGAATCTATAGACTTAATTTGTATTCCAGCATTTAGTCACGTAACTTTCTGTGTCATGATGTATTTTTTTTGTTTCAGAGGTTGTGTGAACATGTATGCTTGTTTGGTGTTATATGCGGCCGTTGGCCGCCGACAAGAATTCTCTAACAAGGCCAGGATGATGCCGGGAGGACCGTCTGAGTAACCAAAGGGAAAACACTGGAATGTAATGGAATTTAACATTTTAACACTTGAGGGTCAGTGGTCAGAACGACTCTCATTAAATGAACTATGTGTGTGTGAGACAAAGCGTAAAGATATTCATTGTATGTACAGTTTTCCTGAAAAACAGTGTTATAAAAAAATAAAATTGGTACATCATACTTTGTTGGGTTTTATTGGTCAAGCGTTTAGCACATCTTCATAGTAATATACTTTAGTTTTCACAATGTATAATAAGCATTCATACAATTTATGTCATATAATATAGTTGGTGAGGACGTAATGGTATCACATTAGTGGAAAAAGGATTTTATAAAGACCTTCAAAACGAAACATTAGAGAGAACAAGATGTGGAATGCATGTGAGGTTAACTGTACAGAAAAATCCATTGAGAAACAATGAAAGACAAAGAGATGAAATACTGAGGTAATGTAGAATAGCTTTGGCATAATGATAGCAGAAAGTCAGAGGGAGGGATAGACCAACATCGATTACTATTTACAGCTGCAAGTCTTTTGAACTGAAGAGCTGCAAATATTTCATTCTTGAGAAGGAAGTTTTTGCCTGTTCTGATTTGCAAAGTAGCTGAAACTAAGTATCTATAGAGATTCACTGTCAAGTCTTGGTCTGAACTTTGACAGGTCCATTCATACACATGAATATGTTTTTTTCTAAACCATTTCATTTTATCATTGACTGACTGTCAAAGTCAGTCCCCAAGGCCCGGCATCCTACATGTTTTAGTTCTCTCCCTAGTGACAGTAACAACCTCCTCAGCAAGTCAATGTTCTCCTTAGGCCATCTAATGAGCCACCATTTAATGCAGGTGTGCTAAACCAGGGAGAGAACTAAAACATGCAGGCCCTCAAGGACCAACTTTGGGCACCTCTGGTTTAAGGCCTGCTGGACAGCGAGCCTCTACATCAGTTTTAAATCTTTTGCAGCATTTAAGACTGCTGCCAAAGATTTGATATAATTTCCTTGCAATGAAAAATGTTAAGTGCAGCATAAAACATTAATGTTTTTGTATCAAAGCTGTGACAATAAGCAGAAGTAAGAGTTTCACTTTTCTGAAGTTTTTATTTTACTTATAAACTTGGCTAAATGTAGCAAACATATTGAAACCAATTCTGTTCCTGACATTGTTACAGGCTTTCTCTAGTAACAAAATCCCCTGTTTGCTGCCAGTCTTTTAACATGTAACAATGGTGGTTCAAACACTGTTCTATGAGATATTTAAGGCTTAAGATCTTGTTTATTATATAATTGTTCAACTTTTTATGTCAGGTAATTTGTTCTGATATAATTATCAGAATAATTAATTAATACTAATTAATAGTAGTAGTTAATATTAACAGTAATATTACTGGTATTAGCGGCAAACCAGTAATACTTCACAGGTGTGAAACAATTCACACAGATGGACTCTATTTACTAATAGTGTGCTGTAATTAGCTTAATGAAAAGAGATCACAAAGTGACATTAATCAAAAATTAAAATGTGCACAAAATTTTGAGAAAAGTTGGTTACACTAGATTTAATTTTACATTTTTAGTGTAAAAGTCCCAAACACAAATGTGCACAACACTTTTTAGACTTCAACTTGTAGACAAAAAGTAAAAAGTCTGTAACATGCTTCTTTTACCTTACAGTTATGAGCTAATTAGTGCTTTGTTATCAAACAAAATTGTTTTTAAAAACATAAATAAATTGTAGTTTTGCTGTGGTAATGTGATTTCTTTTTAAAGCAAAGGTTTGGCAGGTTTGAATACTTTTGCTAAGTACTGTACATATATTACTGCTTTTATGGATAAAGTACAACATTTCACTGTGACCTACAACCCCACAGTCCAAACACTGACTGATGATAGTTAAATCTCTGAATGAGCTGAAAAGCTTTAGCCAGCAGGTGCATACATTAAGCCCCACAGTGCCTTCAGGCGCAGCTGCTTTGCTTTAGGAAGCACACATCTGGCTTTTCATACATATGGGACAAAATATGCGAACAGTTTGATTAGGGATGCATGTTTGTCTGGAAAATGTAATTGGGTAGTGAGATGTAAAATCATGTGCAATGCACTTCAGTCAGGATAAAATATTCACATCTGAATTAGATTGCTTTTTTAATAAACGTCTATGTTTCATAATAAGCACTAAGTTGTAAAAATAATTTAGCGCTAGACATAAACCATCAGACTGTTCTTTTTTAGCGTTGGGAGTGAGAAGCAACAGAGCTGTAAGAACATGTGGAAGTAACGTCAGATTAGATTTTATGCAGAGGGAAGGACAGTGACAAGTGGCTGGAGGTGATCCAGCACCAGGGAGCCAATGATTATGATTAAGAATAGTGGGAGTAGTTAAGAGAAGTTGCCCCTTGATCATAATGAATAATTGCAGGGTCTCATCCACATAATCAAATTCACTGCACAGATCACCATTCCAATCAGCCTCCTTGAAGGTATGAGATAGTCACACAGTGCTTAACGTTCACCCCTCTGTCTTTATGAGTTTCTGCACATGACGTAGTAATTTTTGGGAAGTTTGCATATAGGCTGCATGCTTCCAGGATGTGCCCTTTTCATTAAAAGGCAGCCCCTGAAACCATTGGCTTACCACGGATTAAAGAGTCATCTGATGTTCAAGTGATTAATGGGAAAGTTTCGTAATTGGGTTCCACTTATTCGCTCTTCCACAAAAAACTTAGCCCTTTTGACACTGTGGAATAGAAAGTTTAATAGATCAGAAAAGAGTTTGCTTCCCAGATCTGCTTTGAAGATTTGTGATGAGCCAACAATGTGCCAATACAGACTTTTAATGGAGGCTAATGTATGGATTAACAAAATACTGGTTTATAGTACTTTGTTAATCCGACTGAATAATAAATTGCAAATTTTTGGTTAGTGAAATACTGACACCTGATTAAAGTCACTGTTACTGTATCAAAAAAGCTATAAGTTGAAAATATTGAGTTAAGATTTCACATGACAATATAGAATTTTGGGCTCAGACAGCCATGATTCATACTGTAGTTTTAGGGGGAAATACCCTCAAGTTCAGTGAGTAAACACGTGCTCTCAACTCGTGTGCCCTTTTGTACTCATGGACCCCTTCACATTTAAGACAGGAGCAGTGTGCCTGTTATGCAGGTCTCAGTGGGCCTCTGGAAAGGAAAGGGATCAAAGGACTTCTGAATTTATTTTCAGTAATATTACAATTTATATGTAAGCTGCATCAGAAAGGAGCTCTGCATGGGTCTTTTATAAAATTCAACCCTAACAATAGCGGCTTAAATTGTGTTTTTACCTGTCTTTGTGTAGCCTTGACACATTTGGCATCAACTTGCAAAATAACTAATGCAGAAATAGTGATAACTGAAATTGTTATTCTTGGATTGTAAATTCTCATCTATGTTCCCCATATCCCTTCTTTCACAACACCTGATTGTACATACATTCGTGGTTTATGCTTCTGTATTTGATTTTTGTATACGCTATCAAACATTTATTTTGAATTAGGTGATAAAATCCATGAATGTGGCCTAATGTGTGTTTCAGTTTTACTTTAAAGTAGTTTTCAGAGTTTTGGACACCGACTTAAAAATTTAGCAAGGCAAGTAGAAAAATCTGACAATAAAATAAAACAGTTCAAAGTATGATTTAAATCTCTAAAATGCTTTATGTTGCTGGTCTTAAAACTGAGTCCGTGGCAGGGATTTATAGGTTGTTGAGGATTGGTGTAGATATTATATGAAATTGTAATAATTTCTAAAGCTTACATAAGGACTACTGAAAATGTACAATCATCCTTTGCTTTTTTTCAGTTGTATCCTGGGATTACAGAAACACAAAAATTCTAAATGTATTTTTTAAAATAAGTCAAATCAAAAAGGTGTTTGGCACCAACTCTACAAACAGACCAAACCATTGGAACATAAAATTGTGATGTATAAAGTAATACAAAAACAGTGAAAGTACATCCTGATCTCAATTCTAATGGATAAAAGGAGAAACTGTTTTTTTCTCTTTGTCTTACAAAGACTATTTATCAATTCCAGGCCTAAGCTTTGAGTCTGACTAAACAGACACATTCCTGGCTGTTTTGAATTGGAAATGTGAGTCAACCTGGGAAAAAAGGAAAAAGAAATGTGTTGCAAGTGATGTTTGCCTATAGTCAAGGAATTAGGAGAAAATGACACTTTTGAATCGTGAAAAATTATAGTCTTGAACCATGAAGACTTGATTGGTGCACACAGATATTTTTCATACTTCCTTGGCAACAAAAGCATAGACTAGATTGTACACTAAATAATCTAATCAATGTGATGATACAACCAATAACTTGGATTTTGGAGATGATTAATTTAGGATTGGAAGGTCATAGCAATTGTCTATCCTCGCCGATGTTGGCTGTAGAGAAAACCAGTAAACAAATCAGGAAATTGTAGGAAGTGTGCTCTGGGCTCTAAAGCTGTGTTTACTTTGTGAAAATTTAATCCGTTTCACACAAAGAAACTGCTGTAAAGGAAAGTCTCTTGTCACAAATAAATCAATAAAAAGAGGTATGGCCTTTTTTCCACAACAAGAAATTACTAGAATTATGCTGAGCATTTTTTTCTTTCAAATATCTCTATACAATAATCCTTGACAACTGACCAGAGTTAGAATATTTTCGATGAGTAAATTTTGTTCAACATAAAATCCTTCTAAATCTGCACACTCTGAGCTCCTCTGTCCAGATTACAGCCTGTGTCCATCTGCCAGTCAGCCTCTATGTGATTTCTGTCAAAAGCAACATCAAAAACAGTTACTACTGCACTTTACAGTCTTTCCATTACTATTCTTTGTAACTGCAAAAAATAAGTGTGGCAGCAGTTGCCTGCTCTTCACAGAGGACCATGGGAGCCTGAAGACAGCTGATAGCTGCTGAGCCCTCCACTAAGGCCCTGTGGTTGTCATGAGAACAGACACCGGGCCCTGCTCTGTCAGCATCAGCTGCCCAAAACAAACAGAAACTTGGCTGTATAGCAGCCAACTTGTCATGCTCCTTTGAGACTGGCTGAGTGTTTAGCAGCAGTGATTAGGTATTTCACCTCGTATCGCATTTTAAGTCAGTCATTTTAAAACTCGAAAGTAGGCAGATTCAGGTGCTGTCCAATACCATCATGTTCTTGCCCTGATATTCTGCTAATAAAAATGTTTGTTAACTTATCCCAAATCCCCTTTATGTCATCGCACTTTAAATTTAATGCTGTGTTCAAATCACGAGCCAAGAAGTAAATTATCATAATCAAACAAAAAATACCTAGTTTATAATATGACTAGTGTGGTTCCCTTGTGCTACTCACAAAAGTCTACATAAATTAATAAAACTGTTTCTCGTTGAGCATTGAGGATAAATTTAAGAGTCTCATTGTCTGGGGGGAACAAAGTGCTCTGAATTCAGGAGGTACGGAAGCAAGATAGATATTATTTCCAACTACTATGAGGACTCTCAGCAAACAATTCATTTATAACAGATATCACCTGTGTTCCCAGGACATGTACCAAATTATGTTCTCGGCCAGTAATATCACCTGCTGCAGAGCCAACCTGTCTTGGCTGACAAGCTAGAGCAGCTTTTTGTCCTAAGGACTGCATTATTTGTTTCTGTTCTTTCCTGTTTTGTTGCATGAACTTCTGGCTATCAATAATTTTATGCCTAAATATGCACCAACATCTGTGTGTACTGTGAATTCCTCTAAAATTTGTTGAAAAATATCAGTGAAAAAAACAGCAAAGACCACTCTGTTCATGGGATAAAGACAAGTGAAGGAATCCTTTTAATTTGTTTTTTTCGTTTACATAGAGAAAATTGAACTTTGTTCTTGGGTTGATATGGACATTCGACATTTATCTTTGGGATACAGAACCTGTTTTCTTCTTGAGTGGCATGAGAGTCGGACATTCCTATTTTGTTTGTAATTGTGCAGAATTTCTTGTTCAAATGGAAATTCCACCCTCGGATGAACCGGACTTGTCTAAGTCCACAATCCTATTCCTGATGTGTTGGTTGATTTCTTTCAATTTGCCCATGATGTTAAATGAGGAAGAAATGTTTCAGGTGTGCTTTGATTACATTACCATTGTGTGGTTTTAAACTTATATTCATATTTAAATATCAATACAAACCCAAATTATATATTTAATCTGTTTTTACAGATTTATTTCTCTAACAATAAATTTCACAGAAGAACATTTAGACCCAGGAAACTGGTGTAATTTAGCTGGAAGTGAAAACAATTATGCTGGTGTTGCTGATACTGTAATGGTCGATAAATTAAATGACACATTATGCACTGTGGTTCACACTGACAAAGTAAGAATACTTAATTTTAAAGAGCAAAACTAATAATGCCAACTGTATCTAGGAAATTAGAAACATCAATAATAACCACAGTGTTGTTAACTCTGCGTTATCAACAAGCTGCAGTTAAATTTGCGTTCAATATATTCCCACAGAGAAGTAAAACTGGGGAAGCTATTCTTCAAACTGGCTTTCACAGCATGTATTGTGTAATGTTTATTTTAGAGTTGTTTCCAGAAAAGTTCAACTTCTTTATTCTGAAAGTTGCAGCAAAGACAATGAAGAAAAAAAACAAAAAACTATAAAGTATGAAATGTGCATATTATTTAATCCGTGGCATAGAAACAATTTTAATAGTACAGCCAAGGTTAACTTCACCAATGAAATGAAGAATGAAAAGATAATGCAACTTCTACTTTTGTGGCGATATTATGGTCTTTATCCCAACTCCTTAGTCACTCTTTTGACAAATAAATGTCAACTTTCTTGTTGATTACACATAGGAAAATATTTAAATATGACTAAATTAAAGCTGAAGCTGTCATTAAAGCTGTTATACATTGGCATATCTAGTTGACCCATTTGCTAAATATGCATGTGTGACACTTATGATGTTTTCCATATTGTATGTTTTGGGATAGGGTTTCTAAAATGCATAGTATACTACTGGAACAATATTAGACGTGTGGAAAAACTTAATCCAGTGTATTTTCTTATTATAGTGTTAGATAATTAGCTAACCCATTGTATTAAAACAACGGGTTAGTGAACTGTCACTTTCACTGATGTTAAGGCCTTAAATTATATATTCTAAAATTATGTAAAATTTAAAAACACTTATAGATTCACATCCCAAAATTTAAATATATATTCACTGAAAAGTTACTCAGTTGACAGCAAATGTATTTACACTAACAAGAAATTTCTTGAAATTATGTAATTCATTTTACAGTTCATACCTCATGTTATACACATTTCATACATTTCTTGTAAAACTATAAAACAGACTTGGACTCAGTACAGTCAGCACCCAGCTCCTTTCAGAGTAAATAATTACATTTTTTCCCCTGGTTCAATTTGCATTGAACATGCAAAATGTTGAGATTTTTCAGACAGATTTTATTTCAAATTTAATCCAAAGAATTAGACCAGTTGTAGACCAAAATCAAAATGGTCTACAACTGGTGTGCAGGTTTTGATTGATTAATCTGCAATTTGTATTTTTTAATAGATAAATTTCATTTGATTTCTAAGACATTTCTTGAATGTAACATGAATGAGTACATGCTCATTTACTGAAAAGTCACTGCTGCTGATTGATAAGAAGTCTCAGCTATGCTGCTCTAAATCTGTTCAGCAGAAGCAGTCCAGGAAGTATCTCAGTGTCCTGACTGGAAGGATTAAAGACAACATTGAACAGTAATCTACAATCTGTTCATTACAGCTTCTCTGATAAAATGGAAATTTGGATAGGGGTTATCCAAGATGAACAGAAGTGGCCATTTGCTGAAACCTGAGGAAGTAGTCAGATAGTCTGAGCACAATGAGAAATCAAAAACAGCTTCACCAACATATTGTAGGTTAATTTGCCTGCAGTTATGCAGCACATCGTGACCTCATCCTTCGCCACTGTCAAGAATATGTGTAAGAAATACTGCATTTTCTATTCATTTATGTCTTAATGAGCTTTGCAAGACTTCATAGCATTTTCTTAGGAATTTGATGCTATTACAAATAAAAATCAGAAAGAAAGTGTGCACAATTGTTAGTGTTTATGGAAGAATGAGTAGATGAAACCCATCATTACAAGAAAGACAAACTGTGTTAAGCGCAATTTAGAAAGACCAACAGTCAGGTTTTTGGAGTGTTAAGGAAGCCAGTCTAGTCAGAGAGCTCCATGCAGAAAGTCCCAGGTTGAGATTCAAGGCCAGGACCTCTTACTGCCAGGCAACAAATACTACCAGCTGTATCACTGTGCAGCCCTAGTCACTTCCTGTTTGAATCTAAACATACATTTGTCTGTTTGCATAAAAAAATGAAAATTTGCTTCAGAGTGTTTTTTTGTATAGTTTTTTGTATAGCAGAATGCTATACGTGCTACTTTTTTTCTCCCAGACATAGTTTTACATGTCGCTCGGAACATCAACTCTGGTTTTATCTTACTAGAGCACCATGTTCTACATGCTTCTGTGTCAAACTACAAATAAGATGTCTTGTATAAGCTAATAGCCTTAACCTGGAGCACTTTTCTATTTTGCTGTTGTTTTGAAACCCTCAGCATTTCTGTATCCCTTTAAACAACAGTTTTTCTTGAAAGGATTCATGCAAAAATAAACATCTTTGTGTGACTTGATATTTTCTGTAATTACCTGGGACAAATTATACATATTACATACAGCCAGAGATTTCTTCTACTCTAAGACATTTTCTGAAAAAAAGTACAGCATGGTACCAAAGTGATAAAGATAAAATAAGAGTTTGGTGGAGTTTTGCTAAAGCATCCATTAACAGTTTATCACAGCAGGAGTACAAAGTAAAATTGATGAGCTGTCACTAGTGTATAAGAAGATACAATAAGCTTTTTGTAGAATGAAACATGAAGAGTTGTGTTTGTTCAGCAGAACCACAAACAATAAAACACATTCAGTTTTTGGGATAACAAAGCTCCCTGAAGACAGTGTGGTAACAATCCCTAAAGACTTGGAAAGTTATGTGGAGGGTGTTTTTTTTAAACAAAACATAAGACTGTGTAATGTCTTTCTGGAGACAAAAAAGTATTACTGAGGAAATGTTGCACTGGATTTCAATGTCTTTTTCTGTCTCTCCTTTGGTCACAGAACTGCTAAGAATGTATCATCAGATTGGTATCAAATTGATTGTTCCTCTGCTTATTACTTGTTAAATTGTGTTTATTTAAGATTTAGCGCACCCTTGAGGCACTCCGTGAAAATCCAGTTTCACTGCCTGCCCTGAATCAATTAGTCAATCAGATTGCTTTGTTATCCAGCCAAGGAGTAAATTAATGGGCTACTTTTCTCCTTTCTGAGATATTTAATCAACTGTTAAACCCCAAACTTCAAGTTCTTCTTCCTGGGAGAGCCAATTATATGAACAGGCACAACTAATTTTCAAACTTGTCAACTGCTTATTGCTAAACCTACTATTTCTGCCAGAGCTCACAAGTGAAAAAGACCTTCAGTGTTACCGCTCAAGTAAAACGGGATGGGTTTGCTACCTGCTATTTAGCAAAGATAAACTCTTTTTTATATGGGGAGCTGAAAGCAGGGCACAGATTTATCAAGAACAAATTGACTCAAGATATTATTGCATGCAACAATCAAGACTTGGAGAAATTGAATTTTGTTTGGGTTAAAACTCAATTAAAGGTTTGCTCGTTTGAGATTCAAATGTCACATAACTGAATTCATTTCCCTTTAGAAGTTGGTATAACCTGTTAAAGATATGCATCTTTTAGCCACACAAACAGCTTTTTAATCTAAGGTGAGATAGAGACATAGATGGAAAGCTAAGAACGAGAAGTGAAAACATGTCATTTGTCTTTGTCACTTCTGATAAAATGAGCTGCAAATCAAGTCCACAAATGCCATTAGTGGTATCCTTCCCCTGTGTCCTTTACCTTCAGTTACTAATGTCTGCAAGGTATGGGATAAAAAATTGGCATGTACGACACACTGTATGCCTTTCTAAAATACAGTGTCTTGTAAAAGTACTGATACAACCTGAACATTTACCACATGTTGCCACACAACCTATCATCTATTTTAATGAGACTGTGCTACCATGACCCCATTAAATCAATGCTGTGAACATTTCCCTGCAAGTGTCTTGATGTTTGTCTTTTACACCTACGCCCATTAAAAGTTTCAAATGATTTTCTATTTTTTCCTTTCAAAATAGCTGTGGTTGAGTTAGATTCAATGGAGGGTTTTAGTGAAAATCAATTTCCAAGCCTTGCAGCAGAGTTTGAATTTTCTTAAAGAATCTTTTGTTTTTCGACACTCTAAAATAGTGTCTGATTACAAACAAATCTGTAAGACTGTATCATGACTTTCATTGATATTGATTTTGAATTGGATTTAACAATGGACAGATACAAATCTTAGAAATGTTCTTCAGTCATTCGTCGGTTTGAACATATTATTGATCAGATTCTTATTCTCTTGGAAAAAATATTTCTAAATGTGTGATTGCAAGGCAAATCTTACCTGAACATTTTATAAGCCATTTTCTGACAATAAAGCCATATCAGACCTGGATTTTTTTAAAATACACCACCTATTCATGAATACTTCCCCATGATTTACAATTTGAAAGGTAGTTAACGAGCTCCACTGAAAAAAATTAAAATGTTCTTCCTCTTCCTGTGCTGCCTTTGCAAGGCTTGATGAAACCCGGCTGGGAGTTTTTGCATAATCTTGCTGGCACACAGACAAACAAAGAGGACGAGAAGCGTACCTGCTTCTCATCTCATCTCTGCTTTAGTGTATTATGTTAATCAGAGAGCATTTGAGCATGCCTCTCCATAGAGCTGGGAACATAACATAGTCTGCTAGTGTTTCTTCACATGTATACACACTCTCAATGTTGCAGAGTGTAAAAGCTAAAGTGAAACACAGTTCTTCATCTTTTCCTGCTTTTTTACAAAAACCTCCTCATATTCCAAATTGTGTACTTATCACTTTTACAATCTACTTAAAAGTTGTAGATATTTTTTTGTGTGTATTCTACTCTGTTGGTTTATGTGAACAATTTATCAGACAGTAAACCTGTGTCAAGCTTTACCCTAAGCATGCTTCTGGCAACAGAGAGATAAAGATATTTTTAAAATTATTTATTTATTTTCTTTTTCCACATGGGTTTGGATTTTTTTTTCTTCTCCTCTTTTTAGGTAGCAATTAAAATTTAACTTCTTTCAACTTGGATTGTATTCATGTTTATAAAATCTATTTATTGGTGTCTGAAGTCCAGTCGATAAAATATGCATTATTGTGAGCAAGATGAAATGTGAAAACCTTGTTCTGAAAGCACAGTGAGGATCTATCCAGCCAGTCAGCAATCATCAACATCCTGAAGACCTTGCCAGTTCTCATCTTGACTCATAGTCACTTCATATACAGTGTTATTGAAAAGTAATCGTCCCTTTTCGAGATTTCTTTGGTTTTTACTTTTTTGCTACCTTTGACTTTTGGCTAACAGAGGGCTCTCCAATGATCAGTGGTCCGAAAAGCAGATTGGTCGCCTGTCCATCACAGATGTTTCAGGTTATCAAACAAATATTAAAGTCAGATAGTTAAACCAGAGTAAAAGGTGGTTTTCACATGATATAGAACCAGTCCATAGAGCCATTTTACATAACAATCAAGTAACTATGTTACCTTCAGCTTTAAAAAAAATGCTCTGTATGTCAAACATGACTTAAAAGAAAACTGAGTTTGTAATTTAACACCATTTTCAAACGTAGTTTGTGTGACAAGCTTATCAGAATCACAGTTAAATCAAGTGCTTGTTATTGCTGATGCGTCTAGCGGTGCTCACTGGGGGAGTAACAAGTTAGTTTGCAGAAGTGAGCAGAAAAGACAGCACTTCATGAGAGAAAATGTTTAGACCACCCAAAATGGTTGCCAAAGGAGTTATGATAATTTTGTGCAGCTTGTGTACCTTGTTCTGGTTTATCACATGATGTTGTAATAAATCTAAACAAATTAAAAATTAGGATGCATTAACGTTTAAGTTTACATGACAAACATATGAGAATGCATACGAAAGCATTGTGCCACGTTGTTTAATAAATTTTTATTTTTAATTCAGTTTTTTTCCATTTGCTTAATGTAACTGTACATTTTCAGCTAGGTACAAAACCCTTCCCAATTCAATTTATGATAGAAGGCCTCACTCTAGTAACAAGTTGCATTCAAGTCACCTTCTACTCAAAGTTATTTTTTAGAAAATTAATAACATGCAAACATTGCTCTGCTCCAGCTCATTTAAATTTCTTTCACAATTTCTGTCTTGTTTGGCTCAGTGTGGAGAAGCATCATAGGTTGAAATCAGCACTGCAGATTGCTCCAGGTCAGCCTGAGGTGTTTGAAATGTCTGATGCAGTATTTTTTTTTTCCATAGTGTTTAGAAAAAATTGTTTTCGTTTGGGGAGAGAGCGATACACTGAATCAGAGAAATACACATTTGTCTTTAGATGTTTTATTTAGAAAATCAGAGTAAATATCAGCATCTGAGAAAAGAAAAGCAAGAGAGAAAGAAGAAGAATTGAAACTCAACACATATAATTCTCCTTTCATCTCTTATCAGTCATGTCCACGGTGCCTTCCACCCATCTCTTTCCTGTAGAGGGTTTCTCTCAGTTTCTCCCATCTCTGGTTAATTGGTACCTCTGTCCCTAAATCAAACCTGGTTCAAATGAGTTTCAGTTGGAAACAGAAGAAAAAACATCTTCACTGAAAACTCCTTTATCAGTTCCATAAGTAAAATACTTGCTCAGAAACCTTCGTTATCAGTTCATCCTTCCCAGTAAATAAGCAAAAGTTTAATTTTCCAAGACAATAGTTACAGACCTGAGATTCCATCTAACACTGGGTCCTTGAGAGTTTCAGAGCTGTGAATCTTTTTGATGACACAAAGAATTTCTGTATCACCATCATAAGGGACCTTGTAAAACTTTCATAAAGAAAATAGTATTTTGGGGTTTGCGTTAGTATTTCTGAAGAGAGGCTGGTAACACTTAAAATAACATGTAAATTACAGATAAATGTAAAGGGTGTCTGAAAATATATGTTAGTATTATCCAATTTCCAACACAAAAGAGGTTGCAAACCAGTGGGTACATTCAATTCATCATGGCTTAAAGAGCAAGAGAAATGCTGGTGCTACAATTTTTGAAAATTCCGAGAAAGCTTTATATTAAAAGCAAAGTAATATTTGTGGTAATTATCTTTAAAAACACAGTTGTTTCCCATAATAGAGTGGCACCCTGCCAAACAAAACTGTCGGTGGTTGCACATCAGCTGAATTTTTTAATCCCACAGAGGAGTCAAAAAAGTAAAAAGCGAATTGGGTTTTTTCTTAGTGTGTTTATGCCCGAGGTTGGCTTGTTGTGTAAGAATAAAGATGACATATCTGGAAGTGATTAAAAATGCTAATGTGGAAACCCACCTTGTACATGTCCGCTGCTGTGTCCTAGGAAATGCAACAACGATGGAGGCTATTTCTGCTTTTTTTCCCCACATCTGTCTTTTTTCCAAATTCTAGCTTTGTTATACTAGACATATCAGATAAATAGGTAATTACTGAGAGGACAGATCCGACAGTGCCACATAAAGCACAAGCTACAAATGTTTTGGAAATTCTTTAACTAAAGATTTAAATCCAGGCTCAGTATTTTTTGTTTGTTTATTTGTTTTATTTATTTAGAATTTTTATATTCTAATTGTGAACATTATTTCTACGTTCTTGTCTGAAACAGGCACTATCTGGAATTCCATAACTGCAAAGTCAAATATAATTAAGTTTCAATTGAATGTTACTAAACTTGAAAGTTTACTGACACAGTCTGTTCACTAAAAACAGATTCTACTGACTCAGGATTTACTCTAGTTCCATTTTTTCACTTGACTGATACATACAGTTGCTGCACAATCATCAATCAAGGCTACAAAGTAATGGATTATTTGTAAAGCCATATATATGACTGTCAAATATATACCTTTGTTCCTCAGCTGATAAGAGCTACACATTTTTGGCGTTAAGAGAAAATATCAAAGCTTTTCTTAGGCTGAAAACTTAACTTTGGATGAAACCCGGTAATAGTAGGAGAACAGAAACAGACGGTCTCTCAGCAGGCAGTCATTTAGTAAAACAGTATTCAAAGTAACTATATTAAAATGGTCAATTTGTTACACTTGCTTTAGATATTGCTTTAGGTTTTACCATCTTAAATGGTAACTGTAGTTCAAGTCACAGTTCTGTGATCAGGAATAATGCCTAGATCAAGAGATTGCAGGGGGTCTATAAAAAAAGAGAATTCAGTATGAAGTTGGTGAGAAGCATGCTAAACAGACCCAAAAAGCACTGAGTTTGGTCACACTGGGGGCACAGAGAGACCATGTTGTGCTGGTGCCCTTCCTGTCCAAATAAACATGAAAATAAAGGCATTTCATTTCAAAGGACTTAGTGTCAAAACATGCACAGAAAATGGGTCAGTTTATTTTTTTTTTCCGTAATGGAATTGAAAAAAAATGAAACATCATGTTTAAAGCCTTGATTGTTTTTTTGCTTTCAAGCGTTCGTTGCAGGTGAAGTAATTCTCTTCCCTTCAAACTTCTGCTCAGATAATACATTTCACGTTTTTCAGTAGGAGGAAGTGTGGGCTTTTAAATTATTTAATAATTCTAATTAGCAGTGTAACTAATGTTTAATCCGATTGTCAGCTTGAAAAACAATTAACTCAGTTTAAATTTTCCAGTTTATTAAATTTCTCAAAGTACAAAACCCTTGTTTAAGTAGTCCCAGTGGAAAACAGATGACCCACTTTTTTATGTAGCTGCATGGAAGCAATTTAAGTTGATTTTTTCTTTCAAAACTTTAAATTCCTTCCACCACCTGATTTTCTCACCTTTGCTCTCTGGCTTGCTTCACATCATCCACACATTGTCCTGCAACTTCATTCTATGTTGAATTGGACATTAATCGTCTGCTTCAGAAAATGGGCTGCCGCTGTCCTGACTGCTGACCCTGTAATTTTCCATCTGTTCCAGACCAATCAAAAGCACGCTTTCACTCCTTAGTTTTCACCATCGTCACTGACGACTGAACTGATCGACAGAGCTGCTCTCTATTTACCTCTGAGTTGCTGCATGGCCCAATCACTTCTGGTTTCTGTAACTCCTGCTGGAAAAGCAGGGCATCTAATTTAGCAGGGCACATTTTTAATTTAGTTTTGGGTTATTTTTCGGCAACCTGAATAAACAGCTCATTTCACTTTGGCACCAGCAGCTCTCTCGCCGGTGTCGTATCTCTTTTTCCTGGCTTGTGCAAGCAAGCAGTCGAGGTTCAATCAATCACTATCTGTCTTCCTGTTCCTCTTGATTCTTATTAAAACCTCCCAAAACAGGAATATGAAGAAGCTTATACAGAAAGCAGAAGCTATCAATTTAAATTTAGTGATTTTAGAACATCATTTTAAAAGTGATTTCATTATAATTGGAATTATGATCTGCTAAATTGAAACAACCACCACTGAAAATCAATTTAAGCATAATCATCTGCATGCCACTGTCTACTGTCTCAGAAAATCAACAAATTTTTGCACTTTTGCATTAGTGTTCTATGTGCTATTAATTTGTCTTACTGTTTTTGTGTGTGTGTGTGTGTGAGTGTGTGTGTGTGTGTGTGTGTGTGTGTGTGTGTGTGTGTGTGTGTGTGTGTGTGTGTATGTGTGTGTGTGTGTGTTTTTTTACTTCAACATCTCTCTTCATTCACTTTTGTTTTTCGATGCAAACTCTCACATGGCTCTGGTCTCTTTATCTCTCCGTGCCTCCTCTGCCTTGGCACTTCCTTCCATCTCCACCTGCGAACACAGTAACCTCCAACTGTAATACCTTTCAAATATTTTATGAACAATGATTTAGATTCATATTTTTCTAAAACAATGTATGTTTTCATTAAATAATGGTGGCTACCACAATTTTTATATTTTTGCTTAGCTCTCTTTTGCACAGATGATTAGAGACTTGTTAAGATGGGGATATTTTCTTTTTTCAAGCTGGTGTGTATATAAGTATATTGTAGGGGTGCACACTTCACAATGCAATGCACTACCCTCCTTTGGCAAGCCTCAATAAACAACAAGGAAGGAATTGCAGCCCATAGCCACTAGTGCATGTGCCAAATAGAGCCATGAGTGTTGAAGTGGCCAAAGCTACAAGCACCAGCTCCCGCCTTATACAAAATTCATCAACATTTGCCTCTCTCTACTAACTCAGGACTATTTGCAACCTGGCTCAGTGTTACTGTGGAGAGAAAGTTGTTTGTGTCCTTGAACGTCACCACATGTTCAGTAAAACACAGGGTTTCCTTTGCTACAAGAGACACGGAAGGTTTGTGGATTCCACTCTTCTATCTCAGAGATAAAATATCAGAGAAACAGAGATAAAATACATTCAATATATTGAATGTAAAGGACATAGCACACAGGAAACACACGATGTGTTGCAACAGTGACAAGATTGATGCCTAATAGACTTGGTCAGGGATGTATCTCATTGATGGTAGGACTTTAATATCGGTGGTTAACACAACTCAGAAAAATTCACTGTGATGCAATCAGTGAGCTGAGGTGTAAAGCACAGTGACCTCTGTTTTTCTGCAGGTGCTGGTCTGGAAAGTGTCAAAGTCTGTCACATAAACACACATACAGCTGTGTTCAAGATCAGCATGTAAACGTCAGAAAAGCTTAAAATCTTTATAAAGGATTTTATTTCCGTATGCACATTCTGATTAGAACTCTGTACATTGTATTCAAAAGCATTACATCAAAAACAGCTGGAAAGATTGTTTAATCAACAGAAATTGAAGAACACTGATGATTAGCCTGTTCAAAGCAACATTGATATCTACATTTGCAGAGATACAGTAACAATGTAGACTAAAAAATGTTCCTATTATTATTACCTCTGAGTCTGTAAACAATATCTAGCATCTCCTGTTTCCGAAAACTGCTCAACATCTGTGTTGTATGGACTCGGCCTACCTGTGAATAGTGAATAGGTTCACTAGTTTAGCAAAATTAAATATTCCACTAATCCTATCAATTTTCCAACATATTTTCCAACATATATGTTTTCACTGCATACATTTTGGCACAAATTAAGATTCGGAAATTTGCCTGATCGTTTAATTTTATATTTTCACCCAGATATTTCTGACTTTGGTTTCAATTTGAATGCCTTTGAGAATATTTTTTGATCTTCATATGTTTTATCTTCTCCAATCAGTGCTTATTTAAAGCCAACTGACTAAAATGAGTCATTCTAGGCATTATTCAAAAATATGTTTTAGTCAGAATTTCAGGGATAATGCACTACAATTAACATAACATCTGATGCTTTTGCCCTTAAATACTTGTCACTTGTGTGACAACAGTGTTTTCACAGAATGACTGGCCTCACTTACTGCAGTCTGCACTGCTATTGTTTTGAACATGATCCTTCAAATTTATTATTAACATTAGTAGTATATTCAGAAAGCTTGCCAAGGCCAATTATGTTTTACTCTGCTATGACAAGTAAGTTATTTGTGATGCAGAAAAACAGTAATAGTGATTGTGAGGTTGGACTGCTATTATTTTGAACACCGCTGATTCTTTCTGTGAGAACTGCTTCACATTACTATTGCATGGGGTCAATAAAGTGATTGTCTTTGTGTGACTGCACTAGTATCAGTTGCATGTTTGGTATTCAAATCTTTCTTGTTATCATTTTTGAAATGTTAAACTCAACAACAAAGAGTACAAAGTCGTTTTCTGCCTCTTGACTTTGTGATTTTATGATGAAATAATGCTGCTCCTCTCTTAATTGCCCCTCAAACAGAGAAAGACTATTCTCCACTGGACTAAAGTACATAATTGCCACTCAAACTTCAAAATATGTAAAAAACAAAAAAAATAAAATTATATATATATATATATTATATGATTTTGAACTCAAGTACAAAACATCTTTCTGTCTATTGTTGCTCGGATAAGTGCTTGTATCATTTATGGAGGTTGACGTGTAGATAAAGAGAGCAAACCTAATCTGTCCCTCTATCTTTCCATCTATTTTTAGATGAAAACACATATCTACATACACCAATAAAAATACACACACATACTTTCTCACCGGCTCACTTTCTCAACACTTAGAAAGCATTTAATCACAGTGAAATAGAAACATGGTTAATCTAATCAAAGAAAAGGAACACAGAAATTAACAAAAATAAAAAACAAAAATAAAAAACAACTCAAACAATCCTAGAACTTGACATTCTCCTAAATTTGCAGTTACTCTTGGACTCTAACATGTCTTATATGGGTCCAAACTTCTTCCATTTACCACTGATGAAGGCCTATTTATGAAACTAGATTACTTTAGCTCAATTTTGAATAGGTCTGTAGCATAAAAATTTCGAAAACGAGAAGTATTGTGAATTCTTTTCAGATGGACTGTACAAGTGATCCATCACTCATACACAGAAGAAACCCAGTCTTAACATCTCAATCAGGCTGAATGTCTGTGCTTAAAGTGGATGGCCTTAATTTTTATTCTTTTAAATGCAAGAAAAAAAAATGCCTGACAAAATATGAAAATGTTGGATGGGTATAAATGATTTTGCAAGGTACCATTTACAGCACCTTGCAAAATCATCATATGATGATATATCCCTCAGTAGTGAAGAGTCCATTAAGTTTTCTTTTTTCTAGAGTTTGTTTGTGTCTATGAAAAACAGCTTGAATTGTTTTAATTTTTTGTTTTTTTTGTTTTGTTTTTTTCAGTGCCATGGATGTGTTTATGTGATATGAAAAACAATCATCTACTTTCTTTTGAATATTGTTTTCCTAGTAGTTCAAATCTCATAGCCAACAAAACATCATTTACTCATGGTTTTTCAGCAGCTCCACTAGCTGAATTTAATATTAATATATGATCTATGGTGAGGCAGTTTTAACTCATTCTTTAAGACACACCAGTCTTCAACGTACCTGAGTCTTTATTTAGAGCAATCTGAAATCCAACTGTGTTATACAAGCACTCCAGAACTGGTAAAAGAGGAAGGGAGGAGAAAAGTAAGCCTTTTTAAACTTGCATCCAAAATTGTTTCCTCAGAACATGGCAGCCCTGAGGAGATCACATTTTCCATTTTTAACATGCATACACTTATTTCTTGTGCTGAGACAAAATGGCAATCTGTTTGAGATGGATTTAGCTTCAAACCAAATAAATGCTTAAGTAGACAAGAGCCCTCTGGGACCTGAACTGTATGAAAATAAGCAGAAAGTAGGGGGATTAAATTAAAAGTACAGTGTATATCCTGTCCAAGCTGTAGCGATTTCTAAAGAGACGGATCTCCCCACGCAGAGACTCACAATAAAAAAAAAACGTCATGTTTAAGACTAACCATGTAATCTTTAAAGCATAGCTTTGTGCCAAAAATGTGGTTTGTTTTGTCCTTTAGATATACACAATCACCATAGTCTTTCATGGAATTTTTATCAATAAGGCAGACACAATATGTTTTGTACTCAAAATTGCCAAGATATGCTAGGGGAAAATAAAAACAAACATGTACATAATGAAGCCATGCAGTCTATGGACATGAACCTAACTTACTTTGACAATGTTTTTTTAAGCCATCTCAAAAGGCATTTACAAACCTCAGAGCAAAATCAAAACAAGCTTCTTATCCTTGCAGGTGGTAGGATGATCTAAGGGTGTTTTGTTCATTGTTATGCTCATTTTTTATTTCTGAGTGCTTGCTAAAAATCTATTTTTTTAAATTAAAATGTCTTATTTATCTCGATTATGACATGTAACTGGTTTTAAATAAACCAGTGATTCATAATAACATGAAATAATGAAGACTGCATTATGAACTGAATGTGAATGTTTTCCATTTAATGTGAGTTGTATACTTAATTATATAATGTCTTTCCAAAACAATTATAAATTTAAAAAAATTTCAGACCCTCACTAGAAACCAGAATTGCAGTCCACCGCTTGCTATCAAATGTCAGAGGCAATTTCTGAATTAATAAAGTTTAAAACTTTGGACTGACTTGATGAACCAAACCTAGTTAAAATTTGATCGAAAAACACTTTTTTAGCACCTCCCATTAGTCAAAATTATGAAAAGTTCCTGAAAAGTTTATGCAATCTATTGTGCTCATTCACAACCTGCAAGCAGGTTGTTTTGTTTCTTCCAGTTGTCACACCAATAACCTGTCCTGATGGGATCCAAAGAATGATCTATCTAAACATCAGAACCCTTGGCAAGGCAGATCAGCCGGCTGCCTCCTCCTTAAGTAACAGTTAATTCAGACAGCTGTGAAAGCCAACTTCAACTAAATGAGGACAGAGAGCTGATTTCAGGTTCACTTGCCTGCCAAAGTTCTGCAGCTTCTGTGAGACGTAAAAGAGCCAAACTACCCCTGAAGTTCAGGTGTTCTATTTTTTCTTTTGAAACTGTACTGATGATGTGAAAGTGGATAAGTTGAAGTGGTTCTCTCTCCCATTAGTGACCCTTTTATTGAAGTTTGGTATTAGAATCAGAATTAGACTGAAACCATTTCCTTCACGGTTTAAAAATTTTAGGAAATTATTTGATTTAAATCCCATCAACCAGGGCTCTCAGATATTTTTGCAATTCTAGAATCATATGTGACTATTAAAAACTTTGACTCAAAATTACATATGACAAATTACATTTTTGTGGAACAGATGAAAGACGTGTAAACAACACACCATTGTGGTTGAAAATTGAATAGATGTCTACAAAAAAATGTCGATAGATGTCTGATAGAGTTTAAACTGTGGTTTTGGTTCATCTGTTAACAAGCTTCATATTCAGTGTATGTACTGGCATACTCTTCTATGAATGTTGAGTGATTACAAAACCAGAGCAACAATGTTTTTATGTATAAAATGATTTTTTTTTAAAAGCTATTTTAATAGGCTTTAAACTATTTGTAATGAAAAGTATTAAAGTTCCCACACTAATGGTAAAAAAAGAAGAAAAAAAAAGTTAGGCTCCTGCTCATCTATGTCCATAAATAATGACTCCTTTTTTAAAAATTTTATATTTTTGTAAATATTTAATATAGGTTCTAAAATCTTTAAATAGATGTAAAATCAAGGTTATTTGACCATGGCAAAAACTAATTATATGAGAACTCATCAAACATGGATAAGCATGGAAACATGTTTATGGAGATTTATTCTGCACAAAAATTAGACCTCAAGGATAAGTAAGGACATCATAATTCATTTTACCACGTCTTCCCTCCAATGGAAAATTCATCCCGGAGCTTGTGTGGATTTCATATATTCTATAAAATTAATAGACAATCTAGTCATATTTTGAAAGTCCCCTGTGGAGGCTTTCTGTGTGTTTTAGCCTTTTCAATTAATCGAGCTTCCCTTTTGCCTTAAAGGACAAACATTTTTAGGTGTTTTCAGCATGCCAACCAGATTATATTTGCAAATTGATGTCACTGAACTGTGAAAAGAGCTTTAATCTGTGGAAATTCCCTCGCTTTGTGATTTTTATTGAAAAAACATTGGTGTTGTTTAAGAGGCATCAACGCATGAGAAGTTTTATCTGGAAACCAAAAACAAACGTGGAACCATTATAAAAACAAGAGGCTGAAGGTGAAGAATTTAATCTAAAGGACTCTGTGTTCCATTTGCTGGATTTATGCTGGAATGTTTAAGGGCTCATTTTTATATTGCTTGTCAAAAGTCATTGTGAAATTAAAACAATAAATAGTCTGTGTAATTTATAAGTAAATCCCAGCAACATTTCACACAAATAAGATGACAGGATGAGCCCATGACTGATGAGCAGAAGAGCACTCGAACTGCATTCCCTGTTACGTTTTGGTGCATGCTGAATCAGGAATACACACTTTCATAGAAACTGCTTTCTGATGGACTCTAAGAGGCAGCACTTCTCATTTACCATCACTGGAACTGAAAGTATTTCACTTTTTGAGGGCACTGAATGTCAACTATCTGTAAATTTAAAAAAAATATTTTATAATGCAAAATGTTTTACTTTATCAGGTGCAATCTGGACAAAGTGTGTTATGGACAAAGCATAACACACTGCAGCCTGACAAATTATCGAATTTGAAGAAAGATCTAATCCTATAAAATGAAGCCAAAAACATCAATTGTTTAGCCATCATTTGGGATTTAACCTATAAAATATGATGTACAGTCCATATCGTTCAGTCTACAAAAGCCTCTATTTTAAAGATAACAAAAACAAAGGAGGGTTTTAAATGGTTTGGTTTTTGAGCATTGAGAGAAACCAAGTAAAGCCTCAAGTTTGATGGAGGCAGGTGTGAAGTTAAATATAAGTTGAACAATGGATATCACCGCAGATCAAATTTTTTAAAGTTCAACAAGTTCTAGCAAGAATGTGAGTTCCTAATACACTAACTACAAAGTTTCAACTTATGAAGAGCAATGCACTTTGGGAGTTGGTATCAGTTTTTGAACCCACATTAACCGCTTCTAACACTAATTTTTAAATGTGCCTGAATACTAGACTCCAGCTTTGAATAGTTTATCGAAACTGTAATACTTCTGAATTGCCGGCTCAAAGGAAAATAGCCGGTTGCCATGCCATGGATCATGGCACAGACCATTTGTGGCTGCTAAGGTTTATTTGCTAGAAAATAACAGCGGCATATATTCTGACATGTGTCTGGTGCCGCTGATTTGTATTGCCCTTCAGTGTTATTTTTTAGCCGTTCATACTCAACTAAGAAAAGGGTTCTGACAACTAGCTGCTACCCTGCTGATCTTCTTGGTTACTGAGAGCCCCTCATGCTGTGTGCCAGTGTCAGAAAAGAATGGACGAAATGCAAGTGTAAGCAGTAAGCATTATATAAAACTGCTGTCACTTTGCAATTCATGGCGGAGTACTGAAAAATTCATGTTTCCTCAGTTTAATTAAACTGATTTTGTTTACCATCAAATACAATCACTCAAACAATATCAATCAATAAGTTTATTCACTCAACAAAACACATTACATCACTAATGGACATAAACACTGTCTTGCAACAAGTCATCGACATGAGCGAAAAGGAGCAGGAAGAGGAGCAACCTTATAAAAACCTGCCTTTTTCTCAAATACTGTCATGCCTTTGATATATTTGTATCACTTCTGATAGCCTCTGTTATGAATAGTATCTGTTCACTGGGATCAAGGGCAGGGGTCCTGCTGCACTAGAACAAGGTAAATTAGTTATTCAGAACATCTATTTTTTTAATGCATATATTCTGATGATCAAATGTCCATAAAGGTACCTATCAATGATCAGATAGCCATTATCCAAACTAATCAGAAAGTACAGTGGGACTAGGCTCAGTTTCAATTTCAGATTTATGCATTCCATATTCTGCTGTTCTTTTGTCATTACCATGAAATATGTGGCTCACTTCAATTACTTGGTAAATTAGATTTTTCCGTGAAAACCTGACTTGTAGTGTGAACAAATTAATTAAAGGCTTAGAGAAGGAAGCATTGGTCACCTTTGCCACTGTGTCTTCCTGCTTATTTGGAAGAAAAAGAAGCAACAAAAAACATGTTACTATGTTAGAAATCAAATGACATGTGGATTTGTAATGTCTTTCTACTTATCTGTGCCTCATCTCCTCTTAATTGACTACTTTATAAGCCAATCTTTGTAAAGAGTCCTGACTGTGTTACTGTTTACAGATTTTGGTGCTGATATACACACAATATTTAGGCTTTGTTACAATCTCTCTGTTGCCTGCAGGTGAACAAGCTGCAGGCAACAGCTTGTTGCTGTTACAGCACTTACTGCTGTAAACAATTAAGCCTGTTGTCCAAGTGAAGAACATTAGTGAAAGAGAAGAGGGCTCTTCCATTTTTTAATATTAGCTGTGTACGGTAATTTCTCAGCTTAAAGCCTGACTGCTCAATTATCCACCTCCCAATGCATCTCCATTTCTCACTTGGTCATAGTTTTCACACATCAAGAAATGTAATTGTTATATTCATTGACAGCAGAGGAAACCCCACAAGAGGCCTTCTCTGAAGGCAAAGGAGACTTTTAACCTGTGTTGCGTTTTCTCTAAATTGTTGCTAAAAAAAAAAAATATTTACTTTATACACACAGTTAGGATTTTCCCCAAAGTAATCTCTGGCTGTTTTCAAAATTCATGTTTTTTCCCCAAAGAGGCTCTCACACATACCAGTGATAACTGAATATCAGGAAAAGAGATGTTTGTTTTTGAGTGTTTACTATTTTACAGAGGAATTTGATTATCCACCTTAAGAATCTCTCAGATAGGAGAGTAAGTTATGCAAAATTTTAAATTAAATGTGTGCAAAGACGTTTTTTTTTATTTTTAAATTGCATATAATAGTCAAAAAGATCTCTATGATTAACAAAACTAAAAAACATATTCACGAGTAAGAATGTTCCTTACAAGCTAAGCAGTTGTCTTTGCATAAAGTCATGCATAGCTGTCACACAGTAGCACCTTAATCCCAGATTACGCTTTGAAGCAAGATTATTTGGTGATTAATATTTGAAGCTCTACATCATTACGTTTGTATCCATCAGAGCTTAACTCTGATGGATACAAAGAAAGATGTGGCTCGGGAAATGAGAAGCGCTTTGTGCATTTTCCCTTCTCTTAAACGTAAAGAATTTTCATCATGGTTTTTAGTTGCCCGAATAACATTTTTGAGAATTAAAAAAAAAAAAAAAACTTCAGCTTTGCTAAAACTTTATTTTTAGACAAAATAAAGTATTAGACTTAATTTGCAAAGATCCTTCAATGTAAAAAGACTCATTAATCATGGGCAGAGATGACTTATAGATGGAAGGGGTAAAATTTAACGATCAGGGCTCCACCCTCGTTTTGAGATAAATTGGTCCTGGAAGTAAGACGTCTTTTTTCACCAGATTATCAGAGTTGGTTCTCCATTTTTTGCTTTGTACTCTGTTGAAGTAGGATTTGAAATCACAGACAGATCACATTGACTTAGGACTATTTTTCCTATCATATATGTGTCTTGAGGATTTTTTTAACCATCGGTGTGCACTGACTACTGATTAAGTTGTTCCTTAAAAAAGCGGAGGCTTGCACAGTAGACAGATACACACTAACAAAGAGAAAACTGTTTACTCACAACAATAGAAAGCTTTAGAGTCCATCTAAAGCTTAAATCAGATTGAATAACATATAAAATAAGCAAAGACAATAACACAAATTTTGTAATCTTCCTGGAACTATTCCAGGAAGATTACAGGCCATCAATCCAAGGAAGGCATCTAGACCTCTGATGTTCATTACTGAAAGGCACTGCAAAACACCTGACTGGAGTTTTACAAAGATTTTTAACCTGTCTTCAGAAAAAAGGGTGACAAAATGTTTGCATAAATGGAGATTGGGTGGACAGGGTTTCAAGACTTTTGCTTTTTAGGAGCCAGGGAAGACTTAGGAACATGGTGAACACACATTGCAGACACGGTGAAGAAGGCCTGCAGGTGCCCGTGCTGTTCCGTGGAGAGTGTTATCACTTACTGTCTTTGTGCATGGATTCCCAGATGCTGAGTGTATGTAAAAGAGCCTCACAGGCTGATTTAGGTTGTCTGGCAGATAATCGGACGTACAGGGTTAAGTGTTAAACCTCTGTTTAGAATCTGAATCAGTCAATTACTGCATTCTTAATAGGACTGCTACAATTGTCACACAATAAGCGTCATATTATTGCATTAGATTTTATCAGCTGTATTAGTGAAAGGTTGTAAGCATGCAAACAGCCTGTAACAAAGCAAATGCTGAAATCACAAACAAAATGCATCTCTTGGCTGTGGACACCTAGTATGCACAGTTAATTGAAATTAATGATCAATAGTTCTACTTCAAATATTTTTGAAAAGCCAATTTTCTTCAGCTCACTTGTAGTTTCCTTTTCATCATAATCTATTTCCATTTTAATCAGTTAGAGTTGTATCAGCTCCTCTTCATCTCTCAAAACTGTTAAATAATTAAAAAGACTGGAGTATTTGCAATGTTTTGCAATTTCCTGTTTACTAGTTACTTGAAGGTTGAGGTTGTGAATAATGAAAAAGTCTGCAAGAGTTTCCCAATTTTTGCAGATCTGGGCTGGTTATCTGTAATTAAACATAGTGTGCATCCACAAAAACGTTTTTGCAGTTTGTTATTAGCAGTACAATCATTTCTGAACTTGATTCTGCAAGGCAACAAAGCAATGAGATAACCCTTTTCTTTTTGAAAATTAAATAAAAAAATATTTTTGAGTTCTGCCAAAACTGAAGGCCATCATTTAGGAACACAAATTCAAAAATCTCTTAATTTATCCTCCATTCATCCTTTTTAACAATGACTTTGTCACGCAAGACTTTATCTCATTTTCTTGAAGCACCTCTGCAGTTCACAGTGCAGCAGAGCAGAGAAAGGATGCAAGCAGTGTAAATTAGGATGCTCCTTAACTGCTGCAGTCCACCTGCAAAGTGCGCAGCAGAGCACAGCAGAAATGGATGAAATGTAAATTGGGGGTGTCACTACCTCCACTCTAAGCTATTTGTATTGACAAATAGGATGTTACTAATTATTCAGGGACACAATCCACAAATTCTGTTTTCTGCAGCACAAATCACAATTGTATTTCCCTTGCAAATGGTGCACAATTTAACTACCCTCTGAACCACACCTGTCCAATAAAATGTTTAGCGGTTCCTTATTTAGATTGTAACTGGTGAGGGACAAATGAAGAGAGTGGAACGAATATGACAAAACAACACAAATTTAGAAAAGATATTCTCACTTTTTTACTCCCCAAATTCCAATGAAGTTGGGATGTTTTGTAAATCATAAAGAAATTGATAATTCAATGTTTTGCAAGTCCTTTTCAATCTATTTTCAATTGAATTCACTACAAATAGAAAATTACATATTGCGTAATCACAATTGTTTGCGCATAAAATCTTCATTAGTGACATTCATTAAATTATGTGTAATCTTTTTTTTTCTGTAAAAAAATCATTTTTGGTTAAAGCTTTAAAAATAATGCTTTCATTGACTCAACACTTGAATGATTTTCTTTGACAAAAACAGCAGAGCAGTTGCCTAGTAACTATTCTCTTGAAAAGAGGCAGAATAACCACAAAAACTACCCAAAATCAATTTGTTCCTTTTCCATCTCTACACCGCATTGAAATGCAGCCGATCCAAGTAAATAACAAAGCTCCGGTAGAAATCTGATTTTTAAAAAATTATTGAAATATGAATCAAAGTTAAAAAATTGATAAAATCAATGCAAAATTTGCAAAAAAGAAAAGTTTTTAGTTTGCTTCTTAACATTTAAACATTCTCAGCTTCCCTTTGGTTTGCTGGAAGGCTATTCTAAAGGTGAAGGTATAATAAGAAAGTGATGGAAACAGAGAGTTTGATTTTTAACTTTAGGTGCTAACTGAAGACTTTTCTCAAAAGACCTAGGAATTCTGGAGGGCATGTAAAGTGAAGCTTTTAAGGTAAAAGTGTCAGATAAATAAGTCAGTCTAAACCTACCAAAACTTTTAAAAAGAAACATATGCACTTTAAAATCAATTCTAAAACTCCCAAGTAACCAATGCTGAGAATTTAAGCCCCTTTTCTGGTCCTTATTATAATTCTTGAAGTTGAAGTTTGCAGGGCCTTATTAAAAACAGAAAGCAGAGCATTGCATTGATCAATATGGCATGCTGTACTAGTCTCAGAAGCAGTATAAGAGAGAAACTGTTCTTCTGATGAGAGAACATGTTCTTTTTTTTGTATTATTTGAATGCTTTCCAAGTAAGTAATGCACTTACTTACTTGGATAAGTAAGTACATAGTCAAATTTAACACCTATATCTTTTACATGACCTGAAGTTTTCATTGCCAGTGTTCAAACTTGTGCCTTGCGTTTTTCTCTATGCAGGTTTACCTAAAAATTCAATCTTGTCTTGATTGAGCTGAAGAAATTTTCATGGCTTGATTTCTAAAATATTGTTACAACAGTATGTCACATTGTCTTTAAGGGTTTTTAAGTGTACTGGATTTTCCTTTCTACTTCACTTCACTAAGTGTTGGTCTGTCTCATAAAATCCCAATAAAATATATTAATGTTTCTACTTTTATGGAAAGTGGAAGAGGTATGACTGCTCTTTCAAGGACTTGTGTACTAAAACTTTTTGTAACATGAGCATAAACAACCTCTTGCTCCTTTTCCGCTCTCTGCAAGTTTGTAGTTCTCACATCAGTCATTAAGTTTTCTTCTCCTCTATATGGAATATTGTACATTTCCCATACACCTGACACTTAGAAGATACATGTGCTGCCTCTGCAGCTTCAATATAAGCTTTCTACAGAGATCTAATAGCATAATAGATGACAATCCTGCAGCTTTTGCGAACAGCCCCGATGTTCCTATTAACATTCAAGCATTTCAGAGATTTTGAGACTAAAAACTGAGTACTGCAGTGAACACATATAAAGGAGAGGGGAAAATGTATGTCAGGTAATTAAAAGTGGCTAGTCTCGAAAATGTCACTCTTGTCACTTTTAATAAAAAAAAGTTATGTAATTAAGATGCCTAATTAAATCCCATCAACATCTCAATGCAGAGTACAACCTTTAAAACATTTTTTTAATTCAACCACAGAGTCTAATGTAATTAAAATGAATGACACATGGCTGAAATTTATTATAGTCTGCCATGCTGCACTCACCATAAAGTGGGAGATGAATGAAGATGTTGGGTGGATCAAATGAAGCAAGAGGTGTATAAAATGGACCTTATAAAAGCTTTTGTTTATGTATCTTTTTGGTCCTTTTGCATTTGATCAAAGACATCAAGGTGCAATATTCTATCATACTATCAATTAAAAAAAGTGTAGCAAGCAGAAAATGTCAATAAAGCTTCCCAACAATGTGGTTTTGTTTTAAGCTTCTTGGCTAAAACACGTTGCATAACATCAGGATAAGTGAAAAAGTGGGGAAATAAGGTAGAGAAATCACACGGTGGTAACAGAAGAGATGTTTTTTTGAAAAGCAAAAGAGTAGAGAGAAGCATCTTGCTACTGAGCCTGATGGAGAAGCTGTTTTCCAGTCACACGGGTCAGAAAAGGCAGGGTAGTATAACTCACCATTTGAGCATGACTGAACATGACACTGTACACCGACTAACACGTGCTTGGGGCACAGGTTTCTGCAAGACTTACAATGTCATAAACAGGCCTCATATTTTCAGGGGAAATAAGCCTCCTGGCTGTGCATCAATTTTCTACAAACAAGATAACAGCTGTGTGTAGTGGGACTAAGCAATTTTTTATGATTTTAGATTTTTCTAAATTAGTCTCAGAAATGTTTAAAATTAATCTAAATTACTGATCAATTTTCTTTTTATCAGAAAGCACATATTTGATATGAAAAAAGCAGTGTTGGTGTAAAATGACAACCTAAATAAATTCTTACAACATGTATCATTGGTAGCCACTAATAAATATATTCAGAAATTACACTTCTTATTAATGACATTAGTCCCTATTTATTGAAGATTAACTAAGCTAAACCAATCATACAAACATTATTCAAATACAAACAATAAAGACCAACAATATTAATTCTTCTCTGCAACTACAATTAAAGCAGCTTTCTAGTAGTTGTACTTTTTTTATTTCAGGCATTTTACACAAAACCAGTAACAGAATCAGTTAAAAATAGTTATTATTGATTACTTTGGTTATGTGAGCCTTATATTTGGTTAGTGATTGAATAAGTAGTTACAAAAATATAAAATACTGTGCAATTGCTTTGATACAGCTAGCAGCTTCTCATTAAGAAGACAAACCCAGACCATTTGAAAGCCACTACTTCAGATAGTCAGTAAGAAGAATGGATTTCGTTAATTTTCTAAGCAACATTATCTACATTCAAAGAGAACACTGAATTACACCTAATCCTCCCACTGAATAGAGACCACATTCACATTCAAGGTCTAACACATTTAAGGTTATGGCTGACTGATTATTTTAAAGCCTTTCAAATTTATACATTTATAGAATATAATTATTCATATGAGAAAACTTCTCATTCATTGAATGACATTCAGACTACAGTGTCTGACCACACAGGAAGTTCTTTTGAAATTTTCAGGAAAACAATCAAGCTCAAAAGACACCGAGTTTGAAAAATAATCAAATCTGTGGATTCCAGGTGCATAAGCAAACAAACGGGCCAGGACTCAAATAAGATGTAAATGTGGAACATATGCATGTGGTAATGTGTTTAATTTGGAGAATATGTGTTGGTCAGAGCCCTATAAAAGGGACACTGTCCAGATATCATGTGGTCTTCTCTATGATCGAACCAATGTTTCCTCAACATTCAGTTGTGCTGACTTCGTCTACAGCATCTTGAAGACACGGACAGAATAAGACAAAGTTTCATTTGAGCACATATTTTAGGTGTCTGGGCATGAAGTGCATACAAATATTTATAAAATGTTGGTTTGCTGAAAATAAAATTCCAATAATCACATTTTTTGTGACTTGCAGAAAAGCAGCTAAAGGTGGTGCCAGATCTGATCAGAGATGTTCCCAAATAGTACACATGTAATCAATACAGGTGCTAATGTTGCTAGAAAAAGAAAACATCCTGAAATCTTATGTTTTTTTTAAGTGTTGATTAGTCACTGTTTGTACAATGTCAATAAAAACAAAACCATAATGCTTGGTTACTTTGTTTTCAGCTACAATAAATATGTGCATCTTTATTGAGTGGAAACATTCAGTTTTTATCTAGTCAAAGTGTGAAGATGCATTTTCACGCCTCATACTTCAGCTTAAATCAGGTGTCAGTATTTAGCAGGTCAGCATTGCAGAAAGTGTTGACCATAACTTAAAACAAGAGATTCTCACTGTCAGCCTTTAGATTATGTTAACATTCTAAAAAATTCTGCCATGAGTGCTGAATAATTATATGCCCTTTGTGCAGTCTCAGAAATTCCTCAGAAATATCTTATGTCAGATGTCAGGGTTTTCTTGGAAAATTCTTGTTAGACACTTCTGTATGTGTACAATAATTGGTAGCTGTCACATCTTACAAGGCAGAATATTCCTGAAGGAATCTCAAAATGACACAATCTCCTCAAATGCCAGCCAGAGTTTGTGTCTTCATGTATTTATGACTGCAAAGAGAAATATCTTCTATGAAGAAAAGACATGCAGAACATATGCACTTTTTATGTTCACAATGAAAGACTGACAACTTTTCTAAGAGTAGTACTTGCAAACAAATGTGTGAAAGCAGTCTAGGTGTGATCATATGTGAGAAGTGAAGCACACCGATCTGCAAGAGCGTTTAAACACAAACTTTAACAGCAGCACAAATAGTCAAGACAGGAATTACAAAGAAAAGAATCTGAAAGAAACAGATCGACAGTCATCACCAGTTCATTAAGACTTATTTTTTGCAGCACACACAAAGCCCAGAGTTTTATCAAGGGGGACAGCTCTATCATCCTCTTATGGGAGAGAGTGCATTTGGAAGCTCCGCAACAGCAAGCTGCTGTCACGCTACGACTTGTCACATGACGCTTCGAGGGATTATGAAACCAAAACACAAATGCACGTTAAAGACTCTCAGCAGAGCATGAAAGTTGGTACAGGAGACATTTTTGTGGATGCACACTAAGGCTCTGGGTTACACTGAATATGCATGTATGGAGGTATCAAATTTTCTTCTTGGAATGGGTTTTGCATATTTATCAACTTTGTTTTGCTCAATCTAAAACCCATTCAGGTTGCAAATGCTTTACAAGAAATGCAAGTAATACAATGTTATTGGAAATACATGTTGGAGAAAGGACAGGAGTTTTGGACTTTAATTTTGAAGGCAGAGCTTTGCATTCTTGACATTTATGAGAGTAGAATTACTTTTAAAAGGGTCTTTTGTCTGGGACTTCAATTATACCATTGTTTTGTTGCCTAGAATCAAACACGGTACAACTTAGAATGCTAGATCAATCTTTGGCTGTGCATGCAAGAGCTTCATTCTTTTCTTTTTTGTGCTTTTTTCCAGCTGGATGCACATCTTACCTAGGCTTGCCTGTCAGAATAGATTTCTTGATGCTCCAGATGACTTCTCTCACGCTTAAGCAATGAAACGACAATTTTAAATAATCCATGAAAATAAACCCTATGACAGAAAAGCAACTATCACATTCTGTTTTGAGTATCGTTATATTTCGGAAGTGTCTTTCCAAATTCTTTATTTTTAAAAACACATACAATATACATTGCCTTAACATATCAATAGATCGATCACAAAGGCTATTCTTATTCATGTACGCCTACTTTGTTCTCTGGGGTAATTATTTAATATGTACTGAATCATAAGAATAATTTTTCATAATTTGGCATGAAAGAGAAAAGGGTTTATATTTGCAATAGCTACAAAGGGAAACAAACACAAGGTCCTTAGAAATTTAATGTTCGGAATATAACAATTTGTTCAGAAAATCACTTGCTCTCAGGGTTTAGAAAATTGCACATCTGTCTTGAGTCATGGTTTAACACAATCCCCACCCTCTTGATAACTATTATTAACTTTTGGAGAAACAGTTTAGAATTTGAGATTGGATCAAAAGGTAATAAGGAGCTGATATCTTACCATAGTGCAGATTTATTATACACTTTCATCAGCTGGTCCTAGAGTTTGAACCGAATGCCTACACAGAGTCAAAGCGGTCTTTCATTGCCTGTAAACACTTTCAATCTAAAGAGAGCCAAATGTTTTTTATGAATCTTTAAACCATTCTTATTATTAATTTAGAAAATTATCAGAGGAGGCAGTGATCTTATGGAGTAAAATATGCTGAGAAGAGAAATTGTAAAGCATTTCTGGTCAGAATGCCAGCCAAATTTGAATATTTTTAAAGGTTGTGTTTGCATAAACCACTATGATGGTATATATAGGAGTTAATCCATTTTAAGCCTGCTAAAATTCTCTTTAGCTTTAGCTTCTTGGACCAAATAATCTGGACTTATACTGTATAAAGACCCTAACACAGAAATAGGTAAGATATTGAGTGAAATAAGTCCTACCTCAAAAATCCGCCATGATGTGTGGGACCCATCTTTTGTGTTGTTCTGGGATTCTGCCTGCCTCCTGCCTGCAGTCATATCTAGGTCAATAACACCTAAACCTTCACATGACAGTAGTATCAAGAATGCATCAGTGTAATAAGAATTTGAAATGTTACAAAAAAGAAATGGCAAAGTGGGAAATAGAGTGGGAAATAGACTGAACTCATGTAGCGCTTTTCCAGTCATTTTGACCACCCAAAGTAGTTTACACTAGAGCCACATTTACACTCACAAATATACATGCAAATGTACACACCACACCAATACACACATCGGTGTATAAATGTGACTGGTAATTGAGACCAACTTTGCCACTGAAATCCTTCACTTATTTTAGATAAAAGATAAATATCAACTGTTGAACTGTATAAAAAGCCAGATTATATTTACACACTTTACATAAAAAAATCAAAATCAGTACTATACAGTTACCAACTTTAAAATCAAAACTCAAAATATAAAGATGGGGGCTTTATTTTGCATTTAGTAATCACACTGCCCTATTGTCCATATGTTGCATTGGCTTGAAGCCTACAGTTCAAATAGGTCAGCCAGCTCACCAGCTGGATAGCAGGAAGCAGATACTGTGACCAGGTTCGTTCTCAGTGTGTGAATATTGGAACTGCTGTTGCTGCTGTGCTTTACAAGCTAAGTGACTGGCTGTTTGCCTAAAACAAGGACAGAGGCAGTTGCATAAGAAAGGGGAAAAACAGGAACAGAATGGAAATGTCCTTTATTGACCCACAATTGGGGAATTTCTGTTCACCAGCAGCAAAGTGACATGTCATCAAAGTAAGTGGAGTCACACCAATATAAAAAATGTGCAATATATGAAAAAAATTAAGCTCTTACTTCCTTCCACCTATGAGTTGTTGTAAAGTGCTCCCAGCATGGTGTTGAATTGTGCGGCGTTTTGTTTGGTTTGTGGAACAAATAAGGATTGTTGAACTTTGCAGTTTTTGCACATTTTGTGTTTATGCAACCCAGTGAGAGTCTAAGGTTGTCCATTGTTGCTCTCATGGACTGAGAACTTTAACTTTCTGCTCTTTCCAACATGTACAATAGCACATTCTGGATGCAGTGTATGCTTCAGACCATTCCATAAGCAGATCTTGAACTCCCTCCACTTTCCCTCTCTGAGTAAAGCCTCCCTGACATGTGCTGAATCCAGCACATGTTAGAGAGTTGGCTCCCTCACTGACACTCTGCATACAGACTATGCTTCGTAGTGTTCCTCCTGCAGGTCTTGAACTCAGACCCATCGGAAACGCAACGCATGTCTTTACGCAGTGCGCCAACCAAGCACTCACCCATCAAGCGCTCGAACTCCTAAAAGTACCTCAAAGTCGGTCTTCCGTGTTTAACTTTAAAACTCCAGCTGTCACTCTGGATAAAGAGGGTGCTTCGGACCATCCCGCCTGCAGGTCTTGAACTCAGACCCATCCGAACCGCAACGCATGTCTTTACGCAGTGCGCCAACCGAGCACTCACCCATCAAGCCGCTCAAACTCCTAAAAGTACCTCAAAGTCAGTCTTCCATGTTAAACTTTAAAACTCCAGTTGTCTCTCTGGATGCAGACTGTGCTTCGGAGCACAGTCTGCCTTACGCGGGAACTTAGACTCACCCATAACACATAGCCAGCTAAGGTTTCAAAAAGAAAACACAAAATCAGTGTGGAACTTGTCTTCGTTTTATGAGCACAACCTCTTTAAAGAACAGTTAGTCTTCCATGTTAAACTTTAAAAGCATGCCTTAAGCAGGTCTTAAGGCATGCTACTTGTAGAAGTTCGAACGACAAGATCGGCAGATGCTTGGTTTGCACAGTGGATCGAGACTGGGTTGCTGTCCGTGTGGTTCTTAGTTCAAAGCCTGCTTAAGGCATGCTTTTAAACTTTAACACGGAAGACTGACTTTGTGGTATTTGTAGAAGTTCGAACGGAAAGATGGGTAGTTGCTCGGTTGGCACACTGCGTAAAGACATGGGTTGCGGTTCAGATGGGTCTGAGTTCAAGACCTGCAGGCGGAACACTGCCTGACTGAAGGCATACAGACTGAAGCATACAGACTGAAGCATAGTCTGTATGCAGAGTGTCAGTGAGGGAGCCAACTCTCTGACATGTGCTTGATTCAGCACATGTCAGAGAGGCTTTACTCAGAGAGGTGGAAAGAGGAGGGAGTTCAAGATCTGCTTATGGAATGGTCTGAAGTAGAGGTGCTCAAGTCCAGTCCTCAAGAGCTACCATCCTGCAACTTTAAGTTGCAGCCTTACTCCAGTAGACCAGGCTCAGCTATGAACAGGCCTGGTAACAAGTCATTCATTTGATTCAGGTGTGTTGGAGCAGGGATGCATCTGATAGTTGCAGGATGGTACCTCTCGAGGACTGGACTTGAGCACCCCTGGTCTGAAGCATACGCTGCATCCAGAGTGTACTAATGTACATGTAAGAGAGTTGGAAGGAGCAGGAAGTGAAAGTTCTCAGTCCATGAGAGCAACAATGGACAACTTTAGACTCTCACTGGGTCTAAAGTGAGAGTTCAAGACCCGTGTGCGGAACGGTCTGAAGCACACTCTTTATCCAGAGAGACAGCTGGAGTTTTAAAGTTTAACATGGAAGACTAACTGTTCCGATGGTCCTTGGGGTACTTGTAGAAGTTCGAATGGAAAGATTGGTAGGTGCTTGGTTGGCGCACTGTGTAAATACATGAGTTGTGGTTCTGATGGGTCTGAGTTCAAGACCTGTGTGCGGAACGGTCCGAAGCACACTCTTGACCCAGAGTGACAGCTGGAGTTTTAAAGTTTAACACAGAAGACTTTGAGGTACTTGTAGGAGTTCGATCGGATTGATGGGTCAGTGCTCGGTTGGCGCACTGCATAAAGACGTGTTGTGTTTCTGATGGGTCTGAGTTCAAGACCTGCAGGTGGAACACTGCGAAGCATAGTCTGTATGCAGAGTGTCAGCCAGGGAGCCAACTCTCTGACATGTGCTTGATTCAGCACATGTCAGAGAGGCTTTACTCAGAGAGGTGGAAAGAGGAGGGAGTTCAAGATCTGCTTATGGAATGGTTTGAAGCAGAGGTGCTCAAGTCCAGTCCTCAAGAGCTACCATCCTGCAACTTTAAGTTGCAGCCTTACTCCAGTAGACCAGGCTCAGCTATGGACAGGCCTGGTAACAAGTCATTCATTTGATTCAGGTGTGTTGGAGCAGGGATGCATCTGATAGTTGCAGGATGGTACCTCTCGAGGACTGGACTTGAGCACCCCTTAAGCTGCATACGCTGCATCCAGAGTGTACTAATGTACATGTAAGAGAATTGGAAGGAGCAGGAAGTGAAAGTTCTCAGTCCATGAGAGCAACAAGGCCAGAGTGCCTCTCAGTGAATAATAAATTTGAGAGCATTGCAGACTTGTTTCTGTTCAGTTGGGACATAAATGCAGCAGTGAGACAACTGCTTGGAGGGTCTTTCTATCTGATCAGGACTTCTTGAAACCTGCTTTAATTTTCTGAAAAAATGAAAAATATTAAACAAATGTTAGAGTTTTGGGCAGTTTAAGCTCCAGAGAAATGGAGAGCCGGAAGCAGAAAAAAGAAAACATGCTCGAGGAGAGGACTTGTGATGACGTAGACAGAGTAATTCTTCAAAATGATGGCCATTGGGAAAGCACAATGTTTTTTGGTGTAAAGGTTTTGACGTAGAAATGCTCAGATATTTTCTGCAACCTGCTTTATTTGTAGCAATGTTTGCTTTAAAGCTTTGTTTTAAAGCAAAAAAAAAAAAAAGTCTCAGTGCTGAGAGTCACTCACCGCTCCATGTTTTTAGAGTGCTAAAAACATGGGCATGCAATTAGTTCCAAGCAGAATAATGAGTCATATCTCAATGTGACTCGATCAGGTCATGCTAGCACCGCAGCACCTTATGCCACTTCAAACACTGCTGCCCAGTTGGCAACTCTGCTTACTTCTGTAAGTTGGAAAGGACTACATAAACCATGAAGTAATTGGTCAGCACTTTTTGTGCAGCAAGGATAAATAAGTAACCTTCATCTCTGACTTGAATTTGTCGTCTCATCATTTGTCATCAAGTAAACGTGTATAACAAAGCAGGAAAAAGATGCACATATGCAGAATAAAGTGTTTTGACACTTTGAACTTTTATGAATGATAAAAACCCATTTGAGTTTTATGTTGAAAACATAAAAGATCAAAAAAGTTTGATCATTTGATACTTTAATTTCTCTTCCAATCAACTCTAACTAGCTTCTCTGTCCTTGCAGAAGAAAAGTTAACCTACAGCTTTATGCTGCCAGCCCCATTCTTCATAGAGAAAATTTTTATTTTTTTCCCTCTAATCACAGTGGACCAGAAATATGCAAAAATTTGTTAACATTTGGAGGAAAGGTTTGATTGCTGTAATGCCACATGATATATTGGGAAGAACATAATTTTTTTCATATGCCAAGTACTGCAAATATAAATGCTTTGCCATTTACTTTATAGGTTTTTGGGATGCCTCAGAAAACCTAAAGTTTCCTATCAGAAGCAAACTTTCACTGGAATTGAAAATGTTTTCAATTTACCAAGGGTATGAATATTTCTTGGCTTACATTTACCTTTACCTTACAGATTTGGGTTAATAACGCCTTAAAACCCAGGGAAGCTTAAAAAGCCCTCTTTGCCCTGAAGTTTGCTGTTTTGAAGAGTCACCAACTTTCTGCATTAACTTTTCCCTTAAAGGCACCAGATCAGTTAATTGTGCCAGATATGCTTGGGAGGAAACATAGTCCCTTATTTGTTTAACATCTTATGTCTCTGATAACATTTTGATGCACAGTTTGCAGAGATGGAATTTGTTCATGCAAAGATGACATTTAACCATCAGAATTTTTCATCTTTTACTTTCTTAATATGTCTGAAACTCTTCCTCATCCTTTTTTAATAGCTGTTTGTTTACTTCTGCTGTTGTATACTAACTATAAAAACATTTTTTTTATAAGTGTTAATGGTGCAAAATTGAACTTAAATTGCAAATCAAACTGAAATAATTTTGACAAAATTTACCTTTTTTAAATGTAGGTCAGTTAGTATGGACAAACACACACAGGCTATAAAATATCTTCACATAGGAAAGCACTACCAAGAGAGCGTCTATGCATTTAAAATGCATAGTAGAGTTGATAGTATAGTTAGGAGGACTAACTCTACTACCAACTTGTCTTCAATTGAAACGGAAAGAAAAATTAAAGTGGCTTTCCAAACACAGCTGCCCAGAAGATATTTTCAACTCGATTTTTGGTTTTAGGGGTCACTGGTTTTACATAATAGATCTAGTTCAATTCTAGATGCTGGTGGTGAATTTATAAAGCTAGACACAGAACACTTAATTAAATAAGTCTTCTGAATTTGAATCAAGCTCAGCTTGAGGAAACATGAAGCAAATGGCAGTCCTGGGGCTTTCTAAATTGCTTTTTAATAGCCAGTAGCTTTGTTTACATTGAATCTGCTAAAATAAGTTGCAATTAATTATTTCTTCCCTTTTATAAAGTTAGTTAATGCATTATTTTTCTATAAAGTTCACATGAAAAGTGAAAGTAACATTTTATCCTGACAGAATGAAGGACATGCTGCACCTCTCAAACAGAGAAAACATCCTTTTTTAATAAACAACATTGGTATTTGATCTGTTGTGAATGTAAGAAAACTACAGTGTAAGTGTCAAAATTAGCATAGTGTTAGGTATTTTCCTCGAACCTACAATAAAATAACCACAGACAACGTATATGAATTAAATATGGTCAGGCTTCTGCAGAAGGAGAAATCCCGATCTACAGCTCCTCCGAGCTGGTCAAAAGAGAGTTCTGATCTGCTTTTCACGTGAGCTCCCTCTTTATTGTCAAAGCATCAAACAACAGAGGTCGTAAAACATTTAACACAAACAGACCAACAACTCAGTTCCAGGTGTGATATCTAATTTACAATCTGAGCCCAGTTCAGCTCTGGGTCAAACTGTCACCTAAGACCGGGTAGATAAACACCAGAGAAAACTTTAGGGTCTGAGAACCATAAAGTTTTACTATCTCGCATGAAGACAGTCGTAACCTCCAGGTCAGTTTATACTAAAATCACAATAATACTTTAGACTGAATATAAACTAAAGTAACAACAAAATGATAATATTAAAAAATATCTAACACATAGAACAGTTTTATTGATATTTGACATATAATTTAGCCATCACTAATTAATATTCCATTTTTTTCTGGTATTCAATTTCATCTCTAAAACATGTTTTCAAAACTGGCAGCTGTTTAAATTAGTTGAGGCAGGCTACCAGAAAACCTAAAATGTTTCCTAGATTGACTTGATAAAAGTCATTCTGTACATTTATTAATACACTCTGTGATAAAAATGAATGACAAATTTTAAAAGAAGAGTGTGATTTATCATAAGATTTCAAGCACATTTGACCCTCTTCAATCGGTGACAAAGCAGTGACAGGACAGTAAAGAAAATCCACCAACTGAAGGAAGGGAGTTGCACATGGTATCAGGCTTTTTACACAATTCTGTACATTTAACAGAGAGTCTGAATTTCTAATCTGTTGGATTAGTTCTGCCTCATTGCACTAAAATGGATTCCCAGGAGTTCTGTGTTCGAGTGAGAAGCCGGGAGACATGAGAAAAAGGAGTCAGTTAAGCATAAGTAAAGAAATTCCAGTATCCTAGTTTGTGTTTTGTTTAAGGCGCTTTCACATAAGAAAAGTGTTGTGTAATAACAAGACAACCTCTATTGACTACAATACAAAAAAGCTAATTTAATAGATATTTGTGGCACCAGTGCAGTGTAAATGAAAGCGTTAAAAAAAGATAATCACACTCTCTAGAGCGTCTCGATAACAATAGTAGGATTTAAAAGAAAAATGTTATGCTTTTCACAAAGAGAAAATCTCATTGAAGTTTTTGTTTTAGTGGCTTTGTCATCTCAAAATACAATGTAATGTATATGCACAGATAAACTCCTCTTCACAACTGGAGGGAAGTGGATGGATGCCATTTCTTTTGTTGTGCAGTGAAGCAAAGAGGTGGGAAAAAATCCTTTTACCATTCAAAATTATAGATATCTGTCACATTCACAGTCATGTACCCTCTGTTTCAAAGCGATATCTTACTCGTATCACAGGCACAATTGAGCATTATCAGCTTTCAGATGGTATTTTAGAAAGAGCAAACGATCTCTGCTCTAAAAAACAAAACAGTTTTTTAGTTCTGCTTTTTTCTTATATTTTTCTGTTGTTGGAAAAGAGGAGCGATAGCACACAAAGATAAAACTACAAATAAATTCAGTAATTTTAGGCTTTAAGATGTCTACTCAAATAAGTCTCTGTTGTGCAAATTAATTTTGTTGTGTTTTTTTATTCTTTAGTTACTTTGCTCCATTAAGTTTTGTGATTATTCTACTTTTAGAAACTTTGAGTTTTAAAAACAGACTTGTTTAGTACTCTAAAATAGTTTTTTATGCAGAATTTTGTTACATGTTTTTTTTTTTCCTTTTTTGTGCTATTACTTTGATTTGTTTCTTCATGCAACACTGAGCAACATAAGGGTTTTAAATCATGTTGAAGTTTGTTGTTCTTTTCTCCTTTTCATTTTCTTGAGTTGAAGAAAAAATTTGCATATCTTTTATTATTGTTACACCAGTAAAGACATTCAATTATGTAGTATTTTTGTCCACTAACCCTTGTGTTCTCTTGCGGGTCAAAAGTGACCATTATCATACAATCGAAGTATTAATAAATTGCTGCCAGAAGCAGTTCAAGTCATCAAGGCAGAGGAACTTACAGCAATATTGCTAGAACCACACAATAGGCACCCGTGGAATGTGAACTCTTATCAAATAACATATTCTAAAGCTAATTAAAATGACTTACAAATATCTTTGTATTCCTAGAAACACAATAGTCTGACATCTCAACTACCTGGACGCACTGTGTGTTCAGGCTGCAGTATGCAATGTGTTAGTGATATTAATAAAAGAATTGCAATTTTCAACGTTGTTTACTATGTTGTCCACTGTTTGTGAAAACACTACAAAAAATCCTGATGCTCACATCAAATATTCAAACAACAGTTTGAATATTTGCCATCACTACCACCAAGATCTGCACCCGCATCAGACAGAAATTAGATTGTTACGTTTTTGATTTAATATATCAGCAGATCTTGGACTTATTTTCAACAGTAAAAAAGTAATCAAATCTATCTTGGGGGAGGTCTATGTTTATTTCACTGGAATTATTATTATTGGTGTCTGAACCAATGTATATGCAAATTTTGCAAAACTAGAAGTTATTCAATTGCTTTTATTTGATTAAAAGTATTGTCTTGATTCACACAGGTAATCTGACAGACAGAACCATAAACAGAACAGCTGCAACAAAACAGGAGACATTCTGTGTGAAATAATGAGAACTGACAATTACTCCTACTATGGTCATTATTATTAATATGATTATTAGGTTATGTTAAAATAAATCAGGAAGCATAGCCAACCAAAGCAAGGAATTTTTTCGTTTGGTCCACTTCTGGCCCAAATGTTTGTCTAATGTTATGAGATGTCTCCAGGATATTTTTCATGAAACATAAAACAGTTGTTTATGTATTTGTGTATTTAGTCTTGTATTTTGGTTTTGTTGTTGGTTTTATGTTGCTGTCTTAGAAAAGTCACGCTCAGAAAAGTTCTCTTAATTTTAATTAGTTTTTTTGTTCTGATTAAATCAGTAAAGAATATAAAACACTTCAAACTAGGACAACCTTGAAAATAGCTATCATCTGCCCCAAAAGTTTTTAACTATTTATTTTATAAATAGAACAATGTTAAGGCTCTCTCCTACAACAATTGAAAAATTTGAATAAATGTGATTGAAAATGTATTCAAATTTACTTGAACTTGTAAAGATGACATTAGTGAGTTTGTTAGATTAATTATTTTTTGATACATATATTTTTAGAAATTTTACTTTTAAGTTAGAAAAGAATGCTTATTTAATATATTCATCAACTCTTATTAGGTTTCAAAGTAGCTTTATTTCTGGGGCTGACTCTCGCTGAGTCATGTTTGTGAATGAGTCAACAAGTAATTTAGTCTTACATTTCTGATAGTGCTATTCAACCACATGCTGGATTCATCACAATGAACACCATATTCTGTTGCCCATTGTGTACAGATCTGACAAGTTCCAAAACTTCTTTTATATGGCTATAATGTCTTTCTAAAATTGTCTTTCTCTTCCTCACTCCTTCTCCTGCTTCTCCAAAGTCCTAAAAATTTGACACTACCAGAAAGTTTTGCATTGCTTAGACCTTCCCGTCGCTTTGTCATTGCTGTACTTATTATCTTTCTCTGTCTGTTCGTCTTTGTGAAGAAAGAGTGAACTTTTTGACACATGTTGGGAAAATTGTGGCTGTGTAAAAGGGGTGAAAGCAATCACCGTAAATGTGAGAAATTCACAGAAAGTTGCCATCTTCCCTCTAAACTAAGAGCCAACATAAAGAACCCAAAATATTGTGTCTCAGTATGGCGGTCTGTTTTCAGCCCTCTATACAATACCTGCCTTCTTTTGAAGCACAAGCTTTGATTATCTCATTCTACAGTACAGTTTCCCAACACACTGGCTCAGCATGTAATGACTGTGGAGTGAGGCCTGAGCAGAGATTTCAGATTGACATTAGTGGTGTGACTCAGGTTACTTTTTACAAAATAATTTCTAGGAGGATTATTGTATTATGTTGGGTCTCACAGTTGGGGTCATGAGTGCACTGCTATTTTTCAACAACAGGAAGAAATTAATTAAACAATTTTAAGAAAATAAATTATGCTGAAGCACAAAATGCATGTTTAAGGATCACAAAATGAATTTTTGTAGCATTCTTTTTAGCTGTGTTCAGAATTATAGCTTACAATACTTAAAATAATTTTCATGTCCAAAATTGGAAAAATATGGAAAATAGCATAAAAGACAAAAGAGAAGGGCAAATATCTCAGCTGTTTTTATACAACTGCAAGCTGGAAGCTTACTTCCTCTTTTTTTCAGAAAACCTGCTCTTCCTGTCTCATCTCTCTCTCTGACTATGATTTCTGATGATTAGATGGAAAAAAGAAGTATAATTAAAGCTAAGATTGCAGGAGACAAAAACAACACACACAACCAGATTTATTTCATTGCAGTCTGGGTCTGCTGTTGGGTCTAGATGTCACTTGTATGACTAATTTTAAAGGTAACTTTATTTATTGTTATTGTTAACTAAAATCTCCAGCATGGGGAAGTGGGATGATCTCGGATTTTCTTGATACCCCCTCCTGAAATGGTCAGACCTTTCACATGCTGAGAGTACAACACCCTCCTGCAGTTCTGCGTCCTCATTCCCTGGAGAGAAGAAGAGGTTCATCTGGGATGCTGGGATGTGAAGATGCAGATTCTTCATCCTCAGTTGTCCCAAAGGTCTCAGTGAAGTTATCAAAAATCCAGTTCTCCTGACACCTTAAAATATTCTTTCAAGCGATTGCTGCAAAGTCAAATATTTTCCTCTTTATCTGGCTTAGCCACAAAAAATTTACAGATAAGACTAATTGTAAATTTAAATACCAATCTGCAAAAAGCTTATTAGCATTTCAAGAGATCAAGTAATACCTAAACTATGAACCCAAATCCACAATTACTTTTTGAAAATATTTTAATAATTAGGACAGTATTTAATTACTATTTTTGGGTAAACAAAGTATTTCTGGATTGAACTATAAAAAGTAGTTAACAAACGAGATGAAATGGTAACATATGGGTTCAAAATGAAGGAACGAAATGAAAGTATTACACGGGGAAGGACCGAGTTGATGTTCAACACTGTCTGTCAATTTTGAACAGCAGTTGCCGAGGTCACAAGTCTCTGCTTTACTTATTTTTTTGTTCTGGGTATGAAAATTTTGATAAACACTGGTTCAGCAGGATAAAAAGCCTTCAACTTGACTTTTTTTTTAAAGTGTGAAGTTGTTAATAGAAATTTATACATCAATAAATAAGTCAGCCTTCTATCACCTGAAGAACATCTCCAGGATTAGAGGACTAATGTCTCAGCCAGATCTAGAGAAACTCATTCATGCGTTTATCTTTAGTCGTATTGATCATTGCAACAGCGTCTTCACCGGCCTGTCCAATAAATCAATCAAACAGCTGCAGTTGATCTAGAACGCTGCTGCTCGCGTTCTCACTAAAACCAGGAAGATAGAGACATAACACCAGTTTTAAAGTCCCTCCACTGGCTCCCTGTAGCTCAAAGAATAGACTTTAAAATACTGTTGTTAGTTTACAAATCACTGAATGGTTTAGCACCACAATATATCAAAGATCTGCTGTTATTGTATCAACCTTCCAGACCTCTCAGGTCTTCTGGTTCTGGTCTGCTTTGCATCCCCAGAACCAGAATCAAGAGAGGAGAAGCAGCTTTCAGCATCTATGCACCAAAAATTTGGAACAAACTTCCAGAAAACTGTAAAACAGCGGAAACCCTGACTTCCTTCAAATCTCAATTAAAAGCACACCTGTTTAGAATTGTTTTTGAAATGTAATATGTAACAATGTATTGTCTATTATATGTTGCATGACTTTGTGTTCTTGTGTTTATGATGTAAAGCACTTTGAAATGCCTTGCTGAAATGTGCTATACAAATAAAATTTGATTTGATTTGATTTGATTTAAAAGTTTCTTCATACTTTGGACCAGCAAACAATTTCTTAAAATTTCAAATAGTAGTAAAAGTATGTAATATAAGCCATCACCTATGTACTTTCAATCAGAAAGGGCCTCACACACATAAAAATATTGTAAAATATGTCATGTATTCAAACAACTCTGAGGATCATGCAGTAAACATACACCTTGTTAGCTGTTCCTCGTCTTTCATTAGGAAATGCAACGACAGGTTTCATCTGACAGCTTGACAGATGCATTCTGAATTTAAATCAAACACTGGGAAAGCAAACTACTTCCTGAACATGTTTGTCAGTTGCCCACCAACGTAAAGACATCTTGGATGTGATTTGGGAGACAGACAGGTCTCTTTTGCTCACTCTGTGCCATAACCTCTACAACATGCATGCCAGTGCTGACTGTCATGGGAAAGCATCTTCTCTCAGAGAATAAAGATGTGATCCATGGGACGTGTATAAAGTGCTCACTTATTAGAGTTTGAATATATAGCATACTTTTACTAAATAGGCTTTTCAAGATCTGTTGGGGCAATGATAACAAAACAGATCTGGAAATAGATCTCTCTCCTATGTCCTGTTCATGCAGTGATTAGGTAATTGTTTTGGAATTTATGAAGTTGATGGTATTGTCGATGATGGCGCACAGGTAGGTTAGTAATAACAAGATCAACATAGCACAGAAAAAAATGTAACTAACTCAAACACTTACATCATAGCAAGGATAGAGCTTGATTACAGAAGCCAAGCTTGGACAATCTGGTAATCAGTTTCACGCTCCAGTGAAACTTTACCATATTTAGCACTCTTATTTTTAAGTCAGAAAGAAAGAAATAATTTTTTGTTGTCGTGTTACATATGAAGAAGTCAACTGATAAAAAATGCTAATGAGGTGACTGACAACAATGGGTTGGAGAAACATTGAAGAACCCCCAACCACCTTTAAATTGTTTGCCTGAAAGCATTTTGGCTACCCAGTAAAAAAAAAAAAAAAAAAAAAAAAAGGCACAGCAATACAGTGACAGACAAGATTCACTCCCAGAAAATGGGAGTGAATCATTTTACAGTGATTATACATTCCCTAAATCAGTATTTTGAGATTCTGAACATGATTTTGAGTTTTGAGTTTTTCCAGCAGTATAAAATTTTGTTTTTTCTTGTTTTGAGCCAAATGCTGGGCATCATCTCATCACTTTAGCTGGATGCATTATCACACCTTTACTAATTGCAATGGAATTGACAAAAAAAAAATACATGAACAAAAAATACATGAACATGAAATAAAAATAATAATTGAATGTACCTGTTCTTATCCCTTTAACCAATTCCACAAATTGAATTAAAAACCTTAATTCCAGTAATTTCATAATCTCAAATTAATGGTTTGTGATTAACTTTTAGAGTCAGGAGTCCATCAACTCACAAACAGTTATGTATCCAATGAGCACATAGTGAAGTTCATTGAACATTTACTATTGTTCTTTTTACTATTTACTATTACATTTACTATTCTTCTGTGAAATGAGCTTGTCAGACTTCCTCCAACACTATGTTGCATTGACAAATAATATGAAACAGTGCAATATAATGCATAACTTGCAATTCTTTCCTTGAGGGTTGTATGTAGTTACACTGTCTATCTGCATTTACAAAAACGATGCCTAACTGTGAAAACACTATTTTTTTTTTTTTTTGTTTTTTCTGGAAAATGGCTGAGAGGCAGAACAGTAGATAAGGTTAAGTAATGAACTCAAATACTGATTTTTTTTTCTTAAGTCTGCAACTTGTGCATGAAAACATTTTCACCACAACGATCTGGGAAAACAGTTTGCTTGTTTGTATTTGTATGTAGCTCTGGGTCATTGGTTTACAGATTTACAACAGAGCTGAGCCTAGTTAAAAAGTGAATGTTAAATATCATAACTTTGCTACAATTTAATATGGTATAGTGAATCACTTTTACATTGTTGTAATCTAATGTGTTGATTTGTAAAAACGACTCCAGCAAAAAACATGTTTTTTATTTTATTTCCCTTCTAATCTTGTAAAGCACATTGAATTTTGCTGAAAACATGCTAGACAAACCAAATTACTTCGGTAAACGTAGAGTTTATTAGGCTCAAGGTTGGACAGAACCCCTGGCAAAAAATATACAATCACTAATTTAGAAGGGGGTTAAGTCAATTAAAATAATAAAACAGAGGGGGAAAAAATCACCAGAGTACAACACAATGATTTGGAACTCAGCTCATGTTACCTCCGGAGAAACCTCAGCGTTCACTAGCCAATTCTTTAAAACTTATTTTTGTTATTTCAAAAAAATACTTCTTTAAATCTAATCATCTCAAGAATACCTTCCTGGAAATTTACCAGCCTCATCCACTTGTTTAAATCTAACACGCACACAATATTGCCTGGCTGCCATACTAATATCCATCCAAGATGTAAGACAGTTACCTCCAAATGTGGGTGCATCCAAATGATGCACCCACCTTAAGACTCTCACTGCAGGATGTTTGTAGCAGCACCAAATCTGTCAGAACAAGCCATGGACAATGTGTGAACACATTATGCAGCTTACATACCCCCTTGAGGTCAGACGACGTGCAAATATACACCAAATTTTTTCACACTTACCTAAATACCTTTACTCAGGGTTGGCAGTCTGTGTTCTCATGTAAAACGCTTCTCAAAGTCTAATTTGCAGCAGCTCTCAGGGGTACCTGGGAGCCCTCGAGACTAGCCTGCATGAATTCAGTGTTTAACAATTACCTGCAAATGTGTGGAGGATGGTCTGAGTACCCTCTTACTCTCGCTCTTACTTTCACAGCACATAAAGCAAGGAATAAAGCTAAAACAAAAAGGACTAATTAGCCTGTCATTATGCAATAAATTGTGAGAATAATCTCCACATTACTTTGTTTGTTATGAGAAATGAAATGGGATTTTTCAGATACTAAGCCAGTTGATACAAAGCTGTATATCTTGTTATCAGGATTTCTGCTGGACAACTGAATGAAACAGTCTGAGTAATAGTACCTCCTGTTAGAAATTTTTGAGAATGCAACGACTCCCAGTGGAAGTGACATTGCCCTTATCTAATGGAGCAGAGCAACAAGGTCTTTCTCTAAACCCTGGCAGAATACTGATAGAAATCTATTAGATGACACTCGCTCTTCTTAGCCCTAATATATAGTAAGTGATAAAGGTCAGACATATTACATGACTTCAAAATGATCAAGCAGTGTTTGGTCGGAAGCGACTCATTGCAATGAATGAAGGTGAGTGCTGTGTGAAGACAGACAATCTCATAAAAGTTAATGCTTATCCTTTTGACTCATCTAGATGAAATACAAAATTATCTTGAAAATTATTAATATTCTCATTGCAAAATCAGAATGAAAACAGGTTGACCTTTCTTATCATTTTTAACCTGCATTTTGCATGTTTTCACATGAATATTGATTATTTATCTTTGGTTATAAAGTCTTTGAGGTTGGAAGGCCTCCATGCTATCTCACTAATGTTTAGTGCAAAAGCTTTTGAGTGCCATACATTGCACAGAAAATACGCTGAAGTAAGATTTCTTTGTTTCATTGTGTTGTTGGGTTTGTTTTGAGTTTGCTCAGTATGTGATAGGATATTTAATGGTGATTTTAAGGATGTAGTTTTATTTTTGTTTGAGCCTATCTTGCATTACAAATGATGTCCTAAGTTGTTGTTTTCAGGCATCCTTACTGAAGGAAAATACTTCATGTACGTCACAACAGTATGTGGCACAACATTGGCTGTCTGAAGAGCGAGTAAGTATTTAGGTTCATATCGCTGTCCTCTGGTGGTGACAGTTATAATTGTGGTCCAAAAAAAAGAGTAGGTAACATTATTACAGAGGCTCAAAGGGAAGATAATACTCAAGCCAAGACAATATTGCACTTCAGCACAAGGGAAATGAGCATGTTTGAAGGAATAGAGTTTAGTAAATAAACAAAATTAATTGATCCTTCTGTCTTGTTTGGTTTGTGATTTCCCTTGGTACCATTCTCGAATCTTTTCAAATCTATGATTTGCATATTTTACTTAGCCCTGCTGACACACAATAAGTAACGGTAAACACTGCAAAGATTTAGAGCAACAGCAAAGTTCTGCTGTGTATGACTAGTTTCGACCTCAATGTTTCCATGCAACACGTTTCGTCTTTTTGTGGCTTCCTGTTAACATAGGGCATCCTGTTCACAGTTCCACAGTCTGTCAGACCCGCTCTTCAACCTTAGATGATGATGAACCGTTTCTATCTTTGCTATTTCCCTCAATGGATTCAAAGTGATTGACTGTAATCATGAGTACAAACATGGCTGGATGTGTACTGGGGATAGCCTACTCTCTTCTGCTCCTTGCTTCTTTTCTCCAAGGTAATCCAGTGCTCTTGAACATGTGCTCTAGTTAATATATCAGCAATGGTAAGATGTTAACCATTGGATTTAAAACGTCTGTTGATGTCTGGAGTCACAGGTTACCTCGCTAACAAAGTGCTTTATTTGTCTATGTCACAGTGCCCAGCAGCCTATGTTGCTTTAAAATGCAATAGATTTTTGTCTCCTCACTTTTCTTTTTCTTTTTACTTTCAATGTTATTTGATCTACTTGACAGGAACTGAGAATGCTGAGCTGTTTGTTTATGAAACAATGGAAGCTGTGGTGGGTCAGAACATTACCTTACTTTGCTACATGAAAGATGCTGCTGATCACAAGATTGTCAACGTTAAATGGATGAAAAGTAATGGAGCAAACCTTGCTGTGTATAACCTCAATTATGGACCTTACCATTTTTGGCCTAATGTGACCATCCAAGAGAAGAAAAATGATGCAAACAAGTTAATTGGTTCATATCTACACCTTCCTTTGGTGAACAAATGGGACAGTGGCATCTATATCTGTGGTATCTCGACATTTCATTTAGGTTCTTTTACGAATAAAACAAAGTTAACAGTTAAAGGTAAGCCTGCTTGATTATTTGTAAAAAAATGTTTGTAAAGCAAAATGTTTGTATCTCAGCAAATGTAAATTGCTGTTTCTGCATAAAAATTTATTGTTTTCCTGACACTAACAGTTTTTTTTATTATTTTTATGAGGAATCTATAACTATGTTAGCGTAGGATAGATCATGTTGTCAGTTTTTATGTGGGCTTGGACTGTAAAGACAAATGGTTTTATGGCTTTTGCTTTATTCTTGATTTGTACAAATTTTATATTAATCTAATAATTTTCTCCCCAGATGAGCTCAAACTATTGTGCAATACTGAGAAACTTGTTGAGCTTCACATTGGAGACAACGCAACAGTTAAATGCACAGTCAACTCCAAAGCACAGTACATGTGGACCAAGGTAAGTGAAACATATAGAAAAAAAAAGAACAAAACAATCCATGATCCCTTTTTGGCTGTTCTTGTCTGAATTTCCACTGCAGTGTATAAAAATTAGGTACACATTTGTTGTCAAGATCTTAAATGGTTGCTGAGCAATTACCTTACACCACAGAGTGAGTGACGTAGTTGAGGTCAACCACCTTGCTTAAATGACATTGAGAGGTTGAGTGGCTAAAACTTTTGGGTTTAGCCACTCAAACCCAAAGGCTTTAGCATTCTAGGTTAGTTGAACACTAACCCTGAATCCAGACATATTTTCAATCAATCTTGATAACTTGCCTATATATTGTTATTGATTTTTTGTCCAGCCCCATGTGTTGCTTTGTATAATGTACTGTGTAAAATTATCTGGTATAAAGTGTAAATGCAAAATTACTGTTCCATAGCAGGGTTTTTATGTTCTAAGCTATCTATTTCTGGAATAGAACAACAAATTTGTGTCAGACAATGAATCCCTGGAGCTCTGGGAGGTGACAGAAGCCCATGCAGGAATTTACAACCTGGAAGTCAACACAGGAGACAAAAGTCTGCAGAAAGATTTTATTATTTCTGTGCTGACTATAACCACCATTTTAAGAACAGGTGAGCCTCCCCATTTCTTTGCTTCTACCTGCCTCTTTGTGTCATACTCATTTTTGTCAGATCCTCAGCACTGGATTAACAATCTGACTCTGGGCCGAAGAGACAGAATGTCTTAATAAGCTCTACGAGATGAGAAAGTTGATACTTGAACTTCCATTATTATGCTGTAGCTTATTCATTTTTTACATTTTAATTAGCTGAAAAGGATGATAGCGATTCAAAGGATTTAAAGCTGTCATCCAGGTCACAAGAAAGTAATTGTGAATAGATTGAGAAATATTGAAGTAAAAAAAAAAGAAAAACAGAACCCAACGGGTTTTTCATCCAGCCAGTTATTCAAAGAGATATGCATGAAAATGAAACTGAGTTCATGTGATACAGAAGTTGCAGGATTTGATTAATCCCCAAATACATCTGTCTTTTAATGATACGATTTTACAACTACTGTGAGTTGGTTGTGGTCAAGTAAGAAAATGTCTACATGTCATTCCATATACATGTTTCATAAATAACTAGAGGAAAACCATCTAGATGTCAATGGTTCTTTCCTTGCCTTCAGTTTCATGTTCAAACCACAGAAATAAACACAGAAACACGGAGTGATGCAAGAGCACAGTCTATTGGTCAGAGTGGAGAAGTACAGCAAGAAGAAGCTAAAACAAACTGAATGGTGCTTCAAAGAAGACTGCTATACCAAACTGTTTTCCAACTAAGCACCACAACAGATAAACATCGATCATTGTTAAACATGCGATTATGGGTTGTGTTATGTTTGTTTGTTAGAAGATTTTAGTGCAACCTTAAAAGGTTACACCGAGTGTGAAGTTATTCACAGTCTGGATTTTTTGCACATTTTGATGTATGGACTATTGAAACAAAAAATGTTAAGTCGTGACCTTCAGCAGACCTCCACAAATAATAGTTATGTTGCCTCTGGACAAAGCAAAATTTCATTATTAAACATGGTATTCACTCTTACAGAAATATTCATCCTTCAAAATGTGTTTTGATTTGCTCTGACTAAACTTGTTTTGGCAAGAAAGTATAGTTTTTGTATCCAATTTCTGAACTGAGAGGATCAGCATCCATCTTATTCCTTAAATGGCAAATCCTTTTGTCTTTCCAATCTTAAAAAATGGCTACAAGAACAAGAACTGTCTCTATGCTATAGTGTATTTATCATACCTTTGGAAAGTGAGAATTCACATATTAATATTAAATATTTCTTGATTCTGATCAACCTGACAAAGCCTTAATAGCAAAAAGCTATTTTTAACATGAATTGTTTGGAAGTTAATTGTTTCTTTGGTGATTCTGTTTATAACTAAGCTGTCTTTTAAAAAAAGTATTTGAGAAAAGCTTTTTTTATTTGCATGTTTTATTTTTTTGAGGAAGTTTACCTTCCTCAAGTAACTGACTTTGCAACAATCTTTTCTCCTGAAAGACCATTTGACCACACTGGATATTTGATTTCATTAAATTGGTGACTTTGTAGCAATATCCCTACTTGGGTTTTTCACTGTACTCTGGTTTAAGTGGCCTAGCCAAATAGCATTTCTATAAAAATCATTATGTTAGTGTGCATGGTTGCTTGCCCTCTTGTCTGTTGATTGCTGAGACAGACACCATCCAAATGTAATGAGGGATGGATGGATTTGTTTGTTTCTATGTATGTATGTATTATTTGTTTGCACATGGTCCATATCTTATTACTGTATTTCCAAAATCTATGTCATGTGACAAACAGAACCTAATGTATCTTAGCTATTGATTTTTATTTTTATTCCTTCTTTTCCAACTTTCAGGTCCAACAGAGTCAACTGAGCAACCAACTAATTCATTGCACACCAGCGCTGCAATATCATTAGCCACCACACTTTCAACAGACACACAATGGACCACTCAACCAAGCTCCAGCACTGTTAGAGTCCCTGCTTCAGGGCATTTAACCCCTCTGGCATCTTTAACATCTGTCAGTGCCCCATTATCCCCTGACATCCAAACAATCACCCATCCCCTACAAAACTCCAGCATGTTGAATGATGACGTGACAGAGCTCACATCAACACAGAGAATCGCTACTGATGTCACGAAGAATGAATTCAGATTTAACAGACAGTCCACAGAGAACATTTTCTCAATGAGCACCACGGAGTCCGGGTTAGCAGGAAGCATAGAAAGTACTGGAACAACTTCTACTGTCCTTAGTACCAGTACCAGTACAAAGACAGGTAATACTCAATAAATCTTGTTTATATAATTTTAAAACTAAAAATCAGTCATTCATTATTATTTTATTGTAAGTCTCCAGCTGGTAGCTACATTTCCTTTCTATTTGAGACAAGCTATTGTTTTTAAAAAGTTTGAATTCTTCTTTTTGCCTTTGGAGACATTGATTTGCTGTTATCCAGGCCAGGTTAAAAGGTCAGAAGGTCAACTATAAAATCAGAAAAACAAGAACAAGACATGCTTGAAGCAAAACCAGATGCGCAAAAAATAAACTCCAAAAAGCCACAAATTCCCCAAATAATGGGATCTTTATAGACTCTAACTTTCTTAGCCTCATGTTTGATTACTTGTCAGGTGAAAAACTGATTAGACGGACCATCCAAAATTAATGCACAACCGTGGGAAGGGATTACAAGTAACACTTTTCAGCCTCAAGGCTAAAGGTTTTGTAATATAATGTTGCATTTATGAAGAGTGGAATCTGGAGGCAAGATGATCAATTTTTATGATCAAGAATTATGTTAGGAATTTCTCTGTAGCTGCCTGTATCCTCCAAATAACCAATTCTTATTTATGCAATCTGATCCTTAGACACCGAACGGAGTCGTATCCTGTTGGTGTTCATCATCGTTCTGTTGCTGCTATTGATTCTCGTGGTTGTAATTCTTTACAAGAAACAACTCATAAAAAAGAGGTAAAACTCAAATGTTTCTCTTTCGCCAGTTCCCGGCAGCCAAACTGATTTAGTAGACATGAAAAATGCTAACATCTCTCATATTTTGAACTGTAACTCATATGCATATTAATCTCCACCTATGCTGGCAATCAATACTTTTGCTCTCACACTCCTCCTGCAGGATGGACCTACCGCCCCCATTCAAGCCTCCCCCACCTCCTGTCAAGTACACTGCTGCAAGACGAAGCGAGACGCAGCTTTACCCCACTTCGAGGTGCAACTCTTTGTCAGCTCCTACGAGACCAATTTTTGTATGATAGACAAATGTTATCTTGTTTTTTATGACAGCAATGACTGTTGTATTTGTCTTGGTCAGCTGAAAGGTGTTTCATGCAGATAGAAAATATTTGTGCTTTTGCTGCGTGGACGTATGTGCCAGAATTTTTTTCCTTAGAGCAGGACAGTGCATTTTTATGAGCTCACATGCAGACTCCACCCTCTACATCACATTTATTGGCACTGCCAATTTGGCACCTTTAGGAAGCATGTGAAAAGAGTCTTGAAATAAATTACTCTTGATTGCAATTGAGTAATCTTAAAGGGCTAGTTCAAAATTAATAAATAAATATAGCCCTGTTGTTATAATTCCCACTGGTGGTGAGATACTTAATATCTCACCACCAGTGATGTGCAATGAATTGCTGCCTTGTTTTAAATCAAATTTTTATAAATATAAAAAAAGAATGTAATTTATGTTTTCCTGTCTGTCAAAGGCTGACAGATTATTTTAATCTTGTAGCTGGAATTGCTTGTAAATCTAGGGTGTGTAACTGCACCAATAGGCATGAAAGAGCAATACTTTCAACAACCATTGTGTTGTCACAAATATATCTGAATATTGGTTCAGATTTAATATTTCTCAAATATTTAATTCTACGATTACATTCCATTACTGCCCAATGTTGTAAAAAAGCAACAAACCAAAAAATAAAAAATAAAAAAATACAAAAGTTTTTGTTAAGTTTTTGGATATTTTTAGTGCACAATTACTATTAATTAATACAATTTATCGAATTTATCAGTCAAAATATTTGCTCTTCTCTTAACGAGCACTTCCGCATTTCGAAAACAGATGTAGTTCACACCGAATCCACTAGATGGGGTCAAAATACACATTCCTAATTGGGAGATACAGCCACCACCATTAGTGGGATAGATGTACACTGTGATGTATCAAGACGATTAAATACAATATGTATATTTTTTTAAGACACGATAGTTGTTTTTATTGGTTGTGTATGAACCACTTGTCTTTGAGTTTTTTTTTTGTACATATGAATATTGCACTTTTAGTGTTTTGGCTGATTCTATCAAATGCAGTAAGTTCATAAAAGTTGTAAATAAAAGAAAAATAATGTTGACTCTGATTGAGACATTTTTTAGGGCTTATTTTATGCCTGTAAATTGTAGAAAATCTCGATGTTTTCTTCTAGAAGACTTGTTTGTTTTCTATTTGTTTCCTGCATCCTCTATTGACCAACCACTGTCATCTGTATAAATATACAGTATTTATGTTTTCCCATCTTTATAACCAGTGAATTAGGATTTCCTGTCATGAGGACATTGGAGATCTTCTGGTGTATTTTATATGGTGTATATAGCCAGAAGTCCAATTTTAATACTACTTGTAAAGCAAGGTTAAACCCCAGAAACTACATTAAGTTAACATATTCACCACACAATCCCAAAGACAAGGCATAAATTCTCACTTTTTAGATGAAATATTCAACAAGTGATAAAGGTTAGACACGTGCAGTGTCAGTCAGAAGTTTAAATACATGCATCACTGGCATGGAGGCCATCTTCTTTTCAAAACAAGAAATGATTGGCATCTCATTCATCCACCTTGTGTGAAGTGCTGGTATCTATGTCAGCAAAACAGCCCTATCCACCATGCTTGACTGATAGTGTTCATAAAAGCTATTGTATTGCCTGTAAGCTTTTCTCCAGAAGGCACTTTGCTTATGCATATGTACAGTTATAAATTTCTGAAAGGTGGGGGGAAAGCAGTATTGTTCTTCACACTATTCAATAGATCAATTACAAACCCTGATGATGTAACAAATTATGTCAAGGATCAATAGAAGCTAGTTGGTATGTTTTAAGGTGAGTTTTGCTGTACTAAGTTTGTTTACAGTTAGTATAAAGACAAAAGTGATCTTTAAAATAAAGTTTATATATACACATTAGATGTCACAACTTCAGGTCTTTATGTTAAAGTTGAACCAGGAAGATAAGATTTCTTGTTCAATATGCTTTTGTCTACACGTTTGGTGAACTTTTCTTTCACGCCTCAGCCTCTCTTAGCATTCGGAATTAACTTACCCTTCTTTATGGGCAAGCTAATTCTGAAGTTCTGTTAAAACTTTATGAGGCTGACTGAAAACTTGTACAGTCTCAGCAAATATATGTAATCATGTGACAGAACCCTCTCGTAGCTACAGTATCTTAATAGGAAGACTTTTTGTGGTTTCCTGCTAAGATAGTATATCACCTTGTTAATTTTCACAAATACACTCTATAATCTCAGCTGAGAGTGAACCAAAAACTCTCTATGAGTTCAGCATGATTGACTACGGTAGATTAAAGATGGCTGGAAGTGTGCCAGAGATAGCCTTCTCTCTTCTGCTCCTTGTCTCTTCAATGCAATGTAATTTTGTGTTCATACGATGTTACAATCAAGGTGCAATTGTACAGACAGAACAAGTCTTTCGTTTAATATTGTTTTAAGTTTTGTATGTCCCTACTATTCAAATAAAAACCCCAGTGAATAATGTGTTATTGATGCATTATGGTGTTTATGTACTTTGTTTGAGAATAACTTGTGTGGTTGTTGTGGAATAAGAAGTGAAGTTATTTTATATATAAATTTTACATGACATTTATCAACACATTCATATTACTTTCAGTAAGAAGGTTATTATTAGCTGCAATGTCATGTTTTCTTGGTTTACAATAACAACATACAAGTTTGATAATTTCAAAAACAAGAATTAGATATGCCAGTTTGAATAGTAGTGGATTTTTTTTTATCCACTTATGGTCAACATGCTTCAAAAGATACATACAACACTACTATAATACATAGTTAAACATCCAGTTGAGGAGAAACTGTGTCCTATTCAGCAATTATTCTTCTTTTGTGGTATAATTAGTAGTGCTTATTGAAATTGGTTGGTTTCTTGCTGTAAACCAGGCTTTAAAACAATGACTTCATGGGTTTGATTAAGGTTGGAAGGACTCAGACATCAGGCTTCAGGTGGTCACTTGATGTTGTTTTATCTTACCATTGCTAGTGGAAATGTATTATGATAATGATTGGAGAGGAGATATTTTGTTGTTGGTTTCTATAAGAAAAAAAAATCTAAAATCTGTGGAAAAATAGCACCCAGGTTTTTCAAGCTAGTAAAACTGAACTTACAAGAAAATATATAAAGGTCGCTGGTTCTGGAGCTTTAGCATGCTATACCTCCTGAGACACAAACTGCATAATCCTCACAAAGAAGCTTTTAACCCTGATTGTTTTACTGGAAGCTTCTCCTTCTTCTTTTCTTCTACAAGAAAAGTTGATTGATTGGAAATACAGACGAATTTAGGAAAGAGAAGCTAAAAACGGTAAACCAGACAGAATAACAGATTAATAAAGAAAACCAAAAAAAAAAAGCAACAAGGAGGAGAGACTGAGCAAACTTTTCACAGCCTACATTCAGATTCTTTATATTTTCTTGAGTGTATTGGCAACTCTCTGGATTCATGTTGCATTTACCAGCAATTATAGTCTCAGAATCTTGAACTTTAAATTACGATCATTTTAATTGTTGGTCTTTTGGCCCGACGTGGTCAACTTAAAATCTTTTAGAGTTTGTCAGATATGCATAAACTCATCTGATCTTTCATTCTGTCAATCATTCAGAAAATCAAAAAAATATTACTGATCTAGCCTGGAGAGCAACATGATGGTGTTGATGCCCTAAGGACATGGTCTCAAAATGTTTAAATACAATCAATAGGTCCATCTAAATTTTACTTCAAAGTAAAGTTTGATGCAGTGCAGGCTGTTATGGTGATGGTGGTGTAGCTGTCTAGAGTAAGCTGAATTACATAATACATACATAGTGGTATGTAATGCATACTACTACACATCATTACATAATAGATGTGTAATTATAATTACATATCTATTCTCATATTTGTTTTTTAACAATTGTTAATTTTGAACTTTGAACTTCACATTTATCAATGACATTGACATTGCATACCTGGTCCCCAGTTATGGAACTTATGAATGAGGATTTTCAGCCTGAAAGCCCAGTGAGGTTCTTTGATATAGCTGTTTTTGTTGCCAATAGATGAGGAGCCCAAAATCAAAGACCACTGTTGTCCACAGCTACCACAAATTGACACGTCTGTTGACAAAGCAGGGCTAAAACCACAAACCACAATGGACATAAAGGCTAGCAAACATATTCACCACAAATTATCAAACTTCATACGTTTTTTTTCTTCTTTTGCAATTAATTTTCGTCATTTAAAATTAAAATTTAATTCAAATTAAACTTATTCTACATAAATTCAACCCCAACTCTCGCAACCTCATCCAAATGTTGTCACAAAATACTAACACGGCCTTGTGTACATTCACACACTGTTTCCTATTGAGAAAAAATTCACGACAGCAGTTTTTTTTCTGATTTTCCGACCACACTTGCAAAACCACATGCTATTGTGCATGCAAGATATAAATTTGAGACGCACCATCTGCACTGCTTTGCAGTTTTACAATAGTAAAGTGATATTGTACTGCAGAAAAAGAAATTTGGGCAAGTGCTGATAGTTGCATCCTCACCCTGAAAATGCAAATGTAATGAATAATAAAAGTTAAAGAAAAAAGGTTTTGCTGACTGAACAGCTGATCTTAACATCAACAACAGTAACTATCTGTTTTGGTAACCTAACTTTAATGTCCTCCTTCTATTTCATGTTAAACAAATGTTATACTAAGTTTAGGAGATATGATGAAATTTTATTGTTACTCCCCAAAATGGCATTGAGGCAATCTGCTTCAAAATGAGGTTACATTGTTTCCTGTTTGTAACTGAAAAGCAGCAAGTTTTCAAAGCACAGTGAAAGCAGAGAGGGAGCAGAGGCGGGGTAAAAATAGACAGTGTAGTATACCTCACCGACGGAGCGCAGTGATGCCCCACACAATGAGGAAAACTGTGACAACGAGACAACCAGCTTAGTTAAGGACAATGACAGATCAGTCAGGTAAGAACACTTGTTTTAAATTTGTATAGCAGAAAGACACAATACTTTTCATAATATATACATAATTCAAGGAAATCTTACCCTAAATGTGAATGTCGCAAAGGCCAGATCACAAATTGAGCAAATGTAAAAAACATGTCAAAAGAAAAGGTAACAAGAAAGAAAATTGTGCCAATAAAACATCTTTCTGTTTCTTACACAGGAATATGTACAGAGTCAAAATAAAAATCAGATGTTTAAAGAAAGAATCTTAACTTGTCTTCTTGTTTTTTCGTGTGAGTAAGATAAAGAAACACACAAAAAAACAAAAATAGAAAACAACCGAGTACAGAAATAACTATTGTTATTGTTATCAGCACTGCATTATTTCTTTCAGTGGCTAAAATGAAGAATGACATTTTTTATTTAATTTGTCAAGAAGAATCTTAAACTGCAATTGTCAGTTGTTGGGTGTTTGTCACAGGCTTAAAAGTATGTTCTCAATATGACACTTCAAAAAGATGGAAAGAAAATGTAAATTTACAAATATTTCAGTCTTCATTTCAACACATTAAAGTTTTTCTTTTCTTTTTTTGTCATGTCATGTTTGCTGTTTAGTAATCATAGCCCTGGTTTTGGTGTCTCTGGCCTTGCTAATCTCTGTGTGTCTAAATATCATCTTCTGCTTAAGACAAAGAAACATTTCATGTAAAGGTAAATCAAAGGTTTCCTTTCCCACATATTTTTGTGACTTTTCTGTTTAAAATGTGTTATGAATTATTGTGATTTTTTTTTTACCCAGAACCACATAACTGCTGCCATCCACATACTTCAGAAGAAGAAACGTATGTTTATTTTCAATTCATTTTGGAATTAGACTTAATTGTGCAAAATTCAAATAAATTCAAAATGCATCCAATTTCTATTTAAAAGAAAGTGTAAAACTCGTCTTTTCACATATCATTGCAGCCTATCACAAATCGAAGGACAATATTTTGGTAATGTCAGACATCAAGAGCAGCAGGAAAATCCCCACAATCATCATGAGCGACAGGAAAATCCAATCTATGGCAACATCACCACAGAAAGACGTGGTAAGCACAGGTCTGCTTTCTGACATATAAAAAAAGGGGGAAATCTGTGAATGTGTTTATCATTGTATGACTCAACCTAGAAGAAAAAAAATGGTTTAAAAAAAAGCTGTGAATGGTTCTTTAGTTTTTGAACAAAATTTGCCTTCTTTTTCACATTCATTATTTCAAACATTTTGCACTTCAAAATCAGAAAGAAGTTTCACCTTGAATTCCTTTTCTGAGATGTACATCCAGTGAATAGGGTCTGTTATCACAGTATGGACACAGTTGGGCAACAGGAAGCAATACTAAAAACACTGGAATTGGTACCTGAATTATTCCAATTTTGGCAGTAGATTCCTATTTTTAAGGAAGCAGATGCAATTCTGATGATAATATCTTGCTTAAATTGTAAAATATTAGGGCTGGTAAGATATAAATTGGATTATTCTATGTTGATCAGAGATTCCATTGGAATTAAGAATTCCAATTTGTGAAATTCTTTTTTACAAAACTTGATCAGTTCTGTAAAAAAGAAAAAAAAAAAAAAAAAATATATATATATATATATATATATATATATATATATATATATATATATATATATATATATATATATATATATATATATATATATATATATATATATATATATATATATATATATATATGACAAATGTGTTACCGCAGGTTCTTCAGAGGTTTTCTACGAGACGATGTCCATGCAGCGCACGAGAGATTGTCTTAAGGTAATTATTGTTTTAGGAATCAGTTTCTATTTTTTAAAATTCAGAAGTCATCCATTTCTGTTATATGACATAATCTTAATTTATCTTTATTATCTTAATTTACCTATATTAAATTTTATCAGTAAAATTTAATATAGTCACAGTTTAAGAAGTCAAAATAAGGATGCGAAGAGTCAGAAATATAAAGCCATTTGGCTTTAATCTTCCAGTTTCATTTAGTTTTTTTAGGGGCATAATTTTCATTTTTGAAGTTGCTTTCAATTTGTTGGGGCCTTATTAATTCAAGTGAGCAACATTAGCACACAGCTGACAATGCTTTGACTTAAATGTTGCTTTTGCTACAGATGCACTTTCATGAAAAGAGTGACTTTAACGTGCCTCATCAGCTTCTTGTACTCAAAGGAGCCTCAAGGTGACCGATGGCTATGTGTCTTTGTAGTTTCTTCACCAGTGGCATTTTGCTGAGACGTGATGAATATTTTATTCTGTTCTGCTAACAATTTAAGCCAGCATTTAAATTCTGTTGAAGTTCACCTTGGTGTTGATCTTCGCTTTACTGAGAAAACAAAATGTCTTACTTTGCCCTCAGGGGAATTGAAATCATTGCTTCAGAAAATGTAATGTAAACTAACATTTTCAGTGTGAATGTTTTCTTCTTATACTGTATTCGTTCAACTGTTACAATAGTCCCAATGAAGACTTAATGTCATGTTTAATCAAATTAACAAATTGTATATTTTGAATTACGGGTCTTCCACATTCTTCGGCACCTATAATAAAACCTAATAAATACGTCTTACTGCAGAAGCAGAATCTCACAATTTTCTTCAATGAAAATCAATCTGTAAATTTAAGTATATTTAAAATTATTTATTTTAAATAAGTATTTATTACATCAAATTATCAATACCTTTCACAGTTTTTATAAAATGAGAAAACAATAAATACATTTATTTAAATGTCAAAATTGTATAAACCGGACAAGATACTCAGCTCCATTTCTCTGAGCCACTAGTTTACATTGGGGGAAAAAAACATTCAGGCAAATAAGTGTTGAGCTTCATAAATCAGGAAATGGTTACAAGAAAGTTGGTACTCATTTAAACTTCTTCAGAAACATTAAAACTGACTAAATAAAGACACACAGCATATGCTGTGAGAAAGTTTATTACTTTAATAAAATATTTTTTTTACATTTTTAACACATCTTCACCAAGGCTCCAAATAGGGTGGGGGATTGTTTATGATTGATTCTGCTCATGAATTTTGTAATAATGATACAGCTGATTTGCATGCATTTCACTAAGAAATGCCCTTTGAAATAAATCACATTGATTATTATTTTCAAGAGCTTTACAGTTGCAATTAAACACTACCAATTCTGGTCGAGCCAAACTATGCTCTGGAGATAAGATCAAAATTAAACTGTTTGTAAAATGTCTGAAGGAAACCTAACCCTGCACATAAAACACTCTCCCTGCTGTGAACCCTGGGGGCGGCAGCCACACTGTGAGAATGCTTTTCTATAGCAGAAACTTGAAAGCTGGTTATATATTTGTCCTTCTGTTCACACAAGAATAAATGCATCATTGCATTATATTTGTTGTACATGTCATGCAGATCAATTGAGTCCATGCTGACAGATTTTGTTTCAAAACGGAAGGCAGCTAGCGTCTCTGACACGCATTGTGGTCAGCGGAACTGCAAACCAGTGAACACTGTTGAGAAGAAATTGTTCTAAAAATAAACTAGATAAGCTTTACAAAAATAGAAGTGTGTCTGAAGCAAAAAAGAGAAAGAAAAGGTCTCACATTTTCATCTGTTCTCTCTAAAACCAGCCTCCAGACTCTGACCTGAATTATGCCTCGCTGGATCTGAAGATTGCAAAGAATCGCAAGAAAAACAGACACATGCAAGGCCAGGCACAAGGACGCCACAAGAAGCACGATCAGCTGGCAGACCTCCCGACGTCTCCCTTGAACGCCTTCTTAGAGGTGGACACAGAAGTGGAGGCTCACCTGCCACCCAGAGACACCAATGTCATGGTCTCACACAGCAGCATCTATCTCAACAGTCAACAGATAGCCAAGGAGGCAGAGGAGATGGAAAGAGAGAGAGGCATCAATATGGACAATGAGGGATGGGATGGCTTACGAGAGACCGAGGAAGGATGGAGAAGAGAATGGGATGAAGATCAAGAAAGTGAGGACAAAAAAGATAATTGTGATGGGAACATATGTATAGAGCTTTTAGAGGTAGAAAATACTCAGAGCTGCTCAGATCAAGTCGCTGACAGCTTTAGCCATGATTGTGACTAACTATATTTAAGAATTATATTACTTTTCTAAAACTTTTCAACTTGTATTCTTGAAAAATTTGAAACTATTTTCATATTTCAGAAAAAATGTAACTATCATCTTCAGTTTTCTCTACTCTTCGCAGAGTTGAGCAATTTCCTCCTTGACACAGACAATCTACCTCTTAAAGTCTCCATATTGAGCAATAGGAACATAACTATGCTTCTCTGTAATAAACTACTTTAAAAAAGAAAGAGGAAATTCTGCGTGACATTTAGAGGTCAAGAACCATGTGGAAAGTGTAGATTGTTGTGAAACGCAGGGAAAAGATTGAATCATCACAGGACACAGAGGAACTTTCACTCCTTTGATGTCTCTTATTCGTCCATCAGCAGATGTCTCATAAAAAAGTATAAAGGCAGAAAAAAAAGCATTTCTGTTTTCCATCGTGTGGGCGATTGTAGTTTGAATAACTGCACTTTCCTGTTCCACGGGCAAACTGACTTATAAATTACTATAAAACATTAAGCTAACAGTATAGAAATTGGAAGCAAACAAATAACAACGACAATAATTAAAAGCAGTTTGCTTTTTTATCTTCCCCATGGGGAGAATTGTCACACTGTTTAAACTGCAGTAGTTAGAGAGAAGAGTATGACACAACTGCAAACCTACCAGCACATGTTGATCTACCTAAACTGACAGGCCTTGCAAAAATTATCACGAATCCAAGAAACCTCCAAGAGACTTAAGAGTTTTATATTTTAAAACTGTCATTTTTTTGTTCAACTAATAATTGTTTTATTATGTGTTAGCCTATCACATAAAATTACTTAAAAATGATTGTTTTTCTTGAAATTTGTGCAAAATGTAAAAGTTTAAGATCTGTAAATACTTTTCCAATTCTCTGTAAATTCAGCTTCTAAGAAGTGTCTTATGAGCAACATTTTTGCTAAATATGAAGGCCCACATGTACTACCAGAAAAAACGACGGTCACCATTGCTATAAATTCCGTCAAAGTTTCAGTCGTTACATGACATTGCTCCTCGGAAACCCTGAGGCACTGGATTAATCCAAGCTTTCTTTGGTTGAGCTACAGATTTAAAGTTTCTCGCGACAGCAGATGATTGCACGATGAAAGGTGACAGGAAAATCCTTTCAAGTCATTTCCTCTTTTTACAAAAAAACAAAAGTAAGTGTCAGAAAAGTGAGCCACTGACGCTTGACAGTGACTGCTTAATGTGCGCAGATGCTCCTCTGACGAGACTTGAAACAGTAATTTATTATAATGAACAGCAGCAGCAAATGTCAGAATTACATTTTTATTCCACTGTGTTGCACAAATTGAGAAATAAATGTTACTTCATTCTTTATAGGAAGGATATCCAATCAGTAGTTTTCAAAAAATGTAATTATTTGTCCAAGATAAATGATTGTTTTTGGTGAGTTTAATATTGTAATATTGTTTAATAATACTGAGCGATTTTCAAAAGTTATTCATTGTACACAATTTTGTCATGTTGTTGTTGATCAAAAGATCAGTTAAGCAATTATACCACATTTTTTTAGCCAGTCTAATGATTTCTAGTGATAAACCACTCCACTGTAATGTTAATTTATTATTGTCTTGCTTGTGCCTCTGTGTCATTGAATTGTTTCTTTTTAAATTACTCTTATTACTTTGTTGCATGGCAGCAAAAATGAGTCATAATATTTCACAAAAAAGTTCCCAGTTGATTGTAAATTTAGACACCATCCAATTTTTATTGGTGAGGTAATCCTTTAGTTGTTTCTTGATGTATGTAGCAGCAGCAAGGTTATATATGGATGACTAGTCATGATTGACACCATTAGCATATCTTTAAAACTGCTGCTTTTTTAATAAATGAGAAGACATTTAATCAATTTCATTTAAATTACAGACATGTTATGCAACCAGGACCCAAATTCTTTGTGACTACCGGTATATGCCAGATTTATATCATATGCTCTATATAAGTGCGCTTGTCAGTAACACACACGTTTAAACGCCGATCAAAGAAGCAAAGTGCCCAATATGCAGCCTTTGGAAGAATTTTTATGAGACAGCAGTCCACATTTATCTCACCTGACTGATTATGGTGAGTTACAGTTATAGTGAAATATTCAATTATCAAAAAAAGAAAAAGATGCTGACAAATTAAAGTAGTCTTAAAGTGGAAGACTTAAACAGGGGGTAATATGTATTTTCCTAGCACATGCCGTCATTTTGTACCACAATCAAATAATTATTTTACATTCAGGTGATATGAAAAGTCTGTATATTTATCAAAAGCAACTTTATGGAAATCAACATTAAAACCCAAGTCTTTTGCAAGCCAGTAAGAATGAGGGGCACAAAGTATCATTGGATGTCAGTGTGGAAGCTGTGTCAGTTGCATTTTGCACTTACAAAACGGTTGAGTAATGACTTAAATAATACTGGCTTGTGAAAGTCTTCCACGAGGAAAATGCTAAAAAACAAGTTGCATAAAAAGGTTCTTAATTGTTAACACCCAGTTTCTCCACCACATGTTTTCATGCTTCTATGGAGCTGCCATTGGAATTCACACACATAAAATCAAGCATGACTACTTTTACCTATTGATCTTTGATTTGACAAAAAAACCGGGATGTTTACTACCTTAGCAATGGTTGTTGACGTCGATGACAGTTTCATTCAACTGGTCATGAGATTGTCAGAGGACTTGATGCATTTCTTGAATTACTCCAAATTTTCCCCGCCATGGTTATGTGTTTGCATTTTTTCGTAAATTTCCGATATTATAGTAAATATATTGTTTGTAATTATGAGTATTCTATGTTGTTCATGTATGTTCTCTTTTTGCAATAAAAAAAAAAGTAAATATGTTGCCAAGTTGTTTTCATGATACAAACGCGGGTCCCAATGGCGAACGCTGATTGGTCAGTTGCTGACAAACCCCCATAGAATGATTGGCAGGTAGTAATTGCTTGTTGCCGCTGAATTAGGGCTGTATAATTTGATTTAATGAGTCCATATCAGTGATCATTTTTGAGCAAAGGGGCCTCGACATTTACTTCTGTTATTCTCTCAGCTGGAAACATGGGAGGATTGTGGTTTCTCCTTAAAGCGATTGAAGCAGTAGGAGGTCTGCTGAATTTTATTTTACTGTCCAGATAATTTTTGAATATGTAACGCTGTATCTTTGTCTAAAACAAATATTTATTTCATAAATTTTAATTCATACTAATTTATTCTATTAGTGGAAATTTAGCTTTAAGCAACTTTTAAATAGCAAGTTTTCAAACTACTAGCCAGGTGCAGGGACACAGGTAATTCAAAAGATGTGTCATTTCTAGGTTTAATGAAGAAAAAAATGCAATAAGAAAATTAATTAATTATCTGATAAAACTGATTAACTCATTAATACAGTGCTCACCTTTAATTGAAATTGAGCACAGTCCGCTAAAGATGATTTAAAGTAGTATTTGATAAGTATAAACATAAGACAAATAAAATAAGATGGGCTGAAAAGAAAAACTACTAAAAGCACTTATTAATGTCTCATTAAAGTTTTTCAAATACCGATTACTGGTGAAGTGATACATGAAGACATTATGGATATATGTAAAAAAAAGGATAAAAACTTTCAAAAAACCATAGACTGGACCGTTTTGCTGTGACACCAACCTTTTTTATTTATTTATTTTTTATTTGTGCAAACAGCCGCAGAGTGAAACCTCTTCACAAGCAGAGGCGATCTTTGCTCCAAACATGGCCGCTCGCATGTGAATGTCATGCCACTAAAATCCTTCATGTGCATGAGTTCATTTCATGTGTAATTGGCTGGAGTGGAGGTTTAAACGTAAAACTGGTCTTACGGAGTTTTTACTTTATCCATTAAAGTTAGTCACGCATTGGTAAGTCCAGAATTGCCTCGGATCCGGAGATCGAGAGACCAGCTTACTGAACACATTAGCAAACCAGTGGCTCGCCACCCGGTCAATTGAGATGGATTCTGACCAGCAGCTGAGAAACGTAAGTGGATTTTCCTCTCGCCGATTTGTAAATAGAGATGTGGACGGTGATTCTGAATGACTGCGTTTCTTCCAGCTGCGGGATTTCCTCTTGGTTTACAACCGCATGACTGAAATCTGCTTCCAGCGCTGCACAAGTAACTTCAACTACAGGAACCTCACAATGGACGAGGTACTGGGAGCAGATACAATCACAACCCCGTTATTTAAATACAGTGATACATGCTATGTTTGTAACATGTATCATCTTGTTACAAACGTAGAGCTGATATGTATTGATGTATAGTACTTATATTACAGGTGATGTGATTAATAGATAATCAGACATAGAGAACATGTCTGTACTGTAATATTTTGTTCTGATTAACATTCCTACTATCTGTCAAGGAGCGCTGTGTGGACAACTGTGCTGGGAAGCTGATTCGCACAAACCACCGCTTGATGGGCACGTATGTGCAGCTGATGCCTCGGATGGTGCAGCGAAGAATGGAGGAGATGGAGAGCAAGGCTGCAGAGTATGCAAAGGCAGCCGAGGCTGCAGCTACACCTGGAACCATTGGGGCTGGAGCCGAAGCCGCACCATCAATTCAGACATCTATAAGTTCATCCCCACCTACTCAGATAACCTCATCAGTGACTGAAGTAGCACCAGAAGTCCATGACTCAACCTTAAAACCAGCAGCATTAGAAATTCCAGCAGGAATAGGATTATCAGCTAGCGCACCACTTACACCCAGGACTGATGGTGTAAATGTCTCAGAGCTTAAAGAAACTGGCTTAGGATTTCCTCAGCCTGCTTTATCTGGAATCCAGAATGACTTTGGCAGCCCTAAAGCATCACCATGACCAGAAAATGGACCAAAAGGCAGATCCTACAGGGTCTAAATCATGAGGCCTGACAGGCCAAGAGAGTCAATAATCAAAGAAGTCTTACCGGTCAAACTGAAATCTCTGTCCTCAAGATCCAGGAAAAAAAATCTTTGAAATGACGAGGATCCCAACAGTTGTTGATTATTTTGACAGAGTTCTATTCTCTTTTTATTATTTTTATTTGTTATTATTTTTTAGATTTGTCTTGTGACTGCAGTCATACACATGTCATTTTTTATTTTTATTTTTATTTTAGATTAATAAATAAGTAAAGGATTGCTGAGGTACAGTTTCGGGAAGTGTGGGGGGCTTAAGTTGTTTTCTGATTAAAATCTAAAATCTATATGGTTATGTGCTTTACTGCTGAGGTCCCCAACCCAGGTCCTCAGACCCCACTGTCCTGTAAGTTTTAGGTGTTTCTCTGCTTCTTTACACCTGGCTTAAATAAATGGGTGATTAACAGGCTTCTGCAGTATCTGGAGCTATGCTTCAGTCATACATACATACTAGTTGATCCTATTTAACAGACAGTGCAGTAGGTTTAGTTTATTATTAAAATTAGCTTAAAAAGGTTTCTATTGAAGAAAATTATTTACATTTAATTAAGTTAACAGTTGTGAAAGGTAATGAGGTAATGTTGGTGCACTATGATGTGTCTAAAAACAGTGCAAGTTATAAAATAAATCAAAATTTTTCATGTAGCACATTACGAAATAAAGATTGTTATATATCAACATTCAGGTTTTCAGCTCTGTCAGTCATGAGAAATTAAAGTAATCTGAATTACATCTGAAGGCCATCTTGCTGGATGTTCTAACAAAGCTTCAGGTCTGACTGTCATGATTGTGAAACGAAGTCATGACCTTGGTCACATCTGCCTCCTCACATAGTTTCCGTTGTGTTGCAATCAAGATGATCTCACATAGCATTATCTACTACTCTCATCTGTTACACACTATGTCTACTGATGCTTTGATAAACTGAGCTTTTCAACAACGGCAAAGTTCAACAAGAAGTTGATAGGACTGGCTAAAAGATCATTAGTGATGCTTATAATTCTGTGGTCAACAGCAGGCAGTCGGTTGCATTCTAAAAAGCTTGAACAATTATTTCATCAATGGATATAATGGGACAAAAATGGATAAAATAAAAGGCTACTTTGTCTCCACTCTATACAATTAAGATACTACTATAAACTTGCAATTTGTCTGAACTCATAATGATCAACCCACATTTTTTGGTAGTTTTCTTCATTGATCATTACATGTCTATCACTAACCACAACCCTTATTATCTCAGATGTTTGTTAGCTGGACATTAAGGTAACTTAGAGTACACCAAATGAGTTGAATATGTTATAAAATTACACCATGACTCTTGTAAATATAATATCCTGCCACATATTGCAGTGCTCTGAGTTTGATGTATTGCAGTCTGATGATTACAACTCTACTTCCCGAATAAAAGCAAACTCTGGAGAAACACAAGGAAATATTTATATAAACTACAGCTTTTCATTGTCAAGTATTTCCCATCTTGTTATGTGATTATTTCCTGCTGATTTCTATCTTTTATGCCATTGTTATTTGCATTACATATCTACAATTTTCTGTTTACCTCTGTGTCAAAATGTTTTCTTGTCAGACAAAAAGGTGTGTAATCCGTTTTGCCCCATTATAGCCATTCACAACAGGTGATGGATGGCATATTGATAAGTATCATGATCAACACCTTTTTGAGCCTATGCCACAAAAATAAAGGCAATTACAGAGACAAAAATGTGTCGACTCTAAGATATACCTTCGTGACCAGTGATTGTTTGTGGATCACACTGCAGATGATAAGATATGCCCCCCCCAAAAAAAAACCTTGTGTACTTTAAAAGTTTTATTTCTCCTAAATTTCAAAGGCAGCCACATCGCTGCATTGCCTCCTGCAGGGGGCGTCGCCGTGTCGTTGTCCCAGGATGTGGCTGCCAGGGGGAGATCTGTAGCGCACATCAAGCGGGGCGTGGACTCAGAGCGACCAGTGGAGAGGAGACGGTGGTGGTTCTGGGGAGGGGGGAAAAAACAAGGAAAAACGAGCTCCTCAAGATCCCAACTGGTAAGACTTTCGACACTTCCTCTCATTTTACGCAGTAATGCTTCACATTTTGCTTATGCTGAAAGTTTGGTGGCGGGTTTAATTCGTTATAAAGCAACAAGGGGTTGTGATTCAGAGGGGCCAGCCCATCCGAGCCAACGTAGAAAGAAAATTCAAGGAGGAAATGTTGGAAAGTCCAACTATTTGTTGACTCCACAACACAATCATTTCTTACTCTTTCAAGAGAAGATAATAGTTCGTGGTTGGTTTACAATATAGGAATTCCGGAATTTATGACTATGAGATTGATGTGATAAACCTGCAAGTTAGGCTCAAACGATTTTCTTCTCTATTTACTTTTTTAAAACTTGTTGCTTTTCTTGAGGAGAAAAGTGCGCCTGAGGAATTCTCAAACCCTTTTACAGACTCTATGTCCCTGCTTCTTGAAGAGACTGAGAAAACAAACAGCCACTCTACAACACAAGCATGGATGACATCTTCACACAGTGTCGAGAGGGGAACTCAGTGGCTGTCCGTCTGTGGCTGGACAACACAGAGAATGACCTCAACTTAGGGTAGGTTCCTATGTCAGACCCTAATGTTTGCATTGTGCGGGATTTCTGGTCCATCTGAATGCTGAAATTCATCTGTGAAGTTAGTGCAATGACAGGTAAACACATGTCTTGCAAAAAGTGGTGGTCTTGTCATAGGATGGGCAAGTATGTACGTGCTCACAGGCACATACTTGCGTATTTTGATGTTAAAAATACACACATATCTCAATATGAGATATTACTGCTGCATTACACAACTTGCTTTGGTTTTTTTACTTTTATTTATTTATTTTTTACTGATGATGTTTCTAAACGCAACCCATCTGCACAAACAAAACTTTAACTTTCTGATTAAAGCTGAACAATATGAGAAAAATCATTAAATTTGTGATAACATCAGTGACAATATTTCCACATTTTATGTTTTTTATCTGTCATTCTTTCTCCCTTTTTGAACTTCAGCATCTCTGGCACTTCCATCTATATTAAATGCAGTTTGACTAAAGCACTCTCACTGAAAATATTGCTGGCTCAAAGTGTGAGTTTATAACACCTGGAATAGGCAAATCCAGAAACACCAGGATTTTGTTGTGGCTAACAACTTGCAGCAATACAAAATAATAATAATTTTATTATGATTTTAGTCATTAAAACTACGTGAATGTGCTCCCCATGTTATTTTTTTCCCCCCACAGGCCACTGGTTTGAAAAGTATAAACCAACAACTGCTGACAAATAACTTTTTTATTAACCGCTTTTGCTGCCTTTTTGTGACTGTGGAGACATATTTGAAATTAAAATTGTGATTGCTCAGAGAGCTTCGACTTGCATTGCTGCTTAGACTTTATGAAGAGTTGAATGGCTGAGAAGTTTCTTTGCTTACTAAAGGGGAATCTAAAATCCTTGTTTATGGCCCCAACAAATTGGTTGTGCTCATAAATTGTTATCATAGCCCTGTTTATGGGGGTATATATTGGCAATTCTAATTTGTTGAATAATATAGTACATAAAACAGTGCAAAGCAGTACAATTGTAGGAATTAAAAGTCCCAACTTTTTTATTCTGAATTGTTCAATTCTAAAACTCTTTCCTCTTTTCAAATTCTCTTCATCAGAAGGAGTAAGAAAACTTCTTAAATAAAGACCCTGGTTATCTCATTCTTGGAGCCGGCCATATATGTACAGTTTGCTGAGCTGCTGGCGAACCACGTAACAGCCAAGTCTATTTCCTCTTCTTAGCTCCATACAGGGCCAAGCCCATCGCTGACAGAACTTCTTAGGCAGCTCCCCTACAGTCACACATAAACAAATGAATAAGCAGTCATTATGATGAAGGCCTTCTTTGGCTGTTGCTCCAAGGAAGCTCAACTATGTGGCGCGGCCGCCTCTGTCCCGCTCATACAACCCAAAGAATTGAATAAAGGCTTTATGTGTTGTTGGAATAATAAGTTGGAACTGAAAGAGGTGCCCAAGAGCAGCTGGCGAAGCATTAAATAACCACTCTGCCTCTAGAACCGAGTGACACAGGAAAACAGATGAAAAAAAGGCAGACTTAGAAGGAATGCGTAGCTCAGAGGATTTTCCACTCTGTCATTCTTGCATTTTTTTTCCCTTGTTACTTTTTTTAGCCCACAGGGTAGTTTAGTCTATGAGTTGTCTGTCCATAGTGGTGCTGCATTAGGGCTGACAGAGAATTAGCCTCTCTTCTCTTTCACTTCAGTGTGAGCTGCTATTTTGTGAAGACCTCCTCGAAGTTTATTGTTAAACTAACAGCAGAGTTTGTGGCTTTGCAGGGCGTTGTGAGAAACTCCAGCAGCCGGGAGACTCTGGGTTAGTCAGTGTAATGAGCTGACCTGTTGGGCCCGCATTGGAGGTGACAGCCTGGCTCCTCGCAGACTGGAAGTGGAGGACGCACACTGTGACTGTGTGCGTCCTTGCACATGTTAGCTGGCATTCCAGCCTGTGGAGAAGTATTTATCACCGGGCCAATCATCAGATGGGAAGAGGCTGCAGGCACAGAGAGGAAGCATGTGCTTAAATCTAAATAAAGATTACTAGGAGGTGGGTGCATGAACCTGCGCCAAATAGCAAACCTCAAAGAGAGCGTTTTGTTAGCAGGACAGTCCATAAAATATACTCCACCTTTTCATTTTAGCCATATTAAGAATATTATAAGTATCAAAAATACATTCAGGAAGGCTTTTGTACTTAATTTCCCTGGCACCATCTATATATAATTAGGTTTGGGGAGCAAATACTTTTTCATATAGGGTCAGGTTAATGTAAATATTTTGTCACAGTATTTTTACAGCAGTGACATTTGAAGAACGACATATCAAAATATTAGAAAGAGCTTAGAGATACATATATTTTTGGATGTAAAGTTGTGCTTTAAAGGGCTGATTCTGGCTAGTATCTCACAACAATGCAACATATTTCATTTAAGATGAGAGCAAATGACAAACTCAGCCAATTTTTTTTTTACCTTAAAAGAAAAACAACACTTTTTTGTTCTTATTTTGGGCCACTTGCTAATACAGTACAATCACATTTGAGAGAACAGTATTTCTCGTTTTCCATGCATTAGAACTCACAATGCTACTTCTGTCTTCTTCCACATCATTAGTAAATATTTAATGTGAACATGCCACAACATTGCCTTTGCTTTGTGAGACGTCTTGTCAAAAAAGTTACCTTTTTGAGGCTTTCTTTGTACTTGTCTGTTTTTTCTGCTAGATGTTGATCTGTTTAAGTTCTGCCAGAGTATTGCTCTGCTTTTTAAAAGGAGACAGTCAAATTTAGTCCTATTATTTTTAAAATTATTACATTGTTTACACTGGTGAGGTGAGGTGAACCTTGATGAATTTTTCTTTTCATTATGATAGACTGGAATGATCATATATGTCTGTCTGAAAGTGTTATTTTCCCTCTTGCAAAAATTCAGAACTTCTTATTACTTTATTTGAGAAAGCATTTACCTTTCATATCCCTAATTTATTTTAAAAATTAGCTGTTTCTACTGCAGCTTATAATTCATTTGGAATTGTTACTACCTGAATGGAGACTCTACATACTGCAGTCAAGCGTTTCACTTGCGTCTCTTTCTGTTTGGATGTTTTGATGACCAAATAAATGCAAGATCCCGGCTCCATTTCCTCTCATATTTTTTATTTGTCTTATGTGTTAGAGACGACCATGGCTTCAGCCCCCTCCACTGGGCATGCAGGGAAGGGAGAAGCGGCGTTGTTGACATGCTCATCATGAGAGGGGCTCGAATCAATGTGATGAACCGTGGAGATGACACACCTTTACATCTGGCTGCAAGCCACGGACACAGGGACATTGTGGCTAAGGTTTGTTTTCTTAGACAGTTTATATGCTCATATGCTCTCTCTCTCTTCATGTGTTTTTGTTGCTCTGTTTTATGATGACAGCTGATTCAGTGCAAAGCGGACCCCAATACAGTCAACGAGCACGGGAACACCCCGCTGCACTACGCCTGCTTCTGGGGCCACGATGAAGTTGCAGAGGTGCTTCACTGTACACCAACACACACTTTTCACATCCCTTTTTGGATTCCATCTGCTGGTGAAAAACTGCCCTCTTCTGGGCAGAAACTGCTACTGCAGAAAGACCTGTTTCCTCTATCAATACATTCTTAATTTTGTTCTAATTCTCACGTTGTATCTCTTTTTAGGACTTGGTAACCCATGGTGCCCAGGTGTGTGTATGTAACAGGTATGGGCAGACACCTCTGGATAAGGCCAAGCCTCACCTAAAACAGCTACTGCAAGGTTGGATTTTTTTTTTAATTATAGACTTTTAAACATTGCAGCAGATTTTCAGTAGGATAAAGAAACTTTTATCAATCAGTCAATCAATCAATTAAATTTATTTATATAGTACTTTTCAGCAGCAAGGCATTTCAAAGTGCTTTACATCATAACAAAAACAAAGGCAAATTAAGAACATTACTCTTATATTTTAAATGTTTTACTTTTAGAAAAGGCAGAGAAAATGGGCCAGAACATGGCCAAAATCCCATACAAGGAAACGTTCTGGAAGGGTACAATGAGAACGCGACCTCGTGAGTAGGATTTCCCGAATAAAATAAGATCAAAATATGATGTGAAATTAGGATTCATGCGTTTTTATTCATGTTTTTCATCTCACAGGTAATGGCACCCTCAATAAGCAAGCCGGTATTGATTTTAAGCAGCTCTCACTCCTGGCAAAGATCAATGAGAACCAGTCGGGAGAGGTCAGCTGCTTCTATTGCTGATTGACAGTATTTTTTTATTTTCATATTTTAGCTCCTCCAGCTGATCACTGAAGTGTGTGCTCTTCTTTTAGTTGTGGCAGGGCCGGTGGCAAGGGGATGAGATTGTGGTGAAGGTGCTGCATGTGAGAGACTGGACCACTAGGAAGAGCAGAGACTTTAACGAGGAGCATCCCAAACTCAGGTTATTTATTGTAAAACTAGACTGTTGGTATTTTTTATCAGCTAAATTTATGGCCACGAGTTTACAAACACCATCCACTCATTTTCAATTAATTTAGGAATTTTAATTATTTGCTTGAACAGTTGCAAACAACAAAAACAAAACAACTTTTTTTAAATGGTTGCACAGGTGTAAATTTGTTGTGGGTTTTCTCTATTTCACATATGGCCAGAATTATACATGCAGATTCAAATATATAGCAGAGAAACTACACAAACCAATCAACCTGGGTTTGTTCACTCTTCTTGGGAGAATTGGTAAGCGTATATTTTAAACTTAAACTACAAAAAAGTTAAGAAGTTATATGGTCAAATGAGACAAAGTTTCAAAGAAGTTTTGATTGAGAGTCAAGATAACGGTTTCAAACCTAAGAATGCTTCTCCAACTGTCAAGGACAATGGTGGTAATATGATGCTATGGTGCTTTCTTATCTCATTGAATGGAATAAGAAAGAAGGAAGACTTCATCAAATTCTCAAATATCACATGAAATCAACAATTAGATAATCAAAACCTCAGCAAGGTTGGATATTCTAGTTGGACAGTAAACCCCAAACACACATCTAGATTGATTTTGGAATGGATAAAGCAGGACGACATTGAATCTTTGGAAACTGTAAGGACGAGGCATAAAAGGAAGATATATGACACTGCATGACATTTAACCAGTTTGGATAAATATTTGCATTTGAACAATAAAGCTTGTGTACAAAATCTAGTTTCCAAAAATAATTGAACTTGTCTGTTTTGCAATTATACCACTTTGTAAGAACGAAATCAGTAATAGAAGACAATTTAGTTGATACTCATGGTGAATAATGAATGAATGTAAATATATGAAAGGAAAATTATGGAAAAATGTGGAGGGAGTGAACATTTGAACTCACAATCATTTTTATGTAAAAACTATTTTATTTGGAGTCAGTGATTGACGTTTGTTTGTGCAACAAAAAAAGGTTAAACGCACATCTTTGACACTTTCTTTGACCTCACTAATTGTGATGTTTTTTGGGGGGGGTTGTCCATTTTTTGCATGGATTTATTATTATGACATTTAAACAAAAATTTAACTTTAGTGTGCTGACACTAAACCATTCTGACTAAGCTTGCCCAACCCCAAAGCACGTCTATAAACCATATTCTTAGTTGTTTGTGCAGCTTGCATGCATCTGAGAGTGAAACAACACTGCATTCAATTAGCAATGCATAACATAAAACGCATATTTAACTTTTTTACCATCTGGACTGCGTTTAATCAGTGTTTCCCATCTTTGAGACCCATTAGGCTGTAAGAAAAAACAAAAAAAGAAAGAAGTCTTTAAACTAACCAAGTCAAAGAAACCCCATTGGAGAGTCTGAGTAGCACAGCTATGTTCTTACTTTAATGTGAGCTTCAGTTATTTTGCTTTCTTTTGAGAACTTATGTTTAAATAAAAGTACTTTGGCTTAACTTGGGTAGATTTTGCAAAAATGAAAGAGTTTCTTTTAATGAAGTGTAAAACTTAACTTAAAAGGACTCCAGATCATACAAGTGTACTGTTTTAACATATTTTTTGACAGTTTTGTTCTTATTTTCTTGAGTGAAGTATAATTTTATGTTAACACAGCAGCTGTTTGTTTCTCTTTTTACCATTACAGAATCTTTTCTCATCCAAATATTCTGCCTGTCCTTGGGGCATGTCAGTCCCCTCCCTCTCCTCATCCGATCATCATCGCCCACTACATGCCATACGGATCTCTGTACACCATCCTCCATCAGGGCACAAGTAAGTAATTTGTTTGACGTGCAAGTACAAAAAAGAAAATTTGCTCTCTTAATTTTCTCAGGTTATAAAACCTCTGCTTAGAATAGCTGTAACTCACTGTGCAACAGTCCAAACAAAAATATGTTCTTACACTTAAAAAAAATATCAATTCTTCAAGGTGTTTATGTATTTTAATAGTAAACATAAACATATAAAAGCAAAACAAGATTGTTCATAAAGTGAAACTAGACAGTCATGTGGAAGACTGATGACTTGAGTGGTGTCTGGTAAGGTAAGCCACAAAAAGTCAGTGCTAACAAAGCTGTCTGCTCACAGGGTGCTCTGTTCATGCACATTTAAAAAACGTTGAGTGGAAGGCAAATCTGTGGTAGAAAAAAAGTGCACAAACAATAACCCTCCATTCCAATCTGGGTGAGCGCTTCAAGAGCCAGCACACACAAATATTCTGGGTACAGGCTATTCCTCATCTGGGGTACCAACAGGTATACAATTATCAGATGGTACTCACAACCATCACTGCACCTGACCCACATGAACACAACCATACCTCCAACACGCATCCCCAAATCAGCAGAAGCCTAACTTCCACAAACACAGGGCACATGAGCATGATGCCCTTGCCACACAGAAACAGTGTACTTAATCAACACAAGGCCCAACATGCACAATGCCACATACACACTTACATGCCTGCATAGCCTATGTTTTTGTAGAAATAATACAGACAGGAAAGAAAAGCCTACCCACTGGAGGAGGACGATGGAAATTCCCAGTGAAATGACATTTGTTTCATTTCCACAGTTTTTTATTTTTCCGCAAACGTTTTTACTAGACTTAACTGTTTAAAAATCGGCTTACTCATTTTTTGCTAGCCTCACTGCACAGTTACATTTAGCTTACAGAAAGATCACCAAACCACCAAATAAACAAACGTAAACTAACAAAAAAAATTTCAGGTAAAAGGGGGAAATAATAAAAAGTCAAATAACAATTTATACATATTTTTATACTCAAAGGAAAGCCCAGGTACTCACAGTACAACTGCAGATGCTATTGTTCCTCATGTCAATTTGGGATCCCATATCAAACATACAAATATAAACCTATTTGCATACACATTACTGACATCCATGACATTTGAATGTCAATTTTATTGTTAGTTACTTAGTTTGTTGTTTCACATTTTGTTCCTCGCCTTGTCTTCAACAGCTCTGGTGGTTGACCAAAGCCAAGCGGTCAAGTTTGCCTTGGACATTGCGAGTGGGATGGCATTCCTCCACACCTTAGAGCCGATGGTTTCACGGCTTTACCTCAATAGTAAGCATATCATGGTAAGGTACCTCTGGTATGTCACGTTACACAATCATTGCTACTTCAGGTTAGAATGTTTGAAAAGCCTTATAACCAGTTAATAACTGGCCACAGGCTTATTTGAGCAATTTCTATGAAAGTAATAGAAATTGAAAAGAATGCTAATGAACTTTTAATCAGTTTTTAAACAATAATTTTTCTTGGTAAAAATATGACATGACCCTAAAAACAGTCAACAGCTGATTTCCTACTGCATCTCTGATGTTTATCTTAATAAGTCAGGAAATGGTTTACAGAAAGACTACTCACCTAAACTTACTTATATCTTCAGTTACAATATTAATCAGCAACAACTGAAACTGAAATACAAGATTATTATATTTATTTTGTAAAGAACAGTGTGGGAGGTGAGGAAACATTAAATATCCAAAACTTTCTATTGGACAGCTGAAATAAAAAAGGGGCATTTTGGGATCAGCAGCTGTGCATAAAAAGCATTATTGTACACATTAAATGCTATAATTTAATGCGGGCAAAATTACACATTAAATCAGTCATTTAAATTAGTGGTAGGCACAGTGTATAAGCAAACTGGGAAAATTCTTGTTTTGTTTGGCACTTTTATGTATGATGAGTCTTTACCCATTGTGTTTAATTTACAGATTGATGAGGATATGACAGCCAGAATAAGCATGGCAGATGCTAAATTCTCCTTCCAGTGTCCTGGGCGCATGTACTCACCAGCCTGGATGGCCCCTGAAGGTATTTGCGCCTCGCATTGGACCTTCCTTTTCCATTAATTTTTCTCATATTCTCCTTCTTAACGCTTTTAGCACTGCAGAAAAAGCCAGAAGACATCAACAGAAGATCTGCTGACATGTGGAGCTTCGCAGTGTTACTATGGGAGCTGGTTACCAGAGAGGTTCCCTTTGCTGATCTCTCAAACATGGAGATAGGGATGAAGGTAGCAACACACCAAATGCTCAAACTATATATTTCAGAGTGCACTGCAAAATTATTCACGTCCTCTGAAATATTAATTTTTCTACCTCACAGGAACAACAAACGTCCTTGTTTTTCAATGAGACATTTATACAAACACAAACTAGAGCATAATTGTGAAGTTGAAAAAATTATACATTGTCTTTAAAATATTTTTTTATCTGTAGAAAGTGTTCGGTGTTGTATCAGTTGTATTGGAAGTGTCTGAATCAATATTGGTGTCTGAATCAATATTGGCTTCTTAGCGAATTGCCCCGTACTTAGCTTTAGCCAACTTTCAAGAAACTCTGACTATTATTGCTGAAGAAAAACATCCAACACCTTGATTCTGCCACTCTGAATTTGGTTCTGGGGATTGTTCTGCCACACTTAGTGTAACAAGATGTAAAAAATGTTGTGACAATTGTGAAATATTTTTCCAAAGCACTGTACATGACACAACGGCACATAATTTTCCTCCCACTGCTCAGATCGCTCTGGAGGGACTCCGGCCAACCATTCCACCAGGCATCTCTCCTCACATCTGCAAGCTGATGAGGCTCTGCATGAACGAAGATCCAGCCAAGAGGCCCAAGTTTGACATGATTGTTCCCATTTTGGAAAAGATGCAAGACAAGTGAATATCTTAGAGTCAATGTGTCCAAGACTCTTGTTTTATTACCCAACCACTCTTTAGCTTCACTCCAGTCATGTATCTGCTACGCCACTGTAAATAAAGCCACAAACCACTGCAGCTGCACGTATTTTAAACATGCAATGCTTGTTTTATGCAAGTTAATTTGAAGTTTATGTGTTACTTTGCCTGTGTTGTTCTTATATAATCACTCAAATGTTCTTGTTGGAATGTTCAAAATTGTATCTGCAGTGTGAATTACATTTCAGTGATTCACAAGACAGAAGCTGATCCAAAGAAATGTGTATAGAATTATAGCTTTTTGTACACGCCTGCTATAGCAGATGAAATAAAATTTTATATTTATGACAAAGACTTCTAATGTATTATCTTTGTGAAGCACATAAATTATTTCTCATCTGCTGTAAATTTTGCAATGGCCTTTTGTTGTTAGATTTCATTACATTTGAGGAAATGATTATTTGACCCATGGTGTCATTTTACAAAATTGGCAAATTTAGCAAAGGAAAACACCAATCTATATCGTTCTCTTAAATAGATTGTATGCAGTTTTTCTGGTCTTTTAAAGTTTTTTACCTTAGATTTTGAATTTGATTAACTGATGAGTGTCAAAAGCAAACAAGCTTTGTATGTTTGGAATGTTCTTTTGAAATAGTAGGAACAATTTATTGATCTGCAAGATCAATAGTCACATTGAATCAATCAATAACATGGTTTCACAATGTTAAAACGCCCAGTAAAGAAATTCCTCATATCTTCCATGTAGTTACACTTTACTGGGACCAAAGCTGGTATTCTTATCTAAAATGTAGGTAACGATAGGTGTGCGGTTTGATACGGGATCCCACATTTGTGCAGCTTTCTGATGTGCAGTTTGGTGTAGCGAGAGAATTAGAACAGATTAGAATAACTGCATGTATTCTGCAAAATAAAAAGATATATATCCCCATGTCACCAAGGGAGTTCGGTAGCATTATTTTGCATCACATTTTTCCCTGCTGTTTGATAAATTAGGAAGAGAAGGAAAAACAAATGACACGTGACCTATCAGCTGACGACGTGACGGTCACGTGACAGCGGGCAGTCCCAGCCGGGAGGATACTCTCAGCTGCGCATCTGAACAAGCAGAGCTGCTTCCAGCTCAGCATGTCAAGAAGACTCGTGTGACCTGGTTTCAGTTGACTTCTCCGGGGAAGTGGAACTGGAACTTGGAGTTGCTTTTGTTCACCACAGCTGGAGTTCCCTGGAGAAGATAGCGGTACTTTTACTCTTTTTAGAGGTACAGTATGAGCAGTAGAGTTAGCTGTTAGCTGGCGTGATGTTTTACGGGTTCACATTTTTTTGTTTGCGGGTGTGAATGACTCATATTTCATGAACAAGTTTGAATGTCAGACTGGTGTCATTTCCTTGAAGCAGCAAGGTTTACCTTCTGCATTTGCTTCTTGCAGCACAGACACGCTGCAGTCAGAACAATGAGGCTCCCTTCACGACGCCCCTTCCTGGCTCTGATGACCTGTACTTTGCTCCTTATGTCGCCGCTGTTCGGGTCCTGTCATCCAGCTCAGCATCCAGCTCAGACCAGGACCGTGTTGGTGGAACAGTTCGAAACCCAAGGACTCGGCTTCTCCTGGACAAACCTCACCTGTCCCGTTTGCAAAACGATCTTCACCATTGTTGACATCGCACTTCTGGTAAACCTTTTGCCCCTTACTCAAAAGTAGAGTAGAAAATCTATATCTGTTATCGTGACACTGAACACTGCAAACAAGTTGCTTTTCTTGCAACACAGAACAACCGAGTTTGAAAAGAGGAACAACATTGCAATAATATATCTGGTACAACCTAACATTTGCAACATATTAGGGTATGATATTATTTAGTTATTAAATTGTGGTAAAAATGAAATATATTTAACTAGGTGAACTCTTTTCTTATTGGCAGAATGCTACAGATGACAATAGACCCACAGAATCAATCAATCAATAAAATTTTATTTGTATAGCACATTTCAACAGCAAGGCATTTCAAAGTGCTTTACATCATATCAAACACAAAAACACAAAGTCATCAATTGGGGGGTTCTTGCCTTTGCATCCACAAAAGGTTTACTGGTTACACTCGTACTGTATTATATGGAACAAAAATATGCTTGAAGGAAGTTAAAATCTCTTTAAACTGATAATACCCAGCAAAGATTGTGATGGCTAAACAAATGCAACTTTCGGTGGTCTATTTAGCAAGAAAAGTCTTCGTTAACTTATAAGTACTAAGTTAATCATATTTATGTGAATAAATGGCTCATTAAACAATCATATTTGAATTTGAATTAAATACATTCTGCTGCTTGTGTCTGAGCTGGTTCCTGCTTCCACTTCATCCCTGTTAACACTTCTGCTTGTTTAAACAACTGGTGATCACTGTCATTTCCAAAGCTTTTCATTTGTATCTAACTGGGTTCTGATCCCTATTTAGACAATGATAGGACCCCAAAATAACAGTGATCTTCTATAGCAATGGAAGTCGTAGCTACATGTTACAGAAGCAGGATATCAATAGCGTACATAAGAAACCTTTAAATCTTAAGTTCTCAAAATGGATCAGAAATGTCCCACTGATGGGAACAAACTGATGTGTGGTCAGTTTGAAATATTTGTGCATAATATAGAAATACTGTTATGAAGTTTCCACTTATTTGATCTTTGGTGCTAATTATTAAGCGTACAAATCAATTCCAGTCATAATCACACAATATACATTGTGTGTAGACTAGATATTAGTCCACAGACACAACAACTCGCATAAAACAAGTTCACCAAGATTACGAAAGAACTTTCACTACAGTGATTTGTACACTCTAAATAACTTCCCAATAAAGTCCTGCTCCTTGCGAAACAGTTTCTGTATTTTTATTTTTAGAATGAGTTACAAAAATTGTTCAAATTCCACCATTAAACACCAATTTAACGTTCCAGATAGATGTAGAAAAACATTTTTGCTTCATTGTGTGTAGATTTTTTTAACCTTTTTAGGCTGTACTAAACATAAATTGTTGTCACTTAGCTTTTGTTCCCAGTTTTTAGAGTTTTTCTCATTTCCTTCAACAACAAGGAACTTCTAAATATATATTCTGGGGTACTTTAGTTTACCGGTAAAAGTGTAGTTTTTCCTAAGACATGCATTAGAATTTGTGATTATTAGCCCAAACCACAGAATTTCCTAAATGCAATAAAGATTTGAATAAACTCATTTAAGCTTGACTTATTTTTCAGGAAGTATTTCACATGCAACGTCTTTCTTTAATAGTCTTTTTCTGCTTTGTTGCTTCTATTAGAGCAGTGCAAACGAAGAGCTGGTGGCACATGCAGTCAGCGAGGCATGCATCCTTTTGCATCTGGCTGATGAGCAAGTGTGCCGCAACATAACTGAGCTGTTCAGAGACGACTTCATCACGGCCTTGCAGCAGTCTGTGCTGTCCCCTACCGAAGCATGTGCGGTATTGGTGGGGCCTTCATGTGGCACTTTTGACATTTACGCACCGTGGAACATCACTTTGCCAAAGGTTCCCAAGCCTCCTGTTACGCCGCTCTCACCTCCTAAACCTGGCTCTCCACAGAGTAGGGTGCTGTTTCTCACAGATATCCACTGGGACATGGTGAGTGTGTGCAGAATTTAAAAAGTCCAAGTATGATTGGTTTCAATCTTTTTGTGGTCAGTAAAGAGTTCAGTATCAGTGAAAATTAACGTACAGTTTGGAAAAGAAAAGTTTTGAGACACGTCTGCAGTTTACGTTTAAAATCTCTTTGATGACAGGAATATGAAACTGGCAGCGCTGCCGACTGCAAGAAGCCTCTCTGCTGTCGCGCAGACTCAGGTGTTCCTAAATGGAAGCGGAGAGGGGCTGGTTACTGGGGAACCTACAGCAAGTGTGACCTGCCTCTACGCACAGTGGAGAACCTCCTGGAAAATGCTGCTAAAGCTGGACCTTGGGACTGGGTCTACTGGACTGGAGACATACCAGCACACAATATCTGGTCTCAGACCAGAAACCAGCAGCTGACAGAGCTCACAGTCATCTCCAAACTCATCCACAAGTAATTTGGCATTATTTAGAGAGGGGTTAAAACTGAAATGTTTAATGCTGAGAAAATTCAACTAACTTAAAGTGCTTCCTCCATAAACCTTCATGCAACAGTTCAAGATACTATTTTCCTCACACTAGAGTCAATTTGTGAGGTTAATTTCCGCCTGGATAATGTGTTGTACTTTGGTAGATGAAGTCCAAATGAATGATGGTAAAGAATGGCTGCAAAAAACTACTTTTTTGTTGAAGAAGCTTCAGAAATGTTGCTTTAAATCTACAGATATAAATTCTTTAGTTTATGAACTTATTACTGAAACGCAATTACAAATTGCTGTGGTCACAGCCTTCTGATCTGAACTGATAAATATTCTCTTGTTTTCTACCCAGGTACCTGGGGGCCAATGTGACTGTTTACCCTGCAGTAGGAAACCATGAGAGTACACCAGTGAACAGCTTCCCTCCACCGTTCATCCACGGCAACCGATCCTCTGCCTGGCTCTATAATAAAATGGCAGAGGAAGGGCCATTGGTTTTTTTTTTTTTTTTTTTTTAAGTTTGTTTACTTTTAGTCATGATTTTTATTGTATTTAGAATGTCTGTTTGATAGTATAGAGATAAAGCTTAACAACAGATATTTTTTTTTTTTTAAACAAAGAGCAATACTGTTTGGCGTAGTAGTTTCACTGTGTCTGAATAGCACATCTGACGACATGAAGAGCAGAAGTGGTGGCAGCTCTCAGCATGCTGCTCCTTATATAATATTCTAGTACGAGTCTGAATTAAACCCTGTGTTGCTAACAGATATGGAGGGTTCTACACAGTAGAGATTCAGCCCGGGCTGAGGGTGGTCTCCCTCAACATGAACTTCTGTGCGCGAGAAAACTTCTGGCTGCTGGTGAACTCAACTGACCCTGCTAACCAGCTGCAGTGGCTGGTTCAAGTTCTGCAGGCCAGTGAGGACAGAGGAGAGAAGGTTGGTTTCGTCACTTGCTGTTAAAATATAAAGTGTGACGTGAGTGTGGTTGAAGCATACCCCTTATTGTGCCCTCTCCCCGTCCCTCCAGTCAGTAGCTTTTTGTCCTGGTCATGCAGGATGTCAGTGTTATTTTAATTGCATCTAATTACATACACTGTAGGGTGATAAACATTTTAATAGCCAGTACCGTCAGCTTATTTGCTGCTTGTGTTTAGGTTCATATCATTGGTCATATCCCACCTGGCCTGTGTCTTGGCAGCTGGAGCTGGAACTACTATCACATCGTCAACAGGTACCTGCTGTTAGAATTTCTATTGTCAGTGAAATGTAAGATGTTGTTACACCTTGGGTTTGGAGTGGTCTACTTTTTATAGAGGACATTGAAGTTCAACTGAAATAAAAAAAAATGTCAGTGACATATTGCATATTTCTAATACCAGGGGGCAATGATAATAAAATTACTACAAGCATCTGTTTCCACTTCCTCTGTTTTTACATTGTAAGACTGTCATCATGCTGTGGTTTTGAATCTGAGTGACTATTGGAGGTTCCAGAGTTTTGCTGTTTTAACAAAAATGTCTTGTTTTCAGATACGAAAGTACAATTACTGGGCAGTTTTTTGGGCATACCCATCTGGATGAGTTTCAAATGTTTTACGATGAGGAAACCATGACCCGGCCTTTAGGAGTGGCTTTCATTGCGCCCAGTGCCACCACTTATGTCAATCTTAATCCAGGTGAGTCAATGAACCAGCTGAGTGACCTAACATGATCATGAGGTGTGTTTCACTAAATCAGAGTCTCTGCATAAAACGTTCTCCAAAAAACAGCCATGATAGGGAGGTGCTATGTTATTATAGATCTCAATCTAGTATTTTTAGTAGGAATATTTAATGAAACACAAAGTTCTAAATAGCAATATTTAGGAGAATTTAACTGGCAACAGAATCTTTTTCAGATTTATGTTAAGCAATTTTAATTTTTTAAACAAGAACACAAAAGTGTGTTAGAGGAAGTTTCGAACTAATTTGTTACAGCTTACTCCATTCCATAAAGTGTGCAATGACTTATTTTTATTATGTACCAGCACTACTACTATGACAGAATGAGTTTTATTGCTGAAAATTCCAGCTTCTGTTTTTATAGTCAGGTGCACCAAGCTTAGCAGCAGAATAAGACATCAGTATGTGTATTGCTGCAATAGGATTTACTGTTACAATCAACAAGTGCAATTTCCATAAGTATCGCCATTTAATGGATAACAGTGGGCACACAGGAATCAAGGGTAAAATCAGAAGGCAGGGACATTGAGATTTGTTTTCTATGACAGAATTTGCTATGCTGAGAGCTACTTTAAGCCCAGAGGGTGTTTTTGTTTTTCACACAAAAATATAAATATTTTATTTTGTTGTGATTCTGTGGTGTTTTTTTTTTAAATAAAGGTAAACCGCATATTAAACTTCACCTTGTTTTCAGGTTACCGCATCTATTATGTTGATGGAAATTACAAAAACAGCTCTCGGCTTGTGCTTGACCATGAAACCTACATCCTTAACCTCACAGAGGCAAATCACGACCCAAAGTCACCAGAGCAGAACCCCAAATGGAACCTCCTGTACCGGGCCACTGAAGCTTACGGTCTTTCCAGTTTGTTCCCATCTGATTACAACACACTGCTGCGAACCTTTATCAACGACGACGACACTTTCCAGAAGTTCTGGTACCTCAGACATAAAGGACATGTGTCAGAGTCCTGCAGAGAGGCATGCAAAACCACAATGCTCTGCTTTTTGCGAAGTGGACGCTCCGACGAGCTGGACGAGTGTGACCATCTCAATGGTTTTGCAGGAAACTTGGCTCGGGCTGCAAGAAAAACTCTTTGTTGACCTTATGGAAGCTATTTTTAGACTAAATCAGGAGCGGATAGCAATATGACCAAATATGAGCCAAAATCATCGTTTTAGCTGTTCAAATGAAGTGGGTCCCTTTTAGCAGGGAATGGGTAAACATGCTAATTAATTTGCTGCTTTACAGGTGCTTTAATTCTCTTTTACATGTCTTCCTATTTTTCTTTTCAGAGTGTGAGATGCAGCTGAGAAAGCCTGTATACAAACTGAGGATGGGACATTTTAGCAGTATTAGCATTACCTAAGACTTAAGGATTGTAAAAAGGCTTTTAAGTCTGACACTGGCAAATACAGATTAAACATTTTATAATTTTGACTGTTTTATGTTACAAAGCCAGCCATAATTTTATTTTGTTTTCCTTAGCTTGCACTTTATTTGATTAGAAAAACTTCTAATGAATCAATGCTGGGACATGTATTCTTCTCAGAACTTGCTTGATGTGAGAATATGTAGCAATTATACAATTTGAAAATCAAGTGAAAAAAAATTGTCTACATGACTGCAAAAATAAATCATTGTTCTAAAGTTTGTGTTGACAATGCAATACCTCCATATTTACTTCAAAGGGTCAAACATAATGATTATTTTAATCACAGGTGCATCCAGCGCTAATCAGAAAAATCATCTAAATGGAAGATCTGGGCATTTGGAAGATTATAGCAAACACTTTAGTGTTGAATGCATCAACTTTTTCTCTTCACAGCCTTCTCCAAAATTACATGTTTTAGGGGGTTACTTTTAAATATCTTAAAAGTACAAACCAGCAATCTGTATTCTGAGTCATCACCAAAATTTAAAGAATGCCCTTGAACACACTGAAATTCTCATGGGCTCATTCATGATTTGGTTCCCTACAATAAAAAATGTTCTGGTTGATTTTGGAATTAACATATATTGTGGATGAAAACCAGCAGATGGCATAGCTTATATGATCATTGACCATAGAAACAAGTTGCTTGAATTTTGTGCCTCTCCACTTGAGTCTGAAAGTTTGATTTCCAAATTTGATGCAGATCTAGTTTTTAATAAAAATTGATTGCTAAAACTTCAAGCCATGCTCAAATCCTTCATCAATAACTTGTGAAAACATCTGATTCTAGAGGATGTTAAAAGGTATCTGGTAGATGTAGCCCATGTTCTAGATTAGGTTTATGCGAAGTTTTAGCATATCCACTCGTCTGACAGCTTCAACCGTTTTTTTTCTTAGAGACTTTGGTGTGTTTGAGTGCTATACACAATGTGAGCTTTGATGCTAGGGTGCTTAAATGTGTATGGTTGATTCATAAATACATATATATTTAGCTCTGTTAATATGTAGAGCTTGTCACTTTCTCAGAAGCAGGCCTTCAATAAAAGCAAACTGATTACTTCCAACTTTAACTTTGTTCTAGCCAAAGACTGAATACAAACAAAGGTTGTAAATGAAAAACATTGTCCAAACAAGTTACGTACAGGAAAGAGTTTGATTCACTAGGGACCAAATACGATCATCAGTGTTCCAACATTTCATAGTTAAGTGCCATACATACATCAGAGCAATACCTTTGTTATTTTAATCACAGGTGCATCCAGCGCTAATCAGAAAAATCATCTAAATGGAAGATCTGGGCATTTGGAAGATTATAGCAAACACTTTAGTGTTGAATGCATTAACTTCTTCACAGCTTTCTCCAAAATTACATGTTTTTGTTCCTCTTTGTAAAGTTACTTCAGTCAGAATCTGAGAAGAACATGGTGACACCAAAGTCCTCTTTGTATATGTTCCAGGTTTTAGATTTATGTGGGTTATCCAGCTCTTCTCTGGACAAAAACAGCCTAAATAGAAAAAAAAAAGGTCAGCTGTTGCCAAGGTCTGAGAAGAATGTAAAGGCTTTAGAAATATTATTATTCAAGCTAAAGAAACTTACTTGTTTTCTGTTATAAAAGATGTATTAAACCAAAAGTAGAACGGAACATCTTCATATCCTTTTGGAAGAGACTGGTAAAGAAAAAAAAAACCCTGAAACAGTCAGGATAAACACCAACTTTTAACATTTGTAGGTTAAAGTTCTAAAAGGACTCACCGCACTTGATTCAAACATAACCTTCACGTCATCTTCAACTAGAGGCCCATTCTGCAGGCTGATTACTGCCGCGTTGCTGCCTGCATCAGGAAACACCTGAAAAACAACCAAGATTAAGTAAAGTTACACAACTGTTAAATGATGATGCAAACCAAATGAGTCTAATGACCCACCTTGCAGTTATCCTGTGTGCTGCAATCACACTGAAAGACCAGTTTTTTCTTCATCATTATTTTCACTTTCAGATCACTGCCATCCCCTTTACCCACACCTGGGCAGGAACAAGAAAACACATGTACTAGAAATCCTGGGCTGTTGAAGCAGTTGATCTAAGTGAACTTAGGTTTGCTGAGTTACCTGCTATGGAGTGAATCCGGATGCTTTTAATTCTCAGGCTTCTAGATGGAGGCAAATTTCGGTTGTACTTGGTCTTCATGATCTCATAGTACCCCACATAGCGGCTCTGTGGTGCAGACAGAACAAATACCTAAGCAACTTGGGCTTTTTTAATGATTGGGAAGAAAAACAACAACAACAAAAATCCACCATACATCACACTCTACTCTGTACAAAGAATACGTCTAAAACCTTATTTTCAGTATTTTTATTCTATATAACCTAGATAAGTTAGGCTTGGAGAATTCTGCTGCTTGCCTCAATCTTTAGAAATGTCTTGTCGTAATTGAATACTTTTTTGTAATGCAACAATGAATTGTGGTGGATTCTGATAAAATTAAAATAATTGTTTTTAATATGCTACTGGTGAGCTGAAGATCATTGCCATTTATTTATTTGAAGCCCATTACTAATTTGACATGCTCAACAAAAACAAAACCTGCCAGATTTTTGTGCTATTTTGTGGTTTTAAGTATAAATTTTTAAATGATGAAAATGTGTAACCTGGCAGGTTATAAATGTCTTATTTTACTTATGAAAAAAAGTATTGCAAATAATTCTAAACATATAAAAAAGATAAACTGAAGAAAATGTAATGTGTTGTGAGCACCAAATTAGGAAGAAAAGTAATCTGAAACAATCAAATATGGGAAATGTATATTCATCTGTCATTCCTTACATCCAACACAAGGAGGTGTTATTCAGGCGTGAAACAAAAAGGCCAGATTTCAGTAAAACCTTTTAAACAAAGTTCAATTGAAATAAATGAACCAGATAAACATTTCTTGCTTTTCTCACCTGCGAGGGAGTCTCCACTCCCTGAAACTTGGAGCTCCGAGTCTTGTCTGTCCTCCTCTCACCAAAATACTCCAGACTGTCCTGGTGCACAAACGCACACAGACAACAGGAAGTGGCTCTGTATTTAAAATATTCATCTTCTTCATTAACCCTGCTTTGAACAATTCAGAAACTAACCTGTGCACTCTCAAACTGGTCACTGTCAATGAGCCATGTGCACACCAGGGTTCCAGTGCGTCCTGTGGGACAGCAGTATGACAAATGGTTGATATAAAGACACTCAAGACACAACTAACAACTAACAAGATAGTCAAACAAGTAGGATTCATTTTTCACCTTTCCCTCCTTTGCAGTGAATAGCAATAATATTTTTGGGATCAGCAGCCATCCAATTCCTGACACTTTCTGTGTATTTCAGCATGTCTCTGGTAAAATTCAATAGCAAGAAACCACGATAAACTACCAGGCTATTAAACATAAAATAGTCTATACATTCCTACGATTATCAACGAGACGTTACTTTATAAAGGTACCTTGAGTGTGCGAACACTTACAAGATGAGATCAATATCAAAGAAAGCCTACAACACAAATATCAAACTGAAAATTACGTACGTTAAGGTGGGAACATTGTGGTCATCAATAAAAATCCGTTCAACTTTGTAGTGGAAGAACTTGGGGTCGTACCCTTTTTCACCTGAAAACAGTAAGTATCACTTGACAGGGTTCATAAAGAAGAAATGCCAAATGAGATGAGTGCACAGTCCAACTCACTGCATAGGTTGTAAACTTTATAGTGCCCTCCGTGTTTAGTGTCTAGGAACCTCGCAACCTCCTGCAGAAACATTTTTTTTATGCTGAGCATACACTGTGACGAAGGACTTATTTACTGTATTTCAAAAGTTTTGTTCATGATCATTTTACTTACATGGATTGGGTTCCTGTAAAAGGCCTGTTTCCCAGAGGAGGGGAAAGACATAGCAATGACACGATCTAGAGAGATGGGCAACAAAGTGTTTCACCTGAAATTTTCTTCCAAAGTTCACATGAACAAATTAACACACCTCATGGTAAGCTGCATGTTTTTCTAATATATTTTATATATTAGAAAATACCTACAGCAGGCTCTTGCTATATTGAATATGAAAGGGCATATTGATGAGTCACAAAAAGACACCACAGGTTTAATTGTGAAGGGGTCGTACAAGGTCAATCTTTAAACGTCTAAGGAATAAAAACACGAAGGCCAAACAATAGTTTGCCAGAGAGAACCTATGCAAAAATTAGGGGACTAATGTTCAAAGAATGCACAACCTTTTTCAAGACTAGATTTCTCAATAACTAACTCTGTGGATATGTGCATTGCCCAGATTAACTCTGGAGTTAGTGTAAGCACATTTCAACACTAATTAGCATCTTTGGTGACATCTAGAGTGCAATAGTAGGTGTGGTGAGGACATTCTTTTGTCTTTATGGTTTATTTTGCTGTCAATAGTTAAACGGAGTGCTTTCCTATTTTTCCTGGTTAGACTAACGTTTCTGAGAATTATACTGGCCTCTGAATGCCTTATGGTTGACAAGGTTTTTTTTGTGCAATTAAGTGCAATAAATTTGGTTTCCTTTCTACATATATAAAAAAGATGATTAAACCTCAGCAATTAACTAAATATTTCATGGAATGTGAAGTATTTTTTTTCAATTACTGTATATTTGGAAAAATAAAAAAAGCATGCAATACAAGTTTAATGGTAAATGAACTGAACTTATATAGCGCTTTTCCAGTCATTTTGACCACTCAAAGCGCTTTACACTAGAGTCACATTCACCCATTCATTCATACACCAATACGCAGACCGGTAGGCAATTTGGGGTTAAGTGCCTTGCCCAGAGGCACATCGACATATGGCAGGATGAAGCTGGAATCGAACCTACAACCTTCTGATTACAAGACGACAACTCTGCCACACAACCACAGTCGCCCAATACACATTTCTGAAACATACATCACTCATACCTGTGACGTAGGTAAGATCAAGATCAAATCCATCCCTCTGATAACGTCTCTTGTTCTCTGATATCTGAATGAAAAGAATATTGTCTGAAGGCTAAATACAAGTTATCGACATAGAGTCAGTATGCAAGTGTCATTTATTTCTTTTCTGGCTTTCAGAAAACATACCATCCTTCTAGTGACCTTCTCCAGCTCTTTCTTCTGAGATGCCAGTCTGAAAATTCTCACCAAGATGATTATTCTCAAGAAGCGCAAGAATGTCAGAGCCCTGTCAAAGAAGGATTTAGAACAATATGACATTTTTTCTCACACTGACAAATGGCAAGCTTCTTTTATCCTGCGTCCTTATGCAATTAAAAATGCTTTCTAGGAAGATAAAAATCAATGTAAACAAAATTGTGTCATATCCAATACATTTAACTTAAAAACAGTAAAATACTAATCTTGCATTTTTAGGACATGAAACGATGACTTCCACTTGTTTATAATGCGGACAAATTGACAAAAAAAATAGTCAATTTTTAGTTTTTTTTTAAACAATATTTTAGGTGCAAAACAGCTAACACCCACCTGGGAATAAGACTGGGCCCTGAAAGGTCAGTGAAAGTATAGACCATGGTGACAATCAGCGTGCTGACGACAACACACGCATCCATGATGTTCAAGTTCGAGCTGAAGTAAAGTTTGTAGCTAAAAGAGACCCAAAAGAGATTAATAGTCAACAAAAAAGCATAAGTTATACATTTGAGTTGTTTGTTGATAAAACGGACTGGATTTACTGAGTGACTCTGCACTAGTATTCCAAAGAATCAGCCCAAGACATGCCACACATTTCCTTTACAGTTTCCTCTTCACAATTTCCTGCTCAACAGCTCAACCCTCTGTTCTGCTGACACAGGAGGTTGGGAAAGCTTGCATCACTCTTGAACATTCTCAGTTCCCACATTCATAGAAAAGCACTTTAATGATGAACGTTTTCATGAAGTCATTCATATAGACAAGGTAGTCCCAAGTAACTGATTCTGATAATGAGTCCATCATTGTAAGACAAAGGTTAATTCTAATGCTTTTCTTCTCACCCTTCCACATAGACACGCAGGAGAACATCACCAAGAAAGAAGAAGGAGATGGTGAGTGACACAACTTCTATAATATTAGACGCTGCGTCATTTTGCAGCGCGAAGTCCACAATGACGAGAACAATGTCCACAATAATCAGGATCATTCCAAATACACTGACGAAAAACACAATTTGGGAAAGATTAGCACTTCATTCAACAAGAATGCAGGGAAACATTCATTACAATTCACAGCAAAATAACTCACCGAAACCCAAAGGACATAATAAATGGAGTGATTAGTTTCCGAATCTTCCTATAAAACAAGGAGTGGGAAGAGGGGGGGAGGGAGGGGAAGCAGGATTTTCATGAAATGTAATTCTGTGCAAATCTGACCTCTAATTTTCAGAATGCTGCAAATTACTTACTGGTACATTGTGTCTGACTCCAAACTCTTCTCCTTTCCATCATCAATCTCTACTTTAGCGTCTTCCATCTTTGTAATATTTCTGACAAACAGAAAGAAAAAAATATGAATAAATAAAGTCTGAAAAAGTCTGAAGTTGAAAGACAGAGCTACTGTATAATCAAGAAATTTTACATCACATGTACTAAAACTTTTTGAACACACAGGTTTAGTTTTATATTAATTGGCACCTCTCCACACTTTTAAGAGTATCAATACCTACTTTACAGACCATTGTGTCTGATTGGTGAAAACAAAATCTTAGTCATACAGTAGAAAGATTCAAATGACTGAAATTCCACAATAATACAACATCATTGATACAGCAAAAATAAAGAGTTAAATAAGCTAAAAGTAAAAAAAAAAAAAAAAAAAAAAAAAAAAGATTAAGTATGTTGTAGCTTGCAAAATATAAATAATTTACTTCTTAAATTGGTGTCAACAGTTAATACTGAATCAGCTACTAACATAACTCCCAAATCAAAAGGACTTATTCAGGTTTTGCTAAAACCACAAAACCAAGCAAACCCCCCAGATTTATCTGGCAATCAGAAAAACTCAGCAAAATATGACAAATGAATGGTGATAAATCTGAAACACATAAGAGACTTGCCGGTCCCACATCAAAATGGCCTTCAAGCCACTGCTAGATGGCCATGATCTAAACAAAACATGATCTACACCAAACATGATCTACACCAAACATGATCTACACCAAACATGAACATTATAAAAGCAACAGCATCAATGTTAAAATAAAAAAAAGAGAAATATTGGTATTTACCTGGAGCAGCTAATGCTGCCGGTTAGCATTACGGTAACCAGAGCAATATGACCATAAATCCTACGTCAATAACTGATCATCAGGAAAAAGAAAAAAAATCACTGTAATAACTTTTATAAAGATATGGCTTCTATATCTTTGTTTAAACTGTCATGACCACATTGTGAGACAGATAATGGGTGAAAATCTAGATCTCTGCCTCCTCCTCCCTGAGCTACTTATTAATGCCGTGAACTTATCATTGTGGTCTGTAGAAATGCGCCTATTCAACCAACCAGAGCCAAGAGGAATAAAACTGACACTGAACTTCACGTATTCACTGCTAAATCTGCTAATGTTTGCAGGAAAACCGTTTATCGGCTGTCATCGGTGGTTATGCTAACTAGCTTGAGGATTCATGACAGGATCTGATGAAACTAAAAGCTGTAGCAGAGAGCAGAGGGATGACGAGGACGGGGTTCAGCGCGGCTCTCATTGTTTCTAATTAGTGATGGAGACAGGGGAGCTTCATTTTTTAAACCGTCCCTTTTCATTAATGTTAGACAATGACAGATTCAACAAATATCACTTTGGGTTAAGGATATGGGTCGCTTTCTGATTTTGTTTTTGCACCTGCCAGTTAACCACAGTCACACCTTGTGCTTTTTCTTTAAATCAGAAAAAGAAGAACCCATCAAGAGCATACGGCAGAAATGATGTTCTCTTACCCATTCACTTCTGCATCTGGTCCTGGGTTGAAGTAGACGGACATGATGAATGTGTTTCTGGAGTTGTCTGGACCGGGGAGTTTCTGATTTGGGCTGAATACGGTTCAATACGGTTTCTGCAACGCAGTTCCAGCAGCTCCTTTCTGCTCTAAAACAAAACAAATATATGCACCGCATTCATTTACGTCGCATCTATTTATTTATTCACTGGTGCATTAAGACGGTCAGTGTCGTCTTTTTTATGCCAAAACAAACAGATACGCAAAATGGAAATTAAAATCTGTACCCACCACTTGTTCAGCACCCAACCTTTGACTTTAAATGCCAACACTTAGACAGCAGATTAAACCCTTAAACACAAGCTGAACTGCACTGCTTGCTTACCGTTAGGAGAGTCATCCGTGAAATTATACGACAGTTCGTCTTGTGACTTCTTGTGAGCACAAAAAAAGACAGTTCAAAGGTTAACAAGGCAGATTTTTTTTCACCCACTATCCCTCATCATTTTTTGCAAGCCTTGTAGTTTCTGACTTCCTGGACTTCACAAAAAAAAAAGTTCAGCCCCTTTGTCTGTTATGAGTCATCTATCCCCCTCTGCTTACTTTTTCGTTAAACAGACTGAACTTGACCATAAATCAACCGTACAAAGCTATTTACACCACCTGAAACTTCAAGAAGTAGGTCATCAAATAGACCACAATCCTCCCGCTTCTCCCTGCTCTCTGCACATCTGGTTCTAATTAAGTGCATTCCCAAACACATGCACGGAGATTTTTCATGCTCATCTTTTCAGGATTCCTCGTTTTCTTCTTCAGCTGAATGCAAACACGTGGGTAGTATTTGCAAAGGAAAACAAAATAAAACATTAGAGTGCATTAAAACTAAAACTTAAACACTCTTGTTGTGCTATTTTTCCACATAGTTTTGTATTACTAAAAATAATACTTTTTTGCATTCTAAACAAAATAAAAAGATTAGGCTACATGCATTTGAAACCAAATGTGTGCATTGCACAGGTTACTGACTCATATTATACAGTCACAAAATGGTGAAAGTTTGAAAAAAAATGGGAAAAATATAAATATGTATTTTTAAAAGTAACACCGCGGCTTTAAGAGGACTTTTACTTGCAGGTAAAATGTCTGACCACTGAATTAAACTCAACGGAGTGTGGCAGTAGAGAGCACTCTCGTGGCTGATCTGAAATTGTCACAGAAATCCTATTTAGGAAAAAAATTGCTTTTCAATACATGTGGGCTGCAGTGTGCTTTTAACCTGCAGATTTTCACACAAGTAAACAACAATGAGAACAATGTGATTTTAAAAGCTCCAATGGGTCACATTCATTTTGTGTGTGTATTTCCAATGACTTTTTAATGTTTTTTATGGTAATGTTCCTTATATGTGCAGAATTTGAAATAACACTGTTCTAAGACTGAATTGTTTTTTGCTATTACATCCCAAAGTGTAACAATCATGACTGTATTTTAATTGGATACCTGCTTGATGTTAAAAAAAAAAAACTCCCTTCCTGGAACAGAATGTGAAGAATTTTCCGTACTTCATGTCCAATAGGACATGATGAATTCTCGGATTAGGCAGGACTTCGAACCACTGCCATTTTTGAGTAACAAAACGAAAAGAAAAAAAAAAAAAAAAAGAAAATCAAGCTGATCCAAGTCCAGCATTTGTCAGGAATGTTCAGGTCTGTTTCACCTAATGTGTTCCATGCAGAACCAGCCCAGCCTATAAATAAGACTGACATGTTTCAGAGATGAAAGAACATATGGTATGGACAAAACAAAAGGGAAGTGCTGTGAAATGAAGGTAGGCTTGAAGAAGTTTTGTTTCATAAAAAGTGTGTGAATGTGTTAGATGTGGTCAATAATTTGTAATTTTTCTCAGACAAGCGTGTTATTGGTGAATACCATAGCAGTGCTGCTACTGCATCTGGTCTGCTCAGCCATAGCAGCTCCTGGGCAGCTTTTCGTGAGTACTTCACATCATTTCCCAGAAGGGATATACCTCCTTTTCTGACCATAAACAATTCTATGAACCAACAACCAAATAGACAAATGTCTGCATCTTGAAAACATTTGTAATTTCTAACTGTAAAATTTCTTATTTCAGGAAACTGATCCATGCGGACCAGAGGCTGCAACTCTCAAGACTAACATAAGGAAACTAGAGAATAAATTGCTGATAACAACTTGGATGACTGAGCATCTCCAAATGTATAGATACTTCAAACCGCTTGTGTTTGCTGAATCCGGCAGCAAACCTCAGACTGACCTGGCACCCAATGCAAACCAAAACAACACCTTGGAAAACAACATGATGAAACCAATTCCTCCAGCTGGAAATTTGATTGTCCATGACAAAGGTAAGAAAGGAATTAATATCAGTTATCACAATATTTTACTAGAACATATGAAATAATTAAAAATTTATTTTTACTAAATTTACTCAATCTTTCTTTTAATGAACTTGTTACTTTCTTTATTATTATAAATAATAATTCTTACTATTATTAATAGTAATCGATTTTTACAGTTCACATAAAACTGAATTTTTTAACCATAGTTATATTACTCGATTCTAAACATATGAAAAAAATAATTAACTACAGCACACAGAAACAAACGAAATGACATGAAAAATTATACTTTTATAACTGACTAACCAATATCTATTTTATTGAATATGTTCTTTAAGTTACACTTGTTTTGCACTTGTACTTGTTTTCTTTCCTTTGTTACAATATTTTACAAAATAAAGATTTTTTAAAATTGTTTTTATCTATTCATGTTCATCATTAAATTAAAATCTTTTCAATCTTGTTTTCCTAGACTGCTCCGAACTTTATGATAGGTTGAGATCACCAAGCGGCTTTTACCGCATCAGACCCAAGTTAAACCAGGAGCCGTTTTTAGTCTATTGTGATATGGAGGACGGAGGAGGATGGACAGTGTTTCAGAGGCGTCGGCATGGAAAAGTTGACTTTAACAGGTACTATTTACCTTACCAGATAAATAGCTGATATTCTTATGTTGCAAAAGAAGAAAACCTTTACAGGCAGCAGAGCTGTTGGAAGTAAAATATCAATTCAATCCTTCTTTTAGAGACTGGGTGGACTACAGAGATGGTTTTGGAGAATTCAAACTGTGGAATGATGAGTTTTGGTTGGGGAATGAGCACATGAATGCTCTACTGTCAGAAGGTTAGAAACAATGGTAATTTTGTTATTGACACAGTGATTCTCAGATTTTTATACACTTCTGTTGAGACACAAGCTTTTGTGATGTAAAAATAAAATTAAACTTCATAAAGAATATAAAAAAACATCTTTCACATGAGATTTATCTTTTACTATACAGCTGACACAAACCAATTTCTTCAGGGAAAAATACAAAACAAAAAGAGAAGCTGCAATGACCTAGTTGCATAAGTGTGTACACTTGTGTGCACGCAAGTATTTCTAAGATTAAATTAGAGGTTTAGGGCTTGCAAAGTGGGTATGTAAATTAGCTAAATAAAGTATCATGTGTATAAACCTTGGTAAGTATTGTTCTTCTTTAGCAGTCATGATTGGTAGGCCATAAGTCACTTTAGCTATGTGCTTCTTTGAGGCAAAATTGTGACAGCATTAATCTAGGGCTTAAGAGTGTGCACCTCCATGCTGCCAGGTTATTGTAACTTTCTTATTTCAGTTTTCTTTTTTTTTTCCTTAAAAGATTATTCTTTCTAGTGAATTATACACACTACCTGCACATTTTAGTGTGAACATATTTTTTAAAACATCATTTGTTTTAAGTCACACAAACTTTGAGGTATGGCAGGGTTATCTACACTTTTGAGATCCACTGTAATCCCATAAATGCCTACTGTTTTTTTAATTTCCCCATTTTGTCTCCCTGCAGATAAAAATCTGGTGAAGATTGATCTCATGGATTGGGATGGAAAGAGAAGTTTTGCATTTTATGAGAACTTCAGGATCACAGATGAAGCTGTAATCACAAAAGCATTGTTATGTAACTATACTTTCTGGAGAAACACTATAAACCGAGAGCAATATAACTAAACCTTTTACAAATTCTCCCTCCAGGATAAGTATCGTCTCCAGTATGGGCAGTACAGTGGAAAAGCTGGTGATGCTCTGACTGGTGGTGGAGGAATGGTGGAGCAGTGGTCTTCCTGCGTTAGTGGGATGCAGTTCAGCACTGGAGATCAGGTCAGTCATCTGCACTCCTGGTCTTAGGCTTTCAAGTGCTACTGATTGTATTTTTTATGGTGCACAAATCATGTTGATGATAACTGTTATTTTCAGGATAATGACCGCTTCCTTCAGGGAAGCTGTGCCAAAGAGAATCAGGCTGGTTGGTGGTTCAACAGGTATTTTCTTCTGTTTCTATTCACATAGAAATGTGTCTCAAAAGATATATATCTTGCACTGTTCATTTAAGTTTGTAAACTGCCTTCTATCTGCAGGTGTCATGCTGCCAACCTCAATGGCAAGTTCTATCGGAGGGGGCAATACAAGGCTGAGTATGACAATGGTGTGGTGTGGGGGACTTGGAAAGGCCTCTGGTACTCTCTTAGACACACCACTATGAAGGTGCGCCCCCTGGTTTTTTTGGACATTGCAGGAAGTGGAGCAGGGGACATTTAAAAATCTTAGACTTCTGTCAAAAGTGAAAGAAAACAATGTCTTTTTTTTAAGATTTGTATTTTAATTAATTCCTTTGCTTTAACATCAAATTATAGCTAAAATCAACAAAACATATATATTTTTTTCCAGGGAGCATTTCTGAGAATGTAAAATTGCCAGATTTTTAAACAAACAGCATTTTAACTTTATCATTTCACCAGTGTTCCTACTCTTGCAAAATAGTTCATGCCCCTCAACTTTTTTCACATTTTATGTTAAAACCCCATACTTTATGTATTTCAATGTGATTTTATGTGATGAAGACACTAATTATAACATACTTAGAAAATTGAAGAAAAGGATATGTTCTCAAAAATTTATAAATTTGAAAATGTATTTGTCTTCAGCCCTGTTAATCCCAATCAAAGGCACTGTGTCAATTGTTGAACACAATTGCAGTTTGATACTGCATATGTACAAATTAGAATACACAATCCCTGCCTGAACAACAGAACACACCCCAATTGTTACTGTAATAAGCATTGAGACTTCACAGCATTGTTGAAACTGTAGATTTACAGTTGATATAAACCTTTTTTTTATTGCATTTTGAAATCTATCACCAATCTAACTGGTGTTTAACCTTGCAGAAGGGTGAACGTGTTCATTATACCATGGAAATATTAAAAGTATAATGCATTATAAATGTCAAAGAGTTAGTTGTTCTATTTGTTCTTTTAACATATAAAAATTGTTAACAAAATATTGTAAAAATAACTGACTTTCTACTGCTTCTCCTGTACAAAATCTGGGGAAAGATCCAAGTCCAGCATCCTTTGTTCCGCCTCACTTAGCCTATACGGGGAGCCACCGCTGCTGCTCTGGTCTCTAGACATTGGCAGAGAGTTGCACCAATCTTTCCTTCGATCAGATGGTGAGACATTAAAGCTGGAGCTGCGCTGGCGTCCTTTGGCTCCAGAGCAGGACTGAGCCTCTTTCAGTTTCCGGGCCAGGATGTTCCTTTGGATAGGTGATGGGCCACGGCGGTTCCAGTTCTGCTCAGCCCGCTCAGCTCGGTCTACACCCAGCTGTTTCACCTCATGAGACCAAGGATGTGTAAGGGATGGACCGCCAATCCCTGAGACCAACTCTCCACCTATGTCTTCAGGGTCTGCAAGCCTCTTTCTTTCACCTCTGCCACTAAAGTCTTTAGCATTTTTCTCAGATATTGAAATATTGTTAGTGTTTGTTCCAGTGTGCTTGACTTGACTATTATGTGCTGTCCCCATCCAAATCTTCCACTGCTCATTACTCTGAGGCTTGGTAGTACTCCAGTCTGAGACTCTGTGTTCTGGAATGGGATAAGATGGGTGAGGCTGTCTCTCCCATCTTCCTTTGGTCCAAGAACTTCCTTCTGGAAGCGTCCGCGATCCCACCTGAAAAGGACAATGTGGAATCACATCTTTATTGATCTTGAGTCAATATATTTTAAAGTACATAAACTGGATAAATTTGAGGTAAAAAGTAATAAAGATGGGTGGACGACCTGGGTCATGCTCCTTTCTCTGAACTGCGTGGACTGAGCTGAAGAAGTCGAAAGCAGTTTGGTGTCACTAAAACTGGAGGTTCGTCTGAAGTTTGGATTCTTGTGGAAACTATTTGCCGATACTTCATCTCCTTCTCTCTTAAGACTGGGCATCTTGCTCCTCTCCACCATCTCCACCCAGTCAGCTGTGCGGTCACGCCATTTAGAGCTCCTTCCAGAGACAGAAGGAGGACCCAAAACTATCTCCACCCTTGGACTCAGTCTGTCTGATGTGACCCCCAATGTCCCAGATAAGGGAGTCGATGTACAAAAATGGCTGTGGTTGACATTGTCCTGAAAACCCAAGGGAAGGGCAGAACAAGCAAACTCAGTAGGTGAAGGAATTGGTGAGGTGGTGGGTGAAGCGCAGGTCTCTACCACAGTATCATGGACAGGGCTTGAAGAGACATGGTACAGCTGTGTGGCCTCTTTTAATCCTTGTTTCTTCATCTCTTTCAGCTGCTGCTGAGCCAAACGATAGCTACAAAGAATATGGTGTCTTGTTTACTAAAGCTAGATGGGACAAACATAATTAAACACTGATAAAAAATATTGATAGAAAAAATATGTAAACATACCCAAATATTGGTGGCAGCACCTTTTGACCTGTGGGAGATAGTCTTTCTGGATCCTGTGAAAGTGATTTCAGTGCCTGTGGTGAAAGAGGCTGCGCTCCGAGCGAGGGTCTCTCTTTTTGGGAAACGACTGCCCCAGATGGGCAATGACCATCAGAGAGGCTGGGCCTTGGGAGACTATGGCCACAGATGGAGGCCTCATCTGAAAGTTTGCGTCCACCAGGGGAATGAATGGAGCCTCTGTGAACTGAGCTACACTGAGGGGTTTGGCAAAGCTTTCTCCACACAGTCACCACAACTGTTGCCATGATCACTGCCAAGCAGAGGGAAATACCCAACACCACAATCATGTTTCCACCAAGCGGGGAAGCTCTCACAAGTACAGAGGGAAGAGATGGAGATGGAGAAGATAACACTATGGAGTAAAAGGAAAATAACATAATATTTAAATTAGTTACAAGGATATAATCAAGTATATTAAATTCAGCTCTATAACCACTCTGGCCTCCAGGACAGCGGTTACCAAAGTTGGGGTCAGGACACATAAAACATGTTTTTTATATAACTGCTACAGTAGTAAAAAAAAAAATAAGAAAGAAAAATGAAAGATAAACATATGTTTGCTTCTTTTTCATGCTCATCTACTCAAGTCACAGCATTTCATGTTTTTGTGAAAAGTATTTTCATGAATTATTGAGATAATTAATTAAAAGTATGTAAACCTTACAGGCAATATAATTTAATTTTGCATCATAGCTGAGAAATCTTATTTTAATTTGGTATTTGTATTTTCAATTTGATTCCAGTTTTGATAACTCTAATAAAATATAGAAGATGTAACTTTAATGTAACTAAAATAGTTTCAGGCAATTTTCTGCCAATAAGGTATTATAGAAAACATGAGAACCACTGCTTAGAGAAGACATATTTGTGTAAAACATTTATTTAACAGCACTTACTATCACAGTCTTCCAGGGAGCATAGAGATTGTTCTTTCATCATGCCAGTGCACTGCGTGCCTCTCACACCAGAGGGCAGCAAACACTCTCGAACCCTTTCCCTCACTGCCTCTCCACAGGTCGCACTGCAAACACTCCATGGGTGCCAGGGTCCCCAAGACTCTGCAACGCAAAATTAAACACACATATACTGTAATTATGATATTATACCTCTTAGCCTCCTCTGCCTTTTGTCATGTTGCAAACATAATCCTTAATGTATGTTATTTGGGTTTTATGTGCTCAACCAACACAAATTAAGTCAGTATTTTTTTAAAACCACCTTTCCGTCTAAATCTAACCATAATTTGTTTGTCCTACGTTTCTATCAGATTTCGCCATCATAAGATTAATTTGCATATATATATATTTTTAACGTATCTTATAATCAGTCAAACTGGATGGAAAACGTCTATTTTTACATTTAAGGTGATTACAAAGTTTTAGAATGACAGCTTAGTTTTGAGCTGAGCTAAATATTTGCTAAATATATATTTGCCTTCTGCTGACACTGTAGATCTACAAAAAAAGAGAGAATTGGTTACTTATATTTCATAAGGCAACAAAATCATTCAACTAAATCTCACCTGCTCTTCTGTAAACCACCAGACACGTCTGTGCTGGACTAGGGGATTGACTGAAGTTGAAAACAAAGTGGAAGCAATACTTATTTCTTCCTGGGTAAAAAACAGAGCAGTTGAATTCAGTCTTATTCTCCCCTTGTGTCAGCCAATTAGATGCAAGCACAGAAGAAGATTGTTCCTCTGGTCTAAACTCCATCGACAGTGAAGTTAAATCACCCCCCCTTGCGAGGCCTGCATTATACAGCAGTATTTTCCCATTGACATGAGTGCAAGGTGGGGATATCATCTTAACAGTCATTGTGCCCATGCAACCACTTTTATAAGCATTGGCATTTTCCACCAGTAGTTTGTAGGAGAAAATACGGGACAGATAGAGAGGAACAAAGCCCTTCACTTCTTGTACTGTGTGAGGGGATCGCAGAGCCACTCTTAAGAAGTCTCTCTCAGTGAACGGGAAAGCACAGGGCAGCTCAACACTCTGCGAACGAAGCGGCTTGATTGGTTTCCGTGTTTGAGCACGAACTTTGTCAATGGTACTTCGTCCGATCTGGTTGTACTCCATATAACTCACTTCTAAGAAGAGGGCAGAGTCAGTGCCTCTGGAGCAAGCCTGAAAGTATTCATTAGTGGATAACACAACCTGTGAATAACCAACAAAAGAGAAGAATGCAAATTATTGTTTTTTTTCTGACTGTACAACAGTAAAAAGGCAAAAAAATTGCTTGATGCACTAAATTTCTGTTTGTTTTACCTGAAAATATTCAGAGTGGTTTCCTGCTTTCTCCACAGAAATATGAAAAGTGGGCCACTGTACTTGCAGTTCAGAGCTCCACCAGGAGGCTGAATTTTCTGTGCTGCTGACATCTGTTCTGTTAGCATGAAAAACAGTGGTGATGCTTGTCTGCCTCAGCAGGAACCGGAAAGTTCCTGCATGCAGGAAGCAGGAACAATCAAACTCCTCCCTACCAACCAGCTGGTTGCTGGGGAGGGTCCGGGAAAGAACTGAAGTATTGGTTTCCATGTTGACCAGAGAGAGGCTCATGTTGGTGACGGTGTTGTTATTTGATTTTGTGCTAAAGTCCACAAATACACTCCCATTGCTAAGGGCCTCATGGAAAGAGGGCCAAATACTGAGCCCTGCAAAAGCTGAAAATGAAAAAAAAGCAAAGAAAAAGATATTGAGAATTATTCTCTGTACCCCTGCATTGTTGGTAAAATAACTGAACTTTGCATTCTAAATATAAAAATATTCTATAAGATTCAAATGGACAAACCAAAAATGTTTTCATCAGATGAGAAAAAGAATTAACCAGTTGGTCACAACAGCAAGAAATATGTTTGAAGGAGTTAATAAAAAGCGTCAAACCCCAGAACAACAACAACAATAACATCAAAAATATCTACAAAATACAGTAGAATCATCATTCTGAAGTTTGGTTACACTGTTAGAGGTCCTTGTGCATTGATGAATGCCTACAAAGAGCAAGGGCAAGAGCAAGATAAGGGAACATTTGGATTATGCCATCAACTTTTACATCTACAAAAAAATGGAAATAGCAAACCTATATCTAATCAATTCAAGCTAGCAAATGTTAGAAAGTTTCATAAAAAATAAATAAACATTCTTACTTAGTATCTTTCAATCGAATAAAGATGGAGCAGGCAGAAGCTGACTCTTCTTTGCAGTGCATCAATTCATCTGCACAACTTTTTTTTGTCCAGTTCAGCATATCTTTTCACTTTATTGAATGATAGACTGAGGGACTGAACATTTGTACTATGATATTTAGATCCTTTGCATTTTAGACAAAAAGACCCCTGCATTTTCAAATAAACACTATAATAAAGATGAAAGTCTTTGTGACACTCACCATATCCTATGAGCACAAGAAGGAAGGGCAGCAGCAAGACAGCCTGTGGCATTCCGATGTCTGTTTCTCTTCTTACTTCCACACCACATGACAGTCTTACTCAACCATTGTTCACATCTATCAATCACAGATCAAAAATGTAATTGTTTAAAAAAAACCACAACCATTCACAAAGGCTCCAATCTGACATAGAAAAAGACATTGAATAGGGGTTTTCTTTCTACTGAGCTATGGAAAACAGGAAGCTCATAGTATGAAACAACAAACACCAGTTTTCTGGTTCTTTAGGTTGGTCCTCCTCTTCCTTTTAAACTAGCAATGGGAATAAGGAGTTGTCGTCACAACCTAGCTTAAGTTGTTTTGGAGGGCTTTGTTCAAAACTAAGACCATAGTTCTATTTACGGGTCACTGCACACATTTTTGATTTGTGCGCTCTATTGCTTAAATAAAGTAATTTATCTCAGGCACAGGTGGTCATTTTAAGCCCCAGACAAAAATAAATGTCACATATAATTGGAAACACAGATTGAAAGGAAAGAAAGCAGATATATATCAAAACTGATATTGTCATTGCAATATTTATCGATATTATCACCATCACATGGTGCAGCCCTAAATTATGGTATTACAGAATGCATCATTTTGTATGATAATAGCAGAAAGAAAAAAAACATGTTTTAGCAGAATTCAACGGGGCACTTTCACTGAGTAACAAATTATGTGGAACTATATAAAAAAATACTAAATCTATATTTTTGCTAATCTTTGGTAACCGCTGTCTTTTAAAAATAGTTTAAATGCCATATAAGCTCATAGTACTATGACATCTGTACAGTTAGTTGAGATTCCTTTATTGATATTCTTAAGTGCACTTTTTAATCAATTAAAAGAGCAGGTGGAGTCTGTTCAGACAATGGAGTAAACTCTCAGGCAAAAGTACTACCAAAAAAATTAAAAAGATACTCATACAAAAATAAATTTACAAATAAAAGTATAAAACAATAGCTGTAAGTTCACTTTTACTGCACGTGATTATACTTGCAACTTGGGTGTTGTGAGAAAAACAAAAACACGGACTAAAAGATATTAGAGGATTAAGTCTAGTACTGCAATATTAAAGTTTTTTTTTTCTTCAAAAAACGTTTAGTTTTTCTTATGGAAACAGAACAAAAGGTACAACATTAATAAAAAAATATATATATTTAGCCGACACACATTGAATTCCAGGAGCTTTTTTTAGTCAGACTGCGTTATGCAGCTTTATTTCTTTTAAACAGAAATAATCGCTTATTTATAAATGTAAGTCATACTATTACGCGTGAGCTCTTGTAAACATAGTACGTAGTGCTCGAAACTAAGTAATATTGTTGTACTTACATGTCTTGTTTGTGAAAGCCTACACATAATTTCGTTACAGTTTCTTACGTACAGCAGGGACTGCGGTTAAATAATGTTTCCTTTCAGCCTGACAAAACGTTTCTCCGACATCCAGCGATACTGAAGCCCGAGAGCGTTTGAGCTGAAGAGCGCGTGCCATCTGCCCGTAGCCACTCGATAGTTAGCAGACCGCATTGGTTTGATGTTTCCCGGGATTTTATTTCTATTAAAAATAAAACCAATTACTGTCCTTAACTTCCGTCCATCCGTACTTGAAATATAATGTTGATAACGGATCATTACTGGATAATGAGACTATAGTGCCACGATCCAACTTATTTAAATAAACTATTATAGGATAAGGATAAGTGCCATGAAATTGAAATAAATAAACAAATGTATTCACAGGTCAGTTTATAAATAGCTACACTTAGATATTTCTCAAAATGTGAACACATTGTGTAGTTATTTCATCATTTAACAATTTCATAGTTTCAATCAATACATTAAATAGTTTAAAAGATGGCTTGTGAGATACTAATCTTCCCTTCAGTCCAAACATCTGCAATCATACCAGGAACAGCCCTGCCAGTTATCTATTAGATCATCTTTATGGGCAAAAGGTGTTGTGTAGTTTATCACCAGAGAAATAGAGAAATTAAAGTGAAATGGCAAAACTTTGCCAGAGGAAGCATAATTTCTGAATCTATTCACCAACTATACTAAAAAGACTTCAAACAATGTCACAAAGATATGGAAGAATGCATTTACAACTAGCATAGAGCTGATACTAGCAGACTAACTAAAACAGCTGTTCCCCTGCTTATCAAATATGCCACTTATTTGACCATATATACAATTGTTATATACAATGCTTTAAAAAAAATCTATGCATTTATTTATTTGTTTTTTTCATAAAAGTGAATCAACAACTTGAGAGATGATGCATGATTGATTTAAAACCCTGGAGATGGAAAAAGTCCCAATATATCTGAATATATCTAGAGTCAATGTCCCATTAAAATTTTCCCTAACCTTCACACTCTTCAACATACACAAAATCCATTGATTTGAAAGTTGTTCTCATCGTTTTGCCTTCCTCTAAAATAAAACTAGAATGGCTCAGTATTTCACATAAAAACAGAAAACCTCCTGTTCAAGAAAGCAATGGCCAATGCTAAAAAATATTTAAGGCATGTGTAGCACATAAGTGGTCAAAGTAGCAAAACATTTCAATAAAAGTCTTATTCTGTCAAATTCTGCATATGCATTTTGACAAGTAATAAATAGTAAGAAAATTACATTACATTTGTCATATCACAGAATAGTTCTATCAGTCCACCTTGCACTGATAAAGCAGAACAAGCAATATCTTAATATTTAAACAAATTTGTATTGACCTACTTGCCTCAAGCCAGATTTCCTGAATGAATTGAGCTCAACTATTATCAATAAGTGAACCACATGGCAAGCTAATCTAATCAGTTTCACCGACCTTCATTTTTCCTTCAGTGAGTGCAGGGGAAGAAAAAAAAACAAAACAGGAAGCTTCTCTGGGGATGAAACAGTTTACTGATCAGCTCAGTTCACAGCAGGGACAAAGAGTGATCTGATTCTAAGTTCCAAAAGCTCCACACAGATCAAAAAATGATATGGCAATTGACTGGTAAGCATTACTAAATCCTCCTATTTTACAAATGTATTAGTTTCTCTGCTGTAAGTTGATGTAGGACATATTGTAAAATGGCAGCTTCCACTGCTAGATAATAAAATGCTTTGATTTATGTTTAGTCACAAGTCTGTTTAATTACAAGTCATAAGGGGTAAATACAGAAATATCTTGACAGAGGTCATTTCAAACTGACCCGTTTTCTAGGAAACAAGCCAAATTGGAAGAACATTTTACAGTTTTATTAAATTATGACCTGTAATGAAAATGATGGAACAGAAGTAACTTCTTCTGATAGACAAGACTGAAAGACAAAATATCAAAGACGAAGTCAAGTAACATGGTTCGTTGAAATGCTGCACATCCAGAAATGCTTGCACATTGTTCAACAAATAGGACAACAGCAGAAGTTTCCAACAATTTATTATAAAAATGTGTGGTTTACTTTGGAACAATGGATCAAGATACTAGAGGCTGCAAGAGTTTCATAACAGTGTGCTAGCTTGAAATAAGCCTGCAGGTAAATCACAAAGACAAGAAAGTGGAAAACATACATCAAATAAACAGAAAGCATAAAGTACTTCTGTAAAATAATGTAAAATCTTTTCCTTATATACAGTATTTAGAAGTGATTTAGAAAAACAATAATTAAGACAAGAACTTTGCCTCACAGATTAGGTATTCTTAAAAAACAACAACAAAAAAAGCAACAAAGAGGACCCAACAGCCAAGTGTCATCACCAGACAGACTTCATCATGTATATAGTTTTTTATGTTCATCCTGTATTCTTAACATTTATTTAAACAGATCAAAAACAGTTTGGGTAAAATCTTAAACCCTCAACAGAGTCATCCCTACAAAGGTGGCCCATCTTCTCGGCAAGCAGCAACCTGAGAATGAAAAGCACACAGAACACATATAAAAAAGAGCAAATGTGCAAAACTGAGAGAAAAATGTTTTTAAAAACTATCGACTGTCAAACATAAGACATAGATGATGACTATTTCATGTTAGCTTACCGCTCCTTAGACAGAAGAACAGAAAGACCCAAGAGCTTTGCAAACTCCTCTGCTGTCAGGGAGCCTTTTTCTGTCACCTGAAATTAAATCACAAATCACAATGACAAAGAATAAGGGTAAATACCTCAAATATTTAGTAGATAGTGGAACAAGCTACAATATGATGTTGAAAGGTTGAAACTCACATTGTCCAAAGCTGAGGCTATCATTTCCTCTTCACTGTGAGACTGCAGCTGGACCACCATCACACCGCTGTCAAACACACGCAGTCTACACACAAGACAAAAAACAAACAAACAAAAAAACTTCCTTCAGTGAGAGCGGAAAGCAAAGAAATCGGTCAGGCATTGAGAGCAAAGCTAAAACAAATACAGACATCAATACATAACAAATATACACATAAAATATGCAAGAAAGCCACTGTTTATTAATCAGTGCAACTGGATGTGGGAAAACGTGGATCATCTTATAACAAGTTGAAAAGAAGTGATTGATCAGGACTGATATACAGAATTAAGGCATCTGATCTAAACATATAAAACATGGCAACAACTGAAACAAGAACAACAAAAAGAAGTTAATGACACAAAAATATCCTTTGGTTTCATTTCAAGACATCAGATTAAAAGAGGCTTTTAACATATGGATTTCACACTATGACTCAAGAAGATAACAATTTTGAAACCCATGTTTTATCTTCCTTAACTTCACAAGTCCTCTGTCAAATCCCAGTAATTTGCATAGAGGTAACTTCTTCTGATAGAAGTTACACTTTATTGAAATGCAAAGTTTAGATTCACAAGGACCAGTTACCCAAAACCAATATGGGAAAACTTGGCTTTTGTTATTTTAAAAAAAGAAAAAAAAGAAAAAAAAGAAAAAGAAACACAGGAAGTAAAAGGAAATGACAGCTGCGGAAGCCTGGACAGACGTTCTCACAACAGGAAGCCAGGCAGGAAGAGCCTGGTCAGCTTCGTGCTATGCTAAAAACTTAACCTGCTCAGCATCTAAAGGAATGTAACGCACACAGATAATTCAAACAATGCAATACAAACAAGTCAAACTCACCTCAAGGGTAGTTTCAAGGACTCAAACATTTTGCAGGCGTGTAGCAAATCTTCAGGAGATAAAAGCTGGGGGAAAAAGAAAAGAAAAAAAACGTAAGTATAGATGTTTGTCTGGGGTATAACTGTACAAATTGCCAACTTATGTCACATGAAGTATCAGCTGACACGATCAACATGTGAGCATCACCTCCATCCCCCTGGCACGGTTGATGAGACAATACACCTCTGTGAGAGCCATCATACCGCCACGCTCCTGAGATGGCAGCATAGAGAGAGTATGAAATTTATGCAAGACTCGCAAGAATAAAACTTGAATTTGTTTTATTCTTGTGTAACAGACAGATGAGACACCCACCTCTAGAGGAGCCTGCAGCATGTCTCCCAGTTGCTTAGCTAGCTGCATATGATAATGAGTACCAGATCCATGTGTTTCCCTCGTAACAGGGTTAGCAATGCCCATGCTCAAGAGGTAAGACTTAAAACGAATTGTCTATGAAAAGAAACATAACTGCAGATTCAAAAAATGTTGCTGTGAGCATCCGAGAAGTAATACGGTATCTGATTCATATTTAAGTAAATTTGAAAAACAAAGGCAAAAACTTTAATTTTTAAGAGTGTTACTGTATCTGATGTTGTTGCTGGTATTCTTACCTCATCCTCTGTTATATCTCCCTGTTTGTCTTTAATCTTGTTTGCAATAGATCTGGACAACTCCACCATCTCTTTGGCCTGCCAGTAAGAGAGTCATTTAGGATATCACACTGGAGTTTGATATTGATCAAGAATATGCAGTCTTTTCACTTGTCACTGAAAATATGCACATCAAAAGTATTCCTACCCCTTTAACCTCTTCAAAATGTGTCATCTAACCAAAAATGTGTTTTATTAAGACATAACAGGATTGTAACCAACACAAAGGAGTTTTTACCCCCATGCAGGAGAAAGAAAAATGATACATGCTAATGTGCATACACATGCATTTAGCCCCCTTTAATCGAATACCTCTTAATAAAGTACACAGCAACAACTGCTTTCAGAGGCGATCTAATTAGTATAATATGCTGGACATGTCAGGGTTTTTGAAGCTTAAAAAGAAGGATTTGGAAAGAGTCATATGATGCCCCTTTTCCAGTTTGCTACAAGCTACATAGGGAACATAACAAACATGTGGAAGAAGGTACTGTGGTCAGATAATATCTTCAGGCAAGAAGAAAAACTGACAATAAATGTAACTATGAACACATCATTCACATGATGAAATATGATAATAGTATGGTAAATTTAGTTAAATAGCCCAGATATTTCACAGAAAAAAAGTCCCCTAAAAATGACTACACACTCTCTAAATGTGCAAAACTGATAAAGACATACCCTGCCATTGCCTCAAAAGATGCTTTTACAAACTATTTACTCAGGATGGCTGAAATCAAATGCATGAAACATTTTCATTTGTAAAAATTGTCACAATTATTTTTGTTCTATAAAATTCTAATAAAATACATTGACAGATTTTAAATTCAAGGGGTATGATTACTTTTGCAAGGTACTTGCAGATAACTTCCATTATATATATGCAGGAAAACACAACAAAAGCTTCCTTACCTTCACCATAAGCTTACTGAGGTCCTCAAAGGCCTAAACACACATGAAAATCTGTTGAAGCTTCAGATGTTTACAAGATTTCATAATAAAATACAAATATTTTACAGAATACTCTATTCATGACTACAAGACAGTTAAAATGCAACTTTCATGTTAGCTTTTAAATTGCAATTCCTCCATATCATTGCCTTTAGTAGCTTTGATATTATGTAAATGGCATTATATATTATATGATGTCAGGATTTCATTTCTGTCTTCTGAGAGAAATCAGCTGAAAATATAGAATCTCAATACCGTCATTCCTTTGCTTTTTTCTTTTTTGTTTTCAGAGATTACCTCAGAAATGTTCTTGTCTGTTTCTTTCCTCTTCTCCTCTATCTTCCTTTCAATGCCAACAATTCCCACTGCGCGTGTCCTTCCTGTCTACATGACCACAAAGGGAAAGAAAAGCGCACACAGTTAAACAGTAAATTCAACAGCCGATAACTATAATCAAAGACAAAGAAACATAACAGCAGAGAAAACTCCCTGTATTTTAAAATGTTAAGGGAAAATGGTGGATTTTATTTAACTTTACTGGAAAATGACTAATCTAAGTTTGTTTTAAAAAATATATGTTTAATTAGCTCAACTAACATAAAACAATTTTTAAAAACACTGCCACCCAGTGGTAGTCTTTTAAACTGGTCACAAATATCTGATTGAATCTTTAAAGCCATAAATTTGCAGCAGGACGATCCCCTAGCTTTTATCTTGCAGTCTGGAACAGGGTTGTGATTAAGATAAATTCAGAAGGATGTTGTTTGTTCAGATTCTAACCTGAGGTCCAGTTCCTGTTGAGATGGGTTGTGAAACTGGCGTATTCTCCCACCTTTTCTGGGTAATCTCTTCTGTCAGTCTCCTGTAAAACTGCAATTAAATGGTATGGCGTCAGTTCCAGTCAGGGAATCAAGAATAGAAAATCAAGAAGAAAGTGCAAAGATTAAAAAAGAATGAGTTCTGAAAACTGTGTGCATGTGGGAATACCTCAATCTGCCCATGTTCTTTAAAAGACAGCTTGATGAAAGAGTACTTGCTGTTCTGGTATGGACCAGGCTCCTTGTTGCCAGGTGATGGATGCAGGTGGATTACTATTTTTGCACTTAAAGGCACAAATAAAACAATTAGTCATTGCTTTTGTGAATAGATTTAAGTTGTGTGACACTACTGAAACAGGATATATTATTAATGATTAATGATAATCTTTTAATCACTGTCTTCAATCTATTTTTGTATTTTTTTCATAATGACATTGCCCCTACCACTCCTCAAGGGTCTCTCAGTCATTAAATTAAGGCTAGGGATAAGGCCAAAAGTATTATTATACCTTACTATAACAATGGGAACAGTTGTTACAGTAAACTAGCTAACTATCCAACTTCTGTGTACCTCTTTCCTATTCCTCCAGCCTGCTCTTCAAAGAAAATAATCTGAGACAGGGGCATGGCCATGCAGCAGTCCTGACAAATGGAAAAAAGAAATGTACAAGTCATAATTTGAGAAATCATCGAAAAGTACTTAACTACAATGAGTTATAAAACAATCACCTAAAACGTTAAAGCAAGTAAATGAAAGTATTTTAATTTAGGGTGAATGTTGACCAACGTTTTGGTTTCATGTTGGAAGTTACATGGCAAAGGAGTCTACCACAAGTAAAAGCACAATAACTGCACATCTCATATCCGCAAACAAAGGTGCATGTGTAAACTGTTATTTTATGGCTCATTTTTGAGACAAAGATCAATTTAAGATGAACATGAATAACCTTTGCTTTATTTGTTTTTAAAATGTCCTTACGTGATTCTTTCCGTCCCTCCAGATCAACCGATGTGTACTCAACAAGGCAACTCCAACATCCAATTTTGCCTGGTCGTAATACAGAAAGCAATTTTTCATTATAGAAATAATCTTAACATGTTTCGAGTATGAACAGTTTTATAGACGTTTTTTTCCCCAATGCTTGTATGTATAATGAACAGAGCCTGGACTCACTACAATCTAATTTACATAATTTTTTCCAGAATTTTGCGTCTGTTTTGGTAGCAATACAAAAGCTCCTAATAAATGACAAAACGTTACCTTATCATCACCGTCATACAGTCTGACACCTCTCTGCTGTATCACTAAAGTTTCGTTTATTTCTAAAAGCCCATTTGACCACGAAAACCGGTCCATTTTTTTCTTCTAGGAAGGAAAAGACCAAAAACAATATATTGCTCCTTTGCAAACACCCGTTCTGTATTTACTTCCTGTAAGCTGTTTAAAAGTCGCCTGCATAGAATCACTAATATAGCTTTACGTGTAAAATATATATGTTGCAGAATCCATGCTAAATTTCTATGACTTATATTACAGGGTGTGTTTTTCTCTTATTAATTGTTAGCTACTGTTTAAAAAAAAATCTAAATCAAATGTTTGCGATCAGGTCCCTCACGGGTGTCCTTCCGTTGTTGACGTCCTAGCGCCAGCTGTCAGCAGCACCAGCTAGCTGAACTTGGGCCGTTTCTTGCACACTTCATTCAGATTTCAACGATTTTTATAAATGTGCTTGCAACGGTTGAAATTTTATTACGAGCCTGTTTGAACCAAACTTGGCTGTACGATCGGCCACAAATTTGTTTGTGTATTTTTTATTATATCTTTTTGTCGCGTCGTCGTCTCGATTTGAATAACTGTAGCACGCTAGCTTGTTGTTAGCTACAGCCACATTTGGTTCTGCTTTGCAGTCATATCTCCTATTTGGGAGTCATTGTTTACTGTCAAAGTTACTTAAGGAGTATTTTAACCATGCAATTATTAAATATTTCACTGCACTCGTATAATGTCTTAAATCTTGGTTTTAGTAAAAAATGAGTTTATGTTACAAGTCGAGGAGCAGAAAATAGATTTTAACCTAATCGTATCCGAATGCCTTTTATTTTATTTGACCTCAGTTGTTGTATTTTAAATATTACGTTGACCTTTATAGTTGTATTGTAATCAATAAAAAATCAAACATGGACAAGAAATCTTTTGACATCGTCTTGGATGAGATAAGAAAGGTATTAAATGTATGTCTGATTTGTAATAGTTATTACTTCGTCAACAATATTGTTTACGGTCTACGTTCTTTCAGTGTGTCCTTACGGACCAGCGAATCAGAGCCATAGAGCAGGTTCATGGATATTTCTCCAGTGAGCAGGTAGGTTACCGCCCTTCATCTTTTTAGCATGCCATGGTTGCTTACTGCCATACAGTTTGTATGGCAGTAAGCCATACAAACTATTTTACTGGCAGGCTGATCTTGATAGAGTGGATATAGGGTGATGTTGTTTAAAGATTTCAGAGGTTTGTCAGGAACAGCATCAAGAAACAAATTAAACTGCACAGAGGAAAGAGTTGTGGAAAAGCTTAAAGCAGAATTTAAATGGCTTAAACAATATCTTAAGTTTTGAACATCTCATTGGACAAGTTAATACATAATCTAAACATACAAACATTATTGCATGATTGCAAACTTACCAAGATGTGGCCATTCCTAGCTCACGGGCCCCAGCACAGTTAATCTCCATTATGGAAGAGTAGCAACACGGTAGACAGTCAAACTCCTGTATCAACTTTCACACATGCAATGTAGGAGATAGTAAATGTGGAAAAATGTGCTCTGGTCAGATAAAACCAGAAAAATTTTCTGGCCTCATGTCACCCGAAGTGCACCATCCCTATCGTAAAACATTGTAGTGGTAGTGTCATAAAGATGTGCTTTTCCTCTGTAGGGATAAGGAATCTAGTCAGAGAAATTGGGAGGGTATATGTGGCTAAATACATGACAACTGTAGAAGAAAGACTGTTAGAGACCATGGCAGATTCTAAATTATATGTATATATGTATGACAGAGATGTGAATCCAATTGAGAATTTGTGGTAACACTTGGACATTGCTGCATCCCATCTGAATGAGCATGAGCTATTTTGGCAAAGAATGGGCAAAAAGTTCAGTTGATGTGTAAAGTTGGTACAGAAATGCCCTAATGACACGCAGCTATGATAATAGTTAAAACTGGTTCTAAAAAGGATTGACCCATTGACCCAAGGAGGGATAAATATGTAATTCTCCAGCCATTTCAGATATTTATTTGTTAAAAAGTTTGAAAACCATTTCACAATATCCTTCTGTGTAACCGAATCTATTATATTTCATTTTACCGAAAGTATTATATTTTTTGTGTTTTGTTGTTCCAGAGCTCTCTTTAACTTCATTAGTTTTTAATAAGGTACTTAATGTGTGCAGGTGATGGAAATCCTGAAGTACTTCTCATGGGCAGAACCGCAAATCAAAGCAGTTAAAGCACTGCAGCATGTAAGTAGGAATACTTTTGACTAAATCAGGCTGTGCTGCTCATTTTCACTGATTAGCCTCACATCCCGCATGGTCTCAGTGCTCCCTGTACTATAGCAATCTCTCATCACCAGGGTAGCAAGGCATGTCTTAAAAACTCTTTATAAAATGGAGGCCTAATCTTGTATCTTTTCGTCTTTCTGTTACTTTAGAAAATGGTTGCAATTCCTACAACCAAAGTTGCAAACATTCTGAACTGCTTCACCTTCTCCAAGGACAGACTTGTTGTCCTGGAATTAATAGCTTTGTGAGTACAATTTAAAATGCCATTTAATGTGATCAAATGTTGTTTGTAAATTAGTGTGATTTTTCATTTGAATGGTGGTTTACTCACTAGGCATGACTGTTTCCATACAGGAATATTTTGGATGCTCAGAATTATCGACCAGTGGAGGATCTGTTCCGCATACACGCGTCTGAGAAGAAGCGCGCTCGCAGGATATTAGAGCAGGTGAGTACAAAGAAAAATAAAAACCAAAACAGTTTATACTTTATCAAGAATTACTTGTTTTAAGAAAAACAGTGGCAGCTGCTTTGAGAGCCAAATGAGTTAAGTAATTTATCATTTAAAAAAATAAAGTACAATTTTTTATAAAAAACCCATGTCTTTGTCTTGTTAGGTTTGTAAGGTTGGTTGCAAGGCTCCTGTAGCCATGATCTCATCCTGTGGAATGATTCCGGGAAATCCATACCCTAAAGGCAGGCCTAGCTTGGTCACTGGCACTTTTCCCGTGAGTTTAAACAATATTTAATAACTGACTTACTTAAATATAATTTATATGAAATGTCTGTATTTATATTAAACTTTTGTGACAGCAGTTCTGCTACAATCTTTTCAATGCACTGCATAGTCTTGTTTTGTTTTTCCCCCACATATGGAGATTTTTATAAAATGCCATTTTATAACATGCTTGCTGATTAATTTTTTTAATTGTATGAATTATTCATTAAAAAGAAGAGGTAAACTTATTTGAGTGAGGTTGAATGTTTATGTTTTTTTTAAGAATGATCATTTTTAAATATCAGATTTTGCTTCTAACCTCAGGGAATCCTTCCAATTAAGAAAGACAGTGAGAAAAAAGAAGATGGCTCCAAGAGTATGGAGGGGAAAGGAATTGCTTCCAGGATTATAGGACCTTTCAAACCTGTAAGTCCAGAACTGATAATGAGATGTATGTATATGTATACTTTGAAATGCCTTGCTGAAATGTGCTATACAAATAAAATTTGATTGATTTGATTGATAAGTGTCAGAATACAACACATTTTGTAATGCGGTAAAATCTGATTGCGCAACAAGTTTTTATTTTCAGAAACTATGTTGCCTAACAATTGTCGGTGAAACAAATGGCACTTGTTGCTGTGGCATTGAGGCAATCTCTAAAAGACACACCTTCTTTTTATTGTTTTTACTGGACGTCAAGATGATGTATCAGTCACAGGACTGATATGGACCTGTGACGATATGCTGAAAGAAATTTTTCTTTTTTTTTTCAATTTTGTTGTTTTTTTTAAAATAAATAGCTTCTACTTTCAGTGCATCAAAAAGTATGGTGGAACTTTCAATCTGTCACATTGCATTCACAAAATTCGATGTATTTTGTTGGTTATTTTAAGACACATATCAACACGAGGTTGTGAATAATTGTGAAGTAGTATGTGTGTGAAGTAGTAGTGATAGGACACTGGGTTTTAGTGCTTTTTTTGTTTTTGCTTTTTTACAAATAAAATAATTTGGGCATTTGTATTGAATAAACATAAAAAAAAAACAAACGTTAAAATAAACTGTATTGCAACACCTAATACGCTACAGTATGTACCAATTTGGTGACTTCTGAAGGTTGCCACAACTTCAATCCTGAATCTCAATAAAGTACATCATATAGTACAAGTTTTGGTTTGTATAATAGGCTTTTATAAGTGTTTACATTTTTTGTTCTTAGTTTCCTTCAACTTACAACCCTCATCGACCTGTTCCTTACCCTATCCCACCCTGCCGGCCTCATGCCACCATCGCACCAAGTAAGAAACAACAAAACAAAGCACACGTCTCATCAGTGTAACCTACTTTAGAATTACTTTGAACATCATGCAGCCTACCCGTAATTTAAAAACAGAATGCAGTCGCAGGGTGTGTTTTCTGACTGTTACTCTTGTATTGATCCTGGTCCATTTGGAAGCTTATTTTGTAAGTTTGTGTCACACTTGTAATGCAGACAACTTTAATATCTGCAACTGCTACTTAGGTGCGTACAACAACGCAGGCCTTGTTTCTGTGGGAGGGGTCATAACAGCCAACGTGCCCCCTCCCCCCTACCACTCTTCTCACAAAATAGCAGGTACGATTCCTTTAAGGCAAGTTGTGCCTAGACTCTTTCTGAAGCTTGCAGCTTACCTTGCTGGCATGCTGCTCACCTGTGCTTCTTCAGTTTATCAGGTAACTGATTTCAGTTTAACCTTGGTTGGAGCGCATTGATTGACCAGAAAAATACTACATTTTGCAACAAGTTCCAATTGCTGTTTACTATTATTATGTCATTGTTCTTATCTATAAATTGTGGGTAAATACTAGGGATGAGCAGTGATATCTTACACTAGATAACATTCTAGAGCATTTATGGCTATAACAGAAATAATGAAAGTCATTATAAAAATATATATAGGAATATATTTATATTTTTCATCATATACTATGATGAAAACTATATTTTAAAAAATCCACTGTAGTGTTTCTGGCTTTGACTGCAAAGCTTTCTAGCTTTGCAGTCAAAGCTAGAAAGCTTTAACATGCCTATTTTTTTTTTGCAAATATATTAAACATATTAATGATGACAAACTGCCATCCCAAGATGCCATTATAAGATTATTGAAGTGCTTTGGAACTAAGCTTATTTAAGATTGTTTAAATGTAAAAAATAACTTCACCACATTATTAAATAGGAAGCCCAACTTCCAACACAATTTCACAATTTCAGAAACATATTTATGTAATTAAATGTCCCAAAACATCCATGAATTTGAGTCAGAATTTTTGAGTTGTAAATGTATGATTCTTGTATGCAAATGGATTTAGTTTGAATTGTCTATAATTATATGTACTGCAGCATTAGTTATTTTAGGTTTTGAAAGCACCATTGAGGAAATGTCAAGGCTCGCACTGGCTACAGTGCTCCATTTTCAGATTCTGTGCCTTGGAGAATATCTGAGGTATTTCTGTTATCTGGTCAGAGTATACATTTTTTCTTGTGAGAATAGGTTTGGGTTTCTAAAGACAAAAATATATTTAAAGATTTAAACTTGGCCACTTAGTATTTTACTCTTTAGAAGTATCCTTTCTTTTTCCATTTAACATTCATTGCTTGGGGTAGTCTTTTATTTTAATTGCAATATTATTTTTTATATTGGAATTACAGCTGGGTTTCCAAAAGAGTTGGTCTGTTTTGTAAGATGCAAAAGAAAAAGATTTGAGATCCTGTATTTCAATGAAATTACACTTTTGATATCATCAAGTAATGATGATAAAGGATACTGATAAATAAAAGAAACAAGTTTTTCGTTTTTTGAAATTACAAGTTTGTAATTTAGTTTCATAATCAAAAGTCAACAGCTGATGATCAATACGTTTAGCTAAACAAGTGAGGGTGGACATGCACTGTTGGTGATTTTCAAGATCCCACCTCTCACTTAATGACATCTAAAATAGACTGCCCATTCCCTGCATAACAGTAGAGGGAAATTTGAAGAGTTCAGTGATGGCTTTGCTTTTATTTCAATTTTACAAGACATTCCAACTTTGTTGAAAATACAGCTGTACATTCTCCAAACCCTTTGGGGACATCTCTTGCTACCAAATTTCTCTCATTTGGTTTAACTGAAGCATTTAAGGTTAAAACCACATATGAGAAGAGTTATTAGCTGTGATAAAAAGTAATTTAAGCACAAACCAACCTGAAATCTTGATGTAGATATTTCCCCAAAGGTAAGCTGGAGATGCCTTTTAAAACTATTATTTCAAATACCCATAAAAAACTGCATGTAGGAATGCTTCTTTGCTATTCCTCCTTGCTTTTTTCCTTCTTTTATACACATTATGCAAATGGTTTGGCTTATTTTAATCTTAATTATATACATCACAACATAACTGACAGTAGTTATTTTTCAGATATCTTAATTATAAATTGAATCTAATTTTTGACAACCTCTATGTTATTTTCAGGTTACACCAAACCTGGGACTCCACAGAACGCCACACCTGGAGTTAACAGTGGGCCACTTCTCATTCCTCATGGGTCCACTCCTTCTACCCCTGCCCCACCCCAGGCTTCACCTTCTCAGCCACCTCCCCCAACAACCCCAATTACACCAGTTTTTCCTGGGATGGTACCTTCCCACAACTTGAACACCCCCTCTCCTTCCCCAGCTCCATCTCCATCTGTGATCAAAGCTGGACCGCATACCCCCAGTGGTCAAGTCACACCTACGTCTTCGTCTGTCATTAAAGCCCACACCCCCTCTGGGACTCCTTGTGGAACTCCTGTCCCAAGTAATGGGGGTTTTTCCTCTTCCCCCTTCCATGGCCTTTCTCGACCAGGGACCCCTGCTGCCTCTCGTAGTGGCCAAGACTCCCAGTCGCAGTCAAATTCCATCGGTTCAGCTCAGCAGAGGGCTTATTCCCAGTCTACGGACCAGCAGTCAGGGCCCAGCTTCTCCGGCATGCATCCACAAGGAGGTAACCCAACTGGTTCGGTGATCCGAAGTTATACCCCTTCCCCTCTCACTCCTGGATCTTCTACTCCAGTTATCCCAAACTGTTCCACCCCGGGACCCAGTCCAAAACCCTCCCCTGCCCACCCAGGCCAGGTTCAAGCTCAGGGTGTTGTGGCTGGAACCCTGAATAGACACTCTGGGGGCAGCAACAGTGGCAGTAACAGCCCCGTACCCTCAGCCTTTAAGGGCACATCTCATTCTGGTACGCCGTCGGTCAGCCCACTGGTGACACCTAGTTCGGCACAGGCTGCCCTTGCACGTTCTTTGGGTCTGACCCACCCCTCAGGTTCTCCTCAAGTGTCTCTCCCTACTCAGGTTGCTATTACTGGCCTCCAAGCAATGTCTGCCAGCCCCGCTGCAACTCATTATCCAGGTCTGTCCCCATTTCCAGCGCTGTCTTCTTCTCTTCCCTCTGCCACCATTCCTACATCAGTGCCTACAGTTCCTCCCTCGACCAATCATCCACCGTCTTCTGTCTACCAGGGCTTAGCCCCTGGCGCTGCCCCCTCTGCAGCCTCACCTTTTGCTCTAGGCCTCACCTCTGCCCCCTCTATATTCCCAGGCCTTTCTCCTGGGCCTAACCCCTCGAGTTTTCCTGGACTGGCTGTATCAGGTGGGGGTGGCACGAGGAGCCCTGTGTTGCCTTCATTTATGGGACTATCAGGAGCCACTCCATCCTCAGTTGCATCGGTGGCCCCGCTGCAAGCAGCTGCTGTTGGCGTTCCCTCTTCATCACCAGTGTTACCAGGGTTTGCATCTGCTTTCAGCTCCAATTTCCAGCCAGGGTATGTGAACTTGATTTTTGCTTTGATGTTCACACCACAATATTTTGGATTGTTAAAGTTTTATCAAGGTTTTAACAAAATACAATTTAAATTTACAGTTTTACTGCCAGTCTGCTGACTGAAATAAGGCTCACAAACTTGTTACATAATGGTGCTTAGAGGACAAATTCCCTGCTGGTGCAGATTCAAAGTCCTCACGTATATTTTAAAGATTTTAAATTTTACATCAAACACTTTTTGAAGTTTAAAGTATTTTTATCAAGGTGATCTAACAATTGCTTGAGTAATATTCTTTATTCTTTTATTATTATTTTCTAAGCAAAGGTGAAAGCATTATAATTACAGGTAAATTGTAATCTGAGAGGAAAGGCAAATATTATGAGTATTGTGTCCCAGCCAACACTGTAAAAATTGATTGCGTAGCAGCCCCTGGTGCTTGCATGTATCATGGTGCATGCAAGCACCCATGATGCTTGCATGCCCTGGGGTTAAAACATTGCAGGTCTTCTCTGTAAAATAAAATAGTCAAAGCTTGCTTCATCTTTCATCCATTCTACATTGGAGTGCCCTGAAATGACATCAGGATATGTTGTCTTCATCACAAAAATATATATTATTTAACTCAAAGTTCTTATAAAAAAGATTTTCATTTAACAACAGTAACAATTAATATTTAAATAAAAGCATTTGGATCACATTATATATTTTGTTTGTGTAAGAACAGTAAAACATTAAAATCCTTTTACCGGTACTTTTAATCATACTGTGATAATCTCTTCCTGGCCTCCACCAAACTAGAACATGTCCATTATGTCATATGAGTTTAATAATCTCATTCAGATTGCTAGGTAATATGCTCATCAGCTCATTTAGTTTAAACAAACATAAAGTCCAGAGTCCTATTATACTTGCTTTTTCATCCATTCTTTTTCTAGTAATGGCATAGCACAGTAAACAGCTGATAGAATTACCACACAATGAGTGGAAAAATGTGACATTGATTTCCACTTGCTTGTAAAGTCAAACCGCACGGGTATCATAAATTCTGCCTATCAATTTTCCACCACTGTTTTGCATGACAAGCCTAATGCTTCCCCTATTCTGTGCAAAGTTCTCTTGTGCTTTTACTCTAGGATTTCAAGCATAGACTATGTCTATGTTCTTTGCCAGCTCGGCAGAATAATGACTGCCAGTTATTTTTAATCTCAGAGGCAGAAGCGTAACCTTTTGATGCCATTTCATGTGGTGAAAGAGCAGTTGTTCCCTCAGGATAGAGTGACTAGAAGCCAACAATTAATGTGAAAAAACTGAAACAGAAAAAAATGTGCTGCCATTATCAGTTTTCAAAAATACCACATTATGCCATCATACAAATAATATTGTGGTTACATTGTAAATCATGATCTAATAATTTTGGGAAAAGATAGGTTTGCATCATGTTATAATGATATTTCCTCATCAGAAACATACCTAGAGTGTTTACTTCAAATTTTTTATGCATGTTTGAGAAATCTTTAAACCTCCCTTGGTATACATTCAAAACACATAACTCTTTGAACACTTTTAGTGACATGATGCAGTGCAGATTGAGGTGTGTTTCACTGAAGCTGAGAATTAATGTGTTAACCTGTATATAGTGTATATATTTGCCTAATGGGAAATATATACAATACCGGTAAACAGCCATAACAGCATTAGGTATTGATTGGCCTTAAATTTTCATATTGTACATTTATAAATTACACACAGGTGGAGTCTGTGTACAATTATATTAAACTGTGTTTATGTGATGGAAAATAAAACATGGTTAAAAATAGCTTTCACACACTATCATAGAGTGCATCTATAACATTTCTGAGGAAATTGCAAGCTTTTCCCATCAAGCACTCATGAAGTATTTATGCATTCCAGTTTGAGTGGTGCGCTCCAGGCTCCTGGTGGGAGTGGATTCCCTGGCTTGCTCTCCTTCCCTCCGGTACCAGGCTTCCCTCCTTCTGCCTCTGCTGCTGCTCTTAGCGGCCTCCACAACCCATCAATGCCGTCTGCTCTACTTCAGGCATGTTCCATAAAAACAGTATGCTGTGATCAAAAGTATTTGACTTTCATTTTAATAGACTGTTATAAAAACTCAGCTACTTTCTTGTGTTTCAGGCTCATCCTACATCTGCACTAGAGAACTTTCCTCCTCAACCCAACTACCATCCTGGTCCTGGAAACCCCTTCCCTCTCCAACCAGGACTACACCCCCAATTGGGCTGGCAGTGAAACATGCAGTTCGATACATTCAAACGTAGACCCTGAACCCGATGCTTTGCCCCTCCCTGTCCTCTTTGGAGGTAATGTGTCACTGGCCATGAACCCTCAGGACTTCAAAACAGCACTGTTGCATTTCTGTGTGTGTTACAGAAGAAGCGTCTAAATTGAAGAAACACTAGTCTGGATATGTATGGCATACTTGTAATAACTAGTAGGTAGGAGTTGTAAATATCAGCAATGAAGTTGTGAGGTTTAACACATAGATTGTGACTAGTTGAAACAATAGCTTTGACTTGCCTGATTTTAATAATTATTATGAACATTTATTACAGAATTATGCAAAATATGACAAATGTAAAATTATTGCTATCATGATGAACTGTTTTACATGATTCAGCAGGAAAGTGAACAGACATAAATTCTGTCGTTTGCCTGTTATTACAATGTGAACTTACCACTGACCTGCTGCTTATGAAATGGATTTTTAGGGGAATAATTATGATGTTTGCGCAGTTTTGGTCAGTGTAATGTCCAAGGTCTTTCTGATCAGGAAAGAATGTGTTTGTGTGATATAAAATATCCCAGGCCTGAAAAGTCGGGAAGAGATATGAAATAACATTTGCAACTAAGTATTGAAATGCCTCAGAGTGGACAGTTCCTGAACACACTCCTAGGAATCCAGCATGAAATGAGCCAAGAGATCTGCACAAGTCGAAGAAAAGGACGCCATTTTTTAAAACATCCAAATAAACACCAGTATATATAAAATCCTATGACAGGCCTTGTGACCGTTAAAAAGAAGCAGACTTTCTGTAATGAAACTTGTAATGAGTACACAGATGTGATAAATAAATCTCCTCCCAGTTGGCCTGATTAGAGCAGAGAGATTCGGGTCCTGTGTGATGATTTATCTTTTATAAGTTTGCTACTTTTTCACTCTTCAACAGATTCAGTCTTGTAAATATTTTCTGTTGTATGAAGAGTGGAACTTTTCGATCTTAAAAATTGGTTTTTGGCAGCTTTGGTCAAGTTTTTATTTTATTGTCATTCACTTTTTTTTTCTTTTTTTTATATAAACTTAGTCTGCATATTCCTGTACTGTAACAGTAATATTTGACCAGATACATCACATAATGTAGAACACCAATGAAATGCTAATTTATCTCAATAATTCAATTAAATTTGATTGGATTGAATTAAATGATTTTCAAATAAAATACATTTACTTTCAAATGAAGAAAGGAGTCGCTCTTTAGCTTTGGCAGGATGCTGTCATCATTGTCCCTGGTTCAGCAGTGGGTGACCTTACATGTGACAATTGTAGCCTATGTATTGGGTGTATCTGTCTATGTCGCGGCTGTTGAAACATTTACCCAAACCCAACTGTGTATGAATATCACCTAAACTTTTAAGTGAGTTTTGATTCACAACCATCTCAAGGTTTGCAGCTGAGTTTCACTTTTTGATTTGATTAAATCATTTCACTTTATGATCAGATCATTTATTGAGAGGAATCTGAACAGTTTATGTTCCTCACACACCTGGTAATACAAGGCTGATTGATGGGTTTATAAATTGTTCATGCCATTTTTTTTAAATAAAAGGAACAAATTATATTTATTGACTTTGTCATGCACATACACAGTTGACAGATTGTTTTAAATGATGAACATTTTATTTTGGATTTGTCATATTTGTATTTGCATATGTTCCACATTTTCTCAGTGATCTAGTTTCTGTTTGTTTTGCATTGACTGACAGGGCACCCTTTAAATAAAATTACCCAACCTAGACAAAATATAAAGTACAATATAAGTTTTTTTTATTTTTATTTTTTTTATCTGAAACAAGTACGTGTTGGACCACTATCTATATCTCTGTCTTTTCATTATTTTTTTTATTTATTTTGAACATAATGGTATAAAATCACGCACATGAACAAGGAATGCAAGACACATTTTTAGTACCACAATAATCTTAACATGGTCAAAAAGGAGTAGGAAGAAGTAAGATACTCCTTCCCCATAAAATCATGCTATATTTTCAGATGGACCCTCATTATTGAATCAAACTAGAAAATAAACAGGTTAATTAATTTTCCATTTTATCTGGATTTTTATATTTCTATATCGATATACCCACACACATCATTAAGTTTGAGTTACTCCTTAAGTTATATCCCCCTTTTCTTTCAAAAAACATGTTCTGTATATGCTCAGGTAACAGTTCATTTGATGCCTTAATCATAATTGGAGCAATTTTAAATTTTACCATATCTTAAGAATTCTAGATTTGAAGAACTTTGGGATTATGTGCTCATAAAAACTGACATTAAAGTTGATTCTAATGGCTGGTTTCTGTTGGATACTCAGTGGTTGTAAGGAGCTTTTGTAATTAATTCCCCACACCTCTGAACAATATGTTGCAAAATCAGAGCTATAAAGAATATGAAGTGATAAATTATTCTGAATATGTCTAGTTTTAGCCAGGACTGATATGGTTATACATAGTTTATTCTGGAAATGTTTAATAGGAGGTTTCCAACTGATCTTGTCATCTACTATTACACAAAGAAACTTATTAACATATATATACCCATTCTAGAGTTACGTCCTCGATCTGAACTTCAATTTGTGTATTTTTGTGACAGTTTCAAAAAAACATTATTTTAGTCTTGTCCAAATATATATATTTGTAGCGAAACAACAACAGTAAACTTAAAAATTCTAAGTTACTGAATGTTGCCACGATAATCCTTTCTCACACATTTCACAGCAACCTTTGTAATCCTTATCAACAACAGTCACCTGTACCAGTCAGGTGTCGATTAGTCACAAAGATTGACGGTCATAATATTCCTTTAGCGTTGTTTCCATTCACCTCTATTTTCCACTCCTTTTTTCCACTCTCATCTTTTCAAACAAATGAAAGATTGTAATCGCTAAACATTTTCTCACATAGATACATATATGTATACAGTTTTCTCAAAAGCTTCATAGAATTAGGATTTTCATCTGAAATTGTGTTATTGTCATTTCACAAAGATTTTTACTTGCTAACTCATTTTTATAAACCTTTTAAATGACAGATTTTGTGGACACAAAAAACTAGTGCAATACAGAGAACATGGACACAATTATTTACCACTCAACCTACAAGTAAAGGCTGTATCTGTAGTTAACATTTACTCAAACTTTTATGAATGTGTTGTCACTATGTGTGGTTTTAATAGAGTTGATATGCTTATTTGTGCATTTAAAAAAAGTTTTAGTAAACTAAACTAAACTTAAACTAAAAAACTACGAACAGTTTAGAAAAGGCAAACATTAATAGGGAAAGGAAAATATGATGTATTTCAGATGCTCTTTCTCTGTCAGCAGTTATGTTTTTTTGAAATTCTCTATATTATAATTGTGAAGAGGATCTAAAATACATATTTTCTTTTCCCTATTAATGTTTAGCTTTTTTGAATAGTTCACATTTTTTAGAAATATTTTTTTTCAGAAAAAGGTTTCTAAAACCTTTTATAAATGTTCTAATATATATGAGCATCATCAACTTTATTCAAAATATACAGTTTATTTTGACTCCGTTATCTCCTGGGAAGTTGTTGAAAATCCTGGACTACAGGAATACAATTTAAATGGTTTCCTCTTTTAATGTTTTCCTAACCATTTAAATGGTCCCCCCCTCCACCCTCGCTAGATATATTATTCTACAACAAAATTATCTTTCAACCTGGGTGAAGTTTTATGATTCCACTCTGTTGATAATCAGCTCAGTCAAAGCCACGCCTCCACATTAAGGGACTGTATTGCAGCTTTAAAAGACTGGATCACTTCCTCTTGGTTAGAAGCACTTTATGACCCTTTCAGCATATATCAGAGGATTCACTCAACTCTGAGCACCACATGGAAATGGAGGACCAAATGGAAAGCCAGAAGAGAAGAGGAGTGAGCAGTGATAAGTTAATATGTAAGCCAAATATTTTGATTGTTATTTTCACATGCATGCTTAAGCATGACTTGACAGTCTGTGTCATGTAGTATAGTTGTTATCACTTCTTACAAATAGTTTTTTATTTGGTTATTAAAGATTTTATGTAATCCTGACCAGGTGTTCTGTATGTTACATGACAGTTTTTTACTATTAATTATGAAATAAGGAGTTCAATGTACGACATGAATAGGTCAGAACATACCTGTGCTGATAAAAGCAGCGACACAACCCAGAGGAGAGCAGACCTCTGGCAGCATAGAGACAGAAATCACATGTCATAAAGATAAACATTGTCACTGAATCTTGTGACTGAGAATTATTTGCTTCTTTATTTTCTGTAGCTTTTTTCTACACTGTGTTAAGCCAAGCAAAAATAGATCCTATTTTTCAGAGATTTAACCCCCAAGTATGTACATTTTCTACCACTTGGTTTTTTTTACAAAAGTGCATCATTCCATAAAATACAATAGAGCGATTGTCTATACAGTATTTAGTATTTAAAAATGCACAAAACGCTGATCTATAAAACTGGAGCTGATTACAATATCAGCTTCTTTCTATTTTGATCATGTGAAAGCAGTTTATGCTAAAGATAAGGGTTTGCTGTGTTTGTTGACATCCACAAATATAGCATGTGTTGCAAGTCAACTCTTGTAGCTTTTTTGTGTTGGTTTCGAAAGATCTTCAGAGCCCAGAAAGAAATAACTGTCCCTTAGATTAAAAAAAAAAAAAAAATGCGGCTGGGAAATTTTCTTAGGTTGAACAACAGGAAGTTTATTCTGTTTGTTCAACTGATTTCCTGTGAGCTGCTACATTGTGGTTTCTGTTTAAATGTGTCTTTGTGGGCACTGACACTTTTAGCAAAAGCCACAAAAGATAAAACTTTCCATCAATATGTGATTTCTCTGATAACAACAAACACAAAAGGAAATATCCTCATGGCTTCTCGTCTGGAAATCCAATTACTCCAAGTCTTTTCTCTGGAAAGCTTTACTCCAGAGATCGTGTTGCATAAGTCTACATTTTCATAGTCTTTGCACATATGTTTTTGTTTGGGGGTGCTCTGTCATAATCTTAGTAATGATATAATAAATCTTTGACACACCTTTTAACTGCTGGTGGCAGTTAAAGTCAAAAGTAAACAAAAGATACGTGTTGTGAAATAAAGCATTAACTTTTCTTTGGTGTTAAGTCCAAACTAAAGGTAATGCTTTAATGTTTAATCCTAAAGTTCAACTTATAACATTACTTTTGTATATTGGCAGTAGTCCAGTGATTCAGATTTTGTTAAAGTAGGCATTTCCCAGGTGGCACTTGATGTAGCAGAAGCACCCATGTGTGGAGGTAATGAATCCTCAACACAGTCATCCAGGGTTTGAAGCCTAACCTTCAGACTCAAGGTGCATTTCTTACCCTATATATCTGTTTCATATCTAATTACCACAAATGCAGCATACTTGTGGCACAAAACAAAAAAAACAGAACAAAAAACCAGATGTTTCTTTACAATCCAGAAATGTGTCAAATCATTTTCTGTTTCTTAACACATTTTATAGACTTTGTTTTCTCTTTCACTAGCTGAAGGGCCAGTTGGATCTCTGGGATGTTGTGGCTGGGTGCTGGTCATCCTCTCAGGTTTTTTTGTTTTTTTGACCTTCCCAATAACAATCTGGGCTTGCTTTAAGGTGAGAGAGCGGAACACCAGAAATCACTCATTTCGTTTAGTGCAAACAATAACATGAACTGATTATTGTCAATACTGCAGATTGTTCAGGAGTACGAGCGGGCCGTCATCTTCAGGCTTGGTCGCATTACTGACCGAAAGGCAAAAGGACCAGGTGTAGTAATCATATCTATTTTACCTTTATCCTCCTTTTTTTAGCTTTAGCAAAATGCTCATGCCTGCACCTTTTTCTGTATATCGACAGGAATTTTCTTCATTTTGCCATGCACTGATTCTATTGTGAAAGTGGATCTGAGAACTGTGTCATTTGACATCCCACCACAAGAGGCAAGAGACACACAACAACACACTTTCGGAGGAGTTGTATGTAAAAGTCATGTCTATAATGTGTATAATGTGTATCCTTGCTCTAGATTCTCACAAAGGATTCGGTCACTGTGAGTGTGGATGGTGTTGTGTACTTCAGAGTGAGTGACCCGATCGCCTCTGTGGCCAACGTGACTAACGCTGACTTCTCCACTCGGCTGCTGGCACAAACCACCCTCAGAAATGTTCTTGGCACCAAGAACCTCGCAGAGGTCTTGTCTGATCGGGAGGGCATCGCCCACAGCATGCAGGTATAGAAGCTGAAAGGGCTCTTGTCTTTGACTTTTGTTCCCTCTTTCCTGATTCATATACAATCAATGTGTTTGCCTAGGGCCTGGAAAGTTATGAAGGGTTATTATTATTGTTTATTATTGTATATGTACATGGGACAGGTTTCTGAACCACAATACTTCACAGCAGGGGTGCAGTTGGGATTTTTAGGACTAATCAGTCAAACTTTTCAGATGCGGGTAGATTAAACTAGATTAATGTCTGAACTTTGACAAATCAAATGAAGGTTTCAGAAACCACAAATTGTGTTAGGATTTGGGGTTTATTGGGTTTTATATATTCTGCAAGTAGTGTAAAGTAATTAAGACCAGGTTTGAGAAAGAGTCTGAGTTTTTTCATTTTTTTAGCTAGAGCAGATTAAAGATGCTCGTAACAATTTTGGTGGAATTCTTTTCTTCTGCGTTCACCATAAAAAAAAATCAAACAAACCAATACAAATCAGTTTGGTACTCTCAATCCATGTGTAGTTCTGCCATATTTTTTGTTTCAAAATAAAATGAGAGAATAGGGATGTATTTTTGTTTATTTATTTAAAAGCTGACTTAGAAAAACGACTAAACTAAAAATAAAAAAGATCACAATTTTTCCAATTTCTTATTGTAATTTGTTTCTAGGTAAACAAAAATGGAAACTTTATACTTTGTTCGTGCAACAGTTGCTTTTGACTTACTGCTCAGAGAAATGTGCTGCTGTCAGCTGTCCTCGTCTGCTCAGTGTCACATAAAAAAACTGATTTATGTGGAGACTTTTTCCCAAGGAGTAGAATTTTCCCACTGAACAGCTTATCACTTTTATTCCACACTGAGTCCCCCTGAGAACGAGTCAAGTACGCCCTACTCTGTGGGAATTTATGCTGAATGAGGCTATTTATATCACTAGTAACTGTACTGTTTTTGTAGTACACTGTGTACCACAGAAAAACAACATTTGTCTTCACAAAAACACTGGTCTCTTAATACAATGAATGAAAATTTATGAAGTTAACTGATTATTAAACGTCAATTTTACCAGTAATGTGAATTTGGGTGTTGTACGAAAAGGGCCGGATAGGTCACTATGAATCTTAGGGTTTGAGGGTTCATGTCCTCTCCATACCCTGGGCCATCTGAACCCATGCTATACATGCAAAATAGGTTTCCTTTTTGCCTGTTGAAAATAACTGAATATTATTAAAAATAATATTCTATTATGTTCAATAAAGATGCTTTTTTTAAGATGTTCATGTATTGTGTGTTTCAACAATGTGAAACACACAATACACATTATTTACAAGGAGACTGATATCTACAAGCTTTTATTTCTTTTAAATAGGATGATTACAGCTAATGAAAACCTGGCATATTATATCAGACCAATAAAAAACATTTAAACATGGGTTTAATTAAAAGCATGCTTTTAATTGAGGTAATTATTTCCAAAAGGTACTTTTAAACTTACGAAATAGTTTTTTGTTAAATATAATGCTGCCTTTCATTTTCTTCAAATAAACAACACATAATGTTAGTTTCAAATATGAGGTAATGATTTTCTTTCTCTATTTTCCAGTCAAGTCTGGATGAAGCCACAGACAACTGGGGTATCAAGGTGGAACGTGTGGAGATCAAAGATGTGAAACTGCCTCATCAGTTGCAGAGAGCCATGGCTGCCGAAGCTGAAGCAGCTCGAGAGGCCAGGGCAAAGGTCAGGACACTGAACATAATAAAACAAACAAACAAACAAACAAAGACAAGTGTATCACATAAAACTTGAAAATTTGGTTGTGTTTTTGCTTTATTTTAATATTTGTCTCTTGCTACAGGTGATTGCAGCTGAAGGTGAAATGAATGCCTCCCGGGCCCTGAAGGAGGCATCCCTTGTTATTGCAGAGTCTCCATCAGCCCTGCAGCTCCGCTATCTGCAGACTCTCAACACCATTGCAGCGGAGAAGAACTCCACCATCATCTTCCCACTGCCTATGGATGTCATATCTCACTTCATGCGCAAGTGAGGCTGCTGAAGCTATCATTTGGAGTATGAGGAAGGAGTTGGGTTGCATTTATTGCCTATGCTTGAGAAAAAAATCTACCAGAATTCACTGCCAATCCTTCATGGCTTAGTGATTGTTAGCTTTGATCAAGCAGAGTCTTTCTTATGGATGTGATATAAATAGAAAATGGAATGCCAATGCAATGTAGTTTCTAAATTTGTGTCTATAATGATGTTATACAAGTAACTTAATGTTTTAATAAAGGTGTTTGTTTCATTGTGTTGAAAAACTCCAAATGTTTCTCTTGTATCTTAATTCTGGAAACTCCCAAATGAAATGCTAATAAGAAGTTACAAAGGAACTAAATGTGTTTTTGAAAAGTCATGTTTTGATTTCATAAACTCATAATGACACAAGATCAAAGTAAAACTCTTGGCTTTTTCAAACATTTTTCTTTTATAATAAAAATCTGAAAAGCATGTTGTGCACTCTGGTACAAAGTCTCTGTGCCAATAATTGTCTTCAGAAGTCACCTAAGTAGTAAACAATCGTGTGTAATTTAATTTTAGTATGTCAATGATTCTAAAGTTTAATGAAGAAAAAAAAACATTCACAAATAAACAATCTACTTAAAGGGACAGTATGTGTGTTCATATGGTGTCATTTTATACCATAGTAAAGTTACTAAGTTACCTTCAGGTATTCTGAAGCTGAGCAGAAATGGCAAGAAGATGGTAGAGACTAAACACAGGACAAAAAAAAAAAAAAATCTGTTATGGGCTATAAACTGCTTGAGAGACAGGCAGAGGTTAATCTTTCAGGATGAGAAATTATAAACATACAACAAGCCTTAAGATGCAACAGCTTAGAATCAAGCATGTTTATAAGCCACAGGGGTCCAGTCAAAGTTCATAAATAATCTCTTGTGAGAATCTCTGGTTTATTGAGAAATTACCGTTTAGAGATATTGTCCATCAAACCTGACTCACTTCCCTAATGCAAATGTACAACGCACCCTTCATATTTTGATACAGCTAAAATGTAAAAGGTGTGCGGTCCATATATGACTAATGAAATCCTTTCCTTTCACAATTATTCACAACATTTTTATAAGATATAAACTAAATTCAATCAAAATACAACTACAACATTTCAACACTCTATATCTCTTCTCATTTATGTAGTGCCATATCAGAGAATCTCCACTTGTAGTTTGATATAATAAAGAATATAATTAGCAGAATAAAGATTCTTGAACAACACAATTCATTCTGAAAACTCATTCTGAAAAGATAACACAAACACTATAAAATTTTCTTAAACACTTTAATATTGTCCTGTCTCGTAATGACAAACAAAGGCATCAACATACTGTGTTCACATTACATTGATGAATGATTTTATTCCTTCTCTTGTATATCTCCCCACGCTACAGTTACAACCTAACCGTGGACAATGCAGAGAAGTCAAAGAAGAGAAAAGGAGAACAAGGACAGCAAAGGCCGAAAAAACATGCTTCTATTTCTGTCGGTGCACTAAGACACACAACTCATGTTGTAAATGTATTTACATTCAAACATACAATCAGCACCAAAAAGCTCGTCTCAGGATCAAAATCCATAGGAGCTAAAGTTTTGAAGATCACCTCTATACATTTTAATAATTAATTGAATTGAAGGTTGACAAGCCACATTTGCTACAGTAGCATTTAGAAACCAACATGAATGTTAAAAACATTGCCAAATGTAATAAATTATCTACGCTGTTCTGTAAGTAGTTTTGACCAAATGCTACATATTCAATAGCTGCTACAAAATGATCACAAAAGAGGTCCTTCTTTAGTAAACAAAATGGCATGAAAGAGTTTTACAAAATGCAATCATTACAATTTTGACATTCAGAGCAAAGTGAGACACAAATGTCCACGGGACACATTGCAGGGTCTTTACAATACCAGTTTAGGGTTTAAAAACTGTAGTCCATGCAAAAGACTTATTTTGAAATTCAGAACTGTGTGCTGCCATTTGTAAACAATAGTTTTGTTGCATCTTTGTAGACTGTAGTTTTTGCACCTGAGGTGAACCTTTAGGAGGAATCTGTCGGTGGTGTAAGTGAGGAAAAATAATCCCAAACAATCTGAAAACAGTTTTTGACTGGTATTTTTCAGTCCACATTCTTTTTGTTTTGTTTTGTTTTGTTTTTTTGTTTGTTTTTTTCTTTTTTATAACTGAGCAGACATTCTTAAAATCATCAGTGTAGAAAAAAGAAATAAAAGAATTGTGACCGTTTCAATACATTTCTCAAACACTGCATTTGACATTCTTCTGCGACGAGCATTCAACCCTGTGTCCACATCATACAAAAAGTTGAAATGTAATGAAAAGAGTTCTTTTCAAGACCATCAAAAAGTGCTGGTAAAGACGTTACAGACCAACATCTCCCATAGATTTTTTTCACCCCCAGTAAAGATGTATAAAAAGCATTATAATAAATATTTATTTTATTGCTGCAGCAATCCATCATTTAAATGAAATAAAGCGGTAGGAGGATTGATTTAACCACATTTCTAAAATACTTCTCAATATCCAGAAGCATTTTTTATTTGAACAATAATCATTGAAATCAGCCATGGTGATAAACTTTTAATAGGTAATCCATGACACAAGGGCCAGTTTCTGCTAGTAACACTTCAGCATGGGAAAGACAAGAGAAAATGTATTACAGTTAGGCTGAAGTGTAGCTTTACCTTCCAAATAAATGTCCAAAACTTCATATCAGAAAACCATTGAGAAAGAAAATAATTTATTATTTATTTCAAAGGCTTTAGCACACATCTATACTGGAGAACTGTTGTCACTGAAAGCTTGGTCCAATAACATTTAAATGAAGCTGGTGGAAACATTCAAATCAAGTGTGCTGGTCAATATCTTTTTACATTTTCTTTGCAGAGTAAGTGTTCAAGAGAGTTTTGTAAGGACCAGCACCAGATCTCCACATGAAAAACCCCATTAAACCCAACTACTTCAATTCCCTAATGTCAGTTTACCAATAAATATGACGATAATAAGTAATCCAAATGCATGCTCCCCTTGGTAGTAAAACTATTGACATTGAGGTGGGCAAATCTAGGCCTCGAGGACTGGTCTCCTGCAACTTTTAGACGTATCTCTACTTTTAACACACCTGAGTCAAATAATGAGGTCATTAGCAGGACTCTGGAGAACCTGACTGTACTTAGGAGGTGATTCCGCTATTGGATTCAAGTGTGTTGGACCAGGGAGACATCTAAGAGTTGCAGGAGTCCGGCCCTCGAGGACCAGGATTACCCACCCCTGCATCTATCTATATACAGTGGGTAAAGTTTAAACTGTTTCAATTTTGTGGATAAAGACCTGTAGCTTAGAGTATATTATTTCAAGCCAGGCAAAACACCATGACTCTGAGGGTAATTTACTGTGAGAAGCAGATATAACACACCATCTGAAATAGTGGAAATATAAAATTTTCTTGTTACCTTTACTCATTTTATTTAGTCCTAGTTGGCTTATGCCATGCTGTTTTGTAAAATAATTTTGGGGGAAATCTTTTTAAAATTGTTTTTACAGGGCAGCTGTACAAAAGAAAGAAAGAAAATCTTATAAATTGCAACTCAGATTTCCCTGAATAAGCTATTCATTCACTGAATGAATTGAATCTGCAATTCATTCAGTGAATGAATTGCAGATTGTAAATTAAAATGTATTGCAGAAAAGGTGATGAAGATGTACTACAAATACAGGTTCTACAAGTTCTACACTAATTAAGTACATCACTTAAGGTAAACAATTTTTTTCTGTTTTACCAACATAATTTAGAGGCATTTTACACAAGACAGTCCCCTCAAAGTTTAATCTAGAATTTTCTGCATCCATGGACAAATCCAATAATTTATGTCCTGTTTGTTCTAAACATGTCCTCTGTTCACTCAATGAAATAAAACACTATGCATTCATGCACCACAGATACCGAGAATCCATGCCCCTTGAACTCTTTGACACACCACAGCAACAAACTTTCGTGTATCTTTAGGAGTTTTGTGATAGACAAAACACAAAGTTGGGTGAAATGGATATTTTCAACTTCAAAAAATCTTAAATGCAAAGCACACCTCACAGAATACTGTTTTGTTGATCATCTCAAAATGGAAACAGTAAGGACAAGGACTTAACACATTTGGGGTGGAATGATGTTGAACAAAGCGTATTATCATGTGCTGGAATCCAAGTTCAGACCTAAATCCATATGAGTCTGTGGTGAGACTTGAAAGTGGGTGTTCACAATTGCATCCTTGCTGAGTTAGAGCTATTATGCAATTTTATTAAAAAATAATAACATGGACAGTTACTTGCAATGGATTAGAGTAAATCTAGCTACTTGGTGTTGGTCTATGACATAAAAGCCTTATGAAGACAAAGATGTTTGGGGTTTTGATGCCATAAAATGTGAAAATATTTAGGGGATGTGAATACTTTTGCATATTCAAACCAGTGTAATGTACAATATAGTTGGGATCTCCAAATTATCTGCTCTACTGGGGTCATAAATCTGTATTCCACTTCTGTCCCATGACAAACATTTTTAAACTTACAAACGCACAAATATTTTCTAAACATCTCAGCATCAATAAATAGATCACAGCAATAACTATTTTTACGTTAAAACCGGAAGACTTTCACAGTACATGCTTGCTTAATTAGCAAAAGGCGTAATAAATAAATCAGTTAAACATTGCACTATAAAGTAATAGATAACAATTAAAACAATAAATCCTGTGCGAGGTTTCCCTTAGTTCTGAGCGCTCCGTTATCTGTTATGTTGTGTTCTGATTACTGTTGTTGAGACACAACAGACTGCACATTTCCACTGAGTTACATAGAAAACAGCAAACACAGATTTTGAAAGTTGACCTGAGGGACCTGAAGTAAAGAGGAGCTTGTCTTGTAAAGGAAGACCTGGCAAGGCTGTAAAAAATACACAAAGTTCTCAGTATTTTGCAGGTAACATGGCTCCGAGGAGGTTAAACTATCAGCACTGAGCTAATTAGAAACTCTCAAATAGAACTCGAGGAGGCAATTTGCTTCAATTTACAAACCAATTCTTGAACCGAAGTCCTTTATAAATAAAACATTGGTCACTCTCTGCTGGCGAGGTGGTAGGACCAAGTTTAAGGCGCTTTGTTTAGTCCAGATGAAAGGAGAGAACTGACTCTCCTTCCACATCTTACTCTAATGGAGAACAGCTTATTTTACTGAGGATGCGTGTGTGTTTGTGTGTGTGTGCATGTGAATGCGTCTTTGCCACACGAAAGTATCGTATTCTCGTGAACCGAATGTGTAATTTTCATCTCTACATTTGCACTATGCAGGACACATGCAGGGGAGGTTTATCTATCAACAACACCTGTTCTAATATTTAACAATATTTACAGTGTGCAATTAAAAAGACATGAACACACATAGAACAGTCAGAAGCTCTGACTGGAAAATTCAGTGGTCGCCAGCATTTTTTTTGTGTTTGTACATCTAACTTATAGAATCTCTGCATCACAAACACCACCATCAGCGTGGTTCACAGTGTCTGTACAGTATGATGGTAACTGGTCCTAGTTACTTTTTTGTGACATCATACATGCCTACAAAGAAAAAAATTGGAGTACTGAAGAAAAAATGGGGGACGTGTGAGCTTTGGAAGCTTCTTTTAATTCTGTAAAGAGGTGTTTGAGTTAGAGCAACCTGACGACACCCTGTGAGTGGGCGTGTTCGGGCCGGAGGAGTAGTTGTGATTGAAAGCCGCCCTGTGAGTGGGCGTGGCTGGCCCGGGAGAGAGGTTTTGATTGATGGCAGCTCTGTGCGATGGGGAGCAGTACTGAGCTTGCCTGGGACAGCCGTGACAGTGGGTGGGCGAGTCGCACCCTGCCAGTGGTGAGGAGGAGAACAGCGGGGAGGAGGGGACAGGGGAGGTGGAGAAGGAAGAGCGGTGGAGTGGGGACGAGGCCGGGGATATGAGGGGGCTGGTCTGGAGAAGCCACAGCAGTTCCTCGTTGTTGCGGCTCAGGCGCTTCTTCTCAGTGCTCTCCTTCTCCACAGACTCGTGCAGGTTGGCGTTCTCCTCTGTCAGTTGCCTGTATGGGGAAGGATAAATGATTGCTTGAAATAGGGAATGCAATGTAATCTTAGAATTTATCCAGTGAAACCAAAAAACACAAAAACCAACCCCTTAAAACGAATGGACGGGTGATAGAGGTCTTTTATGTTGTCATGTTAGCTTGGTTCGTCATGGTTCCAACTTTTAGGTCACAAAAATTATATTGGAAATTAGACTTTTAATGCTTTCTTATACCAATTTAATCTTTAACATGAATGCTGAAAGTGAGTCTATTTTAACACCAGTGTTACTGAACCACACTGACCAGAAGTCAAACTTATTCTACTCACCGTAACTTTCAGGGTTTCACAAGAATAGTTTAGATGTCATTTCAAATAACAGACTCAATTCAATTAAAAAAATATTGCTGTGTTACTATCAGCAGGTCCTGCACTACAAGATCTGGTCAAACACAACATACATTTCCATAAAGTTGTATAAGACAGAGGCTCTTATCCCCAATTTAGTAAATATCTGTAAATGCGATTCACAATGCTTTTCAGATGTGTCTTACCTAGACGCAGCAAGGTTCATCTCGATACGAGCCTTCATATCTTCATTCTGCTGCTGCAGAACCTGGATCTTCTCTTCGAGAAATACGTTCTTTTGAGCCTGCTCAAATTCAGAATGCAACAGAGGTGCAACCTTTAATTAACCAAACACTCAACATCAACAAAATCCAGAAAGCCCTGCATTTGTCATTTGCATGCAAAGGTTGATTGACTATGTCTTTAAAAGGCCTATTTGAGCCTACCACTTTCTCCAAGTCTGAGATCTTCTTCTCCTGCTGGTGAATCTGCTGATTTTTCATCTCAACAACCTCTTTCAAACTCTTCAAATCTTTCTCAATGTGCTGGTACGGAGCTAAAGCATCCTGTTAAAATCAACAACAACAATAAGAAGATGAAGAAAAAGAAAAGGCTTTGCTAAAATATTCAAAACCCTTTGGATATATATTTTTTTTCAAATGTCTTGATACAGCCACAGGTCCTAATGTGGATTATAAATGGTAAATCAAAACAAAGGGAATTGTTATAAAATGGAATGAGAAAAAAAAAACTTTGTTTTTATGCAATACTAAAGAACACATAAGGCAATGCAGAGGTAAAGGTATTGTGTATTTCAACTCTCTTTAGATAATTGTTCAGATATTGCCTCTTTTGGTATTACTAAGTGATTGATGGACTTTATATTTTATTTGTACCAAGGGGTTGGGTTGCATTGAAAGTACTTTTTCACCATCTAGTGGCCAGAAAGTGAATGATATCTAAGCTAAGCTTTATTTGACTTTTTACTATTAGTAAGTTAGGTTTACTAAATTTCAATAAACAATCTACTATATAAGCAATTTGAGCATCTGCAAAAATATCTATTAATATAAGAGTTTATGAGAGTGGATGTAAGAATTTAAACACTGCTATTAAAGCCACAAAATACAGTTTTGTAGATTTAACATGACAAAAAGTGGAAGATATGCTTTACAAAAGCGCTATGTCATTTTTATTTATTTTTGAAGTATTTATAAAAAGCCAAACTGAACTGGACTAATTTTAGAGACATCCTTGAGGAGTGAGACAGATGGTTCTCTTTAGAAAAACTTAGATTTATACTCACAATGATTTGTTCATCCGTACTCCTTCTCAAAGCTTCCTCGAAGCGTTTGGCCTTGTCCTTTAGACTGTGGTTTTGAAATGTGAGCATATCAACTTGATCCTAATCAAAGACACACAGCAGAAACTGAACATCATACATCCACACTGACTAGCAGGTATAAGGAATTAATAAATCTTCTGGAGATGTAATACCTGTAAAGACAGCCTGAGTTTCTCAAAATCTTCCTCTAGGAGGAGCTTCTGTTGCTCATGAGCTTTTCTCAAGTCTGCACACAAACACAGCAACAGAAGTCAGTTTTAGCAGTTTATGCATCACAGTTTTGTTTTTTTATTTCATATCTAAAAACATACCTCTCATGGTACGAGCATGCTCCTCATGCAGTGTTGCCATGGTGATATTATGCATGTCTCTAAGCTCCTGCATAGCTGCCTGGTGGTTAACTGTCACCTCCTCCATCTAACACATCCACAAACATATATAAATATATATACAAATACAAGAACTTGACAGTTCGCATTGGACATGAAAGACTGGATTCCAACCCCTGATTCCTCTCTGTCACCTGCTCCTGCTGCTGAGTCGTCAACTCCTCCATCTCCAACCGATGCTCTTCCTTCAGGTGCTCCACCTCAGCAGTGTGACACTTCCTGAGGCCTTCTTCCACCGCAGCCAGCTCTGCCTCCTGCTGCACTTGGAGCTCCTGCAGCTCGCGCTCAAACGCCACCTCCAGCGCTGTTTTGTCCTGCTGGAGTCTCTCCCAGCGCACCGAGTGGGAGGCTGCACATCAAGCAGATTAAAAAAGGGAATCAAAATGTTCAACTTTTACAGAAAATCTTTGATTTTGAGTAGCTAAAACGTGTTCAAGTCTAACAGAAATTCATGGAGAAACGTAAGAATTTTGATATCTGTAGAAATATGTAGAATTAATATGTGAATAAATATATATATTTTTTTGCTTATATGCTAATCAGAACTAGATATTCAGTCACTGAGTCAGTGAGTCAGTGTCACTGATAAATTTATGAGAGCCAAAGATGTATTTTAAATGCTTAGGGAAAGAAACAGCTAAAAGCTAAAATATTCCATTTTTAATAATTAATGCAAAAATATTTCTTTAATATCTGTGAAAGTAATTGGCAAATACATTCTTGGGAATTATACAACAAAGCAAGAGAAATGTCTACATCAATATTTAGTCATATCTAATTCACTTACTCATTTCCTCTCTGGCTTTCTTCAACTCCAGGGACAATTCACTTTGAACTTCCTCAGCAGTTTTGCTCTGAAAATTACAGAAAAAACAACTATATATTTTTGACATTGTAAAAAATCTAAAAATAATTATCAGTAAAAAGTTTGTATTGTTTAGAGCAGTAACAAAAATTTGTAAGAGTATACAGCAGGTCACAATGAGCTTACATGTTGACTTCATAAGCAAACACTGAGATTAAGTTGTAAACATTGTGCATTCATGTGACGTGAATATTTTCACATTTTGTCAAAGATCAACATAAGGCAAAATAAACAGAAAAATAGGATAAACACTTTTCCAAAAATTTTTGTGAATTAAGATATAAAATTAGTTTAGAAGAAGTATATTAGTTTATAATTTAATCTGAGTATAAATGCAGCAGTTCTGTAAAGTCCGCAGGGTGAATGACACAGCCACAAACCAATAATTGATTATTCACCCAATTTGAAAAAGGCTTTTTTTTTTTTTTTTTTAGCTGGGACACAAAATATGGTGAGAGTTGATGAGAAGTGTGTGGAGCTAAATCCTGGAAGAAACTCTCTCAGAGGCTACAACATACTATGGGAGAGAAGGGTCAACCTCTCTCAGAACACAGCTAGACCAACAACAAAATAGATTAGATCATTCATTCTCATTTGTTAAAATGAGACCAATCTAAGTACAAATATGTGAATTTAAAAATTAGTATTCAAACACACCTTCCATCCAGTCTGTACCTATGTACAATACATTTTTTCCATTTTTATCAATGAAAAATTTGAAAATCATGTATCATTTTGCTTCGGCTCTGCTGATATTTGCTACTTTTTCCTGACTAGTGCACTGCATATCCATTCATCCTTGTTCTTACAGGGTTCAATGTCACTTTCAATTAATTTTGTTTTTTGGAAGGGTGCATTTGCCCTGCAAGGGGGAGTGTACGTGACCTGCATGCACATCAAAAACATGTCAGTTTAAATGATGCATATATCATTTACAACAGCTGCTCTGTGCAGTTTCGATCAGGAGGGGGTGCTCAAACCATCTCTACTGCCCACCACTTGTCTTTTGCATTTCTGTGCTGTATGCTGATTGAATGCAGCACTCAGACAATGACTATAAAGGAGTGAGACAGATACAGACACGATCACTGCTTTCCTGTCTCAGCGCCTTAAACACATCATCAGGCAGGGTGAAACCAGTTTGGACACATTAACGTGGAGCCCGTCTTCACACAGTCACTTTATCTCATCATCCTGAATCTCACCTCATGGTGAGAAATTATCCATCCGTCCTTATTCATGTTCACAGTTTGCACATGCATTGCACATGTGTTTGCTACAACCGAGGGTCAGAGAAAAATGGTAGGAGGAAACATCATGTGGAAAGTGTATGGAGGAGAACAGATAAATTCTACTGATAATCAAAAGTTGTGTCACAGGAAATCAGATTGATCATCAGTTCTACTCTCCACTGAGGATTATTTGGCTGCTTTATGAAGTCATAGTTAATTGGGAATAGGGCCACTGTTGCGGAACAGGGAGCCACAAGGTCATATTTTCATTATATAATTTCATTTCGGCTACCTTGAAGCAATAATGCTGAGTGGTGATGATAAAGGCATCAAGACCTAGAGAAGTTCTCTGCAGCTCTTCCCTCAGAGTCTTTAGCTGCCTCTCCTGATGGTTGCAGTACCTCTGTAACCTATGAACCTGAGCAACAAAAAAGAACAAAAATACCCCAAAACAAATAAATGTAGATAAATGCAATAGAAGAATGCAAAGTTTAAGTAGTTAGGCTGACTCTCATTACTGACCTCCTCCAATTGTTCCATCTTTTCTTTCTCATCTGCTTGCCTTTCTTGCTCTTTCTGCTGAGCTTCTTCTTTCTCTTTCTGCAAGTTCTCCTGGTGTTCCTGCTGCGGCCTCAGGGGAGCCAGACGCCGAGGTGACCCTGAAGGAGTGGAACCCCGCACTGCCGCTGCAGGTCGCTGCCCGGGCTGGACTTTAGAGTGAAGAAAAGCAAGCAGAAACTATAAATGGGTGGAAGTCAAATTTATTTTGAATAACACTTTTTAGCAACAATGCAGTTCAGAGGCAGTTATGTGTTTCACATGGAGGAAAAACGTGATATAAAGCTTTCTTTAACTTACTAATTTAAAAAAAAAGTGTTGTCAGTCCCTAAATTAAGTCAGAAGTTACTTAATAAACAAATAGAGTGCAACTATCTTGGGAGGAGACACAACTTGCAACCCAGGATAGGAATCAGTTCAAAGTGTATCAAAGTCTGCATGTACTCCAGATATAAATCAAAATCAAGAATTTGTGGCAAGACTACAGAATTGATGATTTTAGAAAGACTTTATTCAATATGACTAAACTTGTGCTTTATGGTGAAGAACAATCAGCAAAACACCAATTTCCAGTTATACAAAAGACATTCATGGTTGCAATTCCACAAAATGTGAAAAAGTTCAAAGGGTGTGAAAACATTTGCAAAACACAGGATATATCATCATGATCTAATTTTTAATTCTCTGTACCAATGAAACTAACAGCTGTTAAATTAGGAGAGATCTGACCTGACCCTCTAATGATGGGCTTCATGAGATAAATGATTGGAACTTAATGAAATCTTTTCTGCAAAGGAAATTTTGTCCCTAATCTGATGTCCCCGCCTTTAATTTTATGATAAATGGGACTAATATCTGCTCTGCACAAAAATTAATCCACAGAGAGCATCACTGTGAACATCTAGGGTTTTATAATAACTTGTGTAAATATTTACTTGTTAACTATCAATCTAAGTAAAGGTTTCATTCACTATTGATGAGAGTAATTTGAAAGTAATTTGAAAGCTGGGCAAACATGCTCACCTCGTCATTTTTCCTAATAGGAAGACAACCAACTATGTTGCAGCTGAGATTCAGACAAGTCCATTAACCTGTGTGTTCTACCTTGTCAATGGTTGTGAACAAAGGTGCACAACATCTTTTAGTTTCGATATGTCAATATTTTAAAATAGTTATTGTAATTTTTAAATCCCTCCTATAAAGCAAAGAACTATCCCCCCAATGTCTGCACCTCTGCATCCCCAGCCTGAGCCAGATCATTCGGACCTACTGAAGCGTGAGGGAGCGGTTTCCATGACAACGCGAGGCAGAGATTGGGGTGCAGGGTCCCAGGTAATGGGAAAGAATTGGTTGGAGAAAGGTGGGGTGGGATGGGGGATAAAATAAGAGAAAGAGCAGTGAGATAAAAGAGAGAAAAGAGTTGCAAGGCTATATTGAGTAGGAGGGGGGTGGGGACGAGGAACTGAATCACTGTAATCATGATACATTTCTAAAGCCCATTTAGATGAGTGAGAAAGAAAGCTGATAAGAAAAGTACATATTTTTTTTTCCCTGAAAGAGGAAGTGAATAAGGCTGAGAAAAAGGTTTTGCTTTTCAAAATCCATACCATTTAGCAGATCTTGGAGCATTTATCCACATGATTATTCCCTGTTGTGTCCCTCTCTAAATTATTTCCACCCTACTTTTCCTGACAAGCACACATGTGCACACATACCTGCAGACATGTGTAGTGTCCATCTGAAAGGTTACAGAGAGGATACTGAATACTAAATGAGTGTGATGCAGATGGGAGCCGGGAGAACGGATTTGGAATATTAACACGAGCAACAATGATGAAAACATTGAAAAGACCGCAAACAGTATGTCATTATAAATGTATTACAACCTGGATTTTCACAGATTTCACTGGAAATATCACTGAATAATAATATCAAAAATTCAAATTTAAGTGGGCAGAAGGAAATTCTTTGATTATATAGGTAAAGGTAAAATCAGGAGAAGTGCAAGAAGGAAAATAAGGACCAGTAACACTGCAGTGGAAATATTAAACAGAAGAAAAAAAAAACAAAGCCTGGGGAGACTTTTTTTATAAGGAGACATTTGGATGTTTGCTGCAATCCCATGACATTTTTTTTCACCACTGCAGAGCTAGAAGAAGGAAAAGCTCTGCTTTTCATGGACCAAATCAAATCATAGACGGAGCTGTGTGCTCAGCTCAGCACGACACACTTGGAATAACCACACATCATCCAAGCTGCAATTTGATGTGGTTAAATTTCATAGTTTAAAATATTTCAAGAAGTTGATCTAGAGTAAAGAAGTAAAAACCACATGGAGCTGAGGTGTGGTTTTGTAAAGGAAACATGAGGATCAAACTAACAATGTATTAAAGAACCAGACAAAGACAAAGGTATTTGCCTTTATATTACTGTAAAAATAGAAGAAATATATCTGACGAAATTAAAATATCATCAATACCCTAAATCACTTCAGTAATTTTATTCAAAGAATATATAAATATTATAAAACTTATATGGACTGATTTCATATAGTGAGATGATCAGTTTATTTATGTTTTCGTGTTTATATTTTCATAAAATTTTAATTTATTGAGATGCACCTGGACAGTACTTTCAAAGCAGTTTTTACAACCTTTGTTGAACCTTTTCATTTATAAGTCAAATGCTGGCCCCTTTTATTCAGAATCTTTCAGTGACAGAAATCATGAGTGATAGCAGAGAACGTTCTTATTTTCAGTTTTTCAGGCGTAGTCTGCAAGGTTTCACTCCCAAAGTCCAAAACAAATTGCCTATTACAATAAAAAGCCATAGGAATTAGTTTATGCATTTTCGCTTTTTTTTTTATGCAGTTCTGAAATGAAAATCTAAACAGGCTTTAATGAGTACTCAACCAACGAACTTACCTGGGGACTGGAGTTTCGGGGGAACCACTGCCAACCTTTTTGGCGAAGAAGGAAGAGAACGTGTGACCTCTGAACTCCGCTGAAACTCCTTTCTGCCAACTGTCAAAACACAAATTTGATAAATCAGTGGATGGTTTCATCCTTAGACAATCAAACAAAATTAAAAAATCCGTAAGGGGCAGGATCTGGCAAAAGTATTCATTTTTTTATTGAGGCATGTTTAGCTGCATAGCATATGTATATAGGTATGTGTGCTTGTGTCACAGTCACCAAACTTGCTCTTTACTTTTTCTCAGTCTTTTTCTACTCTTCCCTTTCATCTCCTTCTATCCCCAAAGCTATAAATATCTTTCTAGATCATCTGTCAAACATGAACAAGGCATTCAAGGGTCTACATAAACATCACCTTCATGTTCTTTGTAACATTTCGCACTTTCTAGGCCAAAATAGGTTCCAAATAGGGATTTCTAATCTTTTTTTCTATTTTGTGCTTGCACATTTGCTTGTATGCTACATTACACCTTTTACACAGCTGGAGGTGTGTGAGGTGGAAAGCGAGCAGCAGGTTTTACAGAACGACGTTAGACGTGTTGCTGTGTGAAGCTAAAACGGTAACGGGAGGAAAGTGAGAAGAAAGGAAGTTTCAAGAGGTTTGTAGAGAGTCTGTCATGAGGCAGAGAAGAGAGGGAAAAGAGAAGCTTTGAAAATAAACTAATTAGACCTGTTATGGGAGAGAAGCCTCTGATCCTGAGCAAATCCACATATAACCCTGGAGAGATACTCTGGGCCTCTAGAGAGATCATTTATGGGTTCACTGTATGTGTGCTCACTCCTCATGCTCTTCTGCTGTCTTTCAAATGTTGCTCTCAGAGTGGCTAATAATTTTGGTGTACATATCGCAGATCAATTCATATTACTGTAATAGTTTGAGTTTGTATTAAAAAACATCACCGTCCCAAGTGAGCGAAAGATTCACAATTTTTGTGGGAGCAGAGCCATTTGACGTTAAGATAGTACAGTGCTTAGCAAAAATATTCATACCTGTAGAGTAGCGTTATCAGTGTAATTGTCACACATTTCATTTTGAAGGAGTGGGATCAAAGATCTGCTGTTGATCTACATTGGGTATGCTGAAACATACCCAAATTAAATCAACATTTTATGGTAGCATCAGATACAATGTTTCGTACTAGATCTTTGCCACACAGATTTAATCAAAGGCAATCAAAGCTAAAATTTGGCAGACATTTTAAAATGTCCTCATGTATGCAAGTATATGAGAGGCTTTATTAAAAACTGAGTTTAAACTGATGCTAATTATTTTCTAATTAAATATTTGTTAAAATTCTAGCATAAGAATTAATTTCATAGGGTAATACTTCAGAGTTATGAAAAACAAGCCACAGACGTGTGGATCTGGCTAAATTACAGCATCTGTCATGCTTACACTCTATAAGCCTGACATTTTGTGGTTTTCAAAAGACTCTTTGGTGTCCCAAATCAATGAAGATAAAAGCCTTTGGTGGCAGCTGCATACCAGCTAAACACTCAAACTGTTGTATCTTGTGTATTGGTGAATTTGATACAATATATTTTCTTAGCACATTTCTTAAAGTCAAAAGAAACTTAATTAATGGAAAAGAATAAATAATAATAAATAAAGAATAATAAATAAATTCAGAGGTCATAAAACAAGATTCCAGGCTTTCAACATATAAAACTGAACTAAATCAGGACAGCTAAAATCATATGCATGTTCTGCTTTTTAGGTTTTTATTTGCCAATATTTTCCCAGATCATTTGTATTATTTCTTCAACTTTACAGTTACGTATTACTTTATCACATAACTACTCATCTCACCCCAACCCTGAAATTTCTGGAAAAAAAAAAATTCTAAAGGGTTGGAATAGATTTGCAAGGCATTGCAATAGACTGGTGAATAGTCTACTGCCTATAAATGTAGTAAGTAACAAAACAAAGCAGAAAAGTAGAGTTAATGTGAACAACAGTTTCAAGCTAGATGTTCAAGGAATAAGAGTCCTCTTATTCTGCCAAATCTGAATTTTACCAAACTACACAGATAATAATTGATTATAATGCTCTCATTAAAAAGTGTTGTCTGTAGCTTCAGTTTGACTGGGGGGAGTGAGAGAAAGTTCAGGAACTGCAAATGTGCTGTTAGTCCTCCATGACTCACATGTCACTCAAACAAGATCTCATAAAACTTACATATATTTAGTGTTCATTTTTCAATAATATCCTATAAACATTAAAAACAATAGATTTCACATTTCATTCTATATGGTATCTGTTGTTAACTCTACGAGTGAAAATCCTGTTGATGCGAAAAGCATCACAACCATGTCTGCTGTTGGTGTTACTGGTGCTAACAAAGTCAGGTGTGATCCTGCATGAATCTCACATTTTTATTTCAGCTTGAAAAGCTAAACTAGCTCATTGGTGCAAAGCAAAAAAAACAGTAGTTTGAAAATGGCATATCACCCTTTCTAACAGCACTGCTGCATTCAGCTATATGTTTCTGACTCTTTTGTGGATAAAACTGCTCATCTAAGTGTTGTTGTAAGAATTGTTTACAACACTTAAAAATGAAAAAAAAAAAAAAAAAGCTCACCTGAGCCTTTAATAAACTATTTGGGAAGACTAGTTGTTTTTTCTTTGATATTCTACTGACCTCCAGGTGAGCTTCTTGGCTGGGGTGGCAGGTAGCGTCGTGGTAAGGCCGGGGTGGAGGGGGGCTGCAGGCTGCTGCTGCGACATGGCGGATCCCTCTGTTGATCTGTTGATGGAGGGCTTGTTGTCACTCTGTGGAGCGGAGGTTCCTCACTCACACTCAGACCTGGAACACATCAAATACAACAGTAGTTCTCTGAGGTTTAATTTTCAATCAAATGTTTAATCTCAAATGAGTTGTTTCTCAAAACCCATCTATCCCAAACTTTCATGAATACAATCTTTTTCCTTGCATGGCTGTGTGACCCTGCTGTTACATCTAAATTTGGACTCACTGGACTGAGAAATGGTCTGTTACTTGAAGGTCTTGCTGCTGCCCTCAATCTTTCTTTTCTAACCTGGATCACAGCATTTCTGCAAAATTGATCAATAATAGCACAGCAGAGTGAGCCAAATAATGACTGGTTCAATTTAAGGCTGCTGCAAAGAACCTTTAAGATTATGATTTAGTCAAGTAGAACAACTTGCTTCTCTCTGTGCCACTAGAAGACTGAAGGTTTGTCTCATGTTATGCCAAATCCCCCTCAGGTTTCTGGGATTAGAATAGCTCACTACAGGGTGCCTCATGTTTTCAGAGCAGTTATGCAAGAGAACATCGCTTCAATCTTCCCATCAACAGAGACAAAAACCTGTACAGAAACATTTCCAAAGTAAGATATAATTCCAAACAAATAATTAAGAAATTCATTATTATTGTAACACTAGCTTCATTGTGCTACTTTTTGAAATGTAAAGAGTGAAAAAGATCTCACAACAGAGCCCTCTGTCCATGCATCACTTCACTGCTTAACTCTAGATACGTCTACATCATTGACTTGATTTTTTTATTGTTGCTTAAGATGATGTATTGTGAATTGCTTCCATATGCTAGGAAGCAAATAAACTAAATTGAACTGAATTAAATGTATTAATCAACATTTTCTCCAAACAATCCTCCTGAATATAACCATAACAAATACAGTTTAACCAAAAAACAAATTAAAAAAAAGTGAGATGTGTTCAAGCAATACGAGGATCACCATTATAAAAATTATTCTGGTGACAGTTGTTTAAAAAAAATGCTTATGTGAACACCATGGTATTGTGCAGAATAAAACCCTTTTAAGTTAACTTCTTAATGACCAAAACTGCACTTTCTGTCATGCATTTATTATTTTAAAATAGGTTAACAAAGCTTTCAGTTTTTGTCCTCATTAATATTATGGTTTAGCACCCATAATCTGGTTGGTGTGCTCAACCAAAGTCATGCTCTAAAATAGCTACAGATAACTCTGGTTTAACTGATGCCTATTTCAAATGGTCATTGGGTGATCAATGACCCAACTAATAGCATTAGTTGCTATTCCATCATATGGGAATTCAGGAATATTAATATCTACTAACGTAAATATTTGATCAAAAGACAGTTGACTGATGCTCTCAAAGGTCTTGCAAACATAGAAATAGCAGAGGAATGCCATAATAAGACTGATGCCTTGGATAAAATAAATTATTTATGATAAAACAGTGATTAACAAAGAGGAAGGGAGAGATTTAAATAAGGAGGAAGCTTATCAAGTAAGTAGACTTTAAAAAAGAGCAATGAAAAGAAATAAATGAATGACAGAGGAAGAGAATGAAGACCCAGGCCTTTTCTGAGAGTGTAGGAAAAATCTTATGCATATTTAACAGAAATTATGAAAATGAGGAAACAGCTGGGGATGAGGTAGGGAGCATTTTTTACACCTCAGCAGGAGGCCATTTTCTAGGAGAAATGTCTTGCACATTCCAGCAAAACTAAATTAATGCTGATTTTTTGTTTGTTTTGTTTTTGTCAAAGTAGATGAATAGATAAAGAAGCAAGATGAAGCTATCCAATCCCACATACAGCCTCACAGTTTGCTTGTAGTGAAAAATACAATTCTGATTATTTAAAGGGATAAGAAATGGCTCTAAAGACTTTCGTTGGACTTAAAATCTCATTTATTTTTGATGAACTCAGCTTAGTTGGAGCCTTCCCCATCAGCAAAAGAAACTCAAATGCTTTCCTAAAGGAACTGATCCTTTCCATCTCAGCTGAATTTACAAAAGCTGCCCTCTCCAGGTGCTCACACAAACACATTAAGTGTTGACAGGGAATAAAGCTGCACAGCTGGCACTGCTGACTTGCCAAAGAAAAAAACATCCTAGTCATCAATGCATTCTCCCTCTGGAAGTAACTAAACATTTCACGCCATAGTATGACCACAAAACTAACTGGTGAAGCTGATGTACACTTTGGTTTGTTTATATTGATTTAGTTTATCTTAACTAGGGAACATAAATCATATTAGAAGTTCTTCAGTGAAATAATCTCAACAAGTGTCTCTGATATTCTCAAATAGTTTAAATCAAAATAACAGTTTCACAACACTAAGTGAGTAAAATTACAAAATATCGGCTTTGTTCTACAATGAAAATGAAAACAACTTCAACATTTGCAAGTTTTCAGGAATTAAAGTTTTGATTGCCTTTAAATATAGGATTTAGCATCTGATGATCTATGGAAATATATTTAAATCATACCTCGTCAGTTGTCTTTTAACTAAGCTACATGTTCCCTCTGACAGATGCACACTACAGTCAGTTTAGTGGATGTGATTAAGTATGAAGAGTAAATCCATCCGAGACTGATGTTTGTTCTGCCTGTCAACTGCTGCTTCCTCTCCTCTGTATGTAGGAAATGTCTGTCACTCTTCCATTGCAACTCAGAATATCCTGTTAAAGCTACTGCTCTGCCTGAAAGATCTTTCACATCTCCACTCTGCTTACACTAAGTACACATTATGATCTCAAGAAAAAAAATAAAGTATGTCTGGCAAGTAAAGGATCCTTTTTCGCAATGTAGAAAAACTTTTCTACACTGTGACATTGAAACAGATGCAGGTAAGTTTTCCTGCATCTGTTTCTAATGTTGCTACATGATATTAGTGATTTTTGTTTCACATGTCGAACACATGTGGAGTAATGTTTCATATATGGAAGACTTTCTATGGGCTGGATATTATGTAATTTCCACATGTAAAATATGCTGCAGGGTCATCTCATGATTTTTAGATGCTGCTTGTATCAATTCAACATGTGAAACACGTGGTAGATCATACATGTGTTTCATCATGTCATTAAAATATTTTAAACGGATTTCAGCCTTTTCCTTATGAATTTGTTGTCACATGTCATTTACACATTCAAACACATGTAAATGCATGCGTGTAAATGCACCTTTTCACAGGTTTCCAGAAAATAGATTTTCCACCTTCATGTGGAGTTTTTAATCAGTTGTGCTATTTTGAGCTTTTATATAAACTGATTTTATTTAAGGAGCTGTGACTTTAAATGGAGAATTTTTTCACTTGAAGCTATTATGAAAAATAAAGGAGTTGTATGGCAAATGACTGTAATTGTCAGCAGAAAAGCCATCATTTAGTAACAATAATAAATAATTTTATTTTTAATTATAGATTATAATTGATTTTAATTAAGATTCTTCTGCTTTGTAAATAAGATCTGTATACAATTTAAGATGTAAGCAAGTGAACCAAAACACATACAAAATCAGGTCTTGTCGCATTTTAAAATGTAAATCAGAGAACACTTAAACAGCACACAATGGACCTGTAACATATAGACAGGGCAGAGAAGGACCTATGGAGATGACCATCTGTTGGCTGCACTGGATATAAAAACCAGCAAGAGCCAGATTCAAGACCACTGAAATGTTAATCTACACACCTCTGAGACGTGATTTACAGACAGCAACATGAAAGATTTATTTTTCTCGTTTTGGTTTACTACCAGCCTGACACACAACAATCATTTCATTGAGGCAACAATCTCATACAAAAGAGCTGAGCACATCCAGGGTGCATTTGTGTTTGTATGGCACTCACTCTTTCCTCACCCAGTATAGATCAGGTCAATTTTCCACTGCAGTTTAGTATGTGATATACATTTGTGCCTGCTGTTTACAGACTTTGTCAGACATTTTCACTCACGGAGAGTAAGTAGAACTGTAGCAAATAAAGGGAAAAAAGCACTGTCACTAAAGCTCAAGACAGATCTATAAAACCTGCATTTTATCATAGAAAAAGATCAAAATATAGCTAGCAAATGTTAAAGAAAGATAATCCAAAAGTGTTAGGAAAAAAAATCCTTAGCATAGCTTATGTTTAATACTTGACTGTCACAGGGTGCACTGCAGGGCCATGTAAACCAGCACTATAAATTGAGTCAAATGAAGAAAAAAAAACACTGCACACTTTAAAAAGTTATGTAAATGCTAAAACTAAAAAGAATTAAAACAATTTTGTTTAAAAGAATGTGGCATTTCTCAATTTTCTATATGATACAATATGATAATTATTGTCTCATAAGTTAAAAAGTACAAAGAATAAAATCGTCAACATATACTAAAAATCAGTAAACAAAAATGTTTTGCAAAAAATCTTAAAAACTTATTACACACATAATCATATTCGTATTTATTAACATTACATGTTTACCCATAGCACATAATGCAGGAAACACTAAAGTTTAGCTGCTATTGAGCAACTAGTTTTTTTCCAACATGAAATGGCTCAGTCATGAAGTCAAGTTAACGGTGAGTTGGATGAAATGCACTTTGAAGATGTCAGTTAACGAATAAGCTCGCTGAGGCCATTTTCCCTGTCAGCTCTGACGCTTTAAGAAGCTTCAGCTATGTTAGTTTTATTCTTCTTATCCACAGAATAGCATCCATATCTAATTGGCCCATCCAATTTGCTGCTCTCTGGGTGAGAACTTGTGTGCATGTGTGCATGCGTGCTTGTGTGTGTGTGCATGCACCACGGAAACCATCTGCTCGCAGTGAGCTGGCATGAGTCTCAGACCAGATCTAAGCCTTGTGTGGCATCTGGGGTTTGACATCCTCTCCATCTACACTCATGATTCTCTTTCCGCTCATTTTCCTCCTCCATCCCATTTTCCCATTCTCTATGCTTGCTGCTCATTTTGACTCATTGGATTAGTGTTTATAGCCACATCACTCTTCACCTTCTTCCTTCTGCTCCCGAGATTCTTTTTGATTTCTTGTGTTATTAGATTATTCTTTTCTTTAAAAAAAAATACAGATAAGAGTGATAGTACTCTATTTTAGGATTTGAGTTTTCAGTCACAGGCTTCATCAGGCTCCTTCTGCTGCATTCACATCTCAGCACCTTATGTTGTCTGGAGTGGAAAACCTGAACCCTGATGCTTCTTCTCTAATACACCAACAAAGACAACCATGCAACAACTGAGGAGGCCTGAGTGACAACCCTAATGCCTGGATTTTGTTAATGGTGTATTGATTTCATATAGAGAAACCTAAAGCTCCCAAGATGCTCAGCTACTCTGCTCTTATTTACAAGACTCTTATATGCAAACAGTTGATAAGAATCAATTAAGGTAATCACTGAAGCTTTAGATCAAAATTACCTTGTTTACATAGGTTTGGGTGTGAAAAATATTTCTAAATTGTTACATTGCCTTGCCAATATGTTTGTATCCCTTGACATTTTTATACTTTGTCAGATTACAGAACAAACCAAGATATATTTTGGTAGGTATTTTGAATGATAAATTCAAAGTAAGCTTCAAAGTGGAAAGAAAACAATACATCGATCCACAGATCTGAGACGAGACTCAGTTAACAGGACGATTTTTAATTAGTGATGTCCCAGTTATAACTTTTGTATTGAAGTGAACAGATAAAAAGCCACTGCTAAAATAAAGCACAAAACAACCATTGTGAGCAAAAAACATATTGTGAACTTCCTAATATAATGGATAAAATTCCTTTTTGCCAAAAGTCTTGTTTTGTTTTTGCCTAAAACATATTTTGGAAAGAGATGTTTATTTATTTATTTTTCCAAAAATCACATTAGCCAAAAATTACTTAGGCTATTATTTTAAGAAGGTGATTATATGGAAAAAGGGGAATGTTACACCAAAATGCATGTTTTTGGCCAAAGTGCAAAATACAATATGTGGCAAAATACTTACATCACCCATAGCAAACCATTCTAACAGTATTAAAGAGCTTTTCTTCAGTAGATGCTGGTCACAATAAACAGGAAGATGAATGGAGCTAAATATAGATCAGTCCAGGATCAAAAACAGATGGAGGGTGCTTGAGACTCGGGCATATGCTCACCTTCCACTTGGATACAAACCTGAAACCTACATCCAAAGCTTCAGATCTAAACAAACATACAGCATACTCATGAGTTACAATATAACTGGGAAAGGCAAAACTTTACAACTGATGTTTCACATAAAAGAAAAATATCCAAAGATTCAAATCTTAAGATGTGCAGTGGTAATAGAAAGATTGCACTGAGAGACTTGCAGCTATAACTTCGGCGATATATGTTTCTGCAAAATATTGATTCGGGGGACTGAGTACAAATTAACTCCTTACTATCCAGAAGTTCATTTGTAAAGGTTTTAAAACAATTTATTATGATCATTCTGTTTCACTATTATATGCTATGTTATGTTCATCTGTCATAAATTCCAATAAAACACCTTAAAGTTTTCAGATGTGTGTCAAAAAACACTTAGCAAGATGTTGTACTCATGAATACAAATTATTTTTCATCTGATTTTTATTATTTTGTGTAGACTCTAATTAATCTATCACATCTGAAAAATGCACATCCTCATCCACTGGTTAGAGCAGTCTGATACTCAAGTGTTTCACTTTTCTGACCTCCTTTACTGAAGAGCTAAAACTCCCCTCGTTATTTTGCCTATATCTTTAATGATTTATTTGGTCTGCATCCTCCAGAGAGCTACATTTCCATGTTCAGTTTGGGAATCAATGGGGAAAAGGAGCAACCGAGCACAGGCTCTACTCTTACTGCACAAACGGGAAGTGTATGGCTTCACCAACTCCCATGATATCCATGAATGAAGAGTGTATAAAACCTCAGCTGTCAGCATGGATGTGCTTTGATTCAAGTTGAAGTATAGAAACTCGGAGGAAAAAATACCCGAGACATAACAAGCCTACATTCTTTGGAGGAAAAAGATATAAAGATATAATATATGAAAAGTGTTTGGAACTGTTGAGAGGTACTGGGATTTAAATACACAGTTATGTGATCAAATGAACAGAACTAGAAATCTGAAACACAGAGTGGTTCAACTGTAAATTCATGCCAATTACATCAAGTGTTCAAAATCAACAAAAGTTGAATGTTGCTTTAGATTTCAGTCGAATGCTGCTTTAGGTTTCAGTGATCAAACTCTCAACGACAACGTGTAAAACTGTTGAATCCAGGTCCAAAAAATAGAGAAACTACTATAATCATAAAACTTCCCAGTATAAAAACATGAAAAAGACATAAGACACCCATTTATGTTACGCAGAAAGATTGGAAGAATGAGTCTGGCTCACTTTAAACCTAAATAGAGAAAAGAGTTCAAACACTTCCGAAACAAGGGTCATGTAAAACACACACAATCAAAATCAAAAGCAAACCCACCCACATTCTCATCAAAGGCCCCCAATATTTTTCCTGTCATGACTGTCATCCTTGATCTTCTTTTATCTCCTCCCAAGCTTCTGTAGTTCATTGCAAATTGCAGAGTCTGGTGCAGATGCAGCTTTTGAGATTTTCTTATGTTCAAAAGTTTATATGTGCAATAATAAACAATACTGTTGTTTAAAGGCAGAAATAACCAACTAAACATGAACACTTCCTTCCAGACAGTGTCAAAGAAAAATTTAATGAGTCATTCTCTCAAATTAAGCAAATAGTACAGATGCCCATGTGAAGAGAAAGAAACACGGTTAAATGAGTACAGCTTTAAGTGCAATGCTGTAATGAGAAACTCAGATCAAGACAAACTGAAACTGAAGGGGAAAATCTAAAGAAATCTTAAACATTCCCTCAGCACACAAATCCATGTGTATTATGTTTATTATTTTTTAAATGATTGTGCTTCTGTCTCTATGTGAACCTCCTAGCTCAACAAAGAAGCTTTCTTGTAGAAAAGAAACTCTTACGTCTTCTGAAGGAGATCACCATGCTGATTTAAGTGAATATGTAAGAGGATGAACTCTTTTTTCTTTTTTGTTTTTTAATTAGAGAAAAAAAAATCATGAAAACGTTATGCTTGAAAGGGAGGAAGAGAGGAAAGGGGGAATGACATAACAGGGGGCCTGATGTGTGTGAGCTGCGAACGCAGGCGCTTACGTCAACTGTCACTGGGAGAAGAGTAGCAAGCCTTCTTATGTAGGTCACATTAAATAGACAAGCTGCTACCTCAAAACTCAGCCAAGTAACCGAGCAGCCCTGACATCACAACTGGAAAAACTCAGTTTCACACCATGAATTGAAAAAAATTACACAGTTCATCCAGCAGCAAGTTTGATATAATCTTATCATTCTGATTGCTCACAGAATCTGTGGCACAGACCTTGTTTGGAGCTTTCTGAATCACGATAATCTTTAAATTACTGCTACTGTTTTCATTTGAAACAGTTTGTGTAATACTTTAATCTGGAACGTGCAGCATCCATCCCATCTAAGATCGAATGACTCACCACAACTCAAGACCAAAGCAAGATGTTAGTGGCATTTTTTAAACATGGTTGTGTCAGAATCGTGGTGTGGGCGGTTCTGAAAACTTGATAGCAAATGTAGAACATAAAACATACTGCGTGTTTATAGATAATAAACATTCAAAGATGCTATTTGTATGATTTGACTCAACATAAGTCATTTGCAGAGTTTACAAATGAGTTATAGATTACAAAAGAAGATTGTCAAGATGAACAAGTCTGGGAGATATGTATTATCAGAAGATTTGTAATGAAAGGTGGTAAAAGGTATCGATTTAGGGTAATGGGATAGAGATTCATATTTAAGATTTGAATTTTCTGCCACTTCAGTACTATGTGTTATTTTGTACTGGTATAAAATGAGTTGAAAATAAAATGATTTTCTATAAAGCATTGTAAATTGAAGCAACAAAAAATAGAGCTAATGCTTTGATTAAGATGTTCATTGAAAAAAATAATGTTAAGTTTCACAAATGCAAATTTCACACTTGGTAAAAAAAATAGCATCATTATTTTTGTTTAGAGGGAACTCACGGTGTGCTGTCCTGCAGGGATCACTCTGCACACTGTCAGCGGAGTGGGCTGAGGACGCTGAGGAGACGCTGGAACTCCTGACGAAACCAAAGGCTGCCAGGCGGCTTGCCGGGAGACGGTTGGAGGAGAAACCTGGAGCCCGCAACCCAGACTGACTGACTTTGGGAAGCAGAGATCTGGAGGCTGTGGACGGGGGTTGGGACAATGGTGTGGAAGCAGGAGGAGCTGCAGGAGCTTGATGGCTGAAAACCTGGTCATCTAGTGATGAAACAGCAATTTGACATTGAATTGTTTATCAGTCTTTAGAAAGACTGCATTGTTCAAGAGGCAAGATGTAAATAAATATGGCAGTTGTTTAATTTTATTTGGAAAACAAGGTACACCCATGCTGGATCACTCATCATGAGTTGTTGACAAAGCTCTCTCAGTAGGAGCATAAAGTTTACTTTGTGGTGACTCTGGTTGTTCCAGCAAGCAAACATAATAACTTCATACAATTAAACTGCAAATAGCTGTTTGGCTCTGCCTGTGCTAACAGACTGGACTAATGGCCAAAATGTTTTCTAATGAAGTTATGATATTTAATTTAACACCTACAAAACAGCACAGGGGATGTTTTTTTTCCTGATACAGTGCTTTAAAAAGCAAACTTTTTTTTTATACAAATACAAAGCTGAAGGGGTGATGTGCCTTTAGTGCCCCTCAAACAAGACTTTATAATGACATAACAGGGGGCCTTAGCTGTAATTCTCATGAAGCAAGATCGCCTTACAGGGAAGCAGAGTAAATATCACAAACATTTCACAAATACACTAATAAGGTGAAGGTAGTGAAGGTCACTACATTCCTCAAGACATTTGGTGAGACATTTCTGCCTAATCAGCCAACATTAAGGCAAAGTATTTTTATGAGTTATATATCAGGTCCATGAAGTGATTTGTGGAAACCAAGGATCTGACGAGCGCTAAATCTCTCGTGTATGAAGTGTTTCATATGAGTCTGTAAAGGAACTTTGAGGGGTGCAATTCTTTTATCATCATTTAGCCAATATCCCTTTGACTAAATGATGATTTTCTGCTCTTTGTTGGGTGTCAATGTTAATTTTTGGCACAATATAAAATTTTAATCATTATGTTTTTTTGTTTTGTTTTTATTGTATAAATATTGTCAACAGTCCTGCTGCTCTAATCTGTCCCAAATTTGTGGAGGATGCAGCAATAATCTGTGGCACCATTTCTTCCATCGTACAAGTTACTATTAAAAAGCAGCGGGTTATAGTCCTGCCTGTATGGATTCTATTGTCTCTCACAGCAAAATAAAAATTACGATGTGCAGACATTAACAATTTAAGCTTCGTACAGAGACACACAGCATTCAGTGGTCAAATCTCAAGACTTTGGATAAAAACCCCATTGTGGCTTCCATGGTCTGCAAAAACAAGGTCAAGATCCTGCACTGAAGAAGAGCATTATCGCCTGCTGGCTACAGAGATAAGGTACGCAACCCTCCTTTCCTTTCCATTTGGCACAGCTGTGTGCTTCAGCGGAGCCCAGAGGATAACTACGACATCAGAAGAAAAAACATGTTTCACAGGGAGAAACAGATGCCTGATGTTAGAGAAAGGAAAAAGTAGAATGGGAACAAAATGGAAAAGTCCACCCCCTCCAGCATTATTTGAGATGCAACTCATGCTTATCACATATTTCTTCCACCACTAATATCTATGTGCCATGTAGCCTACTTATGATTTTGGAGATTCTTCCTCTTGAGTGAGAGGAACCATTAAGAATAAATGTGTTGATTTGCATCCTGTCCTTCTCAACCCCCACTCCTTATCCTATTCATCACCTCTGAGAGACCAGGAGGAGAAATTATAAATTAGTATAACAAACATACACTTATCCCTGATTTAAATAGCTTCTTTTGCTTACTTTTTAATTTTGGATCTATGTTCTATTTCTGTTCCTAACAGAGAATTCCTTCTACAATTCAATTCAAACTTAAAAATGCAGAATGTATCATAAATCTTTTGAATAAAGCCAAAGTGTGCTACGGTCTTTGAGTGAAGCAAGGCCATTGCCACTTTGGATAAATTATGTAAATAAGGCCAGGAAAAATCAATAGGACATGCAGCTGGCGCAAGCACTAATGATTTTAATCACAGTCCAAAGTGAGAGGCGACAGTGTGTATAGATTTCCACCTCCAGGCTTTAAGCTGCATGTTATTAAATGTAATACTTGTTTGCAGTCTAGTCCCAGCAGCGCTACTGAAAGGAAGCATGGAGAAGCATGTGTGAGGGAATCCACTTGCAGTAATGGTTCATTGAATTTCACTGCCTTACCTTATAAGTGGGCTTTGCTCATTACTTTAGACTATGCACTTCAATCATGTGACCCAACTGTCACAAACTATATAATTGCTATAATTAGTAGGAGTCAGACATTTTCATTTACAAAATACCGAAAAAGTCATAATTGAAATTAGTGCAGAAGAATAAAAGGACTAACACGGGTACAGAGAATGGATGGCTGAAGGGAACTATGTGGAAAATGATACATGCTTTTTCAATTTTTCATAGATACAAAATATGAATTATAAGTATTTGAATTCTGCCCTTTTTCCCCATCTGACTTAGATTGAGTTATTTTGAACTGAATGACTAATGAAATGAAAGAATGACTAAAGTGATTCAACCTGCAGGTGTTCGAAGATGGTGGTGACACACCACAAAGCAATAGCAGGAAAAATCAATTCTAAAAAAAAGCATTGATTCAGGGGAGCTGAATGTAAATGCATGTCACACATTTCAGATTTCAACTGGCAGTACGAATTGACAATCATTTACCATTTTTCTTTCACTTTACAACAATGCAATCTTTAACTGGGTGTATAGCATCAAATCCCAGTAAACTAATTTAAATTTGTGGTAGTGATGTGACAAAATGTCCAAATAGTATTAATACCTTTGCAAGACACTGTACTCAAAGCAGACAAATGTTCTGTGTCAACATTTAATCTGGTTTTTATCAAATCTAGTGTGCATAAGCTAAGAAAAATTCCAGTGAACAGTCTCTGCAGAATGATATGCCTGAGATATGCATTAGTAAGAAATATGGTAAGATGAACCATAAAATATGGTAAGATGGTAAGATGAACTGATAAATTTTTCACTTTATGTCTAAGCTATTACTAAGGGAAAAAGCGAATGAAACTCACCATGTAAGCAAAGAATGAAAGACCCTTCCAGAAGAATGAGAAAATGCCATACTTCAATATTTTATTGACAGATGAGCTGAAGTAGAAATCTGATTACAGCAGTCAGAGGCGCTATCTGTTTCATAGAAATTAGAAATTCGCTGAGGAGAAGATGTGAGTGACTTATAATTTATTTATTATTTTTATATTTCAGTTTGTAGATTGCTGCCTTCTGGTGCAGAATGCATCCCCTCCTACAGCCATCCAATCAGGACTGCCAAAATTAATCTCAGAGAGAATGCATTTTAATGAACCGCCTTCATCTCAAGCCAGACTGAGAAATGCACAGGTCCCACAACTGTTAGCTGTTGCAAGGCAGCAGGAAGACCAGGCTGTACTCTAGTTAGTCAAAATGTGGGCTGATGACGTCATTTTCAGTTGTCATTCCAAAGGTGAACGTGTTGAGTATCCTACCTGTGTTATCTTGGCTTTCCTGGCTGATCGCTGGGCTAACGGTTTGGATTGGCTGGCTGAAGACCGACGCCGACCTCTGTCCTTGACTGGGACCACGGGTCTTTACGGAACCCGCAGTTGTTCTGGTGACGGCTCCAAGACCCAAACGGAGGCCTCTGCCCGAACGAATGAGACTTCCACTTCCTCCGACCTGTGTAACTGTCCTGCCCTGCAATGCATCTTCGGAGGAGATGCCTTTTAAACTGTTGGATCGCCCCACCTAAAAATCAGAATCACTACATTTATTGAAAGGATTGAAGTGACAGATTCATTACATTTCCTGACTTCCGCAGCACATATTCTAAAAAGAATTGCATTACATTTGCAGAAGAAACAGCCTGTTTTCCCTTCTTATGTTTGGAAATGAATCAATGGGGACAAACCTTTCATACACACATTGCGCTGAGAGTTAGTGCCAGATAAAGCTATTTAACACAAATTTTAAAAAATGGTAATGTTAAGGCGATAATGATCAGCGCTTGGACTTTGAAAAAGATACACATTATCAACTATGTGTCAGCAATACATTCATAGTAAATAAAATTTGCCAAATATGCCAATCATGGCACATAACATTTTTTTTAATTATTTAATGGCAAAAGGTGCTATAGAAAAGAATAGAAAAAAATCTTTATTGTCTGCTTAGGAAAAACTGCCTTTGGCTCAGCAGTACACAAAACAAACTGAGAAGAAAATTACAAATGATAAGACAAAAAACAAAAGCAAACAAAAAGATATGTTGATCAAAAATGTATTTAAAATGTATTAGCTGCTATAAAACATCATATTCAGAAAGTTTAATTAACTTCAAATTTCTGTATCAAAAAGTTATTTTTTTATTGGGCTGATGTAATATTCTAATCTTAAATGTGTTTTTATTAACTATTGAAAAAAATCCTCATAAAATTAACAATAAAGGCTTGAAAACACCAGTCTGACTTTTTCTTAAATATTCCAACTTATTCCATATTAAGTTGGAATTTAGTTACTGTGATTTAGTTACTGTGGACAAATCACTGCAGCAAATTGAGAAGAGATACTTGAATATAAATCTCAGTGCAAAGATATAGAGTTGATCGCATATATCTAACTCACCTCAGATGATGTCCCATAGAAGTTCTCCACCCTGCCGCTCAGTTTCGGGGATGCATTGTGGCTGTGTGCATGTGCTGGGGGAACTGTGTTTGTGTTTCCAGGAGTCCTAATGCTCCTGTTTTGCAGCCCTGGTGGGAAACTGTTCACCTGCATCTCTTGGCGATATTTATCGTAGAGTGGGTTGGAGGCACTAAGTACAGGGGTTCCTCGGGTTTCAGCGTCAGGGTTTCTGCGCAGGTCTTTAGATGGATCCTTAAAGGCCGCTGGTGGTTGGCTGTTAGTGTAATTCGAGAGTCTGGATGGCAGAGATGAGACCTGATATGGTCCATCAGCAGCCTGGAGTTTAAACTGAGGATTTTTTCGAACAGACGTTATGATCTTGGGGCGGATTCCTTTAGGTTTAAGTTTAGGTGATGGAGAGTTCTCTTTAGGGTTAGAGTTAGAGGAGCTCTGCTGGATGTTAAGAGGCGCTTTTGGGATTCCACTTGTGCTTATGTTTGCTTTCACTGGAGCTCTCAAACAACTGTTGCCATAGCCCTGAGCTGAGGTTGGTACAGCTGGGTTGCATCCTGATGGGATGTGCCTAGAAGCTCCAGAGACATTCCTGGAAATGAGGTACATAGAGGGCTGCCTCCGTGGTGAGCCCTGTGGTGTCCTGAGAGGGGATTGAGGCGGGGTAGATGACCTGGATTCAACTCCAGTCTTGTTGGGACTGGAGCAGTTCCTTCGATAAGTGAGGTGAGCCTGAGGTTTGTTTTCCAGAGTGGGTGTGTTGGAGGGACCAGAAAGATGTTGTGTAGTTGTAGTTGCCTGTTTTTCCATGGGTGGAACCTCCCTATGGGATGCCTGGTTAGTCTGTCTTAGCTGGGAGATAACACTCATGTTGTAAAGGTGGGAGAAGTCTGATGGTTCCCTTAAAGCAGATTTTGTAAACTTTCTGCTTGACCTGCTGCTGTGTGACTCTGGTGATGCGTTGTTGGAGGAATGCAGCACTGTTCCAGTTTGTTGAGTTTTAGGCTCTGGCAAGTTCCTGTCTCTTATCATCTCTGACTGGCAGAGGGGTCTGACAAGTTGTTGGCGTCGAGGCGGCAGCACCCTCTCCTCAAATCCAGTCTTTCTCCTTTGGCCCAACGCTCCATCAGAAGACCTTCCATTTCTATGATGACTCCTTTCCTCCAGTCTCTGTTCCTGGCAATAGTATTGTTGACAGTCGTAACTCTCTTGAGGACGAAATGGTGGGGAGTTCTGATTGGTGTCTAGGGAAGCTGCCCTTCTGCTGGTCTGGGCTGAGGTAGTATAATTGGTGTTGGGAAAAAGGTTTGTCTTGGGGTGGGGTAGGGAAATAAGAGATGCTTCACCGCTGGAATCCAGAGCACTAGACAGACTTCCACCAAGAGCAACAGCTGACAGACTGGAAACAAATACATTTGTCTCAGACTTGGATTCTTTCAGACCCCCTGTCCGTCTATCCCTGCCTGTTCTGGTGTCTCTTTTCTCGACTGAGCCTGTCACATATGTATCCAGCTCTTCAGTACTGTGACAGGCAATGCGTTTGTCTTTGCTCCTCTGTATTCTGCTCTCTTCTCTGTTGTGGTCGTAGTTTCGTCTGACACCGGTTGAAGTAGAACTGGCTGTGGAACTTGAGGATATGGACATGGGACCCTCATCCTTACCATCTCTCGTGCTTTCTCCATCATCTTCCTCTTCGTTATGCTCCTCCTGACTTTGGTTTCCTAAAAATGTGTGGATTTCAAATTCTCTGAGCTCAGGCTCCATACATTGCTGTTCAGATCCCCAGATTACAATTTTGTCTGGAGAGTCACTCTGACGAACCAGTGGAGGAATAGAGCTTGTGTTGTACCCTGTAACCTCAACCAGACCCCCACCTTCTTGGTCAGTGGCTGAAGTTATTTGATTGGCGTTATCATCTCCTGATGGGGTGAAATGGGTTTTATTTCCAATCTTCTCTCCTCTATCAACACTGACCCTCAATCCATGAAAATTAGTTGGAATGCTCATCTTTGACTTTTTTATTAAACACGTTCAGGGGTTGAGGCCATTTACAGAGTTTTAAGAGTTACTTTAATTTTTGCTCTTCCTGATCAGGGTCAGTGTTTTTAGAGTCATTTGGCAGAATTATCCAGGAGTTGGTTATCATCTCAGGAAGTCTCTCTCTTTCTTTAAGGTTGCCACACAACTTGCATTTAGATTGAGTTATTTAAGTGATGTTAATGGGTTTAAGTGAAGATAGAAGTTTGATAAATCTGGAAGAAGAAACACAAAGGAAACTATTAGAAAGAGCAAATAAGTTCATAAAATTCAACCACTTCTGATAAAATCATCAGATTTTGTCCCTACAGAGTTCCAGAAATAGTTTTTTTGTCCCCAGTGCATCTTTAGAATAGCAGCTGTTAATTTGCCCACAGTCCTATTTTCTTTATATTTGTAAGTTATATCTTTAGAGGGTTCTTTGACACAAAACTTCTCCACCCAAGGGGAGTGGAGAATGTGGGGAGTCATCAATCAATGTGTCCATAAATGTATAAAGAAATAAAATCAGAACTTCACCATAAACACAGTTTTTGTAGAAATGATTACTTCACTGCAACACTTGTATTTGATATGGCAACTACAGAGTTGATCAACAGTAATAGTAGTTAAATTCAATCATACTTGAAAAGTGTGGAAAAGGTTTCTATCAGACTAATTGTATCATTTATACAATTTACATTAAATCAAATCTTGATGTCAGTATAAAATACACAGTAACACAATACATTCAAGGAGAAATTATGTTTCTGTATAAATATACATGTACCCATTTATACAATAAATCCAAAGAAAGATAGTGTTTATCTAGAGAATTCATGAATATTTTATATTAGTAAAATCAATACTTTGTGGTGGGGTTGGTGACTTAGGATAGCTTCTAAAGAAAATGGCACCAAAGGTAACCTCTTTGGGATGAATGAAGGTCAGCACATCAGACAGGTGTCAATGCCTATGCATGATACAACACCTTCAAAACAAAAAACCTTATCCATGCTATGAACACAGAAATCAAATACTATGTATATATTGTCTGAATCAGAAGTGGTACCAGGAGGTCTATGTTTTGCACCACAAATTGCATAGAATAATGGAAAATGACAAAATGTTATGGCTACAGAACAATATCTCTTTCATATGGATTCTTCTTCTCCCTTGAGCTGAGTAATCCTGCATACAATATACAAAGACGGTGCAAAAAAGTAAGTAAAAATACAGCAGCGCTGGGAAAGCCATTTAGTTTCAATCTTAACATGAGTTATAGCATGTTATGCCTCTTAGTGTGTAATTTTTTATGAGCAGTGGGGCTGTGGGAGCAGAAAGAGCCATGTGAGTTGAATATGAGCACAGTGTCTGTGCTTGAATTTAATGAAAGGATTGAGTAGGCAATGGGTGACTTCGGAAGGATGTATTGTCTGTATCATCCAATACAGATTTTTCCGAAGGAGTGAGAAAGTTCTGGCACAACAATAATGCCAATGTTGTGGGTTTATTTTTGTTATTTTTTTGTTGCAGACATTTAGTAATATCTTAAATTAAGATACACAATTACTGGCCACATACAATTTTCTTTGAACACAGGCTGCATCTGTGTAATTTTATTGTCTTCTTTAACAATTCCACTGAAACAAATATGGTAAAAGCATTTTTTAGTGCAGGATGAATCATACGTATACTGAAATGCAAAAAAAAGAAAAACTCACACATACAGAATAAATTTGACACTTTTATGCTATTCCAATTTCATGTGTGGTTATTAAAACGCGGCCTGCTGATGGATCCAGATGTTTTACATCTTTATCAAATCGTATAAAACATATTGGTTTATGTTCTTTTTTTTTCCTCCATCAACTGTCCTTGTACACCACATCATGCATCTTCCTTCACTTTCCATTCTGTTTGCATCATTTCAGAAATTCAAGTTGAGCCCTCACCTAATTATTTTTCCAGCAGAGGTGTCTGTTCTCATCAGCAGGTCCTTTTTTCATGTATCTGATAGCAGGCATTTTAGCGAAATCACTGCTAAGATGGCAGCTCACTCTGCCTCTGGCTTATTTGCAAATTTTTTCCAAATACACAAGAAAGGAAAGCATCAAATAGAATATGTTTTCCTGATGGTCAGTTGGTTATGTGAATTTGGTACTGAGCAAAGAACGATCTATTTGAAAAAGACAAGAAAAAGTGCAAGTTCTTTTATTATGTGGAAAGATTGCAGTTATTTTTTTGACTTCTCTGTAGTTTTCTGTTTTGCTTCAAAAAGAGAAATAGAAACCTAATTTGTGTTACATACAAATAACAACAACAGGCAATCTGCCCACTGTTTGTCCCACTTTGCTCCTGTGTATGTTGCTCTCTATCAAATAATTAGCTGGTTACAAAACACACATGGAAAACTCAAAGTGGTAGGGAAAGGAGGAGGAGGCTGAATTCTCCGAGAGGACATGGTGCCAGATTGATTACAGCGCTGATGTACCACCGAAGCGTGTGCTGATGACAGCAATCTGAGGGAGGCTGAGTGCTCTGCTCAGTCGCAGCTCCAGTACCTCAATAAACTGCATTTCAACAAACAACCAGGCTGACAAAAGGCCAATTTGGTATAAAACAGAAGAGTGTGGAGAATTGATGAACAAGTCTGACAATTTGAATAAAAATATTTATTTCAGTGCAATACATTAAATAAAAAATGTGAGAAAAATAAAAACATTTGGCTCTCTTTCTTTGTTTTGACATAAAGAATACAGTTTATAAGGCAACTTGGGCATATGTGCTAAGTAGGAGCCAAAATGTTTTTTTCTTTCTGTGTAAACAGGGATGGTACCAAATTTTGCAGAACGTAGCCCATGTCATGCATGATGAAAGCATGACCCAGGAGGAGCTGGTACTTTGATGTTAAGTTCTGTTGCAGATTTTGGAACATAACTTTTATGTTTTTAAACAAACCCAATTAAGTCGCTCATGACATGAACCAGATCTTAACATAATGTGAGCTGAAAATGTAAAAGAACCGAGAAAAGACCCATCTTAATTTGACTATCAGGATTCAGTCTGAGTGGGTGAGAGACTGAGACATAATCTGACGTGGGAGGGATCAGACTTGCACATCGGTGAAAGAAGAATGTTGCTGAAGATTTCTGATTAGGCTGACGGTGGGGAACGTGTAATGAGAATCACTATATGAGCTTTACGGCCCCGTTTATAATGTGACTTACCGACTCAAACCCAAGAGAGGAGAGCAGAGCCATTATTGGAAATCCCTGACCACAAATAAGGCTCATTAGTAATGAATTGCTCACACTGATGAACATGGGAACCTGTACTTCCGCTTTAATAAAATTCTTCTCTCCAGACAGACATAAGTGAATCTCAAGATATAAGCACTGATAGAGAGTATAGGAGACTGCCAAAGCATTTTTTTCATTTATTTTAAACTACTGGCAAAATTATGGCGTAATCAAATGCAGTTTGAAGGAACAGGAAATTAATGATTAGTTAATGAGGTTTTTTTAACCATGGACAAATCTCCTAACTTACTGAATTTGTTTAATTAAAAAAAAAAAAAATATGATGTAAAATGGATGTTCCTGAGTGCCTTGTAAAAGTATTCATATCCAATGAACAATTTATTTCTATTTTGTCTGGTTGCTATCACTAAATCCAGTAACTTTAAGGGGTATAGAGCAACAGAACTGAGTTCATAACTGTGAATTGAAAGGATGTATTGTTTTTATTTTTTACAAATTAACCTCTTGAATTTGTCATTTAATTTTAATAAAATCCAGTGCAACCTCTTAATCATTTTTGATCTCAGTTTAAATACAGCTGTTCACAGCAGCCAGGTCAAAGACAGTGCTGTGGAGAAGTTTAAAGCAGGGTTAGGTTAGAAAACAATCTAAACCTTCAATACACCAAAATGGTGGCAACATTATGCTGTGGAAATGCTTTTCTTAAGAATTTATTTAATGCCACAATAAATATGACTTACTTCATGTCTGACAATCCCAATAAAATACAAGTTTGATGCTGTCAACTGACGAAATATGAAAAAGATCAAGTGGTATGAAAACTTGCATGAGACAGTAGAAAGATGCTTGTGTGATCTGGCATGTTTTAAATCATTTCTTTCTTTCCTTTGCACAGAGGTTGTTCTGAGAAAAACAGTTTACAGTTAAGAAAAGGTAAATCAAAGCGAAGTGGCAAATGTTCGCATTGTTTTATCTAAAAATCCAAAAATTCTTTGAATTGAGCGTTGCGCTCACTTTCTTATTTTGTTATTTTGCAGCATTTGTTTCCATTTTCAGACACACACACACAACCTCTGAAACAATACAAAGCCAATCGAATGCTAAGGCACACACTCATGCCCGACATGCATTTCCTCGGCATCTTTGTTGTTCGTCCAGCAGCACAAGCTGCCATTTGTCTTTGGCACTTTGCTTTACTCCTCCCCCCACTGGCTAGCAGACAGGTTTTATAGCTCTGTGGTCCCCAAGGGGGACACCAGCAACACTCTCACACATATATTCCCATCTCTTTCATCCACACTTGTGTTGAGATGTGAATTCCAGCACTTAAAATAGAAACAAACGAGACGGCACAGAACAATGACGTCTGTTTGTGTGTATCACCATAAATCGTGACTCCTGAATATTTATACATGACATAATCTGATTTAGCACCTGGTTTGCATTAAAACTGGCTGTCCAGAAAGGTGAAACTTTGTTCAATGCACTTAATGTTTTATTTATTGCATAGTGGTAGTAAATCTAATACTTTGCTGCTTAGCACATTAAAACAGACATAACAAACAAAAACAGAACATTCCATGAAAGTCATCCAACAGGTAACAGCTCAGACAATCCTCAGACAATCGTTGCCTGCTCCTCCTATATGTGCTTGCAGCACAATACAGGCAGAAATAGCAGTGGAATGGGCTAAATGCTTCATTATCACGGTGCACAATAGACACCCCGTTTGCAGAATCTCACAAGACGATTCACTGCAGTGTTGCTGAGCGTTAAGTCAAGGGATAACTCCTGGGATTTACCATCTCATACAAAAAAGAAGCAAAACAGCGCAGGAAACGACATATAAATAGTCTTGCAGCTTTTCTCTTTATTGATTTGAACTGGTTTTCCTTTTCTGCATCAAAAACAACAAATGTTCCACTTTGCTTCTGTAGTCTGTGGTTCACACCATATTCAGACAAGCTTTGTCCTTACAGTGATTTGTTTTATGCCTCTCTTATGAAATTTTTTGTAAGTTTCTGCCGTGCTGGTCCAGCCAATCAAATCTTTCATCTTATTAATGAAGTGTTTATAAGGGCAGGGTGAGGAAATCAATCCCATTTCCATCGTTCTAAGGCGACACATCAGCAGACTGCAGCTTTGCTTTCTGTCTCTCGGCACTCCCACATTGTTGGGGGGACAGTAACAGGATTTATTGAGAATCTTGGGTCAGAGTGGGTGGTCATAGTTAAGTGAATAAGGGGGATATGGAAATCAGATCATCTCCAATAAAAGCTGATTTATCTCCTTACCGTGTGAAGGCATACGTCACTGAATTCGTTGAAAAAACAAATATATGTATTCTACTTTTAAAGTAAAAGGGTCTTTTTGATAATAAATTCCTTTATGGTCATGGTTGAATGTGTAAAAATGTGTAAAAGTTCAAGGCATGAGAATAATTCTACACACTGGATCCCTATATCCAGATTTGATGAAAAAAAAAAGAAAAGTTGTCACTCGCAAGTACAGGTTTATGGCAAAAAGGCAATGATTGTGCTATATACTTCATATTTTTTTCATTCTTGCCTTTGACAATCACCAGGAATCAATTTTCACTTCATAAGGCAGTTTTTTTTCTTCACCATCTTATTTTGCTGAATGTAATGCACATTACCTTGCAAGATGATGAAATTCAGACAGAGCCAAAAGAGAAGAGAAAATTAAATTGGGGTTTAAGTTATTAAGATGGGACAAACTGATATTGGTCAAGCGACCGACGCTGTTGTAAACGAGCAGATGCAGAAACAGTGAAAAAGGAGATTGTGAGAGAGCAGTCAAAACACAGACTGACATCCGTCGCACTGGTGACAGCTTGAAGGAGGCGTGAAACGAGGCTGCCTGTCCACACCGGTAGATGGTGGCTCTGCATTATTATTAACAAAGCCCCTCCACCCTCAACCCTAATGCCTGTCGCAGAGTGAGAAATGTTAACTCTTGCATGCCTGAAACTGTATGGGACAAAGAGAGGAAAAAATGTGCATTACATTCAAGCTGTGAAGAGTATAAATAAAGAGAAGCATTCTTTGTTGGACTCTGAGGAGGCTGCAGACATTCACAGCCAGACATTAAGATGGAAGGGTAAGAGGCTGAGTCACCTTTGTTTTTTTTTAAAGAAAATACAGTCTGAATGATGAAGCACAAAGGACGAACGATTGATGGGAACTAGTGGGGGTGAGAGAGGATTCTAGATAGCACTGCTATGTGTAAATGTGAAATGTGTTGTAATGTGAAAACCCTTGATGTGTGGGGGAGGGAAAATGGTGAGAAGTGAGTAAAAAAAATGAAAAACGAGGGTTCAGGAAGGACAGAGGAAAGGAATATATTAAGAAAAGAAGAGACTATTTTCATACTGGGGGAAAAGTGCTTAACAGAGCCATGAACTCCTTTGGGGTTGGGGGGCGACATCTCACATGCACAACTGTTCTGGCGAACAGTTTTATTTTTAGCAACACGGACAAGGCTGAAAAACAGAAGTGGATAGATGCAAAATATGAAGAGGGCTCTTTAAATATTGATCATGTGGATTTCTGTCATCTTGCCAATTTGTGAAACGGGCTTTCAAGTAGCTCTGCACATAAAAAGAATTGTTCAAGTAAAGGCTCCAGATTTCTTGCTCTTGTTACCCAAATGAGCTGACTCTGTGCCCTTGAACTGACTGCTGACATTCTGTAAAAGGTTGCACTCAAGTGAAACAATGGCTTTCATGCTGACTCTCCACAGCATAGGGACGTGCATGTGCGTATGTGAGGAGGCGTGTCTCTCCCCCGCTCACTCCTCATGTCTTGGCCATGACTGCAGGGGAGGAGCCACGGTGGACTCGCTACCACCTTCCAGACAAAAGCAGTGTGAATTTGAAAACGCAGATTTGAGTGTGTGTGCTTACTAACATGCAAACAAAACACGCTGAGATTTATGTATATATTGACAAAAGTGGGCTAGGAAGTTGCTACAACAATACAGTTGTCAAACTAACTGTAGCAAATCTTCAACAAGTTCTAAGCCAGTGGGATTATTTGGTATTATTGTTGTTATTTAGGAAAAAAAAAATCACTTTATGTATGCAACAAATCTTCAACAGCTAGAAGTTTCTCTTTTAAGATAAGGACTGCTAATGTTATGCAGTTAGTTTTATTTTAACTGTATATTATTTTTTCCCCTTTTTTGTTTGTTCTCTTTTTGTGCTGTAATCCTTTCATGACAAAGCAACAGCAAAAAACAGATTGAGTCAAAGTCAATGTTGGTCAAACAATAAAGATTGATTGGTGAATATTTAATTCAAGAAAACTTTATAGCATGCACTAAGAGTCACACTGACACACTTTCTGTGTTTCTTCTCAGTTTTCACAACTGAACTCTTTCCTATCCTCCTTCTCCTTGTTTGCCCTTTAGAATATCCTTGAAGGTTGCACTAGTGTGCAACACTCCTGGGCTTTTCGACAAGCGTTCTTACCCGTAGAAACACATGTATATGACATCTGAAACAGATGGCTTCTGTAAAATACACACTCACAGACATGCACATTCGCAGCAGTGCACACTGTGTTCTTACTGAATTGATCGCAGCTGAGATATAGCTGAGGTCAGACATATTGTATCAATCATGCAAACGTCAGCATCCAGAAAGGCATGACAGCAGACAATTGAAAGGTCACTCACAGGCAGCATCGTGTCAGCCTACGCGTTAACATGACAGGAAGGGTTTGCTGAGGTTTAACAAAATGAACTGGATGATCCATAAATGTGGAAAGCTTGTGATACTGGAATCAATAAACACTATGAAGTGCACTTATCAGACACATTTTAATAAAAGGTTCTTAGTTTAACAAGTACCACCAGGCTTTAGTCAATGCAAAATCCTAAAGATGCCAATACAATAACTGGGGTGAAGTTGGTCTCAAATTGCTCTCCACAATCTCAAGGACAACATTATTATCAGAAACAAATCAACTATTAACAAGCATCATTAAGGTGTGAAACATATTCACTTGACCTTTGTTTGATGCTTCACGTCAACACCTCAGGTTCTCAGGGTTTTCAAGCAACACAATGAAGAGACTGAAAATAGTTTTGCAAAAGTGTCAGAAAAATCCAACAACCACAGCTTGGATTTTTCCTGCCTTAAAGAGGAAGGTATCAGATAGGAAGGTGAGGTTTTAATTAATGTCCTTCCAACAGAGCTGGATCAAGGTTGTATGAGGCCCTGGGCAGAATTTTGTTCACCTTAATTTAAGCCATTCACCCAGAACAGCTCAACCGACCTCCCTTTTGTATCGCCCTTGCTTTCTTTGTTTTCTTTGTTTTGTACATTCTCCAGCATTATATGCACAGAAAATGTTTTCCTGGCCCAAAGAGCTTTAAATTTCAGTAATTTCCAAATAGTCAAGGTTTAATTTCCAAATAGGTTTAGTATAGAGATGTGTATTGATACACTAAACAATTGTTTATTGTCAGATAAATATGGGAGATATGGGAGATTACTTTGTTTAAGATTCATTTTAAATATAGGGGCAGAACTTGTTACAGAAAAACAGTCTCAGCTGCTGCTACAGAGTGAGCACTCTGATGCTCAGCATAATCTTTTTTAGAGGTATTGTAATGTTGAATTGACAAAAATATAACATGAATATATATGGGTTTGTGCAAACATTTAGATCAATATAAACTGGGAAAAAACACATCTTTTACTTTACAACATAAAGGACTTGGAAAATTTGAGCTGCCTGTAAGACTATGTTCACACTGCAGCCTGAAGTGACCCAAATATGTTTTTTATGCCCTTGTGCGACCTGTATCTGATCTTTTAATGAGACTCTGAACAGAACAAATCCGATTTTTACAAATGCAACCCACGTGGTTCTAAATCTCATACGTATGTGATCTTTTCAAAGTATGACCTGTGTTTATGTGGAAAAAAGCAGGAAGAAAAATGTGGATTAAGTTGTTGATGCGCTGGCTCCAGTTGAACAACAACTTTAAAATTGAAAGATATTGTCCACTATTAGCAGACATGTTTGCTTCTGCAAACATTCAGCACAGTCTACATGTGATGTTACTGCTTCCTCTACTGCACATGCTTTAGGTTATTTGCAGTTCACACAAAACATCACATGGAAGTTGAATATATTTGAAAATGTGAACAACCACGCAAAAATGTTACAGATTTCACAGAAAAATCTGAATTGAGCATTAGGGCTTACAGCGTGAAGGTAGCCTCAGAAAACTTTGACACATGATTAAAAAAAATTGCAATGCAGAAAATATTGGGAAAGATCGCTCTTAGCTATGTACACCAACTGTACTATTTGCAAATAAATGTTGCTAAAGATCAAATGTTACTGGCTTTATTTGATTAAAACAGAAAACTATTTGTTTTTTGTGACTTCTCTCAATGTTTTTTTTTTCATTAACACAGTCACTGCAGACATAAAGGCATTCAAGAATTGTTCTGTGACTTATGATACAATCATCAGACTTATAAGTATTATTGCGAATAAAGGTATCAGCACAAAGTCCAGCAGTATAACTGATATATTCGTGAGCGTGTCAGTGTTTTTCTATTTAATTTATGATTATGAATATTTGCTGATTTTGAGAACCAGAACACCAAAAGTCCTGAATCAGATCATCTGCAGATCAATGTATTTTGTCACATGTACAGTTCAACCCAATTTCTTTGAGCCCCCCGACTCAGTGGTTGCAAAATTATACCCAGGGCCGAATCCTTTAAAATAAAAAATTTCAACATGGAAGTCATCACACTCTATCCAGACAAATAAGGTTGGAGCAATCACAACTGTAAATTAAGAAGGTAATTAAATAATTCTGTCATCGAGTCATAACCCAAAACTACATGAATATCAGGATGTTTTTTTGATCCTACACATGAAAATGAGGTAAAAATGAATAGAATCTGTTTTCACATGAACAACTCATCAGCACTCCTGCTGAAATCCATACAAATTTAATGCAAGTGGCTATTACCTCACTGTACAGTGGGTGATAGCTCTAGACTGCAAGTCAAGCCTGTAATTTATACAAGATCATAAGCAACACACACTCACAGATATCTCACCTGCTCCATCCATCTCATCAACCTGCATGACCTCACTTTTTCCTCCAATCCCGCCTGTATTATTTAACACTCATTAAAGAGCAGTCTCTTCTCCTTCCTTTTTTAAATAAACAAAACAATGACTTTAGTATTTAGCTGTGAACGAATTGATTCGGTAGAAGAAAAACAACAACAACAACAAGAAAATACATGTGCGACACATCTTAAAACCGCAACTGGCCTCTGCAAAAAAAAAAAAAAAAACATGCTTCGGATGTTTTCAGTATCGCCACTTACTTGCAAGGTTTTCTGGTGCTGATTCACGGAGGAGGTTGGCGGAAAACACAGCAGCTGCTTTTGGAAACAAAGCCGCGTGGCTCTGCTGCTTCCTCTGCTCTCGCTCAGGTTTAGGATGACATTTACGGTGCCGGAGGAGAGAGGTATGCTGCAGACAGGAGGAAAAGAAGGAGGCGAAGGAGGGAGGGATCTGGTGGAGGAGTGGTGCTGATGCTGCAGCCCACAGCAGGTACGTTTATACGCACATGCTCTCGTTTCATTTTCTTTATTCACTTCCGCCCTCTGCTGGTTCTTTACTGAAATATCCCTCGGTGCTCTGAATGAGATGAAATACTGTGCCTTACAATGCATACAAACCCATTTATATTCATATATTTATATGTATTGCAAATTTAAATTGTATTAAAAATTTTATATTTGCATTTTTGCTGTGACACAAATTCTAAATTCAGCAGATATTAAATTCATAGCTCAGGTGGGAGAATCTGTCTTAAGATCAGCTATTTGTCCTGCACTGAACAAATCTGGTTTTATATTAAAAAGAAGGTAAAAAATAATTTTAAAAAAGTCAATGTAGTCAATGTAGTTCTTAGATCTACTAAATGTAAGAAATTTAGTAGATGTCCAAATCAAAGTTTCCCACAAGTGATGTCGAGGAATCAGTGAACACAAAGAACCAGGTGAACTAGTCAGGAAGACCAAAATTGAATGTTCTGACCTACATGTCAATTATGCACAAAATATACTAATATTTGACAAAAAATATATAAATGAAAAATCAAGTGAGAAAGTGAACCATGCACAAGATTCCTTCATTGATAGTTGGAGCTGTAGAAATATGATATTTGAAGCTGGAAAGTGTCCATGTATGTGTGAGCCATGAATTAGCCTGCTTTTCCCATCTTTACAGAAAACTGTTTTAAAATGACAGTAAGATGAAATAATAAGAAAGCTGCAATTTTGTGCATCAGTGCAGTAAACTGAACTACTGCCACACTGAAAAAAAAACAGTAAAGAAACAACCCTTCTGTAAAATAAGAAGGAAATAAGCAATAACTGCTCACTGTCACTTCACATACTCCCTTTCTTGCATGGATAATACATTTTGAAATGTTGCTGTGTTCAAATGACCTTTGAAGCAACAATTAGGTGTATCATTCCCAGTGAAAGGTTGTGCCTCCCAAGAGTAGCTGTAGTGTGGAGCATTTGTAACTGAGTAATTATGCTTATGAAAGAAAAAGGACAAATGGCAGCAACCTTTTTTATTTATATCAAGGATACAAGGTTTTATTTGCAGAGCTCTGCTTATTAGAGGAATAAAATCAGTTTAAGACAACATAGAAGCTATAGAATCCACATGTTATGCAACTGCTCTTTTTCTTAAAAAAAGAATGTTTTTATCAATAAATAACTTAATACTAGAAATATACACACCTTATGTACACAGTTTTGATTATACACATCTAATTATTGACTGCCATCTTGTTTTCAAGAAGCAGTGTCAAAAGTCTGTATTCAAGGACTGGTATCCTTCATGTTTTAGTGGGGTTTTTTTTCACTGATTCTTCACTCCTGAACCGGTTTATTAGGTCTCTGCAGAAGTTTGACATGTTGCGAAGGTAGTTTGAATCAGTTGTATTGGAGGAAAAACTCCTGTAAAACTGGACGGGCACCAGCCCTTGACGACTGAAGCTGCAAGTGGAGGGAAGGATAGTGAGTATTTTTGAATGACTGGATTTTCTCAGCTTTTTTGTGATAGTCATTGCTGTTTCATTTAATATTTTTTGTATAGTGTACTCCCGACCCCGTTAGGGAGAAGAGTGCTCAGAAAATGGATGGATGGATGTATAGTGTACTTATAAATACATTTTGAATAAGATGCACAGAAGAGACAACTCAAACAAAACATAGAAATATTTTATAGTCTTAAATCCAATTCTATAACATTGTGTGATCCAATGCATAAATTAAAACCATAACATGACCCATGCAAAGTGTATTTTTTATCTTATAAACAATAGACATGCTGCTGCTACATTGTTTTGGAATATTTTGCACCAGTTTAAATTGTTGCACTTCAATTGATTTAGCAATTGTTTCCAGTGTGAAGTAAATGCAATTTTGTTTCAGAGTTTATTTGTAACTGAATTGGCCACACTGGCAGGGAATGTGGAAGTTTATGAAGTTAATCTAAAATCTGTAATAACTGTACCTTTGCTCAGAGTTTGGTGAAACTTAAGAAAAGGTATAGAGCGAAGACTGAAATTATGTTCAAGAAATATTTATTGCAAAAAATATGTCTATACTTGAAAGGGAGTTTTTTACCCTTTCTCCCAAACACATTCAGTGACATTCAACAAGCAGTGCGATGAGAAGAAATCAGAGGACCCGTCCCTTAATATAATTAATATGAATAGGACAAAATTCAAAATGGACACTACTAACAGACTGAAGGATCAGTATTTCAAAATTAAACATTTTAAAGGTTTGGGGTAATATAATGGAAGCATGTTAAGAAATATGCTTACTCTTTTACCAAGATACAAGATCGTAGAGACTGAGGGTGTCAATTTGTGGTTAGTATAGTTTTCACATTAAAACTAGTTTTGTAAGTTATGTACATAAACAATCTTATAGAAAATGACTGACCCATCTCCTAAGCAAATTTTAGTGAAAAATTCAAATACATAATCAAAGACAATGGCTGGTCAGCTTAAAATTTATAAAAAATGCCCTTTCTACTGAAATAACATCTCAAAATATTTTTTTTTACTATGTTCCTATGAACATTTTTTAGGTAAGTAAATGATGCTGCTGACTACTTTAAATCATTGTTTTCCCCAAAGGTTACATAGCTAAAGATCCACTGACCAGTTTCAAACAAAGCACACTGTGGTAACACATTTTATAAAGTACTGAGATGGTTGTCTGTTCTTCAGATTTATGTAGACATTATGTTTTAATATATATAAAAAATCAATCTATGTTTAGAAAATATTCTGGCAGCACAACATTAACCACTCCACAATCTTACTGCTAGTAATTTAACCTACAAACACTCCAACTCAACATGTAGAGGAACTTAACATGGCTGTACCTTACCTCTCAACTTCCATTAAACATTAATGTCTCTAATGAAAGCCCTTCTTCCACAAACAGTCAGGCAGTAATGAATAGCTGAATCATGAGACCACGCAAAATACTGACTCCACTGAGTGTTTCAGTTTGATTTTCTGCAAGGCATTCATCACCACTTGACTGTAATGTGAACAGGACCTACCTGGGAGTGTGACAGTTTACATTTTTGTAGCATAGCTTTCCCCCAAAAGGAGAGATGAAGAAGTGGACTGTCAAAAACCCTTCTACAATGACAGCCTGGTGTCGGGGCAGGTGAACGTGGAGTGGTGTATTATAGTCCCTTCTAAAACCCCCTGTCGTTTTCTTCCCTGACATCCAGGCCATTATTGAGAAAAGCTTCTTTCTCTATTGACATGGCTTCCAATTCATGATCAAGATTAAAACCATTCATCTCTGTTACAAGAGATATGCGAGCGGAGGTCGCCTCAGAGCTGTGATGAATGCCATAACCGAAGTAGATGACTAAACCTGCAAAAAAGGAAAAAGACAAAATTTTGCTTGTATTATACACACTCATGATGAAAAATCTGGAAAAAGTTTAACTGGGCTGTAGATAAAGTATGTTTTGATGTAAATGACATGTGATCAAGTCTTCATAGTTTGAGTTTTGCAATCCCTCTTAGTAGATATTTTTATGAAGACAATGCTAAAGAAATGACTTTTAACAGTACCTACCTGCAATTGTGATATCACATTACATTGTGCACAGTTCCAATCAGCTTTGCAAAGAAAATAATTTTTTAATGTTCAACATAAAAATAATGTATAATAACAAAAGATGTATAAGTACCTATAGCCATCCAGATGGAAAATCTGACCCATGTTCCTCTGTCCAGTTGCATCATAAGGTAGACATTGACAAACATGCTTATGACTGGAATGAAAGGCACCAGGGGAACCTGGGAAACAGGACTGTATTAGCACACACGAACAACCTGGAAAATGTGTGCATTTATTTGAAAAAGTTAAAAACAAATACATTCCAAGAAAAATAATGTTTTGGAAATATTTTAAAATACTTATGTAACCACCCTCCCAAGGACAGCATAATATATAAAAATATATTGTCACTGCAATATCATTTTAATCAGTGTTATTATTGCCTGTTAGGATATTTTAAGTATTGCTCTGAAAGTAGTTATGAGGATGTTTAGAAGACCATGTATTTGCAAACATTTTTTGACTTACAGACATGCATGCATGAGAGGCAAGTTTTTGTGTTTTTTGAAAAGTGGCTATGGAAACAAGATCTCTACATGATGTCATTTGTTTTCCTGTTTTACCTATTTTTAATTGTATTTATAAAAAATTGACCCTTGATGAAATGAAAAAAAGATATGACATTTTACAGAAATTTCTAAGGTTGATTACAAATGCAGTATATCTCTTTAGTATAAAACTATTTCAGAAGTAAGGATTAGGCTTTAGGCCACTGAATAAATTTACTCAAATTAAATACAAGATTTTTTCACTATGTTATTTGAAACTAAAATAAACAAGGAATTTATCGTAAGCTTTTGCACATTTTTCGTCCATCATAGCCAAAAATGAGCAAGATGGAGATGAATGTTGAATTGAATTAGCATGCCATAACACTGAAAAGGTCTTCAAGCCTAACCTTGAAGGAGAGTATTGTTTTACTCTCAGGCTGCCTCCAGATTATGAAAACCACAACAAGACACACCATGAAGATCACACTCAAGGCTACCATGTTCCATGAGGCGAAGCCTCCCTGCACGGCCAATATACTGAAGGCCAGGATCAACATTCCTGCAGAAGGACGTATGAGAGAGTTTGTAAATTCAGATAGACATTATTTAATTTTAGACTTAGTAGATCTATTTAATGTACGCAAAACCAGCTGATTTTATGTCATGTTAAGACTTCTCATAAAAAGACAAACAGGCTCTTAAGACTAATTATTTTTCTGCTTTATCTTGCATGAAAACATACCTATGACAGAGGTACAAATGTTAACAGTGAAGCCTGACATTGCGGACGGCTCGGGGTTGTTTGGAAACAGAAGAGTCTGGAAACTGAATCTCTCTTCCACATCATGAAGAATACCCATACTGGGCACACTGATCCCATCACTGGAGTCTGCCTCATCATGGGTATTGGCTATCTGGTACACTGGGCTGTGGATTTCTGGCTGGTATCTGGAAAAAAAGACCTACACATTAGGACATTTCTCAATTAGTGCTTTAAATATAAACACTACATATTCACTGCTGCTGTTCCAATCATGACAATTTAAACCAAATGTAAGCAAATGTAAAGCAGCAGTGACCCTTTGTAGAAGCAATGTCAATTAAAATGGGAGCAGTAGCCAAGTTGCTTCAGTTTGTGACAGCTCAACCACAGCTGATCTGTCACAAACTGCTCAGCAAACTGCTCATGAAAAACATTTTTATCATATGTTTTTCATATGAAACATATGAAAAGTGAGTCAAATGTTCAGCGTTATAACATATTCACAGAGAACACAACACTTTAGTTAAAAATCCAATCAAAATTGAAAAAAATTAGACTGCATATTTGGATAAAACATTTCTTTTCTGAAAGTTACAAAAATAAAAGGCAGGAAATTTAAATTTAGAATTTAAAAAATAGAGTACACAGATTCGGTTCTATAATATGCAAATATTAATTAAGTAAATGTTGAAACATATTTACTCCAAATCCCACTAAGCTGGTTACTAATGTCATAAAATACCCCCAGTTTATGTGTTTTTTAATATTTAGAATAAACAATTTTGCAACTCAATCAGTATTTTTTTTTCTTGTAACACAAAGTAAAAGAATAAAAAGAGTCATGTGAAATCAAAACTCCAATTTTACATGTGTTCTGTTTTGTTCCAGTGAGACTTTTATAATCCATGAAGAGTCAACTAAGTAAATTTTTCTTTGGTTTCCACCTAGAATTTTTGAATAAAACAGTCCAAACTGACCTTAGCACCAGCACACAGGCGGCCACTAACGTATAGGCCAACAGCGTTCCTATTGACATGAGGTCCACCAGGTCCTTCAGGTCAAACAGAAACGCCATGATCGCTAAAAATGATTAAAAAAAAAAAAAAGCAACAAAGGGCTCCTGTAAGAATGGTGCAAGCTTGAAGATATATAGTTTTTAACGAGCAAAATTTAAAAAGTACTCAAATATTTTAACATTGATGGAGATCAAATTTAATAAACATTCATTATGGTATTTCTTTCATAATCTAATTCTGACTGAATAATTTCTGTGAATACATGTCTCAGAAATTATTGATATACGATCTATTATGGAAGTGTTTCAACATAATGCACAGGATAATGAGTACCGGTAAATGAACTTTTATGATCATGTTAAGATCTATTATGTTGAAGCCTTTGGTTCCATTTATTTCCAAAGAAATTTAAACCAAACAAATCTGTTTCTGCCCTGACAAAGTTGATGACGGTCATGTTAATTTAAAAAAATTATTTAGTTGATGACACCGTCATCAACATGCCATAACACCTGCCATGTCATGTTAATGACAGTGTCGTGACAGTCTTATTCACAACTTGTCAAATAAAGTGTTGCCTTTATTTGACAAGTTTTAGCCATATTTTGACAATATGGCTAAAAAATTGTTATAACTTTAGAAGAAGAGCATCATGGTGGTAATGTACTGAAATGTTGCACATTTTTTAAACTTTTAAATTCTTCCTTATTTTATTTTTTGAATTATATTTAATCCATAGATGCTATTGCCAACTGCTCTCAATAAACTTAATTATCTAAATTTGCTCTCTTTTAGATCTTTTGTTCATATTTCCCCTATAGTTCTGTTGCCGTTTTCATAACTCTGACTCTTCCTGGTTTGCATTTCCTACTCCTCTTACCAGACAAGACCCCAGCTGCAACGGTGGAGTTTATGGGGGCCTTCCTTTCGCTGACATGGGCCAAAAAGGAGAAGAGAAGGCCATCTCGTGCCATGGCAAAGATGATACGGGGTAGAGGGAACATGGAACCCAAAAGACTGGGGTAGAGTGAGGAGGAAAACATTTGATTTGGGAGATAGTTGTGGGTAGGTAGAGGGAAATATAGGGAAATAAAAAAAAAAAAATGCCAGCTTGAAAGAAAAATGCCAGGCATGTATGGATTGGAAATGTGAGGCAGAAAATGCGCAACATGGAAGCAGGGTGGAGTCAGTATTATGCAAGGGGACATGATGCTGTTTGTCCAAAGTTTTTTGGACGATGCCATGGAATCATGCAAGGCTCCACATGCTATTATTCTACATTGCAAATTGTGTTTATGTATTGAGACATGCAGCTTTGCTTAGTGGATTTGTTATTACAAGATGCAGGTTCAAAATATTACAGACAGTATGAGCTGTGATAGACTGATATTAGGACTGATAGGAGGAATAACACAGTTAGACTATAATAAGTTACACCAGTGGAAGTTATTGCTTGAAGAGCACCCAAGGCAAGCAATGCTTGCCCATAAGAAAGCCATACTTTTTAAACAAAGCTCCACAGATTGCAAAAACACGATTTTTTAAATTTCAAGGGTTGTGTATCTCAGTGTAGCATCAAGGGTCTGCAGGGGCTTATCTACCTACAAACCCACCTCCCTCCCCTCAGTCCATCTTCCACTGTCTCCATATGCATTTGTCAATTTTTTTCTATCAAGCTCCACCACTGAGCAAGCCCTTTCAAGAGAAGGAAACAGAACCCTGGCTATAAAACAGTTAACAAGACCCTTCAATGATCAGGGAGCTGATTTCTGCCAGGTGTTAACATCTCCAGATGACCATCAGGAACATTAAACCCAGCACAACTCAGTCCTTAAGCATGGAAGGAGGCTACAGGATGCAAAATTAAATACATGCATGTTAGTATCTCACCTGCCCCTGTGCCTGAGGCAAAGGTTGCAGTTAGTGGGGTTTTGGTGCGAGGGCTGATCTCAGCCATGAACTTGAAAAGCAGCCCATCATCAGCCATCGACCACAAAACACGAGGCATAGGAAACATTGCACCCAGCAGGCTGCCATGGGGGGGAGACCAGGATATATAGTATCCACACTTCACTTACATCCAAGAGAATGATATAAGACATACATGAACAGAGACAACAACTCAAACATTGAAGAAACATAGAACAGTGTAAATGTAGCAGAATAAGAAACAACGTACATACAGTACTGTCAAAAAGTTCTGAGACCTCTTAGCTTTTAATGTTGTGCTTCCAAAGTGCCAGACTGTCGTGTTATTTACCTTTGATGCCCAATATATTTGATATTTATAGATTCTGCGGTAACTGAGCATGGTACAAAAAGAAAGTTATCTTTTCTAAGAAATCAGCTATTGCTACTTTAGTCAGTCTTACAATTTGTTTTATGTGTTAGTTACATTGTTTATAGATCAGAGTTGCAAGCAATAGACAAAAAGGTGAAATAAAACAGATTTTTATCAATAAAATTATTTATTTATGAATAAAAAATAATAATAAAATAAAATTATTTACAGCAACTTCCTTGACACCACTCTAAATTATTACAAAATTGACTTACTCTTCAAAAGAGGGAGAAAAAAACTGAGGTTGCTCAAAATTTTTAACAGCACTGTAATATCTTGTGTTCTGAGTATCAATGCAGACACATGCAAGAAAATGTTAAATACACAGTCATTTAAAAAAATACCTCAAGTGAAATTATGCAACACACTTCATGGTAAGAATATAAATGATATATATAATTAACAATTGAAACTTAGCATAAGAAAAAGTGCTATTTAATAAGTCATTGTTACATAATCAGACGCTTATACAAATTATTGGTCAGTGGAGCTTTTATTTTTAGATAAGGAATCAAATTCCGTTTAAAGCTAAATATACGAACAGCACCCATATAAACACACACAAGCGTGTCTATATATGCCTGCAAATGCACGTCTGCATGTTTCTCTGTAGCCTTTATCACACGTGAGCATGAGCGTTCAAAAGACTGTATTCTTTATACAACGGCTTATCAGCACTTTTATTCTGACATGACTGGGTCTAGAAATATTTACAAGATCTGCTTTAGAGAAATTCAAGATGAGGCATCCAATAATCCAGTGAAAATTATGTTTTTTATAACAAATTGAAAATAGCAGTTGAAGGAGTTGTTTTCATATTAATGATACATTGAAAGATCCAACCTTATATTGACATGTTAATTCTCCAGCTTAGATTGTAGATATTTACTTTATGACATATCTGGAGAAAATGATCTGAAGTGCATATTTGAAAAAGACTGAAGTAAAAACATGGCACAGACATATGGAAAAGTTTATCAGGTGTGAAGTTCTTACCTGGTGGACAGAGCACAAAGAGAGCCTACAGCTACAGCATATTTGGCTCCTCCCCAACCTACATATTTAAAAGCTACAGGCAGAGGGCTGTTGCTGTCCAGAAGATAGTATGGCATCATGAGGGTGAGGGCAGCAGAAACACCAAAGTAAGCAACGAAACAAATCAGCAGCGAGGACACAATCCCAATAGGAATGGCTCTTTGGGGGTTCTTCACCTCCTCGCCTGAAGTTTGCAAAAATAATAAACACAGTTCAGTTTATCTCCAAACTCTGTGTTGGCCACTATTACTGGAAAGAAAAAAAAGCAAACAAACAAACCCAAAAATTTATATTTTGTAAAATGATACATTTATGTCACCTTCAAACATTCTGTATGCAATAAAACAGTATGTTTAGCAATAAATGACAAAATTCTCAAATTTGCAACTCAGAGTAGTTGAGCCTGAAACCCCTCCAACAGCTGTTGCGCCACTGTTGGCAAGATATTTTTGTGTTGGCAGGAGTCCAGTGCATGTGGAAAACTGTAAAACAGATGTATTTCAGACATACTGAAAGCATGTGTTTGTAAAAAATGAACAAGCAGGTTATATTCACTAAGGGATAATCATATTAAAACCTCAGTTAAAGGAAATTGGGTAAACATTTGCACAAAGACTTAGTTTAATGTTCTGGAGTGAGTCTGGATGACAAATGAGAGACTCAGAGACTGAGATATAAAGTATGTATCACTTCTGATGCATTTTGTACATCATAATGCATTTATGACACTACAAAACAACAAGCTTTCTTGGAATATGTGCAATAGACATGCTTCTAAACTTCAGCAATAATTTAGGGGTTTTCTCCATATTAGCCAAAAAACTTTGGGGAAAAAAAAGAACAAATATGTCAGAGAGCATGTAAGCTTCTATGTTCACCCCAACATAGAAGCCTTGGATCCATTACAGCAATCCACAAACATAATGCAGAAACACAAAGACCTATTCACATATGTACATTTGAGGCATTTAGAAAAAGTCTGGACAACATCTTCCTAAGCTGAATCTCTCCTTTTTGCGTCACAGCCTTTGGCATCATGCCATGTGCAAGAAGTGGACCAAATGCATTAAAAGTGCAGCTTCTCTCTCCCTGATTACTCTTATGTAATGCTAGAAACTAAAACTGTTCCAACTGCAGATTCTGTTTCATGCTCTATACCCCAACTCCAACCTATAAATGAAACCCTGTTAGAAAGTGAAATGGAAATAAGAGAAATGCTTAGATGGAAGTAGATCTATTTCAGACAATTAATTGAGAGCAAAGATATTCTGATTGGAAAGAAAGTTCTCACCAACATGTCAAAGTAGACTTTAAGGATAATATGCAAAGACTTTGATGTTATGAGTTGAAGGAAAGACTTTGTTGGGTGGCATAAAGGTATTTCTTACGTATCATTTCTCCAAGAAACACTATTTTAATTTCTCTACTTAAATCACAATCTCTAAAAGGATAATATAGCATAATGTAAACAATTTTTATGTTGGTTATGTTAGTGAAACAATGATATGGCATAACATGACCACTGACAGGTGATGTAAATGTCACTGATTTTCTGCTGCCAACATCTTGGTGCCAGATCCCATTGCACTGCTTGAGGTACAGTATCTCCTGGGCTCCAAATCTATAGGCAAGGGATCTTTTGGCAGCAAATGTGGGATTAACTCACAATTACACAGGTGAGCATATGGATAATTTGTTGATAAAATATTTACAGTACAACACTTTAAGACACATTTTAAAAAGAAAAAAATCACAAAAAGCAGAGAAAGTACTTTCAAAGTTTTCCATCTATCACTGACCTGTGGTGGCGATGCAATCAAAGCCTACAAAAGCATAGAAACATGTAGCAGCTCCTGAAAGTACTCCTGTGAAGCCAAATGGCATAAAGCCACCCTGTCCTATTCTCTCCTTGGATGGCAGGATGGCAGTCAAACTGCACAGAAAAAGCACAAAAATATACATATTTTAAAAGCTAAGATCTCTAAATCAAATCAAATCAAATCAAATTTTATTTGTACAGCACATTTCAGCACCAAGGCATTTCAAAGTGCTTTACATCATAAGCACAAAAACACAAAGTCATGCAACATAGAATAAACAATACATTGTTACTAAACAATGTTGGACACATAAAGGTAGTTTGCAGTGATATTCTTACTTTAGGCTTGAGCTATTCGTATGATTGACATGTAGGACCTCCTCTGGAACAATCTGCCAGTTCTTTAAAGTGCCTTTGACCAGCCCAGAGATCACCATGAATAATAAGACTAAAACATTGACACAGGTGAACACCTTATTCACCATCGCTGACTCCTTCACTCCAAATGCCAAAAGACCTTACAAATGAAAACAAAAAGAAAATTAAACAGAGAAACAAATTTCGAATGTGTATTATATGTATAAGCTTCAATATAAACTTAAATTTATTTAGAAATTTGTCAACCAAACAAATGACAAAAACTCAATACATGTAGCAAACTAGAAGTAGCTAAAGTCAACTTTAGCAAGTCAACTTTAGCAAGATTATTTGCTAAAATTTAATCTGAACATCTGAAACGGAAAGAAAAGGGATTAAAGTTGCTTTGAAAGTGGCATGAATATTGTTATCAAAAGGAGCTGAGCATTTTAAGAACAACTAATTTAGTGGAAGGTTTACACAAAATAATCTAGACATAATTCAGAGCATGCAGTTGTGTGGAATAAAGAGTGTGGAGGGCAGATATAATAGGAAGACTGTTAAGAGATAAAAGATAGCTCACAGTTGCTTTAATAAGCACTTGTTACAACTAAAGAATGCTGGATATCATCACTGAATGCACAACACAGCTAATCTTTAAACGAGTAGTATATAGCAGCGGAAATCCTAATCAGTGGCCACTCCCGTCAGTGAAAACAGGAAGCTGAGATACACAGGCTCCCCATAATTGGACTGATTGAAAAACATTATCTGGTTTGGTAAATCTCAAAATGATCTCAAATCTCACATCACCTCAAACTGGTTTCTGAACAAATTCAATGAGTACACTGGACTCCACGGGTGAAGGATTTGCATCTTAGATGAACAGCTGAGAAATCTTCAGCAGCAGTGTGATGTTATGTTATTATGAAACCAAAATGTCCATGTTAATCCAATGAAAATATTATGCAGCAACGTGGTTGTCCAGCCTCACACAATCAAGATCTACTTAATAACGTAGTCAGTAAGTGGTGAGACAAAAGAAGACACAGACAGAGAGATGTTCCTACCTGTAAGAGTAAATATGATGAGAACTGCAAACATGTCAGGGTATTCTGCCAGCACACCTGGTGCATTCATGGACATGTGTTCTCTGCAGAACTCCTCAATGCGTTTCCCTACCAACTCGTCAAAGGTGGCGCTCCATGCACGGGCAACACTCGAGGTACCTGGAGCACAAAATAATAATAATCAAGTAAAACCTAAACGATTCCCTGCTCCCATTTCCTTTACCAATACTCTGAACTACACCTAGTAAAAACCCATAAAGCTCACAATAATAGTAACTGGGTTGAAAGCTTTATTTCAGTTTAAACAATTGCCTGTTTAACCCCAAATTTATTCCTGCAAAATAAGTGCATGCATTTCAATCCTTGGACCTCCCTGACACATGATATTTATGAATTATTACATTTTATGTTGGTTCTGTTAGTGAAAATGTAGGTTTTATACTTGGCAACAATTGTTGCTGGGGGGAAACTGCATAGTATAAATTTCACAAATGTGGCCTGTTTGTAAGAAAATAAGAAAAATCATGACATGCATAACCTATTATAGCAAAGAATGGTTACAAGAGTGTTCAGAAATACTTTAGATGCATAAAGATTCAATGTCACTTTCTGCAGATGTCATAGTGTCAATGTTCTGAGTGACCTTTGACCTCATTTAGTCATTTATCCAAAGTCAGGTGAAAATGTTAGTGTAAACAAATTTGTATCAGGGAGAAATTCTCCTTGTTCTACCAGAGCAAGAACTACACCTTGGCTCTGTTCTAAACTAGTTTCAGGTGTGGCGTCATCTTGTAGTTTTCATTGAGTGCATAAGCCACATTTTGTGGAAAGGATCACGTTCTGAGGCGGTGAAATGGGGTAGGGTTTCAACTATGGGATGTAGAAGTCGTCGTTTTGAGGTTCTTTCAGGTCTAGAAGATTTTAAATATCTGATAGTCTTAAACTGTGTGGGAACAGCAAGGCATATAGAATAAACAGCAAAGCTATAAACAGAAAAGCTGTCTATATATTATCCTAGCGGCAATAACTGTTGTCATGCTTACGTTCGCATTATTACATTATATAAATATATAAAACAATAGAAGACACTTGGAAAAACATGTGTTCAAAATATTTTATTTATATTTATTTATTTCAATATTTTACTGACTTCCTCTTGTACAGGTTTGTAAAGAGGTCTGGTAATGTGACCTTTCACACTAGATGCATGAAATTTACATTGCATAGAGTAGATACTCTATTATTTTATTTTAAAACTTCAAGTAGCTGCCAAAAGTCAAAACAATTGTTCTAGAGCTTCCAGAAGTTAGAAAAAATGTGTAGCAACAATTGTTGCCAGTGGGATTTAATAAAATGACCTAAAATATTTTGTGACCTAACCCTAAAAAGACACTCATTGTAGAAATTATACTGATTTACCAATGATGTAAGAGAGAATGAGGTTCCATCCAGTAATGAAAGCCCAGAGTTCTCCGACTGTCACATATGAGTAAAGATAAGCAGAGCCTGTCTTCGGGACCCTTGCTCCAAACTCAGCATAGCAAAGACCTGCCAACACTGAGGCTGAGGCAGCTATCAAGAAAGACAGGACGATAGCGGGACCTAGAAAGATATGATACAATCAAAGATCTGTTCTCCAAAAGCTAAAACTTTTACATCAACAAGGCTGATTAAGTTACCTGAATTGTCTCGTGCAACAGCACCAGCAAGCACGTAAACACCAGCACCCAATGTGCTTCCCACACCCAGGGCTACCAGGTCGAAGGTGTTGAGACATCGAGACAGACGGGAGTCCTCAGAATTTGAGTTCACCACTTTCACCCTTAGCAACTGTTTTCCAAAACGCATAAGTTTCTCCAGCACCATGGTTTGCAGACTAGCCCCAGGAGGGGAGAGTACTTGAGAGGTCACAGGGGGAAAAAGTGGAGGCTGCACACACCCTAAGGGGGAAAAGAGGATAAAAGATTATGTGGAGTATATCTGAATGAATATGTGGGAAGTGTACTCTAAATCTTGCTAGTAAATGTACACTGAAGTTGTTGAAGTATTACAGATTTGACAAAAAAGTCTACAAAACTCTGTTGGAAGGACAATGTGGTTTCGTGGGAGGTTACGTAATGTAAATCCACTACGTATGGCTGTAAAGCAAAGAAATAGTAGAACAGAGGGAGGTCTTTTGGAAAATCTTGCTATTGGTTATATGTTATGTAAACACAACTCACAAAGGACATGTGAATGCTCCTTAGCATAGTGTTCAACAGACAAACCTCTGCAATACATGACCAAGTGTCACTCCTCTACATTCATAAAAGTTACCTATTAACCAAAGATTCTATTAATAATAAGATTCTATACTTGTTTTTATTAAATGGGGGAAACTTAAAAAAATAAAAATAAAAAAAATAAAAGAATGGAACACATTGTTCAATGAGAACAATCTGTCCACTTTGAACACATTGTTCAATGTGGACAATGTGAAGCAATGCAGGTTACGGTCCAACAGTCTGGTGAAATGACTGGTACGTCTCACAGTGAAAATGGAGTAGAGTGAATGACGTGCAGTGACACTGTGACACTGTGACTCATGTCAACATAATGGCACCTTGTCAGGACACTCTGACATGTTGACATAAATCCAGAAAGGTTACCGTGTTCACAATGTACCCATTCCTTATTCCTTCCTGGAAACATTCAAGCTCAATAGTTCCAAATGCTAATTTTTATCAAACTGTCATTGCCCCCCTCAGGCTGTGCTTACCCGTAACCATATTGCCCATATCAGACCCAACCAATGATTATAAAGCCATTTTAAAGGTCATTAACATTAGCACTTTCAGATGTAGATGTGTTTTGCAGATCATTGATGCTCACATGGTGTTACAGTTAATAAACTGTGCTTAAACCAGCAGGGAAACAGGCTGGATGCTCATGAGAAATGTTAGTAATTTAAAGAGAATGCAGATTCTCTACCATTAGGCAAACAAATCCCTACACAGTCTCAAAATAAGCAACAGTTGACTGGTTGATTTGGAAAAGAAACTTTTTCAGCATTGTGTAGTGTAGAAACTCTAACCCAGCAAGTTAAACTGCATAATCGAATCTTAAATGTTTACTAAATACAGCTGGTATTTAAATGTTTCTGCGGAAAGCAAAGAAAATTAAAGCATGTACTGAGACAATGTACATAGCCACATGCACAAACATAGCTACGTCAAAGTAACTTATATAAACAAAGTGACCCCATACGGACTTGAGTACACAAGTTACTCAATTGCTTAAGTTTTTGTCAATGCAAATGACAAGGCAAAAATATGATGTATTAGACAAATAATCATAACCCTTCAAAGCAATCTTTAGTGTGTGGGGCAAATAAAAATGGTGAAAGATAATCATGTAGTACAGATTATGGTAAAAATCGAAAGGAAATATTTGAACTTACCGGAAAGCAGTAACGCTTCCTTTTAAATGGAAGCTGTTAAAATGCTTCCATTTAATCTATGTGGTAGATTTTAAATTAATGGTGACAGGTGTGGAACTTGAAAGAATATTTGCTAACTTTTCTTTCAACTGCTGTCAGAAGCACAAGCTGTCAGATGGGTAGGATTCTAAAATAGAATATGGAAGAATCACATGGCTTGGTTATTCCAAGCTGCCTGAAGTTGAGCACGAGCATGCACGATCAAAAAGTTGCAGTCACACTATCAACTTTTCTACATTTGTCAGAAAAGTGTTGCAATACTTAACTCTTACACACAAACTCAAATTCCATGCCCACACACTGAACAATAAAGGGCTTACGTTTGCGGAGAACGCTCATAAATGTCACAATTTCCAAGAGCAGGAATTACTGTGACAACTACAATCTTGCTTTGTAAAGCATGGTCTCTTGTCCTACAGCATGCACACAGATGCATTCACGAAACCTACTATATGTATCAACAACTTCTTTGACAACTATAACTCAGATATCAGAAAAGTGGAAGCAATGCCCATCAGGGGGAGGGAGTAGTTGATCAGAAGAAGGGGTGTGATGCGTAGGAACCAATTAAAATTCACCCTGTATTTAGCACAGTTCCACATTGCAAAATGCTATGTCATGGCTAAAGTCATGTCCAATGCTACTTAGAAAGAGCTGCTCTGAGAGATGGAAATCCAATTAAAAAATGATTAAGGGTCTATATTTTTATGTCATTTATAAAACTGGAATCATTTTGGTAATCATAACTGGTCTAAAACAATAATTTAATATCAGTAATTAAAAAAACATCTTTATTTTACACTATGTAAATATCTGGTTTACAACTCTGGGTGCTGCTCTAGTGTTACATTTAAAGGTCAAGTCTTTCAGTCTTGCTCAAGAGATAAAATAACTGACCTAAAATGAAGGTGGCTAGGTGTGTTTTTTATTTCCCTTTCAGTTTGCCATGTTTGTGTATTCAACAATGCATGTCAGCCATTCATGCCAGAAAGACTGGGAGGACAGACACTGTCATTAGTTGCACCACCTCCATTGATAAAATCTATGAGCAAAGCAGGACCAATGACTCTCAACAAGAGTATCCTCAATGATGGGGTTTTGCCTCAGCAGTACCCATACAGTATATTCTTGAAATATCTTTGTTAAAAACATATCAGACCAGACAGCCAAGTTTTAAACATACAGAATGCTTTATAGTCAGAAGAAAAAAGAACAGACACGATTCCTTTGTCTGGATACATTAAAAACCACATTTTTGAGAAATAATCATATGTTTTTGAGAAACAAAAGCTTAACTTTTACCACTATTCACTTCACCAACAGATATAGCAGAAACAGACAGAATGGTACTGCATTCAACAAAAGGCAGTATCCACTCAGGAGACAGCGTCATGAATGTTGTGAGTTGGCATATTTTGAGATTGTATATGTACAACACAGACAAAGACGGCAGAGGACGTCTTGGTTCACTGAAAGTAAAGTTCTTCCTTTCTACCTGTTTACATTGCAGCGACTCAACAGAACAAATGCACAACATACGTCAGTGACACAGCATCCAGTTTACGCTGGTATTAACAAGCTCACACTGGACCAATGCAGCAGAGATGACATATGAAGCTCTGAGTTTCACTGAACCTGGAAAGCTTCTGCAGACTCACACTGGAGCTCCCTGCAGAAATGTGGTCTGCAACTTTGCCCACTACTGACCTACTTTGGGACCTGCTAAAGTTAGACCGAGTGAAGCTGATCTTAACTGTTGCTTTTGGTATTTGAAAGGTCAGAACTCATCCAACCATTCTGTAAAAGGATACACTTTTCTCAAATACACTATGTGGTCAATTTCTCCTGTATTCCATCAGAAAATAGCCATACAACAGTCCATTGCTGCTATCTGAGACATATACAGAGCACCAGTTTCTAGAATAAAACCAATTTATATCTGATGACTTAGACTTTATGTAAAATATCTAAGTAATTTGAGATGACAGAATACTTCTATTCCACATTGTTTATTTACATAGGACAATATAATGTTTATAGATATAGCTAGTATAAACTTATTTAGTCAGGGAGGTGAATTTTAAAGATTTGTGGAAGTTTGTGGTAGCCTAACCTGATTAAATTGAGACAAAATAAAAAATAATTGGGTCAATTTAAGTTTGTTTGTAAGTTTGGCTTATAAGCTAAACAAACGTGTGTTTCTTTATGCATTTAATCGATTGTGACAGACCAAATCCTGCTTTGCAGTGCCTACTCAAACAGACCACATGTTGCTCTCACTCTGCAGACCGCATTCAGAGCCCACCCCGTTCAGATCATCTGGGTTCAGACCTCTCCCCACACCAGCACGGATCAGTTTTAAGAAATCCAACACAGTATGAGCTCTATTTAAATCTCATAGTTCCTATAATGTAAACTCCACCGCGCCTCTACTGTACTTCCCTGTAGTCTCCAAATAATATATGTAGGCCTATTCTGTTCGTGGAAAATGCAACAGCAAGCGTGAATGCAAGCAGTTTGAGGAATTAGTACATTATGTAACTCCGTGGACGTCCCTCTCTCGTCGAACGTCAGAAAGAAAAAAAAAAAAGTTAAAATCTGAAATAAAACTAAAGACACAAGCATGTGCTTTAAGACTACTGTCAGCTCTAGCAAAAAAATAAAACAAAACAAAAAAAAAACATAATACTTTAACCTGTATGAAAACATTTTAAATCTTTAAGTTAAGCGCTTAACTTTAAAATAATCTAAAGGGAATACAAGTAGATTTATTTACACTTTAGTAGTGCCAAATCCCCGTCAGCCTGCAAGGAACAGCTCCGGCATACGCGTTTCCAGAGGTCTGTAGATTCAACAAAAAGTGCCGCGACAAGTTCTTCAAAGTTTTAAAAATCTCCGTAAAGGCGGTCAGGAACTTCGAGATGTTTAGGTCGTACTTGCTCTGTGACAGCGTGTTCAGATGGAGGAGGGGATTCATGGAGGTCCAAATACAGCTCCGCCCCTTCATTCGCATTCATATTGAGCAATTACTCAGCACAGCTTGTTGTTGTGATTTAGATCAACTCCTGCAATGTTTTTTCACAGACTTAGGAGAAATACATAAAACCATGCTTCAAAATGTTAATAGGCCTGTATCTTATCCTTAATTTGAATGCTTTGTAGAAGTAAAAGAGTACAAAAAAAAATAAAAAAAATAATAATTTGGCTCCCAATAAATTAGAATAACAGTGAAAAATATATTTCAAGTCAAAAATGAAACTCAGAAATAGGTTCATTACAGATATATTTTGAGTACTTTATTCTGATATAAATATTACATAAAAGATGTTTTCAACACAAATGTGTGTTTTCTAGCAAAGACTGCTGACCTAACAGTCAATGGTACACAAGGAGTGTTTATCAATGGAAAGTTGAGCGGAAAAGTGTAGTAGAAGCACCAGCATTGACTTAAGATACATCTACAGAATAGAAACAAACAAAGGAATCGCCTTTGTTTCAAGTATTTGTGCCAAATTCAAAAGTCATGTTGACAAAATCTGTGCTTCAAGACCCATCCCACACTGACATATTACAGACATGGCTACTGCTGACACATTTCTTGCATTATGCCACTTCTGTACCAGACAACACCAGAACCATCTTACAAACAGTCCAGCCCGTTTGCAAAAGGGGCAAACGGGCTGGACTGGTCAGAGATCCAAAGCAGTCTAGCAGGTAAAAAATAAATAAATAATAAATAAATAAAATTAAACATGTCAATGTTCTCCAAGTTTAAATATATCTAATGGAAGAAATACACTATATTGGCAACAACACAAGCAAAAATTAAAAAGATCAAACCAAAGTAATTATAAAGGAAGTTATGGGTGAAAAACATGACTGATGAATGGAATAACACTTGGTTAAAAGGTACAAAGGCATAGAAAGTCTAGAAAGCAGTTGCAGGTTATCAATACTTAGAAAGCTTAGAAAAGCAAAATCACTGCACAAGAATCCATTACAGAAGAAAAATTACATTGAAGCCGTTTTAAAGTTTGAACATTTAGAAAGGCCAGTATAGTACTAGCAAAATGTCTGATCAAGTGAAGCTAACGCTGAAATTACGATCATGAAATGACAAATGATATTCTTGATAAAAATCTAAAGATGAAGCAGGTGTGGCCAGTAGTCCAAAGACATATCTTTCCAGATTTTACAAAAAGGTAAACTGCTAGAACAACCAGTTTTCTATAAACTTGGAAGTTTGTGGGAAAAAAAAGTAAAGATCAGTTGTACACAAAAATCACTACAAATATGTCATGATTTGAAGAGTTTGGGTGATAGAAGAGGTCAAAATCAAACCTGACCAATTTATTAATTTCTCAAAACAGATGTTTTGAATTACAAAAGTTTCTCTACAAAATGTTTCATACTTACTCAAATTATCTTCCTAGTCATTTTAGGAGTAATTTTCTTTATTAGGTGTTGAAAACTCACAAATCTCTAGAACAAAACTTTAAACTTTATGTTCAAAAACCCTGCATGTGTCTTTCAGCTCTGACCAAAAATATGAAAAGCCAAAATGGATGGCCAGAAGAGGTTGGCTATAACAGCTGAAATGAGCAGTTAAGATTAATTTTATTTGTGTAAAATGAATCTAAATAACTCAGACGTCTTGAATTACTGGTATAAGTTTTGGTGCTGTAGTATATTTTTCCCTTTAGGGCAGGAAGACAACAATCATTTACAATCTATATTTTATTCACAGGTAAAACAACATTAAAAATATAACTTACATACTACCAGAGCCTTTTGGATGTGATGGCGGTGCTTATGGTTTAGATTGGAGTCAAAAAAAAACAAACAAAAAAAAAAAACTGTTACAGAGCACGAGTAACTTTGCCTTTTAACACAATCAGAAGAAATGGTTCCAAAGAGTAAATATCGGCAGTCAAAAACTCAAATGGTGGAGTTAAGACTTCAGAGATAGAATATTTTCAAAATCGTACTCAAGATGACACATTTTTACTCCTAATAAATTATGGGTTTTAAATTTCTTTTCAAAGTATACTTTCTGAGTTTGCAAGACGGAATTACATTTCAGCTTCGTGCCCATGGGCTGTCAAGAACACTATACATTATTTACAATATTTACAAAAAGAGTCCTCTAATCGTGTAAGTGTAACAGGTGCTGAGTTTAAATTCATGTATGCAAATGTACATTTTCCTAGATTCCCCCATCATTGGCGTTAAATGTTCAGAGCAGCAAAAAATGTCAAGGAAAAATAGTCTCTGGTTGTTTTCTGTTATTTCACTTCCATGAGCTGCTTAATGTCTTTAACGCCGTGCTCTTCTGCCACGGCGATGATGTGGTCCAGGGCGTTCACGCGTCCCAACATCCTCACCACTTCCCTTACTTGCTCCCTGATGGTGGACATGGGATGTAAGAAATACATTATAACAACATGTAAATCATTTAACATTTAACAAGGTATTTAAGTGAAACAACAATAGAAACTATTCCAAATGAGAAAAACCGTCTTCAGTATTATTTAGAGCTACTTACCTAGTGGTGCGCCGCTCGTTATCAGACGCCCCCACACTGCTGCGGTGCAGTGTGTTGGCCAGATGTGTGAGGTAGCGACACAGAGGCTCCAACTGGGGCAAGGTATGCTGGCCTTTCAGCCCAGAGAACCACTGGGCTGGCAAACACTCCACCACCTGAGAGGAGGACAGCGAATCATAACGCCGCAGATTATGTCACCGAGTTAAAAATAAAAACTAATTTGTCAAGAGCTTTTCAAGAGGAACTAAATATCTTTAAAAAATGTATATATCAAATTTAAAATAAAAAATGCATTTGTGCTTAATATGTAGTTTGTTTTGACATGCAATACCTAATGTGTCAATTAAGCTAAAAAAAAGCAGAAAAAGGATATTCCAAATAAAAAATATTTTCTTAATTTCTTTATAACTATTTAGACAAGAGACTTGTACACCTACAAGTTGAAACAATAACTAATGCTACTTATTTAATAAAGTTAGTAACATCAAATCTAATTTATTTATAAAGCACCTTAAAAACAGTCAACTTAATAAAAGTTCCGCATTCACAGAATTTAGATTTTGTTAATGCATATTTATACAACAATAAAAAAAACTCCACACCAGCTTCTCCCCTTCACATAATTGGAGACAGAAGAGAGGCAGAGAAAGACAACAATTTCCAAACTTTTTTTTAAATTTTCCATCTGAATTTCTCACCTTCTGGCATTTCTGCACGTTCTCCTCTCCGATATCTGTGGTCTGCAGCGCGGACAAGATGTATCTGTTAAGAGTGCTATCCAAAGCCAGATCCTTCAGACAGGAATAGGATAAGATGCCATCCCACTGAATGATGTTGCCCAGCAGCTATGCAAAGAGAGCAAAAAAGTAAAACATCATCCTAATGTTGTTCATAAAAAGTTCTGATTTCCTGAATGAAATCAATCAATCAAGTTTATTTGTATAGCACATTTCAGCAACATGGCAGTTCAAAGTGCTTTAAACCGTGAGAGTAAAGAAAAAAAAAACATCATAAACTCGTATAATCAGCAGCTGTGAAAACCAACAACAGACATTACATTTTGTCAAATCAACAATACACATCAAATATGTTGATCAATATTAAATTTATTATGGCTGAAAAGTAATTCAATTGATTAGTGAAAGTGCAAGTTACTCTGTAGTACAGTCCTACTCTCATTTGTTTTTGATGATAATTTTTCTTTAGACAAAAAAATGATGCCTGGACACTTTTTGTATTTTTTAGATCAAGTGCTTTTCAATACTAAAAATTTCTTTATGCTTAGTCAGACAAAAATAATAAAATTACATTCCATAATCACCCAGACCACAACTTATGAGTGAGTTAGTGTGTCTTAATCTGATTTAAGAATATAAAAACAGCATAAAAGTGCCAATAAATGCAGATACCTTTACACAGGACCAGAACTGTCGCTGATAGAACAGGTATGCACCACTGTTCTTATTGTCCATCACACTGCATAAAAGAAAACAGTTTCTTATGATGATTAGATCACCAAGAATTAAAACTGAGCTTCAAATTCTAACATTTTTCTGACATACTTTTTAGGGTAAAGTGGAAGCAAGACATCCTCATCCAGAGTCCGTCTGGTCCGTAAGACTATTGTTTTCAAAAGCTCCTAGAAGACAAAGGTAAGATAGTTACAATAATTTTATAATACTAAGCACATGTAGCTTAAATATTTTACATGGCTGAAATAATTTGCATGAGTACATAAAAGTATGTTCTACCTGTGTGTACTGGTTGTCTCCATGCAGCACAGTTGGATAACCTTCAGCGAGTCTGTGAATGAAGCTCACCAGCCTCGTTGTCTGACTGCTTGACAGCGGGTCCCACACTTGCTCTGCCAGTACTGCCACAAACAACATGACACATGTTGTAATCGTTTGGCCAAGACAAATAATTTTTAGTATCCCTTGCTGCAGCACAGGATTCACTACCTGATAGTTTGGAGAGAAGAACCTTCTCTACAATAGCAGGCAGCAAGCCGATATCCCCGTCGTCTTTTTCAAGCGTTCTGTGCTCCTCAAATCCATAAAACAGAAGCGACTCAAACCATAGCATGTACTCGAAGTTTGCACACGGCTCCTATATGAAAATAAAAGAAATTCAACCAGAGCTCAGAATTAAGGACCTGGTTTTCAATCAAAAAATTTGAATGAACAAATGTTTCTTTACCTCGAGAGGGTTCCACGTGATGAGCTGCAGACGAACTAACGGGTTAAAGAGCTTCGGTAAACAGAGGCCGATGTAAGCGTCTCTGTAGCAGTCCGGGTATTCTCTTCTCCAGACCTCAAAACGGGATTTGATGCAGTCAAGAGAATGAAAGTCCTCCACCACATCCTCAAATACTTTTTTACTTTCTGCCTTGATGCGATCTGGATGGGACAAATTTTGAGGACTGTTCATTTCTCAAGTTTTTTGTTGGCATTTCAATGTTCTCTTCAATAATTAGTAGTTTTCACAGTTTTGCAGAAATTACCTCTCTCCATGTTGAAGCTGGTGATATCTGTAGAGGTTTCTTCATCATCAGAGGACAGGCCTTCTTTATGCTCAGCCCTTTTTCCATTCTGCTCTCTAGCCTGTCGCCGACGAGTTCTGGATGCACACACACAGAAGTAAAAGCTTTAAGAGAAGTACCATAGTGACCAATACTGCAACTTGAAATAAGTCAGTTTGACCTCTCAAGTATTTTAAAAACAATTTAACCTTCCTAAATAGACTTTCCATAGTTTACACTTTAATATTTTCCAAAGTACAAAAAAGCTTGCTTTAACAATTCTTCAGTTATGGTATATCTGTAACATTAAATATTGCAAACTCATAGTTTTACAAAAGGAAAAATGTGTCCATAACATTCCTGAGCAAAATTTGGTAGAACTAATCTAAATTTTCTTTTACAGTGAATTACTGAATTTTTACAGTAAAATTCACTTTTACAGTGAATTGCTCTAACTGATCAAATATCTTCCCTACCCCCCAAAAAAATTCTGAAAGTTACAAAGTTGTTGTTTAGCGTTTCAGAAGGCAGCTACAATTTAAATTACTAAGCAAGAATTATGCATGAAATTTATTTTCCCTGTGGCTTATTATTTTTTATTTTCACAATCAAATTTTCATTCTACCTTAAGCTTGAAAGAGAAAAAAAGGAATGAAAAAGCAAATTACTGATTATTAGTCTGATTCTTCCTCAACATAACCCTCTGAAAAATTACCCCCTCTGGTGGCTCTGGGGAGTATAGGAATCTCTGAGGTTTTTAAAGTTGAAAGAGTGAAGTCGTACTACCTTCTTGCTTCTCTTTCAGCTATCCTCCTCTGTCGACTGTTCTCTTGGTATGCAGCACGATCTCGACCGAATGAGTCCAGACTGGGCGCCATGACTGCTTTATCTGAAATAAACAGGGTGAATGTTAAAGCCAGAACTGAATAGTGGAACAAAACCCTTGAACTTTTTTCTATTTGGGATCTAACGATAACGACATAAGCAAAATGTGTAGAAAATAAAAATGTTAATGCATGATAAAAGTATTAGTTTAAAATATGTGAACTTTCCAATTCTTTCAGTATATACTCAATCTGTCAAAAATTTTGGTGTAACATTTCTTAAAACTTACCGTGCTGTAACTGCAGACATGTTACAGTAAATTATGTTAACCTGTTAGTCAGAAACCAATGTTGTTTGACATCTTTATTTTGTTGCTCATTACTTGAGGCAAGTTAAAACATCCAGCTGCAAAAGTCAGCAACTCTGAAAGGTCTTTTCCCATTATCATACATGCTCAATCACACAAATTATCAATCACTTCACTTTAATCATATTCCCAATAATACTGCGATGTGTGCAGAATGGAGCAGGAATATGAAAACACAAACACGCAAGCATACATTCAGATATAAGGGAAACTAACGAGGCCATTTCAAATAAATCATAAAAACCTTCAAGATGGACTGACTTGAAAGGCTTGCAAACTCCGACGATTCATCTTTAATATCATCCTGTCTTCTCTGGACAAGCCGTGCAGCCCGTTGCCTTAGTAACTGGTGCATGGCAGCCTCCAGCTCCAGGACAGCAGGCACCTGAAAGATATGATGCTTTTTGTGACCTCTGACCCAGCAAAGGTGGGACTCCGAGTCAGTGGGGCTTCTTTGGTCGGACAACTTAAAAGACACATGATGGACAAAACACTGCTGAGAAAAAAAATAAAAATAAATCTTGGAGTAAAAAAAAAAAAAAAACAACAAAACAAACTCAATTATTAATGCTGACTCCATCAAGTTAACCTTGAATGTTGTAGACTGAAGTTGAAACAAGAGTGGAATGCAGAAGATACAGAAAGCACACCATTCCATTACAAACATTATATACTAAATGAGAACAGAACATGGTTTCAGATCCACTCATCAAAATCTTTTGTGAACTATGAGCTGAAATCTGGTGCTGCAAGATCAAGATTAAATTATTCTGTCTGAACATGCATGTTGTTGTAAATATATTCGAGATGCACCAATCAGAAAGCTGAGGCAGATTTTTGCTCTCTGGTTTTTGTAAATCATGCAGATCTACAATTTGGCCAATTTTGACATCTCCCTCAGCCTTCATACCACGAGCAGCCATTCAAATTTTACATTATGGGCTGAGACAACATCATGGCGTGCTAGAGAGCAGTTGCTGAAAAACAGGCTTTACTGTTCTTTTTTAAGAAAGGACTAAGTTGAAATGATAAATTTTATTTAGCATCTTAAAGTAGCCATTAATGTAATTAGTGTTACTGAAGATGCAGTTATTTGAATTCCCTAGAAAATATTGATCTCTAGACTAATATTCACAAAAGGTTGCCAAACTTACTAAATCATGTATGTCTAAAAACAGAAAAAAAAGTTAATATCTCAAAAGGTTAAAACTGAGCAGTTTTGCTGTACTGGTTTGAGCCTTGATGTTGTCTGCTGAAAATGTCACTCTCTTGAAACCTGAATAAACAAGATTTGTTTTCAAGAGTAGTAGAAGACATTCATTTTAAATGGATTCTTACACCTTTGGGCATCCTGTGACAATTTTGAAAACCTCACATGCTTTGAACCAACTTCACTCAGTATCAAGATCCAAAATGAAGAGGGTTGCTGACCATTGCACCTGGCTCTTAAGTACATATACGTGATGCAATAAATGACTGGAAAAAGGTTTGTGAGCTTCTAACTGGACAGTCCCAGGTCAAGGACAGGTAAGCTGGAAACCATATAAATCCGGTCAACAGACAATTTCTCTGTGCATCTCTAAAATTATAAAGATTTATCTTGAATGCATGAGATATTTTCATTTTATTATATAAATCTTTACTCATCTTGTTTGTTCCTGAAATGACTTTCCCCAATTCACTACATTCTATTGTGTAAGAAAAATATTTTTTCTATGTTGCATGTGGATTACAATTCAATTTATTTTTAAGACTGCATCTGTTTGAAATTCACATAAAAGTTCCCAGATTACAGACACAAAACAGCAAGCAGCTTATCAAACTGCAGATAAATTCTCCCTTACCTTTTCACTGAAACACTCAAGCAAGTCTCCAACATACCCTCGCATTTCTTGCAAGAATTTGTATCGATCTGCATTATCATTGGATGAACCCTCAAGCTGATGGATGGTGCTCTCAGAGGCCTCTAGTTCATCTCTTATCTGTTCGTAGCGTTTGATGTTCGCGTTGTGGCCTGCATGCATTTGGGTAAGCCTAAAGACACATGAAATACAGGGGAAAAGAAGAGCTAATGGTGAGTGAGACAGGGACAGAGCGAGACAGTCAAAAAGAGACCAATCTAAACTCATAGTGGAGACATATTTTGCCTCGTGGCCATTTCACATGTAGACAGCTTTGCTGGGTCATCGGGATCAAGGGCAGCAGGTGAGGTGAGCACTGATATTAGATGTTGTGGCAAACTTCTGCAGAACCTACCTATCCTGCAAGCGCTTCTTTACCAGATCAATGGACACGGGAGTTAGATCACAAATAGGAGCCCCATAGCGAACAGAACCATTGTCAGAGAGGCTGGGAATCTTTCCAGGCTGTGGAGCCACTGAACTGTAGGTGAAAGGCATACTGTAGGAGGAGCCGTAGGGCTGAGTTTCATAGCTGTTTTGGTAGTAGGCTGTGCTGTCCTCTGGCTGACTGCTTTGAACCTGGTCAACAAAAATAAAATATAAGCTTGATTAATATCACTGCTAAATCAAAAAGCAACAACAGATTTAAAAAAAAAAAAAATCACAATGGTTCAAACACACTTTTCTTGTGAAGATATTTGTCCAGGAGTAAATTAGCTCGAAGTTCTCAGTTCACTTTTGGGTGATTTTTAAAGCACAAACACAAATGTTCAAACACAATTATTTCTATTGAGGTCAGGCTTTAAAAACAAAAACAGTAAAAACCAAGAAGGAAGCTCACAAGAAACATTTGGACAATTTTACAATCAAAAATGTCCAAAACCAGAAGTTTTGTCTTTTAATCATATCTTCCTCACATCAGAAATCTGATTTCAAAATAAGTATCTAACAAAGAAACAGACAAATTTTGTTTCTCTAATTGAGAAAGTGGGGTAAATAGCTTAAAAAAATTAACATAACCTCTTACCACTGCAACTCAAAATTTCAAAAATGATACACATAATTTCAAAAACCCAACATGAAGTCAGAATATTTCACTGCATGTGATAGATGCTGCTCACCTGGGGAATGCTGATTCCTTTCCTAATCTGTTCTTGCTCCCAGCGGCTTACTTCCTCATCTTGACCTGTATCCAGTGCTTCGTCATCACTACCCTCAATACCTGTGCACATTTAGAGAGGACATCTGTCTCAGCTAATAGTAATTAATGCGGATAAATGTATTTGCAAAATTAAGCACTTCATGGCAGTACCTATCTCTTCAGCTATCTTCTGTCTCTGACTTTTGTTCTTGACACCACTAAAGCGGATCCTCTTCTCGTCTTCATCTTCATCATCGCTGCAGTCCCTGTCTTCTTGCGTCATACGTTTCTTAGAAGGCTCGGCCTCCACCAGAGGAGCTTCCCCTCCGAGCTCTCTCGCAAGCTGCCGACGTTTCCTAGCAGCATGGATGAATGCTGCATCAGGAATTTCTCCTGAGGTAGAAGCAGGAAGTGGTCAGCACTTAACACACTTCTACATGCGAATATGAAAACATTTTTCAGGCTCTGAAGACACACACACACACATATATATGTATATATTTTTTAAACGTTATTAGCTGCAAGGTTAGTGAGGGACTTAACTTAAAAAATATGACAGCTAACTCCAGCTAAACCAAAGAGTGCAGACCAAACTCTGGAAAAGATTTTTGAAGAGAAGGTTTTAAAATAGGAAGACTACCTGGCTTCAGGCTTGTGAGAGATGACAGTGTGTTGAATGATGATCCTACGTTCCTGCCCCTGGACAATTGACCCCCTTGAGCTTTTGCTTCTTCATCCTGTTCATCTCCACTCTCCACTTCCATCTCTTCCTCTCCGTGTTCACTGCTGCCTCTGCTGATAGCCTCCTCTTTCACAGTAAACACAGGCTGAGGGGGAGCATCTGAAGGAATAAATGAGTCAAAGGGTAATCTTAAAGGAAAAGCATTTTTTGACTGCATCATATTTATTACTACAGAAAATTTGTATATATTCCAACTTGCATTTGAACAATCTGTGCAAAAACAATCTAGAGCAGGGCTTCACAAGTTCAGTCCATGAGAGTCCTGCAATTTTTGGATCCAGTTCTTCTCCATAATACTAAAATCAAATAGCTGAATTCCATCTTCATTCTATTCCATCTCCATATATATTCGTATAGTCCCTTTAATAACTACCATACTGACGCAGATTAATTTTTATGCGGGCAGATATGATCTCATTGTGTTGCATATTAATAACAGTGGATCTCACCAGATTTGGTTTCCTGTTTGACATTTCCCGATTTCTGCAAATCTTCTTTGTATTCTTTCTTCAGCTGCTTGACTATCTTCTTGCTGTGATTGGGTTTCTTCACGCGGAATACCTCGGATCCCTCTGTTAACATGACCAGACAGACAAGACATGAGACAAGGTAAGACAAGAAGAACATTCATTAAAAACGTGAATGCACAATCTATTTTGTGTTGTAGCTATATGAAAAAGATTCAAAATCGCTATTGTGGCTAAAGTTGAGTGGTTAGCTACGTTAGCACTGTTACCTTCGTCATCGTCAAAACTCAACAAACTGGCTTTAGTCGGAGGAACTACCACTGGAACTTCTTTGCACTTCTTTTCCTTCTTCACGGGTCTCATAATGTTCAGGTTTGACAGAAAGCCGTTACTGAAACAGTTTTCCTCGCTGCTTGGAGCCCCGCTGGTCTCAATGAACGGGATTTCAACCACAGGCCCGAAAGAGGTGGGCGCAAAAGACTGCGGCTGGCTCTCCTGCTGCTCGTCCTCGTCGGAGTCATTCCTCCGCCGCAAGTTAGCTCGTTTCGCCCTTTTGAACATTGTGCTAATCCCTTAAGGAAAAAAGCGCGTAACGCAACAGCCGAACAATATAAATAAAGCTTATAAAACAGATATATCAGACGCACACTGCATGGCGGCCATTTTCTGTCTGGGTGCTCGCTCGTTTTTTCTTCTTTGACAGTAAAAGTGGAACACAGCTGATCTTGGAGAGATACTGCCATCAAGTGGGCACAATTGTAATAGACGCCTGGTACAGACGCCCAACAAAAAACAAGTTTCGATGTTTGTTTTACTTTGTGGAAAACCAACAGAAATAAATCAAAGGTATGACACAAACTAATTTACGTAGCAGTATAGTAAAATATAAATTAGAAGACCATATTGCTCTGTTCATTGAATTTTTCAGATCACACAGAGCAACAGTGTCAATTATTAGGCTTAAAACAGAGAAACAGTGAACTTTGCCTTTCAGATTCAAATACCTGCATAAAAACCCCATTAAAATCATTTTTAAATTAATTTGCTTCTTCTATATCTAACTGCTAGGTACATGTTCTTATATTTTCTGTGTTCTGAGATTTTTATCTAGATGTTTATTTAGTTTATTTATTTTGAATGGCATTTTATAACAATATTTCTGTCATTCGTTCATAGGTGTAAATTATTCTGCACTTGCAAGTGCTTTCAGACTTTAGGAAACTGTTACACCTGGTTGTGTAATCTGATAGGCGGGCCATGTTTTATGGAAATCAAACATTTGTTCAAATTAACAAATTATTGTGACTTGTAAATACGTAAAAAGATATAAAAGCATTTTCAGATCAGCTGCCCAGCAGTGTTCAGCTGCCAGATGGATTGCAATACATTTTGTGGTTCAGGCACTTACAAAAAAAAAAAAAAACATTAATGGGCTGACACAGGGCTTAGTGGTGTTGATGTCTCGATATTGAAAATAACTTAGTAAATTAAAGCACCATCAAAGACGTAGCTGGAGTAAAATTTTGATTAATTAACAAGAAGATGACCTTTTAGCCTTAATGATGATGATTGGTGATAAATAGCTTTCAATTAAAAATAGCATTTGCATTTTAATACCTCAGAGACCCTCTTATTCTTTTCCATCTGCAAATCTAAAATATATTAATATTCTGTTGCAATGGAAAGATTTCAAAAACAGAAAAATTTACTCTCTAAAAATATCTGGTGGAAATATAATGCAATGTATGTTAATATGCTTTCCCAGTGCTGTATCAAATATGGAGAGATCCATGCCAGAAAATCTTCAACACAATTGTATTTGGTTGCAGATTTTGCCAATAATACCTGTAGCTATATAAAATTGATTGACAATATTGACCCAGAACCTGGTGTTATTATATATAAAATAAAATGAATGATCCATCATTGAAGACAAGCAGAAAAGAGAAGCAAACAGAATGTCCTTGCTGAGGAAGTAACACTAACAAATACACCACTGTGCACCACCACATAAATGACTTTTGGCTCTCTCAGACAGTTGGAATAAAAAAATACAAAATTAAAGACAAAGAGAACATGCTCATTATTTTAAATTTATTCAAAGTGTAAATGTTGAACATAACTAGCACAATAAAGACATTAGCAGTCATTTCTCGATTCTGACAGTCTGGCGCCATCAACAGTGCCTTGACCTTGGAAAAAACAAACAAACAAACAAAAAAACATATGTGTGATGTTCTTTTGTATTTTAAACAAAACGTGCAGTTAATCTAAAAACCACTTGAAGGCGCTGCACCCCTTTGAAAGCAGAAAAAAAAGTGTTTAATTTGTGGCCAAGGTATGCTCATAGTTCACTAAGGTACACTGAGGTATAAATGCTAATGAAATACAATGACATTTCCTGATCCAGTGAATCTGAATCAAGCCAGAATGAATATAGATGACATCAATATTGTCTTCTCAAATGTTCATCACACTGTTCTCCTTGTTTTTAACAAGAGACTGTAGCTTTGTATCAGATAAGTATTTGCATATGAAGAAATACAATTCAAGTTTTATTAGTTATATATCACACACTGCTTACCTGTTCCTGAGAGCATGGGGGAACATGATCAAAGAAAGAAAGAGCCTGCCTGTCTTCTTTAAGAAGTGACAGGAATCATGTGAAATTGCTCCCACTGGATGCAGTCATTGTAAAAGCAAAGCCATAGGAGCTGCACTTTCATTTGCAGCAACAGAACAAGCATCAGGATTGAATAACTGTAATTATTAAATACCCTCTTGGTGTCACAGGGTAACAAAGATAGAAAAGAGAAGAAAATAGATGTTCTAATGGAAGTACAAGAGGATCACAACCTTCACCTTTTACACTGAGTCTCAATTAATGCAAGCCTATGAACATTAGTTTAAACAAAATGAAGGCATAATTGAACACTTTTCATCATGACAGCTGTGTGTATGTTAGCTTTTCTTTTTCTAATGGAGTCAACTATTTTGCATCTGGCATTGACTCCCACTCACTGCGGCTATTACTGTGCTTTTGAAACCAACGAACAACGCAGCATCACAAACGTAAGGGCAAAGCTGCAGAAATGCTAGGTGACTAATTATGCTTCTATCTAAAAAGGATCAAGATTCACTCAGGTAATTTTGGTTTAAACTCTCTAAATCCCTTTTGCTTGCACAATGCATTATTTATCCTTCTGTAGAAGATAAATAATTAGGACACATGCAGTATAGGCTTGACCATTCTATGACATACTCATTACAATACAAACTCAAGTAAGTACACAAATGCTTGGAAGTTTTTAGTAATTGTTCAGGCAGGAGACAGGTAGATAAAGGGATAGGGAGCCAGTGTGAGAACTTCGGAAGAGGTGTGATGTGCTCTATTTTCCTAGTTTTAGAGACATTGTGAGCTGCTGCTGATTGACTTTTTAGGGAGACCTGTGAAGACACTGTTGCAGTAATCAATTCAACTAAAGACAAACAAATGGATGAGTTTCTCAAGATCTTGCTAGGACATTGGTCCTTTAATCCTAGAAATTTACTTCAGATGATAGAAGGCTGACTTTGTAATTGTCTTTATGTGTCCCTGGAGGTTCTGGTTTGTGTGCATCACAACACCCAGATTGTGGGTCTGGTTAGTGGTTTCTTGCTGCAAAGGCTAAAGCTGTGTGGTGAATCTCATTCCTCTTTTGGTCTGTTTCTGTTCAGCTAAACAAAGTTATGGCAATAAACAAATAAATAAATAATCATGGCAACTCCTTTCCTAAATGTATTAACCAACTTACAAAATTAAGTGCAAGTTGCAAAAAATGTCTCAGAACAGAAAGAATCAAATATGGCCAATGGACTCAAAGACAAGTGAGCCTCAAAATTAATATTCTGCTCAAAGTCTCATAAAATGTTGGGCTTGCTGGACGTGTTTCATCTCTCCCACAAGCTGTGGATCTCTACAGCTCCCCCAGAGTTATCATACAGTGTTTCTCTTATTAATGCTCTCCTTGCAGTCTGTCTGCTTAGTCAGACAACATTTTGGTAAGTTTGCAGCTTTGCCATGTTCTTTCCATTGTCAGATGATAAATCAATTGTCCTATGTGCAAAGAAACTCTCCAGCTGTGTTAATATTACAACATAATATAATGCTCAAAATAGTTGATTTTACATATTAATTGAGCCTATATTTGAATATGTGTTTATTGATAAATGTAGTTTTGAAAATACAATGATCATGTTTTATTGTATTTTCATTCCACCCCAAAGAACAGATCAATGCATCATAACAAGTAGGCTTGACATTATAACAAATTTTGCTGAACATGAAATTGTTCCAGAAGTTATCATGGTAAACAATCATATTGTTTATTGCAATCACATCCACTAAAACTGAATTTTAATGAATATTTTACCTATCCAAGAAATAAACAAAATAACAGAAACAACAAGTGAAATTAATAATGAAGTTGCCAAACAAATGTGTCCTTCAAGAAAAATGATCAGTTCATAGGACTGCACCAAATTGAAACCGTTTTTCAGCCAGTCTTTGGTAGAAATAGAGAGAGAAAAGTGTAAATTCATGCAAATAAAAATGATTGAATTAGTTTGAATTTAACATGTGATTAAATGAAATTTCTGTGCTACAGCAGCAGAAAACCTCACTGTTTGCAACTCATGCCAACTAAAAAAATTGATGTTATACTAACAAAGATTTTTCTAGATGATATTGGATTGGGAAAACATTGCATGGTTAGATGAGTCTTGATTTCAGCTGTAACATTCAGCTAACATTTCTTTCTGGGTTTGACATTAACAACATTGAAAGTGTGCACTAAGTGTGTTGATGATGGGTAGAATTATACTAATGTGGAAGATATTTTCTTAGCAGGTTTTTTGAAATAGGGGATCATTGAATCCAAGCAAAGCATATCTAATATACTGGTGTATGAATGTGTTTCTTCATGTTTCCTTTCATGTGCTTTTTATCATTTCTTTTTAACAACTTTTAAAGTACCAAGAAAGTCTCCAGATGTTTTAATATTTATGCAGAAACATCAAAAACTCTACAGGCTCCACACAAAACTCAACTGTAACTGATTTGTTTGTTTGAACACAAGCTGTTAGATCACAAAGGAACCCAAGGGCTCAGACAAAGAAACACAGCATGCTACAGAGTGCACATACTATTTCCAGTGCTATTTGTAGAGGTGTTTTGATCATCAAATGGTATATATCATTTTCTCATGCTGCTTGATGCATTTTGCGTACATTTGACAGATGTTCTATTTGAGTGTGGCAGTGGGAGTATTTGTATATTTCTTCTTGGCCTTCCTTGGCTGCTCTTGTCACGGAGCAGAGCTTACTGTGTCTGACAGTGTGAGTTGATTACGCCAGAGTTTGTCTTAAACGCTAACCCGTTATCATGAATATGCAGTGACCCCCAAGTGCTTCCTTCATGCATTAGAATACAAGTTGACATTATGCATTTTATGCTTCTTTGCCACGCTCTTCCACCATTCTCTTCAGCTGTCGCCCTTTCTTACTAACTTTACCCATTTCCTAAGCAATACAGTTGTTTTTTTGTGCTGCTCCATAAAACTGCAGATAGAAATGATAAGCATAAACTTTAAAAGGAAGTCTGAGGGGAAACGTTCTGTGAAACTGCTGTGTAAGCAACATCTCAGATCCTCCTCCTCTTAATTTCTTTCTTACCCATCACTTAAGATAACATCAAAATGTGATCACACGGTGACTATCAGGAGTTTTGCTCACAATCACGTTTGCCTGATTCCATTCACACACTCTAACTCCTTCAGAGTTTCATTGCATCTGCATTTGTGTTTGATCTAGTAGAACTTTTTCTTTCCAGCAGCTTTTCTCCACCCGGCATCAAATTCTGCTTAGGTTTTAAGAAAGACAACGCATCCTAATCTGTAACCTTTGACAAGGGAGAAGCAGCAACCTCCTCACAAGACTCCGCAATGAGAAGCTCCCCACAGCACCTGTGAGGGATGCAGACTGAGACTTAAAGTGGAAAAACAGTCTGGAGGAGATAAGGTACCTGATTAAAGTGAACACAGGGAGGAAATGATGATGTTTAAACTCACTTTGAAGCCTCAAACTGGTAAATAAATGATGTGCTCAAGAAGACTCAAGAAACGGCTGTGGTTTGTACACCTGCGGCTCAATGCTTAAATATTCATTTCCTGTCAAAGTCACACTCTCACACACATTTTAGGAATGTGTATGTAGCTTCTAAGTGTGAGTTTAAATTTTACAGAAGCAATATTGAATTTGAAAAAGCTATGTGCACACAAGCTGCAGATGAGAAATGAATAAAAAGGAATAAAATGTGGGGTATATCTTACCTTCTAATTAACAATTTCACACATCTTTAAAATTCTCTCATCAGTGGATAGCATGCAGCAAAAGAAGCAAAAACCCTCTGAGCTTTTATCAGCTCTCTTGCATTTCTTTCATCAGTGCCATACCAGTAATGACCCTGAGATTAGTGCCAGATGTGTTACCTAAACTTCTCATTTGGCAGGAATGGAGGGTGAGAAGACTTTTTTAATTCATTTATTTACTCATTTGAAAAACGATTGCAGCTGAAATAAAGACCGGGCAAAAATGCATTTCCTTTGAAAATACATTGTGAATGCACTCAGAATATTTTTGGTGAAAATTGTAGAATGACTTGAAGTCAATTGCAGCAAACATGCAGAAATGTAAGAAATGAGCAAAATACATATAGAAAAACTGTAACACCCCACGATAAGGCCATTTGAAATCGCTACAGAACATTGTTTCCAAACTTATACTGTAAGGTCACTATGGAGCCCTCAAGAGGACATGGGAAAAAATATATTTTGTGTTACCTTGCAATATGCTTACAGCAATATTGGCTGGTATATTTTGTATACTGTGGAAAATGTCTATTTAAAATTTCAAATGTATAAACATTTAAAGAGCCTTCTTGTTTATTATCAATTCTTTGGTACAAAAACTGACTGAAATTGATTTATTCACTGCATGTCTGTTTGTGTAACTTTATAAGGTTGAAAAAAAAGAAAGCTAAAGCTAGCTGAAATAGTAATGACAGCATGTAGGCTATCACTAACATGTTGACCTACAGTAAAATACCCTATACAGTGTGAAAAAAATGGTGCAACCAGGCCTTGATCAGATGTTATTTCATCCATATGTAACAAAATGCAAAAAACTAGAAGTTTTTAGAGTGTAGATTTGAATTCATTTTCTTCTTCATTTCCACTGACATTCAAATGTACCAATCCACCACAACTCATCCAAAAACAAGAGTGATTCTTTTCCATTTATTTTAAAACAGCTATTTTCCTGGTTTGTTGTCTCAGTCTTTCTTTATACTTCACTCTGCTAATTGATAATTGTGTCAGGCTGCTCATTAGACCATCTCCTTTAAAACTCTTTGACTTTGCATTTACGCTTTTTCCTTCTCATGTCTTCATTTCATGTCTCCTTCATCTATTTGGCTCTATCCTGAGCCTTCTCTCTCCCTAGTCAGCATATGTTTCAGAAAGTCCTTCAGGGCTTTCTTTCTGTCAGCCTGAGTACAGATATTTCAGCACCTTGATTTCAGCGTAATTACATAAGGATAACTGATGACTCTCATTGAATGCATTTCTTTCTTCCTTCCTGTCAGCCCCATCAGGAAAATGACCTGAGGCAAAGCAATCACTCACTATCTCTCCTTTGCAGACGGGCACCAGAATCTTTACAAAGTTTACGAGTAAAGACAAAAAGAGATTTTTTTTCTTTTTTTGATTGCATAGTTATTATACAAGAATAACTCTCCCTAAATGCATTCCACTCTCTTTCTGCCAAACTAAAAGGAAAAAGACCTGGGGCACAGCAATCACCCACTTCTGCTTTGCACCAGAGGGAGGTGCAACAATTTAAAAATTGTACAGATATTAGATATTTTTTTTTCAGCATTTAAGTTGCATAATCATGACAGGGACTTTGGCCTAGCATAAATGCTATTTTTGAGAACCCCACTTTGTAATAGTCGCACAGATATATAGATACCCACCAGGGAGTTACCAAGGGCAACTGTTTTATAATGCTTGACAGTGAACAGTTCCTCAGGGACATCTCTGAATTACTTACTGGTTCTTTAATAACAGACAGAAAAAGATACCCCATTTTCTTAACAAAATCTCTTTTGTTTAGAGGTTTTGTTTTAAAAACAAAGTTCCAAACAACAAAATCTGCCAGAGTATTTGTTTGCAAAATTAATTTGAGCTTTATTAGGAATTAAAAAGCACAAGTATTAGTACCCATTTGAGTTTGAAATGTACATATTACACACAGGTTTCTAAAAAACAGCTTAATTTCTGAGACTTTTTAGTCTGTTCCATTTTGTGTGAGGATTTTCCTGAATGTAAACAATGCATTTCATTTAGAAATCAAGGTTCCACAATATAGAGGAAGTGTGGTGAGGCACAGAATCCAAGTTGCTTGAGGTCTGCAGTGATAATTCGGGGTGCCAAGTTATTTTCTGGCAGTGGTCTCCTGCATGAGTGTGTTATCATTTACACTCAGAACATTTTACAGCACGTCATGCTTTCCTTTGCTTACAAGTTTTATAGAACTTTTGATTTTATTTTACAGCAGGAAATAGGACATGCCAACTCTGCAATTAGTACCAATTCCTAGCTTAAAGACCAATATATCACTGTGTTGGCCTGTCAGTAAACTGTTCTCACTTATATTCCATAGAGAATCTTTCAACTGTCTTCAAGAGAAGAATTTAGAAACTTAGCAATAATCCAAATAAACTGAAGGTCTCCATTATATTAACATATAATGTTAATATCTCAATACATCAGCAGTCCAGAGACTAATCACGTTCATGTTACACAATGTATAATCAATTCTTACAACAAACAAACATGATAAATTAATATACTGTATGAGGTTTCAGTAGGCCAAAACATTTGCATAAAAAAATCTATTAGTGCATTATATAATTTTGGGGTTTCATATGATGTATGTTAGAAATCAAAATAATTTTAAAACAAATGTAACAATATCTGGGTATGCATTTCAAATATTAGTTTAAGGATAGATTATAATTTTATAATTTATCAAGATGCTTAGTTCTGCTGTTCACACTTCATAGCAGAGATCTTCTGCCAGAGATGTTTTCAAAGCAATGAATAAAATGCTGAGGATGGAGGAGAGTACCCATGACTTACAAGTTTGAAAACACACCGCGGAAATTGCTGTTTTTATGTAGCATCACCTCAAGAATAGTGGATAAGGTATCCTGATGACTGTTTTTGTGTCAATATCAAGACCACATTCATCTAAATCTAGGCCTAGCAAGTGGATGGCAGTGGATAAGAGTACAAAGCACAAATTTTAGCCAGCATGCACACTTGTATACAAAAGTATTGGATTGCTCTCACAATTTCTTATCTTTCAGTCATTTTCCAAGTGTTCTGTGCCACTCCTTTATACTGTGTTTAAAATGATTACAAAATATATGGGTCATGTGCAAAACCCATATTTTTTAGAAAGCTGGAGTGGAATGTTAAAGATATTTTAGGCCCACGGTGATCATAAACGAGTCCTGTGGGAACAAAGAATGAATTCAGAAAACAAACACTCACACTTTGTAATCGCTCTTCTTAGGCACACATCTAAGCTCAGCATGTGAAGAAACCCACAGCTGCACCAGCAGAGGGCCTCGCACCAGGGCCTTGATTTAATCATTGCCCAGCGAGGGGAGAGGCCAAGCAGGCAACAAAGCTGCCCTCCAGCCTTCTATCCTCTGTCATCAATGCACCCAATAGGTTGACCCAGGAGAGGCCAATCCCTCATCCTCCACCCTCCACCTGGGGTGTTTGAAGATGAGAGGAACTGTGTGTAGAGGGAAGGGAGGACCAGGAGGCGGAGAGGCAGATGAAACCGAGGTTGTTTTCTTTGAACTGCTAATCACTGCGTTTAAAGTTGACCCCGCTTCCTGTCCCTCTTTCAGTGTTAAGCTCATTAAAATACACACCCTGATAAAAGATTTGGGTGTGAGTTCACCTCGAACCCTTACAGAATGCTTTCTCAATTCCCACTAAATACTGAAATCTTAACTAAAGACAGCAAGAAGTTTGTAGAAAAATGAAATTAAAAATACTGAACACAGTTGCTGTTTTAATGTAGTTTCCTTAGTCTTCTCTATAATTTTAAAATCGACATCACAAGGTTGTTTTGGAGTTAAACTATTATGAGCAGATATAATATTTATTGTCTAGTTCCATGTTGAAGGGCTCCAGAAATAAATCAACATAAACTGAACTAATTTCAGATCTATTGGTCATTAATATGATAAATAAAGACCATAACTTGGAGCAACTCTGTCATTAGCTTTACAAAAAGATTGTTCTATAAATTATTTCTAAAAATCTACATTTTGTAGGCCTTTAGTAAACAGCTCGATACAATAGCAACACAAATACACATTAGACAAAGCTGCATGCACAAACTCACTCAGAACGATATTCGGATTCAGTCTACAATTACTCTGAACAATTGTACTGCAAATAATCTATGTAATGTACAGTATGTCTTTATTTGATGTATATGAACATTTTTGGTCTAATATTGGTGGTACATTGAAACACTAATCTAAGCACAAATTTTAGGTGACAGAGGAACATTAGAAACTAAATTGTGTAGACTCAGTGTAAATGGAAGGTCCAAACAGAGCCACTTTGGTATGGACCTAGTCAGAGTCACATGCTCATGCGAGGTGTGAATTGTGCTCAGTCTCTGCTGGTTCCAATTTGGAAGTGTTTGCATTGAAAACAGTGGGTCACAACAAGCCCAAGGAGACTCACACTGATGGTTGGCTGTGGAGGGAGAGCATGATAAGGCACAGCAAAGATGGAAAGTTGAGTAGCAAGGGATCAATCAATCATCGCTCCTGTTGGTTTATATTGACTCAGAGGTCCCACTGGGCTACCACGGTCAATGTGCTTTCGGGCATTTTGTGTGGGTCGATGACGGAGCATGCCTGACTTACCTCTCACCTTTTGTGTGCGTGTGTATCAGTGTAATAAATTAGAGGGTTTTTTTCAGGTGCACTGAAAGGTTTTCATAGCAGCCATAAGTTATCTTAAGGTGAATATGTGTTTGGAAATTACAGCCTCTAAAAATTTCATATTGATGGTACAATAAGGTGTACATAAACCCATGGTTTCAGTTCTTTTAGAATATTTCTAATGGTGTAATTTACAGCACCTTGAAAAAATATAAATTTTCCACAGCAGAACAACATAACACATAATTCTTGGCTATTTTATTTATATTTGTTACATAAAATCTATTTAACCACCATAAATGAATATTGAGGTGATGAAATAACAACTTTTAAAATAGCAAAGATGGTTTCTGAAAGGCTACATATCTGTGTTAATTAAACATGAAAAAGCTCAGATAACAGAGAAGCTATGTAATAATAATGATAAAAATAAAATTTAGATGCTGTACAGAGTGTGAAGAATCTGTTTAAAGAGAGTAGAACAAATTTCAGTCAGAATTTTAGTAGAATTTCAGTCAGACGGCTGATCATTAAGAACAGATGAATTCGATTTTCTTGCGCTATTACCATAACCCTCACTGACTAATCTTTAAAAATAATTCAAACTACTAAGTAAGAAAATGCTGTAAAATGGCCCCTGGCCTTCCAAGTGTCTTTTGTAGTAGTACAGTCAGAAATTCTTCATGACATCTCAGGAGAGATTGTCTCCTGAGATTGTCTATTCTACCTTAAGTAAATCTGTACTGTTATTTTTCAACTTGCCATGTTATCTGACAATATTTTCTTTTTAATAAAAAAATAAATAAACAGAAGCCATGACAAGGCATAAGATATATATTGTAAGTGAGCTTCAGATACACAAAAGACACAAAACGAGACAGTAAAAAAATACAGGGAAAACACAGGCTCACAAAGTGAGTTAAAAAAGAAAAATGAGAGTACACAAAAAATAGCAATCTCTACCAATCTTTTTGCCAGATAGAGATCTGGCAAAAAGTTTGGAAGATTGATATGAAGACAGGAAAAAATGAAGACAAGGTGGCACTCAAAGAAAGCTTTTTGTTGATTGTCTGCTTGGAAGAACATTTTCTTGTGTTTGTTGATTTACAAAGAAAAATAAAATGCCCACAAGCTTAGTCTTTCCTGTAAATACTATATTTGGGTTAATTCTTCCAACCCCCTTCGTAAAAAAAAAGCAATCTGTAAATGTGAAAAATCTAACCACACTTTGTTGCAGGGTAGTAACAAGATGTTGTATTTTGTTTATCTGGACAGTCATGAATGTGCACATATGTAAATAAGCTTAAACATACTGTTGAAATAAAAATCTGCATGATTTTACCAAAACATTTTGCAAGAGCTTTTTTTTTTAACAAACTGCAGGGTCATCAATCATGTGGATGCTATGAAGGCTTGACGGCACGGGAATACACTGACAGGATCTGAGTGATGGATGATTGACAGCTGATGATTACCTGAGCTGAGGGTTGGTTAGTGTCTCCTGGGTGAACCTTGCTGAAGCTCTGCCTTGAGTCAGGTGGACCAAGAAGAAAATACATTTACAGAAAATAAACCGGGATCAACCGTATATGTAAACTTTGAAAAGATTACAACAGCGTTCCTTCATATAATTATTCGTAATCGTAAGGAGTGTGCAAAACAAACATGGATAATCAAAGATGTCACAATATGACAGTAGCAAACAAATAATCCAGAAAGATTTCTACAGGGAGAAACAAATTCTACATCCTTACATCACTTGCCCTTGTCAAGTCTTCTCTCTTTTGTTTTAACATTTCAAGCTGTTCAAAATCTTGATGGAACTATATACAAACAAAAATTATTTATATCAACGTTATAGACAATGACACAGAAGTGGTGCTCAAATACAGCTGTTTTCCACTGTCAGTTTTATCTACAGATTCAGATAAAACAACCTAAAACTTGTCTATAAAAGTGAACCTAGAAAAAAAAAGTGAGATTAACATTTGTTTGAAATGGAAATTCTTTCAAAAGGTTTATGATGAGGACTTACAGCCTATGTATATGTGGCAGCTGCTCTACCTCAACACCACACACCACCCCACTCTGGTGGGGAACCAGAACTCTATCTGGTTCTTTACAGGCAATGAAAGAGACCCACATGTTTTCAGAAAGCTGCTGAATGGTACCCTTTGAAGACAAATGAGAATAATCATTGCTGACCTTTAAGATTGTGACAACCACTGTGTCTTTGTGCACATTTTATAGACATATTCTAGTTTGTATCTCATAACGGAGATTTAAAGCTGTCAACAGGTTTTGCTTTTCATGGACTGGCATGAATTCTTTTTTTGGTATGTAGCACTCCCAATGTGTGAGAATGCCTCCATATTTTCTAAAACCTGTGTTCAGATCAAAGGGAGAAAACTAGACATATTTTAACTATAAAGAGTACATAAAAGCATTTTTTTATAAACGATTGTACAAACATAAGCAGAGGGAATATAGTGTTCTAAAATTTCCTGATAGTTGATTTAGCTGACTTTGAACTTAGTAAAACAAATTGGACCCCCATCCAACTCAGATTTTGTGTCTGCCGACTCTTCCCTCCTACTCTAGGACCTTGATTTCCAAATGGAATGCAATTTTACTAGTAAGAAGGGATTTTGATCCATTGAGCAGTCAGCCAGTTCTCTTTTTTTCCTTAGCTCAGGTAAGTTGCTTCTGACATTGTCCTTAGAGTTCCTGGAGTTCAGGAGTGGATTAATATCTGAAATGTTACAGTTGTAGCCAATGTCCTGAATATATTTGTGTGACTTTCAAATCACTCCACCTCGTGTGAATATCCCTGAACTTTTGAAGAGGCTTTTCTTCACAATCCTCTCAACAGACTGCAGGTATCCCTGCTTTGTGTGCACCTTATCCACCTCAGCTTTCCCTTCCACTATGCTGTCCAATAAAACACATGGATACAGTAGTTGATGAACAGCCACGATATTATTTTACCAATCTTTTGTGTAATTATCCTCCTTTTTGGGGACATTCATGACTGACTGCTGAGCAACTGTCAAGTCAGCAGTTTTCCCTTATGCCATAACATTGCTGTATTTAATAAAAACAATATTTGTATTGCTCATGTGTAATATTTTGACATTCTCCAAACTTTTCCATTATCAACAAAAATAAAATAAATTAAAGCTTTAAATATATGTATAATGCAATGTTTACAATGTTTACACTTTTTGACGAAAACATAATTTCACATTTTAATTTATTAAGCTACATCTTCATCTATTAATTTTCCATGTGGGGTGGTTCTTGCTTGATCACAGAGAGTGATTTAGTCAATGACTGAATGTAGTGTGTAGCATTTTGAGGTCCTCTGGATGTCATAAGGTGCAATACAAGTTCAGATCATTTATCATTCCTGGAGAGAATCCACACAGGCAGAGGAAAAACATGTAAACTCCAGGTAGAAAAACACCAGGACAGGATTCAAACCCCAGATATTTTCTGAGCAAGGCATGGGCCAACAACTGCGCCAACATGCAGATCTAAGAAACAACTGTATTAATTTTTGGGGGAGTTTTATGAAAAATTAAATTAGCCTTATAGTTGCATACTCATATCTATCATATAGGTACTTTTCAAAACATGGAAGAGGGTTAAGCAAATTGGGGGCCAGAAAGTCAAAGTTTTCATGCTCTTCACATGCCACTCTTCTTATCTACTCTTAGACAAATTATATAACCGCAGACACATTAGGTACATTTATCTTGAAGAACATGAGTTCCTTCTCTTGTTTTTCATTGCGCTGCAGCATAGTACTAAATTAAATTTTTTTTGACTTTCTGAGTTACCAAATCAGATAGGTCAGCCTAGCCTGTAGCCTGTGATTAATGGTGGAGTGCTTTTTCTGGGCGACGACCAAAACAGTAAAAGAAGAGCTGAGGTTATTGGGTAAAATGTTGTTGAAATAAGAACAAGATTAAACAACAAAGGGAGGAAAAGATTAGTTTTAAGAATATATTAAAAACTCTCAATGACAACAAGAACTGATAAATAGTGGTTTGTTGCTGTATCCCATTTGTGTCAATGTGATAAATTTAAAGGGTTTTTTGTATGTTTGCTTAATAGATGACAGAAATCAACAAAATTGCTCAAGTATCGGTAAATAAAAAGTTGGCAATTGCTGCATTAATTTATGAGTATTCATTAAATTATTCAAAAGAACTTGCTCTCAAACATCATCTTCCCCGTTTAATAGAGCTTATGTGGGAGACATGCACGGATGTCATGCAGGTACCCCTAAAAAAATCTCAGCATATTGGCAGTCACATACACACTTATTAGGACCCACACAATTCCTTTTGCCTCACAAAAACATGTCCTAACTCAACTTATCTTGCAACTCATCCATAATCAAATATGACACTCCTTGCCTCTTCCTCCCCTCTATCACCCCTGCTCCCTTCTCACGCACCCTCCTCTTGCTCTCAAATCCCAAAATACCAGTCTGCTGAACAGCAGTCTCCCTATAAGCCCCAGGCCAATTAGAGTGGTGTAGCAGCATTGTTATGTGCCTGTCATGGTGGGTTTCTCCTCCCCACTCTCTGTTTGTGGCAACACAAACTGCTGCTGGGCCACAGGCAGCTTAGAGCTGGAAATGGAGGGAGTGAAGACAGGAGGAAGAGAAAAGGAGAGGAAAACGTCATACTTTTTAAGCAGAGGTGACTTCTAAAAATGCAATTCGAGAAGAGTTTTTGAATAACAGCATGAATTCTATTGCTTGAAGTTACTGGTATTCTTCATTAGTACATACACAGTAAGAAAGCATGAGCTAGATAAGAGAAGATTTAAAATACAGATCATTCTGTTTTTCTCTTAATCATCCTCCCACTATACACAGCTGATTACAATCAAAACCCTAGCTTTCTTGGGTGAAGGTGTTTGATAAATTCGAAGCCCACACTCTGTTCTGCATAAATATGAGCTGATTTTCATACAATTACCCACAAATAAAGTGGTAAAGCAATCTTATTTGACGTAAAATAAAAGTAGAGGGAAACAGTGCAATTTCCCTCTGATGCAATTTCTTCTGACAACATTTAAGCAGAGCAGAGCCCAGAGTCCAAAAACATCACTGTTAGTTTAACTGGTCTCTCTAAATTCTCCTTCGGTCTGAGTTTGTGCATGGCTATTTGTCCTGTCTGTCTCTGTGTTGCCCTGCGATGGACTGGCGACCCGTTCAGGGTGAACCTTGCCTCTCGTCTGTTGACAGCTGGAGATATACACCAGAGGGGTGCTTCCGACCCCAGTAGATGAATGATATTTATATGTTGTAAATACTGATCTGTGGATTATGAATACGTTGACGATGCTGAGGAACTTCAGTCTTGACACCTGATAGACTTCAAGGAAAAAGCTAGCAAAATGTCACAACCTGAAAGTAAAAAAATAAATGTTTTTGAATAGAACCCTGTTTTAAAAGATTAAGGTAATCAGTTTTAAAGTATCGGGTTAATTGATGACAAAATTCTGTGCTGTGGCCAATATGTTTGGTAAGAGATATGTGCCAGCCCCCACAAAATTAGCACGTCACCCTGAAACCACCACTGAAACTGTAGATACTGTATTTAGCAATAAGGCTCTCAAGTAACTGAGATATTTAAAATTAGTATAATGTAACATCAATATTGTGTTTCCTGATATAACATGTACGTTTCAGTTTTATTCTGGTCAGATTCATAATTGCCCTATGCTGTCGCAGCTGTCACTGGATAGGGATGGGATTCACACAGGCTCCCAGATTATCTCAAGGAAAAAACACAAAAAATGGCACATTACAGTTAAACTTTTGCTCGTCACAATTTTTTAAAGCAAAGATCTCTGTAAAAAGAGATACATACCAAGTCTCTACAATGTGTTTCTGGGTGAAAAAAACCCTTTTAGTCCCAGTGGTCTCTGCTGAACTTTGATTTGTCAAGGACATTTATGGTGGGTAAAGTTTTCAGTTTACTTTAACCACATTTTAATGTTGATACAGAGTGAGAGGATGCTGTGAGTGTGTTAAGCTCACTGTGTTGGCAAGGTGAGTGGGTTAAGCTTTTGAAAGTTGTTTTTTTACTCACACCCACAAAGTATAAATGGATTATACAATGATAAAACTAGCTGAAATTAATCAATGATGTTGTTTAGGATATATATATATATATATATATATATATATATATATATATATATATATATATATATATATATATATATATATATACCAATGCATCATAAAAGCACAGGTGATGTGAAATCCTCTCTGCTTAGTCTGTTTGAGTTTTTTTTTCTAAATCATCCATTTTTTCTTTCTCTTCCCCAATAGATAGACAGCACAAATCTGAGCTGCCACTCAAAGCAAACAATTGCAAGAAATGATTTTTCCAAGCAGTCAGTTGCAGCAGGGTGCCTTTTATTAGCCATACTTCTTACAATTATGGCTTTCTGTTTTTTGTATTTTAATGTATGCTGTCACACGAAGATGTTTGCATTGAACATTTATGATTATAGGGTACAGAACATTTTTCAATCTCATTTCTTAAGGAGAAATTTGTTTGTAACTCTATTTATCATTCACTGTGCACATTGAAAAAAAAATGTAAAAAAGGTCAAATAACAACAGAAAGCTTGAATATTTATGTTTATCTAACATGAAAATAATGCTAAGTTCTGTAAATTTTGTTAACTTTGCATTTACCTCAAGTAACATTTTATGTTAGCGCTGTGTATCTTATTAGCTGCAAAACTGCAAAGGAACTTCGGGAAAAACAACTGAACTATAAAATTTGTTTGAATTAATATTTATGAATGGTTCATTTTGAAAATCAACAAAAACCTTTATTGGCATTATAACAATTAAATACTAACTGTTTGTTTATCTTTGGTAATGGGCTTCAAGTCTTTCAGATTGGAAAGCTTCATTAACATTACTCAAATCTTCAGCTCCCTTCATAGATTCTGTCTAAGGCTACATTTACACAATGTAGCCTTAGAAACTGCTGCCTGGAAACTGTCAATATTTTCAGATGTTGAAAATATCTGAAAATAAAAAAGTTCCATGTTTAGATGCTACAATGTCTTCATTGTAGCGCTTTGGCTGTACCACAATATGGTACTGTGATTTTAGCATGCTGTCGAATGTGCATGCTCTTTTTACTCTTAGCTTCTACCTTAGTAGCTTCCACCTCATGGTAAACAGTAATCAGTATCTGCCTTCCATGAATGGAGTTCTCATATAACACATGTATTCCTTATCAAAGATTCTGCTATTTAACCTTGCAATCCGCCAATGCTATCCGCCATTCCTTTTGTTATCTGCCCACATATGCGTAAAATAAACCCTGCATTCTGTGCAGAGTACTCCACACCTCTGTGGGGGGTATTACAGAAAAGTTTCAGTCTAAGAACCTGGTTTAAAAAATATGCAAACATTTTCCAACGTTCATTTCAAATTTGATTTTATAGTAAAATGCAAGCACATTTGTAAATGTTTTCCAAGTATAAAATCTTCAGCATATGCTTGAGATGTGGAAATATTCCCACAGGAAAAACCATGCTTTTCACATTACACATTTGATGTAATTATTTTCTTCTCTGCTTTCAGCTTCATGGACATTAGACCACATGTTTAACCATGTAAACACATCTCTCCACACACAATCAGAAGGGAAAATGTGAACTTTGTGAATTGTTTTTCACAAGTTGTAGTCATCTAATTCAATCAAAGATATCCTGTTGAAGAAAATGAAATATTACATGAGTTTTTTTCTTCTGAGACAAGTTGAGTGCCATTTTTTTTACTTTCATTTGTACATCAGATCATTTCCTCTAATATTCTCATTATGCCTTTTACACGTCTTAATTGACATCTAGTCATTTTTTTTTTCTTTTTACCAGGAAGTCTTGTAGTAGTGAGGCACGTTTAAATGCCAGTGTGTCTTTGCTGTCACAGCAGTGCATTACAACCCTCTATTTCACCACCTCCGCTTATGTGAAGGGCCCATTAATGGTTCCATGGGAGGAGGACTCCGATTGGATTCAGTTCCTGTTGTCAGTTGCAATAAGGGAAAAAAATGTTTACTGTCAGCTTCTAGTACAATAGAGAGAGAACTGTTTCATTGCATTACTTTTCTTTTTAGAAAAGTACTCAAATCAGTTCTGATCTGCTGTCCAGTAACGAGTGTAGAATTATATATCACTCTAATTATTTTATTTGTCTACCTTTTCTGCATAGCTGATTTTTATTATTTAATGAAATGCATCTGTTTTATTACTGATTTCAGGAAGATATTTTTTAACTACAGATGTGAGAGCACAAGGACCAAGATTGTAGCGGAGTTGCTCTTGACAGTTTTGTTTTACACCTTATTCGACAAGACTAATATAGAGAGATATTACATTGCAGCTCAGTCTATGACTGTATGGGAGTTCTACCACATTGACTGGCTTAAAGGAGGGACAGTTAACTTTCTTTAAAGCAAAGTAGGAAAATACCTATGAATAGTGTGAAGCCTCATTACTTGAGTAAATGGGTAAATGCCCCATGGCCTGTACCACCCACAGTATGCCAGATGCAAGAGCAAATTGGTCTCTAGAGATTTGTAGACATGACTATGTGAATGCCTGTGTGCATTTGTGTGTTGTACAGTATGAAGGTGGGAGAAAAAATATGATTGAAGAGGACAAATATGCCAAAAATAACCTGATTAAATTCAGAAAATAAACAAAACACTGTTGAGTGTATGTCTTTCTTATATCAAGTTATCTATTAAAGTGTATCTATTTAGGTGAATAAAACCACACAGGAAATCAGATACGAGACAATATAATTTATATTTAAGCAAAAGCTAAATACAGAGGCATTGTGTAAAAAGGAAAGCTTGTAGGACCACCTAGTAGTAATTGTGTCCTCAGAAACAGATTGGTCTGAGTGACACAAAAGGCATTTGATACATGTGCGTCTGGAAGAATTGTTGGCTTAAGTGATACAAATTAAGAAATAATAAGATTATAAAAGATTTTTAAAAAAGTATAAATGTACAACATAATGGCTGGACGTCCCTATCATGTCCATACTTGCAAATAGCTTCTTGATTAAATGAACATGGCATCTTCAAGCACCTGTAAATCATTATAAGAATTAATCATAATTGTGCAGTTGCGTAGATCTCTTCCTGATAACTTGGTTGATTTCGTTTGACCTTGCCATCGTGTCAAAAAAGAAATCAATGGATATAAGTTGTGGCTTTAAAATACATCCACAGGTGTGTCTATATAAATAACTATCATGAGTTAGTGGAAGGAAGCCCAAAAGGTTTAACCCAAGTTATACATTTTAAAAGACAGTTTTCTCTGATACCAACCAAATATATGACCTTTTTTTAATTCAAAAAACATTCCAAAACTATTTCTAAAAAATGTTGTCAGCAAGTTTTCTGGCATTTAACAAAAATAAACAATTTTGGGAATTCTAACTAAGCCAAAACAAGAAAAGTTTGGTGTGATTTACCTTCAGACAGTGAGTAAAAATTGTGTTTGTGTCTTTTTTATGCAAAACATGTTATCTGATTTCATCTGTAGGTACCATTTTTCAGAATTTGCTCTACGCCCAGTTATCATTTTATATATATGAATGGCTTCAGCACACCTGACCTCAAATGAGAACCAGATATTTACTCACTGAACTTTTTCACCTTGTAAATAAATTTTCTCTGTCTGTGTGTTTGGATTCAAACTTACTTTCAAACTTATGGATGCCACTTTTTGTAAAAATTTGGATTTTGTTAACCTAACACTTTTGTTTTAAAACTTTCTGCAAAACTGCAAGAGTAGTTTGGGGAAATCTGCCTGACAGCTTGGGAAACTCAGCATTGCTACATTAATGCAGCAACACTGGGTTTGTCACATTTCCAGTAAGTTGGTCTCCCAAACCTTCTGCTCACACTGAAGTCACTGGAGTCAAAAATGACATTTTTCTGTTATTCATTCTAAACAAATGAAAATGGGATTCCGTATTTAAAAATGGCAAAAAAATGTTTTCTAAAATTGAACTAATACTCCCAGGAAGTATTCTGCACCAAAACTAAAAGATTTAATGCTCCGGGGCAGTTTAATTTTAATGCTCATAACATAGCAAGCCATAAGATTTGATCTCAGAATACCAAGGTTGGATTGTTACACAAAACCATCACATCTGATTCTTAAAGACCAAAGCTGTTGATATGCAATTACTGTGAAATACTTTAATTTAACATAGAAAAATACATCTACAACTCTACACAAGGAAAAAAACTGTCAGCTACTATTATATAAGTATAAGCATAAAACAACATATAAGCTATAAATTTTTTGTTCCACTTATATGTCACTAAGACTATTACAAGGAAGTTCTCAAAGAGAAAATATTTGTCTGAACTGCTATGTGAACCATTGGGTGTTTTTTTTATTTTCATACTACTGTGAACCGATCAGTAGTTCAATATGAACTTCAGTGAGTGGTTTCTTTTTACATAAAATTAAATTGGTAAACTGGCTAGTAACATTAATATGTGAAAAAAAAGTTTTCCCAGAGATGGTTAATTTTTTAAATTATTTTATTTAAAAATAAATAATTTAAATTATGGGTAAGGATAATTAAATTAAGTGGATTTATCATTTTAGGAATTAAGAGTTGTTTGTACATTGTGTTAAGGCTGTTCTTCTGTTTTTGATAGAATCAGCTTTCAAGGACTGAGCTGAGATGCATGAGAACTGGATGCTGGAGGTAAACCATGACATTTCATACCACGGCCACATGCTCACAGGAGGGTGGTAGGATCTCTTCTTTTTCTCCACAGAGGATTCTTTGTTTTTTTTTTTTTTTTTTTCTAACTTGAGATTACAAAGAATTTTATTTGCTACTTTTCTTTGGGTCACTCCTGATTATATAAAATAACTGATTCACTAAAAAAAATAGGAGTAATATAACTCTACTTGAAATATCCCAGGACAAGTGAACCTTGACTGTAGAAACTGATGTTGGCAGTATGTTCAATGGACATTATATGAACTGAATTGAACTCAATTCAGGGAAACTGAGAGTTGAATGTTTTATTTATTGTGTCAATGTGTTTTGAGTGGGGGAATTAAAAGTGTGTTCACTGAAGTCCTTCATTGAAATCATTAACTATTCAGATTAAATTCTTACAGTACATTGCAAAGGTTCTTTGCAAAAAAATCCTTTGAGTGTGTTTTATTGTGGTTATAGGTTTGTTTTCATTTTAGCCTTATACAGTTGTGATTGCCAAACCTCCCATGGACCTAAGAGAAGTGACCCTGATTGTGTAGACTTTTGTTGATTCAATAAATCACAGCAGTAGATATTTAGGCATTCTGGGATACTCAATTCACAAAGCGTTACAGGTACAAGAAGGTAGCTGGGCAAAACAGGAAAGTAACAGGAGGATCAAGCAAGGAGTGAGAGCAGGAACTGAGTTGATATACTGATTGTTCTCAATCCTAAAGTTTATAAAGAAGTGAAATATTTCACCAGCTTTTACAATCTAGAGCTGTGTATTAAAACAGTGACATTGGCCACTGATTTAAAATGACTCTTCTTAAAATGCCCTTCACACTGTTTCTTATCTTCCCATGTTTGCTGGGAAATTGGAAAACTTGTGTAACATGAGTCCAAATTAATGGGATTTTGTAGAGGATCAAATCCTGCCAAATCTGTGAAGAGTATTTCAGTTTGATGTGTTCATTAGTTACAGAGGAAAAATTGACACATGTAATGAAAACGTCATTTGTAATTTCCTGCAACTTCACACTCATAGATTGTTTGTCTGAAATTGTTTCACAGGTGACACTTTTACTCACAATCTCAAATTAATTATTCATGTATATGACTATTTGTACAAGTTTGGATTTTGTGCTCTGCAACTTCTCACGTCATCATCCATGAATCTTCTAATCTTGAATGTAAGTGTGAATGTTTTGAAACATATTTACCTCCAAGACATGCCGTCTCTATGTGGTATGTCTTAAATACTGACAGGACACACATTACTTAAACTGTCTTTTGAACTGCTGCTAAGAGTGCAGCCTCTTTAGGACTATAGGAAGCACCTATAAACGCTCCTTTAAAACAATGTTTTCAATGAAGCTGGTCGAGTTGTCTCTCTGCCTGTGGAAAGTCCTGCTTGTTGATTTTTTCTAGCCTCTATTAAAACCTGTCTTTAGATAGAATTCCACTTGAGAGTTGGTTTGCGCAAACACTAATCATTATTCTATATACAATATATCTTGAAATAGACCTTAAATACCTATTTAAATACCTTTTAAATAGTAATAGAAATATATGCATCGAAAAACTATACGTTATTTCATAGGAATGTCTGCCCTTCACAAACAGTAAATCTACCATTTCTATTGTTCATAACACCTCAAGTCCTTGGGGTCTTTTTGTCTGTCATTTCTATTGGTTTTGTGTTTATTCTTTATGTGCTCATATTATTTAATGCAAAGAGAAAATGTGTGGAAAAATCATGCAAAAATGTTCGCAGGTTAATGTTCCATTTTTGTTGACCATAACTATATCAAAAAGTAAATTCAATAAAAGAATGTGGGAGACACTAAAAGTTGCATGTCTGAAAGTAAAAGGCAACTTCAGTATTGTCAGTATTTCAAAGAAACCTATTTCATTCACAGTCACTCAGCTATATTAAAAAGCATTAGTCAAACACAGAAACGCACAAATAAATATTCACCAAATGAACTTCAGACATAAAAAGACTTGCACACTCTGCTTTGTCCATAAAGCTAATGGAGTCTTTTGCTCTCTGGAGAGTATGTGACAAGTTGAATCAGCTTGAGGAGTTGAAGACTTATTAGTCCCTCTGGTATTTATTTCCATGTAGAAACATCAAAATCAACACCATTGTAGAAATAGACTTAAGCCAAGCGAGTGGCTATAATTTTCTGGTCAAGCACTTATATCACCAATTTTAAAAATTATGTGGTAAATCAGATGTATAAATAAAATATAACAAAGAAGAAAAAAAAAACATCGAAATATGCATGTGATTAGTGTTCAAATTTAGTTTGACATTTCAAATTAGCAGTGTGAAATTTATGTTTTCAAAAAAATCAACTTCTTTTGAAAAATGTTTGGCTCTTAACATTTATCCCTGCTGTTAAAGTCTAAAATCAGATAAATCAAATACATATATTAATAAATAATTCATCTGAAAGCAAATATCTGAAAAATTTGCTTTTTAATAAATATGGAGTAAATATGCAGTGAACCAGCTGTTACCAAAGATCACTCACTGGTCCCTTTTGTTGCTCAAACTTTGCTGATTTTACTGCTCTCTATGCCTAAAGGTAAACGTGCCATTATTTGCAATCCTAAAGGATTTAACTGGCATGTTTAAATGCTGGTGTGTGCATTTAAACAAACGGACAAACAATATATATAAAAAAATCTCCTTTTAGTAGTAGCCCACATTTTGAGTCAGTCCTCTGTTCACTGCCAACTGACAAAGAGAATATTAGGGGAAAAAAAACTTTTAATAGAAACCCTAAAGCTACTTATTAAGTTCCTGCCAATATTTTGTTTTCTAAATAAGATTAGTTACTAACCTTTACATGGCACTGTAAGCAAATAATCATATTGTTTTGTTTTAGAGAGTTATAAATAACATAAAATAATCCACTATGTTATGGACTGGTGTGAACTCTAAAGGCTTTATGATACAGTTTGCCAGCTGACAAGCTATGCCCAATTTGTCAGGCCACACGGGAGACATCCTAACCAACAAAAATTCCCACACATCCTACTTGTAATTAGCACCAGGAGGCTGACATGCCCATTTTTCTCCCAGCTGGCTGCTCGTATTTGTGGCAAATTCAATATGACATGAATGCGGTATTAACATCGGTGGGGAGATGTCAGCAAAGAGTCCCGCGGCATATTCCTCCAACTCCATACAGTTTGGCTCTTAATGAGATTTTTCGATGTAATATGCCTCAGAATTCCACAGTGCTGACAGACCTCTATCAATAATTTTATCCATATATTTAATTCTTCCATATTTTTGGGCAAAAATACACAAAATCTTAAGAAAATCTTTTAGTGTATATCCTTTTTGAGAGGTGCACCTGAATAAATTATAGTGTCAAAAGATGAATTTATTTCAGGATTTCAGTTAAAAATGCTAATACTCATGATTCTTTCCACCCGGTGATATGTCTGAAGTATGTATTTCTGTGAATTTAACACTATTTATCAGAAAAGTTTATTATTACATAAGATCAAAATACAGATTTAGTTTTGAGAAAATGCATAGTAGGACCAATAAGATTCAAGTCATTGAATAAGATTCAAGTCATTGAATCTTGTCTGTCAAAACATCATTCTTTCACTCTTCCCATAGACACTGGAAACTTGATTTTCAAATAAAATGCTAATTTAATTTTTATTTGAAAAGAGGAATTTGGACCAGTCCTCTTTTAGTCCATCTTGGACAAGGTATTTTTGATGTATGTTTTGATGTTTTGATTAATCTTAGACAATGCTGTTGAAAGTTTTCCAAGTTTTTCCAAGTATTTGGGTCATTTTACACAACATTAACGACACTAGCTGAAAATAAAATGAGTGTTGCCATTTCAATTGAACCGTGTCTACTGGACTATCAGGTGTGAAAACACCCTAAAATGACAGGAGGTCCTAAAATAGCTCATTCTGAAAGGAGTTCAAAATAATCAAAACTAAGCTGGTGAAATCCCATTATTTGAGAATGATTTTGTGGAAAAAAATGTAATTAACATGTTTTCTATTGCTCACATCCTTACTTGTGCAAGGAAGCAGAAGGTTTTCATCATGCAAGATGTGTTCAAGTTAATAAATTTAACACAATAATAACAACAGGGTGTCATGTGGAAAGCACAGAATATTTTAAGACTTTATGAGGCGTTGGATATAATCCTGTAAAGTTTATTAAAAGGGCAAATGTTTGAAAAATTTCAATCAAAATGCAGAAGCAAAGTCATGGCAGCATGACTCTGCCAATGTCTGAAGAAATCTTAAGTGTTTATAAATGTTCTGCCAGGTGATTTAACAGGAGCAGCTGAGGCTCCAAGGTATGGGGAGTTTTCTTTCTTTCTTCAACCCACAATTGACGAAATTGTGTTTGTTTTCTTTCTTCCTTTCCTTCTTTCTTTCTTTGCTTCTTTCTTTCTTTTGCTCTTTCTTTCATTCTTTCTCTCTTTCTTTTTCTCTTTACTTGCCCACTTAAACCTGCACACACACATATTCACAAGCATGCTTTACTACCTAGTTGTCCTTGCTGTGCCTCATAAAGACAGACTAAGGAGGCCAGGATGGTTTCAGGCAGTAAAAGAGGGGGACTATGAAAAAACATTATACGTGAAGACACAACAGATGGCTACTGCTGCTACGTCTTCACTAAATATGACACCGGAAAGGACAATGTGAAGAGGAGTAGTACTTTCTGCATATATGTCCTACTGAATGAGGACACGAGATCTTGTTATAGACAAGGTTGCATATTTAAAACTGTACTCAACAGATGCTTATTGTGCTGTAAAGTGAAAAAAAAGGATAACATTAAAAAAAATAAGATGATGAGCCCCAGTAGGGGGCAGAATTAGTCCAGAAACAGACTGATTAAAGAGTAGAAGGTAGAAAAATATATCTGGCTATATAACAAGGTGTTTTTAACTAACACAGAAACGTTGCATAGTATATTGCATCACACTGTGAGAATACGACATCTGGTTGCTATGGATGCAGCTTGTGTATCTTTTATCTTTATGGCAACTTAGTTTGCATTTCCTTTAGTTGCTTAAAAAAGCATATAAAACATAGATTTTCTCTAGTGAAGAAGTTGGAAGTAGTGGGGGCAGATGCTGTCTGCGTTGTTCAATGGATCACTGGCCTAATTGTTACTCGAGAGAGTTGTGCCAAATAAAAAAAAAAGAGAGCGATAGAGAAGAGAAAGCAGGTGTTTCAGAAGTCTAGAGATAGATGAAATGACACAAGAAACCTGTTTTGACAAACTGTCTTAAGAGAATTAGTCTAGTCAACTCTGTTGGACAAATAATGGTTGTTGAGACGATGAAAGCACCTTAATGGCTTTCTGTTTTCAAGTGGTAGTACCCTGTCAGCCACATCTTAATGACAAGGAAGGATGACAGTATTTAACGCCAGAATTTTAGAATGAGATTTTTAATGCAACACAAATAGTATTTTTTTGTTCGTTTTTTAGACATAAATAAAAGCAAACTATATTTCAATCTGGATAAACTCACACAGAGAAAATAGCAGCTAGACGATTTAATAGTACAAAGTTATTTGGCCCTTGAACCCGACAGAAGACTTGTGAGCTGAGGATCACCAAGGGCAGGTGATCGGTTTGGGCGAAGCTCAGGGTAGTCTTCCCCCCAGGTCCAAATACTGGTGATGGAGTGGAGCCTGGAGATGAAGAAGCGCAGAGGGAGGCAGGAAGGTGTCCGTCCGGATGGAGGTGGAGATGGGGAGGAGGTGGATCGAAGCGCGAATGATGAGCGGAAAACCCAAGGTAGCTAGACCTCTTGAAGGGACTCGTGAACGACGATTGGCTGCGGCGGGGGCATGGTGAGTGGGTGATGTGGTTCAGCTGTGTGTTGTCTCCCAGCTTGAATTTCTGCTAACTAATTAAGAAAGCTAAAAATATATTTAACATGCACACAAAAAGATATGTGCAGTGCAGATCCAACACAACTTTCAAAGTAATGTGTAGTCTCTGGAGGTTGATTCGCTGTGACAAGTCTTGTGTCATTTGCTGTTAGGATGTGTCACAACAGTAGTCTGGAAAATGGAGGTTGAAAATGGATTGATGTGGTGAGGTGGTGAGAAGGTCAGCATGTTAGAAAGTGATATTTATTTGACCATATAACTTGGATCATATTTATCAAAGGATGAAACTAAGATTTGATCATTACTTATTAATATCATCACTATCGCAGTTGGCTTAACTAATATAATAATTTATAGTTATAATGTGAAGAAAAAGCAAAGCATGTTTTGAACAGAAAATCTATTACCTGTCTTATGAGGAATGGTTTGTACGAAGGTTGGATGTTTAAATTTCAGCTGGGTCCTTACTTTGTGGTATTTGCATGTTCTCTGCATGGAAAGATGGTTCAAACCACCATCTTTCCATTGTTCAGTTGGCATCCATGTTTCGTAAAATGCAGGCATGTTTCGTAAAATGCAGGCAATTTGAAATTTTCATTTGAAATAAAGTGTTCCAAGAAATCTTTGCTAGACCAGGGTCTAGCTACGTGGAGAGAAAAGTCAGAAGTTTACATAGAGTGCAGACTTGCTGATTTTAGTCATTGATTTGAAAAGTTCTTTGTTTTCATGGTTTTCTGACACATGGTATGTTTTTATTTGTGAAAGCTGTTGGCATGCTTACACTTCACAAGGTCTCATCCCTTTCACTTCTTCATGCGTAATCCCAAGTTACAGGTGTTTTTCAAAGCATCAGCATTCATGTGTCATGTCACTACAACACAGCAGCTTAAGAACTACTGTGTTTTTTTATGCAATAACTACTATGAACCTGGGATACTTTTACTGGCTTAATTTTTTGGTTATCTGTAATGTTCAAAAAATGTATGGCTGACCTGAAAAAAGTTATTCTGTTGAAGATGACCAAATGTAGGATATTTATGAGAAGAAATGGAAACACAAGAAAAACTGTTCATACCAGAATATTTAAATGTAAATATTTTGATACCTGAGCAAAACACTTTTTTTCATGATCAGGAATCATTTCAGAGCTTGCTCTCTGTGATTTGTGGAAAGGAAATCCAATTTCAGATCAGCTCCTAAAATCTAAGCTACATATAAACAGTTTAATTCTAATTAATAGTTTACACCACCTGATAATTTGAAGATGAAAAATATTCAGTTATGATCAGTGTGAACCTGAGAGTGTTATTAAAAAAAAAAACCTATCAAACCATTTTTTTAAGTTCACCATTCAACCGCTTTTACTTTTTGTTGCAAAGCCATAAATTCCAGAAGATAAAAATCAAGGTAAGTGAGTGTGATGACAGCTTTACTTGAAGAACTTAAAGTGTCTCCAAGTTTCTTGTTTTCAAAACTTTTTTTGTTTTCAGTAAAAAAAAAAAAGAAACAAAATCAGCATGGGAAGGATGTGACACTGACCTACAAGACAAATACTTATATGGTTACCCCAAAACCATACGAGTGTGGAGTGAGTTTTGCCCTCACTCCACATATGTACTTACCCAGACCACACGCTGACTTCACAGAGCAGTTTCTGCCTGTTGGGATTCAATTAGTGAAACTTAAATCATATTGAGATGAAAACAGCATGGCCTAATGGGCTTAGCTTTACATATGTCCTCCTCTTCCCTATTATATTTCATTAATAACAAGTTGACTTGAGAGAGAGGGGCTTTGGTTGGTTTAAGCATAAGAGGGATAAAAGCACAGAGCAGAAAATAGTACCACAAACCTACTGAATAGCAATATTAAAGAAAATTAAAAAAAACATATTACATATAAAAAACATAATCCAGTACTTAAAGTCTCAAATTTACAATATCACATTATTTTCTTGGGGTAATGTGTTTTCTTCCTACTAAATTGAAGATAGTAAAAGTCCATACACATTGAAACATCATATACACAATTGCACTCAATTAAAATTTTCCAGTTATTTTGTTGATTCATATTTAAATTATTTTCATTTCCAAATGATGGTGGCTGAGTTTAAGTACTTTAGGCCTCCAGGTTATAATAAACTAGTTTTATGGAGGAAAACTTTTGCCTCGAACATAGCTGTGATTGGCTGGTAAGGTACCCTTGCTGTCCCCTCAGATGTTTGGGCCAATTGTCTGTCAGGGACATCTGGACGGTTGGTGCGCATCTGTCACTCTTGTCTTTTTGATGTACAACGCACCATTTGGTTCTGTCAAAGCCCTGTCAATGTTTTTCAGCTCATTTTACTTGTTGAACAGTTGTCAGGTCAGTCAGTAGAAAAAAAAATCTCATTGGCCAGTTGGCATATTGAATGAACCCTGTTCCATATGAAAGTCTGTCGAATTTCTTGTCTATAATATAAATGTGTTTTGATAAAAGGTGTTATGTGGATATAAATACGGGTAAAAGTACATGACCCAATCTAAGAAGAATACTTTGCTTGTGATGCATCCCCATTTTTTACATTGCATGTGTTTAAAATTCATTGTGTGCACCCAAGTCAAGATTGGGCTTACTTTCGACCTGATGCCACCATCGTATTTTTTTTATTTTTTATATTGCACATGCTATTGTTGTGAGAGTTTGGATTTTTGCTTCAAACATGGCATCTCATGGCTGTTTTGATGTTGATGTGGAGGATGAATCCTTGCTTTGGAACCACACTGCAATTTTGAAATCAAGGAACATTTCTCCAATTGAAGTGATTAGAAGTTGGAAACACTCTCTGAACTAGTGTTTCTCTGATCTTGAAAGCCATGTCTTCAATGTGAGGAAATCTTGTAGCATTTGGTCTTTCAGAACCAGTAGTTCAGCTGCACCACTCTGTGATTAAAAGCTCTCCGAAGCTTCCTGTCCAAAACTCCTCAACATGCCATCAACACTTAGTATTGAGTATAATCTCCAGGTCAGAGATGTTGGTCTGATGGATTTATTAATTTTATTTATTTTGATTGATTGATTCGTCTACTCCTGCAATGTAAGGAGAAAATGTCTGAGTCTGTGCCAAATGATCAGGTGTTTGAATTGTAATATGCTAAAATGTCAAATGGCCTTCAGACTTTTTCTTCACTGTTTTAGAAAATATCTGTCAAAGGTGGAAAACATTTGGTCAATACAACCCCTGGACCCATTTGATAAAGCAGGATAGGTAAAAATCTGTTCATCTGCCTTTGACTCAGGACTTGCTAACCCGGCTTTCTGAAACGAGACTCTAGTGTACAGCAACAATTTTATTTCAAAATACAAACTAACCTTGTTCACAAACAGCTATTGGATGCTATTAAAGACAATTGTGTGATGTTCTTTTTGTGTTTTCAGATTCTATATATTATTTGTGCTAGGCACTTGAAGTTGAACAGGCATAGCAGGGGAACCACATCATCACTGACATTTTTCGACATCAGTTTGGTGTGTAAGAACTTCATACCATTATTCTTCTTTAGTAGCTACATATGCCACTAATCAGTCAGCAGACCAACAATGATTTAAAATAGAATGGCATCACTTTAGTGTGCTATTATCACAACATATCGGCAATATCCATTGAGCTGAATAAAAACTTTCTTTGTTGCAGTACTCTAGAGAAGGTGTCTCTTAAATGTACGCCTTTCTATATCTATGTTAGTGAAAGACAAGTACAAAGATGAAGGCATAAAAGGATGAGAGGTTCATAACAACATTACTACTTATCTCCCTCATCTTGCTGTTTCGGCTCTGTTATCTCTTTCTACTTCTCTCAATTTCCCCAGTTACTTTGTAATGAATCTGTCCCACAGCAGAGTTCTCAGCCCAAGCAATCATTAGATGGAGGAAGGATAGAGTGAACAACAGAATCGCAGGAAAAATAAATAAATTAAAAAATAAAATTTAATGTTGAGGGTAAAAAAAATAAAAATGACTGAAAACAAGGGAGGAAACAGAGACATGAAAGTTGGAAGGAATTTAAAAGATGCCCTCAAGTGTGTAAGATGCAATGTCTATTTTAACACCTTGTTACATAGATATGTTAAACAAGGCATTGCAAAGGAATTGCACAAGTTTATGGCTATGAGCTGGCTTGCTTATGAAAAATATTGTTTAGATGTTCATAATTTTTTTTGAGAACGTTTTTTGTTTTGCAATGACAGCTTATTTATAATGTTTTTTTTTACATAGTAATTTGGTAAAGTTATTTTTCATGGTAAAATAATAATAAAATAATTCAATTTATTTGGCAAAGGTATTACAAAAAAGACCAATCCTGCTATAATTAAGAATAAATTACTCATTAAAAATAATTACAGAGCCTAAAAGCAGTTTGGCAAATTTCTATCCCATTAAATGCAAAAACATAATGAAAAGAAAAAATTACTACAACTAACGCTTTGTGTTTTCTGTCAGCACCACACAGATGGAAATGTAAAAACACAGTGGTCAGTCGTTTCTTTCAGTGTCACCACCTCTGCTTCTCCCCTTGGCCAAAGCCAAGAGTAGATGCAGAGCCAGAGATTTGATTTTGCATTCTTGGTATGAGATTTAACATTAAAAGTAAGCTGTTATAAAGAATGAAATGGGCAACAACTTTGAATTAGTACGAATGATGTGCTCTCATTGCTTTTAAGCTGTTTTTATTGCCACCATGACCAGTCAGCATTCTCTTCACTCTTACTATATGAAATGGTAGCAAATCTATGAAATGAAATAATCATTTATGCTTGCTAACTAAGCATTGGATTATGCACGTTTTGGCTTTGCTGGTGGAAACTTCTCAGTAACTTTGGCCAATTGGGGCATTGCCATCACTGCTTGTCTCTGTTCTGATGTAGGTATCAACACAATGGTTCAGGAGGAGATTTTAATGTAAAAAGAACCTGGCCCTATTGAACAGTGCATTCCAGAAACTCTCTGAAGATACTGGAGTGCCAAAATCTATAATAGCTTGATATATGTTAGTTCTTTAGCTCTCTTATTTTGCTCCCTTTTTATCTCCAGGAAAAACTGAGCTTGTTGTTTGGTAAGGCATTAGACAAGGTAGAAAACTGGACACAGGAGTGCCAACAAGAGTCCCGAAAACCTGTTGTGTGATGTGTGGCTTTTTTCCCCATCATCACTTGGCAAAAAAGCTCCAAGTACTCTACTAGAATTATTCATTTATAATCTAAAACCGGTGAGAATGAAATGTAAAACACTATTTAGTCTGTTGATAGATGAGCTTTGCGGTGTTTATTGTTTTATTGTTGTTTTATACACTTGTCTCTTCTCACACAGGTTTTTTCTAAAATTTATGTCCACAGATTGAAATGGTTAAAGAAACAGTTGAACTGTTTCAGTTTTCCTCCACCAGAATTGAGTATAAAATTCACTTGGTTTTTAGTGAAGAAGCAAGCCCACAATTTTTACATGCATCTCATACATCTATAGCCAGAAAAGGCTGAAGATGGGGATATTCATGACAACTTTGAGCTTTCAGAAATTAAGTTAGCTGTGCAGGATGACAAGAACTATGTTGTAGCATTAACATGATAATTATGCATTATACATATCATTCGTCAGGCATCTGTGACTTCTATTCTATCTAAAACAATTTCTCATTGAGAATTCTTACCACCTCCAAATATATATTTTTCAAAAAAACTTTAGTTAGATTTTGCTACTGCTGTGAAAGGCTTTTACCTACTAGGGGCAATGTATGCAGTAAGTGTGGAAGGAACTGTTTTACTGCAGAAGGTTATTATATGACAGGAATTTAACCTGCTTTTCCTGCTGGTGCTGACCAGAGTGTTCGGCATATCCACCCTGTGATAGACTGATTATACTGTGTGGATTCTGCAAACTTGGCATGCAGCCTCTCTACACGTTTCCTGTCCTAGTTCACCAATAGTAACACCTGGTGGTTCAGATATAAGTCTCTTTAATGAATGCATATAGTTTCAAGTTTTCTGTTAGGTTTTTCATTCATAAAGCTATGTATTTGATCCCCTTGGTTATTGTTTAATTGTTTTACCATTTTATAATGTAACGTGTCTTATAAATCAAATAGTTATCTTCTTTGTCTTAAGTGTTCTGGTTCTTTTGACTCCTGTCCACAAATCTGTATTGAATGAGATTTATGTATGTTTCCACGCTACCATACAATATGAAAATCAGACAAGGAAGAATAAAAGGCTGTTTGGTTTCGCTTTTTTAAAAAGGCGAAAAGCTTGCACATAAAAATGGAAACTTTATGAGCAGTTGTATGCGATTAAGGCCTCCCTAATTGCGCTCTAAAAATAGTGCTTATTTTGCTGAGAACTCCTTTTCATTGTTATTGCTGAAGAAGCCAGTTGTGCCTCAAGGTGTTTGATTGTCTTTTTTCAGCTTGCCATTAAAGATAAAACAAGCATTTGTTTTACAGAGACTATATTTAACGCAACTCCATATTGATACAATTTTAACAAAGCTGCAAACAACAAAGCAGCTGGAGCTTATCAAACACAGGCCTCAATTTGAAGAAATCTAAAACATTACACATGTAATATTACACATTTTTTGACAAAACAGTGACTGCATTCACTATAATTAAGGTAAAAACACAACAACAAAATGCATAATTTCTTTCTTTCTTATTGCATATAAAATCAATAAATTATGTATTTCAACATAGTAGTGTTCTATGTTGAACAGAGAATCTGTAAACATTAATAAACAGTGCAGTGCTTCTGGACAAGCTTGACTGATATCAGTTGAAGCAGATTAAATAAGCCTTGTTAGCAAACATGTAAGGTTTTGGTCTCTTGGTCTTCATCAGAGCATAAAAAGAAAGAAGGAGATCACGTAATTTATAAACAGGAATTTACAGGTCATTGAAAAATATCTCCAGCTGGATAATTATTACTGAAATGTTATGGTTTGGGCTTTGACCACCATGATGCTGAGGAGGAATATCCTTTGTCCATTCACTTAGCAATGAGGTGTCAACCCCCCATGAAGGCACTGCAGTTAAATGCATCTGTGCTCAGACTTTCAACCGATGCTTCATATGCAGGCCATGCAAAGAATCGTTCCTCACTCTTCCAAAAATAAGTAATTAGTAATATGTACTATCTCCTATGTGTTCAAAGCAATGTATTCGTAATGAATATTGACTGAATTCCTTCACTGTCAGTCTGTTTTACTGAATTTATAAAGTTTTTAAAAGACAGAAGTTGCCACTTATTGTTTTTACTGACATTTTTAATCAACAGTCAAAATTGCTTTTACACAATTGCTACATACAAAACAAACAAAAACATCTGTCTTTGTGTAACTGTTTATCTGAATTTTAGGCAAGATAGAAGATGAGTACATTGTCTATTCACCCATGCATAATTAGTGCTTGCTTTGTATTGCACAATTTCTGCTGTTTTCTGAAAGACCTGAGGGCACTGCCAATTACAAGCATAGATACATGTTGCCTCGGGGTAATTTTTCAGTGCCTAATCTGACAGAAAATCCTAGCAAAATGTAATAAACTATATAAGATGCATTGATAAAATATATTCTTAACTAAAAGTACCATGGTTTGAAAATGAGATAACCCTTTATAATCTGGATTTAAAAAACAACAACAACAACATAAAGTTTCCCTCAAAGAATATCCATCCATTGTCTATATCCACTTATCCCTGCAGGCTCACAGGAGAACTAATGCCTGACTCAAATGGTTATCTGGCAAGAGGTGGGTTTAAATTCAATTCAAAATTACTTTATTTTTCCCAAAGGGAACATAAATGTTGTATCTCATATCATCCATCCAAAATATTTAAAAAGTCCCTCTGGATGATGAAACTGTGGGAAGGAAGAATCTCCAGGAGCAGTCAGTCTTGCAACAAATCTGGAGTCATGTTACTGAAAATGATTGCTTTATGACAGCTTCATGACTGTCATGATAAGGTAAAAGCTCAATTCCCAGGCACCTGAGACAATATTCTACAGCAGCATGTCCTGGATGATACCGTCAGTTGTTGCCAAGCACAGCTAATCCACCTCGTTAGCTTTTGCTGCTCCTCTTTAAATCTCTGATCATTTAGTTAGAAAACTGGGCACAGATGTAAGAGATCATTCAGAGTACCCAAAACTTCAGCCAGACAGAGTGTAGTTTAAGAGATTTATTAAAAAGCTCTAAGATGAAGAACAAGGAACTATTGGAGAGACTCTGAGGTCAAATGGTAAAGGAGACTGATTAGTGGCTACTGAGAATTCAGTGGCAAACGGAAAACTCAGAAGTTAAGTCATTAACTATTTCAGAGACTAGGCAAGGGTTGAAATAATAAGCAACCGCATTTGGTTCTTAGATGAAGTAGATAAGAGTATGGCATCACAACAAGCAAAGTTTTGTCTGAAGTAAACTCAGAGTTTGATGATGATATCTCAGCAGGCAAAGCCTTGCATAGAAGGGCAACTATAATATCAGCGTTGGACCTCATTGAGATGCTGGTGTCTCAATGACACCAGCATCTCAATGAGGTGTCATTGGGCATATGATTTTTGCCCATTGTGATCACTGGAAGAAATGGTTTGAATTTCTTCAAACCAGGACTAAAGTCCTAAAGCAAAGAACTTTAGTCTTGCTATGAATACATGATGGCACCTTTTCAACTCATCTGAAAATGTAAATTATATTTCAGATATTATTTGAGCTTTTTAGATTTGAATCAGTTGCTCCCAGTTGTAAAAACAATACCTTGATGCCCTCATCATGCATCATAGCAAGCAAAAAGTTAACAGCAGAAAGGTCACCAATCCATTACAGGGCAACACAGAGACAACAACCTTGAACACACTCATACCTAAGGACAATTTTAGGAGACCAGTCGAACAAGCAGCCATGTTTTTTTGACTGTGGGACGAAACCAAAGTACTTGGAGACAACTTACTCATGCAGAGGGAGAACATGAAAACATATGTTGAAAGATCCCAGGCCTGGATACAAAGTAGGGCTGAAATGATTCCTTAAATAATTTGAGTTCCTCAATTATTAAAATTCCTAGAGGAAAATTTACCTTCCTCGCAGCTTCATTAATTTATGTTTTATTAGCTAGTGCACCGTGTACTGGCCGGAACATTATTTGTGTTGTGTGGAGCTCTGACTTCCGCCTCTGAGTTGTTGATGAAAGTGTTGGCAACATGACCAACTTTCAAGTTTGGCCCATAAGGATTGATTGATTGCTTGATTGATTGATTGATTGATTGATTGATTGATTGATTGATTGATTGATTGATTGATTGATTGATTGATTGACTGATTGATTGACCATAGTACCCGGGTTTTCATTGTTTCAGGGGGACAAATAAGCTCCTCTGAGAGCTGCTGGTAGAAATAAAACAGCAGGAAGAGCCCTGAAGGAATATTTATACAAGAGAGCAGATAGACTGAACACGGCGAGCGAGTAGTTGCTGCTTGTAGTGTAAGTGTAGTTTTATGGACAAACCGCACAATAAATTTCATATCATGACGGTCTCAACAAATGGGTGGCGGAAATCACCGTGGCAGTACATGGCTGGTAGATGAGTTTCTGAGTGTGACGAACGAAGATGTCGTAAATATCCCTTATTGCTTCCCCAGATAACTTAAGTTTGTCTGTCATCTGGTCTATTTTCCGTACTCTCAAAACCAAAGTTTGACAGGTACTGGATAAGGTGAGAATTCATCTATTAAACTCACTGAAGATGAATACATAAACTAAAAGCTGGATCAGAGACATTTTTTATAAGCGTATTTGCGAGCCTACCTCTTTATTATTAAATTGAATAGAATTTCAAATCTTTGTATAACTTTTCTTAAGGTCAACTAGAAAGTAAGCTATTATTGTTACAGGTTAGTTTTCTAAACTACTAAAAAGTAGCTGTTAAGGATCCCCAAAAATGAAAAATTGGACTGATATTGAAATCCGATAGTAACACTAGTGTTATGCCAAATTTACCAACATTTTATTATTATAAATTTTTTTACCCGATTACTCGATTAATCGTAAGAATAACTGATAGATTACACGATTACTAAAATATTTGTTTACAGCAGCCTTAATTCAAACCCAGGACTGCCTTGCTGCAGGGTAATTGTGCTTCACTGTACAGCCCCCAAACCATCCCTAAAGAACTTTGCTTTGAAATTCCTTGATCCAAAAAATGCAGATTTTCTCTCTCCATGAAGAAAATTATAAATACATAGTGTTCTCATTGCATTATTGCCAGCTTCCAGGATTTTTCATCAGGCTGTATATGAGAGACCACATAATGAGGAATTATAGTGGATTCTTTTATAAGCCCAAAACCTTTAATCAATGCCAATTGAAAGGGAAAGAGTTTCCATTTCATGACACACCAAATGGTTTCTATTTTCATTTATCTTTTTCTCTCACAGCCAACTATTTTTGTATTTGGCATTCATAATTAACACTTTGAAACAGACAGTGAAAGAAAAAAAGTGCAGTGCTGTATAGATAAAAAATTATTATGAAAGTAAAATATTTTAAATGGATGATGGTAAATAAAAAGGGACAAAACTGGAAATCATAAATGAACGAGTAGACCGGCAAAGATCAACAGACAAAGCTAGAAGGTTCACATACTAAATATAGCAGCTAGTGGGATATTAAGCTGCAGTATGACTCAAATGTGTCAGGGAAATATAATGACAGGATCCAACGAGCATATGTGAGGAAACCAACAAAGGGAGAGGAAGGAAATAGAGAAGCAACAAACACACGAGCGAGGTGTCTGCCCTCCCTTGTCGGGTGAGGAGACTAGTGTAAATGAGATCGACTCATTTCCCACACAGACATAAGCACCCACTCCCATCTGTCTTTGACAAACGTGCCCTCATGCACACACAAACACATTTGCACACACACGTGTGCACTTACACACAGACCAGCAACCAGAGATGAAAGGAATCAATACATTACAGCAGACATCTGAAGAGTCCGATCTGCTCCCTGGAGGATCATCTGTAATTGGTCCAGACAAACAACCAAAGGACAACAGCAATAACAAAGCCTCTGTGCGCAACAAATGCAGCAATTAATAAATCAGAACTGGAATAGCAAATTAAATCTATGAACAAATATCGACAAGGCTTTGAACACATTTCCATTATTCGCAGGCTATTGTGGTCTGTAGTTTTCAGGGACCATGTTTGCACAAGCATTTGTATATCTAAATGAGTTACTATTTCATTTACATGTTACTAGTTTTTAGAGTGCAATGTTAATTTGATACTGCTAGTTTTCTAGCTTATTAGATGATGAATAATTAAAGATTTAGATTTTTAAGAGGCAGCGTACTTAATGGGGCTGAAAAACAAGTTGACCTCAAAATTAAACATAAGATTAAACTCACTAGAGCTGTTGTTAATGACTTTTGTGTACATAACAGTAAATGTACTGTATTTCAGCACATTTAGACTCATAAAGAAATCTTGAAACTTCAACTTGCTGTGTATTACAGACGGTGCTGTTATTATCTACCAGGTAAACCAGGAGCTGGAGCGGAAATGTACAGCAGTTTTTCTTTTTTCTCACAGATCAGAACCACTCTTCAAACCTATTTTTTAACTTAGTACCTTTGTTTGAAGGTACACAAAGATCCAAAACAGTGCCTCAGTGGGTATCCAATTGGAAGTCTCATAAGATGAACTTGTTTGACCCAGTGGCTAATTTTTTTAATTTTTTTAGTCCTTTTAAAATATGGACAAGGGTGTGCATTCAATATCAAACTGTAAACTATGAATTTAATGTGTTGGGAAGAGGTCTTTCATGGCTGTCTCATTAGTCTACTTCTATATGTGTCAATGTGGACTTCTTCAAATAAATTACAAGAAAAACATAAAAAGGAGCTTGGTTGCTAGTCAGATTTGTGTGTGAAGAAAAAAAAAATAAATGTAGGACTATTTTGAGAAAGTTTTAAAGAGAAGCTGAGCTCTGTGTATGCAAGAACCTTAAATAACATGACCTGCTTTGAATTGCTGACCTTCAAGAGAGCAATCTTTGGCAATCTGATACTCATCAGAACACAAATCCATAAATCAACATCACAGCAATAAGTTAGTTTTATAAACTCTATAAGTCTAATCTTTGAAAAATTGTGGACTTAAATTTATCTGGGACATTTTCATACATGCATGTTTCTTTTTTTTTTTTTTTTTGTTAAGTTTATTTTGGTTATTTGGCCATGTTCTCTGAAACCTTAAATTGGTTTTAAATTTAACGAGTTTAATTTAATTAATTATCTGAGATAACCTTTTAAAAGTGTAAACTTTTCATGAAGGACATTGACAGAGTTTAATATCTTGTTTTCTGTCTGCAGAGGTTTCTTCTCTACATGAATAGGTACACAAATGCTCAAATGCAATGTTTGACCTTTTCTTTTAATTCACTCTATATCAGAAACAGAAAGGCAAATCACAGAGAATAACTAAAGCAATTGTAGTGATCCGGAAATATTACTTTGACACAATCCACTCTGGAGGTCTTATAAACTTTCTCATTACAGCTTTTAAATCCTGTTTGATTCATCTCATCTTGTTGATAGTGAATACAAGCAATGCATTTGGGGACAAGAGGTGAGCTGTGAAATCACTGATCCCTTTAACCTTTCCTATCTCTATTAAATGATTTTTTTATCGAAGGAAAAGACCATTTGCCTGTCCATTTAAACAGGAACAGGTTGAGGGAAATGAGCACAGACAGGGCTGTTTACTCATTGTTTCTGTGTGCAACAACATTTGATCATAAATTCACCCCTAATTTCACTCTTTTTGTTTCACTGTCTGGTTTAATTCTGCACATTCTTCACTTTACCTTCTAAATTTTTTTATTTCTCCCATCAGCGGCCTGTTTTGCCTTTTCTCAAGAACTTTTTTTAAGAACTCACTTCCGAAACTAAATACTCAAAATAATAAAAAAAAAACATTTTTTTTCCAACATATCCAATAATATTCTACCTTAGAATATGTTGTTCACTTTAACTATGATCTGATTATTTTTTGTCTTTTTATTTTATTGTAGTGCTATACAAAATGTTTGGAATTGTTCATTGGGTTGTACATTTGCTTAATCTTTCTGTGTGTTTAAAGTTTCTCTTTACAGGTTAGCAGGTTTGCATGAGTTAGAGCAGTTTTAAAGGTAAGACTCAAAGCATATCAAATTGTGAAAATTCTAACTTCCAAATATCACTTTATTCCAAGATTTTGTTTGGGAAGTGTTTTGCTGATTTATCAAGTCTTTTGGTTTATAATTGGAGTTAAACATATTGATGGACACTTTCTGTTAAAACTCTATCACAATCTCTCATCATAATCTCTTTTCATGTTTGACACTGGTATCAAATGGGTCAGGAAAAACATGACACAAACAGTGCTGCATATTTCTGAGTAATTACTTAGTTAATACTCCTCTAAATCTTTTGTTGTCTTTAAACCAGGAATGTCAAACAAAAGTGGAGCTTAATTGAGGAGTGGAAAACAGAATAGTAAAAGTAGTACGTTTCTATTTTAACTGTATGACATCTTCATATCAATGTAAAGTAATAGTGGTGAGTTTGAAATTCAATATATTTGCAAAAGCATCGGGTCACTTCCCTTTAAACACACATTATTTTTATATGCCATTCCTAACACAGAAGCCTTACTGTGACGTTGGTCCCTCTCATTGCAGCATGGACATCTTCAGCCCATTAGGGATGGCCTGGACTTTTATTGGACTTTGTTTACAAGACTTGTTGGCCATTCTTCTCGAAGAAGGTTCGAGTCATATGTTGGAAATGATGGCGTTGGCAGCACTCTCCCATCTTATCCATATTAAATCCAGGTGAGTAAAACTCACCAACAGTTTCCCTCATCCATGTTTTTATAGAGAGTAAATATTCAGCTTTACCAATTTTCTAATTTTTTTTCTTATTTTAAACAAATATGTACTGGGTGATACTGAGCTGTCCAGTTCGTTGAGCTGCTGCAGGTGTGGACTACTGAGTGACGTACCTTGACATAAATACTCACATTCATAACGTGGAATTGTAAGTTTTGTGCTCGGCACGATGGCTATTCTTCATAAGTGTAGTTTTATTGGAGTATTTTTAATTTTTTTTGTCATACTCTTTGCATGCTCGAGGAATTAAACTCAAATCATAGGTCTCCCTTGGTTGGATGTTGTGCAACCAAATTATATTTTAATTGTAACTGTATCTGCTAAATTTTACTCTCTGTGTTTTAATTTAACTATGACAATGGACTTCAAATACAGAAACTAAAATAAATTAAATGCTTGGCTTTGTGAACTGAATAAAAAAATAATCTCCTCTTAACTGTTTGTTTTTCCTTTTATCATCACTTTTTTCCAAGGGCATTTTCTCAGGATTAACAGCAAATGTGTTTACAGTTAGATTAGGTATATTGTCACATTTATTTTCTGTGATTTAGTGGCTTAACCTGTGAGTGCACACGTCTGCTCATAATGGGATGCTGTGTGTGTTTATTCTTGGAAGAGGGTTAAGATGGTTTGGTGGCAGCAGAGCAGAGTGCAGACCAGCCAGCGTAAACAGTTCTGCAGTGGCAACTCTAAATGAGAACTATTTTGTTATTGTCATGTTCACTGGTCTTGCAAAATTACTAAACAACAAATTAAGTACTTGAGTTTTTTTGTCTGCTAGAAAGGGGGAATGAGAGAGGTATTGCAGATGAACTTCAAACATCAGATGTTGAAAGCTAAGCAACTTGATTAAAGGATAACTCCGGTAACTCTGAGTTAATTGCCAATTTAAGAGCTGCCAAAATTATTGTTTAGCACATAATTAAAATTCTCTTGTATTATGTGTGTGGCTTTGTGTGTGAATGTGTCTTGGTCTATGTCCATTAGATTTTTATGTGTCAAAACATTTGTCAGTTTCAAATGACTGTTTGTCTGTCACCTCTCAGCTGGTTTTCTGTCCCTTTTTGCCAGATCCATTTTCTCTGCCATGGCAACAGCTACCAGTGTGAGTTTTACCTGGATCAGACGGGTCTTCTTAATGATCGCCATAAACAACAGAACAGTGCCCAAGAGGTTAGACAAAGTAATTGCTGCATGTGTTTTTCTAATTGTAAATTGAAGCAGGTGATTTTTTTAACCACACAAAAATAATGAAAAGAGAAAAGGAAAGAAGAGTTAAAGATAAAAAAAAAGAAGAAAAAAATTGGGGCGAGAGAAAGGTGATTCCACTTTGAAATCCATCTCTCAAATGATAGATTCCCTACTGGGAGCCTCAGGCTTTGTCCTTATTTCAGCTTCTTTGTGTGTGTGTGTCTCAGGTAGAAAGTCAGTGGTTTTAGTCCATCTATCAGCCCCGGGTGTTAGGCCAGTCTGCTATCAACCGCCATACAAACAGAGTGCCTACATTCAACCCCTACTGCCAGAAGCCCCCTCAGGACAGTCCATGAACTTCTGAGCATCCTATTTAAGAGTCAAAAAATGAAAGCAAACCTGTCACAGTGGATTTTAAAAGCTACATTTTTCAATGTAGTCTGAAATCAAAACATTTCAGACTACATTGTCTGAAATGAACAGAAATAGTCATCTCTGGATTACCGAGTTGATAACCACAAAATTTACTATATATCTTTTTAAGAACACATCCAAATATTCTTCATATTACTCATGTTTAGTAATCTAAACCCCCAGTTTTTCTTTGTTTGCATGTTTAATGTACACAGAGAAAACGCCTTCATGTGCTTTGTACTTCCAGTACCTTTATGGCAACTGCTACTGGAATTGCTGGGAGGTTTTTCAGGAAGCAGGCGGGCAGTCAACTGAGCAGGTTCAGATTAGCTTTGTTTCCTATTTAATCGATCAATCAGGTTTGTTTGTATCACACTTTTCAGCAGCATGGCAGTTCAAAGTGCTTTACAAAACAAAAAACAACAACAAAAAACAAACTTGCAAATTCTTGAGGAAAACAGAATGCACAATTCTGTTTGTGCAATTGACTAGTTTGTTGCATAAACAAGTTGCACTTGTTTGCTTGTGCAACAAGTCAACAATTGCACAAACATATTTTGATGGGTGCCATCAAAAGAAATCACACGCATCAAATATGTTGGTCAATCTTTCATTTGCTATGGTTCAAAAGCATCTCTGAACAGTTGGATTTTTAGTCTTGATTTAAAGGAGCTCAGTGTTTTGGTTGTTTTGCAGTTTTCTGGATGTTTGTTCCTGATTTGTGGTGCATTGAAGCTGAATATTTCTTCTCCATGTCTGGTTTTGGTTCTGGGAAAGCAAAGCAAAGCAGACCAGAACCAGAAGACCTGAGAGGTCTGGAAGGTTGATACTGATTTTTAATGTATGTTGGTGCTATGAATTACTCATCATGTTGGACTCTGAAGAAGTGTTTGACATTATGACCGGTCTGATGATTGGCCATCTTGTTGGAATTATCTTACTAATTTCTTCATTCAATAAGAAATAGCAAAGTGCCACCTCCCTTTCAACTGTTTATGTAAATTTAATTTTTTGATCATCTTGAAAAGAAAAAATATACATGTGCATGATTGTGATCTATTTTAACTAGGGCTGTCTATGTCAACGTGTTAATGCATGTGATTAATTTGAACATTTTAACTCAATATTGCTCAGATTAATTAACTACCTATTTAGAAGCCTCTCTCCCTCTCAGGGTTACCTAGTTCACAGCAGTGCATTATGGTCTTGACCTCTGGGCAGCGATGAACAACAGCAAAAGGTTGAAGTTTTCCACTACAGAAGCACTGACAATTTCTCAACTTTCGTGTGTTGCATAGCTTTCCTGCATATGCACATCTACGTGTGTATATCAAAATTTCACATTAATTACACTGGTCACCTCATCACAATGGAAATGAATGGAGAGGAACATTTATAAATTAACATTTAAAACACAATGACATCCTTTAAACCTTCCTGAAGATAAAAACCTGGAAAACTGAAAACTTCAGGCATGTTTGGTTTTAGACAATAAAACATATTTATTTGAGAATGTGCATACAGTAGTGTTTTTTTATTTTTTATTTTTTATATGGATTCCAAGATGATGGAACCTCTATGAACCACTGGAGTCCCAAGATGAGAGTTTGTACTGGAAATCCTGCCAACATAAGCACAAGCTGGTCCAGCAATATATTCAAAGCTGCTCAGATAAGATCACCATTTTACTCTTTCACCTTTTTCTGTACTTCTGAACACTTCTTACTGTAGCAAACTATGTTATTTTCTTGTGAGAAAAAGATTATAGTTTGTATTTTCACTCTGCTTTTACCTTGTACTTTGCCAATGTTTCTGACACTTAAAACATTCTCATCAAATTGCTACATAGTTTTGGCCAAAATAGACCACATATCTATCTTGGTTAGACAGTCAGAGTTGCAGTTGCAGGGAGTCATTTGCTCTCTGCAAACCTCCAACTTTAACATGTTCTGTTTGCTGCGCACATAATTTCTTTCAGATTGGATGCAAAATCAGTGTTGTGGCCTTTATAAGTAAGGTCCAAGATCAAAACCTTTAAAGTTCATCAACATGCACAGGAAACCTCATGAACTAATAATACAGTCATTATGAGCGTTATACAAAAAAGAATGTAAAAATGTGCCACTTTTAATTGTGTACCAGATTCCTGTGCAATAACCTCCCACGTGAACCTTTTTTATTTTTTACCTTCAAGGCAATTATGTTTTAAAGTATTAGGGATTACACACTTACCGTCACAATGCTCTCCACATTTACCCAGATGAAATGATAGCAATTAAACTGATACATCAAATTCAGTTTTGTCCTGTCAGCGTACTAGAAAAATTGTTTTTCAGCCGCATTTAATTTCCACTGGGACCCCAAAAGGCTTATTGCTGACACATGGTATTCAATGGGGTTTTTTTTGTTGTTTTTTTTTTCTCTTTTTTTGAAAATTTGGATAACACTTGGACTGTAAAAGTGCTCTATTCTTAACTTGAAACTGAACTAACTGTATTTGTCTATTCAAAAAAGCATTTTGTCAGCTGTATGGAGAAAAGGGTTTTTAGGAATCCAACACACTTGTACCACTATCATCCTCCCTCACTCTTCCATAAACTTTGTGCAACTTCACAGATTATGCTTCTCTCACTGCTGTCTCTCCAGGCAATTTTTTTAACTGGTGTCCTCCATCTAACCTTACGAAAAACTTGACTGCACTATGCATAACTCCTGCTTCAAATTCATGTTCCTTCCCTGCTCTGTTGCAGAGTTTTATGCTTGATTTGGCCCTCCCAATTCTCTCTTCTACTCTGTATCTGATCAAAAACTACCCTTTGTCTTTCATGTACTGCTCCTGCCTGATGGCACCCCAAAAATTGACCATATTCAATGCAATGTGATCTTGTATAAAGCACAAAAAGGTCAAAGTCAATGCACAAGAAAATATGAGAAGGATCGTTTTAGATGATTTGAGTGAAACAGAAACCTGTGTCGCAATATGCAGTTCTTCATGTTTTGCATTTGATCCAGATTTTTATATATGTCTCACTTGGTTTATAAGTAATCTCACAGCCCACAGGCTAAAATCACAGCTCCATATCATGCAAACCATATTTGAGGTGAGACACAAAAGTATTTTTTTTCTTCCAAGCATAAAAAGAAAGGGGTAATTTATTCATTATACTTTCCATTTACATTATCTACACAATGAATTTTAATTCCTTTGCACTAACTGAATGTTTTCTTTGGGGTAGCATTTCCCATACCCAATTAAGGAGGCAAGTTGGAGTAGTGACATTAAAGAAATGAAATAATCAACATTTTTTTTAACTCTCCCATCACATTGTTTTTCTGTCCTATTGTTTTTGATACAGTCACAAGCACATGGCCAGTTATGCAATATCATTTAGTGACTAATATCTATGGCAGAGTTATGGCTAATACATGTTATGAATGCACATTTGAGTCCAAAATACCCATTGCAGCTTACACGTTTCCTCCAACTGGAAATAACACTATCGTTTGAAGTGGCGCTAAACATGAACTGTCAAAATATCAGTAGAAACAAGCAAAATATTTGTTAGTAATTATGAGAAAGGTTTGAGGGGCAATAAGGACTATTTCCATTGATTATAAAGGCAACCTTCCAATGAAACGTTTACCGTAACCATAGCATTGAAAATGATTTTTTTTAATTGCTTAATATAAATCCACCTTCAATATATTTACAATATTGCTGTACAAAAATTGGAATTCAGTTTTAAGGACTGATTAGTTTCAAGTAACAGGAACTTCACATTCACGCTGCAGTAGATCTTCTCACTAATATTTACAAATCACTCGACACATTGTCTTTGTATTGTTTATCTGACTCTCTTTAAAACCTTTGTTCCCAACAGTACACTGTCCTGTCTTCAAAGTAAAAAAAAAGGTTTAAGCAGAGGGCCTAGCATTTTAACTGGCCTCTCTATGTGTAGAAAATAATTGAAAACCCCTGGACAAAATCTCACTAGACAAGATTTTGTCATCAAATATGCTTTTGTCTAGGTCATTTCATTGTAGCTGCTGCAAGTTTGAGCCTTTTTTCTCTAAAACAAGAACCTCAACTGTAATCTCAAGACTTTTCAACCTTGGGAATCTCTCTCCATCTTCCATGTCTTTTGAAAGGAGAATTTTTTATTTTGTTTTATTTAGGGCATTAAGCTGCAACTGTCATGTTTCACCATAGTAATGTGTTCAGAGTTTGTTTGCACCACAAATACATATGATTTCCATAAAGGCCAGGTTTATGAAGTCCCAGATAAGTATATATTCTGTCAGATTTTCTGCTGGGGGTCTTCCCCAGTGGTTCCCAAATATTTTCTGGGACCCACTATGGATTACAATACAGCCCCCACCCAAAAAGAAAAAAGAAAAAGAAAAATCAACACACACACACATCGCCCAATCAGACATAAACTACACATATTTTGTTTTCAAACTCCACTGAAGTTTATCTCACACTTCAGGTTGCAACAAAACACACTACATACCATCTTTACAGTGGAACACTTTTGTGTAACTGTTTTTTTTTTCATTCATGCAATGGCACACACTTTGGGAAACACGGCTCTAACCTGATTTCTGTAGGCCTTCCAGAGTAGCTGCTTCTCTCATCGGTGTTCTCTCTTTGACTGGCCTGTCAGTAAAAGTGGATGGCCATTTCTTGATTAAGTTCAATAGTGCACCATTTTCTGAAGTTTTTGAATGATGGATTGAGCAGTGATATTCAAAGCCCTGGATATCGATTTTTAAACATGTGCATCCTTTTATGCCTGACCTGTTTGCTGTGTCTGAGTCATCAGTACTCTAGATTAGTCATTTTTAAATTCTTATGTCTGATTCACTCTCTGCAGGAATAGCAAGAGACAGTCTGAATTCTGCAGGTCAATGGCCAGCAACATAACATCCATAAGAAAAATAAAAGTTCCTTCTAATTTTTCAGATATTTCAAATGAAAAGTTTCACATTTGTTTCAGACTCTCAGAATGTATGACTCAACATTTTGTAGAGCAAAGTAGACCAAGGTCAGTTTTTTTTTTCTCAAACCATTACGGGAAAAAAATAGAACAGCCTTGATAAAAAAGTACAAATTACCATGCACAACATAGTGAAAATATATGTTTGATTTGTTTATCTGTCTCAGAGCTCCTGAAGATGTCTTTCATATTTACAGCAATTTTATGTTGTCTGAACTACGTCATCAGTCAGTCTGGAGAGAATTGAGCACTAATGTACAATGTAGGTGGACTCAGAATAATTTAAATCAGAGCTGAAGTTTGGTTTAAAGTAAAAGGAAGTCTGAGGAAACATTTTGTGGTAAGAATGTCATGTTAATAAACCACAATATCCAATAAAAAACAACAGCTCAGTTGATTATCTGATGCAGGGGTAGTTGGCAGTTGCACCAAAAGATTAGAAAGTGCTAAAATTTTGAATAGGAAGTGTGCTGACGGGAGGATTATTATTATTTTTTTGTTTATATGTTTTAATAAGCTTACAAAAGAACATAACTAATCAATTACTGTGCTTTGCCACATTTGTTTACACCTCTAACAAATAAACGAGATTGCTTCAAGGTGCATGTTCCCAGATGAATAGTTTGATCCAATCTTCAAGGCCATAAAGTAATAATTTCTGTTTGTCATACAAACACAGCAACCGAAAAGTTGGATTTGTTGTCTGCTCACAGTGCAATTGCAATTTTTTTTTCAGTTTTGTTAAGCTGAAATGGAGAAGATAAATGCTCATCTACTGTCTACAATGTTTTGTTCATATCCAACAAACCAGAAACACTGGTTCACACATACTCCTGTGTGTAAATTCCCAAATTAATATTTTTATTTCTACTCAGTGGCTATGTTGTCCAACCAACAACTTTGACTCTAGATAGACTGTCTCAACATGTTTGTATTTCATTATTAAACCATTTGAATGCGTCTTAGTTTGGCTTGAAAGTGCATTCCAAAAAGATGTTGAAATTCTCTCAGTTTCAAAAGTTAAAAAGAAGCAAATATGAGCCATCTTTGTTTCAGTCTCCATTAATACCAGAAAAATAGGGACTACATGAGGACATGACCACAAATATCTTGCCATAATTTGTATATAAACAAGTGAAGGTATAATATACAACAAATACCATCTCAAAGTCCACTGGCAGCCTTTGGCCACCCCGTATTTGTATTTGAAGTTGAAGTGGAAGTCCCATCACTTTGTTATGGGGTGTATAATAGATACGGCTTTTGCTTTTGAAGGTAATTGTAGATAGTTTCCACATGACATCATACCTCTTACATCTGAGTGCTCTATTGCCATCTTGATAAGCATCTTTCCACTGAAAGAACAAGAGAATGTCAGAGTATGCTGTGTCTTCCTTAGAGCAAGTGCTCAGTTGAACAACTGAGTTGTGTTTTGTGATGTCTTCTGGTTATCTCTGGTAAACTTCCTTTAAACATTTTTAAGCCCAATTTCTCTTTCAATACTTTTTTGCTGTATCAAGAAGAGTGATGCAAGGAGAACCACAAATGGCTGAAGCATCAAAGGAGCATCTTATGTGAGACTACAAACGGAGGCAGAAGGGCTTCTAAATTCAGTATTTAAATAATAATAATAATAATAATATAATAATAATAATAATAATAATAATAATAATAATAATAATAATAATAATAATAATAATAATAATAATAATAATAATAACCTTACTGGAAACAAGGAAGACTAATCATATATATCAAATCCCCAAGTGTTTGGGCATATAGTAGTCAGTCAAACACACAATTTAATGTTACAGTGACTAAAAATTGTTACTCTTGACATCTTTTAAGTATCTTTTTAAAAAATTTAAAAAATTAGCCTCACTGAACAGGTCTTTGTGCAATATAGATTCATCATCTAAATTAGCCACTTCAATTCTGAGCATATTTATTCTGATAAAAAAAAAGTCTTCCAAAGAAAAAATGTTGAAACATGTCTTTCAGTGATCTTAGTATTTCAGAGTGAAAAATTAAAAACATTGTCAAAAAAGGAAGAATGGTATTTCATTTAAACATTGACAATTGTAAAAGTCTGTTGACTGTTAGGGTTAGCAAAGAAAAAAGGACATTAAAACATAAAGTGTCTCTAAATCTATATCTTCAAACTAATAATTAATTCTGTTTTATTCTACATTGTATGAAATACTTGCTGAAATGACCTACTTAACTCCAGATATTCAGGGAGTTTTCCTTCAGTTATACTCTTTTTGCAACCATTAACAAAGACAAATCATGATCAGTTGGGTCGACAAATGAGATTTGATTGTTTATTTGATGGGAACAGCACACATCAAATTTTAAAACAACTTACAACATTCTGCCTTTTGATATATTTCAAAACATTTAATAATTTACTTCATTCCTTCAGGCAGGCCCAAATTCTTGACCCCCATGAGAGATGTTAAGCTGTTGCTGCAACTTCCGATGGTGCAACAGGATGGTTTTACCCTCAGGTACTGAAAGTCTTGAGGGAACAACCTGATGAGCTCAATAAATGCAATGGTTTTACAAAAGCCTTGAGCATCAGCTAGTTTGTGTCAGTCATGGAAGAATAACCAGTTTGCCAAGATAAAACTTAGTGAATAAAAAAATTGGGGAAAATGTTTTTTCCTTCTGTGATAGTTGGCCAAATATTAGTTTCATACTGACAACTTCAAATATGTTGATATGATACCATACAGATTAAGATCATTATGTGATAAAATAAAATGTACATCTAAACATGTACATCTGACACATCTAATGCCAGTGTTTCATTAATTTGTTTTTGTATTAATTACAACTTAAAAGTTTAAAATATTACACAAAAGTAAGAATGTCTGCTTACATAACAGAAGATATGCGTTAAATTATGCAAGTATCAGACTTCTCATAAAAACCCTAAAAGCTAAATTATTTATTAATGTACTGTCAAATTTGCCAAGTTAAGTTTGAATATGAGGCTTGTTATTCAAAAATTGAAGAACAAGGAGCTTAGCGATAATAAAATGCAGGTTTTTAATTTAATTTTTATTTTTGTCTCCTTGGAACTTTATCATAGAATAGTAATTGTTTTTAATCCACACAGTATCTGCATTGTTTAGATTCATTTTTTCAAAATTTCCATAACAGCTAAATAAAATCTTTTCACATATAGTTTAAAATACATAAAATAAATGCATAGCAGCATGAATAAAAAACAGGCATATGTGATTTATTAGTTCATAAAATTAATGGTGCAGTTCAGTGCTTGATCTACTGAAGATTTCTGTATCCCACAGGGCCTCGTGCGGTCAAACTATATTGCATGGATAGAAATGCTTTCTTAATAGCTGTTACCTCATCATAAGGAGAACTTGTGCCTTACATTTGCTACATGCCGTTTTCTTCTGATCCTTTTCTCAAATCCTTTCCGCATTTTTTTAATCGCATTATATCCTGACCGAGATTTTATGTTTATCTTTTTTACATCGTAGGGCACAAAGGCAAAAATTTTGGACAGGAAAAGAAAAAGTGGAATAAAAAAGTACTGCTCAAATCACAAAATAGGAATATGTGATCAAGATTTTTTAACATTCATTCATGTATTGTCAAGTGTTTCTTTGCAGTTCCAATAAGGATATTGTTACATCTTATAGCAGCTGTCCCTAACCCCCTCGACATTCACCCAGGGTGAGTGCTGTGGAGGATGTTCTTGCTGGAAGATAAGAAAAGAAGAAGAATTTATGCTCATCCATGAGGGAGGCAAAATTCCTTGGAGCTCACAGCTGTATATTAGCTGCTCATACTCACCCACAGAATGATCTTCCTAAACTAACACCTTCACATTCCTCCGATTAATTACTAACCTGTGAGCCTTATTTATTTCTGAGTTTTTCTTTATTGTCTAATCTCCTTGCCAAACCAATTTGCACACAAATGCAGCACTTAGTTTGTTGAAAAAATAGTCTGTGTTCGATGTAGATGCAAATTATTCAGCACTCGCCTGTCTTTGTATTGCGTGCGTGTGTGCTCATGTGTGTGTGTGTGTGCGCGTGCTATTGTGTATTCGTTTGAACATTATGTAAGATTATTCTGTGTATTCACATCCAATTACAAAAAGAGATAATCTCTGGATCACAGACCCTCACACTACCGGAGAAAACCTTCCAAGTAATTTTTTTCTGTTCTGTTCCTCACTCTTACACCTTCATTTCTCTAACTCCCCATCCCTCAGTTGGATTTTTTTTTCTCTTTCATCCTTTCTCGATTCACACCTTCTTTCTCTCTGGGTACACCTGTGCCTCTGAGCATCTTCCTTTTTGCAAATGGTAGTAAATATGATTTGCATGCTTACCAACACAATGCCCTGTGCTAATTTGTAGGGAAAGTGAAACTGGCGGTTGTGAAAACACAGGGCCATCTGCAACAGAGAACTCACTGCAGAGGACTTGCATCAGGCTGCCTTGTGCTCCGAACACTGTGCTACTCTGTGCATTTGGGTGCATTCATGTTTCCAAAGTGCCTGAGGCTGAAGGATTCCCATATTGACAGGTCTACTGCTGGCTCGTCGGGTGTTATCAAACCAGTTCGAGTTCCTCGCTTTCATCTTGCCATATAAAGGGTCTTTGCTTGATCACAGAAAGGAATGTGCTCTTGCCGTGGTGTTAAGAACAGAATGTAGCTCAACATCTAAGACAAATGCAATTGAATTAAAAAAAGCAGCTAATAAAACAGCTCGGTTCAAGCTATAATTAGAGAAAATGGATGAAAGTGTCAAAATTGACATTATAATAAGTCAGCATTAACACTGAAAAAACCACATGTATAAGGTGAAAAGACACATAAAAACCCGAAGCATAGTCTTCACTTTATCTTCATGTAGTACCATCTCGTTGCGGCAGATTGATCTTCCAGATTTTGCTTTTTAGTTTATTTGTTTGTTTGGCTGACGAGAAACTGTAATCCCAGATTGTCTTTATAACCGCTTTCACAGTCACCTTTCCCAAAAATAAAAGTGAATTTATCGGGACGTTATCAAGATTTCACATCAAAAAGCTCCTCAGCAGAGAGTAAATTGGGAAAGCTGCCAGTTTATTCTCCCTGGAACAGCCTGATTTATTTAGCGCATAAAGTTTTAGAACCTTTTGTTCTGACTTTAGGAGAAAGCTTTAATTTTAACACTCTGTCCTAAAGAATTTATAAAACCTTGGTGAAATTTTTATCTGTGTTAAACCTAATTTTTGTCTGTTTATGTGGACCAGATAAAAGGAACAAATGAGACAATAATTTTCTCTCTAATCATGATTGTGTGAATATTGTGTGGTGGCGATTTAAAAGGATAGCAACGTTCATTCAGCAGAATTTACTGCTTACAAAATAAGAATTCAACACCTAAATAGAACATAAAGGGCTGATAGCATTGCCAGATAACTGTGGAAAAAAATAAAAAATCTGGTGCAACCAGAGATTTATCAGACATTCCTCTGAAACCGACAAAGGTGCAACTTTCACTACCAGTCACACTGGCCAATGAGAAATAGGATGGAGGTTGGACTTTGGCCAAACTTTAATTCAGAACCAGCAGTCACTCTTTCTGTCGTTGAGTGTCACTGCTTCTCATTCTAGGAAAAAGTAGAATGGGAAGCAGCAGTGGAAAAAGTAAAAAGGTTTTGCCACATCTCATTCAGCACACCTCACGTTTGCTTTAATGCAGTTGCAATCAATTCTGATTATTTCTATGTATTGATAAGATACTCAACAGAACTTCAGAAAGTAAGCATGAATAACTAACTACTTCTTGAATGATAAATTAATAGATCATTTTTCATTGCTTCATCTTTTGCTACAGGGTAAAGTAATTAGAAAGAATATGTATCATTTAGAAATTGTTTCTGCTGCAATTGCTGTCATTTAGTCATTTCACTAACTACATCGGTTATTATTAGTAAAAAGCTTAAATTTTAAAAATCTAACACCCTACATACTTGTTTTTGTAAAGTATTTCTGGAAGATTGTTGGCCAAATCATACACTATTTCAGATTTTTCTCTCACCATCTTTTATGGAACAATCATTAATCACCTTCTGACTTCAACCATGAAACCTTATTTTTTAATGCCCTGAAGCGGAAGATAACTTCTCAGAATGGACACCTCAGCTGTGTGGAAAAGTGATTTTGTCCTCATCCTGTGTGGATACAAAGGTGTGACAAAAGCGGAAGCTTTTTTACCACAACAAAATCCAACGCTACAGAATGAGCAGAGCTGCGTGAAATCCAATCAAAAGTAGTAGCAGCTGGCATCTTGTTGTCTGTGAAAGTCGCAGAACTCTGTCGGATCTGAAAGTGATCTCTCAGCACCAGCACTTGACTGGTGGAAAATCAAATGTGAAATGCTCTTTTAATTTAGAAAAGATTTTTTGTTTATTATCATAGGTGAATGTCGTTTTAAAATCTGTGACTCACAAAAAAAAAAAACTGCTTTTGAGGCTACTTTTTTTTTTTTAAATATCTGGTCTTAGTTTCTTGCAGAAATGATAGCATTTCATGTAGTGCAGTGCAACAATAAAAAGTGCATAATAATAACAAGGAGGACCAATTTCAGATCACTGAATCAGTATTATTATTTCTTTATATTTGTAATGGTGCCAATGACTCTTTTTAATTATTTGAATTACTGGCTGTCACAAGGATCTTTTACATTAATTGGATTAAAAGACAAGCTGACATATAAACCACATTATTCATAATAAGCTAAACATATTCTTGTCCTTTTATACTTCAGTTGGCTTGAATGCTCTATGTATAAATAAGCAAAGGAAATTGTGTTTTATGCTTACCCTAACCTAACGTGCTTGGATTAATGACAGCAAATCATAATACGCACATGAGAATTGTTGACCTAAACTTGGCCAGTTTAATTATTTTTCATGGCTCAACAAATAAAGCTTGTTTCTTTACACAAAACAATAAAGAAAAGAAATACTGAACTCATTAAGCAACAATATATGGTGTAACATAAAACATGTAAATAGAATCAGGGACAGTGATAGTACTAAGTATTCCAGTGGTCAAAATGGCTCCGTCTGACATTAATGACCTGCTTAGTCCAAGGTCACAGGCTCCTATTCTCTTCTTTCTCCAGCAACCTTAGGACCGGAAATCAATTATTTATCCTTGTAAAATGATCCTTACAATTGTTACTTGTCTCCTGATAGAGTTTGTTCATGTGAGTCAAGAAGCGTAAAACAACCATGACATTTATCATGTTGCAATGGCATTTCAACAAAGACACTGGAAGCTTAATCACTATTTTGAATGTATATACTTTTGTGTTGAGTTAGGTCAGCACAAACAACTGCAACAAGTCCTCTGTAAATGCGCTCCTGAGCATTTTTGCAGATGGAGATCTTTAAATTCCCCCAAACTTAAAGATGAAAAAACTGAATAATACTGATTTAAATGAAAACAAAAACAGCTGAAAATATTGGCAAATGTAAATGTTGACATTTTCCAAATATCTGCCAAGTCACAGGAAGAAAAAGAAAAATACAGAGAGATAACCAAAGTAAGGTATTTCCAAGTAGTGGATCAGTACTAATAGTAGGTCAGTATTACTGATCTACTACTTGAAAAAAGACAGGTAAAGACGCAGATAAGTGGGAGTGCAACAGCGAGTTCTGGTAAGAGGTTAAGCACACACACTTATACCTGCAGTTAAAGCCTTCACCCTGCCATAATATCCCCGGCCTTGCCCTCAGTGCTCATGGATGCCAAGAAATCCGATTTGCCAACTTTGGGAAGCTGTGTGTGACAGCCAATTACTGGGGAGAGGACTCCCAGTGGACTCACCTACTCACCTTGCAGCCCAAACATCTGCCCGTCAGAGAGTCAGGGGAGACAGGCAGACTGAGCAGCAGAAGCAGAATGGCTGGCTGGGAATGCCAGAATGGTCAGAAACTGATTCAAACACCAGCCATTTGACTGTTGCCTGTCAGGTTTTTAAAGTGCAATCATCAAATGTAATTGTTACTGTCACTTTACAAGAAAAAGGTGGAAATACCTTAGATAATGAATTAAGTCTGTTTTTTATGGAGGTAAAAGGTTTGATCGGCGGTTCTTGCACTGAGCAAGGAAGATAAACAAATGTTTGCATTTCTTTCCTTTATATATATAAAGGAAAGAATATATATATATATATATATATATATATATATATATATATATATATATATATATATATATATATATATATATATAGATATATATATATATATATATATATATATATATATATATGTGTGTACACACACACAATTGTATATATATAATTGTGGTGTTTCTTTACTCTGGACATCTAAAACCAAATTTATGAAAAATGTGAGTTATGCAGAAACTATTGACTCTGTTAAATCCATTTACTGGAGCTTAAGCTTAACCCTAAAAGCTCAGTTATTTACTTGTATCATGTCTTATTGACTTCAATGTAGCCATTTTCAAATTTTTGTTGTCTTTTATGTTGTGTTCATTCATCTTTTTGATGTCTCAAAGTTTTTATCTTCTTCCTGTTCCCTTTTTTTGCAAAGCACTTTGAGTTTTTTGTTTTTTTTGTTTGTTTTAAAGGTACACTTTTTGGGATCTGCAAGCCCACAAAGCTCAAGAGGTTTTATCAGGGCTTACATCAAAAACTCACAAAATATTTCAGGAAACAAAACAATACAAACAATTTCTGGTAATTTCACAAATAACATTTTTTTGTAGATAGAATGGGTAATATATATGCACATAAATTAAAAAGGTTTTTTACTGGCTACAGAACTTAAAATGCCTAGAAGCGAGGATCACTTGCCAAAGGGATTGTCACTGAGCAGCTTTCCAGTTTTGTCATATTGATCTGAATAAATATGACATAGTGATAGTGATAATTCTGATGATTAATCCAGTCACCAGCAAATACTTCAGCTACAGTTTGATTTCAGTTTGCAAATCAACTGGCATAGTTTACATCGTTGATTGCAGCAAATTTCACAAAACAGTCACAGAGATAAACCCAGAGATAAACCCAGAACATGGATGATGTTTTCTTTATTTTATGGAAAATAATTTGAAATTTGCACCCTGCACTCAAGATTTAATTTGTCAACCACTCCAGTTTCCTTCTTTGTAAACCTTTTTGGAAAACTTCATCATCATCCTCTGAAGCAATTATATTAAAACAAATGTCAGTCAAAGCAATGAGACAGAATTGTTTTAAACTTCAGGACAATTTGTTCTGGGTTTGCTTTAGAATCTAAAGTAAACCCGGAATCATTAGGGATTTTTAGCTCTTAAAACACCAACTTTAAATGTGCCTCTACTCTGGGCAAAACCCAATCAATACCATATAAATTCATTTGAAAATGAGGGCAAAGCAGTGGTGAGGTAAAGTTTAGTTTGGAAGATTAGATCACTTGAGTCTTTTCTTGCTTTGGCCACAACATGCAACATAAGTTTGTCATGAGTAATCCCCCGACTCTTTCCACTTTTTTGCCCTTGTCCCTTTCTGCTGTTGCAGCTCACTTTTATTGTACCTGGGATAGTCAATAAATGAATAAAGCATGGAAATTGGAAAGTGCAGCGCAATATGTCCTGCTGCTATGCCCTCCAACCTTGAAAACATTATGACAGGAAGATAAGGACAAAGGGTGAGACGAGGAAATTCATGGTGAAAGAAAAATCTGGCGTCCCTCGCCAAAGCAGCAAAATTGAAGGTGAAATAATATGAAGCATGTCAAAATGCAATAACATCCTATGTAGCTTGACGTTTAAGTGGTTTCCTGACTGGTGCTTCCCAAGAGAAGCAGAGAATTACAGGCGATGTGTTCTGAAAGGGGATTGCATATGAATCCAAATGGTGGATGAGCAGATGAAAATGAATATGAGGTAGAGGAATAGGCAGGGAAAGTGAAACCAGCTGGTAATGGGGAAATAAAGTCTGTAAGTTTAGACTCCAGCAATAACATTTAGCTATAGTACATTGTGTGGAGGGTGTGCACACATGCACAGACACACACCTACACACACACACCTAAACACGCACACACATATGTAAGGTAGCTCAATAAATAGCTTTGACCTGGACAATTTTAGAGCAATGGACAGAACTCATTCACATTTAGCGAGGCACCCACAATCAGGCACACGTATATATTTCTTAGCTCTTCAGGGGAGGTTCACATCCATCCTCAAGCCTTCACTTGTATTTGTGCTGCAAACTTGTTAACAAAGCTTTAGGCACCCAGAAACCGCTTGATGTGCCAGTAGCACTCTGGCACACAATGACAGCATTGCAGAAAAATTTAGATAAAGGAGAGTTATCACCGCTTGCCTAAAATATTTCACAAATCTAAGCAAGCTCTGAGGCGAGGTACGATAAAAAAAAAGTTTTGCCCCTCCTGATAAGGACAAATACACCCTGAGACCAAAGATGTGATGTGCCACAGAATATTTTATGTAACCACGACCACATTTTTTTTTCTTTTATATGCTCTTCTCTTCTTTCTTTTGCCCCAGCATATAGGGAACTTTCCCATTGAAGAGATACACAAATGAAATGACAAGCAGTTGCCTCTGTTCTTAGGCAGACACCAACTTCCGTGCACACAAACAGTCCCATGGCTCCATTAGGAGACTGTAAAGGCCTTACTGTGGCCCCAGGCACAGGGATTGCTGTTTTATTAGTCGCCTGGGGCACAAACCTGACAACACCAGGTACTAAACCCAAAGATGTGCATACACAAAAATACACACATAAACATCGAGCTGCAGCAGTGTATGTACCTCACTGTCAGTCACTTCGTGAATCTGTAACCTATTTTTTTACGCTCTTCAAGAAAGATATTTCTTTGTCCTTGAAATAGAAGCCAAGACACAAAGAAAAGCAATGACTGTGTCCATTATATATTAAAAAAGGAGGTCCATTAGAAAGAGAACTGATGCTATTTGAGAGTTTAGTGTTCCTTCACTCAAGACATGTCTGCAACAGCTGCCAACAAGCACAACAATAGAAATGTGCTTGAGCAGAGACTGAGGTGCATCTTGCAAGAGCTTGGATGTACTCCTGTTTTCCTTTAGAACTGCCTTTATTCTTCACTACACTGATTTCACTAGATGTCTGAAACCCTCTGAATATTTTGTCCATATTGACATGATAGCAGGCGTGAGAACATCGCACTGTTACTCCATGTTTGTTTACTGCACATTAGTGATGAATCTCCTGTTTCACCTCCTCAAAAAGGATATCGAATGGATTAAGCTTTAGGACAATGTAGTAGGGTTATCTTTAAATATGACAGTTTTTGTATGTGACATGGTTTACTTCCATCCTCTGAAAAACTGGTTATATTGTGGTAATAAAGGGGATGAACATTGTCAGGAATAATACATAAGGAGGCCGTATTGTTTCAATTATTCTATGGATACTACAAAACCAGTATGCAGTAATAGTGTACCTGTAAAATGTCTCCCACACCTTTACTATAGCATCATCAGAAGCCTGAATTGTTGATACAAGGTGTGATGAATTTTTCTTTTCATTTTGTTTATGACAAATTCTGACCATAGCATCTGAATGCTGCAGCTAAAATCATTATGCATCATCAAGGTAACTTCAGCAAGAAATTTTTATCATATCCATATGCCTAGATATAATTGGCTTGTCTTCTGTTTGTGTTAACAAGCAATATAACAAGTGCACCAGATAAACTATTCAGTGTACCACCATTGACATATTGTACTTACTAGACCCACACTCACAAACTAACCATTATCAGCATTCAACTTTGCTTTAAAGTCAACTTTTCACCTATAAAGAAAAAATTGGGCAAGCAATTGCTGTTCCCACAAAAAACGTATGGACCGAGCAATTATTTTTTGGATTCCTGCGGGACAGATTGACAGAGAAATGACAACATACACACATTGTCATGCATGGTATTACTTCTTAAATATTCCCAGAGTGAAATTGATTTTTCACATTTTACAATAGCACAATGTACCTAATTTTTGTTGTGTATGTTGTATATGTCAATACAACATATTTCAGTAAAACGCAAAGCCACCCACATGAAACATTTTGTATTTGTCTGCTCAATGACACAAGGCCATTTTCACGGTTTATGTAAGATTTAGGTTCCAGAATAAAAGCTTCGACATTCACCTCCAGCGTCTTAGAACAGACAATTTTTCAGACTGGCAGGGTTTAAACTAAACATTTAAACAACTTTCCTTTTAAAGCACCAAGCTAAATCATGCAAGACCTGTTTTAATATGTTGTATAATAATTTATAATAAAAAACACAAAACCATTGAAAAAAATCATCAAAGAAATAAGGAATAAAAAAATACTGTCAGTCAAGATTAATGCCTAAGACTATTGTAAATACATATAGTGAATGCTCTTTGAATTTCACTAAAACCTTACCCATTATGGATATAAAGTCTGCATTATTTATAAATATACAATATGTATATTAAAACGTCATTTACGTCACAGTTGTACAGTTACATTTGTTTACATTTACTTATAATTAAATGCTGACTTCACATATAAATATAATTATTTGAGTAGGCATTTATAATTATTTATACCTCAATTGTTTTAATGAATTACACGTTTTCATTCTGAACAGAATCATACATAATCAATATCCAGTTATTTTCCAACCTTATTTAATGTGCAGTATATCCATATCAACCAACAATATGCATATCAAATCTCCCTTTTATCTTTAACATTGTATGTCATTAACCTACTGTTTCTACAATACATGCAGTTTATAAAATAATTTATGTGATTTCAAAGTGAATTCCATTTTATTGAGAATAACATGCATCAAAACAATACATATACATACAGACAGACCATGGATGTACACAGCATAAGTCTACAATGTTTACATCCACACGTGTGTATTTAGTGTGTTCTGATTGTGGAGGAGTTGAAATATTATTAGGGTAAACTAATAATTTCATATTGGAAATATGAAATTGCTAAGTGATAGCTCTGAAAGTATTAAAAGCTGCTTTTAGCCTTTGCACGAAAAACTGTCTTTCAAATGTCCTAAGAACCAAAACAGAAGCAAACTTCATCACCCAAATTCACAGAACAAGGACATCAAACAGAACTCTTGGAATTAGTAGGTGAGATGTTCCTATGACGAAAATTATTTTTTCAGTGCTGGTTTCAAGTGACGACTATAATCGTACACAAAAGAAAAGAGAAGAAACAGAAACAATGCTGTGTGTCTTTTATTACTTGAAAAAAGGGTAATGTAAAGAACATTTTAGTTTTACTTGATTGAGCTTTCGTTCCATAAAAGAGGCAAGGTTTTGAACAGCTTTTACAGCTTGAGATTGGAGCAACATCATTTTTGGTGCATTGAAAAAAAAATTAATCATTGAAGCGAATATTACATTATTAAATGAATAAATTCTAATAAGTAAGTTATTAAATTCAACTACTTGCTTCCCTTTTTTGATGAATGGTCATTTAAATATTTTTAATCTATGAAATGGTACATACAATGTGGTCTGTGTACCTTGAGGTAATACAATACCCTGGTGTGGAGATCTGTTCTTATGTCAAAACATTAATGATGGGCATTACTTTAAAAATCTAGTTCTGCCATTAAACTACCCTGAAATGTGGATGAGAAATTATGTTGTAACAGGAATCCACTCTACTCATCTTCAATAAATAGGTCTCCATCTGCCAGCCTTTTCTGAAACTAAATTTAGTAAACTATTAAGCTAGAGGGGGAAGAAATTAACAAAATTATACTTGAATGATGAACAACCACATTTAAAAAAAAAAAAAAAATTCCAAACAAAATTGAGAAAATATACTGTTCCTCTGAGAAATGTGACTCACCTTAAATAGAAAATAAGGAAGGCAGAAGCTCTTCATTTCTCTTTAGATTTATTGTGTTGGAAAATAGTCAAACTATTATCCACGTCAACATATTTTAAATCTATATTAAGATCTTCTTCTGCCAGAATACAAAGTTATTTTCATGAGGTGTGATGAATATGTTTGTTTAAATTAAATGTCATTTGATTTTCCTCATATTTACTTTCACGTATAATGTATATAAAATGTTAGATGTGTGCCCCTTGAAAAGTAGCTCTAGCACAGACATGGATTTGCACATGTATATTTGCTTCAAACAAAAGCCACAGTGAGATTTTAGAGCAGAGTGCAAAAGAACTGCACACACAGTCATGATATTATGAAAAAATGAAAGCCAGGTCTCCATTTTATCTTTGATACTTTGTAAGTTTGTTGAAATATGTTGAGCCAACTTTTCTAAGTGCTGAAAGCAAAACAAAAAGAAAAACCTTACTTTATAAGCTAAAGCCAGTGAACTTGTCACATGAGGATAAACCAAAGAGTACACAGAGCATAGTTTTTTTGGGTTTTTTCCCTTCTTTGGGTGAACAGAATCAAATACCGGTTCATTTGTACAGTGGAAGTTCTTTGAAACATGTGCAGTTGCTCCAAAGTGATAAAAAATTCATGAATTGCTGCAAGCTGCATCTATTGAAACAATCATTCACTGAAGGTTATCAGTGAGATAATCAACACAGGTTCACCTTCAACTTTTTCCATATTGGAATTTTTTTTTTCCTTCTTCTTTTAATACACAAGTTTGTGGGAAAAATTTTCCAGGAACTCATGTCAAAGTTGGTATTGTCTTCTCTTTTCCAAGAGAAACTCCAGGGATGAAAAAAATCTTTTCATCCATGAGTCATTCCCATGCACTCCTCCCTAATGTCCTGAACTGATTACTGTGGAAAGGTCAATAGATTTTGATAAAACCTACTGGGGTTTTTGTCACATTCATTATTTGACTGCATTTGTTTCATCGGACAAGAGGTCAAAAAGACAGTAAGGATAATATGTAAGGATACATATATATATATATATATATATATATATATATATATATATATATATATATATATATATAAAATGGTAATGGCGAACCAACCAGACATTGTCGTAGTGGATAAACATCAGAGGAAAGCCGTTGTGGTAGATGTAGCAATACCAAGTGATTGCAACATCAGGAAAAAGGAGCACGAGAAACTGGAGAAATACCAGGGCCTCAGGGAAGAACTGGAGAGGGCCTGGAAGGTGAAGACCACAGTGGTGCCTGTGGTCATCGGGGCCCTCGGGGCAGTAACCCCAAACTGTCTGTATGTATATGTATTGTTTTGATGCATGTTATTCCCAATAAAATGGAATTCACTTTGAAATCACATAAATTATTTTACAACAGATCCCAGGAACAACATTAGACATCTCAGTCCAGAAATGTGCAGTCCTTGGCACAGCCAAGATACTGCGCAGGACCCTCAAGCTCCCAGGCCTCTGGTAGAGGACCCGAGCTCAGAGGATAAGAACCACCCGCGGTGGGTGAGAAGGGAATTTTATATATATATATATTTCAAATATGGTAGGGGAGCCAGGCCATCGTTTTTCGCTTCCTGCGGTGCTTCTAGGATATGCAAGATCTTAGGTGGAGCTGATATGGAGACGCAGCAGCAGATCTTATACTTGATGCTGGGAACAAAAACTGTCAAATGAATATTTAAAACTAGTAGTGGGAGTACAGGTGTAGTAAGTGGTCAGATATAAATTTTTCTGGGCTCTAGCAGTCATAGAGAAAAAGGAAAACTTATGCAGTAGAGAGGTTGGAGTCAAAGTCGCTTCCTGAACATTATGGCTCAGATAAATAGGGTTGCAGCCCTTCGTTAGAACCAGCTTCCTCCTCTTCATTACTCATTTTAGCAGATAAATCGCTCAAATCTTTGCTGAAATCACTCACAGTTTTCTTTTCTTCTGTGTATTCAGTCACAATTGTTACGTCTTGGCTTATTGTTACTACTTTGACATTTGACCCAATCACAAAATATAAAAACTGCGACATTCTGCACTGCCATTGAGTTTATTGTTTGTGAGAAATATTTATATTTAAATACTTTTTGTGTACAAAATAAAAGTCCAATACTTAATCCCTTTCATGTGTCACAAATTCTTTAAGGAAACAATATTTGATTTTAGTATGTTTTTGAATGTCCTGATTTGTTGAAAGACAGGAAGTTCAAGTGGTCACATTAAAGACAAAAGGAGAAAATAAAAATAAAAATACACCTACATTTTGGAAAACATATTATTGTGCAGTTTTAAAGTTAATTTAAATCAGAATGTTATGACAACAGTTTTTTATAAAACAGGTTTATTTGATTACCTCTAGCTGTACCATTATCATTAAAAAAGGCCAATAATTATGTCTCCACAAAATTATTACACTCTGAATGACCTCTGAGCTTGTGTTGGTTGGTCAGCTTACCATGGAAAACATCACTTCATAACATGTTATGCATGTTCAAATAATTGGAGTTTACACTTTTGTTTTAGGGGCCAAGTGCTGCAGTAGGTACTTGCTATGATAATGGTTAAAATGTTGTTTTGCATGAAAATAGTGGATGATTTCATTTTTTTAGATAAGAAATTGATGTTATCTTCTTCTTTCCAAAACTTTCTCATTGCTTCAACATCAATAATGTTTTTTTTTGTTTTGTTTTGTTTGTTTGTTTGTTTTTTTGTGCTTGTTTCTTTCCCCTTAAATTTATATTTGTGTTTTGGAAAGCATTTACTACAAAATTAGAACACAACATCACTGACCACATCTGGAGAAGGCATATCAGACTTAGGTGTGATGTTTTTAAATTTTTTAAAAAAATAGTTCTTGTCAAAGTGTGAAGAAGTCAGACTTTCGATCAGGAGTCCCTTTCTTTCATCTACACTGGTCAGAAGAAAATTGTCATACAGAGTACAAAGCAATCTCTTGTAGTGTCACTTTGAACACAATCTGGCACAATCTTTTTATGCTTTTACATGCGTCTGATGAGAAGGGAATCAAAATCACTCTTCATCCAGTCACAACAAAATGCCACCAGCTGCTTTTTCAGAACATCTTGTAGGCATATGGGTTACAGTTTCCTTTAGTGACACACTCCTGTCAATACAAGATGTTCTAACCACAAGGTTATGAGTGTCAACACTGTAAAAGGACAGATTGCTTCTAAGACACACATGTAAATAAACTTTTATCATGTTATCTGGCACAAAACTGTCGTTCTTCAAGCAATAAGTTCTTGGTTTTGCTGTTTGAGGAACAAAAAGTCAACGAAACCCAAAAAAAATTATAGGATGATAGTTACAGTGAGTTTTTCGTTTGTCCTTTAAGAGAAGTTTCTTAACAGTTGCATTGCAGTGTGAAATTCCAAGAGCCAAATGTTTTACTTTTAGCAAAGTGCTTAAAGTAAAACTGAAGATTGAACCTCACATTATAGCTCCGATTGAAGAAGCCTCTTGATTCACATTATTAACGATGACTACATTCTAAATCAATGATACTTTACTATTTTATTGATCTATCAGTTGTCTTCCACTTACCTGGGATGAAGTTGCAAACGCAACAAGTTCAAGTGTAAAACCCAGAAATAATTGGCTATAAGCAACACTTTTTCATCTCTGACCTTCTTCTTGGGGATTCCAACAAGAAAGCACCTGTTTAGATCCATGAACCACCTTACAATTTGTGAAACTTGATTGTGCTATAAAATGGTTCTATATGCTTGGAAAATACACACCACACCTTTTCTCTAACTTCTACGGATGTGGCTAATGAGCAAACTCCCCACCATATTTCTATGGCTGACTCCTCATTTTGGGTGCTTGCACACAGAATCTTGTTCTTTGATTTAAAGACTATTTCAGTTTTAACAAGACACTTACAAATGATGTCTTGCTTATAAGTTAGTTTTTCTTTTTCAGGTAGAAATTCGTATGAGAAACTGGACAAAAAATATTTGGTCAGATTTTGTATTTTTGCACTGCACCTTCTCATCTCACCTATTTGTCAATGTTTCCTTTTCTGAAAACACAAACATAAAAAACCACCATATAAAAGATTCATGGTCCAAAAAAATTCTAAATACAGTGGCATAAAATAAAATTTGTGGTGTTGTTTCACTATCAATGATATATTGCCTCATCAGATTGAGGCTAGTATAGAACATTTTAAGGTGAGCAGTGTGACCTCATAAACAGAAGCTACTACTTCTTAATGGTGCTCAATTCCTTTGCTGCATTTCTGCCTTTTTTCTTGTGTAATTGCTGCACGTAAAGGCCAACATCCGATCAAATAAATAAAGAAGGAACTTGAAAAAAAAAACATATTGGTTAATTTTAGCAGATATTTAAGTCCATTAAATTACGAGGAATTTTAAAGTAATTGCTGATAATAAACAAATGCTTTCATAAAATGCACTGTGGCAATGCAATTATTTTTGGTTGAACAAAAAAAGTCAAAATTCCCAATCATCTCATTATAATTTTTATTACTATCATACCAATGAAAGAGTTTATGTCATGTTCTGTGTGTTTATTTTGAGTTCTGTGTCTCTGAGTGTGTTTATTTTGAGTTCTGTGTCTCTGAGTCTCAGTATTGTCCTCTTGATCGTTCCCAGGTGTATCTCGTCCCCTGATTACCTCTTGTGTATTTAATCCCACCTGTTTTCCTTGTTCCTTGTCAGGTCTTTGTCTGATGGTTCCTACTCAGTTTTTTTGAGGCTAGTATAGTCTCAGAACAACAGGTAGGTACCAGTTGCTACCTGTGTTGAGCCCTGGATTCTGATCAGCAGTGCTGCCTGGATTTTGGATCTCGTTTGGAGCTTGTTTTTCTCAGTGTTTTCATTAAATCGTCATCAGTTACCTTAGCCTGGGTCTACAGTGTTCTGCCTCTCCTCCTCCACACTACCACCTCATGACAGATAAAATGATTGCCTAATCTGCTTTTGAATTTTTCTCATGCTTTTCAACATAATAATAAAGGTTATTTTCATTAGAAAGTATAGCTGAAGCATCTCACTGCTAGAAGTTGGTTTCAAGCTGTGCATACATAAATTCAACTGCTGTGTGTTTATCTGTTGCACAGAAGGTTTGCATTGTCTTACACAGTAGGAAGAAATGTACAGATAAAAAACAATGCATGCTCACTTTGGTCAATGTTTACAGTTCATCAGCATGTGTTAAAATGGTAAATTCTGCTTTCTAGTCACAAATGTTCATATCACAATGTCAGTGTCATTTTTATTCATACTCCTCTGTTCTTTAATTTGAGAAAATGTTAGACTCCATTTTCAAATAACAGTTTGTCCTCTGTAGTGTAAAATTTGGAAATAAACTTAAATTAAATTAACGTCTCTTTTTGCAGTGGATGATGACTGTTTGCAGTCCACGCAATTTCCCAAAGCTTCGTAGCGCTGAATCAGTTCACTACATGCGTCACGGCCAAATGTTAGCAATCGGGTAAAATTTAAAACTTCTACAGAGTCCAGCAAGCAATCGTTTCTCAACAGCCCGAGGATCCAGACCTTGTGTATGAAGCCACTCATTGAACAAGAGGATGTTTTTTCACTAAGTTAATGCAGAGATTAAACTTTACTGACTCTTCATGGTAAAATTTCTCATTGCTATAAATGCTAAACAAAGTGATTCAATGCAAATTTCACATGTTTATAAATTAGAAACACTGATTTTTAAGCGTGCAAATTATTTTTAAACCAACACAACCAGAAAATGAAAACTCATTCTTTATTATTTGCTAAATTATTCTGCATGGTATAAAGACCAACTCTATAGGAGGGAACCTCTGTGCTCTTTGAACTGTGGCATAGCATGTACCTTTTTTCGTTAGCCCACACACATAAATGTGTACACATATATAAAAGCATAAACATAAAAGCACACACTCACTCTGAACACACTCAGACACACACAGTGAACATATTCACGAGTGGCAGTTTTAAAAACCCATTTTCCCCTTGGTTAAGCAAGCGTCAACAGTACTTGACTAATGGAAAACCCTGCTTCTAAATGAGGTCGTAGGAATTTCTATCTCACATTCTCTGGTTGTTGTGAATTCTAATAAAGTTGCTTTTTAATCTTTTGCAGCCATGAGTTATTTTAGTACCAACTTTTTTGGCCAGTGAGCACATACCTTTCTTAGAAATATATGAGCTTGTGAATGAAATTATTCCAGCATAAATGTGACATTTGAGTAACGGGTGTTTATGTCAGTATTTCTCACATATTCGGTTCAATGTCATGTCTGTAAGAAACCAGGAGGAATTGAGAACCGAAGGTGGATTGACGCCACAGAACCAGAAAAACAATCCAAACAGCCAACCATATGCAGCACAAGCTGCTCTGTTTATCAGTATCAACAGATAACTGATTCTACATTGTCAGACACGAGACACCTAGATCACACAAAGGGGGGTTATTTTGTCAACATGGGAAGAACTAAATTTTGTTTCACAATCTCTCATAATACTCTACTCTGTAGGGCAGGCAGTGGATCACTATTTATAATTTATCTTCATGTAGATTGTTCTATGAATTATTTCATGCTTTTTTTATGACATATTTTTAGTGTTGTTGAATGAGGAGTATAAAGCATTTTCTGGTGCACACCAGTCAGAATTAGTTAGAACTACCTTGACCTCGATTGAAATTCCTCATTAAATAAACCTGGTTTACTGAATTCTGATATGGCATCAATTTGAATGGATCTATTTTTCCTTTTATATTTCTACTGTTTTAAGTTTTAGTAGTTAACTAATTTTTTCAATCTTTCGTCTTTTCTCATTATGTAAGTTGAGTTTTTATAGCTTTGTGAGTTTGCAGATTAAAATATTAAACTGATGAATTCTCTTTGTCAATATACTTCTGTATATTGAATAAAAGTTGTCTTTGTTTATTGACATGAAGTTTATTTGCTAGACGCAAATTCAAACTGGAAGACACTTTCCAGCCCCATCTGCACCTTCTAATTGTCTTCTCTCCGTCTGAGTCTCTCCAGATAGACTTGCTGTCTGAAGAATGCCAATGCTGGACTTATATCTTCATTTATTATATTTTACAATCTAAGCCTTATCAAAGAGGTATTTATAGACAGTAACAGAGGCTGAACTATGTGGCTATTATTTTTCTCATAAAGAGTTAATTTTGATCTAAAGGACTAGTTTTATTAGTAATTGCCCTAAGTCGTTATTTATAGCCAAACCAGCCTTGCTGTTGCACAACACCCAGATATATAAAATGAACTGAGTTTGTTTCATCTCATGACTATTCATTTTACATGTTTTTATTCAGTAGTACTCAAATATTTGTTACCTTAATATAACTTTGTTTTCCATTTTTAAAGATTTTTTTTCTTGATCCTGTCCAAAGTCATACGTTATCAACAATGACTGTTAAATAAATAACTTTGACTACAATCCACAGGGACTTCCTTGACCTAGGAGGAACAATTCATCTTTTCATTTCTAAGGGAACATATTTTCCCACACCTATTGACATGATGCAATGGACCTGATGGAGAAATGCAGGGTGCAGCACATTCCTGAAAGTCCTTTTTTGTATGTATAAATCTTTCAGGTTCTTTTGTGATCTTTATCTGACAACTATTCCCTCAGAGCCAGAGATAGTGGGTGTGCAAAATGTGTGTTCTTCCTTCCTCTTACTTCTTTCACACCATCTTTTAACTTGACTTTTTTCAATGCTCCCTCCTGTCACATGGACAACTGCTGCTGCTGTTGGTGTCGTCCAGTCTCTCGTGTCAGTTGACGTTTTGGCTCTTGTTCTATCGGGTCTGTCTTGTCCACGCTAAAGGTGTCTCAGCGGAGTTCCCCACAATTTTGCTCACAGTTTGAAACAGTCATCTGTTTATTGAGCTACTGAACATCAAACAGTTGGAGCACTGACCTGACACTAACCCAACAGACAGGTATTATATTTGTGCTCAAATTGATAAGACTGTCCTGCACAGCACAGACTGAGGTTTCGCGTTACAGAGGAGAGAAAAAACGAAAACACTTTGTGCTGATGCGGGCTCTGATGCGAGTTTTGGCAACAAGTAAAATTAAATATGATGACCACATAGTGAAAGCAATTTTGAACAGGTAGTGACCATTATTTTTGGCTTTTATGTATGACTGTTGCGTTTTTTAAAGCCTCAGTGTTTAAGATTTTACTGCAGGGTAAAAATCTGGACATGTTATTTCCATTTAGAGAAACACTTAAATAATTTGTATGGCAGTTTTTTGGTCAGTTAGTAAAATAGAAATTATATACTGTTGAAATACACCATAAATGTTAGATGCTAATGGTGCTAAGGTTCACATCTGTTTTGACACCTGTTATTTTCACCCATTTGTGTAAAATACTTTTACACAGATTTTTAATAGATCTGTATTGGATTTAATGACTTTAGTTCATAATGTAGCGTTCTTAACATCAATGGGTACTGGACGCTTCAGTAGGGAGCATTGAAAAAAGTCAACTGGACACACACACACAAAAGTCATGTATGTTATATATATATATATATATATATATATATATATATATATATATACACCCTAAAAAGTTCTTATAGGCCAAACTACAGTTTAATAATGAACTAGTTAGGGAAGCTAAGGAACAGAAGAATGAAAATACAATTTTTTTTTTTTTGACAGCTTTTCATTATTCATGGTGTTATCCTTCACCAGCCAGTACTTTCCTCTCTCACCTTTTCGGGGTCTGTCTGTCAGTGTAGGGATAAAATCCCTCTTTTCTGAAAGCTTAGCAGAGATTATCCCAGTGTCATAGGGGAAGGTGGAAAGGGTGCTGAGATGGCGCATTACAGATGTAGTTGACGTTAAAGTGAATTTAATGGGCCCAGGGTTGAGGAGGAGGGGCAGGGAAAAAAGAAAAGCCAACATCAGCTCCGACATCCTTCTTTATTCTCTCCCTTGCTGTTAGACTTCACCTTTCTGAATCTAAACATTATTTTCTGTTTATTCCTCAGAGTTTACTTATGTTTTCAGTTTCTCAGCCTAACCGAAAACCTCTTATGTGTTCGACTGCCTGATTTCCCCTGATTCCTCCAGACGTGTTCCTTTCTTTTTAGGAACATGATACATTTAATGAAAAGAAAATATCTCCTTAACTTGCCTCTTTACATCACTTCTTGTCATCACAACACTGAGTTCATCTTACACACCATCAATCCTGGTAAATACCAATTAGAATCCAATTTTTCTGCTTTGCTTCATGTTTCCTTTTGAATATGTGACAACACAAAATCAAATTCACATCCACCCAAAACTTCCTTCAGTCTATGAACAATCTTTCTTTTTTATCTGTGGTCACTATCCTTTTTTTATACTTTGCCTCAAAATAGGTATCATTACTTGAATTGGTTGTTGATTCACTAGAATCACATATGTGATATCGTCCATCTTAGCTTGATTCTTGATTGTATGTGTGAATCAGTGAATGATGGCTGGTTCTGTTCACTGTCACCGTGTCAGACAGAGGATAAGGAAACTACTCTCTGTGACATGTGAAAAGGGGGATGTATTATGTAAAATTGTCTTTTTTAAGCATTATATTGTTATGCATATAAGCCATGCAATAAGGTGGAGTAAAATGAAATGTGTTGGCATCTGCATTCTCAGACTGCTTCATGAACCATGCTAATTGCTGATGCAACATTTCTGAGTAAGTTATAAATTATAACCCTATCGGCTAAAACTATTTCCAGTCAGGTCATATTTAGTCGTACATTATAGATCTCATAATCAGCAAAACTAAGTTTCAACAAACTTTTACAAAAACTGGAGGTCAAAATTCAGTGCAACCTTAATAGTAAGACCAAGTTAAAGTTTATTTTTATTGTACATGTTGAAAATAAATATACAGTATATTCAAGCCTCTACACAAAGTATAATTTATCAGTAGTGGAAACAGTAAAAAAAATTAAGATTGTATTGCACAGTATGCATTCCAGCTATTCACAAAGCTGTTTGAAGCATACAAATTGTGCAATTAGTATTAAAAATAGTTCTTGAGATTCCTGTTGTCACAATACTGTTTAAATAGCAGGAAAAAAAATGTTGGAACACCTTGTTGTTTTAATCAAATGGTACTTAGGTGGCAACTTAATGAGGTATGGTGTGTTTTGTTTTGCCATATGCACAGTAAGAAGATAACCCCTCAAAAAACTTCTGTACTAACATGTGCACATCAGAGCCTTGCTTCTCTTTTTACTGCCAATATCTGCTGTGCTGCCGTGGCCACAGATGGTTTGAAACACCAGAAAACAGATGAGAGAATAAATCACCCAAACATAGCTGCATGCACACAAGATAATAACCAGAAACACCCAGGTATGAAGCTCGCATGTGCTCACACGTTCACATAGTTGTGCAACCGCTCACATCATGAACCCGAAATGATTACAATTTCAGGATTTGTTTGGCTTAGATGGGGGTCTACCTTGAAACTGGAAGATCCATTCTCTCAGAGCAGTAACCAGAGTTTGCACCAGCAGCTTCTTCCCTCAGCCACAGGGAGTGTTGAAGATGAATAGAGTTAAACTCATAACAGATTCAGGAAATAGGTGAAAACTGAATTTAATATGACAGTGCTATGGGGTAGAAGAAGAGTGATCATAGGGTTCAGGAGAAACGGCTTCACCATCCCTTACTGCGGTGATATGTATGCAAGTGGAAGAATGTGGCCCGACTGTTCTGCCACTTAGCAGCAACTGGCTTTCTGCTTGGCATGCTGTTGCACAGATATTCTATTCAGACACATCTGGGATGATGGGAATATTTTAGCCTATGGATTTTCAAAACATTTATGCAGAAGAACAAAAAAATAAATAAAATAAAATGCATATACCCATATATATCAAAATACTAATGTTAAAAGTTGTGCTGAAGGCTCCAGAGAGAACCTGCCCTGACAGGGGCCAGTGGCTCAGTTCCTGTCTCCATTTTGCATGCCAAAAAGAGAGTTTGAAAGTGTCGCTAAGTTACTTAAACCAAGTTTTGTAATTTTGCCACAAATTACAAACATTTCAAAGTTAAAAAGTCTTGGTCTGATTATGTCTGGAAAAAGCTTTGTTCTGGCAATAGTTTAGCACAATTTCTCTGGATGTTGTTAGTGTCCATCAAAGCTATTAAAAAAGAAATCCAGTAAAAAATAAATAAATAAAAAGCACACAGAAGGCAAAAGATGTAAAAATCATTAGGATTAGGTTTAAATGAGCTTGAAAGTGTGAATATTCTGCTCTATTATTTTTCAATTCTTCATGTCACTTAAAACCCCCGACACAGACTTGCTTGACGATGGGGAACTTTCTTTAAAAGTTAGGAATGCATAAATTTCATATTCATGAGGGACCGTGTTGAAGTAGAGCTGAAGAAAAGCATAGCATCAGCTCCCCAATGGCAGGTAGTGTAGGCTTCTGCTGACAACGCTTGACTAAAACACACAAACACAGCAACACACACACCCACGCACCCATTTCTTTGCTGTGTCGTCACAGGACTGTATGGACTTTAGGTGCCAGTTGTTGTCTCTTAACAAGGTTGAAATAACAGATATGTTCACATGTTGTTGCAGAGTCATTGAATCTCCCAGAGACACATGCTGTCCAGTTACACTGTAAGTCATAAGCAACCATATGGTCACCAGGTTATTTGTTCTCTGTATCATAAATAAACCAACAGAAGAAATAAATGGTGCTAATATGCTTGGAACTTTGCCACATTGTGTCACATAATAGCTATAATATTCAATGTATTTAATTAGGATTTAATAACACAAAGTAGCACATAATTGTGAGACTGGAATTTTGATCTATTTCTCTTTGCAAACTCAGTCATTGTGCATTTTGGATGCATTTAAAGGAGATCCAGCATGTTTCCCTCATCAGTATAATTGTCTCTGCTAAAGAAAACTGAAAACTTTGTGTGTCTTTTTTGTGTCAATCTTCCATAAATGATACATATTGAAAAATTGTGAAAATAAAAATAATAAATTAGAGTCTGGGAGCTTTGTATGCATGCTGACTTTGTTTCTTTTTCTCTAAATTTCTCATATTGTAACAGAATTTGAGGTATCATTATCTAAAATGCAACATTTGCCATCCAAACATATTGTAATAAAATAATAATTCAGAGCATGGGGAATGAACACAGTAAAGCATGGCACCAAGGCTTCATTGCTTGCTTTGCTATTTAGGCCTGACCACTTTGATTGGTTGGGTGATTAGATTTGAATGTGACATTGCATATTAATGAACATACAATATTGCTGTAAACACATCAGATTTGCCAAAATGCTAATCACCATCTGCAGTTGCAGTCTTGAAACACATAATAGATTAAGATCAAACAAATTCAAGAAATGTGGTTGTTCACATCAAAAACTGAAGAAATCAGAATAGCATACATTAACTGTGATCCACTGTGAGTTTTGTTTGACATGTATTGATATGTTAAATCTTAAGAAATTAGATAAAAGTCAACAGTTGGGGCATAACAAAATGTGACAAAGTGAAAGGTGTTAGAAAACTTTGCAAATGGACTGTAAATGTTGATAGTTTAGATTCTATATTTAGATAAAGGTAAATAATTGTAAAAAAAAAAAAAATATAATATATATATATATATATATATATATATATATATATATATATATATATATATATATATATATATATATATATATATATATATATATATATATATATATATATATATATATATATATATTATATATATATATATATATATATATATATATGTGCACAGCATAAAACCTTATTTATAGGCATAAAAAGGAGACCGAAATCCCTTAATCTCTATCAAAGCAGTGAAAAACAATCTGCTAAAAATGTGCCCAGATCTAAATTACCACCACCATTTAATAATCAGCCATGACATGAAGATATTAGGGCTGTGACAAGACCATTTCTGTCAAAACCTTTGTCTAACCCCAATTACAAGCTAAATTATTGTTCATTTATTCAAATAAAAAGACTTTCCACATGATGGGTGCATTTTATTTTTACCAGTTTTACAGCTAAATATGGAATACAGATTCAATCCTATACAGTATATCTATATCTCATCATGACTTAACAAATACTTCAAGATCGTGATTAAAGGTTAAACACTTTCAACAAGAGGTTGGAAGCATTTAGAGTAGCTTGATATGGCTACTCATATGTCTAGGTTCAGTGTAATTTATTTTCTCTTTAAATTAAGGTTTGTAGGGTTATGTAACATCCAGGGTGACAGTGGCTTTGTATAGCACAACCAAATAACTATGTTGCCTTCAGTTTTTGTCACTTGATATGACATCCTGTCCATATAAAAACAACTTAAATGTAATTTGGCTTCACAATTTGACACCCTAAAATTGACATCTGTCTCTTTAACATTCCCATGGTCTTATGAGAATGAGGCATTTGGACCCAATTATGACTTCACGTACCCTTTTACAAGTCTTTTTTTTGTCTCTACTTTTGGTAACTGATGGTCTGATGATACAATCCCCAGATCCCAATTCCCTACTGTGAGACCATGACATTTGCCCCGTTGCTCATGAACGATGCACCAAGACTGCAGCAAAGTTAAGGAGTGCCTACTGTTTGTGATACTCCCCTTCAGCACATCATCACAACAATGGACAGTTGGACTGAGAAGTAGTTTGTATGATAATCTTAGCTGCAGATTACAGTAGGGCCACAAGGGGAAGGCAGAGGGGAAACATTTTTTTCTGCCTCATATTATACTGTCATAACATAGTGACCATTACTAACTGCAGCTTTAAAAATAAAATAAGTTCACTCCAATATACTGAAAAAAATGAATCTTTATGTTTAGAACATCAGAAATTGAGAAATCAATACAGAACCACCAGTAACACAAGTATTAACACGAATACTGATAATCCACAACCCCTTTGGTCAATAGGACAGTCCTTATTCTTCTGCTCTGATATTTCACAGAGCTAGAGCATACTGAGTGAGGAATCACTGTTCTTAACACAATCTGTCTAGATCACAGGTGTCAAACTCCACTCCTGAAGGGCCACGGCCCTGCAACTTTTAGATGTGCCTCTGATGCACCACTCCTGAATAGAATAATTAGGTCATTAGCAAACCTCTACATGAGAAGGAGGTAATTAAGCCATTTCATTCCAGTGTTTTGTACCTGTGGCACATCTAAAAACTGCAGGTTAATGGGACTTGAGGACTGGAGTTTGACACCACTGGTCTAGATCATTCAAACTCCTTGCTTTATGTGCTTACTTCTATCCTGGCCCATTTTCTCATTTTGACTAAGTTAACAGTAAAACTTTACTTTGTAAACATTAAATTTGTGACAGATTTTTTTTTCTTTTCATTTTGTCATTTTTGTTTGATTAATCAGTACGTTCACTGGTAAAATTTTAATGTATGACATAAAAATGTAAAAAACAAAGAGCGTAAAGAAAATATGCAATACTTTAATTCCAGATTTGAAGATATTTAACCCTCTCCAGGCAGGGGTTGCAGAGCTGAACACAGCTGAAGCTTAATTTGTTGTATAATCATATTCATAACATATAAATTTAGATATGCATATGTTCATATCGCATAAATAAATTCAGCAATATAACTCTCCACAGATGTAAACTTGTGCATGCTGATCCTATTTGTAAGTTTTCTTGCTGTGAGGCTAAATTTTCAGACCTCCTGCTGTGATCGAGTGGAAGCACAGTCTCAACAAACATCTCCAGCTGTCCCTATTGCTTTTCATCTCACTAAAGACACACACATGCACACACTAATACAACTTGCATAAACAAGATGGCAGTCTAAATGAATTTATGCAGCTATATTTCTCCAGTTTCTGGTCCGGGGTGGTAAGCAAGACTGTTTATCTGGATTCTCACCTCAAGATTGGGGACGGTTTTTGAAAACAGAAGTGTTGTTGAATTAAGCCTGAATCTAAAAATGCTGACCACACACTACAATTTTGGTGTTAACGAATGGAATCAGGGCAAAACAAAAAGTGTTTTTTGTTATGACGTTATGGGTTATAACATGAGGGAGTTAAACCATAGTCCACAGTAGATGCACCTATCAAAAATATTAAGCACTGGGGACTGTTAATTATTTGATTTATCTTTCCTTTCTATTTTTTATTTATTTTTTTTTATTTTTTTTTGCAATTTTTACAGTCTGACCAGTAAGGCACAAAGGCAAAGGCATGTATAAAATAATATTTCCAATTTATTTAAAAAATCTTAACAAAAGGCTTTCAACAACAAATCTGAAAAATATAGCAAAATGTAACCTCAAGAAATCAACTAAGACATATCTAACTGAGGATAACAAACCAAAAGTCCATATTATTATTTTGTTTTGCAGAGTTCAAACGCACCAAAACAAAATAAACGATCCAATAACAAAAAGTGTTTACTAAATGTGTGCACCCATAATGGCAAACAACCTAATAGCCACCACAAAAAAGTTAAATTATAAATACATTGTGTGAAAATTTTTTAATACATTACATGAAAACATTTAAATAAATATTAACACCATGGAAAGAAGAAGGAACCTCCACAAGCATAATAAGCTGTAAATTCATCAGTAATCATGCCATTTGTTGTGTGTGTACAAAGTAAAGCATCACAGCATCCATTACATTTGAACTTTCACCTACCATCACTTTAATATTAAGAGTCCACTTGAAATCTCTTTGCTGAAATTTAGTCATAATAATCTTATATTCCAGGCAGCCCATGTTCCAAAATCTCAGGAATGCTTATGCTTTTCAGGCTTTTATTAGATGCTTTGTCTGAATGCCTTTCAAAAGTTTAATTTCAATTAACTGCTATGTGAAAGCATAACTCTGCCCCTGACAAATTTTGAAAAATTTCAGCAAAATGGAAAGAGGCAAGAAATACTGAAAGTCATGGCTAAGTGTGGGGATGAGTGGTCAGGACGAAAGGAGCACTGTTGCTAACTTGTAAACTTTGTCACTATATTTAGCGTCTTTTCGGACTCCACTAGTGAGCCTCTGTCAAAAACCGACAAGTGACAAACTTGGAGACTTCTGTGTTGTTAGGGACTGTAGGACGACAACGATATGTAGTGTCGCTGCAGCCCTGCTGTGTCCTGTTCATGAGCATACAGCAAGTACTCCTGTAAGACACACCCATGTCCCGCGGGAGACTCATAAGAGTCAGGAGGACTTTTTAGTGGTAGTTTTTATTCATGCTTGGACAATAAGCTAGCCTACAGTCACTAGGTGGCAGCAGTGCTCAAACTAATCAAGAGGTTGCCTGCTCAACCGTGTAGAAGAAGTACCCTGAGAACAGAGCTGGCAGATGAGGAGAAATGGAGAGGTTTGTGGCAATGAAAAGAAGAACAGGAGACCAACAAATGTGATGTTGCCCTTCTGTTTCCTGTGAGCATGCTCAGAACTAAGAAATTAGCTATTTGTATTTTCTGCCTAAAATTTGTGGTAGCACACCGCATAAAACCAGACAAGTTAAAATGGCACCTGGGAATCTAGATCATCGAGCACCTGGACTTTTTTCAACAAAAACTCAGTGAATATTGCCAACAGACTGGTCATTTTTTGATTATCAGTAAATAAAATAAAATAAAAAAAAACATGACAGCTACATACAAAGTTGCCCACTATGTCACAAAAATCCAATGATTGATAAAAATGATTAATAATGAAATATCAGTATTAGTTAAATACTTATATTTATCAAATGTGTAATTATTTGATAACTAAAATTTTCATAATATTCAGGAAGTTTATGAAAAAATATATGTTCCCCAAGGGCAGCCTTACAGAAAATATTTGAGTGACACTGGTAGAGGGTAACTTTGTTAAAATTCCGTTTAAATTTCTGATCTGATTCAAAATGTTTTGTAGATGTTCTGCTATGAACACTGTGCAGAGAAATTGTGAAAGGCTCTCAAACAGATTAATCTGAATTTCTGTAAAAGGTAAAAGTCGACCATGTTTAGCTTTCTTAAGTACTTCACACTCCATGTGCTCTTGTCTGGCCCCAGAAAATTGTAAGGACTTAGCTTTATTCTTGGCAATGGCTTTCTAAAAACTCTGACCATGATTTAGTTCAACTGTCACTGCAGATTTAATGGGATATCATTCATGCAGCAAGACATGGTCAAGGGCAATAAAAGTTGCATTTAAAAAAAAAAAGTGTGACAAAAAAGCTGCTGATATATACTTAAAGTGAAGAAATATAAAATCATGTTCGCATTTCAGCTTTTTGAAGTTCAGTGATTTTAGAGAGGATTGGAGCTGACAGCCTTGCCTGTTTGTCTTGCCACACACTGTCTGCTCAGCAGGAGTTGCAGAGAGGGCACCTCATCACCCTTTAGCTGGTTGGCTTGTCCTTTCTACTGCTTTCTTTTATAGCACCATTTTATGCTTAGATTTTTCTCCTATGCATGCCCATTAAACATTTTTTTTAAAGCCATTGTTTCAATTAACTTAAAGCTTTGCAGCATGTCTTCTTCCACAAAACACAGATTAATTCAGTATTAATTTCTAAATGTTACTAACATTTTCTATCTTTAAACAACGGCTATTGAATAAAAAGTTCCGCAAACCGATAGAAATATTGTTATTGTTTGATTAACATAATTTTTTCTGATTAACAAAACTTATTTATGTTATTTTTTTCAATTCTCATCATTTCCCATGTCTACAATTACCTTGTGGTGCTTTGTTCTCCATGCTGTGGGTTGAATTATTCCATGTTTGATCAATCCACAGAGCTCTTTAATTTTTGATGGGTTTTTGGTGACACTCAAATTTCACTATGATATAGCCCAGTGAGTGGAAAATAATTTTGATTAAATTCTACAACCATAAGATTTTTGGTTGTGGTTCAACATGCTCACACAGTTAAAAGTGTTGACTTGCAGCTGCAATAGTTGCATATAATTTATACTGCTTTAATCTTTCTATTCTTTACTAAACTTGCTCTTCTTCTTTTATTTAAATGTTCTTCCAGCTGTGCATGTTGTATTTTATCATGTTAATTTTTTAAATTCATATTTTAGACACTTGATTTTTTCTTTTTTTGCTTTAGCCATAATTTCTCTTGCTACTTGGGTGATTGAATAACTGACTGAATGGATTTGCAAGTGCCAGGTAAAATGTGTGTTGTTGTTTATGTCTACAATTGGACAAAGCTGTGCTGTCTGTCATGATTGTTAAACAAATGGCAAAAATATCTAACTTCATGTAGTGGTAATTGTGTGTTCTTTCTGTAAGGTAAGGTAAATGCAGAATGGATGAAGAGAATCTGCAGATCTACAAGATAAAACCGGAGCTCAAAATATTTTATCAAAGACCAAAGTAGTTCTTTGTGGTATATCAGGTTTGTTCCAAAAACGAGGCAGAAGGATGACAGCAGCAAAGAGCTCGAGAAAAATTTTAATTGGATAATGTCATTTAAACATCAATTAATATTATCAAGTGAGAACCAGAAATGGTGGAGGAACAAAACACAAAACAACAGCTAAAACTACAACTGTTTCTGAAGTGTTTTTTTTTTTTTTTGCATATGGAAACTTTGCAGAAGAGGGAGTTGAAAATTTTATCTTTGAAGTCTGGCTTTCAAAGAAATCAAATTACTTTACATCAAACTGTCTGCCAGCTTTACAAAGAAAACAAATTGAATCTGCTGTTTTTGCACAATGGAAGAAATACTTTCAACAGTTCTGTCGTCATCTGAAGTGGATGACTGCGTAAAAAAATTATTTCTGAGGATATTTTTGTCAGCATAACTGAAAAAACACATTCACAATCAATCACATGAGTCGGATGACTTAACACCAGATCTAGCTGACTTTGGAGAGTCATCTGGCAGTGACATTACTGAACAGGGTTGTTTCAATACATATTTGGAGAAGAGGAAAACAACACTCCATGCCTCTGGCAAAAAGCTCTACTTTAATAAAGTGATATCAATGTGGTATTAACTTTTTATATCTTGTATTGGAATATCCCTTTGTTTTATAAATGGCTGCCACTTGCAACCAGTAACTGACCCCTGTTTGTCTTTCTTTTGCAGAATTTTAATACTTAAATGTAACTAGGAAAGCAGTTTGTGAGCCAAAGATTACAGAAAATACAGAACAATCAAATTTCATGCTGTCTGCCCAATTCCTGTTAAAGAATGTTTCATCCAAAAGGACAATGATTCAAGTGATTATGATCACAAGAGTGCAGTTGAAATCAACTGCACTCTTGTAATGATTACTCTGACATCTTTTCTGAAGTTAGCGATAAGTCCGATGGAGTTCCCTTTGAATCCACACATCTTCTCTGAAGCTGTGAATCTTTTCTAGACTTGGATGAAGCAGATGCAGTTATATGGAATCCTTGAGAAGACCTGGTCAGATTAGATGATGATGACAAAATCACGGGGGTAAACTCGGCTATAGTATCCTCCTCTGGCAAAGAGCCAGATGGCGTTTGGGCGTACAATCGAAGCGAGCACCCCATATTTGTCAACTCGCCTACGTTGGACATGCCCAACAGCAGGACTCTGGTGGTGCGAAAAATGATGCCAGGATACTCCATCAAAGTGTTTGACTATGAGCGCTCGTGTCTCCTGAGGCACTCCCAAGACTCGGACTTCCTGGATGGACAAGGAACACTTGTGCAAATATCTAGATTATGGTAATGTAGAAATCCAAAATGTTAAATGTTAGTTGTGTTATATACTGTATGCTAAAATACTTCATCATTCAGGATGCTGACCTTACCAGACCACTTACGCATGTTTCCCTGCTCCTATTGTTTTCATATGATAGCCGATTCACTTCACAAATACAGATGAGTCATGGGGAGGCATGCAAAACTGCCGAGGTGTGAAGCACACGAACAATGCACACTGGTCAGTTTTCTGCAGATGTAGCAGGCTTTCCATGTGCTCGAATTGATTGAATGTCTTCAGACAAACCAAATATTTAAAAGAACAAACCCAAGATCAAGCAGGAGGTTTAATATTCCATCAGATCTTAGCAGTTCTAACAATTGTCTGGGTAATTGTTACTTGAGAATGAAGTAACATTCTCAACAGCCTGTTTAACAAACATTTGTTTGTTAAACATGCTGAACTGTTTGTTCAGCCTGTATAAAACATTTGTGTTTTTGCTTGTGTGTTCATAAGTAAGGTTTTTTTCATGATGTGTTATCATTTGCCCAGCACAAGTTGAAGTAGACAATTGTCCCAGTTCACGTTGACTAATAACTCAGGAAATGAAGGTATCCTGCTACATTCTGGAGAGGCTACCAGAAGTTTTCATTTTAGCCTGCAATGGACTCAATTGATGTTAATATGTTGATTAAGCTTTCTTAGCTGTCTCAACTACCTGTTGAGAAAGCTTTTCATAGTGCAATAGAGGAAGAGGACTTCTTCATTGGGATGGGTTCCTATATTGTATCCCCAAAACAAGTAGTAGCCCAGTGAGTGGAAAATAATTTTGATTAAATTCTACAACCATAACCTACTATCTCACAGAGGACAGACATGTTAACCATCTTTACTGCAACATCAAAAATGCTGAGGAAATGAAAGCTGAAAAAAAAATCTTGTTTCTGGAATGGTTATTTTATCATCTGTTGACAAAGTTCTGGTTACTTCAATGCTGAAACCGGGCTCAACAGGATTTGTGCCTTGCCATATATAAACTACCTTGCACTTGCAGTTATTACCCTGAATTCTGTGCCATGGTTGACATCCTCTCAAGCAACTACATTGAAATAGAATTTTTTTAAAGCTGATGACATACAGACTATGATGCTGACTACGAAGAAAACACCACCAGTTCAGTTCATATCAGAGTTCAGTTCTTTGATATGCTGTACTCAGTTTCTTCAGATAACTGTTGAGGGTCTCGTTTGGGGCCAAAGACAGAGAGAAAAAAATAAAACACTCTAACATGGCCACTTTCAGCTCTAAGCGTGCCCCATAAAATAAAATACTAAGGCTACACTACTTAAAGGTAATCCAACTCTTCACACTGACATCAGATTGGTATTTATTTTAGCAATAAGACAGATTATTTTTCTAGAAAACTCATCAGGAGCTGCGCAGATGCAATTTCCATATCTAAAGTTTTGGAAATTCATGTGACATTCACACACTTCTTGGAAAGAAGTTAACACATTATCTTCTTTTCACACTAACTTTATGCTTAATAACCAGCAATATCTGAAAAGCTGTCAAGAGTACCACAATTAGTTAGTCTGGCCAATGCCTTCCTACACAACTCGGCACAACTCGGACTGATTACTAGCATTATATTATAATACAATATGTTATATTGTATTATTCTGCTTTCTATGAAAGGGAAACTAAGGCCTTGCATTTGAAACTTTTGATGACTCCTTTCAGAATTAGAGAAAAGTAGAAATACAAGGTCAATAGGAATTGACAAAACCCCACGCTTTTTTAAGAGGGTCTTTCAAAAGCACAGTGTGCTGCTGCTCACTATTTGGTGGAGGAAATTGTACTGTATCATGTTGTTAGACCTGGCATGCACGGAGACAGCTGAGAATATCTTTTGAGGGTTTTTTTTCTCCTCTTAGACATTTCCACCATAACTTCATCTGCAAAGCTATCAACTTTGCGCATGACCCAACACACCTTTCACATAAAATCCTCAACCTCTTGTCATGTGGAAGAGGTACCAAACCTTTCAGGCCCTCATATTCTGTCCGTGAAAGCAGGTTTGACGGTTTCTTTCCCCAAACCATCAGACTCCTCACACAAACTGACATTCCGGACAGTTTGGCAAAACCCTTTCAGAAGGCACTTTTATTTTCACAGGTTGATTTAACATTTTCACATTGAAAATATTCACAGGCTTGATCAGATCAAATATAAATTACTGAAGTATTGTCAATGGCTTTAAGAAAAACACAATTAGCATTAAAGTACTGGCTCAGCTTACAAGGAAATAAGTAAAATCATCCAACAACAGAATCTCTAAAGCCATATTTAGAAAAAAAGCAGGAGATGAGGAGTTTCTGGATGGACAATCAATAAAAAAGCAGAGGAATTGCGAATAATTAAATACTCACTCCGACAGTACCTTTACTAGATGCAAAAGTAAATTTAATGCTTCATGCCTGCATCATTTTTATGATTTTTTTTTTACCTAGTTTTTACTATTACAATTTTGGTTTCATCAGTTTATCTTTTCCTCATTAGTTTTATTTGTGTTGCTAGCTTAGCAAGTTAACTGAATGAACTTTTTAAACTGAGTAGTTAATTTAATTTTGTTTATAAACTCATATTTGAAAGAAGTTGTCTGTGTTTATTCCTTAAATGTGCGAATTTATGTCTGCGATTATTGTTTTAAAAATTAGGCCTTATTAGGCAGGTATTATAAACAATGAGACTGATTTTTTTATTTTTATTTTTTTGGTATATAATATAGTTTTCTCTATTTTAAGAATGGTGCCCCGACTTCATTTTTTATCTAAATTATTAGATTTATGAACAATTGCCATAAAAATTTATAATAATATATTATAAGTTAAACATACTCAAGTGCAACATTTTTGTTTTCCACACTTCTGATTCCCAACACATGCCTCTATGTTTATGAACATGCAGCCCTGAGGACACTTCTTGACTAGAGCAACAAAGAGAATACACAAATTTGCTCAACAGCACACCTCTAAAAACTGTCAAAATGTACAGATTAGGGAAGCAGAGGACCTTCTTTGAGGTTTGAGAATTAATGCTGGTGAGTCAGAGGAGGCTGATAAATATTTAACACAGCGTTCAGGCTCTTTTAAAATGGTTTTGCACTCTTCGCTCTTGTATGCTTCGCTTTATGGGGCCACATGGAAACAAATCCCAGTGTGTAATTGCCTGTGCTAAGTAACACATATTTATGAGAACCTACTGCTCCCAATGTTAAATACAACATAAATGAAACTCCCCAGCCTGCATAAATGTAAACTTATGGAATCTTAATAATAGCCAACTGTAAAAGAATCGCCTTATAAACCCTCAGTGACAATGTGTCTTCTTAATAGAACAGAATAGAATATATTTTATGGATTCCCAAGGGGAAGTTCCTCATTCTTTGTGTGTGGTTTAGGAATATAAAACAAAATTTTATTTTGAATGGCGTAGTTTTGTTCCAACTGATTTGACTAACATGATGCAAAACCACAGCAGAATTAAATGTTTGATGTTCTAAATGCACATCAATATACTTCAGTTCATGTGGAGCTGCAGTCTTCTTCAGGGGGAGCAAATGGAACTAAGCATCACTGAACATATAATTCTTTAGCTGGGAGAAATTATGAATATAAGGTTGCATGTCAGAGTTTATGAGTTTGTGTTTTTCCTTTTTGCTATGCTTGTTAGGCTAGTAGAATCTCAGCTGGCTGTTGGGAGACTAGCCCTCTGGCCTCCTGGCTGCCAGTGCTTAGCCCTCGGCTAGCCACAGCTTATTGCTCAGGAGGTCTGTCCCCTTGAGCTCATTACTCAAAAACGCCCAGGCTTGCTCCACTGCCTGGGGCAGAAAGTCAGTGACTCATTGACCATGCTACTCAATATAACCAACAAGATGATTGGACATGAACACTTTCGTGAATTCTTTTGCACTTCAATCCCTTTTTTTTTTTGGCTTGTATTGTTCATTCGTGATGGAGCCCTGAGCTGGGAAACGATGACTAATTTGGGACTGCTAAAGCTGACGGCAAACTGAAAGATGCTGCTGCTCTTGATGCATCTAACTGGTCATCAGCTATTTTGACTTAGATCCGAATTGCATATTTGTTGATAAGTTGTAGACTTTAAGATTACATGCTTAAGTCCTCTTGTATAAAGGAGACACCAAGAGGCGAACAGAAGACACAAAAAGCAGTTCCTTTAAAGTTTAACTGGACACTTGAACCGAAATATATTTTTTTGTAAAATGTCTTCAAATTTCATTTACATGAAGAAAATGGATTTGAATTGAATATGAATAAATCAATGTTTGACTTACCAAATCTTGATACTTCCAAAAGTACCAAATTTTTCTTGACATTTGTGCTTTTGAAGTTTTCCAAACGTGCAATAAGTTTGGAGCAAGTACATAGTTCAAACTAGAATGCAGGACATTTGAAGGTGATTCAAGACCTATGAAGACAAAAATGTGTCTTTGTACATTGGAAAATGGTCTCCATTGGAGACAGACCCTTATAAAGTTATTAATGTAGAAAACTATTCTGGGAGTCATTTGATATGTGATCTTTATGCTTATACATCTCTACTTCTTCATTCTTTAACATTTCTGCTTTAATACTTTTGTCTTTACTTGGTTCATTCTTCTCTACAATCTTTGATGTGCATAGTTTTACTAAAAACGACTTGAATCCATCACAATCGATCACAGGTATCTATGAGCAGTTATGTAAGTTAATGACTATGTAAACTAGGAATTTAATACAATGATTTGCGAGGAAACATTGTTGAACTTGGGGAAAAAAAACAACAAAAAAAACGTGTTTTCATAATATTACAACAAATTTCTATTTGAAGTTATTTCTATTTGAAAAATACTTGTGAAAGTGTGGATCCTATGGTTTTCAACAATGTGATCCTTGACTCCTCATCTTTGCTACCCTTCAATATACCAAGTTTTTGTTCATACCACAGAAATTCCCTCATGCTTGAAAGGAGTGTGTCAAAAGGATTGTTTTTTGTTTCAAATATGTCATTAAGTCCTTTGTACTGAAATTGTGTTTTGAATTTGAAAAACATGTCGAAGGGATTAGCACGCATCACTGGTGGTAGCACACATTAGGCTGAATTGCTACAATTAGACACAGTTGAAATTTTCCGTCTATTTTCCTCCATCATATGCCATCGGGTCTGAACCATGTCCGTAAAAGTTATCTCTTACAGATGGCTCCCCAGATTACAGGTCCTACGTCAAGAAAAAGGAAGAGAGTGTCTCCCTATCTATCCCCTTTGGTCCTTTTGAATCTGGGTATGGAGTTGACGTTTACCCAGATGGGAGGGAGATATACTGTTTATGCACTTTCCTGGTCACATGCACAAATCCTGCTAACTTAATGTCTTTTAGGTAACTTGACATTAATGCTTTCAGTGCTGACACCTTATTTTTGCACTTGAAACGGCCTACCTCTGTTATCTGACCTAACTTATGTCTGCTTGGGTGGATTTGTTTTGCCAGGTTAGCCAATGCTCTTTCTGTCAAATGTACTTTGTGCTTTATTCACTTGCAAATCAGTGATCGACTGAAAGGGCAACTAAACCAGAAAAGAGCTGTGAATACATCCTTTTTAATGAACTCTGGCCTTTTTTTCTGTATTTTAAGTTAATATTCCTTGATATTGAACTACACTTACTACTTGTCACCACCTTCCATCACTTGTGTTTTCCTTTCTGGTTCCAAAAGGCTCGAGGTATTATACTTGAAAGAAGTTAGTGTTTTTTTTTTTTTTTTGCATCTCTCCACCGTAATTTCTTTCCTTGAGAGAGGAATATTGACCACTACAGAAAAGCCATGTATTGAATTGACTTCGTCCAAGGACTGTTCTTCTATTATTCAGTGCACAGCTTACTAGTGTTGCATGTATAAAGGGGGTTTAGTTGGATGCAGTGTATAAAATCCTCTAAAGCCAAGTTTCTCTTCAAGGAGATCGTTCATATTGTGAGGCTACATCAAAAGCTGTTCAGGCTAGGAAGGGTCATATGGAAAATCCCTTGATCTTAAGCTCTGTTTATTAATACTGTAATTTGCAGTTCTTTAGGGTTGACTTTTAAGAAAAATTAGTGAGCAGTTGATAATCAGACAAGCTGGGAAGCACTGATCTTGGAATACATTCGGAATTATTACATATTTAAGATGTATATGTGACTGACCGAGACAAATGCATTTCTCAAAACTAAAATAACGGCCATCAAAGTTTCAAACAAATTGTCCTTAAATCTATTGTCATGAAAACATGCAATGTATTGTATTTTCCTAACAATATTGGTGTTTCTTTTTCCAATACCTCATGTTGATGCTGTGATTTAGGGTGACGTGACAATGACAATTAGCGATCTGTTCCTTTTAAACTCTTATTTTATAGGCCAAAACCAATAACAAAAGTATGTGAATAGCCAATGAAGCCCTGTATGTTAATCAGCTGAGTTTTTCCAACCACCACAAACAAATCAGATTTACTCTATAAGCATGCTGAATTCAAACTCAAAGGTAAACATTTTGAAAACTCCCACAACTAGTTTTTTTTTTTTTAATAAAAATTTATATATTCCCCAAAATGTATGGTGCTTGTCTTTTTTTTTTTTCTTTTCTCCTCTAGAAACCATTTCCTAATTTTCATGCTCAACATCAACTAAGGGAAACTTACTCCACTACATATGCTTACAAGTAGTAACAAACTTGCTCAGGGGACAACTATCAGGTAAGATATATTTTATGTTCAACTTTTGTTCAGGAAAACTTTCACCTTTCATTCTTGTTCCTTGCTCCTTGTGTGTCCATTTCATGAAGCTCTGCTGTGAACTAACAGAGCTCCATGGTACAGAGGCTTTTATGTCTGCTTCAGGTTTCACAGCCAGTAAGTAGCCTTGTAAGTTATTTTTCTTTGTTTTGTTTTTTTCCCCCTCTGTATAGTTGCAGCTTCCTACTTGCTGGCTGTACTGTGGGAACTGGATGCAGACCTCCTCCAGTCCCTGTCTGAGGCCTACAGAAGATCTAATTGGATCATCACAGAAGATGCAGCTGGTTCTTCAGTGAGTAGCTTGGCTCTTTAATGGGTGTTTTAGAACTAATTGCTTTGACTTGTGGCATTTTGTGCACTTTGAATGGCTGCTGGAGTTTGTAGCTAGATTGTTTTGGAGTGACCTTTGTTTAGTTTGTTTTTTATTGGCTTTTTGTACTGATCCTGGTTTGTATAGCCTTACATCTTTGGTCAAGTTTTGTTTTGCTAAGAACTTTGGATTACAGCTTTGATTTTAAGACATCATTTTTGTTTTGTAAATTTTGTATAATTTAGTATTTTTGATTCTAAGACTCCTTTTGATTATTCATTTTCACTCTTAATTTTAAAAAGAAACTGAACAAACACTACAGTATTTAAAACCATTTAAATACTGTTCCCACAGGGATCCTTTTAAGCCCAGGTCCCTCTTGCAAATTAGATCCAGATCTCAATGGGATTTACTTGGTTAAATAAAGGAAATAAAAAATTAATAAATTAATTTAAAAAATTTAAAAAATCTTTAAAATTGGTTTTAATGTTACTGCTCCTTACCCCTGAGCCAAGTCGTAAGATAGGTCATAATAGCTAGTTCAGTTAATCTGCATTATGTAATAATACTTTGAAATGATTAATTAATGAGTTAATGTTTGGTAATGTATGAAAAAGCTAGAACTGAACAGCTTGGGGAAAAGCTGTTCATTCATGAGCTGATTGTCATTATTATTATTATTATTATTATTATTATTATTATTATTATTATTATTATTATTATTATTATTATTATTATTATTATTATTATTATTATTATTTAGTAATAATAATAAAAACAATTTTCAGTCATTTACACTTATAGCTCCTACATAGCTTTTTCGGGGCAGGTTACACCAAATTTTAAATATATTAAGATTTAAAACAAATCACAGTTCGCATTTATCTTGGTTTTAAGCATATTGGTAGTTTGTATACCTCTTTTCTGATGAAAATGCAACACACATAAAACAGAACTACTATATTGTATGCTGATAACAAGGTTATCTATTGAGGCTTTATAGTTCTGAACAATGCTTTGTTTTCTCAGTCTGAGGTATTTCATCATTACTTCTTTTCCTTGTGTGGCCACTGTGTCATGCGTCAAGTCATGATGTCCATTATGCATACTAAGCATAATGTCACAAGTATTAAGCATCTTTTTATATTCTCAGCTATCAGGAGCTTGTGTGTTTTTCTTTCATGTTCTTCTAATTATCTCTGGATTTTACTCAGAGGAAATATAACTACTTCTTTTCATTCTGCACAGCCCAACTGAAGATGCAATCTTTATCTTATCCATCATCAATTTATCCTTCCATTAACATAATCTCATTTCATGCCTTAGCATGAACCCTACAGCCAGGACCCCATTGATGGCAACCTGCCTCATTAGCAGAGGAATTCAGTCTTTTTTATGCCAGCGATTGTACAAGAGAAATTCCTTCTGGGATTTTAATTATAAAAAACAGCATATTATACAGTTGCATACAAACAACCAAAAGTCCATTAATTTCACTCCTAATCCTTGCATTCCTACTGCATTATTTTGTAGAAACTTAATGCAATGAAGCCAAACTCTGTCTCCATTAAATTTTTCGAACTCCCCCAGTGGATGCCAATTTTATTTTTGAACTGCCTATCTTTCTATCTCCATGTGTTTACATGCACACTCTGACACATCCATCTAAATCAATCACTTTCGTCAGCAATTACAAACAATTAGCAGATAAAGAGTTCCATATTCACAGTGTTCTCCTTCTGACATTGCTCTGCAAGCATGGTTGGTTTGCATATTACTGAGCCCTTATTCAGCCCTATGGGACATGCCCCTATTATAGCTCAGTGATCAACCTATTCTTCATCTCTCTTTAAAAAAAAAAAAAAAGAAAAACTTAGGCAAACTTCTCCCACACAGTGCAGTTGCTGCTGAATATGCAAAAGAAAATCTCCAAAACTCAGTGGACTACTGCAACTCACTTGCATCAACAGTGTTTAGACTAATTTCACACCCCTCATATGGAACTTCAGGAGCTCCTACGGATGTTATGGTTCTGCTGAGCATTGCCCTCTAACTCCTAACGCCTGATACTCTTAAAGTTAAACAACATTGCAGAATTATCTTTGAGAAGGGCTTATCTGCTTTATTCAGTCCAGTTGGGAGTTGCAGCAAATTAAAGCACTAACACATTTTTGAGGCAGTGCTGTTGCTCATCTTCACCTCTTTGGACAACATACCATGTGAAAAGTTTTTTGACCTATTTCATCGCAAAATGAAGTTCCATTAGTGCAGTTTTTAACAACATAATGGGAAACCACAGAATGTTACGATAAACGTTTCTCTTGTGATTATTTGCTCATACAACAATGCATGAGCAAATGCAAATCAGAACAATGCAGTGGTCTAACTATAGGATTAACAAGGAAGGAGACAGGAACATAAAGGTTCAGGCCGTACTGAGACAGATATCTGGACACAAAGGTAGATTGATTGGCAGGGGTAGAGCCAGTGATTGGCATGGAAATGTCACTGATGTCTTTGACAGCTTGGCGGTGAAAGAAAATTCTGTCTCGCTCTCTCAGCCACTCTCTCTCTGTTTGTGTGTGTTGGCGGGGGATGGCAAGTCACCTGACTACATGTCAGAAATGCAGCATGACTGTCTTTTCATCCATTTCCCTGCTGACCCAGTCACACAACCCATTTCTTTCTCAAATCCACCCACACATAGAGAGGAGGGAGCAATGGATTTAGTATTGGTTCTCAAACTCAGACTCCTACATGGGACAAACGGCTTGTAAATCTCAACTCAATTGACATCACCTAACAGCTGTACAGGAAAGACCTGAATATTTAGTTCATCAAACAGAAGACTGACCTTGTGAAAATATGAATAGCTGGCATAAAGGAAGCATATTATGAGATCAAATATTGATGAGCCATATTAAAACAGAGGTAAAAGGGGCTGATGCTGGAGTGTATTGCTATAAACACAAAGATCGGAAGCAAAGCAAGGTAACTGACTTTTTGTTCCTAAAAAAAAAAAGTCTTTTTTAGCTTAGTGGAACTGCAGGGAAAACATATTACATTATGTTGCTAGAACATAATTGCAACTTTCTGAAACCCAGTGAATCCTATCAATTCTATTTGGAAACCCCAGTGGTACACAACGCTGCAGGGGGGGGTCTTAAATGGTTGAAAGTGTTGAGATCTTCCTCGTAGCTCTGATTGGTTGTTTTTAACCGAGAGTGATCCATTTCTTCACATGGCAATAGCACTGAGAGGAAGTGGAAGAGGAGGTTTTTTGTTTTGTTTTTTCCACAGATTTATTTGTTTCACACAAACTGACACTGTCACAACATAATGTCAGTTTGAACAAATGTGTATGGAATAGAGGCTGAAGTTTTGCTCACACAAATCGTTAGATTAAAATGATTCAGTTTAATTCTTGATGAAAGTATCAATCTATGTTTCTATTATGTTTAGCTTTGTAGAGAAAATCCACATTGACTAATACATTCTATCTTAGCATTACTCCATTAACATAATGCATTACAGTTGTCTGGTCTTCTTGTGAATGTTTATACCATGTTTCTGCTCAGAAAAATGGACTTTAAAGGCAGATTTACAGTTGATAAGAGCACACTTGTAAGGCAATACACTAAAGTGCTTTATTATTCACTTTTTTAAAATTTTGAAAGATTTCTATTAACTAAAACAATGGAAGTAAATCCATATTTTGTTCACTGCCTGTCTAGCAAGATGCACAAAGTCATCCTCAGGTCTTGTGAGGACAGAAAAAGGGCCAAAGTGAATGGTTTTTGTCACTGCAGACAGAGGAAAAATTACATATATTGACCTGCTTGATGTGTAACGGCACAATGCAGATTCTGTTCAGCTTGTTAAATATTAATTCAACCAAATAAAAATTAAATCCATAACTGAATATCTCATTATTATTTAAGAAATGACAAGTGAAAATATATTACGACAGGATTTATTTTTTATGCTGTCAGCCATATTGTGTACATCAAGAAAGTCTAATGCAACCTCTGACAGAGAAATCTGGAAAATGACTCGTTTCTGTACCCACTTACATGCAGAAGTTGAGGGAGCTTAATTCTCATGCAAAAAGAAATGATGAGCCCATGTATGATTCTGTCTGAATTCTTCTCCAATTCACTAAACCTCTGTAATTACATCCCCTCACAGGAAGAAAATGAACCATTTTCATCTATTGGGGTGATGAATTTGACAATATACAGTTATGTAGACTTCATGTTTGCAGGAAAAACACAAATCTCTGTCTTTCATGGTGCTGATCTGAAGGCTGTCTAATTAAACGTTGTTACATGAAGGTAAAATAGTCCATAGTCTGTGAATCTGCTATCAGGATATGGTTGATGACAGGCCAAGTCAGAGAGTGAATGATTTAGTTGACAATATCGGCCACATAAAAAGCTGGAGGGACTGAGTAAATGGTGAGCAAAAATCCAGGATAATTTGCCAAGTTCCTACATGACAGCACTTTTTCATTTTTCTAAGTTTTACTGTCAATTTTGATGGAGCCAAAATATTCCCAGGAAGAACAACTGAACACAGAAAGTCAAGAAGTAAGACAGGAAAAAAAACACTCATGAGAGTAGGAGTTATTCTCTGCATTTATGTTTTAACATACGGGTCCATGGGATCATTTAATTTAAATTACTGGCTTCCTGGGAAGGTAATTTTCTTTCACGACTCACCGTATTAATTAACTGTACCACCAGTATAGCCTTGGCTTAAGTGATTAGTGGTGTCATCTCCTAAAATTAATCCCTTGCCTCAGTCCTAGGCCTGGTTAGGACTGTTTGATACACAGAGGAGGACCATGTCTATATCCACAGTTGGGTAAAGTGTCCTAAGAAAAAGTCATGTATATACGCACGTTTGGCATATATATACATCAAATTAGATGTGACGTATTTTACATGTTAAAATCAAAATTCAATTTCAATAAGTGATGTTCATAAGATTTTCTCACATGAAAAGAACATTTCATTTTTGTGGTTTTGTTGATTGATATTTGAATGAGAAATTGACCTTTTGTTTTGTGGAAGACTAAGCAGCTTAAGGGTATTATTTTGTGACACCTAACTTTGCTGGCATTGTTGTCATGAAAACGTGATTGCCCCAAATGTATTTAAAACATAATCTTTTGATTCCTATCATTTTATGTGTTCTTAGCTAGTTCTAAGTTAGATTAGTCTCGTAGATGTAGATGTGTTACGTGTGTTTTTAAGCATGCTTTATTTATGTGTTAGAGCAATCTTTCCAGTGGACCCAAAGCCTATGGGAGCCAATTAGAGTGTAATGCTGGAGTTGACAAAAGAGATGCCACTTGGTCCAGCCCACCCTCTTTTCCAATGAATCTCTCTTCAGCTTGATGGCCAAACACAGCTTTAATAAGAAAGGTGTCTGGCACTCTCATCTCCTATCAGACACACAGGAAACCCAGTGGTCACAGAGTTTGGGCTTAGATGAGGTCACTGCCCCTGGGGGCTCAGCTGGAAAAGCGGAGACAGAAAAATAAATGGACAAGAGACTAGAGTGTAAAGGAACCAGTTACTGAGCTGCAACATCACGTGTGTCTCTGAGACATTATATAACAGAATATTGGATGAGATTGCAGATCAAATGACTGCTGTATGCCTGGAAGTCAGACCCATCTCTCCTGTGGAGAAATGTGATACAACTGGCTCACCTTTCTATCTCCCCTCTGTTAACTGATGACTCAGTAACAAGATCACCAGTGGCTAAAATAAACACTGAAGATAGTCTTTCTATGTTATGTTCCAGTAAAAATGTAATTAAGAATCCCCAATATTATACAAGTAAATTGATCTTTGAGTATTTAATTGTTAAACAGTTTGAAAACAATAAAAATATCTGCAACACAAATGGGCTGATGAATAGAGTCATTAGGGTAACACTCATTGGACCTGGAGGTGGAATTAAAGTCTGTTGTTGGACCAGCATGCTGAACTGTAACTCTCAACAAGCACATAAACAAAGATGACACCATAGTGCAATGTAAGTCTGCAGTGCATTGATCAAGAAAGCTGAGAGTTCACACTGTGTGAATCAGCTCCAAGGCATTGTTTTGTCATATTTAAGCTTTTTTACTATTCAATACGTGATTAAGTTTAATATACCTGAGCTTTAAAATGGTACATTTTGGTGAAAAATGAAAATTGCTTACTTTCTATATTTGCTGTAACAGAGAGCGCCACAAGACATCTTTACTGCTCACAGCCATCACTGTCTACAATAATTCTTTGAAAAATTTAACAACATTTAATTTCAATTAAATGTTGTTAATTCATTGAACTGAATTGAAAACACTCTACTAGTGGTTCATAAATAAATCTGTATAATGGAGCAATGATAAGCATTTGTGTGCATTAATAACTACATCTTAAAATTGAGCTCATATACTTTGATCCCATCTGAAGGAGAAATGTTTTATCGCCCCTAAGTTAAATATTGCATGTAAAAGTTATCTTTTCCAAGGATTGTTAGCTATGAATAATTAGCATAAGTTAAATTCCAAAGAACAACAAAAAAACTAATACCAAAGTCTACAATAAATCACCTGTTTTCTAGCAAAAGTGACAGGAAATAAACAAAAAAAAAAAATCTATGAACTGATTGAGTGGCCATGACCTTTTAAATGCTAATGCATTTTTTTTTTATACATTTTGTTTTTGGGTTTTTTTTTTACCGATTTTTTAAATCAACCCATTTAGGAGTCTTCAGATTTTTACTTTTTTTTTTTTTTTTTAACCTCAACCTTCATTCCCTAGGGCAATGTGTCACATCTTTTGAATTGTCACTTGCTGTGGGCTCCACAAGTCTCTTTTCCTTTGCTGACTTTCTGGCAGCAGAGACAGCTGGGAAGCATCTAAAGTCTTTCCATCACTCAGTAAACAACTGTATGTTCTTGCTGTGCCACTCTAAGCTTTCTCTACTTGGGTTTTCTTTTGTCTCGTTCAGGTTGTCTTTCAAACAAAGCTCGAAGGGTTTACTGTGAGGCTTTTTGTAGGTCTCACAGCGAACAATGCTCCATTACAATCGACTCCCATGCAGCCACTTCTTCTAGGAGGAAGGGTTTCGAAAGGAGTCTGGTGTTTGGATTGTGAATGTTATTCAAGAGGGGAAAGGATATAGGAAACCCTCCTAAAGAACAAGGCCACTAGTAGCAGAAGTAACCCTCAGTTAATTGCATTTTAAATCCTCAGGAATGAAATCCTGCATTAGTCTCTAAATAATAACTGCTTACATCTTATAGATGTAAATATTGTAGGTTTGTCTTTGGGTCATGTTGATGATCAGCCTACACCCAATACTTACAAAACAGGTTGTTTTACAAAGTTTAAAAAAAAAAAGGTGGAAGAGAACAAAGAATCCTACTTACTATCTATTTCCCAAGTTATGACTCAAAAAAGACTGATGATTCAGTCTTTTTTGGACAGAGTTGTGGACAATTCATGGACTGGATAACAAAAGAAAGCTGATGGTGGAATTTTTGACACCTTACCTAGATGACAATTTTTCTAACGAGTGTTGCTAAAGTCTTATTGATGGTCACCAGCCAACACGGTGACCAGGTGAGAGCACACACTCTCATGTCAGATAATACGACAGCGGTTTGATAATGATGGCAGCATGGATCCGAGGTGATAATTCCGTTCGGCCTTTTGATTGCTGAGGCATCATTTAGCCAAGCGTTTGGACAAACTTGTCAACAAACTAGAGATTCATGTTGGTGAACATTAAACCAGCTAAGCTTACAATTGATGCAATTATTTTTTATGCACCACTAGTGGAAATTGTGACAACATAGATTTTTTCCAAAAGATCAAAGATGAGGAATGAGATGAGTTTGTTAGGTATTTTTAATTTGATAAAAATATAAAATTTACAAAGGTTACAGCAAATCCTGGAAGGGCTACTTGAATAATGTGCAGCATGATGTCGAGCTCTTTTTCATCCATTCAACTGATTAAAATTAGAAGTGCAATCCACAAATCTGGTCTTTATGAAAGATAATGCCATTTCAACTTGTTAGTTTGGAATAGGCCTAGCAGGGCCCAAAGGAAACATATCCTCCTCTGGTCAGATGGGAGCAAAATTTAACCTTGAGCCCCACATCAATACGCTGTTTGTGAGAGTAAACCAGCTGCACATCCTCTTGAACAAACTATACCTTGTTTATCCTCAACTTTTAAAGAAATACCTCAAAAGTCGTTCAATTGTAATGTCAGTCAAAAGTGGTTCTACAAAATAGTGACTGCTTTCAGATTTGATTTTGTACCATATTTTGAAAACAGTTTACGTTGTTCCTCCAAATGAACACATTTAGGTATACATAAGGTATGAATTGCCCCATTTAGTTTGTCTGTCACGCGTTTCTTAATACGTACCCAATACTAGTTGGGATTTTAGTCCTTGGTCTTTTGTCATATTCTTCTGAAACTATTTCCATTATCTTAAGGTCAGAGGCTGACACTTGCTGCTGACTGCAATATTTATCAATCAAATAGGCCTGAGACAACAGAGAAAAGTGGAGTGGCACAGCAAAGAGCACTTAGCCCGGATAAACAGGCGGGTAGTACCATGGATCACTGCACTGCTAAGCCTGTCACTTGGAGAAGGGCTAGAGGGAGACAAAGAAGTGAGAAACTCTGGACAAAGCATACACATGTGCATAGGTGTGTGTGTGTGTGTGTCTCAGAAACAGAGTGCATGTGTAACCTGAAGTGGGGCTTTAGGGGGGGGAAACACAGGCCTGGTCAAAATGTCATCAGTGTGCCAGCTTATAGCAACTTGAAAGGCTTAGACTTGTGATATTTATCCTGTGGGCTTTGGCAGGGAGGTGGACTGGGAGAGAAAATATCTGTAATTTCACGGTGTCTTCAGGGGAAATTTGATTTCAGATGGCTGGCAGTCTGATAAATAGGAACTGCTGCCTGCAACCCTTTCCTAAAGGGACAAAAGAAAGGGTACAAGTCTCCATTACATCTAAGTGAGCTAGTGTGTAACTGTGTGTTCTATTACATAAATGCTGCACATCAGTTTCAGAGGAAGGTTTATGCATATATGATCACTTCTTTTTGCACAGAGTGACACTCTTTTATGAACTTCAGTTTTGATATGGCTGCATTGGTGTTGATCACCCTCTGTACTGCTTTTTAAATTTTTTCAAACTCGATTAACTCTTAAGAGCTATTTTTTTCAGGAGTTAAATAAGGTCAGACTTCATTCCACTTTACAGTGACTGTATTTCATCCTGCTCCTCAGTGGCTTAGCTATCTGGGCATTCACTACTCGCAGACATAAAGCCAACATCCAGACAATCTTGTCATGAATTTTTAATAACAAAATCATACCCTATTAATTCAATAGAGACCTCTAAAGTTCAGTATGGTGTCCAAACAATTAGAGTTTTCTGCCCATCATTTCTCTCTATTAATTTTTAATGTTATTCCTCAAATCGTGGAAGTGAAGAATATGGAGATAATAGCAGGTATATGAAAGTAAAAAAAATGCTAAAAGAAACAAAAACATGTGAAAAGAAAGAGAAAAAAAAATTGGTTTGCCTGCACACATCCTTATGGTGGATCAAGCCAGTAAATACATTTAAAGCTAAGAGCTGATACTCCTCATTCCTTTCTTTCCTAACTCTTTCTCAGCAGTTCATGTTTTTAATAAGTCCTAACACATGCTCCATGTCCAACCTCTACACCGCAGTTTATTATCCTGCCTCTATGCGACCTATGATTACAAAAGAGGTGAAACGTTTTCGAAGCACTCACATGACTCCAATTATATCAGGTATTGTGTAAACAGTGAACGCCAACCGTGGGAGATACTCAAAGGAGCCTGACCTTATTTCTAGTGAAAGAGCATGTAGGAGGCAGAAAAAATGGATTTAGCAGCTCTCAGGTGGAAACAGCTGACTACGACTGCTGTGCCTCGATGACGGGTCTATTCTGCTCATTCGCCAACAGCTTCCAAATGCTGCTGATGTCTTTAAGGAGAGGACCCCTCGGCTGTCACTGGCAGTGGGTTACTCTCAGTCTTTTCCCCTTACAGAGAATATGTATCAGTGTGTGCACCAGTGGAGCATGGACAGCTCCCGAATGATGCTGTATGGCATTTCACGTACTGCTGCCATCTTGTCTGTGCAGTTAGAGCAGCTCAGTAGCTATAGAGAGCTAAAGCAGAAACAAATTAACGGTTTGATATATGCCCAAGAAAAGTTAACTGGCTGACAGTCTTTGAATTGCCTGTTATAGTGAGGCTAAAAAAATATATTCTTCTATAGATAAGTCTAAAATGTGATACAGGAATTAGAATTCAAATATTTGTTTCTTTCCTTATTTTGGACATAGAGAGTTTTACTCTTTTAAATTCAAACATTTTTAGTACACTTGTCTGTGCTTCTCCTCCAAAGCAATTATATTTAATGTTCTTGAATTCCCCGAAAATTGGGTAAGATCACATTACTATGTTATCTCCATCATCAATATTTCAAATTAATTTTATCTTCAGTTTGATACATGTAACGGTTATTCAATAATTAGTGTATGGTGTTTGGGATGTTGGTTTTGATATGAAGAAAAATATTTGACATTTTAGTTGGAGGATAACTTAAAAATATATCAATAAAATTTTAATTGATATTAATATATCAGTTTATTACATTTTTAATTGCACAAAAATTAAATACCTGACTTGAATTGTATCAGTATTGATTTTTCTTTTTAAAAAAGAAAGAACTATGTTCTTTTTTCTTTTCTCATTTCCATATTCCTGTGAAAAATATGTAAAATGAGAATGTCCTATTTTTCAAAACTTTCCCTACCGTAAACTTGTGTAAACTGTCAATCTGCTAGTTAGAAAATAGAAATTGTACAATAATAAGGTTTAATAGTGCAAAAATTCTCCAACAACAGAAAAAAACGTCACTAGATTTATCACTAATAGATTTTTTTGTTTGTTTTGTTTTCTTTTGGGGGGAGCGATGTTGCTACAGGTCTGAAAAGTCTATAAATATAGTGATAAAGTTGACAACAGTGGTTCTTTCTCCTGACCACAGCCCTGCTTACCCCTCTGCTCATCCTCTGCCATATCTTTTGCCTCTGCCGCTTTGGAATTTTTCAGAATTTGACCAAAGCAGGATTTTGCTTTCACAGCAGGGTTACACTAGTGTATTTTGATTCTATCTTGACATAATACCTGGTTCAAATTAAGCAGAAATACGTTTGATCTGTCATAATGTTTTCTTTTTGCATTTAAAAGAAATTATTGGGTGTTATTTAACCGTCCTCCCGGACTCTAACGGGTGCGGGGGAACGGGGTAATCAAGGTACCCCGTCCATAAAATCTGATAACCCCATCAGGACTAAAAATATATTGTTTCTAATAATTGCTTCTTAACAACCTTTAGCAAAATCTGATGTTTCCAGAGAGCCCCCAAAGATCAAAATAATCTAATTGTGTAATGAATTAGTCTGGAAAAGACTGCACACACACACAAAAATAAATAAATAAATAAAAAATAAATAAATCTACATGCTTTGACAGTAAAGATAGTCATCAGGTTTTGGTGAAATTATGGCACGATGGTAACATAAACGTAAAACAAGAAACTATACCCAAAATCAATTAAAAATTAATAACATGGAGTGATCAGTAATGTTTATGGAGCTGCAGGATTTCCTGACAAGCTTAAAATGGATTCCGCTTGTAACAATTATGTACCGTCTTCTCCACACATCTGACCAGAAGTAAGTCTGCAAGGCAGAAACATTTTCTTCCAAAGAAAACATCCATGAATTGTGAAAATGTCACAAAACCTTGTGAAAGACTGCTCTGGTCTGGTAAACCCAAAACTGGAACCTTTTTGCAGCAATTCCCAAAGGTAAATTTGGCATAAGGAAAAGGCTACGGATTACCATCAATATACCCACAGTAAAACCAGGTGGCGGCAGCATGGAACAGAGCTTTTTGTAGAAGCAAATGAAAATGCTTTCCTTTTTAAAATCAAGCTTTTCTTCCAGATTAACAAAAAAAATATATTTTTTCAAAGAAAATTTACTTTTTGAAATAGCCTAGCTAAAGTTCTACAACTAAATTGGACAGAAAAGAAATATTATCAAAATCAGGTAACTTTTCGAAACATTTGTAAAGAAGAATGAATGCTTTTGACATCTGATGTATGAAAAGATTGGTAAAAATATAACGGTATGTTTAATTGATAACTCAATATGTTAGGGGAATATCCCTATGAGTCACAATTTCTTTTTTTAATTACAACGACACAAGTGCACAATTTCTAGTCTCATCAACAACAGAGAAACAACAACCATACAGACAGGAACACAAGCAAATTTTAATTTTACAGCGCAAGTGAAGTTTGACGGACATAAATGCAACCCATTTTCACCTCTGTCATCATTAAATTCATACATTTCCATCATATAATTTTCTTTGCAGTAATCTCCAGGTCAATCATGTACAAGGTCTGAGCATGCATTTGTAAAGACACACATTCACATACACACACATTATGAGGCTTTGATGTAAGCTATCCCTGTAATGATTGGGGCTTAGCTCATCTCATTTCCTTGATTGAAGCTGTACAGCAGCATAAATAATTCATTCTCATGTATATTGCAGTGTTTTAAATCATGGTTTTTGAAATTCAGTTTGATCAGTCAATTGGGAACACATGTAGACCTTTGCCAACCTGTCTGTCCTAAATGCAATTCTATTTTAGATTGATCTCTTTGTAAGACCGATGAGCATCTGCTTTAAAAGATCAAATAACTAAATGGTTTATGACATTACTGACAACTCAAATGTCAGAGACTCAGAAATGTGTGCATGGTTTCTGTCAGTAAGTCCACACATTATTTTAACTGGTAGACAGCAGAGTTAAAAATATATATTTTTATTTCCATGTAAACATTTACTTCACTTCAAGCCAAAGAGGTGTAACTTAAGTATTTAGAGAAATTATGTTTTCTGATGCAATAGATGTAAATTGCTCAATCATTTTTGTTCTATGGCTAAGGCAAGTCAGTTAGCAAACAGCCTTTGGTGACACACTAACTTTACTTTAGAAGCTGCAAGATTACACAAGGTGACATTCAAAGTTATTTCAGTCACACAAGCATTGAAGCAATTAACCAATTATAGCTTGTTAGTAACAGCCTGTCAAGTTTAATGGCTAAAAAAATAGCAGACGTAACTTGCAGTATTTCTTTTTGAAGCAATGGAAAAAGTTCTGGAAAACATGCTCATGTACAGCATTATTTAAAATAAAAGACCAGAGGGAACACTACTTTCCATCTTAAGTCAGCATGATAATTATTTAAAAAAAATTATAATGATAACAATAAATAAAATTGCATTGTCTTCATGTAGAAATTTTCTGTTTTAAATAGCAATGCACATTTGCCTTGTCTGTGACATATTCTCTTGTCTTTCTCATGTTGAGGAGTAGCTAATCAAAAAGCATCTGTTACTTGATTAATTTATACTATAAGAAGATATTGTCTTAATTTGCATGCACATTTCTTTTTTATTTGTAATTTAAGACACCTCAAATACATTCAGAACAATAAAAATAAATCAGCCAGTATATAAGGAAGAGAACAGTGACCCTTAACAAGTCTTGTTTATCCTTTGGTAATTAAAAAAAAAACTGTACAAAAGTATTACACCAAACTTACTAGAAACCATACTACTGAAGAAGGAGATATGTTGGGTATCCCAGAGAAAAATGTGTTTTAGTGCAAAATGAGCACCTCAACCCCTGAATGAAAGAAAAGAAACTTGTGAAGATCTCCATCTAAGGAAGTTTAACTGTTAACTATGAAACCAAATATGTTTTTGCATTGGCTGACAGACCAATGCAAAAGCAAGTTCTTTTTGCTGATGGAACAAGAACTTTCCATTAATATTAAATAATCGTGTGAAAACATGCTCTTATATCTTGCTGAAAAGTTACTTGAAAGTTAGTAAACTTGAAATTTGACAGAGCTGACATATTTGCATTAGAAACTAGACTAAGATTTTGTGTTTTTGCAGTTAAAATTTCCACATCAGCGATTTACAAAAATATCGGTGTTTTGAGCTAAATGAGTGTCTGAGCCCACAGCAACAAGATGTGTTTGTTTGGCTAGCTGGAACAATGTCAATTAGACAAGCAAGATTCATGCTGCCTTTCTGCGGGGAAGTGGTGGGTTGGTGTCGAGCTTCTGGTGTGGCGGTCTTGCATGTGTGTGGCACTGTTTGGCCCTGCTCAAGTTGTAGGGGGCAGAGTGGTCATTCTGTCACCACAGATGGACAGGAAAAGCCCCGGGGGCATCTGAGACACCACAGGCAATGTAGTTTGCATACTGTTAATGTGCATGTGATATTGTATTTGTGTGTATGTGTGGCTGATGGTAGCTGTGGAACCCCCTCCTCATGGAACAAATGCCATCCCTGTCTGCTTGGTTTTTCCTCCAAATCATCAGATCAATCGCACAAATGCTCAGCAACCCATATGACTCACAGACATGCACATATTCTGACCACACGGAAGCAGATATCGCTCCCTGTGTGGCTTGTATTCTGCAAGGCCAGTTTAGCATCATTTACATTCAGCCTGCCTCGACGTACCTTCCCTTAGAGCTACATTCACTGATAAGATACACATTAATGTAGGTAGAATGGCATGGAAACGATGGAGAAAAAGTAGAAAGAGGTATGGAAATTAAGGTGGGTGGCATGAAGGGAAGTGGCTGGGCTGGGCCGGGCTTGCTGCTAATCCTCAAACAGTTAACACAAATGCATTCTCCATCATATTTATTCACCTTTTCCCCCATGTATTCGAATGTTCAAAGAATAAATCTACAACTAGCCAAATATGATATTTCAGAGGCTGTCATGTTCCATCTAGGCTTTTATAGCAATTTACAGTGTTTTGCAAACTCAGTATGTGTGCTCTATCTGTGGTCTCTCCAAATGCGGTAGAAAGATTTGTTATCAGCTGGGTGTCGCAGCTGGCGATGAATTAATAAAAACTGCACACTGGCTGAGATATTCATAGCATACCCATGCTTAGAAATCCAGAGCACATCAAACGTAGCATTAAAGTTGAGCTCTATTTTCCGGCTGTATCAGTTATTCAAATCAGTTCATTGTTCTAGTAATGTCAGTCTGCCCTGTGCAAAGGTCACATACCATCCTGAAAACGTCTATTGAAAGACTGATTAGAATAAAATTTTATACAAAGTTATCATTTTATGAGTAGGTTCATAATGCAAGTGTTTTTTAGATGTTGGTAAACCAGGATAGGGGAAGTATATTATTATTTATTTGATAATAAATTTTAATATATATATATATATATATATATATATATATATATATATATATATATATATATATATATATATATATATATATATATATATATATATATATATATATATATATATATATATATATATATATATATATATTTTTTTTTATTTATTGCATCCAAACAATAAATTATGACCAACCATTCTGAAACAAAAACAACTGAAATGTTATATGACACAAAAGATATTCTTCTCTAAACAATTTAAACATTGCCAATGTCTTTTACTTGGCTGTATATTCAGTAAGGAATGTGATAACTGAGAACACTGACTCTGTCTCCAGAAACTGAGTATACCTCTTGTAGCTCTGTAAGACAATAATTAGATCTGTGACTTGTTACATATTTTGATATTTTATCAGTCCTTCTTTTTTAGCATAACAACTTTCAACTTCTACCAGTGTAGAGTCTGCTTTCATTGTGTTATAGCTGGTAGGTTGTTCCAGAGACTGAAACATTGTGTTCCCAAAATCAGAAAATAGAACTTGTTGCATTCCAAAAAACAGCCATGTTTTGCCCTGATCTGAAAAACAGTTCCTCTGTTATTTAGTGACAATAATAGTAAATCATCAACATCGTCAGGAGCAGCAGCAGCATCATAATGACAGTACACTTTATATTTGGCGATCTCAAAATGCTGAACATCCATAAAAAACAATCATAATAGAAAATAATAAAATCAATGACAATTATAAAATGTTTGAAGGACAGAAGTTTAAAGTTCTTGTTTAAAAGTTTTTGTGGTCTGCGGTGCCCTCAGGTGTTCTGAAAGCAAATTCCAATACATGGAGCTGCTAAGCAGAAAGCCTCGTCCCCCATGGTTGTATTTAGTCGTAGGAATTCTCGTAGGAGAAGAGATGGGGCTTTCAAGCAGAGGGAACATACAGGGTGAACAGTCCCTTGAGGCAGACAGGATCACTTACATAAAGGTACTGGTGGGAAAGGAGGTGGCACCTACATTGTATTCTGGCTAGCAATAGACCAAAGGAGTGAGTGTAAAACTGGTGTTACATGATCATATTTTTATGGCTATGATGAGGACTCTTGCTACACAGTTGATTCTGCTTGTTTTTATGTAATTTTTCTTGGTAATAGAGTCAGATGCAATGGCACAGTCTGGTTGAAGAGATTGGACATCTGAAAATTCAAAATCAAAATTTATGAGAAACAAAGATTGAAGCAAAATAAGCTAAAATTTAACCAGCTCCAGTATATGCAAAGCTCTGCAGCTTGATGAGAGTGTGCAAACATAATCATATTACTCTCTCTTCCACTCTTTCCACTGGCTTGAAAACAAAATTTTCCTTCGAACACACCAATGCATCTACATTATGCACACACCTCCACCTATCTCAAAGAACTATTTAATTCGCAACACACAACTCGTTCTACCCACTCCAGCGTGAGGACCATGAGGGGATAGGACCTTCTGCTCTACCGCAACACATCTATGAAATGCTCTCCCTCACACTAACTCTGAAGGGTATAAAGATGTTTCTTTTTAGGAAAATTTTTGGTGCACTCTCAGATTTTCATTTTAACCTTTTATTTTTTTCTTTTATCAATTGGAAATGCTTATTTTGCGTAGCCCTTTGCAGTCCTTTGAGAGCTCAAAAACATAAATAGTAAAAAAATTATTGTTGTTATTATTATTATTATCTATTGCTCATGAAAACTGTAATTTTAAGAGTAAAGGCTCTTGCATTCCTCTTTGCTGCATTGAAGTGGAAGAATCTCTCAACTGTAGACAGTGTTGTTTAACTAGTATGTTGTGTTTACAACGTTCACTCTTTTTCATTATGCAGAGCGGCTTCCGCAGCATTTGTCTTTCCACTGTCAGCTCTAGGGGCTGCACAATTGTCCCAAAAACACACACCCAGCCCTCTTTTTCAGTTTGTTCAGTGGATGACTATGATGCTGTTCCTTCAACAGATGGCTTCAAGAAAAAAAAAAAAAAAAAAAAAAAAAAAAACATTTTCCACAGCAGACTGATAGAATAGAATAGAATAGAATTCAACTTTATTGTCATTGCATTGTCGTATGTACAAGCAAGTTAGATAAGAATATTTGTGAAAATTGTATTCTTCTAATATTACTCTTTTAGAAAAATTGCATACTTACCTTAAGTTAAACACTGGGTCTCTTAACCCAGGCTGCTGACCCACTTCAGAAATGTACAGCTATGTTCCTTTCTAAAAATTACATGGCAGGGTAGAATAAAGATGCACTGGATGTCTGACTACAGAGTGAACGCAAAAGAAGAGAGAAAAACCTCTGTGTGGCTCATGGGCTGCTGAACACGCGCTCACACACAGAATCCCATTCTCAAAATCTGTTCTCTGGTCATCACATACTGCAAACTTTAAAAATCTGAGTTTAAAGGTTATTGGGTTGAAAGAGTCTGACTGAGACTCTGAAGAGCAGTGACAAAGAAACTGAAGAGACAATGAGACTGCTATTTAAATAAGCGAAGAGACTTCATAAAGTAAGCCTGCTAAAGATCATAGGTTTAGTATTTAGTTCATCTGCTCTGCTGAGGCTTCCCCTTCTACGACTCCTGATGCTATTTGACCGCATCATCATGAGGACCACTGTTCCATACCAATGTTATAGTACATTGAATTTGCTCTATTTCAATTAACCATAGAATTGTGCAAATTGAAATTATGGAAATAAATTTGCCAATTTTGAAAAATTGGCAAATTTTTCAAAATTGGGATGAGGTGGTCTTTCAAATAGTTGCATTTTGCAGAACTGTAATGGAAGAAGATTTTTTGGATTACACAAGTCACATGATCAACAGTCGGATGTTACTGCTGGCAAAAGACACAAAGAAGATAAAAGGAAGCAGTCTTCTTTGTGGTTTGTTTTTTGCAGCCGACTCCACCAGGACTCTCACAGCATTGCACAGTTCATAAAAAAATGTCATTTTAACATGTTGATTTTATAGTTCTACTGTATAATTGTTGATTACAATTTCCCCAAAATGCAGCATATGTAGTCACTCCAAAGTGTAAGCGGTTAAATGCTCTAATGGCGGAATAACTGCTGATGTCTTCTCTGATGGCTGATCGATGATCAGCGCTAGCGCTGTTTTTGTCATGATTTTTAACAACATCTAAACAAGGTTCTTCACATGCAATTTTAATATTTTTTTTAAAATGGAAACACTACAATTGCGAAATAGTGTTTTTACATATGTATAAGTAGAATATTACATTTGTAATGGAAACACAGCTAATGTTGAGGCCAATGGACTAAAGTGAAGTTATAGTACTTCCATGTACAAGACACCAGTTTGAGATAACATGAACTTTGTTACAAGATGGATTATTTTTGTTAGAAGCACCCAGCAAAACACTAGTCATTAAGGAATGGTCAGCAATACTTAGGTTGCCTACTAAGAACACATCCCCCAAACCATCAAACATCACCTCCAGAGTCAACTGTTTGTACAAGGTCAGATGGAGCCATGCTTTCATTTTGTTCATTCCAGATTTGGAATATTGCAGCTGAAATGAACGTTTATTGGACTCTGCAATCTTTTCAAAGTCTGTTATTGTCCAATTTTAGTAAGCCCATGGGAACTGTAGATTCAATTTCATCTACTTGGACAAGAGTGGCACTCAATGTCTAGTCTCTTCACCTTGCTTAAAAGAGTAAAGGAATGCTTGAGTTGCAGTTGCATTTCTATCATCTCAAACATCTTGCCCGTTCTCCTCTGACCTTTGACATTTTTGTCCACACAACTTCCACACTCTGGACACTTTCTTTTTTCCTCTCTCTCTCTGTAAATAAATAGTAAATGGGCTGAATTTTTATAGCACTTTTCTAGTCATAGCAACCTCTCAAAGTGATGTAAACCCAAGAGATGGTTGTGCCTGAAAGTCCCAGTACATCAGCAGTTTCTGAAATACACTGACAAGCCTGTCTGGCACAAACAATCATTCCATTTTTGAAGTAACTTAAATCTCTGTTTTCCTCTACTCAAATGCTTGTTTCTCACTTGGTTTGCTAAAAATAATGTTAAGTGTATATTAGGCAACTAAACAAATTACAAAGGCTCATAGACGATGTGAATGGTGCAAAAAATGCTTTTGGAGAGTGCTAGTGGATGGAAGCAATGCAATTTTATTTCAAACGTCATCAAAGGATAGAAATGTACAGATTGCCAAAAGACACTTGGAGATTGTGAGATCCAGCTAAACGTTTATTTTCCAACTATATTTATAAAAGTAGCAGCCTAAACATGCAATTTACAATTTATATTATTACTATTCCAACAAAAAAATGCACAGATAGAATAAATCATGAGCACTTCTTAATCCTATACATGCATGTGTGTGCTTTGTCTGGGAAATCTTGAATTACTGGAGAAAACATATGTACAGAAAGAACATAGAAACTCCCCACAGTAAGGACAACAGAATTATGTAAGTCAAATAAAGACCACTGTAGTTACAGAATGTTTCATAAATGGTTGATGAATAAATGTATTTGTTTGTACAAGACTATAGTTCGAGGAGCTAATCTAATTCCACTTCACATTCAGTAAAATTACACATTTATATCTGAGCAAGATTAAATTATACAGTGAGAATCAGACACATTGGTAGGGAGATTACATCAGCCGAAATTAAATATTCTTCTCTTGGTCTAAAATTCAAGCTAATAATTCCCCTTGCAATAACACTCTTTTTTGCTGTGTCTCTAGTGTTTCAAAAAGCTGAAAAAGTGTCTCAGAGTACCAGCAGGGATGGAACATGCATGTGAGTAACTTTCAAAAAACTTGTGATGTGAATAAGTGCAGTTCAGTACCAACCTTGAGACACTTCCAAACCTCTTAGCTTTGATAGTCTCTAAAAGCCACACAATTGACATGAAAATTTGTTCTGTAAAAAGCCTTGCCCTAAAAATCTTATTTATTTTGTTTCAAAGTGCTTCAGGACACATTTACATTTTATTTTTCTTTTACATGCCTAATAATCAACATACTTACAACTGTTATCCCCCAAGAAAACACATTGTGAGCAGGTAGCTATTTTTACATTTCTATCTCAGAAACTAGTTGATTAAACAGCATGTTTAGATTAATCCTCAGAATGGTTACACACATAGTCACATTCCTGAGAATGGCCTGATGTTCATTGATGAGTTTGTGTGTCTGTCAGCAGAGTTACATCTGTTATGTGTTTGAGGTTAAATAATGTTTTAGGGATGCACTTGCCTCAGACAGCTAGATATTATCTGGCTTATTGCCATCACTTTTTGTCAAATAGATAATTTTTGTGGTACAACTAACTCAGCCGCTGAAGCAAACTTCTTCTAGATTTATTTTAATAAAATATAATGACCCTTATATTGACCTTTGAAAAGTTTTCTCTTGGTCTGTTGATGCTTTACTGTAGTAGACATAGGTTCAAATGGAAGTGGTTGCCCGAAAGAGCAGCAATTAGTGGAGTTTCACTAGTTCTGATAAATGTTCGGCTTGATATTTTAGATGTTTCTTCATCTAGACTCCAGGGAGATTGTGTTGCAGATTTTATTGTAGTGCTAGAAAGCTTGAGGTAATGATCACATCAAAGGAATGTGAACAGAGAAGAATTTGAAGATTTCACTGACAATTCTCCAGTTCATACAATATTTAATACCACAAAAAATATGAAAGACATAACTTTAAATATATATTTGACAGATGATGCCCATTTTACCCCAGACAGGTAATGACCAATATGACACAGGATAAAAGCTATTATGTTTACCTATATACACTCAAGAAAAAAATACACTAAACATAATGTTCAAAGAGTACATTTAGCAAGAACAGTTTATTGTAATTGTCTTTTTTTATGACAAATAAGCTATTTCTCAAAATACTATTCCTGTAGCATTATTACACTAATTTATTTTGGCTGCCTAACATTTCAGGACTGTTTTGAGAAATAAAGCAAGCAGCAGTTTACGTATTTGACAGTGTGGAACCATTTAAGCTGCTGCTAAGCTAGGTTGTCATAGTCTTATGACAAATGTTAAATAAAAATTATTAGTAGTACCATTATTTAATTGTATAATATCATATGCAGACAGTTTGTCTGCAGTAGATTCACCAATCTCCATGAGATGAAAATTTAAACCAAAGGCAACCCTACAAACTTTCTGATTTGGAGACATACAGATTAGATTCAATACACAGTGATGCCCTTCAAACATGTATTTCTATCAGTTTACTTGATCATACCCTAAAGGTAATTAAAACCCTTTCTGGAGTTTTGGGAGATATTCACAAGTCTTGAACTGTTTTCTAAAATTCACAAAAGCTTCCTGACATCTCCCGAGTTGTTAGGTCCATCAGAGAAAAATGCACAGTGGTGAAAAAAGTCAACAGTAATGCGTAGGGTACAGTGGAACAGGAGAGTAAGGTATGTTTTATAGATGTGTTGCTAAATTTTTTAACAGAAAGGATGAGGTTATGTTTCTTTATAACCAAGTAATAGAGCAAAAGGGTCTGACACATTCAAGCTGCATATTTCCCATCTTTGACTAATTAAACGCCATGTTTAAAAGGTTAAATATTCATCTATGTTCAACAAATTACACTTACTAAAGCCAAATTTCTGTTGTCAAATCTCAAAACAATGTAATCTGTAGGTTTGGGGAACACTGTTGCTCTTACTTTGACCCTTCATATTTGTGAGGACAGACATTGGTGTTTGACCACAGAGGACAGATTCGCTGCTGAGCAGAAAGATGGAAAGGTGGACAGATGGATGGGCCCTGTGGACATATAGCAGGACATAAATCAGATTAATCATCTCATCATGTGTGAATAATTTGGAACTGTGAATCTTCAGCAGGGTTGCCCAAGAAACAAACGCCCCACTGACAGGTCAATATGCTTGCGCTGATGAATTTCCTCTCACACTTCAGCTTATTTAAACACACACCACAAAGCACGCATACATGTGTAAACAAGAAAAAAACTTGGTTTTGAGTGCATGATTAGCATAAATTTTGGAACAAAAGATATATGTTTTAATAAATATAGACTGCTGCTTTTCAGTAATATTGTAAACATTACAATTAAATTGAAGATAGAAGCTGGTTTTTGAAAAAACAATTTAATTGTAACATTTTGTACCATAAATATGATCTAATTCTTAGTGCATAGCAAAACATAATGTCAATTATTTGTCAAAAGTTTACTTGTGTGAAGGACAGCTTTGCAACAAAGTATACACAGATAAGAGATGGCCAGCTCAGTATGTAATGACCTCTCAAATGGAGTACTTCAATACACTCATCCTTTCTCTGGCAGGAATCAAAATACGCAAGGGAACATGGGGGTAGGGGGGGAACAATGGTGTGTCACCTCATGGCTGCAGAATAAAATTAGAGATGCTTTATGATGCTTCCCTTTTCAAACATGCAGGTGTGCTGGCAAACAACTCAAAGTGTGCGCGCGCGTGTCGGCGCGTGTGTGAGTGGTTATCCGCTCACCTTTACTGTCCTCTTCTGAGCTGCCCTTGATCACTGAAATGTCCTGCGTCATCAGAAAAAAACAGACACATCAAAACAGAGCGTGTTTGCAAAGTTGTGAGAAACGCTCTCTGGGGATTTGGTGACTTTTGTGATGTTCAGGGGCCCGTTGGAAGAAAGGGAATAAGATGGCAGGAGCGCTCCACTGTCAGGCTGCAGGAGATAAAGAGGAGACGTTATCACAGCAATCCACTTCCATGACTGTCCATATGTCATAACAGCCTGCACTCGAGTAATCTTCAGTGGATGCAGGACATAGTACGTTTATTTAAACTTTGATTGCCCACTGCCATTCCTAACGGCGCAGATAGGTGCTGAGTTCACACTTTGTTGAAAGTATCCCAGTATTGGGGCAAACTCTGCAACAAAGTTAAACATGTTTGCAGGAATAGTTTATTATATAATTTCTGCTTATAAAAAAAAAACGTGGGGATACAACTCAAAGTGTGCTTATTATTTCATTTATTTGTGTTGAAGTATAAACTGACTTTCTCAAACTGAAAGTGAATAAATGAATAAACTTCACATTTATATTTAGAATTTACTTAGATAAAGGATGTAAATGAATTCAAGATTTTATGAACATCAAGCATGTGCTGCTTTAAGCAACAGTATTATAAATGTAATATTGTCTATATTGTCTGTATTCAGACTTACAAAATGCAAATAGACTATTCTATTAAATTCTCTGCTTTTTGACAACAATAGCAATTTATATTTGATAAGAGCACATTGATGTGAACGATATAAATAAGTTGTTCAGTTCAGAATCTAAATGCTAAGTAATGATGGAAGTAATAATGTAACCTACAGATTGTAATTGTAATTGTTCAACGTACTGAAATGCATTGAACAATTTGTTTGAGACTATCTTTAGAATCATTAAAATATTTTGTATAGAAATTATATGGGAATGCTTGTGCATTGGTACTAAGGGTCAAAGTTCCTTTGGAAAACAAGTGTGCCCTTGTTGCCCTCCAACCAGCTTTGATCAGCAATAACCTCATGTGTCAAGTTTGACACAACATATGTGACCTTTCTGAGACTGTACTTTATGTTGGAGCTTCTATATATAAAAAGGTTGTTCCAATATTCAAGAATCATGTTAAACAGCTGTCTTTTCTCCTGTCAATTAAGTTATTTGTTCTTTAGGAGAAACATTCAAATGCAAAACAGTTATTGTTAATGTTTCTCTGTTTTGTAGTGGATAATTAATTCTGGGTCATGTATTTTTGAAAAAGGATTCTTTTGAAGTGGGTGGATTAATATACATTTTATTAGTCACATTTTGGAGACAAACAAAGAATGGTGAATTGTTTTCATTCTACTTGGTTCATTATCTTTCCACTCTGCTGAAATATGCCGATCATTTTTTTCTCACAGAGATTATTTCAGAATGTGTCTATTTAACGGTATTAGCATTTGTAGTGTGTTTGTCTGCTTATCACACCCTAAGTTGCCAGCTCATTCAAACCCAGTCTGTTCTGTTTTCTACTCCAAGATGCAGAAACATTTTTGCCAGGTTACATTTGGCCAGAATGAGCAGGCCAAACATATGGCAACAACAGACATGAAGAGTAGAAGCCTTGTAACACAACACTTCATCAATCAAGTTATTAAACTAGAAATTTTACACTTCTGGTGCTCTTATATAATCAGGCGAATATTAAAGAAAATAACTAAAATAGTTGATCAGATCAAAAACACATTTTATAGAACACTCTCCAGACTAAGTTACAGGTGCTATTCATTTTCACATGACTGATTTATTTCATAGTGCATATGAAAGTACAATTATAATACAATTTTACTGTAAATATTTAAAATTACCCATTTAAAATGTTTTCATTTGGTTAAAAGAGTCTAATCTAAAGTTGATTTTTCAGAGTGTACAGGTTTGAATCTAAGCCCTGTGGTTAATTTCACAAAGGTGCAACCTGAAGTTGGTGAAAACACCCAAAAACAAAATAAATGTTCTCTGTAAAATGGCATTTGATATGCTCCAGAAATAACTCTGTGATCCATAGCTGAAAATTTGGAGGAGATTTTCAGGGCTTTTACCATTTTTTCTCTAAGTTTGGCCACTTTAAGTTAAATTACAACAAAATACTGATGTGTTTCATCATGTCAATAACATGTCTCCTTGTGCAGGTTGTCACAGTAATGATACTGCTCAGTGTGAAAGTGTTATGTTGTTTTGCATCGGTATTCACATTGACTTTGAATTCACATAACTTGAACTGGTAGAGACCTTGATTTATCCATCTCTGAACATACATTATATCCAACAGTCACACAAACATTGTTATACATCACTGCAATGCAGCATTTGCTGCATGTGGGAGTAGGTCATGTCATTTCTGTGTGTTTTTTTTTTCTTTGTGCTAATCTTTACCTTGTCTGTCTTTCGGTCTGTCTTTCACATCAGCAATATGCCCTGAAATGTATACTATAATTTCCAAATGCTTCTGTGTACACTACAACAGAGCACTTGAACTATTAAGCGTATATGTAAGAGAATTTTACAACATTGTCAAGATGACTGAGTGCACAACCCAAGACAAAGCAATTAAATGCGTCTGGTATCCGGGGACTGGAACACACTCCTCTAACCTTTTATTATATCGCTTCTGTCAAAGTACATACATTAACATGAATGCTTCTGATGTAATTAACTTTTCTATTAGCACACTGGCCTCAGAGGCTGCCGCCGCTACATTTAAAGTTGTTCATTCAGGATGTACGTCTTCCAATGACTCCATGGTGATCCAGTCTTAATTAAAATGCAGAACAAGTTTAGTGGCACACTGGAAGTATCCATACTTTAACGCATGCACCTTTGTAGAGGAATCTTTTTGATACATTTAAGGCAAGAAAATGACAAGAAGCATGTCTGATCAGAAGAAAGTAATTATCCTAAATCTTTTACATCAGTAATTTATTACATCCATTACTTGCTCCTTTAAATTTTGTGCTGATCTTCTGACTTTATTTAAAATTTGAACACACCCTCCTTTTTCTTAATTAACATCATGAAAAAACTTAGTTAAAAGAACAAAATTGCCAGCCTGCAGAGACTTGTGAAATAGGTGTTAGCCTCAAAAAGTGCATAATTCATCCATTTTATTCATGATTTGAATGCATGCAGATGCATATTCAGACTGTGGGTATCAAAGCATGTTTCCCCTCAGTCTTTTCATGTAACCCTTTTCATGAAATCCCATGAAAAGTGTTACTGGAGTAGAACATTCCAACAGTCCCTTATTCTTGTCCTGTCCCCATTGCTGTCTTACTCCAGGAGCCCATTTGCGCAGGCGACGTCTGAGCCATTCTGGTTCTCTGTTTATTTGCACTCATCATATCATGAGGTAGACAGTTGGCATTAATGGTCTTGCCTAAGGACCAACAATGATGATGAGGCGACGTTATGAGCCCGATATATCCCATGATATATTATGCCCCTTGTGGAATTCGAATTCTCTTCTCCCGCGTGGGATGCATTTAATTATTTGTACATTTGAGTCTAGTTTCCATGAATTAGTGTCAAGTTTCTGTTCTTGGTTATTGTTTTTTCCTTCCACAACTCCTTTCATGTTCATCAAACCTACCGTTGAATATAGGCTCTTGTTCATGTGTTCACATGACAAAAATTGCATCTTGTTCATAGTCTTTTTTCTCATCCACACCAGACCCAGGTCAAAATGCTTCATATCTTGTGTGATTGATCAGAAGTATGTGGATGCATTTTATGCAGAAATGCACTCAAAACAAAATGTTGATATTACATTTCTGCCAGTTCACTTCCACTGTCCAGTTTTTTCACCAGAAGGCAACATCACTACATGTGTGCGATCCATAGAGTCTGCAACACTGCCATCATAGGTTTGAATCCCGGCCTGATAACCGTTGCTGAATGTCTTCACTCTCTCATAATCCACTTTCCTGTCTGACCACTCTCAAATATAGGTTACTAGAGCCAATTGCATTGGCCACAAGAGCCAATTGCATTGGCTGACATTGATTAATTGTTTTAATTACTGACATTGATTACTTGTTTTGTACTTCCTCTCAAAATCACCTACATAGATTGTGAAATGGCTAAAAACTCCAGGATGGAATTTGCAGTCATTGTACATAAAGGAGACTATCTGTGGTCTCCAAGACCATTTTGCTTACTTTGTACATAGAGGAGACTGTCTATGGTCTCAAAGACCATTTTGCTTACAGATATGCATACTGAAATGAGAGGGGTGTCCCCAAGTGTTCTGTGTCATGTATGAAGAGTGTGTACTAATACAAACGCCCTACAACCATGTGACTGAGTGATTGTTTGGCTTTAGATGAAGCACAGAAGAGCTTTTAATCTCATTACTCAACCTGCTATACCCTCTCTGACAGCTGCACCCTTTTTACCAATCAGCCACCTGTCTCTTGTCAGTAATCAAGCTCCCCAGTATTTAAGTTCCTAACTTACATCAACTCAGTTTTGGATTCTCTGGTTTGTGCCTGTCTTTCTGCCATAGCTCCTCATGTTAGCTCCTACTTTCAATGGCTAATGTTTTTCTGCCCTGTATCTGTCTTAGTTCTTCATCATGTATCCTTTTGTGTTAATTTGTTAAAGTATCTTTTTCTTCCTGGCTCCAACTCTACCTGCATTCTGTCCAATCGAAATACACAACATAGTCATATCCTCAGATTACCACACATCTTTTAATTTGTTTTTTATAGGATGCAGTTTGTTCTGTATATTTCTTATTAAATCAAAACTAACTGTAACAGTAACTGGGAAAATGCAGGACTGCCAGCGGCGCTACGTACTGTGCTGCTCAAGTCATGGTTACCTAGAGTCAGACACCAGGAAGCTGAAGCCTGGTGTTCTCACATGTCTATACTCCACCACATTCTTAGAAGTCAAAACTATTGTAAAGAAATAGATGTCAATGGGAAAATGTACATCCCAGGATAGATAGTCAATGAGGATGAATATAAGGCACAGTTTAGAATATGCCAGTGCTATTTAGTGGTCCACTGAATATCACCATCTGTTTCATATCGGACGGCTTGGATCAGGAGAGCAACACCACAAACACATGAAAGCTCAGAAGATCTAGGCTTCAGAGTCAAAGTTGAGTTCTTCATCCATTAATCTAATAACTGTCTCCAAAGGAGAACATTATGTTTCAAATGATGTTGAGATTGTGTTTTTTTATTTATTACATGCCTTGAAACAGGAAGCAGACAAATATTGTTCAATTTTATTATCAATTAGTTAAATTTTATGTATGACCAGGGATGAGGAATAACTATGTGAAACACAAGTCTAAATCTGCCCATCTTCAAAAAGCAGCTTTAGTCCAAATATGTTAATTTAAAAAAAGAGCAACTGATATCTCACAACCAAATGTGAACATGAAACACAGTGAGAATTGTTTATAATCTCTATATCTCAGTGTATAATCACAGTTCATAAAATGTTACGAGACTACCTTGGTTCCACGGGTATTAGATTTTCAAATTGGCATAAAAACAAACACTGAATTCAGCAGATTTCAAACACAGACCTCATGTGAGTACAATTTGAATAATATCTGTTTCAAAGCAGAGTGCAACAGAAACTGAGATAATCAAAAAAGAAGGAATGTACCCAAAAGAAAAAATATAATTTTGAACACTAAAGGAATAAGAAAAAAATAAGATCATGACCTGGTAACAGAACCTTTAGAAACACATTAATACAGTGGAATGCACTTCCAGCTCAATGGAAAGATGAGAGATGGCAAAACACACAAAAGTGCAAGCCTGTGTGCTGTACTCCTCCTGACATCCACACATCTGGCCAATGGAACAGTCGACTGGTTTGAGCTAGTATGAAAAACCTTTTAGAGGAGGTTGATCTAGCCACATATCATCTTAAACTGTCTGGCGGGATGCCTATTTGTAGAGCCCGTCATCAGACATTACGTCAGCTTTCTTTATTCCCCCTCCTATACGCACTGTATAAAACCTCTGCACAGTCACTTGACAGAGAAGGCTGAACTCCTGCATTTTTTACATTTCTGTCAAGGTGAGCTTTGTTGCATCACAGAAAGTCAAATAAGACTTGAAATGTTCTCTCTTTTTTCTTCTTTTCGAAAATCTTAAAGGGTGAAAGTGAATCAAACTAGAAAAAATGCATGGAACTATGTAATAATGGCTTTACTGAATGTTGCACTGAGTTTATACAAGTTCTCAAGTACTCAAGTTCCCACTTCAGCTTGTTTTTTTGCATGGCTAGATTGTGTTTTTTCACAGTCTTATTTTCATATAATTGTAAATGCAAATTCAATAAATCATCTTTTTATATATGTTAACGTAACATTAAACTAGTAAAGAGATCAATGAGTGGTTGGTTACGCTCAGATGTTATGACTATTACATCTGAGTTATACTCACTGTTCTGCTCTACCTTTAACACCTTGTAAGATAGGTGTTTAATGATAATTTTCTATTCAATCGTTTTGGTTTTAAAGGGCAGCTAGGGCATATAAAGTCAGCCATCTTTAGTTTTTTGTTTTTGTTTTGTTTTTGTCAGCCACATACAAGGAAGTTCATCCAGTGCAATCTGCTCTCCAACTAAGTAATCAACAACACCTGGAAAAGAGAAAATATCCAGTGAGTAGCAATTAATCCATTGTTTATGACATATTAGAAAATGGACAGACTGGGCTGAGATGATAGAACGGTACCTCTATTACAACTGAAGATACAATATGCCACCCCTAAACACCCAACTTGAAGCAATTGGGCTTTAGCAGAAGAAGACCACATAGCTGACTCAAGTCAGCAAACATGTTAAATGAAGGCTGCAGTTCACAAATGCTGGCCAAAATTGGACAATTCTAGACCGGAAAAACATTACTGGTATAAACAACATCAAATCATGGATCCATCCTACCTTTTTCCCCAACTGTTCAGATTGCTACTTATGGTGTAGCAGTCTTGCAAATACTGATTAAGTATTTAAACTTGACAGCTCACATAGGTTTTGTTGACATGCCCATCCCTCTATGACCCCATTTTTTTCTTCATTATCTTCTTCAAGATAACTTACCGTGTCACAGAGCTGAGGTTTAGTGAAACTGGTTACGTCAAAATTATGAGATCCCTCAACAGTCACTTGTTCTGCTGAGAACAAGTGACTGTTGGTTTAGTTTAAAGTGTTTTTAAATCCTTGTTTAATTTATGCCACAAGGAATTAAGACAGTTTTGAAGCACATTCACCAGATAAATCTATTGATGAGTGTAGGTTTCACTGCGTACCTCCAGCTTTGCTGTCTGGATCGAGGATGTAAAAGCAATTTGAGATCTTATGACAAAAACAGCAATTCCTTACTTGGAAAGCGTAAATGTTGTGATTGCATATAAGTTAAGCTGCCAAGTCTGATTCTAAAAAGCTAACCGCGGCCCATGTGTCCTCATTCATTGAGTTCAGTTGGCTGGCTGCCTCCTCATTAGTTGGTTATGCAGCTTCTCTGCCTCAACAAGCGACTTGTTTCATCTACATGTTAAAGCTTAAAAGTATTTCTATCAAAAAACTTCTGCATGATAGAGAATAGAGAAAAAATATGATAGTAAGCCTTTAGCCATTCTCAAACAGATGCTGCAAAATCAAAATCTGCAATTTCTGTAAATACAATTTCACTGAAAGCTTGTGTGCTTGCCCTGAAAATAGCTTGATGGCATCATACTGTCACAAATATTTGTATTTCTTTGTCCTTGTAAGATATAAATCAAAATGAAAGCTTGACACTATGAAGTCCTTCACTGTCTGGGATTTTCACCACCTTCAACTGTCAATTTCATCCTAATCATGCATCATCCTCCTTTTTTTCCCTCTTTACAGTGTTGGTAATCCTGCTTTTGTTGTAGTGATTGTGTTTGTATTTCCAACATAACTGAGTGAAGTGCTCCTGTCTAGACGGGTCTCGCACATCAACTGTTTGCAAGCCATCTTAACAGATAAGTTCACAGCATTAAATAACATTTCCTCAGTAAAAAGAAAGAGAATAAAGGAAGCGGTCCAAAAAATAAAGATGCAGCAGAAGGTCATTGAGATATTGGAAATATAGACACAATATAAACTTGGTGTATGTGTCAATGTGTTATTCTGACAGTATTTGTCATCAGCTTTAATGCATTCCACTCAACAGAATATTTTGTTCCAAACACATTAAAGCAACCCAAAAAAAATGGGTTTTTTTTGTACGCACATTCAAAAACAAAACAAAACATTCCTTCCATACAATTTTGCAAGAATTAAGTAGTAACTTTGAATCTCATACTTTTTAAGACATCATCCGAAGTGCAAAGGAATTTTAACATCAATTAGCCTGCTATTCAAAGGTAAAATACCATTTCCAACTGGGGATCGATTTATGGAAATGTCAGGATGGAAGAGACAAATGTTTTTAGTAGACGGAGGAGAATATCAATAAGAAACTCATCAACATTGCTTCGTTATGCAGTTTCTGAAAGAGGATTTTTTTAAAATTGAGTTTAAATGTTTGGTAGAAAGAGAACACGGTGATCAGAAAAGAGAATTGGTGAAAAAAAACTTCTTGATGCCTCAAGCCTGAGGCCTCTGAGCCACTGGGTGGTGCAGCTCTCATAACAACTCATTAGATGCGGAAAGAATGACCCAACACAGAAATGATCCAACAGATGAGGCTCAGAAATAATAAAACATCATTTGTTCACATTAGCAGAGACATTAGTGGTCACTCTCAGTCCTCTTTCATCTCGTTTGAAGCCATAAAAAACAGACAAAATATACCTCAGAGAAACAGATTAATATGTCTGCATACCACTTTGTCTGTTGTTTGGTGACAATAGACACCAAACAGCACAATAACAGTGCTATTGAAAATAAGTTCTATATTTCCAATTGCATTAATAATAAGACACATAGATGAAAGAATCAATAGATTTAATTTTATTGTGCACTTCATGCAATCTTATTTAATGTAATTAGTTCATTCAAGTGAGTACATAATTTATGGTATTATCAGTACTTTCATACACTTTAACAGAGTGCCAAGTAAATTGCAAGTTTTTGCATGAATCAAAACTGTTTGCCATTTCAAATTAATCAAATTTATTTAAAACCTCTAGCTACTGTGTCTGTCCTCAATGCCTGGTGCTTTTATGGTGTAAAAATAAAATTCCCACTAAGTATATTATTTAAATATAGACAAAATAAACAATAGACAGACATTTTGCTTGAAATTTCTGTCAAGACAGCAGTAATTCAGTATTTACCCACAGCGTTACAGTTTGCTTTAATTTACATTCCAGCATTTTTCTTGACAGTTGATGTAGAAACACTGAATTGCCATGGGATATCATTAAAATTTCCATCTAATCTATTTGAACCTGAACTAAGAAGGAGCAGACCTGAGGATTTATTGAATGCCATTTAAAATGTCATCTCGCGTCCACATGAAAGGCTCTTCATCTACAGTAATTAGATGAATATTTAACAACCACATTATCTATTGCTGACAGCCTAAAACACTGAAAGAAGATTAGCTTGCTGTGTTTATTATGGGCATAATGAGCCATTACAGGTATTATTTCCCTGCTCACTCTAATGATAAAAGTGTCCCTCACTGTCATTTACTCACAATTGATGAAACAATACCATGCTCCCTGTGGTATATAACAGTTATAACAGTGTTGTACATTTTAAATGCCATCTCATCTCCCCTGTTTGATACAAATACCATGTCTTTCCTTCTCTGTCATGGATTGATCTAGGCTAACCATGCTAGACTAATAAAATGCAGTAATTAATTAGGTATTTTGGTAAACTTCTCATTGATATGGACTAGAAGATTTAAGGTCTTTGACTATTTTAGAAATAAATATAGCTGGGTAAGACAACAAGTCGCTTAAGAATTTTGAGAGCACTCTTGCCGTAAGGATATTCTTTGCTCTCAGTGTTTTGCATACCCCATGATGAGAGACTGGCACCGATGTATGAACACTCAGCCCAGGGTGGCAGCTGCATGTGATAGCTATCAGCTTTGCTTATTCAGACATTTACACATATGCAAAGGCAAACACACTCAGACACAGCAGGATCAGATCCAGACATGTTCTGTTTTGATCCTTATCCCACTCATTTGAATAGAGTTCAAAGTGACACTGCCAAGAGCCTTTTTTCAGTCAATCAAAAAGGTGCATAACTGTTATCACTTAACAAGGAAGCTGGATATGGAAGCAGATGTACTTTTTGCTTTTATTAACATATAATGCTTTTTTCCGCCTCAGTCAGTTTAGCTTTTAATGTAGCATATGAGACGAAATACAAAGTTAGAAAAAAAGAGTCAGAGAGGACTAAACTTAAAGTGTCTGCTCTAATTACTTCATTCTGTTCAGGTTTCCCTCACTCTACTGGGTTGTTTTTGTTCAAATTTGCAGTTCATTAGCACGTAACACGACTTACATGTCTCATGGTTTCATATCTGCAAGTGTTTAATGAAGAAATAGAAAAATGAAAACTTCCTGCTGTTAACTTCGAAGCTTGCACATAACCCCAGTTCTTGCCTTAGTCCCAAATCATCGCCCCTGGAATTGGCATTAATTGCTTCAGAGAGGAAAGTAATTATCTCAGGTAATTATTACTCTGGGTAGAGTGAAAAACTAGACAACCCTTCTCTGTCGGTTCCCTGTGGAGAGAAGTAAAGAGAATTCAGCCTTTAACATGCTTTAATTGGAGGGGCTGGGCACTAAGAGCCATGAGCTCTCATGGCTCAAGGGTTTATAGCACATTTACGCATGTCTACAAAGACTGCTTAAAAATAGCAGAAACACATTTGTATTTGCTAGATGTTTTGTCTTCAAAATACTGTTATGCAAATCTCTAATTTACTGAATTGCAGCATTATCATTTGTGCCATCTCTTAAGTAGTTGTTGTTCATGCAAACCAACAAAACACAGACACAGTTTCTAATCCTGTGAGAGTGTGTTTTTAACTATCAAACCATTAAAACAACTAGAGGAAATCTGTGAACTTGCTAGTAACAGAAAATGGAAGGATGTGTAATGATGCCTCGGGAGATGTGCCCACAATACCTGCTGTGCAGCAAACATGCCAGTCAAGCACCAGGTGGCAGGTCCCCGGCAAAGCAGTCACATCTGTAAATACACACACATACCAGCAAATACACACACAGCAACAGCAGCATGGAACATAGATACAAACGGGTAAAGACTTTGTTAGATAAAAAGGTCTAGACATCCCTGATGTTGTTGTTTTTCAGACCTCTCTTTTCTCTCCCTTGGTCTTGAAGCAACGACCTGTATTTGTGGGAAAGAACTATAAACTGTTTTCTAATTAATTCAGCTTACTTATATGGTGCTGGGTTACAAGACAAACTGACCATGTTCATATCACTCCAATCATTGCAACTTCAAATGATTGATTCCACGCATTTCAAAGAATTAAACAGCTTTGAGTTGTGTTATTGTGTTGCTTTGCTCAATTTTTTTTGGTTTGTCATTGTCACTATAACTCTCTTTAAGGCAGACTGAGGAGAAAGAGAGAGAAAAGGGAAGTGACACGGACAAGGGAGATAACACTGGGCACTAGAAAATTAATCTAACAAAATAACTAGACATAAAGGACATAATCAAAACTAGAGTAACTAAATGACTACACAGAAGAAATAAACATAACTAAAAAGGAACTGATATGAAAATGAAAAAAATGCAGAACCACTGGAATAAAGGAACACAAATAACAAAAGCCAAAAACAATCTCAAGCAACACAAGATCCTGACAATTACTTTTCTGTTTTCCTGTAATGCACTGTATTGTAAACAGTGGCTTTCTTTTTAATGTTTTTAATGTGCAGATGTATATTATGAAAATTTAAAGTCATCCAACTCAGTTGCACATCCCATGAATTGTGAGTACAGCATGTCTTTTTCTGATGACTGCACTATATTTTAGATTATAATTTTGTACAGTATATTATTATTGTTAATTCTTAAGTATTTTTAAATTTTTTAATCTTTTGTGAGATTCTATATCTCTTTATGCAAATGTTACACCTGAATGTAGCCATTAGGGGACAATAAAGGCTATTTCTATTCAATGTGCTTAAACAAAAACAAGATTTTCTCAAAAAAAGTGCAGTACAGAACTATCATTTTTTAAATGTTTGGTGAGAATAAAGTGCCTTTTGTAGTAAAGAGAACAGAAGAGAACTAAACAAATAATTTTCTTGCTAAGACATATTGCTAAAATGATAAAAAAGCATATGCTAATTGATAGATAATGTTAGCATCTATAATAAAATACACAAATTTTTTATGAAGTCTGTAGAAGAGCGAACTTGCACAAAATGCAAGTCCACTTATTTGAAAAGGCATTTCAAATAATATATTATGTTTCATTTTGCATTTTAATTAATAGTGAATTACTAGACTATACTAGATGTACGTCTTTAAATTATGAAAGAAAAAAAGATCTGACGTGACCAGCCCAGCAAGTCTAGTTCTGTCTTTGATATAAATAGTTGCGTGAACAGTCGTTTGAAAGTATGTCCTTATTTGTCAAGCCAATACCACAAGATCCTCAGTATTCCTCATTTTAATGCAGTGTGCCACATAGGTCTCATAAAGTTACAAATTTATTCTACTTTTTGAACTTTTTTTGAAAATAAACCAACAAAAAACCTTTCAGTCTGGCCCTAATACAATGTAGTGCGCAAGAAATTGTAGCTCACAGAAAAAGGCAATAGTCAAAACCTGTTTACTGCCATTGTAAAATGTTATCCACTTTTCATCTCTTCTAACAAGCTGAAATGTAAGCATTGTGTTAAGTCTAAAAATACACATGACAGCACAACACTGTGTTGAAATGTATGCAGGTCAACAATAACAACAATAATGTAGCCTGGCCATTGGGATTAATGCATGCATTTATGTTTTTTGTCCCTGAATATCTTAATCAGAGCAATGGCCATAACCTACATTTTAAATAGGGCAATTCATTCCATCATTTAGAGAAACAGAAAAAAAAAAAAAAAAAAAAAAAAAAAAAAAAAACTTTTGTCCAATTCACGACTGCAAATGACTGAGATAAAAATAAAGCAATCTATATTCTGGGCTGATTAACTTTTTATCCTAGCCTACTTCATGCAGTCTGTCATTACAAGACAGAGTGATAGATCTGCTGTAAAAATGTGTCAAAAAATAGGTTTTAACACAAGATGAAATATGCAAGCCAAAAGCATGTTTCTATTCAGTTTTTTTTATTTATATATATACACATATAGAATTTAATACTCCCACATGTGTCAAATTACAAAAGCAATTTATTCTTCAGATAAACTGTATCCAGTACTTTCTAATTCTCCTTCATGCTGGAGTTTAAGGTTGTATTTCAAAAAAAGGTTTTTCTTACTGCATTCCTCATAAATTTAAATCAGGTAAGTATCTGCTTGGAATTCACTAAACAACACTTCATCCTTACACTGAGGGGGGGAAAAATTGAAAGGTTTCTAGGAAATTGCCCATTTTCTCCTTCTGCTGTTTGAGTTAGGCGCTATGATTTATTCATTTTTCACCATTTTAGACTGGAGATAGTTTTCTGGGCAAGCTTTGCTTTTTAATCAATGTGAAGATAAGCAGGAGCCTCATTTTGTAATATTTAACAAAATCTCCACCTAACGCTACCTAATGTAATCAGTTTGCAGGTGTGAGGATTTGTGGTGTGCTAACATCTGCAGTTTTCAGACAAGGAGAAAACAAATAATCAAGAATCTGTAACTGCATTTTTTTTCTGCATATATCTGTATTTCTCTGTAGAGTTGAGGCTAAAATTATCTATTATCTACATCCCATAGATTGAAAGCTTTAATCGTTTAACTTAACCAACATGTTTTCTCTGATTAAGAATAATATAGATATGCATTGAAATATGATGCTATAATGTATGAAAGCATAGAGCTGCTACCCAGGCAGAAAAGAAAGAAAGCTATATATTATACAATGGAAACTATTGTTCTATTACTATATAGTGGTGTTTGTCCCCTTCTTCATTTCTGTTTTTTACATGTTCACACATAAATGTTTAAGAACATCAAACTAATTTAAATGCTAGTCAAAGACACAAGTATGAGAAGAAATACAAACAACAAACAGCTAACAATTGAGAAACAAGTGACAAACATTACATTTTGACAAGTGCCACCATCAAGGTCATCAATATTCATCAAATATGGTATGTTGGTCAATGTTTCGTCTGTTGTGGTTGAAAAGCAAGGCGGGTTTTAGCCACCTGTTTGAAACTCAGTGTTTCAGCTGTTTTTCAGTTTTCAGTTTGAGAGAACGCGAGCAGCAGCGTTCTGGATTAGCTCCCTCTGTCTGATTTTATTTATTTTTATTTTGTTTGTTGTTGGGTTTTTTTAGGCAGACACTGCTGCAGTAATCAATGCACCTGGATGAGTTTCTCTAGATATTGCTGAGACATTAATCCTTTAATCCTGGAAATGTTCTGCAGGTTAAAAAAGGCCTGACTTTCTAATTGCCTTTATGTAACTCTGAAGGGTCAGCTCAGAGTCCGTCACAGCACCCAGATTTCGGGGCTAATCACTAGTTTCTAGCTGTAATGAAGCTGTGTTGATTTATTTGTGTTTCTCAATAGGTCCAAAGACAACTACATCAGTTTGGTTTCTGTTCAGCTGAAGAGAATTATGGTACATCCCCACATTATGTGTTCTAAGCATCTGTCATCACACATGAGTTCACTGTCTTTGGCATGACTACTGCTACACCTATTATCAATCAAGACATCACTTAAATAGGGTCCTGACAAAGTGAAGAATGCTGGAAGATCCTGTAAAACTAGACACCCACTTTGTCACAGACATCTTGTCTGGTTATCCTGTCTGCATGCTCCTTTTTCTCTTCAGAAAAAAAAACTTTAAGAGACATTTTGTTCCTTCTGCCACGAAACAGCTCAGTCTAAACATCTGCACTTTTTTTTTTTTTTACTATTGCTGGTAACGTTTTAATATTTTATATGCTGATTTAATCTTTTATGTGACTACTGGACACCTGTCTATCTTTTTCAGGGAATTATTTTTGATTTGATACATTTTTCCAACACAACTTTGTTGAGAAATCTCTGTCATTTTCAGAAAACAACTTATATGTTAAATGAAAATAACTTCAAATCTACTGCCATGGGGCATGAATAATTTTGAGCTTAACTATACCTAAATCCGCATGCATGTCAGAATGCACACATCCATAAAATGCATAATGTTACTGGAAGCTGATTTTCTTATATACTTGCTGAGGCAAATGTAATTATACCCAGAACAGTATTTAAATGAGACACTACAACACAGTCCTAAAGGTTAGGAAGCATTAGATGACTGATCTGATTTGATTATAGCACTCAGTAGTACACAACAACTAGGAATCAAATTCACATTTGATTCCTGTGATCAATTAGTTAAAATGAAACAAAAATAGCTTTCAGTGAATTCCTCTTGACTGAATTTATTTTCATCATGCACAAGGTTTTGGAACTGATTAAGATTCTGCTTTAAGTGTTGCTTTGACACCCATTATATGTCTCAAGTGAGCATCTGTGCTTTTACTCCGGCTTCTAGGATTTATTTGTGTTTCAGAAAGCACCTGACAGACGCTCTCAATTTTCACCCAGCCTGTCACCACATGGCCCTGGCTGCATTATTACACTTGAAATAAAACTAATAAAGAAGCTGAATTCAAATTTATTTGACTCTATTCCAACCTTTCCTTCTTGTATCCCTAAGCATGGCTAACTTTTAAGATTTTATATACTTGAATTTTTCAGAAAGACGCTGCATATTGCTTTCAGTCAAGACACTTACCCATCTCTTCATTATGGGTAAGTTGTGTTGATTTATTTGTGTTTCTCAATATGTTTCTCAATATGTTAACTGGGTTAACATTTGCAATCAACCTCAATGTTTGATGCATTTACTTGTCTCGGTGCGATAAGAATGATTTGCTGAATCTCAAACCTAGCGTAGTTCCCCTGAAGACAATCCTTTAAGATCTTGGCCCTGTCCTTTGAATTGTTGGCCTTCTAAAAAATTAGCCACTAACCCAGTCTGAGGTCAAGAGTGCTCTGCAGCAAGTTTTCATCTAAGATGTCTCTAACACTTGCCTTCATCTTTTCCTCTATCCTGACCAGTCTGTGACTTCTTGCTTCTGCAAAACATTCTCAGAGGCGACTACTTCTGCTCACCTCCCTGAAAAATGTCCTGCCACAATTACTCTTATTCGACAGCGGACCAGCTCAAGGAAGAGTCCTGGTGGTTCCAAACTTCTTCCAAACTTCTTCAGTTCACAACTGATTGCGATCACTGAGCTCATTGGACCCTTGAAAGCTGCAGAAATCTCTATATTATTCCCCAGATCTGAGCCTCAGAGCAATCCCGTCACATAGGTCAACAGACAATTTCTTTGATTTTGTGCTTGGTATTGGTTCTCTGACATGCACCGTCAACTGTGGGACCTTCCAAAAAACGTTGTGTGCCTTCACAGATCGGGTCCAAGCAACTGAATTTACCAAAGGTAGATGTAAGCTGTGGAAACATCTCAAGGTGATCACTGGAAACAGCTCAGTTTTAGAGCTTGATCAACAATGCAGTAAGCAAAGGCTGCAAATACCTATCTAAATGTGAATTTTTTGTTTGGTTTTCTACTTTTAGTACTTTGGAAAAAACACTCATAAAATATTTCCTCATTGTCATAATGTGGGATTTATGTATAGAAGTTTGAGAAAAGAGATTGGTTTAATACAATTTGGTATAAAACTTTAATGTAACAAAATGTGGAAAAATGAGTCACTGTGAGTGCTTAGATGCACTGTAAGGTATATGAGACAAAAACATTTTCAGCCTCATCTTAAAAGTAGATAAAGTGCCTGCCTCAGACTAAGTGGGAGCTGGTCCTGTAGGAGAGGGGCTTGATAACTAAAAGATTTGCTTCCCATTCTACTTTGAGAACTTCTTGGAACCGCACGTAAACCTGCAGTTTGAGAGCAAAGTCTGTTACCAGATCTCTGATGGATGATGGGGCTATATTATTAAGGGTATTATATATGAGAAGGAACTAAATTATATTCTGGATATAACAGGGAGCCAAATAAAGGGTCGTTAAAACAGGTGCAATATTATACCTTTTGAAAAGTTTAATCAAAATAGTCTAAAATTAATTTTGGCTAGTCAATGCTTTACAAAAATCTAGCATATCCATAAATATGTTACTGCTGCATTGCTTTTTTATATACTTTGAACAAAACTCTCAACATTGTTGAAGCTAGATCCCCATAAAAGTTTGCTGTTGTGAAAACTTTTCATCATTAGTCGCCATGCTTGCAAATTTGTTATTGCACACAAGTTTAGATACCATTATTATATTTCCCAGAGGGGTTCTTAAGTCAGTGCAAAAAAGTGCTTGTACTTACTCTTTAAGATTCTTGTAGTGATTGTATGTAAAAACTTATTTGTTACCTGAATTTGGTAGTAAAAGTACAGTTACAACTTTTCTACAACTGCATGTAATAGCATAGTTGGTTGGACCTCTAAAATAGGTGAGAGGCTTATGTCATTATTTATTATCATACAGACATATCTCATACACGAGCTTCATGTACGAGATATACGTATGTATATACGTAAATGAATATAATGTACGTATATACATGCATATACTCTGCTGCTGTTCTATCTGAAGCAGAGGAAAGGTACATTAGCTGCACAGATCTATCAGAGTAAAAACAACCTAGTCTGGAATGAATTCAATTTGAACACAGTGCTGTCTGTTTTGGCGACATTACAGTTATTTCACACTGAATAATGAAAATGGGTATTATGCTAATGCAGACTGTGTCAAACTAAGAATTTTGGTCCAAAGAGAAAATTCCAATGTTATCTTCAATAATGAAGATGAGTTCTCAAGTATGGTAAATGTCAGCTTGGACTCATTTTCTATAGCTAAACTAGAAGTTTACGTACTTGGAATAAAATGACACATATCTTTGCTCATATTTCCTAAAGTTAAAGCAGATCAAACTTCTCTTGTTTTGGGTCACTTGGAATTAACAAATTATGTCTAATTACTAAATGTCACAATTATAAAATACTCAGAGGTTTATTTACAAGGAAATTAAGGGTCTATTCCTGCCTGGATGGGTGAATGATCTGAAGAAGTTATTTCACAGTTTAGATCAGCTAAGTCTCTCCTGCTGTTAAAGCTGCAGCATGTAACTTTAATAATAATTAAAAAAATATTTTACATGTTTGTTGGGGAGTGCATACACTAGATAGATTGACAGCACAAAGCCCCTCCCCCTGGCTTGGTTGTTTATGATCGGGAGAGCAGTCTACTTCTGCAGACAGCCATATGAGCACTGGGCAGAGGAGAATGCATCAAAAATGCATTTATTACAAGCATCAAAAATGTAATAAGTGCATCTAACAAAGTAATTCTGAATGACCTAAAACAAGAGAAATTTAGTCTTAAGCCATTTAAACAGAGACAAAAAAAGATGTATGTGTCTTTTTACAAACTTTTGCTCTCAACTGTAAATAACCTTACACTTCTTATACATACAATTGTAGATTTGCTACTAAGGTAGTAATGTGATGGTAATGTATTTGTGCTTTCAGACAAATGTGGTCATCTTGAGCACATTAAGGAGCCATTCAGAGAATGGCTTTTATGTGATGCATAGAGTAAGTACATTTATGAGATATCTAAAGTAATATTAATCATAGCCCTTACCAGCTAAAAAGGGAATTATAAACAATGGCTTTTAAATGATAAAAATAAAAAATATTGAATATACGCACAGTATTAAAAATAATGGAACATTTTTAATTTTGTGCGTAATTAGTGCACTGCTATGATACTATAACTTAGAAATAATTAGGCACTGTCAATGTAGCATAACATGCATCTCAGAGGAAGTATTTTTGGAAGCGAGGAATTAAAAAAACTTATGATGCTCACTTCATTAATGTACAGATTTTATTCAGTAAACAGAGCTGATGAAATTCTGATAAAAGCTTATCTGTAAGTCTTCAACTCATTTAAAGTCCTAGTGAACCAGCTCTTTCATCTGGAACACATTAAAATAAGGCTAACTGTGGCAACCACTTGTCACAAGCCAGAATGCCAAATCTTATATCTGTCGTAGAAGTAAAGGAATCTTATTTTGCTTTCTTTTTTTTATGGGAAGTTTGAAAAAATCCATGTAATGTCTTATTTTATTGAAATACATATTTCTCAGCTAATGAAATCTATGATGTATATCAGCATGTAACAACAGAATGTTTGTGAGGAAGGTAACATTTATGAGACATATATCTAATATATATCTTATGTATATATATGTGTGTTTGTGTGTGTGTTTAAAGAACAGAGGTGAATGACATGCTCTGTACTGTTGTGCGTATCTACAAACACATTTTGTAACATAATGAATCGAACATATTTTAAAATTTTTTACCCACTCTAGTGTAACCTGACAGCACAGAAAATAAACTGGATCACCAACATCATGAGCTTTGAGTCAACATAAAGTCCTTACCAACTCAGTAAGTGGCAAAAGGAGCAAAATTGCAGTGGCATCTGTATTTGTATGGTATTTGCCCAAGGCAAGATTATGGTTTGGTTCCCCTGATGGGGGTAAAAGGGGCAGCAGACGTATGTATTAAAGGTTTAATTATGCAGACAAGCACTTCCAGCTTTAATGTCATTAGAAAACTTGATTAATTACTGATGGTTGTCGTCTGTGTTTCCTGTGCAAGCTAGTCATATATAATAAAGTATTATTAAAAAATGTCATTTATTTCAGTAACTCAGTTCACTGAGTGGAATACATTATATAGGTTTATTACACAGAGACAGCGGTTTGTAAGATTTTATTTCTGTTAATTGTGATGACTTTCCACTTAAAATTCATGATGTAAGATTAAAATATTAAATCAGACTAATAAATAACTGTTTAATATTGAAATATTGAATTTATAAAAAAGTATATCTACAGTTCACTTAAAAATGTCTTACTAAAGTATTTTCTGACAAGTCACATTCTAATTTGAAAAGTATGACTGTTTTTAGAAAAAAAAATTTTTTCCCCCAACTTTAAGGATAATAACAGTCCATTGCAAGATAGATTTTGATGATTGGTTCATAACAAAAATCAAGTTCTTCAGAGAAGGTCAAAGAAGTAGCTAAAGTAGAAAATTTGAATCAATTGAATTTCTCCACTTTGTTGCGTGTTTACATCTCTTTGCAGCACGTTTCGCTGTTTGCTGTGTGTTAACACTTGTCAACCACCATGTATTAGATGTTATATATGCATATAATGTCTATAAATGTAATACATAAAATCACATATATATATATATATATATATATACACACATGCGTTCTTCATGTGTGCACATGTTAAAACCAATACACAGAATATAAAATATTTATGAGCAAAATAATGAAATTTAATACCACTCGAATTGGTATTTATTTTCCAGGTGTCTGTGGGAAATTGTTAAGAATAGAAAAAATCTTAAATTAACATGTTTACTCATCAGGAACCACTGCCTGCTTCCAACACGTAGACTAGTAGTGGAAACCATTACTTCAAAGTATGTTTAACCATCCGCAACATCTGGAAATCATATTAATTTTCCATCTAGTTAGGAAAAAAAGTGAATGAGCTTTCAACAGGCACACAAGATAGAATCTGCTTCCAAGGAGAAACTGGACAGCAACATTTTTAAAGACAACGACTTCAGATCCTGTACCAAATGAGTGTGAAATTATGTGCTTAGGAGTAGTGTTTGGTGTATTTTTGCCAATCACTGCAATGTTTGCTTTCGTCAATTTACTGTCAGGATCCTCAAGATACAAATGAATAGACCCTAATGATCCTCACTAGTCCCACTTCATTGTGGTTCGGAGTGATGGAAATTATTGCAGAGTACAATTGTCTTGTCCAGTTTTTTGATGTTTTTTGTATTATTATTATTTTTAGATATTTCTGTCTTCCAAGCTTTTGGCAACTAACAGCAACCCAGTTTAGTTGATTCGCATGTGGCATGAAAAGTACAACACAGGAAAATCAATCTTGCATTAAAGTCAGCTGAAGACTGCAGTCTATAACTCACACAGTTATGTGGACCAAAATCTCAATGTCAAATTTTGGGATAGAGTTAAAAATTGTATCTAACTCTTACCTCCTTGTAGAAACCCAGGATGTATTCATGCTATAAGTATTTTACATTTTAAAATGCACTTCAATAATATTCATATCAGTCACTGTGAGTAATGATCTAAATTACTAGTAACATAGAAGGATCGTATACCCTGATAGAAAATGTAAAATCAACACTGGTCTGCAAAAGTACTCATACTCACTACCATGTAACACAATTTCCTCCAACAAATTTTTTCTATGATATGGTTTATAACTGTCAGCTGCTCCCAGTAGTCACGTCACATGATGTTGATGCCTCACACTGTCTCAGGAAATCATTTGGAGAAGGCCATGTAAGTGGAGATATTTTGAAGGATCTGCTGTGGGAATATGGTGATTATGGTGCTATTTTAAGGAATATCTTTTCAAAATCAGATTACCTTTATTTGTGGTAAATTTGTTTTGGGAATTTGTTTTCGGAATCTCAGGGTTTCATCTTTTGTTTTTGCAGACAATGTGGTACAATTAGTGTTTTCATGCTGTGTAAGACACTGGAATGTTTTCTGTTGGTGAAATGGCATACGAGTCAGCTCCTCTAATTCTGATCCATGGGAACTGGGAAGAAGGGGATAATTTATCTCTGGACAGTCTCTGTCTCAAGTGGAAGAGTGATGGGTAGATGGATTAGGGCTGCATCTGGACCAATGCAGAAATTACTCCAGACTATTTTGGAGAACAAATTTGGGTATATTACTTTAATGAAAGAAATTACAAATGAAATCTTGGAATAAGTCTCCAATTGTGTGTAGGTGGCTAATCCAAATAACACAAATTTACTCACACTGAATAATATGAATAACAATATTCATACAGCTGCATATTCTAGTGACGCTAAGAAAAACAATGGCTAAACGCTACCACTTTCTTAAACCCAGAAGACATTCCTTTCAGAAATTAAATAAATATTCTTGCAGAATAATTGTCTGAAAATATATCAAAGGGTAAGGTATGGTTTGCCTTATGCATAGAGGATTAAAACTTTAGTTTGTGTTTTTGTTGATGCATTTTCATGTGACTTTGAAATGAGAGAGAAAAACAGCTTTTATTAAAGTTAAAGGCCAATCAAAACATTCTAACAAAAAGTGTCCCTTTATTATTTTTTCTCTCAATAAACAGACACATTATAACCTATTAGATAACTGGCTTCTGTTGCCTGGAGATTCTAAAATGTAATTAATATTAACAGATTGTTGTGTGGTTGACCAGCAACAAAGGGGTTCGGTTCATTTTCTGTAACAAGCTGTGCAGCAGTGGGGTGGAAATCTATCTAGGACAGAATCTCAAGAAAAAAAAAAAAAAACAGGGTGCAGAGTCACTGGGGGGTTGATTGTGTTACCTTGCTGTGTGTCCAAGTAATTTGATTGTGATGTGTCTTTGGTAGCACCTCTAACAAGTTGCGATCACAGCCAGCTCTTTGAAGCGATGAGCTGCCAGCCAGAACTCCAGTGTCTCTGCTTTTTGGGTGTGTTACGTTTGTTTATGTGTTCACCTTTCTTGGAAGAGAAAGACCTTTATGTATTTCCAGAGAGGTTTTGTTTGTGTTCATGGAAGACTCACATTTTCCTCTAAAAGATAATGTTTGGGCAACATTTGCAAGTATTGAGCTATATTTCTGATAATTACAGAGACTATTCAGATATTGGAAATTTTTACATACAGTCTGCCACAATTGGTAAGCAAAATTTGGCTTAGCAAGTTTAATGCTAAATACACACTTGATTATTTCCCCCTCAAGCCTTTATAGACACACCACGGATTATTCAGAGGACAAAGTTTCCTGCTGTGTCAGCTACTTGTAATGTTTCTCATGTTGTGTTGAAAGAATCTTAATTAGTTCAGACACAGTTTCTGCATAGGGTAGAATATAGTTAAAAACATGGTTAGGGTATGATGCAAATTTTACTTATTTTGAGCAATATATTATGTCTTAATATGATCTCCTCAGTATAAATAAGGGATGTGCTTACTGATATGGCAAAAATATTTAAAACGAAATAAAATAAATACATAAATAAATAAAAAAAATATTAAAAACTAAACACAACATGCACGGTACATAAATAATCAAACAAAGGTCTTTGATTTTTTTTATCAGTGTACTTACTAGATCAAATGTGCACATCTTGAACTATCTGCTCTTTGAGACATGGCAAAAAAATCTACAAATTTAACGTCCTGTTGCAGATACTTGATGTTTTTTTTCTGAACTTCTATATTCTCAAAAAAAAAAACTGTACTAGCTATTAACTATTTGTTGTAATGATATCAAAACCTTATATTAACAGAAAACATCCATATTTCTGCTGTGTTTTGTTTTCCTGCAATCTGGACATGTAACAGAACCTGCAGGCTAATCCAGACATCAGATTCCTCAGACAGGCAAATCATTCTGAGGGATGCCAAGTCAGTGCTTGGCCAGAGGGGTATTTAGTACCTCTAAACTTTATGGGTGTATGAGTATTCTTTGGAATTTCCTCTGTGGGTTATAATCAAAAAATGTCTAAATGGAAGTGCTCTGTGTGTTTTTGCAGACCAATGACTCTATTCTAGATGTTGAAGCTCCCCCTAATTTCTTAGGCTAAGTACAGTTATCCTCCATAAACATGGCAACAAACCAATTACCAATTACCATTGACCAGTTACATAACACTTCATAAAGAGCTCTTTTAAAATAGTTCAACCTCAGCTCAATATAAAAAAGGGGGACATAGTTGCCTCTATGCAAAGAAAATGACACAATTTTCATCATTTTAGAGACAATCAAATTGTCCTTACCTCCCCAACAATTAGAACTGGTTGTCTTGAGCTTTGGCTCATGTAAATAATCAATAGTTGACACTAATGAGAGTTAAGTTGGCTTGCTTATGTCAAGATCTTTTGATTTATGCATTTAATAAGTTACATATTACACAGTATTTTTTCCAAGAACCAAGTAATTTCTCAAACTTGCTTTTACCCACAAAGCAATCTTTTTTTTTTTTAATGTGTATTTGAGAGTCTTTAAACTTGTGGCTTTTGTCATACATTATTTGGTGCTGGATAGACAAATCTAAGTTCAAGAGAATAAACCTGTCTTGGAGAAATGACACAAGCTGCAAAGTTATATTTAGCTTTATCTTTAATGCATAAGTTTCCGTCTGGCTTTGTTTGACTTTGTGGCTTGTGGACACATGAATATCTTCCTCTTTCCCTGAGAGCACGGCAAAAGGTTTTCAAATTGGTGGCAGGGTACATTTATGTTTAAGCATTCTTCACAGAGTGAAGATGTAAACTTTTCCTGCTCTCATTATTAATTTATTAGATTAAGTTTTACATCCCTTATTATTAGTCTCTGACCCCAGCAAATGGAATATTTCACTAAGCAGTGTGGCTCAGCTCCAATAAGATAGGTTAAAGCTACTATTCCTGTAATTCCTGTACTTTGGAGCAGATGCTAAAATGAGCATCTATTCTTGATGTATACTTTGGTACCATTAGGCTTGTTATCACCTACTTATCTTTGTGGCCAATAGTATAATGTGGCAGTGGTATATTTTAAAAATAAAAGCTTGTGAGTCAGGATGCAGCTCTGTTTATACAAGTTTTTTTAATAAGTATCCAGCATTAGGAAGTATTTACATATGTACAAAATATATATAAGCCAATCAGAGAACTTCTAAAACTACAGATAAGTTTGAGTGAAATGAAGTGCATTCACTGACAGCAATAGCTTAGAACCAAGAATATAATAATTTTGTTTTGAATGGAATTTGTTAAGCATACATACTTAATTTTGGCAATTTATTGACTTGATCAATTGTATTTTTTCAGAATGGAATGTGTATGCAACAAACACCTTCAATGATTGTCATATAAGGGTGAAGAGAATGACACAAATTCAGGAAGACGACAGGAGGGAAGCAGGTGAAAATGAACCACTTAACTTTAAAAAAAGGGAGGGACACAAAAACTAAGAACTAAGATTAAATACATAAGAAAACCTAAATTTAAGAACATGGGAAGCATGATTGAGCTTCTTAAAAAGTGAGCAACATTCATGCACTACACCAGCAATTCTTATAGCGTTTTTGCATTATATCATACTCACTACCATAAGGACCAACCAGTTCTGCATACTTGAAGAAGCTAAAAATTACTTACATTTGTCAAGAAGAGCTGGCCAAACAAGTAAACACAGATTAGATAAGTGGATGTCATGTGAGTGAGATGGATCAGTCAAAAATATTAAGGGGCACAAAACATAAGATTCACAAAGACCATACTGACATTAGAATGGGCTTGAAGCATGTGAGGGAAGACCACATATCTATTGGAAAGAGAAAAGTGATCCATGAATTTTGTTATTAGAAACCTTTCATCACTTTTCTATTTCTCTGTCTCCTCTCTTATTTCTAGAAAAAAATGCTTGACTATTATCCTCCATCTCTCCTTGTCTTCTCCTTTCTCTTGCTATCTGCCAATTTCCATCAGCAACAGTATTTTGCAAGGCAATGTATTTTTGCTACCATTATCTGTGTTACAGTAACTGTCTGTCCACTGATAACAGTAATCAATTACATCTTAGTTCAGAGTGCCAGGAAGCGCTCAACCAGATATTATTACAAGTAACATGTTCTCATATTGAAACAAATTATGCTGTGCTTATTTCAAAGATTAAATTTTCAAGAAGCAATTAGTGGTGTAACCAGAACTCAAAGCCCCAGATCTTGTGATAATAAAAACCCCACAATAGTTCTAATCAATTGAAAGTCTGTCTCACATTTTGCTATTCAGTTGTTTTAATCCAAGCTACTGGATCGAGATGTAAAGGTGCTATAAAGAGTAGTTTAAGAGGACATTCTAAATCTACAGTTACCTCTAAAAAACAGAATATTGTGAAAAAGTTAAAGATTTTTCATCACTCTTTTAAGAAAGTGTTGTGGAACAATAGGTTTGGCTGTGAATAACCAGATATGTAGCAAAGGCAATCACTTTGATCAAAATGGACAAGTTGGGGAAATACCCCCATTCTAAATGTTCTGCAAGCTGCACAAACAGGGTGTTAAGGATTGTCTTCATCACTGACACCTTGCACAAGAAGGTGCAAGATGTCACAAAAGGTCATTGGTGAAGAAGCTGGTTGTTCAGATGGCTGTATATCCAAGTAATACAATGGAAAGTTGAGTGGAATTAAAACGTGGTTGGGAATACCTCTATCTCCTGGTTTAACCTGTCGCTCCACTTTAGCAGTTGCACATGGGTGACCAGCCCAGGCATAGTAGTCACCAGCTATTGATAAGTGAGTAGCCTCCTAAATGGTGTCGATTGCTCACCACTGGGTGTGCTGTAGTCTTAATTTTGGTGCTAAAACCACACCATACCGGTTTGGTGTAGCTGAGTGAGATAGGCATGAGGAAGGAGCACTTTGTGAGCTGGAGGAGCTTTGTGGAAATATCCATTGCTGTGTGAGAGAAAACCTTTAGACACCCAAAATGGCTGCCACAGGAGATTCTAAGATTTCATAAAAAAAATGCATGAAAAAGTTTGAACATCACTCCAAGTATATAATTGATGGGGGATCATATTTTAACATGACATGTAGCTCAAAAAGTTGACTTTACATAATATTGTCTCTTTAAAAACTCACTTTACTAGCTTTTAGTTCTCGTTAATATTGGTAACTTGACTTTACCCTGATCCTTTTTCCTGTTTTTAGTATGTTGTCATCGCTTAATACTTTCTTATCTGCTCCTCGCAAGCCATATTGCTTTTTGTAAGATGTTAAGGCATTCTTTGTTCTTATAAAGCATTACTTTAATACAATTAAGTGGACACTTTATTTTTATAAACCCTTATGAGTTTCACTCTCTGAAATAAACGACAAAAATATTTAAAATGTTGAGAAAGCAGTGTCCCCAGTTGCACAAGTACTGACAACAAGCATTAAACTATTGATTAAGCGTTATTAAAGAAACCAAACCACAGTTGTGCACCTATACATCAAACTGAATATGTTTAGTGCATGTAATTCTGCACTGAACAATTAATTTTCAAAATAAATCTCAAGACAAAGAAAACCTTTATTCTACTTTTATATTTCAGCTGAAATTCAAAAAGGTAGATAATTTTCAATGCCTAAACAATTTTAGAACCAATTTAGAATTAGAGAAATAGTTAAAAAAAATATGGGTCATTCAACCTTATTTGTAAAGAGTGTTGTTTTGTATCCTGTGCAAATAATTCAGGGCTTGGGCATTGGGCATTGTTCAGGCTTGGGCATTGTTCAAAAGAAAAATTGTTTTTTAATTGAGCTGCTATCAATTCATTTGGAGGTCAGCTCATCTGTTCTGATTTGTTCATTGTAACAAAGGTCATTCACTTCCTCTCAACATTCCACCCTCACTGCAGCAATTTTAGTGTTTTTCTCCTCCATGCCTGTAAGCAAAATTGTGTAAATGTGTCTGGGAGTTTATAATACAAGGAGGGCCTATAAACTCAGTGATCCTGATGACCGAAAAGGTTGTCTACACCTAGGAACCCTTAAAGCCTATCATCATCTGGTCTTCGCTCATATACCAGAGGTTTATGGCATATCTGGGGCTAGTTATTATCACTCACAGCATTAAATGGAAAAAAAAGAAGCTGATTAAAAAGTTAAGTTAAAGAATTCAAGGACAATCCTTAAATATTGGAGTCCAGCATATTCCACCGTATGATTAGTAAAACAACTTTCTGATAATTAGTGCAACATAGGCTTCCCAAATGTGACAATTATGCTCAATATTTGCACAATGGGTTTCTTTCTACCTCTGAATAGTTTACTGTAGTCTAAAACATATTGCTCATTATTATATACAAATAGTGTGCATCAGAAAAGTATTTGTAATTCTTCACTTTTTCCCTTTTTGTTATAAGCTTACAGTCTTATTCCAAATTGTATTGAAATAACCCTTCCTCAAAATTCCACACACACAATTACTCCATTATTTACTGTGAAGTAACACACATCTCTTCTGTTGTAATAAAATTTATTAAACATAGAAAACTAAGAAATCACTTCATCATTAGTACTGACAGTGTTTGCTTAATACTTTGATGATCATACATTTGAATACATTTGATAACAATTACAGGCTCAGTTTTTTTTTATATGGTGCTCCAAGCTTATCACAACACTAACCAGGTTTGCCCAGCCTTATTTCCAGTACATTTCAGGCTCCATCAGGTTGAATGGGAAACATCTGTGCAGCCATGTTTGAATTTGTCCAAAACTTTCAATCATAATGAAGCTTGTACTTTAGTTTGGCCACCCCACTATATTTACAGAGTGGTTATGAAGGCACTCCTTTGAGATCTTAGCCATGTGCTTTAAGCTATTGTCCTGCTGACAAATGACCTGTCACCAGAGAATGTTCTGTCATTCTCTTTCTAAGAAGAAATAATATGGAGCTACCTTTCTAATCTTAAAAGACATCAAGATTCTTCTCCTTACTTTGGATTTAGGAGGATTTCAGGATCTGTGGCACTCAGAAAGACAAAAAATCATGAGCATCACTTTCATTAAGTGTGATGAGCTGGCTGTCAGTTTTTTTCCCAAAGAAGAAATAAATCTGAAAAATACCTATATTTCAGTTTGCCATCACTCTCATTTTTTCCTCCTCTGTGTTTTGCTCTGTATTCTTTTTACACACACGTACAAGAGCTGAAGTCCACTGGGATATTTTTCTTTTGGCTGAAGGATCTGAGAGATTCAGAGCCATGAACACTTTGGTCCTGCTGTCCTCTGGTGTGTGCTCTCTCTCACACTGTGTTGGGAATTAATAGCATCTCTGTAGCATATCAGCAGCACAAATCATGTGGGGGAACAAAAATATAAAAGACAAAGTGTTGAGGAGAATATAAGGAAGAAAAAACAGGAACTGAACTTGATATTTTGTGTTGTATTTTGGCAATGTAAAGTTCTGCAACTGGGTAAACAGAGACATGTTACTAAATGAAAAATAGCATGACAAGTAAAAAGAAGAAAAAGAATCAGAATGGGGATATTACAAGAAGTAATTGCCCTCTTTCTTATGAAGTACCATATCTACTTGTAAAAATATATTTTCCATTGCTCAGCAAATTAGAACAAATAAAATATTCTATTTTATAAGGTTTTCATATCTACGTGTCCAAAGCTACACATATTTTATGTAGAACTGACACTGAATACACAAGTTAAGAATCTTACAAAAATAAGTTAGTATTCATGTTGCAAAGCAAGCTTTTTATGTTTTGTAAGTTGACCACAGAAAACAGCTTTCCTATTGCATTGATTACAAATCCTTACAGTAGTTAAATAGAGAAAAAGAAACTAACTGAAACTGTGTGAAGTGTGAAACATCCAAACAAATGTTGACTAAAGCTGTTGCAACAGGCTGCTACTGGTGTGGCAGTATTCTGAAAAGACATACACTTGCACCATCTGGATGATGCTTACAGCATCTGGACAACATATACTAAAACATTTGGAAGAAAACAGAAATCACTAGACATATTACAGATCCTCATCCTGTGAGTGTCTATACCCTGAGGGGTAAGCTACAGAAAAATTCACTGAAAATTTCATGAACTACTGTGGTTGTCAGTTTCCATGTTAAAGACTGAAAAACAGCTCAATTGTCCTGTTACTGTTCAACAAAATCCCTGGGAATGCAAATACCCCTTTGAGAATTTGCATTTTAAACTTGTGAATGGATCGTGGAGCAGTTACAGATAGAGTATCACAAAGTCTTGTGTAAGTGTACGTCTAACTCTCTGGTGACAGCGAACGGTGTAAAGGTTAGAGCTGTGAATCGCCAAGCTGCTACAGGGAGTGAAGCTGTCCTGACTCCCTGACTGTCTAGCTGTTTTCTTCACCTGCGTTAGTGTTTTTCTATCTTTTCCCATTTGTTGCAGCTCAAAGTCCCAGTTCAATATCAGAGAGCTCATGGCACAGTGACTACAAAAGGTGCTGACAACGTGTTGAGTCTCTGCACACAAGACCAGGCAAGAAAGCTAAAAAAATATCTTTTTGTGTTTCTCAACCTTTAACCTATCCAGCTTATACCTTACCCTCTGTACAGAATATTTGTAAGACACATCATCCAGGAACATTTCTTATCATCCTCGTTTTTCTATCCTTTTTTCCCCACCAAAGAAATAACTCTAAAAATTAATTAAAACCGTAGAAAATACCATCTGATCAAGATGGCTTTTGATTAGTAGTAATTGGAAAGTTGATCAGCAAATTTGATGTCTACTGATGATTTTGATGATGGGATTTTTCAAAATGTAATGTTTATTGCTTGTTTCACAATTGGTGACTCTATGACGTCATTAGGTAAAGCATTTGGACTGCCTTGTAGCTGAAATGTGCTATGTAAATAAACTTGACTTGAATTGACTTTGATATCATACATTTATTAAGTGAGTTAGCAATTATAATATATGAGCTTATGTTATCATAATTAACTGGACTGTGGGATGATTTGGAGGTGAGCCAAAAACGGTCCCATGTCCTTTCATGTTTGTGATGCTTGTCCAGCTTGCCCAAACAAATATGTTCCAGTTGTATCAACTATGTTTCTTGAAAGGAAGTGCTACAATCACCATTATACATGAAGAAAAGTCCACCATCTTTCAATGTTTTATTCAATTTTCATTCAACTGAATGATGTTATGTAATCATAGCATCATTATATATATATATATATATATATATATATATATATATATATATATATATATATATATATATAATATATATATATATATATATATATATATATATATATATATTATATATATATATATATATTTTTTTATTTATTTATTTATTTATTTATATATATATTGGAAGTGAAGACAGATTAAAATATTTCACTGAAAAGCTAATTGGTGTAATTAATTGCTCCCCGATTTTTAAAAATATTTATAAATCTATAACTTATCCATAACATCTACATACCTTTGAGACAGGAAAAACTGTTCAACAATCATTGTTAAGCTCCTGAAAGGTGGTACAACTCTTTGTGTGGAAAACAAGTAGCTAAAACTTGATTCAAGGCTGCTATCTTTGCAGTTCAGCAATTGAAGCCCTTCACTCATCTGCTAAATCAGAAGCTGTAGACCAGATAACAAATTTTATGTCATGAGGACAACATGACATAAAATGTCTAAACTTTAAACTTTATTTGAACAATAATTCTCTTTCAGATGGTTTAAACAGTTGCATGAAACCCCAAATGTAACATTAAATTGAATAAATTTACACCTGTATTTATTTATTTTGTTATTACTCTGAGTCAACTTACAGTGTGACACTGCAGTGCTAGCATTCAGGATCAATTTATTGTAAATCAGACTGAGAGAGGTAGGTTGGCTAAAGTAAGAGCAGTTTCACATTTGGTCCGCTCTAGAGGGCATGAAATCTTAATACAAAATTCTTCTGCATTTATATATAAAGCATTTGTTATAAATACAAGGATAACACTGAAGTATGCGTTATTTTTAGTGATCCAAGCTTTAATTTGCAACGTGATTGTGAGCACCGTGACCTTTCAACATAGAAAGTCGTGGGTTCCTGCAGATTTCTCTTGGTACTTCAACTTACTCTAATCCAAAATCCAGCCAATTAACTTAAAGGTCTTTAGGTAGAATTTCCACTCTAAGTTGTCCTGCGCTGAAAGTGTGTTTGCATGCAAATCTGTCTGTGTGTCTTTGTTTTGCATTTGGAGACTTGTCTGAGGACACTGTCTCTCATTGACCTCTGGAGCAATTGTGTGGGAATTAAATGTCAAAAGTGAATAAATTTAAAAGTGTATTTATTTTTATACTCTGGATCAGCTTAGATGGTGGCACTCCAAGGTTGTCATTCAGGTCCACATTTGTTTTACACTAAATTTGATTGACGGAGGTGAGAGGGTAAAGTGACAACAAATTTTCTGTGTGTGTGTATCACTGTCTTACCTTTGGAGACCTGTCCAGGGAGAACACTGCTTCTCACTTCCTTGACACTGAAAACAGGCTCCAACCCCCTGGAACCTTACAGAGTGTAGGAAATGACCATCAAAAGTAACTACATTTAAACATTTACAGTACTTGTAAACCACAAAAGAATGGTTTGACTTTACTGGGTGACGCAACATTCTGGATCCAGAGGGATTAAAGAGCTGTTGCTGATGTAGAGCAAGAGCAAATCAGAGCAAGTTGGAAAAAGTTTTCTTAACTCTGTTATAATGTAAGATCACCTGACATATAAATGAGTGATCAATTTATTTTCACTAATGACGAATTACCTTCTCTGGAAACATTTACTGAGTCAACATTTTATATTAATTTTGTTGGGGATCAACATGTTGAATTAAATTGATTGCAGAATTGACTTGTGGTCACCTCGAGCACTGGAATTACACTAGATGCCTGACTTTAGCTTGCTCAGCGCCGAGTTTATGGTATCAACAGTCAAGGCCAATGAGACCCGCTGACTCAGCATGAAGAGCCATTAGCTTTTCATCAGTCCACTTCTGCTCCTGGTGGAACTGGCCACAGTGAGATTAGAATTTGTGAAATATTCCCCACTACAGCCAAAGTGTCTGAACTGTCTGAGAACTACATTCAGCTACATGAACTCATCACTGCTTATATTTAAGATTTTAGGATACATTTTCTTTTTTTTAACAAATAGATTATGTGACTTTGTTATTCAAGTAAAGATTCTAAAAGTATCTGCCTTCAACATAAAGGCTTTTCTCATTTCACAAAAAAGACAAGAAAAGGAGAGCAAACATTGGTACCAACAGGCTGTAATTTCACATAATTATGTCATAAATACAATTAATTGTACAATTATTGCCTGCAATATTCATGTATCATTATTCTCTACTTTGTAGCCAATATTTGGATACAATTGTCTATCAAAGCTTGTAAAAAGTGGTGTTGAAGAGGTTGAATTTTACTGGTTACTCCACCATTCAACCTCTTCCCTTGAATGAAAAAGTATTAATGTTTTTTTTTCTTTTAAGATGATGGGTTTTAGAGCACAGCAGGGCATAGATCAGTGGTGTCTTTGGCTCTAATGGGCTGGCAACCCTCACGCAGAGAAACACTAGCTTCTTCAATTTGCAGGTCATGATGCCAATTTCAGCACATTCTTGTTTGAAGAGGTAAGTGCATCTGTCAAAGTTGAAGAAACCGTGACACTATTCTTGTTGCTGATTGCTTTGTAACTCATTCCTTTACTAAACATAAAAACAGAAAGCTCTGAGAGGCCATGAAGACATTTCAAATGTTGGACAGATACACAGATATTTTGTCCTGTACAGTCAGTTTTCACTTTTCTATTGAAACTCCTTCCCATCTAAAGTTTTGCTTACAATATAATTTATTGATCCTATCATCTATGGAATCTGTAGTTATGTGAAAGAAAATAAAATTTGACTGACATAAAATGATGTAAATGCATCCCTAACATGTTGATATTTTTGATGTTCTGTTCTCTCCTGAAGAAGCTAGGCTATTGTGATTAGAGTATATACAGTTCTCCCTCAGACATGGTTGATAAGAAATTGATTGTGAGAATGAGCCAGTCACATTATCCACAGTAAAAGAAATGTAATGGCCTAAAAGGCCAGTCAGCAGGGAAGAAGTCAATACCTAAAAAAGTTCAATTTAAAAAATTGCAGATATGAGTTTGCCAACACACGCAGGATGGTTTAAATTGTGGGAATATATGATGAAATCAAATCTGAAGTGCTTTGCCATCAAGTACAAAGGTGTCTGCATCATGGCATGTTTGAGCAAAAGGGACTGCTTCACATCTCACTATCCTGAGGAAAGAACATGATGTTGACACATTTAAACATCTAAATATTTGACTCACCCATGCAGTTTAAAAGACCATTTAACCTAATATCAAACACGCTTTTTTTTTTAGAAATTTGCTTTTGATTCTTTAAACATTTAGTAAATAAAAAGCCAATGCATGGTTCTAAGTTTAATGTTGGGCCTCCTGTCAGTGGTTTTTATACATTACTTTCCCTCCTTACTACTGTGGCATTAAAACATATATTTCTTGATTGATACCAGAAACATTAGATCATCCTTTAAAAAAAAAGAAAAAAAACAGGTAAAACTGAAGTTTAATATTGAGTGTGTCATAATGGGTCAATGCTTCTTGACCCACATGCAGAATCACAGAGACATAACATTCATTCTCATTGAAAAAAAGAAATCTGAGGGGTTCAGGGAGGAACAGCAATGTCTGGAACGGGTGGGATATTATTAGATTTGGCAGCAATAAAGAGGCCGAAAAGTAGGTGAATCAAATAATGAGTGGCGTTTACTGGATAAGTATGAAGGAAAGGAATCGGTTGAATTTTGTAGATCCTGAGGGAGAATGTGTAAATGAAAGTTGTTGAAGCAGAATCCAGGAACTGTTGGAGAACAACTGAGAAGAGCGCCAGTGTTTGAGAAGATTGTTTTTTGATCAACCTCAAAGACAGAATTCAGAACCAGAGATTGCATTTCACGTGGAAGCTCAGAAGGCCTAAGGTAGGTAGTAGGTATAAACATCCAAAAGCTCACAGGTTTTTGTGAAACTCACAAGTTATTTTCACCCAAATAACTTGAGGGGAAAAAGTATGTAAAGGCAGCTGACTTTACTAATAATGTTGGGTTATTGGGTGAAGAGGAGTTGTCTTGCAGCTTCTTTTAAGCTTACAGCCAGATGTGGAGCTCGTTGTCAGGTGTGTGACCCAGACATATGCCCCTGCTAAGGATACTCAAACAGAGAAGAGGAGTCACACTCACAAATACACACTCACCTTTACCGGCCCTAGCCACTTTGGATTCCCAGTTGAGATTGTATGTATCCACCCCTGATCGGATCGCTTAGAGGATATGGCCAGTCAGCAGGATCTATACATACACTCTTTATTTCTGATCCACGAACCCCTGCGAGGTAAAGGCAACAGGAGCAGTGCTTAGTGCAGCAGCAGGACTATTCAGATCCTGTGAGGTTGAGTCCACAGGGGGAGCACTGTGTGGTGCTGTAGGAGCCCAAGGGTGGGATTTAAATATCCAAATGATGCATCTGAGGAGAAAAGAGAGAAATAACTCCATAAAGACAAAAAGAAGAAACATAAGAAATTTATGTTCACTGTTCTGTACACGTACAATACATTTCTGAGATGTAACTTGAATTAAATTAAAATGATCACAATGAGATGAAGTTAAATCAATTAAGCAATAAAGTTTAAAAGTATATGGAAATGCAATAAACTGTTTACAAACCTCCAAGTGATTGTTTTATTGATAAAACAAGTTACACCAGGATGGATTCTCTTGAGAGAGAAGGGATCAGCAGAGTCTGACAGCACTTGAAGAGCAATATATAACATCTCTAGAAGGGATTATCTAATGCATACCATAAATTAAATATTTGTATTTGTTAAAAGAAAATCATGGACTACTTTGTGTTGGTTTATCCCATAAATCTTGATTAAATACTTAGTTTGTGACTATAACATGTCAAAACGGGGAAAAGCTGAATGAACCATATATTTTTACAAACCACAGCACATATACCGCTCCTACATTGCAGTAATTGGGGGCCTCTGTCTGTTGAATCACCCTGTGTGTAGTGAAACTAAAAATGCATCTAAAAATTTTGTATTTTTGTTGAACATTCATCAGGGCACAGCTTTGCCCTGCTGGCTGAAAAATATAACCGTGCTTTCTTTCAACGGAAGTAATAAGAGTTAAGTTGCCAAATTGTCCATTTACCTGTAGCTGCTGTTGCTGCTGCAAGACTCTAATAGGAATAGGAAAAAGTAACAGTGCTGAGAGATGAATTTTGAGGATGGCATTAGTTAATTAGACACTTATGGACTTGGAACTTGAAAACGTGATATTTCTTGGGGTGATTCCACACATAGCCAAACATCAGTTTGTATATCTCAAGAAATAGATGAAGTACTGTACTGAATTTATGTTTGTCATTTTTTTGTTTGTTTTTTTTTTTAAAGAAAAGAAAACAATTATAATAAAACATAAGAAGTATAAAACTTTAAAAAATCAAGACATGCTTTATGAAATTGTGAAAAATTCTGACTTTTTGCCTTTTATTTTTCCTTTCCTCTTCTCTCAATGTCAGACCCACCAGATTACCTTGCCGTCGTTCCACCCTCGAACACCCAAACGGAATTGAGGGGAGCCAAGAGGAACCGGAACAATTTGGCTTGATAGCACACCCTCTGCTCAACATTGCTAAGCGACCACCGTGAACTCAATTTCTTGAGCCTTCCCTTACCTAGAGGGTAGAGCTGCTGCGTGAGAGAATGTCCATCTGTACTCTTGTGCCCGTGTGTGAGTCTGCATGGATTGCAGATCCATCTCTCAGGTGAATCATCCCAAAATCTGTCCTAGTTATGCTCTGTTAGGATTTGGTCCACACTTGTGCAGAGTGTGTGCATATTCAGCTTGAAATAAAGGTCTCTGGCCCAAGTGGAAACCTCAGCTGTGGACAGTCACAGTCACATTACCAATAAATGACATATGATGGAGCATTTTACCATGGTAGCTTATGTGCGTGTGCACATAAGCATATAAGCTTATGTGCACACTCTTGTATCCATGAGTTTTTCATGTAAAAAAATTATAATGAGCCTCCTTTTAGCACTTGATCTTTGCTTTCCTCCCACTGATTTAGCTTCATTGGCACTGTGTAGCTGAATATGGCAATCAAACACGGAAATGTAACTTTATTGGACTGGCTAATAATTTCCTCCTGACTGCCAGGAAACAGTTGGCTTATTCAGCTCTGGCTAACTCTTGCTTGAATTGTGCTGGATCTGACTGAATTAGATGATGTTTTGCATTCAAGTACATAGACATATACACACACAAGCAGAAAAAAATAAGCAGAAAGACTAACTAACAGAGACAGACCCACAAAATAGAGAAAGGGGGATATTCTCTACTCTGGGCTTTAAAATTCATTGTTCAGTCTAGCAAATCAAAAGTTACTCTTTTTTATTATAGTGCAAAATATGATATTAGAAAATCTTGTATTTGTTTAGAATTTTCAGTTATAACAGAAAAATCAAGAGACTGCAAAGCATTCTTGTAGATTCACATTCTATAGCCATAAACACACAATACCGTAATGCACCTTGAAATTTTTTGGGTAGTTTGTCATATTACAACTACAAACTCAATTATATATTTTTGGTATTGTATATCATAGACTTACACAAAGTAATGCATAACTGTGAAGTGAAAGGAAAATAAAAGATGGTGTTATTTCTTTCTATGAATAATAATCTAGACTAACTAACAGTCAAGATAACACTCCAAGTCTCAGTACTGTGGTGAGCACAAAAACTGGAGTCTAAGGCATTAAAGCAGTTAGTCAACATTAGAATCAATTAGGAAGCTGTTGAATCAAAGCTTTTTCAATAATTTTTGCTGATACATGTAATGATGGATATTGGCCTATAATTCTGAAGTAGTGACTTGTCCAGATTGTACTCTTTTTATCAGTGGTTTTAGTTGTACTGTGATCAAATTTGAAAAGATGAATGGGATGTTAATATTTTCGCAAAACACGCCTTGTATTGTCAAATAAACAATGCTATCTTAAAAAAAACATGAAAAAACAACATAGGTTGAGCTACCATTCATAAAACCTTCAGCAATTGGATTTGCTTATTCAAAAAAAAAAAAAACATTGCTACTGATATGTGTTTATCCCTTAAATAAATGGAAAAAATCTATTGAACCACTAGTGAGACATGATGTGACATTTCATGCTCAACATAACATACTATACAGGAATAGGACTTTGACCTTTTTAAGTTTAAATTTATGAATCAAAGTGCTACGTGCTCACACAAACAAGCACAGTCTCTCTGTCTCTCCCACTGCTTACAATTCAGTATGCTCCTCAAGTAGCATGGTTATTATTCTGATCCTACAAAGCCACACTCAACCCAAAACAACAGTTGGAAAATTCAAATGTCACTTTCTTCTTATTTTCACTCAGACATTGTTAATTATAAGAGTCACCAAAGGTATCTGTAGCACAGAGAAATATCCAGCATGAAGAACAAAAATTGTGATTTTCTGTATATAATTGTATTATCTTTTTCAGACGATGAAAGAACCATAGTATTGTCAAAATGCACCAAAAGTGCAATATGGCAGGATGGCCTGAACATTTGCCCAAGCAAAATTCACCCTTTTCCTTGTCAAATCCCCAGATAATCTAGAGAAAAAAACCTGGCTCTTTACCTTGAACTAAGATGCATCAAAATGCATGCCAAAACATTAATAGGTCTGTGCCACTTCATTGTCTTTTTCTTAAAAGCTGGAAGGCTTAGACTTACAAATAATTAACCATGATCTTGGTCTTTGATGTGTTTAGAACATGGCACTTGGCAATACTCCAATTACCAAAGGCTGTCACCATGTCCCTACCCTGTCTCTGCTGTCTATCTCATACACATCAGAACGGCTCATTAGGCTATTTCTGGACTTAGCATGAGTCAGTATTAGACCTTATATCAGCTCTGTATGGGGTGAACAGAGAGAAACAATGACATACTCTTGTGGAGTCCCAGTACAATTCATTGGTGCTACAGAAAAAGAATAGGGACTTCTTTGTGTCAATGGGTAACTTCTCATAGGAATGAACAGAAGTCTGGCGTGCACCCCCTCATGCCTGGTTCAATGCATCAACTCAACATAGCTTGAAGCAGTCCTTACTATGATGTGAACAAAGTGAGTAGAGATTATGGTTGTACTAACCCTAATAGCCCTTTTCAAGAATAAGTATATAAAAATAATACATTCACAAGATAATTTCTCCAGATCACAGGTTTTATTAGTGCAGAACAGTGCCTCTCCCAGCACAAGCCATGTACTGCATGATTCAGAACACGATCCATTCACACTGTGACACAGAGCCACTCCAGTGTCGCTCACTCTTTTTCCCCAAGCTACCACCCATCTGTCAAGCACATAAAAACAAACGGACACTGTCCCCTTATTGCATTATATAAATCATGATATAAGCCTATGTGCTCGTCTCAGGAAATAGATAGTGGAAATGTCCAGAATTGCACAGTGAGCGACTCGCATACTGGGCTGCGGCACAATGGAACAGCGTTATGCTAAGGCCCTCTCAGACGTTTGCATATGTAATTGTTATTAGACAGTGAAGTAATTTTTAGCATGTGGCTAGATAGGAGTGAGTCAGGCAATTGGAGTGAAGGCACACAGTTTTTTGACCGTGACATTGGTATTATACTTTTACTCTTTATTGTTTTGTGGATAAATTACATCTGTATCGTTTTTACTTTTGGAGTACGTAGTTTAACTTTATCAAGTGGATTCAGTTTGTGTTTTGTCATCAAGTAGTTTGAAGGGAGATATGGAGAGCCTCAAGTTTTATTGAGGAGCCTACAGTTAGCAAAATAATTATTTAACTTGGAGCTAAATATTTTGTCTTAAAGCAAAAAATATTTAGCTCAGGTTTAACCCTTTAGTTGAAAACTAAATATTTAGCTTACTATTACATAGAAATATTTTATCTATAACTGCTTATTTAGTTTGTTATTTAAATATTTCATTTGAAACTTACATTCATAAGCATAGGAATAAAATGGGGAAATTCTGCCTTTAAAAAATGAACACACAAATTTTCTCAATGACTGGCTAAATAAACCAAATTATTTCTGTAAATTTTTTACTGTGTAACTTTACAAATGGTCCACATAAGAGCATAGTAATGTTTTACTGTTTCAAGGCTGAAAAATGTTGAAGATCCCCAGGAAAGACTATACTGCATATTGAAGATTCAAACTGTGAGACTGAATAGCATCCAGACAATCCATCAGTACAGTTTTTTACGCCTCTGAATTGATGTGGAATAGTGCCATTCTCATTAACAAAAGCTCAATCCCTACCGTCTTAGTATGCAGAGTTGGGTCTAGGAACACTTTCCGAGTGAGTGGTACTGAAACAATCGGTATGCCACTCTAATCTCAACACTGCTGCTGAGCTTTGGATCTGGTTGTATTTGGCAGACAGTCTCCCCTTGTGGTGTGGCAGGCTGCAATAGCTCTGGTCTTTGTAGTACTTCATGGTTGCCAAAATCTAGAGGAAAGGTCATTTATACCGCTGACACAGTGGGAGAAAAACACTCAGGTGTCTGCAAGGGAAGCCAACCTCATACTTCAGTTGCTGGCACTTTGTATTGTTGACACACAATTCCTTCCTCTTGGTTTGCTGTCTTAGCTGGAGCTGAACATTTTAGTGTGGCCATTACCTGTCTGTATTTGCCTCTAATGCTCTATCTAAACAGATCTTTTCTCCCAGTTTTGCTTTTGCAATTTAGCGGCAGGGCATTTGTGTGGACAGGAGTTCTAATCTAAACCGCTGCCTCAGACCTATTTCCGGTCAAACCCAACTTGAGGAGGTCATGTTGGAATGTAAGTTCTTCAAAAAGCGCCTCTTCAACAAGAATGCCTGAGAAGTAATTGAATTGTGGTCAACTCTCCACTAATGTTCGCAGCGACACACAACAATGGAGAACCTCCAGGTTCTGGTTCTGATGGATTCAAATGAACCCAGATTTTAATTTTGAAATTCATTGCTAGGCCCAATAAAGACTCAGATGAGCTTATTGTGTTTGATACACATAAATATGAAACTTTCTGGCACCTTTTTTTTAAATGTGCAACCTTTTGGATTTTGTTAATCAAGTCAAAATCAGTCAAAAGATGAAAGTCAATAGCTATGCATTAACTTTATTATTTTTATTATTATTTTGTTTGTTTTGTTTAATCCATACAACAACAAAAATTCACATCAAATCTTTATGTAGTTGTGGTGGCTTGACACTGCCCCACACGTATCTCTCTTCCTAATTTCTGCATGTTTTTAAAAGACATGAGCGCTTCTCTGTAAGGAGCAGGTCTTTGAATTACTAAAATGTTTTTAAATAAATCAGTTTTTGTGTTTAGAGAATAAACCCCAATAAGCACTGTGCCACCTGGATGTCTGAATAAATCTTCATAGACATGCAACAAGAAACTAGACCTAACTTTCAGCAAAAAATTACTTATTACCTACAAACCGAATTATATTTCGGTATGTGTCTTTGTTCTAATCAATAAGTTTAGAGGCAACTGGCTACTGCTTAACATGTACTGTACAAGCATTTTTACTCTTCTGAATGTTATTATAGCTGAACAAAGAGAGACTTTTACAGTTTATGTGTATTTGCATGATCCCCATTTCTAGCTAAAATAGAAAACACAGTTTTTATTCTTTTTTCTTCTAAATGGATCACTGTTTCTTTTGATCCATATTTTTCCTTTTTGTTTTTGTGAATTGTTAGGTGAACCCAGACAGAGACACAGGGATAAAAGAAAATTTGGGTATAAAAGGTGTTGTGATTTATGTAGTGCCCCGCCTTGCTCCATCTGAGCCAAAGTGCTGGGCCCTCGGCTTGGCAACATGTGTCAGACCACATTAGGAAGACCAGTGAACAATGGACTCGGCCAGGAACAGGTGGTGGTTTCTTGCAACTCTGAGAGATGGATGTGCATTAATGGTTGTGTGTGCGCGTGTGTTTGTGTGACAGGGAGTGAGAGGAAGATGGGTCTATCTGCCATCTGGAGCACTGAGAAAATCCCAGGTGAGGCGGAAACTCGAATGTGCTGTTTCTATCAGTTCACTGACTGGCCTCTCTCCTGGATCCAAACACTTTTTAAAGATGACCCCCCCTGGTTCCTTGCTATGCCTCCAGTGAAGGCACACACCAATTTGAGAGTGTGAAATGAGCCATTACAAGGTGTGCTGCTCAAGGCTGTGCAACTCTTACAGACTAAGCAAAAATAAAATCAACATGCCAAGACATGCCAACTGTATTCCTATAATTTCTCATATCAACTTATTCAAAGCATTTTTGAACATTTATTAAATGTATGGCAGATCATGAACCCAAATTTATGTTACTGCTGGCATTGCAATGTAGAAAACTAAATCCAGCTTTGTAGGAAAATCTTTAGTTTGTGCAGTGCAAAATAATTTTCATAGTACAACAATTCAGGGGCAAGTTTGATTGTGTGTCATCTTTGATTATCGATTTCCTCAATTAATTTGTTTTGAAATCACAAAGATTGACTGTATGAATGTGCCATAGGTTTTGTAATATTGTGGCTGTAACCCAACTATGGGAAATTTGAAGCAGAAATGTAAGACATCATAGAAGAAAATAGAATAGAAGCCTTTTTTGTCCCAGGAGAAATTCAGGTATAAATCTTGACTGCATCTGAATAATTTTCCATTACTCTTGAGGGTGTTGTTTGCTACTGGTACCTTTAATTGAGAGAATGCGGGTGCATGCATCTGAAAACATGCCACTGGCTTGAATCACCTGGGAAACATCTGCCCTATACATCCAAGAATATTTGTAATAAACAAGAATGCAGTTTTGCACAGTATTGATCTAAAGTTTAAAAAAACTAGATGACAGCTTTCAGCTGACGGTTGAGATATATTTTACTGTAAAATGATGACTTAATTAAAACATACCTGTCATATGTGTCGAGCTAGATGTTTAAATTACAGGAGCATAATACTGTGGATGACTCTGTGTTTCCTTTGTGTTTGACGGAAGATGTTTTCACTTCAAAGCAGTGTGTGTGAACTGGAGCTTGTATCAATTATTAGCTCAAGTAGGCAACTTTAAAGTAGGCAACATGAAAAATGTAATTTTATGAATAATGTATAGGCTGAATTTGTAAATAATCACTCATAAGGTTCAATCTAAAAGAAAGAACTTGTGCCTTCATCATAGAAACATAATGTAAGAGATTAAACATACTGTGAAACGATATATAATTGTCAAATTATTACATAAAAATTTATTCCATAACATAGGTTGTTTTTCCAGTCATAGCAAGTCACATTTTTAAAAACGCCTTACTGTTGCGTAGGGCCTCTGATTACTGAGCTTCTGATATTTCCTGTGAGATTAGTTTTCTGATGTTTGACATTCATTTATATGTACAACAGAGAACAGAGAACTAATGTAAGTTCTCTGTTGCAGTTTTGTAAGCTCTTTTACTTCTACCATATTTCCCTGATGAAATTACAAAGGTTGTGTAGCAAATGGTTCAATGCACAAAATGTTACTAAAGTTGGCAGTTTTTAAAAGAAAAGCCTTCTGTGTAAAACATTCTTCCCTTTCTGTTTTTAGAAGCACTTTGGCTGTTTTTTATCTGTGATTAGAACCAGAATACATCAAACTAGTAATTTTTTTTTTCTCTGATGGGTCCTGCATTTTAAATACAATTAAACACTCGATGGATACTGTAGTGAGTGCCTGGCACCTGCTTTTACTGAGCAGATTTACAGTCTGTTAACTGAGGAAAATGTTGTTCTTTTAAAACAATGGATCTAGTTTAATTGTAAGACATTCCTAAAATAATGCCGAAACAATTCAAATCAAAGCTTTTAATTGCTGAAGACATGTACTTCATTATACCTTTCAGTCTGTAAAAGAGCAAAGATGAATATGCTTATTTAAGCTAAAGATGGTAGTTGGTGTCCCAAAATGTATTCTGACAACATTTCAGTTTGAAAACATTCAGGTGATGTATGATTCATTGCATTGTATCGTCTATAGTAGGAAGCATTTTCAAACTGCTGATTTTGAGCAAGGGGTTTGTCATCATTATAGCTGTTGCACATTTCCCATCCATTGTGAAGATTTACTTAAAGCTTTGGATCAGAGCCATTGTACATGTCCAAGAAAATGTACCATTTTGACCTGTGCAGTTTTGAACAATATTGTTCCGGGTAGCACACTTAGTTTGGAGTCAACGATTTCCATTTCACCTTTCTAAAATATGACTATGCATCTGTTTGGCAAATATGAATATTTCATACACATATGTATTTATTGTTAACCCTCTTTTGTTCATTTATATTACACAAATTCTGTGACGTAGCGAATAAATTCATCAAATAAAAGAGGTTGTGTTTGGTATTGACGATTACTTCCATCAAGCAGATTTATTAACACCTGATTGTTCATATGCTTAGATTGGCCTATAATTGGCATAAATGCACATAATTTTAGAAAGCACTTCTGGAACTTGTTATAAGATTATTTATACAATCCACTCTATACCAAACTTTAATAAATGAGTTTTGCATGAATCTAACAAAGCTAAAAAAAAAGACACATGAACAAATATTTAAAAGCACAAAACATGATGGTTGAGAATTAAACATTTCATCATACTATTACATCATGCTATGTTTATTTTATTACAATATCTAGCAGTGATTTAATATTTTCAAAAGGATGCATATTGTAGCCTGTATAAAATAATCTCGCAGGAAAACACAGGGCATAGTGTCTAGGTGTTTTCGGAATAGCTCCTACTCAGAATATAAGAGCTTCATCACAACAAAGCCACACTGGCAGAATCTGTCTCTGTGTTGTGTTGTCTATTTGCCATTAGAGGTTGTGTGCAGCAGTGTCATTGTTTGTTCAGACTTCGTAAATTCTCCTTCATACCTTTTCTTTGTGTCATGATGTTTTCCATCAAGGTGAAGGAAAAGTGCTCTGGGAGAGACAAACAACATTAATCTCGTCTCTTGTTTTGTAGTACTATACTTTCATGTATTCTAGTCTGATTTGCTTTCAATTTGTCTTCCCCTTCCCACCAACATTACCTCATGAGTAGTCAGTTTTAGTTATATTCATATATTCCGGATACACTATATAGATTCTGCTGTCTATTTGTTCACATTCTCACTCTATCCAAACTCTGACTCTTCTTTACTATCTATAAACTTTGATGTTGTTTGTGAACTTTTAATATTAAAAAAAAAATAAATATTGAATTGCATATAAACACTCATATAAGCCTTCTTCTACTTATTTTCATATCCAGTGTCGACTATTGGCACACTGTATATTACAAGAAAATTCCCCCTACAGGAATTGTGGCAAAAAAAATTGTTTCATAAAACTTTCAAAAGTTTTGTGTTCTTTCTGATTAACAAGATTTGAATCGACATCAGGGCAAGTTAAGCTTTCGCTTAAGATGTAGAGGTTAAGGTAGAGCCAATTTCCAGCTGGAAAAAGGCAATTATCATCCATCCATCCATCCATCCATCCATCCATCCATCCATCCATCCATCCATCCATCCATCCATCCATCCATCCATCCATCCATCCATCCATCCATCCATCCATCCATCTTCCGATTAATCCAGGGTGGCTTCAGAAGGTATTTGAACCAGATGCCCGAATCACCTCAACAGGCTCCTCTCGATGTGGAAAAACAGTGACTCTACTCTCACTCCCTAAACTTTTCATCCTGTCTCTAAGGGAGAGCCTAGACAACCGCCAGAGGTAACTCATTTCGTCTGCTTTTATCCGCGATCTCATTATTTTGGTCACTATCTAAAAGATGGCTGTCCAAAATCTGACAACTCTAACCCAAAATGAGTCCAATTTACTTAAGCTTCTTGCCCAAGGTATAGTACAAGTATAGGGACCTGGTAGCCCTTTTTCTGGTCTGCCATTTGAGTTCTCAAGAGGTGGAAAGGTTCACCACCAACACTATTTATTTTGGGGTTGGTTGACTTCTTCAATTCTACCACCATGTCTTCCAGGGAGGAAGTCTGGGGACTTTGGGTAAGGCTCTCCAATCTCTGGCACTTATGAAGTAAAATATCATTAATTGAAGAATACACTTCATAAGTACTAACTTTTATTTATTTATATTTTTGGGAAATCTTAACCCTCCTGTTATGTTGCGGGTCAAATTGGGCCGTTTTAAAGTTTTTTTTTTTTTTTTTAATAGTTCAATTATAAAAATCACCCATTGGGAAAAAAAATCAAAATGTAATATACAATTTTTTACAAAACATCAATTTCAAGGAAATTATTGTTTTTTGTGTCTTTTTTCAGTGGACATAAAACATATTAATTCCATGTTGTCTGTCCAAATGAGTAAACAAGCTATTTGTCATTGATCCTTTGTGAGAAATAAAAAAAACATCATTGCACAAATATTGATTGAAATGGTTAGTATTGGAGTTAATAATCAGATACAAAAATGTTTTGGTTTCTGATACTATTGGATAATTAAACACTCTGTGGGTCAAATTGACCCACAAACATTATCACTATACCTCAGAAACGGGAGGGTTAAATATTATTTGCAAAAGCAGAATATCTTGTATCCACATCCGAAAACTGTAATTTTATTCTAATTTAAATGTAGAAGTAAAATGAAAACAGGAAAATGTATAGTACATTGGAAAAAGGGTGAAGCAAGCACTAATATTTTAAATAAAAAGTAATCCCTAACATACAAAAATAAAAATTCTTTTTGATTATTTAGAATAATCTAAATTAATTTCTAGTAGGTTTCTTGCAACTGTAGATGAAATTACTGTAAACAATACTATTAAATTGTTACGGTAAGTTTAAGTAGTTTCAGTACGTCTCTACATGGAGTTTTGGTTGCGCTCTTTACATTTCAAACCCACGTTGCACAATTTTTTCTTGTATCAGTGATGTTTTCACTTTAAAATCCTTATAGAGATATACTTAGGAAACTAGTCTGTGTTACTTCATCACAATGCTATGTAAAGCTATCAGTCATATTTCCAACAATTTACCAACGCAGGGACTAAATCATATTCAATAAAAAGAAATAATGTGGCATTTATCTACGTAATATTTTGAAGTTTATACTTATTTTTCTCTCACAGTTTGTCAAAAACATTTAAATGCGAAAAAGTGAAACAATCTCAATAACACATTAAGGTTTAGTGCCCGCTCACACCTGGAAGCATATCTGCATGCTTTCTATTTTGAATTTTGATCCCATTGTAAAATGTGAGAACACTGTAAAAAATGATCCACTTTTTTCAGTGAATGAGAAGTTATTTAATAAAGTAATGACAAAAGGACATGTATTGGAACATTTTGTTTGTAAAAGTTACCTATGAATTTCTTTTTTTTTTTTTTTTGTAGTCGACTGTAAGTATTTTAAGACTTGATGCAGATAATTACGTGATTGATTACACCCATGCTGAGTGGTTATTCAAATTCAGTAGAGACGTGGAGTCGTGGCATTTTATTCTCCCAAATCAGAGAAACTGCTTTTCATTTATCTATTTTATTGTGTACTCAAAATCTTATATTTTTATTTTTTTGTTTTTTGTTTTAACTTTTTTTTTGTTTGCAAAGTGATATCTTTTACAGCTTCTGAATTGAGCCGCTCCTCCATTTCCACCTACCCTTCACCAACTCCTGCCTAATCCCCATCACCATTGGTTTATTTTTCACGTCAGTCAAAGGAGTGTGGGCGGAACTCAAACAATCCACTCGTGCTCCAAGCACTGTGGACCGTGCGCCACGGCAGACCAAGACCAGTGCAGACAGATGTACGGGAACGGGAACGTTTATCCTGCTACCAGTGGAGCATTCTTATCAGCGCGTGCTGTCTAACGCTGATTTAAATATATATAGATTCCAGAGTTCCTCTTACTGAGCGCACTCATCTGTAGTGCATCCCCGACAACATCCACATTAGTGCTTTTTTTTATTTTCTTTTAGAGGAGCGAGAATTTACACCACAAGCCAAACAGCCTAGGGATTGTATACTGGGCTGTGTTAACCCCGTTTCCCAGACACACACAAAAGCCACGCTCCTGCAGGTCCACCTGGATAAGCTGAGGAAGCCGTCCGGTCTCGGTTTGAGGTCCAGGAGGGAGACGGAGTGGAGAAATTAGCGCGGAAGACAGGAACAACAAAGAAGCAGGCAGGATGAACCTCAAGAGTCATTTGATTTTCACTCTCTACACTATTTATGGGATTCTGCTGAAAGGTGAGTCTGGGACGCGTGGTGAGTGCGTGGAGTGTGTGTGCGCATCAGGTTTTCGTGTGTGCGTGTGTATGTTTCGGGCCAACTGTGATAGGAAGATAAGGAGGGGGCAAAACGCGCTGCCACACGCGGGTCCTGGCAGACCGGTGATGAGCTGAGCCTTCTCTCTTTCTCTTACACGCGCGTGCACGGGCGCGTGCACACCAACACACGGTGTTTTCTGCTTTTTCTTTTTCTCATTGAAAACACACACGTGTGTTTGTGCGTGCTGTCTGTAGACGTTAGAGATGCAACACAGCCAGAGGGCAGCTTATGTCCCGTCACGTTTTGAAGTCCGTTCATATTGATGCATATCCGTTCGTTTTGATGCGTGAATAATTGAATAAACAGAAACCCTGGAAACTGACGTGCCGGACAGGGCGTTTTGTGCGCCTACGGTATCCTGTTCTGTGTGTGCAAGCTGGTAATGAAAACAGACACACCTCACAATGAAATCTCCAACCCCGCGGGTGTTTTTGACTTGCTGCTCCGAGATGAGCCCCGGAGTCACTGGAAGCCTTTTTACGCGCTCTTATCTGCTTGGATTCCTGGATTAAGGAAGAAGCAACCTTTGAAATATACTCTTATTCATGAGTGAGATTTATGTCACTTCCTTCTCGGGAAGCTCTGACAGCAAACTAACACACACACTAAACTCCAACAGTTCCATGAGACTGCTCCCTTTTCAATCTATTCAATAGAAATGATAATATAAATATGCCTCAGACTGAGCATCACTTAGCTCTTATTAAACATGCTGTGCTACTGTTTACTGTGTCTGAGACTTAAAGATCGAAAGGGATTTTAAAAGGATTTGCTGATATTGTGAGTGACATTCTGAACTCCTATATCCTGGTTTCAATAAATCTTCCTATAAACAGCTCCCAGCTTTTAGAACAGCAGGTGATCCAACTGTAAACAGGAGGGGTGAGGGAAGGGCTAGGGCATGAAATCAGGGGGGACAAGGTCACTGTTACTGATCCGCACAATTAACTTATTAACTTTGCATAGCTGTTCGTGAAATGGCTCAATGCCTTTTATTGTCACACTGAAGCAGTGATTGATTGAATAGACACAGAAGGACGTGAATGAAAAAGTGTGCATGTTATTGTTAGGTATTAGGTATATATATGTGGTTTCTCTATAAACAGTTGATAGGATAACAAATTACAAGTTTGTGAACACAAACTTACATTTTTGCACTGCTATGCCTTAAAATAGTCAATATTTTATTCTTAAGTTAGTGCTGGGAGGCCTGAAAGTGTTGAAGAGGGAGCAGAGAGTTCCAGAATATGGTGTACCAAACAACAGTGTTAGTTAGAATTTTATTTTTTATTTAAAGGATTCTAGCCACACAAAGGTATCCAAATATGAAGATATAGATGCATAGAGAGGTGTGGTTTCAAATTATCCACCAAACAATTAAAGCTCTTTCCATGAGATGCCAGAGAAACTGCTGGCATAATCAAAGTTTTCTTTAGTCATGTGGAGCATAGAGTAAGACAAGGCTCCTCTTCCCCACAAAATATTATGTGGACTGTTGGTCAGCTGGCTAAAAAAGTCTGATACTGTTTTCTTGTTTACAAGACATCTACATTTTGCTAATGTGAATTATTTCCATTTGCTATAAACAGAGATGGCTCCTTCACTAGTCTTATTAAGGTACCCATGATTTAAAACTGTAGTTGGCACGCAACAAGTAATCGAAACGTAATACTTTTTAGAGCTTTATAGCAGTCTATAGCAAAATGAGCTGGAGAACATGGATGGGGAGAAAGATGTTTGATTTTTGATCTTGGACTTGTTAACTTCACAACTTGACTTCTGACAAGTAGATGGATCCTAGTAGCATGTCAGGTTATAATATCCTAAGTTTATGTCCTGCTTACTCTAAAATCATATCAACATGCTGAGTATTTAAATCATTGTATCATGAATTTAGTAACATGAAAGACTAATTATCATCGTCTTGACTTCAACCACTGTTCTGCAAGGGAGAAATGGGAAGCGCCATATGAGAGTTCATCTGTGCTTGATTCTCTTGATCATTTGTTGTAGCCACTTTGAAGTGTATGTGTGTGTTTGTGTGTAAATGAGACAAAAGATCAGCCCTTTCTTTAGTAACCCGACATGATTGAGGCCATTCTTCATTTAAAGAATTGGTGTGTAATTAGCTATCTTAGGGTGTATCTAACAGCTTCCACTGCAGTATTTATTGATGTTCACAACCCTGTCTTCTCATTTCCACTCTCTTCACACACTTGTTAGAAGTGTGTGGGTGTGTATAATGCATGTACGAATGTATGCGAACATTCCTTCAGATGTGCACTCTGTTTGTATAGCTTATGTTTGAAGAGGCCACGTTGAAGGCATAACACACAAAATCACGCTGGTTTCTCTGCCTCCCTTGTCTTTACCCTGAAGAGGATAATACCAGGCTGCCTGATTTGAACAGTCATCTCTTGGTGCAAGACCTATTATTGCACAGGTTCAACTCAGCAGGTAGGTCAGCCTCTTTCCGAATAAGGTCTATCAAGGAAAAGACATGGCCTATCCTCACACTCTGTAAATGACAGCTGTTTCAGCCTGTTTGGCCTTGAGCCAGCTGGCATTGAGAGATCCAAAGGCAAATCTCTGTCGTAGAGCAGACCTGCACTGCTATATAGCGCCAGTGTGAGCTGTTGTGATGGAGGTCGTTGTTTACCAACAGCTCGAGTTGTTAACATATTATCCAGTGTGTCTCGTGTGCCCATGCCGTAGCCAGAGAAAACAGCCTGTTATGCAAATGGACTTCTTACGTAAGCGCTCAGGGCTGAGCAGCGAGCAAGGGGAAGTGGAGGCAGAGAGACACAAAGAAAGAAGTAGGGAAATGTTCAAGAATGGAGGAGTTGATGGAAACGTAATGTGGGAGCAGAGGTGTGGAGGAGGAATGTACAGTCTTCTCAACTAGAGTGTTTGGTGTGTGTGTGTGAGAGAGAGCAAAGGATGTGCACTGCTTGTTTGCTCTATGGATGCTTGTTTATCACCGCTGCTCTGTCTGTTTTCTGTCGCTTTGCCTGCTTGGCAGTCGGTTGCTCTGAACTCTGATCTTGCTAGCCTAAATACAAACTCCCGCTGAGGGATGTGTTTATTCCTGCAGTGAGACTAAGCTGGTGAAGGCTGACCCTCCATCTCTCTGTACTTCCGTCCATTCCTCCCTTGCTTCATCCTCCCATCCTGGTGTGGAGCTTTGTAGCACAGCAGCGTGGGAAAGCTACTGATAACAAGCAGCCTTGTGTGTGTGTGTGTGTGCATGTTTGCAGAGCTACTGATTACACAGGAGAAACAAGATGTTCCCTTTTTCTTGCTTACTTGCAATTTCCCTCTCCCTTTTTGTCTCTCTCTCTTTGCATCTGTCCATTTTCATAGACACCACATGTGTCCTGCACCTTATACATATACCACAAAGCTTTGCTGTATTGGGAATCATCTGGCTCAGTTTGCATCACACAGACATACACAGGTGAAGTTCCACCGTGGGTTCACTGCAACTCTGCCAAGGGATTTCCCATGATCAAAGCCAGTCTTTTGTTAGTCCAGGTGTTAAAAAAGTTAAAACAGAAAGAAGGCGGAGGAGGGTTGAGGGAAATGTGGTCGGATCCAAAGCTTACATACTTTATGTGTTAAACCAGAATGGCTCTAAAAAGAAAAAAATGATAGCAGCATTTTTGCTTTATGCACAAGGTAGCTGGTCCAGCTGGGCAAATTTGCTACCAAATGCACAGTTATGATAGGTTAAGACTCTTCTTCTGTGTAGACTTTTTGGTTTCGAAGGTAGAATTTCAATAATAAAACAAGGCTGTGGGAATGTTTTAAGCATTTCTGTATCTGAAAAATTGAAATGAAGCATTATGGACTAAAAGTAGTTAGTTTTATGTTAGTCAGAGGTGGTTTCTCATATGGGTAAATGTCCATGGCAGAATCTTATTATAGCTATCCATAATAACCCAATCTGCTTTTATTTAAATAAGAAAAGCACTAATTAATACATTGCTGCTGCTAAAATAATGTGTTAAATTGATTATTAGAATTATAAAAATGTTGTCACACCTGTATTTCATATTTTGATAAGTACTTAACGGTTGTAAATGTCAACAGAATTAACTTTCTGCAAAAAATGGAATTTGAATAGAAAAGAATGATCCCTTTATCTATCCTCAAAGACAAGTAATTACTTTTGATATTAAAATTTTAATTAATCATAGAGTTGACATTTTAAGTCATCCTTAGCATTTCATATTTACTATCAACAATGTTATAGAGGCTTGCATTGCTAAAATATCTGTTGCATTAACCCTGAAATTACCTACAATCCGCAACACAGATTATAGCTTTCAACATTGGCCGAAGGATAGCCAATGTTTATATATAGAGGCTGTAAGGGTTGGACCAATGGAAAACAAATGGGCTCCAGAGGGGATTTTCTATTTTTTACACAATACCTCATTGTAATTTTGTATAAATATTTGATTCAGGCAAATTATTGGTTAAAGGGTGATCCTTAATGCATCTAGATGTATCATAATTTTAACTGATATTCTCAATATTTACAATAAATACCAATATTGGGTTCCAGTTTTTCTAAGTACAGGTTGCTTTATGTTAACCAAAGCAGTGAAATACAAAAAGCTAACAGTGAAACCCATCAAGTACAGATCCAGCCTGAGCAAAATCCATATGGCGTCAGTGACAAGTGTTGCCTGAAATACTCCCTGATAGAATTTAAAAGCAAACAGCAGCCTAAAGCAAGCTCACTGTAAAACGTTCAGTCTTCCTGTCGTTTGCTTAAAGTCGTTTGCAAACTGAATGGAACGGCAAACATTTCGATGGGCCTTGGCATGTAGCTTTTGAGGATTCCATGTTTGAACACAAATGCATCAGCATTAAATAAATTATTCTTTTGAACTGAAAGGAGCACTGCTAACTTTTACTGATCCACAGCCACATGTCTCCTCAAAGAAATACATGGTCAAGAATGAATTATGTTTTTGTTTTTTGTTTTTTTTTTTTCTTGCAGATGTCAAGTGTACAAGTCACTAAAATGACTGTCTTGTCAGGTATAAATTCAAGAAGAGCGTTATTTTATCCGAAACGGCAAACTATTGTGGAATAATACACTGTTAGTGCCTTGAGCTAATGGCTTCCTACTGGTTACGATCACGCAACATGTCAAGCATATGTCTTTTTGCAGAAGATTCAGGTTGAATAAATGTCAATTTTTTTTTTATTATTTTGGCACCAAGTGTTTGTGTTATATTTTTTAAGGCACAGTGTTATTTAGTCAGCCCAGAGCAAGAGGCAGAGATCAAATGGGCCTCCCACAGAGAATGGTGAGAACGTAAGCCCACAGGTGGATTCTACTGCGCCAGCATCATCAACAGACTGCATGTTTACACCCTTAGTAGACACCCAGCAGGTGAAAGAAACGCACAAGCTCAACTAACATAACAGCACTTTTTACATGTACCTATGTGTACAAGGCAAAATGTAGAGCAATGTTCAATATTTTAGGTGATGTGTTCTTCACTGACAAGCATGGAAGTTCATTGCAGTTCATTTGATGTCCATCCATCCAACACGCTATCCTTGCAGGGTGCCTATAGAGAACCCACGCATATACATGCAAAACATTCAAACTTCATGTAGAAAGACCACAGGCCGGGACTTGACCTTGCTGCAAGGCAACCAACTGTGCCATTGTGTAGTAAATAGTTTTATGTGTGGCTAATAATTACTGCCACTTCTTGTAAAACATATTTGTATCCCATAAGGTGTGTTTACACTTCAGGAACCTTTTTATGAATTTAGGTAGTTTTCTTAAGTAGTGTTCCTCCCTCCTAGCAGCTTAACTACAGGAACTGGAGACACATTTCACAAAAACAAAGATCAATTCTGACACAGGTCCTTCTAGGAGGTTACGACTTTTTGATGGAGTCTGAACTAAAAGAAAAGAGGATGCTGAACATTTCTCATTGGTTAAATATTCCCAGCTTGTTATTCCAAGAACAACAGCGACAGATGAGTTTTCCACAAAAACAGACAGCAACAAACCTTTGTGTTGCACCGCTAACCGGTATGTGCACATCTACGCATAAACGCTGTAAATTTCACAGGCACAAATTACACTTTGCTTGGCTGGATGAGGTCAAGTGACGGTTGCCTCATCGCACAAGTTCCATCAGAAAATAATGGAGACGGGAATTTCTAAATTAAATTTTTAAAACAAAATAATTTCCTTTCATCCTTCCTGAATAAAAACCTGGAAAACTGAAGACCTTCACATATGTTTTATCAACTAATTAGCTTCTTTTAGTTAAAACAATATAGACAACTATTAGGCCTACATAATAAAGTATAGTTCACTGCTTGGTATATCTTGACACACGTAACTGGATTGTGCCTAATCCAAATTAGTAGATAAAGCAAAAAGGCCTGTATAAAAGTTATCTGGAAGATTAATTATTGCATGGCATAGTCAAAGATTGACTTAGCAATATTTTATACTTTTTACCTAAAGGTTGTGCAGAACGACTTGCATTCAACTGAGGACGATTCTTGAGACATAATAGTTTGGGATTTCACTGTTTACATCCTGGGATCCTTTTATACTTGCATTCAACCTAGGGTGCCAAAACATTTGGTTATGTCCCTATGTGTGGTGTGAGTGAGCCTGTGTGCACAGATGCATGCATATGTGATGTCTGCATTAGTATTGAATTCCAAAAGGATTAGACTGGCTAATCTTAAACTCCAGTCTTTGACAAGCCATGTGTCACTAATCTCAAACACTCTTTGAGAAAAAGACACAAACACAATCAAGGTTTGGATTAAAGCTCTCTGTAAACACAAGGCTGTATTCCTTTCACATTGAGAGGGAAAATTGTTTGAATTTAAAATAGAGGAGACAAAGAAACTGAAAAAGATATAATTCCATACTTATAGAAACACTGTACTCTATGCTTAGAAATAGTTCATAATCAGAAGTAGGTTGATTTGATGTCCTATTAAGTGGAGCTAATTTATTTTCCAGGTTCCTTGTCTTAACAGCCTCTTGCCCAGACAAAGTTCTTTTTATGGCCTGCGCTTTTTCATCCCAAGGCTTCTTTTCATACAGTTCCCTGAGGCTGGACTTTGGAGACTTGGCCGTACATGTTCAATCATTTTTTTTCCCAGCAGAAATAAAGATATGGACAGCAGTGACTTTACCTGCTCTGGTCCTTAGCCCCGGCTCTGTTATTGTTTGGGGACTTTGCGTCTCTGCTTGATAGAAATGAATTAATTCAAAATTATGTGTATCTGTATAATGTACATCAATGTTCCTGTACACAGAACCATTTTGTGTTTGTTGCTACAGGAAAAAGGAGAAGAAATATACTGACCGTTGAACAAACTAGCCAAAAACCGCAGAGAAAAACAGTTTTGTTTTTGTTGGTGTTTTGTTGATCCAGATCAATTGTATCTTTTTTCAATAGTTCACAGAAAAACATTCTATATATAACACATATAAATTACTGTTTATTAATGCTCAGTTTAGTTTGTTGACTTTAAGCTAAGTAACAAATACCATGCTGCTCAAGAAAAACAACAAAAAAGTTGATTTGCAAATTGATGCATACACAGAGAAAATCTTGTACATACAGAGTAGTCTTCTTTAGTTGTCTTATTTTGTTGTCAGTGTTTGTCACACTTAATTGATAAGTCAAATTCCACGCAAATTAGATTAGGTGTGCCATGAAAGATCTATCTCGATAAATAGAATTTCCAAAAATTAGACTTTTGGTAAATTTGTTATTCGGAAGTCTATTTGTTATTCAATATAAAAGTAAAGCTTATATACATTCATTACACACAACAGTATTATAATTTAAGAGTGTTTTTATTCATTTTGATTAATAATAGGACACTTATAAAATTAATCTTTGATCTCAAGGAGTTTTATCCTGGTTAAATAAATTTTGAAGAAGAAGAAAATTACATTGATCTTATATTTATTAAATCACCAAATTGAGTTTCACAGAAAAAAAACTACTTCATAAATGTCTTATGACCTACACACTCATGCAAAAGACTGGAGACTTGACAGCTGTCCAGCAGTCATCCACACCCTCCACAAAAGGTCATTATAAAAGAAGCTGGCGGTTGACACTGTGCACTGTACAAGCATAATAATGAAAAGTTGAACTGGAAAACTGTGTAAGAAAAACATACACAAGCAACATGGATAAATATAGTTTTAAGAAGAAACAAAACCCATTCAATAATTTGGGCCAGATTCAGAGACTGAAACCCCGTAGAGAATCTATGGAATATGATTAAAAGAAATGTAATAGTCTAATTTAGTCTTAAACAACATCTACAACAATGTAGATAAGGTAAAGGTATCTATTGAAACAGATTGTTTAAGATTTATCTTATTTATTTATTTCACCACTATATTGTAGCTTTAATCTCTTCTTCAAGAGTACATCTGCATGTACTAAGGTTGAATAACATATTTAAGTTTTGCTTCATTGCAGTGTTATAGGTCTTTATATCATCCAAACTATTGATTTGGTTCATAACTGCTTAACTTGCAGTTGTATAGTAACAAATACAGAATTATAGCACTACACTAATTGAAAAATAGGATTTATTGCATTCACAAATGCACAAGTATTCACGTTTTAGCTTTCAAAGGAAAGCTAAAGCTAATTGAAATATAATTCCCCAAAGACACATGCTTGTGTTAATTGGCTGTGTGTGGTTGTATTTGTGTGCACATAAGGGTGTATGTGCGTTTTCTGCTCATATTTGCCTGAAGTCAGTTTCTTGTCCCTTGTCTAATCATCAGCTTGAGGGTACAACCCTCTGCACAACTTAATTTGATCTTTGTAAGCTATTATACTCTTTTGCATGAGCACCATTTCTAAATATGTCTTATTTTGTAAAATTATTTAACTCAAATCCATTGATGTGGACTTGAATTCAAAGTCAAATGGTTTATTTACTTTAGGTATATCAAACTGTTTATTGTTGTATACCTTGAGACTGAGGTATATGCGGGAGTGCAGTAACTCATTAAATGTTTGTGTGGTCCATTAATTTCTGCCTGTGGGAAACTTAAGATATTACATTGTTTCTAGGCACTGAGCCTTAATTCTGGAAAGCCCAGGTGTGAAATTTCATCCATTTGGAACTCTGTAAGCCCATATTAACGCACACAAAACAAGCATTCTTTGTTTTGAAAATTGTAGAAACTGAGTGTCCAGAGGACAAAACAAATTGGCCTTGCTGCTTCACTACCTGCCCCTTCTTTTTAATTGTTGTAAATGCAGACATTCTGTATTTTTTTTTGTTTGTTTGTTTGTTTTCTTTTACTGGGTGAATGTAGTTTTCCTCCTTGCCTTGCCAAACCTTCTTAGGCATATATCTGTTTTCCACCAGCACAATACGGGATATGCTGCTCTATTCTTTTGTGATGTTGGGTAAAGGCAATGTGTGTTTGCTGATACAGACAGATCTTTTGAATAAAACACTTCAGTGTTGCATGACTACTAATAACAACGCTCTGTCACCTGTAAATATTACATTGAGCTTTTCCAATACTTAATTGCAAGTTATTTTTTTTATAATGGTAAAATCAAAAATGTGTCCCCACTAATGTGGTTCAACTGAAGGGGAGATTGTTTAATGGTTACAACAGTACATAAAAAAACTCTAGTAACTTGTGTGCTCTAGAATTTTCTGGAAAACTATAATTAGGATTCCACCCCTGCCCCCAACGTCCAGGTTGTGTGTTACATCCCTGCATTTGGTGTCAAACACTCCTCCTGCCACTCCACAACTCAGATGCGACTTTAGAAAATAACAAGCCCAAAGCCACTTATAATAATCAGACTTGGCGAGCGAAACTCAAAATAGTTCCTGTTTCTCCAGCAACAAAATGCGAATCTCCTCCTTCCCGCCATTGTTTATGTTTGCTGCATAGAAACAACATCGCATAGAAAAAAAAGAAAATTGTAACGCAAGTGATTTTGATAAGTAACTGTAATCTCACTACTGAACTTGAAATAGCAACACGTTAGATTACTCATTACTGAAAAAAGTAGTCCGATGTCAGTAACGCGTTACTGACATCATTGGGATTAAATCTTTGAAAATTAAGTTAGAAAAAACATTGAAATTAAAAAAAACATATTTAAACCAATTTGCATTTTCTTGACAAGCTGTCTGGTGATTGTTTGAGGCTGCAGAAGAGGGCAAGAAAACAGGAAGGCTGAAGAGACTATAGCCAGATTGCTCTGTTTTGTCCTTTTGAGTTTTCAGCCTCTATTTTGTAAAATATAGAGTCTGAAAATGTTAGAAGCCTTTAAGAAGTCTTTGACTTTAGGCAACAATCTGCAGTTTTGGGGAACACACAAGGACATTCTGTGTTAGTAATTCTAGCTGGTGCAGCCTTGCTATCCACTTACATAGATAAAGAAAGTTTAAAATGTCAGCCCTGTAACCATCTTGCCTTTGTCAGTCAGTAATATAAAAGTTCTGTTTCAGAAGGACTACTCTGTCACACATATGGTGTGCAGTCTACTCTGTTCCAAATCTGAATAGTTAATGACCCCCTCAAGGTCTAGAAAAACATATTCCAAATGCTCAATTGGTACCCTTATAATGTTTGCATTTATTCAATAAAGATTGTTATAAAACCAGTTGAATCTTTGGAGCATATCTATTTGGCAGTATCAGTATTTACATGGGCAAAATTCCTTGATCAAATTAGTGTATTGCAATGTAATATATGTAATTGAAAAAAATCTGAGTTCAACCTTTACATGGTACACAATTCAGATGATTAAGACATATGTTTACATTCACCAGGCTTTATTCAGAATAGAAGCACTGACATGTGCAGAGTTGTAAAATTTGTACAGTTGTACTTTTGTCTGTGCTGAACATAAATCTAAACACAATAATGTGTTTGTTCTGTCTTCTGAGCAGCCGGAATGAACCCACAGCAGGTTCTAATAATGGTTGAGATGTTACTGAACTCCCATATTAAGCTACATCCAAACAACACATGCTGTTGGGTCTTCCTGCATTACAGGATGAGAGAGGTGGAGGAAATAAATGTGTTTCCTACAACTACAACACTGCTGCACAATGCGGAGTCTGGTCAGTTTGTGACGATCAAAATGACATGATTAAAACAAGTGCTCAAAAGCACTCAGTTCGAATTAACAATTGGCATGAACTTCCTTTCCTGTTTGGATTACAATTTCATTTGGTGAGAGCATAATCCTAACAGAATATTCCAATTGGGTTGCTTATATGACACTTTCTTTTTTCCCATTCAACCATCTATTGTGATTACTTATGTTTATGTAAATGTGTCTAATGTCCTATGATAATGCCTGGTTTAAGCTTGATAATGTGACTTGACTTATTTGATTTTTGGCAAAAATACATCTGAAAATGTCAAATAAATCCATGATAATTAATAAGATTACAGCTTTTGAACAGCTGTAATCTGTTACTCAGGCATACTGAGTATTTTACCAGTATGCCTTCTCAATTTAGCTGGAGAACCCAAGACTCTATTGATAAGTATGTGACATTTAAAATCAGGCATAGAAATGCATAACAATGGTTTTACTATTGAAATCCCTTAATTTTCTTTTAATTTAATTTATTATATTAGCTTTTTTTATCTTAGCACTCATAGTACAGTATCGCCCTTTATTCCAACCCCCAGATGAGGTCTATTGTAGAAAGAAAAACGGAATTGCTTCGAAGTTTCTAGTCTGGACTTACTGGATGTCGAGATTGCTCCAGGCCTGTTGTAGAAGGAAGGGAAGATGGAGTCAAGTGAGACAATTTATAACAGTTAAAAACTAAATGAACTGAGACCCTTGGCTTGGGTGAATGAGCGGTGGTATACATAATGTGCCTAAAGGATTTCTTCTCTACACAAATTGTTCATAGTGTCTGTGTTGAGGTGTGTGTATGGGTTGTGCATGTACAAACTCTTAGCACACACAAACACATATCTCTCTTCACCATCTGTCTCTGTTTGCCACATTGCAAATCCATTATATGCTACACCACATTATTCCCCCAATCCTAAGTAGAACACACCCCTAAGCTTACTTCCACTATTGCTACTCAGTGGAACGGTGACAATTTGCCACTGCATGCACATCTTTGTTACAAATGCCGTGGCATGTTTCCAGCTGGATTTTAATACATATTTTCATGCTCCATTTAATTTTTTTTTTTTTAGTTGGTGTTTAGCATTGACTCTCTGAAATTTTACAAGCCTGTTTGCTTGTTCCTGGTGTTTTACGAGGAAATTAGTGTGATAAGATATTTTCATCTGGTCCCCACTGAATTGACAATGGGCCTTAATAATCCTGCCTCGTCCAGAATTATTAATTTTTTCCAATCTGGCAGAGAGATTTAACACAAGTAGATGCATACACACACACACGCGCGCTCACACACACACACACACACACACACACACACACACACACACACACACACACACTCACACACACACCTACACAAACACTGTGTGAATCTGGCGAGGGCTTGGCTCACTAGTTTTATAGCTAACTCATCTTCAGTTCTAATCAAAAAGATTCCCCAGTTCCTAATCTCCTGCTGTGGAAACAGAGTTATTATGTTTTTAAATGGTCTCCAATTACTGGTAATTTCAGTTCCTATCTTAAAGCTATTTGCTTTTCTCTAACTTTGCTCTGCATGGGTACAGCGGGCATTGCCTTTTGTAAAAACAACTAGAAGATAAGTTAGAAATAGAGCAGATGCATTTTGGAAATGCATCTGCATTGGTGCTCCATTGGTTAGAGCACTTTTATCCTTTCCCTCCATGCCTCTTATCATTACAAATTTGAAAGTTAATCTTTGGTCGACCTGGAAAGTAAATTCAGTTGGATTAGTTTTGATGAATTGGATTTCAGTTGTAACCTTGGCTGTACGTGCTGGCATTTGGCAGCAGTTATTTATTTTTTTGTGTTTGACATTTCAATGTAGTGTAGGATTTTATACTCTTCAGCTTTTAAAACTTTTATACTTTTTGTTTTACTAAATAATAATTCATCAATATACACTTGGTTCTCCATAATGATTGGTATTTCTTGTGTATAGATAATCATTTGGGGGGAAATAACACTAAAATGTTTGATTTCTACAAGTATTCAGACTCTTTGACGTGACTCTCACAGTTGAGCTGAGGTGCATTGTACTTCCATGAGACGTCCTTGAGATGCCTGAGTCCATAACTAAAGTACACAAAAGGGTAATGAAATTCTTCAGACTTCAAAAAAAGAGAGAAAATCTTAAAGTGGAAAGATGAAAGAAATCTTCTTATGCATTGACAATGCCAATAAGCACAGTAACCTCTATCATTCTCGTGTATAAAAGATTTAGAAATCTCTCCAAGCTGATCTGACTTTATAATTTTAACACAGAGGACACTGGTCATTCATGTGGCTTACTAGCTAATACTTAGAAATTTATTTTAGGTAATTAGAACAACCATGACATTAACATCAAGCCATCGATTGGCCTAGGATAGGGGTCGGCAACCCACAGCTCTAGAGACTCATGCGGCTCTTTAGCGCTGCCTTAGTGGCTCTCTGGAGCTTTTTCAAACATGTTTGAAAATTGAAAAAGATGGGAGTGGGAAATATGTTTTTGTTTTAATATGGTTTCTGTAGGAGGACAAATATTACACAAACATTCTTAACTTTTTCTAATGTTCTAAAAATGTATAGAATAAATATAAAATTTCAGCATTTTCATCAACAAAGATTTACGTCATAGCCTGTGACGCATGTTTCTTTCAGCTGGGCGGGGTGCGAGGCAGGTGGCTGTTGTAAACAAACCCACGGGTGTGTAGTGTTCCATGGACAGCAAAGGGGAAAACAGCAAAATAGCTGAGGAGAGATTCTACAATTCTCAAACCTAATCATTGGCATTCATTGCCGATGCGGAAGGATTACCTGAATGTTTGCTCAGTAGCGAGAAGTTGTCAAATAACAAAAGGCCATACTTTACAGACTCTAGCGCACCTTACTATAAGCAGCACCTATAAATTTTTTAGAAAAAATAAAATAAATAAAAATGGAAAAACTCTTAAAGACACCGCACCGGGCTATAAGCCGCTTCGTTCAAAGCGTGGGGAAAAAAGTAGCGGCTTATAGTCCGAAAAATATTGTAATGTGGAAAGACATTTCCAGGGAAGGCAGGCTAAATTAACTGTCGTGTCAAGATTAAAGTTACATCTTACATGCCTCTATGTTGAGAAGCTGTCCTGTGATGAACGTAAACAGAAATCGCGTTAAATGGATAAGAGGGTAAGAGCACAATCCCATCTTAGGCATATATATTTAGTAAGAGAGTCGTTGTTTTTATAAATTGATTAGTAATTTTTGTCAGTAAATATTTAGAATGACACTTAGCGATATTATTGTGTTTCACATCTTCAGGTCCAAGGATGGCTGTTGGTTGTGTCTCAAAAGAGAAGGATGCTGCGATGTTTTACCCTTGCACTGACTTGCTTGGCATTTGCAAAGAAATCAAACTTAAACTGTATTGATTTCATTTTATAAACATTACCTTTTCAAAAGGCTGCTGTTTTATTTTATAACTGCAGTTTGTGTTTATTGCACTCTGTTTGTTGCCCAGAAAAGGGGCACATTAAGGACATTTTGTTGTTTTTTTCAATCACCCACTTAACATGATTATTTACAAGGAGCGACTGTTGTTATGCAAACTGCATTTGGGAGCAGATTTTTCGAGTTCCAAAAGGAAAAAAAAAATCTTTCCCTGTCGAATCTTCATAATAAAAATGACATCAAAAATTTGATTTCTTCATTGCATTTATTTAATTTTATCAATGCAACAAAATATAATACATTCACATTGTAACGGGAGGTAAACTTAAAGCATCATCATACAACAGCACAGTCACATGGTGTGTCATTCCTTCCTGGACGCACTGCAGGAAAAATAAACATTTAATGGCAAATGCTCAGAATGTAGGTGTAACCCAGGGTAAACTGCCCTTAATCCCGCCTTTGCCGCTCCATTGGTTAGAGTGATAGTCAATCACACAGAGTAGTCAGCCAATCATTGCACCTGGAGTGGGTTTTTTAGGCCTGCTCCAGCTTTTCCCAATCAGGTGTGAGGGGGAGAGCTGGAGACAAAGGAGCTGCAGGTTTGTGCTTTCAAACAATTAGTTAATCTCTTTGTTTGTTATGTACTTTTAAACCTCATAATATAAAAATCATGTAGATCTGGGTATCCAGTGAGCTTGGAGCCAGGAAGTTCTCATACAGTGATCTATAAATGGAATTGGTGAGTAATGAACACAATGTTTTGTTGTTTGACATGTTGGTGGTGGTATCCAATGCTAAAATATATAAATATATCATCTGACTTTTTAAATTCAATACATGTATTTAAGATAATGAAATGAATGCTGATATTCTTATTTTTGTTTTAAAGATTTGATTGTGGATATGATTGTATTTATTTCTGGATATAACTGAAAACAGTCTAGTTAACTAGCAGGATGGTAATTTACTGGACCTGTTTATTTCAATACAGGCCAGGTGACCCTTTTTGGGTTAAGGGATGGTGAGCTTCTGATAACTGGCTGGAGCCAGGAGAACCTGAAATTGACTCCCTACTGGTCTGGTAGGAGGCTGATGGTCCACAATATTTCCCCCTCCATCTCACTACATAGACACACATCTCATTATTCAACTTTTCATCGGACATGTATTGCGCTTGGACATCTCCTTCTTAATTATCTGGACAAACACATCATGGACTTTTAAATGTGTGTCGGTCAGACATTGTGCTGACCAGGCGGGGAAAAGTGAAGGACTCTTTGTGCACAATTACATAGAAGATCTACTGCAGTACTGTGTATATATTGTATTTTTATTTTTTTGTATGTTTTGTCTTGTAATGTTTACTTATTTTTCTCTTTAAAATACATAGTATTGAAAGCAGTTATTCTTTTGTGTTGTTTTATTGATTACTGACAACAGCTCCAGTAGATGAATTTAGTCTTCTGATCTCAGATGCTACCTAGTCTTTTTGCTATATTAAACACTGCTACATAGGCTCTTAGTCGTTTTGATAATAGGCTAAAATAGCTAATATAAATGTCCTCAGGTCCTGTGTTTCCTTCATTATAAGCCTTACATAAGGCTTTTAATTTTTTGTGGCTCCAGACAGATTTATTTTTTGGTCCAGTATGGCTCTTTCATCATTTACTGACTCCTAGCCTTGAAGACCAGACAGATCAGAGGTGACTCTTAAGTCTGAAAATATGAATTGAACAAAATTTTAGGTATACCTAGTGGCTGGTGAACATAGATTGTTTTGTTTTTTTTCATTTGGAAATGTTAGATTTTATATCAAAGGTTACAAGGTTACATTTTAAATCAAAGTAAATGTTTTAGTTGCAGAAACTGAGGACCCCCAGTTAAGACTTAGTTATTACTATGCTTTCTAAATGCAAGGTTTCTCCTTTATTATGTACATTAATAGCTGGATGCCTCCAAAGACCTTGTTTAAGCTTGTATTTAAAATTTAGCCTCTGCCTACATTTCCGCAAAGGCTTTGCCAAAATTCAAATGTGTATGTAGTTGAAATGGGCCAGCTAATGCTAATCTCTGCTAATCCTCTGAGGAGCACCGTCAGAGCTACATTATCTTGGTACTCAGTTGCTAAGATGGAGCGTTCAGGAGAAGGGACAAAAATTATGTCTGCCAACATATGTGCTATAAGTATTGAATAACATGGGAATGACACAAAACTGTCTAACCCCTGATCACTCCCACAGTGTCCACTTCAGATGAACACCAAATCTTCGAAGAACTGCTGGAACAGACGGTGTGAACCAAGGTTCAGTTGTAATGGTACAGGGTACTCCTGTTTTTCAGAAGCAAGCACTGATCCCAAGATTTGCTAATGCAATGATCACCTTAATCTTCACCTTATTATAAAGTGAGTCCAAGAGCAAAGGACCTTTATGAGATGTATGGAGTCTGTTTATGCATCTAATCACAGAATTACATAGGAAATTCTGATCACAGAATTATAGAATTTTACTTGGACTTGCCCTTACATATGAAGGTAGACCGTCACAAGAGAAACAGAATCTGGGTTCATTGCATATTAAGATGCATATGAGTAACTACTAATGACTTATTACTTATCAGTTTCTGAAACATTGTATTATTAGTTTTAAAGCATCTTTGATTTCCTTAATATTGACTTATATCTGACTGAAGTAATGCTGAAGTAATTTTGGGTTTGTAAATGATTGAACTTATTTAAATCTTTTCCCATCATTTTGATCACTCAAAGCACTTTACACTAGAGTCAAATTCAACCATTTTCTCTCACAAACGCACTCCTTTTTATACACCAATATGCTGATCGGAAGGCAGCTGAGGGTTAAGTGCCTTGGCCAGGGGCACGTCGACCTACAAGCCTCCAGTCACAAGATGACTACTCTACCCAAAAATCACAGTTGCCCTGTTTTGATAAGCGAAACATAACCGTGTCTTACTCTTGAAACAAAAAGAGAAGCTTTTTAAAAATCATGTTTTGAATCAAAATATGAAACACTAGTGCTGTGTTAGCTTGAACCAGTTAGAACTGGTTCAAGCCTACAAATTAGGCTTTTTAAAAGCCGATTAGGCTTTTTAAAATGGCATATATTCAAACAGAAGTATTCCTTGGGTTGTGGTGCTTTTATCCCTTTGTACCTTGATTTGCAAAAACTGAGGACATAATCTTTGAAGTAGCAGTTCTTTTGATATCGAGTGGGTACTGTCATTCGGACAAGATTACTTATATTGCAATGATTGTAGAAATGCAAAATGGTAGGAGGAAGTTGTTAACAGTGAAAGAAAGCAGACATGCACCAGGGAAAGGTGATGAGTTCTTTATGAGATGTGCACAAGTGCATGTTATTCCTGTGGCTTACTTAGTATCCAGAATGGCATGTTACTGGCCACCGCTGTGTCACTTCTCTCTTAAAGTCTTGCAGCCATAAGATGAGATGAGTCAGGGATGATGGTAACAGCAAAACAATCTGTAAGTCTGTGTGTCATAAATGGGTTGAAGGTGAGGGAATAAGAGAATTAGATGGATATGGAGGGGGGGTACCAGGATGAATGGCATTTCATTGAAGTGGTCCCCAGTGCAAACAAAGAAAAAAAGAAAACAGACAAAAAAAGAACAGCAGCCATGCATGACATATCCAGGAAATGAGCTTTGACACAGCTTCACTCTGATTCTCAAACACAAACTCACGCACACAATCTAACAATTGCAATTATCCTGAAGCGTGATAAACCATTTAAGTATTTAGGCTATATGGGTGCAATCGCAGAGATAGGAGACAGTGTTTTATAAGGTCTATTCTTGTTTCTTCAAACACATGAACATGGATGCGATAAAATGGTGCATAAATGCTGATAAAGTGTTTTCACTCTTTTTTTTCCCCCAGAATTTTCAGAAAATAGCATGGAATAAAGGGCTGCACAGTGGTGCAATTGGTAGCACTGTTGCCTTGGAGCATGAACGTCCTGGATCCTGGGTCGATTGTACCTGCCCAGGGTGTACCTGCCCAGGTACACCCTGCTACAGAATTCATGTACATCCCACTTTATCTCAAAAGAAAGAGAGCAGAAGCTTCTGTTTTTGTTGTTGTTTGTGTGTGTGTGTGGTGGGGGGGGGGAGTGTGTGTGTGTGTGTGTGTGTGTGTGTGTGTGTGTGTGTGTGTGTGTGTGTGTGTGTGGTGTGTGGTGTGTGTGTGTGTGTGTGTGTGTGTGTGTGTGTGTGTGTGTGTGTGTGCTGCACTTTGTAGCTGGTCCCAGGGCATCTGTTTCACAGCTGAATGCACATGGAGGCCATGATGAAAATCAGGTTGTAGTTTGTTTTCCATTTTCTGTGGTTGAAATAATGCTCTGTTTTAGTTTTACCATTGTGCTGGATGTGATTTGTCTTCTGAAATTCAGATTTGCAGAACAGGTGCAATATGTTTCTTGTTCCAGGGGAGAAGTTGATCTTTTTTGAGTATAATAATGTATCAATGCATGACAAAACGTAAAGCTGTGACACATTACAAGCTTTCTGTCATCTTCAGCTTAGATGGAATAGCTCAGATGAAAATAATCTAAGCTTATCATCAACAATAAGCACAGCACATATTTTTTTTATGTCGACATCAGGTGGAATGAGAGGTGCCTCTCATTCCACCTTCCTGCACTTTTTGAAAGTGCAGGAAGATAAATATTTCTTCAATTTCTCATTGCATTTGACTACCTTTGTCTTTATCATGCCTTTCCAGTCCACTGTTCTCTTTCCCTTCTACTTGGATGCTTCATTTCTTTCTTACCTCCAACACCTCCATCTCCAGTGTCACCCTGAGCTTTCATCTCGCCAGGGTGCTTCCTTCGTTAAAAAAAACAATTGGCAGACAAGCACCCTTGTCAGACACCATTCATTGCACTTGCACAGATATGACAAGTGTTTTAACAAGCACCACTGAGTTTTGCGGTGCAATGGAAACTACATGCCAATGGCAAAACAGATTCGGTGACCACATAAAGAAGCAGTGAAGTTTGGATGCTGTTATGTTGATGTCCTTGTCAGATTTTAAAATACCTTTGCAGCCTTAAGGTACTGAGTAAAACAGTTTTGTTTAGCTTTACTACAGTTTGTCAAGAATGTGACTTCAGAAAGGGGCGATCTTTAGAACGGCAGAGTATGCTGTAAGATTGTACGACTACTACAGGGACAACCACACACGAGGCAAATAACCGTGTAGATGGAGAGTCTTCAATTCAATTAAAAGTCACTGATTAACCTTGCATACATGTGTTTGGCCCCAGGGAAGAAGACAGTACACCTGGAGAAATGCTCATGTGCCTATGTAAACTCAAAATGGAAAACCTTAAATTTTTTATATAGCCTTATATAAAAATATATATATAAGTCTATCCATCCATCCATCCATTATCTGTTCACCCTTGTCCTTATTGGGGTCGGGAGTTGCTGGTGCCTATCTCCAGCTGCGTTCCGGGCGATAGACGGGAACAGGGGAACATAGAAACAAGCAGGACATTACACAAGTTATTTGATAGTTGTGCACCAGTACAGCACACTTAAAAATACCAGCAGCCACAAAAGCTTGGTCAAACATTTAAAAACAACACAACTTCATTTTGTCAGTGTGATTAGGAGTATAACATCCAAAATAACATAAATAATAAAGAATCTGAAACTGACAAAAACAACACGTAGATTACGTTGGTCAAAAAATAAACTGCAACAAGCTTTCTTTCAAATAGTTCAGAGTAATAAAGCATGACATCTCTCAGAGAATTAGACTCAATAGATATGTAACCGATACCCTTGAGTTTTATTTTTATTATTGGGATCGATACAGATATTCATATTGGATTGGTGCATCTCTACTTGAAGCATGTGATGCCTTCATAACAAGTGTTCCACATTCACTGAACAATGATCTAAGCCAAAAAGGATACCGTCTCGGATACTGAAAATATATGAAGGGCATGCTTTATAGACCATGACATATAATTTCCTCTCTTCAGAGAACTACATACTGCCCCTCTATTTCCATCAAAATGCAGCCAGGCTCCAGTGATGAAACTGTTACACTTGCAGGTTTGTTCTTTTTGTTTCATTCCCTATGTCCTTTATATTCTCCTCCCCTGTCTGTGTCACCAAATTAAATGAGACTTCAGCTTCATATCAGTGCAGTTCAGCTGCATAAAGGTTATGTGCATCTAAATGACAGTTAATATGCAACATCTGCCAGAGGGTCTCAGATAATGTCCTAGCTAAGCATTTCTGTATCAGCTTCTGTACATTTTGCATATACTAGAGTGATTATAAATTTCCATAATGGAATCAACAAGCCAATACAGGGGAAAGGAAAGTGGATCTAATGTTTAAATTCAATATCTGTCTGGAATTAACCTGGATTTTGACAGTAAAATGATAAACTATAAACTAGTTTGAAAATAATCTGTCATACATGTAAGACGGGTAGTTTTTTAAGACTGTATGTAGTGCTTCTTGATTAATACCATTAATAAGTGTCTTGAAGCACACTAACATGGCAAATAACAAGGTAAGGCTAGTGTTGGGTTCAGTTGAAATTTAGTAACTAAAACTCAACTCTAATGTTCAATTTAATCCATCCTATTCTTAATTAAAATTAATAATTTACATTAAGAGTTTTTAACATAGCTACAACATATTATATCTGAAGTTCAACTAACTTGGTAAATAACATACAAAGCAATGACATTTTTAAAACAACTTCTCTCTCATACATGCCACAATGTTGCATCTACTCATTGTGTAAATATTTAGTGACTATTTAAGGAAGAAATCTTTAACTTTGATCACCATTAGCAAATGTTGACAAGTTTTGGAAGCATCTCTCCCCCAATACACCTTAGTCAAATATAGGGTTCATTACCAGAAGAACAGTACATGCTGAGAAGTTAATCCAGCCATTGAATTCATGTACGTATGAGCAGTGATGCATCTAAACATTGCAGAAGAGTTGTTTCTTGTCATGAGGACAAGAAATTCAAAATCTTAATATTGTTCTTTTACCTTATTACATCATAATTCCTTAAAATAAATGAATTTATTTCAGCCACACATTTTAAAAGTGCATCTCAATTAGAAATGTGTTTAATGCAAAGCATATTTGAAACGTTTTCTTAAATCTATTTTTTTTTTATCATATCCAAGTAGCTTTAAAACATTTTTGCGAGTATACTTTCATTTGTGAACCTACTGGCTCGGCATGCAGCCACTTAGGCTAATTTAATTTGGGAATGTGGTGTTGCTGAAACTGTCATGATCAAAACACTGATATTGAAAATAAGTTAATGAGCTCAGTGCCTTAACTGGCAGAGGCAAAGTACTTGTCTAACATTGCTGAATCAATATTGTTGAATCATATAAGTAAATTAGCTCTCTGCAGGATTTCTGTGTATGAAAATGTCCTGTTTAATAAAAATATAATTTTAAGAAAAAATACTGTAGTCTTAAATTGAATGAATTCTACTTGAGTAAAATAATAAATGGCTGGGATCCAAAATTAAACACTTCTACTCTGATTAAAATTACAGACATTGTTGGAAATATTTAGTGTTACTCTCTGTATATGAGTGAACAAAGTAGTCTGGGTAGTTTGGTCAGAGAAGTGACATCTATTGACTGCAGACATTGCTTTTACTCTTCTATATATTGTAATAATCTCCTGAGAAACAACCAAGGGGGCACTGCTAAAATCATCAAGTATTGATCTGGCCTTTGAGCTTTCCAAACTCCCAAACCAATCAAGCATGTGCAGGATGCGGCAGAACAAGCACGGTCTATGTCCCAGAGGAACAACAGCCAAAATGCTGATGCCAGATACCACAGGCCCCCTTTAATTTTCTGTGCTCGGGCCTTTAGAGTTCAGAGGTGGCTTGGCACCAAGCAGAGCACACATTCAACATTAGACAGGACATATTTATGTTCTGCATCATGGGAGCAATTGCTGATATTGTTAGACAAACTGATGCTCATATATGCATATATATGAGCTCATCATATTGAAAGCATATGATGCAAAAACTGACATACTGGTACCTTTTTGCTGTGGTTGGAAGAAATGCTGTATTGTGTGGTAACAGTTGAACGTGTAACCCAGTATTAAAAACACAAGTGAAAGTTAATGATGTTAATTTGATGTCTTTTTTTTTTGTTTGACAAGATTGGAAAGTATAAATATATTTTGTGTTTTATTTTACTTAGAAAAATATATCAAAAAGTTCTAAAAATCTTTAAAAAGTTGTGAGGTAGGCCTTTAATGATTGTTTTGCTGATGGATTGGGCAACCAATGGCTGGTGTGGTCTGATATTGCGTCAGCCAATGGGGTTGATTGTCCCGCCCCTTTCACTATTGCGCTGTGATTCTGCTCAGAACGCGTCAGACGCGGTTGAGAACTCACAGCTGACCGTTGTTTTCGTTAAGAGCCTGAAAGAGCTTATAAAATCTGGACAAACGGTAATAAAAACAATATTGGTATAGTTTCTCAAAATATATAATTGAAAATAGTAAATTCATTTTTTTTGTTTTTTTGTTTTTTATCTCTGAAAGTCTCTTTGAGAGCATCTGAGACTGGGGAAAAAAAATCCCCGTTAGCGTCAGACACTGTCAGAGCGTTGGTGAGTGACCGCATGAATTATAACAATTTATTGATACATAGGTTTGATTGATATTGGCATCTTGTATTCTGAGATGTTTTGCTTTGGCCTTGTTCCAGATCAAGTTTTTTTTAAATTTTTTTATTTTATTTTATTTTATTTTTTACTTTACGGTGCACTTTTGGCTTGGAATACCCAGAGACTTCAAGACCCACTTCTGAATTTGGATGGCGAGCCCCAGCCGAGAGAACCCAGTGAGACGGTAGATAGTGACCCAACTGGTCACTATCCTTGAAATACTGAGAGATTGGAAGAGACTGGACAAAAACTGAATCCACTGACACATTGAAACGACTGTTATTTATTTTATTTTCTGTTTTAAAAAAAACGTGCGCTATTTTGTCGCAATTGTATATGTGGATCCACAATTGTTTTTATTATTAAATTTTACTCTTTCTTGTACACTTTGTGCACTCCTGTGTTGTCATTCACATCTAGGCTCCCGAGAATTTAGTCTTTTGATCCGGCCCAACTTCTTTTTAGATATACTTTCATAGCATCGGTGCTAGTCAGAGAAGTAAATTAAATGACCTGCCTTTTTATTAGGTGTATTTAAAGTAACTTTTGGGTTACAAACATCCTCCTTTAGGTCTGCTGACCAGCAGTGCACATCAACAGGTTATGGAGGGGAACAGTCTGGCACTTTCTCTGGCATTTTTTAAAAATTATTCTAAATTGTTGTAGAAATATGACCGAAGTTTTAAAATCTTTATATGACTTGACACAGGATCCTTAGCTTCGGAAGTAACAAGTGACAATGATGAATTAACCTCAAAATAAGTACATTAAATGTACCAAGCTTACAGAGTTTATTGAGCAACCACAAGGATCTCCCTCATTGTCTCACCACACTTTTGTTTCCCTAAGCTCTGTCTTGTAGAGGGGAAACATGACTTGTTTACAGTCTTTGTAGCGACAACTAAATGAAATCACATTTTCCATCAGTCAGTGAGCTAATTGAGGCTAGCTCTTCCATTAGCTGTCTGCTCACATCTGCTTTATTGGGAGCCAGACCGATCAATGCTTACTCAAGGGCTGGGATACTTGCATACACATACACATCCTATCCACACATGCATTTTCTATAAGTTTATAGCTTACAGGTGCAATAATTTATCATCATTTTTAATTTAATTTAAAACTGTTAGCCATTTACAGTGATCTCTATTGCTCTTTTGTTGTTGTGCCAATACTTAACATTCAATTGTAAATTCGATGAACATTACAGGATAACACTTCCACCTGTGTGGACATCAGTATCGGAAAGTAGGAAAGTTGAGTAGCTCTTCTTCTATCCTTTGTGTAGGAAGGGCTCTAACTGTTCCCGCAGTCTTGGCAAATTCTCCCTCCCCAAATCCTTTTTTGAGTAATTCTGTTGTCCTGCCAACGGTGAGTGAAAGCACACAAGTGTATTATGGACTGCTCATGCATGAGTAATGAGGGGCCCCTATGATGTGTGTGTGTGTGTGTTTGGTGAGTTTAAGTTTATTCTTCTACCCACAGAGAAAACTAGTTATTATGCAGTTGCTTAGGTGGCCCTTTGCTCTTGAGCTATAACACATGCTTGCTTACACCTACATCGCATAGGTGCCACAAAAACCCAAACCACAACAACCCCCTCCAAAAAAAAGTCACACCTCAACATTGATTAGTAACTTTCTTCTGCAGTTTACTGTAATGAATACACCCACATCATCCTTCAGCGCTGTGCCTCTCATTCCACCTCCCACTCCCACCACCTAGTGCAATTTCCACACATAATCCATCTGTAGAAGGTTGGGAACAGGTTGCTGTGAGCTTCTCTCTCTGTGTACAAATCAAGCCAAGACAAATGTGACTGTGTTAGTGGAAATCAAAGTGTGACAAGTTTTCACACACCGGCAAGTGATTACTTTGGTGCAGTTTGAGTTTCAGTGTTGTGAGGATTATGGTGATACATTAGTCCAATCTGTGTTGATCTAGCAAAGCGGGAGATGAGCAGCCCGTATGTCAGATTGTCATTTGGATTGGTTTGGGTTTTATATCATGTCTGCTGTCGTCCAGCGTGTCTTGGCAAAAGCGTTTGAAAGCTGTACAATGTTTGATTTTCAATACATTGGTGATGTCAGTGCAGATTACTGACATCAGTAGAAACATTCATCTATATATAGATATAGAAATGTATGCATATGTGAATATAAAGGCATATAGATATACATACATATATATAGGGTATCCACATGTAACCAAGTATGGAATAGAATGCTCTTTCACGCAGCATTAAAGAGCAACACCAAAACTAAATGGAGAGGACTTCCAGCTATCACTAATCTCTACTTGGGAACATTAAGGTTTCCCATGCAGATACACTGAGTGAAGAGCGGTGGACCAAGCCAAAAGTTGATTTATGCATATGCATTTTTTAACAGCAATAAGGTGTGCAGCTCACTCTAAATTTAATTGAATTGCTTACCCAAAACAATGTCAATGTTAATAAAAATACAATTACATTTATTCGATCTGTGAAAGTATATTTATATTTTATAGGTGCAATTGTAAATGAAGTTGCACCACTCAATCAGGGATGGATAAGAAAAGACGGTTCACACTTATCTGTTCTGATCGCTTATAAGAAAGTCAATGATAGGAAACTAGGTATGACACATTTTATGTCTATGAGTTCATCAAAAGGATAATATCATTTTTGATTTGAATATAAATCTACCAAAATTAAAATAGAAAATCAAACCTAGGAAAATCCTCAAAGAAACAGGAATTCAGTATGATAAGCCTCATCAGTACATGCTTGCATTTTAGGCTTTTATATTGGTTAATTAGTTTAAAAAACATGCCAAGTTTTATAACTCTTTCTTTGATAGATGGATTTAATAACTTTCTTTTGGGTTTTATTTATTTTTTTGGAGTTATGTGTTTTACTTTGAAGAAAAGACAGGATGCAAAAAGCCAATGAATTGAATGCCAGCTCCTACATGTTGTCTGGAATGTTGTGTCAGTTCACCCTTAACAAGAACTGGTTCTAAAAATGAATAAATCCATAATTATAGTCCATTGTTTTTTATTTTTTTTTTATTTATTTATTTTTTATTTTAACACACATTAACTACATGATCAATTCCCGCATACACTCTCAGCTTGTGATGTTTTTCTGATCTCCCTCCATATCAGTGACTCAGTATCATCAGGTCAAATTTAATCATGCTCAAAAAACACTGACATGTTCTGACCTTTGTCCAAGGTCACACATAACTCATTTGGCATGCAGAGGCTTGTTTGCTGGTGTTGCATTGCTCTCTGAACTCCCCTCTTATCCCTGTTAATTTGGTTTCTTCTGTGCTGGCTAATACACACGTGTTCACATACATACGTGTGTGTAGCGTGTGTGTGTGTGTGTGTGTGTGTGTGTGTGTGTGTGTGGGTGGGTGGGTGGGGGTGTGTGTGTGTGTGTGTGTGTGTGTGTGTGTGTGTGTGTGTGTGTGTGTGTGTGTGTGTGGTGTGTGTGTGTGTGTGTGTGTGTGTGCATGCATATAGGGTGCTCAAACATGCCATGTTTTTTCATCCTACAGGCTTGGCTGTGGTTTCCAGTCTTAGATTGTTTTGCTTTCCTGAAGTCACAGAACATTACTCCTGAGCTATGGCAGAATATGGTGCAAAGAGGAGAAACGGGTGCACAAGGCTTGTGTTATGTCTTTGTTTACTTTTGTATATGCTCTCTTTTCACCTAATGAAAGACACTGTCAAGATGTCCAAGCTTAATGTGCAGCAAAATCCAAACTCTAATTAAATTGACTAGATGTCACCTTTAAGGGTCGGTAGAGGATCTTATGATATAGTATGTTTAGGTTGGAATCATGTGGAGCTGAAATTAAGTGGTCAAAAAAAGATAGGGAGAGGCTGGGGATTTATTGTTCTTCTCGGATTCTCAGCATGCAGTCAGACTGAATTAAAATGGCTCTACGAGGTCAGTGTTGGCCCCAGGACAGGCTGACGAAGCGAGTGCTGTCTGTCAGTGCCCAGGCCCTATTAAATGATCAGAGACTACCTTCCCCCTGACACCAATTTGGCTGAGATGCCTTAACTGTCTTCTGAAGCCTAGCCCAAAGGTGTCTATGTGTGTGCACATGAAATATGCATTTTTGACCTAATTTTAATCTGCTATGTAAAGTGTTTGTATTACATAAATCTCCTTGTTTTGTTTTTTTTCCTCATATGTCAATAGGTTTACTGATGCAAACCATGGTCTTCTATGCATACTGAGCCTCAGTGCAAGTTAGATGAAAGTGGGTTGAACAAACACACCACAGTGTGTCTGAGCTTTGCCTACAGCATGTTTTCCTGTAACTGGTGCAGAGACCTGGGAGCAGAATATATCCCTACAGAGCCATTTCAAGAAGCCATTGTAGTGTTAAATTGTTTTGATACCCATAGGTCTGAGAGGCCTGAAGATACTCGAATCTACCACTTTCAGTTACTACTCAACTGTTTGGTAAGTTAAGTAATAATTTTCACACATACGAATATGCTGGCGACTATTTTTAGTTTTCCCTCATAGAAAGAGAGACGTGAAGATTTAGGTGATGTCATGTACTTTCTCTGAGATAATTAAGAGCTACAACAACAAAGAAGCTCCACTATTTAGCTTAAATTGTGTGCAGTGTTTCCACCAAGAGCAGACGATCTATACATTAGTTTTTAAAACCAAAGAAATAAATGTGATTGTTTTTGACAAAAATGGGAATGTCCATAATTGGATGCACCACTCAATGTTTGTGAAAATTCCTTTTTGATGGGAGAGGTATTTAGGAAAAAAAGTAAACAATATGGAAGTGTGGATCCATCTTGACTTGCGTCAGAGGTTCAGCCTGGTGGTGGTAGTGTAATAGTATATAATAATTTCTTGCCACATTTTCTGGGGACAGTTGCAGGTTACGAGTTGGAATCAAGGTTAATATATGTAATAAAGTGGCTTTTGAGTATGTTTTGGAATTCAGTCTTTAGCCTTGTGAGAAGCAATTGCCTAAATTAAAGAAACTGTGTTTGAGTAAAGATGAAAATTAGGCATAATTTTTCAACTGTAAAAAACTGGCATAATTTTTTTCATCATACTTTAATCAGCAACATAGCGACTGTCCCCTTTCTTGCAAACAAGCGCATTTTTGAAATTGCATAAAGAGAGACAAACAATCCTGCCAGGAAACAATATAAGAATTTTCCTAGCTCACAAACGGCTAGGGGTTAACGTTTCCTTTCTTTAATGTTTGCAAAACCAACAGTCGTGTCTCTGAAAGTTTTCAACACAGACAAAAATAAATATTCAGCCTGCTACTCTTAGTTACTCTTGCTGAAATAAGACAGAACATGAAAGATTTATTTGATCTTATTGTGGCATAAAGGATGACGTGCAAAAAAACCAAAAGGAGGCTAGACGTCTGGAATTTTCATGTTTTATTTAAAAATCCCTCCCAACTTATATTGGCCGTTCTATTTCTGTCCGTATCTTACATTCACCCACTCTCAATCTTTGTGGTTGGAAAGCATGAGTTACAAATGACAGGGGAGGCGGGTATGGGTTTCATTAAAAAATCATCCACAATAACACTGCAGAAAGCCATTTTCAAGCCAGTTTTAGTTTTGAGTCCTTTGTAAGTTTTTTTTTTTCATCTGTTGAGCTCTTTGTTGATTTTTTTTGTTAGATAATACATTCAAAAAGATGTCTAAAGAATATTGACTTAATAAATTGACTGATACTCTTTATGTAAGATTTTAACATTCCTAATTTTCTCTTTGTGTTAGAAGGTGTAATAACGGTTAAATTATTATCGTTTGCAATAATTAAAAGTTTTCAGTACTTTGTTGTCTGTCTAACTCTGCTTAATTATAGGTATTGGAAAAAGTCTTGAAGCATGCAGTTTGGTTACATTCAGTTGACTGAAATTGTCTAAAAACTGACCCTGAAAAAAGTGAAATCTGTCAGCAAACTTTGAATATATGAAAAACTGGCAGTGTTAAGAAAAACTGGCAGTGCTAGAAGAACTAAAATTCAATTTAAAAACTTTTTCATACATGTGAAATAAATGTAGTGCGTATTTGTGTGCTTAGAGAATCGTTAATCAAATTGAGTATTCTTGTTTTCAGCATCTCGCCCAAGTCTACACATTACCATTTTAATGACATTACTCTCCTATTAATCTGCTTACCACACAGCTAGTGGTGTAACTTATAAAACTCTCAAAGAAGTACTTTGATTAAAAAAATAAAGAGAAGAAAAAAACAAGGCCATAAAAAGAGGGGGAGCAGTAATTAAAAAGCCACACTAATGAAAGAAAACTCATAAACTGGTAATAGCTGTAAAAGAATGGAAAAAGTGCATATGCTGCAGTCTTGAATTAGAAATGTGACATATAAGTGGATGTTCTTTGCAGCCCACATAGTCTGGGTATGTGGCAATACAAAGTCATATTAACTTTTAAAAAACAACAAAAAAACCTCTGCCATTCCCACTTTAATTGTAAAATGTTGCATTCACTCAAGCTTAATCAAATAACTAGATGAAAGATGATTTCAACATCTTAAGTGTGAATTTAGTTGTAAACAGTTCATATTAACCTACATATACATATTGTCATATTCTGTGTTTTTGTCCTCCCTTGTGCTTTGTCTACCATTTCATCCCCTTCCCCAGCTGCTAGTCATTTAACTCATTTACCTCATTAGAATTGTATTTGAAATGTAATATATAACAATGTATTGTTTATTCTATGTTGCATGAGTTTGTTTTTTTGTGTTTATGATGTAAAGCACTTTGAAATGCCTTGCTGCTGAAATGTGCAACACAAATAACATTTGATTGATTGATTTAAGCTTCACGCACTACTAAAGTGGGAATCTTACCTTTAATTTTTAACATACAATAGTTGTTTTAGTTATTTGTTTTCATAATACTCTGAACATTAACCATTTACAAACCAAGCATGCAAAAGCTCATTTCAGCTTGGATATTTGTTCATGGGTTTTCAAATTTAAAAAAGTTTCCTAGTCCAATGAGCCTTGATTTCACCTGCAATATTCAAATATTGGAGTCAAAATTTAGTTTGCACAACATGGAAGGATGTATCAATTCAATTTTAGCCAAGGTTCACACCATGAATGGTGTAATAGCATGAATGATACTTTCTTGGCACATTTTGAGCCATTTAGCACCATTTGAGGATCATTTAAACAGCACAGCCCAGTTATACTGTTCTTGCTAATCCTGCACATCCCCTTTTGACAAAGTGTCCCTGTCTGCTGATAGCTATTTAAATTAGAATAATGCACCATGTCAAATTGCAATCACCTGATCTTGATGCTAAAGAAGAGCCCTTTGGGCAGTGGTGGAACAGGTGTTTTCACCTCATGGATTTGCACTCAACAATTCTTCATTATTCTATCATATCAATAAAGACAAAAATGTCTCAGAAGCATTTTCAACACATTGTTCACTATATTTTTCAAAAAATTAAGCTAGTTTTGAGGGCAAAAAGGGGCAAAAGCCTACATTAAACCCAACATGCATATGCATTATTGACACAGCATCATCATCTGAATAAAACATTCATGTTGTTTTGGCTCCAGAAAGAGATGTTTCATTCATAGACCATCTTGAGAAGATCAGTTTCAAATGAACTTGTGCTAGGTCTCTTCAGGTGCACATTTTGCAGTGTGTTTGGGTGCATGTTCTTGGTTGTATCCTTTGATTGTGCTTCTATCAAAGAGGTACACAACCAAAGAACAAATACTTAATTCAACAACACACATATTTGACCGACACTGTGTTACAGTGATATGATTTTTTTTTATTTCCCTCTAGTAATTTACTATCAAGTATGTATCTAATTTACATCTACTTTTTGGAGAGAACACATGAAAAGTTAAGATGGTAGACAAAGCAATCCTTTTCACGTTGTTTCCCACAATAAATTTCAGTAAGTTTGCACATCGGTTATGTGAAGTGAACTTACTATCCTAGTCAGTTATACATATGCATTTATTTCTACAGCAACTAAGTCCACACTAATTAGCATATATTTCAAGGATTTAGGTTTATTAAACAATACCTCATTTTCTTAAAATCCTTTTTCTATTTTAGGGGAATATTAAAACGGCTCCATAAAGTTTCATATTTTTGTCAGTTGCTTCTTTAAGACCCTAAAAAGAAAGATCTCTCTGTTTCCAATAATTTGCAGACTTTTTTGAATATAAAATGAGCTTAATAACAAGAGATTGACACTGAGACTATATACTCTGACAGATCTTGTTGAAGTGGAACAGCACAGTGTATGCTCTGCTTGACAGGACAAGGCAACGAAAACTTTGTGGAGGAGTGTCAGGCACTTCTTATTGACTCTTGTCAGAATAACCAGTTGTGGAAGTTTGTGTCAAACATTTTGAAAAAGAGTGGACATTTACCTGCCAGTTACATGTGATGAATTTAGATTCAGGCTTAAATACTTTCCATGTAGGAAAAGAAAATTTTAAAAAGATCTATATGTATAATCAGGTCAAGCTCGGTATTGATTGGTGTCAAGCGAGGTCAAACAGGTATTGATATAGACATCATTTTTAATGGATGCACCCCTTTGGCTAGTAATGAAATTTTTTTGTGTGTATTTACATTTCTTGTGAAAATACACCCCAATGCAAACTAGGGTTTAGAGAAAATGTATGTTCAGTCCTCATTTGGGTTAATGCTCCAAATTACCACCCATACTTTTGTTACTGTTCTGGTGTAACAAGTGAATTTCCCCACTGTGGGGTTGGTAGAAGACTTTTCTATTCTAAGTCAGAGTGGAAATGTTAGTAACAATTTAAAGCTTTTCTGCAGATAACACCTGCGAAACACCTACTACTTCTAGAATAGAGTTGTCCAATAGTAAGAAGGCAGTAAGTAGTCCTCGAGAACTACTGCCCTGCAACTTTTAGGGCAGTAGTTCCAAGACTGCTCCAGTACTCATGAATCTACGGATGGCTCATGCAGAATTGTTAATTCTGTCTCTGCAGTTAATAAAACAACTTTTGGAGTTTTGACATCAGAAATATATACTAGAAATGTAGTACAAATTTAAGGAATATAGAAATAAAAGATACCTAACATATGAGTAATCTTAAGTTTTTTAAAAGTTCTGATCTACAGATGATGTGTTCCTATACAATTCTGCTCAAATCTCACCTCTCCTCAGAGTGCTGTCTGGGATTTCATCTATTGACATCAATTTCTCAGTTTGAATTTCAAATGGACTAATCAGCAAACAGAAGGAGTTGTGAATGTGGATGTTGATTTTCTGAACTGTTTTAGAATTGTAATCTGTTTATGGTCATAGTTCGGCAGTGTTGGAAGTAAACGAAGCCATTCAGTCCATGTTGGCCATGCTTCCAAATATTGAATAAACATCAACCGCCATCTCTTGATTAAGCACTTTTCTGGTGGCTGTTTACAGTACCTAAAATTTCCAGTAAGCTTTATAGCGTTGAACATGGTCAAACATTAGCAATTGGATCAAATTTAACATTTCAACAGAGTCCATGCCTCCAATAAGCAATCGTTTCTCAGTAGCTGAGTGTCCAGATCTTCTCTATGAAACAAAGCACAAAACAAGGGACTGTTTTTTTTTTTTTTTTTTTTTTTTTTTTTATTGTTTCACTCTTTCTTAATGAGCTACTTTTTCCTTTTCTCTTTTGACTTTTCCATTCAGGGATTGCCAAAGTGAAACATTTCCAACGTTTCATCTGCATCTTGCAGGCCAACACAGCCTACTCTAAAATATAGCATTTCCTAAGGTACATCTATAAAATACTTTCGTTTTTTTCTGCGCTTTCTTCAACTTCAGTTTTAAACACCACTGTGATACCAAAAACAGCTAACTTGAGTGTTTGTCATACAGTAACAGATTGCACTACAATGAGTGTTGTGGTTACCACAACCTGGTAGCACTTATGTAATGTGCATTCACTGATCAGAAAACATCAGAACATTTTGAGTCAAGGCCAGCCAAGCTGAAAATCATTAAATTACTTTTACCGAGTGGTTTCTCTATGTATTTGTACAAAAATATCAAATTTTTTCAACTTGCGTGGTCACATAATTTGTTCTCATTTGGTGAAATTGGTCAACAAAATTTGATGGTAAACATAATCACATTAAAAGACATACATAATAGGCAAAGAGGCTGGGAGCTGCCAACTCAACTTTGTGACTATATGAATCAACAAAGGACAAACAGGCCATACCTTGTAGTGTTGTTTACTTTCAGAATAAATGCCTCATTCTTGTTTACAAAAAGCTATTTATAACTCTTGTTAGTAATCCAGGTCTGGATTCTGATTGTGAGCACAAGGGAGACCAACCTCTCAGGTAATCCCATCCCCTCAATTGACTTCTACCTTCCTGTCTCTCATCTTGCTTTACCGTCAGTTTTTTTTATCTTCTTTTTGAGCAAGTATTTGGAAGTTTTGCTGTTAACATACTCACCAAAATCTCTGAATAAAAAAGAAATCCTGAGATTCAACTTCTAGCAGCTGAAATTTGCTGTCCAAGAAAAAGTCTTATTGGCTTATCACATGCAGAGAAGAGCCATTCACATAATCCGTAAGCGGCTTGAATCCAACACATCCATCCCTGTCAGCTATTGTTCTGTTCAGGAAAACGGATAGCATTCTTCACATTGTGCTGAAAGCAAGGCACATACATTTAAACAGTGCTGCCTGGTGAGCCATGCTTTCATGTGCCATTGTTTGCTGCATGCTGCTCTGCTCGTTTGTGTTGCAAATTGGTTGACTGTGTGTGTTTGTGTGCTGCTTAGAAAATGAAAATGAGTTTTAACACATGGAAAAATGTCTTTCTTTAGGTTGTCATAAAAATTAAAGAAACTTAAAATAGTTCTCTACCATTCTGTTGTGAAATTGACAAAAAAATTTCACAACAGAATTATTGTTGTCAGTAATCCAACAATTTCTACTATGAAAGTAGAGTGGAGTGGTTATGAGACACTAAAGCAGTCCATTACCAGTGTTAAACTGTGCCTCAAGTAGCACAAGACCATGTATGTGAACTTGTATAGGCAAAAGACAAACTTCACATGGTATATCAGACAAATTAGTGCAGCATGTCAAACTCCAGAATAAAGCAAATGCAGTTGCAGTTCACAGATCTTTTTTTTTTTTTACTTTGTGTCCGTTAGTGGGGTGTGAGGGGTTGTTCCCTAGGCAACCTGAGCAGGGTCAGCATGTTGTGCTCTTTGACTTGCTGAGTGAGTTGCAAATAAGGCTGGTGCATTCAATCATTAGCATTAGAGCGCATTTGCATAATATGCACTTTTGCTTGTAATATAAAGTAGGCCATGAGTGAGGCAGAAAAAATAAAGAGTTTAAGTAGTGTGTTTTCTTTTCCAACAAAACAAAGCTCTTTGACAAACAAATGATTAGATAAAGCCACACTTCTACCAAACAAATAAGGTTCTGTCAGACAGGTCTGTGTGTGCGCTGTTTTAATGAGGTTGATGCCTGGTAACTATGCCCTGGTTGACATAATGTGAAGAAACGATGGAATATGTTTTCAATGTGTGACACAGACTGACTGTTGTATACCTTTCATATGTGCTGTATGTGTATGTCAGTGTTGAAATCATGGATTTGTCTCTAGTTAGTTTCTCTCAATTTATTCTCAACAGATAAACAATGACCACAGCAATTGTGTTCAGGTGTTGACAGTTCTTTTTTTGTGTTTCTATCTGTTGTACCTGACTATCTCGGTTTGTATTAATCCTGGTGTTGGTTTTCTTTTCTTTTTTTTTTTTTTAAAGAAGTCAAAAAATGTCTTTGCTAAATAGTATCCTCATATTTTATATCTATGTATGATGTGAAGAGTATTGTGAGTAATGTTTTTTTTTTTTTTTAGTGAAGTAATTTCACGTTAAATCTAGCTAGATTACAGTTTTGGTCCCAAAAAGAGGACTAATATCGTCATGGGTAATCTATTTTCTTCCTCTTTCATGAAAGCAATGCATGGTTCTGTCTTTTGCACTTGAATGTAACAAATGGCCATTTATACAATTTTCTTCATGTCATTTTGAGATTTTCGACCGTCCATTTCTTAAAAAGACACACACTACTAAGAAACTTGATGCTGCGCCACATGATTGTTTCTCAGGGACATCCAAGGAGGCCGGTTAAGTATAGATGCATGATAATCCCTGGAGTTTGCTTTTAACCTACCAAATGTAGGTTTTCAGTGTGACTATATATCTACATCATCATGATTGGGGTTATCAGTAAATAGTGCACACTTTCACATTGAACCAAGCACACAAGAACTAGATCAATGATACTAGACATAAATATGTTTCTCAAGTACGTCTTGAAAACCTTAACATGCAGTTTTTGTCATTTTTTGTTTTAAATACCTCACTTTGCCTGTGCTTTTTTTTGCCACCTCTTTCCTCTCCTTTTTTACTCATTTATTAGTCATAGCTGTGCAGAGCAGTTGATTGTCCATACATATGCAACAATTTTCATTTTTTAGCTTTTTTGTTTCCTTCTGCTGATAGCTTGTTCCACTGAAAGCTCAAGAAGGAAAAGCATCAAGCAGCTGGTACTTATTCCAATCTGCATTCTTATGATCTAGTCCCTTTCCTCCTTATAGATTTAATTTATTTTGCCATTAGTCCTGTAAGGTGTGAATCTTTTATTCTTTTTTTTATCTCTTTACCAAGAATGCACAGAGTTTATACACATCCAGTAAATCACTTATGAAGATCATAATTTTGTTTCAACGTTGCTCAAGTAGAATGTGTAGCAATTAAGTTTTTGTGTCTTATAGTTCGACAGTTTGTTTACATAAATTTCTGATCTTACTTTTCCACATTATCTTTTATGGCCTTATTCTAAGATATGTTAAATAATTTCTTTTATCAAAGTTCTACATGTAAATACTTTATTATTTGAATGTAGAAAAAGATTTAGACTTTTATCCAAATATCCCCATAGCATTATTCTGCCACCACCATCCTTCACTCTAGGTATGGTATTGATCTGTTGGTGAGCCAGGCCAGGTTTCCTAAGAAACTTTTACTTCACAATTATGTACTACTTTGTTGTGATCAAGCACATGAAGTTCTATTAAAATACATTGAGTATTATGGTTTTAACATGAAATTGTAAAAATGCTTTTACAATACTTTTGCAAGGGTCTACGTGTGTTACAAGGAATCTTTTTAATCCCATATGGCATGCCACATATTGTCCTAGAGTCTAACCCTGCCCATGGCTTTGATTTGGTGAGTGAAAAGATAATTATTTCACCTTTCACTTGAAATTTATTATCAGCACGAGAGAGACAGGTAAATGACAGGTAATTGCTTTTCAGAGTCAACACCATTCTTCCTCCAATACACGAGAGCAAGTGGGGAGAGGTGAGGAATAGAAAAAGAGCCGGTGAGAACAGTGAGGCAGAAACAGAGTGGGATGAATGAGAAGGAAGGGCTAATTTCCATAATGAAAAGGTAATAATTTGTGGTGTTAGTGTTAGTTTCAGCCGAGTGTCTATGGCATGTCAGTTCCTTGCCCGAGGTCATTGTGTGGTACCAGCCATGCATACTAATTTGTTAACAAAACCTGCACGGCCTGCCCCTTCTCAAGAATATCAGTTTCACCTTTCTCCCCTTTTCTCACTTCTTTCCGATTCAATCAACACCCACTCACTTTTCACTCATCATCCAGCTTCATCACTTCCTTTTCTTTCCCCACATTTCCTTATCTTTTCATATGCTCTATGTGGCAATAACAAACAAAGCAATGAATTATATGAGTGTGTGATCTCAAAGGCAAAGGGATATGATTTTATAGTTCCTCTGTCTTGTCCTTTTTTTATTTTTTTTCTGCAACATCGATAAAAGACGCTTCTTTCTTTTTGCACTTAACACACAGCCACACACAATCCCTTCAACTCAGCAACATGAATGATTTAGGACAGTGCACATTGACTATCTGCCACCTGCCTTGGGCTCCGCTCAGGCCCACCTAGCTGCTGGCCCTGCATGTTAATGCCCTATGGATAGGGACTTGCATGTTAACATGCAGCAGGACATGAGGCAGGTTGACAGATTGACGGAGTAGACACTGTACACCTCTACAGCTGGTTCAAAATGAAACATTGTGATGTCAAGGGAGCTCTACCTTCAATTTGCTTCTCTTTTTTTTGCACGTGTTTAGCACAAGTTGCTTCCTATGAATGACTAAAATGCTGTAAAAATTCAAAGGCATTTAATCATGGTTGTTTCAGAATGGTATGGAAATGTCAAATGAAAGCATAACATGAGTATTCTAGTCAAATGGTAAGAGATTTTGTCATTTCTCACAACAGAAACCTGTTTTGACAAATGCTTTTGGAAGGACTGATAATGATTGCTGCTGTTGCTATGTGACTAATGGAAACTGGTTTAAAGTGCACTTCCCCTTTGCAAGCTAGAAGTTTGACTGTTTCTCTGCTTCCGGGACTACGAGCCCTCATGACATGCTAAGCCCTCATTGCTGCAGAAATTGAAGAGCAGCATTGCTCTGCTTATGTTATAAATGGAAAGGAAAAGGTCTTTGTGTTTGGTCACAACACAAACAGACTGAATCATAGAGAAAAAGAACACACAGGGGCTGAAGCGTTTTGACTATAACTGCTGTTGCATATTTACGTAAGGAAATGGCCTTAGTAAAACATTTTACACTGTTGACGATTACACTACGTTTTGCACTGATTTATATTTGACATGGACTAAAAATATAAGTACTGTATTCTATTTCAATTGTATGATTGAAATTGAGTAACTGAAGCATTTATACAAGGTATATGTATATATCTATAAAAAAAATATACATATTTACATGGTATGTTTGTTTTCCCTATAAAACAAACAAAAAGTGATGAATCTGTCAAAGCTATTGCTCATATACCACAATCTCTGTTGTTTAGTAGACTATCAACATTTATAATTATTCATGATCTAACGCAGTCAAATCGCCCACTCCCACCTAAGGTAACAAAAGTAATTTAACATAAGATGTATTAGATTAACATGATGCCCTTGAAACTGAGTGCATTTACGTTGTTTTTTACTGTTGTTTTTTGTTGTTAACTATAAGTTGTGCATGCTTTTATCTTAGGTAAGCATGAAAATTGTGTGGACAATTAGCATTTCATTTAATTAAAACATTCACCATGCCATCACTTTCATACATGTTTTACTTATGTATGTATTGTTTTGCAAGCTGGTGTGTCTAAGGCTAATGTCTTGTCCTAGACAGCAATAGGAGGTAATTCAAATTCATTGTATGTATCTGGTCACTTTTTACCCATTAATTTTTGTTTCCAACTCACTTGCTTTTCTAAATAGGCGAGTTTACATGGAGAATACTAATGTGTAACTTGCAGTCAATTTTATGAGGTTGAGTACATTGCAGGCTTAGAGAAGACTGTTCATGAATTTCAACTGAGATTTTCAATAATCAAGTTGGCATAATTTTAAAAAGTTTGTTCATTTGACTTAGCATATGCATTTGTTTTAAGTGACGAATGCATTTTTGGCAAATTCTATGAGCATAATGTAGCAAAGAAAAAAATTGTTTATTTAAAATAAAACAAATACAGCAGCTAATCGCATTGTTTAGAGAAAATCAAAATATAATATTTGTAGAGAAGGAAATTTTTAACCCAGAGTGGAAATTTAGAAGGTTGGAAGGCATTGTTACTTTTTGGTTTATGTTTGTGTTTGTTCTCTAGATGAGATTGTGTTTTCAGCATAATTGGGTTCTTGAATTCGACAACTTTTTACTCCATGTCTCAGAGGCAATGCAGCACAAGTAATCTCCGTCAGTCCACATTCTTTACCATGTTGGTGTGTCACTACTAGAAAATCAACAAAGACCGACTGTTAAGGGATTTGATTGTTCTTATTTATGGGAGAATTTCGTCAATTGCATGACACTATAATTTCCAACAGATTGCAGTGATATTTCTCACTCCCATTCTCGTAGAGGAAGCTAGCTGAATCATCAAAATGTCACCTACCCCTCACATCAGTTGATCAATGTTTAAATTTCCAGTTAATGTGTGTAAGTTGTCTCAGTCAGTGATGCCATGTCCCCTGTAAGTTGAGGCAGACATGCATGAATTCTAATTTGGACACATCTCATTGAAATGAACACTATGGAGTTTGACAAGACAGTTAGGGTGCAGTGGACAAGGCTGTGACATTGTGTGATAGATTGTACATGCCATTTTAACGAAGAGTCTATAAATGAAAAGATGACTGCAGTAAACTGTAAATAACTATTTCAATAAATAAATAAATAAAAATTTAAATAAAAATAAAAATCCAAACATTTGTGATTAACATTTTGCTTGTGAGCAACATTTTGAACACACGATCAGAATCAGAGAAAATTATATTATTTTGTGGTATTTCTGCAGATAAAAATGTCATTAGGTGTAAAGATTTACAGAATACATCAATTTCTTGGCTACACAATTGTCAATAGATAGTCATAGTCCCAAATAAGCAAATGATTCTTGAAAGTTATTAACAAAAAGAGTTAATAACTTTCAAGTTTTAATACCTTGAAAGATTTAGATTTTCAGTTATTCATTCAACCAGGAGGGCCAAGAAGAATCAAATAAAAATTTGCATTTTTGCATATTTTCATTTAAAAATTGCTGTGTTGAAATGATGCACAATATAACAATATAAGAATTAGTATTGTATGTTAGCTTTTGTGTTGCATAACAAGGGATTCAGTAGGTACAATAGATGGAACATATTATTTTACTCAGATTAATGATATTTTTATTTTTTTATTTTAAGACTACTTTTTAAATAAACTGTTTTGAATATTGTACGCCCTTCATATATGGATCCACAATTCAATTAAAAAAGAATTTAATTTGTAAACCAAAGCTCATTTGTGATAAAAAAATAAAATAAAATATCAGCACAATGTTTGGTTTCTGAGGCTGCAGTGTAGAGTTTCTTAATGAAAAAATAAAGCAAGTCTCTAAAACATTGAGTTGCCACTTATATGTCCATATTCCCTTGTGAAAGCACTGACACAGGAGTTCGTAGGATATTGACTCCCTGATAGAAGTCATGTCGTTACAGCTGTTATGTGTAGCAGCTTATGTTTTCTTAATTAAACTATATGATTGCTTTGGGATGATACATCTAGTCATTTTGGACAGATTTCCCAAATGTCCTAGGATTCAGGGGCAGGAATAAAAATTGTTTACTGTTTTAGATTGGGCAGATGTCTACTTTTTATTTATTTATTTGCATTACATTCTCCCTACTATGCAGACATCAAATGGACTGAGTGCATTAAAGGAAAAAAAAGATCAAAAGAGAGGGAGAAAGTTGAATGTAGAAATACTTCCAGTGTTTTCTTGTTGGTCGCTGAGGCATGGATAAATATTCTCTCAACAATAAGTGGAGGCGACAGAGATTGTCGGAGAGCGTCAATCCTTCTCCGTCCTCTCCACCACTCAGCTCTCCTTTCGTCTTCTCTTGATAAGGGTCAATAGTATTGTTAGAAAACAGTGGGCTCTTTGCTTTAAATAATTTAATAAATTGCACCAATGAAGGAAAGGTGGTAGAAATTATTCATTTGACTCTTTTTTGTTGGTGTCCTTTTAAGGTAAAAGTAAATAGTTAAAATGGTTGACTCTTGACTATAGACTATTCCCCTTTGTTTGTAGATATGGTCATTATAATGTGTGATGTTTCTGTGAGCTCATTAGCCCAGAGCCTTGCCCACACACAACAACCAAACCCACCCTATCCCCATTTGAGAATATTCATTTGGAGCAAATGGGTGGCTCTTTTTTTATTCTTGATTGCACTCGTTGGGAGCCAAGGCATGAACATCGAAAATTCCCTTTTGACAGTTTGAAAGTCAGTGTATATAGCCATGCTGAAGTCACTGTAGCGTGTTAAGCTGTGGTTACAAATTATTAGCTGCAAGCAGTGTGGAAACAGAGCAAGTGGCTCTTGTTAGACATGGGGATTTGAAAACCTGCATCTTGTCGACAGTGTTGAATGTGTTCAAAGCTCAGTGGCTTCAGACCCTACTCCCCAAAGGGATATTTATGAAAAATACATTGAACAGCATACTGATTCCTTCTAGGACGAAAATGTTTCATTGAGCAGGCCGCACAGTGGTAGCACTGTTAACATACAACAAGAAAGACCTGAGTTTAAATCCCTGCCAGCAATTTTTCTGCATGGACTTTGCATGTTGTCTTTATGTATTCTCAGAGTACTCAGATTTCCTACCACAGTTCAAAAATATGAATATTAGATTAATTGATCTCTAAAACTGCACTTAAGTGTGACTGGTGACTGTGTATGGATATTGTGTCTAGTTGTCTGTCCTGTCTCTTTCTGTGTTGCCCTTCGATGGACAAGCAACCTGTCCATAATGTAACTTGCCTCTTGCCTGATTACAAATAGAGATAGGCATCGGCCCTCCTTGTGACCCTGCAAGGATAAGCATGTTTAGATAATGGATGAATGGATATTGCATAGTATGCATAGTGCTTGTTCTGGTAAATCAAACAATGTCATTGAAATGATTACAGGTTGTTATATGGATCCATCATTGCTCTGGGTAATCACTTTTGTCAGTTGGTGGATAGACAGACGGCCATGCGGGCACTCTGAGGGCAGCAGACGTTTCTGCCTCCCCTGGGTCAGTGATGAGGCACAGCCAACACAACAGGAGGCCAGCTGACACCTGGGTCACCCTAAGAGAGTCTGCTGTTCATCTAGCCTCTTTGTCTCGCTTCACTGAGGCCACTATCTCTCTTGCACACACACACACACACACACACCCCCCCACACACACACACACACACACACACACACACACACACACACACACACACACACATATATATATATATATATATATTTTTATATATATATATATATATATAGACTATTCTGTGTATTTGTGGTTTCCCCCAAAACTGGAAGGCAGCAGCAAGCTTGGGAGAGCAAATAATTGCAAATGTCAAAGCAATGGAGTATAAACTGTTAGCTTGCAGTGAGTGTGCATTATTTGTCATATTGGTATCTGAAGCATGCTTGTGCAGAATCTGTAGATGACATTTAATATAGTCAGGATTCGACAACATTAAAAAGAAATGATTAGATAACATTTTCAGAACATAATGGTCTAATCAACTCCATAGGTGATAGTCCTGGGTATTGTTTGTCATATGCCGCAATAAAGGTTGATTACAACTTTCAGTTTGAAAAAAACGCCCACAAACTGGAATTTAGACACTCTTATACTCTTACAAGACCTTATGGCACAATGTACTGAAACACTACAATATTTTTCATCAAAGTATATCTGCCTCCCAAATTGTGTACTACTTACTATCCGTATATGACTTCCACCAGGCACACAAGTCTAATCTATTTCTCACTGTTGTGAGTGTAAATATGGGCAGAAAAGTGAGCAGGTCGCAAGCGAGTAGGAACTGTGGACTCTGATCATTGTATGAGAAACTCTCGGTAATGGAGAACCTAAAGCATGTGGTTCTGATTGACTCGAATAAACCCAGATATCTCATTTTGTCTTATAGAAATTTATTGTTAGCCCAAACCTAATGAAAACAATTCACATCAGCTCATTCTGCTATACATACAAACCACTTGGACCTTGGTAATGCCATCAAAAAAATGGAACATGCAATATTTAGCAAGAACTTTATTAAAAAAAAATTCAAGCAAAGAACAAAATGCACATCATGACAAACTTATGTAGTTCCAATGGCAAAAGCTATAACTCCAACAGAACAGAACACTAACCCATAATAGCAACTTCCAGTTTTTAAAGCATAGTCTTAATGCTGCATGTCATCATTACAATGGGAATTATTTACTTGTATATGATTGAAACCTAAGTAATTCTAAAAAAGAGATTAAAATGGCTAACTTATGCTCGATAGCCATTAGCAATATTATGAGACCTCATTTCACAATTTTTCAATCACAAAAATGCACTCTACTTGTCAAATTGAACTTTTTCGTACAAGGAGTTCTTGTCTTCTTGTAACTTCATCTGGTGAATCCTTATTTTGAATTAGGAAAGGAAGTAGCTCAGGAATTGCACTGTTGTGTAACAAAGTTGGCTGAAATAGAGTACTCAGTGGGTTGGCTGGCAGTGGTTGTGAAAATATTTCTACAGTGACTACAGATTCGTTAAGGCACAATTAGCAAACTGTGAAGCCTTTGCGGTCTCAAATTAAAAAAGGTAGTATAAATGCTTAGTTTTCCATAATTGCTAAGTATGTGTCCTCATTCTCATGGACAGAATATTGTGAATTGTCTTGTCTCATGAACCTTGGAGAAAGGCTCTGTTTATAATAATAGAATTCAGTGAGGAGCCAATTACCAGCAGTTGTCATTATTTTAGGCGTGGTTCCACCTCTTGCTGTTTCTGACTTAGAAGCTGTCTTCAGCAGAGAGGGTAAAAAGAGGTGCAGCCTTGATTGGAGCAGATGTGACATGGTTGTCGGGTGACCTACTTCTGTCCATATTATGAATTAAAATTGTATGACGGAGACTAGGGCAACTAATGAATGTTACATGTGAAGGTGGGGCCAAGTAAGTTTGTGAAGAAGGAAAGCAAAGGTTACAGGGATGTACTAAATGTGTCTTTAGTTCTGTGTGCTTATGCATGGTGCTGTTTGGATGAATGTGTGGATTATGTTTCTACATATCATTAAAAAGATACTGGTATTCTAGAGAATAAGCACATGCAAGAAAGCTGACCTGCATACAGCCCACCAAGCCTGAACTGCTAATGGTCCTTTAATTGGCTGAGTGTTTTCTGGGAGGTAGCTGTAGACAGATGTTATCTGGTCCTTTTCTCTGTAGGAGGTGAGAGTAGAACTCTAATGGTTGGTGCATATGGAACTAAGACCCAAGGTGGAGACATGGCCTGCTGATCTGGCCCCTTTTAGCTGTTGAATTAGTTAGCGTGGGAAGAAGCATGACTGAAACTAGATAAATTTTCACATTTTGTACCACACACAATTTTTGCCTGCATCAGCAAACCTCTTGTCCACTGATGTGGACATAAAGTAACAGTGACGGTTACAGTATTTTGCTCTTCTGGTCAACTCTGGCTTTCAATTGGATGTTGTGTTTGATAAATACACAGTGACTTCACTCATAAAAAGTTGTTTGTCTGTCTTGGCCCATATCCTTGTTTCTCTGTCTTTGTGGCTCCTTCTTCCTAATATTTCCTCTCATTTTTTCCGTGCACTTGCTTCGTCTCTCCTACTCCCTCTGGCTCAGTGAGGCACAACTGCGTGTTGTGAAAGATCATATCCTCTTGACCTTGCTCCAGGAGCGCTGATATATTTCATCTACCATCGATTTTCTATCTTCTGTCATTTTTTTATCACCAACTCCCTCTCTATATTGCCATTTTTCTTCCTCTCCACAAAATCATTTTCATCTCATCCCATACAAACATACTGACGGAATTTGTATTAGTTGAAAAAAATTAAGGTAGGGTTGTAAAGGCAAAGGACAATATGTCATTCTAAATAACTAAATCCTGAGGAATATTTCAGACAGAAAAAGAGACGAAGAGGAAAACCAAATACCACCAAATGGTGCTAAGTTTTAGAGGTAAAGTTCAGATAAATTGAACATTTTTAGAAAAATAGAGTTGTTAGTGGTGGAAGGATAACAGCTAATCCCCCCAATTTAGTTCATTTTAGCAATCAAAACTGTATTTGTAGATAGTCATCTGAACTTTTACAACAGACTGTTAAGTCTTGATTGTATTACAGCTGAATAAATTTGTAATGTAAAAAAGTATATCAGTGGGATACAGTGCTTTCTGAGCAGATATTAACAGTGCCAATTTATGTAAGGGACCATCTTTTAGGTTTTTTGCAGTCTTCTTAACTGAACAACCTCCATGTTACTGTGCTAAAGACTCAACATACTGTTGTATGTCTATTGAGACTTAGGACAATCAACCACGCCGTTGACTGGGTGTTTTGAGCTTCAATTAATGTAGCTTTCTTATAGTAACATGCATGCTCTTTTTCTGAGCAAACTTAACCGTGCTTTGTGAAAAATGTGATTATTGATATCTTTAAATATAACATTGTATCCTTTTCTGTTTCAGTTGTGTTAGAATCGGCTTAACTAGCTGTTAGCCTCCAGGCTTTTGAGGATTCAATTTACCACAAATTCAGTGCATTACCACACTTTTCTGCTATAGTTAAATTAAGTGTTACCATTAGCAATTTTATACAGCCCCCACTTAATTGAAAAAATTAACTATCCTTTAAAGAACCAGCATATGAAGCAACCATTTACTTTAACCTTCTGCAGTGATAGCAGCACTTTGCTTTGAGGTATTTTTAAACTCTTAGATGTCACCACCTGTGAGATTAAAGAAGATACACAAAGTTGGTGAATATTTTTGACCCTGATGCCCCTCATAATGCGTTCTGACTAACACAGTCTGTCCCATTAGCATCCATGCTGTCGGGGGGCAGGAGGTCAGCTTCAGTATTGGTGTAACGGTCAGGGTTCAGGGTTATTGATACGCAGACTGCGTAGGCATCATGTTTACTGTCCATAGAGGTGACTTAGCTTGTGACCCGCTGCCCTCTTGCATCTGGGTTCTTAGTGCAGAATTAATTTTATTTGTTTTTAAATGTTTTTCCTCAGCTGTCACTCAATTTCTTTAATCAGCTCTTATTGATGTGGCTCTGCCTCATTAAGGAGGAGGAGAGGGTATGAACATAGTAGAAAGATGGCCAAACAAGAGCCGTCTCACAAAGGAATACAAAGAGCAGGGTATTTAATGTCTGTTCATTTGATCATTTTCCCTTATTTCTCCATTCTCCAACACACTATAAGAGCTGACATTCCTGCAGTGAATGGCACCCAGAGAGTCATACCTTTCCTTACTCAAAAAAATGACTACTGAAGAAGAAAGCACAAACTAGCGATAGCAATAACAGGCTCCCTATTGATTTGGCGGCTTCATTGAAAACAGAGTTATGCAATTTCTTCCTTCAGCTTTCTCGCCATTAAAAGTAATTATTGTCTTAATTTACCATGATCAAAATTCAGGATGTGTGAGTACACATGCATGTGGTTATGTAATCAGATGAATTCATGCTCTGATAGATATGTCTATTGCTCGGAGATTTTGACTGTTAATTGTATTAGGATTGTTTCCAGCTATAAAAATAGACACTTACATAATTTTGGCTGTAACTTATTTGTCTCTATCTTACCCTTTGTTTTCAATCTTAAGTTAAAAGGTTGAACTGGGTATGAAAAATAGATGCATGAATGGATAGAAGCATCTCATCTTTTTTCTGTTTTGACATTTTGTTAAAATTTGTAATTGTTCTCTTCCTCTCTCTGTGCTTGACTACTCCAGAGACAATCATACAATGTTTGGATGTGACAGGGGAACATGAACACATTCATGAGCAATGGTGACACAGAAATACGTCTAATTGTATGTAAAATGCACATCGTGGTGTAATCTTTAAAGCCTGTTCTAGGAACCAAAGGGGGAACAGAGCCAATGCTAGCTTGCTTCCTCTCAGCGATGAGGCTCTGGTTGATCATTCATATCAGAATATTTTCTTTTTGCAGACCCAAATAACTGTTTGAACAGAATCTACTGTGGGAGCCTATTTTTCTGCTTGATAAACAAAGTTTGTTGCTTTGTAGTTGTAGTTATTAATGAACAATGCTGCAGTCAGGCCTTTATCAAACGGCTGTCTCTCTCAGGGAGCACAGAGCTTCAGCTGAGTGGTTCACAAAATACAAGCAGAGAGATTGCAGCCAACATGACGTGCTTTCTGTTACAGCTCCTTCAGAGTGAGAAGTTCACTTATTGAACATTTTCACTTTTGGAGATTTGTCACAGTAAATGCACATATCAAATGCTATCATATTACATGATTTTTATGTATTGTATTAAACGATTTAAACCACATGCTTTGCACCATTACCGTGGTCTGGATTGATGTGCTGTTTGATCTGAATGCCAACCTGAGTTTGGACTTGATGAAAAGCTGTCATTTACTGTGGTGTGAACAGTGAATTAAAACCCATCAAAGTTTAGCACAGAGGCTTGTTTCACCATGAAGATAGACAGCAGTCCACTCTCCTCTGATGTTTAACTATATTTGGCCAGTGGGAGTCCAAGTCAAGTGTAGACCAACTGCTTTTCATTAAAAATGCAAACCAGTTGATGTATTATATCTTTGAAGAAAATGTTGCTTTCAGAGAGTAGAAAACCTTCACCAAACTATTGTAACTGTGACTCATCACTCAATATGAAATGCTGCAATGTCTTAAACATTTTCTTAACCCACCTCTAAAAAGAAATCGATTTAACTCTGACCAAGAAAGTATCTTTCTTATGACCACATGAATCTTTAATTAACTTTTTTTTTCTTTTTTTAAACATCTGAAGTGCAATAAATATTTTGAGTGGTGATGTAAATTCACTATAGATCCAGCTGTTCTCCAGTGTTTTTGACATTTAGTGACCAAATGGATGTACAATGCTGTGGGTGTCGATAGTGTCGACTTCTTCCACTGATGTTTGATTTTTGACATAGATACTCATCACAACATCAGGATATAGAGTTTGCAACTGTTGGTAGTAACAGGAGGAATGTTTGCTACTAATTTCTGTCAGTCTTACAATGTGCTTGTAAGACTGTGCAATTCGGTAAATGTTGCTCTATGTAGTGTTAAACACTTTTAATGTTCAACATAACTTAAAAAACATGGTTAAAATTTGGTCAAATCACTATTAATTCAGCAGTATGAATATTTTTTTGTATTACAAGTACCTCTAACTTCATAAAAATATTCATAAAAGTGCTGAAAGTGATGAGCTTGAAATATTCAAGTTTTTTGCTTAAATATCTGCTTAGATATGAGAAAATGTTATTAAATTGTTAAAAAGTGATGTTTTTAACAATTGATCTGCACTGAACTAAATGTTTAAATATATATGGTTTTATATTTTTTTTTTTAAATAAAACTATAACAAAGTTTTAGATTGAGACATGAACTGTTTTAAGTTTGTGCTGAAATTTCCTTTTTAAAATTCTCTGAAAATCTCTGTTGAGGATCAAATTCAATGTATCTGGCCCTACCTGACCCTGTCTATTTGATGAGAGTGAGCAGAGGATATGGTGGGAATGTTGACCTCATGTATTTTCATGGTTGACTTAAGCTTACCTGTCCCTGTGGAGGGGGAAAGGATTGTAAATTGCAGGCCATGACATTCTATTCCCTGTGTGTCCATGGTTGGCTATGCTCATGGTTGGCATCTGGTGGACAACTCGTCCCACAGCTAGCGCTGTCCACAACTCACTCAACACTGAGACCAATTAAACCTTGATGTAAGCATTTGCATGTACAAGAACATAAGTCTGACAACAGATTTTAGATGATGTACAAGAATACAAAAAATAAGTTGTACATGTATGTTTTTAAGAAGATTCTACTTCTTGATACATAATAAATAAACCCCCGACATCAGCTGTAACAATATTTGATCTGATCCCGAGAACACGTGTGAGGAAAAGCCATTTTAACTAGAAAATCTTTTTATTTACTCAAATGTTGACCAAATAAGGTATATGACCAGAATGTTAGTTTGATTTAAAAAAACAGTCTTAAACTGAAGTCTCTTACTTGATTGCACACTGAAATGTGCATCCTTAAAACACAAGGTAAAGATTTATACAATGTACTATGCAGGAAAAATATATTCAGAAAATGTAAGGGTTTTTTGTCTGTTCTAACTCTTTTTTAGAATTGTATGTGAAATGCACATTGTGGTGTAATCTTTAAAGCCAAGATACATGTTATATTTAATGTTATTTTACTTCTCATGTTTGTAAAAACAAATATTTGAGTTAATTAAAAAAAAACCCTCAAAATTTGATAAGCCCTCCCTCAAATTTAAGCATCAAATGTTTTTTGGAAGTCTTTGTTTTTAGACCTTTACGTTAACTGTGCTTCTGGTCCCAATTTAGGTCAGTGAGCGTTTAAAAAATATTTAAGTGTCACAGAAACACAAAATATTTCTTAATTGTAAATTCTGAATTTAGAAAAGTAATTAAAATATTCTGATAACATACCAGGAACAAAATGTATGCAAAGGTGATACAAACTTATGCAAAGGCTGTATAAAGGTCCTCTAGCAGACTCACCTTTTGGTGACCAATTGTTTTGGATGCAAAAGGAAAAATAAATTACTTGTAAAAAAAATACTTCATTTAAAGTTGATGGTACAAATAAAAATTAAGTCACAATGCAGACAAAATATGTTTGTTCACCTGGTAAAAACTTATGGTATGAAGGACTTCAAAAGAGAAAGGGAGGTTTCTTTTAATATATATATATATGCACTTATATCTGTATGTAAAATTAATTCCTGATATGAGTTAGGTCCGATTAAGAGCTGGATCTAACTGCAGCCTAGTTGTCTACTGAAGTGCTTTAAAATGACATTGTTTGCTAATAAAAAAATTACAGCTTAATGAACTCCACAAGAGTTGAAGAGAAGTAAATTGAACTGAATTGAATTGAACTGATTTTAACTGTTCTTGGTCAACTGCTTGACCCTAATCCACTTCTCTTTCTCTTCCTCTTTTTCTTGTAGGTGAGTACTGGGAGCCTGGCTGTAGGCACCATGGTCATAAGAAGCACTCACAGTATGCACTCATTCTTTTGTGTCTACTTCCACTTTGGAAATTGATTGTGATATTTGAGGGCATCTACACTTAACTTCCTTGAGTAATGGCTGATTATAGTTGCAGGCGGCACCATAGATAATCATTAGCCATATGCACTGTGTACTGGCATCGCTCAAGATTTAGAGTGCTGTCCACGGTGCTGAAAACAAATCTATTGCTGCCAATACGTTTGCGCTCGGTTGTGTAATAGGTCTATTCTGTGTGCAAGAATCTGTGGGAGCATGTGATGGCGTCTGCCTGTCCATCTTTACAGTGTGCTAGTGTGTGTGAAGCGGTGTGTGTATGCGCATGTAGCTCCATTATCTTTGCGTCTGAGCAGTTTTCCCATCCCATGCATCATCCACCCCCGTCTGTCTCCATGTCAGGCCTGATAACAGCTCCTATTGCCCACAGAGATGACTAATCAATAACACACAACCATGAGAACAACAGCTTGCTGTCCGTGCACACACACTCAGAGCGGAAATATTGGCACACTGTCCGCAAACATTGCATTGACTGCTGTAGGCTAACAAAGAACCTGTTGTTCAAGATACCAAGAAGACTTCCATGACAACCCAGCCCTCCAATCCCCCACCATCACTATCACCGCAACTCCCACGGCTGCTACGTACCTGTACATGAAAAGATGTGGAAATGCATGTGTTCAACAAACGTACCAATCTGCCAACAGGCAGGTTTTATCAGCCTGACAGTATCACTGTGTGGTCCTAAAGATATTTCTGCTTACGAAGAGCCTTTTTCTCCTTGCATCATGCACATGATTTGTTGTGTTACCTCCTTATCTACTCATGTTCGGCACTTTAATTCTTTTCTGCTACGACTCCTGTCAGCTTTCACAGAAGCTAAATCAGAAAAGCTAAATCTACTTGCTGATTTCATTTGATTTGATGTCCCTTACCTTCAATCAGTATCCCTGTCAGCCTCAGCAGAATAGCTAAAGCCAGATGACAATAAATGCATAAAACCCTTGGAGAGAGTGATAACACACTCACTCCTCTTTTTCTCTTCTAGTCTATTTTCTCCCACCTTTCAAGGAGGTGTGATTCCCTTAGACAGACTAGCCTGTAGACAAAGCTTGTCTGGTGCCCTGACTCTCCCTGAGGTGCCATTGTGACCCAATAACTCCTTCGCTCCTTTCTTATGTTTCATTCACTCCCCTTTTCTGTTTCCTTCTTTCCCCTCTCATCCTCCACTCATTCTCTGTCACTCGCTTTCGCTCCCTCCGGTGGCCAGAATGCTGTAATTGAGTTTTTTATTCAAGTCAATTAAAAGTGCAGTCCCAGTCGAAGACAAAACAAGTCAACGGAGCTGCTTTTTTTCTCTTCTTTTTCCTCGGGCTTCCTCATTTTTTATTCAGTCCACTCTTTATATCACTCAGTAGCTAAGAAAGCACTGGGTGTGTACTTTCATTTCATATGTGTCATTAAACTGTTTTGACATTGTTTACAATGTAATTTATCTTTCTGTATGACACCCCCCTCACCCCCCCTCCACCAAAAGAAATCCTATTTAAATGGTAATTCAAACTTCCATTAAGTTGGGGTCTTTGTGAATGCCATACAGAAGTTAGTCTATTCCTCCATTCTGCCTCAGCAAACATCTGAGGCATGATTGTTTACTCCCAAAAAGCCAAATATTCATCAAACAGATAGATCAGCAATGCTGTCTGCAGTCCATTATGCTTTCCTATCCTCATTTACTGTTGTATAGTGTTACTCACTGAAGTGATGAATCATATTCCTGAGTTCACAGGGATCATCTGTGATGCTAAAGCACTTATGGTCAGAAGCTATTTGCCATTGCTAATAGCTTTGTAATCAGCAGAAAGTTTCTCAGACATTTGAAAAGGCTGGTCCATCTCAGACACCAAGTGCGGTTTTGCTTACAAATTCACATGCAGATGTTGACACAAACTAAGCTACACATCATGTCAACTCAAAAGATTTTAATTTGGTTTGTGCAAAATGAAAATATGGCAAAAGTGAAGGTGATGTTTTCATATGCAAATGAGGAATGGAAAGCGAGACTTTCTCTATTAAGCCAGAAGATTTATAGTGACTGCTGGGCTAATTTTCTATAAATACTTTCATCAGCAAACCATTCACAGTATATTTACAAAAATGCAGCTGCTCCTCCACTTGGTCTCAAACATTCATTTTTGTTGCCCAGGTGAACCATGCTGACTTTTGTAGCAACGTTTTAACTGACAAACTGACAATTTTAAATAGGTAGCAGTTTTACTTATTTTTTAAGTCATTTGATCAGGTGGATAGGTCAGTTTAGTTAATGTATGATGATAATTTGCTAATGGAGACATGCCTAATTAAAGACTATGTTTCTTAGTAGTGCCCTGCATTCACTGGAAAATTATGACTGAGATGGCAGCTGCACAGTATGCAGTGTGAGAAGTGGGTCATGTCTGATGCATTTTCGATTAAGTTTCTTGGAATACGTTTACTTTGCTTTATATTAGCAACATTGTTGTAAGTATATGCATGGTCCATTAAAGGACACTGGTAATTTTTTTCTCTTCACCATTTCACAGTTTAGTAGATTTGATGGTTTTGTACCTTGGTTTTCAAGGCCCAAATGAGTTAACTGCTACATTTTTTTATGATTTCCCAATAGTTCAAGAAATAAAAGCAGAGATCAAAGTCACAATGAATACAAATGGGGTGTTTTAAAATAATCAGCTTTAAAAAAGAAACTAAGAATCTTCATAGCAGATGTCCCAAATTTGTGTCTTTTTATTTAAGCCAAAAATACTATATCAGGGTACATACATTTGATTATGTCTTTAAAAGAAAATGTTTATTTATTGGCTCTGATTGGCTCTAATACAAAAAAATCCCCATTATTTTCTATTACTTAAATGAGGCAAAACTATGTGAAAAAGCCAGTTTTAATATGTGGTGAAGTTATTTGTGCATTTAAAATTTAATTATACTTGAAATTTGAAACTTCTTCTCTTTATTTATCACCATGCTTTATCAAAATATTTACAAAGAGAATTAGCCTGATGTGGAATACCTAACTATAGATCTGCAAAAGATTTTACAGGTACAAAATGGAAGTTAATTGTAGTGGTAAAGGGAAGCTTTCTTTTCTCCAGGGCACAATTAGATTTACAGTACAGCTACAATCACAGGCACTTATTATAGGATACCTAAAAATATATAAAATAAATGATAGTTAAAAAAATAGATGACACAGACAGTAGACAGACAGCAAGAGATAACTTATATGTTATATTCTTTCTGCCCATACTACTGGCGCTGGGAAAAAATGTCAGTGTTTGGGTTTGATTTAGGTTCCAATCTGCAAACAGGGAATTGACCCAGAGTCTTGCTTAACCAGGAACATTTGTATTGTAAGATACTGACATGGAATACTCCCCTGGCAAAACAAACACCAATTACTATTTGAATATTCCAGTCCATCAGTGAAACCATTAGTGGACCATTCACAGACACAAAACCGGTTAACCATGAGGTGGGAAGAGTTCATTCTAGTGTTTACCAGCTGGTTCTGTACTTTTGTATCAGTATTTGGTGGCTGCTTCAGTATAACTGTAAATAAAGGTTATTTATCTGAACATTGGCATTTTAAAGACCATTCCAAACCCCGCTGATGTCAAATTAAAGTTTTTTTTAAATGTGTTTTATTCCATAAGCTGTTTATCTTGAATTAGCATGGACATGAAGCACAATCAGTAGTTGACATTTTAAAAGCTGTACTGTATAGCATTCTTTTATAGATTCAAACTCTTATTTTTGACATTTGAGAGTGAATATTTTAAGATCTCTAAAATGTGTTAGTGGTGTTGGATAAAAAGAGTTCTTTGTATAATGTGCTTTCTTATAGTTGATGCAGCTTTAAGTCCATGCATTTGTGCTGAATCATTTTAGGTTTTTTTTCCAGTTCACCCACCTTCATTCTCTTAAATATCAACTGAAGTATAAAAAAAATAAACTATCATCACTGGAAAAACATATTACATCAGTAGAAAAATATTGTGGTTTTACACGACAGGACCAAATGTTGTCTACTTCCAAAGTAATTTACGTTTTAATAAAAATAAAGGAGAAAGTGCAGACATGACTGGAATTGCTTGTAAAAAGTTAACTGTGGGGTGTGGCAGTGGTGCAGGGGTAAAGTGAGTGACCCCTAAGGTCTCACTCCTCCTCGCAGCTGTTACGGATTTGAGTCATTTTGGCACATGTTTCTCTCTCACAACCACTTTTTTTCTTTATTGTGTTATATGGTCATTTATTTTCTAATATATGTACTAACATTTAGATGAAAACATTATCATAAAGGGAGAACATTGAAAGCATTGATACAAAGCATTGATAATTTTACCTAGAAGAGTTTTCTCCTATAAAGGATACATATTAATCTGCTAAAGTAATGAAACCAAAATAAATTGCATAGGTGTATATCACTGTATCAGTAGCATTACCTCTGCATTTATGTAATGCTTATTTGCATTATTTGTATTAAATGGGCCATAAGAGCAGGTTGTGACTGTTGTCTTTTCTCATTGATCTGGAAGAACTGATTGCTTAGTTTTGAAAAAGTGATTTTTTATTTTTTTAGCTATTTGCTTTAGTTCTCTTTCAGACTTTTGATTGGCTGGTCAGTAGGATTTGTTCTTTTTTGTACCTACAAATATTATATATTAATTTAATTTACATAGAAATTGTAATTCATATACTGTTGTTGTCAGCATATGACAACAGCAACAACACAATTATGAATTACTGTGGAATTAAACATTGTGTCCAAGTACTGAAGATTAACTTTAAAAAGAAAATTTTTAAAAGTTAATCTTTTTTTTTAATTTTAAGAACGTTTGTCTTGTTTAACATTTAGTCATGTACACATAATGATGCATTTATTTTTATAAAATAATAAATTTTTGATACTGATAGAAAGTCAAAAGCAACAAACCATGTGGATAAGAGTGGAATGTAAAAGAAGAAAAGATGAATTCAACAAAAGAAAAAAAAATCTGATTTATTTGGAGAAACTCTGAAGAATTACATGGTAGCCCATTTTAGGTTATGTATCTAACCTCTTCCTGGCCAGTCCTCCTATTGGTATAGTTAAGAAAGCAGGGTTTTATGGTGGGTATTCACACAGAACTGGGTTTATGTAATTAATGTTACAGTAATGCTAAGAAAGCAGGGGGTTAAAAAAAGAGCTTCACAATATATAAAATCACATTTATTATTGTAATATCAGTGTTGGCAATTTTAAGGTGGCAAAGCATTTGAATCTGAAATTTAATAGGATACTACATTTAAATGTCATACATTCACACTTTGCATATTGATAACATGTCCTTTAGCAAACCCAGTGGGCTTAATAATTAGCTCAGCCGTGAGGTGGTGTGACTCATGGTCTGTACTACTAACTTACTAACTACTAAATGTCTCAAGAATATCTCTGTTATATCTGTGAATGACACCAACAGTCAATATCATATTGGGTAACTGTAGTACATACCATAAGCCAGGTTTATGTGCAAACTCAAGTAAAACACCAGGAAAAGTAAAGACAAAAAGAATGGTTTCTGAAGTTAATATGATTTTTTTTACACTTATAGAAGAGGCAATGTAAAACACAAAATCCTTTCGCTAGTTTTTATACCAACATGTTTTTTTAATCATCGGCTTTCTAAGTGGTTGAAACAGAATGATTTATTTAGCATGTCTGCTCTTTTTTTAGGGGAAAAAAACCCACTTTCAGACAGAAGTATTTCAAGTTTTTCTCATGAAATTCTAAGAGATACTTAAGACAGATGACACCTCCTCCAACACTCAACGATGCACTAAGATCTATCTTAAAAAAAAACAAAACATTGAATGTTAGCTCCACTTATGCTTTTGTTAATTTTGTACCTTATTATCTCACCACTTTTGGAGCAAGTTAGGTTTCTACGATGAGTTTTCATGATGATACCCATAATAAGGACTGAACCAGTTCTGCTGCACTGAAATTCCAGGGTTAAACTAGCAGCTACATCACTAAGCCAGTAATACCACTTTATATTATATATCCCAGGACACCTTAACTTTTAGCAAAATACTATCTCTCCTTTACACACGTTTGCTGCTGAAGATCCTCAGTAGTCTTTATTCTTCTACTGTGATTGATTTTTCCTTTGATATATATAGATTTTAGTTTGATTCATCAGTTTCCAGCTGAAACCATCTTTCTCCTGACAAGTATTCTGTGACTTGACAAGACTGTGGGGTTGTTTTGGAGGAGCTGTCCTTCAGTCGACCACAAAAACATAATTTGCTTCCCCATAGAGCAACTGCTGACACTCTTGACAATTGTTAGGGGGATAATTCAAGAGAGGCTTAATTTGAAAGCCAGCTGAGGAGCTTTGCCTTTCCTTTCAAAGGTGTCTTGACTTTATATTGTTTTGGTCGATTTAGTGTTTGCAATACCAGTCCAACCACAAGTGTACATATTTATTATATGAGGAGAATTTTAGCTGTCAAATTAATATTCAATATCATCTTAAGCAAACTCTTCTTGTAATTCAAACATAACTTTAGTAGAATGAATATGAATGGCAGTTCTGTAATTTTTAAACCATTAAAGTATGCTTCTCACAAAATTCTAATGAGCACATTTTCTTTCTCAAATCCAAATGCTCTAAGATGGTAGAGTAAGCAGAGGACAGATACACTCAGATACCTTTGTCAGCTCAACTCAGCAGGATGTAATGATATTGATGACAGAAAGTCATCACGGAGGACATGTACCACAGCAGGAAACGTCTTAGTTGAAGCATGCTCATTCTGTACTCATCAATTCTTTAGCAACCTGCAGTCTCCTTCCACCTCCCCTCCTCCACCTGGGTACAGCAACATGCCTTACACCTTTGCTCTTTTTGTGTTTACTTTCCTTGTCTCTGTCGTAGATGCAGACAATAACTCTTGCACCTTGTGAGACTGATTGTACTTAAAATATTTCACTCACAACTGTGAGTGCAGATGAGTCCAAAATATGTAGTTCTATGATATGGAGGCGGAAACAAAAGCAGCATGTTTGTTTTGTTTTTGGTAAATGCAATATTATTTTATGGTGAATTATTCAAACAGTGTCAGCTGTGTGGAAATTGAACTTGGTTAGGTTACAGTATCCATTTCAAGAAGGATAGCAGGGTGACACGAAAGGTTTTTTTGACGTTATATGATCTGCTTTTGAATATTTTACCTCAGCAAGAAACACAAGTCCAAGGCAAAGTATAGATTCTTGTCTTAAATCCGTAAATAGAGTTCACTCTAAATGTTCAACGAATGACTTTACATTAAGTTTCCAATTTCAGATTTTTAGAAACACAAATTACTTGCCAATACAATCTATGGAAGATACAGATTTCTCTTTGAGAGCTATAATTAATATTTAAGTATTAGTTACCTGTTAAATCAAACATTTAACTTGATTCAGGGTTTCCCCCAGAAAATGTGCCAAGCGCGGTGGTAGTGGCCCTAACATCTTTCTTACACAGTAAAAAAATAATCTGACGATCAATGTTTAGACAAGTCAACCTGAAGATTCTTGAATTCCAATCACCATCTGAGCAACTGGTGCCTCCTAAACACGGCTTGGATGGTTTAAGACAAAATGGCCCTTCTTTGTTATATTTTGCCATCTGCTCTATGTCACCACTATCACAGTAAAGTGGACTCTACAGTTTCTTACATGAAATTGCTGAAATGTGCCATCAGATGCATTCTAAGTAAACAGTCCTCTAAAACATGACTGCAGAACAGCCATACCAAACACTTGCATGTTTTACTTACTCTTCACTGGTATGCATATTTCACGTAAAAAGTGACATTGCATCATAAAAAGAGCTGTGCAGTATATGCAAAGAGCATCTGGGTGGAATATTTGCATGCACATTGGATTTTATTGTCAGATGGAATTCTGTCTCACTTGTCACAGGTCTTCACTGAAATATTTCAGGCATTGTAGAAATTTTCCAGTTTTTTTCTAGACTCCTATAATGTATCTTCTTTTTAAAAAGTGGTGAAATTATTCATTATTATCTATTGGATGTGCTTGCCAAGAAAATTTCTCAAATATATTTTTGAAAAATAAAACCAGAGCAGTAGTGATCAGCTTATTCCTTTGGGTTATTTATGTATTAAAATATTAAGGTTGACAAAAAGTTTTTCAGAAACCGACTGTTTAGTTCATTTTTAACCACAATCTTAATGTATTCTGATTAAGGAAAATGTCATCACCAAAAATGTACAAAATGTAAAAATATGAAGCTTGAAAGGAATTGGAAACAAAAAGCCATCCAGTCTATCTTGTAATTGGTGTCTTGGGTGTAAATGAGACAACAATTAAAGAATAAATAAAATAAAAAATAAAAAATCCTACACTAAAGACTTTTTGACCTATGTGACCTATGAAAGGAGTGTTACGACAAATCTATTTTGTCTGATATTTTCCAGTGGACAATTTCATTGATAAAACATGAGTTGTACATTAAGCTACATTTTTAAAACAAAAATAATCTTAGAGGTAACATAAATAAACAGGCACATTTTTTAAAAGATTTTTGTTAGCTTAGAAAAAATATTAAAATGAAACAAAATGTTAACCTTGACTGTGCATTCATTTGATCTTACAGCAGTATATTTGACTCTTTCCTGTCTGACCTAAATGTAGGTATTTGTGTAGTTTTTTTTTTTTTTTACATATTTGCTGAATCTGTTACTATGAGTGACAGTAGGGTATGAGAAAAGATCAATCTCCTCCACCTAATCGTTGTTTGAAGAAACGTACTCCTCCGAAGTTGACCCGAATAAAAACAACCAATCAGAGCTTGGGGGAGAGTCTTAGTACTGTCAATCATTCTCATATACTCGCTGCTAAATGTACTAATGGTGGAGAAACAACTTACCGTTAAACGAAAACTGTTTATTTGTTGTCATTGGTTGAAATGCTAATTAGCTTGAGTAATCATAACAGGTTGTGCTAACTGCAGTGTAGCAGAGGGCTAGGAAGGTAGTGGCTCTGATTGGTTATTTCTAGACAGTACTGCTTTGGGAGAAGGCAGAGGAGTTAGATTTTTTTTTCACAGCTTATCTGTCTCATACCATACAGTCACAATATAGTAACAGTTTCAACAACTATGTAAATGAATTTTTTTTTTTTCATTTGGCCTAATTGTTTTTTTTTTTTTTTATCTCTATTCCAATCTGACAGGTAAAAATTCCATAAATTTCCTCTAACTTTCCCTACTCTCTGTAGGTGTCCATGTCCCCTGCTGAGCAGAAGAGAGTCAAGCTGTTCAACTGAATATACAAGTGAATTAACAACTCTACAGCCTGGCAGGTGTCTCATTAGAAATATATTAGGGCTGTTATCAGTAACCCAGCACTCCCTAAATGTCTATAGCTGTGTACACGCGTGTTTGAGACAGAGCCTTTCAAGAGGGATAGAGAGTGTTTCTGTGTTTGTGTACGCACAACGTTGGTAATTGGAGCTGTGTTAATTCAGTGCAGCAGTGATGCAATCCAGAGACTGAATGTATTCATTTTCAGACCTCGCATTTATTTTTGGCATGGAGTGTCTCTTATGCAGCTGCATCTGAAAAGTGAAACGATTGAAAGTGTCCTAAAACTTTCCTGAGTCGGCAAGTGACACATACTGATTAATGTAGCACCAAATCAAAGGTCTGAGCTGTGACAAATATTTGAGAAAAAGGAACTCAATCTGAAGACCAAATAATACTTCCTCCATGAATAAGCCTATGAGTATCTTATTCCTATGTAAATGTATCCATTAAAATGACAAAAAACAGCTTTAAATTCTTTCTATCATAGAAGCCAAAAATGAGTGCAGAATTTAGTGAAAGTTTGTAATTCATGACATACATTATGCTCAACAGGTACACAAAGTTAACAACAAAACTGTTATGACTGATTGTTACTTTTTGGATTATATAGCTCTTACCATCTGAAAGTAAAATCAGTTAAACTAGACTAAATACAGTGAATGGAACATTGGATTGTATTTGTCAAAACTGTCGCTATATTGTGACAATAAAGTAAGAAACAGTGAATCTGTTAATTAAAAAAAATCAAGTTCCTCTGCCTTCTCCTTTTGTGACTATCAATACAGTTCAACACTAACAAAAACTCTATGGATGTCCAGTGGATAGGTTAAAAATATCCAAATGTTTTATGAGAATAAAATCATTTTAAAACATAGGTACAAATTATTTGACAGGAATGGTTGTAGTGATATATAAGCTGGCATGATAAGAATTTAGAAAAAAGGAATGCTATTTCAGTAATTTTTTTCTCCCCTCATTCATCACTTATACAAGCACTTTTTTCCTCTCCGTCTGTAGCTTTATTCTGTAATCACCTTGGGGACTAGAAGCAGTCACAAGGCTACTTTGAGGTTAACATCCCACAAAAACACTGTGGCTATTTCGGTCTCTTTTTTTTTTTTTTTTTTTTGCCCTGTCTGGACAGTTTCATAAAGTTTTCATGACAACATTAATAGTGCAACATGCTACCATTTAACACAGTTATAAATTAATGGCTTGAGAGGATTAATGTTTTTAATTTGGGCAAACATGAGCAAAATCCATCCTGTGTGAAGTACATGCAGAATAAGGATCACAGACTTAAAAGGTACCAGTCTTACTTTTAACCATAGATGTTTCAGCTGCCTCAGATCAGACTGCATCTCTACACACATGGTTCATGTTGACCTGCTTACACAGATGCATCACATGGAGAGCGTGTGTACCGCTCACATATGCACAGATGCATGGTTGCTTTCACCTTGTCAGCACTTGCTCCAGATGTGTCTTGATTGGGAAAACATCCATTAAACACACTAGAGTGTCTTTGTACATAACGGTGCAGCTGCACGCCACGTGATGTGCTTTTTCAGACACACTCAGATGGAGCTGAGTTGTTGCACAGCGGCGTTGCCAGCAGGGTGAGCTGTGACCAGGGTGTTTGCTCGTGGTTACGTGAAGACAGTCCAGAGAGGGATTAATGTGTTTACTGGGGGGAAGAGTAAGTATTTCCCAATGACCAAAGATTGCTTTGTTCTCTGAGATGAGTTCGAGTGGCTAATGTTAGGTTATGTGTCAATGACCCAAGTTAATGTGAATGCTGCTGTTTGGAACAAAAGTCTAAGCAAGGTTTTGTAGGTTCTTCTTTGTGGCTCATTAACTTTGCAATCATCAGACTGGAGGAGATCAAGAAGCTCCACTTTGCTTTTTTGACTTGAGACCACTGCTCATTACCCACACATTTTAATTCTCTATTCAGTCTGTTCTCATTTCAACACAAATTCACAGCTGCTATTTTACGTAAGCTAAAATAGTCTTCCTAAAAATGTAATTAACATTTTTTTCTTATTTCATTTACACGGTGCATAATCAGTGATCAACAGAGGGTAAATGCTGTCAGAAAACAATGAACTTTTTCTTTCAAAGGAAAAAAGAAAACAACCTTTTTTATATATATAATTTGAAGCTGTTGGCAGCTGACACTGAACCACAATTCATTTCATAAAATGCCAGATTTCCATCCACCCACTTGCGGTAGTTCTTTGAAACTCATCTACACAAAGACACAGATGTGTATCTCATCTTTTAGAATAAACACACTCTTATCCCCCTCCAAAATCTTGATCAGTATAATCAGTATGGAAACACATCATGAAGCTCGACTGGTGTTTCAATCCAGTAATATATTTCTGCTATATGTGAACGAACATATACTGGGCTATATTGTGTACTTCTATGAGACTTAAAGGCATACTTTGGCATATTGAAATTGATGTTCTGCAAAGTTATCTGAGTAAATGAGTCTAATTAATGTCCACATTATGGGGAAAAATCAAGAGGAAGTCATAGACAGAGCCCCTTTTTTTGTTTATTTCAATGTTTTAATAATTATAATGTGTGGGATGCAAGTGTATGTTACTGCATATGAAGAATTTACCCTCTGACAAGAAACCATTCTTAAAGTTGGAAGTTGTTTTTTTGTTTGTTCGTTTGTTTTTTCACTGTAACAACTTCATTATAGTAGTTGATGCATAGGGTTCCATCAATCTGTGTGATCAACCAAGACCCTTACGTCTGTTCCAAGTCAACCAAGAAGAGAGTAAATTTTGCAATATTGAAATATCAAAAACATGGGTTAATGGATGGCTAGTATATTTTTTGTAATCTTATCCTGCCATCTGATTTCATTTATTTATTGGACATTAAGGATCAATCCCTTTATCATGTGGATATTTCAGTGTGACATTAATACCGCATTTTTCAGACTATAAGCCACTTTGAACTATGCAGCTTATAGCCTGTTGAAGCTCTTCTGTGAATTTTTCTTCAGTTGCCACGGGGCTCTTTTGCAGGAAGTGAATCATTGGTGGTCAAAATTGGAAATCAAAGAAAAAAGCACAAATTTTCATTTAGAACAAACACATGCTAGCAGTAGGCATGACGGAGAAATTTCTTCTAACTCATAAAGGGGAAACCACACTAAGAAGTTCAAATGATGCAGCTTTTAAGTTGAGGGCTATCAATCTGGCAGTCCAGGAGGGAAATGGAGCTGCTAAACGAATCCATGGTTTGGCGCTAGAGATGGAGGTTTGTGTCCGTTGCTGTGGAGATGCATCCTTAACAGCAGATTTAGCTCTCGGTTTTTCATAAGGAAGAAGCAGAGGGCTGCGTCCTTGTTCTACGGCTGTGTTTTCAGCGGCTTTTAGCCCAGTGTGGCTTGTATATGTACATTTCCAGCTTTTTTTTCCCAAAAAACTTTGTAGGTGCAGCTTATAGTAAGGTGTGTGCTATAGTTTGGAAAATACAGTACTCTTAAGACAATTAACCATTTGCAAATTTAATCATAAAGGAGATGGTGTCTAAAGTTTTTGTTTGTTAAATTACATCTCTGAGTGAACAGTGTGCAGTAGGAGATGAAGTGATTTTTATTTTTTTAGTCACTGGAACAATATTTTAATTGCAACACAGTAAAATCTTGATGATGATGATGAGAAAGTCCCACCAACATCCCCCTTTTCTCAAAACTTTGTTCCCTCTTTATATCTGAGTTACATAGAAAGGGAACCAGCATTTAGTTCTACCACAATCTCAATGCTCCCTTCAAAGCATCAGAGACATTTCTGGATCCTTCCATTGCAGTTGTAATGTGGTGAAAGCTATAAGCAATTTTGTACTGCACCCTAGACATAAATTAAACCTAATAAGTCTCAAAAATGTTATTTTTTTTCCCATCAGAGAACATGGAGAAAGAGCTTTTACGAGCACAAAAAAGCTGACAACAAATGCTAAACTGACAGTTTAAGTATCAGATTCACAGATTTATGTCACCTGCTGTTTTGTCACGGAAAGTTGGTGTAAATCTTCTTTTTAGATGCCTTCTCAACACGAGTACAGCACGTTCGAATTACCCCATTTTATAGTGAAATAAAAGCCAGCCTCAGTGATGGACAGTCAAAATCCTGTAATAATCCCTTCCTATCTGTCGTATGTAATATGTTAAAGGTGGTTATACATTTTAATATTTACAAATGTTTTATTTATATTTCATCTCTGGAAGTTAATTTTCTGTGACTAGGAAAAAAGTGAATTTTTTTGCAAGTTTTGTTTTACTTTAAAGTTGTTAGTTGGCTGTTACTTGTAGAATTGAGTGACTAACTAACCAGAGAGTGTTTCTTAATAACTAATTAGGATTGAATAGTAACCTTTCACTTGGCTGATAGTTAATAGTTAATTTGTGTTCTCCAGATAATATGCTACCTAATTACTTTATGAGGTAGTGTTAGGGAAGAAAATGAAAAACGAATTCATTGTACAGGTAAGAATAAAACGGAATAAGAACTTAAAAGATTGTAAGTCAGTTTTATGATGTATTGTGCAGATGGCTTTTAACTTTAAGGGAAATAGAAGTGAAACTGATGAGCCTATAATTGTTCAATTTGTTTTGAATGTGCTGTTAATCTCTTATGTTCACAATGTACCTTTTACCTCTGTTGCAGGTGAGTCTGATGTGTGGTGAATCCTCTTCTGTGAAGTACTATGGATTTGTGAGTTGTTTTTACATCAGTTACTTGTGCATTAAACACAGATTCTCACTTAGGCTTGACTACAACCCCCCACAGGCTTCATGTTCCACAGAACCTTTAAGGGTTTTATTTGAAACTAAAATGAAAACCTAAGCACTATTTCATCTCTCATTGCCGACAAAAAACATAAAATCAGCTCTGTTCATTATGGTCAGAATGATTTCGAAGGTCTACCACCATGGGCAGGTCTATTCTGGAGCCTTTGAAACTGGATTCTTACCAAATAATAGGAGAGCCTATTTTGATTCTGTGAACATGGTTTCACAGGCAGAAACCTTTAAATCATATTTTAAAACACAAACTTGACATCACAGCAGCAAATAAACCTGTGTACGTCCTCAGAGACTCTTCTTGCATTTCTCTTACAGCCAATTTTATCATCCCAATAGCAAAAAATAAGCAATACGCTGCTCCATTCATTACTCCAGTGGTTTTTCACCGAACCAATGGCTTTCCCCAGGAGCTACACCTCTGTAGTACAAGCTCTTTCAGGGGACGTTATGGTGTTAATTAAAGTTGGTGCACATGTGAAAATGCCCAAGAGTTTGACCTTAAAATATTTTTCAATTTCAATGTCATGAAAGGTGCTTTTCAAGCATGGAATAGCAATTTACATAAAAAATAAAACCTAACATAATGTACATTTTATGTTAAAAGTGAAGTTTAACCTTTAGAAACTATTGTGCAAAGACAGTAATGTTTGCTCTTTTATGCTTTTTATGCTTTTCTGGACTAGTGATAATAATGTAATGGCTAATTTTAATCAAGTACTGTTGAAGGAATCCAACAGCTTTTTGGTTTATATAGATATAATGGAAATATTCTTTACTGTCTCATATTGGAAATTTAGGAACAGCAAAAATGTCTTGACATTTCACGGAGGAGTATTTCCTTTCAAATGTCTTGCCACATTTCTGATCGCCTTTGACTTCATGTTGCACCTCACTGGTGCTAAAAGCATAAACTTTAAGTTCGTGGAGTATTGTCCTGGAGTTCGTAGTGGTTAAAAATTGAGCATTTATCGGTCAGAAAAAGATTACATTAATAATAAAGGTCATTTTACTTTTTACATGCAAATTTTTAATGCTTTTTCTTTCTATAACACATAGGTTCAAAGTGCAATGTAAAGGAGTAAGAAATCACAACAGTAAATATGGTTAAATTATCAACATGTCAAATGACTGTCAAAATGGCAGTGATTCTGTTTCATGTAAAAAATCAATGAAAACACAAAATCCTGTGTATCCTTCAGTCCTGCATTTTTATTCTTTAACTGGATAACATCTCTGTAAATGGACTTAAATTTTTTTAAAAAATAAATCTTGGCCATCAAAACTTCACATGTTTAGTTTTTCACATTCTTGTGTACTTTGTTTTGTATTTCATTTTAATTTGTATTTGCTGTCTTCGCTTATATTTTTAATGGAATAACATTTTGACTTAGTGATGCTGTCGGCTTAAAAACATCAAACTTCCATCCACTACTATTTTTTTTTCTTATAGAAATGACTGTTTAGACTGTGCAGGGAATATTTCATTTCTTTTCACAACCATGCTATTGCGTGAACACTGTTCCTGCTGTTCCGGTAAAATATAAGGGAACCCAGTGATTTGCTATTACACTACAGATATACACTACAGAAAAAGTAACAAGTGAACCTTCAGCAAGAGTCAAACTTTTATCCTGCCATAAGGTGCTTTTGTTGGATCACAAGACTGGCGGTTCCACTATCCGTAACAAGGTTGGAGTGCACAGAGCCCAAAATGCACCAGTATTCATGCATCTGGTTTGCATTAGCAGAGTGATACTCATCTGGGTTACATGTCTGCTGCTGCAGCGTAGACCACCCTTCTGTTTTCTTCTCTCTCTTTAAGTGGTTTCTGGAGATATTAACTACTGGTTTGGCTCATCATAAAACAGAACAGACAAAAGGCTCAAAAGCTATTAAAAATTACTGCCAAATTGTGAATAAACAAGCTAAAAATAGGGGTTATTTTCAAGATGTTGCCATGCTGGATAGTGGGTTTTTTGTTTTTGGAATGCTTGTGATTCATTTGTTCAATATTTTACTTGTTCAGTAATTTTACTTGTACTCAAACTGTTTCACATTTAGAGTCCACCTTTTACTGCAATTTCAGCTTTTTTTCTCTACCACAATTTATATGTTAAGATTATAATTTCTGCCAGTTGTTATTTCAAAATGATTCACATAGATTGTATGGAGAATGTCTAGAACATCAATATTTAGACTTGGTCATTTAAGCACATGCACACGAATACATTGGTTGTACTTGCTAACCGAGTGACGTCTGATGGGATTTGCACTAAGGTGATGAATAAATATGAATGCCACACTTTTCACATTGTTTTTGTGACAAACATTAAAAAGCATGTATTATTTATCATTAGTTTATTACATTAAATCCTGAAAAAATACAATAAAATTTATGTTTGTAGTGTGATAAGACAATTGTTGGATGCATTCAGTTCTTCCTACTCAGCCCATATTTTGCAGTCTAATAGCAGAGAAACATTTGTCCTAACTTTGGGATTAGGACAGTTTACAAAGACTGGTCGATACAAGGTAAACACTTGCTCTTTAAAAACAAAAACAAAAAAACAAAAAAATGTGGTTAGATTGCATTGCTGTGTGTGGCACTTCCTCTTTTTTTTAATATTGTCGCATTTTGGGGTGTTAACAATCTTTAGGTCAGAACAAGCCTAATTTCTTTTTACAAGAGCTGTCACATCACTTTTGATGCTGGTTCAGATTGGAAGAACACACACTCTTACAGACAAAACCTACAGTTACTGCCCAAACCCACAGAACCCTCAGGGTTTTGCAAAGACCCACGCCCATGGAGCAGTTGGCTCATCTACGCCCCACAATATTAAAAAGGAAAAAAAAAAAGTGAACAGCACATTTCCAAGGCCAAAATAAAGCCAAAATTTAAAGATGCAACTTGCTTAAAAAAATGTTTTGCATAACCTTATCAAAATTTGGCCTGTACTGTTTTAGAGCTGTTGAAAAATAATTTCAGCTTGTACTCAGTCAAGCCAAAAGTGACAAACATACTCAAACTCACTCAGCTTTAATGAAATGGAAATTTTACTTAAGAGTAATCTTGTATGTCAGTGTGCAAATTGAAACAAGCTCATTAAGTGTAGTGGGCCACTCTTCAATCAGTATGTAAATCAAAAGGGGCTGTGATGGTTCCACACATTTCACAAATACACACTTAATGGTCCTATTCTTCTTCTTTTCACACGCTTCTTTTGATTCCCTGAGATTGAATCCTTAGGTTCACAGATGAAGTTACATCAGTTTTAGAAAAGCAAATTACGAGTATAAAGATACCATACTGTATATGTGGTTGAAGAGAAAGCAAGCAGAGAGGTGAAGAAAAGTGTGTTTATTGCTCTTGAATGTGTCTGTCACTGTATGCCTTGGGTTGACCTCAAACTATGAGAAACAACAAGCAATTGTAGATTGCAGAAACCCACATTGCAGTACTTGTTGCTGAAACAGCCAATGCAAACTTGGCCATCATCAGTTTATGTGTGCACTTCTGAATCATGACACATCTCACGATGGTGCAGCAGTTTGAGCTATTATCTTTTAAAAATGCCACAGAAGTGATTCCTTCTCTCCCAACATTGACTCATCCATCCACATACCATAGACAGACTATTCAGCAAGCCATGTATCTTGTAGCTATTTTGGCTTAAGTGCTTTTCCTAAGCCCTATTGTAAGGGGTGACAAGCCAGTAACGCAAATTGACAGGGAGGAATGATTGGTAACCATGTGCTTTTTTATTTTATTGCAAAGTGCATGACTTTAGAGCATTAGGTTGGAATACAGTGCCTTGCTAAAGTGTACTCCTTGATTTGTTTTCTTTTTTCTTTTTCAAGCTTTGTCACATTGCTCTTCAGTTGAATTTATTAAAACTGACCAGCACAGAGTACTTCATATTTTTGAAGTGGAAGAAAATTGAAATATGTTTTTCTTTGAAAGTTTTATTATTTTTTTACACTTAAATCACAGACAATTGGCTTATAAATGTTAACAATCCCCTTGTTTATTCTTAAAGATTGTTGTAATTGCAGTGAAAGTTTGTTTTAAGTTGCAGCTTAGGAATTCACACTTCTGCCCCTGCAACCATACAAGTTTCCATTTTGTAAAGGTGGGTCTGAATAGTCTGACAAATCATTTCAATATGTACATGCAAACATTTAAATTATCGTTATAAATATGAATTAAAATAAAAAGCATTGCTGTAAAAATATATCTATATATATTTTTTAAAAAGCTTACAGTGTCAATCATCATTAATCTTAACCTGAAAACCAAAGGAACTATAGTTGAGTGTTATCAGCTTCATGTTTTATTCTGTCAGTTGGTCATTTTAAAAATGTTTTTCTGGCTTTACTTTTTTGAATATCCTGCCCCTTCGACTGTGTGCCTGTAGATAAAAATGTTGTGTCACGGGAAAACATTGTCCACAGCCTGTTCCCCTTCTCACTTTTCCCAGAATGGTCCCATATGTGTCCCAGATGAATAGCTGGAGATAAAAGTAGGATTTTCTGGTAGATGTGAAAAAAAAGAAAAAAGATGGAGTGGGTGGAAACTGTGGTCTGGGGTCTTCGCTCTGTTGCTGTTAAATATAGGGTTGAGAAACGCCACAAATTCAGCGTCCAACTTCTATATTAGATCATTCTGGAGGCTGACTGGCACGCAGTCACAGAGGCAAGAAACACGGTTATTACTTGCAGAAATAATTCCTTGACATTGTTTTGCGTTATCTGTTTTAAAACGCACATGTTCAGCAGACATTTCAGCACCACTGGAAAGCAGGATAAGATCTCAAATTACACTGAACAAAAGAATTGGATTGCTGCTTTGCAGTATGAGATATATAACATCAACAGGCCCTATATCTGTTTTTGCTTCACTGTATAATGTCTTTATGACATGTTATCCTATGAGCCCCTGGCTTTATGCAAGCCAAATTTTTACTTTTAGTTTGGTCTAATGATTTTTCAGAGACTCTTTAAAGCTGCTAGTATTTTATTTTATTTTTATCAAAATGTTTAGATATTTGTTGACACTGTCATGATGCCCTAACAATATAATACGAAATAAAATAGAAAAAAAATCTATCTCCTCTGCCTCTTCCATATGGGTCTACTGCCTTCTGCAGAAATACTCCGCTCCTGGTCACACACATCCAATTAGTTCTAGTGTCTTAGTGCTGTTAATCATTCTTGTGTATGCACTGCTCACATCTCATGTTGCTCTCTACTATGCTACAGTTTCTTCTCCAGAGCAGAGAAGCCAGTGAACATTGCAACCAATGGTGGCGGATAAACAGTTTTCCTCTAATATTAACTTGTTTTTCTGCCATTAGCACAGTTGCAGCAAACCGGTAATCTTGAGGCTGTGCTGTGTGCATAAAAGCTCAAACATTGATTTTGTTCTTCTGCTGTGTCCTGAATCACTGGGTGAGTCCGAGCGATTCTTGCTGTCCTCTGCCCCACCTGAGTCTAAATTGCCCTACATGAAGAATGTAGAGTTTAGATTGAGGTGAAAAGGTTGATTATATTAGAGATTTCTATCAGGAGTCATTTGAAGTCTCGTTTAGAAACAAAGTGATGGTTTTTGAACTTTGAGGGTGACTCTCACATTGTGACATCCATTCATTGTCTCTCAGTGTGTATTTCATAGTTCTACAAGAAAACAGAGGAAAGAGCAATACTCACACAGAAGTGCTAACTTAAAAATTCCCAAAGGCAAGTTCCATTACCAGATCACAATTTGGGATTTTTTTTCCCAAGACATTATGTTCTTCTAAACAGATTGCAAACATATGTATGAGTTAGTGGAAAAGAGTTGATTCAGAAGTAAACAGCATATTACAAAAGCCTTGCAAAATGTATCTATTGTTTTTTTTTTTATGATGTCATGTTAAAACAAGATGTTTCAATGTGACACTTTAAAAGCATTAAGTCTTTGTTCATGTACAGACTGACATTTTTTCCAATATAAATGCTTCCTCTCAAAAAGCGGTGGCTGTTTCCACAAAGCTTCTTCCTGGATCTGGAGTCTCCAGGTAAATGACCACCTTACAGAGCCCTCCTCCGCTGCACCTTCCCCACTCAGCCAGTCTAGTAAACTTCAAATGGGACTTCTTATGACTTTTCTCAGATATAACTTTCCTCTTGTCACTCTTTTATAAAGCTCATATTTCTGAGAAACTATGACTCACTGCATCTCTTCCAGAGTTCCCATGAGCCTTTGGGTGCCTTTTTGATTATTGTCATCCTTGCCTAGCTTGTCAGTTTTGGTGGACAGTCATGTAATGATAGGTTTGCATTTATTACTATTTTCATTGACATGTGATGGATTGAACACTGTGCTAATATATTCTGTATCAAAAACTCTGAGGCCTTCACAGAATGGTCACAGTTTTTTTCTGAGGTTAAATTACACACAGTTGGACTCTGTTTATTATAGGTAATTGACTACTGAAGGAAATTGGTTTATTGGTCTTTATTTTGGGGTGTTGGACAAAAGGAGGCTGAATATAAATGCTTACCATATTTTTCAAATTCTATTTGTGAAATTAATAGAAAGATAACTGTTGTTACACTTCACAATTATTCACCACTTTTGTAGAACATTTTGCGAGACACTATTAATATTCAAAGTAAATACAAATAGATTGAAGGTGAACTGGGTGTAGACAGAGACTTAAATATGTTGCAAGGGGATAAAATAGAAGAGACAATAAACAAACCAAATAAAAACAATCACATGACAAAAAAAAGGGGGCTCTAAGGCTTTCAAATTTCAAATAAACATGTCTTTTAACCTTTTTAATTTATAACCTTGTGAAAATTAAGACATTTTCAATTAATTATTTTGGATCAGCATGAGCAAGAACAGCATGAGTAGACACAGGTCATAAGAAAATACGACCTTCTGATGTAAGAAGACGGAGTGCTCAAAATAGTTTGTATTTACCACTGATGGGAAACACTGATAGATTGCCTAACACTGATAGAATTAGGCCAACAGAGGTAGACTGTTCTGTTTACATTCAGCCTCTTCTGGTCTCAGTTGTTTGACCCTTTTCAGGGCCTTTGTTACTTGTACAGAGGGACATTACATTATTATGTGATGTTTACAAAAGCAGAAGCCAGAGCCCATCCAATTAAGCCTAACCATTTATTAAGCCTTCATTGCCTCACATAGAAAGGAAATGCTGGCTTTCATTACTGTTCATTTGTCCCTGGTTAGTATTAAGTAGAAATTTCTCTACTGAAGAATCTGAAGAAATATTTTTGTTTTTAGTTAGAATTGTATGAGGAAGTGATATGACTCCCAGAATAGCAGAAACTTGTCTTTGTAGAACTATATATTGCAAACAGGATGCTTAGGAGGGGGAAAATTATATTTGTAGCACAACTTGGCAAAATTTCTACATGTCCTAGTCCTTTAAAGGTCATCTGGGAAAGCTTTGCGACATGTGGTTTGACATTTGGTTGCCAGAGTTTTGAAAAGAGCAAGTATATACCCCTGTTTATTTTGATAAAAAAAAAAAAAAAACATTTTTTGTACTCCAACTCTGTAATGTGTGGGATCTCTGTCTCTCTCTCTCTCTCTTCTCTCTCTTTCTCTCTCTCTCTCTTATCTTAAACATATATAGACTTTTCTCAGCTTCCACAAGACTCCATAGGAAGACTTGGCTCCCCTTCGAAAATCTCTGTTATATCCATTTCATAATGCAAGAATAATTTAAGCTGGTAAATGTGCACTCACTGCATATTTACCAGCTTTTCTGCAGAGTCGTCGCTAAACTACTTAACAATGACCAGACTTCAAATACTTAATGTAGCTTATATTCAGATTTAGTCAAGCCAAATAAATATAAGAGAAATGCTCTTCAGAACAAAGACATTCGGGGAATTTAAGTTTCCTTTTTTTGCATTTCCTTTTTAAGAAATATCTACTGTAATGTAGCCCCTACAGTTTTGTTTACACGAGACCACCGTCTGGGAACTTGTAACGCTTGGGTTGTGTTTAAGAGTAAAGACACTCACAACCACACTGGTACTGGGAATTCCACAGTGTTGTCCTTTAATAAACTCTCTTCACCAACCTTACAAAGCCCGGTTGAACAGCTGCTATGTTATCAAACATGAAAAGGAGCAGGGTTCACACAACCAGTAGCGTCACTAAGAGTTAGGAAGCTAACATGTCTCGCTGCTGTAGCATGTCCTTCCCTCGTTCTCTACAGAGAAACTGAGTCGCATACTTGTGACATCATCAGCAATACTATAGTATCTTAAAGAGACACTACACAATTACGGCTGTTACAAACTGCTAGTATTTTCAGATGTAGATTGGGGAAAAGTTCCACATTTTGTCAGTACTGTTTGGATAAGATGACCAAGACACCTTCATTCCACTGTAATTGTCATGCTAGGGCAGTGTATACTCCTTGCATGACAGAGACATATAATGCATGTCATTGAAATTCAGTGACATACACGTGCTTGAAAACTGTTTGTGTTATATTACAACTGCAGAGTACTTCAAAACTCCTCAGGGTGTGTTCTCAAAATATTCCACTTTGAAACCTCATTATAAAAGTAACAAGCACATTAAAAACTTAATACATATCGTCCACTATCGAATGCAACCTGGCCATACAGACACTGGTTACATTTAAAAACATCAGATGCATAACTGATTTAGGACCACACATCCAAGTAAAAACCCGATCTGTGTTGTTCAGACTGTCATAAAACGATCAGATACATCAAGGCAAAACAATCTGATTTCAGTTACTTCAGGCTGCAATGTGCCACTATCTAAGTGGCTAGATTTCAAAAAAAAATTTGCAATTTCACTAAAACCAGTAAAGGGTACCCAAGTTAAGGCCGAAGAAGTAAGCTATTTATTAAGAACAAAAATACAGAATGAAAGAAATCTGCCTAGTATACTCTAGCTTTAATATTTGATACTGGTTGCCTTATATAGGTTCTGATCAGCAGATCTTAAAAATACAGCTTGTGATTGTTTGTGGCTTACCAACATAAGGAAAAGAGGCTTGATTGAACTATATCTGGACTGTTATGCACAAGGATTTTGTGGAGCTCACGTGCCATGGTCCTTGAGATGGTCTTGCCATTTGCCTTTTGTTAAGAAAAGAGGTTGTGTGTTTGATGTTAAAGAGGACAGCTTTGATCTTGATAAGTTCTGGTTCTGGGGAAAAAAAAAAAAAAACACTTAGATTTGTCTCGAGCATCAAGGACCTCTCCCCCGCTGTTAGATGACACTGTAGAGGTCTATGTGATAGCAGCTGACCTATCTTTTAAAACCATTCAGATAATCTAAAACAAAAGAGCAGTGAGGAGCATATAACATTTTCCATTAAAATCATCCTATTTATTTAGTAATTTACTGTATGAATGCTAGTGATGTATGAAAGAGAAATAATTAAACTACAACCACAAATTTTGGTGCACTTTATAAGGATGTTTATAATATAGATCAACACAAAGCATTACTTTGTTGTACTGTGAAGTGTAATTAAAATGAAATTATGTTTTCAAAATGTTTTACTAACAATTACCTAAAAAATATATTGACCAAATAAACAATATGGACACCTGTTGCTCTTATAGCCCTAAATAAAATTCTGTGCAACCAAATGCCTTCTGAAATCACCTTGTAAAATCCCATCTGTGTTTAATTTAGTTTTAAAATAATTGTTCTGTAATGGTCTTGTATCATCAAGCCTTCCCCAGGGATGCAGGAATTAAAAAGATGTTGGCTTGTATATACAAAAACACTACATTTTTGAGTGAGTGTATATAAATTCAGCTTTTAACTGTCTTTAGATGGCATTTCCATAGCTTGTCCTCACCTTTCTTCTTGTTTAACTCCCCCCTAACTCTCTACTCTCATATCTTCCCCTCTATTTTCTCTTGTATGTTCATGATGGATGGGCTGCTCTATCATATGAGTAATACTAATGCGGGCCTGTCTGCATGCACCGGCTTGAGCCCTTGCAAATTGAATTTGTCAAGGGCCCATTTTCCGCTAGGTCTTTTGTGTTCACTCTCTCACCTTTTCCATCATCCGTGTCAAAGGCTGTACACCTAAACCAGCAAGATTTTGTGTCATTCAGGCATTCAGATTTCATTCTGATGGCAAAATATATTTGTGTTCATTTCTGTACGGCTGTGAACACCTTGCAGGTTTAGTCCCTCCTTCTGGCATTTTTGTTTTATAGCATTTCTATTTGTTCATTGGATCTAGTTGCAAAAATGTGCAGCACATACTCCCACAAAGTGGCAATTTTAAAAATAGCCTCTCTTTCACTACCCTTTTTTCCTTGAATAGGTATGTGTGTGACTTTCATGCTAAATGATTTGCTGTTCACCCAGAGTTGTAAGATGGACAGGGACAAGTTGTACTTGCATTCACTTCTCCCTACCCTTTTTGTCTTGTCTCTTTTTGCTGTTCACACTCTCTTGCTGTCTGAGAATGACATTTAGTAAACAGCCATATTAACTGACCCAATTTATTCATGTGTGCACATGCACAGGATGAGGGTGCAGTCATATATGTACTTTGGCTGGAATGCAGAGTGAGTTTACGCACACAGCTAGTGTATTCAAATAATCAAACTGCTGCTGTGATATAAGCTGAGCACCATAAGCTTATAGTTGTAGGCCATCATACAAAATGCTTTAATATATTTTATTGGAAGTATGGTGACAGAACCACCCAAACAAAAATTCCCAAAATCTATTACACTCCAGTCCTTTGCAAAATAAATATTTATCGTACTGATATTGTAATGATGATATATTTGTAATAAATTGTGCAGCCCTAACAGACATACAGCAAATCACAGTGACACACTGTAACTGAATCAAAAGGCAATTCTACATCCACATCATTATTTTACATCATTTTTTGTGTGTCTATCACAAGATGTCCAAATTGAAATTTGCAGTTGTACTGTCTCATGACAAAATCATATCAAATTTTATTTGTATAGCACATTTGCGAAGCAGACCAGAACCAGAAGACCTGAAAGGTCTGGAAGGTTGATACAACAACAGCAGATCTTTGATGTATTGTGGTGCTAAACTGTTCAGTGATTTGTAAACTAACAACAGTATTTTATAATCTATTCTTTGATAATTGTGTGTGTTATTTTACAACTGCAGAGTCCAGTGGAGGGACTTTAATACTGGTGTTATGTGCTCTATCTTCCTGGTTTTAGTGAGAACGCGAGCAGCAGCGTTCTGGATCAGCTGCAGCTGTTTGATTGATTTGTTGGACAGACCTGTGAAGACGCTGTTACAATAATCAATGCGACTAAAGATAAACACATGGATGAGTTTCTCTAGATCTGGCTGAGACATTAGTCCTTTAATCCTGGAGATGTTCTTCAGGTGATAGAAGGCCAACTTTGTAATCATCTTTATGTGGCTAACAAGGTTGAAGTCCGATTCTATCACTACTCCCAGGTTTCGGGCTGATCGCTAGTTTTTAGTTGTAATAACTGAAGCTGTGCATTGACTCTAGATCGTTCCTCTTTTGGTCCAAAAATAATGACTTCAGTTTTGTTTCTGTTCAGCTGGAGAAAGTTTTGGCATATCCACACATTTATCTGTTCTAAACATTTATTCAGTGATTGGATGGGTTCAGAGTCACCTGGTGACATCGTGATGTAGAGCTGTGTGTCATCCGCATAGTTATGGTAGCTAATATTATTTCCTGTTTTAACCTGAGCTTGTGGGAGAATATAAATATTGAATAAGGGATCCTTGGGGTACCCCACATGTGACCTTTGACCTCTTTGATGAGAAGTTTCCAATTGAAACAAAGACATCCCTGTTCTTTATGTAAGATTCAAACCAGTCGAGCACCGAACCGGAGAGTCCGACCCAACTCTCCAGTCGATTCAGTAATATGTCATGGTCGACAGTGTCAAAAGCTGCACTGAGGTCCAACAGAACCAGCACTGTGGTTCTCCCACAGTCCGTATTTATATGAATATAAATATTAGGAATTTATATGGATATAAATACAGACTGAATACTTTTACGAGGGCAGTCTTCGTGCTTAGGTGAGCACGAAAATCAGATTGGAAAGAGTCAAAGCAATTCGTCATCATGAGGAAACGGTTTAATTGTTTACACACAGTTTTTTAATAACTTTGCAGATGAATGTCAGGTTGGAGATCGGCCTATAATTATGCAATGGTGATTTTTTTACCCTATCAATTTTCATTTGCCAAAAGTACCGGACAAACACATGGTTATCAATGTGTTAAGTGTAACTGGTTACTGTGTCTAAGGATGCACAAAGAGTAGAAGGAAAGAATCAAAAGTGATTCAAAAGTGGTAAGAACCAACATCTTTTTACCTATAGTTCATGGAGCTCCTTTTTTCGCTTACTTTTTTCAAATTGAAGAACATTTAGCTATAAACTTTACATTTAAACAATGCATCAAATGGGAAATATATGTCTCTTATCTAGTTGACCTTAATAATCAACAAAATCAACCTAACATTCGCATGTTGTGATTTTCATATTACAAAGCTACAGAGAGATCTGGGGGAGAGAAAATCTGACTTAAATTGTTTTTTTCATAAGTTGTTATCAAGTATGCCAACACCTGTGGTTCCTTATCTTGTTCCTGTCAAAAATAATTGAAGCCTAAAATGTTAGTAGCTTGTATAGACAAATATTAGGGATTACTACAACTTAACATTAAAGTTGCAGATTTGTTCAAAATATTATCCCATATTAATTTGTGCGATGAAAGATTTGACTAACTTTCTCTTACTCATGTCCCAGTGCAGTTGTTTTCTCTCGCCCCCTTTTCATTAACATCAAGAGACACCACAAAGTAATTAAAAATGTCTTTGCATTTGAGTTCTAGGCATCTTGGAGTGCCTACTTTAATTGGTAGTTTTATAGCAAAAGCTACCAATTACAGCAATATATCTAATTATTATGTGAATGTTATTGTTTTTAGGTGTGGCAAATAAAAAAAAAATGGTTGTGCATACCTAGTAATATAAATATTGATTGGACTGAATTAGACACCAAAAAAAGAGAGAGGGAGAGGAAAATGGATAATCTGACAGTGCAGTTGAAAAGCATTCTTCAAACAAGTAGAAATGGATTTTCAAGAATGACACTCAAAGCCTCTTGTACGTTGCCCAATAATATACCTGTCACGAAAATTTAATAAGTTCCTCATATGAATCTTTTTGGTGATCCTACAGCACACGAGCAATAGTGCAGCTGGGTCGTGTTACCTTAATTCAAACATGTTTTTAATTCATCTCCATTTCAAAACTAGACTAAAATCAAATTCCTAATATTCTACAATCAAAATAAGACATTTGCTTCTTTTTTTTTTTTTTTTACGTGAGTGGCTTGTTTGTTTTAAGTTCCTGCTATTAAGGTTTCCATAGAACAACACTTGTAGATGTAATTTAGGACAAACTCTGTTGAGGTTCAGTATTAAAAGGGGAAACCCCTGTGTGCCGTAACTGTTTGGTCTACATCTGTACCCTGTCTGGTAATAGGCCACTATGAATCAAGATTTGTGTGCAAATGTGCAAGAGATGGAAAGAGGTTGAAAGAGATCTATCAAAATGACACTTAAAGGGTTGTAGATCCATGAGCTGCTTGGCAAGAGTGAAGTGGAAGTCCCCAAGCACACGACCAGCACTCACACATCTGTTTTAATTTTGCTGCTTGGTGTCAGTCTTGCCTGACTAACATGTGATCAATATAGGCAGACATCCATGTAATTATGATAGATTGTATTTCTCTGAGCATGAAGCCAGTGACTTGGGGTGGGGAATTTGTGACATGTTTAGTGGGATGTCAGGTCTATTTTTATTAGACAACAAATTCTGTTTTATAAATATCTGTGATTCCCCATGTTCTCCAATGTTTGGAGTTTTGCTCAGTCTTCGTGGTCAAATTGGTTAGTCGCCAGTAATAATACAAATTAGAGAAAGTGTAAAAGAAGTATTATTGTCAGTCTTCAAGAATTTATAAGAGCCATTCCAAATTAATTTATGTTAATTGATTAATCATTGATTTAACTTAATAAATCAGTAACAGAAAAAATATTTAAGATAAAAAGGAATTTCAATTTCTTAAAGAGACACGTTCTTGGAGAACAATTGAATCAGTACTAAATATTTTAGGTTGATGTGACTTTTTTTTTAAAGAGGGGTTGGGGGCTAGCATAGCAAATGTCTTATAATTTTAATTTCCTAAACAATTTGCAGCTTCTTTTTGATGTACCTTTTCTAATTCTTTGTATTATTCATATATCATGATGAGAGAAAGAGATAAAAATTGTCAAGGCTTTAGCTTACACATAGACCTTTTATACAAGCTCTATCGATTTCTCTTAGAAAATATTGATTTCTCCAGTGGCATCTTTAACAGCAGCTATTTGAATAGGCTACAGCCATCATTTAGATGACTGTCTAATGTCATGCCGTCTAGGTGAGAGGAGATATTGGTACTAATAATTTTCTCCAGATCTTAGGGCAATAATGAACCCAATCAATCATCCACATGCCAAAAGCTCAGAAAATAAGATCCAAGTTGAATATGTATTTGTAACTGAGGCTTTGTCAAATTAAACACAAATGTGCTATTACTCTGAATCCATGTACTTCAATATAAAGCCAGTGAGATGTGGAAGCAATTATTCAACATTTTTCCTGTGGCTGTACACCTTCAGGGAACCATGTTTTTGTTTTTTTCCCCCCGTGATAAACCAGGAACAGAAAGAACATCTTTCAGTGCAAACAAACAATACAGAATAACTCAAGTAAAGCATTTGACAATCAACACTCAGCAGTGCAAGTAAAAACATGCAGATTATTTCTTCTGTTTGAGTGGACTCCAGCAGGGATTTTTGCTGCTGTGTTGGCACAGTGTGCATTAATCCAGTCCATAGCTACAGAGTCACACTTGTTCAATTTGTGAAAATCAAATTTTGTCGGTCACAAGCACCCCCAGAATCCCTCTGAATTCATAACCTTGCACAGGAGAAAACAAGTGAACTATCAACAATTGGATTTTGTAAAAAGAAAAAAAAGGTCTAATTTTTAACAGAACAAATTAGCTGAGCAATAAAACTATTAATGTTTAGGGGCTTTATTTAAAAATAGTCAACTACTGAAGAGTAGGTGTGCTTTGAGTTTAGATTCAATTTATGTTGTTGTTTTTTACAGATTTGTTTCTGACTGAGGTGAAATCATTCATATTTCACTTCACAGCATACTCCAAAAACAGGTTTCTCTTAGTAGCTTGTGTAGACAAAAAAGATTAGGAAAGAAAGCTCAATTTGAAAAAAATGACAGAAATAAATGTATCAGATTCCACAAAAGAGAAATACAGATTTTTTGTTTTGTTTTGTTGTTTAAATTGTGATCAGAACAAGTAAAGTAATGTGACACTATAATGTGTACAGAGCCTGTTCTGTTTTTCAGTCAGACTCAGACATGATTCCCAGTCAGTTTTAGGTATTTTGACCATATCTTCCTTGCACAAATATTTACCTTCTTTAAAATGTTTATTAAGATGACTTATTGTAGTCATCTTAATTCCTTTAAAATTTAAAATTCCTTTTTAAATGTTTTAAGTATAAAAAAGTCCAAAGTTCACAAGGGTAAAATCAAAGGAGAAGAGGTTATTAAGCGTTTAAGAAAGTCATGTAGCCATCCTGCGAGTGGGAGGTTGAAAAGGGTGAAGCTGAGGTGATGCATCAGCCATGCTGTCATGTATGGGTTCACCTCTGCACCCCACTAAGAGGATGCTGGGCTTGGCTAGAAGCGCTTGCTGTTCCCTTCTCTAACTCTGAGAAACTCCCTGTGGGAGTCTGCTGTGTGTCAGCAACGTTAATTACTACACCTCATCTCCTCAAAGATTAATGAAGCCTCTGTTCTCACTGTATTTATCATCCTATCTAGTCATTTGTTTTCTGCTGTTCGTACAGTACATATGGGCAAGTGCAAATATTTGCCCATATGTGTGGCTTTCTTGCCATACTTTTATGCTTCTTCTGTCTGTAACTGTGTCCTTATCCTATTTCAGACAGATTTTAACTTATTTCTTTTTTGTACATTTTCTGTGACTCTAGTGGTCTTTATCCATTAGTAGCGGGACAGGAAGGAGGGCAGGAGAGAAGGGGAAGACATGCAGTAAATGAGCTGGGTATCGAACCACAGACAGCTGCATTGAGGACTGTAACCTCTACCTATGGAGCTCCTGCTCTACCACCAAGCAAAGTATTGCCGCGATAACAACTTACTTCTTAAAGTGCTGTTAAAAGCATTAGAAATGCAGCATGCTGTTAAACTAATTTATTTTCTTAATTGCCTGCCATGCCTAAAGCTACTGTCTGCCTCAGTGTTTAATCCTTTCCTGGTGTGGCTTTGTTTTGGCTTTGTTAGCATAATTTTATGTTTGTCTTATTAATCTTACTGTTTGATTCAGGCTTTTAGGTGTGAATTTGACCCTTGGTAAATTTTGGGGTCTACTAACTGTTAGCAGTATTTGTCAAACTTAACAGACTAAAGCTGTTTAAATTTTTTGAGATGGACTGATATAAAACTTAGAACTGTCATTATTATTCACTGTCTCTCATAAGTCTGGTACTTAGTAAATTGGAATAAGCATTTTGATGAAGCTTGTTTGTCTAATTTAAAGTACCATTAGGGTAATATGTACAAAACATATTTTTCATTTATCCCTGATTCCCTTCATTATTTCTTACTGGAATGATCTGACATTTTAATGAAGAAAACTTTTTAATAATGTTCTAATTTGTTAAAATGCACCTGTAGTTTTGTTCAGAATTTCAAATCTCCTGGGTTGAAGGATTCTCCCCAAATCTGTACTTGTTCATGTCAAGTAAGTTAAAATGTGAAGTGTTCTGCCTTTGGCTACCTGGATAGGTCTGAATGAATGTACAATATGCCAATAAATTCAATCCCACGGATGGCAGTGCATTTAAATGATTAAAAATTAACTATGATTATTATGCAAAACGACAGTTTCATTCTTAAATTCCCTTTTCTTTTCAAACCAGCAAGTGTTCATTTTTCTGAATGACATCCCAAATATAAACAAAATGTGAAAATAGCTGAGGAAGATGCTGCCAGCCAAATCACAGTTATTAATATCAATTTATTCCCATGCCCTTGTCTTTCAAACTATTTCTGCATAATCAAGCTGTCATCAGGCAGAAATATTGAGATATGGGAGACTGGAGTAGAGGTTAGAAAAGTGTAGGGAAAAAGTGAGATAAATGCTGTTTAAGGCTCTTGGAAAAATGCTTTTTTATTCAAATTGGAACACAGCACTGGAGTCTGGAGTATCTGCTGAGTTTGATTGTTTTTGTCAGTCGGAAGGTACTAATTATTATGAGTTGAGTGTGATTTTATAGTGCATTAACAATGATAAACAAATAGTTGTGGGGATAAAACAATATTACTTTAATTGTAATATTAATCATTTTAAAAGTTGGAAATTACCAAGAGGAAATTAAAGTGTTGCTGCGTTCAAATATGACAGTTGTGGATTGTGCTTTTTAATAATCCTTATTATTCCTGATTATCTAAAGCACTAACTGAGAAGGATCAGAGTGTTAATTGATTGAAGAGTCATTAATTTACATACTAATGTCCTGAAAAAAAATCTGCCTGTGACAGATGATGGATGATGATAGGCAACATAATTGCGGAGTAATTAATGAAAGCAACAACATTTTTACTGAGTGCTGTAGTCAGATTTGTATCTGTTCTTTTATGAGTACACTAAAAAATATGCTTTGTGGTTGTTGAACTGTTTTGTAAAGTATTTTAGGCTCTTGATAACAACTGTGATTTCACTGTTGGTAATTTAATAAAAAAATAACTTTGCTTTCATCTCATACTTTTCTATCACACGACATGTCTTATATCAGAAGACTACTACCAAATATTTAATAAGATTTAACTGATGTGTGTTCACCTCCAAGTGATGTAAAAGCATATGGAACATTCTCATATCTTTATCTATTTATACATTATTTGTCAAATCAAACTGATACAACAGAGTAAACAACACAGAAAACAAAAAAAAAAAAAATGTGTACAACAATAGAAATTAGTGAAAGAAAACACTTTGGTTTGCCAAACTAAAACTTCACAGAACATTTACAGTTAGGACAGAATAAATTAGTAGATTTTTACACTACCTTGGTAAGTAGTTCTCGGTGGAACAAAGCAACAGAGCCATTACTGTCTTATTTTCAAGCGAAGGCAGAATTGATAATATAATACTTAAGTTGTCCTGGGAGACAGATTTTGAAGTTGTTGCAGTAATTATGAATGACAAAGCAACTGATGTGGACCAGTTGCAATAGGGTCCAACTAAATATCTTGCGGTATAATCAGAGATCTGTTTTTATCTCTGCTCCCCTTGAGTTTAACACTGACAAGAAAACTGAAGTAATTAGTTTTGACATGGTTGATTTGACTGTGGCTCAGTGGGTGGAATAGTTGTCTTGCAATATGAGGGTAGTGGGTTTGATTCCTGCTTCTCCTGATCTTAATCCCAACTTGCCCACTGATATATGTGATGGTGTATAAACTGCTACACATTTGTGAACGTGAATGTGGTATTAGTGTGTGTTCTTTGAGTGGTCAGTATGACTTATTACTGATTGACCCGCTGAGTCTTATTACTGACAAACGTATCAATTCTACCTTAAACTAATAGAGAAAATAATTAGATCGAAAGAGATTGTAAGATTTAACAACAATAAAAAAAAATACAATCCTTATTTAGCTATTTAAATGCATGTGAAGATTGGCAGTTTAATTTTTGGCAAGAGGGGTGAAGTTCTTCCCGAGGCTGACTACAATCACTTAACCTTTTATGACATTGCAAATCTAGTTTAAAGGTGCTTAAAAATGAAGTCTTGAGCTCATGGATTTTTTTCTTCTTCCACTACTGTGCCATTGTATATGCTGGCTCCAATATTCCTATGGAAACAGACAGTCATTTCTAACTAACCTTGGGCCAACACTATGCTGAGGAAGGAGAGACAGCAGCAAATAGGAGTATTAATCACAAGACAGCCTCATCAACACTTCCCAATCCTATCAACTTCCCCACTCCATACACACACACACACACACACACACACACACACACACACACACACACACACACGAAATGCAAACTGCACACACAATCTAACATGAGTCTGTAGTCACATATGTGGACCTCCCTGCCAGACAGAGCCAATCATTCTCAGGGAGGCAATGAGATCCCTGATGAGCAGTATCAATAGTAATCATAGAATTTGCTATGATGGTGATGGATTTATATGCCATTTTGCCCTCATTACAGGTCAGTGTGATTGCTTGGGTAAACTTGAATTTACCCCACCAAACTTTGGGAATCAGAGTTTCTAAATGTGATATTGATCAGGGTTTTTGCTATGGAATAATTAGTCTCAGTTAAAATAAACTGTCATCAAGTTTTATTCCTGTTATTTATTTTTATGTGCCAAAAGTTTAACTGTTTTGGCACATAAAAACAACAGCCATCAGCTAAGTTTTTTGCAGAGGTTTTCTACCCATTACATTTTGGCACTTTTAAATCACAGATACAAACAAGCACATAATTGCAAAGTGGAAGGAAAAGCATTCGTGGGTTTAAAAATTACTCTACATATATCTTAGTAGTGCAAGCAGTTGCCTTCATAACTCAATAATCGAGGGGTGGGCGAAATGAACTAAAAATTTTATCATGCTGTTTTGTGATATTTATTGTGATAACATAAATCTGGTGTTGAAAAATGTACTTGCAACTTCTTTTCAGTCTTTGTGGCTGTGACAGCATATCACCACTGTCAAAACCTGGCAGTTAGGAAAAAAACATTACATATTGAAATAGGCTTCTTAAGGACAGCGTTGGCATAAAATAGACTCATCATCCAATAAAGTTTAAACCACACAGCAGATCATTTTATCTATCATCAAAATGCCAATAAAATCCACAGAAATTTGTTGGATCATGGCATGTAGAAAAGCGAATGAAATGAATAAACATTTGTAATGTACTATAAGTAAATAATAATCTAAGTATTTTAAGATTTTGCCTTGATTAATTAAACAAAATATGCAGTACCTATGCTTCCTATGCTGTCTGAATTTTCCTTCCAAACTTGGCATTTTACTTCAGTTCCACACAAAAAGTTTAATAAATTTGGACTGAGTGGATTGCTTGCTATCAGCCGACTCGGTCTTCCAGTTTTTTTCTGACGCTCCATTGGTAGGAAAAAAATAAATAAAATCTATACATGCATATATGTCAGTGGCATGTGGTGAGGTTCATAGCTGGTGAGGCACTGACTCAATCATAATCAAAAACTGTTAAAGTACAACTCAAAACCACTTCTTTCACACTCTGTATCAGTGCAGCTACGCGTTGTAAGTTTGTGCAACTGACAACAGCAGCACAAAAAAACCCACTGAAATATTTCTCACACAAAGAGCAGAACATTCAGTCTGTTGCAGTAGTATGGTTTTAGGCTTAGTGCTTATTTTGCGATTATCAATAAGTAATTGCTGTGGTGCGAGGAGAAAACTATAAATATATCACTGCACTTGACTGGCTCATTGTTTCTGTCTCTTACTCTGCAGTTGTGGAGTCACAATGTCTGGGATCATGAGCGTCCCCTGCCATGAGGCGAATCTGGTCTCTGCCGTTTCCGATCGCTCCTCAGCACACAAAACACGTTACACACACAGTTTGTGTCAAAAAACATTGTACATTATATACATAAGCTAAATTATGTAACATCAGTTCATACATTAAATGTTTTAACCGTTTTATTGGCGACAAACAGACAGGAGGAACATGCTCCCATTAAATGGCAGTTAGCGAGAGGTTGCGCAATCCCAAGTGAGGCTCAACTCGCTGCTGCCTCACCGGCTTCACTTCTGAAGAATGGGAAAATGCAAAAATTCAGCGATTTTGAAGAAAAAATAATCAAAATTGGTTAAGCTAAATAGAAAAATAAATACTTTACAGTACAAACCACAAGGTGCATACTCAAATAGCAATATAAATTATTAATTTATATTTTTCCATTATGATAGGTGAGGCTCTGCCTCACTTGCCTCCACTGATCACACATATATAAGTAATATAATCTAATTTCATCATTTCTGCAGTAGCAATCCTGGATTGAAATTTGCAAAAAAAACTTGCCTAAAGGAAAAACTGCTATAATTTTTAAGAGCAGCTTCATTTGCCATTTATAAAGGTTCTGATAAATCAAGCAACCCTATTGGATGAGGGCTCACCAGCTTCTCTGTCATTAGACCAAAATAAACTATTTGGAAGAAATGTCTTATTTATTCTAAATTACAAGACGTAGTTGGTTTTATTTTGTGTATACATAATTTATACTATACTATATTTTCCTTTAAGTTGATTTTTTTAAGCCATCCTTCAAATTAGAGAAAACTGAGAGACCTTAAAATCATGCATGTCTTTATGAATAAATCCATTCATGCATTCAACTTTTTTTTTTCTTGCTTAATCCTGATCAGGGTTGCGGTGGACATGATCCAAATTTTCAAGCTTGTTTTAAAACCTTTTCTGTGTTCTAGTAGAAAATCACAGTTCAGTTAGTCAAGAAACAACCAAAAATGAAACCATGATTTGTTTATTTTTCAGAAGCAAGTCATTGTTTTGTTTCTGAAATATGATTAATTACAAGAACCATAAATGGTAAGTTGCTCCTCCGCCATTTAATAAGTTAGATATAGTAGCTTTAAGAAGAAATAGTTATATGGGGAACTGGCTAAAAAATAACATTTTACAACAAAATTAGTTGATAGCTCACCAAGGCTATTAACTAATTTACACTAACTCTTCAAATTATCTTGTAACCAATACACAATATCATATATGATGATATATGACATCTTACTTACTTGGCAGAAGCATGTTTTGCTTTGAAGCCTGAGGTCAGGGCTACACACTTGGAGTGCCAATTCATATTCAAGATGTGCTCATATTCATGTTATTCTCAGTTCAACGGGGAAAGTAGTTGTACAGAGAACTTATTCATGACTAATGGAGAGATTTCCCATATGTTTTTCTCCCTTCACTCCTGCAAAGTGTCAGCAACATAAAGCTAAAATAAAACATGTTTTGCCCTCTAACTTTTTCTCCAAACTAAATTAATGAAGCAATTATTATTTTTCCTGTAAAAAGTCAGGCAGAGATGACAAGTTTAGCAAGAGACACATTGAAATTGTGACTAATTATTTAATAGACAAAATGTTTAAATAATTTTTAAAAAAGCTTAAGAGGAGCAAAGAGAGAGTTTATTAGGCTAGTTGTTATGGACTGGCTGGCTGTTGTTTCCAAGGGAACAGCTTTGCTGTGTGTGGAGGTTGTTGTAACCTCTGAATTCCCAGGCATTAATTTTGGCTACGGGCTGAAATTGGCAGGGATATAAATGGATAATGTCTTATCTCTTCAATTAGATCCACCAAAGGGCTCCCTGTTGTGTGTGTCCTACGTTTTACCCGGCATCCATTTGTGAGTGGGGGTGTGCATGCATATATGCGTGTGTGTGTATGTGTGCATATACTGTATATGCTGAAGTGTGTTCTAATGCAATGGCCAAAAAGACTGATTTGTCACAGGGATAAGTTGTCTGTCACAGCCATATGTATCATTCACTAATTGCAATGCATTACAGAGCACAATGGCAGCTACAAATTCATTTTACGGGTGGTGGGAAAGGGGCTCTTAACATGAATGGCTCTCTCTGCGTCCAATATGTAAGCTTTTGATGTCCTTCTCTCACACTCTCCAATAGCTATCTAAGTGCATACTCAATATTTTTTCCTTTAGCATATATAATGTATAATTATCTATGCTCAGCACTCCTCAAAGTGCTGCACTTCAACCGATTTTCAGTTTTATTCTCCTGTATCCTCTTTCCCATCTATCCTCAGGGCAGAAAATGTGTTCCTCTCATCTTGCGTAAGGCATAATTCTCTCTTTCTCACTCTGTCTTTCTATCTCCTACTTTCTCTGAACCAAAACACTTTTTTGCAACACCTTCTACTTTTTGCATCAACTCAATGCTTTTATGAAAATTAACCTTCAGTGCAGTGAATGAAATGTTTATATTTATTTTTTTTTTTTTTGCACGCAAATCTCAATATACTTATGCAAATAGGGCTTCATATACTTAAACTCCAAATATGCAACACTAAATTGTCTGAACAAAAAAAATATATATATGTTCAATAAGTGGCTGTGTTTCAATTGATTGTACACGCAGAAGCACAGTTTGCACCTGCTTTTGAAACATGCTGAATACAGGTGCAAGAATAGAATAGAATAGAAATACCCTTTATTGCCCCACAGAGGAAAAAATCAGCTACCGTCATCTGCTTCTGTTTTAATAAATTGTATTGCGGATTATCACATTTGCTTATTCTGTATTGCACTTTCTGATGATCAGCATATGTTTTCCATATTCATAAAAACAGAGAGGCAAAATTTATTGCATCTGGTATTCTCCTAATTTCGTCAATGTAGTCCTATTTGTAGTTCTGCATAAGCTTTTTGTAGACCAGGCTTGCACATCTTCTCAAGGTTTGTACACGCAAACCTTTGCAAGATCATGTTCAAGTAAAGCTTTTTTTGCACTGCAGCGCCTGGCCCTGTTCAACCCAGTCCTGTTGTATTCCAGCTCTGGTGGTGTTTGCATTGAGCAGAGTGTCGCCTCGGATGTGGGCGTCATATCGAACAAATTCCTGTTGAATCTGCTGAGCCTGTCTCCCCAGAGACCACAAAACACTTTTGTTCCTCATTGTCCCATCCAGCTCCTTCTGTGCTTGAATATCAAAGGCCCTGGATGAGGACAAGAATTACCGCAGCTTTATCTTTAAATTAATATTTTATAAACATTTTTTCGTGATCTTATTGAATATTATTGTTTGTTTGATGATTTCAAACATGTTAGTGTGACAAAAGAGGTGTTCAGTAACACTATCGGCTTTGTGTTCTCTTTTTCAGTGTTTTCATCTACAAGCTGATCCAGTACAGCATCTGCTTACATTGCACCTTTTAAATAAAAAAAGAGGTGGAGATAAACCACCTCTATGCCACTATACTCCCAGCAATTGTTCACTGAGCATTAGATACAGCTGAAAGTATTTTTTTGCCCCACACACCATATGCCCATTGACCTTTCCATTTCTATAGAAGCTACATTGTATTATAGTGACCATAACTTTGAAATAGTTTTGCAGTGATGGGGTACAGAAAGTCTTCTGTCTCTAGGTGCAATTTAAATTCCTGTCGTTTTTTGCTGTGTTTCTCAGAAAAAAAAAATCTTTATTATAAAATTATTCAAAGAGATGTGAAATGCAATGATAGATAGGGACATAAGTTTGTGTGTGTACATATATATGTATATATATAGTTGTTTTTATGTACAAGCAGCACCATGTTTCACAGTAACACATACTTGGCATATTAAACTCAACAAATATGTAAACATACTGACTTCCAACACCTATGGCATTTTCCTTGACAGATAAAAGGAATTGTAAAGGACAGATCTCTACAGAGAGGACAAGACATTTGTTCCAACCAATATAGACACAATGGTCCCATTCATCATTTCAATGTGTTGTAAGAAAATGGCTCCTCAGTGACAGTGTGCCATTAAAGCAGCTATATGAAGCATGTTATCAGTGCCGAAACATTCCTGAACAATAGTGTTTGTGATACTCTCAACACATTAGATATTTCTCTCTTTGCTTCTGATCCTGATGAATGCATAATTTTTCAACCAAACTGAGTTAATATGAATAAAAAAGTTTTAGAGGCATGGGTTTCCCTTTCAGAAATGTTTGCCGTCTGTTTTTAAATGGATTTGCTTTACTTTGAAAACACACACACACACCCACAGCAGTTCTGCTTGCTGCTCAGGTCACACATTACTTCTGAATACTATCCACAAATATAGCTGCTTTAGAAAATGTACAAGTGAGTTTGTTGGAATTTAGATTTGTGCTTCAATAAGGTAGTTAAAAAATAAATAGTTGAAATTTGCCAACAAATATCAGGAATGGTTCAAGATGAAGCTTAAAAAAAGTCACACCAAAATAATTAGCAAACTGAAACCCCTGATCAGTAAGACATTTTAAAGACTTAAATGATTAACATTAAAGATGACACACCAGGATGTCAGTATCACCAACTCAAGCATTTTATCTAACAGATTGGCCATTAGTTCCTTGAGGAAGCAAGATCTTCTGTCTGCTCAAAGAGAAAGCTCATCTGCAATTTGATTGAGATGCATTTGCCTCTTTTTTTGCAATTACAGCATTCTGTTATCTGTTTAAAGATAGCCCAAGAAAGAGACATCAGTGTCTTGAACTAATTAAAGTATATGGTGAGGGAAAAGAAAAGGTAAAAAAAAAGAAAGAAACCTGTTATCAACCCAGAACAGGCTTTAGCCTTAAATTTGGAACATTTAAGACCTCTAACATGTTTTCATTATGATTTTTCATGATGCTTACAGTAAAAGAAAACTCCCCAGATTATTTTCCCTGTCTCATTTTCCCCTTTGTGGATTCTCCCCTCTGTTCCTGTAAAGCTGTTCGACCTTTAAGTGCAGGCTAATCTCAGTTTCGTCTGTCAGGCTGCTGGGTCTTAATCCACTGACTCTCTTTATTCATTCTTCACTTTCTTTATTCAACCCTCTAATCTTTAGCCAACGACTGTTACACACCATGTCTGCTTCCACATTCTCTTTTTTCCCTCGTCTCTGTGGAGATTAGGACATATAGCTATGCCGACATTTATCTCAATTTCATTCTTTTCGTTCTTTTTTTCTGAATTAACTTTATTTTCTGCTGGAATCTTTTCATATTTACTTACCAAACAATGACAATCACAGTGTCTCAAAAATATGATAGTATGGTGCAGAAATTTAATAAAAGAAAAAAAAAGTCTGGGCACACAGACACATAACAAAAACAGACACAATGACTGAGTTTGTGTAGCATTTTGCTTTTGTCACTAACCTGCTGGGTGAAGAAATAAACATAAATTGTGTTGTTAAATGATGGCAGCAACATTCAGTCTAGCTTCCTGATCAACACATTGTAACAGGCTGGATTATCACACACTGGCACAGTGGCTAGAAGGTCAGGAAGACTGTTGGATTACTGAGTCTGTTGCACTGTGGAACAAATAGCTGTTCTATGGCTCTTTGTGTGTTGTATATTTTTCCTATCCCAATGTGTCGGTGAGTTGGGAGATCAGGTGCGTGAGCAGTCTTGTGTGAGTGTTGGATTGTGAAACAGCTGTCTGGGAGAATGACTCTGACGAAGATGGATGAGATTGTTGCACAAAGCACCATCCACCAGTCAAGGTATGCTCCGCCTTTGAACAAGAAAATAGCAAACATACACATGCACATGCACGCACTCATGGAGTTATACAGTGCTGTGAAAATGTAATCGTCTGCTTATATCTTTAATATTTTTTTTGTCACACTAAAATATTTTCATGTCAGCAAGATGAACTTGAGTTCAAAAAAGTGACTTTTATATTATGGTTTCATTTATAACAGAAAATAAGGCAACATTTTTTGTCAGGATTATATGAGAGAGAGAGAGAACAGAACTTAAGGTCCTGTCTAATATTGGGAAGTCATTTTGGTCCTACAGTAACATGTAGCATCAAGCTATGACACCGCCACTGTACCGTTTGTTGTTTTTGACATACTCTTGAAATCCTTTAGCTTTCATCATGTTGTATGAAATGTTTCATTTACAAGATAGATTCATTCTAGAGGCCTGGCATTGTTAAGTACGTGCCTATCTTTTTTTCACAATTTCATTTATACTCATTTACCTTTTATCTGATATTCAAATTTATTTAATAATCTAAAATTTGTAGTTGTCGTAAAAGAAAACACAGAAATGCTTTGTAAGACGACAAATACTTTATCACCTCACTATGCGATGACTGTTAATTTTAGTTTCCCTTGTTGTGCACATTCTATAAATGCTTTTTGTCTCAGAAGGTAGCTCCAGAGCGCCGCTTTGCTGCTGTTTTGCTTTAGTGGTAACTAGAAAGAATGAAGTCCTGCTCTGAGATTAGCTAAATCTGAAAATCCTAATGCCATGGTTGTCTGTGCCAGCTGACACAGGACCAGACTCACGTTGACATAAACCCCGTTGTGTGTACACAAACATGCTCACACATACACTGAGCCAGCTTTGTGTGCTATATTCTTGACAGATAACATATTTATTGGATTTATTTTCTTTGTCAGCATGGTGTCACCCAGCAGTCATCCCTCAGACTGCTGCTTACAAACATGCACACATGGACACAACTTAGGCAGATTCCAATGACGTACAAGCTAGTGTCACAAAAGTCCTTTTTTGTATTGCATTTATTTTGAAGGATACAGTTTTTTGAGAGTGAAAGAATGAGGACTTGTGGGCGTTCCAGAAGTGTCTTCACCATTTCAGCTTAAGGGTTTTTTTTTCCTTCTTTTTGGAAAGGAAGTTGAAATCTTGGCAGACAGGTAGACAGATAAAAGGAGTCAGAAACCAAGACAGAGAGAGCAGAAGTGAAAATAAGGCCATGGCTACTCACAAACAGTCTTCTTCACCAGTCAAATGCAGGCAGGAAACCGTCACTTGTTGACACCAGTCACATAGTCACAGAGGCATGGACAGTCACCTTGTACAGAGCACGTCCCTTTATAGACAAAAAGCAAGGACAGAGAGGCACCTCAAGGTTGGGTGGAGGTGGGGAAACAAGAGGGGTAAGAGCAAAAACACAGGGAGTGATTTTAAAAATGTCAAAAATAAACTCTCATACATGAAAGCTTTTGGACTGTGCTTTGAAGAACCCAGGTAAAGAACAGACAGGGCTCCTGAAAGGATGGATCTTTCCTCCTGTTGTACCTTGCAATACTGTTTATTTGTTTACACACTGTTTTTTTTAACAATAATGCACTGTGCCAGCCAGTTATTTAGCATTAGAAAGTATGTGACTTGAATTAAATGATAATGAGATTCACTAAAATAAATCAAATACTGCTTTGAAAGCATATTTGCTTCTATCTGGCACCAAAAAACCTTATACAACTATTTCTACATTGAGTTATTTTCTCTAATTAATTTGGCATCTTTTTGACAAATTTCTGTGCTTGATTGTAGCTAAATTCACACAATCTGGGTTAGTAGTCTTAAACAATAGTACTGTGAAGTTTTTCGTAACAAATTACAAATGATACTGAGAATGCACATCGACAGAAAAACCACATATACTTCCAAATTAGACTGAAATAGAAGAGTTTTAGTGATACTAAATGAGGAGTCATTTAGAAGATAAGCTTAGCCAGATGGGGAGCAGGAAGATATTAAATGGAAGGGAGCTGATCAAAATTTGGGATATGGCATATGCAACATCTCTCTGCTCCGACACAAAGTTATATATTGACACAAGCACAAAAAAAGTGTCCCAGATCTTTAGGTAAAACTCTTACCAGTAAAGTACTCCACCAGAGAGCCCTACTACATGTGAAGGAAAGCAACAGTGGTGTGTGTTTTACATTTTACAATTAAGTCAAGGCATTTACCTTTTGATAGTATCTTTGGCTTTAGCAAAAGTTTGTCAATATCATCCAGTCATTGGACTTTTGAGATATGACTAAAGTGGTATGTTGACACTGTAATTCTATGACCAGAACTGAACTGGTGCCTCAGAGCTAATGGTGTCAGCACTGATATGACTGTTCTAATCGAAAAGACTACATCTGACCTCAGACGTTTGGAGCCTGACAAGTTGGCATACCTCACATTGAGAAAAAGCTTTGTGACTTCTAGACCAAAGCAGGGCCACTTGCTTGCTAGCCATTAGAGCAAGGTTGCTTCAATTTATTATATTCCTCTTGTCTGGTGACGATAACCCCTCAGCTCTCAGGATCATTAGTGTTGGTAATTACAGAGTTCACAGATGCATTTCATGTGATGGGGAGAGTTGGTCCTTCTGTGATTGACACATTATTGTTATTATTGTTCTGCAAACACAGTGTTTATTAAAGGTGCTAACACTAATGGTGTCTTGCTATTGCAAGTTGATGGTTTAGGAAATATCACTTGAGTGTTTGTGTCTTAGTCTCATGGAGGAATCAGGAGAGACAAATCAAAAACCTGAACTCTCTGTAGCAGTAAAGCTATCGTGTCTTCAATGTGCACTTCCCTACAAATGATAAGAGGGAGTTTTGCTGTTTATAAGTTCTATTTGTATGAAGATTGTGTCTTGAAACAAGGTCGCTTTATACATATAAACAGTCTGGCATTGCCCACAAAACATATGCAGAGCAGAAAGTAAAGCATAGTTCTCAGTCCACTCACTCTCTGATGGACTTTTTAATGATTCCTGTGCATTCTCTTCTCATGAAAGCATTTGCAGTTTTACAGTTAGCCATATTGTTTTTGAGTAAATCTCCACTGTCCATGAACCTGTTAGATCTCTTTTATTGTTACCATCCTTCTCTCTTACATTCACCAGCTGCTGTAAGGCAAGGCCACCTCTCTGTGCTTGCTGTCTATTTGCTTTCATTCAGGGGATTCACTTGAGAGGCCACAGCTCAAATAAATTCACTCAACAGCCACTGCTCAGTAGGGACCCCTCACTCGCTTCTCCACTTGCTTGCTCATTCTCTCTCTCCGTTACTCTGCTTCTTGGACTCCCTCCACGTCACTCTTTCTCAAACTCAGTCCTTTGCGATTTTTTTCTGTCTTCTTTCTTTTTTTTTTTTCTTCATTACCAGAATTTTGGTTCCTCCCTACTTAATGTAGGTTGTTAATTCTCTGTGTGACATTTCTACATCAAATTTATGAACAACACTTTTGTCTAAGTTTCTGTAAGTTTAAACAAATTAGAACCATGATGTCAAAATTTAATATGAATAATTCAATCACTTTTCATAATAGAATTTGTATTGGACTACTTGCAATGGGTAGTGAAGATTTGACATTTTGAAAAATATAGAGAATATAGAAAAGCCACATTTTTACTTTCTTTCAATTTTAACAGCTGATCAGGATGAAAACACTGGGATTCATGTCTTGATCTTTTGGCTTTTGAAATGACACTGTTTGAGTTAAAGTTTTGTTTTCTCCTCTTTTGTATTGATTCATTTTCAGATTATTGTATTTTCCTAATTGTCCTTACTGTTTGATTGTTTTTTCTGATTTGCTAGTTTGACTGATCTGGTATTTCACTCTGTATTTATTCCATGTAGCTCAATTATTTACTGCTATATGGAATCTGCACTTCTGGACAGCTGCAGCACATTCATTTGAACAGACTTACCTCTCCTTACCCATCCAGTAATTATTGTCTCATTATTTACATTCTCTTTTCTTCCACTCTTGGCTGAGCTTTCCCCGTCTGTTCCTGTTGGCTTTTCTTGCACTCTAAACTAAAAGGCTACTTGGCCGATTTTAAGGGATATGGCTCGTCTCTGCATCTAACAAACTCTAGATGAGTTAGATTTTGCACATCTACTTGAAAATCTAGCACTAATATTGAGAGTGATCAAGCACATATCTTCTCATTCTAGACTGTTGTTGGATTCTTCACTAGCAATGTTTTATATTTCATATTGCAAATACACAAAGGTGAATCGTTTTTAATCCTTTTTTAATATAAAGTTACATTAAGTACATGTTACAAATGCAACATGTACCAGTCAAATAAGAACTGAAATCTTCTACACCATCTAAATATTCTTCAAAAAACAGTTTGTAATCTGTGAAACCTTGTGAAAAGAAAATTATGTATTCTGTTTTCCAAAAATAGGTAAAATCTCATCTCTCATCATCTTGTGTCGTCTCATGAGATGAATTCATCAGCACACTCCTACAGTTTATTACTCATTACTTTTTAAGGCTGTCTTTTTAGCACTTAAGCCTGCACTGTAGTTCAAGGCACTTCAAATAAACTCACAGGGCACATAAGCTAATGGACAGATGCAAAGACCTCCACAAGACGCAGACAGTTGCCCCTAGTCATGTGTTTCTCCTCATGCAGGAGGAGCATAAATAAAACAGAAGGGCAAGGACTTAGTGTGTGGCAGCAAGAGGCGTGTTACGTTCCGGTGCATCTCGCTCCAGTAGCTGCAGCGTATTTGGGACACAATCTCTTTGTCTAGACATACATGATTTGCCCTCTATTGGACCCTGTCTGCCGTGAGAATTTGGTCTCATGTGCATTTCCTGTCTCTACAAACAAGTTCTCTTACAAATTTGTAAAAAGAAATTGGCTCATAAAATAGAATTAAACCGGTACCTTGTTATACAAATGACAATCAGGTGTTTAGGTCCTTTCTGTCAGTTAGAGGATGTGGAAAATGTGGGAGACTCTTATTCTTAATCTATTCTGTTGTCATTTTTTTTGTCCAACAGTGAAATAATTATATATTATTTTAGGATGGATTCATTGTTTATTTGAAATTCCCTTGATTATAAGCATTTTATATGATTTTTTGCAATGATATACACACACATCCATATATTAAAGCAGTGATGTCCATATTTCCTGTGTTCACATGGCTCAGAAACTCAATTTTGTGCCATAGCTCTATAAAATTATTGACAACAGAATAAGATTCAAAAGCATGCGTGCGCATGAGTGTGTGTATATGTGCTCGTGCTCTTTTAACTTGTTCCTGAATCAATACTTCAAAATCTCCAGGGTTTCTTTGGTCTGCTCATGAAGCAGTTATGAATTCTGAAAACTCAGCTGACTGAACCTGTGACCCTGAAAATGCCCCAATGAAAAGAAGGGAATCAAGCTACTATGTTATTTTAGTCTTTGTAAACAATTGAAAACTAAAATATAAAATAAAATAAAATGAAAATCTTCTCTTTCTGTGCTTTTTGTATTTTACTCCCCTGACTGACCTCAATTCACAGAATGTCTGGATGGGAAAAACAGTCTCAAAATTAAGTGTCCTGTACTTTGAAGAAATAATACAGGCATTTACTCTCAGAACTTTTTTTTTAGTTTTTTAGTATAACAGCAAAAATTGTTTCAGCTCATGACTTTTAAGTGTAGCTGAGGTTGTTTTAAGAGAGATTCTGGAGGCATATTGGTTATACACCGTTAATATTCTACCTGGAGTAAAAAATAATAATAAAAGAAAACTGTTGGCTTTTCTATTTAGCATCCATATTACTTGGCTCCAAAGGCTGAAGACTTAAGGTGAGTCAAAATGTGTTGAAGATCAATGTAGTTTTCTACCATTTTGAAACAAATCTAATCTCAAAAATATCATAGTAGTTTATTTGACCACTATTTAATGAACTTCTAAACTATCATCGCACTGGCATTGGACAGTTATAGAGATTTAATAATAAATTAGGACCTTTGAAATATTTTAGAATATTTTCTGTTATGTATATTTTCAATTTTATTTCAAATATTACAAATATCACTGTCTAATTTATAAATATTAATTAACTTTCTACTAGTTACAGAATGCCTTAGGGAACCATTTAAGATGATTCTGTCCTGGGTTTAGCCAAAGCTGTCCACTTACCTGACCCTGAATCATATCATTACTACCTTATCCTGCATTTTGAACAGTTGGACATAAATTGAAGACTGTAAAAACCTTGCTTTCATTATATTACGCAAATTTATTTCTGAAAAAAAAAACATGACATTTAGTTCTGAATGTGTCTAAGTACTGGTGTGCTCCTCTGTGCGTGTTGTTGGGCAGGCTAGTTTGCCTGAGAAGAAGAGCAGTAGGAATCCTATGAAACCTTAATGTGCAGCTTATTTAAAAGGAAGTGCATTAGGAGTTTTGTGCCCCCATCAGTCCTCTCCCAGACTCCCTCTTCCCACCCGCAGCTCTTTTGAAACTCCTCTTAAAGACCAGCAACCTCAACTCTGTCCACTTCTGTTTTTTGAAGTGGAATTCAGTCACAAACGAATAAGTGCATTTAGATCCCTCAGGAACTAGGTTCAAGTGAGAAAATGCCACAAATGCAGACCTGTACTTTGTGTTGTTAGTGGTGAACAGTGAAACATTTATACAGCTGAAACCAGATATTTATACACACTGTATAAAAGAAAGATAACCTGTCTTTCTTCACTATCTGACATTAAACTGGACTGCATTCTCTATTTTGGATGGGTTTGAATTAAGAAATATTTCTGTTTGCTTAATACAGGAATTTTGAAAGAAGTAATTTTTTTAACTTTTTTAAATTTAGCCATCAATGATGTATAAAATTGATTAACATCCCTTTATGTGATTTAAGAAAGTTCACATAATCACGTGAAGGGGTTTGCAAGAAGATTCTCAGATTGAGTCATAATTTGGATTAACTGGATTAATTTGGATTTTAAAAACTCACGTCAAACATATGACTTGGGTGACATTTTGAAACAAGACCGGACAATATACAAGGTGTGTAGCTGTGGACCTTAAGCCTCGTCCAGCTTTATGGTCCAATCTTTAGATCTCTGAAGATGCCACATTGTTTTCAAAGAATTACAACCCAGTATAAATATCACAAGAATTTCCAGTCATGTTCAGAAACAATATGGTTGCATTTTGCAAAGATGAACCTGTTTCCTCCAAAATATACAAATTTACGTCATAGCAAAAGCAACAGACTTCATGAAAATGCTGGCTGAAATGGGTAAGAATTTCACTAAAAAAAAAAAAAAAAAAAGCAACACAAGTTCTGAACCAACATTGTCTGAAAGCCTACTCAGTAAACATAAAAAGTCAGAATATTCAGTTCACTAATGTACTCAAGGACAAAGCATGTTATTTGTAGAGAGATCCATCCTGTGGTTTGCAGAAACTGAAATTAATGTTTTTGGCCTTAGTGACCATTATTACAAATGCAAGTGCAATCTAATAAACACTACTGCAACTGTAAAGTACAAGGGTGGCAGTATCATCTTATGCTGCAGGAAAGACAAGGAAAAGATGGCACCACGAGGCAAAAATATTTAAAAACCCAAATATCAACTTGAAAGTTAAATTATGAATACAGAGGTTTTTTCCAAATGAGCAATTACCTTAAGCAAGCAGACACATGAGTTACCAAGAGTTATAAAGACAGCAAAGTGGCGGCGTAAGGGATTAGCACAACCAACGTATGGAGGTCTTAGTCCTCGACGCAGCCATCGCGGGGTAGACTCCCTGCCCCTTCTTCTCAGAAGGTGATTTTAATGTGATTCTTTTAGAATGAATCTAAAACTCAATCCTTTTCTTCAGAATTATGGAAAAAAAATTCTGCCTTCTTAAGAGTAATAGCCAGGCTTTGTAGATTTTTTATATTTACCAGAATTTCTTTTGCCAATTTCCTTAAATTCTCTGGGGTTTTGTTGCATTTTGTGCAGTTGGGGAGAACAACAATCAAAGCAATTGTACAGGATAGCAGGAGATCACATGAATAAAGCGAAAGAACAGCAAGACATCTCATGTTATTATGACTTGTGCTTTCAATGTAGACATTTTCCTCTCTGCCACTTTGATTGCAAAATTATGCCTGTCCAAATGCTGGGCAGGTTTAAATGAAGCTTTTCTTCAAGAGACTGTGCGTGATTTTTCTTCTATTTTAAACCTGGACCAGAACTGAATTTTGCTGCTATTGCTTAGCTGGTTTGGAACAATAGTCTTTTGAAGGATGGGTTCAAAACCACAAAGGTTTGTAGCTGAAGTGAAATTTACAAGTTTTCATCCAAGATGTTAATGTGACCTCTAGTTCATTCTATTTAGAAAAAAAACCTTTTGAAATCTCTTGCGAAATGACTGCATCACCTTTGTTTCCATCCCAGTGGGTGCTAACCTGTGCTGTTCATTTTTGTCATGCATAAGTAGATATCGTATAACAAGGTCAGTTAAAAACATCCATATGGCTTTTGACTTTCACAGCTGTGGCAGTTGTTAGGAGCATGACAAGTTTCCAGGAAAATATTTCTGTTTTGTCTGTATCTTTTTTTTTATTTATTTTTCTTTTTTGCAGTGGTGCACTATGTATGGCAGAGGTCAGTTGTACACAGAATGAGAAGTAGCCGGGTATCAAGTTGTGAACCATGTTCTCTGTTGGTTTGCTGTCCATTTGAGCCTTCTTGTTTTGATAAAAACACAGTTAGTGGGGCAGCAGGTCTTTCAAAGCCTTTTCGATTGCACAGATTTCCCTGCCACCAGCAGGCTGACAGGGCCTGCTGGTGCAAGGTCTGCATTTCTCATGGTTTTATCTTCTTTTCTAAGAGAATGGTCTTAGTGTGTCACACCTTTCTTTTCTGTGTGCTATGAAAACAGAAGCATGTCATATTCATGTTGCTCTAGAAAATACAATATCGGTTGGCACTGTTTTTCTTGTAAATCCTTGTCAGTGTGTCACACATACTGACAATGGTTTACAATCAGTAAGGTGCATCTTTATAGAATAGAGTATCAACAGAAATGCATCTGGCTAAATAGATCTAAAAAGGTAAAACACATTTAACTGATAAAATTACATTTTAATGCAAATATATATTAATAATTATGAGGGAAAAAGTTAACTTGACAGTTGAACAGAGACAGTCATTGAAACTCTCCAGAAGCTGTGCAAGCTCAAAATATCATTGTGAAACGAGCAAGAATGGCCACCAATGACGGCAAGGAAACAGTTTTTCTGTAACAATTAATATTTTGTTTGCACTATTAGCAATCGCCATTATACAGCGAACTGGCAATATTGAGCAGCATTACACACTGCTCAAGATTGTTGGTGTTCAAACCTTCCACCTGGGTCGGATTGGTTGTTCTTGATTGGGAGTGGTGTATTTCTTCAGATGGCAGTAGATGACACCAAAGGAGACAGACTAACTGACTTTTCTTGTCAGTCAGAACATGTTGACAGTTTTAACAAGTATGCCAAAAATATAATTTAACAAAAAACCTACTTTAGCTTTAAGAAGCTCACACTCTTTCCAGTTCTCACCTTGATCATGTTATGAACAACATGATCATAACATGGCAAGAATGGCATTTAAAACCATTCTTACGAGCGTTGGACTACGAAGTACTGTAGTTCATCTATAAGGTTTGCTAATTACTGCTGCCACTAGTCTGGTTCAGCTGTGTTGGAGATGTGAAGAGGAGGGGTCCTCTGTGGGGTAGAAGCTCTGCTTGGGACTTCAGCTCCAAAGCAGCACTTTAGGTAAAGAGGCCTCACTTTGAATGAACAAGTGTAAAGGCACCCCCAAACGGCTGCCAAAGATTTCTCGAACATGCATGAAAGAATCAAAGTGTCTCTCGAGGTATGTTTTTGATCAGGGAATAACATCATAACATAATACAAAGCTTGAAAATAGATTTTATATAACACTTCCCTTATAAGTAATTAATATTTGCTTCACATTTCAAAATTTCTATGCAGCGTAGACTCAGACATTATTTTTTAAGCAGCAGTGCACCAAATCACTCTTCCCTCAATGTTTGTTCTTTGTTTTTGTCATGACTACTTTGTTCAATGCATCAGAGACTGAACACAAGTGGGAGAAAACACTAACAAAGGAAAGGCAGTACAGAGAACAACAATGCCGTTTAATTTCTGCAAGACATTCATATACCAGAAAATGTTGGTTGTTTTATCTTTACATTCAATGACACCTTCATTTTGGCTGATTTTTCCTAATCACAATCTAGGTTCTCTTGTGGTCGTGATATGTAAAAGGGGTTCACTCATTTAACTTGTCACACTCATTTAATTTGTCACACTCATTTAACTCTTTTCATCATAAATTGATTGTGAAACTGTTAAAAAATTGTGCTACTTTCTTAGGTGTGAGTAAAAAAAAAAAACAAAGCTATCTTTTTTTCTAATTATTTTAGCTTGTGCTTAACACTATTGTGCCTTCACAGGACTAAAGACGTCTTTGCCAAGTTGCTAAAATAATCTGAACTTCGTTTCGCTCGTTTTCTTCCACATTTAGTATGAGCCTCACACTCATCAGTTCGCTTGTCCTACATCATAGTCTCCCAATTACTCCAAGTCAATGTGGTTCAGTACAGAACAAAGGCTAATTTGAGGCATGTCACTAGCTAATTTGTGACATGTGGCTAGCTCTTTGAAATATCACACGTAGACGGTTGAAACAGCTCTCCGCTTTAATCTCATTAGCAGCCTAGTTGCACGTCGGATCTCGATTCACTGTTTATCTGCTCTGTAAAAGGGGGCATTTATGAGGGAGGCATGCTAAGCAACGAATCACCATCTGATTTTGTATGCTGATTATAACCATGCCCACAGGTGGCTATAAATATGGTCCAACTCCAATGACGAAAAGAAGACAATTATTGAAAGCTACAGTTAAGGCAAATCTTTTTTGCCACAATATTAATCCTTTTATCATGTTTTAGAAGAGTGCAAATTTTCATTTGAGTATTTGACATTACAGCTAATGTTTTTCAGCCCCATTAAGACCAAATCTTAGACTGTGAATGCTAAAACAGCAGTTTGAAATCTATTGTTAATGTTACAATTAAGAGTAGTGCACAAGATCAGGACATAGGTTAAACATATTTATACATGTTGAACACTGCATTTATTTTAAACTGATGTAGCTTATCCAGAATATGTCAGATGAATAAGCATTTACTTCTGAAAGGCTCGCTGTTGGCCCATGATGAACTTTATGAGTAATTGCAAAGCTAAACAGCTGAACCTGCTGGCTTGAAGTTGTCTGTTTTGAGTGTTGGTGGCTCATAAATGACTTCAGCCAGAAAAGGCAGGTTTTGTTCTTCACTTTCGTTCCGCTCAATAGGATCTGTAATTGGCAGACTGTGTCTGGAAAGAGGCCTCAATGCCCAAAGGTGACCATGAAAAACTTTTTTTCTAAACACAAAATGATATCTGTTCTCCTTGTTAGTGAAGCAACCAACCACACAAACACATCTTTGTAGGTTTGAGCCTTGATTGACACACTGAATTATGCAATTTTTTTATTTTTTTTTAAACATCATATTGCAAGGACATATTAAAGTCTTCACCAAAAATATGGAAGATCTGCTATTTGCAAATTATAACATAACTGTGTAGTGAACTATTATGAAGAGAAACTATTTGAAGGGCAACAATATGACCTAAAACTAGATTTGCAATCCACAATGGAGATATTAAATATCAACTTGTTTAGAAAATAAAATCACTTTATTTCCTAAATGCCACAACAATAAGAGGGGGGATCTATCAGAGGATTGTTTATTCATATCTACAAAATCAGAAGTTTTCATACTATTTATTTATGTGAAAAAGTATGAAAGAAAAGTATTTGGACTAATTCTTCTTATGTGTGGATTTTTCACAAATGTAGCCTGACGGAGTCAAAAACATTATGAGGTGCCTGAGAAAAAGGTCATTTGCATTGTAGATAATCCTGTGGAAGAAAGATTCTGTGCTTACTGTTATCTTTCATCCACCTTTTTCTCTTTAATGTAATTTGTTCAGAGCCTGTCTTATCTTTATGAAACTATCTCCACTTCATTTCACTCTTCATTTATGTAGAGATAACAAAATTATTATTTTGCCACTTGTAAAAATTTTGTAGTCCAAACTATGAACAGTTTCTGTCGGTGCTTATTTTTGTTGCCATTGATTGTGTTAACAAAATAAAAAACTTTATTTTCTTTTGTTAACTGCCAATTACTGGAAAATGGCCATGTCTATTTGACCAAAACTGCTTTTGTTAATAAGATAAAACTACGTGACAGTGTTTGTGGTTTCTATTTGCAGATTTTTGCAAAGTATCTAACCTTATCAAAAAATATGTTGAATGTATTCATGAAACTCAAAAAAACACAGTCTTTCCCATTTTTTAAACTTTGGAAATCCCAGCTGTAACCCCACAACCTCAGCTACTGTGTCAAGCCGTGCCTCACTATTCTGAGGGAGTCACTGCAGGTGTCCCGGTCACAGTAAATAAAACATCTTCCCACCAGTGGTGAAATATTGAACAGACGAGGCACTGAGCTGGTTGTCTTGTCTGACAGGGTGGGGTGAAGCCCCAGAGGAACCGTGGATGCAGCAAATAGAGAGGGAACAGCATTAATGTTACGCTGAGAAAGTGAGGATATGGGTGAAAGCACATTACCACAGAGAACTCAGTTGGAAGAATTGGCTCCAAAAGACAAGAAAGATGGGAAGAAAATGGGAACCGATAATGGAGTCCTGCCAGGGCTGTTTCATCTTCCTGCTTCCTTTACCCCTTTACCCAGTTTGTACATGAACTGTGCTCAGAGCTAAAGGGAAAGCGGGTCATGGTAACTTTTCAGCTTGAGATGTGAACTACACTGGTCTCCCCTTTGTTCTTTCATTAGGCTCCAGCTGACTCACCCTGTAGAAGCTGCACACAACTTCATGCTAACTCAGACACACTGTCACATCAACACTGCCACATGCCAGGGAAGCCGTGGTGACAACAGAGAGCAACACAGCTCTTTCTAGGTTTGTTTTTCTCACTTGCAAAGAGAAGAAAGGGTGCTTCTCAAAAACTGAATGTTTCTCAGTTGCTTGAGTATGCAGAAAGATTGTGCTTGACGTTGTCTAACACATAACACTGGATTTTTAATGTTTGCCCATCTCTTTCAATAACAGTATTTTAATATTTCTGTTTGATTAAAAATTATATTGAAATTTATTTCTAAATAAATATTCCTTATTAAAAGTGTGTAATAAAATAAACAGTGTATTTATGGTTTTGCAGTCATTTATAATTTCTTATAAATGCATTAATTATTTTGTATAGTTTTTTTTTATTTTGTATGCCTGCCATTTTGAACATAATTTTAAAGATGCACCTCGAACAAAAATGTCTCATAATTTAATAGTTTCAAGACTACATGGTCTATAAGAACAGATCCCAGAAGTATGTAGACACCAAACTAAAATGTCCAGCTTAATTGAAATTCAGTAAGACTTCTCTTGGCAAAAAAATAAAATAAATCCTAATATACTCACAATTCTCTTAATCTGAGTTTGATATTTTTAAATTACTGCACCGTTTTGTTTCTTATGCTGTACATTAGCTGTTATTGTACTATCTTTGATTTATCTTTCTTGTATATTTTCCACTAAAATTTAACTTCTTTCTTGTACACTTGAATTCCATCTCTGTGGGAAATTCAAGTTAATAATTATATTCTCTTAGAATAGAGGATAACTATATTCTGTTATTTTAGTTAGGCCATGTCACAGGTTTATTTTTTAAACAAACAGCCAAAATATTCAGACATGCGAATCTGCTACAATATCATTGCAAGGCTAAGATGAAAAAGTGACTTGACACTGACACTAATAGTCAAATTTGATTTTTTTAAGAATAGGAAGAAAAGAAAAGAAAAAAAAAACATGATGAGGACTCCTGGCGTGTGTAAACATGCAATTTTACTAACTGAATCCTGTATTCAGAGGCAGCACTACAGATATTAATTGGTACTCTAATGTTTGGAATCACAATGGAAAACTGTGACACCTATAGCAAATAATGGTTATGTGAGGGTTTAGAATAAAAGAGTACAATGATAATTTAGTTACGTTTGGTTTTGTACTTTTAAAATGTTAGTAACCAAATCAAATAAAAACTTAAAGACTTGTGATTATATTTCTGCACACTGCAAGTGCAGTTTTGCTGTCCTGTTCTTCCAGCATGTATGCAACAAGGAATATATGTAGCACTGTTGAGGCACTTGAGGCTAGATGTTATAGGAAACAATTACTGGAGGTGTTGTAAGTAATTAATAAATAGAGCACAGAAAATACTTGGTTGCATTTGAAATTTAAAGTGAACAACACACATAAAAAATACTTAGATTAATCCAGAAAATAAATAAAAATAAATTAAATACTGTTGTTATATTTGAAAAATAATGTGAACAAGGTTTGTTGGAATGCAAGAACAAGATCATTAATTTCTTCAGCGATAAACGGGACCAGTTGGCACAGCTATACCACCGACATATTAAGAGAGGTCCTGATTTTATCTGTCCATAACTGAGAAGAGATAGCACAGTGAGATGGAGGGGGGTGAAGAGCACAGACTGTAACAGCCTTCCAGACTAGTACGGAGGAATTTGCAGGACCTCTTTGCTCCCAGATGGATTCAGTAGCTCCTCATCCTTTTTTCTTTACTTTTTATTTTTAGGCCATATGGTGGAAAACAAACAAAGAAAAAAAAAATAATCTAAAACGGGTACACATCACATTCTTTCAGCATTGTCATTTTTCAGAATGTGTAAAACAATCCCATTTTTTCCAGCAGTTTCTCCCTTTGTACCGTTGTAGGTGGAGGGTGTAGGTCATAAGCTCTATTGCTGTTATTTGTTTGATATGGTGTATCAAGAGACCCACCCTGCGAGTGTCTACTCTGAAACAAATTTTTGTGGTGGCTTTTTTTTTTTGTGGCAAGAATAATTCAAAATAAGTATTTATCAGTTTGGTATAGTCTCCTTGAGAGCACAGCACATTAAATTGATCACCTCTGACCATGTGTGTTTGAGCTGCTTTCTAGATACACATTCTCTCAAGCAGGAAAACTGCAGATTCACAGTTGATCTTCTAGGCCTATGCAAGAAGAAATTATTCGATGTATTTACTGTAAATTAACATGTTCTGCATGCCTGAACTAAAATGGTTATGTAACATAGTTTTCTTTAACTAATTATGAATTTATGATTATGCAAACTCCTGATGGAACTAGATAGCTGCTGTATTACAGCTTCAAATGTTAACATTGATACTATTGAGCAATCTTGGCGATATGCTGCAGTTGATGTTGGCAAACATTAGGGCATGAATCATTGGATTAATTGGCTAATTCAAACAATAAACCATAATAATTACTTAAATAAGGGAAAATTTAAAGATTCAAGCAAGAGGAAAAATAAAGGTGAAGCCTTGTAAAATTTTTCAGTTAGTTTTGTCATCTTTAAGATTTCTAATATTGCCATCTGTGTTTGCCAGTTTGGGAGCCACACAACTGTGTATTGTGCACAGATTGCCTTTGTTGAAAACTGGAATATATACCATTCCATTTCACTTATCAGATTTTAATGCACAACAACAGATCTTCAATTAAATGGATTCTGTGTAGCTGAGCTTAGATACCGGTGCTTCTTAATCAGCGCAATTATGAATAAAGAAAATGTACAGAGCTGCCAGCTGTTCACCAAACTCAAGTCCAAGAGACAGAAAATACTCATGAAATCACTGTCTGTGCTCTTGTCCTGAAGAGATAACAGTCTGGAAAGAAATGCATTGCTCTTCCAGCATTTGACATAAAGTTGAAGGCATCGATAGTCACAGTCACTGTGGGTTCTATACATACAACAGTTCCAGTCATGATGGTTCACCTCCATTTGGACAAAATTTAAATATCCAATGGATATTTTCTTAGTCAAAATATTTTTCATTGTAGATTTTTAATTTCCTTGTCACAAAAAATTCTGGTTGTGATGAGGATATCCAGTTTCTCAATTAACCCAGACCAGCCTGGCTGGCAGGTACAACCATGCAACATTAAAAGTCACTTTACCATGCCATGTTGAGAAGTGTACTGAGTTATTACCATGTGATTGGCTGATTTGCTATTCCCTTTAACATACAATTGAATAGTCATATCTAATTAAGACATCTATATTAACCTACTCAATATTGAGGAAATCTGTCATTTATTACCATTTCAATTTGACCTGTTGGATAAATAAGATATAAGTTTGTAGCTTTTCAAGCGGTTTTTGGTCTGGATTAGGATTTTGATGCATGGGATTAAGTTCGAACAATTAGATGGAAGGAATCTAATCTAGTCAAGTAGACTTGTAGATCAAGTCTAGATCAAGTTCACCTTCGAAGCTGATGATCTTCTTAAATATTTTGTATTTTTGAGCACAGCTGTGGTTTAAGCATTGCTCTTCATTAATGCTTAATCCATTACTGTCACATAAACAAAGTAGGATAGGCAATATATTGGCATTCGGCAAGAGCTTTCTTCCCCTCTTTTAAAAGTCCAGCCAAAGCGATAATTTTCTGAGTCTGGGGCCTGCTTATATGCAGAGATTGGTTTTACCTCAGTCTTACAAGCTAACTAAATCATTTGCGAAAATCAAAGTAACACATGGACAAACAAAAGATAAAAGTTGGATGCAATATGTACATGCACTAAAAAAAAAACCCTCCCCAAAAATTCACGCACATTGACTGAAACATCTGGTGGCTATATTCCATTTTCCTTTTAAGTGACTAACAGCTGTCCCCCGGATGATTTCTAATTAGAAAGCTATTGATTACACTCAAAACTCAACTCCCACTTTCGGCTTGATTAGGAAACGCAACAGATGTTTTAAAACATCATTAAGGAAATTATTATTTAATGAATGGCATATTTCATTTAGTTTTATTGCACCATTCAGAGCATGAGTACAAATGTATTCCAAAGACACTGAACTGTCCGCTTCATCACAACGTGAGACCCGTCTAATTATGAAAACTTTTTCTAATAGATCAAAGCTGGAAAATGTTTAATCTGTCTAAATTCCATAATGTTTTTCATGTTAAAATATATTTGTAACATTTGAACATGTGACCTGACATCATCATGTTTTTGTAAAGTTGAATTGTCATCCAATGGGTCTGTTATCTGCTCTTTATTCTTGAATAAATGCATTTTAGCATTTTAACTTCTTGTTTTTTATAGGATCTATAGAGCAAAAAAAACTGGTGACAAAAGAAGACGGTAAACTTCTACTTAGCTAGAATAAAAGTTTTGCTTATAAGCAGTACTGATTAAATAAGTTCCTTTGCACACCGCTGTGATCAGCAAACTCTGAACTTTTCATTTCAGAATTATTAAGATATTTATTGGTCTGAAAATTTGAGATTGCAGTAATCACTGAAAGTCAGATTTTGTATTGAATTTGAATCTCTGCCTTGATATATATTAATTGTGTCAAGTGACTTAAACTGTTCCACTGTGCCAGTAAACATACCTTGAAGAGGCTGTGAAATAATACTAATCACAACTGTGTCAAATATTTCATAAACTGAAGTGTAAAGTTACAAGAAAACAAGTCAATTCATATTAGCTCATTTTGTTGCTGCTGTTTAAGCCCTTCTCAACAATTACAAAACATAATTGCGTTTTAAGCAAAATGCAAGCTAACTACTAAAGGTTGTACAAGTGTGCAAAAGGCCACTTTTTGATGTTGATGTTGATTTACAAGTTTTGACAGCTATTAAAATGCCTCAGGTTCAAAGTCGTGTTTCAGCAAAGAGTGCTACATTCATAGTTGTCCCCCTGCGGTTCAACCTAGCGAGGGTTCTTAATGAGGGCTGTTTTTCTTTTTTCTGCTTTGGGCAGGCTGTATGTCTTCTCCACCCTGTCTGATGAAACAAGAACAGACATATGACAGCATGAATACACATGAACAGAAAAGGTTCCACGTCAACAATTTTTTAGTTGTTGGTCTTTGTTTTGGTTTGTTTTCTTACAAGTGCAGTCCGTTTCAATTAGTAGAGTTTGGTAGCTAATTCCTCTTCTCCGTGACAGATTTAAGCAGTAACATCCACTGCCTGCACTCAAAAATTATCATGTTTTCTTGTACAAAATGAAGAAAAAAATGCATTTGGAATTATAGATGAACACATATTGGCTCCATTTCCTACTTAGATAATTCTAAAGGTATTTTTATTTAGGATTATTAGAGTAATGGGTACCGAAAACAAAGTCAGATGCTACATAATTTCTTTACTTTGTTTATCTAAACAAAATATGGCGATTCTGAACTTTTCCCCAAATCTTGTCTCATCTCATTTTTGTGACAGTGTCATATATCAACGTCTCTCATAAGCTGGATGTAGTTTTTACAACTCCATTGGTTTCTAGAGCTATTAGAATCAAGAGAGTTGAAAGCAATATGTAATAAAAAAAACATGTTTTTTAACATGACAAAATGCAAAATCAAGTGATGTGGACATATTTGCAGGGCATAGGAAAAAGCAAGTAAAAAGCATTGTAGGAAAAAAAGAAAACAGGGACAAGCTGAGATATACACTTAGGAAGGTGAAACCAGTCCATCTAAAATCTACAAAACATATTGTGCATTTCATTTAATTAAGTCACATTTCAGTACAAAAATAATTTTGCCTAACCCTTAATAGTACTCACTATTACACTTTTTGATGGATGGGCATGGAGGTATATGCGCATGCACATTCTATGTGTATAGGTTTGTGTATATGACATCAGACTCAGCAACCCTCCTCTAAACCCTCTTTATCCTTCCTTTGGGGGCACAGCTTAGTGTAAACAAAGGAAAAGAGTATGAAGAAAGGGAAAAGGCAGAGTGGATTATCACTCGGTCTCTTCTAGAATCCAGAGAAGATCAGTGAGTCATTTACGCAACATAATTCATTTAAGATGTTTTATATTTCATAAACTAATGGACTTAAACACAACAGTTGTTCCCAGTACATGACACTCTAGTCACTGAAAGCAACTCATCAAGACTGGGGTGTCAACACAGTTTGGAGTCCTAACATTGAGCCAACCCCACACACCCCCACTCACCCACACATACTTGGTATCCTAGGGGGATTGTTTTTCTCTTTCCTTTTTTTCTCTCTGGGCTCCATTGAGAATCCCTGAATGTGACCTGAATGAGAAAGTAGAGCTTTATATCATTTACAGCTCTTCGTCATGTCCCTTCAAACCCAGGCCCATCGCTGAGAGCAAACTTAGCTTTATCCATCGTTCCCCTGGTGATAAATTGGCTGCAGGGCCAAGAAACAAAGTGACCATTTTCAGTGAGGCACCGCAGACCTTAAATGTTCTATATTTTACCGTGGGAAGCTTCTGACTGGGTAAAAAAATGATGAATGATATCAAATTGATAACATTTCAAAACAGAGTAGGCAAACAAGTAAAATAGAACTTTTGGTAATGTTACAAGTTCATTTATTTTTATGCCATTCTACATACTTGATTGCATATACATTCCAATACACCCGACAAGAGAAATTAAAAAGCATCATAACTGTTAAGTCAGTAACCCCATGTTGATTAGCTTTTCCTACAATGTAATATTGTATGATTTCTTACCCCCAGATTGTTCAGCACATTAACTCCCTGAAGTGCTCTGAGTTGTTAATGCAATGAATTCACCCAGACAATTTCTGCCTGTTACATGAGTGAAGCCAAGTCATGGTTTACCTATCAAAGGAACAGTTCATAGCACATTTGGAAAGCAAAGATTTTGCATCTTTTTCCTATTTCAACAGGATAAGAAAACAATGATTGAACTAATAGGAATGTTTTTATGACTCAGTGGCCTGCGTGATGTGGTTCGGTTTGGTAAAATATGATGTTAAATTATTTCTGACATTTCTTAAGTTGCTACTTCTCTCACTAAATTCTTCCTTTCTTGTTGTGTCTCTCATTTCCACTCTCTGCTGGACTGTTTCCTGACTGCTGTTGTTTCATCAACAGGTAAGCTCACAATCTCCTGTCAACTAACAGATGTCTGCTAGTTTTTACTACACTGTTTTGCACCCAATTTTTTCACAACTTGAAGAAAGCATGTTCTAACCTCATGTCAGGGACTTTGGTCACAGAGGACATTTGGTTCCTAGGGATCAAAATATGACTTCTTTATATATGTAAGATAAGGAGATATTTAATTAGGAGATTTTTAACAATGCAATAGTTTTTCTTTATTCATGCGGCAAAGGTCGCCGGGACCGGGAGTCGAGCCCGCGGCGTCCGCGGCGAGGTCTGAGGCCTCCAAACGTGGGCGTGCTAAGCCCCTGCGCCACCACAGCACGCCCAGAATCAGATTTTTTAAATTTGTGTCATGTTGTCAGGGCTGATCAAAATCTTCCAGTTTCACTTCCTAATCAATAAAAAAAGAGAGAACCATGAAAATGTCTGCCGGGCTTTGGTCACACAAGGAGCAGCGGGTCCTCACAACCTTGCATGTGTTAGGAAAGATGTCCTCACAACGTATCAAATACAAGGCCACTCACACACATGCACACATATTTTTGAACTTATAATCGAGAATCTTCCTTTTCTCTTCTTTTATACCCAGTAGTCATAAATATAAATAAACACAAATATGGTTGCTTGGTGTACCTTAGCATTTTTTCCTACTTATCCTGTGTGCAAGTGCAAAAAGGTTTGGACCCACGGGCGTTTAAATGAACAAAGAAACAAATTAAAGTCGAAGGCTTCTGATACTGCTGAAAACGAACCCACGAGTGTTCTAAGATGGCAGAGCACAAGCAATTAAAACCACAAACCTAAAAGCAAAATATGTCACCCATTCCGATGCCTCAAAGGAAAAGCAGTAGCTCAGGCAGCAGTTATTGAGTAAAATAGAAGTATGGCACTGAGTTACAGCATTTAGTTAGTTAAGAGTTAGAGGTTAGTAAAAAGCTTTTACATGTCAGCCGATAGATGCTGGTTGTAGTAAATACATGTTATGGCCTATTCCAAACAGAGAGCATATAGCAACCCATTGTAAGCAGAAAGCTCAGTACTACATCATTCTAATAGCATCCCAAATGGACAATGTCTGTCACTGTCTCTAAGCACCCAAGGCAAGAACAACTACCTTCCTTTATCTCTTTCACTACCCAAGGTGTGAAGAAATACTCCTCACGGGTTCTCATAACATCTTCCAACATACCTCAATAACAGTTTGTTCAATGTCAGAAATGTAATTTTAGTCCTGTTGCTGCCAGCTTAAATAACTTGTTTTATTTTTGGATGGGACCAATGTTCCCTCTAATTTTTCATGTGTCTGGGCATACACACAAGCTTCCTGGGCACACTGCGGACCACTGTGAGCATCATCAGTGTACACGGCGTGGCCACACACAAGTATCATAAATCTGGGATCATAGAAAGTTGCATTGCTTATTAAAAAAATCAAATTACATCAGCAATTTTCATTCATTTGCTTTTAATTTAAGTGATTTGCTCAATTAAAATAAAAAAAAAAGAAAAGAAAACATTGCTGTTCATGAGATGCATGCTATAAGTAAGAGTCCTGCTTCAGCCAGGGTGAGAAATGAGACATTACACCTTTCAGACATAAATGTTTGTTCATATTAAAACATTCACATTTTGCACAATGAAATGTTTTCTGTAGCTTGTGATGCAGTATAAATTCTTGTAAAATATTTAATTACAGTTTTTTTCACGTCTGCCCTTCTCGCTTCTCACATCTTCTCGCTTCTCCAGTGGTTGTACACTTAGCCCAGGTTGATGGTCAGTCTGCTTCTTGCTTTATGTACTTGAATTCAGCATATTGACTGTTAATGGCCTCAAATGTCTGCTTATCCATAGTCAAAAGTCTGAACTCAACATTTCAATATCAAATGCAGACCATTCCTTTCATTTGATTTGATTCCATTTGATCTTAGAAGAAGTGCATTTCTTTTCTTTTTATTTTTTACTTTGGCTTGGTGAGTGGATGTCCCACGTAGACATGATAAGGTGATGGCTTTCACGTTTCTTAACTCTACCGCACTATTCTCACCTGCACGGCGCATATGACCAAGGCACGTAACCCACGTACACACAGCATGCGCTGATTGGCTGCGTAGCGAAAATGAACCGTATCGTATCATTGGCTGGATTCCTGTCACTCACTGAGTTCGATCGCAAAGTAGTACGGAAAAAAGTTTTTTATTGGTCAATAGTCAAAACTGATGTCTGAGCTCAATGTCCACTTTACGTTGGACTTTATTTATTACATAGCGCTACATAGATTTTCTTGTGCGCTGAGATGTGCGTTGCGCAGGCGCGCAGCTTAGAGGGAACATTGGATGGGACTAGATTGTAATAAAAGCTAAGCTGTAAACATAGAGCCACTTCTAAAGTGCATTTTTTCCAGCAGTATTGATCTAAATTTTAAAACGTGTAAAAGGGCTTGGACACTTTGCTGCATTTCTATGTATTTCATGCTTATGTAAAAGCCCAAATTTTTCTGAGCATCACCAACAACTTTCCATTGGCCTTAAAAATGACTTTTTTGCTTTTGCAAAATTCATTGACCAAAACTAAAAGCATACATTTACAAAGCTCTTCTGATGAATCCAATGGGTTTCTAATTTTCAGTTATTAACCTTTGTTTTTATATTGCTCAGTTCTCTGTGTTGAGATAATAATGCATTGCTATTGCATGAGTTGATGTTATATATTTAAAAAAAAGTAAGTGAACATTTAAAAACTAATTATAAACAAGCACAAAAGGACAGGTGGTGATGTAAAAAGCCTGGGGAAAATACTGTCACTGCTTTAAAAAAAACAGTCACAAGAAAAACAAATCTATTTTATGTAACAATTACATTTAGGCTTCTTGTCTAAAACAAATTGGTAAATAATGGCACATATTTTCAGATTAGGAAAAAGAGAAGGTTTTTGTTTTATTAAGGTTTTATCAACTCTATTGGCCTTTGAGAGTGGTCAGAAAGGAAAGCAAATGTGGTGCAGTGAAACACATTGAATGAATGAAGCACTGTTAAAACCAAGTCTGTTGAATGTTTGATAGAATAAACTACTGTGACACGTGGCAGATGAAGTAGTTTAATTACCCATATTTAAATATAGCATCATTGTCATCCTGAAAATAGCATATTGAACGTATATAGCATGTTTAGCACACAGTAGATGGTGTTTAATTCAGCGTCTAACTATCGGCTGCCAAAACCGGGTCCCTCATTACCCATCAGCCCATTTGCCAGCTGCCTCATCATTATCACTCTCCCCCGGCAGCCCCTGTCACTCAAAATGCTTGGAAAGAAGCTGGAAAGTCAATTAATGTGTTTCGTATTCCCGTGTGTATGTTCACAGAGAAGTTTTGGGCTTCTCTGCATTTCCTTGTGCGTCAGTGTGCACATACATGTTAATCTGGGAGGGGATTAAATGGCACAAGAGGGAGGTTACTCAATGTAAGGAGTAAATAATGCTTGTCTGAATGGTAGGTAGTCACAATAGTTGTAGGGGTGCACAATATTGGAAAAAATTGACTAACCCTGCGATACATGTTACAATGTGGGAAACTAACAGTAATTTTTAACACATGACTTAAATAGCATTGTAACTAATGCAGGAGTGCAGCATATGACACTCCTGCCATATTGAAATTAATCTGAGTTCTTTTTCTGAATGTTACAGGTATGTTTTTTTCTGTATTTGAGAATTATTCTTGCTAGGGCTGCAAAATATTAGAAAATTTTGCGATGGCAACAATGTTATTAAATATTGTGATAACAGTATTAGCTGCTCTTTATATCCATTTTCTTCATTACTTTCTTACATTTCTATGCTTCCATGACCCTGTGACCCTTAGCATTTTGAGTAATGTCACTAGTGTCCAGTGTGAGCATCTGGTGTCAGATTGTCCACCTGGCTAAATACAACATTAGCATAAAAATGGAAGTACCCACCTGAAATATATTAGCCAACAATTATTGCACTCTAAGCAGTCCTTTCCGATATGAATATTGCACACACTGACATTGTGATAACTATATTTTTGTGATATTCCCTACATATTGTTTCCTTTAAATCATCACTGAATATTAGGATGATGTTTTAATGGTGACTGCAAAGTGCAGGCTCATGTAGGCTGGATATTGTTCAAGTTTGATTTAAGGCAAGAAAAGCCATTGCAACATTGTCCATATTTTCTGCACAAGAATTAAATTTTTTTTGTAGTGTGGCTAGTTTTGGAACTTATAATCAGATGTGACTTATGTTTGGGTTTTTTTCTCCATGATGACATTTTTTGACTTATGCATTAAATGTAATGAGTTTGTTAAACAGTAACTGAACACAATGTGTCACGTGCTCCAGTGTATATATATATATATATATATATATATATATATATATATATATATATATATATATATATATATATATATATATATATATATATTAGAAGTGATATGCCACATGTGTTCTTAGTTTTATATCTAAGTTACTCTGTTCTATAACTTGGTTTATTTATTTCTTTTGTTGTCATTTATTCCCCTTAAATATAGGGGTGGATAAATATAGGTCAGTGATGTATGTGTTAAACAAAAAGTACTTAAAGAAATATAAACCAAATTAGCTGAAAGTTTATTTATTTGGTAGGTGTTTGGTTATATTTGCACAAGATTTTGACAAATGTGCTTTAATCCTAGTGGCATCTGCATCACAGCAATGCCTTTCTTCACGCAAGCCAACTTTCACTTGGCTTCAAAGATGCAGTTCTCTGAAAGCAAAATCCTCCATTCAACAAAAAAACATTTTTTATGTTGCCAAAAATCCTCATGGCTTGCGAAATTATTGATTTGTTGATTGATTCAAGATGTTAAATTAAGTTTTAATCTATTTACCTTAATATTTACATTGGCTGACAATATTTATTGCATGTATTAACCATATTTCTTAAAGAAATGCTGCTTCTTGTTAGGTTTGAAATGTCTCTAACAAATTTATGAATGAAGTCACAGGTAAAAGTTACTTATTAGCTTTTTATTCCTAGTTGAATTTTAAGTATCCCAGTGTACTTATCTCAAGATTAACTTACATTTTCCAGACCTTATTACCGTGGCATAATGTATGTGATTAACCCGGTGATAATATTTTTTTAACCATCAAAATGGATGATAGTAAAGCAAATGAACAGATGATAAGAAATGTCTGGGTGAGAAATGAAGGAAGGGGGAGGGATAAAGAAAGTTTTCTCAGTGCCAGATGGAAGAGCAGTTGGCACCTCTCTCATTACTGTGGGGATGGATTTTTCTCTATCACAGCAGCACGCATACATACAATCAGACAAACACACACACACAGAGCTGCCTCCTGTCATTTTACACCACCTGGCTAGCACCTGGTCATCAAAGCAAGACCAAGGAGGGCTCTCATCTTTAGTGGATGAAGAAGAAACAGTAGCATTAGAGGAGGGGAAGGGCATTAATCCCATATGCTTTCTGATTTGGTTGCTGTGTCCTAGCGTTGATGTCTGATTCTGCTCTCTGTAATGCATCAGTGTACCTGAATCAACTCTCTGTCATCCCATGCCATAAATCTCTCCCTACTTCTTCTCTGTGTGTGTGGGCAGACGTGTGTGTCACATCCTCACCATCCATGCAGGCAAGGCCTGTTGAGCATGTGAGAAATTAAAAGTGACGCAGATGGGTGGAGCAGCATCCTTCTTTGATCCACGCAGTGCAACAGAAGGGGAGCCCCTGACCAACACATGTCAGACAAAACTGTTGGACACCTTCAAAGATAGCTTTATGGTTCTGTTGGGTAGGAGCCAGTAGACAATGTCATAGAGGGTTTTAGATAGTCTAGGTTTTCTGAATGGGACATTGTCATTGAATAAAATGAACAATGAGAGTGTGTTACTCTTTTTAAGCACAAACTAACTGTGAAGACATACCTTTCAATAAAGACTTCTAGATTTTCTGGATCTTAGTGTTTTAAATTTGATTTGAACTCCTGTGTGACATTCACAGAGACATGGTGAATTAAACGAAGCAACGTCCTCCAGTCAAAAAGCATTCAGACTAATAGCCTGGAAGACATCTATGTCAAAGCAAGAAACCAGAACCAGCAGTATACAGTTGATCAGATTTACCTGATGTTCAAAAAATGTGGTACGTCAGTTTTGTTTCAATGGAAATTTGACCAATACCTGTATCAGTATTGAATATCCTGTGGTCATAGTTATTGGTGATTTAGATGACCTGATCATGTATTTTCTTGTACACTTTTGACAAAGTGAAAATGGTGTAAATCTTGATAATATCCATTAATTCAGTATATCTACATTCTGCTTCTTCACAGCAAAAGTCATCTCAAGACACTTTATAAGTCAAACAGTTTCAATACATGTTCAGAAATCTAGTCAGATTCAAATTCAATTGCATACTTTCCAATTTAATCGTAGGTACAATACATTTGAATCAGTTCAATTTAATTTATAAAATCAATGGGTAAAAAAGCATCATGTGAGGAAGCCTACCTAACTGCAATCCTTTGACTTAACAGCAATTCCTCACCAAGCCTGTGACGAGAGTAGGGAGTAGATTTTATCAAGTTATTATCACTACCACGATATCTCCTCCTAATCAAGTAATGTAAAATGACTCCCTCTTAACATAAAGAAATTCCAGCAGAATCAGACTTAATATGTTTATAAGGCAGAACAGTTACAAAGAGTTATTTTTGTTTGTTCATCCTAGATATTTTGTATGTCTTAGTACTGTTTTTTAACATGTTCTTTAGCTTTAATGTGTTATTTAACATTAAAGTTCATGTCCCTGTTTTCACAGGGACATCTCATATTTTACGCTTTGTTCCTCTGGTGATATTTCTGTTCTTCTATGTTTTCATAAATTTTGGTGAGTTTGGGTGGTAATATTTGCTTTCTGCTTCAATTAAATTTACTTTTGTGTGCATAATAAGTAAATGTTGGCTTGAAACCTTTGTCCCTGAAGTACTTTCTATAGGAAGGAAATATTGAGTACAGAGAGGTAATGGCAGCAGTAGGTCATTAACGACTTTGTGTAGAAAATACAGATGCAGCTAAGCACTTTAATATCTGGGCAATAAAAAGGAGAGTACAAATCGCTTTATCAACATTAAACACATAAAGATATATTAAGCTGAATCTTAAATAAAGGAGGACAAAATATTACTGGCAACATTTTGCCAGCTGATGGCACTATCCAGGAATGAGGTGATAACATAAGCATTTAAACACAAAAACCTTCTTCTCGTTTAAAAAAAGGAGAGACATTTCAAAGTTAATGGGAGCAATAATTATAAATGACGTATAAATTTAATGTAGTAGGAAAATTTGTGGAATTAGGAAGTGTGATCATCACGATTCCTCAGCAAAATCTAAGCCAAAATAAGCTTTGTTATGAAGTTTTGGAAGTAGACAGAATGTGTGTCTTATAATGATAACCTACTGAGTCATATGTGATACCAGTCTAATACAACATTCAAGAGGCACCTACAACAACAAACAAACTGAGTTTAGGTTCTATTTTTAGGTTGTTTTTTTTTCATTTCACCTTTATTTAACCAAGGAAGAACTCTCAATGAGATACCATTTATATACACTGTACAAAATGGCAAAGGTCTTCATAGTATTGTGTCTTGAGTCTTCAGAAACCACAAATAAAAGTTTATGAGCAGAAAAACGTCAGGGGGCCCCCAAGCAAAAGGTCTTTGGAGCAGGTGATATTTGACATACAGAACATACAGAAACCTTTATTAATGCCAAGGCTCCCAGTGTGGTACACCTGTGGTTATGTTAATACAGGATATGTATTGCCATTTAAACCTAGACTAATACCTAAGCTAATGTGATAAATTAATTTGCAGTTGAATTTATTAACACCTATTATGTAAACATGATTTCCCAGACAAAGAGAAAGCAGTTTGTTTATGAATTTGGCTAAATCAGTCATTTAGAATAGCTGTTAGAATTGAGGTGTGAATCTAAGAATGTGGTTGGCAACTTCTGTTTTTCATACATTATGTATTGTGAGCTTGATGATAACTGTCAAATATATTACTGCTTCTAAATTTGGTTGAAGAGGAAGATTTTTTTTTTCTTGCCGTGATGCCTTTGAATATTATATTCTATTAGATTCCTGCCATACATTATGGGCAGTACTTAAACCTAGCTGTTTCCAGCTTGCGTAGGCTTGGAAATCTAATGAGGAAAATGACCTTGTATTTCATTTGGATGGGTATAACGTCTGTGGATCTCCACTCCCAACAGCCACAAACAGTTTCCTCTGCCTTGCTTATACAGGCATCTATTTCCAAAGAAATGTTTCTCATCTACATTATATCACTTCATTTTTATTCCCCTGGCCATGTTTAGGAATCTTTTCAACTCCATTTCTATCAGTCTTTGACTCTCTCCCTCTCCTCGTCATGTACTCCACTGGGCTCTGCGCAAGCATCCTAAATACAATTACAGTCTGCAGCTGAATGGAGAGAAAGGGTCCTCGGGGATCGCGAGAAACAGGAAATGGTCAGGAGGGTTGGACAGAGGAGGGAACTGCAAATCCCTAATTCAATTGGCTGAACCTTGGCAACAAGTCCCTGGCGGCTCTTGCTGTGGAATCAGTGGAATCAAACAATGCGGCTTTAACCGCAAGAGAAGTTTTCATGCACACACACACGGACATGCGCTTTTACTGAGATTCATTTAATTTTCTTATCCCTTGCATCAAACTCCTCTCCAGTTTTTGGCTATTGCAATCCATTCTTCTCTAGGTTGCACTTTTTCTTTGCTGTTAAACCCCAATACATTATGATTTGGTCTAAGACCATTTCAAAGTCTCTGTGGTACAGCATGTTGTTCTAAACTTGATGTGATCAATATCTGCACGATGTGTCAGCATTGTTGACTTGCAGCAAGAGGTTTATGGGTTACACTTGATTGCTGTGGAGCTGCACACTGAACACACTCCTATACACACACAAACCATGCAGGCGGGACTGCGTGCAAGGAGAAAATCAATTGGTAACAACACTAAATCTTTTAATTCACACCGTGGGTGTCCATTGGCAACCCAGAGAAAAAAGCCAGTCAGCAAGTATACATGCTCAAAAGCATTAATGACTAATGTCTTGGGGCAGAAAAACAGAGGTGTTGAGTTGTTGTGAGCCATAAATCATTTTAGGATTACTGTTTGAGCTTAAATCTAGAGAGAGTACTGTAACCTCAAAACATCACATTTTAATTAAAAAGTCTGATGCCAAAATTATAAGTACCACCATTCATTAAGGTCATGTAAGGATAGTGGATCAACAAAGAAAAAGATTCTAAAGTCATCAGTGTACTCGGAAAACACTTGGAAATGTTTGAAAGCACATCCCTCTCATAAATAAAATGACTTACTTTGTCATGAACCTAACAAGGCATTGTCACTTAAAATGACAAATTTACCACAATGACAGGGATGCAGAGGGAAAATTTACATGAAATTCACACTATACCCATTACTTGGGCATCAACCAAAGTAATAAATACATACAAAGAAGTCAAAAACAAGTCCTTCAATTACCACATATGTAATGTGGAATAGCAGAAGAAATTAAATAATTGGCACTTTCTGAAATGCATTTCATTAGTTAAAAAATATCTTAGTTTTTAACAAGAATTTTGGAAAATCTTGTATGAAAATCAGCCAAATACATTGCTTATAATTGATATTGAACTGTTTTTCAACATAAATTGTCTTCAAATATTGGTAACTCTTTGGGGGTGAGGGAGAACTAACTTAGAAAGAAACATTGATGTATTAAGTACTTATTTTCACAACTGAATACAGAAAGAGTGAAGTTCACCATAATGACAGGTTATGTAATCCCTTACATACAAATAGTGTTTCTAATGTTTTACAGGACTAGACAAAAATGATGCAATGGGGAATCCACTGTATAGAAGCTATCCAGGGATGTGTCCTCAAACCAACAAAACAAATAAGACACCCTGATATTTTTTTATTGCATCATATTGTGTTTTGCTTTCTCAGAGCTCTTCTTTTTCACTCCTTTCTCCTCTCTGCACCATCTATTTTTCCAACCTTCCATTTTAAGATGAGCTTGCCTGTGTTGCTCTAATGCTTGCGTGAATAGCAGTATTAGGCTCTATAACCTTACTGATAATTGGAACAAAGTGGGGGATCGATGCTGAGGCTTCACACACCCCGCTTCCAAACACATACACACACACGCAATAGCATAAACAGACGCATTTCCACACAAGCACCCTGTGGTGCATTCGAATGAACAGTGGACTGGAACCCTCGAATCAATACAACTCAGAAGCAGGATTTTCCTTAGTAGTTACACTACATGCTGAAGACAAACTGGAATTGAGCATGTTGTTCCACAGATATAAAATGGACTGTTTGTAACAACCCACACTGTTGTTTGATCATTATTTTTTCTTGATTTACAATTGTGTTTCTTAGGGTGTTGTGTCAACCACACTTCTCAAAGACATTCAATCTTCTCCTCAACTATGTCTTGGCCAAAGTACAGGTTAAATGTATAAGCAGAAAACAAACTACGACATTTTTGTTGTATATGCAGTGTCAATAATTGGTAAAGTCCCCACATTAAATGAGATATGCAAATAGCATTTTCATTTTCTGTCCATGATGTTAGACATTTAAATGTTTGGATTCACTAGCAACCAAGAAAAACAACTCAGAAGGATTTTAGGTCGCTTGGGTTGGATGACATTCTGTTCAGTGAACAGGTTTGGCGGCAGTTTTAGCAAAACTCTCCAATCTCACAGTTGGCATATTTTCTCCACCTTTTTTCTTCTTAACCATTAATTTTAATAATGATTTCTTAATTTTAGCCTGGAAGTCATTTTGCTTCTCATATTAGCAGCGAAGACTCACTAGCAGTTACAAAAACCCTTTGATTTTTGTAACATTGCTCAACTCTTACGTTGTGGAGCATTGTAAGAGTTAAAGATAATACATTCTTACACCAAAAACATGAACGCAATCCTAGTAATCATAATAACATATTAAAAATAGGACTACGTAAAGCAAGTTAATTCAATCCAAATTAAGTTTTCTGTTCCAGGGAAATATTAATCTCTTATGCCCAACAGGTGCAGTATTCCCGTTGTTCTTGTCCCTTCCCAGAGATTTGTTCAAATATACCTCCTTCTTAAATTTAGCCAGAACCTAACAGCTTCCTGCTCCGAGTGCCTTCTCGGAGTGCTCAAAGTTGGAATGTTGTTTCTGTGCTCTTGAAACACCGCACAGAGTAAAGAAGTCATCTCAACTCTGACTGGTGTCTGGCATTTAGATCACCCTCTAAAATTATATTAAACACTTTTGTTCAAAAGAATCAATAATGACAACTATCATAATATAATTAATGCTGTATCTGTATTTCACAGTTAACATTTTATTGCAAAAGATTAATCAACACCATTGCTGGCCAACGCACTAACAAAGTATTTGAAAGTCAAACTATTTGAAAGTTTGACTTTGTCCAACATGTCTATTTGTTTCTACTGCTTTGTTCCGAACCAGTAACAATTACAAGTTCTGTAACAGGATTTTCTTGTACAGCTTGTTACATTTAGTACTCTGGATGTTTCAGTCTGTTTCCTAAACCATATTAAATGCAACCCCAAGGTTTATGAGAATGTTTTTATACAAACCAGTATATCCGTATAAGAAAACAGTGACTAATGTTACAAAATGTTTTTATTTTGCATTATTTAAATTGATGGTATTGAATAAAATCCTCACCTGAGTCAGCCTGCTGTTACTCAGACAAAAATAGTTTCGAGAGCCTTTCTCTCTTGATGTCTGTCTGTATTTGTGTGTGTGTTTAGCATGCATGGATACACATGCACGGTTGTATTGCCCCTAAAGGTTTCTCCTGTTTTATGGTGTTTTTCCTTTGGGAGGAAAGAGCAACCAACTGAGACTAACAGGCAGGTCTAAGTGGAAGTGTGCTGATGGATCTAAGTGTAGGTGTGCTGATGTAAGAGGTTACTACTACCTGTTAAAAGAGGAAAAGATATTTGATCATGGCCTCTGGGTGTCCTTCCTTGAGGACAACAGTATAGTAAATGTCAACACAGAGTCTAGATGTTTTTCCTTCAAAGGAAGTAGGCTAGTTGTTCAGTACTGGCAACTTTTTTTTTTTATAAGGGAAGTAACTTTGGCTTGATTTTATTCTTTTGTCTGCATGTATTTTTATTATAGGAGACAAAGATTGTGTTCTCTTTTCTCTTAAACGTAGCCAAGTCTTGTAGCTCATGTATCAAAAGAAGGTCAGGAGCAGGCGCTATGCTATAGCTAGCAATAACAATATGTTGTTTCTCCACCTTTAGCACATTTAGTAGTGAGTGAAAAATGTTGACTGACAGCACTAAGACCCTTCTACTGGTCCTGATTGGTTGTTTTTGGTCAGAATGTTGCATTTCTTTAACTAGTAGTAGTTCATGGAGGAGGTGGAGGAGATTGACCATTTCATAGATTATCTGTTGCATAACAAACTGTCACGACACGGTGACAGCTTTGACAAATATGGAGGAAACATATTTTTTTTAATTAAAGTTATGTACTGCAGCTTGAATAAAATGCAACAACATAGCATTTTTTTGAGAAGTCTGGATTGCTTCATCTATAATTTGCAATTTGAATTTTGTCATGGGGCCCAAGATTCCTGGGGGCACCCCTGGTCAGCAGTAATAACTTCTGGGGTGAAGGAGCACATTAATTGTGTTACACTCAAATAACATTGTTAAAGAAATGTTCGGAAAAAAAAAAAAGAGAGAGAAACTAAAGCTAAATAAAGAAGCTTTGCAACATGTGGCTAAAAGAATTGTCTGTGTCCATGCATCAAGTGGAATAGAAAAATATGTCATGGTGACATTCATTTCATTTTGCAATGAAAGACAAGAGATTGCCTTGAAGGCACTTTTGGGGATGGATGACTTACTCCAACATTCTACAGTGAAAGAAGCTCCTCTATTAAATTGAAGACAAATATAGCTTGAATATCAGTTAGGAACTTGGTGTATTTGAGTCAGGCAATGAAGAAGTGCAATAAGATAGTCATGTTTCAAACAGAGCTCTGTTATGTCCAATAAATGTCAGCCTGACAAGCTATAATCTAATTTTTAACAAATGGTGAACAGTGAGTTGTTGGAAATGTGGGAAAGCTTTTCAGAGATTGAATAACAAAGAAATGTCGTGACAGTGACCACGATAGATACAGTAAAAAAAAAAAAAGTTTCTGAAACTCACGTGATGATTCATAAATTATAAAAGGCAGAGCATACAGCAGTGTGGTAATAATTTCAAAACGGTATTGTCAGGTCGACCTTTCAAAGGAAGACAATCTTCTAGGATTTGTTCATTAAAATACTGGTAATCTTGCTACTGTATTACAGTATCTTATTTACTCCCACTCTGGCCAATTGTCTGAGTGGGAGACTGTTACTTTTGGCAAAATATAAACTACCATGAGATCCTTAAACATATAAAGTCCATTATATGATGAACAATGTAAAGCACTGCTGATTTATGCAGGTCAGTCTTTAACTAAGCAAACATCTTAGATGTCAAGCGGTGGAATAACTAAAGCACAACTATTTCCAGGAATATTCATATTAAATTGTTTACCACAATAACATTTCAAGAACTCTTAGTTATATCAAAAAACAACACAACACAAATTTAGGGGAGCACAGTTAATGAGTGAATTAAATGACCTGTGGAGAGATTATTGAAAGGTGAGCTGCTTTGCACAGAGACATTCTAGTTAATCACCTACTGCTGTTATCAGTCGACTAAATGCCCAACTTTGACTACAACATTTTTCAGGGGTCTTTTGAAGTCTATGGGGATTCCCTTTGTGTGAGTGATCTGTGGCAGGTGGTCAGATACTGCAACATGTTTTGCCAGACTTGTTAAAGTGATCTTTATCCAGTAGATACAGATCGACACAAGTCTCCCTTCTCATTAGTTATACATTTGTTACTTGCTTTTGGTATAGCTCTCTGGTTTTGTCACCTGGTTTGCGGACAAGAAGTTCCTTTGCGATTTATATCTGCTCAATTTAAACAATGTTGAAGAAGAGTATTCCATGATGAAAATGTTTTCCAAAAGCAATCCTAACCCGATGAATGTTATTCTTTAGCAGGTCTTATGTGAGGTTTATTTTTTCATCTCAGTGTACATTATACTATGTTCAGTATATCCACCATTCCATCTCTGGATGATCACCTAATTCAGCCTTGCCTGTCAAATGGTTGCAGATCACTCAATCCCAGTTTTTATGATCATTATGATGCCGATGCTAGCTTTTCTGACTTCTGAGATCTGTACCAGGTCTAAGCATAAATAAATATTATTTACAAGCATGGTTTAAGTGCATGGCATCTGAAACATTATAACCTACAAATTATTGCATCTAAGCAGTCTTTTGGAATTTATATGTTGCACACATTGATTGTTATATAATGTTTGCAGGCCAATGTATTGTACAGCTTAAATTTCTTGTATAATTCTAGCAGGATTTAGTTTACTATTCTATTTTCATGTTCTGTTTCCAAATAAGCCTTTGAGCAATTTTAATTTTGCATTTAACCACACATCTCAGTTTATAGGCCTATTCATTAGTTTTTATATATTTAGAGTTTCAGTTATTATAACCATATCTTACTATAATTTTACATTTTGGTCCAGGTTGTACTTCTTGGTGTATCCGTTATACCCAGACAGTTTATTTGATCCATTACTGGTATGAGTTGTGGATGGCAAAAGGAAGAAAAAGTCCTTCAATTTAAGCAGATCCGACTGATATATTAATCTTTGTCCTTGATGACAACCAAATACTCAGTAATATCTGCTTCTATTTGTGACCACTTGGAAAAAAGGCTTAGGATTTGTACAGTTGAGGCTTTCATATCCTCTCACCTTGACAGCTGTCCTTTTTAAGAATCAGTCAAGGAGCTCAATCTGTCTTGTAGCCACTTTGGATTGCAGTAGTGGGACTTCTTTCTGTAAAAGGGAGTACAAAGAGAGAATGGTTCTCTGTCTAGATGGCCAATCTTCACACGGTGCCAGTAAAATTGAATATATGTCATGATTCAGAAATTGTCTTTAAAACCAGAATATGGTTGAAATCAAATTGCTAATGACTTTCTATGCATCGTTTTAAAAACCAAACATAAATTCCAGATTCACATTTGATAAAGTTGTTTAGAATTAGAATTTGAGTAATGTTTTTCCATGTCTGGATTTGTATGGAACCCCAACTTTCTTTCTTCATTGTACCCTACTTTTTAGGGTTGTATTTGTAATGTCATTTCATAAGTCCAACTTTCTCTGATTTCCCTGCAATGCACCTTTGGAGTTTTGAAAATTCATTTTAAACATTCAGTAGGTTGGCATGAACAATTTTGATGACCTCTGATTTGCCACAGTTGACAGGTGTGATTGTACCAACTGAACACTCGCTTGAGCGGATAAAGAAAAACATATTCATTGAGTCTCAGTGGAGTGCTCCTCCTCCGCTTCATATATGCAGTGGCCTTTTTCTTGAGTTACCAACTGACAATCACCGGCTACCGCCCATCTACGAGAGCATGGGTGTGTGTCAGGTAACTGACATTTCAATGGTCTCTTCACTCACTGTGTGGTGTTGAGATGTCAACACCTTTGTCTGGCCCTGACAGAAAATCGGCTCTGATGGATATGACATTGCGGGTCCTTGGCAGTACTGCTTGCATTAAAAGGTCTGTGGGAGTCCACAGCCACAGGATAAGGAGTGCCTTTGCCTCCCTGTTTCACACATATTCATAAGCAAATGCTCATGCATTCACACACCCACACAAGTGAAGTGACCATAAAAGCACAACGCCAAATAACACATAATCCTTCAATGATCCATCAAGTGGTTGAGCAACAATTGTGTTCTGACCATTAGCCGGCCGAGGAGAGCATCTTTGAGATTGTAATGTTGCTTTGCTCATTTTGAACACGGCCAAGATGAAATGCCAACTGCTAATCAGCTATGTGTGTTGCAGAACAAATGAGGAGGAAAGAGGACACCATTAACACTTTTTAAAAATTTATGCAGGCATTTTGTCTCATTATATGTGTGGATCATAACAAGCTCCAGTCAATTACTCGGTTTTTGTTAGGAATCTCATGGAATGCGCTCATTGTGTTGTATTTATGTATGTATGATTCATCAGGGTTGAGGAGAAAAGATGCAAAAACCACATAAATGGATAACAGGTTGGCATAGACCTGCTTCAAATATCAAGATCCACAATCATTTTGAAATATGCCAGTTTATCATTTTGTCCAGTTTTTCATTTGTATAGTCCATGAGACTTTCAGCGAACACTAACAAGAAAAAGACCTGAAGGGAGCACAGAGTGTTTAAAGCATAGCCTTATAAAGCCCCCAACCCCACCTGTGCAGATTACCAGTTAGCTGAAAGCTAATGGCAAGGACAAATTTGTCAATGACAGTCATGGTGTGGAAAGTAAAGTCACACCACCAATCAGTCTTATTTAGGCAACACAGCTTTAAAGCTACAATTGGCATGCTTCAACCAGCATGACTGCTAAGCAGCTAACTTCACTAATTACTAGCTATTATTAGTTTGTTAGGCTATTAGTACTTTCTAAGAAAAATTCAACATGCAAAAGGGAAAAGCATTCCACATAATATGTACAATCATGTGAAAACTGCTACAAAATTAACGGGCTTGTTTTCTATGATTGTTCCTTTAACCACGTAAATAGATTTTCTATAAAACTTATATTAAAATTAATAACTTAAAGTGCTATGACTAAGACTTCATATAGCCTCATGTTTCTGGTGACTGAACTAGGATGTAATTCATAAATCTTTAAAATATCAAAAAACACATTGAGAACACCCTGTATACAGTACATATCAAAATAACATAAATGTTAAAAAGAACATTACCTGTGATAAATGTATCATTGAGCAGCAGTGTTAATAATTGTTATCTTGTGGTTCTGAATAAAATTGAATAAATGATGCTCACATTTCATTTTACAGTTGTGTGTAAAAACTGATCCCATCAAAACCAAGCATTTTCAGGTTATCGTACAGTAAGAGCCTCATAACAGGAAATAAAAATGACAGTTATGTGTCTAGCTCTGTAGAAAAAAACTGTTAATTTTTAACTGATAAAATTAAAATGCTTTTAAGTTTCAGTAGTGATGTATTTGGTAAACATTGCTTAAGTTTCTATGTAAATAAATACAAACTAAAAGTATTGATAAAGTGTAAAGAACTAAGTCCTCACTCAAAACTGCATGATGGTTCAGTCTGACGTTTGGATGCCTGTGCAATGCACTTGATGTTGGGGGCGGATGTTTACCAGATGGCACTTGCTCCCAGGATAGCAATGTTAAATTATCTGTGTCCAATTTACACCTTTGCAAAAGCTGAGAAAGACAGGAAGGGAGAATGGAGGGAAGAAAGGGTGAAAGCTGAGCTCAACAGGAAGCCTGGTGGGGAGTATAACAGTTAAAGAGAGTGATCTTTTTGAAACATATACAGTTTTTTTGTTTGTTTTTTTTTAGTTGTGATACGAGTGGTCTTTTCTCTTGTCCTCCAGAAAATAAATCACCAGTCTTTGCTCATCACACTCATGCTTACAGAGGCATACAGCGATAATAGGAGCCTGGTGAGGTCAATTTTAGTTTTAATTTGGGGCACAAAAAGCAAACAGCTCACCATTTCTATTTATTTGCTTCACTTGATGGTAACAATTGAATAGGAATTACTTTAATTTCAGTTTTTTCGGAATGAGCCTGATGAGCTCAGATTTGTCTTTGGATTCAACATTGTATTTCTTTTCTTTGACAGAAGAAATATTAAGAACTAATATTAAGAATTATTAATGTCTTACATGATTTTTACCCGACTGATTCACATGAAGAAGGCTACTCACAGATTAGTCCCTAAATAAATAGTAGTTAATTTTGTTAGTGAAACAAAAATGAAAGCTATATAATTGAATATTTTAAAGGTGAATGAAAGATTAAAGAATAAATATTAAATAAAAATATTTTAAAAAGCTCAACAAGTGCGCAGTGACTTTAGAATGCAGAAAAACAAGTTTGCTTATATGCTTAAGCTGGATTTTCAGCTCCAGCAGTCAAGAACTAGTTTTGATTAAATAGGCCATGATGTATAATTCTTTCCTGTCATATATTTGGGTTACCAGCATACTTGTACATCATCTCCTTTGAAATTATTCAACAAAATTTCTCTCCTAAACCCTATGTACACAAAAAAAAGGGGTCAGGAACATCCATATTTTTTTTCTCTAGTAAGAGGAGTTTTACTTTGGAATAGTATCACCCAAGTAAAAGTAAAATTATTTTCTAGTAAAATCAGACTTAAAACATCTTTTCTTTTTTTTTTCTTTTTTTTTTCCAAAAAGTTACTTAATTAATTGCATCTGCTCAGCTAAACTAAATTTCTTTAGAACCACAAAAGAAACATTTGAAGCAAATTGGCTTGTTTTAATAATGAGTATTATTCTCATACTTCAGTGGGTTGATTGGGCCTAAAAACAGATGTCAAATGTAAGATTTTTTTAACAAAGAAATAATTAAACCAAATTTACAGAAATATGGAGGACACTGGGAAAGGGAGAAAAACTAAACACAAACTGGTTGCAGGAAGATATTAGGGTATAACAGGAGAATTCAGTAGCCAGAGAGTGAGTGTAGATTTTAAAACAAAAGAGTTGATTACTGATGAGGAACAGGGGTCTCATGGAGGTGAGGGAAGAGGCAAGGCAAGTAGGCTGAGGGAGGGAGAGAGACAAATATCACACAGGAGTAAGGAGGAGTTGCAAATAAGCAAAACATAATTCTTATGAAATTAAGAATAACTAAGCACAAGGAAGAAAAAAAAAACCCTGAAATTACTAATAGACTCAACTAAAGAAAAACAAAAACAAGGTTGATTTTGTTTGTTCATTTGTTTTCTAGAACACATGAAAACAAATGAACAAAACTACAAACCCCAGAAAAACCAAAGACAACCCAAGACCTTGACAAATAAAGGACATTTGTTGAAATGTTTAAACTAAGGAACAAAAATTTTAATTTTGTTTTTTGGATTAATATATTCACAAAGAAAATGAGAAAAACACACACACAACGTTTGCAATGCATTGAGAATAAATGCTGTTCTTCAGGGGGGACAGGGAAAATGATTTGAGTTTATCAAAGATAGATTGAACGAAATAAAAGTTACATCTGGAAGAGAACCTGCAACAGCCTCCAAAAGAGCTGACTTTAATTGAGATTCTATGGAGAAGCCCTTAATCTAATTTGGCTGAGCTTGAGCTATTATGCAAAGAAGAGTGGGCAAAAATTTTTGTCTCTGGATAGATTACAGATCTATTCAAATATATTCCCCAAAATACATTTTGTTATAGTTGAAGTGAAGGAAGCTTTACAATGTACTGAATCAAAGGAGCTGAATAAAAATGCATGCAACACTTTTTCAGATTTATGAAAATTTATGAAAATTTCAGAAACATATCGCTTTTTTTCAGGTAAAACAATTATTCACTAAAATATCAATAAAATACTCTGCCTGCAGTGGTACTTTGAGGGAAAAAAATCAAATGGTGTAAATATTATTTCAAACATACAAGTTGTGTGTCCTTTGCAAAATGTATTTCACAAACATCATTCCAGGTTTGCTTTGTGCATTTCTACATCAAAGGCAGCATTTACTTTGAGGCAAAGTTCTGTTGTAAACCTGCATGTAACGTTGCCCACAAGCTCTTCTGCACATCCCGGCCTGGCTTTCTTGGCATTACGTTTGTGTACATATGGTGGTTGCATTTTTAATAAATATGAATCCACAACCCCCACACTCAAACACCTACTTGAGTTTTTCTTAAGAAACATGGCATGAATAATGGAAGCTGCTCAACTGTAATGAAGGCTGTTATGCATACAGTACAGAAGTTACACAAACCCTCAAGGTTAACAATTTTCTCCTACTTCTTCCCTGATATTTCTTTACTTTCCTCCTCTACTCTAGCTTGTTCTTATCCTCTCCACTGGCCTACTCACAAAGAAATCAGAACAAGTTTTAGCTGTTCCTAAGGGGATACATCAAATAATTACAATCGAGAATTCTTGATGAACAATGATGCAAGAAATATATGATGTTGGACTTGAATTCCTAAAGAATAATAATAATTGTAAATGCTTTCAAATTCATCATTCGGAAAGAAACCGAATGACGTCTTATTTGCTATTTGAGTCAATCTTTTGTTGAACCATTTTGCTACAAATTGTTGCTCCACATATTTGGAGAATTTCTAAACCATTTCTGCATGTGATTTTGCTCTTTCTTTTTTGCAAAAGCTCTCAAAGCCCAGTCAAACTGGATGAGAACTGATTGAACAGCAACTGTCAAGTTTTGCCAAAGACTTTGGATCAAATTTGGGCTGTAATGACACAGTCAAAATCTAAATAAATAAATATGTGTTGCTTTGAACAGCTGTGTTGTATTTTAACACTGATTATCTTGTTAGAAGGTGAATTTCTTGTCTCAAGTCTTTTACAGCCTGTGCCAGGTTGTCATTAAGGGTTGGTCTGCATTTTGTGCCATCCATATTTTCATCCAATCTGACAAGCTGCTGAACAAAGTCTCCACTGACCATAGTGCTGCCAACACAATGTTTCACTATGAAGGAGATGTCAGCGGGGTTATATGTAGTTTTACTTTTTTACTACATTTTTCACTTCATGTGTTGAGCACAGTTCAGTTTTTGTTTCATCAAACCGCAGCACTTTCTTCCATAGGTGAGCTGCAAGCCCAGTGGATTAACAGAATATCTTCTGTTAATTTAGGAAGCAGAGGTATTGGTACTGAGATTGAATTAAATACTGGTGGATTTCAGTTTCTGTTTGACCTCCAAAGACATTTGATTGCAATACATTTTGTTTTGGAGTTATCAGAAAATGGGGGTGGGTCACAGACTTTCAAGTTTTTATTCATGATTAAATTTGACATACTAACATTCTCCCACTTTACAACTTGTGGTTGCAAAGTGACATTTTCTTGGGGTATTAATATGTTTGAACATACATCCAGTGTCAGTTTGGGGAATAACCCAGCTACACCAGATATTTTCAATTAGTAGTCATCTCTTTATGTGCTTGAAAGCTGCAGCAACATAATGTTCTAAACAGAAAGGGTTACAAAGGTGATGGTTTGAAAGTAACAGGCTAGCCATGACTGAAGCAGCAACAATCACAGGGAGCTTGCACTGTTTGATGCCAAATGGTCCCTTGAGGGAGAGGCTCAGCGGTCAGCTCCCCACAGAGACACAGCGAACACTTTGCCAATTTACCATCATTCTAGCCTTTGTAAGGCAGCCCAGCACAAACACGGCTTTGTTCACTGACCTTTGAATAATTCAGCTCAAGCAAAATGCTATGACACATTTTTGATCAAAGTCTCACTATCAAGGGGAGGAGGCATTTTCTAGATGCTATGTGTTCCTCTTTACCAAGGATAAAAGCGTCCCTTCCTCAACATGCTCTGTAACAGGAAGAATAAACCCCCAAAATGGAAAATCCCCTGGAAATATTGGACAATCCGTATGTTTGAATTTGAGAAAGCACTTGATGCTGAGGGAAGCATTCCACCCACACACCTCTGCTTCTTATGGTGATTTGACCTCTGAAGTGTAAAAAAAAAAAAAAGTAATGTTTGGAATTTTGTCCTGGAAATCTCCTGTCGCCTCTAACTGAAAAAATTGTAGAGAGATTACAGGTTGGTGACAGGACCTGCGTATCCTCTTGAAAATTTGTCTGGGGAAAGGCATTTGTTACCCCCCAGGCATCGATCACACTATAACTTCTACTTCCTAAGTATTCATTTGAAGAAGCGAAGGAAACAAAAAGGCTTGTGCTGAGTTATAGGCTATACCTGGACTGTTTATCATCCAACAGCAGTACCTGCTTGACAGTATGTATTTTGTTTATGTGTGTCTGCTTCAAAGTATGTGTATATGTTCTAGTGTGTCCATCACCCAATAGCAATATTTATTTGAGTTTTCTTGTTGGGAAGATTCATGTTTTAGATACCCTTCTGGTGTTATGTGGAAATTGAAATGTGCTTCTTGTGGCCAGAGGGGATTTCTTTAATGTTTAAAATAGAAGAAGTTTGTGGACTGCCTTTCTGGGTGTACATGCCCCTGCACACACCTAACTTTATTTGTTTTTGCAGTCCAAGTACATTTTTTTTCAGATTACCTTCTCTGTGATCTGTTTTTCATTCTACTTTTTCTGTATTACCTCCCTTTCTGTATTATGATGCATAAAAATAAATCTTCCTATGCTCATCCAATGATGACACCTTAGCAAAATGCAAAAAGACCTTACCTTACTTTTCTGACTGCTCCTTGGCACTGATTTAGCAATGCTTTAGGAGACTTTGTCCTGGGGTTTTGGTATATTTTATCTCAAAAATAGTAAACCTTTGCAATCAGATTATGGAGTCAGAGCATCATAATTCATTTTTCACAGTCACACCACAGATGTATTTTGGTCACTGTGCAGGACATTTGAATCCAAGGAACTCACTGTAATATTTGAGACAACAATCTGAGATGATATGAGGTTTGTGAAATAGTGGATTATATAAGCAGATGGAGCCATTTAAAGATGGGTGAGTAGTGGTTGTAAAGTGGTCAACAAGATCAGCAGTTATTCACTGACAGGATGTGACATTTACATGATGGTTTTGGATTCTAATGCTTGCTGAGATCAGATAGTTTTTCCTGTGTTTTATTATCTGACCCTATTAAGCCCTTACCCTGTACAGCTTTAATGTATTGGGTGATAAAGTTAAACTGATGGCACAATTTATTAACATACAGGGTAGATTTCTTTTCTGCATCCAGCAATACACTGAAGCCTGGTTTTATCTAATTCACAACACTTTTGCCAAAGAATATTTGCTTCTTGAACTGCGGACTAACAAATGGTCTTTTTTCTGCACTGATGAATTACCAGTATTTAAATTAAGTACTTTTAGGGGCATGTAATGCAGAACAAAACAGGACAACCTTTTATGATTACGACAGTATGCCATAATGGACGAAAAAGCACAAATGATTTTTACTCCAAGATAGCTACAACTTAGTACTGTATTAATTTGACAGACTATAAGTGTGTGGATTACTTTGTGTACTCCTCCCAAAGTCCACAAACTTGCATGTTTGCAATCTCTAAATGGCCTCTTTTTGTAAGTGTGTGTGTGCATGTGTCACACAATTCTATGTGTGAATTGATGTCCAGCTAACAGGATTTAAAGACAGACAGTGTGTCAGAGGGTCCTTTGAGTGACGAATGTGGATGTTTATTCCAAATAGTGGAACCGTGTGTATTAGTTGTACATTTACAGAACAATGCTTTCTGTCCATAAAGGTGCATTCACAAAGCAGGCATGGCTCGAATGAAAGATTGCTGCTGTTGCACCGGGACCGTTAACGCACTCCTTCTTTATGTTTTGCTCAGAGCTCCAGGATGATCAGTCTGTGCAATTTAAACACTAATAAATCATCATCAATATTTTCCAGCAAATCAATATAATCTCTGAACAAACGCTCTCTGAATCCTTCCACTGGTGATGTTCTCCATCAGAGCCAAAGCCCTCTACTATTATGTGGCTCACCTTTATGTAGCTAATTATATACGTGTGATTGTCAACACACCTTAATCACCTTAAAATAATCAAACCTGACCTGTTTGGGTTGCATCAACAGATTAACTCCAATATTCTTTGTTTATTGAGAGTGAAATTACCCCATAGTCGCATTCCATGAGTTTCGGCGCACAGACCAATGTGTTTTGTCTTTTTGAGATAAAAACTAAGAAAATGAATTATTTACATTCTTGTGAGGTTTTCACATCCTTTTATTTTATTTATTTTGTGAGGATAAATGCAGTTCAGTTTTATCGTTTATGTTTAAAATATTATGCTTCTTGGTCTAAATAACTGAATGCAGTCAGATTTCAGTGTATTTAGATGAGTTTTGATGCTTTGTAGATATTCACAGAAAATAAATTGTGTGCCTGCCGCACATTTTCAACCAAGGTTTAGCCACCTAATCAACAACATACATTGTTGTATGCCTAGAGGTGAACCCGATCCCATTCCCTCAGCTAAATTCATGCAGAGAATATTAACCCCTGTTATATGTTGCAAACCATAGAATCCTTGGAATTTGGAGTCGTTCTGGAACATTGAAAGTCTTTAGATTGCAGCTGACTCCTGTACATTATTAAAATAATGGAGTGTTTTAATTATTCACAATAAATTGGTACAGTACTTGCTCATCTTTTGGTACAGCTAAAGAGCAATATTGTCTATATTGTGTAAATCCGCTCACATGTTTTAGACCTGTGGTTCCCAAAGATTTTCTGTCCCCCCTATGGGTTACAATAAAATTCCCCACAAAAAGAAAAAAAAATCCATTGGGCACCTGCATCATTCAACCATACATAAACCTACACACATATTTTGTTTCAAACTCCACTGAAGTTCATTTCAATCTGGAGACTCAGACGAAGAGAGAGAAAAACAATTAGAAGAATTTATTGGCATACAAAATTGAAGTCTTTGGCGCTGGGGCCCGGCTGAGGACATCGATTACCACAAAAAATGTTTTGCGATAAGATCAGATGTGCATTCCCGATGCTCATCCGATGCTAGGAACGTCATCCCCCAGGGACCCGGCACTGGTGGTGGACGTTAGTGAAGAATGCGGCCAAATGGCTGGGCGAGTGGAGGTGAAGGGGTGGTGGTAGGTTGAGCTCTGCTGGAAAGTGGAAGATGCCATGAATGAATGTCCTTATCAGCTGGGACTTGGATGGGATTAGACGTGACGTGTCTTGGACCAGCGTTGATCGGATGATGGTGATGAGCAGGATGCACCAGTTGGCTGGGGGCTAGGAAGAGTCTTCCAGTTTGAATTTGCACCTAGGCTTCTTTCACACTTCAGGTTGCAACAAAACACACTACAAACCATCTTCACAGTGAAACACTTTTGGGTAACTGTTTTTTTTTTTTTTTTTTTTTATCCATCTGTACCGCTTTCCCTGCAATTCCACTACGACCCCCAGGGAACGCGCCCCACTCTTTGGGAACCACTGTTTTAGACTGAAGGAATAATAGCATTTGTTTGGCTTTCCAGCCTGAGAAAAAGAGTGTTAAACTCTCCCTGTGGGTACCATTGCCTTGTGTTTGTTTTCTTGTGTCCACATGTTTGCATCTAGCTCAGTATATGGAAGCAGATGATTCTGCTACAGACAGGTTTTTCATGTGTAATCATGTTAAGGAGGTGAAATCAAATATGCTAGATTAAACGACAAAACAAACAGATGTGTGTCTTCCTGTAATGTGAGTAAACAAGGGTGTGTCAGACTGATCCAATAAAGCAGGCAATATGGTGGCAATAAGCCGAGTTAAGTAAGTTTGATTCCATCTATTAACACTGTTTACCACCTCCTTTATTATCCAGAGATTAATTTCAGCCCTTAGCAAAAGCTCGGCTAAACAAAATAAGAATGCATTTGTTGCTAAATCAAATCCAAATTTAATATATTACTTTTTTGATTAAATGACTCCGAGGAGTATATTGTTATTTTTCACGGTCATGATTGTCTGCAAATCGAAGGAGTCACAAATGCATAGATCCCGCTATCAACATGTCATGGGATGTATCTTTTAAATGTCTGTGTGTGAATTGATGTCCAGCTAAGTCAAGGTGACAGGAAGTATGCTGAGGTTTTATAGCAATCTGCTCACTGGTAGCATAGTGGTCTAATTCCAAGGGCCCACAGAACTTCAGACATACGGAAAAAACAGCTGCTGCTGTACTAAAGATAAGCTAAACTCTCCATCATGTCATGTGACAGCTCAGAGAGGCACGCTGCACACATCGATCTCCATAGGCTTTTCTCTGCCTGTCAGACTCTAAATATATCTGCCTCTGCAAGAAAAAGTAGCCTGAGGGCATTGAAAACGCAGAAGGGGAGAGTGAGATTTAGATAAGGAAACAGTTAATAAGGAGGTAGAGCGAATATGAAAAGGGAGGAGAGACAAACTCCTGAGTGAGCACAAGTTGAAGAGAAGGGGAGCAAGAACAGAACAGGGTGAAGAAGGACGAAAACAGGAAGGATGTTCCAATAGAACACATGTTCTCCCACGAGACTTCTACCTTTAGGGAGTGCTGTGATCACGGCTGTGTTTGTGTATCTGCGTGTGTGTGTGCGTGCGTGGGGGCCACAGTAGGTGGCTTCTGTATGAACTATCACACAGTTTATTTATGACGGCTCCCTGCTGATGGTTAGAGATAGGGAAGAACCTGCTTGCAACTCGGTGCTTCTCTGTTTCAGCACCATCTTTTCATCCTCTCAGGTAAAATGCGGCTGTTTACACATAGTTTGGATCAATAGCTCTGAGAAAGATTCCGGCAATTCTTCAAGAAGTGGTTAAGCACAACATTGTCATTGCAAATATTTATCTAACCAAAACATTTAAAATAGTTTAAAAAGGGTTCACATTTGTACTAAGGAAGCAGCAGAACACAAGTTCTTTCTTTCTATGAAACAATGATGAAAGTTAAATAATTGGAAATTCAAAATTAAAACCAGTGGATATCAGATAGCAGTAAAATCTGAATATTTGATAGAACTAGCTTTGAAGCATATTACATCGGTTACATTGGTGGCTAACACTTGGATGCTACCCACCAATGGGAAAATAGACAATGTCTTAACATGTGGCCTTTATTTCACTTCAGTTCGGTTCTTTATTGTAATTGTCTTAAATACATAATATTTCATTCAAGGCACTCATACACTGCAAAGATGTAATATTTTAAATCAGTTTTTCTTGTCTAGTTGAAAACACATGTGACAGTTCAGACTGTTCTATCCTTATAACTTAATTTGTATGAGACTAAACAGCTGGAAACATGTAGAATATACATGGCTAAACAGAAAACGGTGGACCAAGTATGATTTCAGTGTTTTCAGTAGCGTTAGCAACACTGAAGGGCTTACTTGTACCACAATGGCCAGCAACGGCCATTATAGTAATAGTCCTAACAGATGTACATTTCTTGTATTTAGTTCAGATCTAGGCCAGCCTGAATTAATACCAGAAGAATTAATTCATAAGCTGCCCGAGACTACCTTAAAAAGTGGGTCTTAGTCTGACTCGTGCCAGGATTCACTTCAGTCTATGGACACCTGCATAAAAGCTCCAGACCAACAATTTGAGAGCATTTCTCAAGAAAGACCTCACTTTTGACATTTTTATTTTATAGTGTTGCACAATAAACACACATACACCTGACATTTTAAAACTTCTCAGTAAAGACGTACATATCTCAATATCTGTTGGCTGTAGTAGAGAGGCGCTTCTCATCCTATTTGTGTTCTCTTTTGTATCTCCGAAGAACTGCACATTGTGTGATCAATCTGAAATTCTCTGCTTATTGCAATTTAAAATGTGGGAAGAAGAGAACTGAATAAAAAGTGTTTTATGTAATTTCAGCATGACTTTCAGAACTGTTGTGTTAGTTGCCTAGAAACTGTAATACTCCAAGATAGCTCACATGTGCAGACTCTAGAAGATAGGTTGGATACAATGACCAGTATATATTTCACTTTTCATTTCTGTTTGTCTTCTGCCTCCCTTCTTATAGTGTTTTATATATTTAGCTGCTGTTATGAGAAAACAGTGGTGAAAAAGAAAAAATCTATAAGTTTGTTCCATCTTTGTCTCAGTGGTTTAGAGATCATAGAGGCACTGTTGTGCCATGGAGCTCACACCTTGACAACTAGAATGAAAGGCAGCTATAGGCTGAGGTCAGATAGGCTGAGGGAATGTTTCACAAAGCCATCAGTCTTGTGTAGAAAGCATTACTGGCAGAAATGTGACATCCACTGCCCTTTTTCTCTGCTGGGCTCTCTCCTCCTGAACCAGTGACATAACAGCAAGCTGTGAAAATATCAGTGGAAATCTCTAAAGTATATTTGTTTTCTGTATGCGAAAGAAAACCAATACACCTTTCTTTTCCAGATAAATCTGATTGTCTTTGCTGTGATTCTCAATCTTCTGCCCCCCATTATGTATCACCAGAGATGCCATTGACCAACATTCATGCAAATTACATTTAATATTCACTACAAATTGGAAGAAAAAAAAGTCTTCATCTCATTCTCAATCTCATTCAAGAAGTGAAAGAGTACTAACAAAATATAATCATCCCCATCTGGCACTAGAGATTGGCTATTAGGACTTAATCGTACTCACATATAAACAGAGACATATCTACATATCAGGGAGTCAAAGTCGTCAGCCTCTGCTTCTAGCTGTCAACCGCTTGAATCTCTTGTATTTAGTATTAGTTTTTACTTACTTTCCTCATAACAAACTTCATATATTAAATTATTTGTTTACCAGGAGAACCGTTTATAAATTAATAATCAAAAGAAAGGAAGAAAGCAAGAAGTAATCGAAATAATCTGAAACATGTCACCTGCCATGAGATTCTTATTGTTCTTTCAGCTTTTTCTGTTCTTCAGCTGCTGTCTTTTAGAGCTGTACATGTTTTCAGGCTCACTGGAGGATTTCCAATAGATCCATCAATTTGGCAAAGCAGAGCGTGTGAAGCATAAGAGTCATTCTCCAGGGATGTACTTGCAAATGCAGAGGCACACATATGCACACCAGTGGACAATCTATGACTTTTATTTGGTTTACCCTCTCTGGTTTAACTGGCAGGGTGTCTCAGAAGTGATTCTTTTTGGGGGGTTTTAACATGGCCTTGTTGGCTCATATAATTTTTTTCATTAACTTGTTTATAAAATACTCTCACATTATTCTCTGTCTATATTCTTCATACTGATTACAGAGTTTTCTTTTCCACTATAATACCGGGCTGTTTAGATTTACGTGTAAACTATGGTGTCTATTTGTATCCAGACCCATTTATTCGAATACCCTTTATAAAATCTTATGTCACCAATTTCATTCAAAAGCTGTGTTGTCAGGGTTAGGGTTAGGGTTCATAAGTATCTGCAACTCAGTCTTGGTTAACGCTGTTTGGTGAAAACGTCAGATTTCTTTGGACAACACTAGAAAATGAGCAGCATCATGATGATCAAGAATCACATAAGATGGAGTTAAGAAAGCAAGAAGTAATCGAAATAAAGAATGGGTGTGAATGGTAATGGCTTCCATTTGTACTTTGCAGTACAATCTGTCATTCATCCATACAAGCACACATTCACACACTAATGGGGATAACCTACAATGTAGACACGGCTGCTCTGGGGCATACTGACATATGGAGGGCTGCCGTGGGATTTGCGCTGCTGGGCCCTCTCACCAGCAGCAGCAGCCAGGGGTGGTGAACAACTCATGGAGGAGTGGGGGATCAAACTGACAACCCACCTGTTACAAAATAAACTCCTACTTCATGAATTTCTGCCATCACACTCAATGTCCTGACCTTATTCCTGCAACAAATCGGTGGCAAGACTTGAAAAATCTTGTTTACAAATTCAATTATGTATATATACTGTATATACTTGAGACATTTCATAAGAAAGAATGGGTAAAATGTTTCTCTCTTTGAGTGGAATGGCGGTAGAGAAATGTATGTACATCTTAAGACTTCCAGCTGTGATTGGAGTGAGAGTTGGTATATTGCATATTGTCTCATGGGGTTGCACGCAAATACACTTGTTTATTGTTTTATTTCAAAGAAAACATTACAACTATTGTTATCTACTTTCTGTTGTTCTTTGCATATAATCCCCCTGAAAAATACTTTGAAAAAGAGGAATATATCCATCTTTTATCTGTAGCCTGTGATTTGAATAAGAAAAGAAACGCAGCCCTTTCTAATAAGCATGAAGGATTCTATTTGCATGTATCCTTATAGACTTTGAAACTTATCTGAAGGCAACATGGTTCCTTCCCCAATCCACATGATGCGACACCACTAATTAAAAGGTGTCACACTATAAAGTTTCAATTTGCAGATGAGCTAATTCAGGATGTTCTCTTTAAGGGTTGAGTAATCCAATGATTTTCACACTTTTAACTAGCGTTCAAGATCAACATAGAGTTGCTTCTAAATATGTGTAACAGATACCCACACTCTGCTCTCCCTACACTTATCTAATCTGTTGCTCTGTCTTCTGTCTTTTTCTTTTCCTTTTTTCTGACTTATGCCTCTCTTGCTGTTCATCCAACCCCTCGTCTCCTACTTGGGGAATGCAGTGATGGCTTCAAAAGGCAAAGTTCGAGGTGAGTCGTGACTGCTGCTCAAATCCTCTGCTGTTGATTTTTCTTCTTAAGAAAAATAAACTTATATCTTCTAAAGCAACTCTGGCAGAGTTTGGGGGTTTTAATTGTCATTTTGGGACTCACAAAATGATCATTAGTTTTAAGTTCACATTTGTTTTGCCTGGCAGAGGTTGAGTGTAAATTGTTTTTGGTTTTTTTTAACTGAATCTATGTTGAATCAGAATCTGTTTAATTAAAACACTGGTAATCATTTCTCAGAAATCCAACTCCAAGTTTCCCATTAAGCCATTGTTGATTTTCAGATATGTCTTTATAATCTCATGTAACTTCACCCTGAGACTACATGGAAAGACACAAATATCCACAATGTGAATCCTCTTAATCAGTGCTAATAGTGATTGAACTGTCATTGAACTGTTACAACTATATCACCCTTATATCAAATAGATACACTGTGATCTTTTTCCAGCAATGTTACCAGCATGTAGAATTGGCTTTTATTTTAATAAGTATTGTCAGATTTTTTGGTGCAAATATAGCTAAAAATATTTTTGAAGTAAGGTATTCAAACCTAGGAATATGCACTGCTGTAAAAAGATTGATGTTCTTTCAAACTGAAGATAGTGGCTTAACATAAATGTACCTCAGAGAGCAACACAAAAAAAAAAAAAACAAGATACCCAGCATCATATCATTCCCACAGAGTCCTGATCTCAAGATTGTAGAGCCAGACTGTGGTTATATTGTATTCATACATAGAGTGGACTGTCACCAAAGAGCAAAGAATTAAAAAATAAGTTTTGTCATTTTTTATGTAATCCAGTGAGAATAAATGTTGTAGAGTTTGAACCTCAATCAGGTTATATAATTTATTCTACTTTCTTTGATTAGGGACAAAATCCTTACCAGTTTTAATAATCGGCAATCCTTGGTATTATAGATTTAAAACAAAATTGCGCTTTGAGCCATTTTTAGTTTCTACACAAATAAAAAGTCCCCGTTTTTTGACGGCAGCGTCTTACATGCATTGAGAAGGTGGGCACTGTAAAGCAGTGTGAGTGGAGATGAGATGACTCCACATGGTTGTTCAGCAAAGATTGCCAAATGAAATATATTGCTATAGTTTGGCATTTATAACTTCACAAAATTGTTTGTTCACAGAATATTTAAGAAAACAGCACAATTAGCCCAGCAGACAGTGCTAAGAAAGTTAACCTATATGCACATGTTTGTTTTTTTTAATAGTACCAGCCTGTGCACCTTTCTTTTGTTGCAGTGGTGAGTTTCCTTAAACATCAGGCTTTACATCTGAAGCAGATGCCAAAATACTCTTCCTGAAGTGTGTTTACATTTTTATTTTTCATAAATTCAGGATTTTATGAAAAATAAAAATAAAAGTTTTGTCGTTTATGTTATAAGCGATTTATTTTTCCAATTGGTTCTGTATTTCAGGTTGCAATAACAACAATTTCAATTCAAAGTTTTCCTCTCAAAAATTTAGAAGTTGTGGTAAAATTTAGATTATTCATTATTCCCAAATGTAGACGCCTCCTTCCATTACAATTTTTCTTTATCCTACTTTTGTCCTCAAAACATGAACATCATTTAAATCATTTTCCTCTCACCACGTCACTACACCGTTTTCTCACTTTCCTGCTGTGTCTGAATGTTTAATTCATTCAAGCGCTCTCTCAAGCCATCAACATCCAGCTGAATGAGTTGACTGTAATATCTCATTCACTGTTGTGTCCCTTAACTCTTTTAAGGCAACCCTTACCAGATGAGATGACTCCACAGAGATTCTTCTAATCTTTTAATAGAATATCAGAGATTCAAAACAAAGGCCAAATCTGTTGTATCTATTTCTAGTATACAATGATTAAGTGCTCAACAACAGTTAGAACCAGATAACTTTCTGTTTCTAACTACCCCATGTTAGATTTCTTATGATCTTAGGCAGGAAGGGGGAAAAAACTGGCCTGTTAAACAGCTCCAGTAAAGTTGGCAAGGTAAATTAAGGCAAGAGGGGTGGAACAGGCAGAGGAAGAAGGGAGTGCATGATCATAAATGCACACAGGGGCTGATGAATCATGTTTGAAAACAATGGAGAAAATCAGAGGACTAGACAGAGCAGTAAAACCTGGTATGATATGCAGGGTGTGTGACTACCAAAATAAAACTGGGTAGGGTACAATATATGAAATGCAAAGCAGCTTCATTAATTTCATCCACCATTACAAAAGACAGCAAGGCAGCAATATCCTTGTGTATCACAAATAAACCCATATTCAACAGGTTGCTTCAAAATAAATGCTGTCCAGGCTAGTATTTATAATCCTGTTGGGGACTGCTTGTACTCTGTTTTACATATTTTAACATATTTGGATCAACTCCCTTGATATATGTTCCAGCCTGCTAATTCTGTGCATATTTGATTCAATTATTGTGAGGCAGGAAATGTCTAAACCATGCATTACTATTGGTACTATGGAGCAAGTTTGAGCAAAATCGATTCATATTAATGAGCCAATGAGTTCTGAACCTGCAATGATGGAGGAATTGAATTAAATTAGTATAGAGGGAAGTACTTTGAGTGAGCTGGTTTACTCTAAACATGCATTCTTCTTCTGTGAATACATTGAATGAGAGTGTTTGTGGTGCTTTTTCACTATTAGGATGACTTCATTGTTAGATAAACACAAAAAAACTGAATACATTGAAATAACCTTGACTGTATTATTCTACATGGAGTAACAAGTCTTGTGATTGTGAAACAGTACCTCATTTTTTAAAAATAAAACAAATTCACATTCTACTTTTTTTTAAAAAAAATCATATACCAAAATCATATACCGTTTCCTCTTATAAGATGGATTATTGTTATATCCCCACGTCTTACTATTTGTCAGGTTATGGATCTATTAGATACGAAATGTGCAGGGTGAGAACACATAGTCCCAACAAAGAGCCAGAAGAATGTACAAAGTGTCTGATTGATATCTATTTTGATAGTAAATATGTTGTTTTTGTTCACCAATTATTCACATCAACCAAGAAAGTGTAAATAATATATACCTTACATACAAAATTAACTGAACTGATGTTCAGAGTGGAGAGATGCATTTACCAGGATAAATGTTCCTATATCCTAGAATTTTTCTTATGTTGGTATGTTCTAGATATTTACTAGCTGCAACCTTTGATCTGTGGTGGAATAGACACCAGTCACTCACTGTGCACCTTTGTGAGAAATAGAAAATTGCAGCAATCATAAAATCACTGTCTTCTTCCTCTGCTTTTTGTCTGGCTAAGGTTAAGCCACACATGCAGTTTAGCTCATTTAGGAGAACAAGACTTTTTATAAAACAACCTGAAATGTGCAGAGATGGCTTTATTTGAGTTGTGGAATCTATATTATATGTGAAACAGTTTTTAATGGGTTTTTTAGTCCTGCATTGTATTTCTATTTGGAGGTAGATTAGATGTTTGCTGTGCTAGATTCACTAAAACACTGCTGAGAAAGTGCTGGAAGGTTTCTGGGAAGAAAGTAGTCTGATGCGCCTTTTATGAGATATTCTGTGAAAGAGCAAGACGTTTGATACATTGTATTGGTTCTTGCATATAGCAAATATCTCAGTCTTCATATCATAGATACAATGTAAAAATAGAGATTCATCCATCAAGAGAGTGTCCATCTTTGTGCTATCTAAATAAAAACAGATCAAAATACTGTAGATGGATTAGCTGAAGACTGTATCAGAAATGTTCTTGGAAGCTCATGCATTTTGACTTCTGTTTGGACCAAGATTATCTTCTTTTTGACCTGTCGTGATAGACTCTGCAGCATTTTCTTTTTCCTTTTCACCCTCTCACTCTTTTAAAATTTAATTTAATGCTTTATTAATCTGAGCATTAAAATCTGTAACATGCTCTTTGTTCTTTGCTGGATTTATATCCCCTCTTACAGTTTGTACCCTGGACTAGTGTGACAGAAGTTGGCAATGATGGCCTCAAAAGTGTATGAGACATCTGAATATAATTTTTAAGAAGAATAAGAAATATAAAAACTGGAATTAAAAAAAAATAAAGATTCTTCTGGTGTCATTAGTATTTTTTTATTCAGCAAATTGTGTGTAGTTATATTTCATTTAGAGAAATACAATTATTTCTCTAAATTAATTTATTAATTTGGGTAAATATTCTTATTTTTGGCATAAGAATAAAATATAGTACTTATTTAAATTCTAGAGTTTTTGTAGTTTGTCCATATCTTGGTTTTGAGGTGGAGTTTTTTTATTTTTATTTTTTTTACCTTTTCATTTACATATTTATGCACCTGTTGTTGTTGCCTTTATTTATTTATCTTTAGAGTACAAAAAACGTCTCTTTCTTTTGTCCCTCTATTGTCTTGGCATACTCCGTGCTGTCCTTTTTTTCTCCAAGCACTGGAGAAAGTTTTTGTTGCTACTACCTTTTGTGATAACAGACATCGTGCATATTTTGTTCCATACTCTTATATTGAAATCTGATCCATATTGCTAAGTGTCTTCAGGTGGAAGACACTTAGCTTAAACTACACTAGCTCCTTGCTATAAACTACACTAGCTCCATTAGCCTACTTTCTCAGATAACTTATAAATACCAGATGGAAATTTGGCATTTCCTGCCATTCTTTCAATGACGACAGGAAGGATTTTCTGGGCTAATGTGTCTTACAGTTGATCTGAGGACACTCTGTTGTCTTAATGTCATAATAACGTATGTTAACCATTATGTTCCTTATTTTATTAAACATTGTTCTTTGCCCTAATCAGGCTTAGAGGCTCCTGGACAGTGTCCAGTCTATTTTATTAGCATGTTCATCTTTCTTAAGTCTCCATCATCTCTACGTTTTCTTCTATAATGGTTACAATGTTAGGCATATTTCTGTTTTTAATAAAATCTACAACCATTCCATTTGCTTTGTCTACAAAGTGAGATGCCTCACCATGTGGCAAAGACATCCACCGGCTCTTTACACTCTCTTTTCTAACTCTGCTAACCTTGCAACTGCGTAATTATTTAAGTAATTCTGTAAATGAGGTGTGTCAATTGTACTGGTCTTGAAGTAGGAATCTACATAAAGATATCTGTCTATGTCTGAATATGGTTGAGCAATTCTTATGGATTTTTCCAACTATGTAAAACAAATCCTACCTTTCTTTGTTGAGGCCAACTAGGACTGATTTGAAGTTTTTTCTTCATCAAAGTTGAATTATATATGCAAAAATTACTTTAATTTAACATTTATCTCTTTATTAATTTCATTGATCTCCAGAAGATATAGTCTATAATAAAAGTGAGTGTATTTTAAATAACAAAGCACCAAAGTTTAACTACTTTTCATTTTCAAACTTCTGCAACAATCCAATGACTTTATTAACATTTGCAAGTTTATGAAAGCAGAATGGGTTTTTTGGGGTTTTTTTTTTAACAACATCCTCCAGACATATATTCCTGTATAATAAAGGAATATATTTCCATTTCAAATGACAATCTACACTCCTATCTCTTGAAGTCATCACCAAGTTACTTCTCAAATTATTTATTCCGACGTATTCATCTTTTATTAGACTGATCTAAGCTCAGCTTTGAAAGGATATCTACATTGTCAAGCCTTACGTCGTGAACCCTGTCTCTGAATCACCATAGAAAAGAACTGCAGTAAAGTCAGTTTGACATGAGCCAAATGATAAAAGCTGTTTTTAAAACTAGCATTTTCTGCCCACTGAATCTTGCGGCAGATTCACCCCTAGGGCAAAGAGCATTTCCCCAGATCCCTCTCAAATGAACAGTGTCTGTCAACACATCAGGACACATTAAAAAATCACAAAGTATCATGTTGATTAGTCTGATTTCCCTCATGAATGTAACCCTTGCCTGCGATCATCAAGCTCTCATTCCATATGAAAGCTTTAAAAATGAATCCTTTCATGTGACTTTTAAAAATATATCTACTGTACATAGAAATTGAGTCAAACACATTTCCCTCTAGATCAGTGAGAGAAAAATACATACAATAACCATAGATCCCTTTTCAATGATTTTGTGACATTTAATTTGTACTACTTATCAAACCAACAAGTATCTATGAGACATCTATTTATATAATTTTGAATGCATGTTTCAAAATGTTCGAGTTTCATTTTACCTACTCGCAAATGTCCAAAAACTAGAAATGCTTTTTTTTTTTTGTCCTGCTTTGGTTTCATTTCCTCTAAATGTACTTCTATTTTCACCTAACTTGCCTTTTCCTTCAACTTCTGCTCACTTTTTTCTCCAGAAAGGCCTGTATGAAGTATTTATGAAGGCCAGGTTTACCTCTGTAATAAAACTGAGATGTCTGACCTTGGCTTTGAAAAGATAGTGAGATCCCTAGCCATTTTGGACTGAGAAAGCTTGAACTCAGGCTGCAAACATGCAGAGAAGTGATAGAGCTCTGTATCGCTAGCCCTTATATAAATGTGGCTGAATCAAGGACAAGAATACTGGGCAAATTACATCTGTCAGGGAGTGTGACTGGTCACCAATTTGAAATTAGTTTGTGTGCTTTTATGAAACCTGGTATATAGAAATAGGTTAAGGAAAAATTCTTGGGGAAAGTTAGAAAAGGTAGAAAGAATTTAGTTTGTAATGGCAAAGAGAAACTGTTGTGTGGTTCTTGAAGTTGTCATACCTGGATCTCATCAAGTGTTTATTACATTAACACCTTCACAGGTTGCAAAACAAATAATTAAAAAAATATTTAAAAAAACATTGGCAAAATTTAAAAAAAAAAAGCCACTAACACTTCTCAACAAGAAGCCCTATTTTTTTCAAAAAAAAGTGCTAACACCATTGAAACTAGGTGATATTTTTCTTACCTGATTCCAAGGGCTGACTCGGATGTCAGGTTTGTGATGGTGGCACCAACAGCTGCCTGGCCTAATTACCGTATGTAAATGGCAACAGCGCTGCCATAGCCAGCCTCTCAGGTGATGGATAATTATTTTCATATCTCCAGATCAGATGCAACTGTCCTGAGGTGGTTGTTCGCCAACACTTCATACAAATCTGGCTCCGCCCTCAGCAGGGGTTGCATTCAATTTACTCACTGGGGGAATCTTATCACTGTCAAAAGAACAGGTTTGGCTTGAAAATGCATACTTACACACAAACAACTTCTTACACTAATACACAGAGAAATAATATGCAGCTCAAACAGAGGAGAGAGCAAAAAACTAGCAGATTGAATTTCTTCATATTTCTTTATGGTACAGATTAATGTACTATATTGCTGATTGCATGACAATTTTTGTATTATTTTCATTTTAATTTTTGGCACCTCTCCATTCCATATTTATATGTGGAAACCACAAACTTAAGAACTGTTTTTCTCTGCCGTTCTTGATGATGAATAATGACAGAGCAGATAAAAAGAATAACATTGGCACCTTTAAGCTTCAACACATTGCTTGAGACATTGCTCATATTTTTATTGTTCAGTTAAATTAAATTAAAGCAGATATGACTTTTCTGTACTCTATCTTTAGATTTGACATATTATGCTAGTCTGTAAACTAATTATAAAATAATATACTTTCTTGAGAAATTTCTTTTCACTCCATAAGTCAGAAAATAATATCAGAGTAAATGTTTTTACAAAGTTCTCTTAAACAGTTAATTAAAATGTTTTTTAATTTTACTTTTATTGAAATAGATCAGTAAAATAAAGAAACCATAAATGCTCTTTCTGAAGAGTACCTGTAACATGGATACTTAAAAAAAAATTACAGAAGCCTACCAGGAAAAATTATTGATCGCTATTTTCTTCGTTCTTCTGCACACCAGTTATTTTTTTCAGTGTCAGAATCGAACAGCCTCACACACTTCTTCAGTCTCTCTTTCATTGTGAGATCTGTGGTCTGAAGGTAAATTTACTCGTGAGCTTGTTATGTCCTCTTCACTTCCAGCAGTTCAGGTTTTTGGAACCTGTTGGTAAAACTCTTAGTCCAGGGTAACCAGGGAAATATTAGAGCTGCTGTCACAGTGTTCTCTATGTCACCATACTGGACAATATTTCGATAAATACCTAATGCTATTGATGTGAACAAAGGATGCACAGCAATTAAGAAATCATAATATCATTCTTATCAATCCAATATCATGATGCACAGATAACATGTTAAGTGGTGTAAGTGTTTAGTTTTTTGGTTTTTTTTTTTGTTTTGTCAGAAATTTGTCCCAAGTCTCACACACACAATACAAAAAAGTGATATTCATACTTTAAACACATACTGTAATGGTTCCAAACAACTATTCTATCTCGTCGTGTTTGTGCTAATTAAAATATGTTGTTATTGCCAACCCACTTGATAGCATAAGCTGTATGACAATCTAAAAATAAGGGTAACCTTAACTTTAGACTGACTTTTAAAAAGAATTAACTTAAAGTGCTCTTATTTGACTATAAATTAATTAATGGTGAGCTTCACTGCGAAATGAAGTAGATCTCTTCCAAAATGTGAAATGTTAAAATTTCATATCTGACATTACTTTATAATAAAAAAACAGTAAAAAGATTTTTCACACTGATGATTACGTTTTTCTCACTGAAACATGAGATATCATTTCCTAGTTGAAAAAGGTCATAGCAAAAGCAACGCTGTGCACACAACGTGTTCCTGAGAAAAAAAGAGGGCGTTTGTGTGAAAATTGTTACAGTGGGAGGAAGAGACCCAGAGTCACGGCAGGGAAAGATGATGCACTTGCCTGATGTGAACAATGTTTTTGTGTTCACGTGTTGAAAAGGAATAAAAAAAACATTATTGGAAATGACAGGTTTTGTATTTTTAAAAAATACATATTTCTAATTATTTTCAGTATTTGGTTGGTGTTTGTATGCAGAGATCTGTGAGGTCCTGAGGAGGGTTTTTTTTTTTTCAACTCTCAAGGACTAAATGACAGGATACATGCCTGGTTGATGAATTCCTACCAGCTCTTGAGATGATCAAACTCTTGACCTTGTACTGTCTCTCCAATCACGAGGCCAGCCTCGCTGGCTGACATGCTGCAAATCAGTCAGTCTGAGAACCTTGCAGTGCCCCAGCTGGGTAGCCACCTGTGTAACCTTATAGACACTAAGCGTTCATGGGAAAGCTGTCATGTTCTATGTAATTCTATGCATCTCATTCAAGATAAGATGCATTTTTAACAGAGAGCGACTTGAAGTCAGATTCTATATTCTGAGATGCTGCTCTAAGATGGTGCCTTAGGCATGGATTGTTTTGACCCATGACTCTTTTTTCTTCCCAAGTTAATAAAAAAGCAAATGTCTTGCTTTATTAAACCTTTGATCTTATATTAAATTCCATTCTCCACTTGCATCACCTTTTTATTTAATGCAGGAATAAATTTTTTAAATATTAAAAATATCTTAACTTGAAATGGCGCTTCTGCTGAGCTCATTACTTGAATTATTTCTTAGTCCAGTGCGCTGACAAACTTTTGTAAATACTTAACAGAGAAAAGTTGTTGAAAGTGGAGCCTCGGAAAAAGCAGGAACTTCATAAAGAAACACAGGTCCAATTTGAAGGGCTTAAATTATACAGACAAATTTCTTTCCTGTTTTGAATACAATATTTTCATAACTGAAGATGATAGTTATTTGATTGTACTATACACTACCACATGACTGGAACACACAAAATATTTTCCCTTTAAGACTTTGCTATGTATCTTTAAAGGTGCAGTATTAGATATGTTTTCAGGCACATAGTGGTGTTTTACAACCCAATCAAGTAACTGTTGTTAAAAGTTGATTTCACATAATACCCCCTATGTAATACTAGTCAAATTTGTCACAACTTGGGTTATGACACCAATTGGAAATTGAGCTTTGCTTTGCTATGATAAGCCTTAAATTTCAATTTGAAGTTTTGTTAGTCTACAATCATCAGTCATGCTTGGCCATCCTAAAAGGTGACTCAGCTAATCAAATCTTTGGTCTGCTTCTATCCATTCTTTAATCTGGTATTCCCAGCCATACATCACAGCTCTGCAGCTCAGTCGAGCTCCGGTCCTGGTATAAAGGTCACTAGCTGCAGGCTGTCCGTCTGTCTGCGTGCATCGCTCTCTGTTCTCTGCGTCTTGAATGCCTAAATAAGAAAGGTTAGTCGAAGCAGCTGCTCTTGCCTGAAAGGTCATGAGAGGAAGTTGACAAGATATATCCAGGATAAATATTGCATTCATATCACTATTATTTGCTTGGTTGTTTGCTCTGCCAAAATGTAGTTGGTGTCTAAATGTGCACAAATTCGCTCTTTGTATATCTCTACTGAACAACCTGTGGGTTGTGAACGCTTTGCACCTTTTAGAACTTCATTCAACTCAGCTAAATAAAGCAAAGCTAATTTTATGATATCATTCCTTTCTAATGGCATGCAGATGAGAGCGTTGTTGACCCGGCTTACCCTCGGTTTGTCAGTCAAGGTGGAGGGCAATTAAACTGACCCCACTCTTGGCGTGAGATAGAGTTCAATTCAGCAAAATAAAGGAGGTAGGATCAAGATAAACTTGAAAGACAGGGGAGCACCAAGAGAGAGCGAATATGAAAATGAGCGACACAGAAAGTGGAAATGCCACCCTTCAGGGATCAACCAGAGGAGGGAACGAGACAGCAGGAGAACAGAATAAGAGAGAAGGGAACTGACTGGAATGGATATGAACTGGAAAAGTCAAGGCAGAAAACTTAAAGTAGGAGAAAGAGTGGAGTTAAAGTGAGAGAAGAACCTAAATTTAGACATGGAAATCAGGAGAGAACAGCTGCCTTCTTCCCTCAGGAGATACATTTAAATCAGGTCTGGGTGGCCATGGGGGAGCCTGGAAGAACCTATTCTACTGGCCAATTAGGTGCACTGAACACTGTGAAGCTCTAATATAACCATCATTGTGGCCCCTTTGGCCCCTTAAGTCCCTCTGGATGTGTAGACAGAAACAGGCCTAAACTAAGGGATCGCTTTACTTTTTCACTACAGTAAAGGGACAAAAGAAAAAGAGGAAGATCAACCAGCAATAGAACGTGAAAGATTTTTCTGATTCCTGTTAAATCGAGAACTTATCTAATCATTACACTATTCAAATTTTGTGATTGACATTTGTTGTCTAGAGTTTGATATTTTCTGCTGAATGTTTTAAGAACAAATTAAAATTAATTAATAAATAATTTTTGTCCAGAGCCCAACAGGTGGGTAACAGGTAAGTAGAGGGGATTGAAAGATTTAGCAAAGCACTTTGTTCTTGATTCTTACTAATTCATTATGTGTGTAATGTAGTTAAACACTCTCAGGAATCTTTTAGCAGACCAAAAACTTCTCTTTAAATACTGACAGGTATACTGTAGCAACAATTGCTGACTTTACAGGTGAACCAGTGGAAAATGATTACAGAAAAACTAAACTATGTACACTTGAAGAAGATTAAAATATTGGTAGATTACTACCACTCGCATGCTGCTTCTGATTTTGACTCTATAGTTAATATTTTTATTCCAGTTTTCCTGCTAGTATTGGCTATTCTTATTCTTATTTATAATTAAGATGATGTCACAATATGTGTGTTAGAAAGCAGTCAGTGTATTGTGGGTTTTACCGATATATTTTTTTAAAAGATGAAACGATTAGTGTATTAACATTAACACAGTTAATATTAGTACTTGTAAACAATCCCTGTGTATATTTCCTTGTCAAGGAGGAAACTTTCCTTATCTGTGATATTTCCGAAACGTTGCCAGCTTTTTCATATCCAATGTATTCCATAAGCAGCATAAAAAAATACTATAAAATATTACATAGGATTAAAGTATAGTGTAGGATTAAATTTGATTTCAATTCTTAACAATGGTCACCTTAATTGGCTGCAAATTCAAAGTAGTCCATTTGGATAAGGCTGGGTATTAAAGGTTCTTCATTAACATTAAAAGCTAAAAAATGTTAAATTATTTGAATATTTGGACAGAATTTTAAAATATTTTTTAATGCAGCCAAAATAGTCAAAGCCATATAGTTCCAGCTTTGATGACGCTGAAAATTTAGTTTATCTGTACCTTTTAGCGTTGATACATTTCTAACTTCAATACCACTGGCGATGAAACAGCAGGAGGAAAAATGGGAACATTTGCAGCCTAATAGTCATATTGTGAGGGTGAGTTTGCTGGTGTGCTGTGGGGAGAACAAGACGAGTCATTCTTTCATTTCTTGTATTTCTTATATATTTGAAACTAAACATTTTTAGTAGAGAACCATTTATCTGAAATAATGCACTACATTTTTCCGGTGCCAATTGAATCCGTATAGGTTATATGTTAATAAAAAGCAGATCAAATCAGGTCACTGTCCTATGATTTTAGGTGTTTGATTTAAGATGCTTACATGTCCACGGGGCTTCAATGGGTTTTTGCAAGATGGTTTCTTTGCATTCAAAATCTCACTTAATGTAGTTGTCCAATACAGAGGTTAACTACTAACTTCATTCGAGGCCGGCAAAAAGACGCTAAAATGCATCATACCCATCACTATGTTATCCAAGTGCATGACTGATGAATTCTATCAGAATTAGTTAAGTGGAAAAAAAAAAAAAGTTAAGTGATTTAAAGATGAGTTTTGAAGAAAACATGCAGGCAGATGCAGAAGTATTTTAAATCGACAGATAATGCTTCATACAAAACTTCTATGAATAAAACATATTCCTCCTATAGCTGGGATCCATTTTCCCTCCATTTATCTCTTCTTCCCTCTCTATCTCTCTCATGCATGATTAACCTCGGGAGGCCTTAATCAACACTGGAAATGACCCATGCTCCTTGACTTACCTCTCCCTCTCTTTCCTTTCTTTCATCTCTTCATCTCTCCTCCTTGCTCGTCCTCCCCCACAGTGTCTATGATAGGGCTGGACTCACCTGCTAACCCAGAAGGCAAACACGGTTAGTTTATCTCACCTGTGCAATAAATTACCTTCTGTGAAGAAACCAGGAAAAAAATCGCAGATCATACTGATTCATACAGGGACATTCATTATCAGTGTAAAATTGCATTTTTTGGAAGTTTTTTTTTTTTCTTCCCAAAGTAAATTTTTCTGTCCATGTGCATTATTCAGTTTATCTCCCCTGAAAACCTTCATTCTCACATTTTTTAACATTGTACTTCTGTGGATGGCACAAGGGATAGATTTATGATTATTACTGTTCACTTGTTTCCCAGCCTGCCTCACGCTCACAAATGTATACTCGTACCAAAGTACACAGACTCTGACAACTCTGTGAGCTGTCCAGGGTCCTGACAACTAGAAGGTAACCGCTGACAGCCAGTCACAACAGCGCCTCGTCCGTGGTGCTGAAAACGAATTTGGTTCAGCTTTGAGGTCACGGATGAAATGTATAATTTGACTTGCCGGCAGCTTTTCGCTCACTGGATGCACGCATTAACACACATCAGCATCCGCTCAAGTCCACTGAGGACAGCTTTTAATTGGTCCTCTTCACTGTAGCTAAGGTTTCAATACTTCTGGCTAAACACCCCCTGTGTGTTCAACATTTGGGTCCAATTTAGCACACCATAATCACTGACCGGCCTCCCTGAGCGTTTGCTTTGTAATTAGGGTCTTAAGCCCTTAATTATTTATTTTTTTTATTGCCAAAGCCAAATAAGCCAGATGTATGCCAAATTTCCACCTTTTTTAAACTGTTCTAGAGATAAACTATAGTGTTCTTATGCCTTGAACTCTTCTTACATTTTGCGTCATCATCACCATTCCCCTCAAATGATACTCACACATTTTTACATAATTTTTCAAGCGGAAGAAAAGTGATATGCAGTGTCTATATTCAGCATTATTTATTTCTTTAGAGATAAAAAAATCCAGAGCTTTCTGATAAAAACGTAATTGGTAATGAGACTACCTGGTTGTATTTTTACCTCAGTATAAATGCATCTATTCTGCACAGGCTTCACGTATTAGGAAATTAGTGAAAAAAACATCATCACAGATATCAAGGAAAAGGGTAGATTGGTCAGAGACTTGGTGGACAATTTTTTGTTTAAAGCGATCCACTTCTAAACTCTGATTGCATGTAATGCATATTAAATGCTATGTGAAGTGGAAAACTTACCCTGCACATCACCATGATTACTCCAGGATGGTTACAACTGTATCCTGTTGAGATGCCTTTTATTCCTCAGAGACAGGAGAAGTGATCAGTGTAAATGGAAAGGTGGATTTAGCCAACTGCAGGGGGGTTCTCTTCTGGGCTGCAAAACCGTTTAAATTAGAATGAAGGCTCCCCTTTCAGTAGAACATTGACCCTAAATACACTGACAGTGCAACAAAGATTTGGTTCAGATCAAAGCATGTCCATATGTTGGAATGGGTCAGTCAAAGTCAAGACCCAAATCTACTTGATGATCTGGGGCAAGAGTTGATGGCTGATATTTACACGATCTCTATTCATTGTGAGTAAGCATGAGCTATTTTTGCAGGTAATAATGGGCAACAATTGCACTGTCTAATGTGCAAAGCCGGGAGAGACTAGCAGCTGTAATTGCAGCTAAACATGATTTCACAAATGATGAACTCAGGAGGTTGATTGCAATTTTTACATTACATTATTTTTACCGGTATGTAAAAATAATGTAAAAAATATGTATTCTTTCATATTGTACCTCACAATAACACACTATTTAACCTTTCACATAAAATCCTAATAGAGTACTTTGAAATTTCCGATTGTTATGGTGAAAAGTTTAAAAGGTTTTGGAGGAATAATTTCTCCTGCAAGGCACTGTAGATATTTCTAAGCTTTAAGATGCATACGTCATGCACATTTTTGAATTTTTTGACTCATCAGTCCTTAACTTCATTAAATGCATTTTACCAGCAAGGCAGCCCTTGCTGGTACTTCTGAAGCCCTACTTCTGTTTCTCTCTTTCGCAATTCATCTTCATCTCCTCTTTCTTGTTGTGTCATGTTGCAGGTATCAGTGGTCAGTATCCTCTGGTTCAAAATGTCACCGTGACACAGGGCGGAACGGTAAACCTGACCTGCCGCGTGGAGTATAATGACAACACCTCCCTCCAGTGGTCGAACCCAGCACAGCAGACCCTTTTTTTTGGGGACAAGAAAGGTGAGTTGAGGACTCACAACACACATTGACACCCACATGAGAGGCACAGAGTATTCCCTGTTTTAATGTAGGCTTGTGTTGGCAGATAAACTGACAAAATAATCCTTTCTTTTTCATGTGTGCTTGTCACTGGAACAAAGCATGAGATATAATGTTTGTGTTTTCTGGTGCGTTTTCTATTTTCACAACAGGGGTATCGCAGTCCAGACAAAAACACACATGCCTTTAAAAATCTGTAAAGCCTTTCATCTGGTGATGGGTGGTATGAGGCTATTATTATCCATAGCTTATCCTTAAATCTCACATGGAAAGAGAGAATAAAAGGAGAGCGACCAATGGAGATATAGAATGAGAGAGAGAGACATTGAAGCATGCAGAAATACCCAGATGAAGAGAGGTTGAGGGTGAGAACTGATATGACCATCTCTGTTTCGCACAGAGCAGAGAAACCAGTGGGGGGTTAACATGCCACGAGCAATGTAAGGAGTTCAGTGTTTTTTTTTTGTGCATGACCCATTTTATCTCAAAGTAGGAAATGTTTATTGGAGCACATCTGTGAAGATAGCAAGAGCAGCTTTAATGCCTTCCATCATTTTGTGTTTAATCCTTAATCAGTCTGAAGGTAGACTGTGTTTTAAAAGCTGAACTCACAAAACTGTTTTATTTTTATTTGAATAAAAGCATCCTAATCTGAAATTTATAGTGTCATTAGACAATGGATCAACAGGTCATCCCACACCCTAACAGTCATGTATTCTAGCTTAAATAATAAAATCCAAATCAGACAAGCAGTGCATTGAGCAGTTAAATATCTTGCTAAAATTATTAAATTACAGATTTTGTGTTTCACATTTAATTGTTTGGAACTGTTGGTCCTGCTATTTCCAAAATTTTTAATGAAGCTGAATTCCAAATATAAGAGGTAAACGCAACGTAAAAAATAAAATAAAGCAAAGGGACATTTTGTAGACTTCTTCCAAACGTAAAGAATTTTCATTTCTTCTCTGTTTTTTTATTCATCTTTTGGTTCCAAATTAAAGTATTTTTTTCTCATAAACATGCTATAATTTCTAGAAATGTATTCATCCCAAACAAAATCACAAAAAAGGACCAAAACAAATTCTGACCGAAGCATTTCCGACACAAATACTGGCTTAACAATACTTATGTTACCAGGTGTATTTGCAGATATTACACTGTGTATAATAATTGTCAGATAACATCCTAAAAACTCTACAATTCAGTAATAATCTTGCTCCATTACCTGACAAATACCCTTCAAAGTGACACACAAGCAAAGAGCAGATGTGACTGGAAGAAACCAGCAATTTAGTGGCTAATAGGTACAAAGGGTTTATTTTTGACCTTTCACACCATCTTAGTGAAGTCCTCATAAATGGAATTCATGGCACTTATTTTGTCAGGTCATAGCACCTGAAATAATTGTGCCCTCTGCGTCTCTCAGCTGTATTAGTTGAGTGTAATAGAGTATGAATCACACTCTCTTATAAGTGTCTGGATTAAGCACATATGGGATTTACACAGTCTTCTTCCATTATCTTGCAGCCTGCTGGGGTCCTCGTCCAGTTCCGTGTGTGTCCATTTCACATGTTTGTGATTGTGTCCAACTGTTTCATTGCTGGTGTGGATTTTTTGCATATTGGAAGCAAACGCATGCAGCTGGAAAGCATTTTGGTTCACATTTTCACTTACATGCCTCTTTTCTGAAAGAGCGGCACTAAAAAGCTCCATTGAACATCAAATTCAACAGTTGATGTTCTCTGCAGGTTATTCCATATCACACCAGGGGTCGAGCTTGGGGGTCTATTTCATGGCATTTCCAGTGCTGAGCTCTGAGATTGAAAATGAAAAACTTGCCAAGGACTCTTGTATTATCAGAATAGCAAAGGGGATAGTACTGAGATTCCTGAACTGTAATGCTCCTTTTTTTGGGTTGGTGATGTATTTATGTCTTTGTGCGTGCGCGCGTGTGTGTGCGCACGTGTGTGTGCGCACGTGTGTGTGTGTGTAAGTTCTTTGGGAGTTCTCTTTCTGATCATGGTGAGTTCAGATGCACATGGTGATGGGAGCATAGAGATTATGAATGTTTTCAAAAGTGCCACAGGCGATGTGAGAAGAGAACGCAGTCTCAGCTGCAAGCGCCTTTGAGCACATGAGATTTCAGATTAATTTTCTTTGCTGTCTGTTGGGAGGAAGAAGATGGGGGATTAGGCCAAGCTGCTCGAAAATACCATCCAAACTCACCAAGTTTCTGCATATTTTCTTCTGTAGCAAAAAGTTTCTTTGCTTTTGCAGTGTAGCAAACATGAACTATTTTTTGTCATAAAAATGAACATTTGATGTGTTATTGGCAGCTGTTAATAATTTCATGGGTGAAGTAGAAATTGTTGTTGCTGCATAAAAGTTCTACATTGCAATTGACTTTGTCAAAATGTAAGGATTTTTTCGAATAAAAACTGAAAATGCCTTAAAAAGCTGTTTCTGAACATGATACTGCACAAATGGATCCCCTTCAATATGCAGGAGGACAGAGGACACTTGTAAAAATAGACTCGGGTGTCTCACAATGACTTAGGGACTAAGACTAAGAACTAAAGACTTAAGACAAAAACTGTTCCAGCAAGCAATGTGTCATGAAATTAATTTTGAAATTATTGTTTGGGTCTTAGTGCTGAATTGATCTGCCACCCACCATGGAGTAGCATAAGACAGCTCACCTATATTTGATCAGTGCTTATTGAACATCGGTAAATTGAAAGAACTTGCTGTGGTTTTTCCCACATGCTCTCTGTTAAAGACCAAACTCACTCCTGCAAAAATAATAGGTCTTCCCAGGCCCAACCTCACTGTACTTAATAACAATGCCACAAGGCAAGGTCATTTCAATTGAACAGGAACTCCCACACCTACTTAATGAATCTCTAGCCACACTGCCCGCAGGATGTAGGTCCAGGACAATGGCTCATATGGAAGAAACCTGATTCATTACATAATTACATCCCTTGACAACAGACCACTTTAGAATAGGATCACAACTGTTTTATATATAACATTGGATGTATAGTGTCGTTTATTGCTGTTGTATTGTGCCTGTTGTGAATCGTTTATGTCAAGCATGCAGGAATGTGGAAAAAAAAAAAAAGATGTTCTTGGTGACAATTAATTTTAATTTACTGAGTTTACCATAAGATTCAGTCTTCTGTTGACTCTAAAGTACTGGGTGCATGTGTCATATTGTAAACTAAAAAAACATGCAACCCCTGTTAGTGCAGTATAGTGCCCCGTAAAGCATCAGTATAAGTATATTGTTTTTTCAAACACAAACTCACACAACTATCTACATTACAGCTCTTTGAGTGTGCCAGTTTTACGGCTGTTGTTGTTTAATGTCAGGGCTCAGACCCACCTCCAAGTCATTTCGTCGGATGAAAGAGATGCCTCTTGTCTCCCATCCTCTCAAAGGCACTGACTGTGGAGAGTTGTTTGAATTTCAAATAAGTCATTGTCCCAAAAGCAGCCAATTTTGTCCTTTCCATCACTCTCCACTGAGGAACTTAAGCTGGGCTTTGACAGACCGAGGGAGATGAGCACTGGGCAAAAGGGATTCTCTTTTTTATACGATTCAAAAGAGGCTAATATCTCGTTACAAATTGCTCTTTTGGTTTCATGTAATTCAGGACTTGATAATAGCTTTATTTCCTGGATGGAGAAATTTTCCAATGAGGCATAATTAGAATTTCTTTGATATTCTTATACTAGAAAGAGCCTATGTTTAATTACTTTTCAGGCTAAATTTACAGACTCATTTAGCAGACCCATCATGTTTGAGCACCAGCTGAGGTGTGACACTGAAATTACTTATTCAGCTTAGCTACAGTAATTTGCTGTCCATTTATTCACATGATTACTCTTTTAACACTGACATCTGTATTTTCATTTTCAGTCTGTCTTGTTCTTTTTTTCCCAGCCTTGGTTAGCTGTCCACCTCTCTATTCAAGAGACTGGCAGGGTTGTACCATCTTTGCTTGCTGTCTCCAGACACCAACCAAATATTTGTTGGAAATTAGTTCATATGTATTTACCATTTAAAGGGTTACATTTTGAAACAACTTATTTTGCCTTGACAAGTTGCAGATGTATGTACGTATGGATGGATGGATAAATGCACATACTTTCACACACTCGCATGTGTGATACACACAAAATGCTTAAAAAAGTGAAAAATGAAAATATTTCAAACATGCAATAATTATTGTGTGAAATAAAACAGCAGAAAGTGTCATACGAAACATTATTTTGAATAAAAATGACAAAAGTAGCACAAAAATACATTGATTTAAACACGGGCCCAAAAAGACTCACTCATGGAAGACTGTATAGTCAATATGTCATGCATCAGATTGTTAAGAAATATCAGTTACATTTACTATAGCACAATGACATGCTATGATTTATAATCACAAAGTGATTGTTTGTTATGACACAAACATAGCAAAACAGTGGAAAGAATAGTAATAAAAATATACCAGTAATTTGTGAAAATAGTTTATTCACACAATTTTACTTTCACTTTTTTTCTGAACATATTGAACTTTACTATGTGAGATATTGAAAATGAATGCATCCAAACAACTTTTTCAGTTTACTCACTCTGCAATGACAATGCAAGATCTGATCCAAAAGGTTTACTTTACAAAGGTTAATGTTACTTTAGGTTATTTATTTGAATCCTATGAAAATAATAGGTTCTCCTGTATAATAAAATTTATATTAAAAATAGCAATAATATGCTAATGATGTTGAAAGAAAATCTAAAATGCCCTCTGTGCTCCACTTACGGTCATCTCTGCCAGTTTGCAGTGCCATCTGCAGATTGATTGGATCTGTTTAAACATTAAGATTAGTGTTATGGGTGAACAGCTAAGGGCCAATTGCTTGATTTTTGGCCCCCTGAGCTGCTGAATATGAAACCATTCAAGTCCTTAGATGTCAAATATTCAGCTGTCTAAATCAATTTTCTGCCTGTTTATGGTTGTGTGAGCATGCGCATATATGTGTGTAGGTTTGTAAGTGCACATACATGTGTGCACATGGAATGTCAAGCATTCCAGCTTTCCACCATGAGTCCTTGAAAGCTTTGATGCATTCAGTGGATCCATGCCTGAGCAATTTAGAGGAAAGGCTTTAAAAGTTTTCCAAAGTAAATACCAAAATAAGGAAAAACTGGCAGACTTTTTTCTTATGAAGCAGATAACAGAAGTTTCTCCCGAAACATAATCTTAGCAGGGGCAATTTTTTTTACACCGCTGACTTTCTTTTCTCCTTCTTGGAATAGTGCCTTGGTGAAACATCCTTTCCTATCGGTTTGAGGATTGGTATGGGGTTCTCTCTGATAGAAAAACACTTGACTGTAAATCTCCTAAGATCCCCAACAAGACCCTTCTCTCCAAGACAAGGACCATAAAACATGAGTGGTGAAAAAAAAAAGAAAAATGAGACGAAATGTGGGCCTTAGTGGGATAAAGGAGAGGAATTAAAGATGCATTTTATGAGAGAGCTTGCAAAAGCTTTTATGACCTATAGAAGAAACTTTTTTTTGACCTTGAGATTGCTTCTGTGCCACTTCTCTTTGATCATTGTCTTTGGCTGAATGAAACATTCATTTTTTTTATAAAAAAATAAAATAAATTCCATTAGATCTTATTTGCGTTTTCATTTTGCTCATCCAAACAGACATTATAATTACTAAAAGAAAAGGTCTGTGAATGTGTCGCTTGTGTTTTACCTTGTAAATCAGAAAATCTGGTGTCAGAGCAGCTAAGAGTGAGAAAGAGGTTATGTTTTCAAATAAAGCAACAAATCCAGTTAGCACTGCGTGCATTAGTACAGCTACTTATCACTCACAGGAATCTTCCTTAGAGAAAAAGGAATACTTTCCTACTTTTAGACACTGTCTAAATCTGCCTCAATGGGAAGAGAGTACAGAGCTAAAAAGAAGCTTTTTGTGGAAGAATGTCTTCTGGTCAAAAATCAAACTTTTAGGAATATGTGCAAAAGCTTTGTGTGGCACGTCACCCCTTATATACTAACTCAACTGTGAAACATGCTGCTAACCACATCTTGGTGTGGTGTGATTTTTTTTCAGGAAACCTGTCAGATGGTTTGAACTAAATGCAGGGCAATCCTGATGAAAACAATTTTAGAGGCTACCGTCGTCTGTAAAGTGGTGCAGAGGTTTACCTTCCAGTTGAATAGTGATAAATATGCTTAATAGTGATAAATAGTGATAAATTGCAAGGCCCAATTGAAGTCCAGGCCTAAATTCGGTTTGGAATCTGGGCCAATTAGTGGAGATGATGGAAAATGCCCAAAATAATACAGTTGGTAGATGAAGTGGTAAACAGACTTACAGAGATAATTGCAACCCTGCTAATAAATCTAAACTATTTTCATTGGAAAAGATATGTGTAATTTTCCTTCCACTTAACATTTATCAAGCCCGAGCAGCAAAGCGCTGCGAAGGCCTATTGTAATCATTCTGTAAATTATTCTCATGCTTCCATTAAATGAATTGGCTTTTGGGAGGGGTTATCATATTCAAAAACTGACCAAACTTGACGGATGTGTCAAGACTGTGCAAAATGTATGTATTTTAAATTTGTTGCAAAAATTGCACAAGAATCATCTCAACAGCGCCATCTAGCAACTTTCAAAATACCCTCCGCATTGACCTTAGTTTATTGTAGAGACATGAAATTTGGTACACTTGTAGAGCTCCCCAAGACGCACAGTAAATTCAATGGGTGTCCTACAATACCCAATGGTCAAATGATGACGTCAGTTAGGCCACACACCCTGAGAACAGGAAGTGTCATGTTTTACTGTGAACAGTCGCAAACATGAAACTGTGTCCAGAGACAGAAGACAGTTTGGTGTGTTGTGGATTCCAATCCCAATTGGTTTTGATGGAGCTATTTAAGTTTAACACTGTATTGGGGCCAAATATGAGAAGTTAAAGGAGTATGAATTATTTTTGCAAGCCACCCATACCCACCCCCCTCCCAAATTTTCTTTATTTTATAGACATCTGGTCTCCTGCTGCAATCTTGAGCTGAAGAGAAAAAAAAATACTATTGAGTTGATGGGCAAAAGCTGTCACGTCAGTGACCTGCTTCTCACAAGGACTTAATGAAGTGGGGCTGGTGACGGTGTCCCACTGAACTCCACACGGCAGGGAGAGATTGATGAAAGAAAATCACCTCTGTCACAGGAAAAAAAATCTGTGCAAGCCAATTACCATATGGAGAATGGCACATTTTACATATCACACAGCTTGCTTTATCTCAGCAACTTACAACAGGTAATGGAGGTTGAGGAATGACTCAAGCTACAGAATGCATATGAAACTATTCAGTGAGGGTTGTTTCTGTTTGCTTTGGTCTCCTTCTATCTCTCCTACAAACACACACATACATACAGATGCAGACAAATTCAATGCTGAGATGGGTTGTTGACAAGGAAAAGAGAGTGTCTGCATCCAGACAGAGACAGCTGAATGTATATTTTGAAATTTGCACTTTTCTCATTATAAAACTGTGTCACTTGAATGAGCAAACACCTGCCAAGGTTCTGTCCTAATACACGCTGTCCCTAGATAGATGAAGGGACGGGGAGGAGAGACATGGGAGAAAGCTGGAAAGGAAAGGGCAGACGGGAAAAGAAAGAGAGATTATAAAAGAATGAAGGGAAGTGTGCAAATATGTTGGACAGAAAAGGAGTCCTGACTTCTTTTCTGTGGATTGTGGATGAATCCAAATCCACTTGCATTGTTGATGCATGTGTCATTCATGCCTGTACAAGCCAGATGTAGAAATGTAATTAACACCCAACACACACATGCTTAGAATAATTATCTAAATTTTAATTACTATGAAAAAAAAATATTTTGCACAATTGAAACCTATTACATGAAGATATGCTGTAAACTTGCTTCTTTATTTTACAGATCATCAAGAATTTTTAGACATTTTAAACCTGTCATGTTTTGTATTTGTTAAGATGATTTTATTGCTTACAGGCAGAGCAGATTGTAAGTCTCCACATACTACTTTGTGCTGGTGTATGCTCTCTCCATTGACCATGAGATTATTTAAAACAATGTGTGTCTACTTAAGTTGTAAAAAAAAACAATTACATTACAAAGTAATTGTTTTTATACATTTATTTAATTAAATCTCTTTTAAGATAAGAAATAATTCAATTAACAGATAAGCAAGTGCATAACATTTCTTTAAAATATTCTGAATTCCTGGATCTTCCTGAGTCAAAACCAACATTAGGGATATTACATGTACACAGAGAGAACAGACTGTTAATTACTATTCATGCTTTGTTTTAATTAACTTTTCAGCAATGATTGCGTCTTAATATCCTATACAACATGTTTGTATCATTACAGTTATCATCAGTCAGCCTGCCAGTTCACTGAACATGTTCCCTAGGAATAAAAATGTAGCTTCTAATTTAATGGGAACCAGCCATCTCTGACCTTCTCTCTTTGCAGCTTCCTTTAGTCTCAGTTTTTTCCCCTTTCAACATCGTGCCTCTGTTCTCACCCTCAGCAGATTTTTAAAAAGAGATAGCTGACACTTGCCCTCTCTGTTCTGTCCGATTCTGTTTGGGAAAAGAGCATCATGTGGCTTTGGTGTCGCGGTCGTTTACACGCTGCTATCTTGTCAGAGTTGGCTGCGTTCAGGGAAACTTTAACAGAGCCAGCAGTCATCAGCACTTGTAATTAGATGGAAAATCTTTTTGCATCCACAGGCTTTGGAAGAAAAGTGCAACCACTTTGGTAAACTTGTATCTGTCAGGTCTTGAGGTGCTTTGAGTTGGTACAGTTTATGCACTTAAATGTTTAATATCTCTTTCTTGTTCACACATACAAATACCAAGATCTATGTACTTTACAAGCAGCAGAATCTACAAAGGTGTATTGACCATTTTTTGGAGAGACAAATCAGACTTTGATGTTAACAAATGCATCTTTACTTTCTGTCCATCTTTGTAAGAGACAAAAGCTGAAGCTTATTGAGCAGAAAATATGGTTGTACATCCAGTAAATAATCTGTCAAATACAAATGTGCTGTTCTTTGATGTTGACAACAACACTATCCTTCATGAAAACACTGAAGACTGTTAGTGCTAATGGTTTGTAATGGATGGCAGACTGCTGCAGTTGCTGATGAATAGCAACCGATGCAATCTTCCTGGCTGCTCTGTCAATACCCAACCTTTCACTTTGCAGAGTGTGGAGCAGAGGTTATACTGCTAAGGCTCTGTTTGCTTTTACTTACAGTGTTCACATGAAAGCCCAATGTGCTAAAAGCATGTGAGTCTTCAGTTATTATTTTAATGTATATTTAAAGTCTTCAATCTTCACTGGCATATAGAAAACTGTCAACCCGCAAACCTAAGCAAACTATTAAAATAGCCAGCCTATCACCTATTTGTTAGTCTGACCCAATTTGGTTGAAATAACATCAGTTATAACAACAGAGTTTGTTGCCATTTGCCAATCTCTAACAAGGAAAATGGCATAAGGAATGTTTTACTGTGAGATGTTTGAGGGGTTTCTTGCATGTAAAGACTGTTTCAACTCATCCCACAGGATCTCACTTAGATCTGGATGTGGGGCTCGACTTGGCCCAGGCCTTCACATTTCTTATTCCTATTCAGCCAGTCCTTGGTGGATTTAATGGTATCGTTTTTCATTGTTATGATCCAAGGTCCACTTCTGCTCCAGCTTGATTTTTTTTATTACAGGTGGTCTATTTTGTTACTATTTTAATGTTGGACTCCTTAGTCTTTTTAACACTTTCAGTCTCATGGTCTTTGTCTACATTCAATTGGGAATTGAATGTTGTTTCACCCAGAAAGTAAATAATTTCTATTGTCACATCTTTTCTCTCAGAAAGATGTGGTTCTTCTTGAATTATTTCCTCATCCACTGTTGGTATTTTATGAACTTGAATCTTATTAAAAATTAAGTGGAAGAATTTAATGATATAGGAGGAGGAGGCCTTCTTGTCTTAAAGTCTTAGCTCATCATCCATTCATCAAAACAACACTAGAATAAGGCTAAAAGATGGTCAGTGATTATTAGAATGGTTTGATTGCTGTAATGCTAATAGTGTTTCCCACTGATTATTGAAGACATATTCTTCATTTTGTGTTAAATGGCAATGGTCCTCAAGTTCATAAGCCATTGTATTTTGAATTGGTCATGACATTTGGATGCTGGTGATGACTCATATAAGTTTATTGTATTATTCAATCATTACACTACATAGTGCAGTGTCACCCTAGCTTGTCAAGTCACAGAGTTTATGTTTGTATTTTCCAGTTTCAGTACACCAGCAGGACTGAATACTCTGTGTGTTACTCGGTTTCTGGATGTCTCATAAATTGCTTCTCTAAAAGAAGTGTTGAGGAGAGGCAAAGATGAAGGCAGGGTTGCATTGAGACAGCTAGTGAGCCAGTAAATGTATTTTCTGACATTTGGCTGCTCATAGTTCCTTGCCCAAAGCAAATAAGAAAACAGTTGAATTGAGGCATTGTTTAACTTACACAGGTTAGTGAAGCCGCTGGAGAAGACAGAATTAGGTCTTGGGGTGGGAGGAAGCAGAAAAAGTGCTACTCAAGCAGGATAGACAGAGCTTGTGACCAGAGTGAGCTTTAGAAGTCTTGTATTTTTGTACAGTATTTCGCAAGCATACAACATGGAACATATATACCACATATTTTCAAGATGGGCTTCTTCATTAAGAGAACTGACAGTGCATTTGACTAAAACTAACTCTGTGGTCTTGCTTTGATGACCGTGTGTATTCATTCGTGCACAGAAGCAGAAATGGACTGTCACAGGTGTAAAGCCTAAAGATACATCATGTGCTTACAGTATATCAACATGTCACGCCTGTTCAGAGTCGGTGTACGGCGTGTAGAGATAACCAGTGTTGCGAGGAACGAGAAGGGACAGAACAAATGCAGTAATAAATGAGAGTGAGCAGATGTCGTTTAGTCAGACTGATTCCAACTCTTTTGCCATTTACTGTAGGGGATAGGCCTGGATGCAACAAAGCAATTCTTAGCAACCCATGACTGACTGAGATGACATCAGCCTTTTTGCTATTTTTTCTCCATATTTGTTCACTTTGTGAATGCTGTTGTATGCATGTTACAAGAAAAATACCACTATAAAGCCTAATTCTTGCTCTTAACTGGGAGTGAATAAATAGAACAACTCTGTTTATGAGGGGATGGTCCAAGTTAGCTATGCCTCAAAATTAACTGTTCTCATTACAATGTTTTTTGGGGGGTTTTTGCACTTCCATTTGACGGCAGGGCCCCAAATTTAAAATAAAGTGTTCTTTTCTCATCTTTTCATAGTTGGCTTGTTTTGTCAAAAAGAATAACCTTTATGAACTTGTGAGCACAAGCAAATCTCTTTTGAAATAAGAGAGTGATTAGAGGAATATTGTGATGTGGTAAATGTGCAGAGGGCAGCAACAGTTCTCTGAGATTTCCATAATGAGACAGTCTATGTCTTCATCTTCAAGATGCCTTTTGCTTTTTATCCTGCTAATGACACATAAAAGCTTTAATTTAAACAGTAAACGTGCATCTACTTTTCAGAAATTGTCTGCAGATTATTGGTCTTGGACGAAAATTCACCCGCTTGTGCTATTGATGCTACTCAATATGGTATAATGCTGCAAATAAGAATCACTTCTGTTTTAAAACAAACCTTCTGGTTATATTGGGGATTTTATTCTCACACAAAATCAAAGTCAAAGTTTTTATTGCTTTTCTAACCATGCCACGTCTTATTGTGACAGCCATGTGTAATATGAAAATAAGATAAAAAGGGATTTGATAAATGAAATGAAGCAACTATATTCCAAAAAAACCCAAAAAATGATATTGTTATGTTTTCAAAATGGTCTTACGCATTGGTATTAACATTTTTGTGTTTTATCAGTTGGACCTCAGGAAGACTAATAACCAGTTTGGTGGAAACTAATGGAGATCCTAATAAATAAACAAATGTTGACTAATGAGATGTCTACTTAGGAATTTTCACACGTATGCATAGATTTGTTCTCAGCATATACTGTCAGTGTATCAGTCACACGCACGCACACACCTACACACACAGACTGACATGCAAATAAACTTCAAAATCAAACCTTCTGTGGTGCTTAAATTAAATTAATTCTGTGGAAATTCTTTGTTCATGTAAAAGCAATCCATGAATGGATCCTCTCTACAGCAAGGGTCATAGAAACAATGAACAGAAATTGTTCATGCAATTGACAAATTCAAGGGGTCTTTTTTGAATGCACTAACTTGTATTTTTGTGTTTTGGTTTTATAGCTTGGAATGTATCTTTTAGAGGAAAGTGACAAATCCTGCCAATTTTCAAGGTGTCACTACTTTCTGAAATTGTAGTGCCTGTTCCAACTGAATCACTATATACAAATTGAAAGGACAAGCTTGGAGACTGTTGAATGCTGATCAACCAGCAAATCTTTTTCAACTCTCATATCTTATCAAATTCTTGTTGCGCTTTTCTCTCCATTCCTCTTATTGCAGTATTGATTTTCATCACGTTATTTTTCTGTTTGGAAAGATTACATTTTCAAAACGTTACCTGTGGTTTTCAGCAGAGAAACTGGTTCCACCGTAGTTTACTGTGGAGGTTTTGAAATGCTTTTCTTTTCAGATTTAACAGAAAGGTGCTTTTAAGGTCTTATTGTTGTGTAAGAAAAATCATAAACACAATTCGAAATTTCTTTAGAACACATAAAGCACATTGCTCTCTTTCAGAAATCTTGATTTGTTTGATTGACACTTAAATGTTTCAAATAACTCTTTAACAATTAGAACCAATCAGACCAAAATCATCATATTCTCTTGTACATTTCTAGTCTTAAGTTTTAAACAAGTAGGGTTAAAATCAAGAGGTTCATTTGGTTGCAAGAAAACCACTTCACCATAAACAGCTTCTTTGTACAAGTGTGAATTAGTAACAGAGCTGTTAGAATGACAAACTTGCCATATAAGTGATATAAAAACAGGGTTTTTATGTACTCGAATAGCAAGGTTTGTTTTTCATCAAATATTATGAATGTACTAAATTCATAATGTTCTGTCAAGACATGTGTATTTTATGTCTGTCTTCCCAAGTGCATATTCATTCAGCTTCTACTATTTCCTCCCTGTTCGTGTCTATAAATGCAGCTTTAAGAGACAACCGGATTGAGCTTGTGCGCGCCACATCGTCAGAGTTGACCATCAGCATCAGCGACGTCACACTGGGTGACGAGGGCCTTTACACCTGCTCTCTCTTCACCATGCCAGTCAGAACAGCCAAAGCTTACCTCACCGTCTTAGGTAAGAGCATTTTATGCAAATTGCTGCATGATGTCTTTGTCTTTCTTTGTAGAAAATGTTTCCACTAATGCCTTTGTTTTGATTGAATATGATTAAAACTGCATGTTGCTTTTGCCTGCAGCTGGACACAAAAAACAAAACAAAACAAAAAAAAAAACAGACTGTTAATACCACTCCCCTCTTTCAGACATGTTTGTGTTGTGATCATCACTTTACACAAACATTGCTTCATTTCCTGCCTCTGGGCTTATTATCTTTCCAATTAGTTTTTTGCTAATGTTAATAGATGTGCTCATGCACTCCAGGACCATTAGCTAGCTCTCTGTGTTAACAAGCGTTCTCAAAATTAGAGACATTAAAGGCGACCGCTCAATAAGGATGTGGGGGAAATTATTTTTGCAAAGCTGAACAATACTTAATGTAGCACGCCAGGAAACAAAGACGCCGATTTAATAATTATACAAAATGATCTGGGAATGGCCTGGTTTTATCAGCTGCTACTTCAAGATACTCAGTGCTGGCAATGAACACAAGTAAAATGATTTGGAGGAAATACTCAAACGGCTTCATACTCAAATCTGTTGGACTACACATACAAATATGTGTTGTTGTTTTTTTGTTAGAAGAAGGAAACAATTACTTGTGTAACAATGACACAGCTGAGAGCAGTGGAATAATCAACCACTAAAACTGCTGTATCATCAGATTCATACTTAGAGGAAAATTTACATCTCACTCAACATCACAAACATGATTATGTGGTAGTTCATAAAGAAAATCTTGATATTTGAAGTATTTTGGATATATGCACAGAAATCCATTGGAAATAGTTCTTTCTCCACGTTTACAGCTATGTGTAGAATAAACTGTGGTTCACCCATTTTCAGGTTTGAATAATTCCTGTGATGGTTTGATGTAAAAAAAAAAAAAAAAACATCAACAAAAAAACTCCAAAAACATTGCTCCAAAATAATCAGGTACCAGATTGTGAATTACTGGGAAGAAAATGGACAGGAAAGTAGCTGATGCCTACTTCAAAACTTTCAAAGAGAACTATTTATCAAAAATCATGATTAGAAAATTACACTAAAGCCTGGCTCATTCAAAACACATTTATAAAAATGGAACCTGGCTGAAAAAAACAATTCACTTCTGATGTTATGAAAAAGACAAACCAACAGTTAGTTTCATATGACCTTATGATTAAATTGTATTTAATACAGTTGCAGACTTAAATTTTAGTCCGTGAAAACGAAATTTTTAAAAACTAGAGTGCCTTGGAAAAGTGCTTATGAATACATCTTCACATTTGAAGGCATAATGTCCAAATGTCTTATCTTCAATGGCTTTAACTTGTTTTACACAAAATGAACATCAGATGAATATTGTCTCTCATCTGCTCCTATTCAGTGAGAGAGAAAAAAAACTATCAGTCAAGCTACAGTAACGTATCCTCAAAAGTAGGCAACATAACTTACATAGAATACTGAACACTGCAGCTTTTGTTGACATGTATTCAGCTTTTACCCATTTGCAAACAGTAGCCATCAGGTTCATTTAGCTGTGCTAATAAATTAGCACAGTTAAATGTGGAGGTGGTTAGACAAACAAGGCAACAGTCAGTCAATGGCATTGACTGACAGACCTTGCAGTCACTCGGCCCAAGGCAAACCTATTGCTCACTGACAACAGAAGGGCAGACACAAGTCACTTAAAACACTCATTACAGGACAGGCCAGTAATTAGCATTTTCTGTACAAGCCTGTGGCCTCTTACCTGATCATGAGCTTTTGATTATCCACATGTACACACATGCAAACTACAACAAGCTTTTCAACTTAACTTCACATGGTGATAGCATGTCAATTAAAAAGTCTTACTGCTACAGTTAGTGTAAAGGAGTGTAGCTATGTGAATGTTTTCAAAACACTACTTAATTTTTAAAATAATTTATTTAATTGATTCTCTCTATCCAAACTTACTGTTTTTGAGCTATTTTGCAAAGATCAGGAAAACATTTTGATCTCTAAATGTGCAAAGCTCATGCAGACATACCCCGAAAGATATACTGCTGTCGTTTTTGGTTTTGTAAAATAAAAATTAAAATCATTTATAATTTTCCTTTCACTTACCAATTATGTGAAGGTTTGTGTTGGTTAATCACATATAAACTCAAAAAATACACAAATTTTTAGAGTGAAAAAGAGGTGTGTATATTTTTGTAAGTATACTTTTCTTCATTAAGTTAAAGCAGGATTACATCAAACAAAAAAATACAGTAAGCAATAAGCTATACAGAGAGATGTCAGTATTTTTTTGTAAACAAATAATAAGCAAAACCGCTTTACTGTATGCCAAATGTGCCTGATGTGTCCTGGAACTGTTTGGTGAAGCTCTGGAGTGTGCTCCTTAATCTCTCTGCATGTGGGTAAGCTACTGAAAAACATTCCATGCAGCCATAATAGAATTATTGCTGCATAATGACAGACTGTGGTGCCTGAACTATTTCTATTGCTGTGATTTCCATTTCATCATCCAGGTGTGCCAGAAAAGCCAGAGATCAACGGCCTGACAAAGCCAGCCATGGAGGGGGACCACATCACTCTGACCTGCATCACTCAGGGAAGCAAGCCCGCTGCCGACCTCCGCTGGTTCAGGAATGAGAAGGAAGTCAAAGGTACCTCATGTCTGCATTTGTATTTAAATGCATCACGTCTATTGCTGCACAGATGCTGAATGATAACAGCCCAACTGGATAATTGGTTGTATTTCTTCAGCAACAACACTAATAATAAATTAGTGTTTACTCATTTCAATATTTGTAGTATTACCAAGAGTAACCTAACTTTATGTAATTTATTGTTACACAGAGTGAAATACTCCAAGCAATTTCTTCTGATTATTTTGATTAAAATGTCTTACGGCTAGTGAAAAACACAAATGTAATTTCTCCAGAAGTTAAAGCATTATTGAAGACTTCTAAAAACAGAACTGAAATGTTGGTCTATTAAAAAGTATGTACGTCTTTGTGTTTGACCTTGGAGCACTGACTTAACCTTGGAATTCTTCAAAGGACATTGTTTCTCAGTTCTCTAGAGAGTTGCTCTCCGGGTTGCTTTCTTGTCTTTCCTTCCACTCAACCTTCCAAATTAAAATTCTCAGTCACTAGCTTCTTCAGCAACGACCTTCTGTATCTTTTCATTCTTGTGTGTCTTGCTGTATGTACTGGTCTACTGATCAACATTTTATTGGTCCCATAAAATATTGTTTATAGTTGTGCTTCTTGATTGACCTACTTAAATAAATTAGCTTTTCAGTAATATTTAATTTACTGAGATGTTCCAGTACGTTCATATGTAACTTCACAAGGAGAAATTTCTCCTATCAGTTTCTTTTTAATTTTTTCTATGGATTTTATAGTGATATGTGGTTTCACAAATCTGCTTAATATAAATTGTGGATAATTATTTAAAAACTTGCAAATAGCAGGCGTTCAAAAAAGTATTAAAAGTAGTGGGAGCTTGTGCTTGATGGAACATGTTTTGTATTGTATTTTTGGTTTGAATAATGCACACAGCAATAGTCTTTCCCAACCCCCCATCAAATCATTTTCTGAAACAAAATTGATGTACCAGTGGACCAAGAGAAGCAACTTTATTGTCCGTCAAATTTATGGGTTTACCAGGAACAAATAGAACATTGGCATATGAAAACGAAAAATACGATTAATTGTGTTAAAATCTTTTACACATTAAAATGTTTTTAATTAATTAATCAAAGTTAACGCATTAAAGTCCTGGCACCGGTTAAAAGTTATTATATTACTCTCTTAATAAACTCTTAAGTCCTTAGGAAGATTATTAAAATAAGAACCATTACTAGTTTAATTGGAAAGGAGACATGAGCAGCACAGAGAAAATCTTTGCCTACATAATCAGGATGAACTCTAATTCGGAATATATGAATCAAAGAGAATATGTACAAAAGTGAGAATATATGAAACCCCAACAGAATACATAAATTAAATTGCACTCTGACAGAAGAATACCATTCTGCAATAACATTATGCCTCTTTACTGTAGAAAATTCATGAATCTTGCAAACAAATGGAAGTTCACTACCTACTTGCAACAACTTCTGCTCTGGAAGTTTGAATGATGATGTGAGTTTTGCTTTCCACAAAAGGCCTGTTGGGTGCTGCCAAAATTATTCATCTCTGCTGCTCAACTGGAGAGTAGCTCAGCTCTGCACCAAGCTGAGTGCATAGCAGCCATGCAGTCTGGTAGAGTTAAAATTACTTTTATAGCACTATGTGATGACACCATGAAGATACCTTGATGCATCCGATCAGAGGAATCCAGCTCATGCAAACATTTTGTGGACTTGGATTATATGTGCACTCAAGTTCTGACGGTGGTTGTTTTTGTGAGTTTTGATGTCAGTCTCACTAACACGCCAGATAGACATCAGTTTGCTCTTTACTCAGTCAGTGGAAGTAAAAGTAGTCCTCTCATAAGCCTAAACTCTCCAAACTTTAAGAATATTATTAAACTCTACACTCTCAGCTACTACTCAACTCTTTTTCCTCCTCATCCTCTTCTGTGAAAGTTACTGAATTCTCCTCTGACAGATTGACAGTTGCATCCTGCATTCAAATTCTGCAAATGAAAATAAGAACAACTTTTTGGATATCTTTTTCGTCACCCAACAACCAGCACTAAGTTTGGAGATGAATTGTGTCTGTGAAGCTTTGTGAATTACCTTCCCTTTAGAGGCAACATAGACAACTCTATCCATTTATTGACCAGTTGCAAATACAGTGGATGATCTATTCAAGAATATACTTTGTGATTGATAAGCAATGCAGTCATATGTCAAATTACACTTTACATTATAATTTATTACTGCCATTATGTAACAGCTGGAACAGAATTTCTAATCTTGTTTTTCATTCATATTAGTTATTTATCTTGGAGCAGATTCAGCTTTACCTCTGACCTAAGATCACTGCACTAGCTTCATCCTTTGGTTCTCCTGCATTATTTAATGAGTTGATATCATCCTCATTTATATCTAGGAAACCAACAAGTCATGAAATTCTGACATTTATGTTAAACACAATCTGCTTTTCAAACTAAAGTGACATTTTAGGGTCAAGCAATATGTTGTGGGAAAAGTAACTGCAGACAGACTTTGCAACTGTCTTAGTGCTGTTATTATATTGTATTAAAACAATATAGTAACAATGCCTTATAAACATGCCTCTGGTCAAGTTTGTGTAATTATTCAGCACAATCCTGCTTTGGCTACTGCCAACTGTACTTTTGTGTTTGCTTTCTTCATTCTACTTTTTAAAATATTTCTCAACTTAATGTAAGAATGTTAAAATAGCTGTTGTTAGCGTCTATCCAAAATACGCCTGAAAAGAAAAAAAGTTGTTAAGGTAACAATGTGAGCTATGCCTTTTAACATGATCAGTCATTAGTCGTGCAACTTTTTGAATAAAACAGTAGAAAGGTGTCTGTGATATATTTGGTAGATCGGGGCATAAAATGATTAGATTAAGCTTTTCAGAAAAAATTAAACAGATGCTTCACTGAATCAGCTGAAACCTACAGATGGAAGAGACGTACAGATCATCAGCACAATTGCAGAATCTCTATAAATGTTATTTGGTTGTACAAGAAAGTATGTTTCATATTAAATTATAAAATGTAAATCTCTTTTATTTTTTGTAAATCAATACAAATTTGAAAATGTAAATTTAAACAACCCTTTAAATGACTTGATTGCATGAATAGATGTCAAAATCGTTGCTTAACCCACCGGATCACTGCCACTCAGTAATGAGAATAACAAGCAGCCAGGTGCTGCACAGCCTAAATCTCAATTAACTGTTGTACAATCTGCTTTATAAAAAGGATTTCAAATGCAGAGCTCAAACACTTCACAAATATGTTGTTTATTTTTACTTTTCTCATACAAGGGATTATTGAACCAGAAAACCTTCTTTTTCTTTTTCCCAAAGCGTGGATAATTTTCTTTTTGATAAATTAGCATGTTTATTTTTTCTGCTTTCATAGACAGTGTTAACACTTAGATCTGACACAAAATTGCCCCTCTAACCAATTCAATTTTGCTTTTATCTTAGTATTTTTGGAATCTTTCCCTTATTTGCATGACTTTGGCATATTATTTTACCTCGTGAGTGAAAAGAAAATGGGTTGCTAGTGCTTCATATTCTCCTTATCCTGTGCACTTATGTAAAAGACCATTAGATATTCCAGTAATTAAAGAGGACACAACAATATATCACCTAATTAAAGATATGATAAATGTGAGGTGTTTTATCCTTTTTCAGTTGAACTAATTACTATATATTTGCAACATATTGCAAGAGTTCATTCTCTACTTTGTTATACCTCGTGTTTCCCATCTGAAGAACAAGCATATACAAACAATACAAAGTACACTAATTAGCAGCGTGACCACTTTTCTTAACAGGCTTATTTAGTCTCCAAGGGTGAATAATGCTTCTCCCAGTAGCCCACTTCTGAGGAAAGAGCTCTCAGTACAGAAAAATATAAGCTAGTTGGGATTTGACTCATTTTTAAATGAATTAATTTACCATCAGAAGTTTACAATTTGTTCCAGATATTTGTAGTTAAGGTGATCTCTAGAGGATGTGCAATTTTATTGATACATTAGTAGTTACTCCTCAGGTGATTATATTGGAAGTGTTGTGTGTTGTTAGTCACAACAAAGCGGTTCTCCCTTTATTCAGAAAGGACAACATGTATATATACTGCACACTCCATGTTCCTTGTAGTCTCAAGAGTGATTAAAAATCAATTTCTAAGGCAGACTGTTTTTCTATAGAACTGGACATTATAACAAGTGAGCGGTCCCAGCCTGTGTATTTCCACCATTTTGAGGCCAGGAACTCTTCAAGTGGTACCACTAGCTTACCACCTCTTAATTATATTGCTGGGAATGCTTGCTATTTGCAAGTGATCGACTTGCCAGAAATCAGACAGGACAGACATGATGGGCAGCCTTGACCTCCAGGGTCTTAGAAAAGGACTTGTTGATGGAATTGACACAAAGAGATCAGCTCTATGACAGTCACTGAAGTCTCACTGAAGAGAGAGCAGGATGGCTTTTGTCTATGAAGAAATAATCAGCAACTGATTGAGTATCATGTACTTTATTTAAATACGTGGCATGATTGTAGCTGTAGAGTAGATGTTTGGCAATATCTTAACTGGTATTCTTGTCTTAATAATAATAATAATAATATTCACTCTCAATAAGCAACATACCCCTAATAATTAATTATTAGTATCCAAATCTAATTGATAAATAAACAGTTAATCATTTAGCTCAATCACTTGTTCCACACTTCTCTCTCACAAACAGTCTGCTGGTGTTTATGGCAACTAAATATGTCTTAAAAACATCAGAAGGAAAACTCCATATGAAAGTTTTCTAGCTGTTCTCTCTGTGTTAATTTCCATTATAACACTATATTTTGTTTCTCTTTCTACTGCTACAAAATAGTTCTTGAAAGTTGTAACGTGTCCTTTAAAAAATAGGGACTGAACCAGCATAATTTTTTTCACTTGTCATTAAAATAAAATACAATGCTGTCATATTCTAATTAAATAGCTTGTTAAAGAATTCAGTTCTAATAATAGCATACTGTACCCTTAAATTTAGCTGATTAAGTAATGTGAATCGGTTGCGTTAAAAAATTAAATTAGACAAATGTGTAGTTGGAGACTAAGCCATTGTAACATAGATGAAAAATATAAATTTAAATCTTTTCACATGTATAAAATCATGCAGGTTGCGATGTTGTTCTATTTTCAAAGAAGTTCCTGCTGCAGGTGCTTGCAAAACTGACCATTTACAATCTAATCTGAAACAAATGTCAGCGTAAGATGGTTGCTAGATCTGCTGTTGAAGTCATTGCTGTCAGTGTTTGGCCCTTCATTAATTCACTGAAAAGACATCTGCCGGTAGCTCCCATTACACCTTTTGTACTCTGGCCTCAGTCCAGACAGCTCAGTCTAGTATCAGGCATTAAGGGTTTCCCAGGATCCAGATAAGCAAGGAGATTAGATGAAATCGATACTGTTCTTCCACACACTTTTAAGTAGATATCAGTGTTATCGCTCATTTTAATTACATGGTAGATTATAATTGAATCTCTTATCAGTTATTCAGAGTCGTGTAGGGCAACCTATCTCTAAAAGGAAAAACAACATTCTGATTAAAAACAACATACATTTAATCAAGCATCTTACTTCATATTTTCTAAATATGAAGTAAGATGCTTAAATTTAACACAACAAAGACTTCCTTCAAAATCTAAATAATTATTTTGGAGACTAAAGAATTTACTTTTTGAAAAATTTATATTTAACCATTGAGGTTCATCTACCAGATGCTCATTCACTCCATGCTGATTTTTCAGCTCATTGACTCTCAAGATTCAATTTATTAATATTAAAACACTGTTTTCTATATATCAAACTGTGATGTTTGATATTTTTCTGATGAATTAAGCTTCATATATCAGAGTAAATTATGACCTTTGGTTAGACTCAAGTACATTGTCTAAATAGTCCATTTGAAATGAAATTTCTGTTTACAGTTAGTTTTAGAACAGATGGGCATTTTATGTCCCTGGGCCACATCTGGCCTTTTAGATGTCCATTAGTTCATGCATAAAGTGTTAATTCCACACTCAAACCTAAATTGGGTTTTAAAAAATAACCTTTCTTTTAAGGGTGAATGTTTGTGTTTCTCAGTTTGGGATGCTACATTACCATTCTTGAATGTACGCCTCTGCTACCTCAAGTTAAAAAAAGAGTTCTAATCACTAATTTTTCTGACTTACAGAAACATATTGAAGTGAGAATAGCATTTCTTCAAAATAACAAGTAGATGTACAAAGTACGGTGCAGCAAAATTAATCCTAGTTGTACATTGTTTTCAAAAAATCTAATTCAATAAATGTAACCAGTTTAAAAATATACCAGGGTGAATTGCTAATATCACTCAGCCCTACTTTTTAGCATTTATTGATGAAAGTCAAAGGTAAAATGTTTCTGTTTGTGGAGAACAGATTGGTGTTTCAAGGGATAAACATTGTTAGATTAACATAGAAAAAGACAGTTACTGTTTTTTACAGCAACATTAATAGAAAGTTCAGTTGGCAGTAGGGTATATCAGAGTTTATAGTTCAGTTGCAATAACTACTCTTACCAACAACTGATAAAAAAACAATATAAATATATATTTCAAATTTATTGTTGAATATATCTCAGCCAGTGACGCCCTCCAACAACAGCAACTTGCTCAGGCCGGCTTTTGGGAATTGCAATTGCTCACCTGTAGTATTGAGTATTGTTCAGATTACCATTCATCTAAAAATAGCAAAGGACTAAATATGAAAGTTAAACAATAAAAAGCAGTCAGAGCTCAAAGAAAATAATCTGAAAAGCTTGAAGAACTAATAACCAGCATCAGTTTAAAAGACACTTTAAAGCAAAGTATCAGTCTGGAGTAGTTCAAAAATACAGTTCTTGCAAATCTTTGTCATTGTTCTCTATTCATTCACCCCAAAAACTGAAGTGTGTACAAGACAAAAAAAAAAGGCTTTTCATTTCTGTGGTGAAAAATGCATTGATCTCATGAATAATACCATGTCTTTTCAGACAAGTTTTAAATTAGCATCTCATTGTTATGTGTGATACATTTATCAGACATGCTCAGGACCTGTTTACTTCAGCAAAACAAAACAAAAAATCTTTTCTCAGGACTATGATTGACAGACACATTTGCACATAATGTTCATCTTTGTCAAACCAAAATTACCTTCCTGTTACTATCTTACTCCTAGAAATGGGAAGGTGGGGATTATAGTGAGCTTGTTGCAAACCTCATATCACCCTCCTACTAAAAGAACAGAAACAAGTAAACCTGAATTTCTGCACATGTTGCTGTTCAATGTATGTATGCATACATGCTTGTGTGGGAATACATGGGTTGCCCTTGAAGTGTTCATCATCTTGACAGGATCAGTGTGTGTACAATGTGAAAACCCATCTGATTGTGGGGCAACCATGCCGGGAATAAATGACAATTGTGACATATTGGTGTGGGATCTGGGGGAATAGGGAAGATTATATTACCGGCAGAACCACTGAAGCAGTCCATCACCCATTCAGCATGCAGTTAGCAGACATCCTATGCTAAGTGCGTGTGTGTGTGTGTGTGTGCATGTTTGCTTGCCTTTTTCAGTGTCTGCGTGAGCAAAACAGACAGATGGAGCAGACAGCCTGGATGTAAGGACATAAGCTCGCATGTGTGTGTGTGAAACCGAATTCAATATTCCTATTTCTCATTCTCTTTGTCCCTCAGATCCCCTCAGTCCCCACCCAGTAATGATATATTTCTATCTCAGTTACACACCACAACCCAGAGAGACCTCCTCCAATATCACCACATGTAGGAGTTGTTTACACACCACTGAACTGGGGGAGCCACGTGGAGACCAAAAAAGACAGAGATGAAATGAATATTTATTTCAAATAAGGGAGAGGATCTAGCTATCTGACTAGTATTATCATACTCTCTGACCAAAACTGTAGAGGTTATTACTTCATCATGTTGCCCTGTAAATCTATTCCAAAGAGACTTGGAGGGAAAAACATGGATTTGATTCAAATTCACTTGCGGTCACATCTTTACACTGTCAAACTTTTTAGTCAAGGACAGGGAACTATTACCGCTGACATACCTCGCTCTATTTTAGGTCGTTGTCTGCTGGCTTTTCAATCTGCTATCACTCAAGTCTGCCTGAAGAAGTCACACGGTGGCTGAGCAAGCTTTTGAAATAGTGCTGCGTATTTCTTCATTTATGGGTAATTGCCCTGGACAGCTATGGCTAAGAGCAGTATAAAGAGGCCATCATTATTCTAAAACTCACCACAGAACGACCAAATGAGGAAAGTGTAAAGGAGAAAGCTCAAGCTCCTGGAGTGTCTGTAGAAAAAAGTGGTTGATAATATGAGTGACATTGTGAAAACTAAAAATAAGAATCAGGTTTGGGAATTTAAAGAAGTTTTCTAGTTAAAAGTGAAATACAGCCAGTTTGGCAGTATTTGACAACCTTGCTTGAACACTATTTAAAAAAGTCTGCGTTGGGATTACATTTATACTACCCGGCTCCCTGGGTCGTAACAGATCAATGACCATTAAAGATGTAATTTCAAGATGCCTCCTGCAAGTCACAGTGGCATGAATAAAACATACCGTCACAAAAATACATGTTCACCCTTTCTATCCTGTTACATGTGTACCACAAATAACCATGCACAGCTGATCAATATGAGAGTTAGTGAAATTTGTTGGGCCTATTTTGATGTTAAGTGGATTCAGCTGTTTGTGAGAGTATTTTCACCCAAGAAACTTTTTCACATTTTGCATGTTACAACCATAAACTTGGATGTGTGAAGTTTGTTTGCGAGATTACATGAGAGAATAAAGCAAAATAGTGCATTCTGACATAAGAAAGAATAAGATATGTGAGTTTGAAAATATTTCACCAAAAAACACCAGGAGTGTGATAAATTTGCATTCTACAGTGGGATGATTTAGATCAAAAATTCAGTCCTCGAGATTTTCTATTCTGCAACTTTTAGGTGCATCTCTGTTTTCACACATCTGAATCAAACAAATCACTCACTACAAGGCCTCTGCAGAGATTAAAGATTCTGATGAGCCATTTGATTCCACTGTGTTAGAGAAGAGAGCAATCTACAAGTTGTAGAATAGTTGATCTGGAGGACTTGAGCACCCCTGATTTAGATCAAAGCATATTCATGTCTAAGAATGGCCTGGTCAAAGCTAAAAGCCCAATTCAGTTGATATTCTGTGGTAAAACTTGAAAATTGATATTCTAAAACATTTTCCATCTTATCTGTAAAAGCCTGTGCCATTTTGCAAAAATCAATAAGCAAACATTTAATCTCTTGATAAATAAGTCATACAGACATATCCCAAAAGATGTTTCTGTTTGAGAAAAGTCATCCTAGCATTATGCTGCTATCATGATACACAGTGACTAGAGGTTTTATATATGGATTGTGCAAAACTAAGAATACTTCTTAAGGCTCTATTTCAACGGTGGCTTTCTTGACCAAGTTTTGTAGGATGTTGATTGCATTTTTATTTAGGAGTTTTAGACTAAATGGGGCTGAATACAAATGCATAGCACTCTTTTGAGTAAATTATGCAGATTTCTTTCAACTTAGAAGTCCTTAATTACTTTCTGTTCTACTGTTAGATAATATCCCAATTAAATTCTTCAAAGTCATAAAGATTAATGTGAAAAATATATTATAGTCAGATCTAAAAATAATAAACAAGAACATCAAAGGCATCCTAAGTTTTTTTTATTGTGTTAATTGCATGTAACTTTGAGTAAATAGGACCTCTTAAAAGTATTTCTGATTCATCTCTTTTTCTGTCACCATAAAGTGTGAACAGGTTAACTGACATAGCCTTGACTACAGAAGTAGATGGAGGTAAGACTCCAACAGCCCACTGTCTATGCGCATTACGGGAAACATTGTGGAGGTGGGCCACCTGTCTCCATTTTAAATGCCAACGCGCCAAGACCGACCTGCCCTCTCCTTTTGGAGTGGAAAGTCATCCTCATGAATCCACAGCCGATACGTCTTAGCTGTGAATGCTTGGGGAGTGTCATGTCAGCGAGGACATTATGACACAGGGCTGGTAGGCACTGATAAAGACTCTCCTAACATCCAACAGCACTCACTGCTCTTAGTCATCTCTTAGAAAAGCACACTCTCTGAACTGCTATAAAACGGTGATGGATTTACAACAGTATTCATTTACTTTCACTCCGAATAATCTCAAATTACATGCACATCTACCACAAACTCCAGTTTAGCTAAATAGTGCAATAGCACAGTAAAAATCCATGATAGGGCCCTTTCATTAGAAAATGAATGTAATGGTTTCAAAAACAATTATTGTCAAATTAAAAAGAATTATGCTCCATATCTTCTTGACTGCCATGGAGGTGTAATCCCAGCAGTCACAATCTGGACAGATTAATGGTTCATTCCAGTCCAAAACTTCCTTAAACTAGCATAGTCAGTTTATTAAAATCCATGCATACAGTACATACAATGTCTCATTGAAATAAATGTAATTAAAGAAATTTTAACACTTATATAATTCCTACTATTTCCAAGTTAAGTAAGCAATAAAATCCCCCTGAATTTTAGCTAAATTCAAACCTAATCCAGGAATACGATTTGGTGCAGAATTCAGAAACATTTTCAATCCAAATAGACATTTTTGCTCTCACACTAATTATTTGATTCATAATTCTATTAAAGAGAGATTTTTTTTTAAACGGCTGAGCATTTGTTTTTTTTATCAAAACAACCTATTTCTGTTATTCTTATGTTTCCTGCTTTTCAGATGATTCATGACTTGTGAGACATGAGAGTTTAAAGTTTATCTCTGAGAATCTGAATTTATTGTCATCACAATATCAGTATGTCAAATATATTAAAATAGCAAAATAGGAAGAATTGCTTAAACTGCAACATAAATGTTACTTATAAATTATCAATATGGCTTTAAGTTCTGCATATAAATAATACATTTGGATGCTTAGATTCTCTCTACCCTAAATGCCAATTACTTATTTAAGGTTAAATATTTCTTATTTAAACTTTTGAGTCAGCCATGATTATGACTGTTTGCTGCCTTAAAGTGACTTATGAAAAATATGAGGTGGCAAGGAGGGTAAATGTTACTATACTGATGTTATACATGAGTTGGCAAGTAGGTGCAAAGAGGGGTAAGATTTCACTATTAGAATGTAGTCAGATAAATTATGTAATCAAGTGGTTCAATAATTTTAGTTTTATTAACACTTATTACTTTCTCATCTTCACGTATCTTTCTTGCTAAAAGACTTATTTAAGGCAATTGATGGCCCCAAAGGAGTCACAAACAGTTATTAGGTTTAGGGAGAAATTACATTTCCTCTAATAAGTCAAAACATTATTTAAAAGCTGCAATTTTTTTATTGACTTTGGTTATCTTTGACTGACAGTAAAAATGTGTCTAATCTGTAAAAAAAAAAAAAAAAGGTAGGTATTTCTTTGTATTGGTTTTGCTTGAGCTAATGATAGCTGCGATGCAGTAAAGGGTATGTTGAGTCAGCCTTCAGACCCCTGCTGCCAGGATTAGTCAGCACGGTCGTTTGTTGCCAATGATTTTTTCCCCCTCCCTGGGAGACCTCCACGGTCTCTGTTGTTTTGTTGCTCCCCTCCAGACCATTTCCTATTCTTGGATTGTCCTTCTCTCCTGTGAAATGGAATAAAAGGGTCATATTCTCTCATTTTACGCTTGTCATTTCCATTCCTAATCCTCCAAGGTTGCCTTGGCTCATACTAGTGGTGCAGGGGTCCACCCACAGAAGAGCTTGCTGCAGTCCCTGCCAATTATTACCTCTTTTTCTGTCAGCCCACAGGTGAATATTGCAGAACTGTGTACCCCTTTCTATTTTTTTTGTAGAATACTCTAACTTTTTCTTTATTTTTCCAAAATTACTTGTTACTTATTAAATGTGAATATTTTTTTTAAATTCTGTGCAGCTGTTAAAAAGTTATTTATGGATTTTCAAAGTACCTAAAATAATGAAAACTGAATGGTGCTTAAGCTGAAAAATGAGAACAAATGTCCAAAAAATGCTTATTATTTATTTTACTTTAGAATGTAGAATAAGCTGACTTTTTTAGCATATTTAATAGTTTGTCTCAGAGTTTAATTATGTTAAATTTATGTTACAGCTCTGCAGTACTTTTTCTTGGTAAAAATTATTTTTGTACAAAGGGTGGTTTTCATTTCTGTATATGATAAAAACTGTGTTATATAGAAAAGAACCTGCTTTCTTTCTCATTATGCAAGTTATCTAAAGCCTGCATTTAAACTGCAATTTAAAATGTGTTTTTTTAGCTCCAAGGACAAATGGTCCATGATTTCCCCCTGAAAAAAATAAATTCTAATTGGATTCAGTAGATCAAGAGCCAGTTTTCTACCTTACCTTAGAAAATGTTAATTTCCTTGGGCCCTCAGATAATAGCCAGTATTTCAAGAACTTACTTACTGTTCATCTTTTTTTTATTAAAAGATTTGACATGCAGCAATACGCTGTCTTCACTGATAACGTTTAACAAGTGTTTCTGAGCCATTGCTGTACTTTTCACAGTATACAGTCTATTTTTTGTTTTTAAAGCTTGAGAGAGTAAGGTCTACAGAATACTATTATTTTATCAATTATTCATTATTTTTATTGCACTCTTACCAAAGTGACCAAATTGCTTCACTGGTAACATTAGCAATAGAATAATAAAAAGGAAATAAAAACACAATGAAACAAAATGTTTTCAGACCTCAAATAATGCAAAGAAATCAAGTTCATATTCATTTTGAAGCAACAATACTAATGTTTTAACTAAGGAAGAGTTCAGAAATCAATATTCGGTGGAATGACCATGAGGTTTTCAATGTTGTTCAGTGCAGTGGTCTCTTAATTTTTTCCAGAGCTCTGTAAATATATATTTACAGAGTTTACATATATATATATATAAAGTTCAATCAAAAAAATATATTTTTTTGATTGGCATGCCAGAGCCTTACTAGCAGTTGTCAGTCTTGGCTATGTTTAAAATGTGTTAGGATATTGTATTTTTAGACTAATTAAACTAATATTCGCAGACACCTTTGCACACACAGTTTGTGGGAGTTTACATAGGTATATGTACTATAATAATGTCTTACTTATGCTTTTTAAAAATGTATCTAGTCTTTTCAGTTGATGGTTTTAAAAGAAGAATGTTTGTCAGTTTTATACTTCTCCTTTTGAATCATACCACACAGTGACCGTCAATTTGAAACATCACACAGAAAACAAATATAAGAGATTGCTTGCAAGTATGGAGGAACAAAGAGAAACAGAAAAACAACAGGAAAAAAAACAAACCCAATGTGTTGCTTAAAGAGTATATCAATTTGGGCAAGAAAAATAAATTCAAGTCAGTCTGGTAGAAAGATGAAAAGACACAGAAACAGTTTCTACGGAGCAAGTATTACAAATAAAAATGAATGGAAAATGTTTGCGCCTCTGATACCTTCATTGGGTTAAAAAAATAATATGTTTCACTTTAGTCTTTATAAAGAAATCCATCCATATTCACTGTCAATTGTTGATTGGATGGATGCTGCTAACTCTGCAGAGGTGTCAGTCATTCATCTCTTGGGGAGCCATTCTTATAGCCTCAGTTGGTGGAAGTGGCTCAACAGAATAGTTGATTGGCAGAATTTAGAGGTAGAATAGACAGTAAGGAGGGATGCTGGGAAAGTGGAGCAGCTCAGCAGTGTGGGGGTAGGGATGCAGAGAATAAATGGCTTCTTCAGAAGGCACAAACACGTGGTCATTGTAAGAAATGCACAACACATGGAGCAAATATTTATTTTAATTATTGAAAGTTGCAAAAATAAAACTTAGATATTTTAAAATACAATTATTTTTCTGTTTCAGCTTGATGATTTTGGCCCATTTGGTAAAACGTAAGGTCATTGGTCTAAATATTTTCTATTTTTAACTGGACATGACATAATTCAGTCTAAATTCTTTGAAAAGCTGTGAAATAGCTCTTTATAGCCAATGCCAAATTCAGCCTTATTAGTCAACTATGGTAATCTCACTGTGCTTTCAAATTATTGGTCATTGTGTCACTGTTTCTATCTTTCTGCTGAGAACCCAAAAGTCAATTACACAAACGTTTTAAAACTGGCGAAGGCTTTCTTGGTGTTTATGTAGCCTTATTTTGGCAACCCAACGTTTTTTATTGTTCATACCTTTCAACCCCGTGCTGCGTATTGCCATTCAAGCTGAATATTGCCAGTGTGCTGCAGCTGTACTAATGACAAATAAGGAACCTAACGTTACATAAAGACTAACAATTTACTTACTCAGCAGGCTTTCCTGTGGGGCAGGAGCTGCAGATGGACAGTTGTAGTGCAGCAGAGAGCAAAGGCGAGGGACCTGTAGGGTGCACTTGTTCATATTTTCAGATTAAATACAAAGGGAGTTTTGAATTACAGCAGGGAGTAATTCAAAACTCCCTGCTGCATCTTTACATCACTTTACAACCTCTTGGCTGCATATTTCAAGTTCTGATTTAGAAGACATTAATTATTTTTCTTATTATTGTGACATTTAGCAAATGGAGATAATTTAGATTCTAACTTCTCTCAAACAGGAGACGTTTGGCATGATTTAACTTTGGACAGTGAAAAAAACTGATACATGTTTCTTTTTTGTCAACTGTATGTTGACATTGACTAGATAAGGCATTATCGCTTGGCAAATTGAATTAGATCATGTTTCACCCCTACTAAAAGATCTATTTGATCTGAATTGTCTAATTTAATTTAACTTACAGAATATGACATTTTGAATTGCATTTATGTTATGCTTGATCTTTTGAGTTGCTGGACCTTTTGTGTTTTTGTCCTAATATAGTTAGGTATAACTATATAAGTAAAGTATGATTAAATAATTTCACATTCCTTTTCTGAATATATCTGTTTTTCCCTCATACTTATCATTCCGTCACAGTAACTTCAGCAACACTTTGAAAAATATTAAGGATGTACTCTATGCATAATATGCTAAGCACAGTTTTATATGGCTTGTGTTCAAATAATTCAAAATTCCTTTGAATGCTTTTTCTGGCCTAAAATGGATTGAAACCGATGACATAGTATCAAATAGATATGGGGCTGTTTAAGAAGATCTGAACTTAAATTTTCCACAAAGAAAATGAACTAAATTAAATAAATTATTGTGAAGTAAATAAAGCTTGAAGAAAGTTTGATATGTAAACTCAAATCAATAGTCTCAAGGAAATAAATGTCTGAACCCAAACCACATAGAAGGGACTTCAGCATAATCTAGTCAAACTCATTTAACTTTTTAAATAACACATTTATCTGTTCTGTTATATTTTTAGAGTTGCATGAAGCAGAAAGTTGAAATAATTAATTGATAAACAAACAAAACTTGTGGACATTATGCAAATTATTGGAGGAAGCTTTTGATTGCATTCCTAATGAACACAAAAATGTGGGTCAGCAGTTTTTGTACAGAGTTAGAAGCAGGTGTGAGGATTGCTCTGCCAAGGAGTTGATTAGATGAATAGGTGTAATAGGTGATAGTTTGCTGAAACACAAACATTTGAGTTTTTGACTGTGTTAGGCTTGACGGAGTTGTGCAGAAGTAGAAAGTTGAGAAGAAGTATTAAACAGTATGAGATCAAGCTGAGATTGATTCTGTGGGATGCACAAATAGAAGTGGTAAATAGGAGTGTGTATAGTCAAAAAGTGCTATTTATTTTTCCTTTCATCTGTATTTTTGTTGAAGGGTATACAGCCAAAAAAGTGGCCTAACACAACATTAACATTTGAACCCGCATGAGCTCAAAATGCTCGTCTACAAAGAATATCTTCATGTAATGGTTACTGTTGACCTTATTGTCAGTTCCTCACAGGAGTAAGTGTCCATGTTGATGCAGATACATAAACCAAAGCTCAGGAAGACTTTTTTTTTTCTTTTCCCATCTGCTTGAGCTTGATGATACCACAATCTTTAGAAGAACACCGTTATGCTTGAATGTCCTGGAAGTGCAGAAAAGACGTAAACAAGACAAATAATAATTAGCCGCAAAATTTAAATGCATAATTCAACTTTTTTGAATTGCATGTCCATGCTTTTTGGATATTACCCATATTTAATGGATATACAGTTGTTTTTAATGTGAAACATAGCCATTACTTTTATTTAAACAATGCTTTGCCAAAGTGCGGTGTTCTGCTCGGGTGACATTCTGCCATTGTTTTCTCTTCATAGGTGCCAAAGAGGTGAATGCAAGTGGGAAGACTTTTACGGTGCGGAGTTCTCTACAGCTACATGTGGACAGAAATGATGATGGCGTGGCCTACACCTGCAGAGTAGACCATATTGCACTCGCACAGGCACCCCAACAGGCCACCGAAGTACTGGAGGTCCACTGTGAGTATATCTCCAAAACACGTGATCAAGGGCGAACAAAAGAGGATTATCTGGACATTAGTAAAAATTAAAATAGCAATAGAGCATAGCACAAAATTATGCACTAAATTTAGACAGATACATGTAGTTATAGTCTGTGGTAAAAACATTTTATATTGATTATGATTTTTTTTCCCCTAAATTTAGCTGTTTTGAACATCAGCAGCATGTTCAGTAATGACAATTGTACATTGTTGTTGGTGTGACAAATGTAAAGACACACAATCCATCAAAAGGCATAATAAACTTTACATTTGGAGTTCATTGCATGAAAACCTTGGTACTAAATGAGGTGCCATTTCTTTTTAAAAAAAAATTGAATTGTTGCTCTCAGAATTAAAGATATCTAAAAAAAAAAGTCTGTCTTAATGGGAGGATTGTTTGTCCACTTATCCTTATCTGTAGGATAATTATAAGAGAGAATTGTTTTACAAATATTAAAGGCATTTCTCTTACCATTAGTTGAAACTCTTCCTGTTTATCCTAGATGCTCCTCGTGTGGAAATTATTAAATCAACAACTGTCCCTCAGGAGGGCCAAAACTTAAAGCTGGAGTGTTTCTCCAGAGGAAACCCTTCGTAAGTGTTTTCTGCTGTCCATTGTTTTAGTTTCCTATGTTTTATTATAATCTTCATTCTTGAAGTGAGTTTGACCTTTCTCAAAAAAAATCTGAAATTACAGACCGGATCCTGTGATGTGGACGAAGGACGGTGGTGATCTTCCTGACCTTGACAGGATAACTGTCGAGGGGAGGGAGCTCACCTTTTCTTCACTCAACAAGACAGATAACGGGACCTACCGCTGTGAAGCCAGCAACCATCTTGGGACCAGCAGTGCTGAATATGTACTCTATGTGTATGGTGAGTTCAAGGGAAAGGCTGATATGTGAGTGATTGTGTTTGATGCAATGAGAGACAAAAATAAACATATAGAGTTCTCCTTATTATGAAATTACTTAAACCTATTCAAAAAAAATAGGTTAAAATAGTACAACCTACAAAATGACTCCTTGGTTTCCATTTATACTTCACATGAATAGTGGAAAAAGAGTTGCATAAACAGGATTATAATACCTCCTGATCTGCATAGTGTATAACTGCAAAAAGTGATTAGGGGTGCCATCCTTCCCAAGGAAAATATAGGCCTCAGGTGCCACAAACGCCACCAGTGCCTTTCCTTAAATAAACCTTTGTCCCAGATCCTCCACACAGTCTCTCTCCCTCTCTCTCACACACACACCCGCACACTCATACCTAAAGGGAAATGTGTGAGGGAGGCAGAATTTAGTGCTGCGTTGTCAAGAATATCATGATAAGTAATTCCTAGTAACGCCAGAGGAGGTGGAGGATAAAGCGACTCAGTGTCAGGAAAAACAGATAGTTCTTTCTCCCTTCTGTTCCTGCTCTGCCATTTGTCTCCTGGTATTAAATAATAAAAAATATAAAAGAGTATAAGCAGAGCAGTGACAACTGAGACATTTGGAGACATTTGACAGCTTGCAATGACTGGCAAAAAGAAGTGTCTATCAGCAGATCGATAACAGTTTACACGAATGTTGGTATGTTGGTCCAAGAATATTACATTTGCTTTATCTCAAAGACTTATCTGAATAAAAAACAAGAAAAACATAATATATGTCAAGTTATGTTTGTCAAACTTGACATATACTATGTCAACTTCACAAGTTTTCAGCATGTGAAAGGAAGAGCAAAAGGTAGGACTGAGAAGACAGAATGAGTAAGGAGAAAACAATGTTATATTAATTGATTGTGAAAACGATCACAGTTTTGAAATTTCCAGCAACTGGTCACTGGTCAGGGCTGATCAAATCGCATTTTCCCACATAAAGGACATTATAAGAATAACTAAAGTTAGCAAATTTTCTAAAAAAGAAAAAAGAAGGAACAAAAAGCACACTAAAAAGTTTAACAAACAGGAAAAAAATGAGCAGCATTTTACAAGACCTAAATGAATAAACTCATTGAACAAATAACGAAAGTACTAAAGTTAGGGAGACACCAGACATTTTTTTTTTCCAATCTGAAACAGTTTTGCACATATTTTGATAGTGTGGACCAGTCATTGACCCAACTGGAAATGGATGTGGCTAAATTTTGACCATTAGGGTGAAAATGCGTTTGATTTTTGTAGGTTTTAGCAATTGATAATGTAAAACAAAGTCATATTCCCAGTGGTTAAGTTTTAAATAACTGATAAAACATGATTATTTGTTATAATAGAATCCAAACATACAGTATTGTATTTCAAGGTAAGATTATAATTTTGTCAAGTTAAAATTTGTCCAGCAACCCACTAACAATCTTGCATTTATAACAGACCATTGCATACCATTCATTTCAATGAACACCTCCCACTTCAGTATACCTCAGTCCTCTTCCTGCCAGGGCTCCCCCTCCTTCCCTTCGTCCTCTATCTTGCTGTTATGAAACTGTAATAGAGTACCACTCCTTTCTGCAGACAGCCTCATCAGTAAACAACAATGTTGCATTTTCCATCCAGCAAGTTTTAGTAATGTCATTGGCCTGTCATTGGATGTCAGAGTCATGGAGCTTGAAAATCTAGCTTGTCATGGTCAATGCTACTGCAGAAAAAGCTCAATCATATCATACAGGTAATTGGCAATGTTTCTAGCTGTAATTTTAATCCACTGTTAATGTAGCAAATTAATTGCAAATATGGAAATTAGCATTTTTCTTGTAAATGCTATGCAATGTTTTTTACAGATCATTTCAAATGCAATAATGTTAATTACAAGTCTATTGCTGCCATAATTAGCTAAATGGTCTATTTATGCATTGAGAGCTACAAATTAGGATCATGCCTGGCTAATTAGGCATACCATCTAATTTTTTTTCACCTTTTTTTGTATTTAAATCCTTCATGATAAAGCAATATATAGTGCGGCTTTTACAAAAAGATTTCAGATAGATGTAAGAAAGATACATTTGAATGAAACTTATCTCATTAACAAAAATGAACAGATAGATGCAAATTAGGTATGAACATTATCATTTGTTTTACTATTTTTCAAGACTTCATATTACCCATTCATCAACTTCTTCCACATACCATTTTGTTAATTTTTTTGATGAATAGAATAAATGTTGCATCTCCTAATTAATGGGATTTTCACACACCATGGTTATGTGTCTGTGCCTAACAATTCCTTTAAATGCCAGCTGAAGCTAAAAGCTAGAACAACCAATGCTCATAATGACGCAGATGATATTAAACTGACAAATTTGGCTGCACAAAAAAGGCTATTGGGTACAGCAGGGTCAAAGAAGCCTATTCAGATTCATTACTTCTTCGCCTGAAATGGCACCAAGCCTGTTTCTACCCTTCATTAGTGATTAGCACACCTTTTAGCCTTTTACAACTGCCTCCATAATTCTTGAAAAATACCTTTTTAATGGTCCTGCTCCAAGGGGGAGACGTTTTCTCTCCTACCCATTTCCTGCAGACATGCAGTTAGCTGCTCTGTGAGTCACGATCAAATGTCACCAAGACACAGAGGACGGTTGGCCCTGGGAAAGACGACTACAGCCAATTAAAAGCCTCTGGTTCACCATAAAATGCAGAGTGACATAAACATTAAAGCCAAGGTGGTAGTGTAACCTCATTAACTTGGTCACACAATGTTTCAGTCCCTTTTTCTCTTTGTCCTGAGCAGATGACAGCGAGAAACACTTCCTAGCATGAAATCTGAAACAGAGCGCGATAATGATGACCCGATCACCTCTTCTGAAAGCACCCTTGAAAATGTGTAATTGGCACAGATCTTTTGTCAAATTAATGTCTTCATTTGGTGGAATTTAACTTTCTGTCTCCAGAGACATAGACAGCATTAGCAGATTCAATTCAAGGTTATTTCTTTTCCATTGCTATTAAAAAGAGAGACCCACATTTAAGGATACTATTTAAAATCACTGCAAAGACAATTTGCAGTGAACATGCACATGTTTTGTCTTTGTCACTTTAAATAAATGTAGATATTATGGTTACTTCTAACAGAGTTAAAAATGGAGGTAGAAAAGTAAAGGTCATTGGTTTTGACTAATATTAGCCAGATTGTTCACTTGTGATGATTTGATGATCTAAGCAAAGTAACATCACTTCATCTTTTGCTTTAATAATGAGATTTTGCATAAATATTATTAATGTACAGATGACAAGTCAGCACATATGCTCTTCTACAGGCTTGGAGACCCTGTTGAGTTCTTGCAAATAAGGTTCTGACTAAAACCTTTCTCTGTATCTTTGCCAATGACACACACAAAATGGTATATAGTTCAGTGAAATAAACATTCACATAAACAAACTGGAAATATTCTTGGCCAGTAGTAAAATAGTTATTGATTGGAGTTCATTTGTGTTGCTTAGAAAGAAGACCAAAGATGCTTGTAACATGGGTCAGTGTAACACTTCCATTTTCTCCTGTCAGGAACAAGTTACAGATCATGTGACACCATATATGAAGATATATGGAGTACCAATAAAATTTTAAGCAACAACATTTCAGTTTTGATTCTGTTCTTGTCCATTCATTTCTAGATTTATGTTCAGAAATTTACTGGCCTCACATATGCAAGAAAATTATTTAGTGGGTGATCAAACATTTCCAGTCTCACCACCACAAGGTATATTACAAGTTGCACAAATTTGACTTACTCCCATTGAATGTTTTTTTTTTCTTTTTGTTCCTGAAATAACCAACTAAACACATAATAGTAAACATGTGTGACTAGTTTGAATCACATTTTAAATAGTCTATTACGAGCTCTAAGTTAGACAAAGAGGTGTCACGAATGCTGAACTATCTCCGTTCTCCCAAACATCACTTCTCTGTGTGAATTCATTTGTTGTTGTATTATTTTTGTGTATGTCTGTCTGTGCCCTTCACCAGACGCTCCCACCACCTTGCCTCCATCCACCACACCCCCCCTACATCCCATCCCTCCAGATCCTACTGTTCAGTTAAGCACCCACGCCTCAGACCCCACAGTCACTGGCAGCAGAGGTACAGTAACACCCCACCTATCACCACTTCCCCCTGAGCATGCTGCTTTATATTTCACTTTTCTCCTTTACACTTGCATCTTTTATTTTTCTGTTAAAGTCATTGCCTTAATCCTTTGACATGGTTAATCTTCTAGAGTGTAAAGAAGTTGCAAAGTTTTTTTTCAACAGTGATACAAGAACATAAAATCTACCAAGTACATTGATTTTTCATTTGGTATTTTAAACTCTGATGTGCCTCTGGATCCTGAACCATCAAGACAACAAGAGTTTAAGTCAGATTGTGTGGAAATTTATTGTTTCTTTCTGGAAAATGAGGAGGTTCTAAATCCTGCTTTATGCCAGATTCGGACAGTATCCATGACCTTTGTGATCATTTGAGCTGGATTAGGGCAAATCTGAAAAAAATGAATTCCAGTAAAAGTTATGTTGCAATCAAAGTATTTGCCTTCACAGCTGCTTCCCCCGCCATCCTTCCACAATCCTAACATCATTGCCGATATCTTTGATTGTCTCAAAATCTGTTTAATTTCTCTATAAATATAGCTGCTGTGCCTGCATCATAAGTTTAATCCTCTTTGTCGTGGAAACAACACCTTTAAAACTTTAATCATTTTATCAGTACCATCAGTACCATTGGAAGCCAACGAGAGTCTGTGTACAAATCACAGAACAGTACCTTCCTTCACAGTAAATATATATTTTTTTATTTTAATCTTGCATCACATTTTGTGTATGTCTCTGGAAGAACAATTAGCTGGAATCATATGCACACAATCCAAAATTTATGTAGTATTCACTGCTATCTGTAAGCTAATCACACCAAGCATATGGAACCTTTTATTGCAATTATTGTATAATGGTATTATAAACTCTATGACACACTGCTTGCAATTTCTTCTGCTTCTCCAGCTCCTTCCCCCTCATTGCTAAATAAAGTGCCAGGATTCCTTTTGATAATGTGTGAGGTACAGTTTGCATTTGAATTGCAGCCTAAATATCTCCCAGGTTTCTGTGGTTAACCCATTTGTGTCTTTTTGTTTCTGTTCTTGCTCTTGAGAAATGCAAAGACAGTTGTTTTTCTGTGAATATTTACTACACAAGGTAAAGATATTTCCTTTTGTCTTTATAGTTATATATTGTCATATTCAAAATACACTGAGTCTAGGGAAGCTAGACACAATTTGAAATATAATTGATATACATTCAAGGCTTAAAACCAAAGAAAAAAGGCAGTTTAAAATTAGAATATTACATCAGACCAATACAAATTTTAATTGTACATTCTTATTATTTTTAATATGACTGAAGTGTTTTGTCATCCATTTGACATGGTTACTTTTTTAGAACATAACACCATTATTCCTAACATTAGTTTCATTTTTTTAAACAATATTAAAAACAGTTCTAAATTTAAAAGAGCCAAAAGAGTTATTTTGGGTACCAAAGCAAAATTCTTACTGGAAGCCCTCTCATAGGGAATGCATTCTCTATGAGAAGCTGGAAGACAATGCTGGGAATTGGGACGTTTTGGCTTTGCTGCAACCTACATAAACTGTATTAAGCAAAAAACAGGAAAGAAAATTGAAAACCACTGTGAGAATATCTGCCTTTAGCCAAATGCTGTAACCAAGTGTTGACATGAAAAGAAAGTGCAACAGAGGTATAATTACAATAATCTAACTAATTTTATCTTACTTGTGGCTTTTAAGGGTTTTTCAGATGAGTTTCACTGAAAATGTAGACATTTTTACATAGGCTATTTTTATCATGTATATTTAGCTCTTTTTTTTCTCAAGATATTTAATTGAATTTTCCTTTTTCTGTGTTGCTAAACTGAAAGTTTTATTGCAGATGTTTTTTCTCCCACTATTCAGGTCAGTCTACCCTTACTTTTACTGTTCCAGATCCACAATCGCAGAATAATTTTACTCTATCACTCATCCTTTCTGTAAATTACCATCTTGTTAGTCTCACAGGACTCTTGAGTCCCCCTCCACATTTTCCCCTCATTTTCCTTTGTTGCAGCTTTCCCTGTTCTCTCCTCTGCCTACCCTTCATCTCTCTGAAGATCTTGTTTGATAACTGGCTTCCAGCATAATGTTGGATGTTCATCACCGGTGTTCTTTGGTTTCTTCTCTGATGTCTGTTTAGGTAGTGCAGGGACACAAGGAATGTCAAGCTTTTCAGTTGTATCTTATGGGAATCTACATATCAGAATTCTTTACGGCATTCTCAGTCACAGGATACCACTCTATCTGTCTTCATGTGTCTACTTGATTTATTACCACTTATTTTCACAGCCTTGGGATGAAACCAAACATCTGAGGAGCGACACAAACCCCCATGATGTTTCGTCTTTTTAATAAAGTCAACCGCCTGTGTGGAGAAAATACACATTAAGGCTCTAACTCTATTGGCTTTATGTAGAATATTAGCATATTCTGAAAAGTTCTTTTAGGAGTTCCATTTTCTTTTTAAAGCTCTACTTCTGCCAGTCTTGCTCTTTCAACAAAAAGCATATGATGACCCAAATCAAAGGATGAAGCATTTTTGCTTCATAAAATGTGAAGGACATCCATAGCTCCAAAACAAGTGTTCATTATTTTTTTTGCCTTAATCCAATACTCAAACGTTAAGAAAAAAAACTTTTTCTAAAGTACAAAATTGTTGGAAAAATGTCTTCAGTATTTGTAGGTGTCTTTCAGATGTGCTCACCTGCATCTTTATAGTTTTACTGCAGGCTATGATTGAAATATTAGGTGATTTGTGTTTTTATACCAAATATGCACTATTGTAAATAGACATTTGGGAAAAATGCATCTGTTAAGTCTCCTTGAAAGACATCTGTTTAAGTTTTGGGCTATGTATATCAATGAAATCGAACTTAATGAGAGAAAAAGATACCTCAAAAGCTAAAAAACTGAAATTGTAATTCATTAATAGTAAAAAAAAAAAAAAAGACCCAAATGCAGGTTCATAGACAAATGTCTAATGAGATTAACTTTATTTATTAACTAGAACTCAGGAACATAAGACATGAACTGACAGTAAGATTCCAGCTAATTAGCAGACAGAAAGAACGATTTTGGTTATCTCATTCTTAATCATCCTCATTTAACCTTTAGCATAGTTCTGCACCTCTGAAGCATTTTGAGATTGAGAAAAGTGAATTTTGAAATGATCAAGATTAAGGGTAAAACAAACAATTCAAGATATAAACAGTCCAACTTAACTGATTCTATTGAGATCTTTAAAACTGAATGTAATAAATGCAAAAACTGGACGTGAAACTAAAAGTAATCATATCAGTGTAACTTATAAATGAATATGTTCAATTTAATGGAGACCACTTTCTTGTCAAACTACATTATACCTTATTGTACAAATTCTAATTGTTTTGACCCTTAAAGTGGATCTAATGTAAACAGTTTGACAGATACACCTCTTTTCATCTGAACTGTATACTGCAAGGGCTGATGCATAGCTGCAGTATGTGATTAATTTTATTAATGAGGTGCTGGCAGGTATGGCCAAGACTCACACTGCTTCAATAGCCTGGCCAGCCTTAATAGCTACAATAACTCTTGCTCTAAGTATCAGGTCCATGTAGTATAATCAGACCTTCCCTTCTATGAACACACACTTACATACAGACACAGATACACATTCTCTTCCCTACCAGCAGTTCTCTGAAATTTACCAAATGCTTTTTTGTGGCTTGTGAATTAGCTTCAACCTTGAAGCTCAAAGGTTGAGTCATGCACAAGGGTTTCTCTTGCGCTTAAAATATTTACCATTCACTTCCCAGGATCTGCGTTTTCATGGCCAACCTTAGTCCCTGTAGTCTTTTATTGCTGTGGAAAAAGGACCAACTACTGAGAAGGCAGCTATTATTCATGCCCCAATGTCTGGGCCTGTGGAGAAAAAAAATCTAAAATAATATCCATCTAAAGCCTTGCAGAGTAAGTTTTCCTTTCTGAGCCCAGTAGTTGTTCCCCAAGAGGAGCGCAAGCTAAAAATATAGAAATGCAAACGTAGGCTGGCAGAGTTATCTATTCAGCACCATGCCTTTTGCTAAGTGTAATCCAAAACACTAAACATTAGGAGGAGTTCCTCTTCGACTGAAGTTGAAATGAGTGAATACACACTGAAACTAGATTCAGGATAAACCCCAAGAGTTCACTTAGGGTTTAATAGTTAAGATTAGCTCCAGAGCATTTTTCTTTTGCAGGGAATCCTATCCTGAAAGCATCGTTTAAATGGTAACACCTCAAAACATGGCAAGTTTTAAAGTTATGACCTGCCAATCTTAGATGGTGTGCCTCAAAACACTGAGCAAAATGTAAAAAAAGAGCATAAACGTGGGTCTAAAATAATCATAAAAAATGTATTATTATTGTTCTTATTGTTATTTTACTAATTTAGGAATAAATTGAATGATTTTTTGCATAAATATATTTGTTATGAAAAAAAAAGTTCCCCTGAGTATATTTTTATAGCTTTAGCCTCACATTTACCTTAAAGCATTTTAAGATTGAGAACAAACCTTTTGTGAAAACTCAATAAGGAAAGGGACAATTTTCATTCCTTGGAGGGATTTTCTAACAACTTTATTCTATTGCTATTGATCCTGTTTTAAAATGGAGCACAAAGGTTAGATTGTGTGATGAGCAAAGGAAATATTTCCTTGAGGGCAAGCATCTGGGGCAGCTGGTTAGTGGTTGTGTTTAGTGGTGAAATGGTGAAATATTGAACAGTGCTGACCATTCATTCTTCCCTATGCTCTGCACACCTTAGACATAAAAGCAATGAACCACAGGAGAAATTAAAACATAATGCAAAGGTTCTTTCACTTATTGTTTGCCAGCTTATTGATGACCTGTCACTTTAGCTCACTCTGGGGAATAGTTACAACAACACTTGTAGAAAAGTGTTGAACAGAAAAGGCAAAATCATTAGAACTTAAGGCTAGTTTTATGAATTACACACAACCTTTAGTTTAATTAAATTTTAGTTGCAAAGGACACATTTTGGAGGATTCATAAAGACACAACAGCTTATTTTATTTGCATGAACCTCTTTGTCATGCTTCACTTCTATTCTTCCCTGAGAGACTATTGAAGATAAAATATTTCTTCAAAACCAGCTAGTTCAAAACTAGCTGTAGGGTTATTTTATGTGAACCATACAGCTGCTTCAGGTGCAGCATAGTGTTTGATAGAAATATCTGAAGAGCAGCAGCAATAAAGTCAGCCTGAAGTTATTGCAGCTCTGACCCTGTTTCTCCTACCATCATATTATCCCCCCCACCTCCCCTACGGCACCCCTTGCCCTTCCTTGAAGGTTGAAGTTAATTTTATTTTCTCTACAGCACCATGTTACAACAGAAATCATTTTAGTATACCTTTTCTTTATCACAAGTCTGGAGTACACATTGTTATTTTATTAAATAAACTACATTATAAATCTTCTGTAAAGTCATGCATGGCACAGTTGTGTTACGAACTAGGTAAGAACTGGTAACGGTGTATTTGTACCTGTTAAGTGTAGGAGAATTGTTTAAGTCGCAGCTTCAAAACTACAAAAAATGTTCCACTACAAAATGATTGTAGTTTGAAGTATCTTCAATAAGATTCCAGAGACAGGTTTGGAATAAGTGGAGTTTCTGCCGAACGCACAGGGCAGTTGTTTGGCGCTCTCCCTTCCCTTACCTGCTTGTCCACTCTACTAGTGTCCTTCACGGTTCTTTTGTTTACAAGAAAGTCTGCAGTTTGAAAGTAATTGTGTGAAAACATAAGGAGCACTTCTGTTACTGTCATTACTGTCGCTATTTCAGGTAATCCTTTTTCAAAAGTAAAGTTGGTATGCTGAGAGGCGAGAGCCTCAGGTGTGTTGAGCATTAGAATGTAGGCAAGGTAGCACAGCCCATTCTTCAGCAAATTAACCACCTGTTATGAGCCTGTTATATGAAAATCCACAATTACAACATTTACTTAGGATTGCTTCTAATAAGATCAGTTCATTTGAATCCCATATTTTGCTTTGGTCTTTCGCCATTGTGCAATGTGTGCACAAGTCAGCTGAAAAAATGGATTGTTTCAACTAAAAATTACTAAATTTATGTCACAGCACCATTAATTTTGGAACAATGAATAAATCTTAGACATCATAATTACTAGAATAGTTAATATATAATTTTAGCAAAAGTCCCATAATGTTATAAAAATAGGAGTAGCACCATCTTAGACCTGTCATCCTCTGTTATTGTATTTTATATTGTATTTTATTGCTGTTTATTGAGAAATTATGTATTCATAGATACCAAGTTGTTTTAATAGATTCTTTAGATTTAGTAAGTCTATCATTAATTATGTTGCAGGGCTTACCCTGCTTACCACAAATAATTTTTTCTCCAATAAGAAAACAAAGAGGAAGAGGTTAAATATTCAATCCAGTGTCCAAATGTGGGGTTTATTGAATGATTAGCTGAGGTAATTTGTTCTTTGTTCTTTGGATCTAATTAATCCACTCTGACACAGAGAGCAATAATGCACAAGGGCACACACACAAACACTCATATATTTGGATTTGCTGCCTCTTTTACACAGCTCTCTCGTAAACTGAGTCATGTCTTTAAAGCATCTCTTCGTGTTTTACATGTACTTCCTTTCAGGCTTACTCTGTAAATGATAATATAATATTTTAAACTGCTGCAAAATAAGGATAAGCCACCTTTCAGAGCAATCTGTTCTGGTTTTCTCTTTAACTTTAAAATTGTTGAATAAATTATGAGTGTCACATTTAACTGTAAAATACCCATTTAATATTTCTTCTCAAAAATTTTATTTTTATAAGGAGCATATAATTGTGTCTTGATTTCCTGTTAAATTTGTTAAATATTTCTTCACATTTTTGTCTCTAGATACATTGGTAAATGTTGACCTTAAAAAAAAATATCCTACCCATTTTTCCATTTTTGGTGCGATTTCAATGCGAAAAATGTGATACAAACCACTGGACTGCCTTGACTTGCTGGACATTTAGCTAAATAAAGCTAAATGAACTAGTAACATATAAAAACAATATGGAACCTAATGGTGACAGCATGCTTTCAGTAAGAATGTTTGTGGCTACAGTTATACTACAATTTGTAACACTACCAAGGCTTAGCAGTTCACATAAATTGGCAAAATCAGGTGAACGTTATTCAGAGTTACACCCGAGAACCTAAGGTCCCTCCAGAGGAGCTGCAGACATCCTACATTCTTAGCTGCGAGTGTCTGACGATCAAACAACTTACACCTTCTGGTTGAAAAAAATATAGCGTCAATAAAAAAGCCAGTCTGAGACTTAACTGAAGAAGTTAAGGGAAAGAAAATCAATGTTATAACGTTTTCTCTGACTGCTATTGGTTCATAATAGATAGATGGTAAAATATTTATTATTTTACTGTCTCTATTCTCTTCTGTTCTGTTTTGAGTAGCCGTTACCCTGGAAAGCCGTTCAGTCCCACCCTTTCAAAAAGAAAGTGCTCTGATAGCAGACACAGCACCGACTGCTCATAAATACTTCACACAACTTTACATTGAAAAAAACATCCTGGTTTCATTCTGTAATGAATAATAGTAATTTACAGATGTTTTTATAATGTTCCAACACATACTGCACCATTCCTACTGCACCATTAAGCCCACTTAATTTAGAAAAATTGCATTGTTTTTGCTAGAGTTACTGGCATTACACAATAGTCCACCGACTGGGGTATGAAGAAATCCATAATCAGAATAAACGGAAATTAATCATTGATATGTACTAGTCTGGGTATTGACGAGTTTCACTTTTGAACTGAATAACTAAAGAAAACAAAATGCAAAAAACGATTCAGTGATACTTTAGATGCAGATGCTGCTAATGCTACAGATTTATTAGAGCTATTGCAGCTTCCTAAAAAAATAACAACTCATAGCAGAATATATACATATTATTACTTTAGTTGCCAGATCAAGTATTTGTTTGGAAGTTTCAAAGCTACAGTGTTGAACAGCATGCAGATAAATACAAAAACATTTTATTTTTTAACAATTATGAAACATTTTGGGGTTGCCGTAGGTGTTCCACAATTTGACAGTGAGGTTCTGGTTTAATCCTCCTCAGATCTTCTTTCTAAGGATTTCCAGCAATCTCCTTGATCATCTCATAAAAATATTAAGGGTTTCATATTTACAGAAAAAGATTAAGATTTTTGTTTCACATATTCAGAGGAAATTAAATATCACAGCAAATTTATGACATCCTGCTAGAAGACACTTTTAAAGTATGACTGACCATACACACACAAGGACACAAGTGCTGCTTTATTGATGGGAGCAACCGAAAGCCATTCCTTCATAGTGCTACATCTAAAACAGAGAATTTAAAAAAGCATCACCAGAGATAAAGGGTGCCTGCAGGGAAGGAATTGTAATATTAAATAAATGTAAAGCCAATGATTGGAAGAGAGCCGAAGTGACAAAGATGTGATTTGTGTAAAACATACTGATATGATGGATTAATGAGTGCAGTGTCTGATAACTCCCCACTGTTCATATAAAAGATGAACGCAGATGAAAGACAGGGTGGAGGTTGGAGTCATTCAAATCACAGGAGATCTTGTGACTTTACTCGATGGGAAACATCTCCTGTGACATATGGAAAGAAGTGTTTGGTGTTTAAGAGTCTGACGAAGACATGTTTGATTTTGAGTATCCTGGTCATTTAAGAAGGACTCCCTGATGCTTTGGGTGTACAAAGTTAGGCTTCTATCATCTGAAGAACATTTCCAGGATTAAAGGACTAACTCCCCAGCAAGATCTAGAGAAATCCATGCATGCATTTGTCTTTAGTCACATTGATTACTGTGATAGTGTGGTCACAGGACTGCCTGATAAGGCAATCACACAGCTGCAGCTGATCCAGAATAGTGCTCCACTAAAACCTGGGAGATGGAGCACATCACCCCAGCTTTAAAGTCCTTCCACTGGCTCCCTGTAGCTCAGAAAATAGACTTTAAAATACTTCAGTCAGTTTATAAATCATCGAATTGCACAACAGAACTTTGATAAACATGACTTTGAGACCAACAATAGGAAATTGGGCATCTACTGTACTTTTAATTTTAATGTCTTTTTCTTTACTAAAACTTTAACTTTCTACAGTTTGAACTATAATCTGATATAAATATTCATTATTAATAATAGTGATTTATTGTAACCAATGCTACAACGGTCTTAATAATTTGAAGAAAAGAAAATTTCATTTTTGAAAATGTAAACAATTTTCTACCTTGAGGTTTGAACAATTACACACTGCACAGAAAATAAACTAAGCCCCCTCAGATACGGTTCCCCCATTGAGAAAGTCCTATGTGGATAATGTTTCAATCAACATAAATTAAAAAAGAAAAGAAATGGCTGACTACCTGGTGACAAGATTAATTTTTATTGCTTTAAAATGAACAAATAATTATTAATCTCATTGTAAACTCTCAATTGAAGTTCAAGCCATCACTTTTCTTAAAGACACTAAAGCAGTTTAGCATTTTCCTCTGAGAATATGAGGAGTTATTGTAATGATTTAATAGGAACTCCTTTGGTTCCGTTTGACCCAGCAGTGGTTTATAGAAAACTTTAACCCTTTTAATTTATTAAACAATCCAGACTCACACAGCTATGCGACAAGGAGGGTTCTATAAATATTAAAAGAAGAGTTTGCTCTGCCACACTCTCATATTAAATCATACAGAGAAGGATGTATATGGCCTTATTAAATAATAATGTCCTTGTGGGCCTGCAAAATGTATAACTGTGTATGCAAGATCCCTTCTATCCTCCTCCTTCTTGGCTCAAATAAAAAATGTTTTATCCCCTTGTCCATCAGTTCTGGTTTCCGAACTGAATAAAGACACAGTTCCAGAACCAGTGCTTGTTTAGCAGCATTTTTGTGTGTTTCCCCAAATTCAAACCAGTCATAACATTAGCCTGGCAAAAACCAGCTCCTGGTTCTGTTTTGCTTCGTACAGAGAATGTGGACCCATGGTTAATGAGAAACAATTGTTTGCTAGAGCTGTGGATTCTGTTGAAGTTTTAAATGATATCCAGATTCTAATGTTTTACCGTGATCTATATATGCAGTTCAGTGCTATAAAGTTTACCAGAAATTACTTGGGCTGTAAGCAAACACCCAAACCCAACATTAATGTAAAATAATAAAACATAATATTGACAGCATATGCTAAATTGTACATAAAGCAAAGAAGTTAAAAACATGACAATAAAAAATAAATATGGTCAGTTTTATTAAAATTCAGCTGTCAACACTTGAGTCCTTGCAAATTTTAACTTAACACAACTTTTTTAAAAAAAGATTTGTTGAAGTATATCTGAAAAGAGATGATATCCAAAGCACTGATTTAGACTCTCACAAAATATTTATATTTCTTGACATGATTTTAAGTTATGAGTCAGTATTCGCTCTCTCTCCCGGTTTGTTTAGTGTTGCTAGGTCAAATATTTCAAGTGCAGTTTATTCCATATCACAGTTACCATCAGAATTTCAGTTCAACCACAAAGGTAATTTTAAGGGGACTTGCAGTAAATCCTGCGTGCCAATTATGGATTTGGAAAGTTGGATGAAAATGTATCATTGCGGCAAAGCTGAGGTGATGGGGTCATTTCAATGCTGCAAACGAAAGCAGAAGTAAGGAAAATGTGGTTTAATTCTAACTCTAACCATCGTTTTACTACTGATTATGTGGTTTTGATAATCACCATTTTACAATTTTTAAGTTGTAAAAATAAAATTCAATGGCATCTTAAATAGTGGTGAGAGTGGTTCATTGTGCAAGTCAATAATTTCAAGATTATGCAGTGGTGTTTTTCAAGAGGTATTGAAAAACACATAAAATTTCACAATTTTATGGGAAATGAACCTGACGATACATTAGTAGGTCGCATTCTGATTGAGACTGGGCCTCCAAAGGAGAAAACTGTTCAATTGTTTCCTATATTTCATCATCTTTTTTCCCCAAGTTTCTTGCCTTCTGCTAAAGTTGAAACTTATTCAAGTGCTATCCCTTAAAGCGTTTTATCAGACAGAGCGACCTCCTGCGGAGCTGCTGAAGTTTTTACACAACTTATTCACATTTGTGAAGAACTCTTCAAAAAATCTTCAAGAAATTTATGAATGTGGTTCATTTGGCAGAGCTTCAACCCCATGAGAATGCACTATCACTGATTTGTACGCAGATGAGAAAATATGTGGAATAAACCACAAATGTTATATTTCTATATTTTTGAACATAATCAAAGAATCAATTCCATTATATGCAATGATCAGGCAATCTAATGTAAAAAACATAAGCCTTTCACTTCTAAAAGAATATCTGGGGATCTCACAGTCAGCCAGAGGATCAGCAGTCAAGGGAGTGTGTGTTTAATGATTAAAAATACACACATATACAGGGAGAAGCCTGACAGAAAAAGAATAAAAGACAAAACTGGGTGTGTAACTAAACGCCGCTGTCCTTCTCCTGCTGGGTCTTGCCAGGGGAAAATTCCTCTACTCGCTGCTCCACCAACCAAGAAGAACTGCAACACAGTGAAGCTATGCTGCTCACGTCCGTGTCTATGAGCGTGTGTGTCGGTCTGTATGACTTTGTGTTTGTCCACTCGGAGGCGGCGAAGTGTGACGGCCTGGTCACTCAGACCGTGGAGACTTATGAAGCGAGAGCAAGCCAGCTGTTCAATTTGGCCTCATGGGCAGACAGAATGAAAAGTGGAATACTGAAGAGAAATAGTCAACATACGACGTGTGCTGTATGTTGACTATGGATAAGTCCCCTCTGTGTATCTGCTATTTTCTGGTCAGGCAATGCCATGTTTTAGCTGTCATAAAGTATCATGTACTTTCAGGAACACATGCGAAATCTTTGGGGTATTTAAAGGATGCCATCACTCCTGCAAAGAACAGCTTAGTGAATGTCACTGTAATCTTTTAGGTGCTATGGATCAAAACAAATAATACAGTCTCATCGCAGAACAGCTGTCCCTGTCACATTTTTTTCCCAAAACGTTTAGAAAGAAGAGATCTTTTTCTAAAGTTGTTAGTGTCAAATTTCATACCTTAAAAAACTAGTTGTTTTTTTTCAAATGTGACAGAAGAGTGTGTCTCATCCCCCAATGGATCAGGTTTTCTTCCTGGAAAAACATGCTCTTGGATGTTAGACCATAACCCCAGCAGACTGTCAAATTTCACATGCAGGAGGAGCATTGTGGTTTTTGTCCTGACCATTCCAGTCATGTCTGTGTACCTACAGTTCTCGTTTTTTTTTGTAAGTGCGACATGGCCAGGGATGAGAGACTTCTCATTTAAATCCGGTATTGATACTAAAGTGCTCTTTCAGGATCATGGGAGAGTACAAGTATTTTCCTGCCGTGCTCCTGGATGATTTTAGGATGTCTCGGGAGATTTATAGACAAGTTGGGCCTTCTTCTGTAGTAATCCAAAGACTGCTTCAGTCTGTCATGGAGAAGAAAGACCTCAGATAAGCTGAAAGGAAAACTTTCAATTTAGCGGAACGTCAACATTTATATATTCATCTCTGATCGTTTGGCTTGGATCATGACTGAAAAACAAAATCCTGAGTTTAGAGGCTGAAAGCTCTGAGTTGTGTCTTCTTCTCCACATCAACAGTGGGTGCTCTCCCAGATCCAGGCTTATAACGTGAAGGAAGAAACTAGATTTCGTGTGAAAGCTTTCAGACTTGTACTGTCCCATGATCCTGAATTTGAGTAACCTTGTTAAGAAACAGGGAAAAAAATATATATATATATATTTATGGGTTTTTGCACTGGGCATCGCAGGAAGATTATTTCTTATTTCATAACTTTTGTTTTTTTCTATCATTCTGCTTTCCAGCAGCTGGGGACCTGTAGCAACTCTCTGACATCTAATTCTTTTCCCTAACATTAATTCCCTCTCTCCAAGAACTGAAGAAAAGATCAGTCTTCCCTACTTTTTTTCTGTAATGATTTATTTACTGTATATCATTTTTTTTCTCTGCTGTTGGCCCTGATTTGCATGCTGAGTAACCCTGCAACTCAGTAGGGGAGGTGCTAAATAATTTACATCTTTAAACCAAGTCCCTTATACATTCTCTTTTTTTATTCATTTTGCCAGTTGACTGTCACCGCAGTCCTATTCTTCTTGTGTCAATGTGATGTCCATCTCTCGTCTTCTCCGTTTTAATATTCTCAGAGAGTTTTCACAGGCTCTCTGCTCTGAATACATGAAGTGTAAGAGGGAAGGAATGACAGCAGCTGAGAACAACTGTTAAAGCAGGAACAAACTGGAAATAATCTTCTTTCTTCTCTTTCCTCTCTGGTTTGTGCTGTCTGTCTTTTGTTGTTCCCCTGTGCGCACTCCTTCACCTCACTCACCAACACTTTGATTGTCTCTATTTGTTTCTTTCTCCCCTGTCTCCTCAGATCCCAATGCGCTGGGGCAACATGGCACCGACCATGCCTTGATTGGAGGAGTGGTGGCTGTAGTGGTCTTTGTCACCTTGTGTTTAATCATTGTTCTGGGAAGATACCTGGCCAGGCATAAAGGTAAAACCACAATGGGCCAGACCTCAAGGCCCATCGAATCAGTGGAGCATCCTCTGCTTGTCAAATATTAGTCTGCAGCTCTTCTTTCTTTTCAAAGTTGCCGCTGGGTTAGGATAGGATTCGTTTTGCACATTTGGGAAATGTTATGTAAATGACTTTAATTTGAGCTGAATGTTTTTACATTTAGTCACCTTGTAAATGAATGCCCAAAGTTTTATATTTAATTGTGAATTTATGTAAGTGGTTGAAGTGTCTTGTCAACAGTCACAATGACTGAAACAGACAAATTGGGGGCTGAACTGGGAACCTTCCAGTTATAAGACAGATTCCTACTGCAGTTGCCTCCACTGATCCAGATAAATGGATCAACCAGCATTCTTCAGAGATTACCAAATTAGTAAATAGTCAACATTAGTACATTTACTAGACAGTGTAAGTCAACATTTTTTGTGTGTGTCAATGAATAACAATAAGCTTAAACTGGAGTAATAATGTAGATGTTCTACATGTTATTACTAAATAGTATTAATTAATCCCAAATTATGATCCTCCAAAATTGAGCCAACAATTAAACGTAATAATGCATAACAAAGAAATCAATTATGAAAGCTTTAAATTGCATTAATTAATTTTATTGTAATAGTTTTAAGAGTAGCGTGGATTTTTTTTTCAGTGAAGTCAATTTTTTATTGCAACAAAGCAAATAATTACATATTTTTGCAACGTCCTCTAAAAAGAATTTTATTTGGAGCACATGCACAAACTCGGTTTAAGGAAATCACATAGAGAATACATATCTAAAATTTAAAGGTGATGGTCAGAATTCAGCAGCAATGCTAAAACATTTGGCCCTGAGCACAGCATCGTTGTGTTTTAAGTCTTGTCAGTCTGAAAATGGCCTGCGTGTTTGTTGATGCTTTTGGGTTGTGTCTGCAGAGGGCTTTACTCACATTTACCACACTATCCCAGGTTCTCATCATTCTGTCTATGAATAATGTAGCATCACTGATGTTGTCTTCAGATGTGCTGTCTGCCCCAAGCAGCCAATGCCATGCAGGGCTGCTCAGTATTTGTTTTCCTTGAGATGGGTTTGTTGTTTTTTCCCCTGTCTTCTGCAGGAACATACTTGACGAACGAAGCCAAAGGAGCGGACGACGCACCCGATGCCGACACAGCCATCATCAACGCTGAAGGCAACCACGCACACGCAGAGGAAAAGAAGGAATACTTCATTTAGACTGCATAGGGAGCTGTGCTGCTCTCTACATTTTCTTTCAGTCCCTCTATTTCTTATAGTCTCTCTCTCTCTGTCCCCACTTTCGTCTTCACCTGTGGCCACTGCCCCCTTTGAGTCAACACAGCCCGCAGGCAGAGATGTTCCCCTAGCTTTTTATTATTATTATGTCCTCTGGTTCAGCATTTTCCCATATTACATTTTTACAATTTTTTTTTTCCTTTTTGAGAGATTTTTTTTAAATCTTCCACATGCAGTTTGATGCTGCTCCTGAAGCTCTACTTATTCTCACATTTTTGCTCTTCTAGTGACACAAACTCCTGGAAATCTATATCTCTGCCATGGCTGCTTCTTACGTGACCTCTTGTTCACCCTTTTTCCTGTTTCCCACCAAGCAGACACGCTGCCACACGTTGTATCTCATGCCCCCCTCACATATCTCACGTCAACACGGTGCCTAAAAATACAGACGCCATCGAACTTCTTTCAATGCCTTCATGTGTCGCCTGTCAGTAGCAATGTAAATGCTATATGTAGATCATTTCATTGCTTAGTTCACAGCTTTTAATTATACATTGCGTCCTTTTTTATTTGAATGATCTGTGCTGTTTACGCCTTATACGTGTCTATCACACTGAATATGGTACTTTTAGATGAACCACTGCGCCCGACTTCCCCATCCCCTCTGAATAAACTTGTAATTAAGCAGTGGACCCTTGTAAGATAAGACGAAGGTTTTGTGTAACACTGTAGCAAGGTCCGTCAGATAAGTGTATAATATGATTTTCACTATTAGGGTAGGAGTAATATGGGTTAGTGCAGTGTTGTTTAGAGCAAAGACCCACCAAAAATATTTGAAATAGTAGATGAGGCTACTTGCTAAATCTGCTGTCCCTGTGTACTTTACTCTGTACATCCCTGCACCATGCAAACAGCAGTTTAGTGAAACATTTTAAACCCTATCTGGACAGCTTACAATAGTCTGTGTTTTACATTAATGGTTCAGATGTACAGAAAGAAATCTCCACATCTCAAAATCTGTAAAAATTGTATTGAAATTCTTTTAACTTTTCACATTTTAGTAATTTACTTTCTGTTCATATCATATTAGAGTCATTTTGCAGCTTAAAGGCCTCATGAAATGTACAGTGAACAATTTAAGGTTTCTGTAATAGCAAAATAAAACTGTAGCAGTGTGTCTTGGTGTCATCCTTTTTGGACAGCCAAAAAAAATAAAACCCTACATCTATTGATCTATTGATCAATAGAATCTATTAATAGATCAATAGATTCAAATCTATTGATGCCCCAATAGTTTGAGGTACAGACAGAAAAGATAATATATTTTGACTATGTGGGATACGCTAATGGACGTCTGTCCATTGGTTTTCATCGTAAACAGCTGTAACACCCTGTAAATTAGTTATAATGTCCACCTTTAATCTTTAGGTTTCAATTCAAATATTCACATCATCAGTGTAGAGGTTTTGGTGATCCAACACTTTGTCTTTTGGTTAAAAGATGGCTATTAGTTTGCTAGTTCATCCCATTGGATTCAAATATTGTACTATAAAGTTGATCAAAAACAAAAAGACATCGGCTTTTCACTTGTAAATTATAAATCCTGTAATATAGGAGACAATGAGTTGCAGGAAAAAGCAGTAATGCCTCCATCTTCATGCACGCCCACTACTTGTTTCCTCACTCTGTCAGTGAGGTCAGCTGACCTTGTAGCTTATCCTCTAAAACAGGATAAACTACAAGGCGTTGTAGATGCCAGCGTGCGAGAGCAGCAGCTCGTCTGCTGTTTATGCAAACAGAGGAAGCCTCAGGCCTTCCTCTGATGCAGATTATATCGATGGGTTGGTCCAAATGGTTTTCCACTTGGATCCGCTTCCTTTGAGGATGTCTCCAGCCGGCACTCACTGAGAGCGTCTGTAATCAGAACTGTGACTATAATAATAATAATAATAATAATAATAATAACAATAATAATGGAGGAAGGGGTTGCGGTCTCCGAAAGAAATTGAAGTGATGTCCTGTAACTTTTAGATGTGCCTCTGCTGCACCAAACCTGATTAGAATAATTAGGTCATTAGCAAGGCTCTGGAGAACTTATCTACACAAGGAGGAGGTAATTAAGCCATTTCATTTAAGTGTTTTGTACCTGTGGCACATCTAAAAACTGCAGGACACGGCTCTTGAGGACTGGAGTTTTAAACCTGAGCTCTAAAACAATCATTCTTTTACCTTGCTCATATTCTTGAAATGTATCCTTGTTGAAAACTGAAGAAAGTTATCAGTTCTTAGTAGGTAACTGATAATGATGTTTGGACTGCCACTGTACATGTTATGTTTCACTAGTTTTTGAAGAGAAAACTGAAACTGCATTAGTGAGTCTTTTTATTTTCCATTTAGTCAGTCACAGTTCCATTTCATGAGGTCTTAAAGCAAAAAAATGAAATTGGAGAGAAATGTTGAGAGTGCTGGCTAATATATCTGCTTGGGTCCTATTTCCAAAATGTAAAAACTGGAGGCAAACAGATAAGCACAAAATTTGACAGAATGAGTTACTGTGTTCCTTTGCCAACAACTAAATTGCCTTGGGAACGGTTCTTTTAATCTAAAAGGTAATGGAAAGATGAAAGTGAATTTTTTTGGAAATGTAAGCTAAGTAATTTTTTATATTAAAAAAAAATCTAATATTGTTGGTTTAAAATGTATCCCACTCCCTGTTATATATTGTGTCTGCTAAAATGTGGTTGACTGTAAAAAAAAATGCTGTTAAATTCTGGACTCCTTTATTCCTTCAAATGTATATTTGTCACTATTACTTTCATTTTTAAGAAGACTTAAAAAATTATGTTTTGTTTTTGTGCAAAGCATGTACATAATGTGTAAGAACAACACTTTGGTACTACACATTAGCATGATTTTTGTTCTTTTTTAAAACTTTTAATTTATTTAAACTAAAGTTGTTGACCAGAAAATCACAACAGAAGTACATTAAGCTTCACTTGTTTTGGTACTGCAGGTCTGAAGAATAAAATATTATAATAACAGTCAAGTTTAATGATAAGTCATCTAAATATTGGCACAAATTGGTGTTAAAATGGCTATTTATATGTAATAATAAAAGAAAATATATAATTGCTTATATACCCATTGCCCAAAATGAAAACTACAACATATTGACCACTTTATTAGATATACTTGTTTATTTAGTTAACACAAATACAGCATATTCACATATATCACATGGCAAAACTTCTAAACACTTGGATATCTTTATGTTGTGAAGATGTCTTTTTGAGGTGCAAACCTAGCATCAGAATGAGAAAGAAAATATTTATTAGTTTGAACGAGGGATGGCTGCTGGTGTCAGATAGGCTGATTATTACAAATTGTTGATCTACAGAGATTATCATACTCAACTTGCTGAAAATTTTGAAAATGATTAGCAAATAGTATCATTTGTGTGAAAAAAGATCAAGTTGATATGAATGCCTGGAAATAAATGGACACACTAATGTGATATAGTAGAAAGGCAAAAGTTGCCCAAATAACCACCCATTACAATAAAGGAATGCAGAATAATATCTCTGAACACTCAACATGTTGAGCTTCAAACTTTGAACAGATGAGCCACAGTAGTAGAATCCCATTCTGGGTGCCACTCCTGTCTGCTAAGAGCTCAAAACAGGCAAGAAATCACAACTTCACCAAAATTAGATGATGGGAGGTTGAATTGCCTGGTCCAGGGAATCCTAATTTCAATTGCAATATTGAGATGGTAGGATCAGAATTGCATCAAACAACATGAAAACGATAGACTTGTTCTGCCTTGAATAAACAGTTCCAACTGCTGCTGGTCTAATGTCATGGGGATACTTTTTCTTTGCATCTGTCAATTCTGTTTTTGTATTGTTTTAAAGGAATTTGGCTGACTTAGTCTCCTGTAAAAGTGTGATAAAAACCAACAGTAGTAATCTATTTGGATGAAACTAATTATTACCAATGGCAATAAAAATGTTGGCCCTGCTATCTCCAGTTTTATGGCCAGTTAACAACTTTATGCAAACATGGTTGAATGGCAAACTGTCTTGCTCTGTATGGCAATGTTGGACTTCATAACTGGAGAGAATCGCATGTTAGAAATCCTTAGATCAATATCAGCATATTTTCTTGTCACAGTGTATGTAGGGATAAATATTTTTTTAGGTATTGTTAATTACATTTTTGTTGTTTTACACGTTTGTGCACTTCAACTTTCACCATGCTGTTAACAGATTTGACTTTGTTTTAAAAAGCTCTTGCAGTTTCTGCCAATTTTTTGCAGAAGAAATCATCTATATATAATACTCATATTTTCTGTTACGTTTCATCTGTGTACCCATCTTAGAAATGAGAAAAGTTAAGACAAGATATTTAACAAATGGTCTGCAGTGATGAGTTGGTGTTGGCATTGGAAAAGAAAAGGTGCCATTTACTGAATTATGCACTCTGGCCGTTACAATTTGATGGATATTTCTTAGTAAATGTTAAAATGTGTGTGTGGGGGTTTTTTTTTTCTTTAGAAACCAACTGTAAATATTTGGTTTGAAATGAAAGTATTGAGTTGATTTATTGCAATGGCTTTTTATAATCAATAGACCAAACTTAAATTTTGTTCAATTCTGTTTTGATGTTTTTTGTTTTTTCCAACAGCTTAGCTCATGCCACCATTCGCCCCTTTATTATACAGATCCAATTGTAGCTGTTCCTTTTTTAATTTCTTCTTCTTTTTTATGTTTCATGTTAGTTGAAGAAACTAAGCTTTAAAAACAAACTAATTACCCATTTTGTGTTGGTTTGGTAAGCAAGATTATGGGCTTAAAACTCCATTATTAAGATCACAAACTTGTACAATTGCAATGTCATGTTCTTTAAGTGGCAGGCTATTTTTTTTTTTTTTTTTTTTTTTGGTTCTCTAATTTCCTTGTTTATAGCAACCCCGTTTTCTTCTGCTGAAGGTGTGCTTGGTGCGGGTGAGGTTGTGCATTTATGCAGATTAAGCAGCACAATCCTGGCTGCAATTTTGGCAGGAAATTGCTCGCAATTTTATGACCAATTTTCATGTTGGCAGGGACATCTACACACCAGTGGAAATTTACAAAAAACACCCTTTTTTCCTCTTTTGTTACAGGTCATGTTGTTCATGGCCTGTACAGATTTACAGCCAGGTAAAAAAAAGCTGTTTACCTGAAGTTAAAGAATTAGATGAGTTACCCCAGTATTATTTTATCTACCAGTTGAGAATTGTCTGCCAAATAATCAAACCTGGAGCAGAATAATGTTTGTCCGTTTCTGTGTGGGTTTGTAAAATACACCAGAAAAGAACAAGTTACTCTCTATTAGAGAGCAGATGCTGAATCGTGTTTTGTAAAGAAAACTCAGCCTGAAAAACTGGACATTATGATAAATGAGCTAGCTCTTTATGATTTATCTGTATCCACTTCCTGCCTACCTGCTTCTTTTATACTTTGGATTGAAGCTAATGTGTTTTTAAAGGGTAATTTGGCTTTTTTGAAGAGATGTTTATGAATGTTGCTATCAGTAATAGCTCCCATAACTGTACCAGATAGAGTTTGTTGGTAGTTTTAATGGAAGCAAACAAGTTTTCAGAGCAATGGAAGGACAACGTGAAGTCACACAATATGTTATTGATTTAAGATCACCCAAAATATTTTTTATACAGTCCTTTATCAGCCAAACAGCTTTCCTGTTATGACTCTGACGTTATATCAGTGTAATCATTCCTAATTGCTAAAATAATGGTGTGTCCGACAAACAAGAGCATGTTCAGTGTGAGGTCTTATAAATTGGTCTAATCAGTTAAAATTTAAAGTTTTAATTGCAGCTTAACTTTTAGCAGAACAACTCAAGACAGACATCTGTCTACTGCAGTTAGGGGAACTAGCACTAATAATAATGTCACAGAATGACACATAAGAAAATCTGAATTATCCTTTTAAAAATATTGCATTGTAACTGGACCAAATCCAATGACATTCTCTTTCTCAAAGTCCCCAACACTGTAGATTTGACTCATAACAGCATATTGAATGTTCATATAAATGAAAAATTTTTATCAAGTCACTAAAGGTTGATGTGAAAATGATATCTGTTCTGAATCTGCTTATTTGACTCTGGTTTTAAATAATTCAGGATTTTGTTTTGACACAGTTTCCATGCCCTGTCTGGCTCTTCATATGCCTTTGCTGTACAGTTTACCTTCAATCCAGCTCTTTGTACCTCCTGAAATATCAATGCAGACATCAATAAGCCCAGTTTCTATATTGCCGCATTGATCACGTGTGACATAATCGCATGTAGTGATGTGCAGTTATTATTTGTATCAGTTTTGTTTCTTTTGCATCTCAGGAATATATTTCATTTAGGATTTCTTTTCTTTTTTTTTTTTTTTTTGGTGGTTTCCTGTTTTAAAATGGGGACATGTGAGCACTTATCACTCTACTCGCCCCTGTATGCTGACACCATGTATTTGTTTAAGATTACCACGATGTTAATAAAATTATTCAGTGATTCTTCAGTAATTCTGTCACCTTGCTGTCATTGAAAACATTTTCATTAGTCTTTTTGATAACGTTTGTTAAAGTCGCAATTTACCACTTAAAGTTCTTGTAGCTTTTATTGATAAGGCAAGGAAGCTCTGATGATGCACTGCAACTATTTATACTTTGGATACATTTGAACTGTCGTCATGAGGAGTCCTGGGTGCATGCACACACAGACACACACTATCCCCAGGAATACTCCAACAAAAACACCAACATATGCACAGAAGCATGCTCATATTTTTTATTCAGAGGAATAATTCATGTTGTGTTTCAACTGCATGTCTGGGCTCTGTGGCCCCGATGTGTTGGCGTTCAGTTTATCATGTGCAGTCTTTAGACGACTTGGGAGTGTCTTGCTATATTTGTTGACTGTCTACACAATAATACTCCTGTGACAACAGCTTTACCTGAAACAAGCAGAATATAAAAGTGCTTAAACGGTCTCAGGAAATTAAACGTGTACAGGAAAAAAAAGAAAGTCAGCGAGGCTGAAAACATTCATTATGGGCTCTGTTGGATTAATAGTAAAAATAAGCATACAGTTGTTTTCATTTACAATTATATACAAACCAAACTGTATAAAATTAGGTCGCACCATTGCCTTGTAACAAGAAGGTCCCGGGTTCGAATCCCCGAGGGTTTCTCCCAGTTCATGTTTTCTCCGGCTTCCTCCCAAACTGTCAGGTTAATTGGTCCCTCGAGGTGTGAAAGTCTGAGAACCATTAATAGATGTCTATCAATAAATTAGACTATAACTGAAGTTTAATTGAGTTTAATTGATTTTCATAGTCCAATTGAAAAATAGAACAAATTCACAGATTCTTTAATTCAGAACATTTCTATTCAATGCTTGATATAACAGAGAACAATTAAAATTGCATGTTGTCATTATTCCTAACTTTATAGTTAGATATTTGAAAATGTTTAATTCCAGATTAATATGTTGCAACACTTTAAATCCATTACTCTTGATCAAATTCACTATGTTGATTTGAAGTGAAGGGACATACCCTTTGCATCCTCACACTCACGGGCATGAAGAGAGTGAAGAATGCGCATACATTTTGGGAAGGATGAAGCACATAAAAATAGGTATAAGCATATGAAGATGGAGAGAGTGAGAACGTCATGATGCACCCAAGCTTGAAAGACAGAAGGAAGAGCCATCCGGCATTTTCAGGAAGTCAAAAGATGATGACTGAAGGGGAGAATTAGGTAATAGCAATAAGATGTCATGTTAGATTGAAGAAAGCAGCTGCAATCAGCCCATCTGTCAGGAATAAATGTAGCCTGGAGAGGGTTGCAGTTTTGCAGCTGAAGTATGATTCCGCCGCTGATGGAAAGGGAGGGGGTCAGTGAAAAACTCAATTACCTCTCAATCAATTGAGCTGGTTTCTTGAACTGGCACAGGCAGCTCAAGAAAGACTGCAGAAAAAGAAATGGTTTTCATGGAAAAGCTAGTTTGCATAAATGATTTTAACCCACCCGTTTAAGCAACTGCTGGCTGCGTAACCTCCCTGAACAAATTTTTCCAGAGGAAAACTTGCTTTAAGGTACTGAAGATTTCATGTTATGAACTAATTCTTACATAGTTTGAGCAATGACTAAACTAAATCAATCTCACAAATGACTTTTATCAGAAACACCAGCCAAAATAATTTGATAAATTATTACATTAAATTGCGCTCCTGATTAAATATGGTTAAGAATTTGTCCACCTTAAGTCTCATGGCAACAAAATTTCAAGAAGTAGTAGCTCTAAACAAACATTTTTGATTCACCGTTATTTAAATTTTAAATTCTATTCTATCAATAAATGTACAAAACAAACAAGGAGGTCTTTCTGAAAGTTCAGAAGAGAAACCAACATTTATTTAAATGTGAATAATAACTTTCTCGAAGTTAAATAGTGTTAAAAATGACAAGATGGTGAAAGTTGACTGAGTGATCACCTTTTAAATTCTGTCAGCATGCACAATAATTATAGGTATATAATTATTGTTTTGTTGTGGCCACATTAGTGGCATTAGGGATTAAAACAGCCCAGAAAAAAAACACTGATTGTTGCAACTATTTACCACAGCCAACAAAAGACTGTGGCCAACAACAAACTTGGAACCAAAATTAATGACTGACATTTGTTTCATAATAAGGAGCAGAAAGAAATTAATTGTGATTTTTTTTTATTCAACATCCCCATCCCAAAAACATGAACTTTGATGTTCACATATGCTCTTTATCCAATCTATTTGAGCTTGAACTGTTTTGTGAAGAAGTATGGGGAAGGTCTTTTGTCTGTAGGTGTGGAGAGCTGTTAGTGACATAGCCCAACTTTTTTTTTTTTTCAAAACCATGTCTTCTTATGCTTCACAGCTATAACAACTATAACACTTTTGTGTTGTTCTCTTAATTTTAATCAAATACATTGAAGTTTGTGGTTGTACATTGACAATATTTGAAAAGTTTCAGTGAGTATGAGTATACTGTATTTTCCAGAAGACTTTAAATTACTGTAGAGTTAAAGTCACTGTTGTTGACTGTACACCCACTACAGCATCTTTCGTTCCCTTCCATTTAATTTTATGAGACTAAAAGAAGAATTTCATTAGAATGGGGCAAAGACACAAGTATGCAGATGGTTCTTCATGAGAAATAACATACATCTGATAGTTTATCTCTGCTTTTTAGGGCTGTCGAACATAGATGATTGGTGGCAATGCACACAACTCTAACTCACTGTCTCTTTCTGATCATCCCAAAGCCTCCTTCCTCACACCTGTTCAGTGAGAGCCAGCTCACTGGTGAAGGGAGCAGCCGCTCCATATGCAAATCCATATGTGAAGATGATCTACTTTTCCTATTCTCAGCTTTTTCTGTCAGAGCCACTTTTCTGTTCTTGCATAAATTTAGTCAAACTATTATTTTAATGCTTCCTTTGCTGTGTTAGGTGGATTTAACTCAAGTTGGAGGTTTTTTCTTCCTTTTTGTCCTCTACTCTCCTTCTACTACAGAATCCAGTATAACAAAATCCCATTTACCTTGTGGTGCATTCCCTTTGTAGGCTGACAGAAGGGATACATACTGACTTTGATGTCTGGTAAATTTGCTGACCATGTGTGTCCGCATTCAAAACCATATATGGCTTTAGAATGCCATACACATTAACTGTTTGATCTCCAAGATGCCATCAGCTAGAGAAAAAAAAACACCTTGATGTATATTAGCTTTATTCTGAGAGAACCTTTCTCTTTTTCTTTTTTTTTTATTTAAAAAAACAATGTCTAAACCAACTCCTTTTATGGTATGTTTTTATTTTTTGAGTAGTGTGCCATTAGTCCTTCCACTGCCATTTTATGCAGTTCTGCTCAATTTTCATCAGGCAAGCCTTTGTGCAGGCAAGCCTTTCATAAAAAAAATTTTAAACAAGGAAATTGCATTTTAGAAAAATTGGTTTATCCTCCTGCATTTTCTTTTAAAATAACCTGAAATTCTCCATTCATTATTTATCCTTTTTTTGTCATTCATGAGATTCATCTGAGTCGATTATTCTGATATCTTCATTTTTACAGTTTCCTGTAGAGCAGCACCAATAAATCCAGACAGAAACAATAGCTTGTACATATTAAATGAGTTATATCTTCAAAGAAATAGACTAAAAACCTACTAGTTTATATATTTCTATATGCCTTATCTACTCTACTGCTACCCAGAACAAAAGAAGAATAATCCTAATTTAATTCACCTGTGATTAGCCATATTCTTCTTCTTTTACACAACCGAGAGCTCAACTCTCATCAGTGGTGTTGATATCAGAAAAACTATGAATAGTTTAATTATGAGGTATGACAAATTATTTTGTTCTGGTCTATTTTAAATTATACACCAATCAGGTATAACATACATCTACCTGAATCATAGTGTGTTGGTCAAATTTATGCTGGTGTAGCAGCCCTGAATCTCTGAGCCCTGGTGTCAACCAGTGGGAAGGTGAGCTGTGGTATCTGCCACCAAGCGGCAGATCCCTTCAGTGCAAGAAGGGCCTCCGTGGATTGGATTTGTTTGAAGAGCACATCCAGCAGATGCTGTATTGGATTGAAATCTGGATGTTGTAGAGGCCAAGTCAACACCTTCCTTTGGATACTAAGCACTGCAGACAGGAAACAGCCCACAGAAGCTGCAGCTTGGAAATGTCTGACTCAGTTGATTAGTCATCATTTGGCCCTTATCAAATGTGTAAAAAAAATCCTTTTGTTTGACAAATTTTTATTGCTTCTAACATAATTTTTACTTGCTGTTTAATATATTTCACAGACCATATTAAAGAGACTTTAATATGGCAATGCACACAACTCTAACTCACTGTCTCTTTCTGATCATCCCAATTTACCTCTTCAATTTACCTCCTCAAATTGAAGAGGTAATGTGGAATTTCACCTTACCTAATTCCACACCTGATTGGTACATCCCAAGAATTCAAATTCCAAACAAAATTTCTAAATATAAAGACATAAATTGGTGGTACTACTAATATAGTAATGATAATCATCATCATCAGTAATTTGTGTTTTAGATGTTGTCAGGAAACATCCTGAACTTGTCCCTCCTTCAGTTTCACAGAATTGTACATCATGATGTTTGGAACATCAACAAAGAACTGAAAAGTATGTTGCATGATGCTCCTCTTTCGGGTAGAGGAGGCGTGCCGATTTCTCAGTCCTAGAACACCATCTGTGTTTTTGTCTGCATTGTAGAGGTCCCCAGCAGCGGTGCCATGGCTTATCAGCTCAAAGAAGACAGAACACTGGGTTCAAAAACCCAGCTGCATCCTCCAACATGGGGATTTGATGTTTTTGACATAATACAAATTTCCCAGAAAGACTTTATATTTATACATGCCAAACTAACTAAGTTGGACAAAAAAATATGATTGGGTGTCTTTAATGCAAAAATTTTATGAAAATGTTGCTATATTCCAAAAATACATAATAAATACAAAGCATACAAATATAAAAATACATTTCCCCAATCCTCATTGACAAAAGGGATAAATAATAAACACCCTCTAAAATAAAAACATCTCTCATTTTATTCTCATAAATTGCAGTGTTTTACAATAATGTATGTCTAAAGCTATTGTCATTGTATCTTAGTAATGGCCTTTGACTTTATAACATTCTGTTTAATACTCATATTTCTAGCCTTTAATGTTTTGTAGCACTTGCTGCATATTCAGCACTTTATTTGTGCAATTGAGTTATTTCAAACATCAAACAAAATGGCTTTTTTTTTCAAGCTTCTTGGTTCAATTAAAAATCCTAAGAAAATCCATCAGAAACACAAAAAATGTGTTTCCATTAACCATAGAATTGTGCAAATTGAAATTATGAAAACATATTTGATTTCATAATCAAATATGTTTGATTATGAAATAAAATTTTTTTCTAAAAAAAACAATTTTTTTTTAGAAAAAAACATTATGTTCTTCAATTTAAAAAAAATTGTATTGTGGAGTGATTTTTCAGTTGTATTAAAATAGATTTATTTTGCAAAACTGCAATGGAATCACTTTTTTCACATGAATCACACCCTGGATGTCACTACTGGCAGAAACAACAAAGATGACAACAGAAAGTTGTAGAAGGCTAATGGTTTGTTTTGAGTGTTTTCTAGACAATGCAGCTGGCTCCACCAGAGCTCTCACAGTCTCTCACAGTTCATGAAGTTCTGTGTCATTAGAAAGTCTAATGAGAGAGACCTAGTATAAGTCTAATGACACAGAATTTGTATAATTCCCAGCTACAATTTCCCCTAAAACGCTGCATATATAGTCCTAAGTATAAGGGGCTTGATGCTCCAATACCTGAATGAGATGCTGACATCTCTAATGGCTGAATTATGATTATATGTCATGTAACTGTTTACATTCATCACTTCCATCATTTTTCATGACTTATCGTCTGATTAAGCTTATTCACATATGATATTAATTCAATTTATTATTTAATGGAAACATTTCAACTGCAAAATTAGATTTTTTTGACATTAGCAGAATAGTGACAAAGATTTGTAGATATTTGAAACACACCACAAAAATTATACATAAATTATTCTAAATTATACATCAAAATATTACTTAGGTTGCAGCTGGAAAAAGTAGACATAGAAATTACATTGGGAGCTGATTCCACAGGAGAAGGGCCTGATACTTAAAAGATCTGTCTCCCATTCTACTTTTAGAAAGTGTGAGAACCACCAATAAACCCGATTGCTTAGAATGATCCTATACAATATAGACTCAGAGTCTATATTGTATAGGCCATAGACTCAGGAATGAGGGATCTTTATCTTGCAGATAATCTTGCAGATAAAGATCCCTCATTTGTTCTGTAAAAATCTAAATCTCCTGTTCTCTAGTTTAATTTTTTTTAAGTGTACCAGAACTGCAATTTGGATTTTTAATGTAGATTTACAATAACTAGTACTGACAGTAACTTCTCATAAGTGAATAAATGCACTCACACATTAGAGCCAGGTTGCAGTAATATTCTTCAGAACATTCTGATAAATAAAGAGTGCTTTGTAATTCAGTCAACTGATTGTCAGCGATATAGGAATGTAACCAGGGGATTACTTCTCCTTCCAGCTTCTGCAGCAGCCCAACTTACACCTTGTGTTTTATCCATCCATCTGTGGAGTTAACTTGAGCTGGGTTCTGCACACCCAGCTTGTGTAACTGGGTGTAATCTTACATCTAGCATTTCATCATTCCTCATCAAAAACCATGATGGATATTTCTTCAGCTTTCTTTCCACATTCATTAGAAACAGCACATACAACAACAGTAAGTTTAAAGAACGGAAACATTTGGGATTCCAACTAGTTAAACAACAATCGGCTGGTTAAACTGAATAAGACAACTCTGAAAAGTTAACAAACAGTGGCAGAAGTTTTCCATTGCTCATTTTATGTGGCAGAACATATCCATTAAAGCTAAAACAGCACAGCTGCGTTTCATGTCCGACTCAGAACTCAACTAATAGCACAGCTAAAGTCATAACAGCACCATAACAGTGCCATGCCATCTCTGCGCGGCTGTCCAAAGCAGATTGTTTTATTTGAGACATCAGTGTTTCAGTCTATCGTGCTGGAATGTGAGCTTTATGGAGGACTGCAAAGCATAAGTCTGCCTTTGGCAGCACGCTGCCATGGTTGCCGTGATTCTGCTAATTTATATGTGCAGCACAGCTAATGGGGGATATAAAAGGCCTCGAGTCTGTCCATTCTAGCCCGCATTTTAGGGCACAGCTCCAAATGATGAGAAAGCACAGTGGTGGTGAATTGTGTGTGTTTCATATGTTTGTGTGTGTGTGTCCAGGAATGTGGCGGTGTGGAAGTGGCAAAGAGGTTGAAAATGGTGCTGCCTCATTAAGTTGTTGCGACAGTATTACAGTCCATCAGAGGAGATTGCATTTTCTTTGCATTCTGTTTGTTTTTCATGGCCATATCTGAAGACAGGGCAGTTAAAAAGAGACACAGACACACACTGCTCAGCATCAACTCTGAAAGCTTGTGCTACAAACATCTAATTACAATCATTATGGTTTGCTGTACAAACTATAAATTGACATATATTGGTGTGAACATGGACGACTTCTGCTCAGTTTTATCAACAGCAAAAACTACTATTTTTTTTTTTTACAAAGATACAAACATGTATCAGAATGGATCCCGTATAGTTGAGACGTTAGTTCAATTCAAAATCAGGGGCAAGTTTGAAAAACTTTTTTCATAAACACCATCCATTCTGAATAATTTTGCGCTTTTACGAAAAGTAGAATGGATAAATATTTTATTTTCTATATTTTCATAACCCCAAAAGTCTTGCAGATGTCATTTAACCAAAATGTGGCTCCACAAATTATTGACTGAGTGGGCTAAATACTAACGTTTCAACCTTCTCATTTATGAACTAGTAAAAAAAACTAATAAAATTGTAAGTTATGTACTGTTTTTCTTCCTCTCCGTTGGTGCCTTTCATTTTCAGAATATGATGCATTGAGGATTGCAGTTGTAAAATGACAACATGTTAAAATATACAGTAAACACTTTTGGAAAGCATGTTTTCTTCTAACTTTGACTAGACAGTCACTTTTTGATCAACTCTCTTACCTGTAAAATCACGAGAACAGGCCAGGGTTACAAACAGTATGAATATTCTTCATTTAGTTAGTTAAAGTTTTATTTCCCCCAAACTAAAAGTAATTTGCTGTGATATGAGTTATGTGCCAGTGCTTTATGAGCAATCAGCTGTAATTACTTGCTTCCTTTTATGATTAGGACAGCTTTAAATGGTGGATCATGTAAGCATTAGGCCACATTCTTATCTGCTGATTACTCACTGAATATTCAGAATAAGCAGGCTGCTGTGACACATTTTCTTTGGTGGGTGGATTTAATGTGCTGTATGCTTGTACTCAACAAGCAGTTATTTTGTGTTTGAAATTTATATTCTCAGCAAAATACTTGCTCTGATTCAATAGTACCTCTTTGAAACATCAGTGTTTTCCACTCAGGCAATCTGTCTCTATGTTTGCAAAGCTGTAAATGGTCATCTGTTTTCTTTGAGTGAAACACTGTGATGTTGTTATTTTATCATTCTAAAACCAAAACCCTACACATTTGGCTTGCTTTACATAATATGGTTTTTATATGCAGAACATTTTTTTTCCATCTTCATTTATTTCTGGTCATTTCCTCATCCACACTGAAACTGGGTTTCTTCAAAAAATATGTTGAATCCATCTCAAGTCTAGTACTTGTTATTTTCAACTAATCCATGAATTAATAGCATATAAATAAAATTTGCCTGAGCTTTTATATCTTGTGCTCTACTGAGCAACTTACTTTTTTTGTAACGAGGATGTTTATTTTTTTCTACCCCAAACTTAACTGATTGGGAGTTAAAGTTTTATAAGAAAATTTTTATCTGTGTTATTATTCTATATGGTGCCAAAAACGTACATTGTAACAGCAGGTGAACCTATTGACATACAAGACATCCTACAGCTGTAAGAATAAAATGGCAAAAAAAGTTTTTCTGAGGTTACAAAAAGAGGTCGGAATGAAGCTGTTGTTTTGAGCAGAGCTCTGACTCCTCGTGTGTCAGTGTTCGCTCACGTTACCCCCTCTGGTTTGGCCAGAGGTAATGATCTATGTCGAGAGCAAGGTACAAGTTTACACCAAGGTGCTACACAGGGGTCAGGGTCACCTTTAAACAGATGTCATGGCACAAGTTTCTGCCAGTACCTCAGGACATAGGTCAATAAAAGCCAGATGTTGCAGATCTGAAGGGATTCATAAGTGGCATCATCTCTCGCAGCTGACTAAATACTGCTGTCTCTGTAAAGAACCCCCCTGCTTGTGAGTGAAAAAGCAGGAGTCCACTTTTTGTGCTGCTGCCATGGTGTTGCTAAGAAACTACTGTTAAATGTTGTGTTAAAAATGGTGAGACTCTTTTGTTGAATCCAGACTTTCTGTTTTTTTTTTTTGTCATTCTGACAATGCTGAACTTCAATTCATGCAATTCAAAGAACACATTGATCTTGCTATGCTTATTTACAGTAAAACTTACTCACCTTGCCTTATAGAGTGAAGGTTACACACACAAACACTTGCGCACTTCTGTTGTGGATTAGCAGTTACGTCTTACTTCAAATATTTCTACATCTTCCAGACTAAGGAATAACATGAAATGAAGGGGTTCAAGGACTACATATTTTTTCTCAGACAGAACTTCACAATAATCACATTATGATGTATATTATGGTGAGTGACCTGTTATTGTACAGTGCTTTATCTAATGTAGACAAAAGGCTTTACGTCCATTTACGCACAACCTGAATGGATGGAGGTGAGCTTCCTTGTCAAAAAAAATGGGAAAAAAACCCAGACAATGTGCATTTAATGTTCAACAACAACTTGAACATTAACATTTCTTCAGGTGTTTTTCTCACTTGAAGAAAACAAGAAAGATGATTGAGGTAAAATTATCACGCTGTCATTTAAAAAAAATATTAATTAATGGTCACATTTTCCCCCCATACTTCACCATGAAATACATTCTGAAAGAACAGAAGAAATTATGCTTTGTTAGGGAAAGTTTTTAAAACTAAACACCTTAATTACCCTTTTGTGGATCTTGATTGGTCACTACAACCAAAGTACTTAAGACTGTGAGGTTTTGGCATTTATCCTGTCTGAAACAAATTGTAGAGGCATATATCAGAAGGTCTCCATCAATATTAAGTTTTAAATATACAGTTTAATAAACAAAAGTCTTCTTCTCCTTTAACAGATGTAAAATCTGAATTACAGTGACTTGACTTGCTAACGTAGACAGTATTCTCCATGAGTGCTGAAAGAGAGAACTTTTAGTCAAAAATTAACATCACTATCTGAACTGAAAAAAAATATTTGCATCAAACAAAATTTTATTGTAATAGAATTACACTTTTTTATGCATTTCAGTTATTTTTTTCTTTTAAAATATATAATTTGGAATATTTCATTTCACTTTTGTTCTAAGTTGATAAAGTTAAAACATTTATTTCATAAAATGAAGTCACCATATATCAAAAAATCCTTTGATAAAAACCTATCAATAGCTTTGACTTATTGAGACAATGACTCACTTGTGAAATGTCTTCATTTCACTTTGCATACCAAAAACATGAATTCTTTTGTTCCCATATGCCTTTGTGCATTGGGTTCATGCACTGAAAGACACACTACATAAACAGTTACTGTGATATTACTTGGCTCAGCAGTGTGCTGTTTATTAAAAGATGGGCTTACCACTGTGCTCAACACCACCCCACTGTTTCTGAATAATAAGTATTAACTCTAAGCTATTTTCTTACCACACACATCAAAAGCCACAATACTGTAAGACTCATTTTTTGGATGTGTGTCAGTCTGTGTGTGTATGTTTAATTTGTGCACAGAACATGCACAACTTCTTTAAAAAATGCAGCTGAGTTATGACCTTATTTAGATTAATCGGAAAGTTTTGTTGTACAGCAAGACCTTTATTAATTCATGAAACACGCATGCTGTCACTCTTCCCCCTGAAATGATTAATACGTCAGTGACAGAAGCGAATCCCCTTTGGGAAAATACGCACTCGGAATCCTCTTTATCATTCATCTATGCTGTGTATTTGTATAGCATAATAAATCAATTTCTGCTAAATTTCAACTAGCGTTAGTTGCTACCACCACAGACAGTCTGTAAATTAAATGGAAACAGGGCATGTCAAAACTTAGACATTTTGTAGCAATTTATAACTACTTTACATACGGTGCCTTGAGACAGCATTCATACCCTTTAAACCTTTCCACATTTTATGACAGACTAACCCAAATGGTACATAGATAAAGTTTAACTAAACCCAAATTAAACTATTGTTATGATGATCTTTTAAAGAGATAAAGGCTAATTTCAAGCCTTTGGACATAGCCATGATGTGAAGTCAAATTTTTTTGATGTGCACTTCACTAAAGTTAGCATGCTTCTTTGATTGTGTTATAGTGGCACTATATCTCGAAAATCCACACACACACAACTTCTGCTACTATACATTGGTGTCAATAGTTCACCAAAACTTAGTGGTGCCCTTTTGGTTAAAACATTACATCTTGGTCCATGTCTATGTCACAGTCATTCGGGTTTAACAACATCTCACTCAGACACCAAATACAGACCATTAGTCTGTATTTTACAGAGAATCTCTTATTTGCTGGAAAAGACTTAAGACTGGTGGAGCATCACCTTAGTAATCTTGACCCTAAGCATTTAAAGGGTAAGTGGCCAGAATTTGTATAGGACTTCATCAAATTCAGAGGGCCTCAAAGCGCTTTACACCACACTCAGTCATTCATCCATTCACGCACAAATCCACACAACCTTTGTTGTCTGCTCAAAAATTGTACACTCACGACAGAAAAGTGTTATCGACCAAACATTTTTCATGGAAAAGCAGCAAAGGAAAGATGCATTTTGTGTTGTTTATCGAAATGCTTTCTGTTATTCTCTATCTTCCATCTTCCTGATTCTTTGTTGTAGAGCAGTGTGACACATATTGCTGAAGTCTGTTGAGTCTCAGCTTTTGATTTATGACAATGTTGTCTGCTCAGCGTAAAGTGTCGTAGCAGCAGAGGCAGAGATGTGTCGAGTAGGTTGAGGTAATTTATGAAGTATTATATTTAATTATTCATCTAGTTAGTATGCAAGTTTGTGTTCAGGGAGTTTAAAAATGACTGGAAGGTCATATTGTCTAGCTGCTGAATTCAATGTGCAACATATTGTTTAACGATTAATGCATTGTTTCACACAATGTTTGCCAAGTGCTTCTGAAAGTCTCTGAATTAGTGGATTCTTAGATTTAAAGAGTTAATTATACAGGTGAAGAGCTTTTTCAAATCAATGGTCCAGTCAAAGTTTAGATGTATAAATCAGATTGAGAATCTTTGACAAACCCTTAAAATCCCTCTTCACTGTTGTACTTAATACAGTTTGACTGAGCTTGAAATACTTTGGCAAGAAGGAGCAAAATTAAAAGTTATACTTGAATCAATCTGAAGTATTGGATTATGACAAGGTAAATCCATTCACAAATAAATTAAGCATTTTTTAAACGTTGAATAACATAACATATTCATTTGTTATCTATGCTTTAGATATTTATACATTTGAAAAAAGTAACTAGCCTTTTCACTGTCTATTGCACCTGCAGTTGCTGCTTTAAAGAAATATGGATTGAATCAATAAGTCCTTTAACAGATGCATCATTTGAAAGCAGTCACTTCCAATTAAAAGTTATCACCAATAACATTTAGATCTTACTTTCAGTACAGCAGTTAGTTTGTGCAGAAAGACCAGCCTTAAAGTGAAATCTGACAAATAACTTACCGCGCTCCAAGAAATTCAAAAGTCTGTTCTCCTCTCTGAAGTTTGTTTTCAACAGCTGATAGCAACAATCGTCTTCAGTAATATTAAAATAAAAATAATTTGGCAGGCAAAAATTCTGACAGGAATCAAATCAAGCCATGGTTTAGCAAGCTGTGATGTGAAAAAGGCTTTGTTTTTACTGTCCCTTCTTAGCACTGCTTTTGAATAATTTTCATCTCATTGAACTTGTTGACAGTGAAAAATGTCTAATCACAAAATATTTTAAGAATGAATGTGTCATTTCCTGTCGAAAAGACACCTACTAATACTCTGCTTTCTTGCTGTGTATGCCCTCACAGTCAGATGAAATTTGGCTCAGGCATGAATTGAGTCCAGACTGGTTGTATGAGCAAAATTAATTGTCCTTAAACACTGTGTCATTAGTCAACTTTCTCTCACAGATGTCTGCATAATTAAATCAACTCCATCAACATTTTCTTAAGTTTTTTTCTGTTAAATGTGTGCCTAAATATCTATTCACCCATCCATTTTTCAACACCTACTTATTACTAGAATTGCTGGAAGGCAGGTATCAATTTCTAACTGTTGGTGGGTAAGAGCTCAAGTGAATCCAGAATAGATATGAGACAAACACATCCACACAGTGAGAAATGTATAATCTCAATTACAATAATCTAATTCTCAAAGATTCTCCACAAACTCACTTTCAATGTAACTTGACAAGTCAGTGACAACCCAAACGTGAGCGGAAAGTAGTCGTGAGACAAATCCCACTTTTGGATATATTTTTATTTGAATAAATTGAATGAAAAATAATTTCAAAGTGGATGACTTTGTAAATAAGCAAATTTACTTGAATAAAAACCCGTCTCAATGTCTTTGCCTTGTGGCAGTCGGCTCCAATATATTAGCATATGTCTTATCCAGATCTATGCTGCAGAAATGCGAAGCCGACTGTCAGACAGATTGGGTCACATGTGCCTCTATCTGTGTCTATAAAAAGCATTACGGTACCTTTTCTTTTGGTTGAGACAGCGATTCTTTCTCCCCATTGGTTGGTTTTGAACAGAACAGCGTAATATGCTTTAGCACAATGAACACACATGACTACCCTTTACTAATGATTTGCTAATCTTTTTGCCTCATAGTTTTCTTTGTTGTGATTTTTTTCCCCCATCATTCAATTAATAAAATATTGTTTCCTTTAACCTAAATACTTTTTTCTATGGTCATCAAGCCGTGTAATCTTGTAAATCTAAATATCAGTTATTGTTTCAGATTAATTTGATCAGTGATAGTTACATGTTATTTCAAGTTTTTATTTAGTTTTTATCAAAAAGAAGGGATAATAAGCAACCATTTTAAATACTAATAAACTGTTAATATAGAACCAATGACATAAAGTCCAAAATTCAGACATAAATGTGCACATGTACATTTATTCAATGAATAAAAGATTTAAACTGTTCCATTTCAACCTGTTTGCTCACTGAGTTCTCATTGAGGGAGAGAGCTCACACAATGTCGTAGCTAAAAAGTACTACTACAGAATACTAAGTATGTATGGAACTACATCAAGAAAAATAATAGGAAAAATCTATAAAAAAATAATCTTTTATTAATCTGACATTGTGTCTTTTCAAACATCATGCCACATTTATTTTTGTTGTTTTTAGTCACATATGTTTACATCATGAGCAATTAATATTGGGTAAATGTTAAATACTTTATCATTAAAATCTACCTATAACTTTGAATGCAACTAAATTCCTGCATAAACATAAATATTTTGTAACAAGCAACAATCTTACGTTTGTAAGCATCTGTGAATATGGTAAAAAATTATGTTGCCTGTTTTCAGTGCTTAGTTGTAAGCTGACTGAAGCATTTTGTAGCTTCAAAAGAGGCAGTCATCATGTCTCTTTTTCTACAAATGCTGGGCCTTCTTGTTCAGATGAAGTGATTAATCAAACTCTTTTTGTTGTTGTTTATTTCAAGGAAAACCAACTTGTTCCTCACAGCTTCAGAGTGAGGTCAAAGTAACAGTACATGACCACTTTTTCCACAACAAACTGATGTTGCATTTAAAAAAGTACTAAAATGAACTGAATGGGTTGATGTCCTCGATTATTGTTCAGTCTATGTTTACGTTTTACCTTTGCCTCTTAAATGATGGGGTGAAAAAAAACTTGGACAGAAGGAGACAGCTTTTAGCAAGCTGGAGAAGATAGGTATATGGACAAAAATATAGAGCAGCTTCTGGTTTCATTTGCATAAACAAAATGTAAACAAAGCAGCTCATTCAAAAGAATGGATGGATGAACATCATAGCTCATTGAATTTTGTTTTTCTATTTTTCAAGAAAGAGAGATAAAGGAAAAGGAGAACAAAATTGCAAAAAAGAGGGCTGGATAGTTTGTAAGGGAAAACCAAGCAAGATTTTTTTGTGGAGGAACAAAAATGTTCATGACTATACATAATATGTGGAAAGTTTTCTTTGATTGAAAAAATATATAATTTATCTTCAGTTACATCAGCATGTACTTAACTGCTGTCAAAAGAGGCCATAACACTTATTGCACTGATAATTTCAGTAGGATTATAAAAGGAAAAACAGGTTTGGAGAAATAAGGTCCCAGTGCTCTGACACAGCTTTATGTCTACTAAATCCCCTGCCAATAATACCTGATTTTGTAGTGTTTTCTGTGAAGACATTCAAGCAAATTGCTAATTTTCTGCTTTAAAAACAAGCTCAGTTTCAAAGAGGACCAAATGCCCTCTTTCGAAAACTGTTAAAAACAGCAACAACTTCAAAGCACCATTACAGAACTGAGTGACCTTAAAACTTTATGCTTCTGTCTAATGTTGATTACACACTGACATTGATAATGTGTATTCCAGTGCCAGAAAACACCCTGGAGCACCTGTGAAATCGCACTTTATGTTACAGCCATCAATTATAGCAACAGTTCAGCCAAATCAAATTTTGCTTTATGTTGCTTCGCCAGCGTGCAGAAGACAAGATACTTTCAAGTTGTGCTTTTTATTCCTGTTAAGCCCTACAAAAGGTTAATGTGGAAAAAGTCAACAGTTCACTATGAAGGAAACATGCCATGGTGGAAGCAATAAATTGAAGAAAATGTACCAAGAAAAAGCTTAAAAATCAAACGACATGATAAAAAAAAAAAAGCTGTTTCTTAAGTTGAATGTAAGAAAGAAAAAAATAATTATAAAGGAGCTGAGATCACAGCTGAAAGTTGCCAAAGAGTGATGATGTTACATTAAATCCAGCATCATTAATGGCCAAACAAACACAACGAAAGCTTTATCCAATGAGAGCAAAAAGTCAGGTGAAATGTTTGTTTTTTTTAGTTGAATGAAAACAATTAAAGATTTAAAGTTTGCTAAATCTTTGGAGATTTAGCAAACTGGCACCATCCAAAGTGCCTTAAAAGTGCTTTGTCGGAAGCCTAATCCACCACATTTGCTATAGATCAGCGCTCTTTCAAAACATCTAAAATATTTTATTACACTGTTTGCACCAATAGAAGTCTTTTTAATTTAATAATGAAATGATCCACTTTACAGTTCACTCTGTTATGAAAGTCAAAACTGAAAACATATATAATATTCTGCAATATGAGCAACTGAAAACTACCTCTAAATTCACAAGGTGATTATGTCAGAACAATAGATAAATAGACAGCAGTACACAGTTGTACTTTACATTAAGGTAGCAATAGCAGAAATGAGTGTAACTCTGTTTTAAAGAAACATATTTAGATTAAATGAGTAAGTTAAAGAACAAGGAGAAAAATCATAAGTCAAATAAAATACATAAAAAAATTATTTTCTTTCATTTGCAGAGAAAAAAATTAAAATCACACAACAGAAACAAAATATAAAATCTTTAGTTATGCAAAAACATACAAGGTTTTTTTTTCCCTCCTCTTGTGTTCGGTAGAAGAAAAAATCATTTTCTTTACTGTGTTCTCTCCCATTTTACTTCCCAACACAATGATCTTCCACACAGAATGTAAAAATAACCCTGATTTTGAGAACCTATTCAACATAATGGAAGCAACGGTGTGAAAGAAGAACTGATGAGGAGACATAGATAGAGAAGCATGAACAAGAAGACATTTTTTTGCTGATGAGGTGTCAAAATCACTTTTCACTAATGACTCTCTTAACCCTGTATTAGTCACCTTGCAGACTTAGACACATACTCACACTTTCGCTTACACATTTATAAGTACTAAATCATTCTCCAGTATATGTCTGGAAGGAGCTTTTAAAGGCAATCCAGATAATAAACCTTAGTGGCACTGTCAGCATTTAAAGAAAGACAGGGAGGAGCAAGATGAACATAGATACCAAAGCAATTCAGAAAAGTAAAAAAAAAAAACTCCTTAGATAAAAGATTAATCATAAAAATGGTCGATTCTTTAAAATGACAAAAAAAAAACATAACGTGTTCTATTATGTTTCATGTGATTATTTTTTATTTATGTTAATAGACTGATTAGAATATGTGAAAAAAAAATTTATAGTTGTGGGGCGCTTGTCAATAATATGACCTTCTAGCTCAAAGTTTTAAGTATGTGTAGTGGTGCAAGCAAATCTGGGTATAATATTTAATCAATTAATCAATCATATTTTAACAGGAGCCGGTGGATTAGTTCTTCATGGCAGCAGAACATGTTTACAAATGAATATGAATTTTCAAAAGAGATGCAGCAAACATTCATCAGCGACTTTTAAAAACACCAGTGATTAGTTACGCATAATGTCATAGCTGAATTACATCAATTACCAATTACTTTTAATGGAAACATTTAAACCAGGGCTTTTCATACATGTTCACCCTGTGGGTGCCATAGCTGGATAGTAAGGCGGATGGGGGGAATAAAAAAACTGTTAAAAATCTGCTAACATTTAGTCAACTTCACCAAGCCCATGCCAAAGTCTAGATAGCTACGATGAGTGAGGATACAGAATCTGGGCCAAGCAGCATAAATAATAATAAAAAAGAATAAAAACTTGGAGCTTTAGGGAGTTCATCTGTAGATGCTCCACTGCCACAGGGTTGCCTACAAAGCCCTGGGAGTTTTTCTTTCCTTTTTTTTCTTTACAGGAGGCTAAATCAATTTTAGTCGCAGCAAAGATTAGTTCAGACTTTTAGCACTGTAAATGAACATATGGCATTACTCATAGCTGAAGCAGGTAAATGTCACAGCATTAGTGAAACATCATTTGTAGCAACATAAAAAATAAAAAATACAAAAAAATCACCAATGCAGTAGGGATGGTGGTGCAAGTATTTGCTTTCTGAGAAAGTTGTAATTAGCAGAAAATAAAGCTTTTAAACAGTCTCTGTGTAATTGACAGCCCTCTGTGGGGGCTTTGGCTTCAGTTTGTGAACTGATTTTTTTAATTGGATCAACTATTCAAAAATATTCTAATATATTGAGTCGAATCTGTAATAAACTACACATCTTGTTTGTAGTGTTTTTCACCAACACAACTGTGTGCATGTCTGGTTCTCCTGCATAAACTGGCATAGTTATTTTTGACAGCTGTGTTGATGAGTGACTGAGTGTTTTTTACAAAGTGAATGCTTCACTCATTATCTGTGTCTAGCATGTATGCCTCTCCTTATGAGGCCACAGTTTGATGCTAAATAGACAAAATAGTCAACTTGAGTTTTCCCATCTCACTTCCTAAGTTTTTCCACATCAGTGTTCTCACTATACCAAATATGTAGTTCACACTTAGTGGCATTACGTTCACTTTTAGACTTGAAGATTTTATGTTTTAGAGAATATATGGTTCTCACACACCACACTTATGACTAATAACTAATAATATGTTTCTCATACAGCCTAACAAAGATAAAATGACCATTTTTTTGTTAACTGCAATAGTTTACATCTGGCTTAGGATTTTTTTTTTTTTTTAGAAAGGAAACAGGAAATGGGAAGATTATTTAGGTTGTGGTCTTTATGGAGTTGTATGATTAAATAAGTTCAACATCTTCATACCCCTTTTGAACGTAGTGTGCGCGCTGCTCAATGTGCTAATGACAGAGAAACAACTTATTGTTCCAGGAAAACAGTTTTTCTGCCATCATCATTAGTGGCCATGATAGCTATTCATGGCAGCCTCTGAGCATGGAGAGAATCTGTAGCATTGCAGAGAGCTACAGCACTTACATGAGGATGATTGACACCTCCTGACTTTGATTGGTTGTTTCTGACGAGCTGAATAATTCTGCAGTTAGCACTGGAAGCACTGGAAGAAGGCAAAGGAGCTCAATTTTTCAAATGATCTGTCTCATACTATTCAGTTATATATATATATATATATATATATATATATATATATATATATATATATATATATATATATATATATATATATATATATATATATATATATATATATATATATATATATATATATATATATATATATATGCTGTGCACTGGAAGTCAGGAAACTGAAAAGGCAGCTGCTTGCACATTTATGTTGCCATAAGAAACAAAATAGGTGCAGCTATTACTTATAAAATAAGTGCAGCTATTACGGAAACAGGTTATTATGGCAACAAAGCTAAGAAAGCTCCTAACCATAAAAACTATAGTAAGCAAACCTTCAACTGTAAACTGGCGACCAGAACAGAAAGACAGGCTGATTCATTTCAATTTGGTTTCCTTGTGTTACTCTGAAAAGACCAATAAGCACTTGTGAACTTTTTAACACAATTTGGTGAGTGGTCCTAAGAAAAACATTACCGTAACAGTCGCAACCAAACTAATATTTTAGCAACAATTATTGTTTTTTTGTTTTAAATAGCAGCAGTTAGAGTAAGTTATATTTATGTTATATGTGTTGACACAAATGTGTATGCACTTTCTTGCAGCAAAAGGCTGCTGGGTTCATATCCAATCCAGGGTCTCTGCACAGAGTTTGGTGCATGTGTGGATTCTCTGTGGGTGCTTTGGCTTCCTCTCAGAGCCTCAAAATTTACCTGTTATGTTAATTGACCTTTGTAATTTGTCCTTGGATGTGACTGTGTGTGTGTGCCGTTTGTTGTTCATCCAATCCACCTCTGCGTTTCAATGTGATGAACCTGCAACCTGTTCAGGATGTTGCCAGTGACTCACTCAATGGCTGCCAGGGATAGGAACCAATGCTGAAATGTTCATTTTAAGAGCCCTGCAAGCAGAAACAGACTAATAAGCAGAAATGACAGAGAAATGAAATTTGTTTTGAATTTAGAGTAGACAATTACTATTTGGTTATTTACCCAAGTGCACACAAAGACACACACACGAGTAAGTAGCACGAGGCCATTCAAAACATGTAAAGTTTCCTTTCACTGGTTGTTGATAATCCTCCTCCCTGCTTGTCACTCAAGACTTAGACTGATTCCTTCTTAGCCCATAAGCCAAATTTAGTCACTACAAGAATGTATCAAACAGTGATATTATCTCTGAGTAACCCCGTTTTCACATTATCTGATTTCCCTTCTGTCTCTTTTGTATTCTCTACCTTTGTGCTTTTCTGCTGCTCCTGATTCTGCTGAAACTTTTCATACATTCTGCCCTCAGCCTTTCATCTGCTGCTCTATTGCTGGGAAACCTTCCTAAAATAATTAAGTGTGAGAAGAACCCGACTTTGCATATAGATCATATGCACATCTGACAAGAAAAATGTCCACATCCCTCCCTTATGAAGGCCTACCGTAATGTGATGGATGACTTGCATTTAACTTCCCCAAACTTCAGAGTCGTTTCTCTGATATGATTTGATTAATGGCTAGGCAGAGATGTCCACTACATGAGAGAAACTATCAATGAGGGAAATACCCCTCAGACGATCTCTGATAAAGTACTTAACTGCTGTTTCTGTCAGTCAGCTTCTCTCACAGATTACTAGGAGCTTTTACGTGTGATCCTCCACATTGAACACATTTCTTGGAAGAAATCAAAAGATGTCTTTGAGTAAAAGACGAAGATAAGTGGCATACCTTGAGCTGTAGATAAACATGAACTAGTTTGATGCCTATGCATTAATACCACTCTGGTAAAGGGTACTAGAAATAAAGAAAATAAATAAATAAGAAAAATGGCACTACTTAAAGGAAAGCCCTCAGGGAATCAGGAGACTCTTCCCTTAAACAAGCATGCATCACCTGTCAGTATTAAACTGCAGGCAGAATATTAAACTCCTCAATTATGAAAATTAGGTGTTATTTAAGCCTGCATGTTGTGGAGCAAAGGGCTTAATTAATCCATCTCTGATGGTCCAATGTCTTCTTTGCATCGGGGGAGATCATATCCCCAGGGATTTGTGACCTCGGAGCAAATCTTCTAATATGAAGCAGATGTTGAACATAATCAGAGCTGCATCTTAATTTTAATGAACCCTGCAGGGTCATAATAAGTGCTATTCAACACCATGCATCACCATAAAGTCTCTGAAACCAAAGCTGCTTCAAACAGCGCGACATTATGGACTGAACTCAAGGGAAATCAGAAAATTAGAAGCACATTAGGGGATATTTTCTATTAAGCCATCCCTTTTCATGTTTTTCAGGTCATATCATAGGCTCCTCAAAAATTTATCTGGAATGCTAAAATCTATGTTTTGCTCCTAAAAATCTGAAAGGCATCTTGTGTGTAAATGTATTCAACCCCCTTTTAATCTGGTGCACCAAAATAAAAGTCAGTGGAACAGACTGCATTCAGAAGTCACTCGGTTCAGTATTTCCAGTTTTACGGGTATTTTTTTCCTTAACCCTCCATTTGAGGAAATACAAGATGAACATTAAATTAATCCATTTCTGTAAAATGAAATGCTCAACAGGAACATTATATCTACATTAACTAGTTTTACTTACCTTTAGTCCAAGTACAGTAAGTGCAGAGACAACACTTGTGCAATGACTTCAATATAAAGGAAACAGAACAGCACTTTCCCCTTTAATAGGAGCAGAGTGTTCTGAATCTTGGCTGCTGATGGAAGGTAAACGCACGGGTAAAACTCTGAATCATGCACATCATTAAAGGTACACTCCGCTCCGCTCTGCACATTTAGTGTCTAGCTGAAGGTGTGGTTTGACATTGGGTTTGCTGTGTTAGTGCAGAATGTGATCTTATATTTGGCAAAGCTGCTGCGTCAACATTTTTCCCGTTTGCAGATGAAGGTGTCCCACGTTGAATTGCCAACAGTGTTTAACAGACACTGTACCTAAAAGCACATTGAAAGCATAAATACGCTTAAAAACCATCCATCCCTCCATTATCTGTTCACCCTTATCCCTAGTGGGGTCGGGAGGTGCTGGTGCCAATCTCCAGCTGCGTTACACCCTGGACAAGTCACCAGTCTGTCACAGAGCAACACAGAAACAAACAAGACAACCAACCATGCACACACACACACTCACACCTAGGGAGAATTTGGAAAGACCAATTAACCTAACAGTCATGTTATGAGACTGTGGGAGGAAGCAGAACACCCGGAGAGAACCCACGCATGCATAGGGAGAAAATGCAAACTCCGTGCAGAAAGACCCCGATCCGGGAATCGAACCCTACTTGCTGCAAGGCAGCAGTGCTACCAACTGCGCCACTGTGCAGCCCATGCTTAAAAACACTGAATATATTTGCATATTTAGTATTAGTGGTCAGAAAGCAACGTATGCATAGTTATCAATTTAAAAGCTTGTAATTTAGCTTCAAAAAATCTTCAAACATTGAATGGAATTTCACCTTGAAAGCAGTCAAAATTAAAAATGGTAAAAACCTCACTGGTTGATTGTATCATCTGCTGTTACATTTATGTAGCTTTCTTTTGCTGTATTGTTATACATAATTTATTGAACATAAGTTATTTACTTGTATATTTAATCTGTATTACGTGTTTGAATGACAAACATCTTAGGATGTAAACATAACTAGATGCTACAGCAGAAACTGGACAAGACAAAGTATTTAGAAAATATAAGACAAGGCAAAGGCGATAGACAGACAGACAGGTCCATCCGTCCATCCACTGGATATTTTCCCGTACCTTCATTAAGATGTGACTATCCTTGAATTACCCTTAGCAGTGCTGCGTGTTGGTTGCTTGGCACTACTAACACGTACACTTTGAAAGACATGTCCGTCAAACGTGTCCTTGTAAAAATCATCTGTTGGTTTGCAATCACCAAACAAATGGCTGCCTTACCTCCATTCTATCACCTCATTTCCTAACTCTACACAGATCTCTATCTCCTTGGGAACAAAATCCACCTTAGCATGTCATGTTTTTTTAATATCCCCTAGTGCCCTCTATAAATATTTATTAAAGATGTGCCATCACTGTGGGACAGAGCAGGGCCTTCTGCTAAACTCAAAGCAAACATCTAATGTTTAAATTCTGTTGTACATTTCCAATGCTGAAAGCAAAGCAGACATGCTCCAGCATCATGTGAGGACATTTGTAGCTCCACAACTCCAAGCCTCCTCATGGCTGCGAGGAAGCTTGCATTTCGAAACTCCAAAGCTGGTGAAAATGTGAAGCAAACTTAGATTTAGCATTAGGAGATTCAATTACAACTGAAACCAGGGATTTACATAGACTGTATAAACAATTGCAGCTTTTTTTTTCCTCTTCAATGAATCAGGGAACCCTATTCTTCTTTTATATCAGTCTATTTTTCATAAGTCAAAAAATTGATTTTTAATAAGCAGAATAAGCAGAAAGATATTTGTATATGTTTACTTTTCACAAATTCAGAAGTTTGCACACATTATATTTAACAAGCCGTCAAACAATTAGGGAAGGCCTACATAAATATGCACTTGTTTTGTAATTTCACATTTGAGTAAACTGGACGCATACCTTAGAACTTGTTTTAACAACAAATGTAACATTTCACGTTAAACATACATACACAGATGTAGATATGTGTGTATTTACATATTTATATGTATTTTTTCTGTCATTTAGCAAATGGGAAAAATTTCTTATTATGCAGTGTACATAAATACGGGATTTCAGTTTTATATATTTGTATTCATATGGAAACCAATGTCATTGATACAAAATGTTTGCATTTCGAAATGGATTCAGCAATTATGCATTATCAACAAATTTCAGATGCAAAAATTAGAAGATCATGACTAAGCTATTAGTTTCTAGAACGTGACATTTGCTAAAAAAAATAAATAAAACTTCTAATGTGCGTTTGTTTATTAGCTAAAGGGGCTCCATAAAGTTCATCTTCTTTTTCCACCCTGTGAGGTCTCTTTCTTCCATCGCTCTCTTTTTTCTATTACACACAACTACCCATTGACATCACCCCTCAGGTCCCTCCACATTTACGATCTGCTGTCGCACCATCTTTCCTGCTTCACTCCACCTACAAGGCCTTGCCTGGCCCAGATCTAAGCAGCTGCCAATGGGGTAAGCCTTCCTTTTGTGTTTGTGCGCATGTGGATTGCGTGTGTCCATTATGCAGTTATCAGCTATGGTGTTCAGTTCTGCCCTGATTGTTTTGCACAGATTTCTGCAGACTTTAATTTCCTCCTCAGAGAACGTGAGTTGAAACAGAAAAGCAGCAGCACCGATACTAACAGCAAGGTTTCATTTTTTTGTGAAAAATTCAGACGTGCAATTAGAATGTCAAAGTATCTGATGATTCTTGAGGAATCATCACATCGTTGCATCTGATCACACAGACAGCAGGGGAGTTTCAAAACTTCCCTCAAACTTTACTCAAAAATTAAAATGTGCATTCGTTAGGATGCATGGAGATAAGGAAGGCACAGCTTTAGATTTCACACCAAGCAGACCTGCAGCATATCCTGCCTCTCCCACAGCTTGAGCTCATCTTACAGTGGGAATGTGATGTTTGAGTTTTGAACTGCCATATGGTAAAATAAGCATGAAATTTGGCAATTTCCTTCTTCCGCAAAGCTGGCATTACAAAAGATAAAATGGCTAAAATTCATCAGAAAGACCTTGATTTACTGTGTAATTTCGTAATTACCCAATCAACACATCATTCTGTCTGATTTGTAAAAAAAAAAAAAGAAACATCATATTTAGAAGAGAGAATCAACTCAGTTTGTACTAAATCCAATTTACACAAATAGTCAGTGAGCGAGAAATAAAAATATTTCATTCAGTTTTTTCTTTTACTATCAGTAGACAAGCTAAAGAAAATGAGACTCAATACAGTTTCTTATAAAAGTATTTATTCGCTCTGAAGGTTTCCACTTTTCATCACATTAGAACCAACTCCACTGAGACTTTTTCAATTAATTAGAATAAAGCTGAAAAGTTAATATATTTAGTAACTCAATTCCAAAATGTTAAACATATTATGTTGAATATTACACACAGACTGATACAGCAAGATGCCAAAGAAAGTTGCTGAAGTATTTGATCTAACTAGAAACACTATTTGCTATGTGTGGAAAAATAGCTCTGCATATCATCGTGCAAAGACCGTTCCCCCCCCATAAAACGTGTGGCAGTTTTATGCTGAGGGGATGTTTGTCTTCAGCCAGTGCAAGGAAGCTCGTCAAAGTTGATAGAAAGGTGGATGAACATTGGGTATTCCTTGAAAAAATAAACTTGTACATCCAGCTGGTGATCTAATGGATTGGTTTAGATCAAAGCGTATTTACATATGAATGGTTTAGTCAAAGTATTGACCAAATTTAACCTGACAGTCTCAAGCAACACTTAAAATTGACATCCATGCACAGGTGCCCCTCAATAAACAAGAATATTATTGAAAAGTTCATTTATTTCAGTAACTCAGTTCACTAAGTGAAAAACATTAAATAGATTACAACACACTGATGTTTTCAATCCTTTATTTCTGTGTAATTATGAGGATTTTCCACTTACAGCTAATATGAACACAAAATATAAGATTTATTACATCAGCCAATAAAAAAATATTTCTAATACAGAAATATGACCTTCATGAAAAGCATGTTTAAAAACCTGGTTAAAGGTTAAATTCAAGAGGTATTTTTAATCTTACAAGATTTCTTGGAAATCATATTTACTGAGTTGCATCTCTTGCACAAGTAAATAAGAGAGAAAAATGCTTATTTTCACCTGAAAATGTAACATCTCTGAACTGTACAACAAGGTGCAATTGTTTTTTCTTGCTCTTAAGTTTAGAATCTGCTGATATGTCCAGAAGTAATTTCCTCAAAGAACATAGTTATGACTTTAAAATTTAGGAAGCTGTTTTTTTAAAAATGAAAAACTATCAATGTTTTTCACTAACATTAACTGAAGCAGCTGCAGTGTAAAAATGAAGATTTTATTAATACAAAAACTAATGGTTGTCTGAATGAAAAGTAGTTGATGTCCATTTAAGGTGGCATCTTGAAAACAATGTTATTTGAAGGCATTGCTAAATGTTCGAAACATCACCTATAAGGGTAAAAACAATATGTATTTTATAGTAAGTGATGCTGCAGTTAGAGCATCAGCCATTTAGGATCAAATTCGCTGTTTCTTTCCCAAAAACATTCATGACCTGATACCAGGTACGTGTGCAGCAGCTGGAAGTGTCCATAGCGGCCCTCTAAATCAAAAGGTGTTCCAAAGTACCTTCCTCCAGGCACAAAATAAAAGAAAAGTCGAGGGGTAATTTTATTGTCCAGAACAAACTCCTTTCAATCTTTCAGCGAGATGAATACTAATGTCAAGACCGCAGGCAAGCCTTGGATGTGTTTTATTACCCTCCCGATGCCTGCAAAAATAGTTTGAGCGGAGAAAAATGATCACCAGATTTTCTTTCGGTCGGAGGGACATGCAAATTGGAGAGAGGTCAGAGGAGAATTTAAAGAATGTGGTCAAAATATTCTGCAAATGAAGGAAACTGTGCAAATTCATACTTGTGTAAACCTCTACAGACATCTGTTTAAATCAGGAATTAAATTTAACAAGAGCCTCTTTTAATGTGATGTTTAACCTGATGAGAAACACTATTTATTTTTAAGGTTATACTCTAATCATTTTTTACTTCCCGTCAGTCCATTTTAAATTTTGCACTGTTTGACCTTTTAGGCAATTTGAAAGATTGTGTTAAAATGCACATTTAATGGCTAATTTTACAGCATAAATTGCATTTGACATTAAAAACAAGAAGAGTGCATATTAATGAGCTTATTTCTCATTTTTCCCATGTTTCAACTGTATACTCCAGTAAATGATGGCAGAAAATCAGTAATTTAGGTCTTAATTTCTAAAATCAGCCATTCATTTATTGCCTACAGTGGATGTGTTCGGGACCATGGTGGTGACATTGGTAGTGCTTTGTCCTGCAGTCAGCTCCTGCTCGAGACACTTCACCCACCTTGTCTGTTATTGGTGGTCAGAGGTCAAGGGGAAACAATCCTTAAAATATATTAGAATATTAATTTTCACATCACAAATAGTAAAATACATATAATGAATCAACCTCTTGTTTGGAGGATATTAATTGAGCAAAGATTTTATTTAGATGTAAGAATTCAAATAGCACTTAGAGCAACATCCAACCCGTCTCGTGGCACCAAAACAGCAGGATGACCTGACAATAAAATCATTGAGGTTCATGGTCACTAGACTGTGTTCAGTCTCCTGTGTACTGGTCAATGGATGGTAGTTTCCACCACCTTCATTACTGATTCCAGTTCCACGTTTGCTATTCATCCTAGCTTCAGCATACAGATCTCACTGGAGACCCAAAGAATGCAGCTGAATTCAAAAATGTTTCTGTGGAGATGGTGTGAAACAAAGAGCTAGCAGTGTTTTACTTCGAGATAAACATTCTGTATGTCTTTTTGCAGCTATGAAAATCCATCCTGTTATTCAGGGAACAAACAGGCAGAACCAGAAGTATGGTTAGCTAATGGTTCTGCTGCCCACGGTATTTATCCAACATTACATTCCGTGCATTTTCACTTAACTCTGTTAGAAATTTCACAATTTCATCTGGCAGCTACTAGTTCATAACAAGTAGTCTGCTACTTTCCTTATATTTTGTTATTTAAAGCAAACTATGTTACTTAAAGCTTCTGAGGTGTCAATACACCTCACATATACATTTGAACAACTTTATTGTTTAATTGGTTTTAATGCGTTCAACTATCTGCTGGTTTCATAAGCACACCTAGTATTAGTAAATACTACTTTTGATTCTGTAAAATACTTACAAAATCAAATGTTTGATGAACATCTTGTTTATACAAAACTGGAATTAAGAATGAAACAAAAGCTCAGATCATTTTTATAAATGTTTCCCATATTTTAATTGTAGAACAATCTGTTTACATCCATATTTTACCACATTTTTCAAAAAGGTAAAAAAAAAAGTCTTAAAGGTTTACTTTAAATCAGTTCTGCAGCTTATTAGTACACACCAAGGCAGTGCATCAGCAGCAGAATGCTTCCATTTTTACAGTTTATTCTACTGTAATCTTTAAACCACTGTGAGAGTGGAATCTCATAAATTATTCAGTGTCAGACGGATTATACCAACATGCCAAAACTAAAATAAAAAAAATAAAAAATTAACCATGGGTAAGTGCACTTCCAATTTAACAAACCAAAAAAAAAAAAAAAACTTGTCACGTTTTTTGTCTTTTCTTTTTACTTTATATTTAAATGTCCTTCACCAAAATAATAAAATTGGAATTTAGAATTAACACTCGACAGGAGTTAAATCAAACTGTGCTAAAGTGTCACTGAGTAGCATTGTCTTTTTGAGCATTGACCTTTAAAATCCTCCAGTGACCACAAGTGACCTTTCAGGAACAAAGAAAGCCAGAAAGTAACTGCAAATGACACACTTACTCTTTCCTTCCAGTGATTAGAGAGCTCTCGAGCTTAGCATGCAACATCATTAAATGAAATTAAAAGGTCTGACGGGCTTTCAATATTACTAGTGTTGATGAATATACTTTACTTTTATGCAATCAAGTAAAATTGAAGTAAAATGTTTTGTGTTTGGTTTAGCTTTTACTTTTATATATAAAATCAGTAACACTTCCTTTAAATGGAGACTAAACCTTTCACATGAGGAGGGATGTGATGAGAATTTCCACCCGTTCATTTATGACCCAAGTTAGATTACACTTTTATTACCTTTCCTCTTCCTTGCTGATGTTTAACTGGATAGGTAGAAAATGTGATATATAATGTGAGATAACAAGGAATATCTCTATTCAATCTATGGTTTTACATTTTATATTTACTTTTAGGTAAAAATATGAATAGGATTCCCCTCTATATTTAAGGGTAGTGTTTTTACAGTGAGCCTTTTTGGATAAAGATGACTTGAGTAAACAGAGTAAATGCAAAATCCAATTTTTAAATAATGATGTAATTTATTAAGACACAAAGCCACATTGGCCATTAAGGGCTTTATTACAGTCAGCTATTTCAACATGTCAAACACACATTAAAACTGGTTGACTACAGAAAGGAGGCTAAAATTAAACTTCTGCAATGGGGTTCCCAATGCACAAACTTCAACTGTATTTAAAAAAACACTTTGCTGCATACAAAAATTGTACAAGAATCTTGTACATAAATACATAAAACATGTATGTATACAAAGTAACATTTAGCATTAATTGAAGGTGGAGCAACCTTGTTTTTAAAATGTGTTGGGTTTTTATCCACAAAATGAGTGGTCAGAATAAAGAAAGTAAAACCTGTAATTAATAATTTTATATCCATAAGAAATGTATTGCCTTAGTAGAGGCAGAACGAAAAGAGAAGAAGCAGCTTTCAGCATCTATGCACCAAAAATTTGGAAGAAAATTCCAGAAAACTGTAAAACACCGGAAACCCTGACTTCCTTTAAATCTCAACTAAAAACGCACCTGTTTAGAATTGTATTTGAAACGTAATATCGAACAATGTATTGTTTATTCTATGTTGCATGACTTTGTGTTTTTGTGTTTATGATGTAAAGCATTTTGAAATGCCTTGCTGCTGAAATGTGCTATACAAATAAAATTTGATTTGACTTGTTGATTTAATGAAAGCAAACTGTCCAAGGTACCACAGGTGGGTCAGTTTGGAAAGAAATACTTTTAAATAATCCAAATGGAACTGAAATATTTTCACTCTCATTGACAGAGAGTTTGGTTCATCTTCAGGTGTACAGAAGCATTTCAAACAAGCAGTGAAAGAATATTGTTGAGTGTCTGGATGTTGTGGATGTTTTTAAGTGTGAAATTTGTGTGCATGTGTGTGTGTGAGAAAGACAGAGACAAAGAGAAAGAGATCCTTCAGCAGGCAGCATTCATGCATTCATTCATGCGTGCGTGCAGAGTCTGTCTGTGCATGTTTACACACAAATTTGATTATGTTAGTCCTTGCGTCTTCTGCATGGAAATCAACAATAACATTATGACCCAGGGGAGCCTATTAAGCAGAGGCCTCTCCACTGTGGTTGGGTGTGTGTTTAAAAATAGGAGCCATGTGTTTGAGTGATGGGTGAACTTCTCCAGTTTACTCAGAGGGACTCAATTAAAACGAGACCGATTTTCCACCCTTACTTCCCTCACCTGCAGCATAATTACTCAGGTGCAGACCTGAAAGATGGTCCACTTATAAGGCTCTTGTTGTTAAGACTTACTTCCAATTATTCACCCAAAATGTGGTGGTTTAAATTCCTCAAGCTCCTGTAACATAAATCATTTATAGCAATAAAAAGACTTTTTTTCAGAACTTGATGTGAAGTTGAGTTCAGCTGAAAATAGTGCAAAGATTTCATAACCAGTAGTTAGCAGGAGAGAGGATAAGTGTTCAGGAAATTCATTTCAGTCCATAAATGCACTCTGGACTGACAGACGCTGGAGAGTACGTGTTAAAAAAATCATTAACCAAGGCCTGAAAACTCCATCTTAATGATTGCTCAAAAAATATGGACAAGTCCATTTTACTGTATATAGTTTATTTCCGTGATTCAGTTCAAAAAGTAAAACTCGCATAATGTGTAAAGAAATTATGTTTCTTAATTTGATGATTGTGGCTTGAAGCTAAACCAGCTAGGAGAGTTGTTAAGGAGACAGTCATTGACGACCTCCACAAGACAATGCAAGCCACCAAATATCATTGCAGAAGAATATGGATGTTCACAGACTGGTGTATCCGAGCCTTTTAATGGAAAGTTGAGTAGAAGGAAAATATTATGGTAGAAAAATGTGCACAAGCAACAGGAATAAGCACAGCCTTGAGAAGATGGAGAAGCAAAGCCCAATTAAGAGTTTGGGGAGGTTCAGACTATGACTGGTCTCAGAGCTTCAAGAAACAAGAGATTGCGTCTGTGTTAATGGGAGAAAAGAATCTGGTGACAGCCCACAACAGAACAAGGGATATCAGAAGTGTCCTTTCAGGTCCAAGCAGAAAACGAGCTGGACTGTTGCTTCGATGTCCAACGTTCTCTTTTTAAATTAAAATAACTGCATTCTGAGGTCCCGGACACTGCATAAGACCAAATTTGTTTGAGGTCCAATGTGAAGTACCCACACTCGGTGGTGATATAAAGAGTCATGCTGGTGTCAGCGCCTCTGCTGAAAAACTTTACAGAGCTTCATGATCTCATTTTCCATTAGGATGAGGTACCTGGCCACATAACCAAAGTTCTAATATATATTTTAATGATCATACTGTCATTGTCTTTGATCTGAACTAAACCCTGTAGAGAATTTATCAAGCAGTGCCAAAAGGAGGATAAGAGGCCACAGGAATCCTGACCAAGTATTGAGTGCCTTTACTGTGCAGAAAATAGGCAGACTTTCCAATAGATCAATGCATTTTCATTGATCCTATGTAATCTGATTTTCTTAGAAATTTAAATTCAGATTATTGAATGTAAGTTGTAATTATCAACATAACAGAAACTAAATTGAAATGCACCACTTTTTTGTGAAATGTATACAAGAGTTTCATGAAGTACTGGAATAAATAAATCCACTTTTCTATATTCTAATCTGAGATGGACTTGCACTGCATATCAAACAAGTATCCCTCACATTAAAGCAAATCTTTACATGTTTTAATCCATCTTTTTAACTTACATTACTGCTAGCCTTATTATATTTAAGGAAATTTAAAAAGTTGCAAGAAATACCCGGATATCACAAAGTCCAGAAAACAGAGCATCCTGTTTACCTTCATCGGGTTGTACGTGTTTCAGTGCCTGTGCTGTGATGCTTAAATGGGGTGCAGTGTGCTATCACAGCAGGACAGCTGCAGAAGCATGTCGCTGGAGTGTACCACCAAGAAGACTTCATGCTAATTGGACTGTCAGCATGTTCATTACAAGACCAGAGAAAGCCGGACAGAAGGACTGAGATGGGTAAAAACGCACCCCGTGATGTTTTGGTGGAGCGTGGAACTGTGCTCAAAAACACAGAACATAACAGGGATGACAGGCTTTCTTATCTTCAACATTGCACAGAGAAACAGCACGACATTACTGGCAGCCAAATAGAGGAGGATAAATCTGAATGACTTCAAGTCGATTCCTCAAGTTGCCATTTGTGTGCATGTGTGCGTGCGTGTGCGGTGTGTGTGTGTGTGTGCATGTGCTTTGAATATCTCAAACTCAATTTTCTCTTCTTCTCTTGGCAATGTGAAGCCAAACATAATGCCAAACATAATGCATACAAGTCTTTGTGCATTAGCATGAGTAAATACAATGTGTCAATCAAATGTCAGCAGATTTTCTCACAAGAATACAGACATGCACAGATCCCTTTGAGCAACAAAGTAAGGTTGATGTTATCTGCTCCCAGTCTAAGCTATGTATTACAGAAAGTAATGGCCCAAATGTAATCTCATACACAATGTGTCTCTTTCTCTAATTTTGAAAAAAACTCTCCGGAATTTGAATAGATTTGTTGCAAAACGTTTGAATTGGTGAAACTACAATAAAATTAAAGAAATGCTTCAAATGAATTGATCTAGGTTTACATAAAATGTAACATGACTAAAAAACAGCAATAACTATGCTATGGATGGTTTCAAAGGTTAGCCTCATGAAAGGATAATAATGAAATTTTAGCAAAACTTAAAAATTAATGTTTACAGATGTTATAAAATTGCATCATTTACAAAGTCTCTTTGAAATATAGTCATTGAACATAACAAGTAATGGATGATTTAATTTTGTTTATGTTCCAAATAAACTAGAACTTATGATGTAGTGTGTCTCCCTCTGTAATCTAGCTAAGAGGTGTACTTTGTGTTTTAAAGGGATCTTTCTATCCTCTATCCATCCACTTATTTCTGTGCAGTCTTGATTTGGGGTACAACTTGAGTAGGTAGGGAAATTTAGAATTTCCAAATGGCCAAACATTCCTGTCAAAAGGCTTTGGGTAATAATTAGATTAGCTGGAGAAAACACTGCATTTCTGTGGCCCGTGATGCCATTCCCTGATGAATATCTTTATTGTGAGATAAATATTCAATTGAAAATGTTATCTTAAATGCATAATTGGCTTTTTATCAAAATGTGGTTAACATTTTACATTTTATTTATTTATTGTTTCTAGAATTTGAGATTACTGGTTGTCTATTTCCCGCAAGCTATTATTGATCAGCAGGAGCTTCGCACACCCTGCCAATGGAAAGGTAACAATGTCTCCACTGACGTACTGAAAGTGGAATCTGTTCCAGGGCAAAGGGCCTCCTTACTCATGAAGCTTATACAGAAGGACACGCGACAGTTAATTTGGAGATAGAAGCTTACAGCAACCAGGGGGAATCCACTTTCTAGCTCCCACACTTGAGACTCAAATGGCACTACTAACACTGTAATCTAATCACAGGCCAGTGTGGTAATGGTGTCCTCAGCTCAAGCTCAAGCAGGAAACTCCTGGGCATACAAGCAATTAATTAAGTTAATTGCCTGGTTCACTTAATTGATTACCTTGTTATTTTTGCTAGCCTTGATAAGGCTCTCTTCCACAGTGAGATAATGTAGACATAATGTGAGCATTAGCCTATAGGCAGCGCTGGCTTCAGGTAGCATATCTTTTCTGCTCCTCTCCTGATTCCGGACTCATTTAGTGAAATACCAAAGTGTGCTGGGTATGCAGTACAAGGTAATTGATGCCAAATTACCTTTTCATTGTCATAATGCATAATTAGCTTTATTTATAAGCCATTAACCCAATGCGTCCAGTTCAAAGGAAAATTGATTAAAATGTATGAGGGTCCTGTCACCAAGCAACGCCAAAGTCACAAAGATGAAGGTTGGTTAAAGAATATGGCATGCAGCTGAGGTACATCGTGCTATTGAAAATAACAAAAATAACAATAAGGAATGTGGGTAGATACTTTAATCTACAGTGTTGGACAGAAGTTTACATAAAGTTTACATGATCATCTTCATAAATATAATTGATTTTGGCATCATAAATTCATACATACAGTCAGAAATGTATGTATCACAATTACAAATTTATTTAACTACTGTATCTCTTGCAAGTTGTATAGAAACTGCATGCCTTTTGTCATAAATATGGTTTAAATCTGGCTGGACATTTAAAAACTCTTCTCATCAGCAGTGGTACAGCTCACTTGATCTGCTTGGTGTTCTAACTTTTAAGTATGGATTGAACTATCTGAGCACTATTACAATTAGGTGAATTGATGCTCCAAAGTCATGGAACAAGTACCAAATTCTTATTTTAACATATCCTTGAAATTGGATCTTATATTTTCATTATCGTCTAAAGCACAAATTGTCAGAACCTAAGAAAAACAAAAGTCCCAAATTATCATGACATCACTAACAAGAGTGATTATAAACTTTTATTTGGCACTGCAGATTAGTAAAGTCATACGTATTTCTCAGCATCAGATTTGCCCTCAGACAGCTGCCACTTTAACTTGACTTTAGGGTAGGGCAGCCAGTTTTTCTCTCTGCTCCCGTTGCCCTCTCTCCCTTCACCTCCTCTTTCTTTGTTCCCTGTCTGAAACGACCCAATCACGCCCTTCTCCACTCTTGCTCTCTCTTATGCATTCTTTTCTCCATCTCACACTGTTCCTCCTTCCTCTCCTTCTGCCATATTTTTCAGTGCTTATGAAAGATTACTATTCCTCCTTGCCTCAGTGTGTTACCTTCCTGGCCTCAATCTTTCCTGACTACTATGACCTTGTTAGAACTTGATAATAAATGATAAGAAATGAATATAAACGTCTGCAAGAGGAGCTGTATGTGTTCTTTTACTACCTTTGGCTTTTCCCTTAAAGACAGCTTTACCCTTGAAGATGAATGCACATAGGCACTTCATCACCAGTTAAAGATTATTAAGAATTGAACTGCTGGTGGTAAAATATCCGTCATTCTGTTTGATTTTTACTAAAACGGAGATTTATTCTGAAAATTCCTGAGTAGAAAACTTCTTCCTAAAGTTCCAAAAAGGCTTGCAGAAAAATAAGCATCACCCACTTTGCAGGCACACCTTGATTTTTTTTTACACATCTTATAAAAGCCAATTACCATTCTCTATCATGCTCCATGGCACCATTAAATGAGCTCATTAAAAACCTTTAGGATTACAAATCAAAGTAATTGCCAATTAGGATTTACCTAATTGTTAAAATCTTCCAGGATCTGATGCTTTCTCGCTACGTTTGTGGCGCTGTGTGGAGCCATAGTTCTCCGTATACTTGTTTATCGGTGGCACCATTGTGATGATTGATGTGCACAAGCGGAACCAGCCGGGACCGCATTTTGATTTACTCCACACAGTAAATACTACCACTGAGGCAGAAAGGAAAAGGGAGTGCAGTAACTGAAAGAGCTAAACTCGTGTCTTTATCTCTAAATTGTGCAGACATGGTATTTCCCCTCAGTTTCTTACTTGAGCCTTGTGACTTTCTATAAAAGTGATAAAAAATAATATTTATGGGTTGAGAGAATAATTAGGCTGCTTTACAATGACTCGTTAAATCTGGATGGGGTTAGTAATGTAAATTGCAAAACCAGCTACCTTCCTTACAATATGGCAGTGCTTAAAAATTTATTTACCATGTTCACCATCTTATTTTTCCAGGAGTAAGGAGGCTGTCTTCAGATCCTATTTTTCCTTTGTGAACTAAATTAAATTCATGAGAATAAAAATATTTTCTCTAGACAACAAGTCTGTGTATTTTTCTTGTGTACATCAAAATTATGTTCCTCTTCTATCATTTATACTAATATTACCAATCAAATACTGCCAGCTGTATTTCTGAAAGGACTGGATTTTATTTAGGGGTGTCAGAGTTGAGAGTTTGATACACCATGCCTTTGCAAATATTATTTTTGCTAAACAGTTTGAAAAAATGTGTGATTTTCCCATTTCTCTTTATTTCCTCTCTTATACAGTCCAAAAAAAATTTTTTTTTTAAATTACTTGGCTCAACCTTGTGAAGCAGTTCACCCTCTCACTGGTCTTAGTAGATGACATGCAATAATTATTCAAGCCCTCACCTCTATTTATTATTCTGTATTCATATCAATGCTTGTTCAAAGCACGGTTTGATCTCACTGTCAACCTCCATTATAGAAATGTTGACCCCTGCCCCTCCACCTCCTTATAATCCGGTGTTGAGCCTTAGATGTGCAGTTGAAGTCATGTAGGCTGCTCTAAAGTCAATGCTTAAATCAAGAGGTTGACTTGCTCTTTCCACAAATCCCCCTCAGTGAAGACATAAAAAAGAATCAGAAAGCTCTTCTTAATGTTTTCCTTAAATCCATTGGGAGGCTCTAATTATCTGAACAAAAGCTTATAAACCAGAGCAGCTGTCAATTGAGCATAGCTGTGGCTCAGCTGACCAACACAGCTCCCATATGATCTGAAAAAGTTTGGGTTTTATTTCAGACTTTGATCAAAAGGAATTTTTGTACACCTTGTGCATTGTACATCAAAAAGCTCGTTAATTTGCTGCATGATACATCTAAGTGCCCCTGGGGTTAGCTATGTAAACAAAGGCCTCAGTGAAACTCTGACCATTTAAATAGCCCTGTAAATCAAATTTGGCCACCGGGGGTCAGGAGCCAATTTTCTTAGCATCTATCACAGTTTATGGAGCTTTGGAACAATATATGGACATGCCGATGGGTTTCTCTAAATTAACTGAAAGGGGCATGATGGAGAACTGCCCTCAGTGGAACATTGTGGGTTAATTTCTTCCTTCCCACTGAGTTGTAAAGGATGAATTTATCAAGAACCGACAGCAAAGGTTTCCCAGTGTGAACTGCCTGTCTGGCTCACGTGGACGAATTATCTCATACAGTCTGAAATATTCATTAGGTTTTTCTCATGCATTTGTCCGTGTTGCATCTGAAATTGTCTTTTCCTACTCAGATCTCCTTCACACTTCCTTTCATACTGTCATTTCCACTTCCAAGTTCCGAAGTTGTGCTCAATAGAGCTATGTGCAGAAGGTTTTCTGGTAGGAAAAAAATAAATGAATTAAAACACAGGCAGTTTTATTTGTTGGCAGGCTTGTGCTTATGGTGCTTGAATGTGAACTGTGGGCACTGCCTCTAAATGCTTGAGAATCCTCTTGTGAAGAAATTGGTTCCTTTTGGCTGAAAATGAGCCTTTGAAATGCTTAGCCAAATTGCAGGCATTTTGACTGATAAAACATATTTATAAAAATAGACTTTTTAAATAAATTTTAAAAGAAACAGAATATTCAGAAAAGCATAGTGAGAGCGCTCCTAAATCAAACAGAATAAAATTTGTCTTTTGTTATGATTTCCTCACATGCTGTATTAAGACGAATTTATTATTAATGTATTTACATCACCTTTTCAAATTGTGTTAAGCTACTATAAACTTTGATGTATTTTATTGGAATTTTATGTCCTAGAAGAACTCTAAGTACAAGACTTGGAGTCAGAAGAAAAATAATATCTGGTTTCCAAACCAGTATTAGGTGAACTGGTTAGATGAGCTAAACTATTTGTTCTAATTGAGACCTGGTGTGTGTGCTGCAAAATTTAATATTGCACCTAAAGACATTGTGCACATGGTAGTGATGGTATAATGCGTAACTTTAGCACCAACAGGAAATTGGTCAGAGTTGATTGGAAGACAGATGGCAGACTGCTTATGTTAACCACATTTTGGATTACACGTTAAACTACCTGACTATATATACACATATTCATTCAGTCTATAAATACTTGAGAAATATTAAAGCAAATTATTAACAGGTATATAATTCTGCCCATTACTCATTTCCGTACTTTAACTACTGCTTTGAAAACAGAGTTTATATTTTAAACTCTGTTTAAGAGGTACAAAAATATAAATGTGAAAACCAAAATAAAACAATATGAAAATTTTTGCAATGCACTGTAAAACAGAGAAAAAAACTGATTTCTTTTCTCTTTTTCAGTTCAGTTGCTTTCTGAAAACTGTTCATTGTATTCTGAATACCAGCCAGTCTTTGGAAAACAGCACACTCAGTCACCTGATCTTTGGTGTCCTCCACTGCAGCTGCAACATGGCAGCAGTAATAGAAAACTATAAAAGGCTTGTACGTGATGACAGACTAATATCAACTGATTTAAACTGTGGCAGACCTAGCAGACATATCCCTTCATAATGGCTGAGACAAATGCAGGTGTGGGAGCCAATAGCCTGAGGTCAATAATCTTTGTTTATTGCCTTCATTATGGGAAAACTGCAAATGTTAATAAAATCGATCCCTTTCCATGAGTAAAATAGCCCAGAATGTAAAGCTCCCTGCTTTGTTTTAGGATTAAATTCTCTTGATAAATTTGCAGGATAACAATCAAATTCAGATATTGACTATGTGCTGTGTGGGATTTCAAACATTATTTTATTTTTTATTTTTGCTGCATGATGGAGAACATGAGAGGGAGGCACAGAGTAGGAGACCAGCTGCAAAGAGGGAAGCAGAATGACTGTCTGGGATTCAATTCAACGGAACTAATATTAGCAGTTATACTGTTGGGCAAATGTGCTTGTATGGCTCAAAATACACACACACCCGCACACACACACACACACACACACACACACAGTAATTCGAATCCCCTTTCCAGAGATGAGTGGCAGCATGAAATGTTGGGGAGAGGCATGACCAGGACGTGACTATCTTTCTGCCCTTGCTTTGAATGCTGAAAGGCTCACAAATGGGTTTGGAGGAGTTAAATTAGAACGAACCTGGTCTGGATAGTTATCAGGTGAACTTAGTTATCAGGTTACTAAGTTTGTACAAACTGGGCTGTGCAGTCACAGAGGCCAGTTGTCAGAGTGGCTACAACCAGGATGACTGCTAATTAGCCTGATGTTGTACAGAAGGGTCATGTGAGTGGGTTAAAATCAAATAGAGGTAAATTTCTGTAATACTTTCACAGCTACAGTGCCTTCTAAATGTATTCATTTTTAATTTTATTTAACAGACACAATTTCCAATGCTCAGTTGTGAAGTGGATGAAAAAGATACAAACTTTTAAAAGGTTTTAGGAATAAAAATCTGAAAAATGCAGCATGTTTTTGTATTGGCGTCCTCTGACTCAATATTTTGTAGGAACATCACACATGCATTGCTTATATCTGCCTTATTTTGCAAGGTTGTGAGTGCTTATCTGCAGTGTTTATTTGGTCAAGAAACAGGGGGCACCCATAAGAACACATTTAATAGCAGGACAGGCATGAGAGACAACCAAAGTACCTCGAGAAAACCCACATATGAATGCACATTCTGCATGTCTCCAGTTTTAGCAAAACTATTTTGCTACAACTATTTTTAGAAAAATAGTACAAGATTGGCTTTAAAGAGTCAGTGAACATAAATGTTTAAAGTCTTATCACAGATTCTTATTTAAATTGAAATCTGGACTTTGGCTTGGCCATTCTGACAGTTCAGAATCGAAGCCCTTCATTCGTAGTTTTATTTATATGTTTAAGAGTTGTTGTCCTTCTGAAAGGTGGACCACCATCCTAGTTTCAAGTCTGTAGCAGCCTCTAAGATATGCACAGCATGATGCTTCCTCTACCATGTTTAACTGTTTGCGAAGTGCACCGTTTTTTATTTGTAAGATAAGTTTTAGAAGTTTATGCAATTTTGTTAATTGTATGATGGAAAGGCTGGAGGAGTCTATAATCTTTTAGATCTATTATCTGCTTCTCTCTCCATAGCCTTTTAATAACCTCTTAGTCTTAGAATGACTGCTGGAATTCATCGCAACATCAGTCACTGGGTAAAGAACTGGAAAAGATCTGAAGAATAAGACCAAACATAATCACGACCTATAGGGGAATTTCATCACAAATTAACCTCATGCATGTTTTAGGCTCATGGAGGAACTGGAAGTGTCCACAGAAGATCAACATATAAACATGGAAAATATAAAAACTCCTCCTCTACCAGCCAGGCTTTGGAGCGGCCAACTTCGAACTTTGTGAGGCAACAGGACCAACTACTGGAGCCGCCTTACAGCCAGCTTTCCAATTATCTTCGGTCTCAAAGAAAACAACATAATACACATAATTTCTAGTGTGTCAAAGCAGCAGGATTTTTAAGAAACTTTTTCTATTGAATTCTTTTGATTAAATTCCTTTTTAATCCACATCTTTATGTACTTACAAAAAAAGTAAGAGTCACAAAAAACAAGCAAACAAAAAAAATAAACAATGAATTTGCAGTCTTTGAGGGTTCCACTTCCAAAGCACAAAACAATGCCTTTCCTGGCAGCGTAATATGGCCATTGTTGCAGGTAATTGTTCTCCTGCAGACTTCCAGACTTTGTGTGGTAACACTGCCACCTTCTGGTGAAATTTGATTAAGCCTGTGCAAAGAATTGGCTTTACACAGGACTGTACTGCATGTAGTTCATAACATTTGCACCAACGCTTAATCAAGCAGATAATGAGCAATAAAACTTGAGGCTCTTGGTCTCAGTGTTTCTGTCAAAACTCATGAGACAGAGGGAGCCTTCAGTATAAATATTTATGCCTGCCAAACAGATCAATGGCAATTAAAAAGGTCAAGGGCAGATGATGATGAATGTCCCTTGTATGTATTGATAAAATTTGACCACAATAATGAATTACAAATGACACACTTACACACAAGCTTCAGACAGCAGAGAAAATCAAAGGAATTAATTCATTGATCATGCTTAATCTGTCATAATTAATTCCATAGGAACAACGGTGATGAGAGCAAGTCTCCATTAAGCAGATAAATTATTCAGCAGGAGGATGTGGTGGACCCAAGACAAATGAGCTTGTGGTACCGGTGCAGCAGCTACGGACTAAAGCTAATTACAAGCCAGTCTTGGAAGGGTTTTTTTTTTGTTGTTGTTGTTTCGATATGCTTATTTGGAAACCTTACAACGGGGGGCTTAGGTTGGAAGTGGGAAAAGCTTCACCTTGATTTCAGCTGAATTGACTTTATTATGTCTGTCATGAACAGTCTCAAGCTGTTCATGCCATACATGTTAAATTTACTAAACACATCTTTTTATGTGAAAGTTCATCAGTTAGGGATCTCATTTTTAATTTTTTTTTGTTCGGATATGCACATTTTTAACAAATAAAAACCAAAACTTGAGTAAATGTGATTTGCAACTTTTCTGAATATACTGTTCTATCATGCAAAGAAGATGCATTGGATTTTGTAGACATTGCTTGGTGTTTTTATTAAGCTTGCAATAAATTAGAACATCAATTTCTATGAACACAAACCAACAAAATATATTTTTAACACTGAAAGGCATGTTCATGCACCATATTTATGGATTCAACACTTTGATTGCTTTTTGCATAAATTTTTAAATCACTGTGACATTGAGGCAGAGTAGAGACTTCCTTTGCTTTGATAGCAGCCTTCAGCAAACCTGATCTCTCATCTTCCTCTTGAAAAAAATCCCTGAGATTTTTAATGGGCGTTTAGGCTAGAAGAGTTTGCGGCCAAACCAGCCCAGTGAAATCATGATGATTAAATCAGTGTGGGCAGGTAAAAAGTCCTGCTGGAAAATGAAACCAGTATCTTTACTAAAGCGGGAAGCATGTACTGTTTGCTAAAGAGGGAAGCATCTAAAGCTTCTGTAAAAATAAAAAAAAGAAAAAGAGAAAAAATATTTTATGTCAAAAATTCGTGAAGACAGTCAAATATATATTTGCACATGTATTTGTGATGAATCAGGACATTTCATTCAATATAATTCAGAATGTTTTATTCAAATTACTTTTCAACATTTACAGGTGAATTTAGGCACAGTGTAAGACACACAGGCCCCAATATTTGTGTGCATTTGGATATTTTGTCTTAAATTCCTGTTTCTGACAGATCAAATGTCTCTAAACAGATAGTCGCGTTACACTCCTAAATATTAGGAAATTTTTCACCAAAAACTGACTTGGATCTACCATTGCTTCAAGCAGCTTTTCACACTTCAAGATCTTTCTCATATTTCAAAACTCATTTTACTTCCTGTGATAAATCAAATCAATTTAATCACAATGTTTTCTGTCTGTATGTGGGGACTCAAAGAACAAACAGCTACATAACAGGAAATATAAAAACAATCACATGAGGGCACTGATCTTTCACATAAGCAATACAGGAAAAGCACTGCTATGTACACACAGTTTGGGCCACATGTCAGAGTATAGACATCTGGGAGGCTAAAATATGAATAGCTCCAGATTTTGCATAATTTCTCCAGATTGTTTTTAATTACTTGAATAATCCAACAAATTATACAGCATTCTGAAATAAAATTGTGATAACATTTTGTAAGCGTCCAGCCCTCCAGTAAGAGTCGTCTTCTTTCATCCAGAGCAGACACAGAGGACTAAAAGAAGGTTTCTCTGCAGAGCGGGCAGGTGGACTTGTTGCTGGAAGTGAACCATTTGTACTGGAGAAGAAGAAAAAGACAATATCAATGCAAGCTGCCACTGGTTGCTTAAAGAATATTAATACTTCAATATCACATGTCTCACCAGACAAGCAGAATGGAACTTCTTCTTGCAGGTACGACAAGCTTTCTTAGGCAGGGAGTAGTTGGAGCCGTGAATAACCGAAAAACAGATCATGCAGTCCTCGATGCCTTCAAAGCGCTTATCGACGTTGTTCTTCCACAGAGCCAGGCCCTCCATTATGCTGCCGTTCTGACCGTACAAACAATGTTTTTTTTACCCACTAATTCCAGCAAATAAAAACACCCAGCACTTTAAAAACACCTGAGTCTTAAGTGTCTTAAAAGAGTGTATTAATTGTTTTTCTACCTGATGTATGAGGTAGGTGCTGAGCTGCAGCATCCAGTTCCTCCACTGCTGCACGGCGACGCCCACACGTCTCCCACTCTCCACAGTGATGGAGCCCAGAGGGTAGTTCTGCGGTAGCTGAATCACCAACTCGATGTAGATATCGTCCACGGAGTACATGGCAATCACCTCTCGCGCTGCTGAGCGGGCTTTAACCTGAGGAGACATAATTTTAAAAAATATATATATATACATATAATCTTAATACCATAGTGGGGGTCTTCCAGTCAGATAATCAGGCAGCGGATATACAATTAAACACCCAGTTCACACTTAATGGACTGACACAAATGAGAGTTCATTAAATTTAACAGAACAGTATAATGTTGCACCTTCATTAAACTGCAATGATGCATCACAAAATTTGATTAATGATTCAACATCATACCTACTGGCAATCAAAGGATGGAAATATTTAACAAGTTCAAAATAAAAAATAAAAAAAAACATTTAGTTTAGAATGAGAAAGAACCAAGAAATAAAAGGTGATGGGAATCTGTTATTTTTATGTTGAGTAGTGTAAGGCAATATCAAAATCCTATCTCTTTTTTATCTGTGAATGCTGTGAAGAAGTGAAGAAATGATGTTCCTTTATGTATCATATAAATGTAATATTTTTTGAATCATAGTCAAAGTGTTTTTCTGTGCAGCTGGAAACGGTGTACAAACTAATGAACCAAGATGTGTCTACTGCAGTAAGTTTCCAGGGTTGCTGAACTTCCCCAGACAGTTATTTGGGAACTCGCTGTTTTTCCCGTGGCAAAAGATTGTTTTTGCTCCCTGACTTTTGTCTGGACCTCAGTCTCTGAATTGTGCACTTCACAATGCACTACCCTAAGGACCACAAGCCAACAACAACACTCTGATGTGGATAATGTTATTTGGTGATGCAACTCAAACTTCGCCATAAGTTTCCAGCATCCTGGAATGCTGGAAGCCTTTTGTACAGCATGTCAGCTGCTCATTTAAGTTGCAGAAGAGTCAAAGACCGTCGGCAGATCACAGAAAGGCTGAAAAAGCCAGGAAATTATGCTAAAATCCAGTTTAATATGTCAACTCTAAAATGATTGTTTTTGAATAATTATTAAAGTTTATGGTAGGCTTTTCATAGAGAGACTAGGAAGACTTGACAATGACTGGATAAAAATATTTTCAATCCTGTTCTTAGCAATCTGTATTGTCTCAAATCTGCATTAGCAGACTTTAACTTATAAAATTAAAGGATCAGAAATTAGCTATAAGATTCTGCTAGGTGCATCTCCAGATTAGTGTAAATTGTTTTCTCTTTTTAACCCTTTGGGATCTGTCCAAAGTGTATAAGCTTAAATGGTCAATATTCAGCCTTTTGTTTCCTCCTCTACTTTGAAAAGTAAGCTTCAAACTTACGGTAAATATGTCTTTGTTGCAGTATAAGAAATGTTAAACCAAAACCAAGCAAGAGGGCTTCTAAGCTTCCCAGAGGCTTTCACATAAGAAAATATCAAAGCCTGCACCAGAAACGACAAACTATATTCTATATCAAGAGAACATAGCTGACAAATCAAGAAATTTATTTCTGTTAAATATATTTGAAATGTAATATGTAACAATGTATTGTCTATTATATGTTGCATGACTTTGTGTTCTTGTGTTTATGATGTAAAGCACTTTGAAATGCCTTGCTGAAATGTGCTATACAAATACAATTTGATTGATTGATTGATTGATCTACATTAGAAACAACTTAAATATGTTACTTTCCATTATGTCATGAGTGATTAGCTTACATCTTTTAAACTTGACAGTTTAGAACGACTTAAGTCTAGAAAATTACTGTTTCAGAGCAGGTACAAATTAAGAGTTTAACAAATGCTTTCTGAAGGTTGTCTTGTACGGTATGCAGAGTGCATTTAGCTCGCTAACTTACAGTCATGCTGTCAAACATCTGAGTGCTGTCGTGGACCGAGGAGATCTCCTGGGCCGACAGAACAGGACTGACGTATTTACTGGTGAACTTCTCCACTGCAGAGCTCACTCTCTTCTCCTGGCTGTTCCACCACAGACGCACCATGGCAGGCAGGTCCTGTACTGTGCTGTAGTACACACTGCAAGCCAGGTGGGGGAGCTCCCATTCAACACCAACATTCTCTGCAGTCAATTCACAGCACAGAGAAAATGAAGAACTCTAACCCTTTTAAGCTTTTTTTGTTTTTTGGTTTTTATTTACAGACTCAACCATTAACGTATATGATTGGGCTGAACACACCGTCATGCCATTTGTTAAAAATATTTAATGTTGAAACTTTGAAAAACATGGAATTTTCCTTCCACTTAACTATCCTATAGTTTGTATTGCTCTATCACATAAACTCAAAAAATACATTGAAACTTGTTGTAACTTGGTGTGAAAAGTGGTGCAAACACATTTACACAGCATCAAATCTTATTTAACTTGATTTGCACATGTTCTTAGCAGGATTTGCTAAATTTATGGATATAGTTTGTTAAAATGTGCAAACATTCAAAGGATAGAAATAGCTTTGCAATATACTAAAAGTTTCGATGTGACTTACTGTCAACTGTGAGAAGCAAACTCTCTGTGAAGAAAGTTTTACTCTCCTTTGTCTCTGTCCCCTGGCCTGGGCAAATCGGGTTCTCAGGCATCAGTTTGAAGAGATGGAGGAGCAGCTTGTTAAGAGAGCAGCTTCTCTTCAGATACTGAGCATAATGGGCACGCAGCTACATAAAAAAGTGTGACAGTACATCAAAATCAACTCCTTTAGTCTTTATAAACCCACTCTTACAGTAGAAATTAGACAAAGACTCACATGGGAGGGGGAGGATTTGAAAAAAGTAAGGAGTAGTTTCCATGCAAGAAGGTAAGCCAGTATGCAGGAGTATTCCACGCTGAGAGGCTGGACCACTGCAAACTCTCCCACCTGAAGCGCTGTCAGAATGCTGTCACACAACTCTTCACAGGTCGACAGAATGGCCATGAGCGCAGCTGGAGGAGATCTGAGATCAAACACACCACAACTTGAAAAAAATATATATAATTGTTTCATTTTATTTATTTATTTACATTTCTTTTTTTTCAATTATGTATTGCGATGAGGCAACAGAATTTTCCTACTGTCACTTACAGACATGGCTCATCTCTGTCATCATCAGACTTATTGCTATCGCCTTCGGCATCACATTCAGGCAGCTGTGGCATCACTCTGCATAGACAAAAAAAAGCTTTTTTAACATTGTGTGCAAACTTTAGCTAACCTGACAGAACAGATCTATAATGTTGAATTTATTACTACAGAACAGACTTACTGCAGTGTTTTTCTGACAGAATCAAGTAATTCTCACAACAAGAAAGAAAAACCCTTACTTCTCCAGCATATGGTGAACCGCTATCTGCAAAGGCCTAGCCTTGAACAGCAGCAGGGGACACAGAGTGTTCAGCAGGGTCTGCAGAGGCTCTGGCAGGTTGGTCTTTTGGTCCGCTATAAATCGTGGCGGCAAGGAATTTTGGTTTAGTTGCTGGACTGGAACGTAAGTCAGAGCCAAACCAACCGACTGGAGAACAGCCATGGGGAACACAGGGTCATCCGGTTCAGGAAAAGCCTCTGATTGAAGCAAAGATAATAAGTGAATGAAGATGTTAAAATTAGGACTGGTATTTACATTATTTGCAATGTGAGAAATCTTTAGGAGAAATCCATTCTTATCCATTTCAAGTACTTCAAATGTAACATTCAAACATTCGAGGAAAATTAAGCGCACTGAGCAGTACCTGAATTATTTTACAAATGCAGTACATTTACTTGCTAACATAAAGGCAACACACATACCAGTGATTCTCACTGGCAGGGGCAAAAGGATGTTGTAGATTCCCTCTATGAAGAAATCTTTCCATTCGCCAGCCAGCTCGGTTGGCAGCTTCTCCAGGACGTCAGAGGATGGCGATGCGAAGAACTGGTTTAGCGACACGATCAACGCAGAGTTCTCGCACACAAACAGCTGTACCCATGGGTTCCACAGACAGCTCACGTTCTCACTGGCAGTCTGTGTTTGGATAAAGTCAAAAACTGAGTTATGTTAAAAAAGAAAACAGCGGCTCAGCTCAGAGAACCTGATGACAGGACCAGCATCATTCATCAGCTCCACAAATCTGGTCTATGAGAATGGCAAGATAAAGCATTTTTTAAAAGGGAAGACACAAACCATTCAAGGAGAAGAAGGTAGTTCAGTCAAATTACAGTAAAATTTAACTCTTCACTAAAGTATGTAACACAACTAACAGCCCACAGTGATACATGGTGGTGGCAGCATCAGGCTGTGGGCTTTTATTCACTAAGGACAAGAAAGTTGGTCAGAACTGATGGGAAACTGGAAGGAGTTTAAAACCGAGCAGCACTGGGAAGAATCTGTCAGTAGAGCAGAGTCATATCTACCAGCACGAAAGAGACTTCAAACACAGCTAGAGCTAAAATGAAATAATCTGTGGCAAACTTTGAAAATTACTGTTCCACAAACGCATAGAAATGTGTGGTTGTGATGTGATAGAATGCGCCGTGAATAGTTTTGTGAGGCAGTCTAAATTATAATACAAATTGATCTCAAAATCTCATGTGAGCGTTGTCTCACCTCCAACCAGGCCAACATAGAGCAGAGCAGAAAGTCCCACTGGTTTCCCCCAAGAATAGCTGGACAGTGAGTCACCGACCAAGACAAGAATCGAATCATCTCCACATTGAGATTCAGTTGTTCAGATGTCGTTTCGGACAAGTCACTGAAATACACAGATGTGGCTAATTTCACAGCAATAGGTGAACTGATCTGTAACAATGTCAGTTGACATATCAGCATTTTCTGAAAGCATAAAGTATCTAATCTACAGATTAACCTTGTTTTTTTTAAAGACATGCTGCAAATCTTGAACATGTGAATGAGCCACAATGTCAACTTAGTAATTAACAATTGTAGTCTAACTGCTTAAATTACAGCAGTATCTGCTAGTTTTAACGAAATAAAAATGATAAAAGTTGTTTCATTTACCAGCTAAAGAGAAACCAATCCTCCCTGTTGTTCCTCCATTCCATCAGAGTGGCAAGGACAGCCTGAATGACCTCGTCTTCTACCGGCGTGTTGGCATACAGGCAGCACAGCAGCACTGCCAGACTGCCATAAACATCTGCAACACACAGCCAACATTAACTACTTGCATATATAAATCTATAAGATATAGATTACTGTATAGTGCTACAGTATCTCACTTTCATCTTCTTGCCAGTTGATTATTCCAGCAGTAGCCAAAGCAATCAGAGTTTCTCTGTCTTCTTTAGCCATAAGTGGGCAAAGCACCTGCAGCGTGCTCAGTTTGCTCATATTCACTGGGAAAAGACTGATTAAATAAACATATTTAATATAAAACAAAACAAGAGCTACAATTTCACAGCTAAAAATGTATAGAAAAAAAACAAAAAATCAGATACTTTCTTATAAAGTCTTTTATAAGAAAGTATTTCTTACCTATCTGCACTATCATAAAGTCTTTTTAGAGCTCCCCTGCGAGTGGCTGCCAAATCGTTGGAGTGAATGTAGTTTTCTAGTGTCAGAGTCCACAGACCTCCATCTGTCACAGACCTTATGGTCAGAAAAGGAGAAGAATTTAATCAAAAGTTAACATTGAATATTACTTTTAGAAAGATGAAAGAAAGCCTGAGGTGAATCTGACCTTGAGTACAGGGTCTCTAGTAGAGATTTCATTGGGACTTTGCTATGGAGTCCATCTGATAGTCCCCATTCAGAATAGGTTGTGATAAGCAGATGCTACCGGGGGCCGGAAATCGAGCTCCTTACACCACTGCAGCGCATACAGCACTTCTGAAACTGTTGAAAAGGAACAAACTTATGAAAGCATCAAAAACTGGTAGTAGAAAACAACTTTGTTCTTAATAGAGTCTTGTCTGTGTACCTGTGCCTGTAAGATTTGGGAGGAATGAAGAACACGGCGCCTCCTTTTGGCCAAAAGCTAGAACTGCAGCAGTCTGGGCCACAATTCCCAAGACGGCACAGACACAGAGGTGAGCAGGCAGCCTGTTTGAGTCTCTGAACTTCCACATGTCCTTAGAGGGCTTTTCACAAACTCCTCTGTGACGGTTCGACAGCAAAGGAGATTTGACCCACTTAAAACAAGTGAAAAAAAATGGAGGTACTACATGAATGTTACATGTTTTCCTTGTGCCGTGTCTTGCAAAGTATTCCTACCCCTCAAATATTTATTTTGTCACACTAAGAGGAAGAACATCAATTCATTTTGTGGGAATATTATCCAAGACCAGCACAAATTAGTAAATAAATTAGAAATGGATGAAAAATTACAGTTTACAACATTTTTACTAAATTCTATGGTGAAATGCATATGTTTCAAGACTCTTTACATTCTATTGGCCTAAAATGAATCTACTGCAATCAATCACCTTTAGAGGTAACCTTACCTACAACACCTTGGTGTAATTTAATCTTGGTGTGAATGCAACTGTTCTTTGCACTGATCAGTCTGTTTAACATTACTCAACAACAGATTAAGTAACATACCAGACAGTCAAGGGAACAATGTTTGGAAGAGCGTTGAGGCTTAGGTATGGACTTGCTAACCTGAGGACACAGAGCGTGTCTGATTCTGGTCCATTCCACCTGGGTCGGTGTCAGAAGAGCAAAGAATTGGCTGAGGACAGAGGATGCTTGGTCGCCAACAGAGACAATTGTTTCCACCAAGTTTTGGACAGCTCCGACTAAACCCTGCAAGCTAAAATGAAAAAAATATATATAATAATCCAAGATAATACAACAGACCACTCTAAAAAAATAAGATCCATGCACAAAGATTTACCTTTTAATATCGAGATTGACGGTCAGAAGCTGCTTCATGACCCAGACGGCTGCACTGTGTAGGAAGCCGCCTTGGCGGACCTCGCATTCACAGTGTTGCACCAGTGACCTGACTCCAGCTACACACACTTTCTTCAGCTTATCCAACAGTGATTCTGAAAAGTAATGGCAACGTGAATTTGCTCTTTCTTTCTCTCACAGCTGAATTAGACATTTTTGTGCATTGTGTATCAACCCACCAGACAGGTGAGTGTGTCTTTGATCTTGCGCAGTCAACTGGAAGACGGTCAGGAGGAGCTCCTCAGCAGAGAGGAGCAGCAGACAATCCTGGACAGAGCAGAAGAAAGAGGAAGCCACGTCGCAGATGAAGGAGATGAGTGGCTCCATGTTGCCCGCGTCCGACAGACTCTTGGTCTCGGACAGAGTAGCGTGGAGCTTCTCCAACATTTTCTCCATGTACACCTCCCCTATTAAAGACTCTAAACACAAAACATATCAAAATGTAAGACATGTCATCTTTTTTTGTCAAGCAGAAAGAAAATCTTTGCAGTATTTCTGCACAATTTCTCTTGAGTTACCATTGTTGTTGTTCTGAGAGAGAACAAGGCTGATAAGCGTCCAGCTGTTGTTGCTTATGGGGGTTTTGGGAGCATTCGAGTTGTGCTCCATCTTGCAGAGCTCTTCAGTCAGTCCCAGGAGCTGCTCGCCCAGAATCGAACCTTTCAGCCAGTTCCTGCAGCTTGCCTGAGTCTTGGGATCTTTACATGCCTTCACAAGTTAGAAAACAAAGTCAAGTTGTCTTTTCTAAACAAAAACCACAAACTGGTTTAAGTCCGATGAAAACTGAACACTTACTCTCTGAATAATTTGCAGGATAATTCTCCACTCCAAACCCATCTAGAAAGAAGAGAAACGGACCATTAAAAAAAAAAAAGGTAAAACTTCAGTTGTATATCAAACAAATGAGGATGAGGTTACCTTGGTGGTGTGATTAAGAATGTGTGTGGTCTCCTCCTGGCTGCAGCAGGACAGTGAGCTGAAAACCATCTCCACCAGGTGCTCGGTATCACTGCGGCCCACCTCCGCCAGCCATACGACCACACGCCTCAGCAGAAACTGAACTGCTGGATTTTTCTCCCCTGTCCATTTATCATCTCCAGGTTTAATTTCATCAAATTCAAGTAAGGTCTGAAATAAGTAAGATAAAATGTATTCTAGTATGAAGCTAAAAATGCCACTTTAGGAGTTCTGGTTTGAACGCATTTACAGACAAAGAGTTGCACAATATATAACATTTGAAAAGTAATCGCAACATTACTTATTTTACTTAACTAGATTTTGCAGCAGAGAAATCATTGTCAAACGAAAATAGATCTTTGACTTACACTGAAAATCCTGGGTGTGTGAAAAGACTGCAGGAGAAGGGACAGAAAAACAAGATGTTTCTCTGAGTTTTTCTCATTCACATGCACGAGGCACAGCTGAGCCAGCTGGCACACGCCGTCTTCAAAATGCTGAGTCTGTAGGGACCCAAACACCTTCTCCTGCACAGGCTCTGACACAGTCTGTGCAAACTTTTCGACTCCCTCTCCCTGAATTACTGATTTCTCATCCTCTTCTGTCTTTGTGAGACACATCCTGACAGATTTCTTCTTCTGGGTTTGTTTTTTGCTTATTCTCTCAGGATTACGCATGACCTGGAGAGATTCAAGAGAGAAAAAACCAGCTCTTATTTCAAATATATTTTACTTGACACATTTTACTAAAGCGTAAAAGTAAACTCACCTGCAGCAAAGTGGCTACGCCTTCCAAAGCTGGAAGATCAACGTCCTCGTCATCGACAAACTGCACACACAGGAGACAGAGTTCCTCCCAGAAGTCAGCTAAAAGTCTCTTGAAGACATCCTTGTTGTCATTTTTCTCGCCTTCACCATGTAAACCCGCCCTCTTCTCCCAGGAAATTAGCATTTCGGTGATCAGCAGAAAAAGAGGCCCATTCTGAAGGGAAGAATTTCTGATAGCATTTTCTATCAACGGTAGGAGCTGCAGAAATAGAGCAAAACACTTTAAGATCCATCCGAGTTAGAAAATGTTGGGAAAATTTGGCATGACAGCATAATCACACCTGCTGGGAAATGAGCATGCTCCTTATTTTCTCCTGAGACTGCTCGTCCCCGGCGTTCTGCATTATGCTGTACCTCAAGCACTCAACAAAAGACGTCACTATGACTGCGCTCTCCGAAGGGCTCGTCACCGCACGCTCACTGGACAGGCTGACCAACACAAAACACGCAGAAATATGGGAATTACTTTTGGAAAATGCACATCGGATAACATTTCACATATAAAAGCACAAACAAGTTACCCTTGCAGGAATGCGGTGTAAAAAGTGGCGCAGAAGTCCAAGTCAGGATCTGTGATTTGCTGCGGCAGTTTACTGAGAAGAGGCATGAGATTCGGATGGAGCCCTTTAGCCATGCCTTTACCTCCTTCTTTCAATAAAGCCCATAGTTTAGGAAGAAAGCCTTTCTTGGCATTTACATGTGTCCAACAATCCTGAAAGATTTTGAAGAAAATGAAGAAATCACACAGAAGAAACTATGGATTTTAAAGAAAATGGAACCTGAGATGCATTGTGTGAAAAGCTAAATATATCCATGATTGAATTGTGTTTAGAACCACTTCAAGAACTGTTTGTTTTCTGTATCTCTCAGCCTCTGACCTTATTGAGGAAGAATTCTGACTCACATTTTTCTAATCGTCTTTTACACAACTCTCTTCAAAATTTCAGTCTAGATTTTGTTCCCATTCTCTCACCCCCAACTACTCTGTTAAAGATCTGATGTATTCAGGATTGTGTAATGACACAGTTTGGGTCAAGCTTCAGCTTTCTCAAAATTTCCACTCAAATATTTTGGAAGAAGATTTCATAGTGTCTCTTTAGTCAATAAGTTCTTTCACCACAGTGTTGTTATACAGTCACAAACACAAGACCCTCTTTATGCTCCTTCTGGCCATTCATAAATCAGCGAATTAAGCCAGATATGTCCTGCATAGGAAGCATCTGTCAAACATCTCCTAGTCTTTAGGGGGAAAAAACATTTAACATGTTTTTGTGCCTCAAAAGATTTTGATTCATTATTCTATGATTTTTAACAGCTAATGCTAGAGCTGTCTAGTAACTAATTGACGCAAACAACCATGTCTTAAGTCCAGAAATCTGTTCCATCTCTGCACACTTTAGTGTGATTTGTTAAAAACATTTTAATGGTGAGACAGACCTAAAGTATTTAGTTAAAGGAGTCAATGCTGCAACAGGCTCAGGTCTGGGATTTTTGACGTTGCAGAAAAAAACATACCCAAATTATCACACTTCCACCCCACATGCCTAACAGCCAGTATGAGCTGTCAAAAGCTTTACTTGTCTACACTGAAGTCCAGTAGTTCCTTCAATTGGTGCTTTGCAAATTGAGTTATGCTACCATATTATTTGTAGACTAAAGAGACAGTCTCCTGGCTATCCTTCCAAACAAGTCAAAAGCTAGAAATGACTAGTCAAAAGCTAGTCGTTTCAGGACAATTCTAGTAGTATTGTCCTGAAATGTAACATTCAACATCTCAGTCCTGTAAATTTTGAGATGCAGTTTTTGGGTTTATTGCACAGCCTAATTCCAACTATTAAAAAGTTTAGCAACCCTCAGTGTTTTTCACTCCGAAATATCCCTCCTTTGTTTCTGGTAATAAAATAGGTAATAATATATTTTCATTTGATCTACCAATAAATATATAGAATGTAGCATTTTTAGTTGTATTATCTTTGATTTAGCTACTGATTTCACTATTAAAACCAATTTTAGACAACATATAAACATATAAAGAACAGCTTTTGTTTTACTCCCCAAACAGGATAATGAACATGAAGGTCCACTGTACAGTATGTTTTAGATGTTACTCTGCTCCAACAGAACTGATTCAGCTAGACAGGAGTATGGCAGCAGAGAAACCCCTAAAACATGCAGGACAGTGGACTCTGAGGAGCAGAGTTGGGACCCTCTGGAACAGGTCATTCAAACTCACAGGAATAGTGGACACAACATGAAGAACTGCCTCCCACACGTGAGGAAGCACAACAGGGTCTGTGTCATCAATATTGAGGAGAACAGCAGGGCACAGTCGTGCTGCTTCACTCTGAACCAGATCTGGTGTGAATTCACACAGAGCACACAGCATCTCAAAAAAGGCTCCTCTGACCTGTGGAGCAACAAACGTGGTTAGGGCAACTCAGTAACGACTGATAAGGAGTCGCTCTAGTAACAACAACTATCTAAGCAAATGTTCTTGTTCAAATCTTATCGCACTAAATGTAAACGTCATTTAATGCAAACCTGTGGAGTCTTGTGCTTGCTGTATTTCCAGAACTTCCCAGAGTTAACCAGTAGAGTTAATCTTTTCTGCAGAGTTGCCCTGTCATTCTGAAGCAGTAGGGAAAGCAGCCTCTTCACCCCCAACAGCGAACTGGTCAGCATGCGAACATATTTGGTTTCTCTTTCCTCTTCTGTCACACTTCTGTTGAACAAGAGAAATCAGTGCCTCAGTAAATCTTTTTGTGTTGGTTTTCAAAAATATATAATTACTGCACACATACAATAAAGGAACAGACAGAAGCTAAGATTATGAAAAGGTTTTTAACATACTGTGAATCACTGAGAGTGTCTGCGGTTTCCTTTAATAGAACATCTTGAAGCACCTGCAACACGGTCATAAAATTATGTCTTATATACTGAAGACATTCAGAAATATTCAGTTTCTTGTCACATCACAACCTTTCCTGTCATAGTTTTCACATAAAAATTTGCTGAAGTAATTGCCTTTGATAATGATTAATAGTAAACTGAGACCAACTGTGTGAAATTAATCAGTGTAAATGCAGCTATTCAGACGTCAGAGGTTATCAGAGGTGTGTTTGACAACATTAGTAAATAAAGAGCATTAGAGAAAAAAGGAACATGGCATGTGGTTCAGGGATATACTTAAAAACAAGTTTAAAGCAGGGTTATGTTTTAAAGCAATATCCATTGGATATGATGTGAAAGAAGGTTCTCTGAGGTCAGATGAAAAAAAAATCCAAGATTTTGGTACATATAAAAAGGGCGTTGTGATGTAAAAAACTACACTTCAACAACCTAAGCACACCATCCCTATGGTGACACATTATGATGGTAGCATCATGCTTTAGGATCGCTTTTCTTCTTAAGAGACATGGAAGCTGGTCGGAACCAATGGGAAGATTGATGCAGATAAATACAGGAAAACCCTGGAAATGCCGACCAATGGAAATGGGTAGGAGTAAATCTCAGTCGTGTTAGAATGGTGTAGTCAAAGTTCAGCTCTAAATAAAATTCTGTGACAAGACAGAAAATACTTGTCTTGTATTTTCTGTCTTGTCACAGAAAATACAGTTTTATGCAAATAAAACTGAAACAAAACACCAATGTTTGCAGTTGCACAATTACATAACCTTTAAGAGTAGGGATATTTATGCAATGTACCACTTCTACGTATTTTAGCACAAGAATCCACATTTCTGCAGAAAAGTTAACATTTCCACTCACAGTAAGGATCTCATCCTTGCAGAAGCTGAGAGCTTCAGGTTGTTTAGCAGGTGAGAACGCAGCCTGAAAAGCCTGGCAGGCAGCAGAGGCCGCGGGTGTGTAAGTGTCACACTGCGAAAGAATCCAGTGGCCCATCAAACTCTTCAGAAAGGGAGCCAGGCTGCGACGCACTTTTAGCACCAGCTGTTCAAAAGCTTGCTGAGTGGCCTCCCTGATACGGCGATCATGGTCCTAACAGATCAAATGAGAAACACAGAAACACTTTAATGCACGACTGTAAAATTAGTTGAAAGATTAATTATTTCAACTATTAAAAACACTAGAGCTCAAAACCAATATTTATTTTAAGGATTAAAATTTGAATAAAATATGCTGCAAGTAGCTTTGAAGCTGTTACACTATTAGTTATATTTATACATCAAATCGTGTCTCTAATGTTTAGTGCATCACAGTACACACTGTTAATTGTTGTGCGTATAAATCAAAAATATAGTTATTTTGTTTTAAAGCTTAAGGAGTAGAAAAACAAATAGCCAACTTACATCACTGGCAAATTGGTTTATCAAATCACATTATGTAAAGTGACTATGCTGAATAGATAACTGGGTGAATGCCAGGTGAATTAACAACTTACCACTGATATCTTGCAATAAATTCTGGGCCAGTATGGCAGAACTCCCTTCACCTCTTCAGCATCCCGTTCCTGACACATGGCCCCAAAGTCCTGCACTGCCTGCGAAGAACAAGCTTATAAAACACACTTTCAACGATGAGAGCTCGAAGGTGATGTTTTTATTCATGTTCTCAGAACCTAATTTTTACAAAGAACACCAAAGTTTGCAAGAGTCATAATATGCGCATTTTCCTGTTTCTGCAGATCATCATTCAGCTCAAGCTCACTTTCAGTCTGGTGACAACATCCCTCTTTGAGAGTTTCCTCAGCACTAGGCGGAAATCGGCATCCACCAGGTTGTCTATTTCCTCCGCTCCGTGGACAGCTGGGACATAACTCAGCTCAGAGGTGACCGTCGTATCGAAGCCCACAAAGCCCGGAATGGCACCCCCTTCCCGGGCCAGAACCTCAGCAGCTCGGCCGCTGCTGGACGGCTGATTACAGGAAACAATTTGTTTTAACACAGCAATGGAGGGAATAAAAAAAACGCCTGAAGATCAATTTATGGTCATCACAGTTTAAACATGCGTCGTTTTAGCTGAAACGACGAGCTAATACGAAATTTGTATTAGCTCGTGTTAGCTGACTTTTTACCGTCAACGCTGTATCGCAGACATTGGTGGTTGCTTACCCGGACATTTCCTTTTGTTCGTTGTTTGTTCTTTCCCCCCATGGTGATCTATCTACATTTGAACTCTTTAGCTTATACAAATGTGTTCTTACTCGCTATCACACAGGGACCCCAACTCGGAAGTGACCAACACCAACTCAGTCCTACGTCACCATAGACGTTAACGCATTTAAAGCAACAAGGAAATAGTCTATCTCCTCGCTTTTTGTATGAAACAAAATATGTTCGCCAAAATGACTAATGATAACTAGGCATGTTGTAAATATTGAAAGCTGCATCGAAATAATTAACTTAATGGAATTCTGTTGAGTTGTTTGATTTTCATTTTTTAAAAATTTAAATTCCGAGTTATCCGAACGCAGCAAACTAAACAAAGCCATGTGACTTATATGGTTTCCTTTCAAAATCTTTCAAAATAAAGGAACATCCGGAAAAGCAATTGCGAAAAAGAACTCAAAAATCACAGGTCAAAGATTTAAAAAAAAAAGCCCCATCAAGCACTTTTAGTAATGATAAAACTGGTATAAGTAAGTGTCCTGTAGTAGTTTTTCTTACCTAAATAATTATTCAAATTCTAATTATCACATGTAATCAACTTATTTTCTGGGTTACTTCTGAGTCAATACAATTTTTAATACAACTAACCAAAAAGAATTTTTCAAAACTATACTGAACTGTACTTATTACATCACATTGCAGTCCAATTTTTGTATAATTGAAATCTACTGAATATTTTAACTTAATTAATGGAAACCACACACCGATGTGTTTATAATATACACACTGTTTATAATCTATACAAACATAACCAGTACAAAAATGACAAACGAGTCCTGCATTTGGATTGAGAATCATTTTAATATAAACCTTCTTAGATGAGTAAATTCCTAAAACAATTACAATGTAACTATCAACAGTATATGTGTGTGTGTGTGTGTGTGTGTGTGTGTGTGTGTGTGTGTGTATATATATATACATATATATACATATATATATATATATATATATATATATATATATATATACACACACACACACACACACACACACACACACACACACACACATATACACACACACTTCCTAAGCACTTGTCATATTAGAGGTCAGGTGCATCTCAAGCTGAGCTGCATTCAAGTGATTGCATAATTCAACGTTGACAAACTGGCATTTCAAATAACTTCCATAAATAGGTGTGTAAGATTTCACAAACTGTATTGTCTATATAACCCTGAACTGAAAGTAAATTTTAAAAAGCACAAATGTTTCTAAGTTTTATGATGACAATCACCTTTAAAGTGAGCTTGTTTTTCACTCTTCCAGGAACAAAATCATTTAAGCATCTGTGTCGCTGTTCAAAAAAAAAAGAAAAATGTATTGTGCACTGATATTTTTCAATTTCTCCAAATTCTTGTGTGTTGTGTAGTGAAGGTAGTTTGAACAAAAATCTACATTTTAAATACCTTGCTGCTGAAATGTGCCATACAAATAAAATTTGATTGATTGATTGATTAAAAACAACAGATTCAGCATTAGATTTATGCAAAAATTAATATGCCAGTAACAAATAACATTCTGAAAATGCCTTTCAACACAAGTTGAAATATGAATTATATCTAACTCTTATCAAACATTGACCCTTTAACTATGAAAAAACTGCAGAATTGTAGGCAGTTAAATTCAGACACTCAAAACCCACCACCTACTATTTTTATGCTGCAAAAGTATGGTAGAATAATCTCATTTGACTGCAGGGTCACTAAGTATTTCAATAAATAGAACAAACTGGTATATAGACAGACCTCCACAGGTACAGTTCTAAACATTTTAAGTGTTAATTACCAGTTAAATTTTGTTGAGAAAAAGAAACAAATTCCACTCAGTAAGTACAATAATCACAGGCAGCGTTACGATTCCTTTCTTGATCAAAATTAATGTCACTGTTTGCATTCCTATAGTAAAATTATTTTTGATAACATCTAAAGGTTTTTGTTTTTATCTCAGTCATATGTAAATGTGATCCAGTTTACAGGAAACGAGCATTGACTGAAAAAAAATTATATTGTATCATACTCTGATACAAGTATGAATACACCCAGGAAAACTGGGTGTATTCGTACTCTAGATGAAGTATCTTAAACGTTCTGGCAACACTCAAACATATTCTTCTTTTATAAGCTGCTGAAAAAATATTAATTTTTTATGGCTGGCCAACATGTATTTAATTAATGTGCCTGTGATCTTTTTTAAGCTAATTATAAAGAAATTATTTGATTCATTATTTTTGGCTGGAATGAAAGGAATTATATTAAGTGTTCACTCATCACCTTCCATTACTCTTTTTTATCTAAAAACAGAAAATATCTGGTCCAGGAAGATAAAACATGCTAACTGGTAATGCACCGTTTGGTCTTTGATCTTTTTGTGGTTCAAAATATATTTCTATGAAAATATAGAGGAATTAAAAAAAAAAACTTTCAGCTCAGTATACACACACATTCACACCAGTACCTAACAAAGAAGCTACTTTCTCTGTATTTTATTCACAGTCTTTGCTTTCCTTCCCTTATTTGAACAAACCCAATGAAACAATGCATTCACAACTAACAGAATATTGACTTAAAACTGAAAGATATGCCTGAAAAAATGTTTTATGCAGTAAACTAAAACTGCTAATATCATAGGTCCTCCTGAATAAGGAGCTGAACGTTGGAGGCCATAATGAAACTTGAGGTTATTTACATCACTTTAGTTTAAATTTCGGCATAAATTGTATTTCCTGTCAAACAAAACTGTAGATTTTGTTGAGAAGGCTGGAAATAAATTTCCCCTTTATTTTAACTTTAAATTTCATAAACTAGAGAATATTGGATTTTCTGAAACCTTTAAAACATAGTAAAAGGACATCTCTGGTGTTTTAAAGTATTTGTTTATAATCTTGTTACATTTAAATGTGATGCAAACATTAGTTTAACATACTTTTTACTAGATTTCTTTTATTAGTTATAAAAGTATCCTTAACATATATCTTTTTAAAATGGCTGCCTTTAATATGCAGTCTTTTTGCCAAAGACTGCATATTATAACAATTTGTTAACTGAAGACTGATTGTCAGTAGGTTTGAAGGTTATCTAATGTCAGCCTGGACTTTAGTCAAAAAAAAAGAGATTCCTTGTGAGACTTCTGCTTTTATCACTTTAATTACACTAGAATTTTTTTAAACAAAATGATGTTTTGAAAGTAATAATGGATCTTTATTTATTTTTCCCAGCTACCTGTAAGTGTTCAATCACTTACAGTATGCTTATTTGTGCTGGTTCACAAATGAAAATCACAACATCCTGCTTTGACCCAATCTTCAGATTTTGAATCGCTACAATATTTCTTCTTCTCAGATATGTCACCTTGACAAAGCCCTAAGTAATTGACTGTCCACTTTCTTCTGTCTTTTTTTGTCTTATTTCAAGACTTTTGCCTCCAAGTCACCCAAGCTTAGCGTCTCCTCCAGGTGGAAGCACAGTCCGGCCGATTACAGTGGCGTAGCTAGGGTCCAACATGGGCACAAACCCTTTAAAATTCCTGGACGCCTCTGTCCCAAACACGTCGAGCAGCTCTCGATTCATCAGAGCAAATCTAGAAACAAAGACATGGAATAGTCCTTAATCACCATGAGAACAGAAGAAAGTCCAATGATTGAGTAATTTAGTATGTTTTTCCAGAGTTCTCTGTTCTTTATCATTTTTAGGGACATACACAATTTATTTGTTGTGTAATAAGCAAAGGCAACCCTTTATTTTTAAACCATATGGACATACCTGCCCTTTGTTAAACGCAGCAGGAACTTCCAGTATGAAGGTCTGAGGTTCTGCACTTCCATTATTGCCTGTGGAAATGTCATGAGCCAAACTTATCATTAGTCAGCAGAAAAAAATGCACATGAAGCATGTTCATGTTAGTACCTGGGTGTTTTTGTTACAAAGCCACTTACAGCATGGAAACAGATAGAAGTGGAGATGGCATAAATAATCGTATCTGCATGTGGAAAGTAAGGGAACCGGCCAGCTTCAATGCCTCTGAAGTACATGGTCTCAAAAAGAGAGATAACATTTGGTTAGTGATAAAACAAGCCTAATTCAGATAAATTTGGATTAAGTCAACACTGGATATGAACTACAATTACTAAAACATGTCAGCTTGACACAATTTTTAAGTAACAGTCAGGAATATAAATTTGAAGCCTGTGCTGCTACTAATGTGATTTTTCAGCTGGTTTACATGTCACTTTTAACATAGCAGGTAATCTGAGTTTCACAACTTTAGAGTTTTATCTTCTAATTGAAAGAGTTGAACAAGTTTGTGTTCATGAATGCCGTTTTATCTTATTAAATTATATTAAAGACTGTAAAATAAGAACAATATTTATGATTACTTATAAAGTTAACCTAATAGAGTTACTGCTGATTCAACATCAACCACAAGCTCTACCTTTTTCTTTTCTTTTTTTTTTTTACAGGAAGTTGACATGCTTGATTTACAAGATGGCAGCTGGTTGGAAATTTACAACTGGTTTGGGTAGGAACATATTTTTGGTTAAAATCCAGTTGTAAACAGATGAAACACAAACAAATCAGTTAGACTCAGTTGCCCAAAACCTGATAGATAAACTTTCAAAAAACAGGGACATGAAATGAGACTTTTTCAGATTAAGTTTATAGTTTCTTTTTAGCTTAATTTTTTGCTTGCATTGAGTTTATTCACTGTAAAGTGTTTCTGCCTCCTTGAAATTAAACCATCACCAGTGACATTTATTTCTATGACACAAAGTGTGAGTCTGCTTTAAGATGTGGTGTGATTTACCTCCACCAACTTAGAGAAGAGGTACATGGTTATACTTGTGCTTTTGTAGAAGAACATCGAGACACCAGCCAAGAAGCCTGAAAGGACACAAAGGAGAGGGAAAAGGGACAGTTGTGAACAGAACAAAATCACAGAAGATTGCTCTGCAGGATTTTTCTTACCAGCTATCAGTGCATGAAGTTCATCATCAATGTTACGCAGCCAGCGCAACAAGCAGCTCGTTCCCTAAAAAAATAAGGCAGAACATTCTGATGAGTCCATGAGAATGAAAAGAGAATATGAAAGCACAGAAACATGTAACATGCATACAAGTTAAAGAAATAGAAGAACACAGAGTACACACACCTTATAAATACTGACAAAAGAGCCTAGAAAGGCCCCCAGCTGGAAATTCTCTTTATTGTAGAAGACAGAAGGCAGCCGAGATGGTTTGGAGAACATCTGCCTGAAAGCTGAGGGCACTTTGAGACAACACTGGATGAGATAGCCAACACTGAACATCCTGACAAAACCCTGAGGGGACAATGATGGAACATCAGGATTTCTGGTATAGTATTTGCATATATACTCAAAGCACATTACATCCATTGTTTAAGGAAATCAGATAAGAAGCCTTACTTTAACACAGTAGGAAATGCAGTTATCCTGGTAATGTTTACAACATCTGTGTCTTGGACCACGCTTGCATCTGAATCATTAAAAATACAAACAAGTTAGTACTTGCTGTTAATTACAACTGAGGTATTTGTTTTTTCTTATGTAGAGATGCTTTTGATTCTCACATTGATTCCAGCAGCTTCCTGGTGTAGGCGTTCAGAGTTTTCCTCTTATGGTCGGCTTTTTCTGCTGAGACCTGTGTGTGTTGGGTCTCTATGGCAGCTGGCCTCTCAGGGGGCTGTGTGCCAACAGAGTCTGCCATGTGAAAGTGAGTTGGAATCTCTTCTTTCCCAATAATGAATCTGTAAAACAACACAAACTCAAACTCATCAGACTCATCAAAACACTTCTGACATTTGAACCTGAAGCATAAACAAAATGAGGGGTGACTTACTTTAGTGCAGAAAATGCAAAGCCTTTAAGACCGTCATTGCTTCTGCAAAATAAAACCAAGTTCATCTCAAACTATTAAAGTGATTTGTTTTTCCTCTTTTTTTTTCTTACTGAGTTTTTTTAAGTATTCAAAGAGCTTGATCCATTTCAAACTGTGTGTGTGAGTGTTAGTAGTTTCATTCTACCGAGAACCTACATTTATTTTATTGGGATTTTACATGACAGACCAACAGAAAGTAGAGCAGAAGAGTGAAGTAAAATGATACAAGGTTTTTGTTTCTTTTTCAAATTCAATTCTGAAAAGTGTGGCATGGATGTGTTTTCTGCCGCTCTGAACAAATAGTTTATGCTTAAAAATAGTTTAAATGTTACTCAAAATATGATGAATGCAACACTCTTACCTGAAGAGAAACATGAAGATTGATGCAGTTATGCAGAACAAGAGCACCTGATTGGGAGCAGCATGAAAAATAAAATCAGGACTATAAGAGAAAATATTTATTTTTGTAATTTGAACACGTCAACACCATGACACTATCAGTTTAGATATACAGTTAAAGTGGTAAGACGATACTTCCTGAGTAAAAGTAATATCTTCACACAGATCGAAACTAAGACTGCACAATTTATCACAGCTATATTGTCACTGCAATATCAGTGACAATATACAAGGGACTCCAAATGTTACGACTGAATCATTTACACTATGAACTAGATATTACATTTTACACTAATGTAATATTTAGTTCATTAAGGTCCAGCGCCAGTCCTGCCAGTTTTAGCTCCAACACAGCAGATTCAAATAGTCCAACGACTTCCTCAGCATGTCAAAGTTCTGCAGAAAACTGCTAATGAACCATCATTTGATTCAGGTATGTTGAAGCAGGACAATAGTTATAACATGCAGTTCCTTGAGGACTGACTTTGTGCACCACGTATGAAGCCAGTAAGAGCCTCAGATGCTAATAGAAGAAAATAAATGACGCTGCTAAAGTGTAGGAAGCACAGATGACAATGAGAGGAAAGAATATAGGCATATTTCAAGTGACATATCTCAATTTTTATCAATAACATAACATGGCAAGATTTCCTAATATTTTGCAAACAAAATGTGTTTTCATATTTGATTTCAAAATAGGAATTTGTGCATGGTGTTTTGCTAGCTGTGCTGTATTCCCTCCAACAGATTTAATCATAAAGAAGCACAAAGGCTTCATCTCACCTCTCCATGTCTAATGGGCTTGACGATGCCTCGTGTCACTGCCATGCGGAACAAAGTCTCACTAGCCTGGCAAAAAAAAATTTAATTCAACTAATAAATATAAATGCACATATGAGACACATAATTTGCAACAGAACAGAATCTTACAAGATTTGCCATGTATATTGTCAGCAGACCTCTCCTGGAAAGAAAAGACAGCAATATAATAAAGAAATATAAGTTATTACAATTAAAATCATCCAAGAACCTAGGGCCAAAAATTTACAACATTCTATTATTCTCAATGGAAAAAATATGCAATAAAAATTGAAGAAAAGGAAAAAAATCTCACCTGCTCTTCCGCTCCAGAAGGATGGCGATGTAGGAGGCTGGCAAAGCTGCCCCAAACCCGTGGACCATGGGTAAAACGCTCCTAGCAATTTCCTGAAGTGAGACAAACACTTTCACTTGAAAAACGCCATCACAGTCCAGGCTTTCAAATGGACTTGATTACAGGGATTCCAAAGGAAATTCAAAAAATTACCTCTTTTTACTTGGGGTCTGATATCCCACTTAGTTTAAACCTAGATATATTTTCCACAAAGCCTTTGGCTGGAATTCTGAAGGAAACACTTCAGATCAATTTTACTCACATCTCTTAATTTGGGAGTCTAATGCAAAGTTGGATTAATATAATTGTGGAACATGATGAGGTTGAACTTCTCAGAACACAAAATATCTCTTTTTTAGTAGCTCAGGATCAAACTGTAAACTTTACTGTCACACAAGTACTGTTTGTGCGTTGTAGGTATCATCAAAAAGAGATTTTCCTAATAAAAATATTTGTCTGATTTTCTGAAAACATTAAAGTGACTTTTAGACTTTATTTGTTGAAAACAAGTAAGGTTGTAATTATAGTAGAAAATATAAGCATGCTTGGATAGTTTGGGTAGTAATGCAAGAAAACAATATTCTGAGATTTAACTTCAGATTAAAACTGTCAGCAGGTATTTTATAATTTATTAAATTCTGCAGACATGTAGACATGAAAAATGTATTTAAAAAAACTCAAAGCTGGTTTTAAAAAGCAGCATTTCTAAAATGTCACTTTCACATTGAAGGACGTTTGGAACTACTAACCTGAGAATGCAGAAGAAAACAATGAAGAGACTTCCATTGGTAGTCAGGAAAGAGGTAGACCACAGGATCTCAGGGAGAAGCCTCTTTAAATAATAATCCTTCTTCTTTCTCCGTAGAATTGCTGCTATCTGCAAACACAGTCAGACAGTAATCACTGTGTTTGCAGTGCTCAATTTGAGACAAGTCATGCTTAAGTAATTAGCATATACTGAGCACCAAAAAACATTTTACTTCACAATTAAGCTCTGTAGTTTACTGGTTCAGCACTGCTCTCAAAAATCATAAGAAGATGCGATAGGACTTCTGATATTTATCACAGTGCTGAATTCAATACTAACTTCATTGTCGATGAGCATCTGAAATGAAGGTAATTTTATTTATAGCAGCTTAATCTAATGTTGTCTATTTTCAATGTGACGATGCTATGCCACCCTGCAAAGAATTCCACAGAACATTTGCCCCCTTCTTTAAAATGTTGCTATTGCTAAATCTGAAATTATTTGCCCACCATATTTTTTTCTGTTGGTGTTGAAGGTAAGATGTGGATAACTTAGAAGTGTGGCTAAATTTCATTACAAAGCACTATTAATAAAAGCAGAACATCTATGGATGAATTTGCAGAAAAACAGCCTGATTTAAGGAGATCAGACTGCATTTATAGACAGAGTAACTACAGGTGTAAAAAGGGCTTAACTGTTGGCTAAAATAAGACCTACACTTTTAACCTTTCTTACAAATAAGACATGTTTCAATTTATACCAATACACTTAATCTAAAGAGCAGAGTGACAACATTCAACTTTAAAACTCTAAATATTATTTTAGCAGAAATAATAATTGTTGCTCCTTGATTTAAATATGTTATTTTTGCTCCACATAGATTTTTTTGTTCAAATAAAAATCTGAAATCATGGTATTTTTAATTAAAGTTATCATACTGTGAGACGTTCATACGGGCCTATTCAGAAAGTACTGGGAAGGCCTGTTATTCCTGTAGTTAGTTTACACACTTGCTACCCTACACAGTCGTACTTTGCTCAGACAAGGCAAACATAGCTCTATTTTTATTGGTGCTTAACTAATGAAAGTGACCTTGTGTGTTTTTACTAGATCTAAAGTGAAAGTGACATTATATGTGCAGCTTTGAGTTAAACCTTAGTTTAAATTGGTTAAAAATAAAACACAAGATTGCATTGAAACACGTAAAATGTATATTTTTCTCTGGGTCTAGACCTTAAGACACGTAGTTCTACATGAAGACTTTAAAAGGAAAATCTGTAACAGAGCCTCTGGGTTATAAAGTGTTCTGTGGTTCAGTCTCTGACTCTATGAATACTGTATGTTCAAACTGGGCCGGAGGGGGAATAGGACATTGAAGTTACAGGCACTGAAATATAAATGCAGCACAACCCTATTTTTACCAGCCAGCGTACAATGGCATCTGAGTCACGCAATGGTTGTAAATATTACTAGATAATGTCAATGCAGAAGAGAGTTTAACTTCTAAATGTAGTAGTATGTCAGAGATATTCATAGTACTGAATGTCTGAATATTTTTCTAGCAAAACGTTTCAGAGTTTGCAAGATAAGACAAAGCTTACTCTGAACTAACTAAACTGTTGACAGAAAAAAACTTTTCCTCTGTTCATGACGTCCTGTAAAGAAACACTGACGGGTTTCATTAGGCTAGCTTCTCTGTTTGTGTAGCAGGACTCGAACTTGCACCTCAGTTGTAGCATTAGCTAATCCGTAGTGTCTTTCTCACAGCAACTCGATTAGCTTGACAACTTTACTTAGCTACCAGTCAACAGACAGACTCAAAGCAACTTACCAGGTAAAGAGGGGCGTAAATTTTGAAGGACACCTCCAGAGCCCCCTTAGTTATGTCTGCGGCAGACTGCACACACGACGGGTGCCATGTGTGACCGACCTCGTAGCAGCTGTGTGGTATCTTGCTTAAAGCAGCCATGTCTGTGAGACTGAACTGAAACACACTCTGCTGCAGCAAGGGCGGCAGCACAAGCGCGGTGTGGGGGACACGCGCACCATGGGCCCAACACGGTCGGTGCACGTATGCTGCGTTCACATTACCCCGGAAATCAGAGCTCATCGTCAAGTGCGGGTTTCAAAGAGCTGTTTTTTCTGCTCACTTATCCTGATTTAAATTTGACAGTAGCCAGAATATGTACTGAATGAAGAAATGTTAGTTTTAAGGTCAAATTAGTGGAACTTTATTTATTTTTTTCTAATTGTAGACTGAAGAGAAAATATGCTTAAAAGTACACTTTATTGAGTAAAAGTTGAGCTTTCCGATATTTAAGAAAGATGTAAAAACAATCCACGCAAACAAATGGAAAACAAATATGGAATAATAGATAGTAGGAAAATCGCTCTAGTTTTTAAAAATTGAATACAACCAATTTCCTAAAGTGAGACAAACACTTTCACTTTGAAAAATGTCATTACATTACATTCAAAAATAAAAAATAACTTCCAAAACGAGCCTCTCATTTAGGCTTTTTAAATAGAACAGAATCATTTTTGGCTCAGTTATTAGAAGCTAATATGGAAGGCCCAACACCCAAATGTAAGACACATGTCACTAAACTGATGCATTGACAAGCAGGAACGCTAATTTAAAAAAAAAAAATCTTTGTTGTTGCTTAGCTTTACATTTTGAATGAAATAAGCTTGAATTTTGTCTTCCTTTTTAGTGAAAATACGTCTTACTATATTTGTATATGTTGAGAATGCTTTTCCACATAAACAAGGAATGCTTTTCCTTGTTTGTGTGGAAACACAGGGATTTCTGTCAGGTGCTCACTCAACGTATAACAGGTTGTGACTAAAATAATCCTCTAATTTCTAGACATATTAATCCAGTTATTAAATATAATAGTTACACACTATAGAATAATTGTATTATAGTTTTTGTGTGTGAAATGTTAAAGCTGTTATGTGCACTGTGTTTAACATGTACATTAATCTCTTTGTCAAGCCTTGTCACAAAGTACTGCACAATCTAATCTGTAGACTTTTACTAACTGGTTGTCAATGACTGTTTGGAGAACATATAGTTCCACTTCATGTCCTTTGACCATTTCCTCTTTTGACTAGGAAACTTCAAAAATGTGTTAAAAGTCCTTCTTGCTGACCTCAACAGATTTTAACCTTAGAACTATTCAAATGGTTGATATGGCTTTAAAAAAAAACTTTTACTTTACTGTGGAGGTGGTCTGATTTTAAAAGAATTTTTGGGGGATTCCAATGTGTCTTTTGATTTGAAATTTTTCTAAAAAGATATTTATCACTATAATTTGAGAAATATATCAAAATATACACAATAATGTCAGTTAATCTTATGCTCCATTTGCCTTGTTGACTTTTCTTCTTGCCTCTGCATGTATATTCAATTACTACTGAAGCCAATAGTTGTTTGCACCACAAATATGTTTGTGAAATTACTAAGGTGTAATGGCACTTATACTATAAAAGGGGGATTTTATTGTTTTTTGTGACAGAGGATAATTTGATCTAATCTTCTTTGTCATTGTTTAAAATAGCAACAAAAAATTAGACAATGTTCAAGTTTATGCAAACAACAATTTTTTGTAGCTGGTCCTGATATATGATCACAAACACTTATTATTATTAGTGGATTTTCATGGTTTCTTGCCTTTTCTATTTGTAAAAGTGGCCACAAAAATGTACCACATTAAAGAAATACCCAAGTGAAAGATAAGGTCATCAAATAATAATGAAAGATTCTTCAATACTATTTTGAAATAATAATGTTTTAGCTACATTGGTTTTACATTGTTGATGCTCCCATTGTTGTGTAACCCAATAAATTAAGTTACAAAATGTTTTTAAGTTAAAGAGACTACACTTGTAATTTTTAAAAACATATTACAACCTCTATAAAGATTGTATAAAGCGATATAAAGACAGACTGTGTTTCTGTGAGTGAGCACATTATTCTAAACACTTCTAAACACACTTCTATCACTTATGAATGCAATTTTGTGAGAACTTCTTGATCGTAAACTATTAAATTTTGTTGTTTCATGACTTTATCTGCATTACTTGAGGAACTTGTGGCATAATATAAACATCTCTCACGACATTCTGGTTTAATCCAGTGAAAGAATCTGTTTGTTTGGGCAAGAAGTGGCAACTCGACACCACTGAGAACAGTAACACAACCAATGTGGCTTCCTGCCTTTCTCACCCACTGCTCACCCACTGTGGTCACACACATAGCAGAGTGCAGAGTTAAATTACCAAAAACTTTTAGAGATAGTTTCACTAGAAAAACAAACAACTAGAAAACCTATAAGAAGAATCTTGTATGATCAGAATATGAGTGCCACAAAATGTGCTTTCTCTGGTTGTAATTGGGCTGTAAGTCAATTTGACCTGAAACACTTTCATTAGTTATCTGCACGCAACAGTGTGCGGCATCTTCCCAATGGCCCAAACTGAAAATGTATGTGTGTGAACAGATATCTTGACATTTAAAATTTAATTAGAATTAACCTTTAGTATTCAATGTACAGTTCTGAAGGTGCCTAAAGATATTAATTACTACTTTAAACAATCAGGTACTAATGTTTACATAAAAATGTTTGTAAATGTAAGGAATATTAAACTTTCCTATCAATGTCTCCTAACACGTATCTCACATTCAGTAATAAACAGATACTATTTTGTTCAAATGACAGAACATGTTCAAAATCTGCTACACTTCTGCTGTGTTATTAGGGAATGCATCCAAAACCCACAACAAAGAGTCAATTGATATCTGAATATAGCAGCTATGAAGCTTTGATTCCCTTTGGTTATTTATTTATTTTTTTTGTTCTCAATTAACTGAAAAATGTATGTCTATTTTAAAATGTTAGTCATAAAGTACTTGAAAATCTGTAAACTTACTGTGCTTATAAATGAAACGTTTGAGAACCACTGCTTTAAACTGATAGGAATGTGAAAGAGAAAGTAAATAACAGGATGCTCCTTCGTGGAAACAAACAAAAAAAAACAGTTAACTGAGATTGGAGCCCTGTTGTGTGCTTGAATCCGCATTTTGGCGTAAATTAACTGATCGTCTTAATGTCTGCAGAGGAATTTGATTATATTTTTGACGTGCCAGAGCGAGTGCTTGTTATGCCTGCCCACCTGGTACCACAGGAGGCGGTCATATCACCGGTGCTCTCCGGCTGAATGGACTAACTGTTTTCATTTGCAGAGTTTCGTAAGTGCTGCACCCTGGACGCACTTCAGTCTCTCTGCCGAGGTTTCACTTGTTCCTCTGAGCTTCCTTCTCGTCAGCGCACAGAGGTCACCTCCTAACATGGCTCGGAGACCCTGGCTCTTGCTAAGTAATTTCTTGTTTGTTCTCTCGTTTGGCGCGGAAGGGGCATACAGCAGGGAGAGAGTTTACTTTATCGGAATCATAGAGGACGACTGGTCTTACGCACCGAGTGAGAAAAATCTACTGAACGGCCAAAACATCGAAGATGACGAGTAAGTTTTTATGACTTTATTCAGGCTTGTTGGAAAGGCATTTTTATGCTTCCATTATCATTCATTTGATCTATCACGTTCTGTGACCAACCCACATGAGGTGGGTTGGTATACAATACGTTTAATAGTGGAGACTAGAAGAAAATGAAAATGAATGGAGAAAGAATTTACTATTTATAAATGAAAAATATTATTTTATTTCCCGTTATTAGAGCACGTTAACAAGGTGTGACAAAGTTTAGACCTCTGACCAGACTGTTGTGCGGAAGTCTGACTGATGCGCAAAATGTTAACTGAGAAAACGCGCTTCTCTTCTGATGCATCAATGCACCCACTGCGTGTTTTCACACCAGTCACAGACCTCAAAGATGAGGTCTATAAGTTATTTAAGTTACTGTGAAGCTATTTATAGAGTGAGGTGAAAACGTATTTGATGCCTCTCAATTTTATTTTATTTTTGTTTCAGAACATAAAAGACAATTTTCTTTCAGTTGAACTTTAGTTGAGTCAATACAAACCTATTTCAAAATCTCACATTATGATTTTAAACTAAACCAGACACATGGTACAGTGTGAAAACAATGAATTACCCTCCAAATCTAATGGTGGCAGCATCAAGGATTTTTGACCACTGGTGGCTTGTTTATGGTCATTCCACAGGGTCTCAATCAGACCATCACACTACTACCACCATGTTTCAGCATGATGTTCTCCTTCTGAAATATTATGTCAGTTTTATGTCAAAGGTAATAGGACAGACACCTTCCAAAAAGTTAGATCTTTGTTTCATCTGTTCATATACCAAAAATGCTTAAGGAACATCAAGATGTCCAGTGGCAAATATTCGATGGATCTCACAGTTGTTTCTACCTTAGATCTCTCATATGGATAATTTTTCTGTTGTATGATTACCAAACATGACCTTAACGGAGAAAGGTCAGGCCTGCAGTGCCTCAGACATTATTGTCACATTCTTTTGTGACTCCCTGGATGAATCATTGCGGTGCTCTTGGAGTAAGTTAGCCACTACTATTAATTTGTGTCACTGTTTTTCATTACTTTTAGAATTTTGTTTGCTTCTTGAATTTCTTGCTGCTTTTTGAGACAAAAAAAGCAACAAGAAACTGCTTCAACATGACCCATACTGACAACACTGCTTCATGTTGTTAGGCAGTCTGTATTTTAATGATTCTTGTATGATTTATTTCATATGGGATATTTCAACATCAATTTCTTAAAGTAAACAATAAATGAAAGTGAAGGAATGGGTTGTTATGTACTCGAAAGCAACAAAGAGCCTTTTAATATGCAGGACTTGTAAAAAAGAATATGTTGTTCTTATGTTCTCTCTTTCAGTTACTTATTTCTTGTAAAAAACAAAGAAACAAACAAAAAAAAAACATTGATCACAGTAAATACTTTTTCCATAAAAAGCCAAACATTTAATTAATACTTCACCTGAATATTGCCATAGAAAACAGAAAAAAATAAAACACCTTGCCACCACACAGAAATAATGTTTTTTTTTTTTTTGTAATTGCACAATCAGCCAGAAAGATCAAAATAGAAGTTACAAGTATGCATTGTTCTTCTTTTCTGATTGCTGTAGTTTTGAGGTGGATACATAGTAGCAAAACTGCATTTGTCACAGCTTCAGAAACAGCTTATTATCTTTGAAAAACATGTAATCATAACAAGAAACATCTCAAATTGTAGAGGATCTGGCCAGTTATAAACTATGCTGCATAATTAGCCAAAATCAGCTTCTATAAGATCTCAGACCTACAATTCTTTTTAGCTAAAATTTCACTATGTACAACACAATAGAATTAGTTTGCTCACCATACAGAACAAATACATGTGTTGAAGATGGCCTTATGGATTGAGATTTATCTCTTTTGTATAGTTCCTCTACTTTATATGTAACTACTTCCTTCTCTTTCTATTTCAGACATGCATCTATTTTCCTGGAAAGAGGGAAATACCGCATTGGCAGTACCTACAAGAAAGCAATGTACAGAGAGTACACAGACGCCACCTACAGCCACCTGGCGGCCAGGCCAGATTGGCTTGGTTTTCTAGGACCCATATTGCGAGCTGAGGTTGATGATGTCATCATAATTCACCTAAAAAACTTTGCTAACAGGAGCTACTCCATTCACCCTCATGGACTTTTCTACGAGAAGAACACAGAAGGTAAAGTATTATACAATGAGCAAACTCACAGTTGGAGAACATGTGTTGGTTCGCTATGTCTGAAAATGTGGACCCAAAAAGCATTAATTTACACTAATTATGTCAACTATAATTGATTATATACAGTACATATAAGCATTATAGTGATTTTCTATTAGAAAGTGAAAGTATCTCTGCTCAGTTAGTTCTCCGATATCAAATGAGTGGGAAGGCCTGTTTTTGGCTCCATTACTCCCTGACCGTCACGGACACTAGTGGAATGTGTTCAGTGCTCTGTCCTACTGCTACATTTCACAAGAGTAAGATTACTCTGATAGCCTTGAGAGGCTTTAGTTTCTGTTGAGCATTTCCTGCTCTCCACCTCCCCTTTTAATCACTCCCCATCCTGGGGAAGATTTTTTTAATCACAGTTGAAACACAAACCACTTACTTATGTTTTTATCTTCATGTAGCTTTTCTGTTAAATTTCCACAGATATACAAACTGAAACTGCTCAGAAATAAAAGATGATGTGCTTGAAAGAGGAAGAATAAAGGCTGTCATCAGACACATAGAACTAATACATTTAGTCATTAACCACTGTCATGTGAGGAAAAGGCTTTTGGTTTAAGGTTCACCAAATTCAGATGCACAACATGATTTAGCTTTTTGAATGGGAAATATAGAATAAACAGTTACATTCATGGTATAAACTACAAAACAGTACTAAAATTACCTAAAATGCACAGGCAGACGATAGAAGGAAGTTTCTTCACATTGAAAGAAAGTTCTTTCCACTTTTGCCACATTCATCTTCAGTATGAGGAACTGCTGGAAAGATACGAACGTCATCTTTCCATTATTGGATTGTGCTTGATCAGGAGAAGTGAAGTTAGTTAACTGAGGCAGTTGGTTGCAAACTTTTCTGCCTTGTTGACCTGCTGGAATCAAGTTTGAATGTACTTAATCATCTTTTAATCCTTCTGTAGTTCAAACTGAGATTACTATATACTTCTGCATAAACTGGATTTGTGGAATTTGTTGTAAATTAACACTTTAAGCATATTACATGCACTTAAAAATATTGTGCTCAAAAGATGGAATGCTCAGGAAAAGAAAGTTGCTTTTTCATTAAGTTCTTGATTTTAACTTCAAAAGCCACAAAATCACGTAAAGAAACTCAAGAGAACCTAAAATAATTGAATAATGTGGTAAATATGACAAAGTGAAAACATATTACACCTCTTCTGTAAAATTGATCTGAACATGAATAATGAAAGCACTAATTATGGACTTTGTTTTATCAGGAGCTCTTTATCCAGACAAGACACACAGTGATTTGAAGGAGGATGACTCTGTCCCTCCAGGGGGCAACTACACTTACCGCTGGGAGGTAAGACCGAGGTTTGCCCCCACAAACGATGACGCCAACTGCCTGACTTGGGTCTATCACTCCCATATTGATACTCCAAAGGATATTGCTTCAGGCCTCATTGGACCTCTCATCACATGCAAGAAAGGTACAAAAAAGTATATAAAACACTGTCAGCTTCTTTGGAGAGTTTCAGTGTGTATATAATATAGAAGAACTGCATTGTTCTTATCTGCACTATATATGTCTTTAATCAGCTGAACCCAGCATTCATTTTAAAAATAATTCTAGAAGTTATCCAATTAAATAAAAATGTCTGAAAAGACATAAAAGAAGCATCTCTTATTTGTTCTCTAAGGAATTCTGAAGAATCCTGGAAGACACGTTTCAGAGTCGGCCCGCAAGGATGTCGATCAGGACATCTATTTGTTGTTCAGTGTGATGGATGAAAACCTGAGCTGGTACCTGGAAGACAACATTGAGAGATGCTTGGAACCAGATAAGGTCTCTTTAGACGATCCAGAGTTTGAAGAGTCAAACTTGATGCATGGTGAGAACTTTTCCTCTTTTAAAAGTTCATTTAAAACAACTGCAAACATTATCAACAGAATACTTTTTACTGGTAAATTAGTTTTCGATTGTTATCCTTTTCTTCTTTACTTCTGTTGAAAAGTTAATGGTGATAATACTAAATTCTGTAAATACACTAGTTTTTCTATTAGCTTCTCATTTAATTATGTTTTCTTTTGTACTACAGCTATAAACGGGTACACATTTGGCAATCTGCCTGGTATTAAGCTCTGCCAGCACCGGCCTGTAGCCTGGCATTTATTTGGGATGGGTAACGAAGTGGATATCCACAGTGCTTTTTTCCATGGAAACACTCTGCTGGACCGAGGCCACCGCACTGACACCATCAGCCTGTTTCCAGCCACGTTTGCTACTGCTACAATGGTCCCAAAAATGAGAGGAAAGTGGCTGCTGAGCTGCCAGGTTAATGACCACTTACAAGGTACTACAACTTGGCCTTTAACCTTTTTTCACCTCTGCCCCCTCTAACTGGCTGCAAAGAGTTGCTGACATGGGAGAATGTGTGTCTGTGGGGTGCTGCTGTTTTTTGTTACCAGCTTTCACATAGCAGAGGGGTGTGTTTCTGTTCAAATCGGGCCACGATGTGTTTTATTGGTGTTCAAAGTCCAGCAAACATCTGCCTCAAAGAATTGCACTCTCTCAAAATACAACAAATATGTTTTTCACATTTTTATGTGACTGTTTAGGAAAAGAAAATTTCATTTGAGAGAGCGATACACTGAATCAGTCAGAGAAATGGACATTTGTCTTTAGATATTTTATTTAGAAAATCAGAGTAAGTATCAGCGAGTGAGAAAAGAAAAGCAACAGAGAAGAAGGAAGAAGAAGTGACACTTAACACAATTGTCCTTTTATATCTTATCAGTCACATACACACTGCCTTCCACCCATCTCTCTCCTGTAGAGGGTTTCTCTCAGTTTCTCCCATCTCTGGTTAATTGGTATCTCTGTCCCTAAATCAAACCTGGTTCAAACTAGTTTCAGTTGGAAACAGAAGGAAAAACATCTTCACTGAAACCTCTATTGTCAGTTCCATAAGTATAACACTTGCTCAGAAACCTCCATTATCAGTTCATTCTTCCCAGTAAATAATAATAGACATACTCTGTTACTCCTAAATAAAAGCCAGAACAACCAAATGACTTAAGGAAGTAGTAAAAAAAAAACAATGAAGTTGATCTCAGTTTGAATATCTGTGAAGGACTCTGAGGTTTGTTTGTAGTGAATAAACAGAATTATGAAAACTAAAGAACAAAGCAAACATGTCAAAGATAAACCAATTGAGACATTGGTTTTCTCATAAAACTGTATTACAAGTGTAAACTATCTCACGGAGAACTATACAACTCATCATCTAAAACTGGAAAGAATATAATCTTTCCATAATCAATGATGGTTTTTGCATAATCAATTTTTTTTTTCAGCTGGCATGCAGGCCTTTTACGAAGTGATGTCATGTGACTCTTCGTCTGGCAGCACAACAATACCTGGTGTTGTCAGAAATTTCTACCTGGCAGCAGAGGAAGTCCAGTGGAACTATGCTCCCTCAGAAAAGAATTTGATTAAAAACACATCGCTTACTGAAAAGGGCAGGTGAGTAATCATGCTTAGCATTGCCTCATGTGAGGCATAGTGTAATGTTTTGAGTAATCCAGAATCAAGGCCGATTGGTGAGGTTTGTGCTCTGAAAATGTGGACTTTCAGTTTAATAATGTATGAGTTTTAAAGTGATTGAGACAGAGTCCCAGATGAATTCCAATAAATAATAAAAGGTCTGAATTTAAATGGCTCACATCTTATCATGTTAACACCTTAAAGCATTTTACACTACAAAAAGAATAGATTGATAGGTAACTTTGCAATTGTATGACAAGACTTGTCATTGAGTCACAACAACCAAAAAAAGAAACACCAAAGTAATCCAAACATCCCCAGGATATGAATTGAGGAACTTCTACTGCGGGTGGGGATACTGCTGTTAACTCTGGCATGAAAGGAGCAGAGGACACTGTGAGAGATACAGGAGTAAGAATGAAAATCTTGGCCAGGCCCCTAAAGGGAAACAGAGACTTTAACTGGATGTTCTTAGGAAGAGATAGGAAAGGAAACATTTCTACAACATCATCTGGGGGAGTGAAGAGGTTACCAGTTTACTCTAACCCAGGCAGGCAGTGGGAAGAATAGACTAGAGCTGACCAGACTAGACCAGACCAGACCTGACCTGACCTGACCTGACCAGACCAGACCAGACCAGACCAGACCAGACCTGACCTGACCTGACCAGACCAGACCAGACCTGACCTGACCAGACCAGACCAGACCTGACCAGACCTGACCAGACCAGACCAGACCTGACCAGACATAACCAGACCAGACCAGACCAGACCAGACCAGACCAGACCAGACCAGACCTGACCTGACCAGACCTGACCAGACCTGACCAAACCAGACCTGACCAGACCAGACCTGACTAGACCAAACCAGACCAGACCAGACCAGACCAGACCAGACCAGACCTGACTAGACCTGACTAGACCAAACCAGACCTGACCAGACCAGACCAGACCAGACTAGACCAGACAAGACATGACCTGACCAGACCAGACCAGACCAGACCAGACCAGACCAAACCAGACCAGACCAGACCAGACCAGACCAGACCAGACCAGACCAGACCAGACCAAACCAGACCAGACTAGACCAAACCAGACCAGACCAGACCTGACCAGACATGACCAGTCCAGACCAGACCAGACCAGACCAGACCTGAACAAACCAGACCTGACTAGACCAAACCAGACCTGACCAGACCAGACCAGACAGGACCAGAATAGAATAGAAGTATCTTTTATTATCCCGCAGTAGGGAAATTCTGGAGTAACAGTAGCAAAGAGACAGGCAATTAAATCATCAAGATTCACAAAATGATCTTAATAAGTCATTATTCAAAATGGTGTGCTCCGACTCAAAGGCACTTCCAACTTAGTAGCATCATTTTTAAAATGTACAACATCTGCATGTGTATTTGAGCATTATAAAACCTACAGGCTATGTACAAGAAGTGACAGTGAAAACAACAGAGGATTCTCATTTCAAATAACAGCAGGAATGTTATTTGAAATGAGAATAACTGTTTAAATAGCTCTATAAGTAAACAGGAGCCAAAGGAGAAATAAACATTACATGAGAGAAAAACTAGTTTAATAGGAAGAGCAAGAATAATTAAGTGAAGCTATTCTTAGCTTAAGTATTCTAGCAGAACTAACAGAAAAAATCAGTGAACTGAGAGATTTTGGCTAAGCATAGAAATACAAACACAGAAAGAAAAAAAAAGAAGCTGCCTAGCAGTTGTAAGAAAGTTTGAATGCTTTTTCACCTGGTAATATTTCATTTAAAAACTGCCACTAGAGGTAGTAAAAGTAAGAAATGTCTGTTATGAAGTTTTCTCATTTTTATACTAAGTTTGTTGGGAATGTAATCCTTGTTACTGCATTTAATAGTTATGCTTTACTTGTTCTGGCTTTATGTCTTTCTACAAAAACTGACATCATATAGAAAACATTGTTTGTCTGCATCTGGGCTCTGATTTGTTCTTAGCTGATCATGTTTTGTTGAATCAAGTTTTCCGCGTCTGTCACTAATAGAATAATAGATCTATTGCTCTGGTTGTTTTCTGTTGTCCTTTCCTTTTTAGTGCATCAGAGGTGTTTTTTAGCCGAGATAACGGAACAATTGGAGGTACCTATGTAAAAGTAATATACAAAGAGTACACAGACAATACCTTCACCCATGTCAAAGCATCACCCTCCGATCATGGACTCTTGGGTACTTGTTTTCATCTCTGCCATTTTCTCCAAATGTATTGTTTCATGTTAAAGTTGCTCGTGTTGCATTTCTTCTGTCTTCTCAAAGCAGCCCGCTGTTAATTTCCTTTTTCAAACCTTTGACCAGGTCCTGTTCTGAGGGCAGAAGAGGGAGATATTCTAAGAGTGACATTCCAGAACAAGGCTAATAAAAGCTACAGCATTCACCCTCATGGACTTCACTATGAGAAACATTTTCAGGGAACCAGCTATGAAGATGGTGAGGAAGCAGTTGGTGACAATCCTGCTAACTGCAAACTTAAGAGGCTAAAAATGAACTGTTTCCGGAAGATTCTCTTTCAGCCTTTATTATTAAATTAAATGAAAAACATTTGTTGTGCCTTTGTCAAAAATATCCCCACTTTTTTAAAGTTAAGCTTTTTATTTTCACACCGTTTTGCTAATTTGCTCCAAATTACAGAGAGAGAAAAATTAAAAATAATATTGACTCAAGGAATTCAGATGATAATAAAAGAAAATAGTAACAGTAATAAAAAAAAAAGTAAACTATATTTGAGTGAACACAAAATTTAATAAGACTGTGAAGGTGTATTAATTGAACTTTCATTGCTTTGTCTGTAATGTTTCAGGTTCTGACAATCCAGGGTCACATGTTGACCCGGGTAAGGAATTTGTCTACACTTGGCGGGTGCTGGAAGGCCCGTCGTCATCCGATTCTCCCTGTATTCCCTACATGTACTACTCCGCCACGGATCCTGTCAGGGATACCAACTCTGGATTAGTTGGACCGCTACTTGTGTGTAAACGAGGAGCGCTGGGGAAGAATGGAATCCAGGTAGGGGGTTTATAATCTCTTTGTACACACACTTTTCCCAGAATAAGACAATTACCTACTGTGTTATGTATCCTCTAATTATAGTTGCAAATGTTCCAAAGCCATACCAAACATCCCTATGTTTCCTGAATTGTAAGTGTTCATTGTTCAACAGAAGGGGGTTGACAAGGAGTTTTTCCTCCTTTTCTCTGTCATGGATGAAAACTTGAGCTGGTATTTGGATGAAAACATCAAGCTTTTCGGCAGTGCTGAGACAGATGTAGAAGACGAGAACTTTGTGGAGAGCAACAAAATGCATGGTAATCAGTTTGTTTGAAAAAGGTTGCGCAGTTTTCTCTTAATGAGTCTTTTATGAACAGAGATAATAGAGATCCAGCTTGTACTTTGATCATTATTTTGTCCCTTTCTCTTTCAGCTGTAAATGGACTCATGTACGGGAACCTTCCGGGGCTGGAAATGTGTGCCGAGGACAATGTTATGTGGTACACCTTTGGGCTTGGTACAGAGGCAGACATACACGGAGTGTATTTTGAGGGAAATACCTTCAAGAAACAGAGCACTACACGTGATACAGTCAACCTGTTTCCCCACACTACTGCAGCTCTCTCCATGCAGCCAAATAATCACGGTTAGTCATGCATTAATTTTCTATAACTGTTGTAAAATGTGATCTAAGGGAGGATATTGTTTGGACACCAAAACCCAATGGCCTTTTGGACCTTCCACAATATTGTTAATGTCACAGGCAAACAAATAATAGCAAAGAACTAATTAAGACTTTTTTGGAACACACTTGAGATTGCTCTGTACTAGGAAGTTGCCAAAAATACTGGATTTTACTGAGGGAAATTGCTGATCAATTAATCCAATACATCTGATTATTAATTTAAAAAGTCTTCTATAAAGTTTATTATTTATACCTGGGCCTCAACAAGGGTCTTCTCAATTTGTATCATGACATTTCCCATTGTGTTAATGCTTAAATTTTAGGAAAACATTAGTTCCTCAAAATTACTGATGGGAGAATTTTCAGGAAATCTCAAAAGTAAGATTTAAGTGATAAGTTGGAGCAATGGGACAAATGTAATTTAAAACAGAAAGACGGGTGTGTTCCCCTCCCACACAAAACATTCAAACAGCTGAAGACAATCGTTTTTGTTCCAACAGGAAATTTACTAAGAATCACAATAATAAAATTTAATGAAATAATTTGTTTTGTTCATTGACTCTCTCAGGTTTGTTTGAGGTGGACTGCAGAACAACAGATCACTTCTCAGCTGGCATGAGGCACCTTTACAAAGTCAAACCTTGCAAGGGCAAAACAATTCATGCCTCACACTCAGCCCCTACCAGAATTGTGAAGTATTATATCAGTGCAGAGGAAATTGAATGGGACTACTCACCCACAAGAGACTGGGAGCTGGAGAAACACAAAACAGATCCAGAGAAGAGGTGAGTGAGTAAGGCAGCATTACTGTGGGATGATGTGTCTATGTGTTGCACTTGGACCCTGTAATTAGTGGTGAAACTTATTACTGTTTGTTGATGGAAGCTAATTGGTACATGTCTCCCAGTCCAGGCAATATATTTGTGGGTAAAGGGGAGAACAAGATTGGCTCCCAGTATAAGAAGGTAGTGTATCGTGAATACACAGATGAAACCTTCAAAAATCAGAAGCCCCGGCAGGAACACTTGGGCATCTTGGGTGAGATTGGCATCTCCTTACATCAGCATTGCTAAATAAACACAGAGAATGGCAGAGAATATCTTTCTTCCATTTACAGGTCCGATAATCCACGGAGAGGTGGGAGAGCAGATTCTGATTATATTCAAAAACAAAGCCAGTCGGCCTTACTCCATCACACCACACGGAGTCAAGGCCAGTGGTTCACACATTGCTGTTCAACCTGGTGAGAATAAGGAAAACAAATCTGTATAACAGGAGCTGCTTTCTCTGAAATAACTTTATGGAGTTTATATACTCTATCTTTCCTTCAGGCCACATTCTTGAGTTGACTTGGGATATTCCTGAAAGCTCTGGCCCAACAAATTCAGATCCTAACTGCATTACTTATGCTTACTTCTCATCAGTTGACTACATCAAGGTACATCCCTCCTTCTTACAGAAACATGAACTTGTAATAATTTGCAGTGTAATTTTTATGTATAAATAGTAGCTAAAGCACTCATGTGTTCATGCTCAGGATCTCTTTAGTGGTCTTCTTGGGCCCCTGGTGATATGCAGGCCTGAAACTCTGCACCATGGCAAGTTGGGCGACAGACAAAGGCGAGATATAGACAGGGAGTTCGCGCTGCTGTTTTTGGTGTATGATGAAAACCAGTCCTGGTATTTGGATGACAACATTAAGACATACCTTGGCGTTGATCCTGGAACATTTAAGAAAGATGAAGACTTTGAGGAGAGCAACTTGATGCACGGTACGAACAAAAGAGGGAGGTGTGGAAACTTTTACTTTTTAATTAAATGATTTTTAAACTTCAGTTTATAAAACAGAGTGGAAATAAACAAGTGGAAATACCATGTGGATGAGACATACTTTGAGTATAACATTTGGGGACACTGTCTCAGTTAGACTTACTTATAAAACACTTATGAAACATGGACTGAAAACATTTCCCTGTGGACTTATGAATCATATCCTGTCTGGACATCATGACCATCTTTGTCATCCGTTTAAAAAAATGACCATGTATTTTTGGACCGTTTAAGAGATTTATGTGAAATGCTTTGAAGCAACTGACCTATTTGGTCAAGACATTGCCAAAACCACATTCTGCACAACAGCAAAAGTGTTTACATTTCCAGCGGTCCAGAATGGTCATCCAGTCAAACTAAATTGTACATTCTGAAACAAACAGCTTGAGAAATTTGGTAAAATCCTAAGATTAAAAAAAAGTCTTGCTCAAGTACAAGTCTATAAAAAAATGGTGCAACAAAGTAGAAAACAGCAATTTTCCAGCTTACATCATTTATAGTCAAAACAGGTTAGTGTTATGGTAAGAAGGTTGAATTTCATGTTCAGACGGTTTCCCATCACAGCTGGTTGTGTGATTTATAAATGTGTGTGTTACAGGAATTAATGGCAGACTGTATGGTAACCTCCATGGTCTGGTGATGAAGGAGAATGAGAAAGTCGACTGGTATCTACTTGGCATGGGCAATGAAGTAGACATGCACACAGTTCACTTTCATGCCGAAACCTTCATCTACAGGGTTTGTTCCAGGACACTCACAGTTCCTCAGTTGTGTTACTTTGCATATTTCCTCTTCTTTGTTCCCTTTGTGGTACCTTATGGTCAATTGTGTGTGTGTTAGACGGAGCATGTGCATCGTGCAGATGTTTTCGATTTGTTCCCTGGAACGTTCCAGACTGTTGAGATGGTGGCGGAAAACCCAGGGACATGGCTGCTCCACTGTCATGTGTTTGACCACATCCACGGAGGCATGGAGACCACTTATACAATAAAAGGTGTGTATCTAAGGCATTCTGTTTGTGCCGCTTATTAACATACACATATTCAAGTTGTCAAACTGTTCCTCCTACATTTGCTTTGTTTGTGTCTTTACAGCTACAGAAAGGCACTTGCCAGGTGAGCAAATTATAGAAGGATTTTTTATTCATTCAATAATGTGCACAAGAGTAGAAAATGAATCTCAGTGCAAGTGCTGTCCTACTTTGTAGAAGGAGTTTAAAAAGTTTACTCTGAGTAAATAATCAACTGCCTCACCCTCTAGTTAAGGCATGAGGGATCACTAGTAAAAATAAAAATAAAAACTTAAAAATGTGGGTTTTCTTTATGCAGCGTCACAATTTAACACTTAAAAATGTTCGGAAAAATCTTTTTGAGAGATTTGGGTCGGATTACGGTGCCAGTGCCACGCTCTTTTATAAATAGGAAAGTACTGAATTGTATATCATAATATTGGGTAGTTGGAGTACATTCAGAGAGGGATCGTTGTATAATTGTTTAAGTATTTTTTCTACACTTTTCTCTTCAGAACAAACAGCACATTTTAGTTCAGATTTAGGTCTAGGAACTGAAGCAGACAGAGAAAGGTTCATTTTATGTTTGTTGAACTATTTTCCTGTTCTTGAATCAGTTCAAACGTAGGCCTTCTACTTGACTTGTTTGCCAACATTTTAATTTATTATTGAAGCAGATATGAAAAAAAATTGTGGGGAAATAGCTACTATCTTGTGGCCATCCCCTAAGTTGGGAAATTCAAAACACAGTTGGGTCATTTGAATGACATATTTCCCTTTTTTTCCTTTCACTGCTGGGAGGAATGTGCCTCTACGTACAGTACAAAATTTAATCACATTGAAATACATTTTAAGATCACATCCTACTAACACCAAGTAAAAATTAGACAGAAAGGGAGCGCTAATAACTGTTGAATAAAGGAGTTTATGAAAAAAACAAAAAACGCTTATTTCCTTTCTAGAAGGGAAATCAAAGATTAGGGTAATCAAAAGGAAGCCTTCCAACATTTTGTTTTAATTTCTGTCTATTCCATTTGTTATCTTAAACTACTTATTGCATACATTTTCTTTTGAAATCTAAATTTAACAAAGGTGAGAGCAATATAAGGCCTAATGATAGCTTTATTTGTTTTGGACATATAAGATTATTTGTTTGTCTCCCATGGGAGAAAAGGGAACGAGGCTGCAGTACAACAAAGACAGAACAATAGTGTTGCTTTTCTGATTGTCCCAAAGAAATAAGAAAAGTTTACACACTTATGTGATTATGCCCATATTTTCTAAAAGTTATTGACTACATTCCGATATAGTGTGAGATAAAACAAACTTGAGTATATTTAAACACTATAGTATTCTTTAGCTACTGTCAATATTTATATTCAACCTGGTAGAAGCTCACTGCTCATTTAACTCTGTGCAGCACCAGTTGGAAAGTGGTGCAGGTTGCAGTTTAGTGTGATTATGTGAAACAATTGGAATGTTTTTCACAAACTGATTCTGTTTGATTACCGTTAAGCAAAGGAACATTATATCATCTGGGTTAGGTAATCTTGTGATAGTGATGGTATGCGTGCAGATATGTTCATGAACTTATTAAAAAGGAATATTTTTTAAAAAAAAAAAGCTTTTCTGGAGTTATTTTAAACTTGTCTTATCATAGAACAAACTTTAAAACCAACTTTCTTGTGTTCCTCACAGCTACAGCACCAGAACATAAAGTCAGTTTCAAGACCCTGCTGTTCGCATCTGGATTCGGTCTACTAGTCAGAAGAATTTATAGATAAGGGACAGACGATTGACAATTATGGTCAATAATGCACCTTTCTTTTGATTACTTAATGTAATCAAAACTATGTAAGATAATGCATAGTAGATTGTATTGTGTATGTTATGTCAACCACTGGATGGTCATGCCTATTTCAATAACGGGATGGTATTTTTGAATTGTGCACTGTCAATTCATTATTTAAAAAGAGAGATGTTGAACCAAATATTTTAAGTTGGTTTTGAATGTATGGGTAAATCTATTTCTTCAAGCTGTTTTGTACTCTCGATTTGTTTTTGACAAAAAGAAAGACCAGTGTTTTTTTGTTTTTCTTTTTTGACTTCTGCATGTGAGCATCTCTTACTACCACAAGGTGGTGATCATTCATGCATCCATTCAGTCTGGAAACAAATGGAAAGTTTTGTTTAAATGGGGAACAAGAAACTAGTGCTGTAGTTTTAAACCAAACTTCATTCAAGCCATGTGTTGTTTTTCATGAGGTGCATTTTGTTTCTAATTTAGTTATTAACTGAAATTACATTTTAACCTTGGTAAAGTGCTCATGTTTTGGTTACACAACGACTGTTTGTGAGTCTGGTGGACTTGCTGAATTTTACTGTTGAAATTCAGCACAAAATAAAGGTTTTACTTTAAAAATTCAAAACACATTTTCCTTTCAATTACATCAACATAAACAGAAAAAAATGTTGATTTTTGCCTTTAGACTTTAAAAGAAAACTTTATAAGAAAAAAAAATGACTCATTCATGCTTGCTCTATGACAAAAACATCTAAATTTATAAAGAACCAAATGTGATTGTAGTGTGTCTTAATCTTAATATGGCTAGAAGACTTTATGTTTTTCCTCAAGAAGTCCATTAGTTGGTCACCAAACATTTTCAAACAGGCCTGTAGATGGATTTCCTTATGCCAGACATCTTATTATTCAAAACAATGAGGCTAAATATATAAAATCTGAATTTGGAGATCTGTATAACAAGCTTTATGTCTCCATGGAGCCCACAGAGCCTGAAATGTGGGAAAAACTAGTGCCTTGAAATTTTAAAACTGATTTTTTTTTTATTTTTTTATTTTTAAAGTTCAGAACCTTTATATATGTGCTTAAATTCCTCCTCTGGTGTCTTCCCTAATAAACCAGAAATATAATGAGATGGATAAACCCTTTGAAGTAAAAAAGTAATGCACTGTTGATTAATTCCAATCGTGGTCTATTTGTGTATGCAAGATTTTGTGATAAGATTGAATAATTGTTAAGCCTTTCATGGGCACTTATAGTCCCAAGTCTAGCAGATTGTCCATCATCATTTCCTGAAGCACAAATACAGGATGTGATGGAGGAGTGTTTCTTTACCTTTCAATCTAACAGTTTTACCTGTGTTCCAGCAGAAATTAGCATATCAGTGTTTATGTCCCTGTGATAGCTGTTGTTCACTCAGTGATTGATTTGCATATTGATCACATCAGATCCAGAGTCCACTGCAAGTTAAGACAAACTCTACCCAAACTGAAAAACAACTTTTCACCATCATGGATTTGTAACCCTTCCAATTTTCATGCAATTCATTTAAATTTTAAAATCTTTAGACATGAATATTATTGTATGGATGTATATGAAGAATTACTGATGACTGTTTTATATATTTTTAGTCACAAAATGGGTCAACATGAACAGGCCTAATATTCAGCATCCAAGAATATGTTTATTGCATAAATTAATACATTAAACTATCAAAAACCGCTTCTGAATCTTTGATCTTTAAAACGTGGGCATCGTGAGCAGGGTGCACCCTATCCTTCAAATGTCTAATTTTTATATTTTTTATTTCAAATACATCTTGTTTTTATAATTGTCTTCTAGGGTGGTTTTAATTTTATAAAAACATAACGGAAAAAGATGAAATGACTCTTTAAATTAGCATCAAGTGAGAAGTCAGATGCCAACTTTTGCCTCATGGTCAACCGAGGAATATTTTCTCCCAGAGATTTGTGCCCGCTGTAGTGACATGTAAACTTGTTGGAAGTACCTATGGTGCCCCACTGCCCTAAACATGAAGCCAGCATCCTTATTGACCCTCTCAGGCTCAAATTACTTGCAAAGACTAGCTAAGTAGCTCTTAGCTGTTGCAAATCTGCAATATCTGCCTGGGGAGGGTTAAAAACGCCACTGCTTGCTGACTGTAATTTGAAAACAAAGCACAGTAAACATCCAAGAACCACTCACGTAAGCAATGACTGCGTCAAGGCTTTGTTCTGCTCTCCTGATCAATCAATCGTTATGACTGAGCCACAGAAGTGTTGACATCTGCAGATATGCTGTCTTCTAACTTCTCAGACACTGTTTGGCGTGATTAATCCCTTCCACTTACAAACGTCACATTTTACAATGACTGATAAGATCAAACTTAAATGCCACAGTAACTGGGCTTTTCTAAATCTTCCCATGACCTTTGTTAGGGGTGCATAACATTATCATTCTAGGTGCATTAGGTTACTAAATAGGTTAACAACCTTGTTTTCACACCATTGCCCTCAACACAAGTCTTTCTCAGAAAGTGGGAGCTGACGAGAGCACAAGCTGTACGCAGCCAAACTTCAATAGGGGGCGCCCTTTGCAGAGGGCTGGAGTATATAAATGTTGTTTTTCACAGATACCTGGTCACAGAGAGCCAAGACAGATACAGAGAGCTGGGTGGTTTGAAGCACTACCTGGAGCCTGGAGAGGTGAGAATCTTTTTCAAATATTTTTATAAACATCTAAAAAGAGAAGGATTATAGAATGACACTTGGACATGTGTTATCAGTTGACATAAATAGAAATGTAAGTAATTAATGTGTGCAAACTCATTACTCTTGGAAGTAGTGACTTCTGTGGACATTCCCTTTTTCAATGTGCTGGTTCTGCATCTCATTTGAGGGTGTGTTTTGTGTGAGTGAAAAAACAAAGCAGGTTGTCTAATTTGTTTGGAATGCACTAAAGTAATTGCAGAAAAATGTTTTTGACGGTTGGGTGAATATGAGAGGACATTTGGGGAGGGGGCTGTGCAGCAGGGTCATCGGTTGACCAGTCTTCAATCCAGTCTAGACCAGTTTACTTGCCTGAAGAAACTCTGTGGTGCTAATATTTGATTGTTCTTTTATCTATTTTTTTATCTACTATAAGCAATCATGTGTATAAATCACCACAATTGATAAGAATAATTTGTTCTTTTTATATTAAATCCATCAAAAAGGAATAGAGGGTGCAAAATAGCTTCTTCCTTACAATGCTGGCTCATTTACAATTTTTTCAGACAATCAGTGATCTCCCAATGGTGCAAAGTTAGATGCACAATGTTGTCTCATTTGATAAACCAGCCCTTGCAGGGTTTTACTTACTTCACCAATTGGCTGACTTTTAAACTTCCCCTCCCTCCTGTACTTCTCTTTTCAGATAAGAAACCCGTCGCTCCTCATTCTGACCGTCAGTCGGGGAGGTTCTCTCTGCTCTCTTCTAGCCTTCTTCCTCTTCTGTCCTTTCTCTTTCTCAAGCTCTCCCTCTCCCTTGGCCATGGCTCCGACCCTTGCTACAGCCTTCGCCAGGCGCTGGTGGATGGCAGTGACCGCCATCATTGAGAACCTGCTGTTTTCTGCTGTGCTGCTGGGATGGGGCTCCCTCCTCATCATGCTGAAGTCTGAGGGCTTCTACTCTTACCTTTGCAACGAGGAAGGTGAGTCTAAATGTTTAGATTGCACTTCTATCATCGTTGACCATTTTTCATCATATATGAGCAATCATTCAGGTTTAATGAGTTTTCTCTTAATACTCTGAAAATAAATTTCAAATACATTTCAAATTAAATGTTGGGGGAAAGCAATGCTTTGACTTTGATTAAAGGATGTGACAGATTTTTTTTTCAAGAGATGTCAAGCAACATTGATACCTTCCCATCTTCTCCAGTCTTTGAAAATAAAATGTTACCTGTGAAGATGTCCCAGGCTGGACTAAGGGGGTCTAACCAGATCAGATACGTTAGAGCATTCAGGCATGCAGGTAGACAAAGTGGTCCGAAGGGACAAAAGGACAGAGTACGGTTTCTTGAGACAGTATGTTACTGTGCTGTACTTGTCTCTGTTAGCTTACAATAGTTGAGGACAGAGACACTGACCAAGAATACACCACATGAACTGCTTCTTTGTTGCTCCTTTTTCAAAAAAAAAAAGGAAAAACGTAAAAAGATTAAGCAATCTTTTTCTAAAGTGTTCTTTTCTTCTTCTTTTGTCTTACTGCTCATTTTAATAGAATGATTCTTAGTGCTTTGTGTTTTAAAGAACAGATAACATTTATGCACAATCTCTGATTTGACCAAGTCATTTATTTTATATGAAGTTGGCAAAAAATTATGGTTGAAAAAGAAATATGTATCTCCAGATAAATTAAAAAGTAAAATCCATATTTATTCCCGTTAGATTTAAATGTAAAAATTGTGTGCCTTGCTGAAAAATGTATCCTCACAACATGATGCCACCATCACTATGTGTAATGTCATGTTAGCTTTCTGCCAAAGATTGTGTTTCTAAAAGAAATTCAGTTGTGTTGTCATTTAATCAGACCATCTCACATGTTTGCTGTGCCTTTTAAGGGCTGGATGAAAACGGCAAACAGGAATTTCTCACCTGAGTATTCTGCAGCTCCTCCAGAGTTATATATAATCACAGTTTATTGGCGATGTAAAGGGGCTGAATAGAAATGTGCGACACACTTTTCAGAGTTTAATTTGGGAAAAAAACATTTACATACCACCTTACAATTATGTGAAAATGTGTGTTGGTCTATTACATGGAATCTAAAAAAGCACACTAAAATGTGTTTTTGTAATAAAAAAAAAAAAGATTGTTGGAGATCTGCCACAACAATTTTACCACATTTTGATGACATAAGACCAAAGAGGAAAAAAAGAACATCTCAGCTCTTTTTAGCCATGTGACTTTTGAAATGAAGAACAGAGAGTTTCACATGCAGCATTTATTACGGTAATTTGGAAGTTTAAAGGGTGCTGATAAAGACCAGGGAGGGGACAAAGGCTGATAGAAAAGTGATGAGCCGTAGAAATTAGATGACCTGTGTAAGAGATAGCTATAAAATCCAGATGTGCAAGATAGTCGTGTGGTTTAAGTTTGGTTTTCCTTCTGCAAGTAGCGCCACGGAGGGACCATGTGTTATGGAATAGGAGAAAATCATGTAGTCTAATTGAGTTCATGTGGCCACAGGACATCTCTTCTTTATTTTTTTACACAAACAGGTATTTTTTTTATTTTAGGCTAATTTTACTGCATTCTTCAATAGTTATACATACAAACTAAACGCAAAATTTATTCACATGTCAGCACACCAAATCCTCAATTTTGATATTGAGTTAGATCAATTTTTCCACTTTGCACCATGAAACATTATATAAAAGAAAACACATTTTCAGGATATTTGGAAAATTATGAACAAAGAAGGCTTTGGCGCCTTGTTGTGAAATGTGTCACGATGTGAAGTTCCACTTTGCAATGACACACAGTTACTGGCTGGTGGACTCAAAAGAGGCAATGTTTCATGTTTCTCTCTTCCTGAACCTTTGTCCCTGTTCACATTATAACCTGAAGGTTCAGATAACCTTTCTCAGATCATTGACTCTGCCAGCTGATCACCTTTTATTCCACTCACACTTCATAAAGTCTCAATAAAATCCCAGACAGCCTGACAAGATTTGAGTCAAAATGTTTCTCTGTGTTCCTGCTTAATTTCTTCTGTCTGTGCAGATTTTTTGCTGACATGTTTCATTTTTCAGACTGATATTTACCGCACAGATAACTGAGGATGAGTTCACTCCACATGTGACGACTGTGTAATGACGTGTCTTGATCTTGTGATGAAATGGAAGTGCAGACTTCACATTTCACATAATGAGTGAAAGTAGATTTAAAAAGCTCATATTTACCATGTTTTAACAAAGAGGGTGAAAAAATAGAAGATCCATCTGACTATCATTTCATCATGTTCTACAGGTAACAGCTCCAGTCACAATCTGTCTCACTCTGCGGAGACGCCGATACCCCATGACTACTCTGACGCCTTCGAACCGGATGAATCGGACGGGGTGGAGATGAAGCACCTCGTACCGGAGGGTCAGCTGAGGATGAACGGCTGGCTGATCTGCAAAGAACAGGATGAGATGCTGAATCTTGCTTTCACCGTTGGCTCCTTCCTGCTGTCAGCAATCACACTGCCACTGGGGATCGTCATGGATAAATATGGGCCTCGGAAACTTCGTCTGCTGGGCAGGTGAGCAAAGCAATATTGGCTCAATAAAAAAACAGAAACAAGATATTAATTATTGCTTTTCAGAAGGGCAATCAGCCACAAAGAGTTAATTGAGATTATATTATACTCTTGTAAAAACAAAATGAAAAAATCAGGGAAGTAGTTTTTGTCATTGAAAATGTTTGACAGAGAAATCTATTTTCAGCACTTGCTTTGGCTTTTCCTGCCTACTCATTGCCTATGGAGCCTACCAGCCAAATGGTGAGTCCATGTGATCCAGTCTGTCCATTTTCCATATCTGCATGCCATGTAGTGATTGTCAGCAGTCTAATGATGTGTCATTTTTAGAGCTCTCCGTTCTTATCTTCATTGCACTCACTTTCAATGGCTTCGGAGGCATGTGCATGACCTTCACCTCCCTCACAGTAAGTGGGCATGCCAGGTTTGTGTGCTTTGCATTTTTCTTGCTACAGAGCTGATGCACCAGCTGCCTGTTGTTTGAGCAATGTATGTGTCTATAAGACTTCCTCATTAACACTGATAGAATTGTTTACTGGGTTTCCAAAAGGGACAATATGCCACACTTTTATGAAAATTTTGAAAAATAAGTATTATTTAGCTCTTCAAAATTATTCACTATTCTGTGCTTTACAATCACATAAAATCTCAAATTAAAATACTTTAATGGTTGTAGTAACACAGTGACAAGATGTGACACTATAAAACAAAGTGAAATGTACAAGACCTGTTTTCATTACCAAAATATAGCCTAATATCATAGCTCACCCAGCTTTATTTGTCTATATCTGCCTTCACATAATGACATTTGGGACCAAAACAAGGGATACATGTTTTAAATGGTTTTCACTAATTCTGAGAGGAGCCTTGGACACAAAGGCAAAGAAAAACAACCCACGATTTTCATTAATTTAAGGGATCACTGTGTGGACGCCTCTTTATTCATTTGCATTCTTTGCTCTGTGTTTTTTTGTCCTTCTGTTGCTTCCTCTCACCATCACTTTTAGCCTTTGATAACTCAGTCAGTCCGGTGAACAGCTACCATGGTGACGCTGTTCACCGGACAATGGCTCTACACCAGTAAATCTCCGTGAAACAACATTCTTCAATAACAACACAGACAAATCGCTCATCTTTACTGTTAAGTCTTTTGCACGTCTTAAATATCTCACTAGCCGAAGTCATGGGAATAATAGATTGTCCATAGTATGCATGAGGACATGTCTTTACCCTTGAAAGGGTAAAAACATGTTTACCCTTTCTCCTTAACAACCCCAAACGCTATAAAAGAAAGCGTCAGTGTTGGGTTAATCATTAAACACATGCTACATCACTGGCTTCTGGAGTATAGTTTCTCTGCACATCCCATAGTGACTATTAGGAAACACTGTGCAATACCAGTTTAACTCTTTGTCAGTGTTAAAGACTATTATATCTATTGGTTAAGTTTTACAAGTACCTCTGAATGATGCTACTGCTGAGAAATACAGTAAACTGGCTCCCCAACATAGCACATCCCCTCCCCAGACTTATGTCAAAGAATGTGCTTGTTGTTGTTCAGCCACTTGAAAACAGTTTGTGAATGCCGTTTTGTCCTCCAACTCTGTTATCCTTGTCTTCCAGTTGGAGCAGAGGGTGTAAACAAAACAAAACAAAAAAAATGAACTCTCTACCCTGTCCATCTTGTGTGCTTTGTTTCTAGTTTCAGGACCGGTTCAACCCCCTGACTGTTCCAGCTGTGTCGATCCCATCCTCTAAGAGTTTTGTGTGGTGTAATGGGCAGCTGTGTGTTCGTGTGTGTCTGTTATGCTTTGATTTGCTTCATGTCAGTTTGGGGGCTTTTACCTCCTCATTTTGAACCATGCAGTCTTGCTGATTGTTCCTTACTGTGCCCTCTGACCTGAGCGTCATTGGGCACCCTCTTTATGGCGCCCCCATATGATTCCCTCATCTCCAAATAAATGCAGCTGACATAACTACGATGCTTGTTTAACCTTTATGCTGACATTCACAAAGAAACAGACCTTATTTAACATATCTTTTAGCATCTTTGTTATTTTAGTGTAGGGTACCATATGGACAGAATATACTAATCTATGATGTTTTTCCTGTTTCCTTCACCATTTAGCTCCCTAATATGTTTGGAAACCTTCGTTCTACCTTCATTGCCCTCATGATTGGTTCTTATGCTTCGTCTGCAGTCACATTCCCTGGTGTTAAGGTATGGGAAAGTATTCCTTTTTCATAAAAGAACATCAAATGAGTCCAATCAAAATCTAAAACATATTGCACATATTTTTTGAAGCTATGAACAAACTTTTCTTGTCCATGCTATCTTAAAGTAAAAAAGTATTTTCTTTTTTACTTTTTGGGAATTTTTAATGTAAAATTCTCTCTTCAAAGGACAAAAAGGTTTTTGAAATGTTCTAATCTCAGTCAAATACATATCAGATATGATCTAAGAAGAAAGAAGGCAGTGCAAAGCCATGTTAATGGTCACGTTAAAGGCTTTGCTCTGTGAATCTTTTGGGAAATAAGTTGTTAAAAAAGTTACCTCCACTTCAGTTTGAAATGTTCCTTTATTGTTGACAGGTCATCTATGATTTCGGTGCCTCATTCATTACCATTCTTGTGGTGTGGGCTTCCTGTGCTGGACTTGTCTTCCTCAATTGCTTCTTCAACTGGCCACTGGAGCCATTCCCAGGACCAGAAGATATGGACTACACGTCAGTAGCAAAGACAGTTGCATATTTATGCTCTCAAGTACACTGCCAACATAAATCCTACTTCCACTGAGAGAGTTTGATCAAAAATGATGTAATAAAATATTTGCTTCTCTGCTTTCTCAGTGTGAAAATAAAGTTCAGCTGGCTTGGCTTTGACCATAAGATCACAGGAAAGCAGTTCTACCGTCAAGTGACCACAGTGGGCCGCCGCCTGAGCGTCAGCAACAATGTGAAACAAAAGGAGGTGGTTGGTAAGGATGGACGCACTCTCTGCCTATCCACCATGGACCTGGAAATGGACTGTAAGCCCGAGGAAGAATGTAAGAGTGCAGTGCAAAATAAAACTCCTGAAATGATGAAGGTTTAAAGTTCGTACCCCTGTTCTAAATCTCTTGCTTTTGCTTTCTGCAGCTGAGTCTTTTTTGAAGAGCATCATGAGCCCTATTTTTCTACTTAGCGCATCGACCATGTGCATCACTCAGCTCCGTCTCTTGTTCTACATGGGGGCCATGAACAGCGTCTTGGAGGTGCTCTGTGATGGAAACCTTGACACAGGTCCGTCTGTTTGCTTCTGAGACACATCTGCCTGTGTGCAAAGACTAACTCAAAGACAGCACCCGGCTGACTTGTATCATGACGTAGAAACAACTCAATGTAACTTTTTCATTTTCAGTGGGAAGGATGGAAGTTGGTAAGACAAAAACATTTTGCGCTAGCAGTAGTTTACCTTAGCATTAGCTTATTAAATATCCAGCTGACAACAAGTAGAATACTACACTTGTTTTCTTGGTTGTCCCTATCAATAACTGAGTCCTTCAACTGTCACACAGCTTTTAACTATAGTTATCGGTATTAATAGTTGATTCATTAACAACTTTTCTAGGAGAATCAGCAGATCAAACATACACTGCTTCACATGACTCACATTTCAAGAGTCACTGCTCCCAGAGCCACAAATATGTGCCCTAATAGCAACATATTGACTTTTGAACAACCTTGTTGCACGCAACAGACTCACACAGTTTATTAACTGCAATGACTAACCGTCTAACCAGATGATGACCTCTTGTCATCTGGATTACACCAATTTTAAAAAAAATCTTTTTTCAACAGTGTTATATTATATTCCAATAAACAACAATAAATATTGTCCTCATTTGGTCCTCAGTGAGTCTGTACTCCTCCATCTTTGGTGTACTGCAGCTGCTTTGTCTGATGACCACTCCTGTCATTGGTCAAATTATGGACTGGAAACTGAAGGACTGTGATGATGGGGAAGAAGACAAAGAACTCTTAAGCAAGTGAGTCTTATTGTTGATCTTTTGACACACTGAAATGTCAATAACATTAAGCAATCTTGAAAAGCACAGATGATGATGATGCCATAGATCTTTCTAAGCTTGTACTGTTTTATTATTGGAAGAAAGGTCTTCAAACACATTATTTCCTCAGTGGACTTAATGGAAAAATCTACATAAATCATCCAGGGAATGATAGCCACAAGTCTACTTCACCCTTAGATACTGGAATATGTCATGTTCATGTGTTCTAATAATTATGCACGAGCATAAACAATTTTTATGTGGTTCTTTATTTTCTCAATGGACTTGAAAGGCTTTGTGTTCCAAAGAAAGTAGTTTTTGGTGGAAAATGTGTCAACTCCAGAAAAAAAAAAATAAATAAAAACCTTGTTTCTTTCTGCTTGTAGAGCTAGAAAGGAGGTTTCATTATCCACAGTGAAACAAGTTTGTTTTAACAGACGCTGGAAAGCCATTGCTCTAAATGCAACATATAAACAGACTACAGTTGGGGAGAAACTGTGAAACCATTAAATTTGTACCAAACAGGGGGCAGGGAGTTTGCATCCCAGGAAACATTGTGCTGTTGGTGTGTTTTACTGTAGAAGCCAGAAACTTAAAGCTTGGGTGACAGTGCAAGTAGCCAAAATTCTAGGACACTACAATAAGAAGCTTGTGTAACCAATGGTTATGTGAATTTTTTAACATTTCTGATTACATCTGCACGTTATACAGATGGAATCTGTAAAAAAAAAGTATAATTTTAGAGACTTTGTTATTTTTGATTCCAATAAAATTAAGTCATAGCATCCCTGCCTCGTAATCCATCTTTCTTTTCTTTTTCACATTTTAGAGGTGAAAGCAAGACAAAGCGCAGAGACAGAAAGATCCAGAAAGTGACAAACGCTTTGCGAGCATTCGTCCTCACAAACCTGCTTTTGGTGGGATTTGGTATCACCTGTCTGATTCCAGATCTCCAATTACAGGTGATTGTCTCTTTGATTCCTTTGTTCTATGTCCTCACCAGATCTGTGTCCATATGCAAAAATGACTTTACTGTATCAAGCCGACAGTAAATGTAGGCATCTGATTGCACACAAACATCATCTGGCTAAAGGGAAACTGAATTAACTTCACATGAGATGCATAAATGAATATACACTGATTTTGTTTTTCTTCTTTCCTCAGATTGTCTCCTTCATCTTACACACTGTGGTGAGAGGATTCATTCATTCTGCTGTTGGGGGCCTTTATGCTGCTGTGTATGTACAACATCATTTTAATCTCTCATGTATTTTAATTTCAATTGCCAAATAATTTTTAATTATTATGCGTATCAAACTTCCATGTTGGTCAAAGCTGCTTCAAAGTGACTAACTAAACTGTTTTCTTTTTAGATATCCTTCCTCTCAGTTTGGCAGCTTAACAGGGATGCAGTCTCTCGTCAGTGCTGTTTTTGCTTTGCTGCAACAACCCCTGTTCTTGGCAATGATGGGACCACTTGAAGGAGACCCATTCTGGGTAGGAATCATCACCCCTCAACATATTCAGCTATTAAGCCAAATTAAACCCTTGCTTACTCCGGTGTCATCCTGCAGGTTAACATCGGACTGCTTGTGCTCAGCTTGCTGGGCTTCTTGCTGCCCCTCTACCTGATCTGGTACAGACGGACACTCCATCGAGAACTACAGCAGAAAGCCGAGGACGCCAAAATATACATCAAAATCAACGGCTCTGAGATCCCAGAGGCCTTCGTTTAAACAGAGACGGATAGAGAAAACAATGTGCAAAATAGGCATTCTGAAGTGTTGAACAAAAAATTGTGACACATCTCCGTAAGAAAGGCAACACCCATCTTTACAAATTCCCCAATTGAGAAACTACTGGGATTGTTGTCATAGAAATGAATCCGATGGACAGCTGATGAGGAGAAAAGTGAAACAAACGGGAGATGAAGAGCAAATTATGAGGAGAAACTGTGAAAGGAAAGAGACAGCCATCTGTATTCCCCCAAGTCCTCTGAGCTCTCTTCACTTCCTCTTTCTCCTGACCTTCAGAGTGTTCTCCATCATTTCCTCTGCTTTAACTCGCCCTGCAAGAGAGGAAAAGGGATATACGTTCAGTGTCACCTTCCCATCTAACCACTTTAAAATTAGAGGGTGATGCAATTGTGATGGGGTTTCTTCAATGTGTTACATATTGAATGCAAATCATCCAGATGCTATTGCATGGTGCTACTTATCAGTACATCTGCTGGATTTATTCCAGGAGTTTGTACAAAGGAAATGTAGAGTAAGAGTGGAGACATTTTGCTGATGTTTCTCGGGTAATCAGAAGAGACAGTCATTATCTTTTTTTAAGGTTAATGTCTAATGATAAACTCTACTGCAGTGCTATCACATTTTTTTTCAAAGGAAGTCAGCCTGTTTTCAAATAATTTTCTCAATGTATGCTTAGAGTATTTATTTTACCTTAAGTATCAGCTTCAGTTTTTTCTACAATTATACTTTTAAAAAAAATCATTTCAAAATGTACAAAGAGTACATTTTTAATTGAAAAGTGAAAATTAACTGATTGAATTTTCACACATAACAGTGAAGGTGTTCTACATTGCAGAGGGCATTATAATAGTGAATTAATGCATTTCCCCATAAAGCTGACATGATAGTTTGTGTCAGTTTTTCCTCCAATCTCTTTCTTTCAAGAGAAATTCTGCATTTTTCCACACAAACCCGCCCCACAGTGGCACTTTTTCTGGATGATTGGCTTCGGACCCATATCCCCCCTTTTCCTTTGTCCTATTTTATGTGTATTTATTTTTTCCTAGCATTTCCACTTTCAATTTTTGGTGTACTTTAACTGTGCAGTGCTGCTTTTATGTAGGTTTGTTCTGTTTTGTCTGCCTGGAGTTCCTTCTGCCCTGAATGAAGATAAAATAGATATTTTGGTAAATGGGTGTCTGTATGTGGAAGAATATGTGGAGGTTAATAAAGATTTTTTTTTCCTTTTGCAATGCATTGCTCTAATTATTACGTTTTTGCTTGTTTTTAAGTTGTTCCAACACAAACCAAGAGATGGCAGTGTTTGGTTTATCTTCGCTTTGAGTATCTGTGGAGTGCCATCAAAATATAGCAAAGATGAACATTAAAAAGTAAAATATAAAAGAATATGATGCATATTTGGTGGAATACACGTGTTCAAACAAGCTGAAATGTAACCTGAAAATACCTCAAACAGAAACTGTGTTCAGAAGATTGCACGCTGGTGGCAGTATGCAATTGGTTGTGCTTTTTTTAGCAAGGAGGAACAAAACCATAAAATTTTGGAAATTATGATACACTAGTAGTTGAAGAATATTTTTTAATAGAAATGAAAAAATAGATACCCTATGTGGACTAAATGTCAGAATCTAGTTGTGCACAAATAATCAGTCCTTGCCCCTGAAAATTATCAAAATCTTTAAAACACCAAGCTATTTTAATAGGGTTAACAAAATGTCTCAGCACTCAGGAAACATGCTCAGGCGTGATCAGCATAAACTATTTTCTCACATCTAGTTGGTTGGTGTTTGCAAGTCTGTCGTCATGCTGAGCTGCCACCTGATATCGCGTTTTAGCAGATTTTTATCACTTGACGCTTGCACCTCTCACCACCTGAGACGAGATGTGTGAAATCATCAGTCACATTGGAGGCAGAGGGGCTGCTCCAGCTCTGCTTCTCATGAAACGACCAAACACAGGATGTAGAACTTAACTTATAATTAAAACTGAACTGCTATCTTCATTAACAGCTCGACCACAAACTGGTAACAGAAAATGCATATTTTGCCAAGCCTGCTATTATCACACATGTTTTGTTTTTATTTTTTGCACATAAAATATGTGATTCGGAATTTTCCTCAAACTGAGTAAAAGGACTCAAATCAGAACTGATCATATTTTGGGGGCTTCTCAAATCTCCCTCACCATCATTACTGTAGATATTATTTAGCATAACGACGCTATTACATGGCTAACAATAGGAATACATTTCCAAGTCCTATAACAGATTTAAGGAGTGTTTCAAGCAGTCAGAATAAAGTAAAAACCCATATCCACAACTTTGAACATCTGGTCATCGAGTACTGTACAATGGTCATCCAAATGTGATGGATGGACAAAGAGGGAATCATTCAGAGAAAGTAGCCAAGAGTTTGACTCATTTTTTTATTTGGTCGCCATAGAGGAGCTGCTGTAACTTTTTGATCTAAATTCTGGTAGTGTGGGAAGACTAACACTGCTAATCACCCCAAATACAGCTGGAGAACCAATAGGATGGTTGATCGTTTATTTGCCAGAATGGCCAACCAAAAGTTCAGACCGGAATCCAACCCAGAATTTGTGGCAAGTCTTTAAAAAATTACTTAAACATTTGAGAATCACGGTGCAATAATATGCTACTTTGTTTTTGTGTTTCACTTACAATTGCAATAAAATAAACCGGTTTGTGGTTGTAAAACAAAATATGGAAGCTATTAGTAATACTTTCACAAGGCTTTTGTATAACAAAAACCTCATTGGACAAAAGCCATAAAACCAAGATAATGTCGCCACAAGATAAACTGGAAGATGTATCTCTAAAATAAACTACAAGAGCCAGAAGCGGATATGTGCTTGTTGTCAAACGGAGACATGAGCTATAAATATAGCTCCAGCTTGCTGTTACATAATTTTAAACTCACATAGCATCCACATCCCGTGATATTCAGGAAATGGGTCGAGATTAGGGACCTGGAATCCCTTGTACCTACTGTACTACAGACCTCCTGTGTTGGGAAACAAAGCACGGCCAAATAATTATGGTCCGGTCTTTGTCTCTCATTTATAATTATTTTTGGGATGTTTATTAAAGCTATAGCCTACCCCAGTGGCAAAGCTTACCTACCACTTATGCAAGATAAAGGTGTCTGTAAAACAGAAATGATGTCAGGAGACACAGCGGTGGGAGATAATCGCATCAGAAGCGAGGACTTTTTAAAAAGGGCTTAGAGAGCGTCTGGTCCCTGTCGGCGGTGCTCCCCGTTTCATCCTTTGACGCTGAGTCGCGCTTCTACGTCACCGCTGTCGTGATGACGCAGTGAGCTGCACACTCTCAGTAAAAAAGGTGCTCCTGTGGCCACTGCCTGGACAGAGGTTATTTTGATGTCTTGCATTTATGCTGTCATTCTCAATAAAACGTGCGTTTTATTAACAAGTAGGCTACGTTTTTATTTTTTTTATTAAGAAATGTCTCAGAGTCAAGACAATTTAGTCATTCCAATTTACAAATCTTTTAATTCTTTTCTTTCCTTCTTCCTTTCGTTTATCTTCCCTTGTTTGATTCTATATTTCTTTTTTATTCAACCGAAAAAAACAACAACAAACAACAACAACAAAACAACAACAATTCAGTCAAAATAAATTTCCAGTGCTGTAATTTGTGCAGCCGTGTCATTTGTCACCCCTGGGCCGTGCGGGTGCACCGCAGATCATTCTCCGGGTGAGCCGTGCTTTTCAGTGTGCGCTCGTTTCCTCACGCAGCGCCTTTTTTTTTTTTTCGGTGAACGACGCGCAGCAGCAGCAGAGCAGCAGCAACGCCGCGCGGCGGCCCCGATCAGGAAGTGAATCTGAAGAAAATAAGCGACTGTGGAGGTAGAATGACATAGAGAGGGGGGGAGAGAGGTGGGAGAGAATCGAGCGGATAAATAAAGGCGACTATATAAACGGAGGGAGGAATCCGACCCTGTTTCTGGATCCGTTTGGGAGCGGCGCCTGTCTGGGATAAAGCTCCGCTGCACCGCTGAAATAACACAAAGATGCTCATAAAGGAATAGTAAGTAAAACAGTGTGTGCACGGTGGAGTTTGCGAGTGCGTGTGCGTTTGCGTGGCAGAGCGTTGATGCGGTTTCGCAGAGCTGACATTGTGGCCAGCAGCCCGGGAGAGGAATTAGGAGAGCGCGTCCGGAGTGATGTCGACATCCAGAGGACTTTATGTCCATGATCAGATTCTTTCCATCACGCAGAGTCAACTGAGGGATGAAACAGCACCGGCTGCAGTTGCATCAGCAGCCGGTGCTTCCCTGTGCCCTTCACATCCTTCATCACAAGTTCTAGCTCTTAATTCCCTCTGCCAGTGTTGCTAAAATGACGGATGCTGGTGCTGGGGCAGAAATGGCTGGCATAAGCCGCTCCGTGCCGTGCTCTGCCGCGCTGCGCCGTGCCCGCGCCGCTGTGGCCATGTTATTGATGCGCTCTGGTGAAGGTGAAACTAGCGATGGAGCATTCCGGTGTTTAGCTCTGGAGGAATGAAGAAGGTGTTGGATGGCTCGGGGTGGAGGGGATGCTTGGAGAGGATAAGGTGCGGGGTGGGCAGGTGCAGAGGAGGTGCCGTAAAGGGCAAATGGCGAGGTTTGTATCAGATGCTGGGCCGAAGGGATGCAGTGGCATATTAATTTGTGCCTGCTAAGAGGAAGGATATTTTTAATCATTGTTTTGCATTGTTTTAACACAAAGTTACCCCTCCACCCCCACAAGGACTTTCTGTTCTTTATAGAAGAATGGATTGAGGCCTTTGCTCAGAATCAGAAGGGCAAGAAGGATACAGTGCTAGCAAAGTAAGATGTTATTGGGTTGGAAATTAAAATACTCAGATATTAATACTGAAGACATCCAAAATTATATTTAGTGTTTTCATTACAGCAAAATCTTATTGCCAACTGAAGAAAATTTCACTCTGATGACCTTATTATAAAGGGCCTTCTTCTAAATATTGTATTTAAAACACTTTTTTCCCCCATTGCAACTTTTACAAGGTCACAGCTACTTTCTGAACACCAAGCTACAAAACAAATCCACTTCCAGTAGGCTTACCATGCCTAGAAAAGTATTAAAGCTCTCTGAATCACAACCAAAAAGTTTTTATGCGATACACCGATACAAAGTTGTGCATAACTTTGAAGTGAATGAAAATGTACATGGTTTAAGACTTTTTACAATTGAAGTCTAATTTTTAGTCAATAAAGGCATCTTTGCTCATTCTTTTTTCGAATTATTGATTAAGGTCAGTCTGAACTTTTACACTGATTCTTGACCATATTTATGTCTGGACTTTGACTGGGCCAATCTAACACAAATAAGCTTTTTTCTAAATCATTCCATTGCGGTTTTGACGGGATGCTTAAGGTCAACGTGTTGCATAGATCTCCCCTTTAACTACTAACAACTTTTCATCTAGTAGTGCCCTGCAAATAGCTCTATTTATCCTTCCAACAAGTCTTTCCTGTTTCTCCTGAAAGGGAAATTCCTCAGCATGAGGTTTATTGGTTTATTCAGGATGATAGTGTTCTGACCCATACAGTGTTTTGCATGAAGACAAACAAGTTTGACTTTGGCTTCTCTTGACCAGATTAGCTTCAAACACATATTTTATGTGCTTTCCATGTGGCAAAGATCAGAAGTCATTTGTTTTTGCAATGACCTCTTGTTGGTCTTCTATAATACCAACAAAAGTAGTTTTGAGATGTATCACAAGCAGCTGTCCTAGCAACAGATTTTTCCACCTGAGCTGTGGATCTCTGGAGCTCCTTCTGAGTCTCCTTGGGCAAAATGTTCACTCTGCAACTGACTACAAATGCACACCAATAATTTTATTGTCATTCTACTTCATGTAATGTTTTGACTTAATATGCTTCCTCACAAAATCCAAATTAAGTCCATTGAAGTTTGTGGGAAAATCCGAGGAAGTTGAAATGTGAATACTGTTCCCTGCATTGTAGATTAATCACCCTACAATTGTTGTGTTGATTTCCTATCACATGCATTTAATCAATGTCTGTCAGCAAAAAGCCACAGATCAGAGTGGTGGCATGGCCAAAGATCTGAAGTGATTAGGGAGAGTCAGGCCCTCTGCAGTAAGCCTGGATATTAATTAAATTGGTTACGATTAAAGGCTAAAAGCTTCTACACAGTGCCAACAAACAGGCAAGAGACTTGTGCATCCACTATAACAGGAAAGAATCATGGAGACCAGGAGTCAAATCTTAGGTGCTTTGTGACCTAGTGATCCTTACCTGAAACTGACCTAGAACTCTTTATATTTCCTTATTTCCCAGTAGGTTTTGGTACTTATACAATAATAAATAATCCTCTTTGCCATATGTGAAGCAATAAAGCAAATTATGTAGAAGCTGATAGAGGGAAGAGAATGAAAAGAGAAATAAGCTACAAGGACATATAAGATGAGCAATGCAGAAGGGGTGTTTGTTTCCTGAAGCCACAGAGAGACACATGATCCCTTAAGACCTTTGGACCAAGGAGACTTCCACAGACAGGAAAAAAAATCTTCAGTTCCTGTTTTTCATTTTAGGATTCAGTTCTGATTTTTGAAAGCGATACTTTGCAAAAAGTACTATATGAGGTACATCTTTTAAGAGAGTAATAAAATATTTTTGCAGTGAACACTTGTAAACTGTAGCAGCATATGGCCTACTGTTCAGTGAACGCCTTTGTTGGACCCAGATTACATTAAGTGGCAGGTGGGTGTAGGATTATGGGAATTTTGGCATACTTCACATGCTCACAGAACAAAATCAACAAAGCTGTATACTGTACACATGCATAGAGAGGTATGAGATGCAGACAAGTCAGAGAACGGAAGCAGAGCAGTGCATTTTAACGGTGGAAGCATTGTGAATTGCAGGAACATGCTCAGAGGAGGTGTCTGAATTTGGAAATATGCACATTGCAAATTCTGTCATAGATGAATCCATGTTTCATTGCTGTTAGATGTAAATGTGTGGGTTACCATTTTTGACTAAGATCCCTCCCTTCAGCAGCCAAAGTCTGGCTGCTGAAGTTAGTTACGTTTTCTAAACTGAACAGAAATTTATCTTAAAGCTGTTTCAAAGAAGAACGTAATTCAGTGGGAGGTTTTTTTCTTTGGTTATCACTTGTGTTACATTAGAGAGTTGTACTTCGTCTCGATTGTTTATTTTTGTAATAGCGATTCAGATTTCTCCTTGAGATCTATAATGAACAAAATTCATTTTTCTTAATTCTGCTTGGGTTAAAATTTTGATTAGAAAAATATGAAAAAATGTACAGGGCAAAACTTCAACATTTTGTGTAAAACTGTACCAGATCATCTTTTTACCACATGAAATCCTGTAACAATAAAATACCCATATCTTCACACCATTAAAATGTAAAGCAGATATTCAGGGGTTTTAATGCTTCTCAAAGTAAAATTGTCCTGTACAAGTCACCTATTTTAGCGGCAGCTGAACTTTTGACCATTTCAGATTCATTAGACTAAAAACTGAAATCAGTGCGTCCCAACTTCAGTAAAATCGAGGAAGATCTTAGTGTTGTAATGGCAACTGGATGAGATAAGCTGTCAATTAATAGCTTAGCTCAATGAAAGATCCTTAAGCAAACTGAAATGCAAATATGTCTTCCTGTTCCTTCACAAAGAAATTCTGCACTTAACAACGTGCTTTGTTTGCAAGTGTATCATTTATTATTTGTGCATAAACTTATGTTTTGCATATATATTTTTTTTTTTGTGCGAGGAAATTTGACTAAGAGCCACATCATCATTTTGTTGATGATCTGTAACATTTAGGATCATTTGTTAGCCAGCAGCCTTCTTCATGCTCTTGTAAACAAAGATTGGAACAGAGAATTACTGACACTTTCAGGCGTATCGTAGAAATCTAAAAAAAAAAAGCAGCACATCAACAACATTTTTTTTGACTTCTGCTAAATGAGCTCTGAAATATAAGCCTGAACATCACCTATTCAGAAATCTAATTCAAACATATTGAAATTCCTATTTTAAATTCCATTCAATTTCTTCTTTTACCCTCATGTTGCAACATCCTCAATGCTTCTTGGAAAGCAGTGATCGCATTCATTTATCAATGTATTGCTTTTATTCAGTTTGGTTCCAAGATAGAACTATTGTTTTGTCAGTTTCTGAGTTTTGGCAAAGTTTTAGGTCGATAACTGTCATAAATTAATTTCTAGAGAAAGAATGCTTTAGGATTTAACTTCATGTTTCTCACAAGGCTAAACTTGCAATCTAGGCCAATCTGGGTTGCTGGGTTGACTAAAGCAGTTCAGTATGTAACCTCATGGATATCTCTTTTTTGTTCTCTTGTGTGATATTTCTGTTTAGGAGAAGTAACACTTCGGAGTCTTTATTTGAATAACTTCTTTTTTTTTCCTTGCAGTCGAGTGATTCTTCCCATTTCTGTGGAAGAGGTAAGTGTAGTTTAAAACTCTTCAATATCTGTGTGTGACTCAGCTGACTCCATCCATCCATGCATCCGTCTATCCATCGACGGATTCACTTCCGCTTTTAGGACATGAGCTTAAACACAGTAAAACTCTGGAGATTTGAGACTGGACAAGTGTGATTTGTTGACATGCAAAATGTGTAGGAACCGTGAAAGTCGTTCCTTTAAATAGGACTTTTTAAAACAAACAGCTCTCTCTCTCATTTGTTCTCTCTCTCTCCCTGCATCTCTCCCTCTCTCCATCTGCTTGGGCCTTACCATTATTATTTCAACTGCAGTTTCCCCCTCTATTAAGGCTTCGCTGATGTCTGACTGATCCTCATAATATTGACTTTTATGATTTAGTTATGTCTTACACAAAATTTCAAATACAATGCATCAGTCAGAAGAAGTAACTAATATAAAATTATGCCAGAAACTAAATATTTAAATCAGGTATTTTTTCAGTTATTGGGAAACAAAAACATTTTTATCATCTGCAAAGGTTCAGAAAAGAAGTATAAACAACCCACATAACCTTTAGCAAACACACATTTCAAGATTTTTTTGTGAGATTGAATCAATCAAGATCTAATGAATGGTATACCACTTACATTTTGCACACTTAAATGTGATAATATTCTTTATACATATAGTCTTGCCTAACTAGGTCAACAAGAACTGATCAAACGTTCAGATCCAATTTTGTTTGTTCATTGCCTGTATTGTACATAGCAGTTGCTCTGCAGATTGTCTGTGATTTCACTTGTCTTTCCATACAAATTGGACAGGTGCTCACTTAGTTTTTTTTTTTTCTTTTTCTTTTTTACAAGCATTGCCTTGTGTACAAGTATCGATCTGAGACTGGCAAGTTGCCAGTCTATGTTAATGAACAGTAAAAACTCTACTTCAGCAGGGAGAGAGTTTAGTTGTGGGCAGATTTATCTCAGCAAATAACAGCATATAATGTTAATTGGAGATTAGTAAAGGGAGTGATCAGTTTGTCCTCCAGCAGCCTAAGTCTCTTAGAATGAGTCATGAGTGAAAAAGAGCCAGGGAGAAACGTTTTTGTTTCTAAGTGACTTGGAAACTGTTGTCTTCTGTTATTTGCAACTAAGTGAAAATGTTGCCAACTACCCAACCTCCTTATTCATTCTGCCATTAGTTCACTCTTTCAGTGTATGTCCATGAACTAGTTTAATTTAGTTTGAGAAAATTCAATAACATAAAAAAAGAAAACAAATTTTATCCTGTGAGTTTGAATTGCCTATAATTAAAGGCATGAGTGAAAAGTTATTTTAATTTCTTCAGCCTCACACCTTCTAGCTAAAAATATCTATTACCATTTTCATTTCTTCCCATCATTGACTCAATTGTGCTTGCATAGTTTGAACTTTGCTGTTCGAAATGCTAGAAAAATGAAAATAAACATCTTATTTGTGAAAACACTAGAGTAATTGAGCCTTTATTGAGTCACTTCATACTTGCTGTGTTGTAATTGTGCCAAGGCTCAGATTTGTTGAGGTTATATGATGGATTAGAGCTGATTAAGAAAAAAAGGAAACCATTGTTTTCTATTTTGAAATTGTTTGAACTAAGCAAAGCCTCAAGATGGAGACGGAGGTAAAATGAGGAGAAAGAGAAAGGAGTTTGTGATCTTTGCAACAACAGATGAAATAATTCAGAGCTCCATTATAAGAGAAAAAACATGGTATTAATTTTAAATATAACCTGTGACAATAGACTTTTCTTTTACTCGATTTTGACTAACAGTCCAATCCATTGTTCTGTTCCTCAGTACCAGGTGGGCCAGCTGTACTCTGTAGCTGAAGCCAGTAAGAATGAGACGGGCGGAGGAGAAGGAGTAGAGGTGCTAAAAAATGAACCCTATGAGAAGGATGGAGAGAAGGGCCAGTACACACACAAAATTTACCATTTGCAGAGGTAAGCATTTTCACAAGATGTGTTCCAGAAAGTGTGTCTTTTAGAGATACCACATATCACATTTACACAGGATGAATTTCTCATTTTCCGTCTTGAGTCCATTCTCTTTCTTTATAGTCACTCAGACCTTTTCCACATCTTTCAGTCACCAGAAACTCAAGACTTTAGAATGCTTCTTCGGACCAAATAGTGTAGCAGTTTGGTCTTTATTTTACTCTAATAAAAAGTTTTTAAATATACTATGGTTAATATTATTGTTCCGGTTATTCAGATTACCTACAGACATAAAAAGTGTCATGAAATGTACAAATGCATGTTATCAGTGTGTCAATGGTGGAAATATTCAAATTCTGATGACACAAACTAAAAGTATTTTAAATAAATAACTAAGCCAAGAATTAAACACTTTGATTGTTGCCTGTCCATAGATCAGTTTTGTATGATTGACCTTTTTGCAGTGACTTGTTTTTTTCTTCTAATAATGATGGTGCATTAATTGCATTAGCAATGCCATATGGTAGTATTCATGTCTCTAACGCTCTTCTTGCCACTTTCACCTCCTCAGATTTGGTGATTTATGTTTGCTAGATGTCCAAAATTATACCACCTTTGGATATCAAGGTAGCTGGAATCACAGCAGTTAAACTCATATAATTTGTTTTCTATTCTCCTGTAGTAAAGTGCCATCATTCGTTAGAATGTTGGCTCCATCTTCAGCTCTGAACATCCATGAGAAAGCCTGGAACGCATACCCTTATTGTCGTACAGGTATGTAAAATTACACACTGTGGGTTTTTTTTCTAGTAAGTACATTAATTTTGTCTAGACTTGATTGAACATTTGAGCCTAATTTTTTAATTATGATCTACTTTTGGACGAGACCCTGGACGTTCCAAATCCCTTCTGGGAATAAGTTGTGAATATCTTCCTGCAATGGAGCTAATCTCCTGGCCAAATTACCAATGCTAACAGTTTTGTTTACACACCCAGTGCACATTTCGGTGTGACGTTATTGTTAGCTAAAGCAAACAATGGATTGTAGTCTTGAAAAATTTGATTAAATATTTCTGAACGTATTAAATTACTTCAGGTAAAAAGTGCTTTCATGCTCTAGATTCCTCTCTTCCTCTCTTCTTTCCTTGTGCCTTTGGGTCTCTGTCACTTTCAAGGAGTAGTTGAATAATTTACTAGATGTCCTGTGAGAAGAGTCGTGGAATCACTTGAGCCGTTCAGGCAAAGATCCCGTCACCCGTACACACTGCCAGCTGCCAGACCGCCATCTGTCACACAAACACATTTAAAGACACAAACCAACTCTGCATCTCAAACACTGCTCTCATATCATTTTGAGATTGACAGCTTGTGCAAATGCTAATAGCTTTCTGAGATATTGTTTGCTGCCATTAATTGTGTCTTTTGTCTGTGTTTGGGGCTGCACTTTTTTCCCCACCTGGCTCTGCAGTCATCACTGTAAGTATTACTTTTGCTTGCGTTTGCTTTGAAGAATTCAGAAATCAACACATAAGCTGAGATGCACAAGGAGAAGGTGCCTAACCTGAAAGCTGAGAAAGAAATGTGATCTTTTAGTGAGACTGTAACAGGGATAGCAATACACCAGACTGTGTTTGTGTAACTGGGTGTTAGTGAACGACAGCAAGATACAGATCCTTGTTAGCTGAACCTTTTATAGATTTTTACATTGGATTCTTTCAAAGTGCTTTACTCCTTTCACTCAGGGTTGTCTGTGTTTTTCTTTGCAGAATGAGTATATGAAAGATAACTTCCTGATCAAGATTGAGACGTGGCACAAACCTGACTTGGGACACCAGGAAAATGTTAGTGAATAAGATCATAAGCTATGGAAGTGTATTTTTATGTCTGAACAATATTTTGAATTCAGGTATGAAAGAGAAAACCTTAATAAATTGTCAACACATCAGAAAATCACATTTAAGTCGTGGGATGATCAGCTGAAATCAATAGTTTGTGGTTGATAAATATAACAGACACAACAACCACTGATGCTGCATTACCCTGATCAGAACAACCTATAACAAATATCTAGCACTGTTAGGGTTTTTGCTTATATAAAATCAAGAAATGTGGGTGATGCTGCAACTGATCTCTAAGTTGTTGTTGTTTCACTGTTGTCTTCTGTTGCTCCTTCTCTCCCTCCTTTTACCATCCAACACCAACATCAACAACTTCTTTTCCATTTACAGACAGTAGCATGCATCCAAACAATCTTTCCTGTACAATTTTTGTTTTAGAAGTAAAATTTCTCCTGTTATTTTCTGGTGTTTGTGATGCATATTCAAACCACAGCACTGTGGTCTTTGCAGAACAAATAGACTCCATTTACTTATGAGGTGACTTCAGAGGGTGAATTGTAGCACTGAACATCTGTATAAAGGGGGCTAAATACAAATACAATTGTTAGATTTTTATTAATAACAAAAATTGAAAGCCATTTATCACTTTCCTCTGACACCATATCTATTTATTTTGTGGTAGTCTATTACTTACCATCATAAAGACCTTTAAGTTTATTATTTTAAAATGTTGATCAGACATGATTTTTGTCAAATCTTGCACTTCTGTGTCATGTTATATGGTAAACATTTATTGAATTGTATTTTTTCTTGAGCTGAGGCTCATAATTATGACATTAGGAACACATTGCATAACAATTTTGTATTTAATTAGAATTTGTAGACACATTTCCTGACTTTGCCCTGTGGTTGTATTTTAGGTACACGGTTTGGATGCAGAAACCTGGAAAAAGGTGGATGTAGTCTATATTGATATTGCAGACAGAAGCCAGGTGGAGCCAAAGGTAAATCAGCCAGCCCATTTTTACTACTGGAATGATAAACACAGCTGTAGTTTGTGTTGTTATGTGCCTCACATACATCTTGTTTGTTCCGGTCTGTATCAGGACTACAAACCAGAGGAGGATCCCTGCAGGTTCAAGTCAGCAAAGACAGGACGAGGTCCTCTAGGACCAGACTGGAAGGTAAACAATACCAACATTTTCATCTTAACAAGAAATGCTACATTTTGTATTATGTGTTGCCTCCTATTATTACATTATTATTTGTGGTGTCAAAAAATAGATTCATAGAGGTTTCATTATTGGGTTTTGGAATGTTTTTGTTGCTACTCTCTGTGGAGGCTTTCCTAGCATTTGGTTTTCACATGTTGTGAAACAGCTGATGGTTAATCCTGCATAAAGCCCTTGTTGATCTTTCAAGGTGGAAGGGCACTTTCGTGTTTTTCTCAACTTTTTGTTCTGAAAGATATTAGTAACTTAACCTAAAGAGATACATTTTCAGCTGTGTTTCATTTATTGTTCCTTAATACTTTCATTTGTATTTGGACCATGTCTCGATGTTAGCTTCCATAAAACGCACATGCGACTTCTTCTGTTAATTTGCCAAATGAAAAAAATCACCCTCCCACTGGCTTATGTTGTCCAGCAGCTATGATGTCTCGAGAGAGTTCTCTAAGCTAACATTTTGTCCTGAGGGGATCAGACACAAGAAGAAGACACAAATTTCTGCAATAGTTTCCACCTGCACCTGTTAATTTACAACTTCCCAAGGCATGATTTCAACTTTGAATGTCCTTGTTGTATTTCTGTCTTGGAGCATAGAAAACATGACTTCTGTTCTTTGTATAAATAAAATGCACCAATTGCTTCTAAAAGCTGAATAAAATTGTTACTCTGACTCTTTCTTGGGAACAGTATGAGAACATATTTTTGTGCTTTTGAAACAATAACTTTTAATGCATAAACCTCCCATAATCATCCCCACAGCTGAAGTAGCTGTGGTAATTATATTAGGCTTTGTTTCATTTCTGCTACAGATCTATAAACAGTCGGTTTAAACATTAAAACTGAGTCCAAACGTGTATCAGTAGTTCTCTGTTGCGTATGACAACCCTAATGCTACCGTTTCTGTTTACATGCAGAAGGAGCTTCCTAACAAGAAAGACTGCCCACACATGTGTGCCTACAAACTGGTCACTGTCAAATTCAAGTGGTGGGGTCTGCAGAATAAAGTGGAGAACTTTATCCAAAAGGTTTGTTGACTTTTGTTTTTTCTTGCATTGTTGCAAGTTGAAAAGTTGCTTTTCAACTTTTGTACAAGATAGTAGTCGAGTCAGGGAATAATACACATTTCTCACTGAATTTCCAGATCTTAGTTTTGTTTAATGTGCTAAGAATAGTTGACAGTACAGCAGCTTGAAGTGTGGTAATAACGCATAAATAATTATGATAGTGCTACTTATATCCATTCATAAGGAAATAAGCATCTATCTTTCTTGGGCCACAATAAGGTATTTGATTTTTTTCCGTTGTTGTCTTACAGCAAGAGAAGCGCTTGTTCACAAATTTCCATCGCCAACTGTTTTGCTGGATTGATAAGTGGATTGAACTGAACATGGACGATATTCGTCGCATGGAGGAGGAGACTCGTAGGGAGCTAGATGAAGTAAGCCAAAAGAAATACCACATACAGCCAAATCGCTTACACTTATATAAAACCTGTTTCTAATAACTCAGAATCGAAATCCAAAGATGGCTACTAAATTATCTACAGGTGAAACTCACTGGACCGACATTTCAGATGCAGGACGACCTGAGAATCAGTTTTTTAAGTTCCAGTCTGCTAATGGCTTTTTTAGTAAATTCATATTTCTCTTTTGAGACAATAAATGACAGTATTAAAAAGATCGTTCTACTCTAATTTAAATATTACAACTTCTTAGATTTAAAGCACAACATTTTTAAAAAGATCTTAATTTGAAGGTTGCAGCTTCCTCTAGAAATTTCTCACACTTTTTAGTGATTCACTTCACTTTATTTTAAGCACCTTTACAATAGTGAAAACAGCTGCGTTAACTGATAAGCGTTGTTGTTAGTACGATGTTTTAGCGCTTATGCTACAACCCCATTGCAATTGCACACAGGCTGTGATTAGTTTGTCATCTATCATCCAACACCCTTCACTCAAACGAGCATGTTGTTGTATATTCTCGTCAGATGAGAGTCAAGGATCCTGTGAAAGGAATGGTGGCGCTAGAGGACTGAGACTTTGTTGGACATAAATGCTGCCGCTCCTCAGGTAAGCAGAGTTGCAATGGAATCAGATGTGTAGATTCGTCCGTCAGCATATCTACACGTTAACTTCTTTTCTTCATGGTTCAAACTTTGCTTTTGTTTTTACTCTCTCTCATTCATGTCTCCCTTTCCCCCCAGATCAGACCTGAAACCAGCGGATTCACTCCTCCTTTTGTCTCAACTGATATGTCTGACTGGATGGTCCAAATCCTACTTTCCACAGTACATTTTGGTATTCTCGGACCTGGACCCAGTACACTCCCAGTTTTCAGCTGATCTCCTCTACATCATCTGTCCTTCCTTGAGTCCTACTTGTCTTATTTTGTATCGCTGTTTTAACTCATTTTCTGATTCCACCTCGCTTAAACTTTTTAAGGCCTCCAGTAGCACCATTACTGATATTGTGAGTTACTCCGACCTTTTTCTCTCAATTTTGTTCTAAACTACAGAGAACAGTGAGAACACTGTCGTTCTTCTCTGCAACTAAGGACATATTTTAGACAAAATATCACAGTGGCACATCAGTATAGTGTAATGCAGTCTGCTGTGTACTTCTAACCAGCCAGAAAGGTTTTATCCCCTGTACCTGCCTTCTGACTTCAAGGTGTTTGTCAGGTTTTCTGCTGCTTTGTGAGTTTGTGTGTGTGTGCACGCTTCTGTTGTGTGCCGGTGTGTATTGATAGGTCATCAAAGTTTCCAGCCAAGTTTTTCTTCAAACACATTATTTCAAGCTCTGGGTAAACATGCAGTAATATGAAGATTATGTCTAAGTTTATGAATATTTAGGTAGAAATAGTCTAAAAAAATTCAGATTAAATGTTAATTGTTGATACGGTAAATGAAAACAGCCATAAATGATTTGAGGATTGCCGTTTTTCTTTTCTGACAAGACTATTTTTTTTCTTGATGTGTCATTTCCAGTGGATAAATGGTCTTATCCAGCAAAAGCAATAACTGTCATGACATGTTAGGTCTCCTTTTTTATCATCACAAGTCTGTTTTAGTTCTTAGTTTATTTCTGTTGTGAGGTCAGTTTTAGGAAAGCAGAGCCTGAGCTGAATGTCAGGAGATTAACAGAAGTGCTGGTTTTAAGTGTTAGTCTTTCTATAGAGTGCTATCCTGCTATTTATTTCATTGCTCTTTCTCATTTTCTCTGGTATTATGCTTAGGACTGAATGAGTAACGATTAGTGGTGTGACAGTTTGCAGAGAGCTGATGAATGACTGGGTGAAGAAGTGAGGAACAGCTCACTCGACATCATTGTTCTGTTTTTATTGTCTCCTTTGTCCTTTTTTATTATTCTATTTCTTATGTTATAGGTTTCATACACTTTATTATTCCATGTACTTTAACAGGAGAGTGTGCAAGAGATCACATAAAGGAGTCAATCAATTATATTGATTGATTATATTTGGATCGCTACAAAAAACTGCCACAAAATTTGGAGGCAATAAAATATAAAATTATTTTTATTTTTGGAACTTTATGTCCAACAATTTCAAAGGCTTAGTTCTGGACACATATGTGGAATTTATATAAAAAATTATTTACAATAATAAATAAAAGGTTCAGTGGGAGAGCTTCCCACTGGCCTTTATTAGACATAGACCACATGAAGTCCAGTCATAGTTTGTTTTCAAAAAAGCAGCTTTAATTTGACATTTTACAAAGCCTTACTGATCCCTCTGTTGTAGAAATTGTGTTTACAGGAACGCTTATTTGCCACAAAGATGAATCATTATGTTGTCATCACTGACATAATTTTAATCCTAAATTAGGTTTTAGGTCAGTTTATTAAGTCTGACCTATTAAGTATAAACAAATTCAGTCATTTTTCAGTTTTGTTGTTTCACAGTAAACCCTGAAATTGAACTGATTTTTATATTTTTTTTAGATATTATTATCTATACTTTCTAGAATCTTCTTTTGTTATGTTAGAAGTCTTTTTCTCGCAGCGCTGTAATTCAATAGGTCTACCAAGGATCAAAAGTGACACAATCCAATGAACTAATAAACTGATGAATCATTATTTACATCAGTAAGACTTTAAATAAAATGTCAATAAATATATTCAAAATTTATAAATATGTTTTGTTTTGTATTCATATAATTATTTATGAAACAAATGTGTTTAAAAAAAGCTAATGAAATCTAGTGAAAATCAACAGTTATATGTTGAATAAATTATGTACTCAAAAGCCACACAGCTCAATTACAGACCAATCATCTGTGAATGCCATTTGCTTGGCAGTTAGCCCCACCCACTTACCTTGTCAGGTAAGGCAAATAAATTCTTGATAACATGCAATATGGGATTATTGCATGCTTGAATACTGATGTATTCAAGCATCCTTTTAACAGGATGAATGGACAATTTAAGTAATTGTTTCCTAATTCAACAATGTATTTGATTAGATTATTTTAATAAAGTATTTTGTGCTAAATCAATGGATTTTATACGTTTGTTTAACATCTTTTTATGCATTGACTCGTGGCACTTTTGGCCCTCAGTAGCCAAATTGCTTCCCACTGTCTTTTACCTCCTCTGAAGAGAACATGGATGTCCCACCCCTCCACGTCTGTGTCCATCATCCCTCTCTGTTTGGGTTTGTCAACTGGGTCATGGAGATTTGTGGATGTACTGTGTGTACTGACTTTGTAAATAGTAAATAAATTAATGTAAATGAACACATATATATAGATGAGACTGTCCTGCCAAGTGTGCACAACACCCTCCCAAACACTCTTGATCCATCATTGAAAAACCTCACAGACTCCTACAGAAACATATGAGTGTGAAAATGTAGAGTTATAGTAGCTAAAATTTAGTGCAGGTAAGAAATTGTTTAGAACAATATGAAATGTATTTATTTAGGACAGTAATTTTTACATATAAAAATTAAGTAGCAGCTAGGAGCTGAGCTTTGCTATTTGTATTCAGAGGAAAACATTTGAAGTGAAGCAAGCACCCCATTCACTGTCCCTCAGAGGGACGTCTTCTCACTGGCAGGACAGTGTATAAATATATATTTTTGTTCTGAATGTTGTAGTACCTCTGTTGTCAATCTCTGGATCACACTCTCTTCTCTCATTGAAAAGATCAACGTTACTGTATCTTGGTACATTGTGCATTGATCCACATCATGGCAAAATCGTCAAAGTGGATCCCCAATGCATGTCGGATTGTTGTGCGGATTGTTGGCCATGAAAGACGATTATCCTACCTGGCCTTCAACGGAAGCACAGAAGTACCCTAACAAGGATTGTGGTTTCCAGATGCTGAAAGAAGGGTGATTTTAAGAGCTCAAACACACAAAAGTTAGGAGAGAACATATTTTAACAGAGGCAATCTAATATATCTCTTTTTAGATTCCTTGATTTTTAATTGGAGTATGAAGAAACCAAATGATTCCATAATCCTGAACTGTTTTTAAATCTCTCTGTATCTCTTTTTCTCTCACTCCTGTTACCTTGTCTCCTATTTTTTTTTTTTATTGTGAATTTGTGCCTTTTCGTCATCTTATTCTCTAATAACACTACTGTACATCAGAGACATAACGAAATGAATAAAGACTCAAAATGACTATACAAATATAGAGCATGATGTGGATTATTTTGTCCAGAAGCTTTGTTAGAGTTTCTGTGGTGTCTGTTCTCAGGAGGCGTGGCCTAAGTGTTGTTATCATTTGACCATTGGTTACTGTAGGACACCCGATGATGATCAATCACTTCTGGGAGTTTTTGTGTATGAGGTATAAGAGTTTCGTGTTTCATGGCGAGTAGGTGAACTTTGACCACTGGTAACGACCCTTCAGCATGCACGAAAACTCAGCGTTTTGATACATTTTAATCAACCATGCCTTATGAACAAATTGACCGAGTTTGAAGCCGATCAATCGAAATCCCTAGGAGGAAATCAATCAAATGTGAAGGCTGTTAACAGCCAAAATGGGGTCAAAATTGGAACTTCAATCCAAAATGGCCGACAACCTGTCTGCCTTGCATTATAACATAAATTGTACTTTCTGTGCATCTTGGGGAGCTCTACAGGTGTACCAAATTTTATGTCAGTACGATGAAAATTTTCTATGGTCAAAAGACCCACAGCAGACGGGTTTTTGAAAGTTGCTAGGTGGCGCTGTTGAGTCATTTCTTTTGGGACAACCTTAAAATACGTAAATTTCACACAGGCTGTATGCATCCGCCAAGTTAGGTGAGATTTTGAAAATGATAAAGCCCTCAAAAAGCCCCCTCTTTAGAGGGCAGAATCATAATAATAAACAATATGAAAAAAACAACAATAGGCTTTTGCAGTGCTGTTGTTGCGAAGGCCTAATAAGATTTGTGTTTGGAATATGACAAAATGTGGAAGCAGTTCAAGGACATGAATACGTTTGCAAGCCAGACTGAAGTTGACATTACAATTATTACCTAACTCAGTCTTCCTTTCAAGAAAGTGAAGTTACTGGCATCAGAAACAACATTCATATTAAGTGTGGTAAAATTAATCAGGCATTGGATGGCAAAGATCAATCCTGAGTATGAGCCTGATGAGAGGAGCTGCAACACATTTTTATTGAATGTGGGAGGTAGAGAAAGATTCTCTTGCAATATTAATGTTAGTCATTAGCTGAAAATGTAAAAATAAGTAACCTAATGGATTTTAGTCTGCTTACCTTAATAACCTTTGCTAATAATTTTGCATTCAAGCTAACAAGCAAACATGTCTAGAAGTAATTCTAGTCGTAATAATGTGTTTGTAATATAAACTTGTAATATACTTGTAATATAAACTGAGGTTTGTACTTTTCAAAATGCTGTACAAGAAATCACTTTGAGGACAACGGACCATAAACTTTTCCACTGTTTTGTTCAATGTTATTTTAGTTAAATATAAAAAAAGAAATGTATTATGATACTAGAGCACCTTACACATTCCATACTGTTAAATATCTAAGGATTATAGCTATTCACAAATACTTTCTCACTGGGTTATTAACCAACCAGGGATATTAGCTTAATCCAATGTTCTGCTGTTGGTCTGCTGTGGGTCAGGGAACAGTACAACAAGGGAAATTAACAAACTGTCAAATAACATCACAGCCGATCAGAGAGGAAGAAACTACATTTCTCGTCACGTCTTTGGAGATTTTTACCTTTGAAGACAAGTTTTCTGGACAACATAAGACCCATATACCAACAACGGTAGAATTTCAAGTGTTCTGCTTTTGCTTTTTCTCATGTGAAATGTTTCAGTAGGAGAGTCTTTGTCTTGGCTGTGAAGTCTTAAAATACAAAAAATAAAAAAGCAAGTTAAAGGGTTGTAATGGCAATAACAAGCAAATAATTTTCACAGAAACGATGTATGTAATCTATTTGTCTTGGTTCAATCTTCATAATAATTTTCATTTCTTGTGTTAACTGTCATGCTTTGTGCTCTCTTTTAGTTCTAGTTAAATTTCAACATTTTTGATGTATTTTATACAACTATGGAGTTTTTACAGTGGCTCTTGTGTGTATGTGTGTGTGCTTTAAGTCGTGTTGTGTCTCTCTTTAGTTGTGTCCTTTCAGTGACATTTAAAAGGTAAAGCACAGTTGTGACACTGTGTGGTTCCCTGGGGCAGTTGCTTGATCTGTTATTCATTTATATTCCAGGTCTGGAGCAAATTTCACTTCCAATTCTGAGCTAAATTCACAAAGAAAAATCTCATTGTGCTATTCTGCAGATGAATTGGACATGTCATAAAAAACATACTTAATGTAAAAATGTAATATTATCATTTTACTATTGGACTATTGTGTTAAATCAATATCATGTAGCCTATTCTAACACATACACTCCTCTTTTCACCAGCTACTGATTTTTTCTTTTGATTACAAACCCCATCTGTACAAGCAAATCACAAAAATACATGATTTATTCTTAACTCTATGAAAACCGATTTACTGATAATAAGTTTACCTTACACATGAACAAACCGCATTTCTGTACCTCACGTTGCTCCTTTATTTTATTTTTTGGGAGGCATAATTTAAAGTACCACCCGACATATTTTTGACCAAATAAAAGAGATATTAAGGTTGATGCAGCCATTTACTTGGAGTTGCATGGTACTCCTTGCCTCCTACTTGTAAGTTATATATCACTTTTCTTCCTGTTTAAATTTGGGGTAACTAAAAATTTGAATGTCTGTGACTATGTAAAGAAGCATTGTAGGTCATTTCAAGACACTTTTCTTTTTTTATAAACTGTGTTTCTTTTGTTTGTTGCCTGAGAGCAACATTGCACAGTTGGGACCCTTTTGTTCAGACAATATAATTCTAGAGTGTTGATATGCAGTTGATTACAAAATAATTATTTTTTTTTTACTTTATTATTGACTAACAGCAACAGGAGATGGATGCAAGATGGATAGTTCATAAGTCGGGGTTGTTCCAGATGAAAACATGATGATCCACTATACAGCCATTATTTCATTGTTTTTATTCATTCTCAAAACTAACTTCAGGCCAAAAGGGCGATAAGCTGGTGATCAATGAACACATGGCCCTATTCTGAGGCCGGCAAAGACTGAAGCAATACCTGTCAAAACCAAAAATATGGGGCTGCAGAGTACTTGATATAGCTGGTGCAGATAGTGTTCCTTACAACTTGAAAACCTACACGGGGTGAGTCATGATAGCACTGAATCTAGCAGATGGGAGCTGGTGGAAATGTCCTTTCCTTGGTACAGGGGATATGAGCTCTTAAAAAAAGAACCTGCAGCCCTAACTATTGTCACTGGTGTGAATCTGGTTGCTACAACCCATAGATAATCAGATGGTGCTTCATAGGTATGTCAATAATCAAGTACCAGAAATGTTATATACCTGCTTTTTCACATTAGCAAGCAATTCCTTCCTGATGTTTTACACATAATAGGGAAAAAGACTGATGGCAAAATCCTCAGTGATTCTAATCAGTATACATTTGTACACCAATTTTAGAGCTGTTTCAATGGTTCTGCATTTCTTAATGAAACACAAGTCTAAAATCTCTAAACCTTGGAATCATTACAACCCAAAAAATTACAAAAATGTGAGCCTTTACAGGATAAAATGGAGAAACTAGAAATATAAATAAAATATAAACAATTTGGCAAAATGCTCAGCTTTCATAGTATCTATTAAGTTAGCTCCAATTTTTGTTCTAAAGATGCATTGTAAGAGTTTTGAAGATTAAAATGACAATAATAAAACTGTTTTTTATTCTTTTATTTAATGGCCTGGTCTGCTGGAATATTTTTAGAAAACCCTTCACCACTGATATTTTCTGAGGATTCTCTTTCCTTTATTACAGTCTCCTACATATCACACAGTGGAAAATGTAATCACTAAATGTCCATCAGCTTTCTCAGATTATGCAATCCTTGATACACTGTCATTTCAATGTGAGCGAAGCTCACCATGATCAAATATGATTACAAAGCCATTTCAGAAATGACTGTCAGGCATCTGCATCTTAGCTGGCTTTGTTTGCTTCCTATGCATTTTACCTGACTATGCTTAGTGTAAACTGCTTGTAAAATCGAGTGAGCTTCTGTGTTGTACATAAAACCTCTTTATTTCCTGGTTTTTAACTGTGTCAGTTTGCATCTGCAGAATAGAAGATGAGCACTGAGAGATTTACAAGAGGTTGGACAGACAAGTACAGGTGAGCAAGGCACTGTATAATTTAATATACGTATGCAGAGGTTCGAACAAACTGCTTTGTTATCCTCTTACCTCTTCTCATTGTCATGACTTTCTTAATGTGACCCTGTTTCATGAAGTGGCATCTGTTTTGGGATTTGTCTTTGAATCCGAGAAGCCCTTTTTTAAAAATAATGCTGTAAAAAGGTGCTTTAACAATGAAATTTGACTGATTTAAACAAAGCTGTAAATATATCAACCTTTACATATTTAATTGCAAGTTTTAGACTGTTACTCAATTGCAGAGCTAGACTTGTGGCTTTTGAAATCAGATTTTGTTTCGTAAACTGGGAAATGTTATCTCACCTTTTGTGTGGTTTTGCAATTTTTAAGCCAGTTAATCTTCCGTTTCCTCATCCTTATTTAAGATTTTGTTATGTGGCTCCAAAACTGTTATGTAATTTATTTACTGTTAATTGTGCTACAACATTGCTACATCAAAGAATTTGAGGTTTTATTCTTAAAACTGAAGCCTGCATAAAAGTGTGAAAGACCTTGGTTGTGAAACTGAATTGACCTGCACGTTTCTCTGGGTTTACAGAGCTAACCTTTCCCCTAAATGAAAGGAATCTGGATTGAGACAAAACAAGGCTAATTCGCCGTTGCCCTGGTGACTAATGCACGGGTGTAATTGTGGGGTTTCAGGCATTGTTCTGTGTGTTCAGCTGATGGATCGAGTGCTGATAGTAAACCTCTTAGGGATCTGAAGACTTACCTCAGTCCTGCAACAATACTCTCAATGATGGAGGATCAGCCGGTGGCCCTCCTCCTCCAGCTTCTGAGTCTGCATACGCTCACAGGAACAAACCTTTGCACATTCACATGGCTGTCTCCTGCCTGTGATTAGGCACCAAATCTGGGTTGCCAACATTCCTCAGTCGACCCCACTGCTCTGGCAAACTGAGCAGCGCTCTTGCATGACTGCACAGAACCAGAGGAGAGACTTCACCCATACAGACTCTTTTCATTCTCATCCTCTTTTAGGATTTTCAGCAAAAATTTACTAAAGTGCAAAAGAGATTTGATTTACAACAAATAATTTGGATTACTTCCACTTGCTTGAGCAGAAAGGAAGTATCTCAAATCAAATGGTTGTAACCAGGTCAGCTAAAAGAATCAGGAAAAACAGAGCCAAATAACTTTCTTGTACTGGATTTTTTCTGTATGGAGGACTCAATTTTTTATCTTTCACTTGCGTATTTCCTGATACAAAAGGATTCTCTGAGGCACTAGGAAAGATCTTTTTCATGCTTAAAAGATGGACCTTTTACCAGATAGTTCACGGTTGCGCTCAGACAGCACAAGCAGCTCTACGTCTCAGGGCTCCAGGTCGAAGACGGTCCTCCGCCAGCGCCTGTCCGAGCTGATGACCTGCATAGAAGACATGAGTTCTGATGACGAAGCCGGCGAGGAAGTGTCCCGCACGCTGGACGAAGCCTTTCAGCTTTGTGGACAATTACTACCTACAGATGAATTCAGGTTGACCAATGTATATGTTCACACGTTCATGAAGGCATCAGAAAGAAAACGTATTTTGTGAAATGTTGGGCTTCATAATAGGAAATAGTTTGATCAGCTGCAAATGTTTTAACCCTGGGTAATTCCTGCTCTATGGTATTATTTAAGTATAGGTAAATATAAAAAGGTGGTGAAATTTTAATAGAAAATAAATAATTAATAATAATTGTTACAGGCTGCACATGGTCACCTGGAATGTGGCTACAGCAGAACCTCCTGAGGACGTCGTCTCATTGCTACAACTAAATGATCAACCCTCTGTTGACCTTTATGTGATTGGGTATGAAAAATGGTAGCAGACAGATATTTATGATTAGCAGTATGATCAATGATTGAATCATTTTGTGTGCTTTCCATTTTTACTGGTGTTACTTAGCTTGCAGGAAGTAAATGCCACACCTGTGAGATTTATCTCAGACTTGATGGCAGAAGATTCCTGGAGCCATCTTTTCATGGACACACTGGGACCCAAAGGCTTTGTAAAGGTGAGAAAAGAGGACATAGCAGTGCAGCAATAGATGCATGTAAATAAATATTCAATAGTTGTCTTTTTGTGCTTCATCCATTTATGTATGAGAGTTTGACACCTGAAGTGAAAAAATATGGCAACTTTTTAAGCTTTTATTGGAAAATGGCAAAAAAAAAATATTTGCAGCTCAAAGAAAGTTGAAAGAGGTGAAAAAGACAAAGTAAAGCTAAAACCAGACCAGCTAAAGAATTGAGTTTAAGGCAAATTGTGGTTGAATTTTGAAGACCATAGATCATTTTCCTTTCCCTGAAAGAGTCCATTGTAGGTCCATCACATAAAGTCCCTAGAGGATATGTTGAAATTTGAGACTGGAAGCAAATGAAACTCATAACAGATAAAGTTAGGAGTTTTTCCAAGATAATATTTTTCCAAGATAATATGCACTCACAGAAGCTGCAAACAAAAATCAAATATGTTGTCACAGGAATACACCAAACACTAAATGACAAATATTTGTTTTTCTATGTGTTCAGGTCACATCGGTGAGGATGCAGGGTTTGCTGCTGCTGGTTTTTGCCAAAATGATGCATCTCCCCTTCATCAGAAACATCCAGAGCACCTACACTCGCACTGGCATCTTTGGCTACTGGGTAGGAAAATTCTTAGTGGCCTTTGCTTTACCCTAAACATTGTAGAGAGATCAACTCTAATAGGTGTTGGTATTCCAGTGACATCAAAGGTTTTAATTAAAGGCCTTTTGTGTTTGTGAGGTGGAAAGTGGGGAATATAAGAGAACACTGACATTTAATAAACACCAGGATGTGTTCCAACAAATGATTAAAGAAAAAAATCATGCTACGTCCTATCATGCTTGAAAATAGTTTCTTTCTTTCCTCTTTTTTCCTATTTCAGGGAAATAAAGGTGCCGTCTCTGTACGCTTTTCCTTCTACGGCCATATGTTGTGCTTCCTCAACTGCCACCTTGCAGCTCACATGCACAATGCCCTGCAACGCGTTGACGAGTTTGAGTACATCCTGGAAACACAAGACTTTGACATCTTTGACACTCCTCATGTCCTGGACCACAAGTCAGTGTACCCGCATATAATTAGGCTACCATCCAACCCAATGCTGAAATAGAGGTGTCTGTGGTTCTTAACAGGGTGGTGTTCTGGTTTGGTGATCTGAACTTCCGTATCGAGGACCATGGCTTGCATTTTGTCCGCTCATCCATCAATGGAGGACGCCTCAATTTGCTGTGGAGCAAGGACCAGGTATGGGATTAGAATAGTACACCCGGCTATTTGTGGATGAAGATATTCTGGTTGACATCTTTTTGTTGCAGCTCATCATGATGAAGAAAAAGGAACCCTTTCTGCAGGAGTTTGAGGAAGGGCCACTGAATTTTAAACCCACCTACAAGTTTGACCGTAAAGCTGACTCCTACGATACCAGGTACCATGTGTCTATACTGGTGCTCATATATCACACAGATTAACACCTTTTACAGCATTCTGACTGAATTTAAATTTTGCAGCTCTGCAAAGACATGGTTGGGTTTTAAGTAAGAAACTCTTCATTCCTGTGTCGCATGCTCCACATTCCCCTTTTTGTCGGTCACTCTACCTTTAGTTAATGCAGAAATCAGCTTCAAGTGTGCACAGCATTTGTCACGTCAAAGGCAGTGTTATTTTCCTCTGACCCCACCATGATGTGTCTGCCTTAGAACGAGAACTGTGGCACTGCCTTTAACCATGTACAGACCAAGGCCTCTGCAGCGCTGCAGTACCACCCTCCTCCTCCTCCTCACCTCCCTCTTCTGGGGAATGGTCTGTTTCTGGTTGGGGTCTTGGTATAGAGAATTTAACCCACCAAGGTTGGTGTCTCCATAAATTTGTGCTGTAAAATTAGAGAAACAATGAGGCTATTAATAAATAAAATGTTTAAAAGTTACATACAGTCCTACTTGAAAATAAATAATTGTCCCTACAAGACAAAGGGAGACATACAACCAGAAGACATATGGAGACACAAGTTTAACGGACAAAATTCAGGTGTGTTTGAATGTCAGATGTGGTGTGCCTGCTGCCTGCTGTTTGTACCTGAATAATGCATGTTTTGCTTTCTAGAAGACATTTATTTGACTCCAATTCTACTTTAGATGGTATTATCAGCTACACACTAGAATACAGTTACCTTTGCACCGCATGTTTGTGTTTTTAACAGCTCTTGTTTCCAGTGTTTTCATAAATGTTCACATGAATTAGTATAAATGAAAATGTGTCCTCAGGTAAGCATCAGATAAAATTTTAACCAAAATTTGACTTCACACGCTATCATTCACTATTGTTTGATTTTATTTAGCGGCAAGAAGAGAAAGCCAGCCTGGACGGATCGGATCCTCTGGCGGATCAAACCTAAAAGCGAAGAGGATGACGATGATGATGAGAAATCATCAACTTCCGCTGATGATGGGCAGGACGAGTATCCAATCATGGTCACCCAGAACATATACACCAGTGTCATGAGCTACGGAGTCAGTGACCACAAGCCAGTCATTGGAAATTTTACTCTGGAGGCAAGTATAAAAGTGTCACATGACAGTAGGCCCTAGGGGTTGTATTTTATTGCACCACATCTTTCCTTTTGTAATCCCTACAGCTGAGAAAATACTTCGAGACACAACTGGTGGACCTGACACCTGTAGGCGAGTGGAGCGCAGACCAAAATGCACTTCTGACTTATACCATCCTGGAAGACTTCATGTCTTCCACATGGGACTGGATTGGCCTCTACAAGGTGTGTGAAGCAGGAAAAAATCCATCAGTACAACAATACAAACCATACAGATTTGAACTGACTGTCTTGTTGACCTGCAGGTCGGATTCAAGAGTGCGTCTGACTATGAAACCTTTGTATGGGTCAGAGAGAACGAGCTTCCAGAAGTTAATGAGGTCATTGAGGTAAAGTGGAATTGAAGAAAGTTTTGTCAAGCCCTATATTAATACCTTCTTCATAAGCATGCACTCCTGTTTTGGTTGCAGAAATCTGTGGTTAAAGATGGCCTCCCTCTGCTAAGCGGAGAATATGTTCTGGGTTACTACAGTACAAACCTGAACAGCATCGTTGGCCTAAGTGATAGCTTCCAGGTGAGGTACCACACTATGCTACTGATGGATATACCCAATTATTTTATTTTCCCTTTTTAATCATACGATTTTCAATGTAAATGTTATTTAACAAACTGTAATTATTCCAAGAAAAAATGGGTTTTTACCACATAGAAATTTACTATGTTAAATACATTACTAGTGAGGTAATTATCTATTATTTTACTGGTATACTGGATGCTTTGACATATGCCACATACGCTAAGTAGTTGCTGCATTCCTATAAAATATTTATCAAGTCTTTCAGCTAATTAGAGAACCTGGTAGCTGGACAGATTGTTTTTTTTGTGTTGTAACAGAGAATGTCAACAGACCACACATCTCTGTGTCAATATAAACCTCGTATCAAACTTGAGGAGAGGGGGCCAAATCCAGGCCACCACTGCTATTTCTGTGGTCCCCTAGAGTCTGATGCACATTGACATTGTCTATGTTAGACAGCTTTTATATTTTTTAACCTTTTAAAATCTGTCCAGATATTTGTACCAAATATAATAATCTTATGGCAATGGATTAACTTCCCTTTTTATTCTAAATGTTTGTATGAATTTGTAGATCCTGGAATCCAAACGAGCTGCCATGGAAGGTCTTGTATCTAAAGACATTAATGGGGTCGACAAATAAAAGAAACATTGCTGCAGCACCCTGATGTAAACTTCTGCACCATGATTGTGATTCAGACTTTAAACTGTATGAATACGTGTATATCACTTATTACTGGAGATGGTTGGGAACATCAATCTTGTATTTGCTGTTTTCCTTAAGATTCATTCTTCTAAAATTGGACCTTTGGTTGAGAATAAATTACTAATAAAATTAAATCACTTTAATGATTGACTGGTCTAATGATATGCTTCAACTTTACATTGCAAATGTGAATAGACATAACATTAAGCTTATGTTAATCTACCTTAAGAAGTTGACAATGTACTTCAGAAATACTAAAATTCACCCAAAGTAGCCAAAGAGTATTGTATATACATTCTGATTAAAACATCATTACTCAAGATTTCAAAGAAAATTTGTCCTTTGTGAACCACAGACAATCATTATGATAAACTCCAGACTGTTGAAGGGAGAGTGGACACAATGGTAAGATCCCAAGAACTGCTGGAGAGATTCAGTTTCCGTATGTTATCTAAGAGGGCCAGAAACTATCTGTCCAGAAAAAAACTTACATTTGGAGGACATTAAAAACAACTGTCAACATGTACCGGTCTGGCCATTCAAAAGCAAGTTTATCCCCAAAAGCAGATTGCAATACACTGAAAGAAGTTTCTACCTAAAATTTTATTTCAAGATCTACACAGCTTGTTTATGCTACTGGGGATGTGAAAGTGCATGTTGTGCAGTCAAAAAGATGCTGCAAAACCTTAACGTCCATCAGATATGTGTGAGGAGAAAACCTCTATTTTCTAAAGAGGGGGAAAACAAAGGACGACTCAAGTTTGAGAAGACATGGGTAAGACCAGAATGTCAAGAACAATGTTCTCTCTACCATTGAATCTAAAAGTGAAATATTTAGACACCAGAATACCAGTCTTGTTTGGATTAAACCAGATATATAATTCCAGAAAAAGAATTTACTCTTAACTATTAAGCATGGTGGTGCAAATGACATACACTCGATGTTTGCTGGATCAGAACTTGAACAGCTCATCACCACATAATCCACCATGAATTCTGAATATTTTTCCAGTGGTCGTTAAACAATAATTGAGACTATCTGTACAACATTACAGCAAATGCAGAATTGGACCCCACAACATGACAATGTTGTGTTGTAGCAAACTTCACTATGCACTCAATGAAAACTAAGAATTGGGAAATGGTCAAGTCAAAGCCCAGAACTTCATATTACACAGATGGTGTTAACTTTGAACAGGTTTTATATAAAAGAAACCCTACAAAGAAAGTGAGGACTAAGAAAAACTTTATTCAGAATGATGCTAGAGATGAGAAATCTACAAGAAATCTTCCACTGAAGCAATTTCAGCCAAGGAGTGGTTAAGCTAGAGAGTTGGGTGTCCTAATTTACCTCAGTTAGAAAACAGTAGTATTTATTTAATAAGTATAACAGGGTTACAGTTTAAATTAATTTTCAGGTGCAAATTATTTTTGTTTCACTCATTATGTGTTCAGTAAATAACAGAACACATAATGAGGTATCTTCCAATGATATTCTTTTAAAAACCTTGACCTTCTGGACCTAAAATTCAGATTTTGTTCCTCAACAGATTAAACTAATCTAAACACCTTGCAAACCACCACAATTAAAATTCAGACACAGACTTCCCAAAAACAGTGCTTCTTTCCTCGGGTCATGTGATATTATTCTGTCAATGCTAGAATATATCTGAAACTTTTCAGATTATTGATGAGGAAATTTTTATCACCTGCAGTATATTCAGAATAAGCCACACGTAAAACTCCGGCCATTCTAAAAATAATTTGTGTTTAAATGGAGGAAATAACAGACATTTCTTGGGAATTAAAAACTTTAATTGTTATTCCGTAATAGCGAATTGTAGAAATAACATAAAGATTACTGATGGGTGTGTGTGAGTAACACTAACGACTTGGTGACTTTCCCATAATCCATTGCGGCCCTGTAACTTCACTTGACGTTCTGTTTCCTAGCAGCATATCTTTTCAGTGGTAGGCTCTCTGGCTGTAAACACGTGGAGACTTTATATCAACCGCTAAGCTAAAGGTAAGTGTTTAGTTTATATATAAAGCATTCAGTATTTATATAAAACCAGTGACAGTTTTTGAATTAACTTTAGATTTACTCCTGTTCAGTGCAATAAATGCTTCAAGATGCTAAAAGGTTAGGCTAATGAAAGTGCTAGCTGAGTTAGCTTCAATGGAGAGTGTGGACACCACCAGTTAGCTAAAAATAAAACTGACAGATTGTCTTTTGTTTATTTGTTACATTTACCCCCAATTTGGATTGTCGTTTAGTTATAGCTATATTTTCAAAATAAAAATAAGTAAAGTAAAGGTTTTGTGTTCTGTTGCAAGAGCGAATTTTGACAAACAGTACCTGGGAGAAAATTAAATTATCATTTTAGCTGTATGAATACGCGTATATCACTTATTATCAATAAACATGAGTGCCTAAAACTGGTATTTACTTTCATGACAGGGGAAATTAGACTCGTGTCGCATTAAGTTGAGTTGATTCTGAAACATTTCTTTTTCACAACCACACGACATGATCTTAATGCATTTGTATTCAGCTTAACTTGTTGGAGGCTGTACTCTTGGCAATAACAAGTTTCAAACTTTTCCAGGTTTAAAAATACAAATGAGTTTTAATATTTTGGCTTTATTTAATGTAACTTAAAAGTTCCTTATTTTAAAAGTTAATTAGCTTCTTGAAACATTCACTGTCACAATATAAATTGAGATGCTTTGGAGAGTGCAACATTCAGAGATCACACAAACATACTGCAAAATCAGATCTAACAAATTCCATCTTGATAGAGCTCTAACCGAACCAGACTCAAGATGACAAGTGAGGATGTGGAACGGCTGCTGATCCAGTTCCAGGATGAGAATGGGGAAGTTCTGGGCTCACCTTTCGATGTGCCTCTTGACATCACCCCCGACAAACTGCAGCTCGTCTGCAATGCATTGCTGCAAAAGGTAGCATTGACTAACTTAGCATAAATATGCTTTTTAATATCTATCAAATAAAAGTATTTCAGACAAGGTAACATTTGTAAAACGTAGGTCTTCTGTTTAATATGTTTTAAATGCTTATTTTATAAGTCGTATGTTAGAGCAAAGTCTTCTAGCATTGTGTTATACGGATTGAATGTTCATCACATAGATTTGTAAAATTATTTTTTTTAAGTTGCAGTCCCATTATAATGTGTAATCATTCTGCTCCATTTTGTCATGTTTCACTCTGTAATTTCAGAGCATTTTATTGGGGTGATAAGTGATCAGCAAGCATCTCTGCCTCCATTTAAAGTCTTTTGCTGCCTCTAACTGTTTTTTCTCCAGTATTGTAGCTGAATAAATTAATGCCACCTGTTAAGTATGTTATTTAAAAAACAGGAAACTAAGCAACAGAACTGAAAAATTATGTATTAATATGTAGATTAATACATTAAAATGTATTAATCTACATTTTGCGACTCTCTACCTGCAGGAGGAGCCCGTTCCTCTGGCATTCTTCGTGCGCGGCGAGGCAGAGGTGGTGTCCAGCCTGGGTTCCTGCATCCAGGCTCTCAGGGTGGAGACGGAGCAGGTTCTGCCGGTGGTGTACCAACCTCAGGCTGTGTTCAGAGTCCGGGCCGTGACCCGCTGCACCAGCACGCTCCAGGGACACACAGAGGCAGTCATCTCCACTGCCTTTAGTCCTACTGGCAAGTGAGTTACTCTCAGACACGATAACCAGCTGCATGCTTTTTCAGAGTATTTGTCCAAAATATATAATATGAAAACCCACAAGAGGCTGATTTATAAGTTATGTTGTTGTTTGTTTGAGGTATTTGGCCAGTGGATCAGGAGACACCACGGTGCGCTTTTGGGATCTAACGACTGAGACTCCCCATCACACTGCCAGAGGTATGTAGTCACTTCAAAAATACAAAATATATATTGACATCTGGACGCCTCTGAGCTCCCCTGTGCTTTATTGAAGGACACAACCACTGGGTCCTGAGCATCGCCTGGTCACCTGATGGAAAGAAGTTAGCTTCAGGGTGTAAGAACAGTCAGGTATGTTCCAACCTTCTTTTTTTATTTTCTAAACATGAATTCCACAAATTTTTAAAATGTATTTTCACAATGCTGCATCTTTAGATCTGTCTTTGGGATCCGGTGACAGGAACACAGATAGGAAAGACTTTGATGGGACACACCAAGTGGATCACTTGGCTCTGCTGGGAACCTCTCCATCTGTAAGCCTTCAGTTCCTCTATTTTATTGGCAATCTTTGGGAAATTTTAACTGTTTGTAGAAACCTAAACATTTTACGACTGTTTGTTCCGTCTCCCATCTGTGTCAGTAACCCAGAGTGCCGCTACTTAGCCAGCAGCTCTAAGGATGGCTCTGTTCGGATCTGGGACACTGTTCTGGGACGCTATGACAAGATCTTGACAGGACACACTCAGTCAGTCACCTGTGTGAAATGGGGAGGAGACGGACTGCTTTACACCTCCTCCCAGGACCGCACAGTCAAAGTGTGGCGGCCCAAAGATGTAAGGCAGAGGATCTGTTTAATCTTTAACTAAAGTAGCACTTAGATTCCAGACATGTTCATGTTTGTTTGTTGATTTCAGGGCGTGCTGTGCAGAACGCTGCAGGGTCACGCCCACTGGGTGAACACTCTGGCTCTCAGCACAGATTATGTATTACGCACTGGAGCTTTTGAACCTGCTACCGCCACCATCAACCCCCAGGATCTCACTGGATCTTGTAAGGCCTGCTGTTCCTTTGTGATGCTGGATTTTGAGTTTTGTTCCTGTCTAATTAGCATCATTTCCCTCTAGTGGATGAGATAAAGGAGACCGCCTTGCAGAGATACAATAAAGTTAGGGTGAGTACCTTTTATTGACTTGAGAGGAAAGTTTCTCGATTGATTATCTCAACTTGTTGTCTTCTTCCGTTGCAGGGCTCCGCTCCGGAGCGGTTGGTGTCTGGTTCTGATGATTTCACCTTATTCCTGTGGAATCCTGCTGAAGACAAAAAGCCTTTAGCCAGGATGACCGGCCACAGCGCTCTGGTCAACGAAGTGCTCTTCTCCCCCGACACCAGGCTGCTCGCTTCTGCTTCATTCGATAAGTCCATTAAAATCTGGGACGGACGGACTGGAAAGTAAGAAAACCTCTGACTCAGCTTATATTTTATATTTGTTTATAAAAACAAATATCTCTGCCACATACTTAAAAAGAAAAAAAGATTTTACACACAGGATCGGATCAGAAAATAATAAGACATATTTAACATGCATAAATATGTCACTGATGGGTGTTTTACGCCTTTTAATCCCACAGGTATAGTGTCCTGCAAAGTTAAAACGTTTGTCAGCCAATCGTATTGCTTGAAAACACCCACAACTTCCTGTTAGGAAATAAACATGGCGCCATAAGGTTAATTTTTGTAGATAGATATATAAATTTAACTACTCTTAAATAGCATATTAGAAGTTAATAAAGCACAAGACAATGTCGATTGGAAATTATGTCAAAGCAGACATATTGACACATTATTTGTTGTAGGCTGTGATGCGTTTGACCCTAAAACTGTTTTTCCATTCACTCAAAACACAAATACAAAATTTTCTCAAATCTCCACATTGGTCAATTTTCATAAATTGTTTTTTTGTGATACGAAATAGAGTTTTTGTGTGGATGAAAGGCTAAAATACATAAAAAATTTTCCCTTTTCCTAGACATCTGGCTATGTGTGTTCTCACATTTTCTTGTCTCTGAGATTTTTTAGCAAATCTACAAAATTTAAACTCAGATTTACACACAGAGCTCTTTACAGTCAACTTAAGACCTAACATAATAATAATAATACTTGTGGAGACTTTTTCCTTCCTCTGAATTTTTCATTAAAGTGCGTCTCAGTTTTCGATTATACTTTGAGGTAATTTAAATGTATCTGGATGTGCAATACCAAATAGATCCATGAGATGGTGCCGTTATGCTAAATACGTGCCATCCCCATCTTTTGGTTCTCTAGATACCTGATGTCTCTGCGGGGACATGTGGGGTCTGTGTATCAGGTGGCGTGGTCAGCAGACAGCCGGCTACTGGTCAGCGGCAGCAGTGATAGCACGCTGAAAGTTTGGGACATAAAGACTGGAAAGCTTAATATGGACCTTCCAGGACACGCTGATGAGGCAAGACAAGAGATATGTTCAAATCATTAATGAATGTTTGCATTTTATTGCTATTAGTTGGTCATTTTCCTTCTGTCTGTAGGTTTATGCTGTTGACTGGAGTCCTGATGGACAGAGAGTGGCAAGTGGTGGGAAAGACAAATGTCTTCGAATGTGAGTCGCCCTACTTGTACAGTTTTCACAATTGTTGGACGTATCCAAATACTAAACCTTCGTCTTGTTTTTTTTTCAGATGGAGAAGATAACCAATGATGTATCCTCTCATATGGGTTTCTATAAAGCTTAAGACAGCTGAAGCAAAGGGTGTCCAGAGCAGATCCAGTCCTCTGTTTGATTGTACGGCGCCTGCCACAGGAGTAATTGTGTCGAGGAACTTGGATCCTGTCAATGCAAATGCTGAGTCTTGTTTTCAAGTCCAAATGTTAATCATTTGCAATGCAAGACTGCAAACAAAGCTCGCCCAAATGGAAATTTGAAACGTGAAACAGCCATTCCTTCAGATTACTACATATACAAGTATTTCAAAACATTTACCTTATGTAATATAACAACCCTCATCTAGACAAATCTGGTACCAGTTTGCAGATTACTGAAAGCTCATTAGCCACCATCATAGATGTAAAGACACATAAAAGAATCATACTTTTTAGTAAATTATCAGAAAGCTATACAGCTCCTGTTATCTCAGTTCTTGAGATATTTTGGTGATATTTTCATGAACAGTTGGTCTGATGAGACAGCATGTGGGACCGTTAACGCCTTCCTGTGTGATGTTAAGTCCTCTGTTGCTTGCTCTGCACCTTCTGTATTTAATCTCTTCTGCCATCAGCGCGACATTAAACACATCTCTTAGTTGTAGTGGCAGAAAACCCTGAACATTTTTTTTCATCCCATATTGGGAAACCTCTTTTCTTGTCCATAGCATGAATTTATTTCTGGATGATTTACTCTTAATGCGTTCTAACTTAAGATCCCTCCCAACATACTGTTGACTTAACAGTAAATTAAGTGGCTGATAGTTGAACAAGAAACAAAGTTTCCCTCTGAATGGTTGAGAAATGTTGATTACAACCAGTATGTATGTATACATGTATTATTCAATCTCATTGTATTATCGTTCATGATAATAATAAAGATTTGACTTGTGATCTTCAATAGCTGTCCTTTTGTAGTTAATACTATACAAATTGGATAACAAATATTACCATATTAGTTTTAAGCTTGCATTTTGAGTGTAAGAGTTGTTTTTGTGTAGATGCAAATTCAAAATTCTTATCTTCATATTTGTTCATCCAAAAATGTAATTTTATTCAAATCTATCAGAGACGTTTTGTCTTGGAGGCACATTTTTTTGAAAAAACTTAAATTCTAATTTCACTGAAAAGCTTTTACAAATTATTGATCCACAACATGCAACTAGAAACTATTTTTTTAAAAATATGTGTATATCTGTATGTATTTTAGAAATGGTGCGCCTGAGGTTTTGTTTTTTAATACTAAATAGTGAATTTAATGTGTTTAACAAGGCAGGAACTTCTCCCTTAGCTCCTTTTATAGTAAAGTTTAATTAGACATCAACTTAAATCACTAAATGTTTATTTAAAGCCAGTGTTTTTCCAACCTATGAGCAGTTCTCCCTCCCACTGAGGACTCTTGTTGATCACTACAGCTATATTCCAGGAAGACAGAAAATCTAAAGTACACAAGTATCAATTTGTTTTCATCTACCACATAAATCCCACTAAGGTACAGTGATGTTTGTGTTAAGTTCAAGAGTAAAAGTTTCGATACTTTTGATTTGCTAGATTGATCATTTCAGTTTGCACAGTAAAATCTACTTCTGAAATGTTATATTTAGCCTTATCACAGCCACACAGATTTGGTCTACACAAGTTTATTATCATCAAGAACATCACACTTGAATCATTGAAATTTTCCAACAGCATTTATGTCATGTGCGTCATGTATTTTGGTATCTCCCATACAATAAAAAAAGCTTTGAATCTGCCCTACAGTGAGCAGTGTATGTGTTTACACAGAAATGAAAGAGAATGAGCGCATTAAAATTGGCCATTTTTGAAAAACCAAAACGGCAAACCATGAACAAAACTGCAGTAAATGCCTTCTGAAAATAGAACAAATGACTAGTGATAAAACAACCTTCTTTGTATCCCTGTGTAAAGTGTGAAACCTTGTAATTATTGGAACATACAATATTATTTAAAAGTATTTTTTTCTTGTGAAAAAATTCCACATTTCCAGATACTGTAATTTAACATACCATAAATTTCAGTCAAATATTTCTACATGGGAAAGGTTTTAAATATGTAATCAGGAAAGAAGGAACAAAGGAAGAGGATCAAAGTGGAGAAATAAATGACAACAAGAAAGGGACATAAGTGTGGAAAGGTGTGAACAAGAAATAAAGTAGGAAGGAAACAGTGAAGGAAGGACACAAGCAAGGAAAGAACAAGCTGGAGGACGAAAAGAGGATTAAAAAGGCAGAAAGGATTTTGTTCAAGACTTTAAGATCACCCAAAAAAACTGTTGCTTTGAGACTTGTCACTTATGTCAAAAGTCTTTCAACAGATTAGTTCCTAGTTATTGTCACCTAACAACTAGGTGGCAACAAACCTCTTCCTTTTCTAAGATCCCAGTCATACTGAGTTAGCTATAATGTTAGTATAGCAAAAGTCTGACAGATCAAACCAGGATTTATAAAAATAACCTTAATGTGGTAAATCTGATTAGAAGAAAAATGATATAAAAAACAGAATACAAAAACAGAAGGTTCTACAATGTTCATGAACCAAGACAGATGTACCAACATAAGCTCATATTTTCAGTTACAAACTCACTCACTTTGGAAACTTGTCTGTGTCGCCTCAGCAGGTCTGCGACTCGTTGTTGGAGTCTAAAAATGTTCATGCAAAGATGAACTGTGGTCATCACTGGGCATTAAGGTTCACCATGAACTGTCATCTGCATGACGGCACCACAAGCAAAGCCAAGAGCTGCACAGACTGGTTACGGTGGTTCAAGGAGCTTGCTCAAATCCATTGATAGCACAGTATATGGTAAGTACTCAGTGAATCAAGACACTTTTTTGGTTTCAGAACAAAGTGTTCGCTTCATGTCGTTCGTAATACTCCTTTTATCGTCTTTCCAGCTTTTTATTATTTCATCCATACCTACTTCTAATTCACTTGATGAAAAAACACTCTAGTCTTCATTGCTGGGTGTAGAGTGAGCCAATGTAACCGAATATGTTGCTTAACAGTGTGGACACCGGTCAAGATGACGCGTCATCTGCTCAGGAGAATCCAGACGGCTAAACTGAACTGGAACAGAGGTGTTGTGTTGTGCGTAGCAAGAGGCACTGATCCATGCTTCCTCCCAGATCCCTTTTCACATTCATGCCGGTTTACTGCGTTTTCCACACGCCGTTGAGTAGTTTGACCACCTCTTCGTAAATGACAAAGACTATGGCCACGTCAAGGCACACGCGGCCAAGTCTGGGAACTGTGCCTTTGTAGAACCTGCAGGATGTACAAGATTACGATTGGTTGCTAAAGGGGGAGGAAATCTAAAGTAGTGGCTATGGTACTCACGCCTGTGGTCCTTCGTGTTTCAAGATTTGGAAGGCACAATCCAATGTGTTTTTGTAGCGATAGGCCTCCAAACCCTAACATATATAAAAATGTGTTAAGATTTTCTAACAAGCAACAAACTTACAGTGACAACATTCTTTTTGGTGCTCATTCTGGGTTTGATAAATGAGGATATGAGCGTATACTATGCTTAGTTTCTAAGCTGCGTCTCAGAAGATGTACAAAAGTTGATATCAGCTGTACCAGAGAATTAGTAGCAAAAACAAATCCAAAAGCTTAGCAATATTAATTTAATAATAATTTGCACAAAACATTAAATACATAAAAGGTGAAGACCAGCATGTAAAGAGATTTAAATATTTAGAAAAATATTACAAAATGCAGTATCCAAATATAAATCCTTTTGTTCTTGGGTTTTGAAAAAATAGATTATTATGCACATTCTATCTTTTAAGATCATTTTGTTTCCAAGACAAGTCAATATAAAGCATATAAACAAGTGAACACTAAGACTTGAAAGACAAAACAGAAGATGCTCTGCATGTTAGGGTGATAGGATAACAAGCTATTTCTACCAAAGAACATCGAATAATTCAGACCCCGCCCACTGTGAGGCGCTACTTTTTGGGTACTAGATAGGAAATGACACGTCTTCTTTAAATCAAATGCTTGGCCAGTGAGCAAGCAAATCTAAATTAGATTATAGATATGTAAAGATAAATTAGGGTTGTGTTTGTTTCCTACCTGCATCCTGGTCTTGACGACGTCTAGAGGCGTATTTCCAAAAACGCTGGCTGCTCCGGCTGTGGCTCCAAACATCGCAGTGACAATTGGATGCATTTCTCGTCGAGGCTCATCACCTTAGGGACCAAAGCCAAAAAACTGATGAAAGTGACAATAACTTATTGATCTCTAATTTCTATCATCTGTTCAGGGAAAATCATCTCACCGTTATACCAGTTCCGCAAAGCGTTCATAACATAGAATCTGATGGCCTGATTAGTTCCTTGTTTAAGCACAGTTGGTGTTAAGCCTTGATATGTTCCTCTCAATCCTACACAGGAAAATGTACATTACTACTACAGATGCAGTTTGGCTAATACACAAAATAAGCAGCTGCTCTAGTTTTGCTCACTCACCCTGCTCCCTGATGATCTCACTGACTCCGTGGAAGAAGCCTCTGTAGCGAGGACTGAGGGAACACTGGTCATGTATCAGCTTCACCTTTGTCAAATAAAGACCATTTTATCCAGATGTTTCATTTCTGTGACACATCATAAGACTTCCTGAAGAAAGTGAACGTTTCAACCAACCTTCAGCGTCTCCATGGGGCAAACGACCAGCACGGCCTCTGATATCCCGGCTCCCAAACCACACAGGAGGCTCCGTTTGTTGTCGAGCCGGCCCGTGTGATCTCGCATCGGATTACTAAGCATTTCAAACGTGCCAAACCTGGGAGAATGGAGACATTTCAGTATTATAACACAGGAACAGAAAGAAATTAGTACAGGAATGTTCCTTCTTCGCAGATTTTCTAGAAAGGCAAAAACCAAAATATTTTGGCACCCGTCACAAATTCAGTCACTTTCTTTTAAAGTCAGTCAACAGAATAATATCCAAGATCACATAGCTTGAGAGAAGCAGAATAGCACTTTATTGAGGACAATGATTCATAAGGAACTTTTAGCTTCAAAAGAAAAAAAAAGCAGGAAAACTTAAAATAAAACATTTAAAAACTGAAGAATGGTTAATCGAGACCATTTCAAAAGACAATAAACCTTTAAATACATGCTGATTCATTACTTTTACCTAATTCTGTACTCAATAACAAATCAATGTAAGATTATACAAAAACTTTTTTTTAAATAAAAAAAGTTTTAGAAAAATATTACAAAATGCAGAGAAGAATTGAGATACTTGCTGCTAGCCAGTGACTTTATTTTCTGATGGCAATTCATGTTTTATAAAAAATTATCTAATGTGGAAATTTCAAAAAGCTGATATTTGTCAGGGAATCAGTCAGACGTTTCAAGGGAGGACGGCACCAGTTCAATCCAGTCAGAGATTTAAATCAGGCAACAAGGCAGAGCATGACCTTGCATAACCTTGTTCATGCAGGTCATGCTCTACTTTTTTATGTGATTGATTTGATATCATTGGAATTTTGTTAAGGTAAGGGATGTATGCTTAGCTACATGTGGGAATTTTCTGACAAATAAAACTACTACTGCCAAGGACCCAGCAGCACATTTTTCTTTTGTTACATTTCGTTGTTAAATGAAAAGTAAAAGAACAAAACAAAAAAGAAAGCTTGTATGTGTGGTACACATCCAGTAAAGAAACCTGACCTGGTTTCTATGTCACCGGATCTGTTTCTCCTTGTTTAACATTTTCCATCCTGATAACCTCTAATGTGTGAAAAAACTAAAATCTGAATTATTTTAGTAGCTTCTTTTGCTTTTAAAAAAAGGCAGCATTATGTAAAAGTTTCTATGTACAGTATGCTTGTCTTCACCTGACTGCTGATTTGGGTATTGACCCATAAAGCAGGGAGCTGAGACCTCGGTACAGCCCTCTGAGTCCGTGATCCTGCACAGTCAGCCTCACACAGTCACCTGTCCAAACCCAGAGCAGGACGGAGTGAGAAAGCATCACAATGCCAGCACAGAAACTCATCCCAGCCCAGCCCACTGACTCATCCCATCATGTCCCAGTGACCTACCGATCCCTCTGTATCGTGGAGGGTTGGCTCGCTCATCCAGCTGCAGCTGGGTCTTCACATATTCTGTGGGGAAGGTGATGCAGATCTCTATTGCTCCTGCTATGCCACCTGAGAGAGAGATGCAGAACTGCTCCTGAATGTTCTGTTGCTAAAGTAACTTGTGGATATAAAGGAGAGGTGGATTTGTAATGTAAACATTTATTGTAAGGATATTTTACATTTGTATGAGGGGCATAATGAAAACAGGGATGAAGCTACATGATGCAACTGCTGTAGCATCCTGCTTGGTGTGGGGCTTTTTGACCCAGTTCTGCTCGGATAGCTTTAAGGGCGACAGACTGGGATTACACTGTTCTCTCTGTAACACACAAAGAGCAACTACTACTTTTAAATCTCCAGTCTGAATTAAAAGAGCCAGAAAAAATCCACCTGCAAGTATAGCTTTTCCGGGATGAGTGATTTTCCTCCCTCCGATCGCAGCCGCCGCCAGGTTCCGCCCTCGCACAACCTCCGGTGCTCTTTCAGCGACACCGACCCGGTGGCGGTGGCGGCGGAGGCAGCCAGCAGCGGGGACGGGAGCCGCTGATGGAGAGCCGAGCTCAGGCCTCGTCTTCGGGCAGCGCAGCTCTCACAGGGCCCCTCGCAGACAGAGTAGGGCTTCGGCAGCGAGGACATTTCGACGGTCGGGGATGACTCCACAAAACGCCGGTACCGGGGGGGGCGGTAGTCCGGCGGACCGGCGGAGACAATGTGGAGGATGTAACAACAACACGGGAAGGCGGGGCACCGGAGTGGCGACCGCGGTCAGGTGATGGCGACGGGCGGCGATCTGCTCCCCGTGCCTCATTATATTTACAGTCACGTGACTTTGTGAGGCCTTTAACAGCCAATGGCGTGAAGGATGCTGTTCGGTTAAAGTCATGCACTGTGCAATGCTGATGTTTTTCTTATGCCAGGCTTGTGGGAAATAGAAATGTTGACATTATTTTTTGAATTGGTGAAAGAGGACAAACTGACATGTTAGCAACCGAGGTTTATTTTTAATTGAATACAAATCCACAACACTAAAAGCTTCCTTGCACTTCACAGGCATGCTCATCTGTTTCATAAAATTCCTTAAAATATTATTTGTGGTTATAACATGATAAACTGTGGAAAAGAAGGAGGGCTATGGATACTTTTGCAATACTTTCCCAAGACATAATTGACAGAATAAATACATTTTGGCAGCGGTTTACAACATTAAAACTAGTAGCCAGGACTTGGAAGTAATTCTGTGCTGTTTCCACCTCCATTCCCTGGCAGAAATCGTTTCAGCAGAACTGACTTTTCAGTTGTCTGTTGTGATCATGGTTAAGTTGCTCAACAAGTGTCAGAGGTTTGTGTGTGTGTGTGTTGGGGTAGGGGGGTAAGGGGGGGGTTGTTTGTGACCTTATACTCAGCAAATGAGGAAGCATTGACATGTTTTTGTTGAAATATGTCATTATCATTTCAAATGGTGGGTAATTATTCAAAACAGAATACTAAAAAGGTATTCAGTCATGAAGGAATTAGCAAAGCAATCATTGGAGAGTGTGTAACGATTATAAGGTGTCATATTTAAGAGCTTAAAACTAATACAGCCTTTATAGACAGTATTCATAATAGACCAAAATCAAATGAAGAGGATTAAAAACACAAAGAAGGCTCACTCTCTTTCTAGTCTCGCGTGAATCCTCCGAACAAGAGTTTATTTCTATTGGCCCTTAATCTCTGTTACTTTAAATAGTGCTCTCCCCATGCCGGAGCAAACACAGGCACAACATTGCTTGCTCCCTATTTACAGTGAAAGTAGGTCAGAGTTTCTATACACAACACCAGCTCTCCCAGTTTCCTGGAGAAAAACATAAACATACCCACATCACCTGGACAAGCTGTTTATCATTTGGGTGGTTAAATGAAGAAATAGATGTCTTCTATGCTTCATTCACTTTATTTTTCATTTTTAGGGAGCTTGTGCCTTGTTTGGTGTTAAGGCACACATGAAGGTGTCATATATAGGGGCAAATGACTGCCAGGAACTGTAGCTCAGGAGGGTAACAAAAGGGAGACAGTATTTCCATTAGCTGATCTTCCTGCTCCTCTATGTTCTCTACCATTGTGTAGATTCTCACCTGCAATTTATCTTTCGTTTCACTGAATTTCCATAGCTTCAATGGGAATATCTCCCTGTTTTCCTACTTTGATCTTGTTGAGTGACGTCCTTTTAGTCATCCGGATGTGCAGGAGCCGACCCACAGTAGAGATCTCCAAGAAAGCCCAGACTCTCAAATCTACGAGGCACTCACACACATTAACCAACTCCAGCAGCTCATCATCGAGTGACTCGCTGCAGTTGCTCAGGTCCAGTGTTAGATTCTACAGACAAGAACATTTCTCTTTGCATTGTTGTGACTGAACACTTTCAGATGGTTTTACGCAGCTATCGTTCTTCCAATGCATTTGAATTTGTCCTCTTGTCTGTTTCTGCTTATTTTGTTACACCCAAATGTATTAGGTTATGCACCAACTTTTAATATCTGACAACAATATAAACAGCTGTCTTAAAGCAATGATTTTAGGAGGAAGTAGAGCTATCCAGTAATTGTAATTACCACATGCTTGACAAAATCAAGTAGAGACACAATAGAACTTGAAGTAGGCTGACACAACTCAAAAGCAACAAACGTTAAAGTTTGAACAGCTCTTTTGGTGAAAGTACATGGAAGTAGAATTTTAAAGTCTTATAAATAAATTTTAATGAGGCATTGTTTTAAAAGCTATAACAATTATAGCAGAATACATTTCCCCAACTTACTGGAGATTCTTAAAGTTGGAAAGTGAACAAATATATATAAAAAGTGGCTTAAGTAAAAAAAGAAAGGTCTTTTGTTTTTTGAAACTGATAATACAAGCAATATTTGAATATTTCATAAGCTTTTAAGCTTTTATGAAATGTATATTTCATAAGCCAAAAAATATTCATACACTGCTTATAAGCCAAAGGTTGTCAATAATTGTCTGGATGGCAACATTTCTACCACTGTCATTTTGATTATCAGAAACTGCAGTGCTTGGGAACCACTTAGCCAAACAGTAACATCATTATATAAATTAGCACAGAGCCTGTTCCCTCTTCAGATTCTCTGCAGGTAAAAATTTTGTTGAAAAAAAAAAGGACATTTTTGCTTCATGTGATGCAACTTTCTCCGGACTCTGACCTGCAGGCTGTGTCTGTACCAGGGTAGCATGGTTTGGAGCAGAGGCTTAGCACTGGAGTTCTCATCTGTTGAGTAAAATGCAGTCATGTTGTACTCCACGAGTGGAACCTCAGGCAGCAGGATTCTCGCCAGCTGCTGTGTGTCAACGATTTGTTCGATTGTGAGTCTGACTTTTAGATCTGGGCAGCTGGACACCAAAGTGGCCCATGAGTAACCATACACCACCTTGAAAGAGATTATTTAGCACTTGCAGTTTAATCATCTTTTGTAGTTTCTCAATAAAACATGGATAGGGCAGTGTCATTGAACTGACCTAATGTTTTCTTTCCTGCTTACCTGTTGATGTGGCTCATTCTGAGTGCAGTACAGTGAAAAGTTTTTCAGGAAGTTACCATCTCTGCCATAGTTTAACCTTCTTGCTCTGGTACTTTCACTGAGAGCCAGCAGCAGTTCATCTGACAACCAGGAGTAGCTAAGAGCCAAGTGGGTGAGGCCTTGCAACTTTTGTAGCATTTGAGGTATATTGCGATTAAGGTGATTGGGCACAGTGACAGAAAAGAAACCTCTTAGATCCAAAGAAGAAAGGCCACAGAAGGGAGAGATGCTTCTTTGATTTTGAACTATTGCAGAAAGCAGCTCCAGACCCTTTGGGTTAAAAGAATTGGGAAATAAACCATATTCAGGTGAAACTATTATAGTACAGTAGTTGTTGTTATGCCTGAACATAAATTTAGTGGTATTTGATTGTCATTAATTTCACCTGTGAATTAAGGCTACTCCTAATGTATTGCTTTATTATTTGCTCAAGTGAGTCACTTCAGTCAACTCGATGTGTATGTAGACATATTCAGTTCGTTAGAAGTGAATATGTTTTTTTTTAAAAGTAAAAAACACATAATCTTTTTTTCCATCTCCTATAAAAGCATCGGTAACTTCATAGTATAAGTGAACGTTCCAATTCACTTTTAGTTTTTTTCTAAAAGTTTTTTGTCAAGTATTTACCTTATTTGGTATCTTTTTACATTACCTGCTGGGTCTCTGTCCGTATCCTGATCAGGCAAATGTTTTTAAGTCTTGAGGGACCTTCTAAAAGGAAATAAATGAGTTTGCTGACTACTGTATTTCTGAGGCCCTGACCCCAGGAGGAACGGTCTAGCTCCAGCCTGATAATAGAGAGAGTCTTTAATGGGGCTTGAACTCTGTGAAGACAAAATTATGTTCAATATTATGAATAAAAATATATTTGGAGTCTGATTTCAGATTGCAGATAGACACTTAAAGTTGAACTACGTAACTTTTCTAAAAATATATATGTATTTTACATATTTCTTAATATATGTCTGTTTCAGTGTCACCATAGCATGAGATATGAGAAAAAATTGAGCTCCTCTGGCTCCTGCCTATGATCCTGCTGTCATCTGCACAGATATTCTGCTCCTTCAGAAACAATCAGAGAGAGGAGGAGGGTCTTTGTGCTTTTAATCACACTTATGTACGCACTGCTCACACCTTCCCCCTTGCTTTGTGCTATGTTACAGCTAGAGGTATAGCAGTGGAGCTTGTCATGAATGCTAAAGCTAGTTAGCATGGCCACCAATGATGGTGGATAAATAGTTTTCCAGGAAAACTGCTCATCCATCATCACCAGTGGATGATGGTGGATAAAAACTGGAATTTAACCGGAAAACTGGAATTTAACAGTTTTCCTGGTAACTTCCTGGAAAACTAGTAACTGGAAAGATTCTCTGCCATTGAGCAGCACATACATGAAGTTGATTGACAATGCTAAGACACTCCCTCTGGCTCTGACTTGTTTTTGGTTGGGAGCAATACATTTCTTCAGACAGCAATAGCAGCTCAAGGAGAAGGTGGACGAAACCAATATTTTCACAGATTGTCTCATGTTACACTGTCACAACATGGCAACACTTTTAGTAAATATATAAAAAATATATTTTTGTAAACGTTACATACTGCAGCCTTAAGATGCAAATTGTTTTACCTGACCAGTGTATTCAACAGCCCACAGATGGTGTTATGCAGACGCTGGGCCAACACAACAGATCTTGGAGGACACACAGTCACCTCCAAACTTTCCAAGAAGACTCCCAAATTGTCAACATAGCCCACTGCCGATAAGTGCTCGGACTGCTTGTATTTAGAGAGACGGCCACTGAGGTGAAAGGAGCGGCAGCGCCAGAGACAGGGCAGACGCATGATTTTGTGCCAGTGATGACAAACCAGAGATGCCCTGCTGCGATCACCATCAGAGAGATATTTGAAGATGTGTAGCAAGCAGACATCAGGAAGCATCTCCCACTCACCTATCTCCTCAGTGTCACGGTTGTCTAAATGCATGGTCTCTTCCCCCCAATCGTCAGAGGAAGAAGAACAATCGTCTTCCCATAGTCTGTCTTCGTATTCCTCCATGGTTTATCTGGATTTAAAGATTTAAGACAGCCTGTTGTGTCACAGTAGCAGCTAGTAGATAAAGATTCATGTGCTCATCCAGCTGACGATAAACATTAAAGACAAATCCTGACACTCAGAGACTGTGAGATGAAACCTGAATGAGCTCCAACTGACAGAACATGCAACTTAGTGAAGTTCTGTCTGTAGATCCCTCTGGTTCCGTTACATCACAAGGACCCAGTTCTAATATTCCATTCAGTTGTATTAATTCAAACAGCTGAATTAATGCAACTTTATTCTGAAACATGTTTTATACAAGCTTCAATTGGTTAATTTGTTTCACTTAAACAGCTACAACATTGGTCTAATCATTGAATATTCCGTTTCGTGGAGCCAAGTTATTTTTGTTCTGAAATAATGAGTAGTCTCAAATCTCCCCACTAAACTTTGAATTTTGAGTCTCAAACCTGACCAAATTTAATCACATAGTAATATTATGATCTCAAAGTTATTTAGAGCTTAATTTTAAAAAAAATGTATCCTTTTAATCTATGTTATGTGTGTCTTTCAAAAAATAGATCATAGATCACTCTCTTTACAGAATACAGTTACTCAGGAATATGATAGCTTTAATATTCTTATTATTTTTGAAGATTGTACAAAACTCTTAATTGATATGTTTGTTCTTGTTTAGGCTTCACAGATAAAACTATTTGAAGCTTGTTAATTTAAGTCAAGTATATTTGTGTAGCGCATTTCAGCAACAAGTCAGTTCAAAGTGCTTAATGCTATAAAAAAAAATACAAATTTTGAAACGAGCAATAAACATTGCATTTCATCAAATGCCATCATCAAAATTATCAATTTAATATACATTAAATATGTCAATCAATGTTCCACTTAAGAGGTAGTTGTTATAGACTTGATTTCAAAGAACGCATGTTTGCAGTTTTCCAAAAGCATCTGTATAGAAACTGATCACTGCTCAGGTGCAGAAGACCTGAGTGGTCTGGAAGGTTACACACACAGAAAACTACACACAGATTTCGAGCTTGATCATAGATTCTGGCTGTAAGAATTGAAACTGCATGCTGACTTTTGATTGTTCCTTTTTAGGTTGGAAGATGATTACTTCAGTTTAGTCTCTGTTCACCTGGAAAAAATTATGGTAGTCCTCAGATGGGTTCAGATTCACCTGGTGACATCGTTATGTAGAGCTATGTATCATCTGTGTACTTATGGTAACTAATCTTATTTCTTGTTGTAAGCTCAGCTAGCAGGAGCATGAAACTATCAAATAGGAGGGGTTCCAGGACTAAACCTTGGGGTACATCTTATGTGACTTCTGTCCATTCCAGTAAGACGATATCTCCTTTGTTTTAATAAGATTTGAACCAATGAGTATTGGACCAGAGAATCTGACCCAGTTCGACAGTTAATCATTTTTATTTGTTTAAATGCATTTCTCACTTCCTTTTGTAAGATAAAGCCAAAAAAAAAAAAAAGGTTTTTTTTAAAGATTATAAATCAAAGTGTCACATGGGATGAATGTGTCATTCTAAACAGTTTATCTGCTCTGGAATAAATTGCACAACATGAACAAAAATGTTCCTGAAAGATTTGCCCAGAAAATTGATGTAGAAATATATTTCTAAAATATGTACAAGTTGCATCTTTCTTTCACAGTGATTACTTTTCTTTCTTCAAGCTCCTCAGCCCATCAAACAGAAGACATTTTGCCTGTGAATAGAGAGATATTTCAGTGAATTTAGAGCAGATGTTGTTTGTGTCTCCATGCTAGTATTTGTGCCAACCTCATGCCAGCGCAGTGTGTCGGCGGGCAAGCCCAGGTGACAGTGTGGACAGGTGTCTGTCTGTTCGGCCAGCTCCTGGTTTCGTGGTCCCCAACAAGGTCCTTCGCTGCCCCATAGGGGGCGACATGTAGAGTGGGAGGAACAGGCTACACCAAAGTGAGGTCTGGGATCGGTCTGGTAGTTCACTTTTTGGCCACTAGAGGGCAGATGTGATTCAGGATCAGAGTCTTCCTGAAACACAGGGAATAGAGACCTACAGAATATATAGTAAGACGTGTTCAAAACAAAGCTGTGCTTTACTGATTCACAGCTTAATTTTAAAAAAATTTTTGAAATAATTTTTTGCTTACATTTAACGAAGCTAAATTATATTTGTTTTCAAAGTAACTTAGGGAATCATTGAGTTATTCACTTGACCTTAACATAAATGATGAGTTCTTTATAGTGGAATAACTATTGAGGATTAAATGTAATCTAAACATGTAGTTACAGTTGGATCAATAGTTAAGTGTTTACAATATTCTTGTTCAAATTTTGATGTCTAGTTCTTTTTCTTACAAGTAACAAAAAACGAATCTCATATAATTCTTGACTTGATTCACTTTATAGCTCTTGCTTTTTTGAGCATCATTTTTTATGCTATTAGTTTATAATTTGAATGTTTTTGTAAGTAAGTAAAAGCTTTCCAATATATCTTTTCAGAGAATCTCTTTGCTACACAACAACAAAATATGTTGTGTCAGAAAAATTACCTCCTGTTTTGTGACATTGGGATGAGACTCAGAGTCAAGAGACCTCAGACAATACCAGCATGGCTCAGTTGGGGCATCTGTAAAGACACAAATTATTCAATGCATTAGACCATTATTCAGTACAGCAAATGTTTCTGGAAGGTAAAAAGTCAAACATAAAATCAAAGAAAGGTCGTATTTTTCAAACATGTTTTCCACCAGACATTGCCACCCACCCTACCATGGATGGATCTTGTCCACATTTTACGCATTCCAAACAAAAATTAAATATTTTGTTAAAAATTGATTTATTAGTTAATAAAGCAGAGGATAGCAGCATTTCTGGAGATGAAATGATAGTCAGAGAATCGATTGAGTCAGTGCAATGTCCCTACAGGAATGTGAGGACATAATACAAGTTTGTGTGTATCTTACTTTGTGTGGTGGAGAGATGAGATGACACAGATTGGGGACCTGTTGACAGGTGGGTCTCCGGGAGGTAGACCTCATCGCCTTGTGTGACCGTCGCTATCACAGTCTCCTCTGCTAATATCTCTGCATGGTCAATGCATTGATCCTCTAAAATCTATGACCGTCAGCCACACAGACCAAACACCAAAACAAAAGTTGCAATTAATTTTTCTATTTTTCTTTCTGTTGCCCATCTGCTTTTTACCTCTTCATCCCAGACTCCGCTGTTAGCCCTGGTGGTGTCCTCTGGTGTCTGGGTACCTCTGGACTCAATGATTTCTTCACCGGATTTTTCCGCCAGTACCTCTGCCTGGACAGACGTTGCCTCACTACTTTCTCGGGGAAAAGGAGTAGAATTAAAAATAAAAAAACATGCCCTCCTAACTGATCTACAAGAGGGTTATCAGCCATTCAATCATCTACACCAGCTCAGCTTCTGTTGTTACTCTGAAGGCGAGAGCTTGATTAATCTTAAACATTCATCCACTCCTTGCCTTACCTTTCTTCCTCCATCCCCACTCATGTGTCTCCCCCCCACGGTGCCTAATGTGCTATTTCCTGCTAATCCCAACCCTCTTTGGCTTTTTATTTCCCTAGTCTTGGTTTGCCTGCCAGCCTCTCTGCTCTCTTCCCTTCCTCTCTGCGTCTGAAACGGAAGCTCCACACTCTCAATATTTCATGTGCCTGAATAGCTCACAAGCAGGTCTCTGTAAAGAGTAATCAGATGAGGGCTCCAGTGTCTGTGCGGTGGAGTCCGGCTTGACATGAGCAAGACTTTCAGAAGCCAGAAACTTTCTCACTGCTTTCACAAAGCTGTAGAAGAGCCTTAAGACCCTTCTTTTTATTATTTTATTATTTGTGTGACTACAGGCAGGACATATTTTTAATTATACAAAGTGTTAAGCTGTTTTCACAACTTGTGCTATCAAATGAGGCTAAAATTGCTAAGATTTATCTACTTGTTTCTCAGCAAACACTCTAAGTTGGTCACGGCTTGAAATGAAGGATGAAACAAACCCTTATATTGAATTTTCCCCACCATATTTCAAAATGTTGTTTGGGACAGATGCTACTTATGACCACACACAGCAGGAGGTTTCCGAAAACTCAGAATTGTTCAAATTTGAAACTTTGCGCTTTGCAACAAAGAGACACATGAGAAGAGAATAACGGATCTGATAACCTAAAATACGCCCTTTATGTTTTGTTTTATATCTTTAGAAATTAATCAATGGTAGATAGTGTGAGAAAGTATACCAAGATGGTTTATACCCATTTTATCGAACAGATTCGATAGAACTAAAGAAAACAAACTGTATTTTTGTGACAGGTAGCCTCCTGCATTTAGAAGAAAGTAGAAGATGATTTATTTGATTTGCAGGTATTAAATCATCAATAAATGTAAATATCTTATTTCAATTTCCACATTCACAAAAGAAAAAAAAACAGAGATTTTCTATACCTGCCATCTTGTGCTCAGCACCTCTTTGACTGCAGAGACGCATCCCACCAGCAGATGGGGAAAGAGTATTTCATTTGTGATATTTAAAATGTAGGTGTATAAACATGAACAAAAAGAATTACTATCCCCTCCGGGGTTTTGTTGTATTCTTTATGTGTTCTCATTTCTTCTTTTTTCTGTTTAATCACTTCAAGCACATGATTATAGACATCACGTTCTGTTATTACCAGTTTTGCGGCGTGTTCATCTGTGTACCGTCCTTCCTGCAACTTGTCTTAATCACTCTAAGTTAAAAAGGTTTTAAATAGCGCGTGGCATTTTATGATGCAAATTTTAGCCGTCATTATCATGTTCTTCATTAACAATTCAAACCATGAGTTTGTATCATGGAGTTCCTTGGAGGTCTGTAGAATCTGTTTGTTTTTAAATGTCTGTCTGTAGCTCACCGACATTTGTGCATCTGTCCGTGTCTTCCTGTAAATGCGCCGCAGGTAATTTAAGTGTTTTGAGTGCGCGTGCGCGTGTGTGTATGCGTGCATGCGTTTTTTTTTTTTTTTTTTTTTTTTTTTTTTTGTTTTTGTTTTTTTTTGTTTGGGGTTTTTGTAGGAGGAGGGATGCGAGAGGAACATAAGTGGAGATGACTCACCGGTCTTTTGTGACAGTGGTGCAGAGAGAGCGTTTTTCACCCATTTTTTTCTCTCTCTCTCTCTTGGGGTTTGCATAGCATACTATACAACAAATGGAGAAAGAATAGAAGGAAAGCCGGGTAAGACTGGGCGTTAGGCAGCATTAGGAATAAACGAAGAGAGGTGGAAGGAGCATGGATAATTGAAAGAAAAAGGATGATAGGCCCTATAGATCGGAGTAAGTAAGGCAGGGTAAAGATAAAAGATGAGCAAAAAGATAAGTGTGGAGGTGAATGGAGAACCATTTCAGCCAAAGTTTAAAAAAATAAATATATAGGAAAATAAATGAGTAAAAAAAATAAATGTGTAAAATACACAATGGGTATCTTTATTCCCATTTATATTTGTTCCTTTATTCATGTATACATTTATTTTCTAAAACAAAGTGAGTAAAAATGCCTGTTTTTATTCCGCAGGCTACCTCCGCAGCGTTAGCCTGCTAATCCAGTCCAGGTTTGAAGTGTCTAGGTGTTGTAGTTTTGGAGCAATTCTAGTGTGATCCAGATGTAAAAGGAAAAAAAAAAGTGGTAAAATCAACCTTTATTGAAATTTCTCAAATCACAAACATGCTTCTAAATATTCTGCTGTTAGTTGAAAATGATCCAGTCCAGGTTTGAAGAGTCTGGGTGTTGTAGTTTTTAAACGAGAGTCAATTAAAGAAGGTCTGAAGGTAGTGAAAAATGATGCGAAATCGCCCTTTAGCTATTTCCCGAATCGGAAGCTGGAATCAGAGGTTCTTGTTGTGATGGACTAAATAAACCCAATCAGAATCTGAAATTTTAAGTTAACTTCCGTTGCAATCAGACTCTGTAAGAGAGTTTGATATTAAGTGCAAGAGGGTTTGGTAGCATGTGTGAGAGTTTGTAAGTTTCGGCCCATGGGGCTTCTCATAGAAACACGTTCTATCTGAGCGTCCACACGAAAAATAATTAAGTCATGAGTTATAAGACTATTTCCTAATAAAATTGCTGAGCTTGACTGCTAAGCCGATGGTAAGTTGACACATTGTTTTCAAAGTTACTGTTTTTCTTAACAAACAAAATTATCTGAAAATTTTTGAAAATCATATTCAATTCAATCACCTTCAATCAGGTACCCATAAACAAATAAATCAAATTAATACATTTAATTTTCACTCAATTAGTACTCCGCCTGTGTTTAATCTCTGTAAAGATGCCAGGATTTCAAATGTTTGCTTTACAATAGCGAACAAACAATATAATTTTAAATGTTCTTCTTATGCTAGTCTATTACAAAACAAGGCCAATAAAATACACTGAGGTTTCTGGTTGTAATGTAACAAAATGTGGAGAAAAAAAAATTATGGATTTTTGTAAGGCATTTTATTTTCCAATACACCACTTACAAAATGTAATTCAACAATTCCTATCTGTGACTTTTCCTTTTTGTATGAGGCTGCATGTGGTATTACAATCTCAATGCCTCATTTATTTAACACAAAATAAAGAAGTCTATTCTGAAGCTGAATCAAAAAACATTATCATTAAACAGGACTTCAAAATTTAGGTGGGAACTGTTAAATTGATGTTTGACTGAAAATGCTCAACATTTAATATCATTTTTTCTTTTTGCCTGTTTATTCATGTTTGATATCTATAACAAACATACACTATTGTTTAACACCTCACTATTACATTACATAGCAACTCAATACTGCTGCTGAAGTTTCCTTGCTGAGGTAACCCAACACTGTTGATCTGCTATAAAACAAATGAAAAATAAATGAGCTGAAGTATTTTTAGCAGCAATAAAAATGCATCTTTATATTAGAATTATTGATCGAGGCAGTTTGGCGTGGATTCACTGTCAAACCAGAAAACTAACATAAACGTCTACACCACTGAAAATGATCGAAAAGGGATGAGAGACTTTTTCCACAAGGCAAAAATAATCTTAAAACACATTTGGAGAGACACCTTTTACTCCCAGAGCCTGAAGGCAGAAGAAGTGTGCTGGAATGAGAAAACAGTCACAATTGTCTAGCAACAAAGTTGTCAAAACAGCTATGCATCATCAATGGTGGCACCGCTGCCTGAAAGATGTCTCTCTAAGAGCTGAAATGGCCTGAATTGTTAGTCTTTCAACAGCAAATGGTGATGATGCATCACGAGATACTGTTTGCTTTAAATTCCACATCTCAAAAGGCAATTGAATCACACTCAGGGTTGAAAATTGATCAACAAATACAACTGTTATTCACATGAGAAACTGAAAAACATGACTTAAAAGAGTTACAGTACACCAGGCTTGCACCTGTTTGACTCTCCTTCATTCGCCCTAAAATGTGCCGTGTCTGTGTGGATCCAGTATGGATCCAAGGTAGATGACACAGAGTTTCTATTGCGGGAATTTCTCTTTTTTTATTATTCCTTGATTTTATTTTGGTTTGCATTTACAGTATTTTCTGTGATATTAATAGTACTTCTGTTTTCATTCAGTTAGCCAACTTCACCAAACCTATGCCACAGATAAAATTGATGGATTTTAGTACCTGCGGTGAGTAAGGAGACAAAGTCTGGGCCAAACAAAATAAAAAGAAGAAAATATGAACACAATAATTTAAAGCAGGGATTTTCATGTGTTGGATCTGAAGATGCTCCACTGCCACAGTCATACACTCGGTTGCAAGTTGTGTTGTTTGAAGACTATAGTAGCTTTTTGTTTCATATTATCCATCCTTTGACACAATTAGAGTCTTTTGCAAACAAAATGTGTCACTTGGACCAAAGTGTGCCACTGTTTAGGCCTTTGTTTTAACTGTTTTGAAAATGTGGAGTTTTGAGTTGAGAGCTGCATAACAGCTATCAAGAAAAACTGTAGAGGCTGGAGGCCATTTGGCTTCAACAAAAAAAAAAATATAACATTAAGCTGTTTGCCAATTACTTCCTCCATGTTTTTCTCAATAATTTGGATTTATTTTTGCCGATGGATGCATGATGGTTCGGCTACGGCGTCTTTCTAAAACTTCGAGTTCATGCCGGAAGTCCTATTCTGTATATCAAAATGTCCTACATTCCACAATTATGTTACAAAATAATACACGATTAAAATTAATATTTTTATCCAGTTAATCTCTGTCGTGTGTAAGGTTATGTTACAACCTGATACTAATCCTTCATGGTTCTCCCTGTGGGCGTGTTACATTTAAAATGCAATTTGAATATTTCAACAGACTCCAACTCTCCCAGGCACAGACCCTGGTATACATCCAGCTCCTGACTCAGATGAGCCCAACAGCACAACAATTCATCAGTAACGGCCCCAAGAAGCTCATGCGTTTACAGTAAGAGAAATGAGAGGGAAAATGTCGGCCATTAGCTACATGAATATTGAATACCCTTCAAATCAACATCAAATTATGATAATTGATTTTGTATTAACCTTTTATTTTAACATAGTGTCAAAACGTGTCTTTTTGTTTGTAAATTTAAGGATTTTAGTAACACAGTGCAGATGTTTAAACAGTGAAAGCCATTACGATACCACAGCATTAAAAAGACCAAATTATTGCTATAAAAATGGATCCTATTAGGTTGCGTGGCAACTAACAGCATCCTGTTTGTCTCATTTTTGCTCAGCAAATGGTCTAGTTTTATGTGTTTTTTTATGGATTCCCTTTCGCTGTGTTACTACTCAGTGACAGTGTTGGTTTCCAAGTATAGGTACTATATAAGCTTCTTTTGACAATTACTTTCTTTGAATAGATTAATTTTTCTATGAATATGGTAATAGCTAATTTAAAAAAAATCAGCTTTTTTAAGTGTCCATTTCACTTTTTGTGGTTGATTACAAAATTCCTTCTTGTTTCTTTACATAAATCCAGCCTGTGGGACATTGAGCTAATTTAGCACAGGGTGACTTTGCCTTGTGATAATTGTGTTAGCTTTGTAAAGACCCCCACATGCTCAGGACTCCTCACACATTGTCTGCCAAAGTCAAGCTTACCGATTGCTTATTTCTCATGTCAAATTCCTTCATTTCCCACAATCTGAAAATATGCCTAAGAGTTTTATAAACTTGTTTTATAAACTTGGCATATATCTTGTTCTCTAGACCTGTTAGCGCAGAACAGAGTGGAAGTTTTTGAGACTGGTTGCGCTGACTCTCAACCTTGTCAGTGTCAGCCCTGGCCCACCCGTGGTACAGGCTGTATAGGTGAATGCTCAGGGCGCCGGAGTCCTGGGGGCACCATAAAGAGGCCAGAAAAAATAAGTTAAACTTTCCTTTTTAAAAATTATAAAATAGGTAATCATTTTCCTTTGTGATATTAAAGATTCTGCATTAATGCAACTATGTGGAAAAATAGATTAAATAGATCTAATAATAGTCATGACTTGATTTTGTGAACAAGTGTCAAACAGGCACATCTTTTAGTTTGTAATATGGTTTGTACCACATCTAAAACACTGAAGTTTAGATTACTTGAATGACACTTGTCAACTGTTTTGCAAAAGGGAAGGGAAATTAGTGTCAATCCAATGAGAAAAAGATAACACATTTGCAAGACGTGTCTTCTCTTCTGCTGAGACATCGATTCTTAAGTCGCTCAAAGCAGACAGTTGGGTGAATTTTCTCCTTTTTGCTATTTGTAGGACAGTTCTAGTTTTAAAGTCTCAACAATCACAAGTCTGTTTTTTTCATGGGGTAGGAAACCTTTTTTTCCACATTATTCTCCAAAAATGTCAATATCCCATACATTCTATGGCATAGAAGATGATATGTCCACCCTCTTTGGCAAAATATTTATGTTTTTTCTTTATTTTGTAACTTAAAAAATAACAAAATTCTATTGAAAACAATCTATGGTCTTTTTCAAACAATCATGTACCAATTGTTTAAAGATCTCAAAATAAATTTCTTTGTATTGTAGGGGTTGCAGACCTGGTCTAAATGTTTTCCAGTAACAGACAGCTAGTATTATTACATTTAAGCTATTCTCTTTGATTGTTAAAGAAATTGGTATTTTTGTTTCTCAATAAGACTTAAAAGGAACCTTAAGTCACAAACAAACTGGTGGACACAAACAAGACTATGTTTTGTTTTGTTTTTCATATAATTCCCATTAGTTTTCTAATATAATTCTGGTTTAAGCAAAACTTTATTTAAGATGAATTGTTTAAAACCTTTCAGGATTAAGTTGAAAAATAATAAACCTGGTTTCTGTATCATTGCCTTTTGGTGCTATTCTCATTTTTACTGTCGCACCTTTTAGTAGATTATTAGTTTTCATCATTATTTTATCTTTTACTTAATAGTAAGTTTAGTGTTATACTAGCTTAGTGAAATATTTATAAGGTTGAAATAGTTTTTGTTGATGAACCTACATATTAGAGATAAGTTGTTTATGTTTATTCTAAATATGTGTGGTGTTTTGCTTTCCAAAATATGTCAGTGACGGACTTCCGCCTTTATCCACTGTTACTTTAATAGCTAAGCCTTATCAAGTATATATTTATACATAATACCTGAGACTGAACTGTTTGGCTATTATTTTTCAGATGATCAGGTGGTGCTCCGACTTGGTAATTTTTATCTAAATTAGAAGTTTTGTTAGTCATTTTCATAAGTCATAATGCCGTAATTGTTTGCATTAATTGGCAAGCAGGCTCATGTTTGATTTACAATTTGTTTATTGCACAACACATTGCATAGAATAAGCTTCATTGTTTAATTACTTTGTTAACATAGTTTTGAAGCACCTAGTTTAATATTTTCTTTGTGTTTGAGCTTGGTTTGTTCACAAATAGTCTGCACTGCACTGGCGTTGATGTTTCTAACAAGAAGAAGGGACCCAAATCAAATTCTACTAACAACCCCATACAACTTTGTACTAACCGTATGTGTAAATATGTAAAACACAGACTTAGAGTTAGTCACATAAAATATAATCTATTTACCAAAGCTATGAGTATGAAGTCATTCTAGAATAGAGCGACCAAACCAAGATGAATTAAGGGAGAGACGATCTTCGAACCAAATGCGGAGTGAGCTGGAGGGCTTACATCTGATGTGCACCATATTGACAGGCTGCTAATCACAGTTAGTGTTTGTTCCGCTGACAGCATCCATAAAGTTTGTTTTGATGCCAAACAAGCAGCAAACCAAGAGCACTTCAAGGAAATTACACCAGGAGGACATATTGTGTGTGATGTGAGCGAGGGGGAGGTGTGAAAACAAGATATGGCAAAACCCATCTGCCAAACACCTTTTTCCACCGGCCGACTGGCAGGCTTTAAGCTGAGGCGAACATGACTCAATCTTTATCTTGAATGCCAGCAGCTAAATTACTATACAGCTCAAAGAGAATGTGTGTGTGTGCGTGTGTGTGCATTAGTCCACATGTGTGTATGTGTTAGTGCATCTGCATGCATGTGTGTATGTGTGGTCCTGCGCAGTAAAGTGTACAGATGGATGACTCATCCACCAATCATGTGACTCATCAATCACTGCAGTTACCATTTCCCCCCTTCCCCACCTCCTTCTGAATTTTTCCATACTTTATTTTTTTTTTCTCTTCTTTTCATTCCCATTTATTCTGCTTTCTTGGTCTTGATTATTTGCGAACATAACAAAACCCCTCTAAAGGATTCTGCTTTGTCTCCATCCTGATGCAGTTGTGACATATATCAGATGTGCTGTCACTAAGCTGTGGCTGACTGTCATCATCATTTTTGTCCCGCTTGGGTTTTGTTTTGTTTTGTTGCTGCTGAATGTATACAATACAGCACTCTCCAAAAAGCCATTAAAAAACTGAACTTTAATAAAATAATTGCTTTTATTTTTTATCATATAGCAAAACTAGTAATCATCATGCTGTTATTTACACATTGCACGGGCATATTTATTTCACACTGTACATCTTACAATGCTAAAGGTGACATCAACAACAACACTCTCCTTTTACAAGACAGATGGCTTCACTGTGCATATACAGTGGCCCTCTTTCCTTTGATTTTTGTTTTATTTGTTTTTTTAGGTTCACAGTTTACTCAGAGAAAACAATCCCTTTTGAATTCTCCATACTGTTTTATTTTTTTTCCTCTTTTTTTGTTCTTTTTTTTTGTTCATTTTTTAAGATGCAAGTAGAAAGACGTGCATTTAACAGCTTACGCACAATCCCTGACTCCCTGGACTGAAGCTTTTCAATGAATATCTCCTGAAAAATCAACAAAATGCTTGTAGCCTCTTGGTGGAAACATCTGTAATAAAAGGCTGTAAAACACATAGCGTGATTTCAAGTATCTCTCTCTTTTTTTTTCTTTTTTTTTCAAAAAATAAAAAAATCCAGAGATGGTGAAGGAACCAAAATATACACAAGAAGTAAAAGGGCTTCAGATGATAACAAAAATTTAAGGCATAGATAAATATCAGATGTGTGCTGACCCAAATAAAACTGGATCCCAAAATAGTTAAAAACCCCTGGTCCACCACGTTGGAAGTGTTTACTGTTTAAGTTTGTGCTTTAGGAGTCCACAGGGTTTCTACATCAGGATCACTTGTGATAAAAGTCATATGCAATGTGATATTTCCCTTACAGAACCATGACACTGGTAAGGCAAATAATCTGAATACCAAATTTGAACTGAAAAGTGTTTAAAGCTGTTTAAGGTAGATCCAATCTGGCATAAGAAAGAAATCTAAACACATCAAATACAATAACAACAAAAAAAAAGTTTCAGTTTCATTTTTTGTATCGCCAAGAAGTCGTAGAGCTGCTTTTCCTTTTTAATGTGACATAAATATACAACAAAAGATACAAAGTGAGGTTGTAAACATATTTTTTAAGGTGCGCATGTATGCATGCCTGTGTGTGTTTGCATGTGTGTGTGTGTGTGTGCGTGTGCCTGTGTGTGTGTTTGCTTGCTCTATAATTCTCTGAAATATACAAGAGAGCATCAGAGATTGACCTGAATGGAAGCAGACATACACTGCGGTATGTTCTGGTTTAAAATGTAAACCCATCAAGAGGCTGAACATGGTTACAGGGAGTTCAACGAGGAACTTCTTCATTCTCTCCCTGACTGAAAACATAATAAAATTACAGTGAAGAACAAAAGAGATCTAACTTTTATTAATTTCCCAACTTTTTAAAATGATCACAGGCTCAAAACGTATCTCCTCTGAGTCCTTTCATTTCACCTCAGTTATAACTTTTCTCTCAGCTAATTTTCTTCAGATCTAGCCCTCCTGTAGTCCCTCTGATCTGACAGTGTCCAAAAGAGTCCCTCAATACATTCTGCGCTTCATGTAGATCCTCTCAATAAAGTTCTCCAGCTCCTCCTCACTGTCCAGCTGAGGCACCAGCCCATCTTCCTCATAATCATCTCCAGGAGTGACCTGTGGGTGGTAGTACTGTGGTCGTCTGCCCCTCCTGGGCGCGATCACTGGTTTAGGAGGGGGCAGAGGCTGGTAGGTCCGTGGGTGAGGAAGGATATAGTTAGAGATATAAGGTGTGAGAGGCAGACGCGGGGGCGGCTGCTGCCTCCAGCCCTGTCCGGCCCGGTTCTTACCCCCACCCCTGTGCCTGCGCCTCGGGGGCTGGAGGTCAAGTTCCTGGGGGCCGAAGGGCTGATCTCGGGAGGGGGAGGACTTGCCATAGTACTGTGCTTTAGGATATGGGAAATAAACTGGGTAGTAGGCTCGATATGGCTTTTGGTAGTAGGGATAGGAGGGGAAGGCTAAAAACTGTTTCTGGGGTTTATACCAGTAGTCAAGCAGCTTCTGAGGCTTATACCAATAGTCCTGCTTGTGTGACTTGACTTTGTCCTTGTGCCATTTCTTGTTGGATTTATTGTGCTTGTAAGGAGCTTTCTTGGGATTTTTTGAGGCTGTGTAGTGGTAAATGGGTGGAGTGGCAAGAGGAGGAGGCACCAGAGGCCTGAAGCGAGGAATGATTGGATTGCTGTTGATTGGCTGTTGCTGCAATTCTTTCCTTTTCTTTTTTTCTCCTCCACATCACTTATGATCTCGATGACGTCGTCGGCGGGCAGGTGGAGCTTGCTGCTGATCTCAATCAGCCTATCGATCATCTGCTGGTCCAGGTCGTCCTCGTCTGGGAGGACCTCCTCTGACCTCTTGTCCTCGGCAGTGTTGCTGCTCTTCTGTCGTGGCTTCATGAAGGATTGCTGCTTCCTGCCCATGTACTGCAGCAGCATGTCGGAGGCGATGTCCGCCAGCCTCTGCTCTTCCTCCCTGGCTCTCTCCGCCTCCTCCTGCTGCCGGAGAACCTCCTGCTTCTCTGCGCGTGCCCTCGCCTCCTCTTGCATGTGGGAGAGGCTCTCCTCCTCCTCCTCAATCTCCTCCTCCAACTCCTCGCCACCGTCATCGAAGTCGTCCATGAAGTTCCCCCCCTTGACGGGTCTGTTGCGCGACATGTTGTCCTGCCAGTGCTGCTTCTTCCCGGCTCGTGCGAGCTGAGTGTTATACGCCTTGTAGCCCTTCAGAGGAGGCAGGATCTCATTGTCTTGCAGACCCAAGTCGATGTTCTGGAAGTAGCCTCGGATTTTGCGCTCCAACGAGGGATCTTCTGCCTCTGATGTGGATGCAGATTTGACTTTTTCTATGAGTTGTTCTAAATTATTTCCCTCCTCTTGCTCCTCTTCCTTGTCGTTCCTTTCTTCCTCAGCTGCATTTTGATCCTCCCCTGGTCTTGTAGTTTTAGTCTCCTCTTCCTCCTTTTTCTGGATTTCATCCCCCTGAACAGCTGCCAAATGGCCTAAAATTACCTTTTCAATTGCCTTATCAGCCTCTTGCTTCTCATTGTCCTCTTCCTTCCCCCTCTCCCCCTCTGTCTGCTCTGCTCCTCTTATCTCACCACCCTGCACGTCTTCAGCGGAGGGCGGCTTTTGACTCTGATCCTCCTCTTCCCAGTCTCTGTTTCTGCTGGCGAGGATTTCGCCATCCCCTTGGTGGTCCAGGGACTCCAAAAGAACAGCAAGCACCTGCTCAGGGTCACTCGCTTTATCTAATTGGTTATCTTGACCTGGACCATGAACCCGGTCAGGCGATGCGTCATCTGTGCCAGGGAAAATCTGGGACTGGGGCGGTGAGAGGAGGGGGCCCAAAGTGTCCTCTTTGTGGTCTGTCCGTGTGCGCCCCTGCACCCCTCCCTCCCCTTGTTCGCCCCATGCCGGGGCGGAGCTGGCTAGCTGTGGAGTGACAATGAGCAGGACCAGTATGATGAGACGAGCTGTGGAAGGGGCGTTATGACAGGTCATGACCATGCAGGACTGGCAGGAGGGAGGTGAAGCACCTGAAGAAGAGGGAAGACGAGGCAGAGAAAGAAGGAGAGAAAACACATGAGTAGGTCTCTGTGAATGCAGGGATTTCAGTGGAGAGAAAGATCATCTGATCAACAGGAATCTCTATAATATTTTCAATTATAATGTGTTAAGTACAATTTAAGGTATTTGGAGACTTTGCTATCTGATATTTTACGTTTATATCACACAATATTTTTAAATTTGTATTTTTATTATTATTATAAAGACATTTCATGGAGAAAAACGGTTTGATCTTCCATAGAACCTGTGCATTTTTACAGGGATAAACTGTATTGTCTAAAAGATGTAGCTGCATTTTCCAGCATGCAGTCAAAAGGAGACTCGATGGAAAACATGAAGATGAAGCTTTATCGGCCTTTTATTTGTTCGATTCACCTCGTAATTTATACAAAGAAATCATTCACATGAGGAGCGTGGCCTTTTTTTTTTCTTTTGCGCTTGCCAAATCGCCGCCTGAACCAGATTATTATTTTCACACGGTGCAGATTAAGAGGCTTGGAATAACTCTTTCTCAGTCGCATAATGTAGCACGGGATTTATCTCACACTGGTAATTATTTGCACGTAAATAAACGAGATTAGTTGTTTTTAATATAACCACTTTTTTTTAATGCCTCACCTTTTTCTCCAAGCTCGCTCAACCCAGATTCGGACACCTCCCATCCTGAGCATCCCTTCCTTCAAAATTAAAGTGCAAAAAACAAAACTCTGTTCTAGTCGTGACTTTGGTTCATTTCCGTGCGTCAAAGCGGTTTGGCTCGACATTGGCTTTAAAGACGGTAAGCACTGGCAAGTCATGCGTAAAAGCTTGGAGCAACGCTTGACGGTGTTTAATCCTGCGGTCTCTGAGTGGTCTACACAATTTGTTAACAAGTGGGGTGTAAAAAAAAAAAAAAATTGTAAGATTCCGTTTTCCCGCGAGCGACGACAAAAGGAGCGGCCGGGGAAGATACGTGGCTATTGTCCTTTGTATGATGCGAGTATCTTCCTCCAGTGGCGGCAGCCGCGGCGGCGGAATGCAGAGCAGCGCAAACATTTGGGGGCAACATTGCCCGCATTTAAATTGGTTTCCGTTTTTTATTCAACGAAAAGAGACAAAACGAAAAATCAAAGTTGAATAAAGCAACTGTTCTTACATATTTGGTTAAAATTGATTAATTTGGAAATTAAGAGCTCTTCAAAATTTGATTTTTAAATGCCTATTTATAATGAGAACGCAAACGTTGCTATTTAGTTCGCGTGAAATATTCGCGAAATTTCAAGGCAAAAATGGTCTGAAGAGAAGAATTGAATGAAAACATTTATACTCGCACATTAGAGGGTTAAATCCTTAATTGTCTCCTCGAAACAAAAATATGCAGACATTTTTCTATCTTGTTTCCATTGTGGAAACAATTATTAGTTTTAGAACCCAAAACGATTAAAACATATAAAGTCGCTTTCCTAAAAAAAACTATTATTTTTTCAAAATTTTACCTTTTTTAAAAAATAATAATAAAGTTAATTTATATAATTAAAATAACTTTAATACAGTCCAAGATGAAGATTCCACTAAGACAATGGAAATTTTCAGCAGAAAAAAAAAATAATTACACCAAATTTATGTAAAAATTTGAACAATTTCACATGCACGAAATGTACCTCGTTTCTCATTTTATATTTCTAAAAACTTTTTTTTTTTTTTTTTTTTTTTTACTTTTGAGAAAAGAAGAACAAAAAACCCAGTTCTGATCTTTTCGGTCAGATTGCCTTGCCTTGCCTTAGATAAAAGATGACACTTCGCTTCACTTACCTGGAGTCCCACTGGGGGGTGGGGAAGCGGTGAAACTCACAAAGCACTGGAAAAGCCAAGATTATTATCATAAATAGTGGATCACCTGAGAGAATGTCACTTTTCCCTCCTTCTCTATTCAGTCTGTGACCAACATCGAGAAAAAAAAAATCTCAGTCAAGGATTCTTTGTTTAGCTTTGAAGGTGTGTTTATATCGCAGCGGTACTGGCGCTGGTGTACAATTGGATGAATGTTTTCAGCACCACGGTCAGCGCAACTTTATCGTATATACCCCTAGCTGGACCACGTGACGCTCTCCCCCCCAACCCCCCCTCCCTCAAATTCCCCCACCCCCAGCTGCAGGCGCTGCTGACGTCACTCCCATTGATAAGAATGTTGGTGGGGAGATAGCAGTGTGAGTCGAGGCTGGCCCGAGCTGATGAATGAACGGAAATAGCATGAATGAAATAGTACTTTCCTGAATGAAAAGGAGAAATTGTAGCGATGAAGCTGCAGCGGGGCTGTTTTTCCTCCTCGCACGCTTGGAGATTAGCGGGCTGCGTCCTCCTTCCTTTGCCCCGACTTGATTAAGTTCCAGGAGACGGGGAAAGATAAAAACACTCTGGCGCAACCTGTGTGTTTTTATAATTTAGGGTCATTTGGTGGCGAGATTCGCCAACAACTTGCAATCTGAAGCTTCCGAGACTAAAGTGGTGCGGACTAATTTCTCTTACAGCCTGGTTGTTAGGCTGTGCGCCATCTCTGGCTGCTTCACCACCCTGACTGTGTAAGCACTTCATTTTTTAAGTTTATATGAGGATTATGTTAGGATATGTGATATTCAGAATAGTATTAGTTCCTCCGCTTGCCAGGCAGGGTTAGTGCTGCCTGGCAATTTATTTAGCTGCAATCATGATTTTCAGAGACGTACTCTCTGTAGAAATGTATCAGTCAGGATATGGGTATACAAAAATCTATTACTGCAGTTAGCCTTAAAATCATCCACAATCCTTATAAGTTGAGGTTTACAATTTAAGTTTTTATTTTGACACATAAACAGAGCAGATCCCAAAAAGATTAAAAATGTAAATAAGCATGTGACTTGATGGCTCTGACACCACTGAGGGTCTTTCCTTTGTCAATAATTATTCACAAGTTATTGAGAAACTTGTGAATAAATATTGACATTTTGCACTGGAATGAGAATAGATTGGATCCAGGACATAATTTTAGACAAATTATGTTTAAATTGTTGTTTACCAACGACAGCGTTGTTGGTAGAACAGGCAGCCCACATTAAGAATCCGCTGTACATATTGTTATTGATTTCTAATTTAGCAAATTATTATTGAAACATTATTTCATTGAATTATTGCTCTATTTTTCTTGTTGTTTTGCATTTTGAACTGGCTGTTTAAACACAAACCAAATATTAGTCTTTGTTAGTTTAAAGCTAATTTAGCCTCATCACCAATTACTCATTATAATCCTTACGTAGGTTTTATTTGGTTCTGTACCAGGAACATCGAGAATGGTTCTATTATTCTAGTAGGACAGATTTAATGTGTGATATGAGTCAGTGTGATGGTGAAAAATTCAATTGACTTTTATTTTTGACTTTCTAGCAGATACCCAAACTAACTGCTAAGTTACATCCAACTTTCTTTTGAACAAGAGGAAAGTTCAAAAAATGTTTTACACAATGTCCAGTGTTGTTTGAGATTAATCTGTCTGTCCAGATTTGTCTGGACAGACAGATTAATCTGGACAGACAGACTAATCTGTCTGTCTGTATAAATATTTTAAGTAAAGTCCAAATGTCCAAAGACATTTGGACTTTACTTCAGGTTATCCAGATTTATCATCTTTAATGACTAGACACAACTAGAGCCACATTGAAATGGATTCCAACACCCAAAAAACTTGCAGCAGTTAATTTATTCATTACTAATAAAAATAAATTTTAAAGTTGTAATGGATCTAGTTGTTAAACGTTAGCATTATCTTGTTTTCATTTACTTAATTAACCAAACATTCACTTTGGAAGGGAAGTGTACTTTGAAGAACTGAAATCCATCCATGATTTATATTTTCTTACTGATGAAAATTTGAAAAGTATTGCATTTGTATTGAATATATTTTACTCTGACACTTCAAAATAAAATCCACTCTAATCAACTGCCTTCATTTACTTAATTGAATCCACCGGAGTGAAAGTTTTTCTCAGTAATCCAACTGTTCTGTGAAGACTGCACAGGTTTGTTAAAGAATACTTGTGAAAAGGAATCACAAAGACAAAGGAACACAGAAGAAAGTTCAAGGATATTTTACAGGGACTTAATTCATAAATCATCCTACATTCATTTATGACTTAAAATGCCATTGCGATTTATGCATCTTCTAAGTGTGACATTTTGGACTTCTACACTATGCCGTTAGCTAAAAGCTTCTCTAAAAGTGTAGTTTTGTTCACTTTGTCTGCAACTCGATCATTATCAGTACCAAGGCATTGAAAAAAAAAAACTGCAGCATTTGCTGTGGAGAAGCAGTTCACAGCTGGCATAAGAAAATTGAAAGGGTTTAAATCTCTCACATTCTGCCTGAAACATCAAAGCAAGAATCAGAAGGTTTTCTGGAGTAAACAATTACTGGTCACACAGGGAGACTTTTATTACCCACACATGGTTTTTACCTGTGTTTTTAAGTCCCTTTTTCTGCTCCATTTATCACAAAATAAAAAGCGCATTCCACTTCCCCCATCTGCCAGTCATTCCCAAGGTCTGCCATAATGGTACATTTTTGTGCATTATGCCTCAAGGCCACAAAAAGTACACTTATTTCTGTCATTTGGCTTTCCCGTGGATAAAGTAAGACACTGGGCTGTCATTACTGCCATCTTTGTGCGTAATGTAGAAACAAGCTTAGTCACAACATTAAAGCCAAACTCATTTCCATACATTTCATTTGTCAATGTCAAACCTCTGCTTCGGCCTTGTGTGCAACGAGATTCAGCTGTCAGCCCTCAAAGAGTTTATTTCTCACTGCATCTGAGCTTTTTGTTTCTGGCTGAGAGCCTCCGTGTTTATGGATGGGCTTATGGATGGGCTTTTATTCTGCTGTGTGTTCAGGTAATCATAAACAGGGATTCTGAGTTATCACTGGTGTTCCATGGTTAAATTTATATTTGACAAATATGTCAATCATATGAGGCCTGGTTTCTTAAGCAACTGCTGTGTGTACCGATTAGTCTTAACACGTTTTACCTTGTTAGGGAAATAAGGGCCAATCAGGAACTGGAGAAGCGTTTGGGATTAGAAAACAAAATGTACATTTATTTAGTGCATACTAACTGTTTTTTGTATAATTAGGCTTCATTAAACTAAAAAGAATTTTAAGTAAAATACTGTAAAACGCTAATCATAACATCAATATCAAAACTATGGGACATGAAAAGGCACGGTTTCCCTATAGTACTTGAAATGTCCTGAAGCAAAGAGTTGATGAACGTCTCATTCACACAAATTGATAAATTTCAAAAAAAGAAAATATTTGGCATCTGACAATTCATGCAACAAGCTGCACAGTGGTGCAGCTGGTAGTGCCGTTGCCTTGCAGAAAGAATCTCCTGGGATTTTTCTGCATGGAGTTTTCATGCTCTCCCCATGGAGTATCTCCAAGTACTTCAATTTGCTTCAACAGTCAAAAAACATGACTGTAAGATTGACTGTTTACTGTAAATTGTCCTCAGTTATGAGTCCCTGCTTGCATGGTTGTTCTTTGTATTTCTGTGTTACTCTGCAGTGGTTTGGTGACTGTCCAGGGTGAGAATTACCTTGTGCAGTAACTAGTGAGAAAGGTTAACACACCAAGCATGCCTGATCTTCAGGTGCCATCCAACAGCTTCTTAAAAGCCTTTGTAAACTAAGGGATAATTGCAGACAGGTGTAGAGATTGCAGCAGGTTGACCACAACATCCAGAAGGATCTTCCATTTAGGAATGACCTCCACACACAAGCACAACCCAATGTCAGGATCCCAACAAACCCCTCTTTAGATATCTCAATGATTGTTTAAAGAATCTGTGGAGAGTTAAAAATGTACTTTTTGTATTTCTGAATCAATGCTACTGAAATATCATGTCAGGTGGTTTTATATTTCATATGTGTGACAGAAAGGTTCTGAAAAGAGCCATTTAAATGTTAAAAAGCAATCAAGATTAACATCTCCGGTTTGGTGGTGCACTTATACATTCTAGTGTTAGAATCCATTTGCAGAATTAGGTAGGAAATGGCCTTTTTTTATTTATTTTTTTCCTGAAGACTAAACCAGGGTTTTATTTTGGCTCAGAAGAAGAGTGTCACTTATTTTCTGCATTACAATATGGGGTCTGAGTCCGTGGATGAAAGAAACACATCAAAAGGAGAAGCAATTTGTAATAATGCCTTGAGGCAGCACATAACCTCCATTTGATTAGATTCTGCACAAGTGATTGTTTGCTGCAGAATGCAGCGTTACTCGGTGTGTTTGCATGGCAGACATGTTTGTGTGAGTGTATGTTCATCTTAGTTGAAATGCTTGATGGTGGCAGCAGGCTCACAGAGGTAAGTATGAAGCTGGAGGGCAGATGCTGATATAACGGTCTGGTATTATCAACTGCCACTCAGCATTAGTTGGCCCCTTACCCTCACTCCATGTCCGCACCCCCGCACTGACTCATGCTCCCCCGCCTGCTCGGCCACTCACACAGTTTAACACTGATGCACCATGGCTGCATTTAATGGAGTACATGCACTGGAGAACACACAGATGCCTCACAGTAATGGTTCCATCTCTCCCTTTGTTGTTGTGCTCTCCTATTTCTTAAACAGCATGCTCAAACATGCATTCCCTCTCATGCAGTCATGTACATTTCAAACAAATGAACCACAGGAGGAGCTGTCACCGATGGTTCCTTATGCAAGCTGCACACACAAGGCAATGGCTACATATATATTGTCTTTTGTTTCATTTAATTAAGGTTTTCTTTCACCATCCTCGTATAGGACTGAGCAAGGCAGCAGGGTTGTCAGGTAAGGTGAACAATCAACATGTTTTATCACCAGGAGATAGAAAAAATGATTGCTGACACAATTCTGGCCACAATTACGGTAATACAAGCAGGGGGATCTCTGAGCAAGCGCGCTAATGCGGCTCCTCTCTCAGCCCTGTGAACGGTTTCTACCTGGAAGTGATAAAATAGAGCTCATGATTAACAGAAGCTATTTCCGCCCACGCCACTTTGTCAGAGGAGGGAAGTAATTGCACCATAAGGTTCCTACAACACAATGCAAAGCAGGGACTTGATGATGTGAGAGACTCTGGCGCCCACACTATAATCTGCAACAGAGGTACAGCCAAGTTTTTTTTTTCTCTTTTTCCATGGTAGCAAAACGCTTTTTCAAAAGTTTGAAATTGCTACATGCAGTGCAATGTTAACCTAAAAGAAATCTGATATAAAAACCTTTTTTTTGTGAGAAGGAATATATAAATGTTTCTGGCCTATTTTTGTGAATCTGATTCTCTCTCATTCTAACATTAGTATGTGAGTCAATTGTTAAAAAAGGCAGCACGGCATCACTAGGCAACATTTCAACCTCATGGTGCTCTGGTCACTCTTGTTCTTTATGTTTGTTAATTAAACAAAGAGCAGGATTGGGTTTTGTGAATCTAACTTTTGGTTTTGTGGTGAATTACAACTAAAATATAGATTGAGATTATCTGCCATCAATTTAAGTTGCAAGGCTTTTCAAACTTTGTTTGTAGCTCTATATCTGATTCTTAGACTTGGTTAAAGATCTGGAACAACTGGGGATGTGTGATGGAAGACCAGAAATACTCAAATACAACTTTAAAATGAAACAGCAAAAGCAACAACAACAAAAAAGAAAAGAGAAAAAAGGGTAAGCACTTGCCATAAAACACAGTGACACATAGCTTTGCACTTGAAAAAAATATGATTCTGCATATTTATTGAATGAGAAAATACTAAATCTTTGAAAAGAAAAAAGGAAGGAGCTTGAAGGTGGCAAAAATACTCCTTTCATTCCCACCAGCTCCGTAAATCTTTAACAGGCTCAGCAAAGAATAATGCCCTGCTGCTCACATTGCACCACCCTCTGAATGAACATCACCACTTCGTAAGTTATCTGTGGCAGGTTAGCAAATCTACCTCATGATGAATATGGTGTTAAAAGTAATATTTGGATCTATAAGCCAGTATAAATGGTGCGTAGAGCTCCCAGTGCCGGCCAAACAGCTTTTAGACCCATAAAAAGACTTATGACTGGAGTCTGTGGTGGCTCTTAAAGTGGATCCTGCTTGAAAAAATGTGTGCACATTCCTGGCGATTGTTGTCCTGCACTCTCATTGTCTGCTACTCAGAAATTATTTACCTTCCTTGATTATTACCTGTTAAAATGTGCATTGCAACCTTTGAGAAAGTGGTGGTGTCAGTGATGAATGGTGTCGAAGGCCAGGAGCAGGCAATGAATTTGAGGTTGATGAGGCGACTCATAACAGGGCGAGCAACAGCAGTGCTCACCATCAATCTCTTCCTCTGTCCCCTGTAGACACCTGGCACATGCATCAGCAAACACACTGCTGCAAGTGAACTGAGTCAACCCAGGCGAACACACACACACACACACACACACCCACACACACACAGACACACACACACACACACACACACACACACACACACACACACACACACACGCATGCACACAAACAGAGGCCTTGTGGAAAGAGACTTGTCCTCGAGCCAAATGCTGCCATGTAATACAGTAGAACGCAGCAAGTGGCTTTATTAGGATACTAGTTTGCATCCATATCGTTTGGGTTCACGGCACAGAGGGCAAAGATGGGAAACAATTATTGTGTCAGAAAAACAACAGTTGTGTACACATTTGCTGCAAGAAACCAAAGTGAATCGACACCTATAATTTCTAATATGTTGAACGCATCTGCACAGCTTCAGTTATTCAGTTGTACAAAAAAACTTTAAAATAATTTCAGAGAAATTGTCCTTGATATATTTTCACTAATTTATTTTCTTGTGTGGTAGATCTGTGTTGTGTGAAAGTAATAATTGTGAAGCTGTGTCTATTCAACAGTGTAAATAAGACATAAGACATTATATACCTACATACTCACTTTAATTTTCTTGGTAGTTCACTGTTGAGGAATTATGGAGATGAATAATGAATAAAAATGTTGAACTCTCACATTTACTTTAAATTCAATTTAGACCATGTACAGAGACATAAAAACAACAAAAATATTTACAATCTAAATACTAACCTCAATAATAATACAATCATTTTCTTAAATATAATAATTGCAATAAGTAAAGCACAGTTGTAAAAATAACTTAAGTAGCCCTTGAATTTGGATTTCTGACTTTGACATTCTGAGTTTCATAAAAACCAATCAGAGCTGGTTAAATTAGCGACTGTTGCTTTTCCATCATCTCAAATCCATCCTTCCTTGGCTTCTGATAGTCAGATATATAGTTACTCCTCAGTGGATGTTTCCTTTTCTGAATAGTGGCTTGCTCAGGGACTCAGCACGTGAATGCGGATGTGAATCAGTGAATGACCGAATGTAGCGTGAAGCGCTTTGGGTTCCTCTGGTCTTGAGAAAGAGCTATACAAGGCACTTACCAGACAGGAAGAGGAAACCTTTTTTGCAGCAGAAGATAATGAAGGCAGGTGAGTATCTAGGTCATATCTCACAAAGGAAAAAAGTGACTCTACAAATGTGGCATGTGGAGGTACATCTCTAATTCATCACAGTCCCAGCTATTGAGGGAAGCATTGAGGACATTCATGGTGAGTTTTCTCTAAGGAAGTTATTTTTTTTTTATCATGGAAAGAGCCTTGATTGTACTGCATAGGTTGATCATCAGATAATGAATGGTCGTTCAGCAGACAGCTGGTGAGGTGTTAGGTGACTGCCCACTGATGGAAAAGGAAAAAGTCACAGAAACACACCCAACATACTGAGTGCACAATTATGACAACAGACTGCTTGATTACAGTTATTTTAAGCTTTTTTAATCAAATGTTTGACGATGATCCACTAAACAAATGGAAGACGCAAACACATCTTAAGAAGCACCTTTGAGGCAAAAACCATGAACATTCTGAATCGGCTTCCTGGCGCCTTTCTATGAACAGTAATATAATAGGCCTTTTTCTTAACCATTTTCCTGCTTAAGTAGATTGGTTTTACACCAACAGCTGCAAGATAAATGCAATATTGTGTAATAAAAAAACTCGTAATTAGTGTATTTCTAACTCTTTTGAAGGAACAATGGCTATTTTCTTCAGTTCGTTTGCTCCTGGATTTGAATGTGATTACTGTGGTATAGGCCAAATGCTGGTTAAGGCTCCACTAGAGATTTCCCTTAAGGCAAACAAACAGAAGGAAAGATGAGTCCTCCAAAACTCCTTGTCGAAGTGAAAACTGTTATCGGTTATCAGCGCACCACCCGACAGGAAGGGAAGTAATCTGAAAGCTGTTTGAAATGCAGTAATTTGCTAGTGTGACTCATCACTGACACCTACAGCAACAACAACAACAAAAAAACCTGATCCTTTAAAGGCAGAGGAGGGTAACATAACTGTGCGTGTGTATGTGTTAGATAAAACCAACAAGATGGCATTTGAGGTTAATAGAGACAAAGTTATAGAACGGTACGTAGCTCCAGCTATTTAAATGTGGACCACACATGCTTGCTGGTTTTTGCTGCAAATATTTTCCGAGTTGCACTTGCTGACCTTCAATTAGCATAATTAACATGAATCTTTTACTGTTGATTGCACACACTTGAGTACTTGTGTCTCTAATTGTATCGCTAGATTTATAATTTCTGTTGTTGAGAAAATGTCTCTGTTCATAGATATTTTAGCCAGGCTAGATAAAGAAGAAAAACAACCTTAGTGTGGGTTGTGAAGCCTTTCTGAGGGTGGCAATGCAAATCAAACCTGACTGTCTCCTGCTATCAAACAGGAAGCCACCGTCAAGATAATATAATTTTGATGACAGTGTATCCTCACTTGAGGTGTCAGGTTGAGGGAAATTATTATGATTAATACAAAGTTACTGCAAGGCAAGAATGTAATCAGTCTTTGCCTTGCTAATCATTATCTTCCTCTGATTCATTTTGGCTCAAGATTTAAAAGAAGTTATCAAGCTCTATTGTGGTAGGAATATATCTCAAGCAAGAGTTTCAATCATGTTTCCTGCATATGATGAATTATTGGCAACTCATAAATAATGGTACTAATGACAATGATGGGAATGACTTCAGATCATCTAATAGCCGCCATACAGAAAATCAGGACACTCAAAATGCTCTACTTGAAACTGCAACATTTGTTGTGAAAAATTTTAGTCAAGCCTTATACACACATTTTGGATAATATTCCAGAGGATTCTCCAGTCTCCCAAAATTACCACGTGATTGTATGTGACATGTTGTCAGTCTTTGCATCTTAAAATGACTCAACTGTACTTGGTCCACCTGGTTAGACTTATACAGGACTCTGATGCTTCAACATAGATTATGTATTTAAGTTCCGTTAATATAAAAGTTAATATAAACACAACAAACAGTTCATTTTTAAAAACAAGTACTTAGAAGAAAAACATTAGAACGCAGGATCTATCTGCGAATCTTATTAGGTGATTTTAGATTTTTAGATGCATCCCTTCTCCAACACATCTGAATAAAATTAATGGTTTATTGCCAGGCCTCTAAAATTTGCTGGGTAGTTGATCTTGAGGACTGGACCAGGGCACCTCTGGTTTCTAGTTATTTGGTTTACTTGCCAACCACATCTTATCTAACTCAAGTAACAGTCAGAGTAGATCACTTCAGCTGGAAAAGGCAACTGAAGAATCTCTGAGTATAAAACTAACCAGTTCATGTTTGAGCGTTTTAGTTCTTCTTCCAGCTAACATTTACATATACTGCCCCTGTGGGTGGAAAATGGGGGGAATAATGAGTCCCAGATGGAAATGTCTTTGGGTTACATAATGGCCTCTTAATTGCTTACATAGATTTGATTAACTACCCCTCTGGTTAAAAGATGGGGCTCAAATGTGTTTTAAGCATATGGACACGTTTTTGTAATACCTATTTAGACCCAGACCTACTTAGAGAGCACAAATAGTTTTGTTGGGAAGGTTGTATTTATCCAAAGAAGAAACCACTTGTGAGCAATTGTTCAGGCTATTGCTCAGACTGGATGGCTGAGCAAAATCCATACGGGACACATAGTGATGGGAAGAGCCAGCTGCTTTGGCTCCCAAAAGGCTCTTAATTCATTATCATCTGCAGTCCCATAATTTAGCAAATTTCTGCAAATAAGAATGTTTTGCATATTTGATTTATTACTTTTTATTTGATTAATTGCAAGTATTTGTTCTGTTATGAAAGCAGACACTCTTACTTTTGTATGATATTTTAATCAAAAAATTTTTTAAACAAAACATATAAACAACACGCTGCAAGCAAATCTGCCAAACAGACCCAAAATAATATTTTACCATTAATCTTCAGGTCCTGCTCCTCTTACAGGTGTCAGTAATGTTTAAGTGCTTTTGCAACACACTTTTCTCCTCACCACTGCCTATTGACTGAGAGATGGACTTATCTGATTGTTTCTGTCTCATCATACAATTTTGACATGATTGTATGATCCCTTTCCCCACGTGTGATCGGACATAAGGCTGCTACGTCATAAAGTTCAGCCAAAAGCAGAACGCTTTCACTGAGAGTGAGAGCTAAGCAGCTCTCAGTTTCTCTCTTTCTGCCCTCTGGTGTGCTGCTCATTGTGTGTTTGCAGCCCCGCCCCTTATAATGAGGAACAGGTGTCCTGGTTATCTGTGCTACCCATAAATTCACCTGTCCTACCTTGTGGTAATGCACTGATTGTCAGAACACAGGCTCCCATCATTCACTTCGAAGAGTCGGCTCTAACACGACATATCACGCATATGCATCTTGTTAGGGGAAGTACAAAACTGGAGTTATTTAGCTTTGATAGAAAGCTGCAAAGCAGATGCTAACGTTAGCATCTCAAATGTTCTGGTTTCTGGTAGTTAAAAAATGAATACCTGTTAACAAACTTCTTCAGTGTGTGTTTACTCACAACAAATAGCTGCATAGAGTGACAACATTCGTCCTCGGATGAGCAGCAATGATCTTTACCTCGCTTAATGAATCTTGGTTTTTCACTTGAGTAATATTATGAACTACTGCTAGGTACAATTTCTGGATACTCTATCCAATACAAGTAACTTCAATTAATAAAGAAGAAACATTTTATCCCAAAAAGTTGTTTCTACACCAGCTGTGCTGTTCTAAATTGATTTTCTTTCAGCTGAATCTCTTGTGACATTTGGAGACTAATAAGATGCAGTGAACACTGCATATTATCACTGGTTTATACTTTGTTCCAATGAATAAACATTAACGACTGCAAGAATTAATTTTCTTTAATGTTGAAAAAATGGATTTGAAAAAATCTTTTCTTCTGCCTGAATGTGTTATTTTGTATTTATTTGCTGTATTTTATTCTATTTTAGAAATTCTGAAATTTAAATGTCAGAATTTGAACATAACTGTATTTTGATTGATGACATTTTAAAATGTTAAATCAGATTTTATGATAAGTTACTCGGTGCCTGAGTAGCTTTTTTCAATTTCTTTTAGTAGCAATAAGTTTAATACAATCTGACTACTCTACCCTCCTCTGCCAAAGTTACGTCTTTTGTTGGATATTTAACGCTATGAATAAACCCAGCTCTCTTTAATTAATGTGCAGAATTTGTGTGACAATAAAAAAATAATTTTTTATTGTCACAACAGAAAGAGCAAAGTGAGACCATAAAACCAAAGCCCAGCAGCAGGAACTATAATGCAGGGTCTTCTCAGGTAAGTGGAAATTATAACTTATTGAGAAAAAGTTACCAATCAATACCAATCTAATCTGATTGTTACAGGTATCAGGACATGGTTTTTACAGTCATTCCAGGATTACTCACATTCACACTCTACAATATTTTTTATCTAGTTGTGTGAAAAAAAGTAAAACATCCGTGACATTCTCTATTTGGCAAGGAAAGCCAAAATTAGGTTGGTGAAACTTGTTTATTTACAGGTGTATACGCTTTTTTTATCTTAAAAAATAATCACATTTGACAGAGGAGCCTTAATCTTCAGATGCAACACAGTGATTTCCAAGAAACAGAATTAAAGGGTGAAATTAAAGGATTATACAGAGCTGAGTGCCTTCCAAGCTGTGACGTGTAGCAAGTCAACGTGTTAGAAACATTAAATTATTCAGTGCTTTGCTCTTCATCATGTCAATTCCCAAAACTCTAATGGAAACAGAAGGAAGGTCAATGTTATAGATAAAAAAAAGGTCACTTTAAGATTCATGATTACTTGATGGAAATTCCAAGTAAAACAAAATAGAGCATGTCTTTCTGTGAATGGAGCATAAGGGAAGCAGTGCAGATTAGCCAGACTGGATATTTGCTGACTCACATCGTGACTTCCTTTGGCGTTTTCTTTGCCTATCAAGTCCAGTTATCTTGTAGGATCCTTTGAAGTGTAAATTGATTATCCCTGCTTGTTACCTTGAACTTAGTGTGAAAATAGATAAACTTATTGAATTGTAAAATGTGGACTGTGACTTCTGCAAGCATCCATCTAGAGTTGTGATATCAGATCTACTGCGTTTAAACAATAAAATGATAGTGAAAAATTTATCTTTTTTACATTTACAGCGTTCGGAAATAATACCTAAAATTAAGAGTGTGCTGGAACTTTTTTATGTCCGTGCTGCATATTTAAATATTTTCTAAATGAAGGACGAATGTCATTGTTTTTGAAAAAAAAAATCCTCTTGTACATAAAGAACCAATATGGGGTTAGTTTTTTTTTTTTTTTTTTTTTTTGGATTGTGGTTTTACTCATGGGCAGAAGATAAAGCAGTTAGGAATCTGCAGCAATCACTCTGGTAAATATAGCTATGAGCCCATAACGCCTGTCATTTGTCAGTTAGGATTTTGTTTAATACACAATAGTGTGTTAAAAGTGACAATTACAAAAGTGTCAAACACAGTGTTACTGATTTTAAATTTATGTTCCTGTTCAAGGACAGAAACTTTTTATGTGACCAACTACAAAAGATGAGAAAACAAGGTTAGAAATGGCAGGCGATGGCAAAATAAATAAGCTAAAATCATAATCTGCATATTTTGAATGCAAAATAGGTTAAAAAATATTTATTTTAACTTGGGTGGATTGAATTAAACCAGTGAGGCCAAGCCTTGTAATTTAGAGCTCTTAATTAAATTAATTGTTGTTAAGTTTTTAGTAGCAGATATAAATTTTGGCATATGGTGAAGTAAATGCCTTAAAGGATCAGGAAGGCGGCCAACAGATGACGAGACAGGTGGTCCTATTATAGTGTCTAATCAGTTATTAAAGAGTATAACCTCTTTTTAATTATATGGCTAAAAAGCCTTGATATATTATAAACTTGTATTAAAGTAGTCAGATGGAAAGACAGAGCAAGGGAATCAGACACTTGTTAAATATAGATTTAACTTTTTGCTTTCATTTTTGCCAACAATATCTGATGAGGAAAAATAAAAATAAACAGAATTGGTCATTTATAAAATAGGAATATCACAATGTTTGTCATGTTGTCATCATCCACTGATGAATTGCAAAGAATCTTGTCTCTTCACCCAGAAGGCAAGTGCAGATGTAATGAAGTTTTGTAAGCTTTGGCAATAACATTATAATTATTATTCATTAGTGTGACCTGTCTTGAGCAAAAGGACCCAAAGACAATTTTGGTCCTTTACAGTGAAGTATGATCTTATTTCTGCCCAACTTTCTTTCTTTCTATAAATTAGGTAAATTATGTATTAGAATTCTTTTCATTAGATTCTCTGTTTCAGTTTTATGCCATATTTCGCTGAATGTAAGAACAGCAAAACCTCTCAGAGATGAAAGAGTGTGGTAACATGCAAATATTTTACCATAACTCCAACTGAGAGGACTTGTGTTTAATCTACCTGCTAATCTATCTGCTTTTTATTCTTTCAGATGGAAAAGAAATCCTCCTGTACTGAGAGTGTAAGCTTATGGCTTGAAAACATAAAAGGATTCCAGCAACAAAAAGGCTGAATAAAGCCTACACCCAGACAGCTGAGTATTCACAAAATTCATTTTCTAGATAGCACCAGCTGGGAATGAAATTTCCCATTTCTCTATCTGTCGCTTCTACTAATCCAGAGAGTGATCTCCCTGAAACAAAGATGTGTTTTCTGGATGTAACTGAATGTCATAAGCCCTTTCTTCCTCTACCATTTCAGTCCATCATCTTCTCTGTTATGATGTTTCCTTCCTGTCTTTGCCATAGTTTCCTTTGCCTCTCACGTTTTAGCTTATGAGCATAAATAAATATAAAGTTTCTTATTAGGGATATAATAATTTCCAAAAGAAGCAAAGAAGATTAAATGCCAAAATGTCCCATGGATAATATGCTGTGGATAGACTTTTTTTTTTTAGCTTCATTCAATATTCTACACAATTAACATGCTTAGAAAGGATTAGAATGAACTTTTTACAATCAGACAGTTATTTAGTTGTAAATATTACATTAACAATAATTCATTGTCTAAACCTGTTTATCCTTAAAGAAGTTGGGGTGTGTTAAGAACCACTGCGTCAAGGCAGCCTAGTCTAAGTGACCATACCTAAGCAGCTCTACAGCACATTTCCTATGCATGCATTCATACTTGTATTTATATTATCCAATTTCTTACTTGGATAATATAAAATCATAATATTTTTGTCTGAGGTTGAAATAGCCCATTATTTAATGGATAATAACCTGCCACCCTCACCCCAAGTACAAATGTTTTGGCTGCTAACACAACTTCTGACTTTGAGTTCATTAAGCTGCACTAATAGAGTTTAAAATGCTGCAGGCAGAGAGAGGAAAGTGTGCAGCTTCTTCCCGCTCAGGGTTAGGCAGCCCCTGTCACTGACACAAAGAAATGACAACATGTCAGTAGTGTGTGGTTCCAGTCACAATTAATCATATTTACTTATTTTATATATATATTTTTCTTTCCTGAGGAAACGAATGGAAACAACGAGGGACTTGGTCTGCATGGTTTTTTGCGAACAATAAGGCTTTTCTTGTTTTCTGGTGGACCTGGCAACAAAAAGCTTGTAGTCAGCAGTCTTGGTCACACACTTTGTTTTGCTTCACTGATGCATTTATTTTTCTGCTCAGAGAAGGTGGTTTGGCTGCTGAAACCTTTTTATCTTTTGTCTGAACTGATCTAGAAAGATACAACTCTGATTTACTGCAACACTTATTTTTGTCTTTTCATCTGATGAAAAGGACTACTGGACAGTGAATTTACTGAATCTTTAGGAAGGAAGATTAAAACTGGAACTGTTACTTTGTCTGTGCAGGTATAAGCAATGGTTTAACTAAGTCTTCTGCTAGCAGAAAGACCTTTTGATGTTTGGCATTAGAAGATAGAAACCTCACTCAACCTCATATTCCTTCTCACTTCTCTATTTAGCCTCTTGCACAACATGCAAATAATTCAATTAAATCTTAATTGGGGCAAAACTAATGAGTAACATTTTCATGAGAAAAAAAAATGTGAATCCCTTTCCCTTTTTTACTGATTATGTTTAGAAAATCTTAGTATTTTCCTAGTAAAAGTAGATAATGGTCAGTTGTCATTTCTCTAATTATTTAAGAAGTGTAAAATAAGCCAATATTATTATGATACATAGTCTCTTTCTGTAATGTTTCAGGTGTAGCATATTGGGGAAATTTAATTGAGATTTAGATTTTTATTCTTAAAAAGATATAAAATAACCATTGCAATCCACTAACAAACACACATTTTCATTATTTAAAGTTCATTATTACCTAAGATTTTTTTATTTATCTTTTTAACTTTTTGAATTATGTTGAAAGCATAGATCAGGTTTATTTTAAAACCTTAAAGAATTCAAATCCAAAGAATTTATATAGTAAAACAATGTCTTGTTTACATTGCTAGTTACAATGAGAACTTAAAGAAATCGCTTTATAGAACCTCTATCATCATCATGGTATAAATACAGTAAGAAACACTGCGACAATGCCAACATTATTTTATGTAAAAGCACATGGAAAACACATTGCCTGAGGGGAAAACACACATAAACTGACAAAGTGTGAAAAACAGGCACAAGACCTGGTTATAATGGAAACCAGAGGTGGTGAGGTGTTAGGCCTGGTTTCCTAAGCATTAGGAGAGTCATGAAAACCACTGAATGTGTATTACAAAGACAGTATCAAGCAGTTCTGACTTCTCCAGGGTTCATTTTGACTGCAGGTATTAAATCTCCATTATTGGAGTAGCAGTATGTGAAGTAGAAGGAGAGCAGTAAAACAGCATGGCATGATCAATGGAACGTATCGGTACATCTGGCATCATAGCCCACTTGGCCCCATGAAGAGAATAGCACATCCAGTAACAAATCGGTGGAATTTTACTGTCACTGTTTTGAAACGTGATTTTTGTTTGTCTTTTAAGGTTTTATACCAACATAGGTTTGATTTTGGGTTATGAACAAGTTGCTACTCACCTTCCCAATCGGAAATAAACTAAAAACCTTTAGTTTTAAAACCTCAAACATCCTCAGTCACCTTGAACTATGATTTAAAGAGAGCTTAAAGGCACGGTGTTATGTAAAATCAACTATTTTTAGCTCTATATCATGCTATGCTATAATGTTTTCCCTTATCAAGTGTTCCTTTGATTTTTTCATGCATTTTTAAGAAACAGTAAAAGCAACAAGTTGGTACCTAATTACTACAGAAGATAGTCTGACTAATTAACAGCAGACTTTTTTTTCTTGTAAAGAGCAGAAATGTTCAATATAATATTCTCCACTGTTGAAAACTACTTCTAAACTTGGCTGGTGTTCATTCTTCATTTTGCTTTTGCCTTTGTTTCATAGTGAACTAAATGTTTTATTTCATTTACTTTTTATTTAGAACATGATAGAAGTATGAAGTCACACACATGAACAATAATGAATGTTCTTTAATAATGAGTAACAACGACATTATAAAAGCATTTACTTTGCCAGCACTAAAAATTATTATTTTTCTTTTTTGTATAAATGTCACACTGGTATTTTTACTCAAACTTATTGTGTGAAAACTACATTCTGGCCCAGGAAAAGTCCACCCTTTCCAGCAACACAAAGCAGATGATTTATTATTGTATTTATCCATAAAAAATGCTGCCTTGTTATAATTCTTGGCCTAGAAGTTGCCTTTGGTGATAGAATATAAATAATCAGTGGTTAAAAAGTGAATCGTTTAATGAGCCAAAAATGATTATGATTGTCTGCCCCAGAAACCACCTGGATGGAGGAAGGAAAACATTTTAAGATCATAACAAAAAATCAAAATGACTCAGATCCAAAAGGACTCTCATCAGGTCCTCATAACAAACAAAATCACAGAAGAAAGGAAGGAAAAGGAATGTTTTTGTCAAGAACTTTCTAATCATGGGTTTCAAATTGATTCAACGATTTGAAACCGTATGCAAAGATCAGCCTCCTTTCTTATTTTTTTTGGTAGTTGTTGGATTTATTTGCCGATTGAGTCAGGCAAGGTAAAAATAAACAATTAAACCTGGCAGATTTGAACTATCATCAAGCAGGTATATTTGGGATAAGAGTAGAATATTGTCTGTTCTACTCTTATCAGGATCAGAAACAGCTTTATTGACCAGGTTTGTGCACATATGAAAAATATTAATAGATTAATTTGGTTGGAAATAAAATTAGGTTTTTTAAAGTAAAATGTATATGTAGAGTGTCATTAAAAATTATAGTTAAATTAGACCAAATATTGCATATATAGTGTTGACTCAAACAGGAGTTTTTGCAATTAGCAATAACCCAAAGGTAAACAGTTTGTGTCCAGAATGTGTGGGATCTGCAGATCTCAGCTTCCCTTCTTCCTTGTCCAAGTCCCGGATGGAGAGAAGGTCAGTCATCATACTCCGCTCCACAGACATTATAAAAGATCTGAACTAGTACAGCGTCTCAGGCAGGAGGGGGAAACACAATCAGGTTCTAGAGTTTTCTTTATTTTCTGGCCTGGAAAAAGTCCACATGTTCCTCTGAGCAGGAGATCGGTTGAGGAATGAGTCGTAGATTAATGCAGAACGATGTTGGAGTGACAAGTTGTAGCCTTGGTTATTGGACATTAAGAGCTTCTACTATAACACTTCGATTTGAGTTTCAGATGTTAAAAATGAACTCTCGGTTCAGTTCTGAATTGTTGACTCACTCACACGCTCAAAGACTAGGATTTTGAATTATGCTGAGTTAGTCACATCCCTTGAAATTTTCCAAATGTTCTCAAATTCCAAGTGGTAACTTTGGGGAATTTGAGATCGACCAAGAACCTGTAACATATTTTTGTGAAATACAAAAAATGATACTTGATTGGATGCAGGGCTGGTTTTACACTGGGTCATTCAAACACAAAGACTTGCTTTCATCCTTCCACTGTGGTTCTACCTATAGATTTACAATTGTTTTGCAGCTGGCTCAGCCCAGTCATAGATCAGATTCCAAAGGTACCACCCATCTTGACTTACATGAATCTGTTTTGGGTTACATCTATCATATAGAACTTTGTTTACAACAAATGTAAACAAAGATGTACATGTGCTGTCTTTACCTGAGACTAATAAAGAATAGCATTACATGTTGGAACCAGATTTAAAAAAATAAAACAAATTTGAGCAGTGAAGCCCGGTGGCTCTGTTAATGAACAAACAGCTCACGATGTTTCTGTGCAGAATTCCTCGCAGTGTTGCAGTCAGCTCGGAGGATAATGGCGCCTGATCTCCTCTGTCACTAATGCCCAGTACAAAACCTATTGCACTCTGAATGTAGTATTTCATCAGACAGCTTTGCTACACATTTGTAAATAAATAAAAAAAGACCAGTATGCTTCTGTTCTACTAGGAACAGAAGCATACTGGCATACATCCGCTTAGCCACATGTTTTGTGTAACTAATTGGATAACCACACCAACTAAAGCACGAAATTGACTTTTTTTTTTTATCCCTCCTGCAGTTGCAGTGGATGCAAGCCCTCTCTGCAGGGCGTTGGTGGGGCACACATTTATGAGTCATACATTTAATATGCTCTCCCTTCCTACTCATATCATAAACACTCAGAGGGATAGAATTGAAGCAGACTCCTTTCTTTCTCCTCTTTAACGACATTGCAGACTTGGTTGGAGTCAAGAGGTTCTTAGCTCTCTCTATTTCAAGCTCCCGACTCTTCTTCTTTCTCTGACGACCGACACTTCAAAGTGTCCATCTGACTCTTCGGGGATTTTTTTTTTTTTTTTTTATGCTAACATGTCTCTCTGTATGCATTTGGTTGGAAAGACAAGAGATTAGCATGAGTCAGATAGTGATTCAGGACACCAGGTGGCAAATGCCTAAAATCATTTTTTCCCTCTCATTTCCTCTCACTTGTTCAATGCCTCCTCAACACGCTTCGCACTGTCACTGCTTCTCTTTTTGTTTGCTGCCTCTTCTTGCCGTTCCCACTCCTTTTTCCCCACTCTCCCCTTGCAATTTGTCTCTCAAATAAAAACTAAAACTCCTCCTCACACCTCTCCCCTGGCCCATGTCACCTCCTGTTCCTGACACTGGCCATGAGTGCGCCCCGAACTTACTAACCCATCGTTTCACGTGTGGGTGGGGAGAGGTTAACAGGGGGCAGATAAAGAGGGTAAAAACAGATCGAGTCAAGAGGGAGATCGATGGCCAGATGTGTGGAGATAAACAGGAGTGTGTCGGATTGAGGTGGAAATTGAGCACGAATCTCGAGGAGCTTACCGGGAGGGGCGTTAGCAGAAGCATACTCCTTGTATCGTGTGCGTGCCTGAGGGAGGGTGGTGGTGTTGGTGGGTAATTTTGAAAGAGTGGGACATGGGAATGTGTAGCGAGAGGCAGAGAGGGTTATAGAGAGCTGTGTTGAGGTGGATGGAGGCAGGGATAGAGAGATAGAAGGAGGGGTGGTGATCCTGGGGGCCTGATGACTCATGGCTGTGCTGCGGTTTGTGCGTCACTGGCGCTGGCTGGAGGAGGAGATAGTGGAGAGGTCTACGCATTTAATTACAGCCTTCCAATTTAGACACACTGTATACACACACCTACATACACACACTGGCATCAAATAATATCACAAAGGATTGTCTTGCAAGTTCACTAATTGGCACGTATATACAGAGAAGCGTTCAAAGATCTTTGCCGCATGTTTGGAATACCTGCGACGGGATAATATTCAATCTTTTCACGTTCCTTTGGTTTCAAGTCAATGATTATGGCTCAGCCGCCTCCTTTCTCAGACAGACCTTGAGGCAAAAAACTTATCAACCCAACCAAAAGAAAAAAAACATAATACCAAATTGCACACTATGAGCAGCTGCACCACACTGCTTGTGACTGGAATATGAAATAGAGTCAGACGTAGAAGGGAGATGTGGAGGACTCGCTTTGATGACGCAGTGGGGCAAACTCTTCTCCACAGATTATACCAAGAGAGTTTTCACAATCCAGCCTATGCCGCGTGACGTACAAGTCGTCCTGCTGGTTAAAGGTCATCCTGGGAACAGGATTTCTGCATCGCCTGATATTGTTGTTGTCTAATTATTCACACTTGGATGGCTTCCACCAAGACATGAAACATCTGAGGGAGGTTGTTGTGCTTTTGATTTTAAGACGTTGTAAATATCCTTGTTTCCGAATATATTTGAAAACCTTCTTGCATTACACATTTCTTCCATGTATTAAGAAATGCTCCTTAAGAACATTCTTTCAGTGAAGCGTTTTACAAAGCAGTGCATTTATAAAACATGCACTGCATGTTTCTTTTAACAGGTGTAAAAAGAAAGAACAAAAGAGTGAAATAATTTTAAACCACCGTAAATACCAGTGTTGCGGGTATGTATTTGTGGTTTATTTTTCCCACAGATATTCAGACTCGATTTTCTTATGTCACAAAGGTAAACATTTTGGTTGTGCAGACATTCAGTACAGCTGAGTGTAACTTAAAGCAACTTCAGAGTTCCTGCTGTTTTCCATTTCACATTTTTTCTCTTTCCAGTGTTTTCTTACATCTAAACAACTGAGTGAAAACACATTTAGCTTTTTGGGTGTTATTTGCATTTGACCCAAATCATGATTCAACATAATGCTGAAGTTTTCTTTGATGTCGCCAGTGTGGTAAAGTGTCAAATTATTCGCATAACAGTATATCCGCTTTACAGACAAAAACATATTTATGAAAAAGAAAGTGTTACAAATAATAACAACAGTTAGGAATTGATGGCAATTTATTATTATTAATAGGAAACTTGTTTGCTGCTTTTACACACATTAGAAACACAAATACATAACACAATAAATATACTGTACAAAAACAGGACAGCCAAGGTTTGATCAGTAAGCATCCACTCATTACATAAAACAATTTATGAGAACTGTAAACATAAATACAGTTGTAATCAGATAAAATAATTTTTTGTCATTTTAATTTACCTTATGAAATACAGAGTTTTGTTTATCATACTAGGCCAAACATAAACATGAGAGACAGATTTTTTAAAACATAATTTTTAATGTAGGATAATACAATCTTAAAATGGTCTTTATTTTCTTTTTGATATTTTAATTATCAGAAGTTGAACCCTGATGCATGTATGCAGCCTTTACTTTGAGGGTTTTGTGCTGGTGAGTCATAAAGCAAAAATTATCAGTGAGGTTCAGAAAAACAAGGCTTGTGTTGTAGTTAATAAATATATGTGGTTTTGTTATAAATCAATAAAAAATACCTTATTTTATATTCTTATATATTAATGTATAATATTTCGTATCAGAATTAAAATGTGTATCTTGTAGATTAATCTTTCGTTTAACGAGAAGAAATGCATGGTTTTAGATTGTTTATGGTTTTTTTGTAATCCTTCAAGAAAAAAGAAATAAAAGAAAGACTATTTGAAGTAATATCCTGGTAGAGCAAATTACCTTTTACCTATAAAAAGAAGCATTTCAAAACACAACAGCATGAAAACATTTCTGCTTTTTGTTTTCCTTCAAATATATACATTGAAATTGTTCAGACAGAAGGCCCACCTTTCGCTTAATTTCCCTTCCTCTCACGTCCAGACACATTTACCCTCCATGTGCACCAATTACACCCTAAGAGGTAGCAAGCCTCACTCTTAAACAATAGGACCAATCAGTTGCCCTCTCTGGCTCTCCCCCAGCTTCGCAGGCCCCTTTACTATACTCTATTTTCCAACCGAGAGAGCAGAGGGGATAATTTTCCAAACAACAGTGTTAAAGGGGTGGGGGAGAGCGGCAGAGGGAAGAAGAGGCAGAAAGAGATAAAAAGAGAGAGAATGGGAGTCACAGTGGATTGGCCTGTTCAGAGTCTAAAGGCAAATCTGACATCTCAGCACTGAATGCAGATTTTACTCCTCAGTAAACTCTGACATAGGTTCTCCAGAGATGTGAAAAAAGGAACAAAAACAATTAAAGCATCTACTTAGAAGATCATGTAGCACAAGACCCAAAACAGATTCATGCTTTTGTACTTTAAACATGTAATATAGATTCTACCTACATATCAAAATATCTAAAGTGATTAAAATAAATCTTGGAGCACTTTTACCTGCATTATTTATGTTACTGAAATCTTAAAACATTTAAAAAAGTAGTCCTGTGCATTTTATCAGCAGTATATATTTCTAGGGTTATGTGTTGTTTTTTTATCATTGCATTCAGGAGGGGGGGTTCTCCCCAGCAGTTTTCCAGCTCTTTCAATTTAACGCCTATTTCCTTTCTCATTCATGTCCGCTATCATGAGTCGTCAGCAGCTACGTCCCTGGGGAGGGAAATCCCAGCTGTCACTAAATAACTTTTTCAGATCACACCAATGAAGCTAATGTCCGCCGACGCCAAAGGCCGGAGTCCATTTAACAGCCACTTAATGCATGAGCACACAAGTGGCGCACAAGCACGCGTGCACGGTCACACACACTGACGCAGCCACGCAGCGTGTCACGGATTACCCTAACCGAGCTAATGATCTCCTCGATGGGACAACTGGGACTCTTCTGAGGCTGTCTTCAGCCTGATGTCCCACTGGGACCCGAGGAGAGCCTCCGGGGTAATTACAATGTAAATTCTGTGTGTGTGTGTGTGTGTGTGTGTGTGTGTGTGTGTGTGTGTGTGTGTGTGTGTGTGTGTGTGTGTGTGTGTGTGTGTGTGTGTGTGTGTGTGTGTGTGTCTGTGTGTGCGCGTTTTATCCTGCCTGGATTTGCAGTTCCCAAGATTAGGTTAATCTGCTCTTGTCCTTTTTGCCGTGGATTGTTTGGGATTTGATGGCAGTAAAATTTTTGTTCATGAATTATTAGTGACTTAGAAAAAAAACATCTTGGTATGTTTATTCCAAAATATGAGATGTTCATTGCTTGAACATTTTAAAAAAAAGTAATCTAAAACCTCCAACATAGGGTCAATAAAATACCCAATAAGATTAGATCAACTTATTTCAATTTGAAAAAAAAATGTTGCCAAAGATATTTTCAGAGCATGCAATGCTCTGAGGATATGCTTTTCAGACAAAATCAAACATTTAGATCAGACTGGACAACAGAGAATACAAATAGAGGGGGAGGGAGCAAGTGAGAGAGATGGATGGGCTAAATGGATGGGTGACTGTTTGCAGTTTTAAGCGGAATGAAGGCTGAAAATGAGGTGGCATCCTCACCCCCTTTTTTATTCTCCACACTGCCTTTGTTTCGGCTAATGGCCCTCATCATCACCCATCATCATCATAATTGTTTAGCCCTCCCTTTCTTTATCTCTGTGTGTCACCAGCCTCTCATCCCACCCCTTTTTCTGTGACGCTCGACATGCCAATCAGATCGTAACATGACATTATGGCTCATTACACCTGGGCTGAAGCATTCGATGCTCATGGACAGCTTTCACTTTATGGCAAAGAAGTAACCATTAAAAAAAAAAAAAAACCTCCCACCTGAAAACATTTAGTTTGTCTTGTCATTTGTCGCTTTTTGTCTCCGCTGTGTCCAGGCACAAATACATGTGGCATCATGTATTCTGGAGCTGCATGCTCGTTACACCTACCGGAGAGCAGTGTGAGATTTGGTACTGGGAAAAATAGAAGCAGAGGAAGGTAATCATAGGAGAGGCAGAAGTAGAAAGAAAGGCGGCAGAAAAACATTGTGGTCATCTGCAGTGCGATGAGTCACCTGTAGGCAACACACTCACTCTCTCACACACACACACATATATCTACACACACACAAGCCCGAAAAAGGAGCTGCCACAGCTGTGTAGCTACTATGCCACATTGTCTCATGGACTGCATCCACTGAAAACATTACGCTCTCAGAGAAATAAGAGTAAACAGATGGAATCTGAAAAAAAGAATAGCAGATTGATGATTTGACCTTTCACAGTCTCACAGGTGAAACGGAGGTGTTTGCCAGATGATTAACTGACAAACAAAATGTTAATCAAAGCAAAAATTACTATTTGTATGATTTACTCCTGGCATGATGTTTTCGCTGTCGTAATTAGTGCAAACAAAATCTGTGGGTGAAATCAATCCTTTGCATTATGTGTACGTATTTTCCTCTGTCTTTTCTGTTCTTTTTTTCTTTTAAAAGCTACAAATGGTAGCATGTGCCATGACTCAAAGGATTCTTAGACTCAACGCATAACCAAAAACACAAACAAAAGAGATATATCAAAGAAAGTTATCAGAGCTTGAGAAATTTATCAGCAATGATGTCCCTTAGAGAAGAATTAAACCAATGTTTAAGAAAGTTTAGTCTGTCAAAATGCAGATGCATTTATTTCTGTAGCCCAAATACTTTATGTGTAAAAACCTTTCATACGTCAGGTTTCAACAAAAAAATGCAAGGTGTGTAACGATACATCCAGTTCACAGGAACAAGATTTTAGTTTTCAGTTATCACAACTAGTGTAAAGTTTCAGCAAATAATAAAATGTTTTAAGTTAGCCCGGTTCAGTAAGGAAGTATTCAGTTCAGTCAAAGTATGTCATACTTTGAATTATGGATGATCAAATGCAATCCAGACTCAGTATTGTGAAATATTCCTTTGGTTTCCTCCGATCAGAAGTTAAACTTTAGCATTGTTAGAAGCTGTTTACCATTTTCTACATTTTTATAGAAAATGTAGAAAATTGCAGTTAGAAACTGCAATTTGTTTGCCATGTTATCACTTAAAGCACTCATGTTCATATCACACCATAAAGTTACTTCACCACATGAAGTTGCAGGCAGCAAAGGGATATTGCTCATGAGAAAGTCTGCCTTTCAACGTGGCACAGATCGACTAACATCATATAAATGCTTGACGTCACCAACTTCTTTAACTTCCATTTTTAAGCTCCCAGTTTAAAACACACAAATTGACACTCCAGACTGGCTGAAAAAGATCAGGTAAGACTATTCAAGTATTTTGATGTAAAAATGTCTCAGGTGTCTCGCTCGTCCTAGTTACAGAGAGATAAAGCATTGGGATTGGGGGAAGGGGAGGTAAATGTAGTCATCACTTGTTTTGATTCACTCTGCGTTTAACTTGCACCCTTTCCCCCTCCGCCCCCATCTACCCCGCCTTCCATCTCGCTCTTTTCATGCCTCACCACAAACTCCCCCGACTCCGCCTCACTCGCTCTCCCTCCACAGTTACCCCCACCCATTTCCACATTCCTCAATGAGAATAGCGACTAATTCAGCCTATTTGTATTAATAGTTGCAGCTCGCGTTCCTTCTCTGACAGCAGCAAAAAAAAAAAAACTCAAATCACTGGAGTGGGAGTTGCTCTCGTGTTGCTATTGCCTGCTACCGCCTTCGCTCCCTCCTGTGTGAATGTGATCACAGCTGCATCTTATGAAGCATTTCATTTAGGCAACATTTTAGTTAAGTGATTTATGCAAGTTTCAGGAGTCTGGGAACATTCAGGTGAGAAAGACCGCAGAGAAGCAATTACCCTTTTCACTGTGTAGTCAGGGCAACAGCGTCATTGACAGACGTTCTGATTATTAATATTTCCCTGCCACTTACTGGGCTTGAAACTTTACATTGTTAAGAAAGCAACAGGAGACAACTTGAGAATGTGCCTGCCTGGATGTCTTTGTCATCGCCACATGAGCTGGTTCTCTGATATTTTTACATTTTCTGACAGCGACCTTCAGCTTTTCAGTCCGACCAAATATCCAGCCAAACTCTGTTTGAACACTACAAACATCCACACTGGAACAAAAACTGTGCTGGCTCCTGCACATGTTGGAAAGGTTGTGTCGGTTCTACTCTATTAGCACACATTTAGACTATAATAAACTTAGTTATGCTTACATTAAAACGAATGATGCATCCTGTTTTACAGCTCATATAAGTTTGTCAGAATTGGTATATTTGTTTCTGTTCTGTTTTCAGTAAAATAGACAATGTTGTGCATTTGTCAATTTATTATGTTAAATGGTGTGATTTAAACAGGTTTAGAATATTGTGTGTAGATATTTACAAAACTAATTAACTTAAATGTTTTTCTCTCCTTCCCTAAAGATTTGTGCTTTTGCACAGGTCTCTGCTGCCTTTCTCGACAGTTATCTCAACCCTAACATCTGGACTATTTTTATATTGTAGAATCATTTCAATGGCCATCAAAGCTTGTTATGAACTAGAGGATCGTTCATGTATCATGTCTGATTTGCTGCATGAGGCACTGAGAATATCAAAGGAAAAATGTGATGTTGTAAACACCCAAGGGCTTTTAGTGAGAATCCATAAACATAAAAAAAAGTTGTAGAAAAGCAAAAAATATGTAATGTTTGTTTATGTTATTAGACTTTCCGTTTTTCCACAGTATTAAGTATGACGCAGTATTCACAGAAGCCGGCAAGAGACAAATAGTGACTGTAGAAGACCTGCAGAGATCCACAGAGAATCTGTTGATTGGACAATTATTATTAGCACCCTCCACAAATCTGACTTTTATAGAAAAGCTGGAAAAGAAAGCTACAGATTTATTAAAATAAGATGTCATTTGCACACAGACCAAAATAACTCAGGTGAATTTGTTTCCAATCAGTTTACAAAGCCAGACGCAGCATGACTGCGTTCGCCATTCATCAGAGCAACAGCAGATCCATTCAAAACCAAGAGACTCTTCACCCATTCAAATCCACTGACGGTTTGAGAACGTGACATGCCGCCGGTGAGTCCAGGTGCCACCCGCGCCCTTCCCGCGCCTCTCACGTCAGAGTCGACGTCTCCCGTTTTACATCCTTGAAAGAGATTTCAAACAACGAAGCTCCGGAGGGTGAAGCTGAAAGTGAGAGAAAGAGGTCTGCTTTTTTTCCAAGGTCAACCAGCTGCCACAGTCAATGAGCCTCTTCACCCTGGAAGCCAACAAAGGACAGTCACTTCCAACCATGAATTTGTCATCAAGCCCTCCTGCCCCCCTTCCCTGCAACCCCATTGAACCCTCAACAAGCAAAAACACACATCAGAAAGCTTAATGAAACGCTTTTCACCAACTCATTCAAGATGTCCTCAAAAACCTGTTTGCTTCGGATTTTAGAATCGCTTTTTATTGGCGCCCTTGTTTACATTCTCTTCCCACAGCAGGCAGTCTCTATTGGCACTGTCTGTTTGTGTTTACTGCCGGGAAACCGACTCGACGCGTTATCAGAGGTGTTACGGAAAGGACAGTGTGTCATGGGGGAAGCGAGCAGCACGGTGTCGCACTGTTTTGGACACCGGATGACTCACAGAAGACAAATCAAGGATGGTGGCATTTGAGAGAGGGCTCGTCCATTGCATTAGGACGCCGCTGTTAAATCAACAGCGCAATCATAATGTGTTCCCGCGGTGCCTGTTTTAGCAGGTCAGACATGAAATTGATTAAGGCATCGTCCAACCTAATTACGGGGAGAGGCTCCTCCACCGTCACATGTCGTGACTGTAATTTGTTTTGGTTTTTTTCCCCTCTCTCTCTCACACCCTCTCTGTCTCCCTCTCCCTCTCTGTTCATAAAAGATGATGAAAATTCCCAAAACATTAGGCCTCTATTTTACAATTTCGAGTGCAGCATCGCCGTGACTGTTTCAAGTAATTTCTATATGACTCATCAGACTCAGCACTCATACATCACACCATGAAAAGAGCAAATTCTCGCCTGCTTTAGTCGTGGCTGAATTACTTCTCATCTGGCCTGTCACGTTTTTTTTCAAAAACATGTCCATTCTTCACTGATTGAGTTCTTTGACAAAAGTCTGAGAGTCAAGTGAAATGCTTGATGCTGTGTGTCGATTTAAAGAGAAAATATAGTCGCAAAATATGAGACAGACAGACCCACCCCCATCGTACGCCTCCCACTACCTAATTGAGGTTTTTTTTTTTTTTTACCACTTTTCAAAATAAGGGCTCTCAGTAGGGTTCTTTTTAGTAGCTGCATTAGATTTTTTTTTTTTTTTTTTTTTTGTCTGTATGACAAAAGAAAATTACACAAGATTGCCCTGGTACAAGACGCACAGCTTTAAATGCTTTGATTTTGGTTTTCACTCTCAGGTCAAAGACACGTGAATGTCAAGCATATGCAGAATTTAACCCTGCCTTTTTTTTTTTTGCCTCCATGTTTCCGCCTCTGTCTTCTCTTTGTGTCTTGCTGGCTTGCTGTAACAAACCCCCTCACACACACACACACACACACGCACGCTGCCGACGTGAGATAGCGGCGGCTGCGTATCCGCGCGTGCCGTGCGTGACGGCCCGTGACGTACCCCGTTACGTGCCGTCGGGTTTTAGCGCTCTGTGAGAAGCTGATTTTTTGGGGGGGGGTTTATTATCGTCTGTGGCCATCATCGTCGTCGTTGCTATCAGCTGGAGCAGACGTGACGGGTCCCTCTGCGTCATTGTTCACTCCGAAACCTCTAAAACTCTTGCCGCCAAAGCTACCATCACCAACCAAATGGGGGATGGGGGAGGATACTGGTGGGGGTGTTGGGAAGACGATGTCAAAAATTACTCTGCTGCTTTTTAGTTGTGTCTCCTCTCTTGCCTACCTCCCCCTTCTTTTCTCTCTAACCTCTGCCTCTCTATTAAATGTTCACTTCTTTTGTTTCATCCACTCTTTCTTGTTGCATCTCACTCTATCTTTCCGCGTGACATCCCCTGCCCTTATCCATTCTCCGGTTCCACCATTATCTTAACCACCTATCTCCTCATCTTTCCCCTCAATTCCCATTTCTCGTAGTCGGGAAGAATTTTATATCAGAGAGAGACAGAGAAACCCACCGCCACCACTAAAACAGAAAAAAAAAAAAACCGAAAAGCTACCCCTGTGCACACAGTCAGCCCCCACCCCTACACCCCTTCATCGCCACAACCTTCTCATCCCCTAATCCTAATCACACCACAACCGTTGTCATCAGCTCTTATCTCTCTTCCCCAAATCTGCTCTGACTCAAAACAATTTCCTCTCATTTGCCATTTATTTTAACCTCCCGCACCCCCTTGCCTCCGAGAGCATCATCAGCCCTCCTACCCCTTTCAAAGAAAACCCCATATTCCTCAAAAAGCTCTAAAATCACTCCCCATGCAGCACAAACCCCACCTAAGACACACAAATGCAGAAGGGTTGGGGGTGGTGGTTGACGTTGCAAGTGTTGCCATTAAAGAGTGACTGCACGGCATGTGTAAGCGGCGTCTTGCCAGTGTCATCCAGCGGGGCGCGACAAGAACTGCAGTGTGACGTCACCGCGCACGCCGGCTATGATGGTTGGTGGAGCGTATTTTACGTGTGTGATTCTGTGTGTGCAGTTGGGATGGGAGAGATTTGAGGAATACAATTTGGTTGGTAGGAAGACCCGTTGGGCCTTGCTGCATCATTGATCCCGGAAAATGAATGAGCGCCAACATTCAGTGCCACCCCCAGCCCACGGCCCCCTGTCCCTCCATCGCATGCTTGTCTTTGTAAATTTTCTCAGCTTTTTTTTTTTCTCTAGCCTTTAATTTTCTTTCCCCCAACCAAGGCAAAAGGGAGTTGTTGAATCTGTAAAAAATTAATTGAGTGTTTGACGAGATGCTCTTCAATCTGTGAAGGAGACCCCCTAACTGTGTTTTAATGACTGAACCTAGCGGAAGGGGGAGCAAATACTCATTGAATGTTTGATTAACTGATAGGAAATCCATTCAAAGTTCAATGAAGCAGCCTGGTGTGCCAAAAATTCTAAGTGCTTGAATTTGAGCAGGTACAAAAACAGCACCACCCACTGGGAGAGTTTTAAACAGGAAAGACGGAGACAGAGAGAGGAAGAGGAGCACCTCACCGTGTGAAGTATGAAGGGTTACAGCGGCAGAACATGTGGTGTACTACATGATGGCTCAACAGGAATCAGGCGTGTGTGTTGCTTCATAGTGACAGGTGGTACAGCTACTCAGAAAGAGAAAAATAAACGAGTGTTTCTGAGTAGGGAACATGACATGAGTTTGTTCTGCTGTCTCTGCTGTCATTGTTGGATTTCAGAGAACTGAACAGACAGGTGAAAAGCTTTTCAGTTTAATGATATCACTTATTTTGCACCACAGATAGTAGCATCATATTGTGACTGGCATGTTTAGTCAATAACCTGGCTGTCCAGTTTGTTTCAGGGTTTTGTCATTTAGTGTTCCTCACAAATCCATTCATACCTCTTGAGCTTTTTTCTGTTTTTCTCACATTGCAGCTACAAACTTCAATGTTTTATTTGTATTTTATGTTATATCCCAATAAAAAAAATTATGATGAAGTCTAGGATTTTAACAAAGAAATTATGCATCTACATAAATTCAGTGCAAGTATCTGCTTTCAGAAATCACCTATAAAGTGAAAGTAATTTTTAGAGAATATTAAAGCATTGAAAGGCCACATTTGATACCTTCAATTTTGTGTAAAGCCTCAAAATATTCTTAGATTACTAAAGGTGGTTGTGTAAGATTTTAATTCAACATGCATAGCACACAGTTCAGAATTTTTATTTGTCAAAAACCTTTATAAACTATTTATCAATCCGGATCAACTTCCAAATTTTGCACTAACTTATCTATCACAATCCCAAAGAAATACAACAAAGTCTGCTCTTTTTTCTTTATTCTCAATAAACATTTAAATGTTTATTGAGAGTAAACATTTATTTACAATGCTTGTTTTGGTGTTTTGTTGCACTTTTAATGTTCTGTTATAACTGAAGTATTATTTTCAATGCTAAAAAATGACATTATTCATAAAGTGTTGGTTCTAGTTTTATCTGAAAAGCTGCAAGCTGAAAATCTAATTCAAATTAAAAGCATTCTTTTCCTTTATTAAAAAAATGCTTTATAAACCCCTGAAAATGTGTGACACCTCTCTGACATTTTGGCACCGTTTCTTCCAGAAGCGTAAAGCTTGTTTACGTGCCATAGCAGCACGACTGCTGTCCATTCTCAAAGTCTCTGTTATTGATTATCCTGCTGGTAATTAGTTATTGATTACTCCTGGCTTTTCTGTCAGTATGTGATGGGAGATTTTAGCGTACAATCATAATTTAGTATGGCACTGATTCTTGTTTTCTGCCGAGCCTCATCTGAGAATGAAAGATTTAGAGAGTGAAAACACAAGTGGAGGAGTGAGTAGAAGGACTGAAACAGACGAATCACCTTCTCTGCTGCTCTGAGTGTTGACTCATGCTGCAGATCTTGCCTCACGAGTTTCAAGCTCAGAGCAAAAAGAGTGAAACGCAATGCTTTCTGGATGTTAGGTGACATTTTGATGCAGAGATCTTATTGTTATGGCAATGGCAAAAATATCAAAAATCGGATCTTTTGTATTCACTTTATTAGCTTGGATCTGCCTGGATTGCAGTTTCTGATTAGTCTGCTTTTCATTTAGGAAAAGGTTTTAAATTGTCTGTTTCCAATAAGATTTTTATTTTTTTTAAATTGTCATTATGCTGAAGATGAGACACATCATTCCAACCAAAACAATAGATTGTCAGTGATCTGATTGAATGACTTGAAGGCATAATTAGTTCATTATTTGATCTTGAAGAAGCCATATGGAGGCTTGTACACTATCCTCATTATTTTATCTTCATTATTTCTTTTCAAATAATCTCAATTTTCCAGACATGCTTTTGCATAATTGGTAGATGTTTTAGATTGGTTTTTCACTTTTCACTGATTACTATTCATTGCACAAACTGACAAATTAATTGAAAATGGCATTTAAGTTCCTTTGTGCAAACCTTTTAAATCAGAAAAACTTGTCAGAAACCCTCTTCCGCTATTGTGAATTCTTTTGTCAAAAAAAGGAAAGAGTTTCAGGCACACAAAGGGCAAAACATCACCTGCCGGAGCAAATAAGAGAGATTTATCCTCAATCGGCATCTTTTCAATGATTCATTTCTATGTGAGATACTTTTATTGTGTCACAGTCTGGTTTTAATATTCAAGCTTTTTTGTGGCACAACTTCAAAGAGACTTTGTTTTCCTTTCAATTTCAAATTACCTAAATTTATTTTTGTAACCAAGCTAAAATTGTGGTCAAAATGAAGAAGAGCATCTTTTTCAAAACATTCTAAACTGTATATTTAAAGCCATCTTCAACTACACCTGTGTCAAATTAGAGCCAAAACATGAGATCATGAATGTTTGTTGCTTTTTTCTTTTAGTTATCCATAATCAGAGGTACCCAAAAATTGTACTCAAGTAAAAGTAACACAACTTCAGCATAATTTTACTCAAGTTAGAGTAAAACATATCCATCCAATTACCCAAATTAACAAAGTATTGGGTAAAAAGTTTACTCAAGTAGCTGATTAAATTATCAGTCTTTAATATTTAAAAATTACATAATCAGGCAGACCAAATTATGAAGGGAGGAGGAAATGACAAAAATTTATATAAGTAACAAAAAAATAACAACATCATGCAAAAGAAAATTTTCCCAAATTAGTTTCTGTCAATTAAAAACTTATGAAATTTTAACAAAAGTTACAGGTTTGTGTCTGGTGAATATTTGCTTAAAACATGTTTTGTTTTAACCAAACAGTTTGCAGAGAATCCAGGAAAGCTAAAGTAATAATAAAATTACTCAAGTAACAGTGAAAAGTACAGCATAGTCAAAACACTTGTAAAAGTAATTATTGTCAAAAATGCTACTCAAGTAATGAATGGTACTTTATATATATTAATCCCAGAGGAAAATTCATAATATTGTATCTTGTCAAATGCTGGAGTTTTTTACTGTTTAGAAATAAAAAGAAGAATCTTAAACAATCAAAAACAATCTTCTTCCTTCAAATTAAGCTGGCATTTGATAGATGCCGGGTTTAATCAAAGCTGTGCTGATATAAGAATATCTCATGTTCCTTTCAGTCCATTTTGTAATTTACAATTGCTTGTTCATTATGTTTATTATTTGTTTTAGTAGTTATTTAGACTTATTTGTACTTTGTTCAATTATTTATTTTCAGTGATTGTGTTAAGTCATGAGACTTGCTTATTTTAAATAACCAGGGAGTTTAATTGAGTTATGAATGTTAGTCATTTAAACATGCTGATAGTCTATAGATATGTAGTTTATACAATAATTAATTCCTGTGTGATTCTCAAAACACTTTGTTTCTCTTGCTCTCATTAACATTTGCCCATTTAGTATGATCTAAGTGGGAGTAAGTGGGGCGCCAGGTGAACCTTTTTCACAATAGCAGCGCATCATATTCAGACAATGCTGCAGATTGGCTTCATTGCTAATCACACATCAAGTAATTCAGAGTGAATTGTTTGGACCTTATTTACAATTTTCTCTTTTCTGTTTGCCAGAACGACGCTCAGCTGCATGCGTCGATCTTTATGGCGGCTCCGGGACTCAATTCAGCTCCTTGGCTTTGAACATGTCTTTTGTATCTGCATCTTACAGGCTGCACAGAACGGTTGCTGAGCAGCATTATCAGTCTAATTAACCCCATTTAGCTGGGTTGAATTTCGTAGCCTGCCTTCATTTGCCAGCTGCAGGAAGGTATCTTCAGAATCAGGTGCAATTCAAGACCAGAAATAGTGTCTATAGGTCTATTAGGGACAAGATTTCTTTTTGTACTTTGTTCACTGATGTTGAAGCACTTTGTGACTCATGAGGAAATATCTAAAAAAAACTCCCAAGTATGGATTAAATTTCAGTCAATATTCTGCTTCTAGGAATTTTGTGACACTTTCATTTGCTGTATTATTGTTTGTGTGCATCCACTCCAGAATGTAAATAATTTATGTAATTAAACTTTAACCAATGTTCCCACTATTGGTGTAAAAACAAATACAATAAAAAATCATACTGAAACTTTGTGCACCAGTTAGCAGTTTTTCTCAGGTGGGCCATAAGTTTATCTAGACGTCCTCCAATGACCTTTAAAGTTAATATTGAATTTGTTCTAAAAAACATCAATTCAACAGGTAATGGCTGAGTTTCATTAGCTTTGGAAAGTTATTTCTTTTTTTACTGCCTTGAACAAGTATGTAACTATTTTAGCTTACAAAATCCTGTTTTACAGCAACTGCTCTCATCATTTTGAGAAAATCAAGAAGTGCCTACATAAACATTTCTTACATATCCTCATGTTATAGCTTTTTAAGATAAGGCTTGAAAATCTGTTAGTGAGGATGGATAGCTCAAAGAATAAAAAATGAAACAACTAAGTTTGGCTTTAAAACTTGGATATGGGTGTCTTTATTTTTATGCTTCAAATTTATCTTAATAAATCCAGAAAACATTTTCTCTGGGTTTAATACAGTCCAAGCTGCCACACACTGCTGGTCAGCTGGTTAAAAGAAACCAGTAACTGACCTGCTTTCTTGTCAATGTATTGCTTTAACTACAACAGAAATAAGTGTTTTTTCTTCTTTTACTGAAACTATTTCTGTGGTTTGATTCCCAACCTTGGGATGTTTTATGCAGATCTCTTTCTCCTGTTTCTTCCCATTTTCTGTCTAATAAAAGTCAGTAAAGGCCACTATTGACACAAAATATCTTTCTTTTAAAAAAGCAGGTACGTCATCCAATACATTTTGTCAAAGACCTTTAAAGAGCACATACCTACTTTAGTGCGTTTAACATTTTCCTTCATTTAGATTTTAAACCAAATTTTATTTTTATTTTTAAAAGAAAACAAGACATAAATATAACCTTTAAAAATAACCATTGTAGAAAAATCAACACTTTAAAAATGTTATGGATATATTTATGTAAATGGTATTGCTATGGTATTTTAGTTTGAGTGTTTTCTGCTCCCCTTAATTGGAATAATACAGTATTATTTGACACACAGCAGAACATTTCACAGCTCTTGTTCTGCATTCACAGTACACAGAGGACCTTTGTTTAAAGCGTCATCCATCATTAAAGTCACTCTGGATGTACCTCCTCTCTGCTTACTAAAACGATGCTGCTGCATTGTCACTGTGTGCTTTCTAAATGCACAAAATCTGTCTGTGTATCCTACGCTTTTTATTCCACAATAAAACACAATCAGGTTTTCAATTTAAACGTTAGTCATAGAAAAATGAAGTAAATTAAATCAAATGTTTATGTGCAAATGCTGTTTGAGCTTATGAGGCATACATTCTCTATTTTATAAAATCTGAATAAAATCCATAATTAAAAACGTTATTGTATGTTAAATTTAGGCTACAGTGCATTTTTGCATGCATGCTTTCATCATCAAAGACTCAAAGGCTGTTTTTTCTCTTTGATTTATTTTTCTTTCCTTTGATCTTCATTGCCAAATTTGATTCTAATGAAATGTCTGTGTGCTATCTTCACAACATGCCAGATAAAAACATGTCCCAGTGAGCAGATCAACCACCTGTTCCTCTGCCAGAACTGATAACTAGCTTGCTACGGCTTATCAGGGACGAACCGGGCATAAATAAAACAATTCGCCCAGGTTAACTGAACAATTTGTGCGATTTTTCTTGTCAATGAATGAGTTTGCTGTGTGAATTTTGGGAAATGATTAATGCTCAGTTTCTGAGAAATATATGAAAATTAGGACACCAAGAATGCCAAGGTTTTGAAAGGTTAAAGAAATCAAATTCACTCCAAGAGTCCAACATCAACTCATCCAGGAGGTTAAAAAGAAGCCAGAACAGCATCTAAAGAACAGCTGGCCTCACTAAATTGGAGTATTTGGGATTCAACAATGAGAAAAAGACAGAGCCAGACAGTTTCAAGGTGAAAATCCTACAGGTCTAGGGGTACAAAAATAAGCATCTCAAATTTGTCAAAAAAAAAAACAAAAACATTTTCACCAGCATATATGTTGTTGTTTTACAAGACCAAAGTTGAACTTGTATGTATCATTACATTCATGAGAAGACATGAGAAATACAATAACTCAGTCAAACATGCTGGTGACATTTTGATGATCAACTTTGTTTCCTCAGGGAACATGTAACAAATTGATACTGATATTAGTGAAACCATAAATGCATAACATGAAAACCCTTTAACCTGTCTAAATTCAAACAATTCATTTTGCAAGACGATTGTGCCAAATTCCTTGGTTCAGAGGCTAAGTTCTTATTCAGACTGGTGATCATTCTCTGATGTTAAAAACTGCTTGATGACCTAAAACATTTAGATTTATTTAGGTTGCAATAAAACTGAAAAGCAATGGAAACATGTCAGGTAGCAAATACTCTTTCACTGCACAGTGCTATTTCCCGGTACAAAAAATGTCAAAACTTAAACAGCTTGTTTTGTTTTCTTTTAACTTCTTCCAAATATAGCTGATCTGCTTCTTTATATGAGGCACATGAAGCAAGTATAGTAAATGTAGTGTGTAAAAAGTCATGTCATGTCAAAAATGGCGAAGAGTAAAGTTCACTTTAAAGCATTCCTTTCAGCTTGCTGTATTATTACAACTATAGCACATTCTGATGAGTTTTGACAGGTATTTGTATACAGTATAAAACCAGATCATAGTTGAGACACTACTCTTACAGCAGACACTTCTTTGTTTTAGTCCTATAAAATGCAAAATAATTTATTGTTATTCAATATGTAAATCAGGCTGGATTCATACATGGACACATTTTGTTCATCAGCAGAGATCTTGCCAGAGGCTCCTCAGAGACTGCAATCTTGGCCTACTTACCTCCAGAGACTGCAATCAGTAACATGCTGTGGCATCATTAACAAGCGGAAAGAGACAAAAATCTCCTGTCTGAATTGTATTTCAGAGTCATGGTGTACCATGGTTGCTTAAGAAATGATGCTACCTTATTTGTTGTGTCATGTTGTTGGAAAACGTCTAGCATGTGCTTATGTGATGATGAATCCTAATTGGGAAATAAATAGTTGAAATTCAGTTTTCATCAATAAAATGGACAGTCTTTTGTCTATGCATCATAGAAGCCATGCATTTTTTGTATTTGCTGATGTCAGTGCCTTTAGAAAATACCAAAAACTGCCACATTTATTTGAAACTAATAAATGTGTCTGACTTTAGTTCTGCGTCATCCCTGATTTCTCTTGATTAACTTCATTATTCTTATCGGTAATATTCATAAAATGTTCACACAATCACATTGTTCATTTAAAAAAAAAAATAATTAGTTAATCATGCCAATACAAAACTCCGAACAAATTTATAATGACACAAAAATAAAACCATTATTTAACATATTATTTAGTGACATATATTTACATCTGTTCAGGTAATTTTTCCATGTGTACAAAATACATATTTACACTCAAGGTTTAGTTTTCTAAAGCATGATGAAATTACTTAAGGATTAAGGTTTTACTATACAGGGTAATGCACACAGAAATCAAATCAATAATATGTTCATCCCAAATTTGTATGGAAGTCCAAAAGTGCCAAAATTCAGAAAAGTAAATAAATCTTTAAATTAATATTGTTGTTGATTTCAATAATTAAAACAAAATTCAATTTACAAATAAAAAATATACAGTTATTTCACTATTTATTTAATTTCTTTATGGTCACATGCTGCATTTATCTGTCAGATTTACCCCTCAAAGTGAGTGGGTGAGGCTGCCACTATTTAATGTACAAGTTAACTAATCAGAAGCTGGCAGTGTTGTAGACAAGGCCTTCTTACCCGTGTGAAGAGCAAAACCATTTTAAATGCCATTGTTGTAATCATAAATGTGGAGGAGAAAATTTAAGCAAATTTGAATTTTGAAGTTTTTAAAGTTAAAAACTATGCTCCAGTTAGTAAAAAAGTAGTCCAGAGGAGAGAAAAGTTGAAAAGCTGTATTATCACAACTGAGTTAATTGGCACATTCCAATGTATTTGTTTAATTACACGTTTTCTACATAAATTGACATTCCACGGTATGTTCGATAAATTTAATGAACGTTTGTAGCATGTTTAGTCTTTCTGATCAGCCATCACTGTGCTGTGAAAATACTCGGAGTGAGACAGGAAGTACCATGCCTCAGTGATAGGGGGCAGTGCTGAGCATCATAGACACAATCAGCAACAGGTGCTCTTCTTTTACACACTGAAAAGACTGAAAACAGTCAGGGGGGAAATACAAGCAGAACTGCTCAAGCCACTCTCTGTGGCTGCCAGATTTTGATAATGAAGTAAAAATGAGAAACAATTATTTATTTATTTTTTTACAACAAAATGACAGAGACGTTCATGTATATATAACATAAAGGTCAGATAATACATAACTTTCAATTTTAATCAGAAAAGAGGTCAGCTAAAGAAAACATCCATATAATTTTTTTAAAATGACCTTTTTACATATTCTTTTATTTTTCTTGCTATTATATTGTTAGTAGCTTTAATTAGTTATGGTCAAAATTAAAATATAGCTTCCATATTTGATTTTTGTTTTGTACATCTGACTGTGGTGGAGCCTCACCAGTCATGAACCTCACCGCACGTCACTGATAGCAGCATATTTGGTACTTTATACTTAGTGTGCTGGAGGAATTTGATTCAATATTCCTCACCACAGTACAGCCATGTACTTTTGACTCAGAGGACTAAAACCTGATCTTTACTTCAAAACATTTGTTCTTCCTGCTAGAGTCCGTGGAGTTTCATATTGCTTGCTGGCTTCTGTGGATTCACTCAGCAGTTGGCCAATAAGGCATTTTTTTTTCTCCCCCCTGCATGGAGTCAGTGCAGTAATCATATGTTGTCAACAGGGGGCTCCTTTCCAAGAAGCTCACTAGCTTGTGGTCAGGTTAAGTGCATCCAGTGGTGTAGGAGTGGAGAAATTAACCCAGTTTAAGGTGGCGTTGGCCACACTGTGGTACTGGGTGCTGCTACAGGAAAAGCAATTTGGAATATAACCCCTGTTATCAAAATAAGAACTGAGAACAGCAAAGTTAGTCCCCGACGCATGATCAGCTGAGAGGTGGAGAGCTTCTCTGCAGCTTTTGAGTCAGATGATTCTTTGCTCTTTTCTGCGTCTCTCTCATTTACTGCAGCATTGGTGTGTCTTTCCTCTGACTCATGGCCTCCTTTCAGCTCCTGATCTTGGGTATTTACCCGACTGTAGCCCTCTGTTCTGAGAGCTGTTTCGCTCTTTTCTTGGGCCTTTAGGATAAAAAAAATACATACTATAGAAAATGCAAGGTTTGCATGCATGGTAGGTCAGAGCTTCAGAGAGAAATGTGTACCTACCGAATCTGGGCAGTCAATGACATCCGGTAAGATCGCTTCATTTAGAACGGCACTAACAGGACGCAGTGGGGCCACAACCACAGTTTTTCCAGCTCTCTTCTGAGCCTAAAGCATTTTGACGAGATGTCCAGTTAGGCACAAATACAAAACTCAATATAAACTTGTCATTTACAAAAAAATGATCCAGAAAATAATAAAAGATCTAATTACAAAAATAATAGTTATACACGGAACAACTCCAGAGGGAATTGTGAGTAGACAAGTGTTTTGAGATAATTATCCACATTTTGAATAAATGTTACAAAATGTTTTCTTTATATTTTAAAGATGTTCACCATTTCATAACTTTGCAATTTCATGCTTTTACACTTTTGATTGTTTGGTAGCTGATCTATTCTGGTCTGAAAGGAAAACATTTCTTATCAACGTGCAATGATGTGTCGCTGCAAGCTAGAAGTTTTATCCCTGCTTCGATAATTGAGGATATAGAGTAATTTTTTGCAATCTGCTCTACATCTGCTTTTTGTCAGTCCTATACATTTCTTTTATGATGATTGAAGTTATTTTGATTTTATTAATTAGCTTTGATCATTTGTAGTTGCCTTGAACATATCTGACCTTTCACTCACAAGAACAATCTTTTCCAAAAGGGAATTAACACAGTCAGATTATAAACAAACTGTAAATAAACTGTTTGAGCTTCAGTAAGGGTGTTTAGCTATTAACTGGTGAACTGGTGCTGACTGTTTACACTTTGAAATTAAATTATTATCACTAAATAAATCCTCAGAGATGTGTCCAAAAGGAAATTACAGCACACAAATCAGTAGTTACATAAAAACATGTTAAGGTTCCACATAGTTTATGATTTTGTTTTATTATTTTTTGCCTTTCAAAAAATAATAAAACATTATTTTGACTTAAAATTGTTTTATTTTGTTTGCCCTTCTTCTACTTCAATTAAACTTCAGGAAATTGACCTTGGAGTTAATAGATACAATCTTTGATTGCATGTAATAATATGTTTGGTCAATAAAATCTTATTTAAATAAATATTTCCTCACTGGAGTAATTTCCTTACGTGAGTATACGACTAATCCTTCTGACAAATGCGTTGCAGAGTCTGAGAATGATTATTTTTATGAATGTTGATGTAAACATTAAATGTTGTATGAATAAGAGGAATAAACATTTATCCAAAAGTACACAGGTATGTAATTAGTTTATTTTATAAAGTAGCAATTGTAAATTGAAGTTGCTCTCTTGGTGCAAACTGAAGAGAACAAACCAAACTAAAACCTTTGAACAAATTTGATAGTAACAAAACAAACTTGGTACAGCAGAAAAAATATCCGTATGTAAATACAACAGATTGAATAATCATACTCTTTGCTGAAAAAGCATAAATTAAGGTTCAACATATATATGACAGTTTAGTTTGACCTCAAAATATACATATATTTTTTAGTTGAATCTACTTCTTATTTGAACATTTGTATACGTTTATAAAGAAAGAAGAGAATAGTTCACCTTCTGCGTCACTTTTTTCCAGTCAGCTTTAAAGATCAAAGCAAGGAAGAAACCCGTCTGAATGAAAACACAAATTAGGAGACCGAGCCACAAGCCTGAAAAGACAGATTAGCGAACATGACAAATAATTACTACGCTCTTCAGCAAGTTTTGATTTAGGTAAAATAAAGTAACCAAATGAATTATTTGAGATGTTTTATTCTTGAATCTAACTGAAATACTCATAATGACAGGTTATTTTCCTTTTGGGCCCATTTTTTTTTATCTATTTAAAGTAAAAAAACAAATAATATAGCTCCAAATCCATTGTTTAAGTTACTTTACAGAGCATTTGCCTTCAGTTCGAAGGTGAAAGCGGAAAGTCTGAAATATGTGTTCGTCCAACACACTTTCTAACACTTTTCATGATGTTCCTAATTGCTTTACAAAGTAAGTATTGACAGAGACTATAATCATCTTATTTCACAAGGTCAGAGGAGTGACGCCGCTCTGTGTAGGTCTGATTTAAGTGGATAGCAAAAAGCAGAAGACAAATTTTGGCCTGCAGGGAAGAAAAATGATAAATGGTTGGAAGAGTGGTGTATGGCAAATAACTGGCTGAAATATCAACATCGAACATAATTTCCAATTCATTTCTTAGGAATTCAGTATGAATGTACTAACAAATGTAAAGAAAATGCAAGAAAATAGGGCAACATTCGGATTAAGGTAAAGTAAATTAAGTGACACTGTATGCTGCAGAATGATGCTCAAAATTTCAATTATTATTTCTGCTACTATAAAATTCCCATGAGGGAATCACTGACTGATTAAATCTGACCTTTAAGGATCAGATTAAAAGTCGTATCCTTTAATCTGACCTTTATAGTTGGATAAAGTCTGTTTGCTTTATCCAACAAAAAGGCTTTCCTGATATGGACAACGTTTGATGAAACTGATCAAGCGAAACACATGGCAACTTGTTTCCATGATGTTATTGTTTTAGTCAGAATAAAATTGTACAATTGATAGGCCAGTAAATCAGCAGAGCTACCATTCAGTTTGGCTCTTTCTTTGCCGCAACAAATTTTCTTTACCATCATTCCTGCAGACAAAACCCCAATAAGTCTGTCCATTATCTGTATGACAGCATAATTTTATTTATTTATTTATTTATTTATTTATTTATTTATTTATTTATTTATTTATTTATTTATTTATTTATTCATGTCTCTGACTCAGATGGCGGATTCAACCTGTTTCCAGTTGAGAATCATGTCTTCAGGTTTCACTCTCTACAAGGCAGAACCTTGACGTTTTCAGTGTACTGTAAAAAGTTAATCTTTACATTTTAATATGCAAAAAAAAGGACATTTGGCCCACTCATAAAACACTTTCAAACATTCAACATGGGTATTGGCCAATGTCAGTCATTTTTTAACATATTAATATCAGTCTGATAAGTAAATCTGAGCCAAATGAACAACCAGTTTTATTTCCATCTTGCTGCCATTTGTTTGTGTTGAGGGGACTGGTTATGTGGCATTTATTGCATCACAATTATTGTGATTGTGATGCAATAAATGCCACATAACCAGTCCAAATTGTGGGGGATTATTACACAGAAGCAGAAAGTATAGGGCTGTCTGTATAATTCTATTGTATTGGTAAATATCGATAAACACAGCCATAGTAGCTGTATCAAAATCAAATAGCAAATTTGGTGCATCCCTAACATTTAGTCTTCTGTAGCTTAGAAAGTTGCAGATGCACTGAACAGAATGTAAACATGTCTTGGGAAAACAGGACTTTTACTAATTCTTAACTTAAGGTTCCACACAAAACACCCAGAAGTCTCTGCACCAGTTGCAAAATGTTTGGATAAGAGCATATGGAGGCATTTTTGATGCTGTGATGTGGTGACATGGACAGAAAATATGATTAAGAACAAATTACCTAATATTCGCAGCTTGGCCCAAAACATCAGTGCTATTCCGACAGGTAGGCCGATGAGGTAGTAAAATATCAAATTTGACAGGGCTGCGATTTTCTGCATCCCACATCCAACAAGAATTCCTGAGCAGACACACTGAAGGATCACAAAAAAAAAAAACATTTTATTGATATAAAATATTCAAATTAAAATAAAACACAAAATTAAAACATACCAGTAGTGCATCAAGGAACTGAAGAAATGTGTAAACTGTCAAGTTGTCCGATACGAGCTGCACAATATTGCTGCAGAAGACAAGGTGAGCTCATCAAAACAAAGCTGCTTATTCACTGCATGGAAATGAATGTGTGTTAGTTTGAAGACTCACTCGTCTGAGGTAAATATGTAGCCAACGACGGACTTACAGCCAGCAAGGATGAACCCCTGGAACAAAGCCAGCATTCCTGTGGTGCAAAGAAAAGATATGACACTTTACAAATTGTTCAAGATTGGTGTTAAGAGATGCGCAATTATAATCATTATATGTGTTGGACATAACACAAGCAGTTTCCTTCCAGTAGGAATGTGTCCGAGCTGTTTAATTTAGAGTCTTTGAAAATGTCTTTTACTAACATTAATTCCACTTTTTGCCAATTTAAACCACAAACTATAATTATAAACTATAACTTTAGAGGTGTTCATGTGACAGACCAAAACAAAGCATCATTGAGTTAGCCATGGAGGATTTGTTTACACATTTCATAAATATACAGAAGATTGACAAAATCAAAGCAATAAGGAATCCAATTTGCAGTTTGCTGAAAGCCTTTCAAGGAACCCAAGAAATATGTAGCATAAATAAAAATCATACGTGACAGAAAACTACGACTAACACTCTGAATGCACCGCAGTAAAATATGGTGGTTGTAGCATCTTGTGGGGGTAGACACAGAAGAAACTGGTTAAAGTTGAAGAAGATGAAGCTGAACACTGAAAAACCCTTTAAATAAAGTTTCTTTATGAAGCATATTTCAGCAAAGAGGCAGTTCAAAGTGCTTTACATGACAAAAACATGATACAGTAACTTAATTATGTTGGGAACAGCAAACAAGCCGTATTGCTGAACTTGTGTTAAAATCCTCAAGAGCAATCATCATCAAATACACATCAAATGTATCAATCAATGGCTGATTACTTGTGCATGTCACATGTTTTTAAAGCAATGTATCAGATTCACTCATATTTAACTTATGAGTGCAAGCATTATGTATCTTCATACCTGAAACAACTAAGGCAACTTTGCAGGTGATTATGGCTCTTGATGTGTTGCCGGCTCCCAAAGCGTTCCCCACACGCACACAGGCTGCAGCGTGGATTCCTAAAGGAAACTGCAAGAAAGTACAAATTATTCAGTCAAGGTTAGGTTTGTAAATAAGACCCGGTTCTCAAACACTTATAATCATGATCATTCTTTCTAATAATGCGTACCATGTATGTTATGGCTCCTATTTCTACCATCAGATGCTGGGCAGCCAGGTCATCTTCTCCAAGCCAACCTAAGAATAAAAAAAAGTTTTGGGTTTGAGTATAACAGTTTTGGGAAAGTGCATGTCAGCAAGTACAACAAATATTACTGGACCGATGCAAAACTAAATCAATACGACATTCTTTCAATAAAAAGAATGTACAAAAAAAGACTAATTTCAGAATGATGCATTTACCTGACAAATTTACTCTGAAGAGTTAATATTTGTGCAAGTAAAGCATATTTCTAAATAAATAAATTGAGCCAATATGGTAAATTTATCTTTTTTTTTTGTTGAGTTTTATTCCATGAACAGACTTGTAATTGACAGATGTAGGTGTAAAATCAACATACAATGATTGAAATGTTATTTTTTCTTTTATTCTCTGTATGTATAAATCATATTACACATTAAGGATTTCCACAGGCTGGGAATCATTGTTCCATTCCAAGAAACCAACCAATTTACAGAAACCCTATCCAGTCTGCCAAGAAGATTTTGCAAATATCCCATCAAAATTATGATGCAATTGTGTAAAAGAAAAAAATACAACACATACCTGCAAGAAAACCTCCAACCTCCCAGACCCACCACTCAAAACAGATCATGAATGCACTGGGAACAGCCAGCTTCATGTAGGAACCCCAGCCCTGCAGACATTCAGTGGACCAACCTGCAAAGAGTTTTATCCAGGTTCTGAGTAAAAAGCATGACTCCATCAACCCAGATGAATATCTGTAATATTTTTAGTTTGTCAGGATCTTATATTTTAATTTTATGCATAAATTTTGATGAATAAAATTAACTAAACTGGAGGAAAATTTTGATTACATTAGAATAGTTTTTTTTTTTATGTAAATAGAAATCATATGTCACATCCCATAGAATCATCTGGAAAACAGTAGATAGTCAAACATTTTACCAGGAGGGAAACTATAAAATGTATCAATGGAAAGTTAGGCGAAAGGAAAAAATTAGGTAAAAAAGATGTATTAGCAATGATTATAACTGCAGCTTCTATACATTTCAGAAGTTGCCATTATTGTCCCTAAAATCTGTCATTTTGGTCGTTAGAATACCAAAGTTTCCACTTAACTTTACAATTTGGTCCATCTCATTGTGTTATTTTTAAATATTAAATGATTGATAATTTGATCAACCACTCGGTACTTGAGTAGACTTTTTACCAAATACTTTCTTACTCTTACTTGAGTAATTTCATGGATGGCTATTTTTTACTTTTACTTGAGTAAAAATATGCTGAAGTAGTTCTACTCTTACTTGAGTAAAAATTTTTTGGTTACTCTGTCCACCTCTGAGACTCCGTTGTGAATGCAAAGTCTCTATTAACAACTCAGCAGATCTACATGCTGATCACCTCCATGCCACATAACAAGGGTGCTATTCAGGCAAAATGTTGAAAAACATATGTTTCACTGTCTTTAATCCATAATCTTCAGAATTAACAGAAATAAACAATCCAAGAATATTTTTATGACAGTCTATTGATAAAAGAGCCTCTTGATCTTACCTCCCCATGTCTGCTTATAGAGCTTCTTCCACCTGATGTAGCCAAATAACAGAAGGCAAATGATGATCTGAGAGAGGCTGTTGGCAGCTGCTGATCCACTGCAAACACATGCACGACAGAATGGATTTATTTCTTAATCTGGTTTACGGCAGACGGTTAAAAGATGTAATTTTACAAGTGTATCTCTGCAGAACCATACAGAGGAAAAACATACACTGTGAATTGCACATAATGGAACAGTAAGATCATTCAATAGGCCCTTAGCAGGTGTTCCTGGTTGATATGGAGCAAGTGAAGAGTGGGGAGACATGACCCGAACAAGGAGGCCCGATTGGTCAAATTGCTGATGAATCAAATGTTTGTCCAGCTGGAATCTGGAATGAGCCGTAACATTTCTTTCTTGTCTGTTTTTGCCCTATTCTGACCCTTTCTCTCTAAATAAAGATCAAAAATAATAAACGTCAGTGAACTGCTGGCTCAGTCTGAACAAAAAACAAGTTACTCTTCAAAGACAAATCATAAGATAAAATGCAGGGAAATAATCTTCTTGACTGTATAAACCGATACCTTCCCTTTGTCTCTGACTTCCTGCTCTTTTGATGATATTGATTATTATGTATTTTATCTGTTCTGACTTCTAAGAGTTGATACCATATCAGTCGATACAAAGTCCATCAAAATTTCAAAGCCAGGAAATGTTAGGCATACTTACATTACACCCATCTTGAGCACAGAAATAAGAAGAAAATTGATCCCCAAGTTCAAAATGTTGGCTACTGCAGCCGTGTACATCTGAGGTAGAATGATTCCCTAATAAATACAAAAATATAGAAGTTATAATTAGAAAGGCAGTCTGCAGTGACAATGTTGAAACACTGGCTGGCCATAAAACTTGAAATGGAAGAGAAACATATCAAGAAATGTCACATTTATAAGAAAAATGTACATCAAAGAAATTATCCAACAAGATCAAATATTAGTGGATCATTTAGACAAATAAATCATAATGATCAAATCTGATAAACCAGTCAGGGAGGACATGTATGACACCATGAAGATAGGTAGCAAACTGGAAAGTTCAATAGAAAACCGTGGCACCAATAAACTAGGCAAACTAATAAAATCAGCAAAAGGATACAAAACAGGATCAGAGAAGAAATACAGTTAAACTGTCAAAACAGGTTGAAAGGTTTTTCCTTAACAAGTTTCTGCAAACTCAGACTTTGAGATATAAGGTAATTGAGCAGCAGGATACTTTTTCTGGGAATGTACCTGGTTTTGTAGATAAGAAACCTGCAGCTGATGCAAAAACATAGCCTGGAACAAAAAGAGACAAAAGTCAGTTTTTATATCTCACATATCTCTTGTTGTACAGTCTCTTTAAAACATTACAATTTTATGATAATATTGAGATCCTTGATTCTCAAATGTTTTATTTAGTGTTAAGTGCATAAGTAGGTCATATCAATAAAGCTCCCACAGTACTGTTTTAATGTCATATCTTAGAGTGAAATATGAAATAAAAAGTGGATCAACTTTGGAAAACTAAACATTCAAGAGTAAACTCTATGGGCAGATTATGATATTTTCACTCTTATAGGTTAATGTGCTTCAGGAGGTCATTGAGTGTCCTTTGTGTCCTCTCATATTTTTGTGGCGCCTCCAAATTGCGGTAGAGTTTTTAAATAAGACAAAATCAGTTGTTAAAAAGTTTTAAATTCATAGATGGCAAAAAGAGCTTGGTATACCGCGTCTTTCTTATTTTTGTTGAAAGCCAGCTATGATGATAACAGCTTAGCCCTCAGCATTGACTTTTCAAAAAGAAATTGTGTTTCTTATCCATCTCAGGGTGCAGTTGAATAATTACATTACTCAATTGCTGGATTATCTTAGTTCATTAGAAATGAGAATGAAAAGATAAACAGGAATGGCAGAACTATCAACCAAACACATTCCAACTATTCTAAGCTTTACTTTGTCTTTAAGCATGATCCTACAGCCATCATAAAAAGAAAATGCACCTCTCATTTCAGAAGATTCAATGTATGAATGAACTGGCTTTCACCTGATTCTACACATTTTTTTTTTTATAAATTTAGCATGGAGATTTGTATTCTTTTTTGTATGAAACCACACACCACAAACTCCTATATTCAGTTGCAGAAAAAGTAAGTACGCCCACAAAACTTTGGACACATGCAAATTGTGTGAAGCCCTACAATTTAAATAGTAAATGATTTATTTTTCCATTTCTAGTTCGAGAACTGTCGTAGCATTCTGTCACATCCAACTACAGGCTTCAGTGTTTTCATCTGGCATGTTGTGTGCTCGACCAGCACAAAGTAAGAATCTGTATTCAAACCTTTTTACTCAGGTGACAGGCAATAACATCAAGTACAATCCATTACCTTCGAAACACTATTAAGATATGGTCATCTACTTGTCAACCCAGGCAAAGATCATCGATCAGGAAAGCAGCTAAAGCCACATCTCTATTACCAGGTCCAACATGGTTCCTCCCCATTTTTCATAACCACCTCAAGCACGGTACAAGCCATGTATTACGCACAAGAATTTTTGCTGACTGCTGATTGGCCCGTGATTTACGTCACTAGATGAGCAAAGGCCGGACCTTTGAGACTCTTCAAACAACTACATCTCCACCATCATTTTCAAAGATGAGGCCGTAGTAGTTGACGAGATGGTGAGCTGCAAATGAATCATTCTACCGTCAAGCCTTCAGGTCCAAACCTTTTAATCTATTGTGGCAGAAGAGCACATACAACAAGCAACTCACAACAAACAAATATACAGAGAGATTGCTGGCACCCAAGGATACATGTCCAAAATTGCATCATCTGAGCTTCAACCACAATGTCAGATTCCCGCTCATGTTCTTACCCATATTCACTCTCACGTTTAGTGGCAATAAACTCAATTTGGCTAGAACCAAACCAGACATTAACCGGTTAGGTTGAGACTAGACAATGGAGAATGGGCTCAGGAGTCCCATGCTAAACCTGAAGGACCTGCAGGGATATTGTGGAAAACTAACACAGAGCGGCACAGAACTACAATTTTCCCACTGTGGAACATTTTTGGTAAAACTGTAGTTTTTAGTGCTTCTGTTGACTTGCTTTACTGACCATATACATACTTTTTAAATATGCATTTAGTTTATATTTAAATAGAAATAGACTAGTTTATTGTACTCACTGGAACAGCAGGAAGAAACGCCATCACGTACAGGTGGGCGATTCTGAAATGTTACAAAAGAAAAAATAAACTTTTGAACAAGTGCCATAAACAGTTATATTTTTGACTTTTCATACCCTGTTTCTGCAAAATGAAAATTGTGTTTTTAAAATCTTTATTGCAAATGTAGTAAATAAATTAAAGAGATAGAAATCTTCACTTGGAGTCTCACTAGATTTAGTCCACTGGTAAAGGCACACAGAAAGCTAAATAATAAACTGCTTAAAGATAATTTAGCTGTCAGTTTTACTGATAAGGATTCCAGCTTTGGCCTTGAAGATAAGCCTTTTTTTGTAGTTTATGTTCTGAATCACCGTTTCGCTCAGACAGAGTATAAAGATTTCAGAGCTGCAGGATATACCGGGCCACTTCGTGCTCTTGCTGAAGAAGGAGCAGTAAATTGTGGGAGTTGACAAGGAGAGCCCAACAAGGCAGACAAAACATGAGCAGGATCAGGGTGCTTTTCTGTAGAATAACTCCCACACGTTTCATGTTCCTGCTGCCATATGTCTGCAAAACAGAGACGTTTCAGTGGATTGTTTCAAGCACGATAAATCCCAGATGGAGCACTCGGATCACCTGAGAAATGAGAGTATCACACGCCATCGTCAGGCCATAGCCTGTTGCAGTTGTTGTCACGTTGATCGTCTAAAGCAACAGACAACAAAACTCAGTTATGAGACGTTTCACATTAAATCTGAGATTCACACAAATATCTAGATTTTGCCTACAATTAAAAGATGTTTTGTTATCAACTTTGCAAACTAGGTTTAAGCTTAATACAAATTAGTCAGAGGTGAATAGGTCTTAAGAATGCACGTACTTACAATAAATCTGGAAAGTCTTATAAACTAAAGATCTTCTCTTTTAAATTGTTTTCTTATATTTTAAAAAAGTTACATGCCTCTAGGGCTGTGAAGCTGGGGTGACTGGAGTATTGGGGAACTAGAAAAATTATAGGCATGAGCATCACTGCTGCAACTGCAACCTTTAACCCTGTCATCATTCAGACCCTTGTCAGATTTAAATTCAGACTAATTCTGGTTTATCCATTAATTTGTTTGATAGGAATTTAGAAATACATTCCCACCACCCCAAAAAAAAAAAAAAATCTAGATTGGATATAATTTTTCCAAAAGAGGCATGTCAGCAATTATTTATACAATTCTCAATAGATCGAGTAAAAGGACTACATTACCAGCGCTCAGCTGTTTGCCTGTCTCCACTGATACTATGACCGTTGCAGAGAGGTCATTGAGTCCAAAAGATCTCCATGCCATAACCCTAATGCTTAGGTCTCTTTACAGGTACTTTGTCAGATTTAAGTCAGGATTCTGACTGAGTTATTCCAATAATAAATGTTATTTTAACCTGAAGAAACATGTTGGTAGGATTAAAAGATTACTTCAAACTTAAATTTTAATTATTCTGAGCTCAACTAAGTCTGAAATGTGTGTATCTACCCTTGCACAGATGTTGATAGAAGCCAGTTAATGACTGCCAATGGAAAGTTTGACAGACTGGAGACAGGAAGATACTGTACATGCAACCGTGAACCAGGATCAATTGTGTTTCTTTTACTATTTTAATTTGTCAATTTAATTGCCTTCTTTTTTCTGCTGTTTTGGATCTTTTTTTAATGTGTTATCCAAATCACGTTCCGCCACTGACACGTCGTATTTTGTACGTCTAACATACAAACACTTGGAGATCAAGAAACCCAACAGTATTCTGGCGACAATAATACATAACTCAGTACAAATTTATTAACAATTAACATTTTTGCAGTAGATCAACAGGGACATCAAAATGAACCGCAATAAAATATTCTTACATGAATGATGCATTACTTTCTCTACATCACATGCAAATTTAAACCTGACCAGCATAGTCTATCTGCCATATACCACATTGAGCTTTGTAGCCATTTAAACTCATTTGAGAAAATATTTCAGAAAGAATGGTTTAAAAAGAAGTTCAAATTATTTTTTTTAATTGAAGCAAAGTATAAGCTGGTGTCTTTTCTTCACTAGACTATTTTCATATGTTAAAAGTGCTATGTAATTCCACATATTAAGAACAAAATGATGTTTTGAAACATTAAAAAAACCAGTCAGGCAAAACATCATGACCACTTTTTGCTGCCAAAGCAGCCTTAACATCTCAAAGAGGTGGAGTTAACCAGACCTCTAAAGGTGCACTGTGGTATCTGGCACTAAGATGTTAACAGCTGATCCTGCAAGTTGCAAAGTGGGGCCTCCACTGATCAGCCTTGTAATCTGTGAAGCCCCTTGATCCATTAGATGGAGTTCTGGTGAATTTGCCTAAGTCCATACATTAAAGTCTTTGTGCTTCTCAAGCTAATCTTAAATCATTGTTGTTTTGAAGCATTGCTGCTTTATGAGTGGAAAGAGAACCTTCAGGGAAAATGTTTGGCCACTAGCATTGATTAGGAAGGTCATAAATGCCAAAGTAATACTAATTTGCTCGTTTGCTTTCTTTCCCATAATGCATTCAGGTGTCCTGTGTTGCCCAGCTTTGTTAAAAGTTTTTGGACCTTTTAACAATTTTTTTATCATCAAACCTCTGAATGATCACTCTATGAATATTGACTAAACCTTATTTTTGTAAATAAATGACATAAACTGACTCTTTCTTTTGAGGAGCTTGAACAGCTCTGCAAAACTTCTCGAGAACTTTCACAAGTGTGGAAAACATCATTGCTTGCATTAAAGCCCCCTTATGTCCTACAATAAAACTGAAATCGCATTTCTCAACTTCACTAGAAAACAAGTCTTGATCAAAACAAATAAAGAAAGTGAATGAACTAGAACTAAAAAAATAAGCATAATTTTCTAAGCTTTATTTGATGACAGTTTGAATCCTGTCAATAAAAAGATGCGTTCTGTCAAGAACAATTCAACAATTCAAATAACAATTCAAACACCTGTCGTATTTTCTAATCACCTAACACACACAGTGATGCACACGCAAACTTTATGGCATTGTTAATCTGCAAAAGAACAATTTCATACCGCTGAGGCAAGGGCATATCCAGCCAACTCTGCATTTCCAATGTGACCGCAAAAAATGGTGATAACAAACGGCAGGAGAAAGTTCAGAATCCGGGACAGCAGCTGTTGAAACACAGTTTGGACTGATTTAGCAACTACCACTAACTGCATCCAGGCAACTAAAAAGTAAAGACGTTAGATAGCAATTCATGTGAAATTAGCAGCCATGGGCTAATTATGCCTAAGCAGAAGCATTTCTTTTTACTTTTAGCACACATAAAATGTTCAGAAATGATTACACTATTAAATTGGGTTATGAACAGCACATCACACAGTAAATCAAATTAAGTCATTCCGATCGCAGCGTTTTGCAGATTAAAGAGCAACACTTCAGTTTCCGTCTACTCACCAGGGGGCCTGTGAGTCGTAAGACGTGATAAAGTTCCTCTCTGTAGGCCAAAGGCAGCCAACGCTTCACACACGCACACCAAAACAGCTTGGAGCTGGCAAATGTTGCCCCCTCATCCACAGGAGGCGCTTCCATCTTGGCAGCATGAACCCCAGCAATGGGTTCTGCTCCCTGCAAGGGGGGTGCAGGTTCCAGAGAACCCGGCCTCTCCATTCAAGCGCAGGGAGAGAAGACAGGACAGGAAAGAAAAGCTGCAGAGCAACAGAAGGAGGGAGTGAGGGAGGGAAAGAGGGCAATGGCAGGGAGGGAGAGGGGGGCAAGAGAGTTGGCCTATGTGTTCAGCACATGCACTGTTTTTAAGTTATTGATTGCATCACACTGTTTGAAGGAGGAACAAAAGAGCAGAGAAATTAATAAAAAACAGGTGACAGGTTAGTTAATGATGACTGATTACATATTTCTTGTTCATTTTACAGACAAACAAAAATGACAACAACAAGACTGTAAAGTCATGTGAACTCTGTGTCTGCCCTTCAGGTTTACGCCACTGACGGAGGGGTTTGTCGGAGGCGGGTTATTGTTGGGGGGCAATGAGAAGTGGATAAATGTTTGAGTTGGATATACACAGTGAGAAAGCGCCTGCTTTCAAAGCGCCTGTGTGGGTTTGTATGAGTGGTCTCTGAGCCCTCTGCAGTAATCTGATGAGGAATGCTTGTTTGTTGCTCATATGCAAGAAGCTACATTGACCAACTGCAAGCTAAATCATATTTGTGTTTTTACATTTTAGTCTTATTTCAATTTTATTTTTTACACATGCATTAGACACTGATCTTATCTCATGCCAAGTGTACTTTGCCCACTATGCCTGCGTTCTCCCTCCTCCTGTAATTTTGACACAAAGAAACCGAGTCACATGAACACTCAAACTTGCTCTTATCCATGTTTGCTGACTCAGCTCTGAAACTTAACATAAACATTTAAATGTTACTTTATGTGATGCTGATGAACAACTTGATTCAGTCATGGAGCATATAGATTTATTGTAGGTTTAATGTAATTTTATTGCAGGCTTAATGTAATTTTTATTAATATATTACTGTAATTTTATTAGTGTTAGTATCATTTCTTTAAAATAGCACAGTAATTATAGAACATGGTTACTGTGATTTCATCACATTTTTATCATAATAAAATTACAGTACTCCTGTAGTACAATCACAAAAAGTTGCCATTTTACAGCAGTTCAGAAACTGCATTCTTTCCTAGCTTTTAAAAGTTGAAATGTGAACTTGCCACTTAATTTACAAAACTCTCAGAAAAAAATGCTATTCTTCTAGTTAAAAAAATATATACATGTATATTTTAAAATTGCTTTATTTGATTGTCAATTTCAATCTGACAAACTGAGGCAAAACAAAGTATAGTATTTTGCAACAGCAATATTTGCTTGTTACATAAGAAGTCGAAGTATTGCAACCAAAGTGAAAAATACTCTGATCTAAAAACATAGTTGATACATCTACAGTTATGACAATAATTGTAGAACACATGCATTTAGATGTTTCAACATGAGATGTTTCTTCCAGTACAATTATAAAAAAAACTGTGTAATTTGTGTTTTCTGGAGCTGCATACTCTGTGTAAACTCTCCTTTGCTGCAAAGAATACATTCACAGACAGTTTTCTTTGGTTTCAGAACTCAAATTAAAAATTCTACAATGAGTTAAAGATTTGTTTGTACAGTATGTGCACAGGTTGCAAGCACACCAGTTGTGCAATCTAACATAAAGAGAACATTTTTCTCAGGCCAGTGGATGTGTTGAAATTGCAGTTGATCTTTGACCTGTGATGAAATTAGGTAGAGAGATTTCCTGAAATGAGAAAAGTTGAGCTTGTGATGGCATAAGGGAACACAAAGACATTTAAAACATAGGAAACTAATAAATTGGGCACACATGCTCATGAACATCACAATGAAGGGCTTTGGACTTTTATTAAAAATAATTTAAGCTGGTAGAAGTTTAATAACTTCTTCTTTTTGATTAGACAGAGAAAAAAAAAACACAAAAGGTGACTTTGTATCTATGCATATATCCTAATCTATATTTTTCCTTTTTTAGTTAAATATATTTCTGGAAATAGATGTACAGGAATAATCTCTTTCAGAGTTGGCCAATGCTTCACCCTAGTGGGTAAGCTAGAAAAAGCTCAAACATTTACCACCAGCACTCATAAAAACGCATTTCAGTTCTGTCCGTTATGTAGAACAGATAATGACAACAGTTTGTATTATTTAAAACTCCATTCAGCTGAAGGACAATAAATTCAACATGCGACTTAAGGGATTCGGTTGTAAGAAAATACTCTTGTTTGGTTTTTCAATTTAGAACATGTCATTATTTTCAGATTGTAAAAATAATTGACGTAGAAAAACATCTTGCTGTCAGTGAAGTTGACCAACAACGAGTCAGTTAAGTGATTAAGAAAAAGCCCCTTAAGGAGTTTTCAGTAGTTCATAAGGAAACAAGAAAGTAGCTTGTAGGATTCAAACCAATTTCAAGCTTTATCTTGTGAATGTGATTCTTGAATTCACAAATCTCTATGATTGATTCATTTGAGTTGAACCACAAATCAACAGTTTCTCACTTCTTGCACAGACTTCCCCGCAAATAATCATTACCCAGTTAGCACAGAGTAATGTTGCTGTGAATGTGTTGTTAGCTGCTGCTCTTCTAAAGAAGTTTTAGTTTTCAACAATCCAATCAAACAATGGGAAAAGCAGGTATGTTGACTCAGCTGTGTAACTTTACAGTTCACAATAATTTAAGTTCTGATTGACTGATGATGGTTGTGTTGGTCCTTCGTAAGTAGATAAAGGAGAACAAAGAGAATGCTCTGCTTCATGGACTTCTGTTAAAATGAAGACAAAGTTGGAGTTGAAACTAGAAAAAAATTGTCTAAGAAGTTGAAAGCTAAATATTTCCTCAAGTATTGAACATTTCAGATAATCTTGAAATGGAATCAGCTGAAAACATTCAAGACTGAAAAAATAATTGTATAATGTTTTATTATGATGGTTTTTGAACAAATTATACATTAGCAAAGTACAACAGCACAGACTTTCAACTGTTAAATTGAATTTTGTGCATAATTATTTGCATAAATTGCATAAAATCTTGAATGATTTTTATAAAATGTGTTCAGTAATGATCTCTGTTCCTGGTGTGACTGTTAACTTCTTTTGTTTTTAAAAATAGGTTAGTCATTTTCTTTATCTTTACACTTTCTTGTAAAAAAAAAAATATATATATATATATATATATATATATATATATATATATATATATATATATATATATATATATATATTCGCAAACATATACTAACTGGTAAACCTGATCAATTTATTTTTAACGTGTATCAAATCAGAAAGGTGATGAAATAGCAGGCCCCCAAAATTGCACACTAACAGATTGAGGGTTGTGGGAGCAATGTGTCATTGTCTGGATTTGAGGTGCATTCAGCTTGTAGGGTGAGGATTTGGCTCTACCAACGGGAGCGCATTGATTTATCATGCCTTTATCAGTCGTTTGGGGGATACTTTCTTTGCAAACGGTTTAAGCATCACAACTGCCCTGGATGTTGCTGCTAAACATTTCCACCCCTTTATGACCACAATGTATCCATTTTTCTAAGGGAACATTCTTCAGAAAGTCCACCATGTCAAAAAGATCAAATGATCACAATCAGGATTTCTTGAAAATTATGAGTTTGTTCATAGTCACCAGATATCAATACAACAGAGCACATTTAGAATGTGTGCATCCAACAAACAGGTGTGACGCTGCTATCATGTCAACATGGACCGAAATCTGATCAATTTTCTTACATCTTGTTTCAAAATGGTTCTTTTAGATTTGGATGAGGTCCATCCATCTAAAAATGGTGCTCTTTTATGAAATGCCGCTCTTTTACTGCTGTTTTGCTATATATGACTTTTTCCTCTGGTGAAGAATCCTGAAATGTAAAAGTGTAGAAAATTGTGGCTCTCAAGAGCCTCCACTTGACTTCTTTTGACACTCGGAGGTATTAGAGGATGTACCACATAATTAAATTGTCCAGATGCTGTCGCATGCACCGCTCTGCAGTGGTATTCAGAAGAAGTTAAGATTGCAGTTCACCACCAGCTGAATAGTGGGAACTATTCATATATCAAAGAGACCTGGTAAAAGACTTGAAACTAATTGAGAATCAGTGAAAAACTGATGTTTAGACTCACTCTCCATCCAAACTGATTCATTTTTCTTCTAATGTCAGAAAAAGAATGGACAGAAAATTCAGTTTCTATGTGCAAAGTTGGTAGAGATATGAAGCAGGCAGCAGGCTCCACACGTCTCAGGAGTCTCAGGTGTTGCATAACACCATGCCAGATCCACTGCACTGATTTATTTATGCTGGAAAACTAAAGGAAAACCTCAGATCTTTGCTTACACCAAATTATCAGAGTTTAACTACAAAAAAACACAAAATCAGTCAACAAGTAATAATTCCCCAGATATTACTCCATTTGTCCCTCCGTCACAGTTTCTGTGGTTTTGTGTTATTTCCATCAAAGGTTATGAAAAAAGAAAAACATTTTGTTGTCTTCATGTTTTTATTTGTATCCTTTCAAAGCTAATCTCTACATGGAGTCATAAGGAAACATCAAAGCCCTAAAAACAGGAATAAAAACAGTCTTGTAAAATGTGACCCCTCCATCCACACCCACCAGGTTTTAGTGCAACTTTAATGGCCATTGCCAATAAAAAGATTCCTTGTGTTTGCACATTATAACAGCATGACAATAAAACGAGGAATGGAATAAAATCAGGGGTGGAAGGACCGACAGGGTGTTGCCAGGAACAGGTAAATAAAACCCGAAGAGAAAAAAATGTTATTTTGGGGCGAGAAGTTGTAAAAGTGCCCTGTTGGGCCGTTTAAGAGCGGCTGAGGATTCAGACCGGCTTTCATATGCTCACATTCACAACGCTGATCACAGCAGGGAAGCCTCTGACAAATAAGATAACAAACAGAAAGTTAAAGGTGAGTAAATCTCTTTTATTTAATTTTTTAATTTTTCTTACAAAATACCACTTAGATTGGAAGATTTAAAACTTTATTTGCTTTTTCCACTTAATTTATCAATAAATTCTCATTGTGGTGAGAAAACCTTATCTTGTTTTTCCATGACAAGCCACAGTTATGCCAAAGATCAAACATGTTACATTGATTTTGTTTTTCAGTTTAAAAAGAAGTAGGATATTCAAATGATACACTTTGAAAAGAAAACATGTTTCCCAATCGGTTAAATAAAATATGCATTGGTAGTTGATATCTATTTGCCCTTATGCTTTAAAAGAACAGGTGAATTGATGCTCACATAGAAAAAAACTATGTTAAATAGTTACATTAAGTCTTTTATACACTATTGGTAGTGCCTGCATTGTTTAAAGTAATTTACCTTTCTTCATGATGGCAAAATTCTTGTTGTATCATAGGTTGGCATGCTAACAGTTATTTTCCATTGCACCTGGAAATAAAAGCATTAATTTCTTTTGTGGATTATGTTACAATTTAAATTGAGATGGAACCAAAGCTGATCCAAGCTGTCATAAGGGTTTTTAGACTGATAAAAGTCATTAAAAAAGAAATCACCAACAAATACAGAAAGATTTTAAACTTTAAACACATAGTTTGGGTGTTTATACAAATATCATTTATTTATTTAGGTTTATCTGAGAAGACCATCAAAATGAAGTTAATGGTCGGTATCACGCTTTTATTTTTGCTGCCCTTCTGTGCAAGCCAAACTTCAGGTAAGCTTCACATCTTTACATACATAAAACATTTGTTCCCTCCTTCTTGGTTTTCAACTTATCATTCTTTCTGTATTTGATGCATGAAACCCCTCACTTCTCTCTTCTTTCCAAGTCCACATTGACTCCACTCCCAAACCAAGCACTGATGGTGTGATCCAGACTACGACTCAATCGAACGTGTCTCTGGTTTGTATCCTTACTGGCGCTCCCAAAGATGAGGAGTTGGTATGGCTGAGGAATGGTGCTATGGTGAAACTGAATGATGAAAACAAGCAGAGTGGTAGCAGCGTGTGCATCAGTCCTGTTATCCAAAAGGATGAAGGTGCCACGTTCACCTGTCAACTGAAGAGCAATTCCTCCCATTCGGCCTCAGTCACCCTCAACGTCACATGTGAGTCAAATTAAAGGATTTTTATAGTACAATATTAGTAGTAATCATGAGGTGTACTTAGAAAATAAGTGTTAGAGATTAAAATGTTGAGATTATTTTAACATCTTGGTTCATTCTAGTATGATATAATAAGGATTCAACTTTGCTTTTGACTTTTGAAGGTCTTTGTGTTAAACACGGTTTCAGTTGAAAATATTTTTAACACAGTTTTTCCTCATAAAATTATTAATTGCTATTTTTATCTATGGAACACCAGGAAGTCACTTTACTATCTGTGTAGATTTTCATCAAGTGTAGTTGTCTAAGAGCTAAACTAAAACACATAAAAGATAAAAGTTTGTTGCAGATTGAATGAGACTTTAAACTATGAGAAATCGAAAGAAATTACCCCAATATTATTTTGTAGACTGAAAATGATTGTGGTTCTTAGTTTTGATGCATTTAATAAAACTGTGGGAAAAAAAGATTTTCAGTATTTGACATGAGACGTTCAAGACAAAATTGGCCATTTTCAATCTCAGGACAGTTAACTATTTCTAAAAAAAGAATCAATCTTCTGACTCCTAAAACAAATCTAAAAGAAACAATTTATGGCTGATGCATCTACTGTTAAACTAATGTTACTTATATTATAGATGTCATTTTTATGGACATCTCAAAATCTGTCACTCTTTCATTGTTTAATTGTAAAAATAGGAACCCACATTAAAAATTTAATTCCTGTAAAAACAAAATTCACAATTCAGTGTTCTTTTAATTTTTGTTCCTGGAAAACCTGATTCCCCTTATTAAATACAATATATAAACATAAATGGTATTTCTTGCTGAAGAAAGAATTGGGACACCCAACCTCCTAATAGCTTGTTTAACTTGCTTTGGTTGAAATTACTTCATTAATTTTCCTTCTTACACACTTTGTATTGACTGTAAAGGTGTGTAGTTTTACTTTAACAGTAGCAGGATTGTGCTGTACTCTTAGAGGTATTTTAGGATTTTTGGGGGGTTCTTCTATTATCTATTGGTCTATACAACATGTTAGATTTAAGCATTTTATGATTGTTTATGAAGAAGCAAAGAACAAAATGGCACTGCGCAGAAGCCATGCCCAAAACAGCAAGAAAAGCATAAAGGAGCTTTTGTTGTTATTGTCATTATTTGATGTTGCCATCATGCGACCCTGTGATTCCAATTCAAAGTAAAATCAGAAAAAGATGTCCTAAAGATGCAGCTGATTGCTGGAATCGGATGAACGTCACAACCCTATTGAGTCTGAGCTAATTCCCTGCACCAAATGTTCAGAAGCATGTTAAACCTGCTCATTTGTTTTAGTCTCAATAATTTTTCTTAAATTTTGCTCAGATTGCCCAGATGTCTCTGGTTCAGAGGAAGTTACTCTGGAAGAGGAGGAATCCCTGAACCTGCAATGTGACATGAAGGCCAACCCTTTGGTAACGTCAGTGTCGTGGAAACTAAACGGAACCATGGTGGATCTATCGACAGGTGGCTTCATTATAAGCAACGACGGTATTAACACCAAGCTATATGTCAAGAAAGCAGACAGAAGCATGCATGAAGGCGAGTACCAGTGCACAGTAACCTCCCCCATCTGTGAATCTCTGAGCAAGACTTTCCAAGTCACTGTCACAGGTAAGTTCCCCCACTGAGTGCTTTAAATGTTTACAGAAACAAGCTACATAAATAATACCAGTGCTAATCTGATTTAATTTGTCTTTGTCCACAGATAAGACCATAAAGTTCCCACTGATGCCAATGATTGCGGGGCTGGTGGTGGTGGGTCTCACAGCTCTTCTTGCCATAGTTTCACGATGGAGGATGATTGCACGGGTAACTCACTCAAACAAGCTCAAACTTTAATCATTCGATTCTTTCAGTATAAACTTCTTAAAGAGTTTCATTCTCCTTCAACAGTGCTTCAAATAAGTGATCCAAAAGAACCTGGTCCTCTGCATTGTCATGAAGTGAGACCATCGATGAAGCCTTCTGCGTGGTGCAAGAGATTTTGATCACCCAGTGATATGGCTTTTTTTCATTTAATTTCTTACATTTTGGACTTTACCCGAAGCTAGACGCTCTCCCCACCTAATAAGTAAACAAATAAATGAAATAATTGTGTTTCCAAGAAGAACTGAACATATAAGCCAGTATGTTTTAAATGGTATTAATTATTTTAGTTTAATTTTAGTAGATTCAAACAAGATTTGTTATTCCATCGTGTTTCCATTATTTTCTTTTTAGTTCAGGCTACAATCATCACATTGTTCTCTTGTTTGTGGGGAAGACAGAAGAGTTGGCTTTCCCACACTCACAGTTCAATAAGCATTTTTCCTGTGCTAAATATTCAAATGTATGTCAAAATCTGACAAATGTACAAACTTGTGTATACTGTAAGAAACATAGGAAACACACTGTAATGAGGGATTTCAGAATTATGTAACGAGGCATTATATGCAGAATAACCTGCTATCACAGAATAAATAAACCTATTTATCTGTTCCAGAAAGAAAAAACTAAATTATTCACAAATACAATTTAAGTTGAACAATATCAAAAGAAATACAATGTAAATATAGAGTTAGCAGAGAAAGAAAGGATTTAAATTACCGTAAGTTAAGATGAATGATTTTATGTTTGATGCTTAGTTAAAAAAACAAAATTCAAAATCAAGTTTTTTTAAATTTTGGTTTGGAATTAAACTGGGTTTTTTCATTCTAGCTTAGTGGTAATATTGACAACTTCTGATGTTAGCAATGATTCAATACAAATTTCATATCTTGACCTGTTTTTTAGGGTTGATTGAGCATAATACATAACAAGAAAGCTACTTCCAAAAAATTACAAATCTTTGTAATTCAATACTGTTTTCAAAAAAATTAACCCTTTTTATTTTGTAAATGCAGGAAAAGCATTTAACGGTAAAAGTTTTCTCTTTAAACACTAAGCACTTTTTTGAATTCTTAAATATTTAACTTGTTTATCAATGCAAATGTGTATTTAATATTGCTTGTTGTAGTCAGTAGTCATCATATTTATGTATAGTCGAATAACGTATAAGTAGAAGTACTCGTATTTCTTTTTTGTACAAACTATAGACAGAAATCAGTGATTCTCAAGAAGCAATGCTATCAGCTAAAAGTCAAAAATCAGTAGCTCTCTAAATGTTCAGATAACTATTTTAAAGCCTCACCTCGTGTAATAACATCCGGATTTTATTCAACCAGCATAATATATTTTGGTGTCTTGTAAAGCATTATTTTTGTATCTAATTTCTTTGAGGTCCACATGTCCACTGAACTTTAGCTCCTGACTCAACAATAAAGCCCAGGCTTGTTAAAATCATGTTATACATTTACTCTTAATGTGGCAAAAGGACAGGGATTATGAGGTTGGGTGGTTCAAGGTCTGGATCTTTGAGTTCCTGTCCAGGAACAAACACTCTGGAGGCTTACATGAAAGAAGGCAACACCAGCTGCTCTGATGTAAACCACATGTTGATTAAATAAACAAAACTAATACGTATTTGCTGTGTGATATGAAACTTTTTTGTGACAGGTGAATATCATATTATTTTAGAATTTAGTAAGACACAGAGTTGAAGAATAAATCTCTCACAGGAAAGCCTCAAAGAGTCACAGCCATGTTTAAAAACAGCAGAAGAGAAACTCTTCATGATGCGTATGAAGACCTTGAGAAACAGATTTTTACCCTCTGCCACATGGCTGCCAAATCGCTTCGACCCTTGAAAGCATTTCTCACACAGGTTTAAAGTGGCATCTGCCAATCACTTTACCTTCAGACCTGTTTGTGGAAATATGATTCACGTTTTAGTGTGAACAAACAAGCGCAAAAAAATCTAAAAATATAATACAAGCATCACATGACCAACAAGAAGGGCTACTGCCAACAGGGCATTTTTGAAAAAACATTACATTGTAATAGTACAAGGTAGATTAGAGGTATCAAAGTAATCATAGACATCAAGGTCCTTTAAGGAACACTGACATCTGACTGCATTCTGTAGTTTCTGATCAAGTTAAATAGTTGAAAATGTCATTTGGTGATGATATCAGTTATATCAACACTTGGGTTTTAAAAAAATATTTCAACATAAAACCTTTATTTATTTGTTATTGCTATTTTTTTATTTAAGAAAAAAGAAATGACTTCTAAATAAAAGCTATTCTCTGGTTTTATTGAATCTCACTGGTTTAAGTGTAATTTACATTTAAAGCAACATATGTATGTCTCTTTAATTCCAACATGGCAAATCAACCTTAGTCCAACTATGTTATGATGTTCATTTTCTGAAATGTTATTTTTACAAGATGGAAATGCACGCTTTTTGGAAGGTTTTGCCTCGAATACTGTTCTCTAATATCCTGGATATAATCAAGATGTTTTTGGTAAATATGAAACAGGCTTTCAGTTATTTCAATAGTGATTTTTTTTTTAATCTTGGATTTGTGTACAGCCTATTTCTTATTTTTAAATTGTGAACACTGAACTTAACTTAGGCAAGTCAGCAGCATTTAGATAAGTCTTGATTCAGATGGTCAGGTAATAACCAGACCTGGGTGTTGCTGGTAGAATCTTTTATATTCATGTAATTACAATTTTTATTAATATTTTGAACATAATGTCATATAAAACACAAACAGAAATAAAAACAAAAAAGCTGATGCATGACCACACCCCAAAATTGTTGACAAATTTTTAACTTTTCAAGAAAGAGATGTTTTTCATAAAGTAATTTTCATCGATTGATTCATGATTTAATCCTCTCCAGGCAGATGTTGCAGGTTTGCAACAACTAAGTGCTACTTAGCTAGTCTTTGCAAGTAATTTGAGCCTGAGAGGGTTAACAAGAGGGTGTTGTTTACAATTTCATTGGAGGCCAGATTATTTTTTAATGCTATATCTTTAAACAGTAAAATGAGAATTTGAAAACTGCTTGGTGCATTTTCTTGGGTTCTCTTGTATTGATGTTATTCTAGTTGTTGTTTTTAATCATCAGTTTGAACATCTGAAACAAAAAAAAGCAAAAACCAGAAGGAAAATTCTCCTTCACAACAGAATGTTATTCGTCAGTTCTATATTAATATTTTTATCCTCTTCAAAAACATTTGCACTATTTATGTCTTGTAAAGAACAATAATTTTTTTCACCAATATGAAAAGTGAAAAAGGTATACATTAATTATTGGACATTGTCAACATTATAATTAAGAAAAATATTTTGTGGCAGTACATATTTTGTGATTTTGTATCTCTACTCAGTATTTGAATTTTTAAAATATCCATCTTAGTATACAAGAATTTTCGCAAGAATGTTTGCAGAAATATTACTCCTGTTTTCCACCCATTGCATATTAGTTTTCAAACTTATTCTAAATTACTAACACTAGGAGAATTAAAGATAAAACCATATGGCTCAACCAGTTTCCAATAATATCTTGCACTCTCGTTATTTTAAAACTCTTCCAAATTAAAAAGAAATATGAAAGCTATGTTGATTTAAACATCCATAAAAAGATAACTGCAGGAAAAGCAAAGCATAAAACAATAAAACCATAAAATAATTTTTAAAAAAGATAGTAAAACACAATAAAACAGAAAGGGTGAGTCAGAATAAAAGTATTAAAATCTTACCAAACAAATTGGCAGATAAACATTCTTTCCCACTCTTTAAAAAAAATGTGACCAACGCAACGTGCTACGTCATCGCGCAGCGTGAAGAGCGTGGTGATGTGGTTAACACGCTGTGGTCCACCGCCAAATTCAAATTGTAAGGAAAAAAAGGGGGAGAAAGGGAGCAGCTGCAGCAGAGGACCGACGATTATCACAAGTATCTGTTTGGGGTGAGTTATTTACGCCGTGAAAATACACTTTTCCTTCTTTTCTCACTTTTAAAAGTTGCCTCTAGTCGTAGCATGAGTTGTTATTATTATGATTGACTGCGTTTTCACAGAAAACGGGGTCGCTTTATAAAATGAAGATCACAAACAAATCCCTCAATGTTAAATCCACTGTGTTGCTTTTAACCCTGACGCGCGGTTGCTAAGGGATGTGAAGAGTTTGTAACTTTTAACGTAAAGCAGAACGTTGAGTCTTTGTTTGGAAAGCAGTTACTGGAGTTAAACAGGGCAGGGCAGGCTGCACAGCAACACGCATTGTTTCAGACACACGGTCTGAAACGACAAAAGAAAGTGAGGCTCACTAACATGATCATCGCTGCTTAATTGTGAAGGTGGTTACTGGACATTTTTCACACTTCTTGACAGTTTTTCTTTGAAAATTCCTTTGAAAAATAAAACATTTGTAGATAAAATGGTCTAAAAAGTGTTCTACCTTCTGTTTTCCTTTTTGTTTACTTATTTGTGCTGCATTCAAAGTAATGCAGCAATTTCCTTCGCATGTTTTCCATCTCCCACTAATTTGGGTTTCTGGAAAATATTCTTGGTGTGAAAAACTTATCTGAACTGTTTAACCACCCAAATCAAGATTGGCTATCACCCTGATCGAGCCTTTCCTATCAATTGGAGATATTTGGTTTAAGCTGTTTGTTGATAAATTCAAGGACTGAAGATAGTTGGAATTCTTAGTTTCCTGATTGTCATGAAAAGAAAATTAGTAGGATGTGTTTTTTAGGATTGACCTACCAGTCAATAACCACACACAAAATATGGATGGGTTTGGAAGAGCTGTGGTTGGAGTCTGGCGGGCGCACACAGTCCTGGATGAATCTGATGGAGCAGAGAGCTCCCCAGAAGTTCCTGATCGTTTCCGTAAGATGCCTTCCTCATCCTCCCTTGGCTCCCTGCGGATGTCCTTGCGGAAGCGGCTGCCGCTCCGGTCAGTTCAGGCAAATTCCTTCCCAGAAACATCGACCACAGAAGTCCAGAAGCAGCAGCCCAAACCCAGCACAGCCCGCAAGCTCTCCCGCAGTGCCAGGAACTCCATCAGCGAAATGTGTCAGGTGAGTGGCTTGCATCACAGCTTGCCCTCTGTGTACATTATGCATGAAGTTAAGTGGCTTTGTTTAATTGCCTCAGAGGTTTCAAAGGGCCAGAGAGTTTTCTCGTGAGGAGTGCTTGGTGGCCACCCCGGGTCGAGACCCAGAAATTGCAGGTGCATCATCTTGCACTCCGCAGCGTACTCCTCGTCGAGCTGCAACACCCAGACGCACCCCTCGATCTGCTGCCAAACCCGGCCGCACGCCGGGGTCCAGAGAACGAAAGACCCCTGAAGCCTCTGTACGTGGGGTGAAAACGGGGAGAGGCAGGAGGCAGCTGGTCCGAATGGCTGCACTGCGAAGTCCCTTTTCTTCCCCAAACACAGAGAACCAGAGAATGTGAGTTACATAGTTGACCTTTGGGGATTCTTTTTGAATGCTTTATTACTTAGTCCTGATTTTAAACCCTTTTTTGTACTTTTGTCACTTGTTTTTTTTTTTTTTTTTTCTCAGAAAATTTGACAAAGATTTGGAGTCTGTTTCCAGTGGAATCAGAAGGCTCAAACATCTGTCCAAGGCTTTTGAGGACATAATTCGAAGAGAGGACAGGTAAAGTTATGTTTCTCCTAAATGGGTGTTTTTATTTAGTTTTGTTTCTTTTAGCAAGTAATTTTTTTATGATATAGTAAAGAACATTTGATAAAGAAAGTTTCCTCTTGTATCTGTCTGAGAAGTGTCAAAGGGTTGTTGAGGCGGGTCTGGAATCCAGTTCAGATTGTAAGTCTCCAGGTTTCCTCCCCTTCACCCGCCCCCTCAACATTCTTCCCGCCTCAGTTTGAAACAGTGCCTCTGTTTCTGGTATTCGGATAAGTGGGGGTGCTGGGCGTGGGAAATTGGAGCCAGATGAAATGACAAAAATGTGGGTGCCTCTTTTTTTTCCATCACTTCCTGTGTTGACATTCAAAATCCAAACGCAGCGTCCAACACTGTTAAAGGCGGAGACACATGAACAGTGAGCTTGTGTGATATCTGTTCAGGATACATGCCTCTATGGGTGATCCTCACTGTAAAAAAGAAAATGCATATTTAGAAGTATATTTCTCTACAGGGAGCTCACACATCCCCTGATTGTGGAGTAGGACCCAAGGTAACTCAACTCCTGGAAAGTTGTTTAACCAAACCTGAAAACTGTTACTAATTTCAGCATGAAAATGCATGATGGTGCCCCTCCTCATGCCTATCTGTGTGGCTGCACAAACTAAGCCTTGAAAATCTAACATTCTAACAGTTTGACATTTAATGAATAACTCACTGGTCAAGCAAGGAATGTTTGTGTTTTGTTTTTTGTTTTTTTGTCACGTTGCAGTTATACTGACAGTTTTCAAGCACTGGGACAGACTTGATGATATATTAAAACTCCTGATGGAAACTCTGATATTAAAAATCTGGCATGTCAAGTGTCACAGATGTTGTTGCATGTACAAATAATTTATGATTTTCTTTTATTTTTTAACCGTAACGATGTTAGTTTTAAACTATTTTTTTAATGGCATAATATTGGTTTTGAAACTTATTTCTGACTGTCCAGTTTAAAATATAGCCATGAATGTCATATTCATTCTGAATTCACCCTTTTTCATATATGTTTCAGGGTGTAAAAATTATCTTCAGTCAGTATAATGCATTTGTAGTAGATTTTCTCCAAATGGGGTCAACATTTTTTATGTTTTCTTGTGTTCATACTTGCCCCCTAATATTTTTCTAAATGTAATTTCACAATTTTTGTCTTGACAAGATTTTCTTTTTTTTTTTTTTTTTTTTTTTTACAGCTTGAAATAAACTTCTGGTATATTTCAGGCTTGATATTTGACTGTTCTTTTTGGTAGAACTGTAGAGCTCATGTAAATCAATTAAATTCCGATATTCATATTTACAATGTTGCCTGTATTGATTAAACAGAGTCTTGAAAGTCCTGTTTTTGTGTTTGACAGGCCTGGTTCAAGCAACCGTCCTGGAGGGGCGATGATGAGAAAGTTGGACCCGAGTGGGAAACTCAGTCGGTCCAACCTCACGCGCCGCGCATCAAATCTCTCAAACACACTGGGAGGATGGGCCAACACAGCTGTGAACACTATCCGGAAACCAAACTGAAACACACAGAGCCTTCAGTTTCCATGTTTAAAGGTGTTATTGTGGTGTCACTGTCAAATGTACTGAGAAACTTTCCTATAGCTGCTTGATTTTTGTCTTCCATGTATGTTTAGCATTATTTGTGAGTCTTGTGTTTACATGTCTCAGGTTAGCTCTGTAGGGTGAACATCCTCATAACTACCAAAGGGATTGTTTAAACAATATATTTCAGTTACATATCCTAACTAGTATAAAGAAATGCTGCACTATACTCAGATTGTAGCTGTAAAACTAACGCTAAGTGTTTTGAGAGAGTACAGGTGCTTTGTCTTTACTATATGTGTATGTAGAAATTCTAATGTTTTTATATTCCTTTTAATAAACCAAAATTTTATATTTTTTCTTTTTTATGTATGTGTAACTGGACCCTTTTTTTATATATAGCCTGGGTAATATTTTCATGGGCACTTTCTTGCAGAGGTTGTTGCTTGCAATGATCTGTGAATGATTCATGCTCCAATACAGTACACATAAATCATCAGATAATGTGATGGGGGGGAGAGAGTTAAAGGCTCATTACCAGATGACGGCAGTGATGATGTTATGAAGAAAAATCCAGTGAGTTATTAGCGTAGTGACAGCCTCAAATGAAGCAAAACACTATTTTTTTCTTCACTGTGCTTCCTTTTTCTGAATTAATGGGGAAGAAGGGAGAATCTGCCTAACTGAAAAATAATTGGACAATAAAAACTGCAAGTCAACAATATGTCTCCTTTTTCATAAATGTAAGGGCATTTGTTTGAAATTACATGTTGGGTAACCTAAAACTGTTTTTGTAAATTATTTGCATGTTACTGATATTAGAGCTAAATCTTGAGGGTTTTTTTATTATTATTATTGTTTTCCAAATTATTAGATTAAAACATTTTGAATCAGGAAAAAAAGGGGCTTGTTTTTCTTTGACAGAATGAAAGGCTTTCAGTTTGGCAGCCATTTATTTTGTCCCACCGCTAATGCATATGCGTTTGTCGTAATCACAGCAGTAAGTTTTTCAATAATGTATCAACTCTGTACATCCTAAAACTGAAATTTCTCTCCATTCTTGGTAGAATAGTTCCAAATTAGTCAGATTAGATGTAAAATGTCTTTCCAGTCAGATTAAGTCTGGAAGAAAATTTTCAGTTGCATGTATGTTTTTAATATAAATCTGTTTTTCTGAAAGATTAACTGTCTAAAGCCCTGTTTCTGAGTTTCTTTCAAAACAGTTCTGTCAGATACTGAGCTATTAGCATGTCATGAGACTGTCTTATGAGAACAGTCTTCAGTCAGAGGCCTCTTCAGATTTGTTACAACACTGACTGCCACCAGAGAGCCTTCCTCTCCACAGTATCCACACCTATTTGAAGATACTGGATATGAGGTTCAATGACATTTAATTTTCCTTTGGGACACATGCAAATATTTTTGAAATTGAATTGAATTATAGAAAATATTAGAGCACTATTTTGCCACACGGTAAAATGCATTTTATGAGAAAAGGCACCATCAGTGGTTAAAGCTGAGTGTTTTTCATAAAGACTATACTTCCCCCATGTGGTGAATCCTGGTCACATCATCTGAAAGAAGAACCATTCGGTTTGTCCCTTGTTGGTTCCCGTTAGGTTCAGATTGCACCGCCTCTGTCTCTCCGGCTTTGTACCCAAAGCTGAACACACGCCGCAGATAGCTTCTCCAGGATACCGGGGCTGCATAACGTCGAAGAATGGCTCTCCACGTCCCCAAGCCCCCTGGCTTTGCCCAGATGTTAAAGGATGGCGCAAAGGTCAGAATAAATCGGCATGTAGACTTCTTGGAGTACTTTGAAGAGGGCAACATGGAAGTTAGCATGCTAGCTACTGCTAGCCATGAGTTAGCATGTTCATTCACAGTCATGTGGGAGCTTTCTAGAAAGAGGCAGGCCGCTTGAAGCTGATGGTCCCGCGGCTGTAATAAAACACAAAATTCAGTTTCTTAAACGCCTTTGACATTTCTTTATCAGCGTACATATCAGTATCTACGTCTGTTGGTTATTTGATGCTGCAATGATAAATGATTATGAAGCTGCAGGCACACCCAGTTAGCCTTCAGCTAGCTGTCACCACTGAGAGTGATGCTGTGAATGTATTACATCCTGTTATGGGTCGTTTCACAAAATAAGCCATGAAATTAATATTTAAAAAAATAAAGTTGTTTCCTTCTTTACAAGTTGTTCCACTTTTCACAAAGTAAATTGCCGCGCATCTCTCCAGGCTTACATATATCAATTCATATTTATTTAGGTACTTACCAAAAGTAAGTACCATAATAGGTTTTCTGCTATTTTTAAACGTAATGACATTAGAATTTTTCATTTGTTCATTGTTCCTGTAATTAAAATTTTTTCAGCAAAAGTGGCTTTCTATGTTATTTTTATTTATTTGTTGATGCTGGCATTTATCTTAAATTATACACAGTATAACATAACTTTTTGTGCAACTTATTGATTATTTTGACTTTTAAGTTGCAGAATCACTAAAAGCTTTTTTTGTTGTTGTTTGGCCATCTTAAATTGAGGTTTTAAATTGAACCTGGTTTAGATTCAAACAAAGTTATGTCACACACACTTGTTAAATAAACAAAAGTTCCTCAGATCTAAAATTCTGTATTTTTCAGGTTTGACAATTGTTTTGGTAACAAGGTGCCAAAACAATAAGTAAATTAGCTCTTTATCAAATTGGAATCGGCTTCGAAAGTTTACATTCATATTTTTTTTAAAGCACGTAATAAAACTCCACCAGTCAGATGTTTCAAATATGTTTGAATTGTAATATTTGTTGAAATCATAGTGTAAATTCCTATTAAAAGTAACCACAAATATTTTTATTGATATATAACTGAAAATTTTCATTTGTTTATAAAAGACACACTGCAACTTAACAAAACATTTCTTTTGTCAAAACAGCACTTTTCAGGACTTGAAGAGGCAGTCTTTCGTAACATCAGAGCTTGTAAGGAGCTTTCTCAGACCACACGCACTGCATATGGACCCAATGGTAAGCATTTTCCTCTGACAAAAGTATATACAAACAGAGATTAAAAATCTATTACCACAATCAGATAGGGAAATAATAAACTGTCAAATTTTTCAGGTATGAATAAAATGGTCATCAACCACCTGGAGAAGCTGTTTGTCACCAACGACGCAGCAACGATCCTCAGAGAACTTGAGGTGAAGACTCTCTTCTACTCATTATGTTCTATCTACTCAAAATTAACAGAAAAATTAATGTGTTAATTATTTCTCTCTTTTTACTTTTATTTTTTTCAAGGTGCAACACCCAGCCGCCAAAATGATAGTGATGGCGTCCCACATGCAGGAGCAGGAAGTAGGCGACGGCACCAACTTTGTGCTGGTGTTTGCCGGAGCTCTGCTGGAGCTGGCTGAAGAGCTCCTGAGGATGGGCCTGTCTGTGTCAGAGGTGATCACATGCAGCTGTTGAACATTATTGTCGATAGCTGTGTTTATATTGACCATTAATTTCCCCAAATTGAAATTATGTAAATAAATTTGCTTAATGATAACATGCCAATAAAAAAAAACAACTCATGTTTTTTTATGAAACGTTTTTGAACTAGGATGAGGTGGTTTTTCAGCTGTGTAGAAATTTCCCTATATTATGCATTTGCAATGGAAACACTTCGCAAAAGTGTGAGTCAATAATCAATAGCCTGATGTTACTACTGAAAGAAAAGGCAAAGACGACCACAGGAAGGAGGATAATGATGCAGCATATTTTTTAATGCTGCATCATTAAAAAACATAAATTGCATTTATTTCGTGGAAACACCGCTATTGGGAAAGTGTGTTCTTTGGACATAAGCAGAATATCAACAAAGTTCGGCGCACATTTGTAATGAAAACAGTAAAGTTGGAAACTAGTAATTAATGGAACTATATTTACTCCTGCTTATAGATGCATTAATGCCAAATTATATTCCGCTTTTGGAGACTACATTAAAGCGTTTGATCACATATACTTTTTACATTGTTGCCTGTAATGCCAGTGAATGTAGCCATTAACAGCAGAAAGCACATGCAGCTTTTCCCCACTCCATCACAATATGTTTTCTTCTAAACTCAGGTTATCGATGGTTATGAGAAAGCATGTAAAAAGACCCTGGAGATTCTTCCAGACTGCATATGCTCCTCTGCCAAAAACCTCCGTGACATTACAGAGGCCACGGCTCTCATCCGTACAGCAGTCATGAGTAAACAGTACGGTAACGAAGACTTCCTTGCCAACCTCATCGCACAGGCCTGTGGTGAGTTGGCAACTTAAACGACCTCAATCAGCTCATTTGTGAAAACGTGTTGACTAGTTTGTGAAAATAGTGTCTGACTCTGTTCTTTGTTTGGTTTGTTTTTCAGTATCCATTTACCCAGAGTCCGGCAGTTTCAATGTTGACAATGTCAGAGTTTGCAAGATTTTGGTGAGCGACTGTTTCTGTTTAATATTGTTGTTTTTTTTAAGTTTCAGGTTGTTTTCTTAGAACTGTTGAATCCATTTTGTTTCTAGGGTTGTGGAGTGACGGCATCCACCGTGCTGCATGGGATGGTTTTTAAGAAGGAGGCAGAGGGAGACGTCACATCTGTTAAAGACGCCAAGATCGCCGTGTTCTCCTGTCCCTTCGACTGCATGGTGACAGAGACCAAGGTGACAGACTTTAAAAAAATAAATATATTTTTTGTTGTGATAATTCTTTAATTCTGCTGTATTGTGATTGTTGTTTCTTTGACTCGTTAAATTCATCATGGCCCATTCAGTTTTATTGCCGAAGCACAAACAAACCCATTTTCTAAAAGAAATACATACTCAGAACAGTAATTAGGTCAAAATTATGAAAAAATTATGCATTTTTTTATGTATTTCTAATATTGTATAAAAAAGCTTTTGTGGTTAACTGAAAAATCTACATGGGGTGTCAAATTTTATCTGAATAGTCATTGATTACTAATATAATCACTGCTGCTAGAATAATTAATGCTCATGGAAAATGCACGCTCTTACATTACATAAATGACTAAATTAACTGTCCATGTGTCTTTATGTTTGCTCATAGAGCTTTTAGTTGTTAGAATATTTTATAGCAAATCATTTCCATCTAGTATGAGTCCCATTTTTTGAATTTCTGTTAAAGTAGACAGCAGCATTTTAATTCTGTTGAGGTTTCTTGGTTGGTTCCTAACAGCAGCGCTGCTTGCTCCACAGGGCACAGTGCTGATAAATAATGCCCAGGAGCTGATGAACTTCAGTAAAGGGGAGGAGGACATGATGGAGGCGCAGGTGAAGGCCATCAAGGAGGCTGGAGCCAATGTGGTGGTAACTGGAGGCAAAGTGGCTGACATGGCTCTGCATTACGCCAACAAGTACAAGCTCATGGTGGTCAGGTAGGAACCCAGAGGCTCAGGTGATAAGATTTAAAGTGAAAGGAAATAAGGAGCAATTTTAAAACAATTAGAAGTCCTGAATTTTACACAGAGAAAGTGGGTTATAAATGGAAAATATTTAAGACTGTTACTAACTTTCTCTGTAAAGTGTTAAAGCGTGGGATACTAAAATAAAAAATTAGAGGTAAAACCAATAAATTAGCAGAACTTTGGTTTGGAAAATTGCTGAACAATGGTGCAATGTACTGCAGACAGACTGAAACAAAGTAGATAAATTTGGCCATAATGCATAGTGCCATCACACAAACTATGGACATGTCCTTGAATTAACCTTGAATTGAAAAAAAACATACTTTCCTTTTTACCATAGTTTTATTCTCAAGTTTTAGTTCTAAATCTTTCCTGCAGGCTGAACTCCAAGTGGGATCTCAGAAGGTTATGCAAGACCGTGGGAGCTGTAGCTCTGCCCAAAATGGTTAGTTTACTCACATTTTACCGTCTTCAGATATGGGAACTGTCACCAAACTAACCTTAACGTCAACCACTCTTAGACGGCTCCGACTCCAGATGAGATGGGCCACTGCGACAACGTCTACCTCGCAGAGGTGGGAGACACTCAGGTGGTGGTCTTCAAACACGGCAAGTCTCTTTTTGTTAAATCCACAAATTCAGACCAGATTTATCCTTTAGGACTGTTATGCATGACTTACTGTTTGCTGCGTTCTTTAACAGAGAAGGAAGATGGCGCCATCTCGACGGTGGTCATCAGAGGCTCCACTGACAACCTGATGGACGACATTGAGAGGGCTGTGGATGATGGTGTTAATACCTTCAAGGTTCTGGTGAGGGTAAGTAACTTGTAGAATAAGACCGTCAGCTCAGCAGCCATGAGACAGGTGCTACAGTTTCCGTCTTTCTCTCCCTCTGCAGGACAAACGACTGGTACCCGGAGCAGGAGCCACAGAGATCGAGCTGGCCAAGCAGATCACCTCATTTGGAGAGGTAACAGAGAGTTGCTGTTTTATCTTTTGATGTCCACATCATCCCAGCCTTAAATAAATAACCTGTCTGTCTCTGTAGTCTTGCCCTGGGCTGGAGCAGTATGCCATCAAAAAGTTTGCTGAAGCTTTCGAGGCGTTGCCGCGGGCGTTGGCCGAGAACTCCGGAGTGAGGGGGAACGAACTCATCTCTAAGCTGTATTCTGCTCATCACGAGGGAAACAAAAACGTCGGTTTTGACATCGAGGTGAGGAGATGGACATTAACTATAATTAATAGTCATTTTAATAAAACCCTACTATTTGAAGTAACTGATTGTGTGGCTGCCCTGTAGGGAGAAGGTCCGGCTGTGAAGGACATGCTTGAGGCTGGCATTCTGGACCCCTACCTAGTGAAACACTGGGGCATCAGACTAGCCACCAACGCTGCCATAACAGTGCTGAGAGTGGATCAGGTCTGTATAAACACATGAAAAATATAAAAGCTATCCCACCTGATATTGAAAGGAGTTGCTTTCTAAAGTCGCTTAATTAAAAAACAGATTGATTAGGTTTTTCCTTTCATAAGCCTCTTCTTCCTGTCGACATGGTAATTACTTGTCTTTTCGCAGCAGTCTAATGTAGAAAGTCCAGGTAGTTAATTTAGTATGTATGTATATAATCCAGATCATCATGGCTAAAGCTGCAGGGGGACCCAAGACTCCCAAACAGAGAGGCCACTGGGACAAAGACGGTTGGGATGAGGAGCCTGATCATTTTGAAACCCACCATTAGAGGGCGCACTTGTGTACATAAAGCGTTCTGTCAGTAGGTCTCCAAACAGAAAAGTTGCTCGTTCACAAAACACTGACATAGTGTTTGGACTCTCACAACTAATGTTGAATTTCAACCCTAAACGCTTTTAAGAGATTTTACTTTTTCCAAGTGTCCATCTAACAACACTAGGTTTGCAGCTGTGTGAAATTGCACAACATAGAGAGAATGGTGTGATGGCATGCTGCATGTACAACTGAAAACAGCACAGGATTATAATCTTGTATGTCATGTAAATCAAGAGAGTGGAGAATTTTGAAAAACATTTGCGATGCTCAGTTGACTTCGAGATTTTAGATGTATAAATATTAGCATTTGGACTGGAATGAGAACTTGCTAAACCTGACCTTTTAGAAACATGTGCCCACATTAACACTTGTCTTGTGACATAATCCTACAAGGAAATTCACTGTCCTCAACTTACCCTTCAGGGATTCCAGCAGCTGTGTTGAACTCAATGCTCTTGTTTACATTTAGAAAAGATACTGAATTTATGGTTTTCTTTTTTAGATCATCATGGCCAAACCAGCAGGTGGACCCAAACCTCCACAAGGCAACAAGGACTTTGATGATGATGACTGAACCTAAAGCTTCCCATTTTAAGTCCCTGCTGCATTCACAAACCTTTTCTACTTGTTTATTTAAAGTTCAACTGTTTGGTTTATTTTCTAGACAACCTCTGGTTGCATTGCTCAACATCATATGTGAAAGAAGAAAGTATAGATGGCTCTGTTTGCTTTTTATGTTCTGAGGTCCCAAATAAAAGGCACTGTCCACTACTTGTTTGGATTTTCCTCATTTCACGGTTTTCATATTATGCAGAGTATGTTTTTAGAAAACAACTCTTTAACCTTTTTGATTTTTTTCATTCCACAACCACATTAGCTTTTTCACTAATGTTCTCTAATAAATATCTTCAGATTTGTTAAATGAACCGTTTAAAGACATTTTATTTTGTTGGACTGCTTTAACACAAGGTAGTGGTTTTATAGAGAAGATAATGGGGAAAAAATACCTTTAATAATAAGGCTATGCTCTGATTTAAAAAAATACATTTAAGGTATTGCATTGTGTTTAGATAGCTTAATTTGATGTATTATGAAATATGTGGAGTAAATTGTGAATTTGATTGAATGCTACTCTGAAGGTTTGTCATTTGAAGGCTGAAAACGTTGACAATTCTGCAACCCATGGCTTAATTTTAGTAATTAATCTCGCAATGTTACCTTGAACGCTTTCTTTGTTTACAGTGATGATGGATTTCTTAAAATCACAGTTGAATCCAAGCGATTTTGAGGAATCCCGATGTAGTTGTAATTACACCGACCAGCAGATGGCGCTAAAGTCTCTGGACTGCCGAGATGTGGGCGGATTTGCTCTGACGTTGTCCACGTTTGGGATTAACTTGTTTTTTTATGCCGCCATATCCCTTGTATTTTTTTTTTTAATGGAGGCCAGACGAGCTGATAGTACTGAATAATATGACTTTGCTTCAGTAGGCGCTTCGCTTCAGCCTCCTCTGTGCGTTGGGTTTTGGAAATGGGACGGGTTTGTCCTGCGGCGCAGATTGAGAGGCTGACTGAGGAGCAGCAGACGTCGCACTGACAGAGCTACTGCGCCGATGTCCCCTTACGCAGATAATAATAATTATTATAATAACAATAATGGGGGCAGACGGAAGTAAAAACAGGAAGGTGAGTTGAATGGAACTCCTGGTTGCTACGGTGTGGTGTGGCGATGGTTTGGTGTCCAGGATGCAAAGTCGCTTTTCTTACAAGACGCGGCTCCGTTTCATCTTGATTTAAATCAGCACGCGAAACTAAAGTATTACATTGTGGTTAAGGATTTACCTACCTAGTCAATAAAATATTTTCACAAGAATCCCGCTCCTACAGCATCAAGCTTTTACTTTGAAGGTCTAAAAAAAGCACATCTCCTTGTGCACATAATTTATTTACAGATACAAAATGTTGATGCGAAAGGCCTACTGCACCCTGTAAACCACTGTGAGGTGGTAGTATTGGATTTATATGCGTTTTTTATTTTAGGTCGTATAACTTTTCCTGTCTGAGAGATCAGTGCTGCTGTGTGTAATGAATTATGGTTTTGATACAAACAGTAGTATTGCATGTAGTTGAAACTTTTACTGGTACTTTAACTTCATTATAGAAGTGACTTTTAAACCGTAAGCGAACATACAGTAACAATATTGGAAATAGTGCGTTAAATGAATTGTGGTTATTTTGTAACTTTGCCATGCAGTGACACTATAAACCCTATTTCTGACATCCAGATGTTACAGTAGAAATAACTGAATTTTAACTCATCATCTTGGCATATTTATGATTTTCACGACCTATTTTATTTACTGTTTTAATCAGAAACTTGTTTAGATGTTATTAAGTCAGTTAAGCAACAAGAAGGGTCTGGGGAGAATATATCATTCTATGCAAATGACCAACCAAACAGAGACCTAAGAAGTTTATGAAAAAATATTGATTTTATTGTGTTAAAAAAACATTTAAGCTGTCCTGATTAGAACCAGAAGTTGAGAAAAGCAATCTAAAAACAAAGATGGAGGATTAAGGGTCTTCTTCTACTAACCCAATACAAACCTTTTACAAATCTTTTTTTTTTTTTTTGGACCAAAAACTACCCTAGGGAATATTTTCATGTAAGGAAATTACAAAGCGTTCCAAAAGCAGAAATGTCAGTGGAATTCCTGTATATCAGGAATGAATCATCTGCCTAAAATTCTTCAGAAATTTCCAAGAATTAGTATTTATTTCTGATATGGTCATTTTTCCACCTCAACTTTAGCACTCAAAAATAGCATCTTATGTACTGTATTCTTCAAGTCTTTTTCCTCTTTGTCTATTAACTTTTTCTTGGCAAAACCTTAAAGAAATAAATATTTTTAGGAATTGCATGTGTGAAGTGCACAATTCAGAGACTGAGATCCAGACAAAAGTTAGGGAGCAAAAACAATCTTTAATACGTCTGCAGACGGAGAGCAAGAAATATACTGTATTAGGCACAAATTAGGATCCGCTCTGAGGAACCCAGAGTTGCATAGTTACTTTATTCATCTCTCTTTACTACCGAGGCGGAGACTCGATCTTCGAAGACCAAACAAAAGAAACAAAGGAAAACATACAAAACCTTGTATGCTTATTCACTGTAATGTTTACGGGAGGTGAAAACTAAACACTCTATCTCCATGCAGGGAAGGCCACGGGAAAAACAGCGAGTTCCCAAATAACTGTCTGGGGAAGTTCAGCAACCCTGGAAACTTACTTCAGTAGACACATCTTGGTTCATTAGTTTGTACACCGTTTCCAGCTGCACAGAAAAACACCTTGACTGTGATTCAAAAAACATTACATTTATATGACACATAAAGGAACATCATTTAATACGAATAAAACCTCTTCACAATTTCACCCTTTTTTTTTTTTTTTTTCTTCAGGGAGCAAAAAAGCAAGTGAATGAAATCCATAAATGATAAAATGTCTTGAATGGTAAAATGAAGCAACTGATAAAATGATAAAATGAATTTAATATAAAATGAGTGTAAATTGTAATAATAATGGAGTAATGCAACAAAACAGGTTGAGAAACACAAAACATCAGGTCACCTTCGCCATCAAGTAATGGTTGCAAATATGAACATCATAGGATGTTTTCAGCAAGTATTTTGACCTCTTGTGACATTAAGCAAAGCAAAAACCTGGAAGCAAAAATTTCACATTAAAGATAAAAATCAAAAGAAAGTGTCAATTTACTTGTACTTGGGATAATGAGAAAATCTTGGTCGCTAGAGAAAACAAATTCAACCTCAACATCAGGCGAGTTAGGAGGCCCATGGAACTGGGCCACAGTTGTAGTCAACAAAGCATTTGAGACAGAATCAGAAACGGACGACTGCACAGGATTATTATCCAACCGGGCATAAGTATGCACAGTTTTTTGCAAGGGGGTTGAGAATATAAGTCTAGTTAGCATAACTATAGAGATAGTTAACCTTTAGACGTGTGAAATATTAGATATAGCATGAACATTTAGAGTAGATTCCAAGTTAGGGAAACTTAGATAAAGATCCAAACTAATATAACTGGTGTCTCTCGGAACTTACATAAATTTCTAAGGAGGGTTTTTTTGTTGTACGTTGCCAGTTAGATAAGAGAAACTGGAAACGGTCCAGACCATTAGTCGCATCTTTAACCTGCATCCTATAAATAGAAACTGGTAACAAGAGTGTTACGAGTGCACACAGACCAGCTGAGTTTTTGGGTAACCCATCAAATAATCTGTAATAATCACCACACCATACATACGAAACCTTGTATGCTTATTCACTGTAATGTTTACGGGAGGTGAAAACTAAACACTCTATCTCCATGCAGGGAAGGCCACGGGAAAAACAGCGAGTTCCCAAATAACTGTCTGGGGAAGTTCAGCAACCCTGGAAACTTACTTCAGTAGACACATCTTGGTTCATTAGTTTGTACACCATTTCCAGCTGCACAGAAAAACACCTTGACTGTGATTCAAAAAACATTACATTTATATGACACATAAAGGAACATCATTTAATACGAATAAAACCTCTTCACACATGCCTTCCTGTATGAGTCAGATAAAACAGGGAAAGAACAAACAATAGGACAAACACTGCCCTAGTCAATAGGGTTGACTAAAACAAGCATCCATCTCTAATAGGTTCTAATGGAACCCACTAGTAATATCCAGCATTACTGTGCCCTCTTATTGTTTGCTCATATCAATCAATCAAGTTTATTTCTGTAGCACATTTCAGCAAAATGGTCGTTCAAAGTGTTTTACATCATAAAAACACACACAAAAAAATACAAAGTTAGAGCCACCATTACACATCAAAATGTTAATTAATATTCTACTTATAATGATTCAAAAGCAACTCGAAACAGGTGTTTTTTTTTAGTCTAGATATTTGATGTAGTACTTTTTAAATGTTGTGTCTGTCTCCATTAAATCACCGGTCCTGTACTCCTGCCCGACTAGAGGGCCTCAGGAGGGGCTGAGGACGAGCCCATCCCATCTGGATGGCGGGGTCTCCTCTCCAGCATGAGCCTGTCTATCCCAGAAGGCCTCTGCCGCTTGGCCCCACCAGCCCTCCGTCTGGGCCAGCGTCGGATGCTCCAAGGAAAAGCCCCTGAGGTACCAGAGCACGTCCTCAGGTTGGCAGGAGTCGGCCCAGGCAGGCTGAGAGGAGAGTGGAGCCTCCCAGGCTTCGTTACCATGTTTCTGCCTGAATTCCCCCACAGAGCTGTGCCAGGGCACGAACACTTTCAGGTAAAAAAATAAAAAAAAATCATCTTCATTAGACAAACTTCAGCTGTATTGTATTGTCTATCTTCGATGTTTTCAAGCTTTCTCATTTGATTTTACCCTTTTTCTCGGACAAGGTGCTGGGATACATTGCCAAAGGTTCATTTGGACCCATTCTGAAAGTGAGGGACAAGTCCAAACAGAAAACATATGCTGTTAAAGTGAGTGTGCTACCTGATTGTTATACATTAATGTGTTTATTTAGCTTTTTTCACCCATTATGTAACAGTTTTCTGTCTTAGTTTTCCTATCTTATGGGTTATTCTTGATTGAATACTATTTGGTTCTGCAAATGTAACGTAAATGTGCCATGTTAATTCACAAAAAATTTTCTACATTCTTGCTTGTTAGAATTTGTCTGTTGGTACAGATTTGTATGCATCAATATTCATAAGTCCCATCTCTTAATATATTCTGTATGAGCTGTTTTTTCATATTTTAGTCTTTTTAGTGGGTTTTACCTGGCAAAATTATTCATAATTGATGCATATCATAATTTAACCTTTTTACATTTTGTCACATTTGAACCAAAAGTTTTGATACATCTTATTATTATTTTATGAATTTTATATGTATATGTATATATCCATCCATCCATCCATCCATCCATCCATCCATCCATCCATCCATCCATCCATCCATCCATCCATCCATCCATCCATCCATCCATCCATCCATCCATCCATCCATCCATCCATCCATCCATCCATCCATCCATCCATCCATCCATCCATCCATCCATCCATCCATCGTCTGCCGCTTATCCGGGGTCAGGTCGCGGAGATAGCAGCTTAAGAAGGGAGGCCCAGACTTCCCTCTCTCCAGCCACTTCTTCCAGCTCCTCCGAGGGAATCCCAGAGGAGCTATATATATATCATTGTTTTTGTGTCCACCAACAGGTTATACCTAAAGCAGAGATTTTAAGACTGGCGGTTTTGGAGCAGTCAAAAGAGGAAGTTATAGTTCAGGTGAGCGGTGCCTTCAAAAGTCTTTAAAAGTATTATTGATATTTTTACTTGGTTTCAAATATGTTTCTATAGATGTATAATTATCCATTTCATGTCGCAGTAGAATTTTCCATGTTTGATTTTGAAAGTTTCAATGTATCCAATACTTAGTACACTTATGAGTCAAATAAAACAATACAAAAAAAGCAAAGACAAAAAAATTAAAGTATAGAACCTATAGAAATGACCTTTTTAAGGACTATAATTTTTGACCTTTGCCCCCGCAGCGTCAGGTTCGCCACCCATTTGTCCTCGACCTCCAGGATTGCTGGCAGACTCAGCGCCACCTTTACATTAGTGAGTCAGGCAGCTAGCAGTATCCCACTCGTTCCCAAATCTGCAACCCGTCACTTCACCTTCTGTCCCCTCTGCTGCTGATCTCCCCACAATCCCAAACCTAACATAATATCAAAAATTCAAGTGTTTAAATTCCAGATTTCACCTAAGCTCCCAACCTCTCCAACTCCCACCATACCAGTTCTTCAGCCGTGTTGCCCTTTTTCCCTTCCCTCCAGAGCATTTATCCGTTTTTCCAGAATTACTCACTGACTCAGAAAGTGTGACCCACTTACTCTGCCTCCCAACCCCCTGTTAAAAGAACTCCACAGTTCAACAGAAACACATGCCACAGTTAAAAGGGCCTGCTGCATGCTTTTATCCAGAATCCTCTTGTAACCCTACTGCTGGAGTTTTGTTATATTAGCAACAACAGACTGCAAATCGGAAGAGCCTTTCCTTGATTTATTTAGATAAAGATATGTAGGTGTTCTTCACTTTAGCACAAGTTTTAATGCTTTAGATTTTTCATCAGTGCTTTTTCCATCCACTGCCAACTTCACCGCTTCTCATATGTCCCACTGCGTCAGAGGCTCATGTTAAACCATATTCTGCTCCAACAGTGTGTGACTACTGCAGCACAGGGGACCTCTACACCTACTGGCAGATGATTGGTCAGTTCTCAGAGGAAACCCTGCGAATATTTGCAGCAGAGCTGGGATGTGCACTCGGTTTGTATGTTTTTTTTTAATGTCAGGGAGGTGATAAGAATAAAGCTACAGAGTCAAGCTCTGCAGAGATTTGCAAGTCAGTTTAACTTTTTGTGTTAGTGAAAATGGATTACAGCAAAACTCCCTTTAAAATAGAAGCTGTTTTAACTTATTTACTCTAGAAGTATTTAATTCTTTTAGAGTAAAAAAAACCCAGAAAATTTCTATTTTAATAACAAACCTTTTTAACGGGGCATTGTTTTATTTTTTTACATAATTTTCTTTATTAAAAAAATAATATTTTTAACAAAATTATTTTTATTATTTTTAGCTTTCTCTTAAATGTTCTACATAGTCATTTTATAGGTTGATAATTACTTATTGTTCATTTTACAGGGTTTTTGCATGACTTTGGGGTCATCCACAGGGATGTGAAGGTAAGACAATCAAATATGTCACTTCTTACATCTTTAACACATACAGCAGTACTGCAAAGCAATAGGCATATTGTAAAATTACTTTTGAAATCTACATAACTTATTTTATGTCACATGACTAATTATAGGAAAACACAATATGTTAATTTAGAAAGAAAATGTATTTTTTATACCTGCAGTTTGTCCTCAAGTGTAAAGGACTTTTATTTATTTATTTTTTTTTAGAAATAGATGTCCCACTTTTAAGGTGTTAAGTGTTCCACTTCCTTTGTTTCATTCATCATCCCAGTGTTTTGTTCAGAACTTACTAAGCCGTACTTTGTCTTGTTCTGACTGGACCATGCAAACCTAAATGTAAATACCTCTGGCACTATTGGCTTTATTGAATTAATGACCCAACATGCTGCATCTGAAAAGTAATTATGTTCTTATCACCAAACAGTCCTAAATAAAACATGTAAATCATATCTTATGCAATGCTCCTTAACAGGTAAATGTTAAATATGAATATATAAAGTATAAATTTATGAAATTATTTGTTTTTCATTAAAATATTAGTTTTAAATACCTTTAGATAATAATAGCCCAGTTTTGCTTGGAAATATTTTTGCCAATTTAAAGAAATTTCCTGAGAATTTTTTAAAATAACACAATAGATTAAATGATTTATTTAGCAAATAAATCATTAAATAAATGAATAATTCATTTATTTAAAACCAACACTAAATCGCAAAACACAAAACTCAAACTTGACTTCTGAAAATGTGATTAATTTAATATAAAGACAGAACATTCATACATAGTTGGATAGATAAAAAAACTAAACTTCTTTGTTTTCTTTTTGGATATTATCTGTTATCCTTTTCATAATTTGTGATTTATTCTTTTTATTTAATTTTATTTTAACTTTGGGGCTTATGATTAACCAGGTCTTGTACGTATTAATTTATGAATTCAAGTAGACTCATTCAGATTTCCTTTACTTGATTTCAGATGGAAAACATCTTGTTGACGGACAACGGTGAGTGAAACAGTCACCAGCAGAGGGCGGCATACCTCTGAACAGGCGTCACAGAAGCTTCCAGAGATCCTTTTTACTGACAAAGCTCTCAGCTCATATTTTATACTAATAGCAAAGAGATCAAGAGTTATTAGAAGAAGATGTTTATATTTTTATGAGGTCCAACTCATAAAAAAGAGTTCTTAGTATGGTGGATATCTACAGAATTGTGATAAATTCTTGTAATGATGCAGAGAAAATTATCCTTTGTAGGCCACCTCCGCTTGGCTGATTTTGGTTTGTCCCGCCGACTGGAGAGAGGAGGCCGAGCCTTCACAATCTGTGGAACCATCCAATACATGGGTGATGAAAATCTGCCAGGAAAACATTAATGCCCCAACAGTTTGATGATTGTTTTTATGTCTTTTCTTTTCCGAAGTAAAGAGCTGAATGTTAAAAAATAAAACTTCTGCTTTTTTTTTTTTTTTCCCTTTTACCCCTGTTCAGCTCCAGAGGTGCTCAGTGGTGGACCTTACAACCACGCAGCTGATTGGTGGTCACTGGGAATTCTGCTGTTCTCATTGGCCACTGGGAAGGTGAGCCTTTGTTTCCAATGTGTCCAGCAGGCCTCATCTACAGGCAGACATAGGGAGAGCTGCACCTAAACTGGGTTGAAAAAACAGACCTGTTTTCTTCTGGGCAGCATGTAAGATCATTGTAATAATTAAACTGATGAATAAACTTATGATCTAAAATCTGTCTCTTTGTTTGCCTCTACAGTTCCCTGTTCCTCCAGAACCAGATCATTGCAGCATGCTGAGGAAAGTGAGGAGTTTTCCCTATGAAATGCCCCTGAGCCTGAGTTCACCGCTCTCCATGTTAATAACAGAGGTACTTTCTCAGAGTGTGTAAATATAGTTTTGTCATAGTTTCACTAATCTGTAGCATTATGATACTTTTTTCCAGCTTTTGTGCAAAAATCCACTACGACGCCTGAGGAGCTTGGAACGTTTCAAACGACAAACATTCTTCTTTGGGACATCTTTTGACCTCTACCTCCTTCAGCGCCGGCCTGTGCAGGTAACCAACGAATGCCTGGTTGTAGAAAGTTCAAGGTTTTTTTTTTTCAGATTATCTTAATGAACTTTTCTTCTCCATCAGGTGATCTTGGAGCTGAGAGAGAGACCAGACCGTGCTGCCAAAGCTCGAAGGGGCCTCACTTTGTCCCTGCTGCCCCTGAAGGGCTTTGACTTTGATTCTCTCCTCAGCCCTGCTGCCACACCGGACACACAGCTGGATGGAGACACACGCACACGCGCAGCTGTCCCGCTGCCGGGCCCCTCACTGCAGCCCACTCAGGAAAAAGTTCCACGCAGGGAAGTGTTTGTATGACAAAGTCTGGCTACAGTGTGGAAGGGAAAGGCCTTCATTGTGTGCAAAAACACCATTTGATTATTTTTTACTCAAAAATTAAGAGAGTAAAAAAGTGAAGGATTTAAATACATAAACCCCCATATTTACAGTGCCTTGCAAAAGTATCCAATATTGCAACATTGTAGCCACAAACGTCACTGTGTTTTATAGGGAATTTATGAGATAGACCAACTTTTAAGTATTGCATAATTGTAACGTGGAAGCACAAATATACACGGTACTTTAAAAACTGCAGCAGGAAATCATTTTGGGGTGTTTCTCTACTGGCTTTGTTTGTTGAAACTTTACTCTGTGCAAAAAATAAAGTAAAAATAAAAAAAATTTAAAAAAATTATCCTTCTACTTTACAGTCAAGCTTTATTTTGTTTTGCTTTGTCTCAATCCTACTCATGAGTTAATATTTGTGGTGATAACATGATGTAATGTGACTAATTCAAGACTGAAGAGTATTTTTTGCAAGGCACTGAAATAACATTGTACTTTTTTCTGTAATTTTATTTTATTCTACACCTTTTAACATTTAATGTCTCTTTTGTAGCATTTGTTCAGGGGTTTTGTGCCATTACCCAGTTAGTAAAACATCCAGTCTCCTCATGGTTCGGCTGGCAAAACATTGTGTACTGAAGATAATTTAATCCTAAATTGAAAAGTTAGGCTAATAGCTCTAACTATATTGTATTTGTTTAACCATTTAACCTTATTTGTAGTGAAATCCAGCCAAAACCCTTAAGAAAGGAGAGAGGATGTTCAAACCTTTGCCTTTATCCATCATGTTGTGTCATGAAACCATTTTTTAACAAAAGTGGACAAAAACAACTCCATCATTCGTTCTAACTCCTTACCTTTGTTGTCCTGCCTGTAGAACTGGTTACAGCAGAAACTTCTCCTCTGATCTCAAAGTGAAGCAAGCAACACAGCCTTAGAGTCTGATGAGCAACTCTGCGTTTATTTCCTACAACCAGTGACTCAGGGCATTGCTGGCTTTACTATTTAGCTTAATTTTTCACATCAAGTCAGATTTTGAACAGTATGCTCCAAACTTCTATTTGAACTTTATAATATTTTTATAAATATGAAGACTATTTTCTATTGTTTTTTCCTCACTAAACAGATATTTAGATGAATTTTATAAATGATGCATGATGTTTACCCAGATTGATTCACATGCACAACTCTGAGCTTACCTTCTCGATCACAAATGCTTGTGTACATATTTATAGAATATAAGCATATTCCTCTTTATAAAGCTTATATAAACATTTTTGGAGAGTATTTCCTCATGTATTATGATGTCTTTTTGCAGTTACCATGTAGCAGAAAACAAATATTAAAATAGTTCTGCTGATTTTTTTGGCTTTTTGTTGTGATGTTTGGGTGCACGGATCTCTATTGTCTAACTCACCCCAACATTGTGTCAGATTATTGCAGAATATCCTGCCTCAGTTAAGAAATCACATTGTGCATTTACTTAGCTGAGTTACTCAACACACCTTACTCACAGATTGACATTTAAAACACTAAAATTAGCAGGTGGTGGTCTATACTTGGAGAGAAAGATTTCTTTAGATTCAATTTAATATTTCAAATTTACTCATTGAAGACAAAAAAATGTTTGCTTCTCCTATTGCTGACAATTACATTTGATTCTCTATTTATTTAACATCCTTTTTTTAAAAAATAAATAAATAACAGATGCATTTAATGTTTCCACACCTAAAACCAAACCAGTATTTTGACTACATAATAGTTTGTCTTGAAACAAAACATTCCATTGGCTGACAGACAAAATAAAGACAAAATACTTAAAGACAACTTCAAGTATTTTTAGGATGGACATCTGGACTTTACTTTTTTCCAATTCTTTTTCAAGGAAACTCTTTGGTAACCATCATTGTGAAGTTTACATATTCTCAATTGGATTTAAGCCAGGACTTTGTTGTGGCAATTCTAATGTCTGAATAAACTTTTGATCTAAACCCCTCCATTGTTTTCTGACTTCCAGCAGGACTACAAGAATCATGCAGCCAGTTGTAAGTCTTTTGCAGCCAACTACATGTTTTCTGAAATGATCACCTTGTATTTTGCTACTTTTATCTTTCTATTCCTGTCCCTTGGTATAATGTGACAGCCTCATTTTGCAGTACTCATAGTGTGTTCAAGGTGATGTGCAGTGTTAGGTTTCCACCTCACTCTTTTCTATACAGTTGATAATAAGATAATAAATTATTATCTGTTGGCTGATTTCATAAAATCCTAAAAAACACTGAAGTCTGTGACAGAATGTGAAAATACAAATGATAATAATGTAAGGGAAGGTAGGCCTTCCTCTGTGAGAATTGTGTTTCAATTAAAGAGGTTTCTTCAGTCATCCACAATTCTATCAGAAGGCGATTCTTCCATTATCATTAAGTCCTCGTCCCATTTCCAGTTGTTGAACACAGTTGACTTTCATTCACCAGTGCTTACAAAAAATAAATGGTAAACAGTCATGAAAGGGAAGAGATGTCAAAAAGCTGAATACAGAAAATGTCATTCATGATAAAGATGGACAACAGAGCTTCAACTTGTTACACTGGCTCTGCTGTAATGACATTAAAGCTTGTGGAATCATTGTTTACTACCCTCTACATATGTAGGTCCACACCAAAAATAACTTCACCTATTAGCAATAACACCACCTAAGAGGCTTTAAAGACAAGATGCCAGCAGCAGCAGCTTGAAGTTCACAGATTCCCTGCTGAAACTGGGGGACCCAATTGTGAGTTAAATCAGTAGATTTTAGAGTGCACGTCTTATCTGTAAAAGGAGAAATCAGAGAGTGAACTGAGCCTAGGCCACAGCTATAGGCATGTATCAACCGTGTGTGCAGAATTTGTATGCAAGAGGCCTCTAGGAACAAACTGAGCACAGCAACAGTTTTCACTGAGTGCATCAACAAGGGAGGATACAACTCTCTGGTAAACAAGTGCTATTCCCAACCTTTATTTATTAAATTTGCTGTTGGTGTCAAATGAAAATAAAGGAAAAAAAAGACATTGCTTGCAAAACTATCTAACCCTCTTATGTTGAAAGTGTCAGTAAACAGCAGTTTTTCAGTCCTGCCACAAATTGTCATCATTCAGTTTGTTTTGTGACCTGGAAGTTGACCGTGAGCTTTCAACAGAACATGATTTGCTTATTTGTCTCATGCTGTGAACTTCAGCCCCATTTGAAGGTTTTTTGAAGTCGAGATTTTTGTTCCCAGTATTGTCCCATTTTTTTGTCCATTTCATTGAACAATCCACTAGTTTTCATGTCTCTGCTCTGGATAATCATTGCCATCTTATCCTGCTGCCACCACCATATATCACTCTGTTCAGATGTGCTGTTAGTTCTCTAAACAGTTTTTTTGCATTTCAGATAAAAATGTTTTATTACAATCTGATCAACAGTTCTCGTGGGCCAGTGTCCTGTAACTTTTAGATTTATTTCTGCTTCAGCAGACCTGAATTAAATAATTAGATCATTCAAAAGACTCTGGAGAACCTCAACTGCATACTGAGGAGACAATTCAGATATTTAATTCAGATGCATTGGACGAGAGACACATCTACAAAACGGTCCATAATTACAGAAGTTTGGCACCCCTTGAAGACCTTAATTAATATGTTTCTCTGTCCCCTGCATAAATGGCAGTTTTGGTCAATTTTACTCTGGACTTTGTCAGGTTCTTTCAACAATGGCTTTCTTCTGGCTACTTTAAAGCCCAGGTTTGCAAATTGCACAAGTATTGTCTGCCTTTCTAACTAGGTGTTAATTTAGCTCATAAAATCCCAACAAAACATTGAAATTCATGACTGCAAATGTAATAAAATATGAAACAGTTTGGGAATTGGAATATCTTTGCAAGACGTTATAAATTACGTGAGATTGTCCATTGGCTTCATTACTTTTTATAATTCAGCAGTCAGTAATAATCTGGGAATATTTGGACATATTTTTTGCTTTTAATTAAACTGCTTCCTTAAGGTGACGTGTGTTTTATTAGAAGTCCGTTTACTTGTTTATTACAGATGAAAATTAAGCAGCCAGTCTGGAAAAGATGCAGAATCATGCTGCGTTCGCGCTGCTCTCTTCCTGGATGGAGGATGTCCTTCGGCGCATGCGCGATACACGCAGTTTCGCTCCATCACATGACGCAAGGTGTTGGCTCCTCCTTCGCCGCGAGAGGCTTTCTAAAGGGTCACGTTGCGCTGCAGCAGTTAAACAGGAGACGGCTCCGCATCTCTAACTTACAGCTCGCCTGCTCTGTCAACTAAAGACATCAACGAACAGGTAACAGTCAAATCTGAACTACCATTTATGACTACTGTACATTGTAACATTTTCATATCGGACCGCTGTAACGGCCGAGTTGATGCTGATGGGAATGTGATGCTGCGCTACTCAACCTCGAGCTAACTTTGTCCTCCTAGCTTGTTAGCCACAAATTGTTCCTGTCGTTCTTATGACGTATGTCTCTTATTTTGCGTGTTGGCTACTAAAAACAGTCTTGAGCTCTTAAGCTTATTTGACCATATATAAAAGCTGCACCTTTTAGGGATAAACGAACCACACAACAGGAAGGGCGTAAAACCGTTGACCTTCAAGGATGGAAGTGAAGGTGACGGATCTGGTTTTTCGGTTAGTTAAGTTAAGGTACCATGGATATGCAGTTTGAAACGTGCTCAGGTCGATGAGACGTTTTGAATAAAAACGTGGTTAACAGCGGTGGAAGATGATGGGGGAGGGTGATGATGAAGTCGTTTCCTGTCGGAGTGTATCTGTTAAAGCGCACGTAGACCTCTGATGTGACGAAGGCGGGGCGGGCATAGGAGACACGCTATAATAACCGCAAATCCGTAAATGTGGACACGATGTTTTAATAGAAGGCAAACAAGAAGCATCAAGTCAATTTTGAAGTCCTTTTTTTAAATTATATATATATTTACACTTTATTTAATTTTTTTTACAATTTTACATTGCCACTTTTGTTACTAAGCAACACCCAGCTGTACTACTTCAGTTGCTGCACTTGTTGGTTCTTTCCTACCTTAGTCCCAATCCCTAAAATAATCCGGTTCCTTGTTTTTAAAAATCATATAACATCAAATGCAGTCTGCCATTTTGAATGAGAGAAGATATACAGCAGCCTTATGTCACCTGTGTTTCACATGAAAATGTTGCTGTTGTGTATACCTGCACATTTTCACAACTGTCAACCTCTCTTTGAACCGCACCATGCATCACAGCCGTCACATCTGCTGTAGGCTCCTGTATCAGTGGGCAATGGGCAGTGCTCCGGCTAGTGCTGCTGGATCAAAGTCTGAAGATAGAAACAGCCCAAATACAGGAACGTTCATCAGCTCCAAGGCCAGCAGCCTGTCTGGTAAAAATGCAAGCAAGCAGGCTTTTTTTTTTTTGTTTGTTTGTTTTACAATTCTAACTAGTGCTGCTGGGCAGGAGCCATTTTTAGCTCTATAGCTTGCAACCTGGAGACAACAACAAGATGAGTAAATCTCCAAGTGGGAGGCAGGGGGGGGTAATGATGCAGCAGAACACAGATCCCGTTTCCCTTTAACGTTGCCATCCTCTCCCAGCTTTTTCATAATGATAATAATTAAAATGTTAATATGTGCAGTTCCAGCTTGATTCTGTTGATACCAGCCTTTTAAATCCCTGCTTGCAGCCTTTATAAATGCTGGGCTTCATAGTTTGCAGGCCTGAAGTGTTTTATAGTTGAAAGCTTGCAGTAACACTTCACAACAGACCAGCTGTAACTTGCTTATTGTATCTGTTGGCAATGATGTTGAAGATTTTAGGATTTCTGGTTACATTCTGCTCGGTGCTTAGCAGGGTGAAAATGGTTGCATCAGACACGTCATGACGCACAGTCAGGAAGTAATAAATATGAGTGGGTTCTACTGTAGTTAAATTTTAATTGTGCCCAATAGATTTATTTTGACTGAATAGTACAACAGAGATTCAGGGTCAATAATTTTAATTATCTAAATCATGTGGGGATCTTTGTTATAATTCAAACATTACATATAACTGCCATATATTTCAGTATTCTGTGATCAAACTGGCATTTCCTGTTCATTTCTGAGGGATTCCATGTGACGCAGCAGGGAGTTGGCCTCCTATCTTGATGTCGCAATGCAGACATGGTGTTTGCCTGGTAGAGAAAAACCACTGTGCAACAGACAGGAGTGAAAATCTGAGGTGTGACTGAGAGAAAGTTTAGCTTCTTGCAAGATAATCTCAGCTTCTCTCTCAAAAGATACCATCTGAAAATTGTTTCAAAAATCCCCCCTTTTTTGTTTTTTAATTAAGAAAATATTTTATTATAAATTGCATCTCAAAACAGTTAAACAACAACTTTGTTGAATATTTCTCTTCCTTTGGCACTTTCTCAAACCCTACTTACATGAGCCATGATCATGTTTGAAGCTTGTATAATAAAAATGTCAAGTTGGGTTACAGGTTGTTGTCATATAATATGCTCTCTGAAGACTACGTTTAAAAGGTTGGATGTCTCACAGGGACCTTGTTGCATCTTTGGCTGCTGGTTCCACCAAAGCCAGTTCCATTTTAGGACATTTTGCCTGGACACCATTGCTGGGCTCAGCAGCCAGCTACAGTGATTGTGACACTTTAGTTCTCCAAATCTGTAAGTTTCAATGCACACAGTAAGTGTCTGTGGAACAAAAATAATCTTTATATATATTTTTTTATGTTTCCCAAATGCATTGAATGTTCCCTAGAGACAATATAGGAGCAGACGCTAAAACAGAAACCATCAGTGTCTCTTGCAGCCTCACTATTACAGCAGGCAAACTAATGGTGTTTTATTGAATTGCACTTATTTTTGTCATCAATATCCAGAAATAAATTGGAACATATTTGTAATGAAAGTAGTAAACCATATAAAATATATTTTTAGATGCCTTGTGGTGGCTTATAGCACAGCATGAACCAGGAGAGCAATGATGTGATCCATACATGGTTGTTAAATAATCACTGGTGTCTGGGAGACCATCCAGATTTTCTCTCTGTAAATCAATAGTAATAGCAGCTACAACCAATAGGAGCTAAAAAAAAAAGCAGTTCTTTCTTTATAAGCATTATTATATGCAGTATTTAGTGTTTATTAGTAGCAAGGCTACTGAAAGGATTAGCTAAGATGGGGTCAAATCTGTGACATTTTTAGGTTTTAACTTGATAATAACTCAAGATATGATTTCATCGAGGAGATTAAAGTCTGAACTATATTTGGAAAATAGTTGCATAAAAATGCTACAGCTTCCAACTGATCTGCTCCTGCTTCTCTGAGCCCAAGACAGTCACTTATGTCATCACTGACAGTTTTCTAAGAATGAGTGACTGAAATATTACTTTATTTTCTGAATTATATCGACTAAAGGTGATAAGTTTATTTTAAAGGAGGACTGGATAATGGATCTCGTGGAGGCCTTTTGTTTGCAGTCCACATATAGACATGTTTAGAAATCTGAAAATCAATTAATAGCTGAAAAAACAACCCAGGTGAATTATAGAATAACCATCAATAACATGTCCCATCTCTGCACTTGGCTGATCATTTTTGGCCTCCATTGTGTGCTGTTTCTGACACATGATCCCCTCCAGGTTTTCTTTTCCTCTCAATATAAATGTCACCTGCAACCATATCAATGTGAGCAAGCTTCACTCCCCACATGCATTGCACTTTTTTTTTAAATTTAGACTATTTGTTTAAAAATGTAGATTACACACAGAGCAGCCATCATTTTGCAATGTTTGGTGACTGGAAACCTGAACACACTGGAACTGGTAAAAATGCATTGTTGAAGCACGCAGGCACCTTTCTAAAGATAAGCCAGTATCTGCTGAGCATGACTCCTTGTCTGGCTAAGAGAACACCTAAAATGCACACATTATGTCTTGTGATTTCAATGAATTATCAATTTCATTCAGTGCGCTGGAGATTGTGCATGCACTTCAGACTGGTGAGCTAACAGTTCCCCTACAAAGTGTCGAATTACAGCACTCTGTCCTGACCTGTTTGGGTTCACCTCCCTGCAGAATTTGGCTAACAGTAGTGAACTGTTCCTGCAGCAGAGCTGCCCAGCAGAGAGGCCTGCCACTGTTCTCCCAAGGCCCTTATCCCATAGCTTAAAGCTGAGGATTAACAGAGGATATGACCCTCGGCGTCTTACAGCAGCAACCCAGCCTTAGTTACGCTGTAAAAATACAACATCTCACCAAGTATATATGGTCTATTTTCTAGCGCAAATAACTTGGTTTTGTCTTAATTCAAGTCTATTAACTTACAAGTAATTTTTTCGCTCTTTATGACAGAAATATTTTGACTCTGCTCTTTCTAAGAAAACATCATTCCAGCAGCTCACTGCAGCTAAACTCCTGGTCCTTTATCAGGCCATTTAATCCATCCCTGATTCATTGTGTCAATGCAGAGCATTTCACTTGGGCAGCTGTGAACAAACCAATAATCAGTGAAGCCTTTACAATTTGTGCAGTCAGCCAGACCGACGAGCCAGATTGTGTCCTCAGGCATATTCTGGATATGTGGAAATTTACATGTATTATGTGGATTTCCTTTGCATTACCTGTGTAGAAGAGAATTGTAGTTGCATACTGGCAGCAATAGACTGACAAGAGACTAAAATGGTGGAAGCACACTACTTTCTTTTATGTAAGTAAATCAATTGCATAAATTCAAAGAATGAAAATGATGTTAACTGGGAAAAACAGGAAGAGTGTTGCTCGGGTAGCAGAAAGCAAGTCATGCTGCATCCAAACCTACAGCTGAACTCGACATCGGCAGCTGAGTCTGTTGAAGCATTTCTTTTATAACTCCCCACTTCCCACCCCTCCCCTGTCTGAGATTCAGATGCACTGACTCCTACCCTCCACCAGATACACGTGGTGGGGGGTAGGAGTTGCGTAACCACTTACTTCTGCCGAATGGAGATGGGAGTGATCTAGAAACCTGCGTATGATCGCTGCCACCAAACGGTTTCACTTTGACCAGACACACATTAGAAGCATGGTCTGTTAGGAAGTGTGACAACTTAAATTTTTTAAGTGGAGAAAATGTAGCATTTCCTTTCCTGCAGGAAGCAGCTTGTTGCCTTTGAGTTTATCACATCTCTCACACATGCTGCATCACTGGATTGTGTGAAATTCAGTATTTGTCCAATGCATCATGCTAGAGTTTTGCCATTCTTCAGCCAGTCTTTCTGCTCACTGCTCTGGCAAGTCAGCTGTTTCCCAAACAATAGAAGGGCATGAGAAAGAGGCCAGAGCTGGGTGGTCAGATGGTGATAAAATGTCGTCTTCTCCTTCTCTTTCAGCCACCATGACTCACCAGTACCCTGCACTGACTACTGAGCAGAAGAAGGAGCTGCAGGAGATCGCTCAGAGGATAGTGGCTCCAGGAAAAGGCATCCTAGCTGCTGATGAATCCACTGGTATGTTCAGTCAGACTAAACATTTTGAACATTGTAGAAGGAGTTTGTGTGCAGGTATATGAGGTAAATTATGTGTCAATTTCAGGCAGCATGGCCAAACGCCTGAACCCCATTGGGGTTGAGAACACGGAGGAGAACAGACGTCGCTACCGCCAGCTGCTCTTCACCGCTGACCAGCGTATCGACAGCTGCATCGGAGGGGTCATCTTCTTCCATGAGACCCTCTACCAGAAAAGCGACGATGGCGTTTGTTTTGCTAAACTCATCAAAGACCGGGGCATTGTTGTTGGCATCAAGGTATCACAGAAATGAACTGTTAGATTCCAACACAGTACTTTTGAACTTGAACTTAATCTGCCTTCAAACAGTCCCATAGTTTGGCAGTTAAAACTGGAAATGCACAAATGTTTACAGAAAACCCCAAACATCAATTTCAGTTGTGAGGATGAACTGCCCTAAAAGAGCTTTTACGTTGTGTATTCAGGAAAGGTAGAAATTCAGCAGCTTTTTGATTAATAGATATTTCTTTCCATCTGCTTTTAGGTTGACAAAGGTGTAGTACCACTTGCTGGAACAAATGGAGAGACCACCACCCAGGGTGAGCCAATACAGAAGGAATATTCTGTCTAACAAACTTTAAAAACGTCAAAGTGTAGCAGGAACTCTAGATTCTTGTGTGTTGATGCACAGGTTTGGACGGGCTCAGTGAGCGCTGTGCTCAGTACAAGAAGGACGGTGCAGACTTCGCCAAGTGGCGTTGTGTGCTGAAATCAGCGAGACCACGCCATCTCAGCTGGCTATCCTGGAGAATGCGAATGTACTGGCACGATATGCAAGCATCTGCCAGCAGGTTGTTTTTTTATCTTTACATCGAGTTAGACACGATATTTTTTCAATATACTTAAAATGTGCCTTGTTGAGGGCTAGTTTAAGCCACTAATGACTTTACATTCATACTCCTACCTGTTAGAATGGCATTGTCCCAATTGTGGAGCCAGAGATCCTGCCTGATGGGGATCATGACCTGAAGCGTTGCCAATATGTCACAGAGAAGGTGAAGCATCTGGAACGTTACGATCTGCTTTCCATACATATCAACATATTTCTAATCTAATGGCAAACTCCTTGTGTTTATTTTCAGGTCCTTGCAGCAGTGTACAAGGCTCTGTCAGACCACCATGTGTACCTGGAGGGAACATTGCTGAAACCCAACATGGTCACTCCTGGACACTCCTGTCCTACCAAGTTCTCCAGCGAGGAAATCGCCATGGCTACCGTCACTGCCCTGCGCCGCACTGTACCTCCAGCCGTTACAGGTTAGTCATGGAAATAATAGAATGTATTTATGCAACTGTGAAGTGTAAGTTGTTTTCAAACTTTTAGTTTATTGTGATAAGTCAGGACATTATTTAGTAAAATACAGATTAGATTTATTTCTTCTTTTGAGAAGTATTAAATTTCTGCATACTTTTTCTTACACAGGAGTGACTTTCCTGTCGGGTGGTCAGTCTGAAGAGGAGGCTAGCGTGAACCTCAATTCCATCAACACCTGCCCCCTCACCAAGCCCTGGGCCCTGACTTTCTCCTACGGCCGCGCCCTGCAGGCCTCCGCCCTGAACGCATGGAAAGGAGACCTGAATAAGGAGAAAGCTGGCACCGAGGAATTCATCAAGCGTGCCCAGGTCAGTCAAATCAACGACTCATTAGAAGGACCAACATGCAAAATTCTTTAGGATTTATATTGAGACGTCTCTCTTTGTTTCCCTTCTGTCTTCTCCAGGCTAACGGGCTGGCTGCCCTTGGGAAGTACAAGTCCTCTGGAAGTGCTGGTGCTGCTGCTCAATCCCTCTACGTGGCTAACCATGCCTATTAAACTTTAACAACCACATTCAGCTGTGGCCTAGTGGCTAGTCTTAATATCTGCTCTGCTATTTCCCTCTCACTCCTCCATCACACACAGGCCTGTGCTGTCTACTGTACTTTAATAGTTATTAACATTACATTATTAGATGTCTATTTAAAATCTATGTAAGAATGCAATACTAAAGGGAACAGATTTTTATTTTTATTTCAACAAACAAATCCAGACAGGTTTGAGACAATTAATGACTGAAGTGTTGAATTTCATGTCTAGCTCTAATTAGACTCAGAAATTAATGCAGAATGTAATCCAGAGAATCTGTCAGTATTCTTTCCTTGCCTCTTCATAAGTGCTCCTCTCTCTCCACGTTTGGTTCCTTCTTCATCATCGGTCCTGTCATATCGGCTCCCCAGCAGTTCAGATCAGCATGTGTGCATCGGTGTTTCGCTTCAGTCAGAACCCAGCCCTTAGTTTAATAACTGTACTAACATTCACACTAATTGTGGGACCAACCAACCAATAGTGGCATCAGTGCATCTGTTTTAAGGGTAAAACAAGAAGCTGAGCAGAGCGAAGTCGAATTGTTGAACTTGAAGTTGATCTTGTGTAGGTCATCGGTGGCTCCAGCAGAGGTCACTAGACACAGTGTACTGTTATAAACGTTGCACAGCAGTAATTGTTTTTTCCCCTCGTGCTCTTTATTACCATTATCAACAAAAATGATCATCACGTGTGTCTTCTCAGTATAACATTAGCTTTGAATTACACTTGGTAAATATCGTATTTAGTTGTGTGACGGTGTCTGTGTGATTTCTGTGTGTCACCTGCCCTCTGCCTGACCATTCTGTTTCCCCCCTGCCTGCCCCACGGAAAGATCGGATGAATTTCTATTAATGCAGACGTGGATCAACACATGGGGTCAGCAGCGCAGAAACAGTCACTGCTTTATTGGATTAATGTGTTTGTGATGTTATTGCTCTTGAAACAATCAGTGTGTCAAATGGAGAAATAAACTAGAATACATATTGAAACTAAACGCATCTTTTTGTGTGTCTTTATGTACAAAACAATAAATGTATAAAGTCAATTTTCTATTTTTCTTGAATTTGGACACTGGCTGCATTCAGAAAAAATTAGTGTTGAGGCTTCCTGTTGTGGGTTGAGTCAGCAGTAGTTGAGCACTCAGGAGTTGAAGGCACATTAATGGGGTGGGGTTTAATTCTATGAATTAAACTTAAAACAGTGATAAATGGCAAAATAACCTTTGAAAACTTGCGGCTTTTATGATAGTATACTATTAAAAATTGGGCTTTATCAGTAGAATACATAACCTAGTAGCTGACTGCAATAAAATTATAATCCAGGTTCATTGTTATGAACCTGGAAGCTATTTTTAATATCCGTTGCGTGTTGTTAAATACCTATTTTAACAATTCGATTTTCTACGTATGTTTCCCACATAAATCATGTATTACTTTTGCTGCTAAATTGAGGAAAATATACTGGTCAAGCCACACGACTATTCTTGCATTTGTCTGCCAGTAGGGGGCGCTGTGTTACATGTCCCACATAGTCTACATGCGTTTAATATTCTCACCGTGGTTGCACGGAGACAGCGCTAATCCTTGTGTCTGATTTTTTTCCCCTTTTCTTCCTTATGAAATACGATTTACTTTCGTTGAGACTAACGTAAGTAACTAAACTAATGCAGCACTAAACATAGTTAAAGGCTCAGTTTTAAACTGACGCGCCCGGTTTCAGGCCAACCTGTGTCATGTGACTTGAGGCTGCGCGTGTGTGAATGAACAAACGCACCCAAGTCATTGACAGAAATGGCCACCGCGGAAGTGGGTGAGTTGCTTCAGTAGCAAATTATGTGAAGATTCTTTTCTCGATTTAAAATGTGTTTCTTTATCCTACTTTAGAGTATTTTTGACTGTATATGACATCTTCTACAGCACATATAGAACTGTCTCGTTGCACTGATGTCGTTCATTGTTATGAACCTGGAAGCTAGCAGCTAGCTTGCCCCAACTGCCTTAAGATGCTGTCTGAAGCACCTGCAGGTTTATTGTACCTTCATATGTGCTTCACTAACGCTTATAAGATCACCCTTAACTCCTTTAAAATATTTCTTAATATCCGTTGCGTGTTGTGCACATTTTTCCCATGACTGAAAGGATTTTGAAAAAATTCGTTTTATATTTTTAACCATCACATAATGTTGTGTTGAATGTGTTTACATCCCCTACGTTAGTCAACTTTAACATTAAATGAGGATAAAATACCACATTAACTAGTGTCAAAAACATTAGGGCACGTTGTACTAATTTTCTGCAATTATATTACTTTGTCGTGCAGTCAAACTTTATAATCAGTTTTTAATTGAGGTCGAATATTTTTTGTTTGTTTCTTTTCTCATTTGGAAAACTTATGGTTCTCCCAGGTCTTCTTGGTTTTGAAGAGTTATTTTATCTTTGTTCATGTTTTAGGCCTGGACTTTTTTAGTCCTCTTTTCTGCTGTTTTTAAAGTACACATTGTAAGATGTACAGTAATGCAATCAGGCACTATTTAATTCAGTTTAATTCAAGTCAATTTATGACCATGGACATACATTTAGCTTAACCAGTGCAACCACTTGTCAGAGTATGAATAAAGTTAAACTCAAAATAAAATTATGCTAATATATTCACTTTAAAAGGTCTTTTACCAGCTCTTGTATATTTCTCAGAGCGACGACGAGGTCAGCTTGCTGCTTTGTCCATAGCAGCAGTGGTCATCATCGTGGGAGTCCCTTTGTGGTGGAAAACCACTGAAACCTACCGGGCCTGGTTACCTGTCAGTCAGATCAGAGAACTGGCTAACCTGCAGGTTTGTAATAGAAGAGATTAATACCTGATTCATCTTTTGATTCATCTATTTTTCACATGTCTCTCTTTGTTTCTCAGCTCCAGCTGAGTGCAGATGTGGAGGTTGTATTTGCTCGTGGAACAGTGACACCAGAGCAGCAGAAGAAGGTTCCTCTGACACAAACCCAGGAGGAGGATCATGCTGTAGATGGTGACTATTTTAACATAGATGTTTATAAGCTTTAATTTCATTCCTGGAATCCTGCACACGTTTCTTGTTCTTCTTATCATAAATGGAATTTTTTTCCAGAGGATACAGCTTTGAAGTATAGGTATGAGACAAAATATCGCACAGCCACCATCATGGAGGAGGACGCCCTGAACAAACCTAGTGCGGCGGGTGAGTTTCCTATAGAATCTAGCTGTTTATCTCATCTATACATTTTTGTTTCTCCCTCAAAGCACAGGTGGTCACATGCTGCTTGTGTTTTTTTTTGTCTTTTGTAGAGGCAGATCTCTCTTTGCATGTGCTTAGTGAGAGTCCATGTGGGTCTTTGGTCATATATGTGATCCCTGAGTCGTCCTCACTACTGCCTGAGGTTAAAACTGCTCACACTTTAATATTTATTCCTTACTATAATGTTGGATTGCTGTGTATACTTGAAATAACTATTATGTTTCTATTCTAAATTTTAATTAAATTCAGGACTATTTTAACTGAATGAAATACCTTTGACACTGTAGATTATGGGCTGTTGATGAAAAAGCTTAAGAGGTCATTAGAGGGACAGAACATTATTGGATGTAATGGTACCCTAACAAAGGATATGGTTTACCAAAGTTTATTTGTGTTGTTCCACAAGACTGTGTGCTTGGTCTTAGACCTTTTATTCTTTGGATTAATAATGTAGTAATCCATCAAATAGTGTTTAAAATTATAATCAAAGATTTTTTTGAATTAAAGACACAACAAAAAAGCTTCAAAGAAAGTGTTTGTTTGAAAAAGGAAAGGACAAGACATGAAAACACTTTTATTGACAATGTACATTCTAACAAAATGGAACATAACCAGGTGGTACACATATAAATTATATTCAAGTTAGTTATTGTAAAAATAAAAGGTAGGGAACAATAATTTCTGTATTTGCCATTTAACCTAATATATGCTTGATTATATTTCTTCTATGATTCTTAATGCTGATGAATTGATTGCATCATATAATTATTCTCTCAGGATGTTAAAGTGTTCATTGGTCAGCGCCGGACTGCGCTGCTTCGTGTTGTTCCACAAATGAAAGCAGCGAAGACACTTGAGCAGCTGCTGCATCACCTGCAGCCACACATCAAACAGGTACTCAGATTGATGTCATTCAGCCGTGCTGACATCACTGCTGCCCTCAGCGACAGAGTCCGTTTCCACCCAGGCAACAAAGAGAGCATTGCAGACAGTATGAGAGCCTTCAAATCCAGTCCAGGTTGGTTACTTTTGTCAGAAGTTGCCTCAATGTAATTTATTCTATAGGCTGTGTGTGTGTGTGTGTGTGTGTGTGTGTGTGTGTGTGTGTGTGTGTGTGTGTGTGTGTGTGTGTGTGTGTGTGTGTGTGTGTGTGTGTGTTTTAACACTTCCCTTCTGTTTCTTCTTTTAGGCTATGAGATAACGTTCAGCTTGTTAAACCCTGACCCAAAATCTCACCGGCTGCATTGGGACATCGAGGGTGCTGCGCAGACCTACATACAGCCTTTACTTACCAAAATGTCCCCGGTGGCTAATTTTAGCATTGACTCTCAGGTACTTGTGTTGGCTGTAGATGGTGTGTCCTTTCACACATTGTAAGCAAAAACTCTAACCTACTTTATTGTAACACATCAGCAGGAAATGGCGCTTAATTGTGAACTGGAAAAACGGATGCTTGGTCTTCAACATTTTTACAAATTTGAAATGTTTGAGGTGCTTCTGTAGCAGCCCGCATTAATCTGATGCCCTTAAAAAACATCCAGTGCAAACAAACGCCTTAACATTCTTTCTAGTTGTTATTATGAAGACCAAGGAACTCATGTTTGAAACTGGGTTAGGGATATGCAAAGTTTTGGAATTTAAAAGGATCAGAAAATGGAAAGATTTTGGCACCTTCCATTGCATGGCCATCCCATTGAACAAGCAGTCAGACGGGGAGCATTAATCAGAAAATAAAGTAAGAGACCCATGTTAACTCTGGAGGAACTGCAGATATCCAAAGCTCTGGTTGTTGAATCTCCTGATAGTAGATAGTTGATGAGAAGATAGATGCAGTACAATACAAGACAAACCTGGAAGAAGACTTTGTAAAGGCTGCAAAAAAATTTTAAGCTTCATCTTTCTGTAACTTAAATGCCTGTAAGTCAATATACAAGCAGGACTGCAACAGAAAGAATTAGATAATTTCATCTTCATGTGATGGACACATTCAAGTCCTGAACTAAGAATCTGTGACTGGATTTAAAAATCTATGTTTACAGCTTGACTGTCTATGTCCATCTAGTTTGATCAGAGGAGCTGATGACAAATGCCCTTCACAATTATTATTTACATTAAGTTTTTATCCTTCAACTTCACTGCCTAGCACTACTTTGTTCATTTATCACATACAATTCCAATGCAATGCATTGAAGTTTGTGTTTAAAATGGAACTAAAATTGTCACGTTCAAACTATATGAAGACTTTCTCTTGGTACCCCTGTCTCATCAAAGTGCAAGACAAAACTTATGCAAATGCTCAATTTTTGTACCCTCAATTTTACAGACCTTGCATTACACCATGCTGGGTGTCAACCCACGCTTTGATAACACCCGCAGTGCCTACATGCTCAACGCTGACAGCCTCGCACATGTTATCAACCCTGTGGAGGCCAGACTTGGTAAAAAAAAAAAATTATATATACATAAAAAGGATAAAATACAAAATAAATATAATGTGATTTTTCTTATTATTTTCTTATATGTATGTACATTTTTTTTCAGGCTCTAATGCAGCTTCTTCCAACCCAGTGTTGAATTTTCTTCTGTATGTTCCTGATGCCTACCATTCACCTCTTTACATCCAAGACCAAAACAAGCAGGAAGTGCCTTCCAACGCGTTTCACTCGCCACGCTGGGGTGGGATTATGGTAAGATCACTAAAGACTATTTATAAAAATATTTAATGACTAATAAGTATTCCATTTGGGCATTTTCATATTTATATTTAAAATTTTGACAGTGTTTGGTCATCCTGTGATTATCATTTACGTTTTAGTGTAATTAAACATGCTATTTGCATTTCCTACACAATGTAACTGCGGCACATAGGCCTTGTTGACGGCATAGTCGAGGTAAATTAATACTCTCGTGTTTTTTGTGTGTGTTATTTACTAGTTGTATCGCAGACTGACATGGTTAGGGAACGGGTCAGTCTCACTCCGCCGTTGCTTGGAGACGACGATTGTGAAAGGATGTTTTCTCGTTTTCTAACAGTTGTGTAGCTAAAGGAGTTACTTTGTAATAGTTTTTAGATTAAAATGTTGCAAACTCGGTCACATCTTGCTTGATTGCTTGCCACCGTTAAATAATATAATAAAATAGCCTGTTTTGTAATGTATATGTTTCTTTTTAGAAAAATATAGTCAAACACCATGGCATCAGTAAATATTGTGCTAAAATCCATTTTACCTAACTTGCATTGGTTTTCATTTGTACACAGTTTTTATAAGAACATCTTTAATAATCAAAGTATTTCTGAGAAAAGCAGGAGGGTTTTCTAGTATGAACATACTAGAAATTATGAGATGTCACAGAATCTCATAATTCAACATCTCAATTCGACTGAAGTCCAGACTTTCGCAAAGCCACTCCAAATCTTTTCTTTTTCTTGAACTTGGTGTGCTTTGGGTTTTGCTACATAACCTGATGGTTGGAAATTTCACTAAAATGTTCACATAAGGCCGAGTTCCTTGTGTTAATTCAAAGGTTAGCTTTCTGACCTGTCAATGTGTTTTGAAGTGTCTTGATGAAAATGTTGTTTTCAGGTGTATAATGTAGACAGTTACTATGGGCCAGATGCAGAGTTTCCTGTTGACATAAACATCAACATGGCTAAAGTCATGGGCGTCTTCCTCGCACAGCTCCGGTAAGTCTCAACCTACGTCATATGAGTTTATTTTTTATGAACAAATTCTTCTGGCCTTTGCTTTTTTCTTACACTTAATAAATGTGAAGATTAGATAAAAATCACCTGAGTAAATATAAAATTAAGTTTTTAAATGGTGATTTCATTCTTTATGATGAAAAAGCTTTCCAACTCAATATGGAAAAATAAAATGTTCACAGCCCAGTTCTATTTATACCAGGTAATTTTTCAGAGTTTTTTTCTCTGTCAGACTGTTGCTGGGTGTGCAGTCATCACCTCCTCCCCCCGGCTTCCTGGTGGCACCCTGTGGCAGAACCGGACTAGCTGACTGGGAGCTGGACCGTCTCATGTGGAGCCGCTCGGTGGAAAACATAGCAACAGCGACCACAACAATCACCTCACTTGCACAGCTGCTAGACCAGATAGGCAATATTGTTATTAATGACAACATTGCTGAACAGGTAAATATACATACCTCAAAAAAATCATAAATACATACTTAATAAGATTATGATATTTCCCTAAAACAAAAGCTTTGAATATTTGTCATCATAATGAGATGATGAGAATAGAGTTTTGAAGAAATAAGGCTGTGACATGAAAAACTGTGGAGAGTGTTGTGTCTACTTTCCAGGTCCATTGTATGTAACTTCTGGATAATAAAATAAATTCCGTTGCATTGGTTTTATTTAGTTATCAGAGTAAAGGAGTCCAAAGTGGTGAAAACTATGTATCATTTTCCTCCACTTCATAATTTGATCATTATTAAATCCTAATTAAGATGTTTTGAGATTTGAGGTCGTGACATAGCAAGTGGGAAAATGTTGTGGGGATTTAAATACTTTAGCATTGCAAGTCATCTTTCTTTTAAATGCATGTTTCCTAATCCGTTATTCCTGTCACTGTCTGCCAGGTGGCCAGCGCTGTGACATCTCTGCAGCTGGCTGTTGCAGAGCTGGAGGCTGGAAACCTCAAATTCGCCCTGCAGTTCAGTAAAGAAGCCATCCTGGCTTCAGAGAAAGCCTTCTTTGACCCCTCTCTGCTCCATCTCCTCTACTTCCCTGATGACCAGAAGTTTGCTATCTACATACCTCTCTTCCTGCCGATGTGTGTTCCTATTCTGCTGTCTCTGATCAAAATAGCTTCTGAAGCTAGACAGAAACGTAGGGAAAAGCAAGCTAAGAAGGACTGACACGTGAAGATGTTATGGATAAACTGTTTTGTTGGTGATTTTGACATTTAGATGCAATGGGGGCATAAAGAAAGGCTTCTGTACAGTATTGTTTGGGGATATTGTTCTGTTTGAAATTAGGACGGGTATGTGTTGCAAGTTTTTATTAAATGACTACTGGAACTGTTGCTGTGCGGTTGAAAGCTTGAATTTGTGTAAATGTGTAAAAACTTTTATATATGAACTCCACTTTCTATTGTAAATTATTAAGAATTAAAGAAAAAAGCTTTAATCCACATTTTAGCCATTTTTTTTAATCTTCACTTTCCACATGTTTCCAATAAATGTTTTTATCAAACATTTTGATTTCAGTAGCCGTAAGCAAAAATAAATCATGAGAGAAATATGACAATTTATGAAAACACTAAAGTTGCAGTAACCTAAATAATAAAATACAAATATTTTGTTTGCCCAAATCACAAAAAAACTTTTTTGTACTCAAATCTCAGCAATTATTTAATAGTGCCTTCAGGGTGTGATCTTGCTCATTCCTGCCAAACTTTATATTTTGCAATACTGCCAAGGTTGTAGTTATTCTTCTTACATGTATTCTGTTTTCTCTGAAAGTTTTCCTTCCACTCAACTTCCCATTAGTGTTCTTGAATACAACATAGCTTAAGCAGCTACATTTCAGTGCATTTAAGTATTAAAAATATTATCTTGTGCAACATTAAAATTTTCAGAGAAACAATTTAGATTTTATTTAGAGATATGCCACGTAACCATAAAAATGAACAGAATTAAAGGTTCAAATGCATTAGTTTGTGTATAATCTTACCTTGAATCCCTTAAAGTTTGTGAAGCTGCTATCAACCATTACCACTACAGTAAATTTAGTCAGCTGTATTTTAAGAGAACATAATTTGTAACTAATGGATTATACATAAAATGTTTGTTTTTAGCATAACTGTATGTGAAAGAAAACAAAGCTGCATCTAGTTTCTGCAAAGCCAAGTGATTGAATTAAAAACAAAGAAGCACTGCTTCAAAAAGTATTTAGTATTACTTATAAAGACAAAGCTCAAAAAAACCATTGGACTGCAGTAGTAATACGGTAGTAATACGGAAGTGGGCGAGCTGTTGCTTCTTAACCAATGCTAAAGGTGATTACGTGAACTAGCGTCACTACATGGCGCTAAGTTCGCCATTAAAGTTAGAGCGGATTTAGCAGCCGACAACAGAACAGTGTCGCAGCATTTCCCTGTTCGTTTTCACCCGAAGTTTCCCGCCTCTGTTATGAGATAGCTCTGCCGTAGCCTTTTGTTCACTCGCTCTTAGTTCGTTTGCGGTACGGTTAGCTTACTTTGCGCTATCATGTCCGGAGGATTCGCTCGAGGACCCTCGGGAAGCAACGATTGTCGGATATATGTGGGGAATCTCCCCCCAGACATCCGCTCCAAAGACGTCGAAGACTTATTTTATAAATACGGATCTGTGCGTGATATTGACCTGAAGAACCGCCGAGGAGGACCACCGTTTGCTTTCGTTCAGTTCGAGGACCCGAGGTAAGCATCTATATCCTGGTTAGCCTTGTCGCCACTGTTAGCAAGATGCTACACCCAAAGTTGTTTTAATCTTCCCTGATACAAATGTTCATTTACCGTCAGCTGCTTGTTTTAGCCATAAATCTAAACTATGTTTTGACCCACTTTTACATTCGTCTCATAGTTATATTTTCATCCTGTTGTGAGTGAGGCGTTCGGTTGCCTACATGTGGTAGGACTGAGGCCTACTTCACAAAACATGCTCTAAAGGGCACCTACATACAAGTTGTCATGGTTACAAATAAACCTTCATTGTGCTTAACTTCTTTTTGGTATGTGCAAATAATCAGAATTTTTTTTCTCAGTATTTATCCTAAGTGAACTTTAATAGTTTCTATTTCGATATGTCTGCAAAGTGGCCCTAGCTTGTAACGTACTAACCTCGTGAAAAAATATACAACAGGTTTGTGTTTTTTTCTTCTTTCCTTTTTTATTTACCTCCTAAACAGAAAAAAATATATATTTTTCTATGTTCTGTTAAAAGTGATTTTTTTTGTCTGAGAAATTATGATCTTCCCTCACATTAATCTCTCATTAAACAACATTTCCAACAATATCAACTATTCCACTGAACAAAAAGATGGAGGACATTAAACTTTCAGCATGAACAAGTTTGGATATGCTAAAATAAGACTCCAAAATTTATATAATGTCATGATGGGACTTACAGCAGGCTCTTGCTGCTGTTGATATAAAAGCTCATATGTGCACAATCAGAAAAAGTCTCCACATGCATAACTTTACTTGGAGGTGTGCAAAGAATAACCTTTTATTTTTCTTTAAAAAATACTATTCTATTATGTTGTATATGTCAAATTTCTTCCTTGTTGTCTTCAGGTCAGTGGTGACAATGTTTTGTTTTGGGGTTTTTTTGCAAAAGAAATCATTAAGCACCAATGCAAACCACTCCAAAGCTCCTCCAATGTCTATTGCACTCCACTATTAGGTTCTTCAATAGAGCCATTGCTTTTCTCATATGTGCCTGAGCAAGTTTTGCCTTTATGACGTTTGGTTTAACTTAAGGAAGTGCAAATACCAAAACTGGCTTATTGGATCCCTAAGCTGGTATCCTTTGGGACTTTGTTGGCTACTTCTGCTTTAAATAAATGTAAACTTTTGCTTTTTAAGATTTAATGAATATGTAACCTTACTGGGAAAATACTGTGACAGTGGTGCTTTCACAATAATTCAGATGTGTTGATGTCAAGATCCTTGAGTTGTTGTACTCTTTTGCAATTATTGATTGTAACAAAAAATTAATAATTTGCAGGGACGCTGAGGATGCTGTGTATGGGCGAGATGGCTATGATTACGATGGCTATCGACTGCGTGTGGAGTTTCCGAGAAGTGGAAGGGGTGGCGGAGGAGGAGGTGGTGGAGGCGGAGGCATGGGACCGTCAAGAAACCGCTACGGTCCTCCATCTCGACGCTCCGAAAACAGAGTGGTTGTGTCAGGTCAGTAATGCCTTCCTTTTTTCTGTGCTTTTGTCTTAAGAAAAACATATTTTGTTCACCACCTTTTCCTTTCTGCTTTCTCTCAGGTCTTCCCCAAAGCGGGAGCTGGCAGGACCTGAAGGATCACATGCGGGAGGCAGGTGATGTATGTTACGCTGATGTCTTCCGCGATGGCACAGGTGTGGTGGAGTTTGTGCGCAAAGAAGACATGACCTACGCTGTGCGTAAATTGGATAACACCAAGTTTCGTTCTCATGAGGTACGTAATGAGTCGGAGCAGAAAGCTTTGTTACTGAGGAGGCGCTCTTGAGCTGCAGTTTGAAGTTTGCTCATTTAGATGAAGAAGCAGGATTGAGGGGGATGGATACCCAACTGTAAGTAAAGCCAAATCTCAGAGTCCCTGGGGAAAAAAATAACATGAATTTTATTGTCATATACGTTTATGATTAAGTGCAGGTTAAGATGCTTGATCGATCAACATTGTGTTTTTTTTACAACATTAAGAGAATTATTGGCCTTTTTTAGGTTGCTGAAACCAAAGTGAACTCTTCCTTGTGTCTGCTTGAACCTGGTTGTTCAGTTTGTAGATGCTAACACACTCGTTTGTGTTTAGGGAGAGACGGCCTACATTCGTGTGAAGATGGATGGCAATCGCAGCCCCAGCTACGGCCCTTCTCGTTCTCGTAGCCGCAGCAGAAGCCGTAGCAAGAGCCGATCCCGCAGCTACTCCCCACGCCGCAGCAGAGGATCCCCCCAGTACTCGCCCCGGCGTTCCCGTTCACGCTCCCGTTCCCGCACCTAAATCTGCCTAAACTGAAGCAGCGGTGTACGTCAGAGCCAGAGAGGAGGCGGTCACGTTTAAAATCCAGTGGTTACTCCCAGGATAATCTCTCACTTGTGTACAATGTTGTTTTGTGTGTTTCACCCACCCCTCCTTCTCCATTTTGTTTTTTCCTACTTTTTTTGCAGACCTGATTTTCTCCCCCCGCTTGGCTTCCTCTGTCTTTTTCCCCTTCTGTTTCTGCTATCCATCTTTTTCTCGTTCTAGCATTTTTTTCTCTTCTCGTTGAATGCTTTTGTTTTTTCTTTTTGCCATCGTCTTTGACTTCTCCCTACCATATACAACTGTCCTTTGACCTTCTTGTGTGTTTCTCTGTAGAATTCAGAGGAACAGGATAGGATGGGAAGAGAGGAAACTGTTCATTTTAGGATAAACAGGAGGAGGAGGAGTCAAATATGGCACCAATGGTATGATGGCTGTGCCTTGTTGACTGTGAAATCTACACTTAAGGCTTTTGTGAATCTCTTCTTCTTTAAAATACTCAGTTTACACTTGAATACTGCTGTTGAATGTTACAGTAAAGTGTGCTGTATTCTGTTTTTGGGGACCCTAAAACTTATTTTTTTTTTGTTTTGTTTTGTTTTGTTTTGGGTTTTTTTTGGTGTTTGCTTCTCATCTTTTTGTAGTCAAAGTATTTTTTTGGATTTGATTGGTAGTTGAATTATTAATATTTTTAAAATGTTTTCCAAAGGTGTGATTCTAACTCACCTCCTTCTCTTTGGTTCTGCTGGTTATTCTAAAGGTTTGGACTGGGCTCATTGGCTCACCTTTCCGGATCCGGATCAGGATTCAGGATCAGTTTAGGATTAGGCTTCAGGATGGATACATGGAGCACGACCCCGGCCCTGTCCACCTAACCCCGGCTAACCGGAAACCTCTATGTAAACGAGATAAATCAAACTGATTTGGCTTTCGGAATTATCAAAATTATTCCTTCAGTTTTGGTCTGGGACCTCAGAGACGCAGAGGCACAGTGGGGAAACCATTTCTCAATTTTTTTTATTTTTATTTTTTTTAATTCTAAAAAGAAGAGCAAAGCTTGGATAGGATCCAGTAGGAGGGCATGGAGGTGCAGGAAGGAGAGTGGTAAATTGTGGGGAACATTTGTCAAGGGGCGAGGGAGGTGTGGTTGGAAAAAGGAAAGGATGCTCAAAATGGTATGACTTTTCATAGTTCAGTCATTTCCAAAGATGGATGATTTGTGATTTTCAGTATTTCACTGCTTATTTCTCTTTTAATAAAACATTCAGTAACAATAAGTGAGTGCTGTTTTTGTTGTATTTTTTTCATTTTATGTCATATACAGGTTTGACACAATGTTGCTCACTTACACAAAGTATTTCTGAGTAAGCTGAGGTAATAGGAGCAAGTTTTCCCTTTCATTTTTTTCTTCCTATTTTTGTAAAAGAATAATTATTCTAGTCCTAAATTTCCAGATTTTTCAAAGCATTTTATTAAATAGATCTACTTAATATCAAGTCAGAGAATCTAATGTTTTTCAGTACCATTCAATCATATTCAATTCAATCCCAAAGTTGTGGTCTTTGTGGACAAAGCAGGATATTCACTGACCACAATTAAATTGTTTCTAAGGATTTGTAAAGTTGGAATAAATAAAGTTTTTGCTCTTGTAGGAGAATATATGTGCTCAATTTGATAACTAAATGGGGGGAGTGGGGGATCTCACTTTCAACTTTAAAAAAAAAACCTATAAAAGTAAACAATTGTGTTATTTAGAAAAAGGGGAGGTGTATCAGTTTCCCATGTGACTTTTTGTATAATCACAAGCCTTCCATTTAAGGTCTCGGGTCTCTTGAATCGGCTTATGATCAGTATTTGTGTGCAGTAACAACCACTGGTTCCCCAAAGCTGGTAAACCTAAGGGCAGAGTAACACAGAAAGCCTTTTTTCTCAGAAAAAAACTTGCTTTGTCAGTAATTAAATTATTTAACTCACAAATTAAAAGTGCATGTGTGTTTTCCTTTATGATAAATGTCCTGTTTAAGATGGGAACAAACATTAGGTTTTAGTTTATTTTGTGATATGGAGCAAAAATCAGAGTTTTGGTGAAAGATTCAGACTTCTCTTTAGCACTGCTTAGACAAAGTTGGTTATGGAGTTGATGTAGAGTCCATCTACAACCAGAAAAGATCCAGTTTATCTTGGGTAGCGTTAGGTTCCTCTTAGATTCATTTCAAATCTTAGGGAGCTAATTTGTGACTCTGAAAGACCTTAGAATTTTACATTTTAAAGTCCGATTTCTAATTTTAGTTTTTGCAAGAATTAGAAGCTCTCGAGTAGTTACACACCCTGCTGAAAATTATATTTTTAATGTTATTTGTGAGAGAAACACTTTTTGAAATCATAAACCTAGGATTATTATTATGGGATTATAATGTTTTGTTAATAAAGAATTGTCAGACAAATACCATTATTTTGGTAATCCTATTTATTTCATGTTAGAAAAAAAGTTTTATTTACTTATATAAAGCAGCGTTCGCTTCTTGATAATAGAAATAATAGTTAATGATTCAGATGAAATCTTGCCACACAAAATATGGCGAACAAGCTGACGTACTGTTTCTAAGTACGTCAAAATGACTTCTACGGCGAGGCAGGAGGTGAGAGCGGTGCAATCTGGGTGGAAATAAAATGCGGGCCCTTCTCCGCGAGTAGAAAATGAGCGTCACCTGGAAGTCTTGTCCTGAGCCAATCAGCGGGAGGGAGAGATGCAGAGGGCGGAGCGGGAGAACCACGCGTCCTTCAATAAATGAAAGAAAAGCTGTGCTGCCCCCAGAAGCGTGCATCTCTGAACACTGAAACTACACACAGGAACGGTAAGAGTTATTTAACTATTACACAGTGTGCTTTGCCATGACTGAGTATGCAAAAGCTGATGCGCAGGAGAAACCGAGCGCTTTGCCTCTTTGCTGCGCCGTTTGAGCAATAAAAGCGCATGAGCCACTGTGGAAATCTGACTACAAAGGCTAATGGTGGCTGAAGCAAACATCCTCTCGCACAGAAAGCACCAAGTTGGCATAGATGCGTGCACTTCCAATATGAGTTATCTTTGTAGCAGCGCTGCATGAAACGCAAAATGCCTCCCTCTGTAACATGCCCGGGCTCACGTGGTTTGCAAACTGAAGCAAAAACATCGATTTAAAGAAAGTGCTGACAGTGGATTCTATGCACCAAACAGCGTCTTGTCTGCATCCTTTTATATGCATTGTATCAAACTTTTGTGTCTTGCAGGGCATCATGTCTGACAAGAAGGCGGTGATCAAGAATGCAGACATGTCTGATGAAATGCAGCATGATGCTGTAGACTGTGCCATGCAGGCAATGGAGAAGTACAACATAGAGAAGGATATCGCTGCCTATGTTAAAAAGGTATGGTGCTCCCTTTCTATGTTGGAAAAATATGACCTTTTGAAGAACTTTTACATCAGCATTGACCTTCATCTTTCTCATCTTTCCCGCAGGAGTTTGACAAGAAATACAATCCGACATGGCACTGCATCGTTGGCAGGAACTTTGGCAGCTATGTGACACACGAAACTAAACATTTCATTTACTTCTACTTGGGTCAGGTGGCTATCCTGCTGTTTAAGTCCGGCTAAGGCATACACCCTTGTCACAATGTGCATGCTGCCACCTTTCTGCAGACATGCATACCTCCCGGTCTGCTGCTTTCATCAATTACTTTTTGCCAACTGCAACACAAATCATCGATCAGTGCTTTAATCATGTCTGCACAGATAATTCATAGGAAGTCCTAGAATTAGGATCAGTCTGATGGTGGCCCTCTGTCAGCGTTTGTACGTCTGTCTTCGATATATCTGTGTTTTTGCTTTTGTGCAAGTTGATTATGGAGTTCATGTAGAGTCCATTATTTCACGTGAGTTTGTTGTAAAATAACTTATTATTAGTGCATTAAAATGAGCAACAGAGTTTTTGTTCAAATGCCTTTAATTTCCAGGACAAAAAATGTCAGGACTGTTGCTTGAACCTAATAAAAGCTGTGATATGTGGAGGTTTGTATGTGCTTTAACATTCCTGGTTATGCCTGTGAAAACTTGCAGCGATCCTGTTCTGTATATCTGTAAACTCATTTGGTTGCCTGGTATTGTGACGGTTTTTGTTGACAAATGTTGAGCACAAACCAATTTTGACAATTAAATAGTTCAAATGATGTCTGTGGATGCACTTTAATTTGGTTGTATTGCATGACTTTAAGTAGTGTTATGCCTCATATCTGAAAGCCTTAACACTACCCTGCTCTGTGTAAGGCTATGACAAGGTGTGGGGAATTTTATGTAAAATAATTTAAAACTTAAACCTAAAGTTGGAACTAAAAATACATTAGAGGTGGCATTGTTTTCATTGTACCAGTTTACTACTAAAGTAAGGAAATAATGGAATTTCAGTATACATAAGGAAAATGCTCACATTAGCTGTCCAGTGAGTTGGTGAAAAAAGGTAATTTAATGAATTGAAATCTGAACAAATTTTTTTTATCTTATTACTCTTATACAGCCACTCACAAACCAGACTAGATATCTTACTAGGAATCTAGTAAATTGTATGTGATGGGCCTAATAAACTTTAGCATTTTTTGGTGTGAAAGGATGCCATTGAAGACACTTAATGGATTTTACTAGTTTTAGTAAAAAAAGCAACAATGAAACAAAAATGGGAGGACATTGGTGCTACAAAAGAGAAATGAGAAGCAGAGGGATCATCTCGGATTAAGGCATTCTAGACTGAAAATCGCTTTATTTCAGGGAAACAATAGTGCAAGTATGAATACAATGTGGAGTTGGAGAGACTCTAGAACATGTTATCTGTTATGAAGGAGAAAGACAACAGTTGATCCAAAACTTAAAAACTAGACTTTGTTCATTTAGAAATATCTCAAAGTTATCAGAAAATATTTAGCTATTTGATAGGAACTAAGTTGTATAATAGAAACTGGGTGACATCTGGTTTACACTCCACGCCAGTTGGTGGCGGTTATTTACCAACCGCCGCAACAAAACGAAGCAGAAGGACGAAGAAAAGTGCTTCCGGGTGATAAACATGTCGGCTCCTGTCGGGGTGTCGGCACCGGTGTTCGGCCGTCCTGCCGTCCCTGCCTTCCCGCCCATGGCTCTGTCGGCCGAAGCCGCTCCGTTCAGTCCCGGAGAGCCGGACTGCTCGCCGCTTGACTCTCTGTCGGACGCGGAGAAGCAGTTTTCCCGCTGCGCCGCAAAGCTTCGAGCCCTGAGAGCAGACTGCAGCCAGCTGAGAGAGGAGCTCAATCAGCTGTTTGACCTGCTGCTTTCAGAGAACTACAACAGGAGCTGCGACCTTCCCATCACCATCCGACCAGAGGTAACACATGTACCAACCAGCAGCCGCTCCTCTGCAGTCATTTGTAAGGGTTTCATGGTTGTTATAAAGCGTCTCGCTTCTTTTTTCCAGGATGTGTGCATTCTGCTAAAGAACACCACTGGCCTCGTACCTTTGAATCAAGAACACTTGGTTGTTAAATTCTGTCAACTTGTTCATCACCTCCTCAATCAGCTGAAGGTAAGAGAGCAAAATTAAAAAATCTACTTTACCATCTAGGACTTTGTAAAAGTGTTGTCCCACTATTTATTTCTTTTATTATTATTTCAAAATCAGTTTAAATTGATATATTTGAATTTCAGGCACCTGTTTACTCTCTTGTCTTATGTTGTTCATTTGTCTTTATTGGTCCTTTGATGGGCTGAATTGAAACTAATTTCGTCAAGTTTCTGTACAATGGCAATAAAGGCGGATTCTGATGTTTATTTATGTCCCTTAAACATTTCGAATATCTGGAGGTTTAAGCTAGTTTTTCTGCAGTGTGCTGGAATATATTAACTTGTTTTTATTCTGCTTGGATTTTCTCCAGGTTATAATGGATGAACAGACACTGGATGTGCTGGTAAACTACACTGTCAATGCCCTGAAACAGTGCAGTACATGGACCCACTCAGATGTTCTCTTGGCACTTTCCACAGTTGTGTATGGTAATGGATCTCAGTGCCACCAGGTAGATTATCATTGTTCACTGCTTTTTGAACTGTATTTGTTATTTCCATGGCTTTAATTAAAGATGAAGAACAGCGAATCAAAGAGTTTCTAAATTCTTATTTCTTCAATAATATTGCTAACCTTTGTATATTCTTTAATAAACTCCAAAAATATCCCTTAAACAAGTTGACATTTAAACTCGGAATCTTCAGTTTTCATATCTTTGAAAAATAAGTCAAATTTGTCAATAATTGTTCTACTCGAGCCAGTCACAGAAATGTATTCCTGTTTCAGTCATGTTTGTCCTATTTGCATTGAGATTTTGCTTGTTCACAGCTTGTCAGTGACCTGCTGCGTGAAGATGGAGTCATTCTGCAGTACAGTTCTCCTTCCCAGCCAAATATCGAGTTGAGGCACGTTGCGCTCACCTGCATGGCCAACATCTGCCTCAGGTAGACTTCATGACGGCAAAAATGTTCACATTTCATCACATTATAGACATGACCTGCTGTTTATCTCATTTTAGATTTTATGTGGTAGATCAACACAGAATGGTGCTTAATTGTTTCCTAAATGTCTTTATATGTCCATATTTGAAATGTTACTTTAGGCTTCTTTTGTGCCATTTTGCTGGATGCCTGTGTGTTTTCCTTTGCAGGATTCCAGGTCAGCCACTTTTGGACGATCAGTACAGAAGTGTTTGTTTCAGACTTTTTCTGAAGACATTGCAGTCACCCAAACCTCCCAACACTGATGATCTCTTCTACTGCATGGTACCTACATCTGGCCTGCTACAATAAGAAAACGCATGTTTAGTGATAGCTAACACTTTTTTGCTATGTTTTTTTTTCTTGCAGGTCATCCAGGCAGCTCTGAAGGGACTTCAGTTCTGTCTGTCAGGTGGGAAGTGGAAATTTGGAGGAGGAGAGGAGCTTGGATCTGTACTGGCTGCACTAAAGGTGGTACAACAAACCACATTTCCTTCTGCATGAATCTGTCTGGTGAAGTCTATTCATTTGAGACCTACTGATTCTTTTCATAGAGGCTCATGTTCCAGGGAGCCCCTGGTTTAAGTGTCGACTGGCCAGAGGTAATTTACCCAGCACCTCTTTCACAGTGTGAAAGTCTCTCTCCACCAAGGCCTACTGAACCACCAAAAACTTTAGAATCACCAAAGCAGGCAGATAAGACTGGAAAAGCATCAGGAGTAAGAGGAGCCTTAGTTCTTACTGATTTTAGTACTTACAAAGGATTTTTCTGCATTTATTGCAAGATGTTCACTTTTGTCTTGTTTCAGAAAAAAAGGAGGAAATCAAAAGGAAAGAAGACAAAACCTGATGAAAGCAAAGTGGATGACAGAGAGGAGGAAGATAAAGAAGCGGTGCCTGAAGGCGGAGGGGACGTCAGCAGAAATGATGAGGAGAGCTTAGCCAGACCGTCCGCCTCACTTCTCTACCCGTTCTGGAAGCTGAACAGTTCTGAATCAGAGTTTTCGGACATTGAGGGGAACGCACAAAGCAAGTTAAGGTACACAGAGAGCTTTTTACATGAATGATTGTTTGATCACAGGATTCCTTCAGTGACTGGAAAGGAATGCCTTTTTTTAAGAAATATACTATTTCTTATCATCTATCCATTCATCTCTCTTTTTGTTTTATTTTCTGCCATGAATTTAATCAACTTTTGTTTTTATATTATAAAAATGATCAGAACAGGACAGAAAAAAATGTGTTTGAATCCTGTTTTAATGTCGTTTTTTTTATTCCCATCAACAATCTTTTCCATTTTGCCGTTTTAGAGTTTATCAGTGCCGTGTTCGTCAGTTGGCGCTGCACTGCATGTTAGCAGTAGTGAAAGCTGTTGAGAAGAGGACTCTGTATGGTTACTGGTCCTCCTTCATCCCTGACTCTTCTGCTGGTGGACCCCCATCTCTAACTCTTCTTACAATTATACTAAAAGACCCCTCACCAAAGGTACAGCCAGTCACAAACATTTGCTTTGGTTTTCATCAGGATGTGTGAAACATTGCACTTTGTGTTTAATTCATATATTCTTTCTTATTCTAGGTGCGACTGTGTGCACTTCAGGTGCTGTCGGCCATCTTGGATGGTTCCCGGCAGTTTCTAGCTGCGGCTGAAGACACAGCATCGCCTCGAACGTCTTACACCCCGTTCTCATTCATGCTCGCTGCTGCTATCAGAGAGCTGCACCGCGGCCTCAGCCTGGCTCTCCTGGCTGAAACGTCCTCTCAAACACTCACACAGGTCATAAAGGTGGGCAAGATGATTTATCGTTTATTGTTTAGTCAGCTCTAACAAGAATGTATTTGTGAATGAGTTTGTCCTAATAAGCAACAGATTTTTAATATCCAGAGTGCTATTCACACTGTTTGCAATCAATGCAGTAAGTCTGTTTTGAATTTTCTCTAGATAAATGTCTTGACTTTACAATTTCATGTATTTGTAGTTACCCTTTGTTCACAGTTGCATTCTGCCTAAAATAAATATTTATCACGTCTGTACAACAATTTTTAGCTATGTAGTACCTCTCAAGTTTGATTTTTCATACTAGTGTGCATATAGCAGTGAAGACAACGAAACTCTTAAATATTTAATTTATGATGAAAATGACATAACTCAGCCTTTGAATAATAAAAGTGACCAAAATAATGTTAGTTTGTGCTGAAGAAAAATATATGTGACGGAGACGGTGCTGCAGTCACGGAGTATCTCCTCCTCTGTCTGTTAGTGCCTGGCGTTCCTGGTGGCCAACGCTCCCTATCATCGCCTCAGACCTGGCCTGCTGAGCCAGCTCTGGAAACAGATTCGTCCTTATGTGCGCCACAGAGGTCTGCACCTCATCTCAATGACCTATCTAGCTTTTTAAAGTTTCTCTCTGACAGTAGCAATGCTCTGTCTACAGATGTGACTGTACGCGGGTCTGTGCTGAGACTATACGGGGCGACAGTAACGGCTCAGGCCCCCCTCCCTGAGGTGCAGCTTCTCCTCCAGCAGCCAGAAAACCTCGGTGGTGGCAGTATGTCCGGCTCGGTAACACCGCAGGACTCTGCTCTCAGCTGGAGACACAGGAACGGAGCGGCCTCACCTGCTCGGACACCAGCAGCTTTCTCCCAACAAAACTCAGGCACACATTCTCCCCAGCTTCCTCACACACCAAGAGAGGAGGAGAAGTCGTCACCGTGGCTACTGAAGCTGTGTGTTTCTCTGGTGATTCAGCCCAGAGAGGAGCAGTCAGATAGTGAGGGAGCGGGAAGGAGTGCTGCTTTAGAGCCTTCTCAAGTTCGACTCGAAGCTTTGCAGGTGAAGGTTACGGAAACAACTTGTAAACGCTCTAAAGAAGCATTTCTCAAGACATGTTTTTTTTTCTTTCAGGTTTTGTCCCATCTGGTACGCGGTTATTTCCCTCTTGCTCAATCAAGCCTATATGAGATCGGGCAGGTGAGCGTTCGTTGCCTCGAGGAGACAGACCCCTCCATACAGCTACACAGTGCAAAGGTAAATCTGTCTACCTCAGCTGCAAGCATGACACAAAACTACAATAAGCAAAGGAACTTTGGGGTTTTGTTGTATTTTTTTAGCTACTTGAAGAGTTTGGTGCAGGAATAATCCAGCAGTACAGACCTGAGAACTGTGTTCCTGAAAGCTCTAAAGTTCCTGTGAACCAGGTGAGAACTTTGCTGCAGTCTCGGGCTGCAACTATTATCTAATGAATCGATTATTAACATTTTTTTCATCAAGGCATTCAAGCCTTTTTTATGTAATACTAGAGATGCATTAAAATGCAAATAAACAATTCAGATCCTTTTTTAAATAATAAAATTTTAAAAATGCAATAACATAGCATCGCTTTAGTGAATTTGAACTGGGTAAAGCTAAAACTATGCCGCCTCAGGATTTTTGAGCAAAACATATTTACAAACAAGGCTGTTTTTTTTTTTTTTCTTTAAATGTGTTATCTTGAATAAAAAATGTGCATATTTCATACAATTTTGGCTTAATTAGTGCTCTGAATTGAAGGAGTCTTGTTTGAGTCTCTATACTCCAGTTGATTATTAATCGCTTACTAAATTAGTATTCGCTAGTTAAGATAGATTTAAGAGTTTGATGAAAAAACTGAAGGCTCAACTTTTCAGAAGATTAAACATTATGTCATGATGGGTTACAGGACACTTCCAAAATCACACAAATTTAAAATGGATGAAAATAAATGATATCCAAGTTGCCTGTGAGGAACCTTTATGTCAAACATTCAGCTTGGATTGTGCGCATGTCATGTTAGCCGCTTGTGGAATGTGTCCTAATGCAATGTTTCTGCTTGTAGGTGGTGGAGTTTTGGTTAAAAGTGTTGAGTGGGCCACTAAATGCAGCACTGCAAAACGAACAACATCCCACGCTACAGGCAAGCGCCTGCGACACGCTGGCCTCCATCCTGCCACAGGCCTTCGCTCAGCTGCCTGTGAGTTTCTCCTTTGACCACCTTCTCATTTTCTGAAGAGAAAATTGAAATTCCTCCAGTTATATCTGTAATCTTGTTTTTCAGGATAAAACCCAGCTGATGTGTATCACCGTGCTGCTGGGCCTGACCTACATTGAGAACTATCTGGTGAAGACTGCAGCCGTCAGGGCTTTGGGAGTTTACATACTGTTCCCTTGTTTGAGAGAGGCAAGTAATCGGTAAAGATCAGGATCTGTGCTGTTAGGAAAAGCAGTCATCTGAATGTTTTCAGATATTCTGTTATTATATTCTTCTCTCAGGATGTGATGTTTGTGGCTGATACTGCGAACATTATCCTCGCTGCCCTTGATGACCGATCTACAAACGTCCGTGCAAAAGCTGCGTGGTCTTTGGGAAACCTCACAGACACACTTATCATTAATATGTAAGACTGCTTGGGTTTATGAAACATAGAAAATAGGGTGAAAAGTGGAACTTCCTCTTAAATCAGCAGCAACGTACTTAAAGTTGGACATTACTGGATATTTCAATTGAACACTGAATAAAACAGATTTTGGAATCGATTGGTTTGGAACCTCAACTGTATAAACATTTTATTTATAATTAAAATCCTGATCAATGCCAGAAAATCAGCCAAATCAAACAAACTCTGTACTCTGTCCCTGGTAGAGTGGTCAACCAGCCAAAAGTGTACAAGAAATTTGTCGAGGAACGCAGAAAATGTGAAGTTGAGACACAAGTTGCAAAGGGGCATTTAAGCTAATAATATATCATCTACATGTGCTACTTTGACCCAATACATAAAATCTACCAAAAAAATTGAACTTCTGCGTCAAATTCTTGTTGATTGTCGTATCATAATTCCATCCTGACCAAAAAACACTTCAAATTCATCATTAAAAACTGAGAATTAATTACCTTCATGACAATAATAACTGTAAACTTCTGGACATAATCTCTATCTTTCTCTATCTTCAGGCAGAATGTAGGCGTGGATTTCCAGGAAGAATTGTCTGACATGCTTCTGCTGAAGATGCTGCAGGCAGCAACTCGAGCAACTGCAGACAGAGACAAGGTGAAAAGAAAAAACAAACCCATTGCCCCCAGATGTCCGGAGGGCAGCATGTTCAAACTAATATGTTACCTTGTTTTCTTCTCCTCTGACCTTCCAGGTGAAGTGCAATGCAGTGCGAGTGCTTGGAAATCTGCTTCATTTCCTGCGTCACAGTCAGATGACTCGGCCTGTTTTCCAACGCCCTCTGGAAGATGCGGTTCGTGCTCTGGTCAAAACCGTCCAATCGGAAGCAGCTATGAAAGTCAGGTGGAATGCCTGTTATGCACTGGGAAATGCGTTCAGAAATTCCTCCTTGCCGCTTGGTAACTATTTTTTAGAACATTTTCTCAAGAGTCTAGAGATTCAAGTGAATATTATGCAAGATTTACTTTCTGCCTGTTTTTCTTCTTTCAGTTGGGCCTCGACTGCTTCTAAAAACTGTTTTTTAAAAAACACTTAAATGTTTTTGGAAATAGGTTCATGTTTTTTGGTGTCTGGAAAACAAACCGTTTCAAAAACCTTCACAAGGCGCGCTGCGCCGTTACCTAGCAACCCCAGCGCTCCCAGTCTGTCACCTAGCAACCCAAGCAGAGCTCCAGTTTGGTTGTTGACTTTCCAATCAGAAACCACCTGCTACATTACTGCTGGTTGTGCAGGAGGCTCCTTTTCTTCTTTTCAAAGATATGGTTGAATAATTGCGCATCTGCTTTCAGCCATTTTCATCTGCTGAAACTTGCTGAAATGCTGAGTTGGCGGGTCGTGTCTAGAAGAAGCAGACTTGGATGTAAAGTCACAAGATGTGTTTAAAAAAACAGCTCATTCTGAAAGGAGCTCAAAATATTCAGAACTGATCAGAGAAAAATCTCATTTTCTAAGAATGATTTTGTGCAAAAAAATGAATAAATATGTTTTGTATATCCCATGGACCTTTCCTGACCTAATTGAAGGGAGCATAATATGTCCCCTTTTAGAAGTAGCTAATGATTTTAGCAATAACTTTCTGTCTTTTAGTTGTTGGATTTTGCTGATGTCAAAGATCACAGCTGGCCATTGTTTCTTTCTTTGTAACAGAGACGGCTCCATGGTCTCAGGATGCCTTCTCCGCCCTCTGCCATGTGGTCACCTCCTGCAAAAACTTCAAAGTCCGCATCAAGTCAGCCGCCGCCCTCGCGGTACCGGTGACACAAAGCGCTTCAGTTGTGTGTGGCACTCTCTGGCCACAGCCCTGCAAAACAGCGAAGACGTGGTCGACTTTCTGGAGTACCGCTACAGCGCCAGCCTGCGACACACGCTCTCTGAGGCTCTGTTGCACCTGCTCAGCCTCTGCACGCTGCAGGACATGCCTGAACTCAGCGCGTCGTTGGCCGGGGAGGAGGGCACGGGCATCAGAGAGTATTTAATCAAGTATCTTAAGGCAGAGGAGGAAGAAGGAAAAACAGGAGGAGAAGATGAAGCAGGAGAAGAGAGGAACTCTGGGCAGGAGAGTGGACAATTGCAGCAAAGACTGGATCGACTCCAGGAGACTCTTGTCAGACTTCAGAGCCTGAAGATTGAAGAGGAGGGAGGGGAGAAGGAGAAGGATGTGGTGGTTCATTTCCTCGAGGATCTGTTGAAGATATGTGAGGAGTTTTAGAAATTTACCTCAACCTGAGTTTAAAGTAAATTAAACTTTACTTTGAACTAAGTAAAGTTTAATTTACTGAGTTCCCTCAAAAGGTTGAGGGAGCAGTAGATCCTCAAACCTGACCCCTAACTCAGAGACGGGGTCTCTGGCAGGTGAAAAAAGCCTCACTAGAACTCAAAAATATGTTCATGTAAACCTGAAATATAAATATGATTGAAAATAACAATCTTTTTGTGTCAACATTTGAAGTAAAAATACTGTAACTATTTAGGTTATGTGCATGTTATTATATCTTTTATCATCCCTTTGATTTCTATACTGCTACATTGTTTTCTATTGTTTTTAGTTAATAAAAAGTAATTGTACTTGCCTAAAATTTTTGACCTGTATTTTATCATAGTCATAATTGACTAACTGAAGTCAAGTCATCAAATTATTCAATGACACTTTTTGGAAACATTAGAATTGGTAACTGCAATACTAACCTTGTATTTACTTGATTTCGGATAATACCAGAGTTCATATAGGTATTACACACACCTATATGAACCACACTGCACCGTCTTTGGCTAGATGTATGACTGAGTGTACAGATATATTTTGCATCCCTTGTATTATTGTATGATTTGGCTGTCTGAAAGTAGATTGATACCTTTGTTGTTTTTCTGATTCTTCTAAATTTTTCTTCTGTCACAAACTACAGTGCCTTGCAAAAGTATTCATACCCCTTGAACTTTTTGACAGAGCCACTTGTGTATGTGTATTTTAAAATATATTGTGAAGTGGAAGGTGAAGAGTAGTTTGTTTTCAATTTTATTTTTTATAAATATAATTTGAAAAGCTGTGGTGTGTGTATGTGTATTGTGGCACCCCCTATCTAATGTGATTAAGATCCAAACCAAGTTTTGATATGGTGCCTTATAATGAAAAGTACAATGTACATCACTAAAAGTCTCCTGGATTGTTGGGGTAAGTTGCTCTAAGAGGATACTTTGATCATGGCAGGATTTTTTCAGTGAAAATAGTCTTTTCTCAAATGCACAAAGAGCTATGAAAAAATATGTTTAACCCAGTTCTATCAAATTCTGATACTTTCTGCAGAATGTCAATTTTTTCAAAACATTTTGCCAGCAGGATGCCACCAAAAGTCTGTTTTCCCCACAATGTGGTAACACACAAACTAAAAGTTTTTGATGCTGATTCAATTACATGTACTTGTTTATAGCTTGACATTTCTTTTGACTTTATATTTTTGTGTTTGTTGTATTTGTTACTGCCTCTCAGGCCAGGATTCCCTTGAAAAAGGATTCCTTTTCCCAGTGGGTTTTTATCCTGTTTTTTTTTTTTTAAATAAAGGTTAAAAAAAATAAACATGTGTATTAATTGTTGCGTTTCATCTGATCAGTCTTCGCAGAAATCAATTATTAATTCAAAGTGCCACCATAAAAGAATCTAAGCAGAAATGTTTAACGGAAAACTTAATCTCGTGTGTAGTACCAGCAGTGGCCACCAGGGGGAAGAAGAGGCTGGAATGCGTATGAACCGGATGTTGATTGTCTTTGCGTGGATCTTTCACAGACCACGTTGCTGCCACACCAATGGACACATTTGAGCTGTTTCGGAAACTCGGAGCCGGGGCTAAATTTGACTTAAAGAGATTTGGTCAAGATGCTGCTAGGTTTAAGGTACTCTCGATAACAATTCTCGGCGGAAGTAGGAGCTAACACTAATAGCCACTGCTCATTTTGGCTAGCAGTGATATTTGTTGCTTCTCTGGTTTATCTTCCCTTTTGGTGATTAGCTATGCTATTATTATACAAGCCACTATGGTAGCAACAAAACCTGCATATGTTCTAACCCATTGTGCAGGTGGCCAGGTCTCAGGGCAGAGAAACGTCGCTGGATTCCCTGTCTGCGATCAACTACTTCGGCACAGGAGCAGCTAATGGAGCCCAGAGCACCCAGAGAGCGGATGAGGAAGGCATCGACAGTGGAGACTCTGAAGTAGGAGGCAAAAGAAAACGCAAAGAGCAAACGGGAGAAGTGAGACACAAAAGCAAGAAGACGGAAATCAGCCGGATGGAGGAGGACGGTAAAGGACGCAGAATCCATGCTTGCTTCTCAGGCATTTTTAAAAATAGTTTTATATTTTAGGAGTTACAATATTCGTTAAACAAGGAATAGTTTTTAATTGTGAATTAGGGCATTTATACATACAGCTAAAGAAGTACTTTTTCTTGTTACCAGCTCTGTATCAAAAGTGTCCATCACTGTGACAGAGATCTGACTTTAAATGACAAATGTGAAGTGATGCTTGAAGCAGCTTGGCTTACTGCAGGAGCAAATTGTATCGTGTAAAGTTAATTTTTCAAAGTATAAGTTCTCTTCTCTGTTTTTAGCTCCAGCAAGTGGTGAACCATTGACTGAGACCCAGAGAGGCGGCATCACCTGGACTTCCTCATTGGAAAGAAAGATCCAAAACGTACAGAAGGATGGGACAGAGAAATTCTCACTCAAGAGGCTGAAGCATCTTCATCAGGAAAAGGTCTCCTCCCACTGAAATCTCCAGAAAGAGATTTTTGTCTGTTTTTGGATACATTGGATGTCCAGGAAAAGGACACTCCTTAAACCTTTTTTTTTCTTTCTGGGTTTGGCTTTAAGGTGAATCGCATTCGCGCGCAGCACCGTATAAACGTCCATGGCTGCGATGTGCCCGACCCGGTTTGCTCGTTTGAGGAGCTTCAGTCCGAGTATAATCTCAACCTGCGCATTCTTCAGAACCTCAAGGATGCAGGACTGAACACGCCAACGCCAATACAGATGCAGGCCATACCGCTCATGATGCATGTGAGTTAAGAGACTTTGCGATTGGCCAACCAGAGCACTTAATTCAGTTTTTTTGATTTGAGATTATTTCTGATGGTCTGGTTTCTCTTTTAGGCTCGGGAGCTGTTAGCGTGCGCTCCGACCGGATCTGGAAAGACTTTGGCCTTCTCTCTTCCGCTGCTCGCTCACTTGCAGCAGCCTGCAAACCTCGGCTTCAGGGCTCTGGTCATCTCCCCGACCAGAGAACTGGCCAGCCAGGTACACACACAGATTGTTTCTACCTCAGTCAGGATAACAAAATTTACTGGATGATAAATTGTCTCTGAAATTATTGCGGTAAACAATAATATTGTTGTTTTGAAACCATTTCCAAGCATTATATTGATAATAGCATAATAATGCAAGTTCACTGTCTCAAAGACTAAGACACTTTTATTTTGTACAGAACACTCCAGACTAAAACTGGAAGATAGTTTATATGTCCAAAATAACACAGAAACAAAAACAATAAAAGGAAATAAAAACTACACACAACTGAAACCATGCGAAAAATGGATTATGAGCTTCGTAAATTAAATTAATAGAAAAAATCTAAATGGAAATTATTGAACTCATTTTAATTCATCATGTGATTAATGAATCAATTGCTCATCGCAACAGGCTTGTTTCAGTCCTTATTTTTGTGTAATTCACCTCTCACTAGTGTCAACTATGGATTTATTAAATACCTATTATCATATCGATCAAGTATTGGTTGCAGTTAGTTCTCACAATGCTTTAGATATTTCACTTGTTGCAGCGGAAGAATATGCTGAAATTTCAGCTTACTTGTTTAATAGTTTATTTAATCTTATTGAATGTTGAACAAAAAGTAACTTTATTAAATCTGAAGCAGAGCTTTAACTTCATCTTACATCTAAGATTTCATTTTTAGGTGAAGATACAGTTGATCTTGTGGCTCTTCTTGTGACCGTTAGCTTGATGAGTTTCATTTGATCCTTTCTAGACTCTCTTCAATACTATGGCTCGAAGGATACGAATACTGAAAAAATTCCTACAGGGAGCTCAACTATACTCAGTGCTTAAATTGAACCAAAAGTAGCTTTAATAAAGTTTCAGTTAGTACGTGTTGCCTGGTTATTGCAACCTTTACTGCGGTATTGTTAAAGATGTGTGTTCTTTTCGTAGGTCCTCTTTCCATGTTAGCACTCAGCTTTGTTGTGTTGTGTTCAGACCTACAGAGAGCTGCTGCGCCTGTCAGAGGGAGTCGGCTTTAGAGTTCATATCATCGATAAAGCTTCCCTGGCAGCTAAGAAGTACGGTCCACAGTCAAATAAAAAATATGGTAAGTGGTTGCAAATGTTGACTTTTATTTAGATATTTCTTATTAAATACTGTGAATTTTTTTATGTTTTTTTTTTTTGTGCAGACATCCTTGTCAGCACTCCCAACAGACTGATCTACCTTCTCAACCAGGATCCTCCAGGAATCAACCTTAGCAGGTATTATTTATCACACTTCTCATTTTGTTAACTTAACATCTGTCTTCACTCCGGACACGTCTCTTGTTTCTCAGTGTGGAGTGGCTGGTTGTGGACGAGTCCGATAAGCTCTTTGAGGACGGGAAGACGGGCTTCAGGGAGCAGCTGGCAACCATTTTTCTGGCATGTTCTAACGCCAAGGTGCGCAGGGCTTTTTTCAGCGCCACCTGCACACCGCAGGTGGAAAAGTGGTGCCGCCTGAACCTCGACAACTTGGTTTCTGTCAACATTGGACACAGGTAGCGTTCTGACTGTAAAACTGAATACCTCATTGTGTTTTAACATAATAATGCTGTAAAAAATGTTCAGAAATACAGCAGTGGAGACGGTGGAACAGGAGCTGCTGTTTGTCGGGGAGGAGAACGGGAAACTTGTGGCCATGAGGGACATCATCAAAAAAGTAAGAAGTGCTTTTTTGTATTTTTGAACCTTTTGTTGGTGGAGTGAAGCATGTTTTCCTCTTTGTGCTCCAGGGTTTCCTGCCTCCCATGCTGGTGTTCGTTCAGTCCATAGAGCGAGCGCGGGAGCTTTTCCACGAGTTGGTGTATGAAGGGATCAATGTTGACGTGATCCACGCAGAACGAACACAGCAGCAGGTGGAAAGAAACACACACATTCTTACTGTCTAGCCATCTGTTATTTGACCCTTTCATTCTCAATTAGCTGCTTATCCATTCTCTATGAGTTTATCTATCTTTCCATCCTTCTTCTTAAATAGTTGTTCTATTATTATTATTTATTTATTTTATTACGAGAAATGGAAATTCTGCTCCTGGATAGAACTAGGGTGTGGAGGGTTAGGGGTTAAGGTTAGACTAAGAGTCAGTGAAAAATTGTAAAAATAACAATTCAAGTATATTTTTGAGTTTTTCAGACTGGTAAACATCGTCATGTAGAATTTATTAGTGTCATGATAAATAAACTACTATAAATACAATTGAAAAAAATAATTGGATGGTTAATGGTACAATAATAGTGCATTGTTTCTGTATATCCATCTGTTTGTCAGTCCATTCGAACAGATCATTGTACAGAAAAACAACAAAATTCGTTTCAGCCTGCATATCTGTCCATGCATCTATCCATCTGTCCTTTCATCTGTCCACCACTATCCGTCCATCATAGTGAACATTTGTATTTAGACATTGAGTCTGGAAAAGTTTAGAGTCTAACCAAGTAAGCAGTGCAGGAAGCCCGCATGGTTCATGGCGTCCTGACTGGCTGCTGCGTTTCAGAGGGACAACGTGGTGAACAGCTTTCGCTCTGGGAAGATTTGGGTGCTGATCTGCACGGCTTTGCTCGCCAGAGGAATCGACTTCAAAGGAGTGAACCTGGTGCTGAATTACGACTTCCCCACCAGCGCCGTGGAGTACATTCACAGAATCGGTGGGTTCATTGGAGGACTACTGTTCAGCAATGTTTATTTTTTTGACTTTGAGATTGTCTAAAGATACCACATCAGTTGAGTATTTTGTGGCAGTGTAAATTATGAAGAATTTATTAAATGCTTTTTCTTTCTTGTTTTTTTTTTTTTTTTTTTTTTTTTTTTGTCATGGAAATCTGTCTATCCCTCAGGCCGTACGGGTAGAGCTGGACATCACGGGAAGGCCATCACTTTCTTTACAGAAAATGACAAACCGTTGTTGCGCAGGTACAAAATAAACCGATTAGGTTCGAATAACCGGGAGAGAAAGCTTGAGTTGGATGTTGTGTACATTCTGTAACCTAAGCTTTTATGGAGGATTGGCAAGATGAAGGCTTTTTTTCTTTTCTTTTCTAACATGTATATGTTTTTCTCATCTGAACAGCATTGCTAATGTTATAAAACAAGCTGGGTGCCCTGTGCCGGACTACATGATTGGCTTCAAAAAGATCCACAGGTAAGTGAGATTTGAGATGATAACCAAGCCAAGCTGCATATCAATTACACAAAGTACTGCCTGCAGGGAAGCTCTTACTGTTTTAAGTTTTGATCTTCATACTTTGGATATTTTGTTTTCCTTTCAGCAAAGTAAAGCGAAGACTTGAGAAGAAACCTCCCAGTAGGAGCACCATTAGCACAACCCCTCGCTTCCTCATGAAGAAGAAAGTCAAAGCTGAGAAAAAGGAACATAAGAAAGAGTCAAATAGCAAACAGAAAGGAGAAAACGGGCCTCAGACAGCACAACAACAGGGCAACAACAAGAAGAAGAAGAAGACCAAAGGAAAAGTTCAAAACGCAGGACAGAAAAAAGGAAAACCTAAAGCAGCAGTTCAGAAAGGAGGATCAAAATTAGCAGGAGCCAAATTAAAAAAGTAAGCACGGGCTTCACCGGTTGATGGCTGAAGAGTCAAATAAATTAATCAGCTTCACCAAAAAATGCTTTAAAAAAACATTAAATGACTTCTGGATAATATTAAAACTTCAGGACTAACTATATAAGAGCTACATGTAATAATAAAGTTCTTTGTCTTTTTTTTAATCAGGAATAACAGATGAAAAATTTACAAATGGACAAGAGGACGGTGGTTCGACGTTAGAGTGGATTTTATTTTCATGAACATGCTGTTTAATGGTTTCACTGTTATGGATTTTATTATCAGAATAAAGAAAAAACTTTTATACTTTGTCATTTTACAGCCTTTTATTTGTTCATCCATTTTGTCATTAAAACCTTGTTGCAGTAAATTAGAATATCTTTGAAAAGTTCATTTGTTTCAGTAACTGACTTGAAAAAGTGAAATCTAGATTGCAAAGAGTAATATGCTTGCAACTTTTCTATGACTGGATCATTATGGTTTAAAAAATAATTAAAACTTAATAATGTTAAAAGTGCTGCTGCTGAAATGCTGGTTGTTTAGAGTGCTGCATCAATCTATATTTGAGGATGGTTAAGTGGAAGGAAAAAGCGTTTCATAAAAATTTGGATAAGCAAAAGAACCATGGGAAGGTTATGAAGCAAAGCCCACAAACCTCTGAAAGAATGGTGGCAATTAAGAGTTGGAAGTAGTGCTGGAATGAGATTTGGAATTGGTGTTAGGAGGATTAGATGGAGGGTTGAATGAAAAATTGAAAGGTGGGTGGAAAGCAGGGTTCCATCCAATGCACCTTCTTACTCTCCTTCGCAATTTATTTCCAACTCTGGAGAAACCAACTCTTTGGTTTCTGGAGGTCATTTAATCCTTTATTCTGGAATTTGCTATTTTTCTCAGTCATTTTATGCCCAGTTCTTAGTATAACAGTACAGTGTGCAGCATATGTGTGGGCTTAAAAAAATCAGTGAGAACTATTTAAATCCAAGGAAGAAGTATTAGATTTGTATCAATTCAACTAAAGAAATTGAAAAAATGTGACAGGCTTCTTTAGCAAAGTGCCTGGCTGACTGTTTCCTGCCCACAGCAGTCACAGATTGATCATCTCCATGACAGGCCGCATTGATGCAGTGATTAGTGTAGAAGGAGCTCTGACCATGTATTGAGTGAGAGCTTATACTGGACATGCGAACAGGTCTCATTTTTTAAAATTATTTTATTATTTGTTGTATGAAATATTCCAAAGTTTGAGAAAGTAAATCTTTGAGTTTCTTTTTGCTGTAAGCCATAATAAAGTTTTAGTAATTCAATTTAATTACAAATTAAATAAATGTATTTCTCTAAATTCTAATTTATTGAGACAGGCACCTGCATGTGACCAAAGAGGGCGCTAACATTAGGTAACTGTGATATCGCGACAATGCCGTGAGATCTCGCCCTTGCATTATACTGTGGGAAACCCCACCTGCTCTTCCTTTCTCAACATGGCACCGAAGGCGAAGAAGGAAGGTTTGTGAATCCTAAAATTGTGAATGAATAAATCGTAAATTTTGTGATTATAATGCCTGGAACAGTGAACACTAACGATTCGTTTGAAAATATATATCAGCAACGACATACAAGATCCTTTTTCACAGTCGCCAACTTGTTAAATATGGCTGTAATTTACATTGAGAAAGTAGCGGAGGGATTGTAGCTAAGCTAACATGAGCGCTGATGTTGCCGACAAAACGTGGTCTACTTAGTCATTAATTTAACTTTTGCCTACTCTGTGATGGATTTGGTATATATAAAAACCCCAGTTTATGACAATATATTGCTAACTGTTCAAACATCAGTTATGTTTTGCTGTTAGTATACATTTTAGCAACACGAGCGTCTTCAGTGTGGAAATGCTAAACTGCTGGATGGCCGTCAACATTTACTTCAAGGCGTGAAACTACCCAGTGTGGTTTGGAGCTTTTAGTTGAATTTTAGGAGAATTAATCATTTGAACTCAGTTACGAAATCTAGCATCCATGTTGATGTGCACATTTTTGTTGCTATATGACTTAAAATGACTGGAACTTAGACCTTTTGTGATTGACGCATTTGAAGGTTAACTTGTTTAATTCTGATGTGTTTTGACATTTTTACCCTGAAGAGAAAAGTTAGATTAGACAAATTTTGTAGCCTGAATCTTATATAACTGTAAATATATTCAGAATCGAGACACTTCTCAATGTCCAAGTTCTGGCTTGCACTGTTTGACATCCAGTGTTTTAACAAAATTAATTTTTGTTTTATTTAGCTGTCCCTGCCAAAACAGAGGCCAAGTCAAAGGCTCTGAAGGCAAAAAAGGCTGTGCTCAAAGGCGTACACAGCCAGAGGAAGAAGAAAATTAGGACTTCTCCCACCTTCCGTCGCCCTAAAACCCTTCGGCTCCGCAGACAGCCCAAGTACCCTCGCAAGAGTGCGCCTCGCAGGAACAAGTAAGTTTTAAACCTCCAGCGAATAAAAGGCCAACAAAAGCATGGTGCACATGATGGTAAATGCGATCAAAGTATGAAAAATCATGAGTCCAATTTTATTAACTGCTGATGCACCTCAGTTAATGTACTATTTTAATTTAGTCTGTTTTGTTTTGAAGCTTTTTCTACTTGAAATAATTTAATGTTAAATGTATTTTTTAAATAATCTTCCAGGCTGGATCACTATGCCATCATCAAGTTCCCCTTGACAACAGAGTCTGCAATGAAAAAGATTGAGGATAACAACACTCTTGTATTCATTGTGGACGTCAAGGCAAACAAACATCAGATCAAACACGCTGTTAAGAAGCTGTATGACATCGATGTCGCCAAAGTCAACACACTCATCAGGTAAGACATCTTGGTCCAGGCTGTGCTTTTTGGTTTCCATGATGAAATATTGCATATATATGGACTCTGCACTTTGATGTAGAATCCAACATGGGTCATATATAATTTCAAATAACTGTAAAATGACTTTCATGTAATACGTTTGCTTATTTGTTCAGGCCTGATGGTGAAAAGAAGGCCTACGTTCGGCTTGCGCCAGATTACGATGCATTGGATGTTGCAAACAAGGTGAGTTTTATTCCAGCAGGCCGATGATGTAATGTTTTATTTTATAGACTTTTGTATTTTGTAACTCTGTGCATATGATGTAAACATTATTTTGATCTGAATGTCTGTGATGCATTCAAAGGAACCACTGATGCCAAATGCTGCAGATTTAAATTAACTACTTTTAATGAACTTTATGTAATTCATGCATTTTTCTTTTTTTTCTTGTAGATTGGCATCATCTAAACTGGCTGAATAAAATAAGTGGAAGAATAAATATTTGTAAAAACTAACTTTGTGTCTTTGTATGCTTTAAGAGACGCCACCAAAACATTTGTATGTATATTACACACTTGCTGTTATTGACTGGTAGGAAACTTTATGTTCTGGGATGGATTGGCAAATTGAGACTTTTTTGATGACCTATTATAAAATTTTAATGCCATTATGTTTTTTGCACTTGTTCATGTAGGTGCAGGTAATATATTGAAAATGTCTTAATAGCAGAGATCCTGGTATCTAAGATTCATAAAATGACCTGCAGCAAGTATTTTTTTTATTGTAATTTTAGACATAACAGTTTGAAAACAAAGTCTTAATAAATTTTTTGTTGCAAGTTCCTCAAAACTTTCGTTACATTGAACTTAATTTGAAGTTAGCCTCAGCTGTTTTCATAACCCACAGGGATTTTAAATGAACTCCCAAAAACGCTTAAGGTTAATTCCAGTGATCAATTTTAACATTCTAATCTCTAAACATGCCACAAATATTTAGATTTGTGGTATGTAAATTGTTTCCAAAATCCAGTGGAAATGGTTTATAGATTTTCAAGAACCTACAATAAAAATGGATTTACATTGTGTATACTTGGATAAATGACACATTCACATCACCTTTTAAGTTTTACTTGTTTAACAAAAGCATTGTTACAGTAATACAATTGATTCTGAAAATTATGAGTTAATTACATAAAAGGTTATTATTGCACTGGTTGAATAATGGATATTGCACTTTCTGACACAAGAAAAAAAGTTACTATCAGACTGATTCCCATCTTGAGTAAAGCTTTTGGGCTTCAGTTTACATGAAATAGCCACAAAATGACTAAACGTAAAACCTTTCCTCTTTCATTTCTACAACGCATTTTGCTTTATGTTCTTGGCACCATGTTGCCTCATGACAGAAAGGTTCGAACTGTGCCTTTAACAAGGCCTCTGCAGATTGGGCACTTCCTCAGGGATGGTGCACACTCCTTGCACACTACAAGGTGACCACATGGGATGAAGACGATGTTGACCTCTTTGTCCATACAAACTTTGCAGGTGCGCTCCTCCTGCAGGCGCCGCAGCTGCTCCTCCATTGGTAGGTCTGTGAGAGAGAACGTTCCAGTCAAGCCTGCTCATAAGAACCTGAACCTATCTTCACAAAAACCAAGCACCGTACAAATCACATACAATTGCACCACCTAGTGTTAACATTATGTAGTGACAGTACATTTGTCATGTATAAAGGAATCAAACGTATTTTATTGGTAGTTGGAGTTCTCTGCAATTTGAATAAAATTTAAGATGTTTCAAACAAATACAAATGTACAAATACAAATGTGAAATTCAATAGATAAACTGACAAATCACAAATGTTGAAAAATTTTACTAAAGTTTGATGGTTTTTACATTAACTGCACATCAATCTTATCACTGAAATGCGATTAAAATGTTGATTCTCTGTAAGAACATGACACTTAGTATTTAAGAAGTGGATGACTTCTCATTTCTAGATGTTTTTGCCTACTTTTTCATCTTTTTAATAAGAGAAAGTATTTTTAAGAACCAAGAAACGGCGCAACACTTAGAACTAAAAATAGAAAATATTCAAGCACCAAATATCTTTTTACACAGATGTCACATGGGACAGTGACTATTTTCACAAAGACTTAAAATAGACTATCCGATCTGTCAGTGTGAAGATGATGTAAATGTAAATAAATTAGTCGAACTTCAACTTAAGTGAAAACCATCTAAAACTGCCCAGTCATATAAGTGACCATATGACATGACCTCACAAATCCAAATAGTTTCATATCACACTAGGGTTGGTAGATGTCATTTGTTATAACAACTTCTTGCTTACTCAAAAAGATGAGTAAGCAATGTTCTAGAGATTGTAAGTTAGACTTGTATTTACTGAGTTCTTAATACCACCTCTGCTTTATATTAGGTCATTGTCATTTTAGAAATGTTATAAGTTTAGTTTGAATCTTTATTACCTGAAAGATCTTGGCTTGGTGAAGAAGCTTCATTCGATTGAGCTAAAAGGGAAAAACATGTCAAAGTCAGGCTTTGATAAAAAAAAACAACAAAAAAATGCTTTCAGAGTGAAATTCTGATTGCGTTTCCTCTCACTAGAGTCCATTTCAGATTTTTCTAGCAAGTTTTACAACTGAATTTTTTCTCTGAATGCTTTTAATAATCTTCTGTGGGAATAAATGTTCCCCAAATTTTTCTTCACCAGAAACTGCATTTCTGCTACATTTGCCAGAAAAGTTCAGATTATAATTTTTAAAAAATAATTATTTATACCAAATGAATGATTTAGTATTTCTATAATTATTTAAAAAAAACAACAAAAAAAATCAAATGTTGGGCGTCTAAATATTTTAAGACTAGATATCTCTAATCAGGTCCGGATTATTTAACACTAATGACATTTATTTGAAACAGTTTGTGATTCATTCATTCAAATGCGATTTTGTGTTGAACATTTAAACCAGTTTGAAATTGAGTGGATTATTTAAATACTGAATCTGTGAAATGACCCACATATAAATGTTGGCATTTATATGTGTTCCTTAAATTAACTAGAAACCTAAAGCAATGGTTTTGTGCAAACAAAACCAAGGTAATAATCATCAAATAAAGGCAAACAAAATGCAGAAACTCTACTGTTACAGAAAATTAACATTTCGTGTTCAAAGTTGCAAAATGATGCAGCTAACGTCCATACTTCTCAGGTCTGTGTTGATGTCCTGTGGTGAAGTCATACCCATGAGGTCTCTGAGCAGGTGGACGTCGTTTTTCTGGATCCAGTTGCGGAACACCTCGGCGGCAGCGTTTCCTTTGTTGAGGACGAGCTCGATCAGCCTGGCAGTTTGCTGCTGGGCTGAGGTCTGGGCCAGGAGGCCGCTGTAATCCTCTGCAGCTGCAGGTGAACAGAGACCAGTCAAAAAACTAAAACCCACAGGAAACCAGCAGAAGGTTCAGCTACTTTCACAAAATCTTTCCAATACGACAGCTGCTCAATGTGGAATATTAACTCTATTAATATTCCACATTGATTCCTATAATTTCAAAACTCTGGAAGTCTATATTACATTAGATAAACAAAAGGTTAACGTACATAACACATTTTGCTCTCTTAAATGCTCCAACACCGGCTCGACACTCTTCAGACGCTGAGCCAATGCTGCCTGATGCCTCTTCACAAACGTAAAACCATCTAAAACAAAAAAAAAAAAAAAAACTTTAATTTTAGTTCAGCACTACGGAAGCAACGCATTTCTCAATTATTTCCTCAGAGCTAGCACCTGATGCCATCGCCTCTGCTAGCATCTCGCGCTCCTCCTCCCTCTTCTGGTCTTCAGCGCTGAGCAGATCTGAGACCAGCTCCTGGACGGTCCGGTAGTTCTCGCCGCTTGTCAGGATCTTGCTCTGCACCGTTTGCTTGACGAGGCTGCGGTCGAAGCCCATCTCTAGAGCAGATTTGATCACAGGCGTGTTCATCATGACGGCATCTTCCGACCGCTCCTCTCCTGGACCCAGATGTACCACTGATGGGAAAAAATATCATGAACGCTTTAAGCCTCTGTTATGGTAATATTTTTAACTTCATATGGGTTTAAACTCACCTGGTGGATCAACAAACTCTCTGGAGCTGGTATCTCCTGTTGTTAGGAGCTTTAGGAGATAAAAATTGAGCATTTTAAATAACCTGGAGCAGCTTTTTAACAGCAAGTAAAATCCAAAATGATTCTCTGAGCTAACCTGCTCAAACAGGCGAGGGAATCGAGCCTGAATCTGGTGGACAAAGTCTTGTCCCTTTTCTTGAAGCAGATATTCACACCTGCAAAAGGGCAACCAGGAAATTATATCAAACAATCAGAGCAGTTCTATAAATAAATAATAAAAAAAAGAATTCGGAAAAGGCTAAATTTACCGAGGAAACCATTTTGCATGTTCCACCCATGGATCATCCCCAGATTCCCAGCACCGCAGGCCTCCATCACAACAGAAACATTTGACATCATCGTTCCTCCCTGAAGGGACACACAGATAAACACACTCAGTGTGTCATGTGGTTTTAGGGGAATTTCAAGGTCAACAGATGATGACAACATCTCAAAACATGCCTGTCATCTTTCTCTTTATCTCTCTGGGGAGAAATTTAAATGATCATAAGACTTGTTTGAGTTCTGGTACAATATAGCATAAGTAGTGTCCATAAAAATTCTGTCTATATGGAATTTCCAAGTGAAATAAAATGAAACTCTGCTTTCAAAGTTGTTGTATAAAATCCCCTACTCCCTCTTTTGAGGTAATTTTCATAGTATGAAACATTTTTTTCCCTTTACAGAATTAATAAACACAAGCAAGATCATTTATAAAACTGAAGTTCCTAATTCCCGTTTACTTAAAGTTTAACCAGTGGATGAAGAAACAATCACAAGACGAGCCATCTAATAATAAATAGTAATAGTGTGCTGTCCTTACCCACATAGTAGAAGCCAGCCTTGGCCAGCTGTTCGGGTCGGACTGGAATACGAGACGGCCAGTTGACGAAGGTGAGAAGCCGTTCATCGCTCTGCTGCATGGAAGGGTTGGACACACTGGTGAGGGCTGGGGCTCCGGATGGCACCTGGGATGTTGTTGCTAAAGATACAGTTCCCGCGGCGCTGGACAGCGACACGTTATCGGCTCGGTCCCCCCGGACGAAGCGACAGTTTGGATAATGACGCTGGTGCTCAGATACAGCCCGGTCACCCGGTTCCCAGTTGTTCAGCTGCAAACCAAGACAAACTCTGGTCAAAGGTCACAGGCACTTCACAAGAGACTTAAGTCATGTTTTTTGTGGAAAGAAAAAAACAACAAAAAAAACATCTCTTTTAAAAATTTATTAAGAGAAAAGCATACATTTCTTAATTAATTCTGATTATTTTGTTTTATTTCAAACTATAAAGTCATGATTACAGTAATTTGCAGAAATTTAACAAAACCTTAAAAATGTAAATGCCACATTTTACTCCTTCAATTTGGTACCTAGTTCTGCAAAATAAGTGTTACTTTTTTGTAAATGCTTTAACTTTCACTGACACTGTAAACCCACAAGTACTTTTGTCTATTCTTAATTTAATATTTCCAATTACATGAAGAAAAAATGAAAAAACAAAGACAGATAAATCCCAGAACTGAATCTGAAATCCTGAAATAGGAAATGCATCGCTAATATTAGCTTCAAAAGCTTACAAAGTGTCTGCATGCATCGTGTTTACAGATGCAGAGCATAAACATGGCATTAAGAAGGTCAGTAACTCCTTTCCATGCCCACCTGTCCGCCGCAGCTGAAGCAGGCCACCCGGTCACCTTGGCCCAGGTAGTAGAAGCCCGCCTTGGCCAGCTCTGTGGGGGTGATGATGGAAAGCGTCCAGGAGTGGAAGGAGTCCAGGCGGTCCTGCTCTCTGCGCATGCTTGGGTTGTGGCACGTCGGTCTCTGATGGGACATGTCCTCTACACCCCGAGAGCTCAGGGGACTGGAGGGCGGCAGAGCAGAGAAGGCCGTGTTCAAGAATCCAACCGGATCCTCGATTTGGCTTACTGACGGGTTGGGAGCAGCTGGGCCGGGACCAGGAAGCTGGAGGAGAAAGAGAATGATGGGAGATTAAAACAATATCAGCTTTCTCAGCCGACTCCCCTCTCGTATGAATGTCATGTCCTCTTTTGAGTAGATAATTTGATCTTACTGGTAAAGCCGGGGCGATACGAAGTGGGGAGAAAGCAGAGTGGGAGGAAGAGAGAAGGTTGGTGGTGGATGGGAGGCTCTGAATGAAGGAGCAGGAAGGCGAGAGCTGTCTGTGTTTCTCTGTCGGACAGTCCCCAGCCTGCCAGCCCTCGGCCGTCACATTACACCTGAAGCACTGTACTCGGTCGCCCATGCCGGTGTAGAACCAGCCCGCCCTCGCCAAGCTTCGCTCTGTGACAGGGGAAGCTGGGAAGCGGGCGAAAGTAGATATGCGATAGAGCTCTGGGGGAAATAAACAACAGCACAGCGTTAACTTTAGATGGAGAGCAGCAGGAAACGAATGAAGATAAATTTGAGTTAATGTGTCAAAGGAAAGGTCTAAAAATACCTGAAGAGTTGTCGTATTGTAGGTCAGGTGGTGGCCCATTACGACACAGTCCCATCAAAAACTGGTTGTTTTTTAGCTGAAGAAGTGTTTCCATTTTTGGATTTTTTAAAAATATTGATAGTAAGAAGAAAAAAAAAAAGAGATGTCCCTTTGAGGGAGAGGGGTTTGAAAAAAACCCAAGGTCATTTTTCATTCAAACATACACACACTCATGTCTCACACACACAGAAACTGAGAACACTACTACATCTAAATAAACCACAGGACGGGACACTTAAGAGTGAAAATGAAGGCAAGTCACGCATAAAACTTAACAGCTCATATCCTCTACTTTTTTTTTTTTTTTTTACCTGTAGCTAACAGGAAGCACAAAAGCCCAAGTGCAAAACCTCTCAGAAACAGTGTAAGTAAATACGCAATTAAACAAAACACTGCAATGAATCAAACCCAGCCTGAATTTTATTATTATGAGTCTGATCCTATTACAAATCAACCAGGATCAGTATACACCCTGCTGTTCTCCACCTTTACCACAGACATATTGGACCCTTGAAACTTCTGTGTAAGCTTAAGGATAAACATTAAATTAAATTAAAAACCAACAAACAAAAACACCTCAAGCATGCACACATGCAGACCTGGGAATATGTGCTTTCAAACCCCTCTCCCCATCTGGGGCATCCCTTTTCTGGGTGTCTAGGCTTCCATAATTGAAGTCTAAAAAACTAATTAAAAAATATTTTTAATCTTTAGAGGATAATGAAATTCCCCCTGTGAGTTGTTTTTCTGGTTGAACCTGCAGAGACACAAGGTGAGAGATAAACAAAACATATTTGAAATTCCTAATCATGTTGAATTATCGGTTTTAGTTGAACAATGGCATATGACACAAATGTCTGACACTGAATTATCAATGTTTGGCAAATGGACATACCAACAAGTTTTAAACAGTTCACCTTCAAATCTACAAAGTTTTCAGTGTGGCGGACTGGAATTTCCTCAAGTAGTTTGGAGTGGTTACAGTTTTTCTACACAGCTTGTTTGTATTTGTTTTTAGTTTGAAGTGATCATTTGATATGTTGTTTTTGTCCTAATTATTCCCATTCACTGTTATGTCCTGCTGAAATTTATATTTAGTGAGCATTTTATCCACACCAACAAAATCGACAGTACATTATTTACTGGGCTTTATGATTTACTATCTCAACAAGTTAGTTATGCAGCATTAAGTGTCGCAGTGCTATTTATAAGACTCTTTCCATGATCAGCTCAATATAGTTTGGTTGTTTTACCTAGAAATGAATCATACTGTGTGGTGTTGATCTCAATGTGTAGCTTATTCTGATCGAACTACTTTTTAATTAATTTTATACGTATAAAAATGAATGCGAATGTTAATGAGACGAGATCATATATTTTAATTGGGGGATTTTTTTTAGTTACACAAGATGGTAGGTTAGAATTGTGTTGTGTACGAATCAAAGAAGAGTAAAATACATATTAAAATCTAGTTTATTATTTCGAAATAATTAGTTAATGACTCCACAGAAGTAATTACAGCTCGGTATATTACAGCTCGGTATAAAAAAACACGGGTGGAAAATCCCCGGCTTAACAAAGGGACGCCGTTTCCCTCTCATACCAAGCCTACATTTTGATTAACAACACCTGTTTGACCTTTACATTATGCAAGGGGAAAAAACCACATTGCAAGAAAAAAAAATGTCTCAATTTCCTCTAAAGCCTTCTCGTTTGAAAATTGTTCCGGGTACATTAGCTTTATTGTTACTTTCTCTTTTTTTAACCAAACGTTTGCCAGCGTTGTGGTGTTTCATTTCTAGCACAACGGATGAGTAAATGCCAACTGAATCTGTTTTGAATCAACATCTGATTAGAAAATAATGACGCAGCAAAAAAAAAAATCACTCAAACGTTCTTTTTGTAGCTCTTCAGCCGCTAGCTCGCTAAAGCTAACCTCCGCTAATGCTAATAAAAACAAGGATTTAATCCACTCCACAACTCATAGTTCTGTCTCAGTGGACGGTTAATTCAAAGTAGCCAGTGTGTAAAGGCTCCATTACGAAAAACAAAACCACACCAGCTGCCTTGTTCCATTTTAGATAAGACTCACCAGTTTAGCTGCAGACGGACTGTGGCTCGGAAAGTCCCTAACGTTCCGACCCAATGACGTCACCTTCCGGTTACGGCTTTAAGAGGAAAAATGAAACCAGTTTCAAAGGAATGAATGAATTGAATGACTGACTAATTAAATCGCTCCTGGCAACCCCTGGGAAATAACACAAGTTAAAGAGAAGTTAGCGTGACTAGAATTTAAACACATCAGTATCAAAGTTTTGGCCAAATCTCTAGTTTGCTTTAACGAAACCATGTTGCTTAGTCAACAAAAAAATCCAGATAAAAAAAAAAAGCACCAATTAAACTTGTATTCACAAACTTTGTCTAGAATAAATCAATTAAAAATAAAATGGACAAGACAATATTTAACAGCAACCAATATGAGCATTACTTTAATTCAGCTAAATTTAATTTAATTTATCAATCCCAAAAGAATTTTAGATTATTTATCTGTAGATCAGTTCACAACATCACTGACCAGTCCAAAGTTTAAAGTTATTGCAGCCAAAATAACAAATATTTCACAAAGACGAAGTTACTTACATCTGCTCGGTGCTCGCTGGAACAAAAGTAGATTTGAATTTTCACGTCTCTTTTTACCCTATTTAGCCACGCCCCAATCTAAAAAAAAAAAAAAAAAAAAAAAAAAAAGAGGAAAGCAATACACGTCTCTGGGGAAACGTAGCTTGGCTTCTGGTGACAATACTTTATTTGATTTGATGTCATTTCTGACTTTTCCACTTCACATTTTGACTTTTGGGGACTTCCTGTCTGTTTTGCCGCAGTCAGCGCCCTGAACTGCAGGCTGCAGTCAGTGGATTATCCACAGTTTCACCAGTTAAAATGTTTAAAGTAAAAACATGGTTCTATCAGTATTTAGTACGAGATATAAACAATAAATCTATCCCCGTCAGAAATATTAAGCAAAAAAAGTGGCTGCCAGAGTAATAGCTGAGTACATGAATATTTATCACCATTTACAGATAAAAAAATCACAAAGAATGATCAGGAAAAAAACTGTTCAAAAAAATTGATTATACAGATCATTTGAAAAAGCATGTCTTCACTTGCTCTTTTAAGATTAGTCCAGAATTAAGATAACATAAAAACAAAAAAATGAGCGACCCACTCAAGTTTAGGTTGTGAACCAAACTGAATTAGAAGAAGCAAATTAAAGCTGTAGTCAGGATTTTAAAAAAAATTCTAAAATAACCACGAGAAGCAAATCAGGAGCAATATGAGCTTTTCTGTTTGTTCAATTATCTGAAACAAAAATGTTCGTAATTCAAAAATATTTAATAAAATGTGAATAGCCATCCTGGATAAGCTGTTTTGAGTAATTTTCAAGAGTCCCTGGAAGATAAGGGTTTTTAACAGCAATTACGTGCTCTTAACAAAAGCACCTAAATTCCTTCAGTCTGAGCTTGTTGCAAAAAATGTCACGTAACCAGTTAGTTGCCGTTCAGAACAACCAGGCTGACCCTGCATGGTTTGTAATTTTTTTTTTCAAATTGCATTATTTAGACAGTTTGAAGAACTCTGAGTCCTTGAAGAAGTCGAATAGCTACCGTCCTCAAGATAACAGAGATAAGAAACTTTGTGAAGAAAAAAGTGGGCCCAAAACAGAGTTTTGAGAACCATGATCTGATCAGTAGAAACTGACGGGATGCGGTTGATATAGACACAGCAATCCTCTTAAAACACTGTAACTCCACAGAAACCATGTGTCACTCATAAACATGTGACACCAAGAAGCAAGTTCATTAAGTTGCACTTGACTGATCATGAGGCATGGTTCCTTTTCTGATGAAACAGAACCTTCAGAGCTCATTTTACATCTTATGAGATCATCAAGAGGTTATCTACAGTCTGCCACGATGGTGGGATCATGATGTGGAAAGTTCAATGTCTACTACAGAAGCGTTAGAAGTTAGTTCAATTAAAAACCATATGCAAACTTGAGCTAAAAGAGAGAAGTGTTGAGAATGACAACAATAATTGCATAAATCCAAAGGAGAAAGAAACAAGAGTATGATTCAGGAAAACTCCAGGGACGAAACCCACAGCAGGATTTGATCAGCTGGGTATTTTTGTGGGTGGGTGGGGGGTTCAGTTCAAATCCAGCCCGGCTGAACCTAAAAATTTATGCTAAGTTGAACTGGAAATTTGAAAGAGGGAAAATTCCAGTGTATGTGGGCTGAAAAAAAAAAGAAATTTTAAAAAATTACCTTTTTAAAATTTATTTTTTATTATTTAAATTGAATTTTCCCTTGGTCTTTTTATTTCCCAAATACAAGGGAAATAAAAACAAAATACTATGGAAAGCAGAGATGCTTTAATGCTCTGAATTTTCAGGAATCAAATATAAATCCTACCAATTCAGCTAAGCCATTACAGGTAGATAAACACGTGTGCTTTTTGGTCGTACAAATGATCAGAACAGGAAGCAAAATATCCAGGTGTAATTTAAAAGTTTATTAAACAGAAACTTCTTTAATTTGATTATAATTATATTAATCATGCAAAAATAAACAAGAAAGAAAAAAAAAAACTCAGAACTCTTTGTAAATAGTACAATAAATGTTGTTATACGTAACATACAGAACATAGTAAGTGTCATGCATGCCAAGATAAATAATAGACTTGGTAGTGTGTTTGATGATGTGCAATAAATCACTTGTTAAGCTGTTCGGCACTTTAAATGAGAGCTGCTAAAACAAGACCGGCTACTTATGTGGGATTTTCAGAATGAAGTCTTCAGCTATAGAACTGCATATACATTAAACAAAGAAGTCGGTCAGGAACAATGGTCTTATCTGGTCATTTATAGCTTAATACTCAGATCAACTCTAAACACACTGCAGAAACAACCAAGCAGATAAAAACAGATATAATTTTCACATGGCTTGACTTAAGGGAAATTAAAAACTCCCTCCTTTACCAAAGCTTGGACCTGATGTTTGCAGTTTGAATAAAATATTCTAAAAATGCAGCATTTCAAATTGTATGTCACCTTTACCAGGAATCCCAAACCTCTTTAAGGTGTTTAATAAAAAAAACAAAACAAAAACTATTCTCACCAATATTTGTTACATCTGGGTTTTGGATTGATACAGGCTGAATAGTAAAAACATATATCAAAATTGATTTCATGTTTAAAATAAGAAAAAAGGGATAAATCATAAAATTGACCACTGCATTCACCTGCATGATCAAACAAACTGTTGCATCTTAATGGCATCATTTTCTCTCCACTATAAGCTAGCTTGAACCTCAAAACCAATCATGGGATAAAGCATTTTTTAAAAAAAGAAGATTTGATGGCATTACAAAAATGTACGGCATCAACTTCATGTTTAAAAACACTTCAAAAGGATCCTTTAATTCTAAATGTATTTACACAAATAAGAGTCACACAAAAAATCAATGTGATATTTAGAAAGCTAAATCTAAAAAATAAAAAAGTTATGAAGGTTTGGGATTTGAAGGCAGTTAGACATTTCTTTCCACAAAACACTTGAATCTCACTTTCTGATGCTTTGACATCAACAAAATTCACCTCCATGACATTTGAGTGAAAAGCAGAATCAAAAAGAAATACTGGATCAAGAAATATTCAGTATAGGGAACAGATTTTCAGAAATACATGAAAAATTAGCATCTAAAATGTTGGAAGTCAAGGAGAAAGTGATAATTTTATACATTTTAAAGCTGATGAAATGAAAAAAAAGAGTCACTATTTGAATGTCTTTCATATTGACCCGTTGAATTGATACAGCTCAATCTGAAGATGGAACTTGGAATGCTCCAATCCAGTATTACAATAAAAATGTTATGGAATAAATCTTAAAGCTGTGAATGTCATTCCTCATATATTTCCCAGGTCAGACGGCAACCAGAGCTGATTTTTTTTCTAAAGCAAGAGTTTGTCAGAATGAAAATGAAACAACTATCAGTGGAGTTCATTAGAAATCCCAGCATTGAACATGTGAAGCTCATGTTCAGTGCATGGAATAGAAGTCTACAATAAAAATACTTGAATAAACAAAACAAAAAATACTAAGTTTTAAAATTACCCAAATATTGTTGGCCAATATCAATATGATTTTATTGAAAGTTTTTTTCAAATCATTAATGAGAAAAGAAAATCTAAGAATCAAAAAGAAACACAAAACAAGAAACTGATGAATCGTCCTTACAGTTTTCTGTGGAAATCCTGCATTAAGTTGGACCTCACCCTGATCATGTGCTCATTTGCTTATATATTGAAGTCTCAAAGTTTTAAAAGGACATATTTAATGTTCAAAACTAATATATTGGCAGTATTCTTCAGAATCGGCTGGATTTCTTGATTCAGGCAGAGAGATCGGCTTGCGCAACTGATGTGGGTTTAGGGAGGAAATGTTATTTTCTGACTCACCACAAGAGGGCACCATTCCCTCCGTTTTAATAAGAAATACCCTGAGATTTTGAAACTAGCGTACATTTTACCTAAAAAACCCTTTGATTCTTTGCTCACTTTACGCCAAAAATGTTGTTGAAAGTTGTTTTTAAAATAAAACTCTGAGTACATGTAATAAAATCACAAGTTGCTCAGAGGTAGAAGCATGAAATGCTATTTTTAACTTTCACAATTCACTTGGCTAATTTAGGAGCTTAAAACCTTTTTGTTATGTTTTATTATTTTATTAAATAAAATATTTATGTTACATTAATGCTTTTCTGACAGGCTTGTGTGTTCAAACCAATGAACGAAGAACACTTGACTCTCACTTAAGGCAAGTGTGACTTTGGATGGAGGACCAGGATGAAAAGAAGAGGAGCACTTGCAAAACCAGACCCGAAAAGAGAAAAGCTCCAGCTTTTGTGAGAGTCATTTGTTTTTTCACACGGCAGGAAGTGAATTCTGTAAGTAGATATCCATCACATATATCTGTAGCAAATTCTCTCTGAGTAGCTGTTCTGTACCACTTTTAAATTCAAATCAAATTTTCCAGAACTCTCAGTCATGCTACAAAAGCTTGATTTCAAACCACACTCAAACGGACGGCGGCTGCTGCTTGCGTCTATAGCCAGGTGAGAAGGCTGTCCCTGTCCATGTGCGGCCCGGAGAGAACTGTGTCCATTTCCATCAACATGTCTGAAGTCAAACTGTCGGGGATGCCGGGCATCAGGTCCTCATTTATCGGCAGCACAGGCATCGACTCTTGCAGGCCCATTGATGGAGGGTCACTTGAGTCACCTGAACAAATCACAGGCACAGAACGAAATTAATATTTCACTTTCCTTCATAAACCAGTTTTTACAATAACCTGGACAACTTACATGCATTTATTGCACCAATTTACAAATGTTTGAAAAATTTTATATATGCATACTAAAAAGAAGGGGTGCTGCCAGAAATCTTGGGCCCCCTGACAAAAATTTTAATTTCAGAGGATATTTAGTTACATTTAACTTCAGTTTGAAATCGGCTGCCGACACAATTTTTTGAGTGTTTCTGACCTATCAAAAGCATCGCAATTTTAAAGGCTTGCAACTTCCTTGCTTTCTTTGGTACTAGCACAATACTTACTGCTCATGAATTTTACATCCGACAGTCCACATCCATTATGCAAGCAGGATGCTTAAATGTTTTCTATTAGTTTTAGATTACTGAAATGTCTCTACCAACAAGCAACAGTCATAGACGACATGCAAAATACATAAAAAGAAATCCAGACTTTGAAAAAAAAAGAAAAAAAGCAATGCAGTTGTATTTTATTCAAGTTGCTGTGTAGAACTCTAATGAAAAAAATACAGATTATTTAAGCTACTTTATACATCTTTTTAAGGTGAAATAATTAATTTGGGTACAGAAGTTTAACAAACTAAGTCCATCTATATATTTAAAAAATGGTAATGTCTTAAAGCTGCAATATGTAACTTTTATAAAAAATATTTTTCTAACATATTTGTTGGAACTGTCTCTATTGTTAGACAGACAAGGGTCTTGGCGTCAATTGCAATCGTGTGTGATTTGTTGAGAATGTTAAGGCTAGTTAGCTATGCTACAGCTAGCTGAGCCTGTTGGGAATGTTAAGGCTAGTTAGCAATGCTACAGCTAGCTGAGCCTGTTGTGAATACTAAGGCTAGTTAGCAGAGCCCCTGATGATGGTGGTAAACAGTTTTTCTGCAACAGTAAGTTGTTTCTTGGCCATTAGTACATTTAGGAGCAAGTAAATGAGGACCCTCCTCCTGGCTCTTATAGGTTGCTTTTTTTTAATCTAAGGTTACTTGTCACATGACATACTGCCATGAAATGGTGATAGATTCAACAAATGGGTAAAAAAACATTCTTTATTAAAAAAAATACACACTGGAGCTTTAAGAAAAGAACAAATAAGAAGAAAGATACGTAGAAAAATGCAATGAGTTTGGATTGGTAGTTAATAAAGGAACAATACCAGTGTCCATGTGATCCACAGAGCTCAACATGTGGTCCGACGTGCGTGATAAGCTGCTGACACTCAGACCACTGTCAGTGCTTTCATTGCGAGAGTGAGCCCTGAGTAAGAAATAAATAATTATCTGCAGTTCTAAAATAATATTTTTCTTTCAGGTCTGGCCACCTTTTGCACTTAGAGAAGAATTATTTCGGTCAGCATAATTACGGAAATGTATGAAAGAGTATAAATGTGTTGTCGAAAGCCAGTATGAAATTTGTATTTAGTTTCTTTGAAGTTACTCTGATGCTGTGTCACATTTACCAGAAGTTTCAACCTGGATCAGGGAATCATGTAACAGACAACAATACAACATTCCAGCTGTAAGGTGGGAAACTCCATGGGTTTTTCTAATTGTTGTTCTGAGTGACAGACTAAAAACTACTGTGGGAAAAAAAAAGCCAAAGCAAACCAATTATCAGCATTTTCTGCATTGAGACACCAAATGAAGATATTCCCAAATGCTTCCCATCAGAAGTGAGGTTATTCATTTTAATTTGGGAACTTCATATATTTTCTAATGCATGGCTTCCATATTGAATTCTGCACTCAGCTTCCTTTTTGGGATTTCAATTTTTGGCACTTCAAGTAGTTTCAAAATTCAAGCATCGAAGTACTCACTGTAAGACACAGTGACACCTGACTGAATGCTACATACAGTGTTATTTGAGTAAATCCATTTTTTGACCTCTGGTCCTGGTCTTTTACCAATTCATTATGTACTGTCTGGCAACAGATTGGACAAGCCTGATTGCTTCAGAAAGCGTTTTGGGAACCTTTTTGAGCAACAACACAGAATCCAACAGATTCAAGCTATCTGCTAATTTTTATTCCTTTGCTAGTAAATGCAATTTAGGGCCATGAATAAAGATACATTTACAAATCTACTGGCACATTATTAACTGTAAATTGTAGTATTTTGCTAGTAAAGACGTACCCATTAAGGTTAGGCTCTTGGTTTAGGGCCCTGATCCTGATATCCACTGATGGGACAAGCATCTGTGTGCTTCTGTCATGGTCCATCCCACCGGGCATCTGGTTGCTCCCTCCCGCCTCCTGCACCTGAATGCGTGTATGCTTAATTTCATTTAACTTTAAAGAAAGCAGAAGTTAAGGATAACATTGGATATTTTTGGAACGACTCGCTCCAGCTTGGTATTCTCTCTGACCTGTGGGACAAATTGTGGAGGGATGCCCTGCTTCAGTCTGAGCTTTTCAAGTCTTTGCTGCATTGCCAAAGTGAGAATGGCTGGATTCACCTTTGGGGCTAGACCACAAAAAAAATAAATAAAACACATTAAAAATATAAGCATGAACTTCTTTGAAATGAAACATGAATCATAGAGTGAATCAATTCATGAAATATAGAGTGTCCAACACTTTGAGATCCTTCTTTTTTGCTGTCTTGTTGCCAAACATTGAGCAGTCCTAATAGCGCACATTGGAACACAATGTTTCTCATTGACAATTGTCAACTCAGGAGGCACAAAATCTGTTATAGTGTGCTACCTAGACGCGGGTCGTCCCATGTGGTGGCCTGATTTATGTGATCAATGTAGTACATCTCTCCATCTGCAGTCACAGCCTGCTCCCAGCCTTCAGGCAGTGGACCTGAACAGCAGTAAAAGTACAGAGTGAGAAGGCAAATGGTTGATGGAGCCAATGGAGTGTTGAGAGGAAAGTTTGTAGTTTGCAGATTTTAGGAAGAGAAATGAATCATTGCTTTATTTTATTTACAATTAAAAAAAATAAAACAACTGTATGTGCATTTTGCCTAACCTCAGTGTGTGTGCATATGAACATCCATCCTTAAAGGGTCTGCTCACTCAAATCACACTATAAAAATTTTAAGATACCTCTCAGAAGAAACAATGTCTCCAATGCTGGGACCATTTACAAAATAAGCTAAAAAAAATTAATCTGATTATGGCTTTGCCATTGTTGAGGATCTGGGTAATGTCCTGTAGTCCATTGTACATTCAGTTTGTTCATACGGCATACTGAAAGCAATATTTGATTCATTAGATAGTAAAGAGTCGGCCTTCTATCACCTGAAGAACATCTCCAGGATTAGAGGACTAATGTCTCAGCCAGATCTAGAGAAACTCATTCATGCGTTTGTCTTTAGTCGCATTGATTATTGCAACAGCATCTTCACAGGCCTGTCCAACAAATCAATCAAACAGCTGCAGCTGATCCAGAACGCTGCTGCTCGCGTTCACACTAGAACCAGGAAGATAGAGCACATAACACCAGTTTTAAAGTCCCTCCACTGGCTCCCTGTAGCTCAAAGAATAGATTTTAAAATACTGTTGTTAGTTTATAAATCACTGAACGGTTTAGCACCACAATACATCAAAGATCTGCTGTTGTTGTATCAACCTTCCAGACCTCTCAGGTCTTCTGGTTCTGGTCTGCTCTGCATCCCCAGAACCAGAACCAAGAGAGGAGAAGCAGCTTTCAGCATCTATGCACCAAAAATCTGGAACAAACTTCCAGAAAACTGTAAAACAACAGAAACCCTGACTTCCTTTAAATCTCAACTAAAAACACACCTGTTTAGAATTGTATTTGAAATGTAATATGTAACAATGTATTGTTTATTTTATGATGCATAACTTTGTGTTTATGATGTAAAGCACTTTGAAATGCCTTGCTGCTGAAATGTGCTATGCAAATAAAATTTGATTGATTGATTCATTGAGTCAGTTGGGCCAAGATAAAGTTTAAAAACTAGGGGTTACATTGGAAAAAAGTGTAAACCTTCTCATTCAACTCTGTGAACTTTGATCAGCACTGTTACAATACAAAGACGTTCTTTCTTATGCTCCAACCTAAAAAAAAAAATTAATTAAAATCCACAAAACCTACATTTTATTTGCTTAATGCTTAAATTAAAGAACCATATTTCTTTTTTTATTTTAGAACAAAAACAAATGCACAAGGAAAATGTATAAATAATCTTGAGTGTGAAGTTACATATGTGTTCAAAACAAAGTAGATTGTCACCTAATAAAGACAAAAATTCCTTGAAACATTCAATTGATGTTCTCAGACAAACAAATATTACAATATTTGCAGTGATGATCTTGTATTTAGCACAGTAAGTCCTCTGAGTGTCACAATACGAGACAGATTCTCATCCCCACAAATCAATGATTTTAGTTTGATCTGCTTTGAGATTAACATCTTTGTGGATGAAAACATCCACAGGTTACTTCTTAATAGAAACATTCAAATGAGGCACTCGTGACAAAAGGAGAAGATGATTGATTCTTTTACTTTTTCACAGGAAACCCGTGGCAAATAAAACCCCAACATTGCCTCGACTTTTTTCCAGCACTCAATCAAATAGTAACTACAGTAAGTAAGTAATTAACGTTTCAAAAATGTATGTGACTGAAACTTTTTAAATTTATGTTGATATTTTAAAATCACTGCTTTTTATCATGTGCATGGTTTGTAAAGCTGTTTTACAGGCTTTGCACATTTCGCTGTTGATCAAACAAATCTGGGTGTGAATGACCAAATGTTCACACAGCAGACAAAAGTGGCGCAAATCCAACTTCTGTATCAATGCATTACTGGTATCTGATTATTTTTTAGCACAAATCAATTTGTTTCTCAATATCACACCCAGGTCGCTTACATACAAGCTCCCAAACTGGACTCTTATCTGATGTAGGTGCAACCAACTTGAACGGTCATGTCACATTTCATCCAACTTTTAAGTCATTGAGGTGTGACAAACATAGCAATTTTATTGGGAGGAGTCGGCAAGTACCAAGGTCAGATGTAAACAAAGGACTAAACAAGTATGGTGGAAAATGTTGATGGAACTAATCATAACTGAAAAAAACAAAACAACTCAGAATAAATGAAAGTAATAATAAAAAAAACAAAGATTGGTGTCTGCCAAACATCTGAATTAAGACTTTATACATGCACCATGTAAAACTACACTGACTGTAAAGAAGAGAGAATACTAGCTGTCTGCCAGTACCATGCAAACTGCAAAATATAAGGTGCAAAAAACAATAATTAAAAGGGCAGTAGGTTAAAGTTTGGCACAGGTTACTGGTAGATTTATCAACAAGTCCTATCAAAGCATGCAGTAAACATGCTAGATTTAGCCTAAAACTTCAATTCATTGATTTATTGATGAAAGTAGTGGAAAGTGTTGAGTCTGATTAACAAATTGGGAAACCAAGCCCATTTTAACTGAGTAAAGTTGGTCTTAGAGAAACATGAACTATTTCTCCAGTGATGTTCAGTCTGAGGATAAATATACGCTATTATCAATCTGAGAATAGATATACATTATTATCGAGAAAAATAGATTCTGAAACATCCTGAACATCATTGGAGAGCGAGTTAATAAGTGGAAGGCAGATATTATAGTAATTAACATGAACACCAAATTATGTCACAAGGTGTTTTAACCTTGCTTCCCTGTTTTATCATTTTTATTTTAGCAAAAACAAATGTATTACTCTTTAAAATAGGGACGCAGTTGCTGCACTGCTAAGCAAACATAAAGTTTAATATTGATGAAATGTGATATGATTTGAAACTACTGAGTTTAGTAAACAACTCATCTTAATTGACTAATCGGTTTCAGGGCCAATGAATACTGATCTGGACATACATATCATTTCCTGCACAATGTAATATTTTGATGGGTGAAGCCCAACAAAGCTTTCAAACAGCTTCTGCAAGCAGGTTTTCCTCAGAGAGAAGGTTTGTCAGTAACACTTAAAACCAATATGGGTCAGATAATGCTGAATAAGCAGGTGGATGACAACTGAAAGTTGAAAGCAAAAGCCAGTTAGAAAAAGTTTTTAAAGATCTTAATGATCATGTGTTGCATCATCACATCATGTGGTTGATTCTCTCATTTAAAGAAATACAATTTGGGTAAACTGACCCTTTAGACATTTATCTCAAGCTAATAATGAAAAAAAAAGACTTATAGAACCTGCATGATTCTTTTTAAATTGCACCATGATGTGGGTTCACATATTAAGCCTGATCATTTTTCAAAGCAGAGGCATTAGTATAAGCAACCCAAAGAGAATCCCAAAGGAACAACACCCAACACACTCCAGGTCAGAGGAAGACAGATGACAACAAAAAGGGTACAGCACTGCAGCGTGATACCTGTCTCAGGAATAATATTTTTTGGTTGCGTAGTGGGGGCTGGGTTGCTGAAGGAGTGGGCGTGGCTTGGGGTGCAGGCGATCTGATGCTGGGCTGCAGCTGACTGAAGCTGCGAGAGGCGGGGGTCCTGCCATGTGGTGGTCCTGTGCACGTGGCTGAAGAAAAAACACACGCACACACAGCAAGCGATGCATCTATTAAACCGCAGTAACCTGAAGGGCGAGGAGCGTTCTCCCTCAGACTCGCTTTACCTGTATGACCAGATGTGCTTGCACATCTATGCTCCTCGAGACAATCTCAGGCTTTTCTCAGAGCAGGAAACCTGCTGTCATGAAGGTGAAACCCAACAGGCCACAGAACTGGTTCAACTGTTTCCTGTTTGCATGAGTTTTAATCCTGTGTACAACTCTGGCACTTTACTTTTAGAAAAATAAGAACATCTTGTGTGGCAAAAAACAACTTTTTTTTTAATCATATCAGAGCTGGAATGATCGTTTGGGACATCCATCAGCCTAAAATATCAAAGATGCCACTTTCCAGTTCCAAAATCTGCTGATTCAGAATCTGTCTTGCTCAACCTGCTTTGGGAAACTGTCATCCGGCACAGAAACCCCTTTTAAAGAAAACCTGCAGAGCCAGAGGTGCAACCCAGTGATAAAGCTGGAGGAAACCCTTACTTGATGAAGTAACGTTGGCCAGTGGACGTCTTGGCCATCTCCCAACCCTCGGGGAGTGGCACATCATCGGGTATGATTGGTGTGGTCGCTGCATCTGCGTCTGCTTGAGCAGAGAGGGAGTTGACTGGGAGGGAGGCCGGGGAGGAATGAGCGCGGACGTGATGAGGGGCGAGGGAGCCGCACACGCCTCCGTCTGAACTGGCCTGACGAGAAAGGAGCAGGGTTAGCAGGTCTGCAGCGGAGTGACAAACGGCAATCCGAGACATAGACTGAGAGCAAAAACAGAACAAGATCAAATGGGTAATGGAACCTAGACTGTAAAAAGACTTGCTTCTCACACTGGTCTCACTCCCAAAAAGGTTTTTTGCAAAAAATGTACACTGGAAAATTGCAGGATTTTGTGATGCAACATTTCAAAACTTTTTTCCTCCTTTAACGTGGCATTTATCCTCCATAATTCAACCAAAAAACAAATAAGCTGTATTGACCTATTTGCATAAGTGTACACAAGCTTAACCCAAAACCTAAGCAGCTTTTGGTCAAGTTTGACATTTAGTTTTAATTGGCAAGAATCCATCAGCATCTCTCAGCTTCAGTTTTCAATATTTACCTCTTCTGCTTGAAAAATGTTTCCAACTAATCTAGCTTACGAGGACATATCTTTTTTAGTTGATGAGCTAAACAAAGGAAAACAAAGTCAAATTTTTAGTTACAAAAAGATGTCACCTTAGAAGTAATCCCAGAGCATGATGCTGCCACTACCATGTTTATGCTTCACTGTTGTTTTCTTTGGAATTGTGGATCAAAATTCAAGTTTGGTTTCATTAGACCACAAATGACTAAGTCTTTGGAAGACTTCAGTAAAGTTTGGATGTTTTCTTTGGAAGAAAAGACTTCTGTCTTACAAGTGTATCTTTCATCTGACACTTATCCAATAAAGGACACACATGTGTGAAGCACATCGAGCAGAAACTCCTGCAGCTCTTTCATCACTGCATTGTTTCTGAAAGGTTTTTGTTCCATCTTTCCATCAGTTGTGATTTCACTCTTGTCTCATATTGTCTTTAAGCATGTTGTCACTGTGCCATGGTGTGAATTCATAATGTGGGATTGTGTTTCTGACTGACACATTTGTGCAACAAGATCTTTTGATCCGTTGTTCCCTCTCTGCAGACTTCAGTCTTGCAGGATGCAAATGAGCAAACGCTATTAAAATCCTTCTACAGTAGCAGAAATTTACTTCTGCTTAAAACAAATCAACTTTAAATGGTAGCAGGTATGTAATAAAGTCCATTACTGATTGGCTTGATTTTCTGTTAAGCTGAGCTGGATTTCTGTCACAACAAAATTATAAAAATATGTTGAATAATTTATGATTTTTTAATGTACAAATTATTTGAATTTTAAGAGGAGTTAATGCAGGTTAAGCATCCCCTCTGTAATGACTTCAATGTTTTTTTTAAGAGTGACAAAACACTAGCCGCAACATCCTACAATCTGATATTTAGGGTTCACATTTTCTAAAATGAATCTCTTACATGTGTTAAATGTCATAAACAATTCAAGTAACAATTGCACTCATTCACAGCTGGTGAAGTTCTGTTTGTCATTTTCTGTACCTTCTTGTGTTTGCTTAAGATTTTCCCACAACTGGACCGTAAATGACAGGGAGACGACAAAATCAGCTACAAAAACGCAACATGAAGAGGTCTGATAATGGCAAAACTGAGTGACCTTTCGTGGTTGTAGTTCTGAGTGCAATAGCCTGTATCAAATTAAGAAAATGCAACTTGAAATGAATTCAGCAGAGACGTTGATTCTTGTAGCCCTGCAGGGATGCACAATGAGTTTGAGTATTATAGCATCTGTGTATTCTTTACCACCTTAGATCGTTTGTGCCTTGCTTTTAATGCATTGTGATCAATTTTACAGCAGTAAAATGTATGTAGAACATTCTGATGGTTTAAACCAGGGGTCCTCGAGGGCCGGCATCCTGCATGTTTAAGTTCTCTCCTTGGTGGTAGTGACAACCCTTTCAGAATGTCAATGTTCTTCTTAGGCCTCTAGCGAGCCATCATTTGATCCAGGTGAGTTAAATCAGGGAGAGAACTAAAACATGCAGGATGCTGGCCCTTGAGACCGACTTTGGGGACCCCTGGTTTATACTGTCCACGCAGCTACACAGGCCAGAGAAAATAATTATGAAGCTCCGGATCTAAAAAGAGTCAGTGACAATTAGTCTTGTTTGATTCCTCACTGTCATACATGGCAACAAGCTAATACAAAATAAATAAAAAATTTAAATGAATAAAATTAGAAGGAACCAAGTTGGCATAAGTGAACTGTGACCAAAAGATTTCTGCAAATACATTCAGCAATTTTTTTTTAAAGGTCTAAAGCTATAATCCTTAAGTCCATAATTCTTCTGCTGCAGCAAAAGTACCACTGGTAGTTACTTGAGCTGCTTTTAGTGGGAATCATTCACAAGTTTGCTGATTAAGTCCAAGGTATATGATAGCACCAACACTAAACCGATTATTTAGGTTTGATCTTTGCTTCCTCAGAAAAATCTGTGAATGAACTCTCTAGACCGCCCCGTAAAAACTGAAGAACAACAGTGAATCTGAAAGTTTTTCCTTCATCTATATACACCCATAAATTGATATCTATATGTATATTCATGTATTTATAGCGATCCTCTACCCATCCATATCCATAAAAACCCAGTCTTGGACATTTTAACCTTTGAGTGAATTAGCTATTTATTTATATCTCATCAAAACAGAGGTACACATGGCACTTAAAAAAATTGATTTGTGAACATCTAGGTGCTTTTTGTATTATTATTATTAATAATAATAAACACTTATTTGGGATGACTCATATGCAGAGCAGATAGCCTGACTACTTAAGAAAATACTATTAGGTTATACTCTCTAAAAACCCCAACAATGAAAAATGAATAATTTCTGCACAGCGTCTCCTCCTCTGTGTATTCCTGCAAAATCACAAGTCAATTAAGTGGGTGTTAATGCTACAATGTATAAACAAATAAAACAAATAAATGTTCCAAGAAACAAACAGTGAGGATGTTTTTTGTTTTGTTTTGAAAAATGGGAAAAAATAAAATAAAAATCTGATTATGTATATTGGTTTTAATTTGTTTGTGCAAATATCGTCAAACCGCGGTACTTCACTCATTGTTATATCGTGATTATCGCCTACTCCATTTCAGAAGCTGCACGCAAATGTGTGTTTTCTTGCTCAATTTCTAAAGCCATTCACTAAATATTGGTGGGTTTTATGCAACAATAAACATCCTGCAGAGTGAAGCAGTTTGCAGTGATATTACTTGTCTGGAGTGGCCCCTGGGCTCCGGAGGCTTGAAGAAAGAGTCCGGAAACTTCCTCATCCTCATGGGCACGGACTGCTGCCTGGTCGCCTTGCTGGGGTTCATCACGGCGTTGAAGAGGGCCTCCAGTTCCGTCTTGGAGTCCCCGCGGACGTGCACGATCTGCTGCCCCGCCGGAGGCGCGCCGCGGTGCGCGTCCATGTCGCCCAAAGTTTGGAATCGAAACGTATCTATAGAAAAAGTTGGCTCATGTAAAACAAACGAAGAGTAAAACGCAGAATGCCAAGAAAAAGAGGGTTTTTGGATGCGCCTGTGTGCAACAGTTACGATCAGATTTGTTTACACTTTCAGATCCCCCTCCGTCTTCTTTTAAACCCCCACCCCATTTGAACTTTTTGTGTCGCTGCCTCGGTGTTTGAAGCTCGAACTTCTCCAAGGTATTTAGCAACAGGAAAAACATCAAGCGTCAGGTAACGTGGTCAAAATGGTGTCATTTAAGCCAAGATCGCGGACAAAAATCAATCTCGGCAGAGCACAACATGCCTCCCACATACCTCAAGAGCCAGAGCGTCCCCACTCCTCCTCCTCCTTCTCCTCCCCCGTGTATTTCTGCAGGGAGAAAAAGAAGTCCCAGTCTGGAAAACACTCAAGCCGACTCCGTTTCCTCCGACACGGACAGTGGAGTAAAAACCCTTTAAAAGGCGAGGCAGGGCGCACGCACGGCGAGCTGGCCGGGGAAGAGCGATTTCACCGAGACCTCGAAACTTTTCCCATCCAGCATTCAGTCCAGATTCATGTGATAGTGCGGAGGGGCGGGGTTGCTGGGTTTAAAGCTGCCGCAGTCGCAGGGCAAATATTTCACACTCAAGACAGATATGTAAACCATCACTGGTGAAAACTTCAAGAAAACCAGGAGTTTAGTTACACTTACGAACTGGAGCTGGCGGAAAACGGAATAATCACATTTACTCTGTATTTAGTTAATATTTTCCACTCGTTTTTTCTAGTGTGGGCAAGAGGTAGAGAGTGAAGTACTGCAACAACCTCAGATTATCTCATCAAAGATGAGATAATCTTATAGAAGGGCCACATTAAGTCCTTCTTTTTCCCGACTCTCAGTCTGGAGGGTCTTGTGTATTTTTGGGGGGTTGGGTAGGGGAATTGGGAAGTTGCGCCGAGAAAACATCCGCCCCATGATGAGGCCAACCCAGTCGGAGCCTGTTTGTCCCGTGCAGGCTCAAGCCGCAGTGTAGCGCCCCCTGGTGGAAAACACGCAGCAACGAGCCCACAATTCAGCTGCTGCTATACTGACGGCCAAAAGTATGAAGTCCCAAAAGTGTTATTATTCAGGGATATATTTTATTCCTAGTGTAAGTAGCTAGTTACATTTACTCAGTTACATTTACTTGAGTAACTTTTTTTGATATAATGTACTTTTAGGAGTATTTTTACTACCCTGTACTTTACTTTTAGTAATTTCTTGAGTAAAAATGTGTTAAAGTGGTGCTACTCTTTCTTTAGTACAATTTTTGGGTACTATTATGCCTTTAGAAAATTCATTTCTGCTTCATTTCAAAATATTTAAATTCACATTTGAATAAATCAGGGGTCCCCAAAGTCGGTCCTTGAGGGCCGGCATCCTGCATGTTTTAGTTCTCTCCCTGATTTAACACACCTGGATGAAATGATGGCTCGTTAGAGACCCAAGAAGAACATTGACATTCTGAAAGGGTTGTCACTAAGGAGAGAAGTAAAACATGCAGGACGCCGGCTCTCCAGGACCGATTTAAGGACCTCTGATGGTTAAGTTAAGCGGTCGAGAGGTTTTTGTCGCACTGGTATCTGTTGAAGTTCTTGAGGTGGAAAAGAAAACAATTAAAAACAACAAGACAGTGTGAAACACTGGTAAATTGTCCCCTCTACAAAAAGAGAAGACTAAAACATTGTGTCAAAGAGCCATCAGAGTCTGACTGATCTGTTATTACTCACTTCCTTGTTTCAAGAAAACATTGAAGTTGAAGAAAAGGTCCACAGAAACCTTCCCGGCTCATTGTCAGGGAAGCAAGATGCTTTGCTCTGCACATTATCAAACCTGACATATGTATCATATTTTCTGTTTGTAATCACCTGCATAGACTTTCTTTCTTTCTTTTTTTTAAACTGGAACGAAGAGATTATTTTGTCAAAATACAAAATAATAAAGCATGTTTCACTACATTTAAACAGTAAAACATGCTTTTTGTAGGCTGTGTGAATTGCAAGCCAGGAGTTTTGAGTCAGTGTTCACATTCATTCCTAAACTCTGTGTAAAGTGATTATATCTTAGCAATCCCATTTTATAAACATATTTCACATAACCACACATCCAGCTGGGAAGAATAGTATTTTTAAATATAGACATAGGTTACATCTAGAACAGAAATTTAGCAACACTTTGATAAGAAATATTATTGTGAAACACTCCTGTGAACAACAGGTGGCAGTGCCTCCTTTTTTACATTAATTTCTTCTTTTATTTTTAGTTAGTCCTTTATTCACTATAAAAAGATGAGAGCTGTTAGAAATGTAAATGTTGCTCTTCTATTCTGTCTTTGTGTTCTTTTCAATCAAAAATTTGCCCACTGAATAAAAGTTGAAAGTAAACCAAGACAAAAGTTTTGTGAGCAGCTTAATACTCATAACCACTGCTCTCTAATCGTACTTCTTTATTTTCATTTTCATTGATTCCTTCATTCTTCTTAGTTTTTAAGCTGCTTTTTCAAACAGCAACAACATTAGTGTGAGTTGCCTTCTCACACCAAATAAAGATAGCAGTAGCAAATTGTTTAACATTAATTTGAGAAAATTGTCATATATGGTAAAGATTTGAATAAATCAACATATCAACTTTGAGAAAATCATCAGAATTATGGGGTGGGTAAAAATTGACCCCATTTTAACCTGCTTAAAAAGTAAAAATACTTACAATAGCCTTTATATTCTTGACAGCAAGCGGGAGTGTTACTTACAGAAAATTATTTTTATTTTTATTTTGCACCCCCCCCCCCATCCAGGGGGGGGGGGGCAAACATGGACACCCACATTTTCAGACTCTACTGCACTTCCATAAAATTAGAAACAGTAAATCAACAGTGATTTTTAAAAACATTTCTACAGCTTTTTATACATTTGTTGATTGGCCCCAAACTTTACGTGATGCTCAACCAATTTGCTTCATAACACATACAGTTTGAGAATATTTGAAACCAGAAAGGATATTTTGCATTATTGTCACAAATTTGGATAGAGATAAATATTACTACTTCCTAAGCCACATACCTAATAAAAGTAAGTATGCACAAATGTACCACTGGTAGCAAACGGGAGTTAGTCTCGCTATCACTAGCATCTTTTCATTTTGTACACTTTGTCATGCAGAGGCACTGTGTTTTTTTTTTTTTTTTAATGTTTATTTAGCTGTTCTAAACATTAAATCACAAAAAATGTAACAGTCTGTAATAATAAGCATGGTTCCTGAAATAGCTTAGATCCTCCTTATTAGGCCTTTATTTATTCCCTTGATCTTCATGAGTTCACCCATTATTGACATGAGCAGCATGTAAAATTGCACAGATGTGGGGTCCCTGAGGCAACAGAGCCATGCTTTTTCCACATTCCTCCCAGGGCTGCAGACTCACAGAGGCCTGGAACAGCAGTGATCCTTTCCATTGGCACTCTCAGCAACTTTTTCCAAGGAAGCGACAGACTCCAGCTGGACTCTTCGTGGCATTTTCAGCTGTTCTTTTGCTTTTTCACTTTCTTCACTGCTTAAATGCCCAGTTTACTGGAATAATTGGTCTCGCTCTATAGGAGACTTTTGTCTAAGTGCTCAGGGTTGGAGGAAACATGAGCACAAGTAACAAACACCCTGCCCTGTTTGCACCCTACCTTCAGCTGCAGCTCCCACGCAGCGACACAAGCCGAGACTGGGGGTTCAATAAAACAAGCTGCACATTTTTTTTTTCTCCCCACATCTGTTTCTCATGCTGGTAGCAGGATGTAACCTTTATTACAAAAATGCCTGGTTAAGAGACACACCACATTGGAAAGTAATAACTCCAACACGAAACTAAAAATCTGCACATTCAGCTCCTTCTGGGAAACGTAATCAGATTTTCATTAACACCCGTCTTTAACTCGTCTGATGTAATAGGAGTTTATAAGAAAGTGGGAGTAGCATCAACCAGTCACTCCCACTGTCACGTGTGAGAGGAACTGAGGAGAAAGTGAAAAGGGGTTTGGAATACAGTCAGTAGATGTGGACAGCTTTTTGAAAAAAAAAAAAAAATGGGTATAAATGAAGAAGCTGGTGGGAAGCGCTCAGCCCCCTCGCTTCGTGAGGAAATAATCACAGTTGGACTGGGATGATGTGGAAAACAACTGTCCTCCTGCTGCTCCTGCCTCAGCTGGTTTCCTCCACAGTATGTATATGCATGTTGGAAATTGTTAATCTTTTTTGCATTTCTGTATTAGGAAACATTTATCAGGATTTATAAGGCAGAGTAATGCAAAACCCATAAGCTGTCAGCGAGAAGCCAAAAAAGCTACTTTATTCTGTTTGCATTTGTCATTGTTTGAAGAAAGCTTTTATATCCTATAAAGAAAATAGAAAGTTAGAAAACCCATTTTATATTTTATTGAGATAAACACAGTTTTAATTATGAAGGATGTTTTGTCAAAACTTTATCCCTGAATCCCCTCCCCCACCCCAATATTTTAATCTAAGATATTTGTATTAAGGTCAAAGGAAATTGTGCTTTTGACATTCTCAGAAATTTAAAATTTGTCTAATATAATTATCATATAAATATAAACAAAATCTGTGTCCCAGTTACCATTTATCCCAGTAAACTCCAGATTAATTTGCTTCTTAGCCATTTTATGCCCCTATGCTTTGCTGTTTCTTCTCAATCTTATTCACTTTTATGTCCTCAAACCAACCATTTTTTCCCCCAATAAACTTAACTAAAGCATAATAATGTATGTCTCATCAGTAAATAGCTTTTTTTGAATTTTATAGATTAAAAAGAAAAAAAAGATGCTCAAATTTCTTGTTGCATTTCAGTAGGATTTAATGTTACAGAGCATAACCAATGACTGATCAGTCACTTTAATCTAAAATAAAAAAAATGAAGGCAAAAAGTTCCAGTGTTTTTCTGTTTGCAGGCAGTCTGTGTGCTATCTGATCAAACAGTATTCTTCTGTTTACCTCTAGACTGAAAGTACCATCCACCATTTAAACCAATCAGAGACTGTAAGAGAGGAACTCTCTGACTCGCCTGTCAAAGACCAAAAAGCTTTCAGGCAGACCAAAGGTCAAGATGCGTGCTCCATCCCATGTGACATCACTGTCAAACTCCTCCGGGATGAAAAACACTCGATCTGTGGTGAAGGTTTTATTTTGCTCTTGTAGTTTTGCTAGCTCTCTCATCAATATTGGCTGCTCACCAAGCATGTCTGTTTCTATGTGTGCAGGCCAGCTACAGCAGTCCCTGCTGGCATTTGGACGTAGCACACGAAAGCTAATCAGGGATGTGATGGAGGAGCAGCAGAGAGGCCTAGATGTCCTGAGTGGTCAGGTAAAACCTGGCTTTTACCTGGATTTTTTGTTTTGATGCAGAGTTTAAAGGAATCAACTGGCCAGTAGTGAGCGCTGCTGTGTCACATTTCCAGGTTTCAGAACTGATGAGCAAAGTGCAGATGCTCAGCTCCGAGGTCCAGAGAAGCAACACTGAGATGTACTCGATAAAGCCTGTCCAGTCCCACGGTAACACACAGGCTCCTTCATTCAACATGCAGACTGAAGGGTTATTTTCTATCTTAAATTAAATCCAAATAAATACATTTAAATTTGTTGATGTAATCTGATAAAATGTGAAAAAACGTAAGGCACCATATCTAAATCAGGTTAAGAAATACCGGTAATTAAAAGTCATATGTAAATGGGAATTATTAGTGTGCAAAGTGAGATTTTCATCAGGGAACCCCTTTAGCTGTTAGCAACAATGGCTCAAATATTTTCTTGAATTTGATCTCTTGTGCATTTGATCAGGACGGGACTGCAGTGACATCAAGGACAGCCTGACTTCAGTCGTCCCAAAGATCCCCAGTGGTATTTACATAATCCATCCAGAAGAAACAGACTCTTCTTTTGAGGTACAAAATGAATTTATGCATTCCCCGTTTGGCTAATTTTCATTGTTAAAACCTAAACAAATGTTGTCAAGGTGTTCTGTGAGATGGACTACATGGAAGGTGGCTGGACAGTGATGCAGAGGAGGACCGATGGATTGAATGACTTCAAACGATCCTGGGCTGATTACCTGGATGGCTTTGGAAACCTTGCAGGTTGTACATACATGCATTCATTATCATTCAAGAATCAGGTTTACCTTAAAACCTTTTCATCAGAAAGACAAATTCAACTCTTTCTCCGATTTATCAAACTAGGAGAAGCCGAAAGCTCCAGTGGAGTTTGATCCTCATCAAATTTCTCCTTCTTTGGTTCTATAGGAGAACACTGGTTGGGTCTGAAGAAGGTTTTTCACATCGTCAACCAGAAAGATGCTCGTTTCCAACTTCACATTGCTCTAGTGTCCAACAACGACGTCACGTCTTACGCTTCCTATGATGACTTCCGCCTCGACAATGAAACCCAGTTCTTCAGAATCCACCTGGGCAGATATGCAGGCAGTGCAGGTCTGACAAAACAAGGAAAACATCTACAGTTATTTTAAACCGTTTGATATGTGACATTATGCATGTGTGTTTTTGCTCAGGTGATGCTTTCCGTGGCTATGAGCAGGAGCAGAACCAGGACACAGCTCCATTTAGCGCCTCAGATGTGGACAACGATGGCTGCAACCCGTCATGCAGCTTTGCCAACAGGACAGTGGAGAGTTGCAGCATCCTGCACAACCACACAGGGTGGTGGTTCAACCAGTGCGGACTGGCAAACCTCAATGGCTCTCCCGAAGACGGGGAACAGAACCAAGGGAAGAGGACACGCATCCTTTGGGACACCTGGAGGCAGAGTGGAGTCCCTTACGCCATCAAATCCGTTACAATGAAGATCAGAAGGCTTGCAACCAACAACTGACACCCAATGAAGAGGGTTGAAGCATTGATTGGCCTCTGACAATTTTACTAATACAGCAAATATTTGGTAGTGCAAAATATTACAACTTTTACTTGAACTTAGATAATACTTTCAAAGAACCTTTCTTAAACTTAGCAGATACTTTCAGGAACTTAACAAGCACTTTCTGAAACGTTCATCAATTTTGACAGATACTTTTAAGAGCTTTTTTTAAATCAAATTTTCTTGAAACTCCTGAGGTAATTTTTGGAACTTTACTGGAATCTACCAAGTACTTTTCAAACATTTATGGAGCTTTTCCTTTATTTCCATTCCAATTCCATGGAAGTACCTGATGAGTTTGGGAAAAGTCTCTTTGAAATTCTGCAAAAGTTATGGAAGATTACCTCAAAGTTCAGCAAAAGCATTGTTAATTAGTGCTAAAGAATGTTTACTATAATTATAATCTTAAACTATTACTACAGCTAATTTTGTTTTGTCCTAAGAGAACAAATTTATGCATCAAACTTTGGCACAAATGCCATCAACAATTGACCACTGTTACAAGTAGAAATCCCTGATGTGCACGGAAATTATGTGATTTTTGTTCAACTCTGCTAGTTCTTTTTAACTGTCACAATTTTTTTCTATGTAACCTGTCTTTGTTTGTTATATTTGATTCTAAATGTTTGTTAAGAAAAACTGCAATGACAAACATTTACATCTTCATCAAGAGAAAATGAAAACAGTCAAACCAAAGCTTTTTATAGTTGGTTTTTATTTATATGATTTTAAGATTTTACACATTACAAGTGGACAATAAAGTCTTTCTGCATTTATACGTCATATGTCAAGTTTTGTTGAAATATTGATGGTAAGGAAGCCATAAAACATTTCTAGAAATCCTTTGTCTTTCTCATCATTTCTCTGCTGATTGAAAGCAAATTTTAAATGAAAAATGTGGAAATGCCTGACATGTAGGGAAAACCTTCCACTCTTTTAGTACTTAATTAAAAGTCTAACAATTAAATAATATTGAATAAAATATATTTGATCAAATCAGATAAAGAAGAGCAAAAACCTACAGAATTAGATGGGTTAAAATTATCCAACCAGAACAGCAACAAAAAACATTATTTAAAAGGAGAGTAGCATCTTTCACACTTATCAACTGCTGGGTTCAATTTGTGACCTCTTAGGAGAAATATAGACCGACAGTAGTCTATAAAGGCATTTGGTACCTCTGTTGTTGGAGGAAGCAGGTCCTGGGTTCATGTCCTCAGTCCAGCAGGTGGTGCTAATGACCCCAACTTTAATACGTCAAGAATCAAAACATTTTAAATGCACAAACAAAAAAAGCAATATAAATGATCAGGAATCAGAATTGAGTTTTAAGAAATGTTCAGTAATAGTGGTCAAAATTTGTGTTTAAAGATTTTTTATCTTTTTACTGAGATCTATCTCAGCTGATAATATACAAAGTGACCCACATGCATATAAACACAGACTCTTTATCACACAATCTACACCAAGCAGGTTCCTATTGTTATTGAAACAAAACAACACTCGCCTCCCCAAAAACATATTTATTATTTAAAGTTAATCCATTTAAGTCCTAGTTTCCAAAAGCACTTCCTTTGAAGCATCTGTTATGTAAGAGGTGTGACAACAGTGGACTAAAGGACCATAAAGTTTTATTTGAAATCTTACAGAGCTCAATGTTAGCACAACTTTTACCGCTGCATATCTGGAAGGCTCAACATCTGGCCTTCCAATGTAAATAGAAAACACCTTTTAGATATGAAAAAAAACAAAACAATAAATGTTTGAGATCCTAAAAAGAAAATTGATCAGACAGAGATAATCTGAGTAAACACAAAGCACAGTTATTTATTCAGGTCCAAATTCAAACTGAGCTGGTCTTGTCTGAAAAAAGAAACCATACCCTTTTATTAAATCATAAATAAAGAGTGATTAATCACCTTACTGGTAAGCTGACGTCATCTGTAGGATCAGAAAATCCCTTAAAAAGAGTCAACATAAAATAGGACAAAATATTTCAGTAGCTACAAGTCATGCCCTGATAAAAGGACATTTAAGAATAGGTTGACATCCATGAGGCAGGACAGGGTACAACCAGATTTCTAAAGCACTGGGTATACGGTTCCTTTTGATTAGCAGATGTTTTGATAAAACTCAAATGCATTCACTTCAGGTCACATTTTAATACTGGATGTTGTGCAGCTCTGGAAATGAACATTTTTTAACAAAGTTGATAAGATTCATCTTTCTCCCTTTGTAACTGAACAATGTGAAAACTGCATCTTGTATTAGCCTGGCGTTAATAGTTGTTTGGTGATCTGAAAACGCTAAATATGACAAAAAAGGAAGAATATCTTCTACAACCTTGTACTGGTAGCTTGGTGTGAATATCCAATCTAAAAGAAGAGCTGTTGCGTTACTTTAGCTTTGAAACAAAGACCAGAGAGCTCATCTGAGGAGTCTGCAATCTTCTCACTTACTATCCCACCTTCCTGTTTAGTTCTGCATGCAGAATCATTTAATTTACTTTCTGTTTGTGTGTGTTCGCATGATAAAGGTTTTATTAATGCAGCTGATAACACTGTGGGAACCCTGGCTCGTTGTGTGGTCTGGTATGTGCATATATTGGCAGCGCTCATCAATACACAGCACACACAGATAAAGAATGAGGCTCATCCAGGTGCTTTGCACTCTGTGTTCCCCCCAATCAGACTGTGTATGTTTGGACTGACAGTGTTTACATCCAGATCTCGGGTCTGTTCTGCTCTGTGGAGGAAGTCTCAACAAAAACTCTTACTGGTGACATTCGTCAGTGTTTAGACCTTTTCCTTGAAACCGTCTAACGCTCTCCTAGCATGAAATGTCCAAAGTGACTAATCTTCAGCAATCAGCGCCTTAAAAGGCAGTTTTCTCTCTGACTATCAGACATCAGAGACTCGGTTTTATCAGATTATTTTCAGTTTTATTTTTTTTTTAATGCGTCGCCACTTTTAACGAGAACGAGCTCCAGTCAAGAGATGAGGCAATGATTTTCTAAAATAGAGAAAAGCTAGAAAACAGCATGCACAAATTTAATTTACATGTCTCAGGAATATATGTTTATGTGTGTGTGTTTGTTTTCCCACACTTGACAGGGATCAGCGGAAAGTAGGAGCAGACAGGAAGCAAAGTCTACTGGGAATTTAAACCCAAAGGAATCTCATCTGCAGTTCATCAGCCATCAGTCACTCCTGCATGCATGCACTCGAACACGCACACAAAAAAGTATTTTATGTATAAAAACTTAAGAGGAAGGAATATTCATCTTTTTTTATTCTGAAACTTAACTTTATTAATCCTTCCACAGGTAAGGCAAAGTCAAAGGTCAAGCTAAGAGAGAGAAGAGAGAGAGGAGCTGAAATTAAAGAAAACAAGTTGATCAGAAATTGACCCTCCAGGATCCTTCCATGCCTGTGAGGTCCAACGTGTCATGTAAATAAAAGTATAGTGGGACCCAGAAGGATGCATTCTTTCTCAAGGATGGAGAATAAACAGAGGGGGAGGGCGGCAGAGTGAGCGAGGCAGGAACATGCCACAGGCACTTGACTACTTGTTCACATGAAGCGGGAGCCTCTGCTGCTGGTCATCCTCCAGGATGAACCACAGACCACCGCCAGCCGACCGCATCCACCGGGCTGCCGGTGACACGGACAGATCCAGAGTGAGGAGCCGAGACAACCTGCTCCAATACGATGACTTTGGAGAGGAATACTGCTGTGCTGGGCAATGCCTTGGGTAAGGCTCTGACTTACATCCACTTCTCAGATAAACAAACAATAAACTTCTGTATGGAAGGGTGAGGTCTGGACTGACTGGAACCGTTTAAGTTTTTTGTTGTTAGAGAGATCGAGTTGTAGATTTTCTGCTGTGTTTTTTTTGGGATAGTTGTGTTACAAATAAAATACTGTGATAGATTAATAGGTTCACGGTTGACTCTCGATGGCTGTAAAATAAATTTAAGTCACCGCCTCACTTCCACCACCGTACGTCACTATTTTTATGAGGTATTTGTGTTGACATGCCTTCAGCTTGTCTGGATGTGGTTTTCTAACCCTCTAAAAGTCATTGCTGATATTTTCCAACCCTGATGTTGTGCGAACATACACCTGTGTGCACTAGATGATAAACTCCTGCTTTTGTTGTTAGAGTCTCACTGACTGACAATAATCTATTGAACAGTTAATATATTTTTTAAGCTTTTTACTCCCAGTTTTTCCACTTTGGCTTCATCTTTGTTGAATACACCATGACAGTGTGGGATTTGATTGGTCTGTCTCTTTCAGAGTTAGATCGAAGTAGCATTAAAACTTGGTAGAGACCAGATCCATTTTATTACGTCCTGACATGAACCGTATGTCTCCCTGATTCCCAGCAGGCACAGCAGCGCTGACAGGTCGCTCACAGCTCGCCTCAGCGCTGCTAAACGCCGCCAGGCTATGCGCGGTCCTGCCTACATGTTCTCAGCTCCTTCCTTCAGCCTGTCAGAGGTCGACCAGCGTTTCCTGGAGGCAGCTGAGTACGGCAACATCCCAGAGGTGCGCCGGATGCTGCTCCATATCCCCAACCTGAACGTCAATGCGGTGGACTACATGGGACAGAATGCGCTGCAGCTTGCTGTGGCCAACGAACATCTGGAGGTGACAGAGCTGCTGCTGGGGAGGGCGGATCTGGCCAGAGTGGGAGATGCTCTCCTGTTAGCCATCAGTAAGAAATTTGCACTTGTGCATGCATAGACAAAAATTTGCTTGGAAACTCAATGGAGGAGTTTAGCAGTGCCTCTTCTACTACTTTTAAGGTCCTTAAAGTTAATTGTTAGGATTTTGGATTTTTGAGTTTTTTTTTTTTTTGGTTTTGTTAGTTTCTATTTTCCCTTCAGTTCCTTCTTAGTGATTCTAGTTATTTTTATTTATTGTCTTTCTTACTCTAGTTTACTTGTTCCTTTGTCTAGTTATTTTGTTAGATTTACTTCCTGGTTGCCAGTGTTCTGTACCTCTTATTCACTGGCTCCTTCTGTTTCACTTCATGTTTCCTTGCTGTTATTTCCCATGGATTTCTGTTTTTGTTCTGCTCTGGCTCCCTAGCAAAAGGTGAACCACATATGCAGATACTTTTTTTAAACTTTCAAATTTGCATTTTACTTGCATATAAACTAAATTTTACTTTTGTTTCACAATGTTTTAACAGCTTTTTTCTACGTTTACTCTAGGTAAAGGTTATGTCCGTATCACAGAGGCTCTGCTCAGTCACCCCTCGTTTAGAGACGATCACCGTCTGACCGCAAGTCCGGCTCAAGTAGACATGTTGGATGACTTCTATGCCTATGACGAAGATGGGACAAGGTACGACTGGTAAAGAAGCACCATAATGAGGTCAACCACTGAAAAAAGCAAAACCTAATAAAATTTGTGAAGGGGCAATAAGACAATAAGACTACCTCAATTTGAATTATTCATTTAATCAGACATTAAACTGGTCTGAAAACAAAATATGTCCACCGTTTTTGAGTCTGAAGATAAATACAACTGTCTTAAGTTATTTATATAAATTTTTACTAAGGTGCCCTAGTTAAGGCCAACTTCTTGGTCGACTGAAAACATTGTTGCTGCCATGCTTATCCTCATAGGTTTTCTCATGATGTGACTCCAGTGATACTTGCAGCCCACTGCCAGGAATATGAGATAGTTCACACGCTCCTGAGCAAAGGCGCCCGTATCGACCCTCCTCACGACTACTTCTGTGGCTGCGACTCGTGTAATTATCAGCAGCAGTACGATTCCTTCAGCCACTCCCGTTCCAGGATCAATGCCTACAGAGGCCTGGCCAGTCCTGCATACCTCTCCCTGTCCAATGAGGACCCGGTGCTGGCGGCCTTGGAGCTCAGCAATGAGCTGGCCATGCTGGCTGACATCGAGAAGGAGTTTAAGGTCAGTGGAAAACATCCTGTCAGTGCAACTGACAGGATGCACTGACAAGTCAGAGTTGCATTAATGGCATCGGTTCTGTTTGAAATTGTTCTTGCTGTTTGCTCTCTAAATTTTCTAAAGTCCTGTATGTGATTTTTTTTTTAAAATTGTTATTATTTTGAACTAACAGATCTCCATCCTTTTCAGTACTTGAATTTACTTAAGGACATACAGCAGGAACAGAAAGAAAGCAGTACAGCTTAAGATTATTTACACTTATAAAAAGTATTTGATAAAGATTACAATTTGTTACTTTAAAAATTACAGGTTTATATGAAAAGGAATAGAAGTTTTGCTCCTAACTGTTTGATCATAACGGGAATCCGTTTATGTAGGTTAATAATGAAGATATTAAAGGTGGAGTCCCACAAGGCTTAATGTTGGGACCTAAAAGTTTTAATGTAAATATTAGTGATACTGAAGTATAGTTTCTTTTGTTTCTTTTTTAACCAACAAGAAAGAACAATAGATGCTGCAATAGTAAAACTCTATTTTGTTGTTGAATGTTGTTGAATTTATGTAAATTCAGTAGTAACTGAATTTACATAAAATACATAACCTGAATCTTGGGGTCTGAGGTAAAACTAAGAATGCTTTGCATTTTTGGGATCCAATTTTGTTTTGGACTTTTTCTGCAGAATGACTACAGTCGCCTGTCAAACCAGTGTAAGGATTATGTGGTGGGCCTTCTGGATCTCTGTCGCAGCACAGAGGAAGTGGAAGCCATCTTGAATGGAGAAACAGTTTCTGACGACAGTTTCGATATGCCAGGTCGTCCCTCCCTCACACGCCTCAAATTAGCCATCAAATACGAACTCAAAAAGGTAACCAGGCATTCAAACAAACAATAGAGTTCATTTCTTTCAGTGGTGTTGTCAAATCTGTGAGGAGAATTTACAAAGCGGTGCGAAATGTTTGATTTTTAACAAATGTTTCGCTCCCATGATTTGGTGGATTGCGCAAAAATAGCAACAATGCTCTTTTAGCATGGATGATGTGAAGCACCGATAGGTTTGGTAGTTTCACTCATCTGCAGCTTGAAATGTGATTTCTGAAAATCATTTCATATTTTGAATGATTAGTGGAAACCATCCCATTCTGGATTTGTCCATTTTAAAGAAAAGAACTGAGTCTTTCTTTTAAAAGCAGTACTTTAACATTTGTGAATTCAGAATAAAATATTCAATTCCTTATTCTATTTTTGTTTTTTATGCACAGATAAAACACCTCCTTCATTCTCTCGAGAAGAGAATCATTTGGATTCAAGCAAACAGAACATAAAAGACAACATTGACAAAAAAAAGTTAATCATATTTCATTTCAAATCTGTCCATATAATTCTAGATTATGTGCTGTTTTCTCTCCATGACATTTATTTGAGTTCAGCATCAATGTGAAGACCCCTGGTTTTATCTTTGTCCAGGAGGTGACCTTTAAATCCTATTTTAAGCAGATTTCCAGGACATCACCGTCTGTGTGGTGTTGCCAAAAATAGAAATATTCCAGCCCAGCGAGAAATAGACAAAATAGTCCATGCATTTGTTACTTTATGGCTGAACTAATGTAACTTTGCAGGAACGGGAAGTCTCCCAAAAATGAAAAAATTCAGAACTGGAGTTTTTCTCTTTAGTTTTATCTCCTTTTTCTTGGCTCTCTGTTAAAACAAACAAAATAAATTGTCTTTAAACATCTAAGACTGAAATTTTCATAAATTCCTGTTATATGATCCTCATAAATTGACTGCTGTGCAACATACTGTATTTTCCAGAATATAAGGCACATTGTTTGCACAATTTGGCGTCTAGAAGATTCTGTAGTTTTCACTGTTTGTGACTAAATTGCTTTGGAAAGAACTGGATTGATTCTGAATTAGATCCTGTCTAACGTTAAATGAACAGGATTTGTTTGTCTCATAAAATGATTTAACATCAGATTTATTGTGAATTAGTTGTATATAAACTGAATTTAGCTGTCTGATGATGTTTTAACCCAGCTCTGTTTTCCTCCAGTTCGTTGCTCATCCAAACTGCCAGCAGCAGCTGCTGAGTATTTGGTACGAGAACCTGCCCGGCCTGAGACAACAAACCACTGCTGTGAAGCTGCTGGTGGTGTTGGCTGTGGCTATAGGACTCCCTGGACTGGCTGTGGCTTACTGGGTCACTCCGTGCGGCAGAGTATGCAACAGGCTTAGATTTTACCCACTAGCCGCCGGATCTCTCATGCTCTTCACTCTGTTCTCAGGTGGGAAAAGTTATGCGCAGCCCCTTCATGAAGTTTGTCGCCCACGCTTCGTCCTTCACCATCTTCCTGGGCTTGCTCATCCTGAATGCAGCGGACCGCTTTGCAGGCACCACGCTGTTGCCAAACATGACCCACCATCAGCAGCCTGGAAGTTCACAACTCAAGCTGGACCCTCTGCTGCTTCACCGCAAGACCACCACCCCCTTCACCTGGATGGAGATCCTAATCATTTCATGGGTCATGGGTGAGTGGAAGATGACAATACATGGAACCAACTAAAGCAAATGTTAAAACAAGGATGTGACCTTTGACCTGTGCTGCTTTAGGCATGATTTGGGCTGAAGTGAAGGAGATCTGGAGTCAGGGACCTGGAGAGTACCTGGTGGAACCGTGGAACTTCCTGGACTTTGGGATGCTGGCCATTTTTCTGGCCTCGTTCAGCTGCCGCTTCTCTGCAATGAAGCAAGCTGACTTGGCTCAGGCCTATGTGTACAAAAACTGCAAAACTCTGGTCCAACTTCCCCCAGAGATACACTACTTCACTCTGGGTAAGCACACACACACACATGCACACACTCACACATCTAGTATCACCAGTTAAAAGTTAGGGCATTTCTTGATAACTTCAGGGAACCAGTTAGAAGCTGCAAAAGATTTAAGATGGAAAGTGTAATCATATGTTAGAATGGCCAAGTCAAAGTCAGGACCTAAATCCAGTTGAGAAGAAATGAAAGCCTGGACCATTTTTCAGAGAGGAATGAATTAAACGTCTCTGGAGTTTCACAGACCAAAATAGTTGCAATTACAATTTTATTGAACAAAAAAACTGACTCAACAGGGTTTCTACAGGTTTCACCAATTCAAATTTGAGACCTTTTTAAAACCATTATGAGTAGAATTTAAGACCTTTATGTACAATGTACAAAAGAAAATAGCAAGTAAATAAATTTGGGTTGGCAACTGAAGTGATACAATGAATTTGCACTTACCCATAATGTCAGATAGCTAAACCCTTTCTGGCTAGCTTGCCAGCAAGAGTATATTAGCAGCTAGTTATTAGCAGCCAGCTGTGCCTTGAGTCACAGAACGCAGTGAACCCAGACTCAAAGTTTTTTGTAACAATAAAGTCCTGCAAGAAAAAAGTCAGCTACATAGAGTATATGAGATAAAATAGTCCAGCCAAGACAAAATTTAAAACCTAAAATTAATGTGCTTAAGGCTGGATTGTAGTTTTGATGAATTTAAGACATTTCAAACATACTCAGGTGGGCTAAAAAGTAAAGACAAACCACAGTTTTCAGAAAATGTTAATCATCTTAATTTTCTTTTCCAGCCATGATTGTGCAAAACTTTGTGTTGGTCCATCACGTAAAATCTTAATTCAAACCATTAAAGTTTATTCATTGTAACATGAAGTAGAGCTGCTGCTCCTCTACATCAAAAGAAGTTACAGTAGTTATGGCTTTCAAAGTCCTTCTGCTTTTGTCATTCAAACTAAAACTAATTCTAATTATGGCTGCTGTCACAACAGTGTGGTCACATTTCCACTTTAAGACAAATCATGTTTTCATTGGCAGCAGATATCCTAATGCTTCCCAGCTGATCTTTGCCGGTTTTGCAGCTCGTATCCACTGGACGCCGTCAGATCCTCAGCTCGTGTCGGAGGGTCTTTATGCCATCGCAGTTGTGCTGAGCTTCTCTCGAATTGCTTACATCCTGCCAGCCAACGAGAGCTTTGGGCCGCTCCAGATCTCTTTAGGAAGAACCGTCAAAGACATCTTCAAGTTCATGGTCATCTTCCTGCTGGTCTTTCTGGCGTTCATGATTGGCATGTTCAACCTGTATTCTTACTACCTGGGAGCGAAGCAGAATGACGCCTTCACCACGTGAGACATTCATGCACACATGATTATCCTACTTGTGAATCACTTCATACTGTAAGTGATGCTTTTATTAAAGAACAATGCTAATTATTTCTGAATTAAATTGGTTAATGTTTTGTGAAAAAAAAGAAAAACAAAGATTAAACTATATTGCCCTCATTAGTTTCTTGATCAGAGTGTTGCAGTGATCTGTTGTTTTTTAACAAATCTGATTTGGCCAGACGCTATTTTTCTAAAATACGGTACACCTGTTTTTATCAGGTTTTTGAGTTTAAGTTTGACTTTGTGTTTGCCTTTATTGAACACAGTGTAATTAAAGAATAAAAAAAGTTATATGAAAACAAAATACATTTAAAACAAAAGCAAACAAGAGAAAAACAGTAGTAAAGAATATGTAAGCAAGCATTACTGTTAACAAGTTAAAAAAATATTTCTAAATGAATATACCAAAATGCAGTAATAATTGACAATAAATACAACAACCTTGATAATAACAGAAGAAAATCACAGAGAATGTTAGACTTGCCTTCTCAATCTCATTCTTATAGGAATTATTGCTTTTCTTCTACCTTTTCCAGAGGGTTACTCTCTATTTAGATATTAGAGAGGATATTGGAAACAGGCTTCCAGCCGTCGGATTGCTTTGTTTGTGTTTAATAGTTTGCTTAAATTAAAAACGTTCCCTTCTGTATGTTCATGTAGCCTGGAGGAGAGCTTCAAGACGTTGTTCTGGGCTATATTTGGACTCTCTGAGGTCAAGTCTGTAGTCATCAACAATGGACACAAGTTCATTGAGAACATTGGCTACGTACTGTATGGGGTTTACAACGTTACCATGGTCATAGTGCTGCTCAACATGCTCATCGCCATGATTAACAGCTCCTTCCAGGAGATAGAGGTACGTCACTGAAGTATATTGCATTACCATGTGGTCCAGGTATAAGCATATAAATATGAAGTTGTGTGTTGGAAATATTTGCACTCCTTTGTAGAATAAGCTTTTTTTGTGTTCATAAAAATGGATTTAGATGCTTTACTGCACACAACTCTATCTGAACATAAATATTTAACAGATAAAACACATGTATTCAGTCTCAGACTGCCTGAAATAAAAATGAGCACAAACAACTGACTTCAAAAGTCACTTTATTGGTAGAGAATCTCAGTATAAATCAAATTGTTCTGTTAAAGCTTTTGAGGTTTATAGCATTATGAAGACCAAGACATGTTAAACTCAAAGTTGTGAAGACATTTAATGCATAAATTAAATTAAGGCAAGAAGAAGAAAACAATTCTTGAAAGGATGCAGTGAGAAGTTTTGTTGGAAGTCCGAAATCCAGCAAGTTTGTGGACGATGAAAACAAAATGGAAACTTTTTGACGAACAGACAAAATTATTTATATGGCAAAAACCAAACTGAACGCAAGGTAGTGGCAGTGTAATGCTGTGTAGGTATTGTGATTAATGGATCTCAGCATGTTGATGTGTTAGAATGGCCCAGTCAAAGTCCAGATGTTTCTGTCTCTGGATGTGCAACAGTGGTCGAGCCAAACTGAAAAAACTCGCAGTTTTAACTCACCACTTTTTTCTTAGTTTTATGTGTAAAAATAATTTATCTTCCATAATTAAATGGAAGATATTTAATTTATCTTCCATTTCATAAACAAGAACTACTTTGTGTTATATTATGAAATTTCAATAAAATATGTTAAACTATGTCAGAATTTGAAACAAATGCTCCAGCTGTTTGAACATACTTGCAAGGCGATGTAAAAAAACAAAAACAAAAAAGAGAGGCATGTTTCTGCAGTCTGGCCGTCCAGAAGCACCATGTCCAGATATAGTTGGGGTTGTTTGTCCAGATGATCTCGTAAATTTCTTTTGTTATCTTTGGACAAACAAACCAGAAGTTTCCAACCTGTAAGGGATGCCAATGTGTGTTTTTCCCCCCAACACAACCAAGACAATCAATCTGACTGCTATCAGTGTTTTAATCTGGCTTTCAATAAATTGCAATGGCTGTTTATTTTTTTTGTAGTGCATCCCTAGATCTAAAGTGTGATGTAGCCCATCTCTCTTTTCTCCCTGAACCAGACCTTTCCACTGTTTTGCAGGTCTAAATATGTATGTAAAATGTTCACAATGACACCAAATTACTTAATACAACAGATTTTTTTATTTCTGTCTTTGTTACATGTCATTTAATTATGCCATCTTTATTTCTAGGTAGACCATCACTGATTAATTTTCTAAATCTGATTTTGAATCAATTTATTCCCAAAAGATATTTAATTTTCTACTTTAACCCTCTCCAGGCAGGTGTTGCAGATTTGCAACAACTTAAACAGTCTTTTCAAGTAATTTGAGCCTGAGAGGGTTGACCCTGTTTTTTTGCTTTTTCATTTTCCATTTTGTTCCTCTGCAGGACGATGCTGATGTCGAGTGGAAGTTTGCTCGGGCAAAACTTTGGTTTTCTTATTTTGAAGAGGGAAGGACACTTCCTGTCCCATTCAATCTGGTCCCCAGTCCAAAGTCTGTGCTCGGACTGGCCACTGCCATAAAGTCCTTGCTCTTAAATGTGTCTCACAGACACAGGGAGAAGAAAACTGAGACACAACTTAATCAGGTATACAAATTCAACATATAATGACTTACAACATATGATAAAGTTTTTATGTTTCTTAAAATTTCTCAGATTTGGTCTTACAGATGTTTTTAACTCTTCCAGAAAGCACAGATTTGCAGAGTGAACAACTAACAATTTTCCTATCTATAGATTCTCTCAGCTATTTTGACTGAGACTGAAATGAATATCTTATCTGCATCCTCCATGAGCCGGTTTATCATTTTTATACCTGAACCTCAAGTAGCTTGGAGTGTTCATTGATCTCCATTATGCAGTTTATTCAGTGATGTACTTTTTTTTTTCATAAAACATTTTGAAACCCATATATAATTTCCAGCTTCTTTGCAGCTACATTTAATTATTACAGCTAATTAATAAAAAATAAAACAATAAATCTAAATGAACTACATTAAAGTTGTGGTTGTAAACAAATGCAGCGGCTGAAAAGTGAATGAAATTATCTTTAGCGCCCTCTAGTGGTATTAAGCATTCATTGAGGATCAAACTCACCTGAGAGCAAAGTTAAATTAATTACTGTCTTTTTAGTTTAATTAAATCAAATTACATAACATATATGAGTTTTTTCTGCAGCTTGGGGAGAGCAAAAATCCAGCATATGGCGGTTCAAATGGTTCAACAAGATATGAGGTGAGTGTTGAAGTAGTTTAGTGTTTTATTATATATTGTATAAAATTAACCTCTATAAATTTACAATGGATTTTCTTAAATAATGCTATATTCCCCATCTTTTCCTTCACTGACTGCAGAAGATCATGAAGCGACTAATCAAGCGTTATATAATCAAAGCTCAAGCAGACAGAGAGAGCGACGAGATCACAGAAGGTAATATAAACTGAGCTCTGTGTGTTTATTATAACTTTGTGACAATAAATACTTGGTCTGTGGTATTTATTTTTCTATTAAAAACATGAGGCATACATTTTTTAGAGTGATCATTGCAAAACTGCCAAGCCATAAGTGTCTGCAATTATCCATTCCTGATTAAATTTTCCATCTTATGTATCTTACCTAAGATGGTATAGATGGTATCTATACCAGAAACTTTATTGCATCTGTTCTGGTCCAGGTGAGCTGAAAGAGATCAAACAGGACATCTCGAGCCTGCGATATGAGCTGCTGGAGGAGAAATCCCAGAACATGGAGACGCTTGACGGACTGTTGAGGAGGCTGGGAGAGTTCAGCACGCCATCATCTTAGTGCTCAACCTCTAGCTAAATGCTCACAGCTTGCTAAGTGCCTTTGAAATGTCACTAAATGCCCCTGCATTTGGGTAGCGGCATTACCAGGTTACACAGTAGAGTGATGTGAATACAAAGATGTAAATTCATTATGATTGGTAATATTCCAGAACTTTTAATTTTTACACAAATAAATGTGCAAATGAGAGTAAAAATCTTCTAAGTTTTCCCTAAAAATGTTAAACATGTGGTTCTGTCTTGAGGTTTGGTGGGAAAATGATTCTTAAAAGCTCAGGAACTGAGCTACAGGTGAGCTCTCATCAGTTTCTGCAGCACTTTTAAAATGACAGGTTTTTTGTGAGACAAAAACAATAGATTGTGATAAATCAACTAATTTTGTTCCTCCTTTTAGATGAAAGAAAATCCAGGAATGTCATATGCTTTCATACTCTTAAACTAAAGCTGTTTTTTCAATTTCAGGGTTCAGTCTTTTACGTTTCATGTGTTCATCACAAAATCCTGGTATTTTCAGAGCTGTGTATACTTTTGAGAGCAACTTTCTTCTGTTCAGTTTTTTAAATGTTTTCCTTGAATGTGTCATAGTTTGTGTTTGTTATAATTCTTGAACATAAATATACCATATATCAGTCATAAATTAATAAAAACAATCAGCATCCATGCATACAGTGTACTATTTGAAGGTTTTGTTTTTATTTAGACAGCAGTAAAGCTGGCAGAGAGGACATAAAAAACATCATACAGTTCAAGGCACTGAGGTGTGAACATTGAATTTCTAGACAGACTGATGAAACATTAAAACATAAATTATCAAGATTAATAGAAAAATACTGCTTCTATGTACCTCTTACATATGTTTACTGAATACATAACTATCAGAATGACTAAACAGAAAATACAAAAAGGTGATACTGACAAGCTAAGCCGTATACGTCAAGTATTACCATCTACTGCGCCGTATGCAGTAGGCCGATAACTCATGCTGCAACACAGTAGTCAGTGATAATAGTCACAGTATCATGGTTTTGATTCTTTAAAAATTTTAAAAGCTGAGTCAGGTCTTTGTGATTATTTCATGCGCCGACGGTTCGTCAGGCTTGTCAGATATATTTGATGTAATTTTCAGGTATAAGGCCAGTTCTGCCTTTATATGTCGCCTGAAGCCAACCCGGTTCCACAGATGGACCCACTGCGAAAACAACAAAACAGAAATCACTCGAAAACTCAGACAATAAAGACGCAGACTTTTATAGCCCTTCTACAAACACATAAGAGATGCTCAGAGAAATTGTGTGGAGAGTGGAATTAGACAACTTTCTGCTTGACCGGGTGGTCAGATCTTTTTCCAATCAGTGAACACACCGTACTTAGCAAGAACACATTGTTCTGACAATAACACTCTTAAGTTTGGAAGTTGTTATTGTGTGAAAAAGACTCGTAAGAAGCAATTTAAAACAGTATTTTCTACACCATGGTGTCTGTGGTTGGTTCTGTGGTTGGTTCAGCAAAGCTGATCTGGTCCTTTTCTGCCTATTCTAGACTGATGTGAAAGGAGCAAATAGTGATATGTATCCACAACAAGACCAGTCATTTGGTCAATCACGAATTAGCTTAATATTTAATTTAATAAGCCAAAACACACTTCAAAAATAGCGTAAGATATTTATGCCGTATGTTAAAAACAAAATCTACATTTGGATAAAGAAAGGGGTCAAACAACCATAAGATATGCATGAAAAAGAGGAAAAAAATCAAAACAAAACAGAACATTACTTTTCTCTCAGTGTAAGATCATGAAAAATTCAGATTTAAAATCAGTGGGTAGATTTTATTTTGTGCACATCAACTCTCAGAAACAAAATCTTACCATTTGTGAACAGCGCCCCTTGTGGAAAACTTAGTTCATGGCTGTGCTCTGCTTCACAGGAGTACAGAGCTCTAGCTTCCCTGCAGGTGGGGATTAAAAAGGCGCTCACTAATTGAGTTAACGAGGGATTCATTCATGAAGATGTGCTGCTCAAGAGGCGACAGCTTTGAACTGCCTTACCTTCCAGAGGGACAAATGTCTAACGCTGAGGAGAACACTGAACTCTCACGCTGAGGCTGCCTGACTGATAATCTGCAACACAAACACAACATTAAAAAAATCATTTTTCTGAAGTAAATTATCACAATGAAGTAATATGTTTAGTTTTCATATAATTTGTGATGACAATCACAGCACACAGATGGGTTTTAGTCAACAGTCTGCTTTTCCTTCCTCCTGAGCTTTTCTTTCTCAGATCCTTAAAACACAAAAATGTTAAACTGAAGTGAAACATCTTAAAGTTGATGCTCACAGTGAGATGGGCCTTGAGTAGCCGTTGCTAGATGTCGCTGCAGAGAGCTGCGGGGTCAGATCCGAGCCACAGCGGTTGTGACCTTTCCTCGCTTTCGCTCTCTCCTGTTGCTCCAGCGACATGAGGCTCTGCACCGACCCATGACAGCTTTTGTAATCTTCAACCAAACACAAGAGATCAGAATCACGGCTGCACAGTGGTAAAAGTGGCAAAAGAAAAGGAGTCTTTCACGCACCTTCTGAAATGTGCAAGGAGGTGAGAGAGGATGATGTGGAAAGCCGGTAGGGAAACAGAGAAGAGGAGGAAGAAGAGGAGGAGGAGGCAGTGCTGTGTTGTGGAGGAGAGGTAGATTCTGTTCCTCTGACTTCTGTGGCCACAGCAGAGGATGCGTTTTTTCGTTCCTCTGACTGAGAGCTCTTCAGGGAGGAGACGGAGGCTGCTTTCTCCCTGACCGGGGAGGAACGATTCCCTGACGCGGGCTGCACTGAAGCTGTGGAAGCACATCTTGAGTCTTTCGCAGAAGACAAAGACACAGTTGAATTTCTGTTGAAAGACCTCTCCACTGCAGAGAGTAAGGAGGATGTGGAGGAGGACACAGAGGAAGTCTGCTCGGCAGAGGACAGTGGAGCGGCGATCCAGGAAGAGGAAGGTGTCAGGCGGGGGGAGGGAGAGTTGTCTGGAGACGCTTTCTGATCTTTCCCATTGCGTGGCGGCGAGCTGGAGGAAGTCGAAGGAGGGGAACACTGTGCTGTGGGGGGCGAGCCAGGCTCAGCGGCGGGAGAGGATGGAGGAGAGGTCTGAGACAATCCGTTTTTTTCAGAGGAGTGTGACGACAACGACTCCTGGCTTCCCATCGGAGTCGTATCAGGACTGCTGCTGAACGTGTCGCCTGAAAAACAAGAGGAAACGCCACATCACAGACCAAGGAGCCAGACTGTTGACCTATTGTCTGGCGGTCCTGATGATATATGATACAACTCCAAGCAATGCCCACATGTGAATACAGTTACAATGAAAACATTGAGAAAAAACAGTCACAGGAAGATCTGACTCAGCACAAATGGCTATAAAAGTCTTGAGTAAGGGAACGTTAGCACAGCGAGATGTTAGCTGAAGTGCTGACGTCAACTCGCTTCCTCTGGTTTGATATGACGAGAAAATTCTGCTAATATTTTTTTCTTTAATTAACTGCAAGGAGAAAGACTTAAAATAAATATTTCCCAATTTGTGCTTTGCGTCTTCAAGTCTTTACCTCACAGCAGTCCAAATTATAAAGTGTTGACTGGATTCAGACCAGTGAAATTATTAATTTGATTAATCATGTTGAATCGATTATTGAATTAATCAGCAACTAATTTAGTGATGAAATAATTGTTAATTGGAATATAATAACTCTAAAAATGCACACACAGAGCAGTAATTAAGACTTTAAAAATAATTATTGGGCACATTTTGCCATTCAATCATTAACTGGCTAATCTAAAAAAATAATCAGTTAATTTGCAAGTTATCAAGCGTTCACTAAAAGAATGCTGTTAATGCATTTTAGGAGGTAAAATGTTTATTTTCTTATTTAGAAAGAGACCTGAATTATTTATATGTAATCTTAATTTAATCATAGTATAAAAAGTTTTTATGTCATTCAAAAAAATCTTCAGAATGTGATCAGTTTTTAATAATTGCTATCTAAAATAATCGACTGACTTGAGGTTAAGTCGATATTAAAATTATAGTCTGGACTTTTGAGAGTCACTCTGCACAAAGTGAATATGAATGTTTTTTTAAAAATTATTTAAGTCCAATAAAGAGACTTCCCTACCTGGAAGCCTAATATACATGGTAATATTGTGTTATTTATAAGATACATTAAAAGACTCACTGTCATTATCTGCCAGGCACAGAGCAGGAGTGTACAGACGGGCCTTTCTCTTTCCAGATGACAGACAGATGGCCTTGCTCCTCCGTGGAGTGGAGCGAGATGACGGCGCCTGAGGCAGCGGCACTGACAGGTCCGGAGCCTCACCAAAGATCTGATGCAAACACCAACAGTTGACATCAATGTGAGTGGACTCTGTGCTTTTATGTGAGTGGCATCTTTAAACTCACTTTGTCGTGGTTTTCAATGATGAGCTCCACCACAATGTTCTGAAACTTGATGTTCATCATGGCGGCCACCGTCTCCTCCTGTGACCTCATCAACGTGGGGCCAAAGATCATCCCAAGGTTAGATACGGTCATCATGTTCTGATCACTGTGAGAGGATACCCTGCACACCAAAACAAAAACACAGGGGGTTAGCTATATAGATATATACACAGAGGAATTTGGCAAATACAAACAAATGAGCTCCAATTTAAAAGACAAAATGGATTAGAATTTTACTTCATAAATCATTTTTAAACACAGCTTTAAAACAGAAATGGTAGTAAAAGCTAAACAAAAAGAGCACCATGAAATTATGCACGTACTTGTGAAGATGATTACTTAAAATGTCCAACATCGTTTTGTTTTTTTCTGGGAGTTTGTGTACAAGAGCATGAATTGCTCTCACTCTGTATGTCTGGTCATCATATTCTGTGAGAGAAGCAGAGAGTGATGAGGGAATGAGGGAGGAACCTGGTGTGCTTTAACTTTACCCTAAATAAACTTGACAAAGCAACAAATTCAAGCTAGCAGCAACTTAAATAAAATACCTTTCAAAAGTTGAAGAAAAATCAACTTCTCACCTCAAAATCCTTAAACCGTTATTTTATTGAGATTTTATGCAATAGATAAACACAAAGAACAAAATAATTGTGCGGTGGCAGTAAAACAATACTGCTTTTACAATTTAGGTTTTGACTTTGACTGGGCCAGTCGAACACATAATTATTAGATCAATGCTGTTGTAGCTCTGGCTGTAGACTTAGGGTCAATGCAGGATCTACATCTCAAAGACGAAAGTGTGTCATGTGTCACAGTTAGACTGATGAAGGCCAGAAAGTTTAACTTTTAACTTCGCACCTTCTTTCATGTCTGCTGTGACCTCTACCTGAAAAACTGCAAATCAGCATTAGAATGCTAAGCTACAGATCTCTGCAGCATCTCTGCCGTTTGCACAGCTAGCATTAACCTTCTTGGTTGTTTCTCTGGTTAATACTCTGCTTGTCCAGTCTGACAATTTAAATGTTCAGTCATTGGTAGGTCATGCAATTCATAATGTTTTCTGTCGTAAAATTAAAAAAATTCTTACTTGCAGCCCTGATGAATTCCTTGTGCAGCCTGTAGGTAAGTAATGGTTCTGCCAAACACCTGAATGTAATTTATAGAAATAATTCACAGTATGTGGGAAAATGTACTAAAAAAAAAAGGCAAAAAATTTCATGCTGTTTGCCTAGATTACCTGAAATAATCTTTCAAGCCACTGGTTATAGTCTTGTTGTCCCAGATTTCTGCATCTAGCTGCACATCGGAGGGTGCAGAAGAAGCTGCAGGGATGTTAATATGTCAGAATGTTTCCATGATATGTTATTTTATTTTTAATAAAATAATGTTTTCCTAGATATATAAATATCAGCATACCAAACGCGCTCGCCATCAGTCGCTGCACTTTAGAGTTTACTCCACCTGTCCTGTAAAGTCCAAGGGTAGTAAGGCCTGCAGAAAAGTTAATAAATAAAGATCAACAGTAGATAACAAACATTAATAAATATTGTTTCGGTTAAATCTTGTAAAGGCAAGAAATACCTCTTGTTTCAACCAACTCAACACACTTCTTAACAAAGTTGAAGCCTGCTTCATTGAGAAATGCTACAAAATGAAAACTCAAAATCAGACCAAACAATTCTTACATATTCTCTTCTTAAGCAGAATCTTCTAATCTGAACTTGACACTTACTCTCCTCTTTTTTGCTAAGCAGCGAAGGAAGCGTGTAAATCTGTACAAAAACAGAACAAAAAATGAGCAAAAGTTGCTTTCTCATAGCCCGAGGAGAAATGTCTCCCCAGAGATGTGTTCTGTCTGAAGCTGGGTGTATCCTTACAGGCTCCTTTCCATCCATCGCCTCCATCCACAGCCGTCTGTTGGCCTCTGACAGAGCTTGTAGAGTAATGACGCCATGTCTGTATGAAAACATAGTTACACCCAAGCTCAATTCAGCAGCCACACCCCCAATTATTTGAAGGCAAAAATAGACCAGGCATCATTCATGAGAAACACTAAGGCTCTCGGTCAGATTGTCCGCTTACCTCTCCACCACCTCGATGTCGAAGCAGAAGCGTTTGTCGATTGAATCAGTCTTTCTTCGCACGCATGAGCGTAGCCTGAACATCTCTGGGGCGCCAGTCACTACGCCGTTCTGTCAGAGAGACCAGAAACACGCGCGCCAAAGTTTAGTGCTGACTGGAAGAAATTACTTAAGTGAGAAAAATCAAATGTGGAAAAACTGTCTGCATCGCTGCAGAAAACAATTTACATGTGGTAAACTGTGCTACCAGCACAGTTTGCTTCTCCTGCTGAGGCACTTTTTCAAACAGGAGTGACAGGTCAGTCACAACAAAAGTATCTGCACTCTCCGAGTCCACCAGGTTCTCATCACTAACAAGCACAGAAGCTGCAGAGGCGAGTGGCGAGCTGGCAGTTCGACAGAGCAATAAATGTTTCAACTAGCTCTGTCTTTCAGTTTAACTAAACATTTTATACGACAAAAACAGAACAAAAACAAGTTTGATGAAGGTAATTTGAATATTTATTCTCCTGTTCAAGTTCAAGAAAGGATTTTATAATAAAATCAATATTTCTTAGAGATGGCTTTAAGGATTTAATATGAGCATAAAGTTGTTATGAGATTAAATCATATGCATAACTTAAAGATGCAGAAAGAAATCAGATGATGACTAGAGCTGAAACACTGTTGCACTGACAACAAAACTCTTTGGTGTAGTCACTGTTACTGAGTGAAGACTCAAAAGCTGAGTTAGAGGAAACAGAGATGTAAGTCCCCAAGTGACAAAGACACACAAACATGTACACAAACTCCAAATGATAAAAAGTCATACAAAAACAAATGAATATTTTCTTGATATTCCCTATACAAATAAATCAGTAAACATGGGAGCTGGGTCACCTGTCTGCTGGCTGGTCTGGTCTCCGTGTTGCTCATGGTGAACATCTTTGAGCTCCTCTCGTAGGTGCAGTAATGCCTGGTCCACACACTCCCCAAAGGACCTGCATACACACAGTGTCACTGCTGTGCATTCGTAAATGTAACTCTTTCAAGTCTGATTTAGTAAGACAGTCATTTTGATTCTCCTTAAGTAAAAGTAACTAAAGTAATAACGAGTGTCTCACGTTTTTCTTGTATGTACAGGAATCCCTCCATGGTGAAGCAGCTGGGACCTTTGAAATCATCCTCAGCAGACCTGATCCTCTTCATCAGCCTCTCAACTTCAACACGAGTGCTTTCAAAGTTGTTGCGAGCCTTTAAAAGAAGACACGCATTAGGAACAACTAAAAACTGGTTTTATTTATGGCTAATGAGTAGATTATCTATTTGTAACTTATTCAGGGAAGTGAATCATAAAGTCATCTAGGTTTGTATGGAACATCATCATCATCATTTGAGCTTTTCTGGTGTAAATAAAAAAGAGCAATAAGAGGTAAAGGCTAAGTTTTAAACAGTAAAATGTTGAGACTTTTAAGACCATCATAATCTAATTTTAGGAGCTGGAAGCATAATAATGAAAAATAAAAATAACTTACAGTTCATTTACAGTAAATTTAATATTCAGCTAAAGATAACTTTTAACATATTTCATTTGTGAGTCTGTGGCTTTTACCAACAGGTTGCACAACTTCTACACCTTTTTAAAAAGTGAGCTTCATAATGGTTACTAATGAAAGTTTTGAGCAAGCTCTTAATATATATATTTTTAAAGCTTTATCTTATTAAACATACACTCTGTGACAATGAAGGGTTTAAATTTCCCAAGTAACTCAATTAATAACTAACTACAACCAGCATATGAGGAACACCAACAAGCTTAGATTTCTTAACTAGAACAACAAAACATGAAACAAATGAAAAGTGTTTTTTACACACTTTTCTAAACCCTTTCAAAATGTTGCTGAACATCTACCCCTAAAAATTCCAACCTTAAAAAAAGCCTGAACTCCACTGGAGAATTGAAACCAACTCTGAACACCTGGAGCTAAATTTTAACCATTTCAAACAGCTAAACCAGTTAGACATTAAAATCCAACCTGTAGTTCAGATTGTACATTATAAATATATGCCACACAAACACATCCTAAGAAGCTAATTTATTCAGAGTTGGAAGACTGAACCAACCAGATCAGGACTTTCTGGTTTATCCAGATATTTTTTTATACATTTAAAGTGACATGAAAAACAAAACACTAAAAAAACCACAGCAACTTTTGCCTCATAAAACCCCCCAAACTTAACTAACTTAACTATTAAGATAAATATAATTCATTAGTATAAAGTCTTGTTTAAAAATAATATGCCAGAAATAGCAGTTGGGTGTGAGTTGAGCAGTTTTACTTCTTTTCTAGCAGTTGAAATACTAGTGATTATTTACAAAGCAGGAATCTCAGGCATAGATTTAATCTTAAGGCTCGGGACAAAATAAGTTTCTTACATTTTGCAGATTAAACTGGAGCTGCTGCTTGTAGGGTTCAAACTCATTGGCCAGCTCATAACCCTCGTGGTAGAAGGTAAACAAGCCCTGCAGGAAGGCTAATAACTGAGAAGCACAGGGAAAGATCAACAGAAGACATGTTAGCTCAGGGCTTGGAAGCTTAAAACGTGATGAGGAAATTACAGAGAATTGACTTTCAGTCATCTGCTCAATAATCCAAACTGGTTCTAAAGAGAAAACCCCTCTGAGCTTTGCTTGTTGTTTATTTCTCTGCCATTGTTTATTTTACAACAAACAGCTCTTCCTCTGTGTCAGCTGGAAAAACCTAATCACAGGAAGTCCTGCTATGGCAACAGGAAGCATCCTTTACTGATAGCTATCGTTTAAAAAGTTTTACCGCTTGTCATGCAATGGGTGTAAAGTGTGTTTTTGAGCTCATGGCTCACTTGTTATTCCAGTGATTGTGTTTATATATACACACTTGTTAATGCCTTAGCTTGATGTTGATGTCTGCATGTAGAAAACACAGCACAGGAAAAGTCTAATCGCTCTAACTTTCCTGTGATGAAACAGCATGTACTGGCCTGCCTTCCATTTTGAAATTGCTCTTTTCAAATACCAGTATTTAAATATTAAAAAGGGGTTGCACATTGTTAGAAATTTAACAATGGTACTAAAGAATACAATCTTACTGGCTCCACAAACTCAAACTTCTTCCTTTCTTGCACTTCTTGGATCTTGAAGACATACTGGAGAGATGCATCGTAAAAAATTTGCCTGTCTTTGTCCATCTGTGAGTCAGCCTACAGGGAAAACATACACAACAAATACTGAGCATGTGATGTAACTTAACAGGTGTGGGGGAGACGTGTTGTAGCTTTGTGAGAATGTTGAGAATTTACCTCCTGCAACTGGGACTCCTTCTTCCTAGAGGACACACCAAGATACTTCTCCAGCACAGAATAATACCTTTCTGTCTCCTTATCAAACTGCTTCTTTCCCTCCTGGTAAACACATTTCAGGAGACAGGATGTTTGTAACAAAGACTTCTGAAACCACAGAGAAGGAATTGCATGCATACTTGTTTTGTACGGAGGCTTTAACAACAGAGCTGTTTGTTACTGCTGTAGCTTCTGAATCACAAACAAAGATTATGTCAGAATGTTTTAAAAAAGCTGCAAGAATATTTGTCTTTTTCAGGAAACCTGTGTCATTACATAGATTGAAAAGATCCAAATGCAGGCAGGTCTAAACTTCAGCCCTTTAATCATAGGGACATCAAGTCACAAGACATAACAGCACAAAGTCACTTAAACAGGACAATTGGAAAGAAAATTACTTGAACATTTGTGAATTACCCTGTAGAGGTTGGAGAGAAAAACAGGAAGCTGGAAATTAGGCATCTTAAATATAATGTAGCTAATGTAAAACATGAACCTTTTCTACTGAATATTACATCCCCAAAACTAATAGAGACATGACAGAGCAAAAAAACACTTAAAGAACTGAAACTGAGAAAAGAGACACAAAGCCAAACTCAAACTCATTTCAAAGTAGACAGAATGTTCAGAAGAAAATTGCTCCATAATGTCAGACATCAAGGTATATTATGTATTCAAAAGCAGATTGGCTTCACATGAAATACAATCTTTAGTGTTGTCATGGGAAAAGCAACTAAAGATTTATTCCGTAAGAGCTATTAACATCAAAACACCATGAAAATACGCCTACTAAGTCAGCAAATTTGTCTAGAACAACCCAATTTTGCAACAAAGCTGAAAGAGAAGGAAGATTTTTATTAAATAATAAGGCAGCAGCTCTCTGGAACTAAAATCTCTGGCGAAGCACAGAGAGGCTGTTAATAATAAACAAAGAGACTCTGCCAGAAGTAATTAAGAAACAGCTCTCTTCCAGACAGCTGCACTGCAGTATTGAACTACCCCACATGTGCCACAGACATTCTTGCTCTGTAAGGTCAAGCCGATGATGTGCTGCTCACACATTTGTGTCACATTCTGCAAACTGAGAAGCTGCTAAAACAAATGCAGAGGTGAGCAGAGGCTGAACTTCCAGGTTGCTTTTTTTATTACCAAACAAACTCACTAAATCACATCATGTCCTCTTATCAGTTTTAGAAAAGAGAAAGTTAGATAAGTGGATGAAACAACTTGAACAGCTACAGTAAGCAGACACCACATATTCATTGTGTTTATACTGTCTCTGTCTGTGACATGCTCCCAGTCCCTCCCAGTGTCCGTTCCCATGACCTTGTCACTGACTCTTGACTGCGATCCATCGTTTGTCTGAACTAACTGAATTTCTAATTATTAATTAATCACTGGATAACTTCTCAGCACCATAAACATTTTTTAGATTTTAACTGTACAACCTAGAGAAGTGGATGTACCTTAACTGCTCCAATCTGCTCCTTCCGAAACCTCTCCAGTGGCGAGATCAACACGTCATCGGCATTCTGTATCTGAAAGAAGGGGGAAAAAAAAAACAGAAGCGAGTTCAGTTTGTTGTAACATTAAATACCAAGAGCAGCAGTAAAAATGTCCCATGAGGGTTGCAGCTGCAAGTTCATTGTTGAAGTTCAAATATGATTTTATTAAAGATCAGCAAATCCTTGACACGCTCTACAAAGCAGTGATGATTGCTACTTTTGTGAAGCTTTTAATTTGGTGAAGTGTCGAGAAAAATCTTTCAAATAATACATAATATGTTAATTGACAGTTAGCTTCACAAAAAGTATCACTGAGAAGATGGAGATTTGTTCTACAACAACAATTTATTTACATAAAGTTCAAGATAACAAAGGAATCTCATGTAAGTTGACACAAACATATTTGACAAGGGTAAGAGGGTTCAAAATGTTAAACGGGTATAAAAGTATGAACTGCAAAATATATTGAATCACAATTGCATTTTATGTGCAAAATTGTAATCACAGACAACTGGATGTAACATTTTGCAGATCTTTAAATTAAAAGCACCACTCTGTGCATTGACTGCTAATAAGATACCTCACCAGCTTCTAGAGCCTGACTGCCCCTCATATCTGCACCAGACAGATATGAGGGCAAATGATACACTAAAGTTCAAGCAGAGTGGTGGAGACAGTGGATGGAGGTCGCAATATTTGAAAATAGTATTGCAATCCTGTGTTTTTCTAATATAATGCAGCCCTACTTCAAATTATTTTTTTCTATCAGTGTAAATTTAACTCCTGTATTACAGTCAAGGAATGAAAAACCTTAAGAGGTTGCAAATATCCCAAAGCCATCTCGGGTAAACCTCCTTTCACGTATGTCGTCAATATTGTTAAATTTGTATGTAATGATTCAATGAGTCATTTTTAGATATACTCATTAAGTATAAATGGAATGCCTCTTCTTGTACCGATGCCAGCGTCAGGTTCTTGTAAAAGCAACCCTATGCTGTGAACTGACACCACTTTTGTGCTTGGTTTTCCTCCTGTGCCGGGAGCGCTGCAACTCAAAAGTCAGAAAACGCTCCATACAGGGTGGTGGTGATAATACATATACATCAAGAAGTTATTTACTGACATGCCCAAAAAACAAAAACAAAAGCTGGAAGAGGAAAAAATGTCTGAATATGTATATATCTCAAAACCATCATAGAGGATACTAAAAAAGCAAACTGCTGTGCTCTGATAAGTTGTCAAATTGTCTGATAAGTTGTTGAAAAATGCTCCTTTAATGTAACTAATGTGGCAAAGTTTAAAATTCAATTTACAATAGAGAGAAACTTGGTGCTGCACCTCAACTTCAGTTTAATGTTGCACTGGTGCCCAAAGAAAGAGCTGCTTTCTTTGTAGTGTTAGATTTTTCAACACATCACAATAAGTAGAGGGAAACTGAAAACTGACACCGGGAGGGACTGTCAAGTCCAAATAAGAAAACTTTCAGGTTGAACAGGTAAAGTATTTTAGAGGAAACTATTTTCCAAAAGGAACTTGAATAATGATGTTATTATTCTAAGTTTAGATCAAGAACCAGGGTTCCAGTTACAGTGAGTTTAAAAAATCAAAAAAATCAAAACACACACAGAAAGAGCAAAAGACAGAAGACAAACACACACACAGAAACCTTTTATGGACTTTCCCAGGCAGTCAAACTGCACTCAGTCTCACAGGGGAATTGCCAGAATAGGTTCCACATGGTTCCTGTGCAACCAGACCATGCAGGCAGCCACAAAGGCAAACACACACACTCACACAAGGGTTTATATATAAGGCGGCCTACTATACGTCTCTGTTACAAGTGGGCTAAGCTTTGGCTTCACACAGAGTGTGCCAGAATTGAGTCAGACCTCACAAAGGCCTCCAAATGATGGAGGATCACTGAGTCCAAGACATTTCCACATTGCGGTGAACACACACTGCTGCTGGCACAAAGTTAATACACAAATGTGTGAATCAAAGTTGTGGGAAAGCCAGAACAAGAGACAAATAAAAAAGAGGTTAGTGCGAAGTTCCCTAAAAGTAATAAAAACTTCACATCGATGCACAATCTGCTCAATATTTACTTATGTTTGTGTCTAACTTTAGACTGACGATCATAAGTAAATATTGAGCAGATTGTGCATCGATCTGCTCAATGTTTTTTCTATTTCTAGTAAATCTAGAAATAGAGGAAACACAAAACATATGACAAGACAAAGCTTGAGTCCAATAATACAGAAAAGCCCAGCAGAAAGCTTTTGGCTGGGGTGAAACGGTGTGAAAAGCATCACGTTTCTACATGCATGTGTAAATAAATAGTACCAGCATGATGCTGTTTCTTGATGATCTTTATCGTGTCTCAAAGCTGTTTGACTTACCAGATTTTAAATGAATAAACTGCAACAGCACAGAAAAAAGAAAGACAGACATATCAATAATATGCTGAAAAAGGGGTTTTAGTATAAAATTTAGTCTAATTTGAAACCAGTTTAAAAATTATTTGTATAAAAGACTCAACTTCTCTGTTTCTCATTGAACTTGTCCTGTTTTAAATCAATGTCAATGTCAATGTCAAATTTATTTATATAGCACTTTAAAACAGGTATAAAACTGCACCAAAGTGCTGCACAGGAACGACAGTAACACAAGTAGATAAAACAGAATATCAAAAAATTGCTTCATTTAAAAGCCAACAAATAAAAATGAGTTTTGAGAAGCGATTTGAATCAACAAAATTCAAATCGCTTTGAATCAACAAAATATTTCTATTTTCCAAATGGCAACAAATAAGAACATTCTTTTCAAGAACCCAGAAGTTTATGAACAGACAGTTTGAATGAGGAGCCAGGAATCTAAATTGATGGGTTCAGTTAAAATATTGCTATATGTTTTTTCATAATTAGTGACTGTGTGATGATTATAAGATGCAAAGCACTTTGAACTGCCTTGTTGCTGAAACGTGCAATACACATAAACAACTTGACGTCTGTGCTGCTGCAGAAATTCTTTTTTAATAAATGTGTTTCATTAAGTCAAAACCTGAGAAAGGGAGTGGCTGAAAATACCGATTTTGTTTAAGTCTGTAGATCAGTCTTCTTTTATTCTGCACCTGAACAATATGTACGAATAAAACAAAAGCGTAAACTCACCAGTCGTTTTCGCTCCTCTTCCATGGTGCTTAAAAGCTGAGAGAACTCCTTCAGGGACTGAGCTGCAGCACAAATCACAGACTTATAATCTCTGAAGTCGAGTCATTTTTCAGAGAAAACATGGATAGAAGTTGTTTAGATTTATTTTTTCTCACCTATATTGATCTCATCATCAGTTTCAGCATCGCCAATGCATTCAAACTGAAACTCCTGCAGCGACTGAGAGAACCGCTGCACTGCCAGAGACAGACCTGAGGAAAATGAACAGGCAGGTATGATAATCATATTGCTAATATAATTTTAATAAAAGCTCACTGATGTCACTGCTTAAACCAATTACAATGATCCCTGTTTCTCTTAAGAAATGATCCTGAAGTTTTGAAACAAGGATCTGGCTTGTCATATGATACCCAGAGGTGAAGTGTCAAAGTCTGATGTAAGCGAACTGCCACACCTGGTGATAACACATGTGTTTGTGTTAAATGCTCTTTCTGTGTGTCTCACTCTGTCACTACACTGCGCTGCTGTGAGATGAACAAAACCCCTGCAGGGACCTGAAGTCACATTTGGTTTTCAACATATAAAAGGAACTGAATCACCCAAAGCTCTCCACCACCAGGAACAGAAAGAAAGTCCTATTCATTACAGCCATAAGATGGAAACTAAGCTGACTTGTATTTGTCTGCTTAAGTTTAGCAACTCATTTTGTTTAAAAACTAAATTGCCTTAAGAACACTAAACATGTGTCTCAAATAACAAACTGCATTCTACTGGATCTAAATATGGTGTCTCAGGTGATTCTTCATAGAAAAGGACTTGTTCTAAAGAACAATGCAGCCATTCAGTTTGATGCCACTGACGGACGTAACCTGGAGGCAGGTGAAGAGTCTCGCCCCTCTTTGTCAGTTTTTAAAATCAATGAGCCAGCAGACAGATTTCCCTAAGTATTTCCTACCCTTCACACTGTAGTTCAGGGGGTTTTGTGTTTGCAGTGTGGGTTGCCACACTTATATAGGTAAATATCTAGATAATAGGTATTTACATTCTTTACAAATAATGTAAACTTCTTTGTGGCCTTTTTTAGATAACTGTATGGCTGGAACTGCATGGCAAAGCAATCTTGAAAAACATTTGACATAAGAGTCTTTAGGACACCGGTTACATAATTTCAGGGGATTTTTAATCATTAAGCTGCACAGTGTAATTCCATACTGCATACTGTAATCATATTTTTAAATTAATTCATATTACTGATGCTGTCATAGAACAAACAGTGGAGAGAATCGTAAAAATTACAATTCCAAGAGTACAGATTATTTCTCTTAATTACGCACTATGAATAAAAGTATAAAACTGCAGTCTGAAGATTATCCTGTTTTTAACAGAATCGTGGTCAGTAAAAATAAATATAAAAGCTAATAAATAAAAGGTTGATAAATTAGCACAAACCACCTAATCTGATGTAAATTTAGACCTTTCTCAAAGAGGGTTTGGGGTTCTTGAGCCTCTGGGGTGTGCGATGCTGTGCTGTTTAGTTTTTATGGTAATTTAGCCCTTTTCTGTTAACCTGTAACCATAATGGGACTGAAATGCTGCACTGCATCACTACATCTTAAGTGAAGAAAGAATCTGGACCCTCCAGTTGTTAACCCTTTGCAACCTAAGGATTTGCTGTCTGAAAACGTGCATTGATTTCTCAAGCTTTGAAGAAGTAGTAAGATAAATCTAAAAGAAAAAGAGGAAGCTAAATGTTCCCAATTTTTAAAAACTTACACAGTGTCTTGCTTTGTGGAAAGTATTTAGACCCTCTAAATTCTAAATTCTTTTCAGCTCACAATACAGGCTTCAGTTTATTTTCTTTAATGTGATATACCAACAGGCAGTGGCACACAATCATAAAACCACATGCATGCAATACAATGTAATACATGGTTTAGTAAATAAAACATTTATGTTTACCATTTATATACACAACCCCCATAAGTTAGCAAGCAGGAAGGATCTTTTGTAGAAATACAGCTGGACATGGCTTGTAGAAGTCAACCAATTGCAGTTTTCCAGCTAATTGCCAACTACCAAAAAGCCTGACCTGCCAATTCTGATTTTTGCAAATACCCTTTTTTTTTTTTTACTTTATCTTACTGTTTTCTTTCTGTCTGCCATTGTATGCCTTTTCCTAAATGTCTACCTTATTAAGAGAGTAACTATTTTTAAAGATATGTACACAAATGTTTCAAGGGCTAAAAAGAACATCTTCACATTTGGTGATTTTTGGAGTACAGGTATTTGAAAACAGGAACTGTTAGGTTGTCCAAAAGGAGTCATGATTTTTACATAAGACCTAAGTTTCAGCAACATACTCACAGTAAATAAAAATCCTGAAAATTTCTTGTCTTTCTTTTCTTTTCCTTTCTTTTTATCTTGTCATTTCTCTTCTCTTCTCTTCTACAGCCCAAGATAATTAGTGGCCCCCATTTTGCCACCTTTTACAAAACTTTCTAGAAACGTCCCTGGTACTGAATGACTTTCTTTCATTTAATGCATGTAGTTATTCTCCATCAACCACTAAGTCATCTCTAATGTGCAATCAATAACAATATGTATTTTTAAACAGTAGGTTATCCATAGCAAATGCACAGTAAAATTCCGTTTAAAGTTAAGTAATGGTACTTTTACCATATAGACATTATATAATAGGTATTACATAGTAATTACTAGCACCAATGTATGGTAAATAAAGATATATTGAAACATCTGTCCTCTGAGAGTTTAACTAAATGGGACAGAACTGATGGCCTCGGGCTTTTCTGTTGTCACACCGTGCACCGAATCGGGTTAAATAATCTCTCAAAACATTAACCAGTCGTTGTTTACTTACTTCTGAGGGCGGATATGAGCATGTTTCCATCTTTGATCAAGTCTTTTATAAACCTGTTGGTTCTCTCCAGCTCAATTTCATGGCACTGCAGCCGCTCTCTGAACTCCGGACTATCCAGCAAAGAATCACTGAACTCCAGCGTCGGGAGACCCATCGATAACTCAGCACAGGCGGCTCGGAATTAAAACAACTGCAACAACACGTCTCAGCAGAGTGAAAAAAAACCTTTCACATAACGAGCTGTTTTATTACGCACGAAAATTCCTGGACTAATGTTTCTTCCAGCTCCTTCTTATCATGCCTTTTTTCCCCCCTCGTAAGAACTTCCGGACACTGACACAGCAGAGCCTGTGACAGGGAGGGTTTGGCTAGCTTTCACAGCGAGCCTTGCCGAGCCGTTTCTTCTACTTTGTCTACTTTGCTGCTCTGAAATATACTTTCGCTTTTCTATTAATAAGTTATGACAATAAATCAGAAAGGACTAGGAGTCGGGGAACCGAAAAGTGCTTTTTTGTTTGTTTGTTAGGGCGCATAAAGACTCCAGACGACCAACTTGGAGGCTAACGTTTTTTTTTTCTCACATACGGCTTCAATGGAAGGGTTGTTACTATGGGAACGGGAGACTCCTGCTGGCGTGAGCAGAAATCAGGAGAAAAGTTTGCCAAGAAAAACTGAGTAGTCTTGTCTGTAGTCTGTAGGCAGAGATTGGGAAGGATAGCTTTGCATAAACTACTTTTCTGAGATCTTGAGCAACGTTTTTTTTTTTTTTGTAATGCATATTAATGTAATCCACTTTAGTTATTTTTGAAAAGAATAACCAAGTCAGAGGTCGTTGGACCTCTAAAATACACAATTATTCGTTTTGGAAGTGGTGTTAGAAGGAAGGTGAAAACTAGTGTTGAATTTAAGGTTGGAAGTGAAACGTGTTATTATTTTTTGTGACATAGTTACAATCCTGCTGCAGATACATTTTTATGTGTAACAGTGTTGGAATCTTGTCTTGCAGGACTGTGTCAATCCTGTGAACTTTTGCTTTGGATAATTGATGGTAAAAATATTTTTATGTTTATATCCTGTTTCCAATTTTATGTGACCCCTAAGGATAATATTAAGTAGCCTGACAATTAAATGTTTTTTTAATTTTTATTATAGAATTAAATTACAGTTATTAGAGCTTCTTAAAAAGATGATACAAGTTTAAATCTTTGAGAATGCCAAGAGAAATCATGCATTAATTTGCCAGTGGTTTTGTGGTTTCCCCAGGAATAAGGCCGTCTGATGAATAGATGGGGCTATTAACAGTGAAAAAAACACTGCTGTGGGATTTTTGCCAGGAGAATACAGAGAGGCACACAAGATCACTGAACTCTGGCCAGACATTCTGTGGAAACGTCCGAACAGACTCACTGAATCATATTCGGTTGTTTCAGAACGTGTAATTAAACACTGCAGTTCTCAAATTGACTTTCAACATCACACTTGCTGTTGGATGACTGAGTCATCCTGAGTCATTCCACATTTCAGCATTGCACATTGACTGAGATGGCTATTTCTTTCTTTTTTTCTGGTTTATCAGTCTTGAATAAAGCTGAAAAAAATATTTATACAGGCCCTTTCGTCCCTTGAAACCCAACAACTCCTGCAAGGTTTCAGTACTCTCTTGGCGATCCTACTGTTTTATTGTTGGGTTTCTTATGCGGTGGAAAAGACAACTGGAGTCCATGACTACTGGAGTCAACAGGCCTAAAAGTAGTTTTGATGCAGACAGCTTAGATAGAGACAGTATAGACAAGACTTTTTCCAGATTTAAGGTACGATGTATACTCAAAAGTATTTTGTGCAGCATCATATGTTCAAATTCATAGGAAATTGTGATCTTTTTCTATATTTGCTGAAAGGTAATACATAAAAGCAAAGATTTTAAAGTACCAAGCAAAGAAGAATTAAAACTTTTGTTGATGTTTTTGATTTGAGACCCTTCAAAAGCCCACATACTAAATATAACATTTTCCTAACCACACATAACTAAGCATCTGATGAATAAAGCAGAAGACAACTGAAAAAAAAATTATATTTGCTTTTTATAATCACCATCTTAATGAAAAAAGGGTCTTACTGCTGTTTTCCCACGCTTTGTCATGTAACTGAGCACAGCTTCCAGGATGGAAGCCACATCCAAAGGTGCTACATATATTTTAAAAGAAGCTGTGAGTTTATAGGTCTTAGCGGAGACATTTGTACTTTGTTCTTTATAGACCTCTCATTTAGTGTGAAGGTTGTGGGTAATTGTTTATTAGACTATTCTCTCCATGTAGTGAAATACAAACAATGCAACAAATTAACATCTGAAAAAGACAAAATATTAGAAACGAAATGCGCTTAATCAAATCTGAGCTCCTGAACATACCTTGATCCAAACCTTTCAGTTGTTGCTGTACATGTTTAGGGTCAATATCCTGCTGAACAGTGAACGTGTGCTCCTGTCTGAAGACTTGAAACTTCTAACAGGCTTTTTTTTCTCCAAGATTGCTCTATATTTAGGTCCATCCATCTTCCCGTCCTTATCAACTTCCCTATCCCCGATAAGAAAACTATCTCCACAGCATAATGCTGCCACTATGCTGTTCTACAATGGGGAGGGTGTATGATCTTATTTTTCAACCACATTAGCATTTTGCATGTAGTTCTATTTTGGTTTCTTCTGACCAAACTCCCACCTTCATGCTCAACTGTGTCTCCTGTAGCTAATATGAGGAGAGTAAGGTCTGAGTTGTGGATCTCTGCAGCTCCTCCAGAGCTGAAAAACTTTTATGAAACTTTTATCTTCTTCTGTGGTTAATGCTCCCATGTTTTTGTTTGTATTTGTATATGTCAATACATATAAAACATGTTAATGTCTGTGGCTGTATCACAACAATGTCAAACAAAAAGTTCATGTGTAAATTAAAACTGGCCGAGGTTACTGTTTACACATGAAATCCAGGTTTTTATTTCATTTATAAATATGAAGTTTTCATTTGTAAAACTTCAGGAGAATGTCACTCAAGATATTCTCTAGCCTGATAACCTAAGCATCAACTCTGTTTTCAGGAGACACCAGATTTGGCATCTCTTCAGTCTCCTGCAGCTTTGTCATTCAGCGCAGCTCATCTGTCTGTGTTCTGACTTTGCAGGACTGAAGTCAATACTTTGCAAAAATAAGCATACCCAAGCTGGCATGAAGCTCAGGGAAGCTGACGAGCAGAAACTGGCTTCATCCAGACAAGGCCTTTGAGTTCTAACCTGCACACGTTTAGTCATGTTGGAAATAAAATATTCTGCTATTTTAATCCTGAGGCAGTCCAAATGGACCAGCTACTGTAACATCTTTGACAACTATAAAACCTTTGACAAGTAGGCCAAATATTCTTACCAGTCTCATTTTTTGCCAATCATGTATAACAAAAAAATAGATGATGTCTAAAAGAGGCCTATTTGCAAAACATCTCAAAACTTTGGTTTTCTTTTAATAATAATTTTGCATTTTAACCAATCATCAAATTGTAACAATACACTCCTGTACCAGATCAAACAGTCATTTCCCCCCTTATGTTGTTCACAGACCCTCTCCATACAATCTGACAGAAAGTTAACTTCTAGATCTGCAAATCTGGCAGAGACATAATCACAAGAAGTCTTTAGTTGTGATTGCTCATGGGGTGCTAAATACAAATAAACATTTTTTTTTTCTGTTTCCTTGTTTTTGTTTTATTTGGATCTCTGGGGGGGCTTTATAGTCTTGTGTCAAACAATCATGGTTTAAAACATACTTTACAATCCTCATCAGCAAAACTCAAAACCTGTGTCAAAATTAGCAAACTGGCAAATATAAGAACTGAAATAAACTTTCTCATTGAAACAGGAATGGAAAAACAAACTGATTCTGACTTGCAGAATTGAAAAAGAAAAACTTTTACTTCTTTGCATGTGGACAACTTAGATGTAAATGTACATGGGGCAATTATACCCTAAATATAATTGGACTCCTACTGAGTTTGAAGAGCCCAATAAGTATTTTTAACAACAAAAAGAATGCTTTTAAAAAGGGAGAATGGAAATTATAGCACATCATGTAAAGCAATCAGAAATTAGTTGAGATGTCTGTTATTTACAGTCTAAAATGCCTATAAACATCATCATCATCTCCAGTCTCTGTGTCTGCGATCACCCCTGTCTCTATCCCGGTAATCTCTCCTGTCTCTGCTGCCCCAGTCGCTCTCTCCGTACCGGCGTCTGTCCCCTCTGACTCTCGGCTCTCCTCGGTCTCTATCCCCCAGTACTCGCTCCTGCGTGGCCCCGGGACCGAGGTTTATCGGTTTGCGGAAGGGTCTGTCCCTGCCGCCGAAACGCAGCTGTCCGGATTCCTTTTTGCCGCCCAACCCGCCCCCGAGACGCCGCGGCACCCATCCTTTGAGGGTCCTCTCCAGCTCGAAGTCCACGAACAATTCGTGCTGGTCCAATACCAGCTTGTCGGCGTCCCGGCGGGCCCGACTCACGGACCGCTCCTCCTTGTATTCTATGAAGGCGTATCCTTTGGAGAAACCCGTAACAATGTCTCGAACAAGTCGCAGCCGCCGTATGTCTCCATATTTCGAGAACACTGTCTGCAGCTTGTCTTCGGTTGTCTGGGGATTCAATCGGGCCACAAACAATGTGAGGAGCGGGTCGCCAACGACGCCCTTGTTGGGCTTGTAGCGGGCGGACATGGCCCTCCATACCGCCCGGTCATGGGGCTCCACGTCCGTCCCGTCGATGCTGCCAGCTTTCAGGGGGTTGTAGTCTTTCGCTATCGGACACCAGTCAGACATTTTAGCCGTGGTGGGTTTTCAGAGTTCAAATGAATCAATAACTTACTGATAGAACTCGACACGGAGATTTATCGTTAAAAATCGTTACACTTCTGTTCATTACAGCGTTTAAGAGTCGGAGCGCATCAACAAAAATAATCCGTGAGGAAATGAGTTCTAGGTCACATTTTATTGGTTCCTACTCGAGGACGTCTCCTCTTCTCCAGGCTTTCTAATGAGACGCGCAACATGATGGATAATTATTGAACAATTAATTATTATCGTGAATATCAATAAACAGGACAGGAATTTTTATTTACTCCACCAAAAAAAAAAAAAAAACTAAAAAAAAAAACTAACTGGGGGGGTGGGAGGTGACACAGGAAAGAGGGAAGAATGAGTAGTTTGACTTTTGACTTGTTAAAATGTGGCCTCAGTCTAAAAAGTTTCTACTCTAACCTTCAGGACATCATCAAAACAAGGTTCTTTACATTATGTACTTAGTTTTTAAATATTTTCCTTATCACAATAAATGACATAATTACAAATTGTTTTCTACAGACTGCCCAAGTCAGACCTCCCAAAATGTTCCACTTTTTGTTATGGCATCTGCAGAATATTTTTTCCATTTTAGTAAAATGAAACTCAGTGAGTTGTAGTTAATACATAATTAAAGAACATGATGGGGAGTTCACTTGCTTTTTATCATAAGGACAGTTGGCCTTGAAAAGATTTATTCCCAGAATAAATGAAAACATTTAAAGACTTTGATCTTCAGCTTTCTGCAAATACCTCATCTTACTACTGCAACACTTAAAATGCATTCCACCACTTTAACATGGCTTGGTTTCAGTATAATTGCATAAATAACAAAGCATTAACTTAGAACTTAGGGATGAAAACACACTACACAAAGCTTTACAAAAACATTATTTAATGAGAACAGTGAAAACTAATTTTCTTTACGTAGGCTAATAACAAAATCATTAAAACAATTTTGCTTTACTAGTATTTACACTGTCATGCTGCCTTTGATACAGTAATGAATTGGATCAGACAGAGTAAAAACCTTTTCAGTTCATTAGAAAATATTTGTCCACGTTGCTTTTGCATCATCAGAACAAGGGGATGTCTGATGCAGATTTAAATTTACATGTCCTCCACGCTCCATTTGTAAGCTTCCTCCTGGAGAGCTTTTTTATCAGCTATCCGTGTGTAGCGCTTCTGTTCAAATCCATTGGATCTGTAAAACAGTGCATACAGAAACATTATGTTAACTAAAAAACTTTAATTAATAAAGTAAACCTGACTTTTAACACTTTTTTGACAAGGGACGTTAAGTTGAGATCTGCTCAGGATCGATATCCTGTTTGAAGGTCTGATGATGCCCAAGCACCAGGGAACAAAAACCTCTTTACTGTTACAGTGGAAATTGAAACCTCAGTGGCTGCAGCTCTTTTTTCAGTCACTTGACAGTTTTTGACCTCCAACCTCCTGGTGTCTCTTCTAATTATCAGGGCCTTTTGTAACATTTTGTGCCCCTTCCCCTTTCCATTTTAGGTCAAGGTAATGATTTTTTCTCTCAGGTCTTTGGGCAATTTCTTTAACTGAGCTGTACTTCCACCATGCAATGAAAAGCTTCCATCAACAGCCCCAAACCATTTGCTTTTAGGAAGAACTCCATCCAGTTAAATCTGTTTGACATGCAAATAGTCACTGAATGCAGGATGTAGTTTGAATTTAGATCAAACAAATTTTGATATTAGTGTTATTCAACTATTGAAGTTGTTTTTATCTCATTTGCTCATGGCAACCAGGTGAACAATTTAGGATTTTGCCAATAAATGTAATTCCTGTTTGTATTAGGGTAGGCATTGAATAATTTTAGGTGCAACTGTAGAACAGCTATACAATGATTTTACCATCTGTTCTTCTGTGGTTTCATGTGGACCATCTACAAGCCTTACCTGTCGACTCCATCCCACCGATAACCTGGTTGAATGTTAAACCGATTTGGAGGAGGTGGAGGCCCTTGGTAGCGAGGTTTCGCTGTGAATAAAATCACAAAAACAAACCTGTTGACTTGGTGTCTCTTTGGCAAGCAGCTAATCGCAGAGACTTTATTGAGATAAATGAAGGTGAGAGACATTCAAACCTGGTGTTTTTGTGTTGCGCTCCTTTTTGCGCCTGAGCATCCCAGCCATTGGATCCCCTTCCCTTTCCTGCTCTCTCAACATTCGGTCAAGATCCTCATCATCGTAGTGACGTGCCAGCGGCTTCTGGGCTTCATGCAGCGCATCTTCTAGTTTCTGCTGTTGCATCTGTCCTTGGGCCAACCTGCAAAAATTTAGATTTAATGAAGCATATTACACATTTCAGTGTCCTTTCAGATGTCAAATAATGCTTAACAGACTTACCCTCTTCCCCACTGAGCATATTTCTCATCCTTTGCAGCTTTTTCTCCAGCTTTTCTCTTCTGTTCTACTCTTTCTGAATCCAAATCCCTCTTTTTACCGCTCTTGTCTCGGAACACCGTCTGGGCGTTCCGGGATTCATCTAGTCAAAGTATGAAACATACAATGAAACACCCTGTATCTTTTACAATATTCAGTCAAACAGAAACAAAGTGAAGGAAGAAAGAATGAAACTAACCTTCTAGTGGCTGATTGTTTTTTTCCCGTCGTCGGTTTTCTTCCTGTTCTTTTTTTAAGACATCAATAGAAACCAGACCTGCTTTTCCCCCTGAAAGCATCCTTGGACCCTGTAAAAATAAAATAAAAAATAAAAATTTGAAGCAAAACATGTTTTGACATTAGTCATGAATATATACATATATATTTTGGCTCACTTGAGAGGGCCCTGATCTTCGAGGTGGCGACAAGTCGTCATCTGAGTCTTTTCCACTCCGCGGCCGTCTGGGTGGAGACTGGTCAGAATCAGAGCCCTGTCTTCCTTTTGGACGTCTCCTCGGAGGAGATTGATCTGAGTCCGACGCTTCCCGCTTTACAGGCTTTTTTCGAGGAGGTGACTGGTCAGAGTCTGAGTCATGCCGATTCTGAGTTCTTTTAGCCTGAGGTGATCGCCGAACGTCTGGTGATCGCCGATTTGAACTGTGCTTGCTTCTGCTAGGAGAGGAATCTAAAAATAATAATATTTAAATGATCAGTCAACTGTTTGCTGTCAGTCAGGAAACACAAGCTGTTATTCAAATTGTCTTGTCAAAAGTTTCATCATAACATTACAAATAAAAAGTAAAGATGACTGAAATGAAAATACTTAAGACTTCCTTTTGCGTCTCTACAGTACCTTACTAAAGTATTCATGGCCCTTTTCATCCTTTCTTAACATTTTATTGCAATACAGCCACAAACATTAATGTATTTAGTGAGATTTGGTGTGTTGAAGCACTACAAAGAACTGAAGAAATAACGATAAATGGCTACATCTTTAGAAAGAAAAATCTGGGCCACCTATTTAACCCTTAAATAAAATACTGTGCAACTTCATTACTAATTCCTAAATGAACAAAAAAACATCAGAAAGGTCAAGGAGCACAAGGATTATGGTATCTCAAGAGGAGCTAATAGTCAAGCACTCCAAAAAATCTGACTTCATGAAAGTGCTAGAATAACAGGTCAAATTTGCAGTTTGGCACATAGAAGTCAAAGCAAACCAAACAGCACATCAAGCTGAACATCCACCATGCTCACAGTAAAACAAGATAGTGGTTGTATTATGCTGTGGGGATAGTTTTCTTTTGCAAGGTGACATAAGTCATACAATATTATAGACAGAGTCCAGACTATATTCGAAACAGCCTGTAAAAGTAATTTACTTTCCCCACCCACCTTTAGTTTGCGCCTTTCTTTGTTTCCCTGAATGCTGCCTTGGAGGTGACACATCTGGAGAGTCATGGCGAATTCTCCTGGGAGGAGAAGCATCTGGAGAGTCGTGTCTCTTATTTGTGGTTGGAGAACCGTGTTTATTTCCCTTTAGTGAACGTTCTGAAGAGTTAGACCGTATTTTGCTTGACACAACAGTGTCTGGGTGTTCACCTCCTTTCTCCTCCTCCTCTTCCTCCTCTCTGTCTTCATCAGCTAAACAACAGGAGGTTTGAAGTAAATATCAATCCAGATTCACACGTGAACAAATTCTTCTTACTTCACAGTTACCTCCAACTACTTTCCATCTGTTGCTGGTCCTAAAGACTTCCAGTTGTTTCACATCATCTGGTCGCTCATCAATGAATTCAGCAATCTACGAAAGTACAGAAATTAAAACACAGTAGAATAACCTGCTTGGACAGTGAAAGGAGTGAAGAATGAATGAATTCAGGCTAGCCAGCAAGCTAACGTTAGCTCGGTGCTTACTACTGGAGCCTCCTCTTCATCTTCTTCAACCTCCGTTTGCTCCTTCACCATCTGTCTCCAGTCAATGTCGTCGTCCACTATTTTAAGTCTTCAGATGGAAGAAAGCAAAAATAAGACGAATGTCACATCAAGCTACCCGCCAGAGTCGCCCAGACTCAAAACTAGCGTACGCGCTAACGTAAACCGCGAGTATCGCAGTTGGACTTTTCATTCACTCACCCTCTCTCGGGAACCTTACGTCGTTTCTTTTTTATCTTCCCTTTTGATTTACTGGAATTGTCGTCTGCTGACAAATACCGTTTGAGGTACTCAGCTTTAGAAAGTTCTGCTCCCTTGCTGTTGCTAGTAGAGGCGGCCATGATTAGATGTTTTTCGAAACTACGGATGACATTGAGGATCAAGCTTAAGCGAGCGAACAGAAGACGCGGATCAGCATCATTATGTAAACGGAATGCGGAGAGTGTCCAAATTGGGCGGAGTTTTTGGTTCTATTTACGAGATCAGATCGAATGATATGGGCGAGGGGGAATTATTTTTGCAAATTTTGACGGAAAAAATAGACAACATATACTTTCATTGCCAGGTAACTGTATATTTAAACTCGAAAAGATAAAGTGAGTGTATATGCTCAGCATGTTTTGTTTGGTGCTGCATTGGTGATATATATATTTATACTCTGGGCTGCACATGTATCTAAATCGAACTGAATTTTTTTGCTTTTGCTTTTAGCCATGTAAATATCAACTGACTATTCTCCCTATGTCTGAAAGGATTATACTCCCCCAAACACTCGTTTGCAGTTCGAGCCAGTTTATGTACCGGCAATGTAGAGAGGAGCAGACCTCGCCATTCGGGGTCTTTAGAATGGACTGCTGTTATTTAGGCCCGAGCAGCTAAGCGCTGCGAAGGCCTATTGTTTTCCTATTGTTTATTATTATTATTATTATTCTTCCACCCAAATGAATTGGCTTTTTGGGGGCTTTATCATATTCAAAAACTCACCAAACTTGGCGGAGGCCTTAAGCCTGTTTAAAATTTACGTATTTTAAAGTCGTCGCAAAAATTGCAACAGAAATGTCTCTACGGCGCCACCTAGAAATTGGAAAAACACCCTTTTTTACCCTCTGCTATTCACTTACTTTATCGTAGAGACATGAAATTTGGTACACTTGTAGAGCTCCCCAAGACGCTCAAAATTTATAATTAATGTCATAGTGCAAGTATCACAGGAAGTCAACCATTTTTGATTGAAGTTCCCATTTTGACCCCATTTTTGCCGATTTTTGCCTTTTACAGCCTTTGTATTTGATCTATCTCCTCCTATGGATTTTGATTGATCGACGTCAAACTTGGTCAGTCTGTTCATAAGGCATGTCCCATCTAAAGTTATCTAAACGGTGAGTTTTTGAGTATGCTGAAGGGGGGTTAGCAGGGGTCAAAGTTCACCTACTCGCCATAAATAAATAAACTGCTATATCTCCTACACAGAAACTCACAGAAGCATCAAAGTTTCTGTGATTGATCATCATCGGGTGTCCTACAATACCCTATGGTCGAATGATGACATCACTTAGGCCACGCCCCCTGAGAACAGGAAGTGTAATGTTTTACTGTGAACTGTCGCTATCTGACCCCTTTGACCTCATCAACATGAAACTGTGCCCAGACACAGAAAACATGTTGGTGTATTGAGGATTCCAAACCCGACCAGCTACGATAGAGCAGGTGGGCATGGTGGCGTGGCGAAGTGACCTGTAACGCCATCGCCATACGTTTGGCTCTCAATTCCACATTTTCGGGCCCAGCTGCTACAAACTCACAAGGATGGATCTTCATCTACTCCCCAACAGGAATCCATCACAATATTTGGTGGGCGTAGCCTAATTTCTCTATAGCGCCCCCTAGAAAACTTTAAATGATCAGCCCCAAGCCATGCTTTAACCTACAAATACGAAACTTTGTACACATGTGTACCTTGTCAGGACGTACAAAAAAGTCTCTTGGAGCCATGGTCTAAACCCACAGGAAGTCGGCCATTTTGGATTCAAGTTCGGTTTTTGACCCATTTTTGCCGTTTACAGCCTTCATATTTGATCTATCTCCTCCTAGGGATTTTGATTGATCGGCTTCAAACTCGGTCAGTCTGTTCATAAGGCATGTCTCATCTAAAGTTATCTAAACGGTGAGTTTTTGAGTATGCTGAAGGGGGGTTAGCAGGGGTCAAAGTTCACCTACTCGCCGTAAAAAAATAACTGTTATATCTCCTACACAGAAACTCACACAGGTACCAAAATTACTGTTGTTGATCATCATCGGGTCTACTACAATACCCTATGGTCAAATGATGACATCACTTAGGCCACGCCCCCTGAGAACAGGAAGTGTCATGTTTTACTGTCAATGGTCGCTATCTGACCCCTTTGACCTCATCAACATGAAACTGTGCCCAGTCACAGAAGACATGTTGGTGTATTGAGGATTCCAACCCCGACCAGCTTCGATGGAGCAGGTGGGCGTGGCGGCGTGGCGAAGTGACCTGTAACGCCATTGCCATACGTTTGGCTCTCAATTTTATTTTTAAAGTTTTATTTTTTTAAATAATTTTGTTTTGTGGGTTAGAGTACAAACATTCATTAATTTTGGCTAGAAATAATACAAACATCGTCATTCAAAACCTTTATTGTGTTACTCAGCTCCGCTGAGTAACACATTCTGGTCAGTGTTGATGGAGTACGACTGGCCCCTGGTGGCGCAATACTGGTACTGCTGGCGCAATACCATTATTGCGCCAGCAGGAGTCACTGGTACTCCATCAATGAGAAAACAAATCAAGTTCGGTTTTTTTCGGACGGCCGTGAAAACGTTTCCAGCGCGTCTGCCGTGAGATTTCCAAAAGGACAGCGATTACATTTAACCTGAAATGTTATATGTAAGCCCTAAGATAATTTTTGTTGGCTTAAAACACGGAGTAAATGTAGCGTTTTGTTAATGACTGTTATTTCCTACCGCAAGTAAATGCATCATTTCCCTCGTCTCTGCCTTAATGGCCAGTCAAGGGCAAAAACAAATTTAAGCAATTTGATTGGTTGAGAAGGACTGCACGTTCTGTAGCTGTGCTAATACTTACTGTACGTACTGGCAGTCGGCAGGAGACCGTACATGGTTGAGGTTCGGCGCATTACGCTGTGGACTGTACATTTTTTTTGCTAAACTGTTGGAGCAGCTAAGTTTTCCTGAACATTATGCCTGGTTTATGGAGCCACAAACCGGACCACGCTAACGTTTGCTTCGGTTTTGGAGCTGCAGACCCGAATGACGCTCATGAGCCGGAACTGTCTGTTGGAGACGAGTTTTATTGCCGTTCGTCTTAAAAGTGGTAACTGGAGATGCGGTGAGTGAAGCTCAGTTCACACTACACGATTTTAGAAAAGTCGGCCAATTCTGAAAACGTGAGAGAACACACACTAGCCTATTTAAAATCGTAGGTGTAACGGGTTCGTTCTAAGAGTGTGAGGTTTCACTCGAACACATTCTAATACCAGCTACGAAATACCTTCAAATTAAAATTCTGCACTACCACAGCTGAATTTGGAGTAAACAAACAAACATGGACAATGACGTTGAATGGTAACTTTAGTTTGCGGACTTATTTTAACCCAAAAAAGACGTAACCAAAAATCAAAGCCTTGGATTAAGAAACTGGAGATATCGTAAGCAAGGATTATATTTGTTGCATCGCAACATGGAGGTGAGTTTTTTTTTCATAAAAAATACTGTTTTCAATTTTTTAGAAAATCAAATGGGAGTTATCCTTTCTCCCCAACTGACCGCGAAAGCTTAACGTAGCCTATTCCAGCTCCTTTCATTGAAACTTATTATATTGTTTAAAATTGTATTATGACTGCAGAATAAAATCAAATGCGCCATTTCAACCAAAGATTGGAATGTGCTTCTCAACCAGATGTACTCTGTGCAATAATTTTATAATTATCTTTCATTAAAAGATAAAAAAAAAGTCGGAGGAACACCACAGAGATTGGATGAATGAGCAAAGATGATTAAAGACAGTCAATATCCCCGATTTTAGATCAAAGCGGTCCCGACGTTCCACCGACTGGACCCGATCAGTCGTAACACACACACACTACAGGATGATTACGATTGTTGAGAGCGACAATCTTACAACGTTCTGAGTTCTTAAGACTGATACATGGGGTTGTAATATTTACTTGGACCACTTGCTGTGATTAATACCTAATTATTGAGAGAGATTAAACCTGTGCTTTTGTTCTAATGTACTGAAAGTTAACTGTGCTCTCTGAATGTGCATTGCCCTTGGTTTGTTACTGACCAGAAGGGTTTATTAAAATGATACATCTTAACCTTTACCATTTTCCTGACTCATTTTAGGAAAATGTTAAAATTGCACTGCATTTAGATCTCAGTTGCAGTTAACATCAAAGCATGTGGGTGTGGCTTAGTGTAAAACTTTCACTATTTGCCATGAAACATAAACATTAAAAAACTTCCAAATGCAAGATCACAGCTGCATCACACTTCCTGTGTTTCTCTATAGAACAGTCCTGAACACATTTCCATGGTCACTTGATGAAATCACCCTAGCCCCGCCCACTTTTCAAAGGCAATCACCAGTTTTTTCTCCTGTGAGTTTTACTGTTATTCTATCATATATATGGGTTTCATCATGTGAATACTGACTTAAAACGACAAGATGATGAACTCTGTGAATGCTGGCTGCTGACCAAACCGCATTGGGGTGTAGAAATGGCGAACTGCAGTTCTTCACCATGTGCATATGATAGGCTCTAAATGATACGTTGATCATCCGACTGGCGCCAAATTGGATATGTATGACCTTTGTTGACCTCTAAACACCCCAACAACATTGAAATGTATTTTGACTCCACTGCGCCAACTACATTAATACGCCAGCTATATCTCCTCGCTATATCAACGAATCTGCACCACATTTTTTGTGCGTCGTCAGGAAGTGCCGCCGAACGCATCGATGCGTACCGCCTGGTGGACGGGCGCGGAAACCGCGCAACGACTTCTGTGTTAGAACGTGGGGAGCGTTGATGGAAACGGAGCAACAGTTTCCGCGGTGCGGGCGGAGGTGCTGAAAACTGCTGAGAGTATCTGTGGTGGCTGGTGTCGGGCGGCGGTTGCTAGTACCCTGCGGTGGCAATAGGCCGGAGCGGCGCTTGGCTGCGAGGGCCGCTCGAGGCTGCTTGCAGCTTTAATTGTGAAATTGCATTTTATGCCATGTGGCCTCTTTTTCTCTGGTGTACAAGTAGTAGTATTAGTACTATCGGCTCGCTTAGAAACATTTTTAAAGTACTAATGGAAACATGTAGAAAGCTGGTCTGAAGATAAGTTTGATTGCTGTATTGGAAAAAAAAATTGGTGCTTATAAAAGGTTAAGTTTTGTTTATCAGCATTTTTTATACATATATCTTATAAAATGTGCCTAAAAATTGATTTTGTTCCCCCAGAATTTATTCCCGTTTATAATGGTCTCATTATAAACTGAGAAACCCACAGCTAGACATAAACTCCTGGGTTGAATGCAAATAATTCTACATTCAGGTCTACAAGCAGTATAAATTAGTTTAAATCTAAAATGATTGCTTGTTTTTTGCATGGTGCCCAGTTGGTTTGTCTCAATTGGACCCATATGGGCTAACCCAGTTGGACACGCTAAGTAGGTCGTGTTCTCACTAAAACTAGAAAAATAGAGCACATCTCTTCTGATCTCAAGTCCTTACACTGGCTTTCTGTTCTCAGAGCGCAGACTTTAAAATACTTCTCTTAGTTTCTCAATTATTGAACAACTTAGCACAAAAATACATTAAAGATCTATTGTTGTTGTATCAACCATGCAGAATACTCAGGCGTTCTGGTTTTGGTCTGTCCGCATTCCCCAGAACCAGAACCAAACATAAAGAAGCAGCATTCAGTTTCTATGCACCACAAATTTGGAACAAACTTCCTGAAAACTACAATGATACTGAAACATAAAGTTAAAAACCTACCTGTTTAAAGTTTATTTTCATTCATAATAACTTGAATACCGATCAGCATATTTGATGCATATTTATTCATGACTTTGATGATGGCATTTGACAAAATGTAATGCTTATTGCTTGTTTCATAATGGGTTACTGTATGATGTTCTTATGGTGTGAAAAAACTTAGAACTGCCTTGTTGCTAAACTTGACTTGATTTGACTTGGTCTAATCTGGGTTTCAAATGTCAAATAAGTGAATCCCTTCAAAATAGTTCACGCATTTAGTATTTCATGTGGGTTCCAACATTTTACCCAGAATTATCCTGCATCAAATCTGCGAAAAAGAAGCACTAATTTGCAGACAATCCCATTTCCTGTGACTTTGGGCAGCAAATGTAAATGTTGGCTGGTTGATGGGTTGATTGGGGAATGGACCTTTAATGAAATTCTGATGGCAAGCCTCATACTTTGAACTGACTTTGCATTTTTATTCATTTCAGTTTTTTATAAGCACCCAGTAACCAGAAAATCATTGTTTGACTATATATTTAGCATTATTTTATTGAAAACCAGAGCTCCATCACTATATATTCACATGTGCAAGTTCTCACAGTGCATTACATCACAAAAGATTTGTGCAGTTCTGAAGCAAAAGGTCTCAGAACATCTTGAGTCATCTTCCTCAATAAAAGCATTGCAATGCCGTAACAATGATAAAACCTAAAGCTGTAGGGTTGATGGATGTGCATGTAGACAGAAGTAAGGCTGGGCTTGTTTGCGTGTAAATAGGCACAAGCTAGAGTGTCACATTTTATTTAGCAGTGTGTATGAAAGAAGAAGATCAGCAGGGGGACGATCCAGGACCATGAGCTCTTCAGAAACAGGCTGACAGCCGAGCAAGGCTGCAGTTGTTCTGCAGGAGAACGGAAAAGTATCAGTGTCGCTTTCAAAGCATTGAACCACATGTATGTAAATAGCTAATCCACCCACCTTTCTCCACATTGATACTCTCAACCTGGCCAGATATTTTACACATGTAGGTGGTGTTGTGTGGGAGTGTGTTTGTGAAGCCTTTCAGGGTCATCCTGTAGCCGTGGGGATCAAGCTCCACCACTTCGCTTTTGTCTCTGAACTGGGCCTCTGCAGCTGAGCCGGAAACATTTGTGTTGATGAGGGCCTCCTTGGTTCCAGATGACCAGGAGAACTCGTAGCTGTTGATTTTGTTGGGCTTGGGCTCGATCCGGCAGTCGACTCTCAGGTCCTCATCCTCTTCCAAGCACACAGAGATCAGCTGAGATTTCACTGGGATCAGCAGCACTGGGTAAAACACAAACATGTGGCACCAGAGAAAATTATTGAAGTAGCTAAGTCTCATTTGTAGCGACCACAGACACCACATATCTGCCTCTTTAGTAAACATTTAGCAGTCATTAGTGAATATCCTAGTTTGACTCTTACAGTTAGCCATAGCAACATCATGTCACATGGTAAATCTTGTTTTTATGACCCTGAAGTGTTATAATCAAAAGCTGTTTGTTTGAATGCGCGTCAGTAAATAATCTGGACAAATGCGGAAAAGCTTTTTGAAATAATCCGTGATGAGTTAATAGCGATTAATACCGAAAGTGAAGCTGTTTTTTATTCAACAGGATAAAATAAATACAGTATGAACATTGGCATTGAACATACAGTAAATTCTCCCCTAAAGAAATAGTCCATATTAGAAATTTAGTATTTTATTTATTTAGTTTTATTTACTTGACTAAATCAGTAAGAAATAGAAATGGTGATATCCTTCAAGATGATATTTCAATAAATATACCCAGGTGCTTCTTGAATATGTGATAAAGCAGCTTCCCTAATGAGAACAATCTCCTCCCCCAGATTTTTTTTCCATCAGAAACTTCTGATACTTCAAAATAGTAACTCAGCTTCTTAGTGCCACACCTTAGAAGTTTCTAGAACTGTACTCTCACCTCCAAGTATCCCACTTAGAAACAGAGATGCGAGCATGTTGAGGAATCACTCATCCAACTGTGGGAAAAATGACAAATGGGTTAATTAGTCGGAGGAAGAGATAGCACCTAAACCTTAATACTGCTAGTTCCATGCTAATTGTTTTCTTTGGCTCGCTGCCAATAACAGCTAAAAATACTAAAATAGATCCTAATTTGTTTTTTTGTTTTTGTTTTGTCACAACAAACAGCCCATAGAGTTTGGAAAGTTCTGGTCAAAACCAACATGGATGTGTTCAGTGTGAATAGCCTGATCCATCTCTGGGGGTCAAAGAGATGACGTAGCATAATTTAGAGCAGCGTTCTCAAAATTAAAAGCAATTTTTATGTCTTAATGTTTTTTTTTGTTGTTGTTGTTATATTAGGTTGAATAAATTGGCCTCTCACTTTTATCTATTATATCTACATGTTCCTGCATATTCTATCTCATTCTCAGTATTTCATATTTCCTCTCTAATCCACAGTTAATTAAAATCCCTGAGGGATTCTTACCTCCTGTCAATACTGAATGATGCAGCAGCTCCTTTCTGCTCCGTCAGTAAAAGCTAAATAGCTCCCGGGAATCACCTCGGTGTGCAGCACTGCAGAGCATCCCACCACTGAGAAGGAGTGGGAGCAGCACAGAGAGGCGGAAGGAGGCAGTGGGAGGGAGGGACGAGCCTGGACCAGAAAGCGCACTGATTCGTCTTTTTCCTCTGCAGTGGCTGACGGAAGCACCGAGCTGCCTGTCTGTGTATGCAGAGAGGCAAAACTCAGGCATGGTCATCACTTTTCACCAGCAAGGTGTTGTCTGACCTTGTCTCTTTCCCTCTTCGAGTCCTCGCTTGTGTCTCATGTTCTAAGTCATGCTGACCTGATTTGCCCTTCACGTTGCTGTCCAGTTTGTTCCTCTAAATGTTTCTCAAAAAGAGCAAGTGTTTTGTGGACCAAGCAGTCTCATTATAATTTGCAAAGACAGGAGAATTATTTCTGATGAGAACATGTGCATTGCTTTGCATTTTGTCATGTTGCCGAAATAAAACATTATGTTTTAGAGGTGTATGGATGGTTTTCTTGATAAGTACAAGAAAGCTTGTCAGAAAATGACAATATAGCTATATCTTAGAATCACTTAGCTGAAGTCTACACTTACACCTAATTTACCAGACTTAAAGATTTATGGCTATAAAAACTCTCCAACCAACCTGGTGGTTGGTTTAGGTTCACCCTAAAGCAGAGAGCAACTCTGTTAATATAGCCAGAAGTTCAGGGTAACTGAAAGCATGTGCACTCCACACTTTTCAGTATTCAATCTGTAAAATGTTTTGAAAACCATCAGCTAAAGCAAGTTTTTACCACAAGAGCAAAAGCACTATGCCTGCTAAATAAAACTATATACACAAATACAAGCTAAAATAGAATTAAACAGTTAAAATCCAGCTTTAAGCAATTCCTCCGTCTGTGCAGCATACAACGCATTCTTTCCTTTTACTTTCTGGCTTTCTCCCTGAGATAGTCTGCCCGAATACAAACCCACTGTCATGTTTTCACAGCTCTCTGAATTCCACGACTCATTCGTTCCCCTTCAGAAATTTCCATCACTGGGCCACTAAAAAAAGCTCAGTGTCTCCATCTGGAGGTTAGTAATGGGGGATGTATAAAATGTAAGATGAACGTAAACGTATTTGCAACACAATAGATCTTAAGTTAAGTTTAAATCAAGTATAATTGAGACAAACAAACAAAAAAACATGTATGGAAGATTTCTGCTAAATAAATACATTTAATATGAAGGGATTTCTTAGAAAATTTTCTTTTAAATCTGAAAGTAATATTTATTTTTCTTCATCCCTTCCATGATCAAATTACATCGTTTAGTTCACACTGAATGAAGCAAGCAGGATGTAATATGGCTGATTTGCTTTGTGTAGAACCCAAACAATTTTTGTTTTGGCCCATCAATAAATTGTGCATTTTGAGAAAACGACAGTAAATGTGGATCCTCCTCAGGAAGTGCAGACATATGTGTTTATTTTAGAGGATAAATCAAGGATCAATCAAGGATAAATGTCAGTGTTAAGCTATTGTTATGTACTGTAATCAAGTGGCATGAAATACTTTCTTGTTCCACAACTTATAAAAAAGTAAAGTAAAAAAAAAAAGTACATGCATTGTCTCCGCCATCCACCAGGGAGCGCTGCACCATTCTTTAGATCTCACTGCTTTGTTTGAATCTGTCCAGGTTGATTAGTAGAATTGAGACTACTATCCAATTATTAAACATCCAACTATAATTGTATTTTCATTATGAGATAATATTTTATTATAGATTAATTTTTGTATTTTATAAAATAAACATCCAATTGAAGCTCACGGACTTTAAGGCTTCATTGACAGCCTTAAAGTCCGTAGCTCCGTCCCTGTCCGGACTGTTAATTGCGTCCTTGGATCACAACTCTTAATTTCTCAGGCGCCCTGTGCTGCCCGGGCTGCTCGGCTCAGCCCTCAGGCTGTTTGTCGGTCGGGCTGGGGGAAGTCTATCTCGGAAATAATCTGCCCACGCGTTTAAGCGGCTTTATCTCCGCCGAGCCTCAGACCGCTGCAGCTCCACACACCGAGCGCCAGAAAGAAAAAGTGACACAGGTCACACTGACCAGTTGGAGATTGCGCACGGCTTGTGCCACACATGAACGGACTCTGGTGCTGAAGCTGAGTCTATTTCTTTACTTTTTCAAAAATAATTACTCTTCCAAGAGCCAAGAGGAGTTCCAGAAGTTTACTCTAGGGATTTAAACACAGACAGAAACTGGCAACGGTGTTCAGGACATGGAACAGGCTGGACTTTGGATATTCTTTGTGACTACTTGTGTTATTTCAGGTAAGGTTGATTTAAAAAATAAAAAATAAAAAGGTCCAAATAAATTTTCTGCAAAGTATTTGCTTCTCAACTTATCTGAGGTTTCATGTATTTACACATTAAATACTTTGTGTGGTAATATTTAAAACATTTCTATTCACCAATTAAGATTTACTGGACCCCTATGTTTTATTTCATTCAAAATGTTAATTTTAATTCCTGTGACAACATAGTAGTGATGCCTTGTTTTTTTCCTGATAGTCACCTCTTAATATAAAAAACTCAAATCATAGGCACTATTATGAACATTTTTAAATACGTATGTTCAATTGTAAATGCAATTTAGTTATTTAATTTTCTAAGTGAAATTGACACCTAAGTGGCAACATTGTAATGTTATACTGCAGCCCAAAATTAAGCTTCTGTTTATGTATTTTTCTTAAGTAAAAGTACAAGTAACAAAATAATAAAACTTACACAAAGAGATAAAAAAATCTAAGTAATTCATCCTCAGCATAAAAATGTGGACTTGATGTTAAATAAATCGTTTTTACTTGCTATTTTTTGCTATAATGATATAACACAGATCAAACATAACATTATCGGCTCTGACAAGAGAAGTGGACATCTTTCTGTCCTTTGGTGGGAAAGCTTCAGACACCATTCTGTCTCAAAGACGATGAGTTTCAAGCAGGAAAAACTGGCCAAGTAAAAATGGTTTGGCTGATGTTAAGAACTTCTGATGAGGAGACCACGAGGTGAAAGGATTTTCACAATAGCAGATGCTGTGGTTTATTCCCAGTCTGCAGCAGTTCACCTCGTAAGCAGTCCTGTTCATTAGTTGCCACCACAGGTTAGTGCTGCAGTCATGTGGATGAGACTCAGGAATGTGTCTGCTCTCAACGTTGTTTTATGTTTCTTTTGGGTTTCATTTTGTTCAGTTTGTGCAAGTCATTCCCTGTTTTATTCTGCAATGCGGATTCCTTGTCAGTCTTCCTTCCTGCCTTTTTGTCTCACTTCTGGCTTTGTTGCCAGCACACCTGTGTGGATTTACAGTCCTGGTTTCCTCTGTGTGTATTTGTCAGATCCACATGTTATTTATCTCTGCTTCATAAGGATTTCCTGGTTTCTGTTATGGTTTGCCTTTGCCTCCCTTTGTTTAGGGTTTTGTCAGTTCGTTCTTCACGTTGAATCTGATCCTGTATCAAACAGTTGTTTCCTGTTTCTGTAATGTTGTCTGCATATGCTTGTCCTGCTCCCTGTACCATAATAACATGGATCATTTGGGATTGAGCAAAAATACCACAATATTGCTCTTTTTAATATTAGTATTAAATATCTACATTAATGCATTTTTGTTCACCAGTAACAAAAATAAAAAGTGTAAAAAGTGGTGAATGAACCATTTTTGACACATTTTGGCGTAGATTTTAAGGGAGGTCAACCTCCACATGCAACAGATAAGCCAGATAGTTTGACATCTGTCATTGAGTGTCTTGGGAAATAAATCCGTTAAGAGTTTTTCCATCTGAACATTTATATGTTTTACTCCCAAAATGATTTTATTTCCTGCCTCTATCACAATAACCAGTTGAATAAAAGGAAGCACAACGAGGCTGAACTCATACTACTTTAGACATGCAGAATTCAAGTGAAAATCTTTGAAGGATGATTTTGGTGAAGAAGGAGAAAATCAGATAATAAATAGAATTGGATTTACACACAACAGCCTCACTCCTTTTGTGAGAAGTTATTTCTTGCAGGGTAGATTTTGCGTCACTTAAATAGCAACTTACAACAACATAAAAAGCAAAAACAAATGCAAAAAACACTCTTGTCTACATTGCTTTTTAAAGAAAAATAGTTTACATTGCGTTAAAATGTGCTGCAAAACAGTGTTTCGCTATGAATTTTCAAAAACTTGTAATACTTTAACTCAGACACCACAACATGCATAGTTCTTCAGTTTTCAACCTTCTTCCTCTGTGGGAAGTCTCTATTGGAGCTTGCAAGGATGGAAAACGCTGTCCTTGGTAACGCCCTGGAGGGAGTCCCAGAAGAATCTGAGGAAGAGGAGCAGCCCAAAAACCCAAACCTGGAGACTGCAGACAACCTTGATGAGAAAACAAGAGTACTGGATTCAAATCTAAATGATTTAAGATTTCAAGCTACACTGACTAATAACCAGCTGCTCAGCAGGACCTACATATTGTCCACCTGAACTTGCGCTGCGGTTAAAGAGAAGCAGAAAACTAAAGTGAGTGCTGTTTTAGATGGCATAGATGTGTGTCTGGAGGTTTACTGCGTGTGTGTGTGTGTGTGGGGGTGGTGTGTGCGCGTGTGTGCGTGTGTGTGTGTGTGTGCACGCGAATGAATGGACGAACTCATGGGCATTGTAACAGGTGCAGCAGTGTAATCACTGTGAGCTTGGGCCTCACATTTAGCTGGCATTCGATCTGTGGCTGCGTGGTACATGGAGGAAGATGTGACATCAGCTGTGATAGTTTTTTTTCTTTTTCAGAATAATAAAAGCTTTCTCTGGAAGCTGTTCAGTAACTTACTGCTGTGCATATATAGGTTCATACGTATTAGTAGTGTGTACCATACGATTGTCATGTTGAAGGACACAGCATTGGATTAGAGCAGTGCAGGAAGTGACAACAAGATTGTTGCCAGGGCTGCTGGCTGCTGCTGCTGGGTTTTTCTCTGAATGTTTTGGAGCGGGTCGGTGTGATCTGGGGCCACCTGGCATCAATTAGTGATGAGTGCTATCACAATCGATTATTTTGTTTTTCCTCTTGCAATAAAACTTTGAAATCCCCAGGAAGGAGGCACGCAAAAAAGGCTGAATGAGACAAACAGACAGGCTCATGCATTTCTGCGTAATCCATTGCCCACAGCTGGAACACACAGACGCTACTCTACAGAAATAATCCTGCACAAACACGCTCCTTCTGTCCGCTCTGCCTTTTGTTCCCCTCTTTTTTACTCCACTCTCTCCAGAGTGTGCAGATTGAAACCATCTTTCTGCCTGATTGCCCCCTCAGTCTGGTAAAGTTTCTCCCCGGGTATTTTCTTTGTTTCTCCTCATCCCGTCTCCTTTTTGCCTTTTGTGTTCTCATGTTATGTCTCAGCCACACATGCAGCAGTCACCATAATCCTGTGAGCTGCCTGCTGAACGCTGGCCAAGCGTACGCGCCACGTTCCTGCCACGGAGATTACGCACCCACATAAACTCACATACACACGCGGGAAAACACGTGTGTGCACTGACTCCAATCAAAAGAAAGAGCAGAATTAATTTCAGTGGCAATGCAGCACTGTGAGAAAAATACTTTGCAATGCAGTTTTCATCTGTTTTATATTGATTTATTTATTTGTTTAATTTTAATTGAGTCATCAAGCACATTTTTGTAGACCTGAGTTAATGTTCAAGTAATTATTTCACCAGGAGTGATTTCGACCTGAACTGTAGAATCTGTAAAATTGAGTCATCAGTTAAACATAACCTGACATCATGGATTTAGCTGAAAGATCTGAAGAAAGCAACACTTTATGCCCTGAACTTAAGCTCAAAAGCAGATGATAAACAATGTCGATTAGTCTGCAGATGTTAGAAAGCAATTGGTAAAGCTTTGAGTCTCCAGTGAACCACATGGAAAACCATTTCACATAAGAAGTGAAAACATGGAATAATTGTGAACGTTCCCAGTAGTGGCCAATCTACCACAATAACAAGCAGACTGAATAAGTAGTGACGGCACAAGAGATTGTAAAAAGTTTCCCAGAACCGAAAGCACCACAGTTGTCGCCACCTAACGAGCTCCATCTCAATCTTTTCTAAAATTTTTTCTCTAAAAAGATTTTGGAGAAATCTTTTCCCCCCTCAATAAATGAAATCATCATATGAAAACTGCTGTTTGTATGTATTCAGGTCCTCTATTAAAATCTGCTTTGTGATCTGAAACATTTAAGACTGGCGAAGATACAAAAAAACAGAAAGGGGGCAAATAATTGTTCATAAAACTATAAATCACCAGAATCTATGACAACTTTTGCCAAGGAACTGTAAATACTATGGGCTTTTGCAGTTTTCCGATTTTTCAGCATCCCTGATCACAAACCTCAAAATGCAGACGGGGCATGTAATCCCCGATCAATCACCGATTCTATGACAGAAAGATTAAACAGTTAATCTGCCCTCTTCCCTTCCTCTCTCTCTCTGTGAATTATTTTTTATCTTTTAATCCATCACATGCCATCATTGTTTTTGTCTGATATCCATATGAACAAAAGGTTAGCAAAAGAATAACTACAGACAAGATTTTAAAATGAAAGCCATTTTGAAGAGAAGTATATTTTGAGACAAAAAAGTTTGCAGTTTAATTCCAAAAAAGAGCCAGATTTACATCTGTGAGCTGTTGGATTAGAGAAATCTTTTTTTCTGTTTGTGACAAAAAAAAAAACAGTCTTAGTTTTTGTTAAAACAAATATTTCTAAAATTGTGTCTAATTCTTGTGAACGCAGAGTATCACCTGTCTTCTTATCTTAGGAACCAAGTCAGAGGCGACTTCTTGAGGATAGTTAAGTATGATACAGAACGACGTACGGAAGTATAAATTACTTTAAAATAGTAATGGGGTGGCGATCTTCCAGGGTGTACCCCGCCTCTTCCCGACCGCTGATGGATACGTCCGGTTGTCCTGCATGGAAAATTAGGAATGGTTGGACAATGATAAAATCAAAAAAAGTTTATGAAACTCTGTTTACACTAAAGGCAGCTCTGTCTTAGTTTGTTTCTTTATTTTCCAGTCATATTTGTTGAGATACACACACAGCTGTACAATTATATAAAAAACATTATCATATAAAAAAAAATATATATAGATTACATAGTTCTCTAGAGAAAGAGATCTGCACAAAATACATAATTCGATTGGTTGTTAGAGTAAATTTTATCCTGTCAAATCTCAATTTCTGATAACCCAGTAAAACAAACCTAAAAAATTACTGTAACATCTTGTTTTATAGAATCTGGGCTATACATTAAGTGAGAGATTTTTTTTTACTGCCCAGAAAAGTGACCTTTTTGTTGTATTTTTAACAACTTTCAGTCGTATCACCTGCACTTGTCTCAGTGTTTTATTCATACACACAATGGTAAAATTAGCTTTTCAAATAACAGTAAAGAAAGATGCAGGATATCCGTGTAGGATGTTAACAAAAAGCCCCACCGTCATGCTGTGTTGCTCTAACTGTTCCTAAATGTTGCCATTCAGGCGGGAAACAGTATTGCTATTGTTGTGCTTCGTTCCCAAGCCCTTTTCTTGCCAGCATGCTCCTGTTTATGGGTGATTGACATGATGAGGTCATTTCCCATACTAGAAACAATAGAAGAATGTGAGCTGACACAATCAAATCGAGGAAGCTGGGAGCGATGTGGAGAAACGAGGCTTTCTGTACCTGTCAGAAAGATAGTCTTTCTTTGCGTTAGCTTCAATTTAAGCTCCTAATCAGCTCATTTGCAGAGGTCATCAGGGTCATCAGACTCTCCATCCAGATGTCTGTGTTCAACAGAAAAGTCATGAAAAGCAAAGACTATTTTGACATATTTTCTTTCCCTACAGACAAATTCTTAAAAAAATTACAGTTTTTTTATATATTCTTAACAGTTGTACATTGATTAATTATTATTATTATTATTTTTTACAAGTTTAACTGAATAAGTAATGTTGGGATATTAGAGACTCCTAATTTTTTGTATAGTCGAGCGCTAATTTGTTCATCAATGCCAAACACGATGTAGTCACCTGTCTTTCCAAAGTGAAGATTTATACGACGATTTGTCCAGTGAGTTATGATAAATAAACATAACTTATATTGTGCTTTTCCAGTCATTTCGACCACTCAAAGTGCTTCACACTTTTCAACAGAAAAAGAAAGGAATTCACTTCAGATTGAGAAGTAGACTGTTTATTTTATGGCAAAATATTTGAGGCTGATTTACAATGAATTATAATGGAAATTAAAATGGTGTGAATTCACCCTGGATTACACTGATTGCAGTTTTCTGATCAATCACCTGCACCGCATCCATATTGCCTTTCAGAATTTTTCCAGTCATGCTCAAATAGATTTAATGCATTTCCAGAGAAGATTTTATTTACTGGCAACATTTATTTGAAGTGGATTAGGCTGTGATAGATTTTTATCATCTTTGTTTGGTCTAAATATTTAATCTTTTCAGACAGGGAAAGAAAAGAAGGATGAAAATGACACTTGATGTAAACACTAGAAAATCTGTTCTGTGAAATTTTTGTGTAATGTAACTCACAATGTTTCCTGTAATCTCTAAAATATTCAACCACCTCATCGCACTGCTGCTGAACACGGCCAGACAGCAGCGTCTGTGTTCCTCAGGAATCTTGGCCCAGTCAAAAGTCTCCAGTTTGTTAAGACTTCATGCACAAACTCCATCTGAGTTTATCGTAGACGCTGCAGGCCATTTGCTGTCAGTCCAGAGTTTTTAACCACCTGTCTTCCCGGGAATCTGGCAGTAGCTATTGATAGCTTCCTCTTTCTGTTATGTCCAGGTGGCTTTGCTGTAGTTTTTTTAAATTTGCAAATTTTCCATTCTGCTGCCAGTTGTATCTCCAGGATTATTTAAGGCTGTTGGTGTATTTTTAAAATCATTTTCTTTCTTTGTGCCACACAAAGCCTTCTCATCTAAAGTTTTTTGAGATTTTCATTGTCCCAGCAACTAAAAATTTGTGTTATCAGTCCTGATATTTGAGGTGTTTTATCTGAGGAACACCTGATGCAACCGGTAAATGTATGTTTGTATGACGAATCGGACGCAGAGGGTTCACAATCACTTCAAACTTCCTAGTTGCTGAAATGTGCTGTATAAATAAACTTCACTCGACCATGCTTATATTAGTTTCATATAGTCTTTTTGTTTAGACAAACAGAAATGAAACTATTAATAAAGATAAATGAAATAAAGGTGAAGATTTACAGCGTTGTGCAAAGATTTAAACTTTTTAACTTGTTTGTATTTCCTTGTCATCTAAAACAAGAAAAAATATTATTCAAAAAAGATCAGAGTTCACAAAGTTTTAGATTTCATTTTCAGTTTGGACTCCAAGATTTCAAATTGTGTTCTATGTATCACATACAGAAGGTAAATATTTGAATATTTTAACATTTTTACAGTTTAAACAAGATCATTGAGACAACCTAAATAATTCACACATAAACAGAAATCAAAGCAAATCATTTCACAGATGATGATATGGGTAAAAAATGGAACAACACAAGAAATTCTGATAAAACATGAAGAAAAAGAAGCATTCAAATCCAGAAAGCATTCAGAAAGGATTCTGAGGATTATTGAATCAATATCAGTTGATTTGATAACTGATAGATTGAAAAACTATCAAAGTGCCACAGCTTTATGAAGTTCATGAACTGATATGATTTCTTTATAAATGTGTGGATCATTTAGGTTTTTGCTAAGATCTGGTGTGCATTTTTAGAAGAAAAACATGATGAGTCCAATACTTATTTTACCTGCGTAATATATATTATAAACCACACAGTGTGTAATTTCTGAATAGGAAATGTATTGGACAATCTAAATAACAAAAAGTTGTCGTAGAGCCAGTGCATAGTTTTAGCAATTTTAGGCTAGACTAAAATGGAATTGATTTTAAATGGTTTAAACACTTTAATTGTTATTTTTCTTCTATGTTAAACAACACTAGCATTGTTTAGCTAATTGAAAACACTGCTGGAGTGATGGAGTAACTACTTCCAATTAGGAAGTAGTTAACATAGCCTGCAGATAAGCTAGAAACCCTTGTTAGTTGCTTTCAGCTCGTGACTTTAGGCCGAGTCTCGAGGGTCAGTCTCTGGACGTCCATATGTCAGATGTAGAGCAGCGGATGGACTGTGAATTTTCTGATATGCGTTCTAATTTCCTAAATCCCAATGCTCCCAGTGTTATTATGTCTCCGCCCAATGCTGCACACAAACACAGAACACATTTCAATCACTATTCAGTACATTTCAATAAATACATTCAGCTTTAATTCCAGAAATTAAAATATGCTTGAAAAGTTCAATTATGTCCTATTAATTAATTCACTAAGTGACATAAATCACACAGATTAACTACAGACTGATGTTTTCAAGGTTTTATTTCTGTTACGGTGATTTAACAGAAATCACCATAACAACTAATAAAATATATTTAAGATTATAATAAATACTTGGCTCAAATAAAACTATGTTTGATACTTGTTTAAATATTATTTTCTTGAGATTTATATAATAAAACAAAGTTTAAGCAGAACTCAAACAGACAGATATTTGAAAATGAGTAGTAGAACAGAATGATCCTTTATGTGTTCAAAATAAAGTCTGTACTTACTTTGTTAAATGTACAAAGTAAGCAGTTATTAAGCAGTTATTAAGACTATGTATGTAAATGTTTATCCTCTGTGAATTCATACTTTTATTAAAAAATATCCCAGAATTTGTTTGCTGTATGTGACATTTATTCCCATGGATGTAAACTTTTGACTGGAACTATGAATACAGATGAAAATATGAAAATCAACTTCATTTTATGTTGTGCATATAAAAGCAGCTTTTATATGTATTTGTCAAAATTTTTTCTCAAAACTATCAAACGAAATAAAAAATAAATTGAAAGTCATGACTTTAAGACGTATCTATATCTGTTTTATTGTGTTTCTCCAAGCTTGTATAAATAATTCCCATTTGTATGTTTGTTGATCAAACTATCTAAAAGATACACCCACAATGCAACAGTAATAGTAGGGAAATGTGAAGCTTGGTGTTTAGACGTGCGCAGGAAGAGCCCATTAAATGATGGTGTGGATTACATGGATTAAAATAGCTAAATACATCGCAGGTCTTGGCAGACGAGGCACTTTTGAGGTTAGTTACTTTGCAGGGTGAGAAGAGATCTTTGGGAAACACTGAAAAAAATGTGGTTTTATTCAGTAAAAAATTGTAATTGTGGCAATAAAACGTTTGCGAGTAACGTGTACATTAATGTCTGAGAATTAGAGCAGGAATTGTTTCAGTGTTTTGTTCAGTGCTGTTCACTTTGTTGCTTAACCCACATTATAATTAGGACAAATTCCACCCACCATCACAAAAACTGAGCAGTAAGCTGTTTCTACTGATTCTGACAGGCACAAGTAATCAAACGTGATGCTTGTACTGTCTCAGTATGGTGGACGAGGCTCTGCTGTGGATTTGTTAAAGGAGATCAGTAAGTCAGTAGAAGGAGTAACTAAACAAATCCTGCTTATTTATACCTCCAGCTAATCCACAGCCTTTGGACGCAGTTTACCTGCACCTCTGCCAACACGATTCACCTTTTACAGCGCAGCTCACATGTTAAGCATGCTGTGAATTTTATAGTAATTTATTAGCTAAATCTTCATTTTGTGTTTTGTTTGCTTGCAGAAGTAAACGGACAGAGAGTGGAAATGGATGATGGAAAGTCCGGCTATGTCGGTTCAAAGGTGGACCTTCGCTGCCGGTTCATCAACAGTAACCCACCTGTTAAAATCTCCCAGGTATATGTCAACAGTGTTGGATTGACACAGTCACAAACATGATAAAATTAAATGCCTCACAAACAGCGTCAGGACTTTTCTCTTAAAGTCACGTGTAACATTTTAAATTAATGAGAACATTTAAATAATGTGTTCAGATAATGGATGGAGAACAGGCAGTGAATTAAATGATGGGTCATCAACACAGATTATAGTGGCTTATGCTGCTCTGCACCACTGAAATAAAATGTTGGGTTTTTTTCTTTCTTTCTAAGGATTTGTAAAGTTAATACACACATCTAAACACAAAAACACTGAGTGAGAAGCAAACTTATTCCATTCAGGTGACAGACAGCAGAACCATGAGTCCATTTTAGAGAAAACCAATAATTTATTATATACTTTATTCAAAGAGTTTTTTTGAATTTCTGTTTGACTCCATTAAATTTTTGTCTCAATTTCTCAAGGTAACGTGGCAGAAACTGGTGAACGGCTCCAAGCAGAATGTGGCGATAGCAAATCCATCGCTGGGTGTGTCTGTGGCCCCTCCTTACAGGGACCGCGTCACCTTCAAGAACGCAGCAGTCAGACGGCGAACTCCGACAATGGAGGACACGACCATCATCTTTTCTTCGCTCCGCCTTTCTGATGAGGCCACTTACATCTGTGAATACACAACGTTCCCAGCAGGGAACCGGGAGAACACCGTAAACCTCACCGTCTTCGGTGAGAGCATGATGCAGTGGCCTTTCAGTGTCTGAAGTGTAAAACACTATTATTTTGAAGGATATAACTTTCTATTTGGATATTTTTGGTGGATTCTCCAAGCATAAATAGTTATTATTGTATATAAATCTTGTATACTCAACAACGTTTAAGTAAAATAACAGACATGTGCTTCGTTACTGAATATTAACATATCTCCATTTATATTTCTTCAGTCCGCCCAACTACCCAGATGAGTTTGTCCACGCCTACACTTGTGGCTCGTTCATCAAACCTAAAAACTCCAGTGGCCACCTGCATCTCTGCCAATGGAAAGCCACCTGGAACAATTAGGTTTGTCTGTAATTATGTTCAAATTAGCCTTTCCTTTTGTTGAAATGCAAAATGTTCTTACTCCTAGAACCTTTTCACATTTTCTAACAAACAATAACTATAAACTCATCATTGTCTAGGACCTAGACAAACAAAAAGTACTTTTTCCAAGTAGTGTCTTAAATGTGAAGTGGAAGGGAAATTATACATGGTTTTCTAAATGGTTTTCTAAAGTTTTTACTGCAATTTAAATGGCAAATCTTTTGAGATTTGTCTGTCTTGTGTGTGGGATCAGGTGGGAGACGAGGGTGCCTGGAGAAGTGACCACCCGAGAGTACATCAACTCAGACGGGACGTTCACTGTTCAGAGCGACTACATTTTAGTCCCCAGCAGGGAAACCCACCGGGAGACACTGACCTGCGTCACCACTTACAATGAGGAAGTCTACACCGACAGTGTCACTCTTGATATCCAGTGTAAGTCATTCATGAGAAGCACAAAATACAACAGATGTTAGTTAGTTTGAATCCCACCCAAAACTCTATGACGCAAAAAGATTAGACTAAGAATCATTGACTGACGTAATCTTAAATACTTCCTGTTTGTATGCTCCTGGCACTTTTTAAAATTATTGAGTGCATTTCTAAGGGCCATTCTATGCAGCTACTTTATTTGTAAGCATGCCACAGTAAAGAATCTGTGTTCTCCCAAGACCTGGCCTTACAGCTAAGAAAAAAACACCAGAAAATCTGAATTATAATGAGACTTTCTTTTCAAAAATTTAGAAATAAGACAACTGAGGCATTATGTCAATGAACAACACAGGTGGAATTCAAATTCCTATTTATTTTGGAATTTTATTTATATTTACCATTTTGCCTGGTGAAATCAAGGCTAACCTAATTGTTTGAAGGTTTGCATTTGAGTTATAATTTTAAAAAAATGATATTGCTTCTTCTTCTCTAGATGAACCCAATGTGATGATTGATGGTTTTGATGGGAACTGGTATCTGAACAGAGAGAACGTCCAGTTGAGCTGCCAAGCCGACGCCAATCCAGTTGTCTCTCTGTACCAGTGGAGACTGTAAGTTTTCACTTACACAGATTTAGTATTTTTTCTTCGAACAATCACATTTGTTTCTATACCAGATTACTGTCAGGATAGATTTACCTGACACAACACAGATATAGTGATGCGATGGAAGAAAACATTGTGGAGTAAAAGCTTAACTTTTCAGTATACTCATGGGTTATTCTAGGGAAGCTTATTTATTTTCTCAGCATCAGTAAAATCAAAATAACCTCTACTAATCTATCCCACAACTTAACTTGGTCGTCATGTTGTTGATTAGTTGGACAGGTGGAGGAATCTTCTTACTTACAATATCCAAAATTATGATTTTGAGCCTTCCTGCTTGTTTTTGCCTTGAAGTGAAATTTCCAGTAGCATTACCCCAGTTACAATTTTCTTGATTAAGTCATGTTGAAGACTTCCACTGGAAAGTTTAAACACCAAGATAAATAGAAATTTGAATTTGCAGGAGGCTTTGAGTCAGACCAATTCCTTATTTATTTGAATTAACGCTTTTAAATACTACTCTAAATTGATACTAAAGGCAACATTTACTATCTAGAAACCAGCTTTTACTCTTACCTTGCATTTCTTGATTTTTTTTTTGCAACTGCAGGGTTAACAGCTCCATTCCGAGCAATGTCGAAATCCGAGACAACGTCCTCCTGTTTAAAGGGCCAGTCACATACGAGGTCCAAGGAACATACGTGTGTGACGCGACCAACAGCATCGGGACCAGCTCTGCCTTTGTCGAAGTCAGTGTTTTAGGTAAGGCAGCGGGAGTACGTCTCTTATTTAGTTGATTTGAAGAAGCGTCAGAGGCACACTGTTTTGGGTTTGCATGAGGCTGAATGTGAAGATTTTACACTGACTTAGTGGATATGCGTATATAAATATTTTTATTTAAATTTTGAATGATCAATAGGGCTCTTATTTTCTAATAGCTATTGAAAAACTTTTACTTGTGTATTTGCTGTTCTTGCAGAAAAGCCTCTACCCCAGATTGCAACTGGAGACGTCATCAGTGTCATCGCCTTATTACTGGCTGCTGGCGTCCTGATGGGCATTACTATCACAGTCCTGGTGCTCAAAATAAGAACTAGGAAAGACAGCTCCTCGTATGTAAACGTAATCTCAGATTGTTACATATTAGTTTTTTTCTCAAGGCGATTCCCGTTAATTTTTACATGTTTTACTTTCTCTCCCTAATGCTTTTTGATCAGAGGTGACTCACCATCCAGAAAACTGCCTCAACCCATCAGAAAAAGACCAGATGATTTTCAGGTAACCTGCATGTTGTGTTTGAAATGTTCAAATTTCAGGGCTTCAAACCAGTCTGTGCTATATATTATGACCATATTGTAATGTTACCTTTTTATGTTGCTTTATGAGGACAAAAAGATTAAAGAGCACTAAACTTAAAACTTCCATTACCGAAAGCCATTTTGGACATTAATCAAGCTCTTTCCAGCTGCACCTACTGTGTATTAAACCTTTGAGTCCTACATTTAAAATCTCCACCTGGATTTTTTTTGTTGCTTATTTTAATTGTACACAATTCTTTAAATGTTCTGTGAGTAAATATATATTGCCATTTTAATACATATTAACTGGAACTTTCAATATTTACCAAGTTATTTTCGTAATTTACTATTAAAAGTTCCCCCTGATGTATTAAACTCACTCCCTGCTACAGCAGGGGTGAAATTACCATAACCTAACATTGGCCATAAAGCGCAACGTCTCTCCTTTCAGAAACCTTTGAAATTTTTCAGATAGTGCAAAGTGTGACAGAATTATGGTGCTGCAAATTTGACTAGATTATCACCACTCAGTTTAGGACTTATAGGGTTAAACATGGCTTACTTCACACCACTTTGCTTGTAACCCCTTGTGGAATATTGTCATAAAATTGCCTTAAACAAGCACTCAGTAAAAGGTCATAACCTGTTCTAATGCTGTTGAATTTTACATTTTTAATTCTAATATACATACGCTATACATAACAGAGGCACCTCTCAAGCAAAACACATTGTTTACAGATGTGACATGACATTATGTTCCATAAAATTCACATTTTTCATTCTGTAGGAAAGAAATCAGTAAAGGTAGTATTTATTATTATTATTATTTTAATGTTTATTTCAATGCTTTAGTTCACTGTAGAGTTGGTCTGTGACAAAATTTCTTGTTCCTTTATATTACAATTTCTGAAGTAGTTTATAAAGTTTGGCAAAAAGATTTTGAAATCATGTTTGATATGTCTGGGTGAATTTGTATCTCACTTGGGCTAAACTCAAGAATACCTTTGTTTCCTGCCACACTACTATCAAGCAAAAGAAAAACAACACAGATAATGGGTTTTTGACTTTTAACACTTTGATTTTGTTTCTCTGCAGCATGCTGGACGCTTCTATGAGGAACTTCCAAACACAGCCGACTATGTGAGCTACAGACTTGCTTGTAACAAGGAGGATTATCCAGAACCCTACTCCCCACCGATCAACCCTCCTCTTTCATTTCTACCCCAGCAACCGTACCACCCTTCACAAACGATGCCTGTTTTGGGCACCAGCAGTGCCAGCACCCCGTCAAAAAACACTTTTGCTCCACCGACTCACACCACAGCCGTCTTTAAATACCCCTCTGTGCCGGGTTTGTCATCTCCTCCGCCTGGAGTTGGGCCATATACTTTCCCCAAAGAGCAATACGTCTGAAGCGGCATCATGTCACAAGCCCAAACTTCTTGAACCTGAACATATATCTTTAGGAAAGGTTTGGTGAACCTTATTTGAAGCTAGATGGACTATCAGGCAGCAGATCTGATATGGACATCTGGGACACTGAACATTTTGTTGCTGGACTTTCATGATGTCTTCTCTCTTGCTATGTCTTTCTTTGTCTTAATGTTTAATGTTAAAAGGGAATCTTGTGCTCATATTCAACATTTAGGGTAGAGAATGCCTGTTTGAATGAACAATGTTAAGAAAATGTTACTGATGGTAATCAAAGGATTACCTTGATGTTGTTTACTCTCCTTACTTTATCCACATCCATATGTTTTTTTATATAAAAAAAAAAGAAAAAAAACATTTATCATCAATTTACATTAATTCCTGTGATTTCTGGTTTCGCACTGTGTTCCTGTTGTTTTTAGATACAATCCTTTTATGTAAGGTCTTGGCATTGTCTCATGGTCAACCGTACTTCTGTACTTGTATTTTGTATCTTTTATGGTTTGTTCTTTGTAATGAAGAGAAAAAAATCTTTATATTCCAAGGGAGTTTATAAAAGTGATGGTCTATTGTTGATATCTGGTGTTGTTGGATGAATGTTGACAATTTTAGCAAATAAATTAAAATGATCACATGAACAATTTATGGCTTTTTTTAAGTGTCTTTTTGGACATTATGCAACCTTTTTACTAAACAATCAACTCAAAAAGCATTTCCCCACAAATCCTTTCTTTAGACAGAAACACATACATTATTTTACTCTTTTGGTGTTGGCATATTCTCCCCACACATGTAAGGATTATCTCTGCATATGACTTAACAGCTTAATGGTCTCTCTACTTGGCCCTATGTGTGTGAGAATTCAATCAAGCCCAAACACCCTGCAGAGGAAACTCACTTCAGTCTTTTGCATGCATGCACGGTCTTATCCTTTTTCAGAGTAATACAATCATCAAATATGTCAACATGCAGTTCAAGCTTGTTTAATCGTTGACAGAAACTCAGTGGAGCGCCTTGAGGCCTAATAATATTGCAGGCTGCAGAGTTACTGCTTAAAGAGAATAAGTGTTCCTTTTCTGTCAGACAATTCTCTGCTTATTTTAAAACGCAGACTACTAATAATAATTGTGTTTAACTTTTTAAACTACCAACCTGTTAAGCTGCATTTATTGTTAACTTTTTTCCTTAGAATATTGATATGATCATGGTCAGTTTTTTCGCAGACGGACAGTTTTTTGAACAGTTGGATGGATGGTTTAAAGACCTTAGAAGACTTTCAGAGGGTTTGTGTAAAAACGTCTCCTTCAATGATGCCTAGTTTAGCATTGTCACCCAATGGTTAGCCATGCTTTGCAATAATTCCTGAATATCTTGTTACTCTACATGTGTTGTTCAGGTTTCCTTCTTGTTGGAGCAACATCTTCTATGTTGTTGGAGTCGCTGGTGGAATATCTGGTAGGTAACAAAAATGGTAAAAGACTGTCACATCAACAACACATCAGAAATGTGGGAAGATTAATACTTTTCTAGCATTTCTAGAAAGGTTTGTATTTGTGATGTACTCTTCATTTACTGATGAAAAAACTTTAAGTTTGACCACAAAACTAGGTATGAATCCTTAAAGAATGAGCCTTGTCAGATGTTTAATTCATGTTTGTTTGCCTTTATGAAATAGGTTTTGCCCCTGCTTGTGTTAGGTAATGTGCAGGTATGTACATTTATGCATGAGTATGCGTGTGTGTGGAAGTCTGAGCCGTTCACCCATGCAAATGTCTTGCATAATAGATGAGCTTGTGATCCTCGTGTTATCCTAACCCTGAGGGAAAAGAAAGGGGGAAAGATGGGCAGAGAAAACAAAAAACAAGACTGAATGAGGCAAAATCAAGTTTTTAAATTTAGTCTTTGTGCTTTCAGCAATCATAAGGAGAGACAAAGAAACACAATTCTAGCGCAGAAAGGATGTACTAGACAGTAGATTTTTTTTTCTTCAACCTTCAATGTCTTTCCCATTTTTTGGATCAATGGACAAAGAATCATCATGATACAATGGTGGCCCGAGTGCTAGAGCTGGAATTTGTATTTCTTTCAACAAGTTTATTAGTTTTAGCAACATTCGGTAAGTGTTTTATCTATCTATATATCTGTCTCTCTCATGTAATTTCACAATAACAAAAGTTCTCTTCTGTTTAAATTCATATGCTATTCTCTTTTAGTTTACTCATGACTGGAAAATAATACATGGTACACATTGGTAGCATATACAGAGTCTCATACCTATACATAAGCTTACATAACTGTAAAACAAAATTTTGTGTGTGTGTGTAATCAATATGGCTTTAGTTGAACATAGGCAAGGCACATGACACCTCCATCTTTGTTTCCTTCATACAAACAAACGCATTTTACTAATAAAACATGGGGTCATTTCTCTCCTTCAGCCCTTCAGATAAATCACACTGGAGAGGTGGTGTATCAGAATGCCAGTGTGTATGGGGTTGTGGACAAAGCTGTGGTTCTCGAATGTGGAGCAGCGTTACCTGATTTATACATATGGAGTTTCACTGAGCCAGGCACTGATGCCATCAAAGCAGTGCTCTACAATTTGGGGAAAGGACCAAGGATCCAGAAGTTAGCTCAGACGGTCGGACCAGTGACGATCCTCCCAAACACGGCATCAATAAGCATCAAGAAACTGCCTCTGGCTGCACATGGCCTGTTCACCTGTCAGGCTTTCTATGACATCGAAGATGAGCCTATAGTTTACTACTATTACGTATATCTGACTGTCCAAGGTAAGAGTCCCACCTGTGGGTATGATGATGTTTTCTACAAGTTATTTAGAAATGGAAAATTCAGGTTAAAATGACTCTATAAAACGTATCAAATAAAATTAACATTGTTGCACTTCTAGAACATCACTGCCTTATGTGATTATGTTTCCGATGCAGTTCCTGTCAGTAAGCCGTATCTTGTGATGAGTGAAGCTTCTCCAATTGAAGGATCGTCAATATGGATAAACTGCAGTGTTGAAAATGGCTCTGAACCACTTCAGTTCAGGTGGCAACATAAAACTCTCAATGAAGACATTACTGACTTATCACAGAACAACAGCAGCATCATCACTGTGACCAGCATCAGCAGGAACTACACTGGCTGGTACCACTGTGAAGTCAGCAATGCTGTCAACAATGAGACCTCCGACCGCTTATTGATAAATGTCACATGTAAGTATTTTGGATTTTCCTATTAGATGCAGATAAAAAAAAAAAAAAAACATTGCATCAAAATGCTTTCCTCCTGTTTGTTGCTCCACTTCAACTTTTTCTAATATTATTTTTTAAAATAATTTTGAAACCTTTTAAAAAATGTTATCGAGGCAGCATAATTTTTCACTCTCATGACAATCTACTAAGACCTCTAGAGTTTGTTTCAAATATAAAGCATCTTTGTTCTGAGTAGGCTGTCGATCTCTGACCTACATTTTGACGCTCTGCTTATATTGTTTGTCTTCAGATGGTCCGGATGAACCTAAAATAAATGTGATTCCATTCCATATAACAAAGCATGGATACTCCGCTCTGGAGAATGAGACTGTTTCCATGTACTGTGAAGCCAAGTCTAATCCAGGCTGTCAGTACATCTGGTTTTACAATGATTCAAAAATTCACACAAGACCACTCCTTACTATCAACAAGATCCTCCGAAGCCACACTGGCAACTACACCTGCGTGGCCCAGAACTCCCACCTCCACACCCAGTCCAGTAAAACCCTCAGCCTGACCGTTTACCGTGAGTGTGACCTTTGACCAGAACATTTGATTAATCATCACTTTCCCACATTAATCTATGTTGTCAGTCTCAAGTTCTTCAGTGTTAGAACATTTCATTTTTGGTCCTGCAGACCCTCCAGACGGCTCCCCCGTGTGCTCTGTGGAGTCTGCACTCAACCACACTGCTCTCAGGCTCCTCTGCTCTTGGCTTGGAGGATTTCCCTCCCCGTCCCTCAACTGGACCGGAGACCCAATACAGGCAAGACAAAAACAGGTCGACACAGGGCAACAACCTCATCTAACTACCAACGTCATGTTGCTCCCGTCTGAGATGCTGAATCGTAACAGCAGCTGGTTCACATGCGTCGGCTCCCATCCTGCTCTACAACAACCTACGAAGTGCAGCACACATACCTGTGAGAACCAGAATAAGAATATTAAATCTCTCATCACTAACTGGACAGAAAACTTGCACTTTTCACCTCTTTTTTTCTTCACACCAGATATCCCTCCCTCAGAGCCGCTGTGTTTCACCAACGTGACCAATGATAGGCAGTATCTGATGCTGTCCTGCGCCTGGAATGAAGGCCTACCCAAAGCACTGGTGTGGTGGGAAGGACCAGGAAACCAAAGCAAGGATGCACAAGAAGACTCAAACATCCTGGTCCTTCCTTATGGGACCGCCCACAGTGGGAAACCCTACACTTGTTATGCCAGACACCCACTTCTGACTGCAGCAAAGACCTGCAGAATCACACTGGGTCAGTTCTCATCTTCACTGTACAGAACAATCAATTATTACTTCCAATGCATTTGGAAATGTGCAGAGAAACCTGGGAAGCATAAATTAATTGACAGTTATCTTTATGTAAAAATTTTTATGGTTTAATTACATGAAACATGCTAATTGTCTTTAAAAAAAATAAAAAAAGATTGTATTTGTCCCTAAAATTCATCACTCAATACCAAGCATTTGGTCATAATTAGTTCAACTCTGATGCTCAAATAAATCATTTATCATTTGGTTCTGAACACCTTTCTCACTGAGGACACAGACTAAACTTACATTTTTCCAGCTGAAGTGCAGAAAAAGTTATGCTCCAGCTTTATACACTAAACATTTTGCTTTGAACATCATGGCTGCTGCTTCACATGTTCCTGTGAAGATTTGAACACAGTGTACAAAGCAGGTTGCATGACAAGAAGCTTAAGCAGCCAATACAGTCTCTCTTTCACAATGAATGACAATGTAAAGGGTGTTTTGATACCTTGAGTGAATGTAGAATAGCTCAGTAATGCAATTTTCAGTTTCACACATCATGAACAGGAAACTTTTCATTCAGTGAACACTATATTGTCTTCTGTCTCCTTACTTCTGCGATTCCTTTTCTTTGTAGTCTCCGTTAGTAAGCCGTACCTCCTGATGAGCAACGCGTCCCCAAAGGAAGGATCTTCTATCTGGATGCACTGCAACATTGGAAATGGGACTAAGCCAATACATTACACGTGGCAACATCAACTGTATAGTGAAAACTTCACAACGTTTGCACAGGGCAACACCACCTTCATTAATATCACAAACATTGTCCGTAACCAGACTGGCTGGTACCGCTGCACTGCAGGAAACGCCGTTAACAAAGAGAGCTCAGAAAAGTTATGGCTCAATATCACATGTAAGTAGTAAAGGATCCACTAAATTATTTCCCTGTGCTCTTCATTTTGTGTTAAATGTTCTAAATTTGCCTTATTTGCTTTGCATTCCACAACTTAATTAAAAGCTACCCTCTATATAATTTGATATTAGCATAAATGAGGCTGATTTGTTAAAGACTCAGAGAAATGGAGGCTTTTCTTCAGCAGAGACAGGAAAACTACTCAGAATGAACTGAAACAGGACAGTCATGGAAGGAAACCTAATGGAGGCTGCAAACAGATTTGGGACTGGATTCACCTTCCAGAAGGACAAAAACACTCCTCAAGTTAAAAATCCGCGAATTGATTAAACTTTAGCTTTAATAACATAAACCTATTGAAATGCACAGAATTTCCTGAGATGAGACCGAGACAGCAAAAGTGCAAAGAAGAAAAACTTTTAATATCACTTGCAAGTGGAGAACAACACAGATAAAATTATAGCAAACTCTAGGTGTGTTCTGAGGAGGCTGAAACAATCACAGACTCATATGCAATTTCTTGGCACACAGGAAGTGGGAGTCATTTCAAATGCCCAATACCAAATTAGGACGCATAACATAAACAGGGGTACTCTGAACCAAATAGACAGCCAGAGGCGGAGGCGTCCTTTACCTAGCTTCCTCCAAGGCCACTCAGATAAGTTGAGCATCTCATCCTGTTCCCATAGTGGGGGTAACTATTTGTTATCTCTTCCCTTCCAGGCAGCTGGACTTGGTCCTCCCTTTTACCTTCACAAAGGAGATCTGTTCTATGAGACTATGAGTTACTAGGTGCACCTGGATAGGAAAAAGAGAAGAAGAAAAACAACTTACACAACTCAGATTATTTTATATATGTGTAGATATAAGGATCTTCTATCTGGATAATTTATTTTGTTCCACAAACCTACTTAATTTTTAAAGTTTAATCAGTGAAACTTTTATAACAAATTTATGTCAGATCATGATTTCTTGGTTAATGTCAAGTTGTCGTAACGTGTCAACTTTGTATTAAAAGTGTCTCGATTTACTGAATGACACTTTATGACAACAGTCATAATTATTCATAAAGACTTATGACAGGTGTTATGTCATGTTTATGTCGGTGTCAGTCTTATTCGCAACCCGTCAAATAAAGTGTTACCCCAAAGGAAAAACAAAATCGTCTTTGGGTGATTAATGACCCACTACCAACTTAACAGCTGCCCCATCCTAAACATAGATGATTGACAGCGTTGATCTAAACAATGTTCATGTTATTTCTGCTCAGTTGGTCCAGATGTTCCTCAGATAGACGTGGCTCCATCCAGTGTTGTACAGCGGGGCTACACTGCGCTAGAGAATGAGACGGTTTCACTGACATGTCGAGTCCAGTCCAATCCAGTCGGTCAGTACGTTTGGTTCCACAATGACTCTGAAGTGTACTCTGGATCGCAACTCATCATCACTAAGATCCTCCGTGTGCACACTGGTGACTACACCTGTGTGGGACAAAACTCCTACCTGAACACGCAGTCCAGGAAAACCATCACCCTGACAGTTTACTGTAAGTGGGACTTTAAAATTCAGACCATTCCTCTTTCTATGCTGCATCCCTGCAGGCTCCTTGATCCAAATATGTCGAAGTACAACATCATGCAAGCAAAAGTGAAATGTATCACATTTTTATCAATTTCAACAGAACATTTTCTTTATTTTAACTTGATCAATCGGAAGATTTTTTTCTGATATGATGTTATGGCTGGTTCAGTTTTTATACAAAACCTAAGTTCTAGTTTCAGTCACAAAACTAACAGTCCTGAAAGCAAGAAGGTACATTAGCATCTTTCCATCATCACAAGACGATCTGAATAATAACTCATATCCCTAATATGATTTAACCACTTCATGCAGTCATTCATTTTATTCACAAATAGTTTTATCAAATGCTTTCTTCACTCTCAATACATTTTCAATCATGAATATTATTGATGCCTTACCACCTCCCATCTCTATGCAGACATGACCATTGTTTAAATATTTAAATTGGAGTGTAACTTTAATATCTTTTAGCTTTTTTAAGATGATGGAAATTCACTTTGGTGTTGGTCCAATTTAGACAAACCATTACTTTCAGTCTTAAGGTTGACTTAATACAGATTTACACTCAGATGGGACATTAATACAGTTACATGCTGCTGATATTAACCGCCTATAAGGATTTATCAGATAAGCACTTCAAAACTTCTTCACTTTCAACAAATTATTGAAAAGGATTCTCCGAGTTTCACAGACGAGTATGAAATCTTAAGAATTAAATGACTATCACATTTGTATATATTTGTATACAAATGTGATAATGTTTCCACATTTAATAGATTTAATAGATTTTCTCTTATTATGACAGATTTGATATAAATTGCGAGACAGCATTTGGTATGCAATATTTTCTAAGTCATAGCGATAACAATCAATCTTATTAATGACAAATTCATCTGTCTCTGTATTTTTGATCTTTATTCAATAAAAGTATTTTACACACAGAAGTATATATTTTTAATTTCTTTCTAGTTATACCCTCATAAAACATTTAAATGCTCTTTAACCCATGCAGGCAGTCGTGAATATGGGTTCATGTAGCTAGTTGCTGTTCTGACAACCTACAGCTGGAAATTATTAAATGATTTACATCAGCTAGTCAATCTGCATAAATGATTAGTGCACTTCCCTCCCCACTGACTCACTTCTTGCTGTACATATTTAATTGCTGCAGATCCACCTGACGGCTCCCCCGTCTGCTCCGTGCAGCCGGCTCTGAATCACACCTCTCTTAAGCTGCTCTGCCTCTGGCCCGGTGGATTCCCCTCCCAGTCCCTTCACTGGACTGGAGACCCGATCCCTGCAGGACAACAAATAAATCCAATGAGCGCACACGTTTTGCTGCCCTCTGGAGGTTTAACTGCTAACAGCAGCTTGTTTACCTGTCATGGCTCCCATCCTGCTCTAAAGCAACAGATGAATTGCAGCACAGTCACATGTGAGTCCACAAAGCTCAATAAAAATGATGGACGAGAGAAAGTAAATGATTCAGTCCTGTTTTATTCCCTCTACTCTAGATACCCCCTTTGCAGAGCCTGTGTGTTTCGCCAATGTGACGGATGACAAACAGTTTCTGGTGCTGTCCTGCTCCTGGGATGGAGGTCTCCCGAAAGCGTTGCTGTGGTGGAAAGGTCCAGGTGGTCAGGGCAAAGACGGAGAAGAGAGCGCCAATGTTCTGATTGTTCATTACAGCGCCTTTCAGTTTGGGAAGGCCTACGTATGCGCTGCTAAACACCCGCTTGTGACTCAAACAAAAACCTGTGGACTTACATTGGGTCAGTGCTCATGACCATAAACAGCAAAAATGATTTGGGAATTAAAGATATTTTGCCGATGAAGTCCAATTTTCATGTATCTCTGTAAAAACACACTGCTTGTTATGTGAAACTAAACGCCATAAATTCTCATTTATATACATGAATTCAGAAGAACCAATCACTTCAATTTAACTGTAAAATGCTAGCAACCACAATAGTGTGAATCATAACAAAGTCATAGCATTTAAAGTTGGATTGCCACCTCAAGCCTGGGACTCAATGACTTGCAGATTTGTACATTCAAGTATTTAATGTTTGTTTTATGATGATGAAAATGGTTGATACAACGTAAAATTGTCTGTGTGGGGATATTTTTTTCACAAGGCCATATAATTTCTGGTAAGACATAAAAACATAAATGTTAATTTTTTTACTTATTCCATTTGAATAACATTTTATATACTGTCATAAATTTATCAGTTACAGGCAGTTTAAAAACCAAGGCAAAACCTGACCTATAAATAAATGTATAGCCACTGTTTTACTATGTTATTGCAATATTTTTGAAATGCAACTAAGTCTACATAAAATATTCACATACCAAATGTGAGCCTTTGATTGATATGTTGCTGGATTTGTTTTTTCACAGTCCCTGTCAGTAAACCATCAGTCCAGATAAGAGACACACTCCCAGTGGCAGGAGCAACAGTAAAGATGCAGTGCAACGTGGAAAATGGGACTGAGCCAATCCAGTATGTGTGGCAGCGTGAAATTGAAAGAGGCAGCATCATCACATTTGCTCAGGGCAGCAACAGCAGCATTATCACCATGAGCAACGTCAACCGGAGCCACAGTGGCCGGTATCGCTGCGTCGGCAGCAACTTCCTCAACACTGAAAACTCTGACTGGGTGTTTTTGGACATTATCTGTAAGTAATGGTAAATTATGTGTATATAATCTTTTGTTAACCTAATACTTTTACCAAACTTTAATTGGAAGTAAACAGTAAGTTCCATAACGATTACAACAAAGTACGTGTAAGTTCTGACAAAGAAGCTCTCATAAGTAAATGCTTAACACACAACAATTTCTGACAGAACAAAATCAAGTTAATATGTAAATTCTGAAAATGTAAAGTTCTACAAAATGCTGCTTAGTAAATTTCATAAGGCTTACCTCTAGATAACAGTTACCAACAAGTTTCACATGCCTTTATTACCTACTGTTTTTCTTTTTTTACAAGCCAATTTATTACATTCAGCATGGCGTTCAGCTCTCGACTGTGTTCATGCTCTTTTTTTCCCAGTTGGCCCAGATGTTCCTCAGATTGACGTGACTTCATACAGTATAACAGATCGAGGATTCTCAGCTCTGGAAACTGAGCCGGTTTCTTTGTCATGTCAAGCCCAGTCCAATCCAGCCAGTCAGTATATCTGGTTCCACAACAACTCTCAGGTGTTCACCGGACCACAGTACACCATTGCCAAGATCCTCCGTGTGCACACTGGTGACTACACCTGCCTGGCACAAAACTCACACCTGAACACACGCTCCAGGAAAACCATCAGCCTTACTGTCTACTGTGAGTGTGACCTCTGACATTGACAAAAATGGAAACCATGATAACAATTCTGAGCAGCCTGAAATGACCCAGTTCTGATTTGTTTGCCTTAATGCGACCTGTATCTGATCATTTCATGAGAGTCAACACAGGTTGGATTTTTCTTCGAAAGCGACCCTGGCTACCTGGATATCCGACACAGGCGCATCCGATCTTTTCAAATGTGACCTGAACCCTGACGGCCAGGTCACATTCATCCGATCTGAACGTCATTGATACTCGACAAATATCCCTATTCCGTATAAGTGGGAAGAAAAACAACAACCATGACAGATTATAGTAAGGATTAAGTTGTTAATATGCTGGCTCTGATAGGACAACAACTTCAATTTTTTAAGTTAAAAATCGAAAGCTATGCTCCATCGTTAGCATCCCCGTTTACTTCTGCAAACACTCCTTTTTTATGGTGGTTTGCAGAACACTGAGGGGACTCTCTCATGTGAGACGTTATTGCGCCCTCTACTGCGCATGCCAGACACTTTCAGGTCGTTTGCATTCCTCACTGGAGACACATACTGGTCGCACATGTTTGGAAGTGTGAAGGACCACAGCTAAAGAAATCTGATTGGAATTGGGTCACTTCATGCTGCAGTGTGAATGTAGTCAAAGTGAGACTGGCTGTTTTTATTTACTCCTGTTTAGTGTAGCTGGTTCCTATTTTCATTTTGTGTACTACCTTAGATCAGTTCATTGAAAGGAAACCCTTCATTCTATGATTTATTTTTAAGGATGGTAGTAGCCTGATTTAATAACGCACTTTCTGCAGGAACTAAAATTTAAATCTGAGACAGTACCAACCCCAAAGTTAATCTCAATGAATCTACTTACCTCAGTCCTTTCTACATTTAGCTTGAAGAAATTCCTACCTTCCCGCTCATTAGCATGATGCACTTACTTTCATTATTAACTGTAAAAAACTGCGGTCATGGAGACACAAAAATATAAAGTCCAAAATTCAAAAGTCATCAGAATACATATGATAATATATGCTATTTATTAAGAGCCTTGTGGAACTTCAGATTAAATGTTTTAATTTACATCTATAACTGGAAAATGACACAACGTTATTTCAGTCTACCAAATGAAATCTGAACCCAGTACTTCAAATCGATGCTGTACATGGAGATGCATCTGTCCATGAACAGTGAGAGGTAAAGTCAAGTGCATATATAGTTCATCCTCCCAATTTTACCTTCCTTCTGTTGTGCCTATGTAATTAATTTCTATTCCTTTTATTCCTCATAAAATAATTTACGACACAGATCACAAAGTTGGTAAAAGAAAACCTAAACAATCTACTCAACTGAGCATGATATTTTTTCTGACACACTCATCTATACTAAATTCCCACAGACCCTCCAGCTGGCGCCCCCTCCTGCTCTGTGGAAGCAGCTCAGAATCATACGTCTCTTAGTCTTTTCTGCTCATGGTCTGGTGGACTCCCTTCTCCGTCCCTTCACTGGACTGGGGATGTAATGAAAGCGGAACAGGAGGAAACAGAACTGCAAACAAATCTACAAAACAGTGCTGCCATCTTGCTGCCGTCTGAAGGCAGGATTCCTAACAACAGCCTGTTCACTTGCATTGGTGCACATCCTGCCAGAAAAGAGCAAGCAGAATGCAGGGCGCATACATGTAGGTTCACACATAAAACAAAATCATCAACACTGAAAAGCTGTTGTTAAAATTAAGACTTTACTTTTTTCACATCCTTACAGACATTCCTCCTGCAGAACCGGTGTGTTTTGCCTATGTCACAAACACTCAGCAATACCTGATGTTGTCCTGCTCCTGGGATGGAGGGGCCCCAAAGGCCCTAGTGTGGTGGGAGGGACCAGGGGGCCAAAGCAAAGGGGGACAAGAAAACTCCAACATCCTGGTCCTCCGTTATGGGACGGCCCGAAGTGGGAAACCGTACACCTGCTACGCTAAACACCCACTTCTGGTGGAAGCAAAGAGTTGTAGGCTCACACTGGGTCAGTCGTAACAACCACTGTACCAAACACTAAACAGCACCAGAGATTTTTGTTTTAAAAATGACTTAATATCTTCCATTTTCAGAGGCCCCGGTGTTGTTGACGCAGCGCAGAGTCATCTCTGTGTACGAGGGGAGTGACGTCCAGCTCACCTGCAATCTGAGAGCTAATTACCTTCCAGCCAATGAAATCACCTGGTTCAACAATCAGGGCCTGGATGTCCGAGACACTTCGAAGTACATGCTGCTGCGGACGTCTGCCTGGGCCAACCTGACTGTGAGAGAAACGACGAGGTGCAGGACAGCGGAGAATACAGATGCTCCACTTCAAACGCAGTGGGAGGCGCTGAGATCAACATCACCCTGGTGGTCAAGAGTAGGAATCTCTTTGGATTGTCTAAATTTTGTAATAATATTACTAGACCAGTTTTGAGGGCACATTTCTTTTTGCTTTGCCTCTGCATCAGAATACCCCATGCCGCCCAACGCGACCCTGATCAGAGCGACGTACAACAGCCGACAGCGTAACGAGGTGGAGCTGGAGTGGCAGGTCGACGGTACGGGAGACTGGAGGATGGACTGGTTTCCACCTGGAGCACCAGTGGGTGTCTGAGCGACCAAACAAGAGGGGAGCAGCATATTTCACAGCTGCAGATGGAGGAGAGGATTGCCTCCAAAGACTGGTACCGTACCATCATCCAGGATCCAAGCAGCAGGAGTCACACAGTTCGAGGCCTGACTCCAACCATTACCTACCAGTTCCGCATAACACCCATCAACCACCGCACCGTCGGACACCCGTCTTCAACAAAAACTCCAGGTAATGAAGAAAAAATGTAGAAAGCCTGGCCAAATGTATTTTCTCTCAATGAAATTATCTGAAAGAAATGATCAAGTAAATATATGTACATTTGCTTGAGTAACTTTTTTGGATGGCTGCTTTGTATTTTTACTTGAGTAAAAATTAATGCTGCTCTTACTTGACTACATTTTTTGGTACTCTCCCCCACCTCTGGAAATGATGACATACACTTTACATTTTTCACTTGCTTCCCCTTCACATTATTCTTTGTTTTTTTTCTAATACATCCATTTAAGTTTCTGTTTTTTTAATAACTGCAGAATTTATTTGTTTATTGTTTTGGATAACAAGGATAACACTATTTTATGATTGGTTTAAGAAGCAAATCTCAGTAACAGATAATTAACAAAAATTCTAATTTAAACAGAAAAAAAATCATAGTTAATGGCCATAATGGGATATTGGTAACATACTTTCAGAGTGATGAGGTGATTCTACTGAAAAGAAACTTGGTGAGACAGTTATAGATGTGAAGTTTTTTCATTGAGAAAAAGCTTTTTATATTTAATCTTTGTGAAACTGTGATGTTTTTGCAGTGGAACTGCGTGACAACATGTACCCTGCTGTGGTTGGAGCAGCTGTTGGTGGGATGCTCTTTGCAGCCATTCCTACTGTGCTGCTGCTTGTTTTCATCATACGTAACCGGGATAGCAATCCTCGTAAGTCCCCCACATTAAAAGCTCTTTGAAAAACTTATAGGCTGTGTCTATTTTGTCCTTAAAAACTCTGTTTGCATTTTAGTTTAGTATAAATCCAGATATGTTTGTAGTGTTGGCCAAAGCTCATGGCTAGTGAAATCAAGACCAAGACCAAAGCAGGCTTTTACTGTCTTTAAAAACTCAAGTTCTAAAAAATTTCAAGCAGTATATGCTTTTTAGAAATGTTTTAACTATTAGAATTAGGTGTTTATTAGCGAAATAACTAATTATTAACTATACAGGAAGTGGAAACTAGAGGGTATCTGCCAACTGATTTAGATGTAAATTGCAAAAATAGTGTAAGTAAAGACATTTAGTTTCATTTTCATACTGATTTACCATTATATCAGACATTTGTTTGACCTAATATGTTTAACATGTTCTGCTAAAAGCATGTGTGGCACACAGGAAGCTCATTGCTTATGCGATATCTTCTACCTCCAATTTCTATGTAAACAATTGATGGTTTCTCTGTTTATAACTGCCAAATGCAAACAAGATGCTCATTACAAAAATGCACAAATATTGTTTGCACAAACCCCGTAACATTTTGGGGACTGGAGTTGTTTTAAGTCAGTAGAAGCCTTGAAAGAATATTCTGAAATGTCACTTTAATATAGACATGAAAATATGTTGTGCTATATTAACAGTTTTTGCTTTCTTTCCTCAGGACTGCATGCAATGCTTTTTGGCTCGTGAGTATTTAGGCATTTATCTCCAGACAAATAAGGCAGCTTTGGTTCATTACATGATTCTCTGTAAAGACATTTTATTTGTTTTTTTCTTGCTATTCCAGGCAGCACAGCCAATCCAGAGAAAATATTAACTTCCCAGAGGATGAGGTGGTTGCTGACTTAGATGGTGGGCGAGAGAACACGACTGGATCAGGCAAGAAAAAGTCATATCAAACACATTTTTGATCAATCCAAGGATAGAATCTAAATGTCATCACACTATAAAAACAGGACAATAAAGCACCGTCTTGAACATTCATAGAGAATTGTTGAATAATTACTGTTTTTTCCAGGTACAACTTCAGCAGAACCAAAGGCATCATCTTTTCTTGCTGCAGGCAAGCATCTCCCACCGCAGTAACGCAATGAGCCACTCACTGCCGTTTGCGCCAGCTGCAAGATCATAACTGCATAAATCTAAATCATTGGGTATTATTAAATCCCGTATCATTTTTATAAACTGTAGGCAGTTTGATTTATCACACATGTCATACATTTTATCAATGTATGAACAATTTATTTTAAGAAATGATTTGCTTCTTTAGGTAGTGACTGGGGTTTATTTTTTAGTTAACTTTTCCACAGCTGCAGAATATGAAGGAATGTAGGAAGCCAGAAAAAAAGAAAGATATATGTTTGAATGTCACCTTTACAGAAAATTCACAACATAAGGTTTTATGTTTATTTCCCAGAACATTGAAAGTGTGTTTTTATTTTTACAACATGCAAACTTATCTCCAAGACTGTCTGTCACAAAATTATATGTATGTTTTTGAACATGGTTAAATTATGCTTAATTCATATCAAACATGTTTGTTTATTTAAATCAAAAGTCAGTTTTACATAATGTTCAGCATTTTTACACTAGATGTTTTTCCCCATTAAATATCTGGGAAATGTTTTGTTTTTTTCTGCACTGAATCTGTAAAATGACATTAAAATAAGGAAGACTTCCTTCCTCTCAATTTTAAGATGAATGCTTTTACTTTCCAATTTCAGATTGAGGTGGTGTAATTTCAGACAATGACACGATTTGAAATGTCATTTATGAAGTTGTATGTGTTACTGTCTCCTGATGTGTATTTCCAACTTAATTACATGTGGTCTGGCAAAATCCAATACTTGGAAAATATTTTTTTCAGTGGCCTCATATTGCCATGTTTTTACTTATTCCATCACTTAACACACAGAAGAGATCTGAAAATGATTGAAATTATGGGTTCTGTAAATTCTGGTTTTCCATAACAAATGTGTTAAGATGTGTTAATCAAAATGTTGAGTCAAAGGCCAAAACAAGGAATAAAAATAGAAACTGTGTGTAGTAATAATGGCACTAAATTAAATTACAAGTGAGATTCTTAGTAGTTTATGAATGATAATAAACACGATTCATAAAAACTTACCTGGCTTATTTATAGGTATAAAATTAAAGTAGGACAGAAGGAAGCAGCAAAGCATTGGTAAGGAATTGGGAGTTTCTAAATCCCTCTCTGCAGTGAACTGGATCCCAACTAACACAGGATGAATTTACCTTCAGATGTCACCTTCATGGTCAAACATGGAAAGTTATTTTGAGCTTTTAGCTGTATTAGCTCTGCTAAAACAGAGCTAATACACGAATAGTTTAGAATTAAATCCTAGAATGTAAACAGTAAATGTGTTCCAGCTCAAAACAACAGTTTTCAGTTTCTAGTAACTCCTAAAATTCCAGTTTCTAAAAATCCCAAATAGGATTTGAGTGGAAAATTCCCACCTTAACTTGAAACAGTTTCAAATTTACATTTGCTGCATAAACAATTTATAACATTAAGAGCACATTGTGTCTTTAGAGTAGATTAAAAGAAACACAATGGCTGTGTTGTTTCTCATTTTATTTAATATAATTTGTTACATTTCATATGGATATCAGCTGTAGACTGAAACCTTGTAGCGCTGTTAACCTTACCTTTGAGTCTCTGCTTGCCCTTGCCAGGTAACGAAAACTGATCTCTGTCCTGCATTCATTCATGAAAAACATCTCACATTACATTCTCACGGATCCACTTAACAGTCTTTCCTCCTCTTTCACTTGTATAAGCTTGCTTAGTCTCCTATTAAAATGAAACACATAATTCAGAAAAGGTGCATCCATGAAGATGAACATTGTGAGCACACAGAATTGTGATCAGATGCCTGATTTTTAAAATCTATTCAGATCCTAATCTGGTTGAAAGAGTTTCCTGTGCCTCTTTAATCCTTCCTGACCTTAGAGATTCCAATGTGAAGCTTTTTATTTGGACTTAATGGGGTTAGTCATGGAGATATCAATTCACTATTGCTTTTTTGCAACTTTGTATTATTCTTTTTGTGCAGAATGTAATAGGTCGTGTGACTGTACGACATCAATGAAACAAATACCAAAGATTTTATATTTTTATACAATAGAAGTATTGACACCCACTTTAACTTTTCATAAAATACCTTCCAAGTTTTCTTACAGGTTCTCAATAGAAGTCTGAATTGATTTTGATTTAATTATTCTGACACATGACCATACTTTGAACTAAAACATTTAGCTTTTTAGTGTCACTGCCCTACTGAAAGGTCAACGTCCAACATAATACCTGACCTTTTGCAGCCTCTAAGAGGTTTTCTCCTAAGACTGCCTGTATTTAATTAATCTACCTTTCCATCAACTCTGATCCACTTTGTTTCTGCTGAAGAAAAGCCAGATTAATTTTCCAAAGTCACTTTTGCATTTATGCTGAAGTTTTCAGTCTGATCAGAACACCTTCTTCCATGATTACAACGTTCCTGGCAGCTTTGTAAAGAAAAGTGGGCCAAACAGTGAGTAGTGAACTCCATTGGCTCCCACTTTGTTTCAGAGCGCACCTTTGAGGTCCTCCATTGACTCTGATAGCTCTCCATGGCCAAGCATTAGGTTACACAAGAGGACGTCCGCATCCATACTTTCCTGGCAGGTGCGCAAAGGTTCTTTAATAATCAGAACCTGCTGATGATGCTCTATTCAAAGCTGTACATAAAAGATTCACTGTCCCCTAGACTCTGGAACTCACTTCCTTTGCAGTGGAGTCTTTTGTTGTGTCTTGCATAAATCGCTCACTCAACTTATTTTTATTAAAGCAAAACAAAACTATATTAAAACATTTGAAAAGTAAAAAAAATAAGTGTAATCCTAAGGTAACATCAATAGCTGCAAAAATAAATATAAACTATAAATATATTATAAACACATGTACTAAGTCTATTTCCCCACAGTGTTCTGTCCTCAACTTGATTCCCTGCTTGAGTATTAACGGCTTCTCTGTTCTTTTTTCAAACAGAGCTGCAAAATTTTAAACTTCATACATATTATTAACACTTTAATGAATTGGATCTAAAGAGACTAAGAGAGAACTATTCAATATCAGTGGCACTATCTCCCAGACATGTAATGTTCCTGAAGTGCAGATGCAGGTGTCAGGTGCTCAAAGGCAGAGTAAAGGTCAGAAGGACTGGGCAGGAAACACTTTGATGCAGGCCAGGACAGGCTGGACAGTTTGCTAAAATGACTGAAAACCATTAGTAAGTAATGTAACAAGAAGCACATAGCAAGTAAATGTGATCATTTACTTGCTATTTGTAAAACATTATGTTTTTTGTCTTCACCTACATAATTCTGCTTATCTAAATAATCTAAGCATTTTCAAAAAATACGACAAACTTATGCCTTAGTTCATCTTCTTCAGTGGTCGAAATGATAACGTGTTGCTTTTGCAGTCTCACTGTAAATGCATTACTTTACAAAACTATGCCCTCAGAACTTCTTTATATCTGTATTTTATCAAGATTTGTGGTGACAGGACAACACAAAGACATGCTTAAATGGGAAAAGGAAAGAAAACACATTGTACAAATACATTCTGCTCTGATACCACTAAATAAAGTAATGTAATTAGTAAGTAATGTAACAAGAAGCAGAAAAGAAGCCTAAGGCAACTCTGGAGTAACTGGAAAGACCCATTGCTCAGGTGAGACAATCTGATGACAAGATATTAGTTTTGCACTCAACAAATCTGGCCTTTATGTAACATGAAACCGTGCAAATATGTGAAAAGCAGGGTTCGCGACAGATGATACCAAGATTTAATGTTTGGGTCTACATGCAAAACTCTTTATGTAGGAGAACTGATACTGACTTCATCCTTAACACACTATGCCTTTGATGAAGTAGGGAAGGGGCTGTGTCATGATGTGTGGATGCAGCAGAAACAGCGTTGATTGGCAGAGAAATTTCCAGTGAAAAATCTAAAAACAATGTACTCCTTTCGCAGTCATTTCACCAACAAAATACATCAAATCATGCTGACACGGGGTATGAATATTTTGCATCATGATCTAGAAATATAAACATTTCTTTTTGAAAATAAATCGTGGAAAAGGTAATATAATTGTTTATGCCGTTTTGCTCAGCATATGACTGTCCTGCAGGAAGAATTGCTCATGTTAGCACTATAGATGTCAGATTTATATAATGCAGGCTTGACTTTGTATTATTTAACATGCATGAGTGTATGCAGAAGGGTAACCCTATGAGTCAGTCCTACATAATACAGGAGTCCAGTAACGCAGCGTCATTCTAACCCCACAGAGAAGTACGGGGAACTAGAGAGAAAGGAAAAACACATCAATAATTGAATCTAAATCAGTCTCTTCCTACTCTCAGCCTAATGAAGTCAGTGCCTCCAACTGGACTCTTGAAGAAACCTGTGGATAAGAAACCGTGACTCAGCCGGACAGCCTCGGTGTTTGCAGTTCTTTTTGGAGTTCTTGTTTTTTTTTTTTCAGTTTGTGCTCTACAGTATTTCTCGGAGTAAAGAAGCAGCTGGACTCAGGATCATCATGATACCATGGTGGCCAAACTGTTAGGGCTGGCCTTTCTTTATCTCACGACTCCATTCACCTTCTCTGCACAAGGTAAGGCTTGACAGTGTTTGAATTCAGTTACAAACAACAAATTCATTTTTAAAATGACTTTTTGGCTTCTAAATATTTGATGATCCTTTTATGCGCAATGTTATTTTGACATTGATTAGCATGATTTTTCTTTTGGTACCTACAAATAAAAGGTATTATTCTCATCATCTGTCAGTGTGTAGAATAATTGTAAGAAATAGTTAAATACAATTATAAACAAGAAATTTATCAGATGATTGCATCCTTTTCGTTCCACTTCCACTGTATTTTGACCATAAATGCCACAAATAAAAATCTTTTAAAAGGATCCCATTCCAGATTTCTTCCAACATAACTTGTACAATTAAATCATTACTTTTTCTCCATTGTTGTGCTGTTATTTCCTCCATATTTGCTTAATGACAATTAGACATGAGTATCATTTCAGAGAAAAAGAAACGGTAAAACATTTTTCCAAGTTGCATTTGAAAATAAAGTGAGATAGCATTGACAACACTTGTTTTGGAGTTCTGTAAACCTCTCCTGAAACTTGCAGTGTAATCAAACCTGCAGCAGAACCAGCAAGGTGACACCAACATGACACCACCATCTTTCTCCATGACCCTTTTGCAGGCACGTCAGTGTATCCTGTCCCAACTTCATCTGTAAAGATCAATCCAAACTGGGAGGTGGTCTACCAGGACACTTACGTTTATGGGGTGGTGGGCAAAGCTGTGATCCTGGAGTGTGGCACCAGCGTGCCTGACATCTACATATGGAGCTTCACCAAGCCCGGCACTGACGCCATCAAAGCAGTGGTGTATAATCTGGGGAAAGGGCCGAGGATCCAGCAGTTTGCTGAAACACTTGGACAGTTGACCATCATCTCAAACAGTGCAGCAGTGAGCATTGAGAAACTGCCTCTGGCTGCTCATGGCCTGTTCACCTGCCAGGCCTTCTACAATATCGACAAGGAGCCTGTAGTCTACTATTACTACGTTCACCTCAATGTCAGAGGTAAGACTCTCAACTCAAATTACGTTTCTTCGTCAAGCAGGGTGTACGTAACAGGCTCAGCTTTTCTTGTGCACTTTGACACTTCTTCTGATAACTGTAACCAAATCAGTGACCAGCTACTTATAGTCAACAGTTGTCTTTTCAATAAAAATAAAATCAAGCAGCAATATAGTTTTTAAAAATTAGTCTTTTATACTGTCTTGCTTTGGATGCCAAGTCATATATTTTTTATGTTCTTGTTTATTTCTTTGCTTCCTTAGAGTAATGCAAAGTTAAAAGGACTGAAACAAATCCATTTTTTTACAGGTTTTTTTTTGTGTCTAATGTTGCAGATCAAGTATTTCAGACTGTTTCGGTGAAGGACTGTTTTGTCTCTTCCCACTAAGCCTGATATCTATTAAAATTATTTGAAACATCTACTTTAAGCACTCAGTTTAGCCCATGACTAAGCATGCAAAATTAAAAAGCACATCTTCTGAAAACATTTAAAGTTTCAAAAACTTTCAATTGTAATCTAATTTACACTCTCGATGAAATTGATCAATTCTTTGTTAAATTGTTTCAGTTCAATGTTGTTATGGTTTTTTTGAGCATCAACTGCCTTTTCAAGAACAGTGTCTGGCACCAAGCTCATTAAATCAGTTTGTGTGACCTTAAAGAGAAACACACAAATCATAGATCAGTTCTAAGGGCTTTAGACCAAACATTCATTGAGTGGTTCAGTCATGCACTGCAAAAACACAACATAATGAAAATGACAGCATAAAACTCTTATTTCTCTCTCTATTTTTCTTGAACGCAGTCCCCGTCAGTAAGCCGTATCTATTGCTAAGCGATGTGTCTCCGGTGGAAGGCTCCACAATGTGGATGCGATGCAACCTGGAAAACGGGACCGGGCCAATCCAGTATGTATGGCAGCACGAAACCCACAGTGGCAACATCACGGTGGTGGCCCAGGGAAGCAGCAACCTCATCAACATGACGGACATCAACAGAAACCACACTGGCTGGTACCGCTGTGTGGCCACCAATGCCGTCAACAGTGAGAGCTCGAACCGCTTATGGCTGGACACCATCTGTGAGTGAGATTATAAAAGCTTCTTTTATAATCTTTTAAAAAAGTGTTAGTGTATTTGTAAATTGACGATGAGTGTCTTCGACTTCGAAAAGAATACATACCCATTTATTTTCTGTTTTCAGAAATGAAAATAAAAAAAAAACATAGCAGTTTTATTAATTAATCTCCTTTTGTTCTGACCAATAATCAGTAAGTAGAGTCCACAAGTATAAAATTCTCTTAGTATAAGTCCAGTTGTTTTCTCAAGGTGTTTGTTCAAGAACAAAAACACTGTGTGAAGACAAAAGATGACACTAGACAAAAAATATCAAGTTCAATAATATCTCACAAAAAAATCCCAAGCATTAAACATGACACAAATCACAGTTTACCTTCTAAATTCAAGTGTTTATCTAATTACTTTGTCTTGTGTTTGTTGTAAAACCTCAAATTTTGTTTAGTAAATTTGATCGTATTTTCTTACTGAAGTGTTTTGGTGATGCTGATTGGCTGCTTTTCATCCAGTTGAATGCAGCTTAGAGTAGTAAAAGCTTTACTCCTTATAATACTAAGACATCTCTTCCCACCCCAAACTGACAGACGGTATCAGTTCTTGGACCATCCGGGCCTTTCACCTCTTACAGGCTTCCACGTTCTTTCTCTGTAGATGGTCCAGACATCCCCCGGATAGACGTGACTCCCTACAGTATAACAGAGCGGGGTTACTCAGCGTTGGAGAGAGAGACTGTTTCACTCATGTGTCAAGCCCCGTCCAATCCAGCCAGTCAGTACGTCTGGTTCTACAACAACTCCCAGGTCTACAGTGGGCCGCAGTACACCATAACCAAGATCCTTCGCATGCACACAGGAGACTACGCCTGCTTGGCCCAGAACACATACCTGAACACCCGCTCCAAAAAAACCATCAGCCTGACTGTCTACTGTGAGTGTGACCTCTGACCTCAGGCCTGATGTTACCGCTATTTCTCTTTTGTCCACCCTGTGTTTCAGAGTGCTTCCTCTGTCTTGGTACAACAAGATGCAAAACTATAGATGGGGTCTTTCCTCTTTTGCTGTCGTTCTTTATTCTTAAATGATTCAGTAATTCATTTTCACTCATTCAGATGTCAGACCAAACTCACACACCAACATAAATACACAAGCAAGAGAAAGAGAGTATTGCAGCACTTTTCAGGAGTTGGACCTTCGGAGAGTTCGAAGGCACTTTGGCAGGTACCCTTGTTGCAAGTACAGGTTGTTCTTAGAAGTGGTTACGTAAGATTCACCTGAAAAGATTCACATTAATCTTTTCACTTTAATCACATGAAAAGATTCAAACCCAGCATTTTGAAGAATGTGTCCAAATGAATTTTCCTCCACTTCGAACATCACTGCGTGGCCACTGTATAATCTATCCTTGCAGACCCTCCTGACGGTTCCCCCTCCTGCTCTGTGGAGGCCGCTCTGAATCACACTGCCCTGAAGCTGCTCTGTGTCTGGGCTGGGGGATTCCCCTCCCCGTCCTTGGACTGGATTGGAGATCTGGTGCAGTCAGGAAAAACCCAGGTGGACGCAGAACAACAAACTAATCTACAAAGTGGCACTGCCATCATTCTGCCCTCTGAGAGCGTGACCCCTAACAGCTTGTTCAGATGTGTGGGCTCCCATCCTGCTCTGAAACAAACGACTGAGTGCAGCACACGGACATGTGAGTACAGAAAGGTCACAACCAGTGAAGGTAAAAGTGTTTTTGTGTTGTCATTTCATGCTTTACTTCCATACTACTCCTCCTTACAGACATTCCTCCTGCAGAACCGGTGTGTTTTGCCTATGTCACAAACACTCAGCAATACCTGATGTTGTCCTGCTCCTGGGATGGAGGGGCCCCAAAGGCCCTAGTGTGGTGGGAGGGACCAGGGGGCCAAAGCAAAGGGGGACAAGAAAACTCCAACATCCTGGTCCTCCGTTATGGGACGGCCCGAAGTGGGAAACCGTACACCTGCTACGCTAAACACCCACTTCTGGTGGAAGCAAAGAGTTGTAGGCTCACACTGGGTCAGTCGTAACAACCACTGTACCAAACACTAAACAGCACCAGAGATTTTTGTTTTTAAAAATGACTTAATATCTTCCATTTTCAGAGGCCCCGGTGTTGTTGACGCAGCGCAGAGTCATCTCTGTGTACGAGGGGAGTGACGTCCAGCTCACCTGCAATCTGAGAGCTAATTACCTTCCAGCCAATGAAATCACCTGGTTCAACAATCAGGGCCTGGATGTCCGAGACACTTCGAAGTACATGCTGCTGCGGACGTCTGCCTGGGCCAACCTGACTGTGAGAGAAACCGACGAGGTGCAGGACAGCGGAGAATACAGATGCTCCACTTCAAACGCAGTGGGAGGCGCTGAGATCAACATCACCCTGGTGGTCAAGAGTAGGAATCTCTTTGGATTGTCTAAATTTTGTAATAATATTACTAGACCATTTTTGAGGGCACATTTCTTTTTGCTTTGCCTCTGCATCAGAATACCCCATGCCGCCCAACGCGACCCTGATCAGAGCGACGTACAACAGCCGACAGCGTAACGAGGTGGAGCTGGAGTGGCAGGTCGACGGTACGGAGGAGACTGGAGGATGGACTGGTTTCCACCTGGAGCACCAGTGGGTGTCTGAGCGACCAAACAAGAGAGGGAGCAGCAATATTTCACAGCTGCAGATGGAGGAGAGGATTGCCTCCAAAGACTGGTACCGTACCATCATCCAGGATCCAAGCAGCAGGAGTCACACAGTTCGAGGCCTGACTCCAACCATTACCTACCAGTTCCGCATAACACCCATCAACCACCGCACCATCGGACACCCGTCTTCAACAAAAACTCCAGGTACAGTAAGTAAATTCTTAAAAGACAATAATACAAGCAAGATTTAAAAACAGTAGGAAAAGGCAGATCATATGTAGACCAATATGTATTAAACAGGACCAGATGATATTTTAAATCTCCTCAGCCATCATTTTTTGTGATTGGTGTGTTAAAGGTCTAATTTTGTTTTTCTTTTTATCCTCTTAGGTGAAAGACACACACAACAAAAAAGCAAAATGCTCACATTGACACACACCTGACACTGGCACATTCACCCAACTTCTCTCTGTTTCCATTTCCTTCCTCTCTAAACTTTCTAAAAACTGACCCCATTTAGATTCCTCTATTGAAACACTTGATTTGTGTTTATATATGTTGTAGAAATTTTACTGGGCTAACTAGAGGACTTAGACTGGAGTAAGATTTACATTTCCCAGTTTTGCATCACTACAGGCAGAACTGGTTTAGAACCACTTCAGATTCCAACAGAACATATTTGTCAGGATGAACTGTTTTCTTGTTTTTTATTTCAGAGGCGTACTATTTTGCAATCTGTAACTGTGGTCTCTTGCAGCGGAACCACGCAACAACATGTATCCTGCTGTGATCGGAGCAGCGATAGGCGGGATGCTCTTCGCAGCCATTCTCACAATCCTGCTGCTCATGTACATAATCCGCAACCGCAACAACAATCCCAGTGAGTCCTATACAGAGGAACCACAATTTAGCAAATGCAGCATGCGATAATAAAGTCACTTAAACATTTTTATGTGTTAATGTTGTACTTTTGTTCCCCCAGGACTGCATGACATGCTGTTTGGCATGTGAGTATCTGGGCATTGATGTTTGTTTATCCGTATGAGGATCATTTCCCAAAGAAATAATCCATGTCTTTTCCCTGTTTGTTTATTTCTAGGCAGCACAGCCAGTCAAGAGAGAACATTAATTTTCCAGAGGATGAAATGGTAAGAGGGTCAGATGGAGGGATAGAGGACATCGGGGGATTATCAACTGCAGGCAAGTCAACCTTGCCTCAAAGACTTATTTTTATCATTAACATAACATTTTGCAATTTTAAGAATCAACTGTTTGTTTTAAAGCCTTTTCACCTACACTGTTTTACACAATTTGGAATGGTAGCCTTTAACCCTTAAACTAAAACCATTCTGGAAAAATCAGATGTTGTATTGGTCAGATATTGTATTTGCTAAAATGTGCTACACAAATAAATCTTATTGATCAGTTGAACTTTGAGTGCATATTTCCCTCTCATGTACTAGATGTTGAACCTTGATATTGATCTCTTTCAGGTCCAGCCGTTTCTATACCCAGGGCATCCTCGCCCCTCACCGCCTCATCCAGGAGTGCCACTCCCACCCCCACCAGTCAAGCCCCCCCCTCTGGAGGCGATAACGAGCCAGTGAGCGTCACAATCACAGTCAAGGCTGCAGAATCCTAGAATAAATAAACCAGCTGTAGTTTATGCTGGAGCTCTTGTTGTAGATAGCGCCATGCACATCGATTTGTCTGATTTATCTAACAAAACATTTTGATGTTGGTTTTAAAAGGTCAGGTACTGCAAAAATGAGCTAAACACTCAATTTACTGTGTATAATATGTACATGTTGTGTGTTTTTTTTTTTAGCTTTTTGCCTTAGCAGGCATCCACCTTCGTTATGCATTAACCTCAAATTCTTTCAGATTTGCATAGAGGATAGTAAGTATTTGTGTATCAATTAAAATATAAGATTTTTTCATTATCACTGATCATTTAGCAAACAAGATCTTTATTCATTTATTCAGCTTTGAACATTAACATAGTAAAAACAACCAGAACACTTCATTCTTTAGCTATAAAGTCTTGATCTTTCAAGTGTATAAAAAAAATAAGTGTTGACGACAGGAACATGTAAATATATACAGTTTGTCTCTAAAGTCCATGACAGCGTGTGTTTTTCTCTGTCTATTATGTGATGGGGAGTAAAATCTTCTGGGTGCAGACCACATCTCCGAGCTTCTGCTTTATCTTCACAAAGAGTCGTTTGAACTCCAGTCCGTCACCCTGAAAAGGCAAAGTCATTTCAGCGTTTCCGAGCAACGCAAACAAGAATTCCCAAAATGCATCTGATGTATTGCTTAAGCGGTTAAGCAATATTTGTACAAAAAGGCAACAACTGGTTACAGAATCTGTCTGAGTAGCAGGATTAACTCGCTCTTGTGCATCTCAATAACAGTTCAAATTCTTCCTTCCAAAAGATAAATACAATTTTAAAAATAAAGAAAATGTTCATCTTATATTTCCTTGCAGATTTATGTGTTTTTGGGGGCTATATGTGATATAAAATCCCAATAAAACAAACTGAAGTTGTGGTTTTAATGTGATCAAATGAGGAAAGGCTTCAATAATCTGACCACTTCTACCAGCTTCTTTAAATATGTGCTTGGGGAGCAAAAAGAATGATCATTTTCTAAATTTTCGTTGCTGCTTCTGCAGTTTTTTCTGCATTTTCTGTGGTTTCCAAGCCCAATTGCTTTGCACGTTCAAGGTTTTAGAAGAATTCAACCTGAATGCTCATTCAGGTAGAACATCTGCTAGAAAACCACATTCAGGCATCATTTTGAAACGCAACCACTTACCTTAGACAGTCTGAAATCCAGCAACACTCGCTGATTCAGCTCCAGTAAAAAGACCTTGAAGATCAGCTTGTTGTTACGTTTGTCCAGAGTGCTCACAGTAACCTGAAGAGAAGGGAGAACTTTATGAAGACAAAAACATTGCAGCTCCACTTAGAGGAGGCCAGTGTGAAGGCTGTCCTTAATTACCATCCTTAAGAAAATTTTTTAAAAGTGTTTACCTGTTGTGTGCAGGTGAGTTTGAAGACAAGTGCCATGCCGTCACAGACGTCTTTCAGGGCAGATAAGGAGTCTTCGGCATTCACATTGGTAAAGAAGCGAGTCATTCGTCGGACTAATCTTTGCCACAGTGACTATTTACAGAAAAAAACAAAGAAACTTCATCAACAAAGTATTAAATTTTTTGAATTTTGTTCATTTTTAATACATTTGCAATATTTTCTGAATGCGCCGTACCTGACTGGCTCCGGGCGTGCCCAACAGCTGACTGCCCAGCAACATGTGCTCAGGTTTAGTCGGCTGGGAGAAGCAGACCTTCCCTTCAGTCGGGCCGATCAACAACATGGCTTCCCATCCACCTGGAGCAAAGTCAGGCTGAGAGCTGGAAAACTGCATCCTGTCATCACTACACACATGGAAAGATCATAAATAAATAGTATTTCGGCCAAATCTTTTCGAAAACATCACTTTATTCCAAGGCTTGGACCTGTTTGTCCGGGATTTAAGCTCCAACTCCGTTCGAAGAACTTTATTGGATCCTGATTTCTGACAACCTAGAGGACAGAAGACAGAAATCAGCCCTGTGAATATTAACCCATTAAGATACATGATTAAAATAACATCTGAAAAAAACTAAACCCCTTTTCGTCTTTAAAGAGAGTGAATAAAAGCAAATTAAGAAGTTAAACTTGCTCTAACTGTACAATAATTTGACTTCATCTTTATGTCTATTAACATAAAATACAACACAAGAAATGATTTGCTCTTTTTGAAAAAAATTATGCTGATCTAATGCTACATGAAGCCTGAAAGGTAAAAGTTTAAATCATGCTTGCCTTGAGTAAACCAGCGATCCTTCTGTATGTCTGTGATAACGACTCTTGCATCAGGACGGGGCTGCAGCAATTTGGACAGCAAACCTAAGGAAATTTACGAAAAAATACAAGAATCTAACCTGCAGATTTTATAACATTTTTTAATACAAAGCATTTGATCAATGAGTTTGGCAAAAAGTTAAATTGTGATATAAATAAACATAGAAGACATTGTTTAAAAAAAATTTAAAACATACTTTATATTTCAGATATTTGAAATTTAACATTTTAATGTATGGAATGGGGAATAAAGTCTACAAACTCTTTTTTTAACAGTTATTCAGATTTAAAACTGATTATCCAGCTTTTCAAGATTCAATGAGAAAATTGCATAATTCGGAAATACAATACTTTCTGCCATTACTATTAAATGCCGTTCATAAAAAATGCTCAAAACAAAATATTTTTTAAAATTTAATTACTGAAGGATTGATGACTTTATAAGTGAGTTCTACCTGTATCTTTGCAGAATATGAATTAATAAAGCTAAATACATTTTAGTAAGAAAAATATTGCAATCCATGTCAGATGCAGTGCATTTTTTTTCCCAGAATATAGTCTGAGTCTTACAAAGAGGCATCGGCTGGATTTTCTTCCAGGGAGCTAGGTAAGTCTTCTTCTGGAGCCAGTCTGAGTATTCCTGGCAGCCCTCGGTGGGCTGATCCCAGGGCAGTTCTGATAAAGAAAAACAAACACGTTGACCAAAGGTTTCTGTACCTCAGCAGCAAGTCACGGAAAATCCTCTAGATCATTTGTGACACAGATTACAAAGAAAAAAAACAGATCATTTCCATCTCATCACTTTTGTTTCACATTGATAAAGTGACAAACCCTGATTAATAAAGGTGCAAACTTTATTTGTATTTGTTTGTTTATTTCAAACATTTTTTTTAAAAAACAAGAGAACAAGCAATCAGTAGGACAGAAAAAAAAACATGTGAATACATAACCAAGAACAAAATAATGTGTTTACTACTTCTTTTATGTTTGAAAAGGAGCAGGAAGAAGTGAACACTTATTTAGTCTTGCCTCTTATCTCAATTTAATGGTATATATAACTTACTGACTCAATAATTATCAAAAATGTGTAATTGAAACCATGCAACCATGTTATATTATTCATGTGCCTGTTTAATAAATTACATTACATAGACAGGATAGCTATAAGCTAATCCTCATGAGACAAGAAAATGTATGGATAATACTAATAGTAATAATGACAATTGTAAATAATCTCACATAGAGCTAAGGTTCACTGTACAATTTGAGTAACACAGCTTTATTTTTCTTGATTTTTAATCAACAATTGATTTAATCACCTTTCAAGATGTCTAAATGTATCTGATTATGATGACTGTGGGTAAAATGCAAAACTTGAGGAATCAATAATTTCCCAAAAACTGGAAGTACCTGCAGGCTTAAAGCACCATTTGTGTCTCACCTCCTGCCAGCATTGCAGTCAGAACGATCCCACAGGCCCAGACATCTGCAGGCTGAGCTTTGTACTCCTGCTGGCTGAGAAGCTCTGGAGCAACGTAGGGGAGCGTTCCACAGAGTCGATTCAGAAGGCGCTCCCGCCCTTTGAAACGAAACATGGTGGCCAGACCAAAATCTGTCAGCTTCAAGTTGTCTAAGAGGAAAGAAAACACCTCATGATATATAAATATATGAAGCATGAACTCCAATTTGCACACATTTGATTTCCTCACCTTTATCATCCAGCAAAATATTCTCTGGCTTTATATCTCGGTGGGTGATGCCAAGGTTGTGAAGGTACTCCTGTGAAAACAAAGGAAGAACAAAATCTTTAAAACACATGTAGATTTTTCAAACTTTCACAGTCTGAATTTACTCACCACAGCGGCTATTAGCTGCTTGAAAAACCTATGAGCATCTTTCTCTGGCATCCCCACATCAGGCTCTAACAACAGAAAGAACCCCAAAAAGGCTTAAACATGGTGAATAAAAATTATATGCATCTAATGCATATCTAATACATTTTATTGGGTTTTTATGTGATAAAACAACACAACAAAGTGCATAAATAGGAAGATGATATGTTGTTGCAGCACATATCTGTCCATTAAATCCATATAAAATACATTAAAATTTGTGGATGAAATGTGATAGAATGTGAACATTTTCAAGAGATCTTAGCACTTCCACAAAGGGTTGTAGATGCAAATTTATACTGAGAATAAATCTCACAAAAACATTCTGCAACAACTTGTCCATTACCAATGCGGTCAAACAGCTCTCCTCCGGTGCAATACTCCAGAAAAAGATAAACAGTCTGTCCTTCCTTTCGATGACCAAAGAACCTGACGATGCAGGGGTGGGTGAGCATCTTACAGAGAAAAAGTGTTAAAATGTGTAGATTGTGAGGCTTAAAGTGCAAAATAAGCAGCCTACCTTATGGATGCAGACCTCCTTTTTGACATTGTCTGCACACTCCTTAGCCTGAGAAGTGTCAATCACCTTCACTGCCACTGCCTCTTCAGTCTGTCTGTTCACCAGTAACCTCACTCTGACAAAATCAGTAAAAAAAATAAAAAAAGTGGTTAAATTATGAGGCACATAAAAATGTTTTAAATAAAAGAAAATCAGTTGTGTGGAAAAACGAAAATTGTATTGTAGTTTTTACCGATATGCATAAAAATATTCAGAGACATTGCAAAACATCTATATTTCAGAGAGTACAACATCTAACACATGATTTGCATTTTCGAGTGGATAAATACGCCCAATCTACAGTTTTGACGGCAAAGTAAACAGTAACAATATAAAACAGCTCAGTCTTACTCTCCATAAGCTCCTTCTCCCAGAGTCTGAACGACGTCCCAGTCCTGCACAAAAGGGATCGCCATGCTGCATGTAGACAGAAACACGTTTTAATAACACATGTCAAACAAGAACTCCGCATCTCATTAACAACTGTGAAACTGTGTAAAGCCTGTCATTCCTAAAGCCTGTCATTCCTAGACATGCTAGGAAGAACGCGAGATGTTAAAAGTCTCCATTCATTTTAAGAAAAAAGTAATTTAAGTATCTGTGTATTTCATCGTACCTCATAAACTTCAGCTGCAGTTTTCGCACAAGGCGGTTCGCGAAAGACTAAAATATCCTTGTCATGTGTCAGCGGTGGAAGCTTTAGAAAATCTTGGCGTAAATTTGGCGCCTTGTTGTTTTACCGGACGCAACTTCCGCAAAGCTTCGTCATTTCCGCTAGAAGAACGTTGGTCGATGCGCTGTTGCCCTCTGTCGCAGTAAATAAAATAAAATAAAATAAAATAAAATAAGTAAATAATTTTAGCAAACTGACAAAATAAGTTTGTGAAGGGAAGATTAACTAAATTGCACTAATTAATCATCCTTCTCATTAATATTTGGTTAGAATGAAAAACAAACACCAATGCAAGTACTGCCGACTTAAATCATCTCATTAGTCGGATTGCACGGGGTTTTGAGATTTCTCCACAAGATGGCGCTGGAAATCATACAAGTCAAAAAGAAAATATTGAGAAAAATCTGTGCATAAAAATTATACCCGTAACTGAAAAATCTTTTTCATTAAATTCAAAAATATATTTCAGTTTTCCTGTAACTTCAGCATCCAGCATTTTTTGACAATAAATTATCAACATCAAAAGAAGACGCTCCTTCTAAGAAGGAGCCTCACTGTTCAAAAACAGTGTATAAGGGCACATTGTTTTTGTGTTGGCCTAAATCAACAAGTTAATCAACAAACTCAAATGTGCCTTCGTTTTTGGGAAATGATGAGGCAAATGTTTGTACTTTATCTCTGTTTCACAATACTTTGATTTTTGTGCAACGTGTGACCCTGTGCATGTACACATAATGGGAAAACCAAAAATTTAAAGAGAAAGGAAAAGATTTTAGAATAGTTCCAGAAAATTAAGGAGGAAATCCACAAAAAGCATGATTATTCATAGTTATCTAAGCCATCTTGATTTTTATTTTTTACGAGTTATCCTTTTTTTCTTTGTTGTATTTGGGCACGCACTTTAAACAAAGTACTCTAAACTGAAAAGTTTTGGGGAAACACACATATTGATCTCATTTTACTGCTCACACAGGTAATGAGTAACAGACTAGTTTTTTTGTTCTTGTACCTCCACCCCACTTGTAGCTCATTCACTCTGAAATAAATTAGATATTCCTGCCATTTTATCACATTTCCAGTTTATTCTCTCAGACTGAAACATGGGGGCTTCGAGCAACTGGAGCTGGTATGCTGCACTCTTGTGTCTCCTCAGTTTTGGTAAGAATTTATCATTAACATGCAATACCTGCATGTTAATTTGTTTATAACTCCAGGTTTTCAGGACTGTCCAGGTGTCTCTCTTGTACATTAGAGTGAAATGTGTGAAATTTGTTGGACATCATCAGAGCCTAAAAGTTTATTTTACAAATTTAAAAAGTCAGATTCTGGAATTATGGAATGATCATCATGTGCCTGGAAAATTAACATCCTTGATTTAAGTACAAAAAAAGTTAGCATAAGGTTCTAACATATTTAACCAGAAAAAATGTTTATTCATTCAGTGAACATTACTGTTAAAATACTGAAGATTACAGTATCCTGGTAAACCTATGAATGCAGGTTCATAGGTTTACCTGTGAACCTACGAACATATGAACAGGTTCACAAGTTCAGTTGTTTTTGGCAATCGATCACCAATGATAATATTAATAGGAAATAACATTATTATTATTATTATTATTATTATTATTATTATTATTATTATTATTATTATTATTATTATTATTATTATTATTATTATTATTATTATTAACTTTTATGTAAAAAGAATTTTGAAGTGCAAATGTTTAATAAATACATATATATATTTTAGAGAAACTGAAAAAGTAACAAATACATAAATAAATAATAAAAAGACAAGAATTAATATAGAAAATATTTCACACAATATTTCACTTCAATGTTATAGATTAAGGTGCTCATATTATATTATATTATCTTATATTATATTATATTATATTATATTATATTATATTATATTATATTATATTATATTATATTATATTATATTATATTATATTATATTATATTATATTATATTATATTATATTATATTATATTATATTATATTATATTATAATGGAACTTCAACCTTTCCTTGGGTGAAATCCATTCCATACAGTGAAGCATACACCATGTAGTTGTGTGCCTGTTTTTTTTTTTAATTAAACACAAAAACATAAACTCTGAACCAAAAACCAAAAACGTTTATCTTTTTGCTTAGGTGCTGAGGTTCTTTGTGATTGCACACCCAATGGTATAGAAATCCAGGGTGGTAATTTTACACTGACCAAGGAGTTGACAAGCGGGAGCTTACTCATCTACAGCTGTAACGATGGGTACTACCCGTACCCTGCTTTGACCCGCATCTGCCAGCCAAACGGCTCCTGGAAACCAGCACCCAAGAGGTTTATGCCACAGAAATGCAAACGTGAGCACCACAACTTTCATAATTCATAATTTACGCCAGGCTTCATCAAAGTAACAACTCTGACTCCTTTTTGTTGATTTTCCTGAAGTTGTTGAATGCCCTGATCCTAATGTTCTGGAGAATGGAGACGTCTTTCCTCTTGAGGTCCAGTACTTTGTGGGGAATGAGACTTCATATGAGTGTTACTCTGGATACACACTGAGAGGATCATCCAAACGAATTTGCTTACCAAATGGGAAGTGGAGTGGCTCCACTCCAATCTGCAGCCGTGACTGTAAGTGTTGAGCAACATTTCATTGTTTTTTGCTTTGTTTTGCTTTGTTTACTTTTTGGTTGTGTAGAGATTTTTCATATGGAACAAACCCATGTGTAAGGAGTGAATTAAATGGGCTAAGAATCAGTATTTGAGACCTTTTGATGTGATAACATCTTTGTTGGAGCTATTTCTTCTTTATTTCTTTATCCATTTGAATTTTGTTAGTTTATTCTTAAACTTTTAATTTTTGCATTATTTACAGAGTTTATTTGCAGGTTAATAAATGATTTTATTTTTTGCTTCGTTTTCTTATTTTTTTCTATTTTTTATTATTTGTAAACCAGACAGGAAGTAAGGTGGGTCAGTCCACGTTCTATAAATGTAGGGGCCTGGTAAAGGACCAGCAGGCATTTGGGTTTGGGGCCTATGGTTTTTACCAGTGCAAGAGAGGTAGGAGAACAAAGAAAAGTTGGATAATTGTAATTGCTTGCATAAAAGGAAAATAAAAGCTACCAAGACAATCATCAAGTTTGCACCTTAAACTTCTTTCGCCTGCATCTGGGGTCAGTGCCACTATGAGGCACTGACCCCAGTAAAAGGTCACAAAAGACCTTTTACTGGGGTCAGTAAAAGACCTTTTACTGGGGTCAGTAAAAGACCTTTTACTGGGGTCAGTAAAAGACCTTTTACTGGGGTCAGCAAAAGACCTTTTACTGGGGTCAGCAAAAGACCTTTTACTGGGGTCAGCAAAAGACCTTTTACTGGGGTCAGCAAAAGACCTTTTACTGGGGTCAGCAAAAGACCTTTTACTGGGGTCAGTAAAAGACCTTTTACTGGGGTCAGTAAAAGACCTATGAGGCACTGACCCCAGTACTATGAGGCACTGGGGTCAGTGGCGGATGGAACTTTTTTTTGGATGTTTGGTTTAACAAACAATCGCTACTACAATCGGAAAACAAAGAAGAAGTCACTATCCTTATTAATGCAGCTTTCAAAAATGGTGCCAGGAAACTGAGGACGATTAAGGTTGAAAACATGTAGATAAATGTAATAGAGAATACACTACACCAATACATTTCAGGAAATAAGACTTCAAACCTTCCTTTTCTTTTTAGAAATAACAGTCAGGGACTGAGTTTCATTTCTGGTTTTTCCCAGCCGGTTCTGCCTGTCCTGATCCTGGAATCCCACCTGGAGCCTCAAGAGCAGGAAATATGTTTGAGATTGATGACAAAGTGACATACATCTGCAATGGCGAACTGTTTTTGGTGGGCTCCAAAGAAAGGGTGTGTCTGGAGAACGGACAGTGGACCGGGACAGAGCCAGCATGCTACTGTAAGATCTGTTAATTTTATATTAATAATTATTATTATTACTCCTTTAAAATGAAGTCATCTTGTTAAAATCGTCATGTGAATGACTGCATGAATGCGAAGTGCTTTAGAGTCCTCTGAACTAAATAAAGATTGACCTGTTGACCTTTTGCATGTGACGTCACGCTCTCCAGAACTCCACCATGACGGAAATGCACTCCTTTAAAACTAGTCTAAAAACAGATTGGTAGCCTCATAATGCTTCTCTTTAGTTGATCTCACTTTAAAACTGGTCACAGGGCCCTGCACCAACAGACAAGGACAGAAATCAAACATGTCATTTTATCTTATAACTTTTAATGAGGAAAGATATGGCGACAATGGAAAGTTGCTGTCAATAACAATAATGACTGTCAGCCTTCCGTGTTATCACACATTTGCATCAAACACTTCTTTACAAGGTAAGAAGATGAACATTCATATACTTTACAGGTAACTATGATTAGAAAAATTTCAACTATGGGGAAGGTATGTGTCTAACCATTAGTAACCATGGAGATAATACCATGGTCACTGGTAATTATATATAAAACTGATTAGCATCTTGCCTTTTGTACGTTTTTAAGACTGTGCCACTGTACGGGACGTAATGACAAGTGATATAAACCATGGCGTGAATTCAGGCAGTCATTAACTTGATTAACATGTCAGGAGGGAGGAGGTTTGGGTCGGTTTCTAAGCTATTTCCAACTTTTACAAATATCGCCGTCTGTGAGCCCAAACCTGGTGTGTTATGTTCACAGACAAATTAGATTGACTAGAGCAGCCACCCTCTACACGCCGTCATCAGCAGCCAGAGGAGCCTGTTCAGTGACAGACTGCTGCTTCCCAAGTGCCGGACCAATAGATTCAAGAACTCCTTTGTCCCCCACGCCTTCAGACTGTACAACTCCTCATTGGGGGGTGGGAGGTGACACAGGACAGAGGGAGGAAGGAGTAGTTTTCTACAAATGTGAAAACTACTCCTAACCATACAGTGCAATACCATATCACTGGTCAATCTATCCACCAAATTGCTATATTTTCCTTTTGTGTTGTATTTATATTCTTTGTTTTGTATTTATATTCTTATTACATTTACTGTGTTCCTTGTATTTAATTTGTATTTTTTTGTATTCTTTTGCATATACTTACTGTGTGCCACTTTTCTGCCTGTAAGCTGCTGGTAACTTTAATTTCCTGAGGGAGTCTTCCCAAGGGATCAATAAAGTACAAGTCTAAGTCTAAGTAGAAGCTATGAATAAACTGGCAAAAACAATTTTGGAAAACAATTTCAGTCACTATGTTCAATGCTCCCGTCCCTCACTTCCGATGTCCGTCATGGTGCCTGCAATAATTAATGACGTAGTTGAAAAGGGTCAACACAGGAATAGGCCAGTGGACTAGCCAACTTTCATGCACACCTTTTTTGAAAAGACCAATTGAATTAAATTGTGTTTTATTTTGCTGCTACTTCTTTCAGACAAGCACACATTTGATACCCCACGTGAGGTTGCAGAATCATTTGGAAGTGCGATTAAAGGCACTCTCACCTCTACACAATCTCTTGGTAAGTTCCTGGACTTTATTTTATGACAATATTTGAAACTACAACTGCAATGTCTTAGAAACAAGTACCTCAACTTTTGTTAAACATGACTAAGAGTGACATGACATATGGCATGAAAAAAATATATTTATTGCTAATTATTCTTGATTGCATAGGTAAAACAACTGTATGAATGTGGCTCTTTCATAAAACCTCTTGTTACACAGATGATACCCAAGAAGGGAGATCAATCAGGATTTCAAAAAATGGGACTCTCAACATCTACATAGGTGTGGACATTTCTGAAAGCATAGAAAAAGACCATTTTAAGACAGCAAGAGACGCTGTCATAACTCTGATTGAAAAGGTAAGGATGTCTTCAAGAAAAAAAGATGTCAGTTATATTTTTAGGAGAGAAAACAAATGTGACAAAAACCTATGAGGAATATTCCTGTCTGAAATAAAAATAACTATGAGGATGCTGGAAGACAAAATGAAAACCCACACGTAAAAATAGCAGTATTTATGACCTTAAAACATTTCTTCAGCAGCAGAATAATTTAAAAGATATTCCTTTTCCCTGCACAACTGTAGGCATTCCAAATTCACAAAATATTTACTTTCCTTGCATCACCCCTTTTTAAATTTGCAGTGCAAAAATCCCCATGGTGATAGAATAAATTCACAAAGCATTTGTGCAGTCCACAATAATGATCGGCATCATAAACTTTACTGTTCATTAAAAAAATTGCGCTAAAGACAGAGACATTTAGGTGTCATCAGCCGGTCATATTAAAAGTTTTATATTATTTTCTAATGGAAAGGTCAATTGCCTTAGAGCTCCCTCTGCCTTACGATGCGCTGAGTGTGCAGAGACTCAGCAGCATAGTGCTTGGACGGCAGTTATTCTGTGATGGCTCTGCTGATTGCGGGTGGAGTTTAGGGGTCTGAGGATGCTCACAGGGTGAGACCACAGACTGCTGTTGATGGGTGCTGGCAATAAATTTGCTGAGCTCTTAAAGAAGGTTAGAAACATAGCAGTTAGTGCTACTATGCCTGGACATTTATTCAATCTATGAAATTAATCAAAAGACATGTTATAGCACAGAGTAGACAATTTTTACATGTAAATGAGAATCCGTCTTTCTAAAAATACTCAATCGGGTCTGATTGTGTGTGAAGCTTTTATTCAGTGCTTCCATGCACTTATAGGCTCATTTGACATACAGTTTCTTGTTCCCTTTGGCTGCCACAGCAGCAGCCCATTAGAGGTAAATTTAATTATGAATTACAAATCATAATCTTGACTGATGTTCCTTGGCACAAGGCCCTTGGCCCGCTGTCAAAGTCCGCTTCTGGAAAAGCACCCAGCTGATAAATGCATAGCTTTCTCTATAGAATAACTACCATAAGCAATTTAAAGTATCAGGCACGTGGGATTAACAAAGTATTTCACAGCAATTGTTCAAGTTAATTTCTGCTCATAAAGATGTGTCCGCCGCACTTCAACTGTTGCTGTTTTCCACAGATCGCCTCCTTCAGTGTCTCTCCAAACTACGAAATCGTTTTCTTCTCATCTAAATTATACCAGGTCGTCAACATTCACAATTTTTTCAATGCCACAGTGGAACTTAATAAAGTCATAGAAGACCTAAAAAAGTTTGAAGCAGGAAGTGAGTCTACCCCGAGCACAAGATAATGGTTATAAAAAGGTTTTAAATACCTGCCTGGACTCTGTTTTAACATCTGTGTTTTTGTGGCATTTGGTTTAAAGACACAAACACTGGAACAGATCTGAACATGGTCTTCAAACACTTTGAGAAACAGATGGCTTACATAAAGCGACAAGCTGGAGACGAGAGATTTAAAACTCATCGGCATGTCCTGATCCTTTTCACAGATGGTAACAAGCCCACATCACACATATTGCACACATTGCTTTCCACATTTTACTGATATCCTTGGTAAAAAGTCTATTTCCTATATTTCAGTACCTTCGGCTAAAGACATAAAACTCGGCCAAGTTATTGGTTTCATGATAGATTTAAAATGTTAATAATTTCCTATTCTTTCAGTCTTTGATCAATGCAAATAAAAAATAAAAAATCTATGCATTTAAGTTCCAAGGGATTACATATTAAGCAAAATGTATTGAAATAAATTCTATTATTTTAAAACTTAGTCTCAGACAAGATCTTCAACAAAATGTTACATTTTCTTGTCTTATTCAGGTGTTTCTCATTTCTCTAGCCTCAGACCTGATTCTGAAAAATAATTGTGGCACCGGTGATTTTATTTAAAAACAATTTTGACATCTGATTTTGTTGCTGACATTTCTTTTCTTGTTACTTTGTAAATCAACAAAAACATTAAAAGAAGACATATTTTCACATATATTTAGGGATATCAATAAATGTATGTTTTTTACATCTGAAACTTTTACAAGCAAGACCTTTTCCACAGGTGCGTATAACATGGGTGGTTCTCCTGCGCCTACTGTTGCCAGAATAAAGAACACAGTCTATATGAATCACACTGTGAAGAACCACGTTGGCGCAAGAGATGACTTTCTTGGTAAGTTTAGTTTTCAGCATATTCCAATCTCCTTTAAACATCGTGACTTGGGTGATCTAGACATTTTACTGTTGCTTTATGAAGTCTCAGCCAAAACTTCTGTGTATTGTATAGGGATTTTATTTGACTGGTTAACAAAAAATAGTGCTTAGTGTTCATGTGTTTCAAAAATCTTTAAGAAATCCAAAACTTGCATTTGTACTCAACCCCTCTTGAGTCAATACTTTCAACTTCTAAAATGTTTTCCTCAAAGATTGGTCTATATTTTGCTCCTTCTATCAGTCAAGGTTCTCAGTATCTTCTAAAAAAATACCTTCCCATGATGCTGCAAAAGATATGAAAAAATAAGACCCATACATAAATCTCTTCACAATTAAGCCCTAAAGCATGTTTGTTCATTATACTGTTGTACACTGTTGTAAGTATTATTGACACAGGGAGCTTGAATTATATGTTTGATCACTTTCTAGTTATTCATTTGTATTAAAAAGAGCTTAAAACAGTGTACCACTTTCCACAATTTCACAATCATGCACTATTTTGAATTGGTGCGTAAAATCTCAAGAAAATACATTTAAGTTTATTGTAATGTGATTTAATTTAAAAATGTTAAAGGGGTGTGAATACTTTTGCAGGGTGCATTACTATCTGCAATATAAATGAAACACAAACTTACAAAGTAACACCGTTTTGCAGACATCTATATCTTCGCCATTGGGAAAGTGATTTTTGACGACGACCTGCAGCCACTCACTGTAGGAACAGGAGGAGATCATTACTTCAGGATGCCAGAACCATCAAAATTAAAGGAGACCTTTGATTCAATAATTGGTGAGTCAACTTTGAAAAGGGAAAGCTGTAAAAAGCCTCTGTTTTATTTTTTTGTCAGCTGTGATGTGCATGTGTTTGCGTGCGTGTCTGCGTGTGTGTGCTGGTATAATTCCTGTAATTCTTCATTTAACACTAATTTAGCTCGGGGAGGTAAGTGATCTTAAATGGGGCTCTGAATGGTTCTCTAGTTTCCCAAAGTAGTCAGGAAGAGAGCTGTTTTCTTCTGATGGGGATGGATGTGATGAAGCCCCTCAGGGGACCTGAGTGGAATATTTTAATTTAATGCAATAGGCTCTAAATTTGTGGGGGGTTTTTTTAATTCCTTAACAGTTTAAATATTTATTTTTGTTTTCTAAATACTGTTTGTTTACTATTTACACTAACCATGTATTTGAGTTTCTTATTTGTTCTTCTTATTGCAGATGAAAGTGAAGTTGTAGGTCTGTGTGGCCTGCACAAGGATTATGATAACCTGGAAAATAGAGAAAGCAGAAAGAAACAATATCCATGGTTGGCGTTTGTTAACCAGGTGACTAATTCAACAATTTAGTTAATTAATTGTACAGCAAAACAGCATCAAAATGCCATAAAATGTATCAGTTGCAGCACTGTTTATTTATGGTTCTGTTAGAGTTATGTTACATCTTTATTTTAGCAAAGCGTCATGTTGGTTTAACAGCATACACTTTGTCCACTGTCTGTTCTGTACAACTTCAGGGAAAAAAAAGAAAATCTTGCCTTGGGTCACTGGTGTCGCCGGACTTTGTCCTGACTGCTGCTCATTGCTTCACCTTTGAAGATGAGGTAGCGGATATAACAGTTGAAATTGAAGATGGAGTGGGCAGCAGCGGTAAATATCAATTACTTTCCTTCTCACTTTGTCAAAACAAGCTTCCATTTTGTCGCCATTTAATATCATATGAAGAATTAGACATTTATTATAGATTATTATACTGTTATTTGAACACACCATTGTAACAAAATTTCTCTGACTATTTTAATCAGTTTGTATAATTAATTATTGCACATGCTCAATCTTTATTTATGCAGTTAAAAGAGTGAAAAGTTTCACGCTTCATCCATTGTTTAACTTAACGGCCAAAGTCAAAGAAGGCGTGCCAGAGTTTTATGACTATGACTTGGCCATTATCCGACTGGAAATTCCAGTGAAGATCTCTGACTCTGTAAGGTATTTAACATCTTTGTCTTTAAATAATATGGCTAAAGTTAGATTATTTTATTGATTTAGCAATTTTCACATTCCTTCTTCAAAAACCTAAATTTCTTTCAGACCAATATGCATACCCTGCACCCAGGAGACCAGCGACGCTCTCAACCTGGTTGGCGAGTCAACATGCAAACAACAAGGTCTGGGGGTTTGGCTCCTTTGCTATGTACACTTCAAATCAGGCATTAACACTTCATGATTATTTTAGTTCAATGGAGATACGTCTGCAGATGCATTTCAAGGAAACACACCTAGCTTCCTTGTGCTACATCATGGCAATCAAAAGAAGGGACTGATCCAATTCACAAAATAGTTGGCAAAAGGAGGGAATACATTAAGTTGAAATATCGCATCAGCATACACCATGGGAACAAATAGATCTTTCACATACTCACACCCATTTTCTGCAGCCTAAGGACTGATTAAAACTTTATCTATTTATATATTTATCACCACAGGTACCACTACAGTTTCGTTATGCTCTAGAAATATAAAGACAAATAAAAAATCTTATGTCTTATGTTGTCAAATTGAGAATGGCCCTAAACTTACCACCAAAACATTTAGAAAAAGGGCCGTAACAAAAACAAAGTCATTGCTTCTGAGAGGCTTTGAAAATGCCTGATCGCATTTCCAAAGACTTTCAAAGGTTTGAGGAAAGCCGATTCACCAGGAATCTGTTAGGAGGAATGGGTCACAATTATAGCAAAATATTGTGAGAACATCCTGATTGTTGAGGCTGCATGTTGTTTCCACATCACTTTTTGATTCAAAATATCTCAACTCAAACAACATAAGAAACTTACTTACTGACACATTATTATCATGAGGTGCAAAGCCATCATGTGAAATGTGATAACCTTTAGATCATTTTTGTCCTGGTTAGGTTGTAAACTTTCAAAAACTTAATTTACAGTTATGCAAAACAAAGGCAATCTTCTATGAGCATTTCTTCTCATTCTGAGGTTAATTTCTACACTTACTCAGTCTATTATTATTATTATGTATGCAAGATTATATTATCAACCTGTATGGTAAGAAGCTCTTCAAAATATGATTCTGAGATTTAAAATTGTTCACCCTGTGTTTACAGCAAACTGTAATAAAGAGACTTCAAAAGCTTACTATTGAATGTACACATATTTCTGCCAAAGAACTGCATTGAACTTTGTTTTTCTGAAGTGTAACTTTTTTCTAAAAAAAGAAAATAGTTTTTTTTTTCAACAAATTAGCCCTATGGCTCTTTAAAGATGGCACACTTTCTTTCCTTGGTTTTCTGAAAAAATGAAGTCTCATGGAGCAAGGCATTTTATACATTTAGAAAATGTTTTATAGAGGAAGACTGTCAAGTTATGATATGAGTCAAAATGGAGGCCCTTTACAAATGATTGTGTTCTGAATTAACAGAGCAGCGCCTGTTAACGAATTCCCGTGAGCAACTCAGTTTCCTAACAAAGAAGGATCCGCTGGTAGCAAAAAAAACTGCTTTTGCCAAGCTTAATGAAAACGTAAGTTTTATATAAATGAGATGCTTTGTTTGCCAACGTTATATTTCTTTGATGCTTGAATGGTTTATTGCAGAGAGATTTGTGCATCGAAAAAGCCCTTATGGCACCAGGAATCACCACAAAAGATGAAAGCGTTGCTGTGACCGATAACTTCTTGTGTACTGGTGGTCAGGAATATCAAAGAGAAGACATAGCATGCAAAGGTGGGTATACTCTTATCTCTTTTCAACATGATTAACAATGGTGGTCCAGTTTGGTAACTCTGTCTGTGGAAAACTCTTGGGACAGGGGATTCTGGCGGTGCTGTGTTCAAGAACTTCAACCTGCGGACAATCCAGGTAAAGAGCAGAAAGTAATTTATCATCATAAACATGGAGTAGAAAGAACAGGTCAATCAAAGTAATGACTGAGATGATAGATTTGTTTCTTCTTCACAGATTGGAGTGGTCAGCTGGGGAACACGGGATCTGTGCAGCGACACAAGCAGTATGGTTGAGTCCAATGATGAGTCCAGAGATTTCCATATCAATCTGTTTAGAATGATCCCTTTTCTTTCTCAGAACCTTGGAGATGATAATGAAAACTACACACCACTGAAATTTCTGAAAAACTGAGCATAACTGCATGCTATAATTGATCATAACATAAAATGTGCACTTAAGGCATTTTAAACTCACACATTTGCTCTCTTCAGACTTTGACCTTTTGGTTGTACCCCACATGACAGGCACAGTGTTCATGCAGCGTTTGAAAATGAACCATCAAAATGCTCCCTCTGTTAACCATGAATGAATGATTATGTGTCTATCAAATCAGGTTTTAATGTATGTTCTGCTGTTTCAAAGATGCAGATAATCTGGAAAATAACTGTATCTTGGATTAAAGCTATCATGGCAATTTGACTGTTGTCATTTTATTTATAGAAAGTTGGGCTTTCTCATTCTTGCATCAAACATAATTACTTTTTTGGATTTGCCGTAACTTTTTTAAGCTGAAAATCAAGCAAAACTAAAGTGATCATTTTTTTATGCAAATAGTGAACACTCAGGAGTCAGCACACAGATTCATCTTTTTATTTAGCTTTAAAATACTAAATGGGAACAATCATCTGTGACTCTTTCATTTGAGTGTAAACCACATAGTGTCTCACATGCCCCACATGGCCTGAGGGAAACAGTTCTTTTTTTTTATCAGATGTTGCACAAATCATTACTTTCCAAGACAAACTAACAAATAGACATCAGTTCCCACAAATGACCAACCAAATCCGAGTCCTTGCACAACCCAACAGCAGCAGCACAGAAGAATCAACAAGAGAAGCAGCCAATGCAGAGCAAAGCGACATGACCTACAAATTGCCAACGGAAACTGAGATTCTATCTTTATTAGAATCTCATTAAGTTAAGAAATACCCGGATCAATTTAAAAAACTCACTTTAATTTCCATAAACTGTTTGAAAGAATCTGGAACATTAGTTTAAGAATCTGATTTAGATGCATAATGATGTAAACCTGCTGTAGATCTGGGACAGTTTAAATCTTCAACAATCTCACCATTGAGGCAACTTAAAATCCTAAATAAAAAAATTAAAAGAACTAGAAAATGCTTTGTAAACAATATCAAAAACAATATTCATATTTTGATAGTTGTCTTAACATAGTAACAACCTAATAATGCTTTTTTATACTGCTTTTGTTGTAGTTTGAATTTCGATTTTTACCTTTGGCAGGGACTTTATAAACATTTTGATCTTAAAACTTCATTTCTTAACAACAGAGCTTTTACATTTATTTTCTCAATATATTCAAATGAACAAACTGCTTATCTTTCATCAATATGCAAAAAGGCATTTTCTATTAAATGACAGAACTTTCTAACAAATAGTTTCTTCGTTCCAAAGGAGTAATTCTTAAATAATTCTCTTTTCCAAAATTGAAAATGAAAAAAGGAGCACTTTGAGGAATTGCTCCAGCTCTTAAAAGGTTTCATCCAAACTCTTTTATGGCTTCTCAGCTCTTGCTGATCAAGCTCTCCAGCTCGCCCGCCCCCTCCGGGTCAGTGAGTCAAGCCCCATTTCCAGCTCCCGGTGCAGACGTACGCAATGCGGACACTCCATTTGGACCTGTGCCACGGCCAGATCATTTAAATTAAATTTAGTGGAGAGTTATTCTTTTGTGTAATTAGGTTTTTCTTTTTCTCTTTATGGCCGTGAGATGAAACGATACTGAATTTGTCAGCTGTTGTATTTTTACAACCCCGACTCAAACAAGGCAATTACATCAGGAATGATTTGTTGCGGTTGGAGCCATTTCATTGCTTCAAATTATTTTGTTTTGCCACCCAGCCAGCTTTCAATAATAATAATAAAAAAGAATACTTTTGTAAACCTCTGTACTAATGCATATTGGTTGTGGCAGTATAACAGAAAATTTTGATGTCTCAATCTTAATGTTGAACCCTTGCTTCTGTGTGTGTGGAGCAACAGAGGCATGATGTACTGCTTCCCCCTGGGAACATTTGTCTGGTTTCCTTCTAATTGTGAGAGAGGGAGGAGGTCAGTGGGATCAGAGAGGATGGCAGAGACAAGAGAAGACAGACTGTGTGTGATGACGGACGAATGGCTGAGGCTTAATTGAATGAAAGCTTCTTCAGGTCTCAGATGCCGTAAACAGGGAGGATATTTAAGCCAGGGCCCTACGCTTATTGAATCCCTCCTGAGGGCTTGCTAACCTCTCCGTCTTCTTTTCTATCTGGATCACAACTGCCTCATTCTCCGCCTTCTATTTAACCGAAGCTGAACCCTCGTCTTTCACTGAAATCAATCTACACCTAAACTGATTAGCGGTGTTTGGATAGAGCAGCGTGCATGAGCGGCGGTAATTTCAGGCCCCGTTAAGCCCCCTCCTCTCTTCACCGTCTGTGCACTGCTAGCACACACAGCATATTCCTGATGAAGCATCCTGCTGTTTAAACTCTGGCTGATCTGTCTCACTGAGAGCCCTAAATCAACCTTATAGGCCATTTCAGAAATTGCTGCCATTAGGAACTGCATGCATACACGTTTTCCCCTCTTTTGAGCTCTAGAAAAGAAGATTGCATGCATTGAATGCATATTTTTTGCTGATCCTGTTACTTTAAAATGAAATTGCACAGATAGACAATGAAGCTTTATTTGCCTGAACCCTCATGACATGTTTTCTATTCTTGTAGTAAATTTAAACATCAGGTTATGCAAATTTAGCAACTTCTGAGTTCTGACTTACCAGTGTGAACACTAGATGCAAAAGCATTCAAACTCATTAGACTATTTTTACATTTTGTCACGTTCCAACCCCCAAACCTTCATATGTTTTCTTGAGAATCCACTCGAAGTTGTGCATGATTGTGAAAAAAACTCTTGCACTCTTCCCTCATTGCCTTTAAATATAATTTTGTGCAACTAACTGCTTTCAGAAGTTATCAAATTAATACATATATTCCACCTGTGAATAATTCAATCCCTAACCCAAATGGGTTTATTGGAGATCATTAAGGAATAAACATCATCATGAAGACCGATGAACAGTCAATTTCTGTTTAGTGAAGTAAAAGCCTCTTTGATTTTAGCTTGATAAGTAATATTTTTGTTAAGTACTGATTTAATCATTTTAAAAAACAAGACAAGAGGTTAAAATTTTTAAATTCAGTTTAAACAGTTTTAAAACTGTTAGATAAATTCACCAGCTTTTCCAGTAAGTAAAATGGACTAAAGCCGTCATAATAATCAAAATGATTCCTTAAGATTCAGAAGGATTACAAAAATGATGATTTTTAGGTTTGTCTTACAACTTGCCTGCACTTGGCTTTAATTAAAAGATAAACCAAATAACATTTGATCCAAAAAGTGCATGTGTTCACTTTAAATAGTCAGAGTACATTTATTCCCCATAAACAAAAAAACATCTAGATTATTAATCAGAACTCCTTTCTTAACCTAATAAAGGGATACATAAATCAGAAGCATGCCTAACTCCCATTTACTTTACATTATTTATAAAAATAAAATTCTTGACATAAAAAAGGTTCCCAACTGATTACATGCGGTCCGGTTGGAAGTCATATTTTTAGTCATTTTTCAGTTTGACATCAAGCTGCTGCAGTGAAAGATGAGTCCAGCTTTTACAGCAGATGCCCCTGTAAAACTGACTGTACAGAAATGTTTTTCTCATCTTTCATTTCAATATGACAATGAATGCTTAAAAGATGTCATCTAAGTCCACCCACTAATAATAGTTACTGATAATGGTGAGCATTATTTATTGTTAAAATACAGATTGCTTCTTCTACAGTTCAAGACAGATTTTGCTTTTGTTTCATTTGCACTCTGCTTATTGATTTAAAGAAGCAGAAAGCTTCATCTGAAAAGGTGAAGTCATGTCTTCCCAACTGAGGCAATGCATCTAAATCAAACCTTGACACTTATTTCCAAGTATGTAAAGTGCATTTCTCAGCTTTCGTCCTTACTTTTTTTTTTATTCATTAGCGATCTTAGATGTCAAATAAAGATCTATGCAGCTTTGCAACCAGTAAGAGTGCTGGGAATAATGTTTTAAATGATCCCTGATCGAGTTAAGAGGGATCGTTTTCATGTAACACTTTTGTGATGATAATATCGAAAGCTTAAGTAATAAAGGAATGAGTGAAATCTGCCTCTTGTCAGCATTTACAATGAGAACCACTTGGGCGATTGGATGTCTAGCGATCAATGTATCCTCTTCTCTTATCATTAAGACTGCTCTTAACAGATTACAGCCCCCCTCCCAAAGATGAAGTCTTTTTCTCCTCCCCTCTCTCTGCTCAACCTTCTGAAACACACACACAGCCTTTTCACTAGATACAACAGGAGACTTGTCCCTCTTGCCCCATTTTGTAAAATAAATCATTTTAGTCTTTAAATTTAAACTTTTCCAAACTTTTTTTCACACTTTTATGGAATTTAGATGGACTTTCTGGATTTGTTTGAACCAATTTAACGACCTGACAGATGAGCAGAAATGAAAAGGACGACACTTCAGTTGAAGTTCTGGTAGAAAACTGAAAACAGTGAATGAAGATGGACCTGGTGATGACTGCCTTTTTTCTCCTGCTCTTTTGTGTTCATCCGTCTGCAGCAGCAAGCGTCATTACAGGTAAGCCCCTCTTAAAAACACACAACACAAAGTCAAGAATATTTGAATTAATCTGAGGATATGCTTTGTTTTGGCTTCTGAACTCTGAACTGGACTTTGATTCCTGAAGCAGACATATTTGAAGCGAGAGGTACACAGACAACATATTCAGCATGTATCTCAGTAAATGTTTGCCACATTGTTAGGAACTAGTAGAGAAAAGATCCCACGTGTTTACTTGACATCTGCTTCATTGTGTCTCTGTCCAGGCCAAAGAGTGTGCAAGACAGGAAAAGGGAGACCTTGTTACAAACTGGCCTATTTCTCAGAGCTGCGCTGGAAGTTGAACTTTGAGGAGGCAGAGAGCACTTGCAAACGAGACGGAGGCCAGCTGCTGAGCATCGAGTCTGCGTCCGAGCAGAAGGTCGTAGAGCAGCTCATCAGCGATCTCCGTCCCTCGGATGGAGACTTCTGGATAGGCCTCCGGCGTGGACTGGGACACGAGGACAGCAGCTCGGACTGCTCATCTCAGTACTTCTGGCTGGACGGGAGCAAATCCTCGTTCAGGTAAGAGTGGAGGGGTCAGCAGGGTCATTCATGTTTTGTTTTTTTATAAGCTCCACAGTCACAGAATCGTTTTTTGTCAGAAACTCATTTCATTTTTGTTTAGAGCAAATCCATCCATCCATCCATCCATCCATCCATCCATCCATCCATCCATCCATCCATCCATCCATCCATCCATCCATCCATCCATCCATCCATCCATCCATCCATCCATCCATCCATCCATCCATCCATCCATCCATCCATCCATCCATCCATCCATCCATCCATCCATCCATCATCCATCCATCCATCCATCCATCCATCCATCCATCCATCCATCCATCCATCCATCCATCCATCCATCCATCGGTGGCCGGGGTAGCAGCCCAGACTATCCCGGATAAGCGGAAGGGAGCCCAGAAGGGAGGCCCAGACTTCCCTCTCCCTAGCCACTTCTTCACAAATCTCACTTTAAAAAAATCCTGAATTTCCGTCTGTTGTCTTCTCTTCATTTGAAATCGTGTTGCAGGAGTAAGTAGTCTCTATCCTGAATATCAACGTGTTTCCAGAACATAAGCCATGTATGAGATTTCCAGTGGGTTCTGGGTCTTCCCAGATTCTCCTTCCCAACATTCCTAGAAAACAGAGCCACCTAAATTGACTCTAATGTGCAGTTACTTTACTCTGAGTTCCCAGATGACAAACTTTCTCCCCTGATTTGCAAGGTTGTGCCTGACCACCTGATGGAGGAAGCTCATTTCAGCCAGTTGTGTCTTGTTCCTTCAGCCATGATCTATATGTCATGACCAAGGTAGACAGTTGGTAAATCAAAAGCTTTGCCTTTTTGCTTCAATCTTTTTTCAAGTCAATACATCAGGCAAAACCTCAATTATGGCAGACGAGCTTCCGATCCAATTTCCATCTCCTCTTCCATCCTACCAACATTCATGAACAAATATACTTGATCTCCTCTGACAGAGCTCAGAGGAGATCAAGTATTCAGGTCTGAATTACCCAAACTCCTTCAAACTTTCTATAAATTTAAATGTGCATGTCTTCTATTTCCTGAGCAGTTAGGTAAAACACAGGCGGCTGAGTTACACCCACTCCGTGGCCATTGAATTAGGTGCACATCAAATCTAATTGAAATACAACAGGAGGCATTAATCAAGATAACAACAGCAATGATGCTGCCAACAGTGAGTTCAATTTGGCAACAAAAAGAGAAACATGCCAGAGACAGGTTATAAAACATGTTTTATTTACTCTAATCATTCTTGACTTTACCTAGATGATCAGCAGAATTTTCAAACTAAGTGTCTTGCAAAAGTAAGGAATCTGTGGATTTTATGATCATAACACTTTTGGCCTGGTTTATCAGGCAGGGTTTAGGCTGAATTAGAGAAGCAATCTATATAGATTTATTCTATCTAAATAAATTAAGACTTGAACTAAATCAAGTTCAACAATCCTCTATTAGTCAAAGAGAACCATTCTGAGGTAAAACAGTGTTCAGGATAATTGCATAATATGGGATCACAGAAATCAAAGGGGGGAATCAATGTCAAAACAGATTTATTCAAAACTTTTGTTTTTCCAAGCAAAAGTTTCTATCTCAACAATATTAAGTTTCTGCTGCACAACTGATGCTGATCTTTGGAAGTAGATCATAAAATTATTCCAATTACCAATCATTTGGGTTATGAAGACAACTGATCAAAATGGACTTTTGTAGATTCTTGGAACCCATTTATCTCTTACATTTGTATTTATCTATCACAAGAAAACTACATGAAAATCTCTGGTTTTAATGTGACCAAATGCATAAAGGTCAGCGCTATATGAAGTCTTTCCCAAGACACTAAATGTGCTCCAACTGTGTGTTTCAGGAACTGGCACATTGATGAGCCGTCGTGCGGCTATGAAGTGTGTGTGGTGATGTACCACCAACCGTCTGCTCCGGCCGGACACGGTGGGCTCTACATGTTCCAGTGGAACGATGACAACTGCGAAACCAAAAACAATTTCATCTGCAAATACACAGGAGGTACAGCTGAAAACAAATGATCTGTTTCACTTTGAATATTTCTAAATTTCTGTATTTCCATATTTTTCACAGAAAAGCCAATCTCATCCACTCTGTCTCCCAACTCCAGTCAGAAAGGTAAAGTACATAACAACACATTGATATAGAACATTTATGCTACTTTAAGCAGTATGTATATATGTAAAAAGCCTGAGATGTCATTATTTTGCAGATGCCTCTCTTCCATCTGCGCTCCCCTGGGATCCAAGTGACGACAACCAAGAAAGACGAACAGGTCATTTAAAGTCTGCATTTACTGCCAAAAGTTATACACTCATAACAAAATATTAGTTTCTAACAACCACTTCTGTCTTGTAGCCGTGAATTTAGTTTACGTCATCATCCCCACAATCCCACTAATCCTGCTGCTTCTGACAGTGATGGGAGTTTGCTGCTTCAAAGTGCTGCTCAGACGGTGAGAAGATAAAGATGAGTTGCATAATAACAGAAAATAAAAATAAGACTTCTTATCAGTTATGCATAGTGCTTGAAATTGTACAAGATAATAACCCTATTTAAGGGACTAATTCATTTCTTTGGAAAGGCAGTGTTTGCAGACTTTAAATTTGACACAAGTTTTGAATTTAAAACTTTTTGTTCTTGTGCAGCTCCACAGCTCACACTTTTTTCCAGCAGTTTTCAAGCTTAAACCCAAATAGATCATCTCACCTTCCTTCAATAAAGCAAGACAATGTAGTTTTCTGAAGAAAGTTTTTCAGAATAGTTTTGAGGGGACAAGTCACATTTTTTTTAAGAGTGGGGTTTGATGGAGTTATCATTAGTTGTTAGCTAATGTACATAAAAAGCTAATTGCTAGATAAAGCGTCAAAAGTAGATTTTTGCCATCCTAAAACACACCAAAATCCTACAAATATCCTATTAAGTAACACCGCTCAATCGGCTGCTAAAATCTAATTGGTATATTTTCTTAGGTTATTATTTTTCTAAAAGTCCATGCTGAGTTACAACCAATGCCAAACTGGATCATGGGACAGAAAAAGCTACCGTGTACAACCTGCACTTCGAAAACAAAACTATATGATACAAATCCAGAAACTGTGAAGATCAGTTCAACAATGTTAACCTGAACAGCCCTGAAATGATTGGTACCGACAATCATTTCAGGGCTGAAATGTGGCCACGTTATAAAACTGAGATCTGACTGGTGTCTACTGCAAGTAAAATATTGTCAACTGCGAACTATTCTAGAGAACCCTGATTGAAAGACATTTAGCCAGCATGTAAATGCATCAACCCAAGTGATTAGAGTTAATTGTTTTAAAAGTGGAGTTTTGAATAGGCTTTATTACTTTGGGTGTTTTCCTTATCCTTATGTGTGACACAGAAGGAGGAACGAACAGAAATCAGAAGTTTGCCAAACAGATCCCAGTCCAACTACTACAGACGTCTACAACGTCATCCGCTCCCAGAAGGATGATGACCTGGTTTCTGCTCGCCCACAAACAAAGAACACCTCCTTTTTGTGCTCCTCTCCCGACACGCCGACGGGCGACTACGACAATCTTGGCGGACGGGACACAGAAAGCGGCTTCGTAACTCTTGCTAGCACAGAGAGCGACTTTCTGAACTTTGACCTCAACGACCTCAGCCTCGGGCGCCAGCGCACCCGTGACTTCTACGACAGCAGCTTGGGACGCTCGGCTAAGAGGGTACTGAACGATGGCAGTCTGGGTCGCACCAAAAACAGGGAGTATTACGACAGAAGCCTGGGCCGCCGCACCACGAAAAGTGAGCATTACAGCGGCCCTGTGTATGGAGAGCATGGCCTGTTTGACAGCAGCATCAGAGCAGGCACTGACTTGTATGATGCCAGACTTAAAGCTGGAGGTCAAACGGGAAAGGTTGACCTCTACCAGACATACGTTACCAGCGGTAGGCACGAGGCGTTTCAAACCAGTCTGGGAACATACTCAAACCGGAAGTCCTTCCACACAAACCTGGACTGCTACAGAAACGGCCTGAACCTTGACAGTGGAGGGAGGTACTTCAATGACCAGGAATGGATAAAAAGAGAGAGATACTGATTTTTCTCTCGAGTCTGCTCACACCACTGTAAGAGCGACTGAACAGGGATAAAAGAAGGGATGAAATTTGTGCATGTGCAAGACCTAATTGTTTTTTGTTTTTTTTTTATCTAAAGTTGGAAATATGAATTTTGTTTCTACTCACTAATCACCCTCACTTTGTTGGTCGTATGAATATTGAAGTTTGGTCATTTCAGTCAGACACATTTAAATACTTAAAGCTTCTTATGTTGCCATGTATCTTGGCATCATTCTGCGCATAATGCTCAGGATGATGCACATTTAGGAACATTAACCCTGTCCTGTGTCTGATGGGATTCATATTTGCATAGTGATTTTGTAATGTGATGAAGGTGTAAAATTCAACTTAAACCTGCATCAGAAGGGAGTTTACAGTGCTGGAGAAGCTATTTGTGCCCTTACAGATTTAATCAACTTTTGCTTTAAATTAGACAAAGATAACCTACATAGTTAGAAAATTAAAAATGCAGTTTTATCATGGTGAGATAATTTAAAAAAAGAAAAAGCAACCCAAATTAACATGCCATTTTATGAAAAGGTTGTAAACTCCACTTGTAAACTCATGAATTAACTGTAATTTGTCACAGATATTGGCTGAAGTTAAAATTTCCCAATGGAAGATTATTAAGGGAGACTTAAGAAGCCACTCAAGTAGAATCTGTTTGGCAACATGAAGTAGGCTGAAAGATCATCTATCAGTTTAGATCTGGAAAAGGCTACTACGCTTTTTCTAATGCATTGGGACTCCATCGAATCCAGTGAAAGCCATTGTCCACAAATGAAGAAAACATACAGTGGTGAACCAAAACTACTTCAAGATTGCCTCAATGATTCTTCCAGGTCATAAAAGTACCCACAACATTTAAAGCAGACAAAAAACCCTGCATTGCTGATCAAACAGGACACAAGGCCAGTCGCAAGTTTGTCAAACATTCATGATGATCCCCAAGACTTCTGGGAAAATATGAAGTAGCAAAATGAGATTTTAGTGACACCCAAACATGGTGTAGCTGTGTGATATATTGTGGTTATTGTTTGCTATTTTAGGACATAAAGGGACAAAATTCCTTCACAGGAATTGAGGTCATCATAGAAAAACTGCATTTTGTATTTAATCCTGTTATCTTTTTCTGAAATTAAAATTCATTCTATTAAGAAAAACAGGTAAGAGCCAGAAATCGCTAAAAGATGAGACATAAGAGAGGAAATAGTTTTTCACAGTACCAGATAAATTCATTTACAAAAGTCTGAATCGTCCAATATTTATCAACTGAAATAAAGTGGTTGCCTCAAGCAATCAGCAACCAGATGTGAGTGGATCTTCATCAGTACAGTGTGTCTGCATAACACAACATGAGGGTCGTTTGAGTTTTCTCAGCATCAATTCTATTAAAATCCTGCATTCTGTGGGCCTAGGTTGGTTAGAGATGAGATTACAAATTCTACAGAATGGGACGCATAGAACTGCAATCCTAATATGTATAAGTTTTGTATGTTCTTTTATAATTTAAAGTAACCTCAGATGACCTCTTTTAGTTCATTGGTCATTTGGGGTTTAAGGATTAAAAATCTGAGTGTAGATCTCGTGACACAGTAATCCATCTCTCCTCTCACCTTGAGGTTAGCTGCTCCTGTGCTGCGTAATCTCATCTCACTAACATGAATATGTCAGCTCTTGCTGGTAGAGGGTTTCTTAAAAAACAATGCATGGAAAAAGTAAAACAACTTATTTTGATCCTTTTAAAAGTCTATTTTCAGTTTTGTAATGATAAGATGGAATGCTAACCTGATGAAGTCTTAATTATATCTCAGGACCTGCCTTAAGTGATCTACTCACATTAAGGGAGACAGCTCACCGATTAATCATACAAAAAGTGACAAAAACGAAAAGACGCAACTTTCAGAGGCAGCTGATGCTAGTTGAAGAAAAAAATAGATTTTGTCAACTTTAAAAGAAAACCTGTGTAAGAGTGTTTTTGCATGAATTTGTCATGCAGCCCTTGCTTTGTCACTCAAATAAATATTGATGTCATGGATAATTGTGTTCAGTGCCTGAAAAACTTTTGTTTTAAAACCAGATGCATTTCAGACCAAACTCTAAACTGTTTATATGTATTGTGTTTTTGGATACTGCCTTAAAATGTAAGATGTCACAAAACTGTTGTGTGATTTATCATTATCCTTTGCCTACAGAGTCGGTTCAAACGTGGATCCTGCTCTGAATTCATATGAAGTGGCTCCAGCCTCGCCATACATAACAGCATGAAATCGAAGAGAATGAAAGTATGCATTTTCACTATTATTATTTAGAATGTGTAATCCTTTGACAACTCTCCTGCAAGTGAGATGAGTTTGTATGATTGCTACATGAAAACATCTTTAAATAAAATGATTAGAAATGAACCACTCAGGTCATTAAGTGATTTTTAGTGTGAGAAAAAGGAGAAAACAAAGTAGCACACACAGTCAATCATGAATTTATTCACATTATTCACAAGTTAAATTAACACAGAGTTCCTACACATTTGTCGTTTCCAAATTTCATACTTCTCCAGATTTGTTTGGTCAATATTTTGGCAGAAAGTTTTGAAATACAAAAACCGAACTTTACCATGGATTTATGGAAGAAATATTTGCAGTGGTCGCTCTTCAAAGATGAAACCTGCAAAAACCAAACACTGGGAGGAGAAAATTGTGTAGGAACTCTGTCAACAACACACCCTCATTCATTTATCATTTCCAGACAAGCAGACTTTACATAACTCAGATCAAATGTTCAGAGAAATTCTTCATTTCAGGCCACGTTTTCAAGTACAGCGTAAACAGAAAACAGTTGGATTTGTTGTGCCGTGGCCTATTAAGGTTGATTTAGTGTAAAATCCTGTTTCTGCTTAAGCCTTTAAGACATGAATGTACAAACAAAGACGAAAAAGTAAAAAATGTTTAAAAATGCTCCGCTGATGATTGGCAATCACATCTCCATTCAGAACATCTTCTGACAATCGCTCCAGCCCAAAGCAGACGTGACGTCTTTAAAGAGTCTGCTAATTCACACTTTTTTTTTTTTTTTTACACAAACCACACCACATGCACACTGACACACAAACACCGGCTGCGTGGATCGGATGTAACTGACTCCTAATTTTCTTTTCAATAATCTTGGATGGGATAGGGAGAAGGATCAGGTCCAAGTGTCAGCCCTGGGCCCGCTTACGAGGCTGCTTTTGTCGCCGTGCTTTCAAGATCATGTACCGCCTGTAGGTGGTGTGATGGTCTGATATGAAAGGGATGTAGAAAGCTCTGAAGAGAGGAGAGGATCTGAGAAAAGAAAAAAAAAACTTATTAAAACACGCATCTTTTAACTTCTGTGAACATAGAAAAATAGCATGTTTATTTTAAATATCAAGTGTAGAACTGGAAATTGTCAGAAAGTCTGTCGTAGTCTGTCAAAGTACCTTGAAGCTTGAAGGAAAGGCTTATAAGCAATGACCGACCACTCTTCTTTACTGGTTGAGTAGCGAGGCTCAAGTGGCGTTTCCTCATCTGTCTCCAAATCCACAAGATAGTGGCACTGTTTTATATCTACCTGCACAAAAAAGAAATTTCACAGGTCAGTGAAATTATTACCTACGCAATGCCAAACATCATTATGTCTCATGGTCTCACATATCTGGAAGGCTCCTCCAGGTTCTGGTCGTTCATATTGGCTGGAATGATCTGCGTGGCCTGAAGCCCAGAGGCGTACGGCTGAGGAAGCTGTCCCTTAAACGCTGACTGAATGAAGTGCAGCTGCCAGCTACAAAAGAAGATAAGAATCATCCGCTCTAATTATTAAAACAGATACAGAAATAAAAGTATTTTCTGTAAGTATGTTCTGGTAATTGGATAATAATGAGAGGAGATCATTATGATTTGGCAGGAAAAACTCTCAGAAAGCTTAAAGGAAAAGGATAAATCAAGACAACAGCATTTTATTTGAAACCAACGTCACCTCTGTCTCATCAAAATTCAAGATTTAATACACTCTTGGTACGTTTTAAACCTATAAATCTAAAAGGTCCCCATGGAATTACACAAGATGCTTCTGCAGAGCTTAAAGAGAGCAAGTGGAGATGGATGGGCAACTCGAGGATGGACAAACCAAGAAAGGATGGATGATTGACAAATGGAATGGATGGAGAAACAAGCAGCAGATGGATGAGTGATCAAAAGTTTAAATGAATGTAGAGATGGATGAGTAGAACTTGTTGACATTGAGACGAGGAATAAAATATATTGCTGTATTTTTTCCATAATGTATTATTATCATAATTGTATTTATGTGTTTTTAAAGACTGTGGGATTCCTGTGATATTAGCAATCTTTTGGTAAATCTCCTGTAACCACACAAAATGGTTTATTACTTATATCATGTCTTTCAGTTAACAAAAGGGATGTTTTAAGATTTTCTCACAATCATCCAGAAATGCAAAAACTCTGTTACTAATGAGTACTAACTTGTGAGGCAGAAGGAAGCTGCTTGGGAAGCGGTACCACTCTTTCCCAACACACACACTGACTGGTCGGCCATCGGGGACGGAGTGCAGCGTGGGATCCTTTGCGATGCGGTGAAATTCTGGATACAGGTCCAGAGGAGCATGGTACCCTGTAAACACAACGTAAAACAAAACCTGACCTTACATTGAGCTGATAGACCTGCTGCCAAGACTCTTGTCTGTGCACAAACCTCTGAAGAGAGCGACAGAGCGAGACAGTGACAGCACTGTGAAGGCAACGACAGTGGTTAAAGCCAGCCAGTTGGAGGAAACAGTGTAGTGCTCCAGTCGGTATCGCTGGAACAGGAAGTGGTAGCATTTCTATGGGAAAATAAACTAAGATACTTTATCTGCCTAAACACTCAAAAACATTAAGCCATACACTTGGAAAAAAGCCAATTATACCTGTAAAGACGAGAGTGCTACTGCCCCACTGAGGCAGATGAGAGGGTAGATGGGAAAGAGAAAGCGCTCTTCCTTGTGAGGTCTAGTGAAGAAAACCAACATCCAAAGATACATGGGAGAAAGAGTGAGCCAATATGGGCGGCCCAGATTCTGAACTGCAAAAAAACAAACACATAAAACAATAAATCAACATGTTAAATCACAATCTAATCTGACTATTAGTACAGACACTTTAACCATGCGTAATGTTTAACTATACCTAAACTAAGGGGAACTAATGTGCAGAAGAGCACCAGTAAATGGGTATGTTTCTAACAGTTTGTAATTGTGACACTGTACATGAGATCTTGTTGCAAAAAAACGCCAGGAGTCACAAATGGAAACCTCAGTGCTTTGATTACCATTAAAACAAAAATAAAACAGACAAGAAATGAGTCAGGTCTCACCATTGAACCTGTGCAGCAGCGTCTCCATGAGACCGGTTAGCGGCAGGGAAAACAGCGCCAGAACAAACACCAGGTTGAAGTTCAGGACTCCGTTCAGAAAGTAAAAATGCCACGGCTCCGTACCTGAGAACAGGATGACACAAACAGTCAAATTATCACTTAACTGTGAGTCGCTCCAAATGTTACAACTACCCATCATTTATTTCAAGGCATCTGTCACGAAGATATGCAACTGCAATAAATGTGGATAAAACATGTAATTAGTGACATATGTAATCTGATAATACTTTAAACTAATGTTTGTTCTGTTCAGTATTTTGTCTTTTCCTATGATTAAAAAATACAATAAAGTAGTAGAATCTTTCTTTGTTATTACTTAAATAAAATTATATACAAGTTCATAATTTATTTTAATCTGTATAATTAGATGTGAAAATTAATGGTTAGCTATCCGAATTCATTAGATGTTAAAAAGGACAAAAGTGTTGCAATTTTTAATTTGATCTTATGGAAAAAAAATCTTGTAATAATTACTTTTCTAAAGCAGCCATTAAATGTTAAACATTAAATCCTGGCACTAAACAATGAACAATGTTCCTCACAAACAAAATTCTCAGATTGTTTAAAGCATTCTATTGAAATATTAAATTATAATGTTCCTCTGAGTTGTTTATTTATCTGACATAATTTTTAAAAGAATGTGACTAAGAAAATGAGAAACGGTTGTGATGTACTTGTGCAAATTACCATAAAGATCAGGCCCATGTTCTGTAAAGACATTGTAAAGCAGGATATTGAGAGGAGCAATCACCAGTTTGCCATAAAAGAAGGAGTCCACTGCCACCAGAGGGACCTTGAAAATGTGAACAAGATGGAGGCGAAAATAAATAACACAGTTCTTCATTTATGAACACAGAAAACATTAAAAAGTGCATACTGTGTAATTTTCTGTATAATTGAAAAACAAAATGTAATCTCTCTCTAGTTTGACTCAAAAACAAGATGGAGATTTTTCTAAAAGTTTATTTATTTCACAACATATTATAGTGAATATTCTCACCAGCAGCAGAAGCAAAGCAAGAGCGCACCAGATCAAGAAACTCTTCCACTCTCTCTTTATCACCAGCAGGTCGAACGCGATCGGAAACCTGCACAGATAATTAACACGGTGTCATTCAGATATTCTGAATTTTACTTTTAAAAAGGGAGTGTTACTATTTACCATCTTACCCAATCAAGGCAGAAAATGGCCAGCCAACTATTCCACCGGCGGCCACGCCCATAACAGCCAGTGGTATTGAGTCCTGAAACCACCCCGTCATGGCAATCAGGGTCGTGTACATGCAGAAAGAGGAAGGCAGAAAAGCTGAGGAAAAAAAGCAGAAAAAATAAAAACTATGAATGGTCAGGAATAAAAAGCAGACAAAAACCTGTCAAAGATTCATACCACATTCTAAGAATACTAACTGGAGGCTTGTTCTTGTTAAAAAGAGTCATAGCATGCTATGTTAATGAACCAATACAATCCACTGTCACCACATCCTCATCCAGAAAGAGGGATTGCTGCTGCATCAGGGATTTGATGCCCTCGGCTGAGTTTCCTTACGCTTTGCAAATTGGTCAAATAAATTAAACTTGACTGGATGGTTTTCTAACTAGAATGAAATTGGAATGCATGTAAACTGACTCTGAATCTGTCTACATGATTGTATTAGTCTGACTACAAATATCTGTGTTTAAATTGGTCTTCTAAAGTGCTTCTTGTTCCATATTGACACTGTATACATAGAATAATTCAAACTGAATTAATGTCATCTAAGCTTTGGTTGCATAAGCAAATTGAGGGAGCAGGGGGAGAGCAAGTCGTCTTGAACTTGTGCAACTCTAAGTCTTAAAGGCAAAGAGAGTGCTTTGGAAAACCACCTTAAAAAAGAAATAATTATTTTATTATTTTTAGAATTTTCTGAATTTCAGCCAAAAACCCCCAGAAAACATTCAGGACATGTTTCTGTACTCCCCAAAAAACTTAAAAAAAGTAAATAAGATCTGAAATCTAAGAAATGGTGGCTACACAGCTGCTGTTTTCTGGGGTTGGATTTTTTTTTGTTTCATATTGTAAGCAGACAGATATAAGGATAAATTATGTAATTATTAATGATAGCCTAACCTATATAATTGTACAATGTGCCAGCCCCAACTCATCTGTCATGTTCCTGAAAAAGCTAAATATCCACTGCCCATGACATTTCTCTAGCTTTTAGTTTTCATAATAGGTAGTTTATTAAGCTGCAGCAATTATATATCAAACAATAAAACCGGCGGATAAGCTAGGAATAAATCTGACCAACCTGCCGAGGAGCAGAACATTCCCGTGCTCAGTACAAGGAATGCCAACATCAGCCTTCCCACATGCAAACCAAACTTCTTACAAACTGCCCTGCATCACAGCAAACAAACAAATCAAATACTTTACTTCAACTCCATACAACTTACAAAATGCATTCAAGCACTGCCAGGTCAAAAACTAAAAGAAATCTCACGATACTGAAAGGATCTGACTGTTCCTTTAGTTTACCAAAAATTAATCTCAGCAGAAACCTTCAGTGGGGACCTCATGCTAAAAAAAGCAGCGCTTTAAAGAATAAGACGCTCTGCAGAAGATCAGTTCAAACATGGCGACATGATAAGTTGTTTTTTAACCAGGCAGTGTAAAACTTAACATAATTTCAAAGTGCTATATTACTATCTTGTTTTTAGATAAACTCACTTGTAAAAATAGAGTTCACAGACACAGCAGCAGAATGCTAACACACATCGCACAAAGTAGAACACCAACACCTGAAACACAACATAACAGGTTTTAAATCAAAGAGAATGTTTTGGCATTGTGATTTGCAGCCGTGTGTATTTTTTAAAAAAATCCTATAATTCAAAAGACAAGAGTTCTTAAAAACATTGTTCTAATAGTAAGGCTGAGGTTCATGTCAATATAGGTCATTTATTATGAACGAAACTTGATGACTCTCAGCAAAACATAAAAAAATTTAAACATCTACATCAAAAACTGAGATTACAGCTTGTGATACTTACCTTGTTAGTCTGTAGAACATGGGCATGCAAACAAGCAGGAAGCGCATGCAGCCATAAGTAAGCGTAGGATCTGATGGCATACAGTGGGGAATATTCCCATGTTTGCATTCCTGTCCCATACAAGAGAAAGTGCATCTGTGGAAACACAACGTGAGAAAATCAACTGAAACAATGCAGAATTTGGAAGAAAGATTTTGAGGCGATTTTGATCATTATAAGCATCATAAACGACTTCAATTTCTATTGGAAAGTGGAACTTACAGGCTCCCAGTAGTTAAATGTCTCATCACAGTCTGAGATGTTGCTGAGCAAAGCAGCACAAAAGCGTGCAGAGAGGAGACATTTAAATGCTGTTGACCCCTCTGGAGCCCACACCTGCCCTCCACGACTTATCGGCCTGTTGAAGACAAGAAAACAGCCTCGTTTAAAACTTTACAGTCAACATGCATAAGATTCGAAGAATGCACTGAGCATATTTAAAAGGTTGCAAAATATTGACAACTTATGTAAAAAAAAATACTTACATAACTTATAGAAAGTTATTTTTAAATCAAATATAATTGCTCCATGTGGGCAATATGCTCATTACAGTGTTTTACTAATTAATGATTAACTATGCATTTAGCTTTATTTTTTTTTAAATCAGTCCAAACAAATTGAAAATTGTCAAAATGATTTAACTTAAAAATATATATAAACTTGCAATGAAAAACAAAGTACATCTCAGAGATAATCACTTGTGAAGAGCCTGAAAGACTGTCCCAGAAAACAAAAATATATTACAGTATGTCTCACCAGCACACTTCAATATTTTTAATAATAAATATACATCGTACAGGTGCATCCGGTCAACAATACACTTTTGAGTGCTTATCCTATTTTTTTATTGTTTATTGTTTTCCCAAGGGCTATATATCAATGTCAGAATACCAATGAAAGAGTGATAGATAACATTACTGTCATAGAGAAAATATTTTGGTTAATTCATCAGCAGTTATAATAGTTTCATTTTGTTTAAAATCAAATGATTATCTCACAAGCAGGAGTATTTTTCTTCAAGACTACATTGTGAAAATCTGGTCCCTGACCATGCCTATTCACAGCCAGCATGTATCTTAGCAAAATATATTTTAATATACCTGGCTTACTGTGTCTACAAAGAGTAATTGTATTCGGAAATCCTGCATGTCCTGATAATATATTCATTCGTAAAAACCTTCGTCTAAAGACTAAACACTACATGAGCTTTCCCGGTATTAAAGTGAGTATATTTAACATACTCTGTGTTGTAAGGATGTGATTGGTGTCGCAAGACTTCTTTGTTTCACATCTTTCACCACATCGGATTAGATAGACGGCTCAGATCCAGCCAGAGCTGATCCAATGCTGCTTTATTATTAAGACACGTCATCCCATAAAGCTGTCAACATTTTATCTGGATGGCTTCAGTGAGGTAGCAAAAGCAACAGTCGCTGGCATGACAATAGCGCTGGAATTGACACCAAAAAGCTGTTATCTTTCTAAAAATGTGCCGTAGCTTCTGGGGAGAATGAATGAATCTGATCAGGTAAACCCAAACCCCCTTATTGAACCGCAACAGCTACAGATCTACAATGCTGAGCTGCGCTACAATTAACTGTCCGTTGGGGGTTTATTACCGTGAGCAGACAGTCTTATTAATTATCCAGTGGAGCTAGGCAAATGCTTTTTTATCGCTTTGTTATTGTCGGAACTTGCTGTGAAGTAGCTAGCTGGCGAAGCTAGCTGTCAGTCACTCCATAGAGCTCTCAACATCGTAGACTCAAACGTCTCTTCTTCGGGCTCCTACTCACTCTTGCCGGGTCTCTGTTATTTTGCTTTCATCGGTGCCTTTCTCTTCTTTCGTCGGCCGGGCTTCGGCTGGGACGTTCACGTTGTTTGCATCCTGTCTGCTGCCTCGTCTGGCTCGCTGCCGAAGCGCCTTGGCCGCCATGTTTCACCAGCCCTGCTCTGCCGAGTTGCGCTTCGGTCATTTTCGTCTCTGTTCGGTTATTGAGCCCAACTTCGTTTCTTCTTCTCATTGACGTCCCGTAGAGCATCAGCATGAAGCAAGAATAAAACATTTGTTTTCTTTATATAACTTAGAAAATTAATGTAAAAATAATTATTTAAAAGGTTGATGTCTACAGAGAATCTAAAAATGGAGCTTAAAATTAATATTTATTTGTTTATATATTTATAAACAAATATAAATACATATAAATATATTTATATGTTTATAAAATGTTTATATATTTTATGTACACACACAAACATTTATATAAATCTAACCTTAAGTTTACATAACTGTACACCATATTAATCCACAAAGTTATAATTTATATAATTATGAATGATAACAGCAGTGAGTGTGTCACATCTTTCTCCACTGATTGAGCCCAATCAGAAAAAAACCCCACTAAGACTTTACAGTTGAGAATTTTTACACAAATCTTTCTTAATGCGATATCATTGTTTATAAGGCTTGAACAGGATTTGATAATTGTATTGATGCATATTATGATTTGCACATCCAATGATGTGCAAATCATATGATATGAAGTTCAGGCTTTTCATTTCAGCATAATCACTCCAGTCAGACGGCTTACAAATTTACTGTTACAATTGCTCCTTACAATAGCAACAGAATTAAGAAAGTAACGCAAGACATAGACGCAATCTAATAATTTAGTTTCAAAATAATAAAAGGAATGACATGTAGAGGAAGAATGATTGCTGCATTGCAAACAAACATTAAAAGCAAACAAAAATGTATATATATAATAAGGAAAAATGAGCAGCAGTTTAATTTCTTAATATTGATTAAAAAGCACATACTTTACTGAGTGATAGGTGAAAAGCAGAAAAGAAAGTGTTGGACTGTCATTGGACAGGGTGAAAAGGGCTCATTAGTCAAATTGATTCACTGCAGACTGCAGAAGCTAAGTAGTTCCAAAAGGTGGCAGTAGTGCAACACTTAGAAACTTAAATTTGTATTTGTAAATAATTAGTTCTGTGTCATATATGTGTTTAAGATTCGTTTACAAAACACATCTTTTGTAAAGGTGAAATGCTCTTTTTCTCAGTCTTTGATTCATTCATTCATAACTTTACTGGATTGAAAATGAACAGATGACGTCGACAAAGTGGAGGAATATTAAATAGGATTTGCTTCTTTACACTCCAATGTAAACATGTTATTGACAGATTTTTTTAAATTATTTTTATATTCATGAATATTATTCATTTGGTATTTTGTCTTAATATCAATGATCAAAATGATATGATTCTGATTATGAAACAATTTCTTTTGGGGGCTGAGAGGATTTGTTTATTTCTAACATATAAGAAATAAAGCCTTAAAATAATCTACATTTTCTATTTTACAATAATTTTCAGTTGATCAACGTTTCAGCTTCAATAGTAGGTTTATTATATGGTTATGAGACGAACATACACTGAATGATTTCAGTCACATTTTCAAATGCATAATACAACAACCACATTTTCAACCATTGTAAACATCCGACTAAAGATTTTCTACTAAATTTTCTTCCAGCTAAAAGCACACGTGGAGAACGAAAATGTCTGAATTATTAATGTCTCCCAACAGTTTATGTGAAGTGCTACCTGACTGTAACCTGCACACGAGACGAGAGCAAAACCTCCAGCTCTTTGTGAAATGTCAGGGCTTGTGTGTGTGACAGGGCGTGTGTGTGTGAGTGGTAGATGAGTCTGTAACAATAACTGGTCTGACTCAGATCAGGGTGCGAGAATGTGTCGATGAGTTTGACTTGCTCCACAGTTCCACAGCTTGCCTCTCGGACAATAGCGTAGAACATTTTCTCATCCCACGCAGGCCCCGTCCAGAAGCTGATGTCAAAGGAGAAGGATTCTGGGTACAGAGAAAAAGGTTGAAAATACGTCCCTGGTGGTGGACAGAGAGAGAACTGTTTTAGGAAGCGTGGGTCGTGACTCCAAAGCAGACGCCAGTCAGGCAGTGAGAAAAAGAGAACAGCAAGGAGGTCTAAATTTAGAGATGCACTGACAGTGACGTGGTTGTTGCCGTCAGCTGTGTTGCTTGCAAACACTTTACCGATCAAACCCATCGGCTGAGCCACCAGATGTAGGCTTTTCTCTTCTGTAACTATGGAGACCCCATAGGGAGAGAGGAGCACTTCCAGCTCATGTCCTATCAATTTAACAGGCTCACTTTCCAAAGGGAAAACACCTGTGAGGAGAATCTCGTGAAAGGCAGGCAGAGCCCAAAGGCTGATGGGCACGCTCCTGAACACCACTCCACTAATACCAAACAATAAGCTAGAAGACCCATTACAGCCGTCACAGGCTTCTTCTGTCTTACTGTCCTCAACCTCAGAACTTTGATCAATTTCCTCTTGAGGCTCTGCATTACCAATGACATCTTTGTTTATGAAGAGCTCTTTCAGCTGAGGAATCAATGATGGACGCAGCAGGTAAAGACCCCCTTCCACTTCCAAATTAAAATCATGGCAGCACATAGACTGTAAACTCTCAGTTCCTTTACTCCACACTCTGTCCGCCTTGGTAGGAGGTGAAGTGGCTTTAATGTTTGAGCAATCTGCATCGTCTTCTTGAGCCTGAGAGTTGAGTTCTTTCTGAAGCAAGTGAATCCAGTAATACTGCAAATTGTCAAGATCGTGGCAGCATGTCTGCAGTTGCTTGGCTGATATGAGGTAGGGGAAAAGGTCTCTTTTCATGGACACTGGCCAATGTTCCCCTATGCCTTCAACAAGAAAGTCCTGCACCAACTTAACAGGATGGATGGAATCTGAGGAGAGGAACCCCCTAAGGAGAAAAAAAATAGATAGTAAGACCTCCTTGCTCATTCACCACAAATAATTTTGTAGTGAATCATTTTGTATATATCCAGTTCCAGTACCTGGATACATAATCACTGAGCTCAGCTGGAATGTTATAGTGGACTGTCTCCCCTTCAATAACCTCCGCCATCTGTACTATCTGGACAGGAGTGAATGGGGTGCTGCGTGAAAACACATGCAGCAGAGCTTTTTCCACATGAAAGCCTTTATCTTGGCTCCTGCACAACAGCAACACGCTTGTTAAACAATGTTGGATCCCAAATACATACTGCAAAACACACAGAGGACACACAATCCTACACTTCAACACTCACCTTGACTTCTTACCTGTATCCAGTGGACTTGTAGCTTGGGAGGTTGTCACTTTCAAACTGTTGCACAGCGCTGAGAATGAGGTGAGCTTCGGCTGCCATGGCACTCACCTGCCAGCTGTTGTGCCACTCACGTTTCGGCTGGTCCGCCGGAGTCCCGCCTTGTCCGTTGCACAGGGAGACGTGAACCTCCCCATCCTCGGCCAGAACCTCAACACAACTGGAAGTTAAAAATAGAAATTTAAATTGGACATCTATCAGAACTCCTGAGGACTTCATAAAAGTTGAAACATACAGTATTAGGCCCACGGGACTTTGAGTTTGACACATATGCTTTTCAGTGTCAAAAGGTTTAAGTCTGACTATGCTTGGAAAAACAAAATACCTTTTTAGACAATTTTTATTGTCCATTAATGCTTAAAACGATCTATTTATTTATCAATTGATCCATTTGTCTAGCTATCCATGTGTTTGTTCATCCATCCAGTCGTCTATTTATCCATCCATCCATCCATCCATCCATCCATCCATCCATCCATCCATCCATCCATCCATCCATCCATCCATCCATCCATCCATCCATCCATCCATTCATAACTCTATCAACTTGTAATCAATCCATCCAATCACACATCCTCCTGTTCATTTATTTATCTATTTACTCCTCCATCCATATATTTGTCTATCCATCTATTCATTTCAGTCATATTTGTTTGTCCATTCATGCATCTAAATAATGAATGAATTGGATGGACAAACATTTTATGGTTTGTCCATCCAACCATGAAATGAACATCCATTCAGTCAACATCCATCTTATTTGTTTGTCCATTCATTAATCATAAAAAATATGTGAATACTTCCACCATGAATTTCTTTTTCAGTTAGTTTAGATTTTAAGTACAGAGCGAGAACTCTGTACTTAAAAAAGTTTGGTATTTGGATGTGAAAAATGTGTAGAAACCGCCTTGCATGTGAAGACAAGAAGACGTGAGGTGCTGTTTAACCTGAGGAAGAAGTTTTTGAGAAGCTCTCTGTTCTTTTTCACCCCACTCTTCCTCCCACAGTGGGGGAAGTTGAACACCACTCGGTCAAACACACGGCCCTTCAGGAAGGCGCACTGCCCCAGCTTTGTGCAATCCACCTCAAATAGGACACTTCCTCCTGAATAACAAGGACGAGAAGTAACCACTAAAATCCAACATAAAATCAGCCACAGATCCTGGAGCTCTCGGTACCTGAATCCTTGATGGTCTGGATGTTGGCGGCGGCTCCATCGTGCCGCAGTGCCTCCTCTTGATGCTGCAGGCAGGTGGCCGTGATGTTGCTCCCCGATTCAGAGTCCAACTTACACAGTGAGGAGGAGAAGGAGAAGTTCCCCTCGCCCACCAGCAGAATGGACCGTGAAGGTGACATGTCACACACACCCGAGAAGAGAGGCTTAATTTCTGAATTTCCCCAACAAGTTGCTCTGACGTTGTTCTGGCGTTTGATGCTTTGAGACAGAAATAATGAGACGACGACAAGCGACGGAGAACACTTTCTGTCCTTCTGCTTAACGGTCTAATAAAAACTCACCAGCTGCATTTTTAATGAAACCTCCACGTTTAGCGTCTAAAACGGACACTTTTTGGTTGTTAGCTATTTTTACTTTATGTTAAAGATAAACAAATGACCTTCCTGTAGTCGTCGCTGCTTCTGTGGTACTGACAACTGAAGTCACCTGTGGCAACCGACTCTGGTGTCGCACATAAATTGTCCGACGGGAAACAAATCCCCAATTCGTTACGCAATTTTCCCTGAACTCTCACGTCCTATAAACATCAAATCGTGGTCCTACGAATAAAAAAAATAGTCATAGCTGTGATTTTCTCATCGTTACATAGAAATGTGCTAATTTTTAGCCCCCGTATTCATAATTATGTGTATGGAGGGAAGGGTTTGCAGGAGCGACTCAGGATCTTGGACAGGGAGGAATCTACAGCATCACTTGATCTGCAGCATCAGTTCGCATATTTTAAGTTATTCGTTTATTTAGGAAGTAAACATCCCTGACAGCGTTTCTGATGTGCGGTTCCCAGTTTCGCTCGGGATTTTAAGGTACCCCGATTACATTAGGAGTTTATAATGAAATAGTCTTCACCTATACATGCCAGATTTTACTGATGCTAAGGTCATGCTAGCTAACTGAATTGCTGCACTTAGTTATGGAACCAGTGCCTATCCATCTCATTCATAATTGTAGCTACACTTTTCCTGTTAATCTGTTTAAATTTTCCACACAATTCATTCTGCATTGCTACTCTCTTTGGTACAAATCTGTAACTATAATATGTTTATGCTTGTTCTCATGCAGGATTCCATATTACAGATATATAAAAGTGCATGTTAAGGTAGCAGGTATGCAAATAAATGTGTCATAAATGTGCTCTTTGTCTCTATGTTCCTTTGGAAGCATTGTGCCCACATGGGCAGTGTTCTGGCTTTGTCTTCCAATCCGGGCCATCAGAACTGGCCTTTCTCCAAGGATCATCTTCCTTCTCGCTGGGACGCACATCCTGCCCACTGGGACCGGCCACCACGCTGGGAGAGGAGAGATGGGCGCCTACCCAACCCTGGCAGCTTTCACTCTCTCCACAGGAGCTCCAAAGGTAGCTTTCGGTTGATGAACCAAGATCTGTGGAGTGAACACTATGACTCCACATCTTAAAACACCAAAAACACCAAAATCTTAAAATTCAATTGTATTTTCTTTGGATTTTATAAGATATACCAACACAAAATGGTGTGTAGTCATGCTTATGTCACACCGTTCATTCTTTATCACAAACCTATATATACATATTTATGTTTTTGGCTTTTTGTTCTCTAACATTCCCTAATAGGTCTCCAAGACCTTCACAAAACAGCTGGATTTATACCTAATTGTGCACAGGTGAACGCCATTTAAATATTTGATGAAGGCATCTTGTTGCACTGTATTTAGTTTTGGAGTATTAGATTGAAAAAGGGAAAAATTTCTATTTGGAAAAAAGAAAAAAAAAAAAATTTCCTTCTGCAATTATACTTTGCTTTGTGTTGGCTTACCACAAAAAAATCCAAGTAAAATACATTGAGGTTTGAAGTTGTAATGTGAAAAAACTCAAAGACTATTAGTACCTTATGCAGTGCTGTTTACCATTCTATTCATGTTTTATTTTTGTTGTTCTTCATTGTCCCCACCAGATGTTTTTCCTCAGCAGATTGAGGGTGTCAAGATGATTATCAATAAAACTTTGAGTAGTTTTTTTAAGGTGACTCTTCATTATTTACATTTATATTTTGGAACAATATTTTTATCTTTGACTAAAGTAAAGAACCTATTTCCAGGTCAGTCATACCCTCCACCTCAGTGCTGTAAGTCCCTCCTACTATCGGTTCCACGTGGAGCATTGCAGTCTGACGACTACAGCAAGGACAAGGTTGGACCCAAATAGTCGAATATCTAAATTATTACTGCTTTTCAGAGTTTCTGCTTAGTTCTGAAAAGTTTAGAAAATTATGGATTTTAGTTTAGGATAAGTGTGGAAGAAAACATACGACCCAAATACAGTTATATTTGCAGTCTTTTATTTTGAACCTTGTTAATATCTGAACTTTAAAAAGTACAACTGGTTTGTTTATAAAACGGGTTAAATAAATGATGCACATAGAAGTATGAGCATGTGACTTACAGATTCAAATCATTCAATTTGATTCTGGAAAAGTATAACATTTTGACTTAGCATATCTGTAGAAACCCTCGCTTTGTTAACATAATTTTAGAAGCTATAGTAATAATAAAATAAATAAAGAAATTTTCTTTGTCTTATCCAATTTTAGGATGCCCCAGCTTTGATTGGTGAAATGAACTCTTCAGGTAGTCTGAACGCTCACGCTCTCCTTCATCTCACCGAGCGCGTTCGAGCCAGAACGGTATTCCAGGTGAGTTTCCCGGTGTCTTTTGGGGCCGTTTATATCCGTCCCATTTGCAGCATCCATAGAAGTCCAATCCTTCTTTAAAAACTGGCGCAGATTTTTTTTAATTTATTTTTTAAAAAGCTCACAGCTTGAACTGTATTTCAGACCCAGCAGTCTCAGTTCGTAACGTGGCAGTTTGAAACCGAGTACAGGGGGAGCGACTTCACCGCTGCTGTGACAGTGGCCAACCCAGACATCCTCAGAGAGTCAGGTCAGAAATGGCTAAGTCGCAACTAAAAATATAAGCAATATATACATTTTTGCTTGGTGTTGTAAAAGATAGTTTAAATGTGTCAATTTTATGTAAAACTTAACAATTTGCACAGTTTGAAGCATTTTTCAAGTTTTTTATAATGTCTCTGTGGTAACTTCTTATTACATACATCCTGTGTGCAGTTATTCTGGTGGCACACTTCCTACAGAGTGTGTCATCTGGCCTGGTGTTGGGAGGAGAACTGGTGTACCACCGAGGGCGAGCAGAGGAAGGAGGAATTCTGACTCTGGCTGGACAGTACTCAAGTGAGATGTTGTTCTTCCACTGTTATAGGCACTTTCTTACCCTTTGACATTTTTATAAGGTTGAAAACAAAAAAGAGGCCTATTTTTGATCAATAATTTCAGAATAAGTTGCTTTCCTGTGTTCTCTTTCCTTGAACATGTGCCTCAGATTTTCTGTTGGATTTTTTCCCGTTAACTTAAGAAGGCAGATTTTTTTTGTCTGCTAAATCATATTTATGTTCACAGTTTTATGCTTCACAAAAAGGCCAATGATTATCTTTTTTCAGTTTCTGTTAACCAATACCACCAGAGTTTTACACAAAATGCCCTCATATTATTAAAGTATATGATGTGCACCACTAACAAGCTTCCAGTGGTGTTTGTACAGAGCTAAATTAGTCTCATAAATATTCACAAAGCACACAATGGTATTTGGATGCGTATAGAAAGATTTGTAAATGTACCACATAATTTACAAATGTGTATAACAATGCATAAAAGCGTACCTCAAGATTCACATATGTGTAAACGGTTTGTTGAATTTACATGTTTCAAACTATACAAGTAGTAATAAATTACGCATACAAATCTGAAAATACACGTGCACAAATCGCCAACGCGTATCGGTCAATTCGAGGCCACAGATCAGCTTGCCTGCACTTTCGACTTTTGAGATTTTCTTACAGCATCATCTCACTTTGGTTTCACAAGTGAAAATTATGTGTTTAGGCTGGTGAAAAACTGGGATGTGATGTATTATACCTATATTTTTCAAAAGGCTTCTCTTTATTTTACTTTGTTGCCATATAGGACCAAACTGGGTCGCAACCCTTAATGCTGGCAAAGGCGGCGCCCATGCTAGCTATTATCACAGAGCCAACAAACAGGTCTGAACAATAACAGCTTGCCTGTTATGTACTTATTATTTGTGTAGAGCATGCTAAGGGAAAATTTGTTTTGCCAGATCCAAGTTGGGGTGGAGTTTGAAGCCAGCACCAGGACGCAGGAGACAACAGCCTCCTTTGGGTACCAGATGGATCTCCCAGAGGCCAACATGGTTTTTCGAGGTAGTCTAAGGTGATTTTAACTAAGGTTGCTACTGCCAAAAAAATCAGTGTATCAGGCATCTTTTTATGGCAAATATTCAGGTATGATCAACAGCCGGTGCATCATTGGAGGTGTGTTGGAGAAGCGTCTTACCCCGCTTCCTGCCACCCTGATTATGGGAGCCTTTGTGAACCACAGAGGTGACAAGCTGCAGGTCGGGCTGGGCGTCAACGTGGGATGACCCTCCACATCCTTGAACTGGAATTATGAAAAGAATGTCACGACATCAATCTGGAGACCTACGTTTGAGATTTTTTTAAAAATGCACCGACTTAAAGGCATCACCTGCACTGAAACTCTTTCTGTTGGTTTAACTCCATGTATCTCACCTTGAAAACTACCTCTCAATAACAAGGTGATGTTTTCTGATTATGGGGAAAGTTCTGTGCCAGAGGAATGGATGATTCTTCAGAAGGGAGCATCACCCTCTGAACTTTGAAAGATGAAAGTGAAATTGTACTGTATATTTAGAGTGTCAATTTTACAATGTCGGTAGTCATAAAGAAATGTAAAAATATACACATGAAATGACAAAAATGTACTTCCCATTTTAGTGATTTACCTTGAAATTATGTATTGTTGATTCTTCTGCAAGCTGTTTCTAAAAGAGAAATTTAAAAAATTATGATATTTTACATTTTTCACAAAGCCACTGGTCAGGAGTAAATCTGCGAACAACAAAATCAAAAGATGGAAAAATTTTGTGGCATCTATCTTTCAGGCGTTATGAGTTTGCAAGCACTGTCTGGCATTAAAAAAAAACAAAATCACCGGCCTGAAGCAAGTTTTAGCTCTCAAATGAAATAAATACAGCTAGTTTAAATCTGTATAAATTTTTGTCTGCAGTTGATGTTAATATGATCTCCAAAGAAATACAGAGGAGCAAAGCAGATGGATCTGAGGGCATCTATGCACAGATTTGTATCTTATATGTTTGCCCAAAAAGGCATGTAAAAACACAAATTTGGCATTTTCAGTCCTATTTGACAAATTCTAAATATTTTAAATCTGTACTGTATAATCCACTTAAAAGGACTTTGGACTGGAGAAAAAGATGACTGTACTTTTTTCTGACATGATTTAATAAAGATGTTATTTATGTCATAACCTTTGGTGTTCTGCCTATTAAAAAATCCATCTGAGTCATAATGAAATGGTTTAGATCAAAGTGTGTTCATGGGTTGACATAGTAAAAGATCAGATTAACAAAATTAGGAACCTCTGGCAACTATTCTCTAAAGCGGCCACTCCAAACCTACAGAGCAAGTGATTCTTGGAGAAAAAATAGAAATGGTCTCATTTTTTTCTATTAGAGGCTAAATCATCTAAAATAATAATAAAAAATATATTGGTCATATTTTCAAGAAATCGATCAAAATTCATCCTCCCTTCACATTTACGAACAACACAGAGACACATGCTTATTTTTAGCTCTTTCTTTGAGATGATGTTTTGCATGATTCATAGCAGGAAAAAAGTAATATCTCACCTCTTCTAATCTTATCCTCACCCTCTGTAATGATCATCAGCTCTTCCTGCTTGAAGTGCACAATTTTAAGTAGAATAATGAACAGTTTGTTCCCCTATTTACATAAAAAAGAGGAGACTGTTTGCAGAGTAAAGAAAGAAATCATTAAATTCTAATGTTTTTATTAAAAGTTTAAAATTATTAATAAACTGTACATATTTACAAACAGAAAAGTACATTCAGACATTACATTTGTAAACATTTAACTTGCTGATATTGCCGATATTGATCAGTGTCCATCATCTGTTGCCAAAAGGACAAATGAGGCTGTCTTATTTGTCCTTGAATAAAGAGGAAAAGAATCCTTTTCCTCCTTCACCCTTCACTCTCAAAGACTTGCTTCTTTGGAGTCCAACAGCGCTCCCCTTTTCCTGCTTCTCCTTCTTCTTCTCCTCTTCCCTTTGCAGCACCTGTTGATTGATGATGAAGCGCATGTCCTCCTGCAGCAGGACAAAATTGTAGGCTTTAGGAAATACTGATGTGAGGTGCTAGGTGTAGGTGTGAAGTTCAGCATAGATATGTAGAAGAGAAGATTATGTGAGTGCTTCCTCATTCACTTTTTAAAATATTTTAGCATTGTATAGACAGCTATTTACTTTAATCTACAAGTTAAACATGTTTGAAATAAAAGCTTTACACAAACAAAAAAACTCACCTGCCAGGCATCCAGTTCTTGAGACAGCACCACCTTGTGTTTGATTGTGTTGAGAAGCTGCTGAGTGAGCACTTCTTTCTCCTGACGAACTTTGGCCAGTTCACTCTCCAGAGAGCTGGACAGAAAATTAAATACTATTAGCCTTTATTTATTTATTTTTGTTATAAATTAAAGATAATGTCTAATAAAACACAGAAACGTTTTCTGTTGCAGCATCACCTGTAGCTCTGATTTTCTCCTCCTCTGAAGGGTTTAATTTCTTCCCTGAGAGACTCAAGTTCCTTTTGCTGAGACTGGAGCTGCAAAGACAAAAAATGATATAGTTTCAGTGTTTTATTTTAAATACATCTTAAAACACAAACTACAAAACACCAGTTGTCTAATAGAAGAATTAATTCTTCTATTTCATTAATACAAGAAGTATATATTTTCAACATGCTGTAATGTTTCCAACTTTGTATGTTAGGATATAAAAATGTATATTGTTGTATATTATTTAGCTCTTTTTACTGTCTTGAAGGGGGACTTTTTTTCTGTTTTTGCTAATTGGCTCCAAATGATGCATTTTCCTCTACTCTTTTGACCTGCTGCTTTAATGAATGTTGAATTCATGTGTAGCTCTTAACATACCTCATCCTTTAATGCTTGTATTTCTTCATCTTTGGCCTGCAGCGCTGAGGAGTGAGCCAAGAGAGCCTCTGTAGCCTATAAATAACAGGAAACATAAAGAGCACAAAATGATTTTGTTGCAATACGTTGGCATTTCTGCAAGGTTTCCAATAAAAATTAATTGTGGACATCCGTTAGCATCAGACACTTTTGACATAAGGGATGTGCACGTACTTATGAGTAGAGGTTCAGAATTAGCAGACAGTTCCCAGGTTAGACAGTAAAGTTACTGTATGTGTGTATCTGTGAGTACCTGTGTCTGCTGAATTTCACTGAGCAGAGACAAAGGTTGTGTGTGCGTACTATCCAGGAAGCTCTCCTCTCCCAGGTTCAGATCTTTTTGTTGTAAAGAGCGATTCAAGGTGCGTAACTCAAACACAACCCCCTGCTCCTGCTCTATCTATGTTCACACACAAAATACACACACACACACACCATAAGAAGCAAACAGGCGGATTGTGTAGGATTTTAAAGTGGATGTGTTAGTTATTTCTGTTAGTGGTAAATGGTATTATTATTAGGACAGTTGTGACTAATGCCTGATCTTCACCTCTGCTTCCTTCTCAGTCAGTTTAATATGAAGCTCTGACAGTCTGTCCCGCAGTCCGTCTCTCTCCACACGGAGCCTCTGGCTGTCCTCCTCTGAAGCTTTCAGCTGTGTCTCCATGTGCGACAGCCGCTCCTGCAATACTCTGTTCTGCGTGAATGAAGACGAGAATTGTAAATTTTTCATGAATTGAGTGAGAAGCTTACCTTTAAACTTCTGAATATATTTAGATTCATTTTTTATGCATCAAATGTGGGTAGACAGAAATAATAATGTTTGAGTTTTTATTATTAAATGTTAATTAAATCATGTTTTAGTTCTACTTAAATGGAAATCTGCATAGCAATGTAAAATACCTTAATATAGCAGTGTTTCACTGCAATACTGAAATAATTCACTGCAGCAATGCCCTATTTGGACATATATCACAAAATATCCAAAGTGCTCATTTGGGTTGGGGTCAGTTTTTGCCCCCTTATTCCCGCTGCTTCAGGACCTGCCTGACTTGGATTGACAAATGAGGGTTTTGGATTGGCCAAAGTCTGGACTTTATCTGAGTAAGATGTTGTGGCATCACTTGAAACAGCTTGTTCATATTCTGCAGGGTAGCTGAATTCAACAATTCACTATAGAAGATTGGCATTCTTATGGCAGAGGAATTGACAGTCATCCAAAATGCTTCATGGCAGTCAATGCTAATATTATTATCTTTAGGGGCAATTATTTCTTTCTTGGTATTTACTCATGTTTTGTCTTGTCTTATAATAGAATTAGTTAGATAAGATGAAATGTTACGTCAAAAGAAGTAAAATCATGAGAAATCTATGAGAGAGTAAATACTTTTCCATAGCAAAGTATTTTAACAGTAATTAGAAAGTTCTAATAATACCTCAGCTTGCATATTTTCTAATTGTGTGAAGCTGATATTTCGACTAAAGGATGACTCCTCCATCTCTTCTCTGAGGGTGCGGAGCTCAGTCCTCAAGGAGTGCTCCAGCGTTACAGCCTAGAAAACACAGGAGATGCAAGACTGTGAAACCTGTTTGTCTGCATTGTGGTCAAAAAAGTTCAACAGATATGACTCAATACACAGGTGAAAATGATTCAACCTCAGATAGTTGCTCCACCAGTCTCTGGTTGTGATTGGCCAACTGAGTCATCTGTTCGCTGTCATCTTTCCTCCGGTCTCTCCCCTCGCTGTGGTATTTCTGCAGCTCTGCCCTCAGTGCAGCTAAGTCTGCATTGAGCTCTGACTCCTTCTGCCCTGATTCCAGTTCATTCATCTCCAGCTTCCTCTGCAGGATGTGCTTCTCCTGCTGTAAAGCCTGAGACAATAAACTGCACATCAATCAACTTCATGACGTTGACAAGAAGTGTATGAATATTAGCAGCAAAGCCTGCAAAAGGGAGACATGCAAATCATCTGGAGTCTCCCCATAAATGGCTGAATTTTATTAGACCTTACATCTAAAATGTTATTGAATTGTTTTTGAGGAAAAAAAATACTATTCAGTTTGATTTCACTGTTCCCGCTTTCAGAAATTAAAATATTTTACAAATGTAATATTTCAATCTGATGTTTTTAGCACCTGAGTTTGTCCATTGTAAAAATCTGAACAATGATTATTGTATTTGAACATGATTAGTCCATCTCATTATAGAACAAACAATTATTAATGATTGCTACTATGCTCAGCAAATTAAACTTGCCAGCCTCGCCCATGTTACATAAAAATTGAAACAGTGCTGGTGCAGAAGATGTTCTTAACAGGAAGAATGCCCCCAAATCCACAGGTAAGTTTGAGATAAGCTTGGATTTTTGCTTTTTGCATCCATGATTAAATTGTTTTTTGTTTGTTTGTTTGTTTTACGAAATTCAACTTGTATCAGGTCCAGCCCAAGGCATAGCAAACTAACATTTCCAGGGCCACTAAGGGACCTTTTCAGTGGAGCTGATTTATTTATTTATTTATTTTAAGTAATAATTTCTATGTCATTATAATATCAAAAAAACACAATTTCACTATAAATGATTTGTTTTTACAATAATATATATTTGATCATGTATGTATAAATTATAATTTTATTAATAAAGAGAAAAAACATTGCTCTTGGTCACGGTAGGTACCGCATGCTTTGCCGGTAACATGAGCTGCCGTACAGAGGTCATCCGTCCAAAGCTCCGGTCAGAAGTATAGTTTCAAACATAACAAGAAAGTCACTGAGTTCGCAACAGTGGGGTGAACATTGTTAATGTGCAAACCTGACCTGGTGGGCCAGTCTGTCAGACAAACCTCTCACTGCAGAGCAGAAGAGGACAAAGACTGATTTTTAAACCTTTGCTGACAAAGATAAGATCAGGAGAAAAGATGGGCTTCATGTGAAACCATCAGCTGATCACATCCCCCAAAATTAAGGACATCGGCCCAGAAATCAACTGTTCAACAAATCATTTGGCCAATCCTATTATACTTATAGGATTATCCTATTATCCTATTATATTGTACTTATCCTATTATACTATATTATGTATCCTATTATACATGTATATAATGTAAACAGCACTGCCAGAGATGCAATAAGTTTATGATTGGTGTGTGAATGATCTAATGATCGGGCTGCTGATTGCAGACAGTCCACATTGTGAACAGAACTAGAGGGCCCCAAAACCCCATTTCACTTAGGGCCCCATGGAGGCTCGGGCCGTGCCGGGCCTGACTTGTAATGTAGTCATTTTAATCTGATTGTTCTTACATGATTAGGCTTAGTTAAAACAAAAAAAATTAAATGAAAAATAAACATTAAGGAGAGGAAAATCCAAAGCAAATAAAAAATGAGCGGTGTGACTAAAATTTTCTGGAAGTGCCATGAATGCATTTAGGGTTTTTTGCACGGTCTATGAGTTCAAGGGTCTTTGCAGCCTGTCAGCAACTGAATTAACAAGGCAACGTGCAGCACAAGAAGCTAAAAACACTGAACTCAGGAGAAACCTGCAGCTAGGGCTATATTTAGGAATACGTGGGTGCCTGCACTAACCAGTTTTGCAACATGTTCTTTATTGAATATGTAAATTACAAAACGATAATGTTTAGACACATACTTTTTCAGAGGCGGGTTTAGGCTGGACCACACCAATTTAGTTTTCTTTATAAATAAAATGCCATTATTTTTAAATAATTGTCTACATGGATGTATTTAACAAATAAAGCATGACCCATAACGTTATACATAAAGGGGAAAAAAAGCAAAATGCAGCTAAGCTATGATAGTAGAAAAGAAAATGTGATGCCTTCCCAAGATATTATAATCTTTCCTGCACTCTAAAATCATCCCTTTGATTTGTCATTGATCGGAAACACACAACAAAGGAAATAAATCATTTCACTGTCTTCTTGCATACTTGTATGACAAATTGTCACAAATTGTACATTTCTTCATGATTGTCCCACCTCCAAACTCCAAACTGCATTTGATGGAGCTTTTTGGAGTAATGTGCAAGCAACATTTCTCCTTGCAATATGTGACCCAAAGAGTTCAATTTTGATCTCATCTGACAATAGTGTATACTTCCAGTATTGAACTAGCTTGTTGAAATGTCTGTCCATGCATCACAGAGCACAGTAGACACACACCCGAAAAACTATCAAAGACTGAATACACACTTTCCAACCTAGGGAAAATTTAGGATGTTTCAGACTGGGAGAGGAAGAATATCTGAAGAGAGACCACAAGAACATTTTAGCAAGAGCTACCTTACAATCAGAAGAACCATTAGCCTCCTGTTCAAGTGATGACACATTAATCAAGCCGCAAAACTCTTAACTCTTTGCTGCACTCTTTGTGTTTTTACTTGCATTAGATATAGATTGTGAGAAAAGCTACTTCTGCTTATTCAGGGACTCTGTAACTGTGTGAATGGTGTTTGGTTTTGGACAATATTTGGATTTCATGCACCCTCATTAGAAACATATTTACTGAGAAAGACATCAACATGTTGAAATTCTGTTCTACGTCATTTACCCAGACACAGCGCCCAAACCAGTGTTGAAATGATCATTCAGTGTTTTCATAGAAGCTCAGTGGAAAAATCTTGAGCGGACATAACACCTGCTGTTGCAGAAAGCTTGCATTCCAGACTTATTTGTCAGCAATTGGTGGCTCAACATTGGGTAACCGCGTTTCTATTTTCCTATATGGAAAAACCCTAAGTAATGAATCTTATAATCTATGGAACAGCAACTTTTTACACATTTGAAACTGACTCACATTTTGATTCATGTGGTATTTCCCTGTTTATGTTAAAGACAAGAGTTCTGTGCAGTTATTTTTCCTTCAGCCCAGTTATCTCCTTACCTCCACCTCTTTCTCTCTCTGCTGCAGAGTTTCTGCCAGCTCCTCATTCTTCTCTAGCAAGGCCCGTCCCAGTTCTGCAGCCAGTATCAGGTCAGTCTCTATCGCTCCCCCACCATCCATGCCGTCAGGGGGGGATGAGGCTGATTGCAAAGCAAAGAGAGATACAGAAGAGGAAGAGGAGAGAGGAAAGAAGGAGTCCTCCAGGCTGGGTGAAGGAAGGCTGTTTTTCCTGGGAGTGAACATGACTGAAACCTTTAGGCTTAAGGGATTAGTTTGAAACCATCACCCTCTTGGCTTTTGGATGACTTCTCCAGAGTCAGATAGGTGAGGGATGGACTCCCATTCCTTCTCCTTTCATTTAGTTTCCCACTGTGTTCTTCAGAGGCACCAATGCTGCAATCATTCAGAAACTCTTCTCTTCAGAGACAAATCTATAACAGCAAGAAATCAATACAGACAATCTTAGAAAGGCTTCGCGTGACAAGTTGTTTTCTGGTGATATTATCTAACAACTTAACAAGGAGGTCTTTTGTCTGACTGGTGATTTGGTTTCTCTGACCGAAAATCTAGCTCCTTTATTACCATTGTTCTTTCTCCCCTCCCTAAATTCCTCAGCAGGTGTAAGCATTATGTTTCAGTCTCAGGCTGTAAAGAAACTAAAGTAAAAAGTTTCTGAAACCCTGTGAACAGAAACGATTGTGAATATTCCAGGTTTTTTCCACACACTTTAACTAATGTGTCATTGCTCTAACACAAATTTCATTCAAAACCATTTCCTCTGAGGTCACTCTTTGACGTAACGTTCTACTTCCACCTCTTATAACCAATAATTCTTCCAAATTAAAGCATTTCAGAACTTATTTGTAAGTCAAATTATTCAAAATTTGAAGTCAGACAAAAACCAAGTTATTCTGGCTCAAAGAAGAAGAATCAAGTCTGTCTTACCTGACGGGTTACCAGCTACCAGAAAGTCTTCCTGTTTGGTGTTGAGTGTGCGCACATTTTGTCTGTGTGCCTGGGAGTATTTGCGCAAGAGAGGATCAGCTGGTTTCCCTGGCAGTGGAAACATACGGTATGTAAATACAATCTGAGGGCCACACCTCCTCCCGAATCACAGAGGTGTAAAGGATCAGAGTCAGGAACAGATGAAGCAGGTGCTGTTTAGACATCTAGTGGTTGAGCAGGGATATTAAAAAGCAGATAAAGTTTGAGGAAGTTGCTGCTTGAAAGCTCAGCAGTCTTCTGTTGGGATGGAAAGAGATGAGGACACAAATAGGGGTTTGTTAACTTCAGCTCACAACCCCTCCTTCTCCTCCTGTCTTGTTTACCTGCTTGGAGTGTTTCAAAGGAGTGCTCTGTTCATTTATGAGGAAGGGGGCAGGGAGAGTGTCGAAGAGAGGGAAACTGACACCCCACCTCCTCTCAAACGGGGAAAAAGGAATAAAAAGCTGAGGACGACCCTCATCAATCATAAACTTTTTTTTGTCTTAGTCTCTGTATTTTCTGCATTCTGATATGGCTTTCAGGCTGTTTTTAGCTCTCTCTGTGATGCTTTTCCTGACAGCCTGTGAAGCTGGAAAGCAGATGCCCAAACTATCGAATAAGAAACTCTGCGCTGACTCCGAATGCAGTCGTAAGTAGCAACAGCTTCTATTTCTTCCTTGCTTACTGATTATATTATCTAACACCTGAAACAGATGAAAGATAAATGCTGAGTTTTTGAAGAAATGAAAAAAATACTGTTGCATCTTCATGGATAAAGGAGAATAATTTGGAAAGTAGGGTACCAGAGTCTGGAGAAAGAGTGAAAAGATACAGAATTCAATACTTGGGGACCATATCTGCTGGTGTTGGTCCGCTGTGTTTTCAGAAGCCCAAAGACGGCTCAGAATCCACCAGGAACTTTAAGAGCACTCCATGCATTTTTCTGCACATAACTTTTATGAAGGTGCTGATTTTATTTTCTGTCTGTCCACACTGCCAAAAGTACCAATACTTGCTATCACTGTACTGGATTGGCCAGAACCCCCCAGCCCAACCCACCCCCGCTTGACCTAACTATACAAAGAAGATGAGAAACAAGAGAGTAAAATGATGATGGCTCATTTTACTCCCTTTATCAAATATACATAAAGGGAACACTCAAATAACACATCCTATATCTGAATGAATGAAATAAAAATGAAAATAATTTCCACCTGTTGTCTATTCCATTTGCACAACAGCAGGTGATATTGATTGTCAATCAGTGTTGCTTTCTAAGTGGACAGTTTGATTTCACAGAAGTTTGAGTTACTTGGAGTTATATTGTGTTGTTTGAGTGTTCCCTTTATTTTTTTGAGCAGTATAATCTACAGCTTTCATTTTTTAAATATAATTACTGCGTTGACTAAGCTTTTGACGGTTTTTTGAGCTGCACAACAATTTAAAAAAATCTTACAGTCATTCAAGCCCCTACAAATCCTAATTTATGTCTTACACAGATCCGATCCTCATAGCCCAGGCGCTTCAGGACTACTACCCTGGAGACTGCAGGTTCATCCCCATCCGACAGGGGCAGCTCGTCTATGTTTATGCAATGCTAAAAGACAGAGGGAATCTCTTCTGGGCTGGCAGTGTGAGTAAAGAAGAATAATGGTAGAAAAATCAATTATGACCATAACACACAGTGCATTGCAAAAATAATCATACCTCTGGAACGTCACATTACAACCACAAAAAAATTGCACAATTTTATTGTGTGACTGATCAATAAAAAATAATCATAAATTTACTATTCTTAAAAAGTCGTTGGCAAGTGAATAAAGTCAATCTGTGTGTATTTTAATCTCAACCTCAGATGTTTGTTAGAAAACATTGAAGAACAATCAATATTATGAGGCTTATTGTAGTCTGTAGCACACTGTTGAGGCAACACAAACCTGTCAGTAACTTTGAACCCAAATAAATCTTACTACAAACTTTATTTTTAGTAAGATTTAAGTTTTAAGTCCTGTGAACAAGACCTAATTTTTGCTTCAACCCTTTAAAAAAATGTCATGTGTACGATAATCAAACCTGCTGGGTGTGAAGATAACTTGAAATAGAAAAAGGCTTCTTTCTGAAATTTAGAATCTGGTAGATAAATAAAAAATACCACTAATATTTTTTTTCTTTGCTACTTTTGAGTGTTCCAGTCAGCGTACGGATGTAACAGGTTCGACTTAATCAGCCTCGGCGCCTGCCATCAGTTGCAGTGGCCAAGAATAACAAAGCAAATATTGGCTGAAAATATCTTCCTACTCAAGCCTCGAAAGTCTTACATAAATACATGCATGTTCCAGGAGGAATAAATCAATGTAGCAACTTCCATGGTAAATAAGAAAAAGTTTCTGGTATTAGTATAATAGATTATGTTGTACTCATTTTAAAAGGCACATCTGCCACAAACCAGGTAACTTCAAACTGTAAGTAAAAATAAAGTAACAATCATCAACAATAGATTTTAGGTGTTTGAACTGTGTCCCATCTAAAGATGGTGTTGTTCAGTCATCTTGAAGTTTACTAAGATATAGTAAAAAAGATTGAGAAGCTCTAATCTAGATATTTTTCTACTGCAGGTACAAAACACATATTATGGAGAACAGGAGGCTCGCATTGGTCACTTCCCTAGCAGCGTTGTGGAGGAAACACATGCTCTCATGCCAGCAACCACTGAAGTCAAAACAACCGTAAGTCAACTAACAGTTCTGTGCATATTTACAAATAAGTTGAACTATTATCAAATTTTTTCTATTTTATTCTTCTATTTTCACTGCTTTCATTTTTTTATTCAGAACTGGGACTTCTACTGCAACTGATGTTGAATGGACACAGAGAAAACAACAATAAGGAAGGGCTTTCCTTAACACATAATTATGGTCAAATCCATGTTAGCTCATCTCTGATAAAGTCTTTATTATTAAATGATTGATGGGTGTCAGAAATTGCATTCTGATAACCTTTTCAAATAGATCATTGATTTCAAGATAGAGTTATTTTGCTCTTTCTGTTATACATCAAACTTGGGCTCTTCTTTCATGTTTTTCTATGTTCTTGTTATTTGGTATTTAAGTGATATTTACTTTATACACCATGACTTAACAGGATTCAATCAGATTTTCTGTCAAAATTAAATAAAAAAATATATTGCAATTAACTTATCTGTATTTAAACATGTAACCATCTTTATCTTAAATTATTTAGAAGATAGTCATTCTACATATGCTATCTGTGACACATTGGCTTTTCATACTTTGTTTTATAGATGATAAACATTTCAACAAAAACAGTAAAAAATTTGTCCTTTTTTTAGGTTGAGTTGGCAGGAGATTTCACTTGGATATGCTGCACGATATGATGGTGAAATATACATCTTTTAAATAAATATATATATTTTTGTTTTGTTTTAACTGTTTTATGCTTAGACATACAGAACATACAGAACATTTGGATTTAAATAATTTTTTCAAGACAAGGTCAATTTCTACTATCTGGCAGTAATTCGATTTTTTTGTTTTGATTGTGTCATCATTTGTAAAACAGCAATAAAATGTTTGCCACATCTTTGAGGTTGGTTTATTGATTTGAATTTTAAAAATTGCTTTTGAATTGTCATGAATGTTTGGGGCCTAAACAATAAAAGAACTTGACTTTTCAACCTTTGCTGTTGTGTGAAATTATCCTCTCAAAAGAAATAAATGACAACACAAATTTGAGTTTTAATATTTATTCTAAATATGGTTTTCTGTGTTAATGTGCCAGAGGCTATAGCCAGTTTAATAGTAATAGTAGAGCGTTGGGTATACAAGTAAAAATCTACTCACTGTCGAAAACAGTACATATAGATAAGATATCTGAAGAAAAAAAGTGGCTCTTGTGCTCATCTTTTACACTGCGACCTGCACCTGTCATTCTTCATCTGTTGCTTTTTCTACTCCATACAGTCTTGGCCCGAAATCCTCCAGTGGCATTTTGATTTAACAGAAAAAGCAATCAAATAGATTGATCCTGTATCTCTTCACTTTCAGAAACCAGCACCTTATCCCACTGAAAAGAGAGCACAGCTGGCATTTTGTTAATAAGTCTGACAATGTTAGTGTTAGACAAGACCTTTTTAAGCTTTCTAGGCTTTTCTCTTCCACCCAACTTTTTAGAGTTTGGTCTAAATGCAAAGCTTTCTCAGGCTTTGTCTCAGATTCACACACTAGGAAAAAGGAAAGAAGTACATTTGGTAGTTTAAATAAATGCATGGCTATAATTTGTCAAGGATATCCCTATTCTCTGGAACTTAATATTGTAATGTTAGATGTTTATGCAGGATCCAATTTTTTCCAGAGGTTACTTTGTTCTAAATCCAACAGTGATTGTAAGCTGGAAATTAGGAGGTTATGTCAGCGTTTTTTTTTTTGTTTTTTTTTCAAACTTGCCTGACCTATTATGTTAACCAAAATGCCAACATATAAACAAGTAGTGATGGGTTAGTACTTAATCAGTATCAGGGCTGTCAGGATGCTCTACATTTTTGGTTTCTGTGAGCCATCTTCAAATGAGATGGGAATGTTGCGGTCTGGCCCAAGACATGGCCGAGGCACCGTAATTGTTAGCACACCATCAGATGACAGATTGGAGGTGATGTCGGCCCCTAACACACCAGATGGAAGCCTGTACTTCCTCAGAAACTCTCTTGACACAAAGCCGTGATCATCCTGAAAGCAGAATTAGTCAGTGTTAGAAAAGTTGCAGCTTGCAGTTTCTGCAGATCTCTGGAATCTCTCCTTACCTGTCTGTCCTCGTGTTTAGCATGCACTGTGATGAACTCTTCGCTAACATTGACGGACAGCTCGTCAGGGGAGAAATGCTTCACATCCAGATAAATAACAAAGCGGTCCTTTTCCATTCGCATCTGGGCAGAAATTTGTTAGAAGTAGAAAGATGTTATTTTTTTCTCAGTGCAATTTCATATCAATAGAAAGTTAATTGTGTTTCTAACTTCAACTTAAGCACTTAGAATTCTGATTTAAACAACAAATCTCACAAATGTGATTGTAAAACACTAAGGCTTGAAGAAGCATCAAAAGGTGAACCAAACAGCACTTTACCTCACTGTGCCCATTTTCTGGCCAGTTGAACCAGCGCATAAATGAAGGTCGCATCCAGGGGAAGGACCAGGAGAAGGGCCACACCAGTGGCCAGTCAGCAAGAGGTTCTGCCAAGGAGAGGTCAGACAACCGGCTTGGGAAGGCACGGCGGTACCAAGGGTACTGAATGGGAATATCCATAGTGGAAGTCAGAGAAGGTTTTAAGCTCAGAGCTGGTCTAACTTGGCTCAAGATGGGTGCAGCTCTCCAGTCCTACACTGAATTTATAGGCCTTTCCCTCCCAACCCATCCAAACCTCCCTAACCTCCCATGCCATCACTGGCAGTGAAACTGTGCCAACAGGCTGATCTCTCTGGAACAATGATGTCAGCTGTTTGTCCCTTCATACCCCTGACTGTTTCCTCTGTCTGACTGCTGTCTCACACTCTCCCCCGGACACCATGTTTCTCTCTCTCAGTCGTGACAGGACACTGGCTGGGAATATTGCTGATACCTCCAAGCTTATGCCCCAGGAAATACCACTGCCCAGTGTTGGAGAGTTTGTTTGCCGTATAGCTTACAGAGCATTAGCCGGTGGTGCACCATGTGCCAAAAGCTTAGATCTATGTGTGGAGTGGATGTGGTGTTGAATGGAAACTGATGAGTTTGTATGGGACAGCATTAGGTGAGACTTTATCTGCATAAAGTTTTGCCATGAGCTCAGATTTTAAAAATTGCTTTTCTATTGGTTGTTCCAAATAAACGTTATTTGTCCTCTTACACATTTCTTCTATTTTAGCTTGTTTGTGTACTTAAATGTTTCTGCTCAAAAAGACAATAAATAAATAAATAAATAAAAAATAACACAGTGATCCCTATAGGAAGCAAAGTTTTTAAATTAATATTTCATTTATTAATGGAAAGAAAGCTATCCAAACATACCTGACCTTGTGTGAAAAAGTTATTGAACCAAGCTAATATTTGCCCTTGACCAATAAATAGTTGTGCGCCCCTGGCAGCAAGTGAAGTTTTTTACATCTCTGGTGAGTAATTTAACATTGGAAAGGTTTTTTTTTCTATGTATAAAAGATTATTTGATTGCTGAGCTATTTTTTAATCTGTTAAATTACCCAACGATTTTTTTTACCCAAAACTTTCATGACCCACTCTGGGCGTAAAATGTAATTAATAAATAAATTACATTACATTAACATGTGATTAATTGACTACATATTACATTAGGAGTTTGTTTAAATTTAATTAATTAATTAATAGAAAGACAAAAAGAGGTTTCGGTTGATCAACTTCCGGTCTACCATTGGTTGCCATAGCGACGTGCCTAACATTGCTGCCGCGAGGAGTTTGTTCAAACTTTGTCCCCAGCTGCTTCAAATGCTTTTCTATCTACAGAAATGAACTTGCCGGCTATATATTATGGCGAACTGGACCGGAAAAATCCCGTCCTTACATGTTTTAGGCGCGAAACGGAATCATTTTTAAAGCTTATGAAACAAGTCACGACGACGAAGCGCGACAACAACTCTTATGCTAAAGGGTAAGAAAGCGGTGAAGTATGACGACCTGATTTTCTCGTCATTTACGCTTATTCACAAAAAAACTGTTAATGTTATATTGCTAACATTTAGCACAGTTACTATTTTTTTTCTCCAAAGCAGCTTTTCTTTGTCAGATTCTCAAGACACATTTTAACATACTTTTGTTTTTAGGATTGAACTACTTATGAAAATACGGAGAGAGTACAAAGACCGAATACCAGAGAGGTTTTACCAGGAGCACGTGTTGCAGGTTGCAGATGTCCTTTGTGAATATAAGGTACCTGTTTGCTGCTGTTTTACACCATCTTTATAATGTTGTCAGTCAACAGGCAGGTATTGGGATCACATTGCACACCAAACATGTAGATTAACAGCAACACAATGTCTCATGCGAAACTATTTGAAGCTGACAAATGAGCCTCTGACTCTTCAGATTTCACTCTTACTCTCTTTGTTTCTAGCTGTACCAGCTGGCTCTATGGCAGGGCTACAGTTTCTTCCTGCTGCAGTTGAGCTCAGTGGAAATAACTGACATTACAGATGTGGACCACTTTATGGCTTGCTTTTTCCCGGAAGGATTTGAACTGGAACAAGGAACCTTCACTTTAAAGGTACACAGACAAATGCATTTTTTTTTTGACAAATACACAAATATACAATACCAAAATATTGACAAGGGTGTATTTTTCTGTGCACCAAGACACGTGCAATGTTTGGAAGTGCCATATGTATCTTTGAGCAAGAGAAAAAGCACAGCATCCTCAGCCAGAAGGGACTCTCTATTCTGCTGAAAGTGCTGGACTTCATCAGGATCATGATGCAAGCATTCCAGCAGCATGAACATCTCTCCTGGCTCATATATAATGGTTTGTAAAGTCAACTAGTTATCTGGCTTCAGCTTTGAAGGAAAGATAAATTAACAAGTTGCCAAAATATTTTTGTCTTTAAAAAATCAGATTATTGGTAATAACTTGCATCTAGTATTGGATATTACATAAATATGTATAACTCTTGGGACTTTAAACCATCAAAAAGTAGTTTTAAAGGATCATAATATGTTTTTTTTTTATTTTCTACTTTTTACTGAAGTTAGACATCTATGTGTTTTATGGTATGTCTCTACCGTATCTGCCTATGTAGAGAGGTTCTTTTGGCCATTTTTTTCTTGCTAAATAAGCAGATTTAAGATATCTAAAGCTTTCATATTGTTTTCTAACCTAACCCTGCTTTAAATTTGTAGCTTTTACATTAACCTGTCTATGGTGTTCTTTGGTTTTCACTATATATACAAATGCACATCACACTTATCAGATTTTCTTTTAATTTATTAAATTGTTTGAAAAAAATATGTCAATATCAATTACTCTAAATGTGTGCTCAATTACAGCATACATTTCTTCTGCAATCGAGCAGCACCCCTTTGTGTTGCTCTGTCACATGAAATATGCAAAACTATGTTGCAGATTGTTTCAGAATTATTTCCATTCTCTATAATAATTACTTTCTCATCTATCCTAGGTTCATTGTACATTTACAACATCTGCCGTTACCTGATGACTATGAATTGCAGTGAGCAGGTGCTTTTACATTTATAGACTCTGTACTATTTATTCATATGATTCATGTGATTTTTTGTATGTTTCATCTGATGCTGTGCTGTGTCGAGCATCTGATTTCAAAGATACTCAGCACAGATAAGATGAAATGGATGTTTGGTAGGAAATAACTTGAGAGACACCAGAGGTGAATTGTGAAAAAATCTATAGTATTATATTGAAATTATAATTGAAAAGATCTGCTGAAAATTGAGTTGCTACCAACTTTTTTTTTTTTTCACATCTACAGCATGCATATAAATGCATCCCTATTTATGACTCCTAACAGGATTATTTATGCTCCTACTCAGGTTCTGGAGTACCTTCTGTGGGCGAGTATCAGTTTGGAGCTGTCCATCCCTTTGATGACGCCCAGATATCTGCCACTTATTGTCGCACTCTACTGCTCAGTCTGCCAGTGTTACTATGACAATCAGTCTGAAGTGCAAGCAGAGGTGAAAGACGTCTGCATCCAAACATTCACATAAAAAAAACACTCATGAATTGATCTTAAATACGTTATCTTTACAGTTTACTCCTCATAATACATTATATAAAAATACTTTATTGATCCCAAGGTGAAATGAAAAAAAACCCATAATTGTAGAATTAATTATTGGTTAGAAATTTAGGTAAGATTATAGATATAGGAGTGTGCCTGGAAGCATAATCCTCCCTTTTTACTGGTTTCAGGATTTTGCTAAGCGAGCCCTTCAGAAAATCAATGAGATGGCTAGCCTGGAAGATGAGGCTGAATGCACTAATCCATTAACTCAGAAAGCTTACAGAACAGCTTCTCTGAAGGTAAGCAGACTATCATATATAGTGCAGTGAAGCAATTTTTGATCCCTTCCAGTTTCCTTAGTTTTAGCATTTTTGGCTTACTTAAATCTTTCAAATAATCAGTCAAAGTGTAGTCTTTTCCATCAATTGAGTGAAATTCTGGCCCACTTCAGAGAGTTGGTTTAATTCAGCCATTTTTCACATCTTCTTCATTCGTCGATGACAAATCTCGCACCTCAAACTTTACTAATGGCTTTGTAACCTCTGTTAAAGTCAGACTACTGTTTTTGAAATTTCTAATATCAGGGTATGTGTTGCTTTTGAGATCTTTTATTCTAATTTATGTTGTCAAACAGGTTTTATTTAAGTGATTTTTTGATTCTTTGGATCTGGCTGTGATCAGATCGTATTCAGCAAACTACATTAGGTATGCTTTGGTGAATATTAATGAAATGTTTATTTCAGTAACTCAATTCACTGACTGGAACACATTTGTAGCTTTCATCTGTTGCATTCATATTGTGTTCTAACTGAACCGTGCTTTTAAACTCTCTGTCACTTTTACATCAACCTGACTTGTGTTCTTTGGTTTTCTCTCTATATACAAATGCACATCGCACTTGTCAGATTTTCTTTTAATTTGTTAAATTGATTGAAAATCATATGTCAATTACCTTCTGATTCACCCCTTTGTGCTGCTCTATTATTTGATAGATTGATTACACTCAGACTGCTTTTAAGTTTCTATTTCTCTTAATTATGGTAAAATTTGTTTTTTGCATTTAACATTAGAGTTTTACATGAAACTAGTACAGTTTTAAAAAATGTTATCTTCATAAAAATTATGTTTATGTTTTGTTTTGTTTTTGTTTTGTTTTTTTTTTACAAAAGGTGCTTTTCATCTGACTAATGAGCCTCAGAACAAATATAATTGAATGATTGTAGGAAAAAGTATGTGGAAGAAATGTATAATGAGTGAATGTTGTTTTAAATATATAGCGATGCTGTTATTGTCTTGAAATTTTGCACAGAAAAGACACTCATACAAACTTGAGTCATGCAGTTTAAATTAATACTATTTTCTTTTTTTTCCACGTTTAGCTTGGTGTTCTGGTGTTCAAGCAGGCAGTCTTCGAAAACAGAAAACCTAAAGCCACGCTAAGAACCAAAAACAAAAGCACCCTCAAAGAGATCCCCAATGTAATATCATTTATATGACCATTGTGACGTCAACCAAAATGTTAAACCTAATCTTTGAGTGAAATGTAGCACTTTTTGAGCTACAGTACTTTGCTAATAGTCATATTTCTTGCAAGTCCTCTATGGCTTTTCAATTTTATGAAATATTTGCTCCCATGTCAAGCTGTTATTAAGTACTTCTTTTGTTGGACTTTGAATGTTTTAGTTTCTATGCTGAAATCTTTGTATAATTTCTACACTGGACAAAACACAGCCAGTAAAGTCTGCCTCTCCCTCAGACCCCATGGCCTCGGACCCCAACAGAGCAGATCCTGGTTAACCAGTTTGACTGCACTGCAGGACAATTTTTAGCCATTTCAGAGGCACTTTGGGAAAGCCACACACGCCCACTGGAAAGAAAGTTACCCGAGGAGCCAGAGCTGCTTGAGATGATCATTGAGCTCCTCTCTGCTGGCTTGAGTATTTTGTCTGGTTAGTGCAACAAATACACCAACCTACTGGATTTTTATCAGTAATGTAATGAAATCTAGAGGTGTTGTAAAATATATACATGATAAACTTGTATTGTGAAAGTGTGAAGGCCTGACTGGGAAATGACTTTTTTCATGTTAATGTTTGCTAAGGAGGCACAAGTACTGGTGAACAGAAGTCTGATGATTACCAGAGTTTTTGTCCTAACGTACTGACAGCAGAATCCACTCTAGTGGATCTAGCAACAGAAGGTAAGTCTTCATCACCAAGTGTATTTCTTGATCAAATGTAAGCATAAGATGGTTATATGCAAGGAATATGAACAATATGAATATTTTTAAAATGTTCATATTGAAAAAGTGAAAATTTAATTCCAAAGAAATTAGAGTTCAGTCAGCTTCCCATATGTTATTAAAATTTGGTCCGGGATGAATGAATGGCACTTAAACTAATAAAACCACCCACATTTGCTCCCAGTCTTTCACAATCACAATATTGCAGATACTGATTGCAGTCAGTGTTTACAATATCATACTTATTTGCAATGACGGTTGTGATAATATATTTATGTAATGTACTACAATATATTTTTCTTATTTATTTTTTGCATTTTTTAGTATATAACTAAGTACTGATAATATTTGCCCTCTCTCCAAAGAAAAATTTTCACCCAAAATTTAGCTTTACACCCATAGTTTAACTAAAGCAATAACTGTAATAGTTAGAATAAAGAGATGTGAAATTTTGTTTCTCCAGGTGAAAATAAAATACATATTACGTCTGCAGTGAGATTCATCAAACTGTTGTTTAAGTACAAGCAGCCAGAAGCATTCTCAGAACTCACCAAGGAGATGCTGCATATTTTGTCTGTAAGTTCCTCTGAAGATATTTGCTGTTATCTATATTGATATGAATGTGTCGCAAAACATTTTGAGTTTTTCCTTTTTTCTTCTTGTGTTATGTATCCATTTTCATAGAAGGTATTCTTCTTTGAAGTAAAAAAGAAAAGCAAATAACACAAACCGGTGTCAATGTTTATTCCTTAAAGAAACAAAAAAGGACCTTCATTTAGATCCTGTTCTGTGTTTTCAAATGAGTTTGTGTGCATAACTTCTCTCTCTGCATCAGGGTGTGGAAGGTGCGCCTTTCAGAAAGGCAGAACGTGAGCTCACCTTACTCTTCAGTTACAGCAACCTGCTGCACTCTCAGAGAGAGAATACTAAAGAGGACAAAAGAGATGGTAACAATAAAGCTATTATAGAGATCATCAGCATTTTATCATTCATGGCTATAAATGCATTAGTTTACATTACTTTAATACTCATAAAGGAGACTTTGTTTAAAATTTATTTAAGAATAATACATTTTGTTGAGCAGCATTTAACTATAATATTGACTAGAAACCTTATAGCAGAAAAGGCATTAGTTAGTTAGTTAGTTAGTTTTTAGAAATGTAACTAAACCCTTAGCACTATCGGTTAGCATAGAAAAGAAAAAAAAAATCTGCTTTTATAAAAAATGGAATAGCAGTGTAGTATAGAATACCGTGTAGCAAAATCTAAAACTAATAAAATAAAAAATGTTAGAAAAATAAAATACATAACATGCTATAGATTATATAAATATGCCATTTTACCTGTAGTAAAAAATATTCTCTTAATTTTGCAGCAGTTGGAATATTTATAGCTTTTTTTCTTTGTTTAAAAAAAACAGCTGTTAGATGATTATTTCTGTTTTTAGTTGCCCTGTTTATATCACGATATCCTGAAACCATGCTATTTTTACTCAAAGTTATACTGACAAAATGTTGTCACATATGTACTCTGGATTGGTAATCATGACCTTTATTGGTTTTACACCTACTATTGCATTGAAATGTGGTTATTTTTTGTTTCTATTTTTCCTCAAAAATTTTCACAGACAGACAAAAATTCATTTCCGCTGTGAGCGATGAGCTTGTTGGCTTGGTTGACAACCTGCATTTGTCTGTTTTTGGCCCTGATCCTGTAAGTTTCCATGTTGTGTGTTTGATTTATTGTTGCATTTGGATGTTTTTAGACACCAGAGTGAAGAAGTACTCAGAGGATGGATTTTTAGAATTACACATTCTGTCTATGCATGTTTCCTGCAGGAACTGCAGCCTAATCCAGACTTTGTTTTTGATATTTTGGTATTTCTTTGGAAAAGACTGAAAAATATCATGCAAAGTTATTACCTGGAAATCCAAGACTCTTTTAATAATCAACAGAAGCTGCACTGTTATGACAAGGTTTGTTTTCTCTAGGAAATATTGCTTAAAAAGACAAGTTTATATGTAAAAGAAGTCAATTAATAATTTCGACATTGTAGAAAAGGAAGAATCCACTGGTCTGCTTTCTTGTTTTTATGTTTCTTGTGAACATGTTGACAGTTGCTGTGGTGTCTCTCTGTGCTGTGTGATGTGGCCATTATCTGTGAGGTGGCCAATACTGACTGCATTATGGTGGCAGAGATGATCCACATGTTTGGTGAACATGTTGAGAGAGCACTTGGCCGCATTAATCAAGCAGAGGGATCCGGTAAGAAACGCCTCTGTTTTTCTTCATTTAGAGCCACTTAAACAGGAAAATTTAATGTCTTACAGACTCTGACTGAGTTACTTTTTTATTGTTCTATGGCAGTTTGTGGAAGATCTGAAGAGATGAAGCAAAGCTCCTTTTCTCTTCTTAAGGTGTGTGAAGATTTTTGCAGTGTCTGATAGGTTTCCTTCAGCAGTTTGCCTGGGAATTGCTTTCCTGCGCTTGATTTAAATTCTGCTTACAGTACAGTCTGGGCTTTCTCCCATTGACTTGGATTCCTGGTGGCTCATTTTACAACACTGATAAAAATGTTGTTGTTTCCGTGTTTTTATCATCATCTTTATCAGGAGCGATGTTGTAGTGATTTCCTGTAGGCAGAGTTTTTGAAGAGACAGAGACCCAATTTCAATGCATCAAATTTCTTTTAAGTCATATTTGATATATATATATAATTTTTATAACAATTGAAGGTGACATAGTTACTTTATTTTGCTATAAAATAGCACTATATAACAAATATAAAATACATAATACTTTCCCTTTGAAATTTCTGACACACCGTATGAATTATACATAAAATTTCATTTTTATTCGACAGAACCAGAGCATCTTCTTTTACATGTTTGCTGTTTTGATAGTAAGATCAAATTACAGACAGGTGGTTTCTATTTAGAAAATAGTCAACTTCCAAACCAAGTGGTTATGACAAAATTTTGAATACTCTTATTTTATTTCCTCTAAACATAATTTTCTTTGTGTTTGTACAGCACATACAATATCAATAAAATACATTAAAGTTCTACTTTTATAGGACTCAGACACAAATATACTAAAGAAGGTGTGTGAAGTGACAAAGAAGGGTCTTGATGCTTTGTCAAATGGTGTTTCTCCACTGATTCCTCAAGATTACTCAGCCATCACTGACACTGCCTGCATGCAGGTAAGCAGGTGATCTTTCTTGTAATTCAAAGTTACCTAAAGCTTTTACTTCTTCATGCATATTTTCCAATTGAATTGTGAAAATTCAAAAAAGAAATCCTTTTCTTCTGCTAGAATTGTAAGTCCCTTCATCCCTGTAGTCCATCCTTTACAAAAACTGAAGAGCAAAATGGAACAGATAAAATAACTGTACAGGTTGAAGAAGAAAAGGAAACTCAGGGAGAGTCAAAAACGGAAGTCCATCAGGACATAGAGTCCAAAAATTTGTTTATGCTGGCGAAGGATTTTCATCTAGGGCTGGATATTATCTACCACAAGGCTTCTGTCAAACTACTGCTGCTAAATGAAGGTTTGATTTGCTGCTTTAATACAGAATATATAGTGCTTATTACCATAAGGTAAAATGTCCCTGTCCTTTAAATGTTAATAATGTGAAAATTCAAAAGTAAAGGATTTAGCTGAAGCTTTGCTTTTCTTTCAGTTAAAGAGTCTGATCTGCTGCATCGGATCAAGAAGAATAGGCTGTCCAAAGCTCTTTTAAAGATGCAGAAAGCATCAGCGGAGCACAGTAAAGGGGAGTCAGTTGAAAGCAGCAAGATCAGAAGTCTCCTAGAGGTTAAACACTTATACTTAACATGCTTTATAAAGTCTCACACATGCATGTAATTATAAAACTCATTTTCGATTTAAAATTTAAATCTGTTTTGTGAAAAATTTGTTCTGTGCCTTTTAATCTACAATTGCATAAATTATACATTTATCTGAACATTTCATAGAAATGCCTTCTGTGAATTATTTTGTGTGTTGAAACCTATTAAGTGAAGAATCAATTTGTTTTATCTTTGAAGTTAAACAAATTAAATAAAACTGGTCATATTCAATAAATTATATAATACTGAAAGACTATTTCAGTGACTCAGTGAAACATGATATTAACTAAACACAAACTTATGTTTTCAAACCTTGATTTCTGTAAATTATGATCATTTTTCAACCTAGAGTTCATAACTCATGCCATTTAAAGTTGGACTATTGAATCAGAGCACATTTCTGTCTGAAAACCCCCCCAAACTTTCTAATTCAGAAATATGGGCTTCATTGAACATTATGTTTAATTCCTGCTCAAGGCTGTTATTTTCAAATGGTACATTTAATCTGACAACCAAGCTTCATCAGAACTCATCTCTCATTCACTCATTTAGTGAATATGACTTAATGTGTTACAAGAAAACAGACATTTTTTGCTCTATGTGGAAAATATTAAAATATACAGCAATGTAATTGCCCATAAAAAGATGCAAGGGGCATTTATGTAAAACCTAGACACATTCCATACAGTTAAAATGATTACTTTCTTCCTTTCATATTTAGCTTAATGTTTTGATGATGACAGAAACAAATGTTATTCAGTAATGTATAATAGGTATTCAACTAGGGTATTCATGTATTCTCTTTAGGAAGCTCTCGTCCTGGTAGAAAAAGCAGAGCTGGAGGAGATAAATACGTACATGGCCACTGTTGGGAATGTCAATGAAAAAAAGCACAGAACAGAACATGATGATGAAAGTGAAAAAGCTCCACCTCCACCATTGCTGATCTCTCGAACTGACCATTCCATAACCTTTGTTCCTGATGAGTATGACTTGAAAAAACGGGTGAGATTTGCTTATATTGAGTTAATTTTTCCGCACAATCTATGTTTTTCTGTCCCTTATCATTTCCCTTTTGTTAGGTGAGGTGGTATCAGCTTTGTGGGCGACCAGCCCAGGGTGTCAGCTCTAAAGTCCGCCTTGGTGAATACAGTTTACCAGGAACTGGGAATATGGTACTGTTTAGTTTTGAAAGGCACACTACTTGAAATTACCAATACGTTTATCTACATAATTCATGCAGAACTTCAATTTATGTTGTAGGTGCCAGTGGTTTCTGGTGAGTGTTTGCTCAGGGTAGAGGGTCTGCAGTCCAACATGAAGTATGTGTTTGCTGTAGCAGCCTATGACAGCAAGGGGCAGCTGGTGGGCAACTCTATAGGGGATACAACATTACCAGTGCTGGCATGCTTGCCCACCCCAGTGCTTTCCACATGGGCTCACTTGGCTCAGGTAAATTACGTACACAAACATAAACTTTACCACGGAGACAAAGAAACGTAAGGCAGAAATGCACATGTTCATGGAGCCTTCTCTCCCAGGTGGCATTTGAAACAGGGCAGTATGCTGTAGCTAAAAGAGCCTGCAGGAAACTGTGGAGTCAATACATAGATCCAGACTGTTCATCCAACAGCAATCACAACAGATTTGCTTCCACTGGGTGAGGATGAAAACATACATAGTTCACTTTCTCTCAATATAGCCTTTTTTAAAATTGTAATGAAATTTCCCAATTTCAAGGCTGCACAAGGACACCCTACAGCACTCCTCTCCTCACATTTGCAAGTTGATTCTGAATTCCATTTTCACTGAGACAGAAATCAACATTCAACAGGCGTCTCTCCATTGGGATACATGTGGTGACAGAGGACTGCTTATCTGGGAACAGGTACATATATCCAGGTCCTCTAGCACAAAGTAGCCTCATGTGGAAAGCATGATGTCTATTGCCGGTATTAGTGATAATGGAGATAATAGCTCACACAAATAATTGCATTTATTTATGTGTCTAAAGGAAGCCAGATTAGCAGAGACTGAGCGGATGATGTTGGCTTTGGACCTGGCGATATATTTGAATGATGGTGGGGCTTCATTACGAGCTGTAGTTACCTGCTACCGGCTGCTAGCTCCTCTGATCTACCATCAGATTGCTTGCGATCCTGTGGTGCAAGTATGCAAAAATGGTCTGAAATTATATGTACATTTAAAATGATTGTAAAATTTACTACTGTGTGTCTGTTTGAATGCCCAGGTGCTATTAAAGTGCTTAGTGGTTTTGGAGGATAATTCATCTCTTATGAAGCAAAAATGGACCGGAAACTCCTCAGAGTTCCTTTTGCACATGGTTTCCTGCATCACCTACTACCTGTCAATGGTTTGTTTATGTGCAGTTCTGTGTGTGTACTCTTAACTCTAATCCTCCTCTAGAGTGCTTTTTATTTCTCTAACAGCAACCTAATCGGATCTCATCAAGCAACAAAAAAAAAAAAAAATCATGAAAATAAGTACAGCCAGTGCCAACATAGGTCCCGTTCTTTTGTAGCATGCATGTCCTAAATATGCGCATATACGGATTGAGTAATTTTCAGATTGCAGTTTAAGTGCAAAATGTACCTGTTAAGCTCCCAGACAAATACTGACATTGAAATTATTGATGAGGTTATCAGGGAAGAAAGAGGGGAAAACACAATTTGATAGAGTTGCCCAGTTTTTATATTTTCAGTTTAGTTTATTTTTAAAAAGTGTGGTACTGTCAGGGAAAGCCTTTGGCCTAGCTATAAGTAGGTTTCTTACAAACACTAAAAATTTTGTAGCCTGTGCAGTCCCCTGTCTCTGTCCTAGTTTAGTGTGACACACCTACAGTTAAATCTCGTCAGCCTAAGTAAGGCAGCTTGCACCTTACCATTGTGGTACATTTACTGCTGCAGGATATTTGAGCACCAGTCAGAGGACAGCTGTTGCATTATTTCCCAGTCTAAACCAGTCCAAAATGTAAGCAATCTCCCATTTCTCTTAATGCACATCATGAGTTGATTTAAATTACTGCCTGTAGTGAAAACAAAACATCTTCAGAAAGCTTTCCTTCTTGAGTTTCCCTTTGGTGGTTTTGATATCCCTTCCAAACTTTTATTACCTTCTATTCACATCTGCTGACTGCATAATGTCTGAGATGATACATTTAAAGGTAATAAAAAAAAAATTAAAAAAATTGTCACAAGAACATAGAAATGTAGTGCATAGAATGTCCCCCTTCATATGATCTCTTTCTTATTCAGTTAGATTTGCAGATGAAACCAGGCCATTTTTTCAACACATTTTACTGAAGATAGAACATACATGCCATATTAGCGTATTTAACAATGCACCTTATCAACGATTACTTACTTCCTTTAGTTTTCTGTTGAGTTTACTTTTATCTTCATCAAAAACAAAGTTTATGTTTTACTGTCTTGCACTCACAGGCACTGCGAACGTTCAGGAAATATGAGTCGGCCGCTGCTGTGCTTGATTGTGGGCGGAATCTGATTCAGGACGTCTTTGATACACATTTTAAATTTGGCAAATCATTTCTTCAATCTGGGAATGTAAGACAAAACACATACTGAATCTGTTTCATCATTTATTATACTTAGAGTTATGTGTGTATGTATGTATATGAAATGTGGTCTCTGAACAGTTAAGCTTTTATGTATGTATGTGTAGGATAAAGCATCGGCTGCAGCTGCATCTGAGAGCCAAAGAAAGATGAGCCAGCTGATAAAAGCACTGCATGTGAACAGCATAAAATGCATTTTATACGAGGAGGATCTTAACAAAGGACATGGTAATAACAAAAATTGACTTTTGAAAGTATATATTCATATTAGCAAAAGTAAAAAGCAAAACCTCATATTTAGGTTTTATTATATTTAGTAAAACCTTACTCCATCTAAAAAAAATTAAATGGTGTCAAAAGCTGAAATGTTATCCATTTCTGAGGCCCTGAGCTGAATTAAGTATAGAACATTTGAATGAACTTTTCAAGATTGTGCTAAGGCATTTCAGTTCACCTCAGTCAAAAAGGATTCTTATAAACACAGTTGTCTATTTCTCCAGAGATTCCATTGGTTACCCTGGAAGATCCTATTGTTCTCTATCGTCTGTTCCCCAGCTTATCACTGCAGAATAACTTTGACAATGGTGAGTAGCTTATCTTTACAAACAGTTGAAACCAGATATTCACATACGCTGTATAAGAAGCACTTCACCTGTTTTCTTATTGTCTGGCAATAAAACATAGAAATAATTTTTATTAAATTTTGTAAGTTCCATATGATAAATGGAAATTCTCATGTTTTTATGTATGTGTTCATGTTTAAATGTGGCATTTCAGGAATCAGATGTTGTTGAGTTTACTTATATGTGTGCTTTCTCAAATTGTTTAAAAGCATAATGATCTTAACTGAATTTAAAATAATTTTATTAAAAATAAATCTCTCAGTATTCAGCCTCTTATCAATTTGGTTTATGTAACCAATCTAAAACATGTACATTACTATCTGATTGCCTAAAAGTTCTTTCATTCAATAAAATTAGTTTATTGAATGATTAGTCAAGTTCATTCAAAGCAAGATTGATCTTTGTGTGTTTTAAATAGTTATAAAGCTCCAACGGAAAAAATACTTCCTTGAGTTTGCATCACTGCTTCTACGGAGGACATTAGAGGAAGGCAGTCCAGAAGAGGTGCTGGACTGGGGTCAAGCCATTTTTCAGGCTCTCTCCAGGTTTGTTTTGCTGACATTCAAGACTTCACAGATATCTAGGCAAGAAGAGAAAACAAATTTTTACATTAACTTTAAAGGTGTTCATCGTCATGCTTCAATTAATAGACGAGACCCCTTTCCAAGTTGATGTAATTACTAAGTAGTTATGTTACAGTGATCCTCATTATTACAGCGTACTTCACTCATGATACTGCTGCTCTTCACCACACTTGCAGACGTGATGACGTTTTGGGAATAGCCACAAAAACTCTGCAGGAAACCAGCAAAGGTAAAGGAAGAGAGAGTCCGGCGAGGAAAAAAAGTGAAGCACCTCAGGTGAATATAAAATACACACAAATGCACATATTTAGACATGCACAGCATGTGTAGAGCGGATAGCAAAAGTGTCCATACATTAGGATCTTCAAATCTTGTCATGTTGTCACCATAAATTTCAATGTATTTCTTTTGGATTTTTTTTATTTTTGGTAAAACAAAAAAAAAGTGCATTATTGTGAATGAAAGCGAAATAATACATGGATTTTAAATGGTCCCATAACTTCTTCTGTTTTGTAGCCCAGATGAGAGAATCTGTTGACAAGACAAGTATTAGTGTTATTTTTTCTTTTTGCCACAAGCCATGTGAGGGATATAGGATACAAGAATGTGCTCTGCCTGCTTTCTGGCCTGCATTCAAAACACTGTTTGGTAGAGAACTTTATCGGCACCTCACCCTGAAAACACCACTATGCTGTGGATGGGGTTTTCTTCAGCAGGGACATGTAAGCAGATCAGAGTTGATGGGAAGATAGTTGGTGCTAAATACAGAATCATAATCCTAGAAGAAAACCTGTAAAATTTGCAGAAGAATTAAGAACAGGTCGAAGGTTGACCCTATAGCTCACTTGTGTCAAACTCAAGGACTGTGGGCCAAATCATAGCTTTTCATGTGACCCTCTAGATTCTAATGGGACACACAGTTAAGATAACTGTGGGCCTAAATATTATTTTATCAGTCAAATCAAAGCAATATTTTTTCCATTTTCTACGAAATTACACCAGTCAGTCCCTCCCGTTTCTTTCAAATTTTCATGGAAATTAACATGCAGTTTTTCATGCTTATACATAATTGCAAATTTGATGCAGATTTTTGGTCAAAAATGTTAAAAAACATTGGATCAAAGTGACTGCTTGCTCCCACCTGCAGGTGGCGGTATTTCTTATTTCTACTAAACAGCTGCTTTAGCCTTTGTTGATGTGAAATTATGCATAATGATACTGCGAGTGATAAAAAGTCATACATATGCACAGATATTCCTAAATTAGTAACACAAATACTTTGATTTGTATTGTCAAAAACCAGAAAAACAATCGTGAAATCCTGAAGGGACTGAAAAGATTTTCAATATAATTTAATTTTAAGAATTTAGTTATTTATTAACAGTTTTGTTAGTAGGTTTTATCAATAGATTCTGGTACAATCGGCCCTTTAAGAACATTGATGATCTTAATTTGGCCCAAAATGAAAATGAGTTTGACGCCCCTGTTCTAGCTGGACAACAACCCAAAACATGCAGCCAATGAAAGGTCCAAGCATGTTTATGTGTTCAACTAACCCAGGGAAAGTTTAAGTTGGAATTTGTTGTAATAATTCAAAACATTTTGAAACATTTCAAAGAACAATTCATAGAAAATTGAAGCATCTGCACAGCTTTTATTTTCAGTAAAGGTTTTTTTTTTGTTTTATTGCAGAGTGCACCCACGTTCGAGGAGTTAAGAAGGAAGCTTAGAAAGAAACTGCCACAGAGCTTGCTGAAGAATCTGAAAAGTCCCAAGTATTGTACATTGATATCGATGGTCAAGAACACTTGAATTGCAGTGTAGTAGTTTGGACTAACAACTTTTGTGTGTGTGTTTTTAGAGAGCTGCACATTGTGGAGCATTTACTGTTTTTGATGTCGTTTGTGGTGCAACGCAACAAGAAGCGGATTCACCTGAGGAACTTAATAGCTGACGAGAGAGCAGAGAGATCTTTCCTTAATTACTGCATGGCTACGGCACATTTAGAAAAATTTTACAAGGGCATGCAGCTGATTAATGAAGGGCATCTGGATGAAAGGTTCCCAGTCAAGATCATGTTCCTCTGAGAAGCACTGTATTTCTGTTAACATTATGCAAATATTTACTTTTATCTTTTGAAGCAAGATATTGTACATTTTGTAACCAATAATTTCAGGTTACACTGAAGACTCCTTTGCTATTTTTTTTGTTTTGCTTTTTTTGTGCTTTACTTAGGTACAGCCAGCTTGACATCTGCTGGTTCTCTCTCGCCCACTCTGGCATCACGATGAGGAAATTTTCTCTGCCCTCTTCTGAAAGTAAAGGGGAATTACGGAAGACTTCTGCCCGTAAGGTTGACATTGTGACTCCAAAAGCAGAGAGGAAACGAAAGGAACGTGAGAAAATTATTTAACAAAAGACTGCAATGAAGTATAACTTGGCATTTTTTATAGCTTGATGCTTCTATTTCTAGCTGTTAGGAAGGTTATCTATGTGAAAAAGGGGAGCGTTGAGGAGAAAGCCGAACTCCGTCAAAGTGAGGATCTGCAAAAAGATGCACAGAAAAGGAGTTCTTATGTACTACTGAGTTCTCTTGAAAATGCTGCTTTACATTTTCGCAGAGCAATGGTATACAAGATGCAACAATAAACAGGGATGTTTGGTTGCTATGTTTGTACCATACTCAATTGATGTTCTTAACTGTTATCTTGTCAGGTACTGGCCCATCGTGGAAACCACTGGACAACTCTGCAGTACTTGTGTCAATCTGTGTGGGACCAAAACCACAAGCTTACTGCAATGGTACAAAATGGTGCTTTAAATAAAAGTTTGCCACCAGTCACAACTGAAGAGCTGCAAACCATCTTGACCCCTCTTCTGGTGCTAGCCACTGATTTTATGCTGGACATGCTGACTAAACTTCAGGTCAGCCTAATTCTACTTAGGCAGATTAACATTTTATTCAAGATTTTTGTGAGTTTTTGTCACATTCTTTCATTATTTTCCCACCAGATTTGGAGTTTGTATGATCTCGACGTGACTGTTGAAGAACTTGAGTCACGTCTCCACTTCTCATCCCCCTATGATGACTGCTCCCTGGTGGACCTGCGCTGGGTTCGAGCTTTGGTGTTATACACTCTTGAGCAGCTTCATTTCTGTGGAAAATGGGAGACATTGGCACATTTTGCCTTACTATATAACTCATACACACGGTGAATAAATAATTATAATTCTTACTATTTTGAAAAAAGAAATGTTCAAAAATACAGAGGATTATGCACTGTGCCCGGTATCTTGCAAAAGTATGTATACTTTAAATTTGTATTAGCTATGCACTCCATGTAGCACACAGAAAACATGTGGAAGATCTATGGGTCCAATAAGACCAAAATTTACCTTGTTGGCCTAGTTTCAACGTTCTGTCTGTGGCATTGCACATCACCCTGAACACACCATACCAAAAGAGAAACAGAGTGGTCATAGTATTATACTATGGGGAGCTTTCTCCTCAGAATGGACAGAAAAGCTAGCCAATGTAGTTTGGAAAATGGATTTGCAAAACATTTGCAAAGACTTGAGTCTTGGAGAGCTCTTTAGCACCAAAAATACACTCAAGTCTCAGTGAAATGATTTAGATAAAAAAAAAATTGTCCAGGCCTAATTCCTACTGAGAATCAATGTAAATAAGGTACTTAAAAATTGTTGCTGTCAAAATTGTTGCTGAACTCATTAAGTCATCAAATCTGAGGTGTTCAGCATCAAAGAATGGTCATAAAAACTCAGTTTTAAGATGTGTAAATTCGGGAGACCATGAATAATTTCCCTTCCACTCCACACTCACGCAGTGTTATTCTATCATGTGAAATAAAAAAGTATTTTTTTTTATAGCGCTTTTCCAGTCATTTTGACCATTCACAGCGCTTTACACTAAAGTCACATTCACCTATTCACACACACATTCATACACTGATATACAGATCGGTAGGCAATTTGGGGTTAAAGTGCCTTGCCCAGCGGCACATCGACATGTAGCAGGAGGAAGCTGGAATCAAACCTACAACCCTCCATTCGCAAGACTACTACTCTACCATTCAGCCACAGTCATCCTCACTTGTGGTATTGTGTGAAAATGTGAAAAGGTTCAAGTGGTATGACTGCTTCTGCACTATCCTATGCTCAATGCATGTAAAGCAAGGGTGTTTCATATAGATTGATGAGATATTTTGCAGTTTCATTTTATGACCTAGTTCTGTGACTGAAGACTTTAAATTTGAAATTCATTTATATTTGTCCCTAGGGAACGATACGCCTTGATGATAGCTCCTCTGCTGGTTCATGCTCAAAGGAACCTACTTGAAAGAATTTCTTCTTTTAAAGGACCTGCAGTCCCACAACCACACCATGTCAAGACAGAGAACACCACTGGGAAGAAAGTAGGGCATACACAAAACAGAAATCACCTTTTGCTTTGTGGGATGATACAAAATCAAAAAGTCACTTACAAACCAGAGCAAGTTGAAACTTCAGATTACATTGCAACAATAGGTAGCATCTGAAAATTATTCCTGTGTGGTTTAAGCCCTTAACTGGCAGCGAAAAAGCCAGAGTATTCAAACAAACTAAGTTTGTCCCATGGATAGGATACCGCCAGTTAAAGGGTTAACTTTGTTTTAAAAATATCCTTTTATTATTTGTTTTAAAAAAACATCCTAAGTTGCCAATAGCATTTCAACAATGCGTGTTGCCAGAGGCTAAAGGGAAGTTTTAGTGCAATAGCAAGATCAGTCTTGTGTATTTGTGTATTGTGTGCATTGAATCCTTTCTTTTTCATCATAGATGACTAACAGAACTTACGCAGGCTACCAGCTGCTCAGTGGGTGGAATCGACCCCCTGCACAGAAACAGACCACTCAAAAAAAGGGAGCGAAAAAGGTTCCTTCAAAAGATCCATTTTCACTGAAAGGTATGATTGGACAAAAAGCTTCATTCATTAGAAAAGTGCTGAACAGTCATAGAATATTTCTTTTGCAACAAAAATGTAATTCAAATCTTCCAAAGACAAACAATTGAAAGTAAAATTTCTTAGTGCAAAACGAATAGAAAATGTAAAACAATACAAAAATGTTTTGTGATAAAGTTTCAGAATTGCATCTCGCTATGTCGCTTGTGCGCGTTCCCCTTGTCGTGGAAGACACCCTGAGCTGTTTTCGTGAAGCCCTTGGAAAAAGATCACCCAGATTTCAACTCCTCCAGCATAGACGTTCATTAGTTATGCGGCTTTTAGCATGCACACAACCCTGTAAGTTCATTCTTATTAAACAAAAGGTGCATGTGCATATGCTCTTCTGGAGTAAAAACTCTGATGATGTCAATCTTCAGGCTATGCATCACAGATTCCAACTTGTCGAACTGGTGGAGGTACCAGCCGTCGAGCAAGTGAGTTGGCATTCAGCCCAGAAGTTGTCACCTCTCCGAACATCCTACCTGATGCCCTGCTTGCGGAGGACTTTAGTTCTCCAAACGCTGTTTACAGCCTTCCCATCAGCCTTAACAGTGCACCAACTATTGCTGCTGCTTACTCAAACTCCATCAGTAAGAAATTATAATGCTACTATTGTATAGTTTCAGAAAGAAACTGAATGAAAGGACAAAGTAATCATATTTGATCATGTGTAAATTACAGTTTAGGCATATAGGCGCTTACGAAGCTCTCACTGTCTTTTCTCTTCTCTTGATTTTTCTCAGAGAACCTGCAGGCTAACAATCACGACTCCCTTCACATTTTAGCTCTGCATGAAACTGGAAACCTGCACTTTTATACTGGAAACATAAGGTTAGAAAACATTTAAATGGGTTCATGTGGGCCAATCAGCTAGCATGTGCGCATTTTTTATGTCATAATTTTTCTTTCATTCTCTAGTAATTTTGGTATCTGCTGTATCTGCTTGTGTTGTGTTGCCTCTAGTGCTGCACACTCCTGCTGGAATAAAGCTGTTGACTGCATCTTCCAGAGCTCAGGTGTCATCCAGCAATGGAACGATTTAAACTTTGAAAGCAGCTTCTCGCAAAACATTGTAAAGCAAGCTGGTATATGGGGATGCTTGCAAGGTGCTGTGCTTGCTGCAAAGATAGCGCAGTATGTTGGACTTTTATGTTGATATGCCGTTTTGTGCGTGTCGCAAGCAATGTCCCATTAAAAATACACTTCTACTGAGGCGCGTGTTTAATTTACAGGTTTATTTCAACCTCTGATATCAGGAAGTGCACCAAGCGTTGTCGGCTGTCTGCTAATTTCTTTAAGGTAATCTGCATCAGGAATGTTATTACAGTACTCTGAAATTTTAAAGTGCAATGTGATAAAATGATGAAAATGAATACTTTTTTTGCAAGTCACTCAATTTATTTTCCTTGTATCATCTCTGATATGGTGTCTGCTCATGCTCTACAGTGTGTGCTGTGTTGCTCCATGGCTCACCCTCAGAAGGATCTACAATATTCCTCATACAGCATTAGGGATGAACTGTTTCCTGGCATTGACCTCTTTTCTGAGCCCCACAGGCTTCAAGTCGACACCACAGTAGCAAGTCTTCACTTTGTTTGCCATTGGCTCTTCATCACAGGCTACTACATAACGGTATTTATTAACATTTCTCCTGAATTTGAACTTCAATTCAGAAAAAAAAGACTTTATTGGTAAACTGTTTTTTCAGCTTTTTCCCATTCTAGCCCTTTACCTCTACTTTGTGGGGCCCGTGTGTAGAGATGTACAGCGCACAGCTGAAGCCAAGATCCTCAAGGTCAGGATCATAGTTATTTCTGTGATTTTTTTCTTCTGTTAATCATTAGTGAGAAATGAACCCTATTATGACAAAGCATACTGTGGTTTTGGAGATTTTTTTAAGCTTGAAAGCTGGGAGGGCAAAGTTGATCATTCTCTCCATCTGAGGAGAGGACAAACACTTCCGTATGCAAAGATGGCATAGGGGAAAAGACAACTTGATGACTCTGAACCCTCCAATCGGAGCAGGAGAACAGCACAATGTTCCTGTAGTGGATACTTATAACATTAGACAAGCACATGCTCTTTCAGAAGGAATAGTAACAATTACTGTCAGATAAAACATACTCAAAGAATTAAAATACAACATGTATGATATTACCTTCTGTTTTAACATGAAAATCATTCTTTGCTACCTGATCTGACTTCTGCAGATTCGTGCTCTTACGGAGTTGTGCATGTTTACTGAAGCCATTACAGAAACTATTCAGTTCACTCAAGGAGCAGATATTTTTCTTCCATCTGGACTCCACGTGACCACAGCAAATCGACCAGTATGTTTGCCTTTTCTCTTCAATCCATTTGAAATATGCTAATATTTCTGCATTTTCCACAGCACTACCTTCTTATTGTCTGATGATTAGCTGTGATCATTCAACAGAAATAAGTTTTTTCTAACCTGATTTTAATGGTTATTGTGCTTTTTAAACAGCCTGTAAGGACTTTCTGCAGCAACGCATCTCTTTCTGCCAACGTGGAGGTAAATTATACAATTTCTATGATTCCACTTTCAAATCAGTTAATTAAAACCACTTCGATGTATTTATACATCTATTCATATTTATTTACACTCTTGCATAAATTCTACGGGATTTTTCACCCTAAGTTAAAAAAAATGCAGTGCCTAAAAAATGCAAACTTCTCCTTTTGAGAAGTTTGCATTATCATCTGCAATATTCTGAGATTAATTTCTGGCTCTTAATGATTTATTGGAACCACCATTTTTTAAGGATGGGTTCAAATAGAAACAAAAATAAGTGTAACATTTATGCTGATCAGTGAACTTCTAACAGAAACGATAAATGCTGTAGAATTTGTCAAATAAAATTGTTTTCTTTTAATCTAATTTGTGATGTTTATTATTAGGTTGTGGAAGACCTTATAAACTGTGACTTTACTTCAGAGGTCTGCACATTGTATGGCCCTACACTGTGCTCCAAATTCAACCTTGCTCGTATTCAACTAATCTTAGCAATCATCAAGTCTGTACGTGGCAGTCCTGTGTCAGGTCTGTAAGAAAGAAACTGTTCTTTGTTAACTTTGTTTTGTCATCAGTATGTTTGCAAAAGAATACTGTGTTAAAGGCTGAAATGGTACTTTGTGCTGAATGTATGCCTTGAACTGTAACTTCTGAGGTACATCAAAAATGATTTTTTTTGCATAAAGCCATATCGTCTTTTAGATTCTGAAGAAAGTTGTCCTAGCCCAGAAAGTGAAGAAGAGGATATGGCACAAGATGAGCAGGAGAGACATAAAACAGAGGGATTATTCCCTAGAACAGAGACACCAAAAGTTGTCTCTTTTGCTGCTGAGAAGAAGCCATCTTCAGAAAGGATCAAGGTAAGAGTGTATAGGTTTTATCCCTATAGATCCTATTGAGTTTGCTTGCTGTAGGCCTGTTCTGTATTTAACTGTCCCTGGCACTTTAACACAGATTCTGAGGAAGATGCGTCATTTTCTCTTTTTATAGTTTCTTTTATTGGAAGGAGCTTCCACTTTGTTTTCCTCTGCTACGGATCAGCTCACTTCTCTTACCTGCAGCGAAGTTGAGAAACTGGAACTGATGGTGGAGTTCAACCTTCTTAAAGCTAACCTCTATCTGCAGCAAGAAAACTATGCACTAAGGTACCCACACTTCAATGTGGATTTAGGCAACAGTTATGTCTTTAGATCCTTAGTATTTGGTAAGTGTTCTATGTTGCCATGTTTGATTGCTCTTCCCTAGTGCTGAGGCTGCAGTTTCAGCTTTGGTGTTGCTGCAGACACCTCCTGTTCCTGTGACACCATCATCTCCTGGAAGTAAACAGGTAAAGTGGCACATGTATCCGTATGTGGTGAAAACAAAGCACATCAGTTTTTTTTTATTTTTTATTTTTACACACTAATACATAAATAAAATAAAATAAAAAAATTCACCTACTATTCACCCGGCCCTAAAAATGTATTTTTTTTTACCAATAAAAATCTTAAAGAGAAATATCTGACAAATTAAGTACATTCCTATATTTAATAACTGCATATAACCACATTTATAACAGCTCTCAATTTTTAGATACTGCTTCTTTCTCTTTAGTTTCCTTCTTTATAAAAGTGTTTTTCTGTTGTGCTGCACTGAATCTTTATCACCCAGAACTTATTTACACTTGTTACGCCCCCCGAGGTCTAGAGGTTCAGGGACGGTAACATAAAGATGTGGCCAGAGAAAATAAGTGGAATGTAAAATGATTTATTACAAAAAACAGATGGTTTCACAAAACCAAAGCACAGTACAATATAACCCAATTAACACAAAACAGGGTTCAGTTTGTTAACCTTTTTAACAAACTGAAAAGGTTAAGTGCAAATTAAAGTTGCAAAATGTCCAAACAAGTCTAAGGTAAACTTAAATAGCCCAAAAGGGAAAGGAAAAACAAAACAAAAACACACATATACACACACAAAGGGAGCACTAAGCCTCCCAAACATGAACATCTCGCTTGTGAAATCAGACTATTCCAAAGTCAAACTGCTTAGCAGAACAAGCAAGAACAAAATGTCTCAAAACTGCACAAAACAGTTACAAGCACCAAAGGTGGGGGATAGCTGAACAAAACCTTTTCCTACAAGCTGCCCCACTGGAGGAATGACTTCAGGAGCCTTTTATAGGGACCAGGTGAGGTGAGGTTCATCAATGTCTTGATTGGCTTGCAAATCTCTGCTGGTGGCTGCGCTCCTGCAGCCTCCAGGCAGCCAATCAGAAGGTATGGCCTCACAGCTGATCCTGCATAGCAAAAAGAAGCCTGCACAGTCTCAAAAGGCTAGTGGCCGTAACAACAGTATTGTTTTATATTTTGTTAAGGACACCAAAGACTGCAGTGGACCAGATGACCTGCAAAGGGACATGTCCAAGGCTGTTGAAGCCCGTGAGAGAATTGGAGTTTTGCTGTGGCTGCGCTGCCGTCTCACTCTGGTCCACTGCCTGACTGCTAACATCACTGCTACTGCAACTCTTTTTCCAGGTTTTAGAAGCTTTTAGACTTTTTCCCCCCCCCCAAGTTTTTCATGATTCCATTTTATGTTAATTATACAATAATATTGCAGAAATGTAAGTGTGAGTATGAATAAAATAGCACTCTAAAAATCATAAGAAAACCTTAGTTAGCGATGTTATTGATAAATCTCTCCTAACGTGTGATATGCAATGTGATAGCAAAACATGAACTATATGATTAATTAGTTTTTTGTGTGTTAATGAATGGCATTTTGTCTTTCAAGGAAAGAACATTAATGAAGAAATATATCAGGTGATACAGCAGGGACTGGAAGAATGTCTGCAATGGGGAGACCAAGATATTCAAGCTCTGTTTATAGTGGAAGCTGTAGAATTAGAAGTACGGAGAAACAGGACTGATGAGTGCATGCCAATGCTGAAGGTACAAACACAGACAGAGGCAACCTTTTGTTTTCTCTATTTTTAGAAATTTAGATAATAATTAAGGGCACTTTTCACAACATATTAATGCATACTACACAGAATTTATGTTGATATGAATAGATAGCATGCATCTTGACAAAAGATGTTAGAACAAAAGTTAACTCATGTTATAAGGAAGTCATCACTGTCATGTACTGTTAATGACCTGTAATAACAATGAATTTGTTGATTGTATGAAACTTGAATTTTTTTTTGTAAATGTCATTTATTTATGTTTTTCAAATATTTATTTTTCTTCTTCATTTCTTTTTCTTTTTTTAGCTGCTTCTAAGTTTTTTAATGAACTTAAGATTGTTTAGCTAAATGTATACTTGGGACTTCTTTTTTTAACATAGACTTGATCTGTCTTTTACATGTTAGTGTTTTTTTTTTTCTTTTTGCAGTCTTGTTGCCAGTTTTGATAGGTTCATGTTTACACCACACTTAATTTTAACACCGAAACGGCTAAAAGAAAAAAATCTAAGCAAATCATAGCTAGGATTTAGGGTTAGGGTATTTGCACCTTGAGAGTATCAAACACAAATTAGTCACATTTTCATTTTTCTTTCACTTTATTAAATTCTGTCCATCAAATAGGACTATGATAAACTAAGGTTCTCCTTATGTTTATATCTGTTATTTAGAAAGCAGTGAATCTCCTGTCGGGACGGACATGTATACCACCTGGGTCTGTTTTGACTCTTGCTCGAGCCACGCTGTTGCTCAGTGATCTGAATAAAGAACAAAGCATAACGCTTCTCAAGCTGACACAGAAACTCTTGAAAAGAAGGTACACATAAAATAAGATGAAGCTCACTATGTATGCATTTTGTCATTGTACTGATAGGAGGGAAATACACACAGTTAACCTCTTCACCTTCTCTCTCAGCTGTGCCTGTTTGATGACAATATATCTCTTGATGGAAATATACATTTCTCTCCATCCGGACCCAGAAACATCTACCTCCCTTACCATGACATGCTGAACAAAATTACTATGCAGATTGGTAAGACATGAACCTGCATACACATGGAACAAGCAGCTATCCATCCATTTTCTTTACTCCCTAATCCCTAGTGGGGTCTGCAGGGGTGCTGGTGCCTATCTCCAGCAAGACATTTCGGGCGAGAGGCAGGGTCACTCTGGACAGACCGCCATTCTGTCGGAAGGCAGACAGCAGCTAATTATTTGTGAATTTTCCACTTAAAAAGCTTAAAAGAATGATCATCTCAGAGAAACTAGCTCTTTACTAATTTGGTGCTTTTTACGAACCCTGTTAATAGTGCACTTATAAAAGTACACAAAAGTGCTCTTTTATGCACTTTTATTAAAGTGCATAAAAGCAATATGCACTTTTATTGCATGTTACATAAAAGGATGTTTTAGCCCGTACTTTAACCATAGTATGCTAGGTTTCATAATAAAAACTTGTTAATGCTTTTGTCTCTATTTTGAGTAATTTGTTTCTTGTTGAATTTGGAAATATCTCGTTGAGTCCTGGATTTAAAACATTAACTTCTTTTAACAAGACTGACGTCTCTCAGAGTAGTTGAAATAAATTATGATGCTAACTAAGCTGAAGATAACTTTATGTTTTAAATAGCTTTGCGGTGTAATTCCAAAAACAATGTATTTACCAAGCAACACAAGATAGGATGCGCTCCTTGTTGAGATTTTTTCAGAAATCAAACAATCTGTTGCTATTGTTCACTAGAAACTATGAATCCCACCAGTCTTTGGTAAGATCTTGCAAAACTACCTAAAACTAGTCCACATAAATTTGCAGAGTTGAATAATTAACCTTCAACATTGCTGAAAAATTGCTTTGCCTCCTTTGTTACAGATTCAGTCCTGAATGTTGACATGGAAGGATCCAGTCATGTCCATGAAGGATCCAGTCATGTCCACGAAAGATCCAGTCATGTCCACGAAAGATCCAGTCATGTCTACGAAGGATCCAGTCATGTCCACGAAAGATCCAGTCATGTCTACGAAGGATCCAGTCATGTCCACGAAGGATCCAGTCATGTCCACGAAAGATCCAGTCATGTCCACGAAGGATCCAGCCATGTCCACAGAAGATCCAGTCATGTCCACGAAGGATCCAGTCATGTCCACGGAAGATCCAGTCATGTCCACGAAGGATCCAGTCATGTCCACGAAGGATCCAGTCATGTCCATTCCCATGAAGAGTCAGCACCTATCTGATCACACAGAGAAAGATTCTCAAGCAGTTTTCCCTCCGAACAATGAAAGCTGATGGCATATCTTCTATTGGATCTGTTGACATTTGAGAGGCAGGAGTTTTTGCTTCCCTTTGTATAACGTATGCAGAGTTTCATTATCTTTGTTCTGTATCACAATACAGTTATAAAATACAAATAAAATTTGTGCTGAGAAACAACAAGAGAGCACAATCCTAATTTCAGAAATTAAAAAATGTACTTGACTTAAACTTGATTAAAAAAAATTTTAATATTTTTTTTCTCTTTACCTTTAAGGAAATGATTTCTTTATTATTTTCACTCTTAAATTTTGAACATTTACTGTACTCATAAAAATATTCCTCCCTTGCATATTTATTTGTTTTTGACTATGCCCTATTTTGAGATAAGATAAAAATTGACCAACTGAATACCAGCTTCATTGGTATTTTATCAATAAAAGTGTAAAATGATTAAACAAACTGATGTTTAGTTATTTTTTTCTCAGGTAAATTAATATCAGACCAGCTTGATGTAAGTGGTTAATGCCAAACGGTTAGGAAGCATCTATTTTTTCATGAAGGACAAGTTGGTTTCCATAACATTTTTTTAGTTCCTCATGTTCCTCAAGTACAATAAAATATTTTTAATGATTTGACATTTGCTAGACAAAAAAGCAAAAATGGTAGAAATCTGTCAAGTGTCAAACCCTTTTCACAACTTTTTATCTTTGATTTATTAAATCTCACTAAACACATCCTTTTGCTTATTTCATACATTCTTTGCATAAAATACCCAAGAATTTGCCGATTTAGGTGCCAATCCTCCTCCACAAGGGGGCGTAAATTTTCTTTGTATGGTGTTAAGTCAGTCAAGTGTTTTATTGTGAAACGTCACCGGACGTGGCCGTTGTTACCATGGCTGACTTGACAACAGGTCTGCTGTCCAGAGTAACGGTAGCCTGCTTTGAGCCATCAATTGTCTGGCTCAACTGACGTTTGTTTGAGTCCAGCAGTGGTTAGTAACGGGGTCCGCCCGTTGTTCAGGCTAGTGCTGTGACAGTTAGCTGGTTAGCCGTCTTTAAATGGAGTTTCGAGTTAAAAGATGATCGCTTCACTCTCAAGAGGAAGTTTGCTGGATGAGGTTCTTCATGGGGGCTACAATGAGGTAACCCAGCGTTGCTGGTTCGGTGTTTGGTAAATTTCCTGAGCCAATAAGCAAGCGGACATTGCTTACATTTTCAAAGCTTAAAGGCGCGTGCGCGTTTCTTTATACGAACAATTAAAATAAGTTTAGTTTTTTTTATAGATATGTCAATCTTGTACATGCGAGTAGCATCGCGAGTGTAAATGTTTTATTCCAACCAAAAAAAAGTTGATACGACACTTAGTAATAAAGTACTAATAACGTCATCAATGAGTCTAAATGTATTATATGTAGTTGTTAGGCCATATCCTTACTGGAGCTCTTCAATCTTACTTTAGCTAAGGAAGCTAAATAACACAGGAAGCCAAACCTGAAATTACCTCTGCTGTGCGTAAAATGTGTGCCTTGTTTGTGATCTATTCTGATGACAATGAGCAACGATCACATTTATTAAAGCTAATGTCTTGAAGGAATATGTAAGTCAAGAGTAAAACTTTAAATAAGGGATCTGCAGGAGCAAAAGCAAAATTGGAATTACTGGGACAATAGGCTGACCTTCCTCCCTGGCGCCCTCCCTTTGCTCTGTCCTAGCAGCAACAAAGGCTCTTATTTGTCTGAGCTTCATGTGGCCCCAATCACTAAGCCCTGCATCTGTGTATGTGTCTATCTGTGGTGTGTTGGATGTGTGCATTTGATTGACGACTTGCAGCAGCAGCTGGCAGCATATGTTTCCTGGGTGAACTCTCAGCTGAAGAGGAAGCTGGGACTGCAGCCCATTGGAGACCTCCGCCATGATCTGCAGGATGGAGTTGTGCTTGTTCAACTCATAGAGATTGTTGGTAAATATACACAGATTCACACATATGCTGATATACAGTACCACATGTAGAATTAACTCAATTGGGGAAAAGCTTCATAATTGTTTTTGATTGGATCTGCCTAATATGATGTAATTTTTTGTGACTCTATGAGACGAGCAAAACAGTCCCAAAATGTCTACTTACGTCATTCTTAAATGATCAGAATCATCATCTTTAATTAAGCTCAAGCTCTCTGTTTTATAGGTCTAGACAAACACATGCCTGTGCTGCAATTTGCAACCATTTTTCAAAAAGCACCTGGTATTTGCTGCTAAAATAGCTCATTTATTATAGTCCAAACACATTTGTTCAGCTCATAAAATTTGAGTGCCTTTCAGGCTTTAAAGTTTTTCTTTCTTTAGATATTTTGAAGTTTTGTCTAATTGAAAAAACAGATTTGCTTTTGCAAACATCTCAAGTTTTGGACTTACGACAATCAAATAAAATCCAGTACATGGACCATTACCGCGACTGCTGAAGTGGATGACATCATCTTCAGTCATCCACTTCCTGAAGCACAGTCGCTCTTCAGTGCTGGAGTTTGAGACCTGTAGCTTAGCATTTCACAGACTTCTTCGCATGAAAACATCAGCAGCAGAAACAAGGTGTTAGTTTACCAAAGACTGCAGCAATGAGTCAAATATATTTTTAGAAGCTGAACGCTGTCCTGCAAAAACTCCTAGAGTTCAGATAAAATGTGTGTGGATAAAATGTCTGTTGCTGTCAAGAAAAATTGACGAGAGTGAAGGTAGTGTTCTGTTTTGCTGCATTTTTAAGCTATTCTCTTTTCAAGGTCACAGATTGCACTTTTTTTTCCTTTTGGTTGTCTTATGTTTTTATTGAATTGTCAGAATGGGACCTCAAATGCCTTTTCAGTCACTTGAATTGTGTGAGAACGAAGTTTTGATTGGGATATCACATCCCTCAACATAAGGTCCTTAATGTTCTTTATCTGTGCTTTTTTTATTATGGCAGCTGGTGAGGTTCTGCAGGGAGTCTACACACCTCCACTGAACAAAGAGGAAAGCAGAAAGAATGTGGAGGAAGTCTTAAAGTTCATTTCCTCTAGAAACATACGCATGTCACACATATCTGCAAAAGGTACGTCAAAAGTAATTATTTTTACACATTTTTTTTATACAGCTGTTCTTTTTATATATCTAACCTCACTGAATGTCAGTTTCAGTCAAAGATATACCATTAGAAGGTTATCTCACCTTGTCTGTCTTCTTTCTGCTTTGTTTTCCACACACACTTGGTCTCCTTTCTTTGGACAATAGTAGAAAATCAGTTATTGCTGTATTATGCTGGTGAAATGCGGTGAACAAAAACTAATTTCTCTGATAAGTTGTTCTGCTTGGTCTCCCTACTGAGATTGAAACTGTATCTATTGATCAGGCTTTTTATAAGGAGATCATTTAACAGCATAAAAGAAAAACAGAAACTTTTTATGGTTGATAGACATCTGCATCACAGGCTTTGTTTTGGAATTTTAGACATCGTTGATGGGAACCTGAAGTCCATCATGAGGATTATTCTGGCTCTGGCAGCCCATTTCAAACCTTCAGCCAGTCAAAGGGCTGCAGCTGGAGGTAGGAGGAGCTTAAGTGGAGGAAACGCAACCCACAATCCTCTCTCCACGGTTGCTTTGGCTCAAGGGGCTGCTGCTGCTCTGGCATCTGCCCGCCTGGACGCCTCACTGCCAATACGTTTCGCACGTATCAATAGGTATGCCAGTGTTGTTGACTGTAAAATAATCCCACATTGTAGAGAGAAACTTTTAGAAATACATTTCTGTATCTTAGTTGCTGTTGGATCACAATAACTTACATCTTGTGAATCTGTAGGTTAGTCTTAACCTCGATTTGAGGTCTGATGAACTTGACCTTCTGTCTGTCTTCAGCTGTGGACTGTGGCATAAAAATAATATATAGCCTGTGATGATTATAATATGTTTGTAATGTGACTATGTCCAACTTTAAAAAGTCTGACACCAAAGTAGACACAAAACAAGGCCTATTTTCTCTTGTAATATTTTTCATTGGTTACGATTAGTTTTTTTTTGCCAGTGTTCTGTAAAGTGGCCTACATTGACTTATCTGGTGTCTTTATATAAACAGATTAAATAGCTGAAGTTGTAAATGCATCCTTTCTGAATCATTTAATAATTACTCAATTATGATAATTCAAAATTAGCTAGCTTTTTTTAGATCATCTGTTAGAGCATTTAAACTCTTAACTGGTGAGCTAAAAAAACTACCCGGTAATAAGCTTGCCATAATTTATTGTTTATTCTGGCCTGTTTGAGCCTACACCTACTTTGGCTTTGCTCATATAAACCATCCAGATACACATCTACTGAGTCTCAGAGCAACATCCTCAAAGGATTTGCTGACCTCTAATGGACAAACAAATAATATCAATCAATTATCCTCCATTTGAGCTGGTGAGCTCAGGCTCATCTTCTTATATAAAGATGTTGAATCAGACAGTTCTTACACATAATAGGATTATTTTTATTTTGCGTGTCGTCTTCTAGTGGCTGGGGTTTAGATGGAGAAAGGAGCATATGTGTTCGTGCACTGGTCCAGCAGTATGAAAGAGGTGTCACAGATGAGCAGGAGAATCCTCATCTCAGCAGGTAATTTGCTTCAGCATAAAATCAAATTACTCTTCTAAGAAACAAATTTTCACTCTGTCGTCTTTTCCATTTCTCATTTGATTAGAACAAACATGGATATCAAGGTTAATTCTTCACAATAAGCAATTCATTTTTCTTGACTTCATATTGTGTGAAGTAGGAAACCTAACAGTCAAGCACCATATCCAGAGAATTAAAAGCTCTTTGCAGTCTGACTGCAGTTTAAAACAGTCTGAATAACTACTTGTGACAAAAATTGTAATTAAGTAAAATAAAAATTCTGGGAGCAATCAGGTAGTTGTTGTACCTGCACTATCATAAAAATACAGTTATAAATGGCTTGTATTTGGAAAATGATTTTAGCTGTATTGACTGAAATTACTTTCAAAGTCCTAAATTATTTTGAAGTATTTCAATCCCAGTCAACTACAGGGCTAATATGAGAATGATTGACCTCAAATACAATTTCTCATGTTGAGCAATTAATTGTCATTAAAACATTTTCTATAGGAAACATTAAAATTATCTGAAGTGCATTGAGGCAAAACAGTTATTGGATTTAATAGAAAAAATTAAAAATAGGATTTTATTTGCTGTATTGTTTGACAGAATTATTGAATGAGATTAAAATAGTTGTGAGCAAATCTTGCAGATGTGAGCAACAATAGCCTAAACTCATCATCATCTTTGTTACTTAGAAAAGTGTAGAGGCTGATTTGATTGAAGTTAACAAACATGGCTCCTGTTTTAAAGAACGTTGTGCTACTTAAAAATACATATCTTGTTTGTTTTTCCTTTGCTCAAAGTTACTTTTTATTTTCCATATTTGTCACTTTTCAGACACTAACCTCAGTTATGTGGTTCATTATTGTCTGTGTGTGTGTCCGACAAGTCATATGACTTGTCTTTGTCCCCTAAGCTTTTATCTTGGTTAGGATTTGTCTGTGTTTTCTCAGAGACATCTGAGCTAACCACAGGACTGATACTTAAGAAAAAGAAATGATCTGTCTTTATTTTCTGCAGTCACATGCTGGTGTGAAGTTTAGTTTTCCGGCATTTTACCATCGTGAAAATATTGGCTGAAAACCAGTGCATTTGTTCCAAGCTTTTTGCCTTATTAGAGACCATCTCAGACTCACGAGAGCTATAACAGTCCTTTTTAGATGTTTAGGTTAACACAATCCAGCTGTGTCGGTTGCCTTGGTAGCTCTCGGCTATCTGGAGGGCGGGGGCGTGGCTTGACAGCATAAAGATACAGAAATTGTCATGAGTTTTCCAAGATCCTAAGGGCTAAAACAGAGGAAAGGGGCGAAGTGTTTTGTGCTGGCCGGACTGTCTGCAGCCCACTATGGAGGGAACCCAGATTAAATGGTAAGCCGAGACACAGAGGCTTTTTGATTTTAAAAATTTTAAGCAACTTTAACTCAGGTAAGATTGAGTTTAACTAGCCTGTGGCTTTTTCATATTGTGCTCTTTTCTGCACAGTTTGTCTCTTTCTGCTCTTACGTTCCCTTATTTAAAAAATGTCTCTCAGCAAAAAAAAAAAAAAAAAAAAAATGCAAACTGACTGCAATCAAGGAAAACAATATAACATGCAAAATGACTACTAACTTGTTTTTTTATATTGCATTTGCAATACTGATAGAGTCTGGTTTGTGACATGCCTTATTAACACAGAGTGGTGTTCCAGACTGCTTTCACAACATTCAGTTTGGCTGTGGGCATTTTTTATCAGGTTTGTTCTGCATTGATCGATACAGTTTTTCAATCCTCTGGCTAAAATCTAATAGAGTTGCCTTTAGCATTGGTGAAAATATACACATCACAAACATGGTTAAAGTCCCTTCTCTCTGAATATTGCATTGAATTTTGCTGCAGCTTATTATTTTGTCCTTGAAATTGCTGTGTTGATGAGTTATTTACTGTTTTTACAACTGATTCTCCTTGAATATTTCACTATCAAGTGGTCCACATGCACCAAAAGGTGTTCAGAGAAGTTGGATTGGTTAGTGCTGATGCTAAACCTGTGATCATCTGCCAAATTAAGCAGAAATAAGTTACAAAAGCATATGAGCTGGACCGCAGAGCAGAGATCCAACAATCAGAATTTTGTAGGCAATTTCTGATCTCTAATTTTTGTAATGCAGACTTCTCTTTAAGAATTACTATAAAGGAAGACAAAGTGTTCAAAATCCCTCGGCTGCAAGCTCTGATGACCAAACCACCACTGGGGATAGACTGGAATATTGCCAATTTAGTTGGCCAATAAAATATTTACCAATAGTTAGATTAATTGGTGTTTTTGTCTCTTGTGAGCCTCAGCTCGTCACTTCACTATCGTCATCAAGAAGTCAGCAGAGCAGCAACTCTGACCGACAGGCGCATGACAGCCTGCAGCAGGAGCAGGAGAGCAGCGGTACGTCTTGTCGAGCCTACAGTGAGCATCAAAACATACTCACTTGGCTTGTGTAACTCATTTATGTGTGTGCTCGTAGTGGAGTCATCTAATGCTGTAGTAAAAATGGCACTGGAAGATTGTCTGAGTGAAACCTTGGAGGAGGTTCAAGAGACATGGAAGATGGTGTCTGCCCTACAGGTATGGCGACAAGGATGAGGCAATAACATTCCCTTCTTTTAACAGTATCAAAAGATGAGAATGATTTTGTTTTTTTTTCCCTCAGATTTGATACCTTTCTGCACAATTCTTGATTTAATAATGCAGCTCTTATCCAATAATTTCACACTGTAATCACAGAATTGCAAGAATTTCTTTAGATTAATCGATCTTTTATTGCAGTAGCTAAATCTCACACTGAAGGTAATTTATTTCATGAAGGAGAAAAACGTGTTACAAAAAAATGTTTTTAAGACGTTCAGTTATTATTTAAATTATTATAATAATCATCTAAGTGATGATGATGTTGTGCATTCTTCCAAAGCATCATCTACCCATTGTTTACCATTCTGAACAATGGGCATAATATTTTCTTTTATATATCTTTTGTTTGAAGCTGAACCCCATTGGAGTGTTTTTTGCTGAACAGCTTAATTTTACTCTCATGTGACCAAAGCACACAATTCTAGTTACGGCTTTGGCTCCGCAGGTTTTCGTTTATGATGGTAGAACAGAAAGTGGTTTATTTTTTCTTCTTTTACTCCCATACAACCAGTGGTCATCCATTGTTGCTGTGGAGGTTTTGGTCGTCAATACGTGCATCTCGTTGCAGCAGTTTTCTAATAGTGTGTGATGGCAAGAGGAACATGGCCTCTCGTCTATTCTGGAGGCCAGAATCTAAGAGAAAAAGACATCTGAATCATTCCTTATAACTTTAAACCAGTTAACTAATTTGATGTATAGAGTATAAGAAAACACTACCTGGATTTTTATGTAATGGTGAGATTGTACCTCTGCATTACAAGATGGAATTATTTTAATTTCTTCAGCACACCTTGGCGAGGAGAGCCAATAAATTTGGTTGGCTTTATGAGGAGAGTCAAAATATAGTAAAAGCTCCTGAAAGTAAAACAAAAACTGTCTTGGCTGAAACCTAATTGTAAGACCTTCATCTTTGGCAGTTTTTGTTTTGTTTGCTTAGTTTATGTATATTTTGCACAAACTTAACTTCACTTTAAATAAAGGATAGTTTGTCAGCTAATGGGTGAGTGGCTTCACCGCAAAGTACAAATTGGTGTCACATGTTTGACTGGGTTTTTTTCCAGGCTCTGCTGCTGCATGGCTCTCTCCCTGAGGATAAACAGGACGTGTCTTTGACATTGGAGCCAGTCAATACTGAACAGCTGGTAGGTTTTAGTTTACGTGATTTATTTATCTTCTTTCACTGTTGACTCAATTTTCTGTCCGTCTGATTCTTCTTGGTCTCAATTCTGAATCTTTTGAGGTTTTTTTGTGCTCGCTGCAGATCACATTACTTTTTCCTGAGCCATTTGAGTATGTGCGTGCTTGTGTATGTCAGAGAGCGACACGGATATCAGTTTCCCTTTATTTTCCCTCTGTTGTAGTTCTCACACACCTTTTTCTCTTCCAGATAGTCACTCGCAGCCGTTTGGATCAGAGTATGGAGGTCACAGAGCTTAAGGTACACAATATGTTATCTTTTTTATGTTAATATTTGATTTGTTTCTTCTGTTAGGAACAAGATTTTTGTAAGTACAGAATGCACTCTGGCATGAATGTTTAATGCATTGTGTTCTTTGCTCCTCATGTTAGAGAGAGCTGTTGCTCTGTAAGCAGGAGATCAGAAACCTGCAGGCAGTTAAGGTGAGTCGAAGCAGCATTGTTATAACGTTTTTAATAATTTTCCGATTCAGGTCTTGACTTTGTGTTTGGTTCTTATTGCGCAGGAAGCCCAGCAGCAGAGGCTATGCACTCAGGAAGCATCTATCCTGCAGATGAAGCAGGAACTTCTCCGAGCTAGCATGACAAAAGATGAACTCAACAACCACCACGTACGAAATACATTCAGGCTTCTCTTAAAAATTATTCTTCCTTTTCTTATTTATGATCATGGAAAATCATTAAAACACTGCATTTAAAATTATTTTCAAAATGGTATTTACGAAGATTGTTTAGAAGTGTCATGGATTCTCCTTTTCTGTAATGATGTGCTGTAGGCAGAGCTGAAGTGGAAGCTGGAAGAATGCAACAGGCTGTGGGGTGAATGCCAGGTGACAGGCTTCAATACAATTCATTTTGTTTAATTAATCTTGTTTGTTAACATCAAATGAGTTTGAGTTGAATAAAGAATCTAATATGTCTTCTTTATGTGGCTGGAAGCAGAAGGATGTCGGCCAGAAGGACAGGTTACTCCAACAGTTCAAACACAAACTAGAAGAAAGCCAAAAACTCCAGGTATGTTAATTTGCTGGATTGAGGAGTAAAGTGAACTACTTTAATAATTCAGATAACACCCTGCTACAAAAGTTACAAGTTTCTCAGCAAGAGTAGTAATGAATCATGCATATTGGCTTGAGAGTCACTGGTAGGGCTTTGAACTTTCATCCTGAGATGGTTAGAGTAGAGTTAGGCATGAAGGACGTCATAAAGTTGACGAAGCTTGATGTTTCTCAAAATTCATTTGATTTCTTCCTCTTTACAACTGTATGACAGATGTTAGACATGCCAACATCTGTGAAACAATAAACGGGGAGACACCAGCGAGTTAATTATGGGCAATCTTCATACATGAAATGTTCCCAACTTTTGATCATGTGACTTTCTTCATAGGCTGAAGCACAAAGAGAGTTGGAGCATACAAATGACATGCTACAGGAGCTAATGAGTAGAAATCTGCAAGAGGTAACGCTGTTTCTGTGCTTTGCTGTTTCTTTTTTTTTTTTTTTTTTTTTTTTTTGCTGCCATAAAGAACACACCCGTTCTCCCTACAGCTATTTTTTTTCTTTATCAGATTCCAGTCAGCGCAGAAAACAATGAATATTCTTACTCTGGAAACCCAGCTCCTTCGGTGTCAGGTGTAAGTATTATTTCTCTTTCTGACAGTTGAAGACTGAATAGATTTACTTTATATTTCATTTCTGTCATATTAAGGTTGACATGGTCCTATTGCCCATCTCATATCAACATTTTGTTCTGTGAGCCACACATATTTTTACATCTTTCAATCAAATAAGAAATCTTAACATGGAACAGGGAGCGGGAGAATCTACTGCTCTAATCTGCCTCAGGTGGTAATCACAAACTTATGAATGTTTTCGACTGGATAGCCTCAACCAGTTAGACAGAAAATCCCCAACACACACTTTATTGCTCAGATGAATGTTGCTAAATGTCACGTTTTCTTCTGAAATATTAATTGCATATCACATAGAAACACTCACAAATGGCTCAACTTGTCTGATGTGCAAAGACAAAGTGATCTGTCCGAGATGGGTTCATGGTGCATTTGGCTGAAAGAGTGTTTTGGTTTTGCTCTGCTAGCAGGCGGAGGAGGTCCAGCTGCTCAGAGACGCGCTGAGGAGCCTGCGGAACAACTTCAGAGACCACGACCCACAGCACCATACACTGGACACCTTGGAGCAGGGAATCGTGTCACTCATCGACAGACTGCATGTTGTGCATACTCACAGGGTATCACAGCTTCAAACAAATGTCCTGGTTTAGGAAACTATATTTGAAAAGTACATTTCTGGTTAAATGTTTAGATATGGATGCATATTTGTTTACACTCTTTTCAGCTTTTAAACATAGTCCATTTCCAGTAGACTTGAGTTTGGTGCCCTTTCAAAAGCATAATATTGGCCTGCTTCTTCCATTCCAAAACCAGTTTCAGTGTGCATTTGGGAACGTCGTCCTGTTGGACCACCAAATTATCCATGTTTTCAATATCTAGCAGTCAAATTGAGGTAATTTTGAAAAATGTATAAGTGAACTTCGTGTCTTGTTTTTCAATCTTTCTCAGCTAAAATCCACTGCTGAACAAGCCCTGGACATTATGCTACCACTGCCATGTTGAATAGTAGGCATATTGTTAGTAGGTCAAAGCCTCATCTTGACCAAAATTATCTTCACCTAAAGGCATTTGGCTTATCTGTGTGGACAGTTGTCACTCTTTTAGTCAATAGTGATTCAAACTTTAATCCACTGTGGAAAGATATACTAGTGTTGGAACAGTTTTCAATTCATAGAAGACTTCAGCTTCAGTTGTTAATCTGTCAGTGACAGTCACAGATTAACAAATTTAATCCCAATTTCAAATGGTTGAAATTGGGATTAAATTTGATATTCCAGAAGGGTGACATGTAATAACTTCATTAATGACCTCCCAGAAAAACCAAACATCCCACTGAAAGTTTGTGGACTGCTTGAAATCTCACTCCCTGACAGAATACCAATGGAGTGTGGTCATGGTGCAATTCTCAAGGGAACATTTAACCAAATACTTAGTTGTAAACCAGAATAAATAGTTCAGACCATGTATGGATTAAAGCTGATCATTGTAACTTGAGTCCCCAGCCCAATCTTAAGGCATCTTATTGCTAAGTCACATTTCTTTTAAGTTATTTTTCATATATGCAGCATATGAAGCCATCACAGTTACGTGATTGTGCTATAAAATGGCATTTTGTCTCTGGAAAATACACAGTACAGCAGTTTATAGAAAATGCACAGTGAAATCTAACACACGGTCATCGTTTACTGCATTATTATGCACAATGAAAAAAATGTTTTTGAGGGTGATTTAATTACACTCTGAATATTTTTTCTTTCCATCTGTAGGGCAGAGGGAAATCACCGAGACGGAAAGGTCAGCACACAGAGTTGGACTCTTGGACTTCCTTCCGTAAGAATCTCTATTCGGTCAAAAACAGTAATTGTGACGAAACATTTCTAACTTAAACTTTTCTCTAACTGAAACCTCTGTTTGCTGCAGAGAGTTGTCAGTCACAAAATGGTTCACCTTCTTCTACAAAAATCCTTTACTTTATTGGAAAATCCCCAACACCCTCCATGATCAATATTCCCAAGAGGTTTGTATCTTTGTTTAAAATAAAATATATGTTTTCTTTAATGCTAAGTAAGAAAATATAGCTTCTGTGTACCATTCATTAATACAACTGATCTTGTCGGTGCAATACAGATAGAACATACAATAAGCAAAATGATTCAAAATGTCATAAAAAACGAGAAAAGTTCAATTCTTTTTCTTGACATGCATTATGCAGGCTGGGTGAAGTAACTCTGAAGGATGTCAAGGCGGCTGTTGATCAAGAGGGAAACTACAGGTACCACTTCAAGGCTTTGGACCCAGAGTTTGGCACTGTAAAAGAGGAGGTAAGTCTAAGACAGAGAGAAAGATAAAAACAGGGTGACAGTGTGTCACCATGATAGTGATTGCATGTATTGGCACCCCTCATAAAGATGTGTTAAGTTTTAAATATTTTTTCAAATAATCTAAACTTTTTTATCACTAAAGTTTAGTTTGCTAAATATTGTAGGGAGTTTAAGTGGAAACCAGCTGAATTTGGGTGAGACTGAGATTGAGCATTTCAGCAAGATGAAATGTTTCTGTTTTTCTCCAGGTGTTCCTGGATGGAGCAATTGTTCCAGGCTGGGAGGGAAAAATAGTGGCCTGGCTGGAAGAGGACCAGCCAGGCCACGGCGATGAGAGGTAATAATCACTGTTGTGTCTCTCAGCCACTTTAATTACTCTCTATGACAACAGACTCATTTTCTTTTCTGTTTTAGACCTTTATAGATTCAAGCGGAGCAGCTAAAAAATATTCACAGTGTTGGAGACTGGACAAATTAACACAATGCTGTAAGAACATAGCATTTTTTTAGATTATTAAATATAAATTGAATATCTCTACAGTCTGTGCAAATATCTGACAGAAATGAAATTATAAGACTGCCTTACAAAGGAAAGCTGATCTTGTCATGTTCCTAATATTGCCACATTATAACTGCTGTAGAAAAATAGTCGAGAACATTCTTTTGGACTAAGTGGATTTGAAACTACTGTACTGAGGCTTACATGGAGAATTAGATGAAAAACAAATATTTTTTTATAGATATTTATGCAACTATATTAGTTCTTGTTTAAATAATATAAAATCACAAACTAATTAGAAAAAAAATTTATGAGAAAACAGAACAATGTTTTTTGCTACTGCTTGGAGGACAGAATAGATAGGATGAGACTAAACAAATTTACAGAAATTTACCTATTTTTTAAAATTTTGTGGGACAAAACATTTTGTCCTAGAGTTGCAGTTTTGCCTGCCACCTAGTGGTAGCAGGAAGCATTTGCAGAGAATAGTTACAGTTGTATAAAGAAAAAGCCTTAAAGTATCTGAACTCATTGTCATTGGAAGAACACATGTATGTGCCCATGTAGAAATTTAGACAAAAAGGCCTCTTCCCTTACCTGTCTCCATTTTTTTGTAATTATAGACTATGTCTCTTAATATTTTGAATAAGATCATATTTATGTTAAAGGTTTATTTTCTGGTGAGATGGTATTTTCCAATTTATGGTGTTTGTTGAGATTTTATTTAGCAAAGTATGAATATTTGCATGTTTGGGAAGGAAAAGCCTTTGGATGTTTTACATTTTGAAATAAAATTTTTGTATGCTGCTTTGTAATGTGCATTTGCATCTATGATTCTGCTACTTCATTTTTTTTTTTTTTACCAAGAGCTGTGTTGTGTTGTATGCTTACTTGCACTTAAGAAATGCTTTCATCAGAGATTTTTTTGCCACTTATTGTTACCCACTTTATGGCTACACACAGTTGTACTTCAAATACAGCTACAGTATAAATAGGCTAGAAATATTATATTTCATGTTTTATACTGTTATGTTTGAACTATTTTTACACTTGCAAATGAAGTGGTGCCTTGATACCCCAATATAGCTGGAATCTTTTTATTTTTCTCATGTTGGAACCACACAGTCCTAAGTATTTTGGTAAGTTATATTGTGGGCCAACACAAGATGGTTCATAACTGTAAGAGTTGTATATAGTTTTCAAATTTAAAAAGAAATTAAAATATTGCGCATAATCTGTTTAGTCCCTTCAATGCTGATACACCTAATCTTGTGCAAGTACTGAAAGCTTTGAACATCTCCTTAGGCACAATACAAACCTAAACTTATTGAAGTTTTGGAAGTGGAAAAGAAAAAAAGCCATATTATGTCTATTTGCATTATGCTTCAGTCAGTCCATGTTTAGAAAAGATTAGAGAAAATGCATCAGATGAATTCTTCCTTGTTGCAATTTATTTTACATTACAACAACCTGCAATGTATTTTATTGGGATTTTATGTGATGGAACCAGTGGCGGAGCCAGAGGGGTGGCCGGGGTGGCACTTGCCACCCCCAGCAGAGCCCTGGCCATCCCTAGTGCCACCCCACTGGAAATGGTAATTTTAAAATATAATACTTATGAGATCGGCAAAGATTTGCCAGGAAAACTGTAATTTCCGACTGTCCCTGAAGGCAGCCCGATGCCCGACGCTGTTCATTGGTTAAACTGACATGCGGTTCCTGCTTGATCCAAAACACCCGCGGCTTTAGAGTTACACCGTCAAGGAGTTTTGCAGGTATTTACATTTTACCGCTCAGCGGTAACCGCCGTTACCTTCCTAATGAGAGGCGGCACTTGTCATACATTTCTAAAAAGAAAAAGAAATGGTTGTGCACCGCTGCATAGTGCCTCGTTTATTATATTAGCCATGCTAGTACTGATAGATCGTGTTTTAGACAGATTCTTTTAACATATGTTTTAGTGACATGCTGCCCTCTAATGTTTTATATCTCCCAGCTCTTGCTTGAAATGTGTGGTAAGAATATGTGAAAAACCATTAAGTTTTATGACTGAAATGTAAGTAGGCTATGTCATATGAAAGCTTTGAATTATAACCTAACTAGTTATATTAATTAATTTTGAACGAAAGGAAACAAATATTTTTTTCCTTTCGTTCCATGGAACGGTCCATTTGTATATGGACCCTCTGATAAAGCCTTGCTCACCCTTTGGCCACTCCTTGAAAAAAAGTCTAGCTCCGCCACTGGATGGAACGTCACAAAGTAGTGAATAATAAAGCAGAAAGAACATTTTTAGGTTGTGCTGTTTTGTTCTATGGGTATGCCATGTTTACTGCCACCATGTGCCTCCGAGTGGTATTGCAGCAAACTAACTTTACAACTTTTCAATAGTTTATTTCGCACCAAAACGTGTTGTAAATATTATTTCTTTTATTTACTGTGTTTTGAATTCTACCTTCATTTCAAACTTTGGAGATTATTGCAAGACTAAACTTTGGTGGCCGACATTTACGACACCTCCTCTAAAGACGTTAAGACGCTGTCGTAAACTGCAGTCAACCAGAGCCGTAAAGCGTTGTGTTTTGGACTGGAGGAGGTCATTAGAAAGTGAGGAGGAAGAAGTCCGGGCACAGACTAACTCAGTGCCAGCTAGTTTCTGATGCCGATGTGAGGCAAATACGTTATTTAACGTCCCCGTGTAGTATTTCAAGCGCTGCGAAATGATTCGTTTAATTCTCCGGCTCAGGCCGTCCGCCGGGCTCTCCTGTCCCCGTGCCCTCCCGGCGGGGCCTTCCACGCTCGGCTCTCGGTCTGTGCCCGTCACCGGCTGTCTGAGGCGGCTTCACTGCGGAGCGGGCTCCCGTGTCCTTTCCCTCGGTTCGAGTCTCGGTCACAGAGCGACTCTCCTGCGGTGTCCTCAGCTGGCTGGTGGGTTTCAGAGCAGCCGCTTCTACAGTCTCCCTCCTCACCAGAAGGTAAGGTTACCTGACCGGTTGCTATAGCACCAAGGCTCACGGTAGCAGCTAGCAGCAGAGAGCCGTCAGCTACATCAGGCAGCTGTCACACCTGTATGAGTGTTGACGCTGCGTTTCTTTGTAACAACTGGATTTAAAACAATCAAGTTGACAAAACGATGAAGTCTGACCTTAAAATTGGGAATTTACAGCGCCTTGCCAAAGTATTCAAACCCCATGTTACCTTTTTTTTTATTCTTAACATCACATAACATCAATGTTTTTATGACAGATCAACACAAGTTTATATAGGAGTGAAGAAGAAAAATGATATACAGATTTAAATTTTGGTTATAAATAATGTACAAACTGTAGCGTGGATTTACTTACAGAACTGGCACGTATTTAGCTCCATTCATGTTCTTGAATCCTGACGAGCATCTCTGCTGAAAAACAAAAACATTCCCTCCACATGAGGCTGCTACCATCATGTTTCTCAATGGGGATGGCGTGCTCAACTTAAGAATGATGAGCTGGCTTTATTTATTTTTTTTGTTAAGCATGGTATGTCCTCATCCATTTCCTTTGATTGGGCCATTCCAAAAAATAATAATAATTTGCTTTGATTTCAATCATGTAGGTCTGAAATTATGTTTTGTATTGTTGTCCTGCTGGAGTTTGAACCTTAAGGCTTTTTTAATCTGTTATAGGCTTTTTTAAGGACCTGTAAATAGCTCCAACACTGACTATTTACATATATCAAAACTTTTTTGTAACAAATATTTTTGTACATATTTTGCATATGGAAACATTTACATTGTTCTGAGTTTCTGATGTTTTCATTCCACTATTCAGTGTCACTTTATGTCAAAAATATCCAACTTTTTATCTAAATGCAGTGCAAGAAGAATCAGTGTTTTAAAAAAGCTGCTGTTCAGAAAGAATTCAGATTAATTAGCAGGGATTTGATTTAATACTTTTGCAGAAGATGTTTTTAAGCATCAGTAGTTGGGTGAATTCATACCGACTTGGACTAAAATCTTGATTTAGAAAAAATAAATGTTTGTTTTATTCATTTTATTTAAAAAAATTAATGTGAAAGAGCAGTCAATAGCTGTCCTTTTCTTAGTTACTACGTCATAAAGATATTTTAATATTCCAGACATTTTCAAATGATCCTGTTCTGTTTTTCACCATTCAGATTAGATAAATTATTTATTTTCTCTTTAGTGTAATACAGGTTTATTTGGGGAAATCTCCCACACTCTCCTGCTGGCAGGAGAGAGTGACATCTGCTATCTCTGCTATCAGATGTCACTTGACCTGAGTGGCCACCGCAAAGTCTGCAGATGTGATGAAATCGGACGTGTGAGCCATTTTATTGAACAGTCAAATGAGGCGATGATGACGCTGCAACTCTGCTCACAACAGCTGACATTGTTTACAAATCCTCAGATGAAATTATAATAACATGATGGGTTGTTTAAATGTGTACTCTTGGATGACTTTTCTGTTCGTTCTTGTTGTTAATCAGGTGGAGCTTCCTGCTCTCTCGCCCACCATGCAGACGGGAACAATCGCTCGCTGGGAGAAGAAGGAAGGGGATAAAATCAGTGAGGGGGACCTTATAGCTGAGGTTGGCTGCTGTTTTATTGTACAAATGTAAAAAAAAAAAAAGCATTCTAATACAATCCAAAAGTATACTACATACTTCACTTTATTTAACCACCTTTGCAGGTAGAGACAGATAAAGCCACTGTAGGCTTTGAGATGCTGGAAGAATGCTATCTAGCAAAGATCCTGGTCCCTGAAGGCACCAGAGATGTCAATGTTGGATCAGTAATCTGCATCACAGTTGACAAGTCAGTGCTGTGTATTTATATCAATTCATGGCAAACTTTCTACTCATTCAGAAAATGATCAAATGAGGATCTAAATTAAATGTTTGTGCAAATGTTCTCCTCCAGCCCAGAGCTTATCCCAGCATTTAAGGATGTAACATTGGAGTCTGTCAAATCTGCTGGTGCTGCTCCTTCATCTGCAGCTTCTGCTCCTCCTCCTCTTTCACCTGCCACGGCTCCACCTCCTGCAGCACCAGGCAGCTCTTACCCCCCACACATGAAGGTAGGTGTAATCTAACATCAGATACCATCAGGTGTGCACTAACAAGAGGGTGAAAGTGACGTGAAACTTCTGTTTACAGTCACAGCTTGTCAGCTAAAGAGTTATAAGGGTGGATTCTGACTCGCGCTTCAAAAGTGAAAAAGTATTCATACTCCCTGAGCTATTTATGGCATTGGAATGTCTTTATTTTTTATTGTCCCAAGCATTTTTTGGTTGTAAAACATCCTAAGGTTTGAATGTGTCAGAAAGAATCTGTAAATGGGTAAACTGGAACTTCAAATGAGAAGCAGCCAAGATCCCCATGAAAGCTCTGGAGGAGCCACAGGAACGCACGGCTCAGGTGGGAGGGAGTCTCAAATCAAGTATTTGAGTTTTTATTCATGCACTCCGCAACTCTGGCTTTTATGGAAGAGTGGCAAGAAGCCATGCAAAAATAAACTTTACAGTTTGACAAGCTTTTGGGATGCTTCTCTCTTTTTCAGAAATAATTCGAAGTTGGATTTAGCTGAATACAATGAAGAGTTAGAAACTGCCGAGTACAAATACAGCTCAGATATTCATTTATGGAAATAAAAATGTTGTATTGCTTTCTTTCAACTTTATACTTTCACTATTTGGTGTTTGTGTAACAAATGAAATATATTGAAATTTGTGGTTATGTGGCAAAATGGGACTATGGAAGGGATAAGATGTTTTTTCTGACTGATTGCAAGGCTGTGAATTTGTATTTTCTAAGCCTTTGGCTGTTGTGTACTACAGATTGCACTTCCTGCACTCTCTCCCACCATGACAATGGGAACAGTGCAGCGCTGGGAGAAGAAGGTTGGAGAAAAGTTGAGCGAAGGAGATTTACTGGCTGAGATTGAAACTGACAAGGCAACTATTGGTAAGTCCAAATGGAATCAAACCTGAATGGTGGGTTGGATTGATTTGTAGATGTATTACACAAAATGTTTTTTTCCATCTGTAGGATGAAAAAGACATTTGGAGGATGTTTTTTTCAAATTGCATGAAAATGAACATCTGTTTCTGTGCAGGCTTTGAGGTGCAGGAGGAGGGATATCTGGCAAAAATCCTGATATCAGAAGGAACTCGGGATGTTCCTCTGGGAGCGCCACTCTGCATCATTGTAGAGAAAGAAAGTGACATCGGTGCCTTCAAGGATTACGTAGAAACTGGGGTGGGAGATGTGTCCATGCCACCTCCTGCTCCCGCTCCCACTCCTGTAACGGTGGGACATTCGTAAAGTTTCTTCTCAAGTTGTGTTTACACATGGATAAAAATCAACACATTTCAGTTGTTTAGGTTAACTAGGGGTTGGCGATGTGAGAGCAAAGCATTTAGTTAATTAAGCAAGAGAATAACATTCTGCATCATTGTAGAGAAAGTTATGAATACCTGCAAACATAAGAGAATGCTTTGAGTCAAATGATCAACAGGTCCTATCAAAACAAGAATCTGTTTTTTGCACTGTGCAGACCCATCAGTTGTTAAATAGGTAGGATATACTCTAACTCTACCTTGATGATGATGTTGTTTACTTTATAACAAAAATCAGAGTTTTGTTTTATTTTGGTATTTTACTACATCACCCACCTTTCTGATCAATGCATTAAAACAAACCCAGGTTTCTCTGTGATACAAAGTGTTTTTGTCAAGTTGAGCCAGTGTGTAATTGCAAGTAGATTGATGAGCATTAACAAAGTGACTGATATTTACTCTTTTTATTGTACAGTTTTCAATGCATAGTCCACTTACGCATTTTTCTTCAAAGCATTTTTTGCCCCTCCTTCTCAGAGATATTTTTAGTGCTGATCAGATTGCTGAGAAACCTGATCATATGATCATGTACTCTGTTTCTGGTTGGGATTTCTTACTTTCGTTCACAAAAGATTTTTTTTTTTAAATACTGCATCATGAGAAGTTTTATCCAGATTGTTGCAGAAATTGGCTGATTCTGGATGTCTCTTGCAGGCTCCAGTTCCCAGTGCTGCTCCAGTAGCTGCTGCCGCCTCAGCAGCACCAAGGAAAGGTCGTGTGTTTGCCAGTCCCCTGGCCAAGAAGCTGGCTGCTGAGAAAGGAATTGACCTGGCACAGGTCAGCGGTAGGTGACTGTGGCTAACCGAGCTAACTGTGGGCAGCTTTGATATTATTACAAAGAACAGTGTAATCATGGTACTTTTATTTTGTTTTTATTCAGGATCTGGTCCTGATGGACGGATTACCAGGAAAGATATTGAAAGTTTTGTTCCACCAAAGATTGCTCCTGTGAGTGAAGCCCAACGAGTGTCTTTGATTCAATTTTTTTTCTTAATATTTACAATATATAAAAAATATATGAAAAAAAAGAACAATAATTTCATCAGGTGTCGAGGTGACATCATAGAGCAGTAGGAATAAAACAACGTTGATTATTATTTAGAAAGATAAACAAAATTGGTGCTTGGATTTCAAACATATTTTAGCAACTTAAATTACCATTAATCGGAACTGGCTGTGATAAAACAGCAGTCTGTATATCCCCAAATTATTGATGACTAACTGAATAAATAAAACAATTAAAATCAAGCAGGGATCTGTCAGCTGCTGCTCTGGGGTGACAACAAAGTCCTGGAATTACCAGAGTTTTGGAAGTGCTTTTCTTTTGACAAAAAATGGATTCACATAAGAACTGATTCTCAGTTTATTTTGATCTAAATAAAATGTCCCAAAGTCAGTGGAACTTGTGCATGCGAGGAAAGCACCACAACAAAGAGGAAACTGCAAAAATGACAGAAAAACATTTGGACTCCTTTAGGTTTTCACCAAATAAATTTTGAGTTGGATCATGCCTTCAAAAATTGGAATTGAATTATGTTTACTGTAATTTGTTCAGGCATGCCTTAAGCATAACATTTCACTCTCTCCCACAGCCTCTACAGACTCCAAACATAGTACTGAAAATACAGTTTTCACACCTTTTCTGCTCCCTCTTGCCTATTTTATTCTTTTGGTTGTGCAGTAAAGCGTTCAGTGATGGAAAGAAAGATTGGATTTTAAAGTTTCATACCAACCAGTCATGGGTGGTCAAAACGTCATCATCCAATTTCGCTTTGTTTTTTTAGTTTTTCAGGTTAGATTTTGGTATCTAACCTGTTTTTATTTGCTATTGTTTATTTATTTATGTAACTGTTCGTACCTTAATGTTTTTCTGCTGATTAAATCCTTTTCTCTGGCAGACTGCAGCTGCTGCTCCCAGTCCCACCGCTGTCAGAGCCGCCGCTGCAGCTCCGGCTGCTCCAACTGGCACCTTCACAGACATCCCCATCAGCAACATCCGCAAGGTGAGAGCCGACATGAATCACACAAATTAGAGCCAACACCTGACTTCTGCTCCCTCCGTGATGACTTTCCGCTCTGCCGGCAGCCGGGCTTTAGGACGGCCTCCTTCTCCACCGGCTGTGTTCAGAGCTTTGAAGTAAACAGCCTGAGGAAGTTTCACAGCGATACTCTGTTATCTGTGACCTGTGCTTCCACATTTTACCTTACAGATGGGCAACTCCATTTATCAGCCCAGACTGGATATGCACACCTCTTCCGTCTCTCTGTGATGAATTATGGATCAAAGCTGAAGTGCGTATATCTGTCTGTCCTCCAGGTCATCGCTCAGAGACTGATGCAGTCCAAGCAAACCATCCCGCACTATTATCTCTCTGTAGATGTAAACATGGACCAAGTACTTGAACTTCGAAAAGAGCTCAATGAGGTTAGTGCAGCTTCTAAGCAGTCATTTGAGGTACTTTTTTTTTTTTTTTTTTTTTTATGTAACACATTAAATCACTGTTGAAATGAGCAAGTGAACATGCTGTCCCCGCTCTGCAGGAAGTGAAAGCCCAGAATATCAAGCTCAGTGTGAATGATTTTATCATCAAAGCCAGCGCTCTGGCCTGCCTCAAGGTTCCTGAGTGCAACTCCTCCTGGTTGGACACAGTCATACGCCAGTAAGTAGAAACAAGAGTTAATTTTTGTTTAGTTGTTGTCATTGTCATTACTTGAATGTAATTGAATTGAATTCCCAGTTTAGCCTTTTGTTGGTTCAGTTAATTAAATTACCAAATAGCAACCCAACAACGCAAACTGTCACCCTCCCAAGAGCAGAAAAACTAGGGTTTCCTTCTTTGTGTTCCTTCACTGCAAAGTTACCAGAAAGACAGAAGTTGTACAAGGAATATATTTTCAAAATAATTGCATGACTGAGTCAAAGGTTGAAACTTTCATTCAGGACATTAACCCTAAAATTGAACTGTTGCCTACAGTTAGTCAAACAGAAAAGTGATACTTTAAAATGATATATTTCTGAGGACTAAATTGTACCTTTTTCTTTTTTTTTTTAAGTTCCACTTTTGGATCATTTAGGTATTTTCTTTAAGAAGCGTAATATAAGTTTTCTTTCTTTACTGTTGTAAGAATTAAATCATTTGTACTTGAACAGGATTTTTCTGTTCCGATGCTAAAAGTTGAAGATTTTAAACATTCCTAAACCTCTTATATTAGAGATTAGCACAGCTAACATTGCTGAAATAATTTCAATAGAATGCAGAATTGATGACATCCATATAACAAATCCCTTAGTGACTGTGCATGCATTTCCAAATAAATGTTTTATCCACTAAACTCCTCACTCTAAACAAATCTATAAGCAAGTTAGAATTTGCAGCTTCATATTTGAGCCAGCAGAGGGCACTCTGATGCTTTTCTGGCTCAGAAACACATCGATTACATCACTATTGACTGCTTTTCCCCAGGAATCACGTGGTGGATGTGAGTGTGGCGGTGAGCACAGCCAGCGGTCTCATCACGCCCATCGTTTTCAACGCCCACATCAAAGGCCTCGCCGCCATCAGCTCCGATGTGGCGGCTCTCGCCAAGCCAAACGCAGCCTCACGCCAGCATCCTGATGTGGATCTCATGATGTGATCATATCATTCATTCATTAACTAACACTTATTAATGTTACTTCTTTCAGGGAGGAACATTCACAATCTCCAACTTGGGGATGTTCGGTGTCAAGAACTTCTCGGCGATCATCAACCCGCCTCAGGCCTGCATTCTTGCTGTGGGGGGCTCCGAGAAACGTCTGATGCCCGCTGACAACGAAAAGGGGTGAGTGTCATGGCAACAGCTGTTTTGATAAAACGAACAAAATGCTATGAATGCAAAGCTAACCCCAGGCACCCTGGCTGTTTCGCAGGTTCGACGTATCCAGCGTGATGTCGGTAACGCTGAGCTGCGACCACCGGGTGGTGGACGGAGCAGTCGGAGCACAGTGGCTCGCAGAGTTCAGGAAGCTCCTGGAGAAACCGATCACCATGCTGTTGTGATCAGACTGAACCGCCACTGAGCGGCAGCAGCGGGCACAGAGCTCACACTGAGGAGATCTGATTGGCCCGGAGCTTCGTGCGACTGGCTGGCCTGCCATAAGGTCACTCCCACTTAGCCTGACGGGGAAAGAGGCAGAACTCACTCCGATTTCCTGTCTGTCCGTCTCACTGTCTCTTAGCTTTCCTTCCTGTCACTCTCTTTCGCTATTTTTATTTATTTTGGCCCCATCCTATGAGAGACCGGATTTAGGCTTCAGGAATCCTAGAAAAAAACTTTGTCATTAAAATAAGAGAATATTTCACAAAATCAAGTTGTTACATGTCTATCCTCTTAACATATTGACCGTGAAACCAGTAGGTGTGTGTATTTAAAAATATAAAATGAAATTGACAGATAAATGGTGCAAATTTACACACACACTTCTTCATTCAGTGGCCATACACATACAGTTGGAATTCTTTATGCGCTTTCTGTGGGTTAAAACTACGGTGTGTGTATCATAAAAATCACTGTGGAAACACAGTGTTGTATATTTATGTATATGGTGTTGAACTGTTTGGTTAAAGTAACCAAACTCCTTAAAGACCTCACCGTAGAAACGAGAAGCTCCTCCAGTTCTGAGGGATCAGAGACGTAGAACGGTTTCACCAATTGTTCTTCTATCCGTTTTGGTTTCTCAACATTTTGTTGTTCTTGCAGTTAAACGCACAAACCCGGTGCTGGATGTTGTTCATAACAGTAAATAAATTGGGAGATTATGACCTTCTGCACAGACTCTTTTGATTTAGCTCACAACGATGAAGTCATCATTTTGTATGTCTGGTCACAGGTTAATTTAAAGGGTTATTAAAAAGTTAATTTATTTCAAGACAAAGTCATACATTTCAACAATTGTTCAGTTGTAATTTTGACAAATATAGGTTATGACCTCTAATTATAGGTTATAGGTCATGGCAAACAAAATACAGTCTCAGAAAATGAAAACATGAATATGCTTTTGCATTCAATACTTAGTGTGTGCTGCTTTATGTATCAGTGTTGCATGGCGTGGATGTGAAGGAAAGTAAGGTGGCAACTTCCTACTACTATGAAAAGAAACTTAGTTATAGAAGACCATTTCATTTTATCTTTTTCTATCTGGTGCTTGTGTGCCTCCCCTTTCAATAGTGACCGTAGGAAATGTGAGCCATATAAAGAAAAACCTCTTAAAGGCACAGTTGGTACTTAAAAACCGTTTCAGGTGACTTGACTCATGAAGCTGAGTGAAGAGAGTGCCAACAGTGTGGAAAGCTGCCATCAAACAACAGTTATTTACTACAAAGCTTCACGTGTGTCTGAAGTAATAACATCTAACCTAGAGAATAGAGTAACTCCAGTGACTAGACAGGTGTGTTTTACCATTTCAGTACTTCTTTCTTACAGTTTTTTATGCTAACAGACAATGGTAAAAAAAAAACTGAACAATAGTACTGGGGTTCATGTTGTTCATGGTAGAGCTGAGCCTTAGTAAGCACTGGTTGCTTTAAATGCTGAAAATCTCCACATTTTTATTTCACATCCTGCTCTGTTGCCATGTTTGGTCAATAAGACATTTCAGATACTGTCTCAGTTAGGTGACAAAGTAAATACACTATCTCCAACAGTATTGGTTTATCATTGATCGGGTTCTCCAATTGTTGAACACAATTGTTCAACAATTGGTTGTTGAACAACCAATTGTTGAACAACAATTGGTTTCCTTCCTACGAAATATTCCACACTCAGCTGTCATTGGTATTATAACAACAACAGAGTTTATGGCTGCAGATCTCCAAACTTTAGTTCCAGTGAAAGAAACTTGTTACTTTAAGGTACTTTGGACCTTGTGGAAAGTTAGTGGACAACCCTGTTTGTTTGAACATAACTGGGTCTGAATGCACAAACCAGGACTATAAAGACATTGATAAGTGAGATTGCTGTGGACAAACTGGACTGGTCCTGTGGACAAACTGGACTGGTCCTGTGGACAAACTGGACTGGTCCTGTTTGTCAGTTTCAGTTCTTTCAGTTCTTCCCAGAAGAACTGAAAGCTGTTGTCTCTAAAAGATTCCCCCACATCACGTTAAGTGGACTCAGAATGGGAGGACGTCCTTTAAGTGCAGGCAGCTGAGGTAACAGTTGTCAAACGTTGGTAACCTTAAAAACTAAACGGATGTCTTCAGGACAGACGACAACAATCTTTTTGCTTTCATAGACGCCATGAAGACAACCAGGCAGCGACTAAGAAACTGCCTTTCTTTTATCACCATCGCAACACGGTGATGTCGGAAGACGTCCAAACAAACCGAGAGAGAAAGTATAATGGCTGCTATCAGAGACGAGAGCGTAACTCAAAGGTCAAGTCAGAAAAGCTGAAAAGGGCACATGTTGCTCTACTGTACCTCCCAGAGTCTGACTGTTTGGAGCTCAGCTTTCCTCCTCTTCACAGTAAACTCAGTGAAGCACAGACAGGTGCAGCCGTATGCTGGTACTCAGCATTCCCGCATGCATGAAGCTGATTAATTAATGGTGCTATATATGAGGCTTATTAATCCTGACACGCTGACTGGCTTTAACTTTCCCCCTCGTGGCATCACTGTGAGGCTCACTCGCGACGTTTTGTTGTGGGCTTAACATTTTGGATGATCACAGGGAAACTTTGCGGCAGATCAAAATGTGAGTCACAAACAGATTTTATGTAAATCCATCAAAAGGATCTGCTCTGACTGCGATTTGTTTAGCCCACAGGTCAGAACCCGAGGATCTCCTCATCGTGGCGGTGTCGGGAACTTGTCTTTGAATATTTCTTCACGCCGCTGACAGCCTCAGATCTTTCGCTGCCTTGAATCCGTACACGACTAATGCACAAAAGTTAAAGACACTGTTTCATTTGATTTTTTTTCAGATGGATCTAAATTTGTTTCTCAACAGAGAGAAAAATATTTATTTTTGTTCAACAAAATCTGAATGTTGCAGTTGAAAACCTTAAAGTTAACAGCACTTAGTTTTATGTAATAAGGTAGATTATGGAGATTTAAGTCAGATTTATTTTCATTTGATTCTGAAGCTGGTCTTTAACATTCTCAATATAATTATGTAAAAACTCTTTATCCTTAAGGTTTCTGGCATCGAAGTATGTTCTATTTACTCCTAGAATATTCAACTCATCATAAATGGACAACATATTTATGATTTTCGTTCAAAGTTGTAAGATTTACATGAAAATAGAAATTCCAATTACTATATATATATATATATATATATATATATATATATATATATATATATATATATATATATATATATATAATATTGGACATTTCTGACTTTGAAAAGTTTAAAAACTGAGATTTTGAACTTTTGGAAATGTCCAGTTTCCAATATCAGCCTGCTTCATACAGCATTGTGCAATAATAATTTCATTTTACAACTTAATTGTTGTAGATAATCTGAGAAAATACAAAAATCCAGATTTTAAAATGCTGATTTTATTTATTACTGACTGAACTCTGTCTTGATTAATTGTCCATCCCACTTAATTAAATTGGCTTCAGGAAACGAAGGTGAAGCACTGGAGTGCTGCACTTTTTGTAAATTTGCAAATAAGCAATATTAGCAGTGTGTCGTAATCCACAACAGACTTTTATTTCCATTCAGGGTTTCCTTGATATGCAAAGAACCTGGTCCGAATGTAAAGTCCTTTTCTTTTCTCGACCATCAATGGAGTTGAATAGTTTTAATCTCTAAAGCATCTGTTGAGAATATTCAATTGCATTCATTTGCAAAACTGCAGAAGCCTTTTTTGGTCATGTCTTGCAGAATTTGGACTGATCTGGAGTCTTTGTCTCACCATGTAAATCATCATTGTCCCTTTGTTGTTTATTTTGTTCATTTTATATGTGAAAACATTCCAGAGCTGCTCCTGTGTCTAAGCCGCTGACGGTGGCAGACCTTCTCACTGTAGCTCTACAAAATCACTCGACGTGGAGCAGTGAATGAATTCCTGCTGGGGTGATTCTCAAAGGAACAGCTGCGGTTCGTTGGGGTTGAAGCGGTTAATTGTGACAACTCCTTAGTTGTTCACCTGACAACTCCATTGCAGGTTTATTTGCAGTCAGAGAGGGGAAGAGGAGAGAGGACAAAGGGAGGAGGGGTCGGTGGCGTCGCTCAGCTGATTAGTCATGCATGCTCATTTGTTGTCCTAATTTGTGCCACTAGTTTGTGGGCAGTGAGGAAGCTCTGCCTTCCTGTCCATCATGGCTTCTCCTGTAAGGTGGACTCTCTGGACTTTGTTTGTGTGTTTTACAGCTTTGCAGATCGGTGAGTCGGCCTGTTTGTTGCTTTGACACAAACATAACAAATGTTACTTCTGAAGGCTGTAGACAGATAAGCTGCAGTAGCTATTTGTTATATTTTAGACAGTTTTACTTTTTTTTAAATGACACAGGATACCAAGATATCATTTTGTTATGATTAGAACTTAATTTAATCAGTTTCTCTGGGCAGAAATTAAACAATTTGCACAGAATGTTTTGCATTTGCATCAGTCTTGTTCTTATAAGATTTCAAAAGCAAATGAAGCTGCAAATTGACAGAGACTTCTCTGTGGGCGACATTTTTAAAGTCCAGTGATCTATTTTTCAAAAACAATGCTGTGAATCGGCGTTCTGTTTTCACAGTGAAGTGGCCTGTTGTTCCACTTTGCCTGTGATTAGTTTGGCTCACCATCAAAACTGTCAAGTGTAATTAACAGCTGATACGCACACCGAGTTACCCTCCCCATATCGCTCACACAAAAGGCCCGGGGACGACAGAGAGGGTTCATTATCGCAGTAATGAAGTGAAAAGTGTGGGGGGGAGGCGACTGGTCTCAACGGGAGAAGTGGAGAAGTTCAAAGCAAACCGACGAGACTGTAAAAGGATGGAAACGTGGAAATAAGTCGCCGTCTTTCAAGTTTGTGTGATTTGTCCTGTTCCAGCTGCTCTCAGGGTAACCATGAGGGAATCCAGTCTGGAGGCAGTTCAAGGTGACTCCATCCTCCTGCCCTGCTCCTTTTTCACCTCCTCTGACTTCTCCAGACTTAATGTGATCTGGACTCTGGCTCCGTTCTCCAGCCCAGGGAGCCCAGTGCAGGTTGGCATCTTCAATGTGTAACATCAAAACGCACACGGCCTGACAAAAGCATTCATATCCCTCGGCTACTGTCAGATTTTGACACAAGCACAAACGTCAAGGTATGTTAAAGAGATTTTATGTAAAAGTCAATTTTCCCCCACAGCATGATGCAGCCACCATCTTGCTTTACCTATGCAATGGTGATATTTTTTTCTGCCACCTAACCCTGAAAATTAATTTTCTGGTCCTGCCTTTTTACACATTCTCTCCATTTGTCACCAATATTCAAATTCAGCTCAATTCACTCCTTTAGAAAAGCTGAATTTATGAGAAATGAAAATGAGATGTGGGTTTCCACTGGTTTCCAGCTGATGTGATCAAATCTAGAGAACATTTGAGAGGAAATGTATAAGAAACACAGAGAAACGAGGCCAGCTGTGGTTACAATAAAGAAGATGCTTTTCTGAAATTCCTCCCGTTTCAGGTGATCGTGTACGACCACGGTCAGGTGATCAAGAACCCCTCCCTGATTGGCCGGGTGGATTTTACAGGTACACGTGAAACCAGCTCCTTTTTCTCCTTCTACGCATTTTAGCTGCACGCTAAAGACGAAGATGAATTGTTATCCTTCCATGTAAACAACCTGCAGGTCTTCCATTCAGTGCGGACATTATGCTGAATGAAACTCGAGTCTCGGACGGCGGGATTTACCGCTGCATGGTCAACAACCCGCCGGACACGGCGGACCCCGGCGTGGGGGAGCTGCAGCTCCGCGTGCTGGGTAGGTGTCTCAGCCGCTGCCTGTTCAATCTGATGAAAAGTCATTTATTTATTGTCTTTAATGTAATTTGTATGAATATACAATGTTCCACCTGTTTATCGAGGAAATTTTCATTTGTGGAAAAAAACTGCAGATTTGTGCCTTTTGGTCATATTTAAAGGACTATTTAATTGGACTATTTGTCTAATTTAATATTTAAATTGCAGTAATTTAAATATTAAAGAAAGATAATCTAACTGAACACAAAATAGAAAATTTAAGTGACTTTCATTTATTAATGGGAAAAGAAGCCTGGCCTTGTGTGAAATTCAAACTGCCCCCAAAACCCAATAATTTATTTATTTAATTTTACAGAATCATGCAACAAAATCTTTTTTAACTCAAACACGTTAGATGGCTTTCAAGCCAGAGCTTCCTGTCAGGCTTCAACCTCTCACTTGGATTCTAGTTCAGACTTTAACTATGCCACTTCCAAACCTTCATGTTTGCATTTCTTGAAGTCAGACTTGATGGTGCAGTTTGAATGCATAACCCAGTATAGTTACTTTGAACCTGTGGGATGATGCTTGCAGAGCCACCTTCCCTGCCTGTGTGCGAGTGGGACGGAGTGATTGACGTGGGCGGAAGCGTGAGGCTGTCCTGCTCCGTGGAAGAAGGCGTCCCCACTCCAGAAATCCGCTGGGAGAAAGTGAACCCCGAGCAAATTTCACTTCCAGTCAACATGGAGGGTCAGTATCCTACTCTTGTGGTAAGAAAAAAAAATCCACACCACACAAAACCAATCTTGGATTGTCAGTTCACTTGAAACCAGTGAAACTATTCTGATGAGGCTGTTTGTATAAAAGAAGAAACTGTTCCTCTGTGAGACTCCAAGCCACACAACTCTTTCATTAGACTAAGTTTTCAGTCTATTTCCACATTAAAACATGTTGGCATTATTGTAATTCCTGTCCTCTTTTCAGTGTCTTCACTGCGTCTCTTGTCTCTCAGGTGAGCTGTCAGGCTCAGTCCAGATTGTCAACGTGTCCTCTCAGACGTCCGGCTTGTATCGCTGCTCGGCCACTAACATCCTGGGAACAGAAAACTGCTACATCAACTTGGCCATTTACAACAGTGAGGGTCCGTTTCACCGCCGCCACGCCTCTTTTGGTTTGCTGGAGTCGTTCTGATCCGGGCTGTTTTGTGCACCGCAGCGGCTCCAGGCGGACCCTCAGGCGTCCTGCCAGGCGTGCTGCTCACTCTGGTGATGGCTTTGTTGCTGCTGGCTCTGCTGGTCATCATCCTGTGGCTGCATCGCACGGGGCAGGACGGGAGGAGCAGGAGGAGCAGCAGGAGGAGAAGCAGGAGGAGGGACAGGAAGGCAGAGGAAGAGGAGTGTTACAACGAGATACGCTACACTCCGTCCCTGATGAAGCGCTCCTTTGTCTGAAGTCCCAGCATCAGGTACTAAAATGAAGGACTTATTCAGCTTTGCTTCTGCTCTTCTCACCGCTGTACTGCCAGACATATTGTGAAATAAAATAATACCCAAGTTCTGATAGTTTATTCTTTTAGTCTGAGTCTGCCCTCTGACCCCATTTGCCTTCAAAACTAAATGATTATAACCACATATAATCGTCATTAAAACATATTGAGCTGCATTTCTCCTTCAGGGTTTCCCTTTTCAAGAATTTTTAAAAGAAAAATGTTTCATTTTTTTTCAACAATCACGTTTTTTGTTTCTTCTGCCTGCCGGTAGAAGCAATCGTGGATCTTCGTCTCATGTTCTTTATAAGTGCAGGGTTTCAGTCGAATGTTTTATTCCTCTATCTATTGAATCTCATGTACGTTTTTTGCAGCATGTTTTTTTGAGAATTTTATCAGGCTATTTTTGGATAAATTTGCAAAAAATGTATTTCTCCCTTAAGATCAAACATTTTCTTCAGTCGAAAGAACTTGAAAGCATTTAGTGTTCATGCTTTCATCGCCTCTGGACTCGACAGCATCAGTTTTCACTAAATTAGCATCTCCTAATGCAGTTGTAGCAGAATGTTTATAAATGGAAGGCCTCATCACATCACTTTAATTTCATCTAATTTTTGTATAAAAAGTTTTTTAAACTGGCATTTAATTTATATTCAGTTTCAGGATCAGTTTTTTCCATTATCTGTTTGTTAAACTATTAATATTTTTTCAAACCTAAATACACAGCAAAGGCCACTAAAAACGGTTTAAATGAAAAACAATTTTTCATTTCAAGCTTCTTTCCCCTTCACAAATACTTGATTCTTTGTTAGTCCGTCTGATAACGAAACAAACTTGATTTTGAAGATCAAATGGTGCCAATACAGTTAAAAGGTAACACATTTCCAATCCATAACAAATCTAAACTGATAAAAAGTCAAGGTATCAAAGATTAAAACGGCACCTCACAAAAAATAAAATTCAATCTCTCCACCACAAGTTTGCAAAGAAAGACAAAAACTTTAATTTAAATACAAGAAAAAAAAAAACCATAAAAAAAACTGTACAGAACATTGACTTAAAGTTCTTAAATAAAAGACCACCTTCCCTAAAATGTCTAAAATCAAAAACTGGGATGATGGACGATGAAATCTTGTGCAAAAGAAGTAATAAGTGATTCTTCCCAAACTGCACATTTCAGCTCTTCAGCTTGAGTCAAATCCAGAGTCTCACCCTTCTGCACATAGTGTATTTGATGAAGAAAAACCAAAAAACCCAATAATAAAATAATTTATATTTTAAATATATATTTATATAGCAAACGTGCTGTACATAGATCTAGAGATTCAGAAATCTCTTTTGGACACCCAGGTCTGCCTGTTAGCTTGTGCTTTCCCGTCTCCCAACAAAGAAAAAAAAAAAAGAAAAAACAGAAACATTTCCCGTTGCTTTGGATGCTAATTATCAAAAAAAAAAAAAAAAAAAAAAAAACCCCAGCACTGATCGACAAGTCTGTATTTCCTGAGTTGAGGGTGTTGTTACCAAGTCCTGGGAGAGAAGCTGTACAAGGTTCCTCGCAGCAATTTTACAAAAATTCTCAGGGCTGCTCAAAAGATTAAAAAAAAATCTATAAGGAGCTTAAAGTGGAGCAAAGACAACAGTGATATCTCAAACGCCATGAAGAATTGTAACACCACTGTGACCCATTTTCCAACCCACACATTAAGTGACCTTCATTTAAAGAGAAACGATTCTAAGTGTCAAATTTGCCTCCAATATCCATTTTTCAACCAGAGCCTAATTCAAGCCACACGACTCAAATGATAATTAAAAAAAAGATCTTAAATCCCTCTTGATTTTCTTTCCTCTCCCCAAAATGTTAAATCCTGAGAATGCTTGTCTTCTTTCAAGTTTCCCACAGAGGAAAAAAAAAAAAACATCATAGAGAAATTAATTTGTGAGCAAACCAGGATCTGGCAATTAATGCTATGGCACAAAGTTATGAAGACTGCAGAGCTGACAGCTGGGCGCTGCGGCGGGGAGGGGAACGGCTGAACGGGCTGCCAGTTTCTTTGTTTTGTTTCATGTTCACCTGCAACCCATTACAACTTGCAGATTTTCACAGCGGTAAAAGAGTAAAGAAATAAAAAAATAAAAATAAAAAGTGGAAAGGAGAAAAGGTAAATTTGAGTTCTCAGGAATATTTCCAGTCATGCTACAGACTTAAAGAGACAATTTGTTTATTTGGAAATGGTTTTGTGTGAAGCACTGATGGACAGTAGATTAAACTCTCCTCTGTAATGAGGATGGTAACAGACGCTCAACATGAAAACACCAGCAGATAAACTTGATTTCAGTCCCAACATGTTTCACAAACTTTGAGAGAGTAATTTACATCACTTTTTGAACAATGATCCAGTTTAAAAGAAAAAAAAAAAAAAGAATGCTCGTGATCAGCTTTAAAATGAGACTTATTAGTTTCTTTAGATACTTTCCAAGTTTGGTTTCTTTATCAAAACCTCCTTAATACTCAGAGGAATGATCCGATATAACTTAAAGAAGTTGGAGATGCACAAAAAAAGGGTGACTGGAACCGGATGATTCTCGATCATGATCAAAGCTCAACAACTACACTCTTCAGTGTTGAGGTGGTAACTGAGTGAAAATGACTAAAAATGAATAAGAAATGAGAAATTAAGTGCAGAGATGCAAGAAGCTGCGATATGTTGATGCATGACGATTTATTCTCTCGGTCTGCGGAAAAGCGAGAGAGAGCAATACTTAAAGGGATAACAGGAAGACTGAATGTATGATTGCAAATTTATCTTAAATACATATTGGGTCTGAAAATATAAGCAGCGTTGTAGAAATCTAAGTGTGAAAGATTATTTTCTCTAGAATGTACACACAGACTGGGCTAACTGGTTTTTGCTACATTAGATGCTAAAGCCAGTTTAAATTGTTAACCCAGTAATCATTTTGCTCCCATTTTAAATAAATAAAAATACTGTAATGTTGTCTTTAATCTTGATATGAACAATTATTGACCACTGAAGTCAGAGAGGCTAGAAAAAATATTTTATGAGCAGATCTAATATTGACAAGCGAGTTGAAAACTCTGATTAGTCTCAAAATAAAATACATACTGGTCAAAAGTGCTTCCAAAATCCCAATTCAAATATGCAAACTATCCCTTTAAACAAAACTCTTGGTATTGATGATGCATTTTTAGACAAACTGATAGAGATGCAATTGACAGAAGGCAAATGTCAGCACACCACATACACAGCCCATAAAAGATAATCAGTAAGACAACGTTAATCAAATAAATATTTCGCCTTTGCTTTTACCATTTATTCCGCGATGTGACGATCCAACTAAAACGCTGGATTTAACAGCGGAGGAAACAGCAGTAGTAGTGGTACATTAGTAGCAGGGGACGCAGAAGCAGTAGTACAGTAATGGGAGAGGACACGCTGCTCCCCACACTGAGCAGCATGAATCCCTGCTATCTGGAGAGCCGACAGCCGGCTGGATCAAACCAGTCAGGCTTTTATTGATCGTTTATCAAACAAAAAGCAAACTCAGTGTGTTTTTAATCACTGAGGAACTTGGGATTCTTCAAGTAAGAAAAAACAAAAGAAATAAAGAAAGGACATTCAACCCACTGAAACAAAAAGGTTTGACATTTCCAACCCCCGGTTCATGGGTCTTTAAGCCCCATGCTTTTCAGACAGAGGAGCCTCCGTTTGGCCCATTCCACATCTCCACCTTTCAATTCAGGACTTCTTACAGGCCTAAATAATTTGTAAACTAGCCTTTGGCGCACCGCCTGTCGGTCTGGGTGAGGCAGGATGTTTTTGTTAACTGCTGATCTGGCCGTGCTCCTCAGAGGACTGGGTGTTATTTCTGTTTCCTCGTGGCGTGCGGTGGAGAGAGGCACCGCGGAGGCTCCTGAAGTTTGTCAATACGCTCCGTCAGATATCGACGATCAGCCGCAGGTTTAGTCAGGATGCGGTAACGGGGGAAAACAAAACAAGGCTTTTCATGGTTTCCACACGTCAGGTACAGTAACCTACTGATCTCTCTCTTTTTTTTTTTAAATCGATGAAAAAGAAACATGTCACTGCATCTGTCGAGTAAAAGACAGTCAGACGCTTGATTCTTTTCTCTGGTATAGAAAAATAAGCACTCCTGAAGTAAAATATCCCTTTTAATTGCACTGGCCTTTTTGGCCTGTCACTTCTGTTACAACCCAAAGGTTGTCCATAGAGACAAAAAAATAAAATAAAAAAATAAAAAGGTAGATGCTCAGATCTCACGATGAAACCAGACTTGTGAAGTTGGCTAAATTCACTCCGCGGTTTGCTGCGCGCTGAGCCGCTCCGGCTGCAGCGGGATGTTTTTGCTCCCAGATTCAGGCGGGGATCGATGGAATGAGTCCTGAAGCGGCTGGAATGCGTCTGGTCAGTTTGGGGCAGATTGGGTCCCACGGTGTGCTTTCGTCGTAGAAAATGTCGCCAGTGCAAAAGTCAGCGGAGTTGATCAAGTAAAGGCAGCTCTGTGGATTCCTCTTTTGAAGTGGGAGTCTCCGCTGAAGCCAGCAGAGTCGGGTCCAGCGTCTGAGTGGCTCCGAGCGGGTCGTGTGTGATACCGGCCTCCTGCAGTGGCGCTGAAGGAGGAGGAGGCTGAGAGATGATAATAAATAATTATTAAGCGAAAAACTACAAAGTAAAGTCTAATTAAAGTTTCCCTGACCGAAAAGACAAAGAAAAAGATCAACAACGAACAAGCTGCAGATGTTGAGTCACGTGACCCCAGATGGTGCAAATACTGTCAAACATGTCGCTCTTCATACCTTTACCACTTTTAATGCTGCAGTAATCCTGCAATAAAACTTAGTTAAAAATCCCCAACGCACTGGTATTTGAATGGCACATCATATGAAAGAGAGATTTTTCTACCATCTACAGAAGCAAGGAAATCACAGCCACCTTTCCATGAAGTTTAATATAAAAATATAACTTTTTCTTCACAGCTGAAATTGTACCAGAAGGAAATCACAAACTATATGTATACTATGATGGAAATCAAGTGAAAATGCGAGTATCTAGAAATCTAATGCCTGTTTCACACTGCAAGATTTAAAAATGACCAGACTTTCAAAACTTGGGAGGCTACACATGAAGATAACAGGTTTTGAATGGCGTTTTTAGTTTTCCATTGAACAGAAGCTCAGAGTAAACAAACATGGCGTGACCAGCTGTCTGCCTACCTGAGTGCGTATGGTCTGTACCGGCCCTCCTTCAATCTCCACAGCGGCTGGCCCGTTAAAGCCCTTCCTGCCTGAAAAGCTCCACTTGCCAAAGTGGCTCTCGTAGTGCAGGCCGCTCCTGTGGCTCAACCTGTGGCCCGAGTTCTCCAGCAGGGCTGCCGGGCAGAAGCGCTCTGGGGCAGGCAAAGGCGGCGGAACCATGGAGCTGCTGAAGGAGAGCTGGGAGCTGGAGAGCTGCTGGCCCAGAAGCCCCTGGATGGAGGACGTCCGCTGCAGAGAGGACAGCAGGCCAGCCTCCATCCTGCTCTCCGATTGGCTGAGCAGTGGGAGAGGCTGGGTGTGGTGGGGCCAGCTCTGGGTTGGGCCTGCAGGGTTGTCTGTACCTGAAATGCAAGACCAGCCTTAAAATGGCTCCTTAATAGGGACGCACCGATCCACTTTTTTCACTTGCGATACCAATACCGACATACGAGGTTTAATATTGGCTGATCCGAAACAGAAAAACAATAGAGAATTGACTTAAAACTTTTCCTTTTTTTATAAGCACTGACATAAATGTACTAAATTACAACTCTGCACCAGTGCAGCAGTTAAATACACCAAAAGCTTCACAGGCTTGGTCAAACATGCAAAAGCAACACAACTTTAATGTTGTTCAGTCAGTGCAATTTGGAGCATTAACAGCTAATGTAAAATAAATAATGAAACTGAAAAAAAGGTTGACCACTGTTGTCAAACATGGAAAAATATACAGCAAGAAATCTTTCAAATGGTCCAGAAAGTGCAAATAAATATTAAAACATGACTTAGAGCACAAGTCGTAGAATTAGACTGAACAGATCTGCCCTCATGGATTGGCCACACTGTTGTTTTAATATTTCAACATTGGTGCATTTCTACTTCTCACGTATGGAAGAAACCATAACAACACAACACCTTTGATCTCCTTTTTAATTAGTAAACAGATTTCTTTTTTAAATGGTATGAAATAAACAAAAGGTCTCTACCCATGGAGGGCTGGACAGTGGTGATGTGCGGCTGGGGCAGGCCGGAGGCTGGCGTACTCTGCGTGGTGTGAATGGCTGGGTTAGTGGAGATGGAAGTGGAGCCTCCTCCGCAGTCTGAATCCTCGATGTTTCCGCCACTATTACAGCCGGCGCCGCAGCCTTTCTGCAACCTGCAGGGAGACGCGTTGCAGTCACAAAAAGATCGAAATCTACACTGAAAGAACCGACTGAAAAAGAAAAACAAAAAACAAAATCAACAACATACCGATCCCAGCTGCTGATGAGCCATGTGTAGATATTGTGTGGGCTGACCGGGCCGCCCCACACCGACCGGAGCTGGCCGTGACCCCCGGCGTACGAGGTGGTGAGCGGGGACACGTATATCGGGTAACCGATAGGCTGATCGCAGGAGGAGTTGATCATGTTCCTCAGGGCCTGTTTGGCATTCTGAATGCTCCCTCGCTCTGGGTTACGGTTACGCAGGAAAACCAGCTCCTGCTGTTGGCCGGCCCACAGCCCACGCACACATTCTCTGTTCACCTAAGGGCACAAAGTTGGAAAAAAAGATCATTTTTCATATTTTGAACATCCAGAACCTACAGTTCTTAGATATTTTTCAAAATAAATTGCATGTTTCAACACTCAACCTCCCAGAGTTACCAGACCTTTACATTCACCTCTAAAATACTAAATTTATAGAAATCCACTGCAAATACTTTAATAGCTTTTACTACTTTAACATAATGTGCAAAAAGAAGAACCTGAAAAGCAGAAGAAAGGATACAAAGAGGGAAGAGAGGAAAAACAGAGAAGAAATGCAACTAAGACACAAAGATGCCAAGACAGACATAATGAAAGAAAGAAGCAACAACTGAAAGACAGAGCACAAGAAGGAAAGAAGGAACCACTGGGATAAGGAAAGAAAGAAAGTAGGAAACAAAAAGGGAAGAAATTACAGAAGGAAAAAACTTTTAGACATTAGGACATACAATGTCTGGTAATAAAATGATTTTCCCACACTTTGGTTTTTCGAAACCTAGAAACACCCAAATCCAATTCTATACTTTTACAGATTAGAAATATGTGTTTAATTAGAAACAGTACAGGTTTGTTAAAAACAGTAATGAAACAGTAAAAATGGGACATTTCCACACAACAAAGACCTTGATGACTCTGAAGCTGAGGAATCTCTTGTTGAGCATGATGATCTTGTACTCGTCACTGCCGTCATCCATGATGTGTCGCAGTGCCAGCAGTGACGGCATGTTGGCCAGGATGGCGCTGCGCCACACCGGGTCACCTTCATGGGAAATCAGCATCTTTTCTTCGTTGCCAGTGATTGCATCATACAGAACCATCGGATCCTCGTACTCATCTGGAGACGTAAAATGATCCTACAGGGGGTAAAAAAGCAACAGTTCAAGACCAGTGACGAAAAAAATACCCAAACGTAATTAGTTGTATTTTTGTTTTCAGTGACGTTACCTGATGCAGTTTGAGGGACATTCGAACTCCTGGCGCCACAACTCGATTCAGCAGGTCCATGTCTGCAAACACCCACTCATCCCTGGGCGACGTGATGCGGAAATCTCCTTTGAAGAGTGCATGCAGGCCATAGAGGAACGGCTCCAAACTGTGACAGTTAAAAAATTTAATATTTCATTACATGAAGAGTAGTAACAGAAGTAAAAGTCTAGTCAATGTAAATGGATGCAAGTCTTTTAGGATTCATCTCTACCTGCTTTTGCACATCTAGAAACTGAATTTATTTAGTTTTTCTGCAGATAACTCAAATTCAGACTGAATGGAGATTTTAGATTTTACCTGGACTTTGACTGGGCCAACCAAATACGTTGATTTAAACCAATCTTAGTTTGATTGCTTAAGGTTGATTTTCTGCTGAAAGGTTGACCTATTCAGCTTTCTTGCAACATTGCACTGTATTTAGCTCCAGCTAATTCTCCAATGCTTTAGTGACTGCTGAAGAACAGCATCCAAACAGAATGATACCTGCAGGTATAGCATATTGAGGATTTGTTGTTTTTGAGCTGCTTTTGTGTTCTCTCTAAATGGTTTGTTGCAAACTGCACATAAGACTTCTCATGGTTATCTTGCAAATTTTCATTGATAAAACACAAAGAAAGCCAGGCTTCTTTCCCTTCAACAACACCATTACGGTAAACAGTGTATTCATAGAGTGATTAAAATCCCAATAAAATACATTTAATGACGTGGTTGAAATGTGACATAATGTGAAAGTGGTCTTGCGGTTTTTACCTTGCAGACATGCTGTGAGATGCTGTGCCCAGAGCTCTTCTTCCCAAGATACAAAGGCCAAAACACAGGTTGATGAGTGGGGAATCTCTCTCACAAGTTACCGGCTACAACATCAAAATTAAGTAAAAAAGAAATTAAAACATACATTTACAATTTGTCCTTGTTAGTTTTTTTGTCGTCATGTTGTGTTGGGTCTAACCGTTTGGCGCCTGCTGTTGCAGTACTGAATCCAGTCGAGGTAAACCATGCTGAATGAGGAGGGGGTGATGCCTGAGGCTCGGTGGTCGTAGTCCTCGTCGATGTTCAAGTTGAAGGTGGGGTCGCTGTCCACATAGTTGGGGGCAAGGCACGGCCGCAGAGCCTCCTGGATTGCCTCATTTACCAGCCACTCCTCAAGTTTAGGGGACCGACTCACATAGTAGATGATGCTCTGGTGGCACAAATATCCAGATTATATCAATATGAAGCAGATACATTTAAAACAATGGGCTGAATAAATCTACAGAACGAATATATGTGCATGAACACTGCATGGTATTATAACTAAAAGTTATTAAAAGCACAGCAATTATCAATATTTGTGAATTTTTGTAAAAAGACAAGAAATTAAGAGCAGAGATATGATTGGTCAATAACTGATTCTGGAAAAAGAGAAGTTGTTGCCATGGCACCGGACTACATCACTATAAATGTTCATGCAATGAAGATACAAATTCCTAAAAATAATATGTAATGTTGAGTTTTTCCTTCACTAACCAAAGTATTAACACAATAAAACCATACAAATAAAAAACATTTCCACTGGGGGAGAGTCAAACAGCACAGAACCTGATTCATCCAAATTCATTTGGATGAATTTTACACAGTAAACTTCTATGTGTTAACAATAGTTATTTTCCAAGTACCTCTTGTTTCATATAATAAAACACTTCAAAGTTGTGTCCTTACAGTCTACAACACGCAACACCTTACATGAGAATCATACAGTTGGTCATCAAGTCAAGAATCCATCAGCTAGAAAACAAACCTCCACTGATCAATGTCTTACCTTCACATAATAGGTGATGAGAATCTTGCGCAGGTCAAATACTTGCAACATGGAGGCTGCGTTATTGTCGCTGATACTGTAGCCCTCCAGGACATATTTGGTGGCAGCCACTTCCCAGGCCAGCCAGCGCTGTCCAAAAGCAGCGTTGAAGGACAACATCTGCGGCAGATGACCTGGTTCGCAGCAGCAGCAGCCTTCATCCTCCTCCACCCCCTCTGTGATGGCCTCCACTTCCCTCTGCTGACAGTACGTACCTGGGCAAGGTGTGACACATCACAATCACCCTCAAAGCCAAAGATGACATTTCTATTTAATCAGCAAGGTTGGAAACTGTAGGACATTGATAAACTTCCAGAAACTTGTAACAAAATAAACAGCTTTTATACTCTGTGAAACATAACAGTGCCAAGACAGAATGAAAATATTTTTAGGCATAAAAGCACTGCTACAATCCCCTTCAGCCTTCTTTAAAATGAAATTTTTGAAACATTTTCATGAATGAAATCAGAAAGTAAAAACTCTAGACTGAGATGTGATAGCTATCTGGTAAAAGTTGCAGTTTCCTAAGCCACAGCTGACCTCTGAACTCCAGCCCACGCAGTTGGAAAGTGACGAGGCCGTTGCCGATCTCGATGATGTGAACGAGAGCGTTGAGGTAGTCCGACGCCAGGATGAAGCAGTCGCCCGTGCTGTAGTTGCCCCAGCGACCGAGCAGGAGGTCGCCACACAGACTGTGCTGCAGAGAGCGCGTCAGGTGCTCGTAGAAAATAGAGTTCAAGTTGTTGTCGTCGGCGCCTTCAGGGGAAAAGAAGAGATGCTCACCACAAGAGCAATAACACAAAACAATACGGTGTGTTGCAAAAGTGTTCATACACCTAGACCTTTTAATATTTAACCCTTCCTGGCCTGATAACCCTAAATACAATGCAGTGCAATCAACTGTCTTCAGAAGTAATTTGTGAATGGAGTCAAAAGCACAATTAGTGGACAGCAGTTCTCTCTGGAAGAGCTGCAGATCTCTGACCTGAATCTGGAAACAGAAATTAGTTGTAGACTTCACAAATCTGGCTTTTGTGGAAGAAGTCTCATTTAAAGTCATTTAGGGGACATCAGAGGAGAATGAGATCATACCAAGTGATTGTGTCTAATTGAGGATGGTAAGGAAAGAAAAGCAGCAGCTTCACCTTCAGCAAAATTACAGCTAGAAAGTATAGCAAAGGCTGAATACAAATCCAACAAAATGTAAACCCTTAAATGAAAAGGACAATTACTTTTTGTGCACTTGATTGTTTTTGTTTTTTAAATATTAAAAACCTGACCAAAAATATGCAAGCATGCCCCACTTCTGAAATATTCTGAAAACGATTAGATTTTTCTTTCACTTAATTATATACTAATTTATGTTACTTTATTAAGTGACACCCCAATACAATTTTAAAGTTGATATTTGTATAATAAAATGTGAAAACATAAAAGGTATAAATTTTTCAAGTGCTGTAAAAGCATGAGCAAAAATCACTAGCGGCGTACCTGGGTTGCGGTCTAACTGAGTGGCGAGTCTGGTGTTCGAATGGTCGACCCGCTTTGTGCTACAAAAAAGGTTTTGGTGTTAAATGCGATACTTTATCCAGTATTTGGAGTATATGAGCAGCACTTTCAAACTTGCATGTGCAATATTGTCAAACACATACTTGTAGTCTCGCTCCCAGAATTTTACAGGCCTCGTGTAAGAGGTGACGAACACGGCACTGCCTAGAACAGGGTTGAGGGGCGTGGAAAAGATGGCGGAGAAGATTGCCTGAACGAAAAGCACAGCAGAGTCTGAAGAAACACAAGTTAAGGACACAATGTAACTCAGAAAGGAGCAAGAAGTAACTTGAAGAGTTCAATCTTTTCTATCAGCACTGCTAACAGGTTGGGCTAACAGAAGGATACGAGGAACGGCAAACGGTTGAGCAAAAGCGTGAAAGGCTGAGCCCCATGTGATCTGCCAAGGGGCTATGTAAGTCAGAACAAAGCGCAACTTGTACAGCAAATCCCACATCTGTGAAAACAGAAAGAAAAAACAACATTATATGTAGGAATGTCTTAAACTTGTGTTTTTAATCAACTGGAGAAAATTATTTCTTTTGTGTTCTCACCTTGCTGAAGACGATGGACATGAAGTAGTAGTCGATTAGGAAGGTCTCCGAGAAGTGTGGATAGTCGCAGTGAAAGAAGAGCGTGGTAAAGCACAGCGTGATGTACTGCTGAGACGGGGTGCAGAAGGATGAGCGCAGCAGCTTCATTCCTGCGACTGAGATGAAGAGAGCTCGGCTGCTGGAGAAAAACACAGACACTTGCTGCTAAACGTAACATCCACAGCTAGATTCTGTTTTTGTACTGAGGATTTCAGATGAAAAAAGTGACAGTAGCTTGCTATAAACCCAACCCTGACAAGACGTACTAGATGTCCAGATCTTTATGACTCTGGCCGACAGTTCGGGCTTCTGTTGTTAGAGAGTTCAGCACCACTGCTGGATAGATGAAGTATTTCTCAACGCACTGAAGCCACGCGTACAGCTTCTCAAACCACATCAACTGAGCAGCATCTAGGGAAGGCAGAGAGCAAAACAACGTTACACAGACTGTTCCAGACACAAATCCACAGTTAAAAGTGAACCCTTCAAATCAAAGCTGTAAAATCTGGCTGAAAATAACCCGGAGGTAAAAACGTTGCTGTTAATTAGACGCTGAATCAGAAGGACTATTTTTTCCCCATTTTGTCACATTACAGCCACAAAACTTCAAAGCATTATGTTTGAGATGCAGCATAAAATATTTATAATTATCATCATTATTGAGAAATCAAAAATTAATAAGTGTGGTATGTGTTGGTGCTCGGCATCCAATACTTTCCATTACAGATCTGACATTATATTTAGCGTTCCTCTACATATTCCCTTATGATACACTGCATGCAGGAATTATGATGTCTTTTTCCTTGCCATTCTTCCATAAAAAACACACAACACTTTTTAGACTTGTTAAAAAAAAGAAAGGGAAACTACGTTTCATTTTTGTTTCCCTTCAAAATTTGTAAAATGTGATGTTTGTGGTTATAATGTGACAAAAAAAATTGATGAGTGAGTACAATTGCACAGCAGTAAATAATAGAAAAAGGGAAAATGCACAAAAGAAATGAACTGAAAAAGTAAACAGCTCCAGTCCAGTCCTGAAACCAGCTGTGAACTGGCTTGTTCCATGTATTGTCTGTGTTATAAGAATTTTATTTTGTTAAGACGTACTTTCAGAAAATAAAATTACTCAGAAGCTCACCTCGGACTTCAAACTGGCTGTACTCTCTGGATCGGAGTACAGGGTGTGCAAGGCAGAACCATGGCAGCTGTTTACGGAGCTGAGGCAGGAGATAGTGCGTAACAAACCCTACAACTCCAGCCAGGATGTACAAGACAAAGCTGAGAGCAGGCTATGGGTCAAGCGGGAAAAGAAAAACATGAGCATTACAAATCTGTGAACACCTGTTGCCAAAATCTTGAGAGAAAAGCACTGGAAGAGTGAGCTCCTGCCTGGAGAGCGATGAAAACGGTGCTGGCACTGATAGCGAAGGTAATCACAGCCATGAGCGGACACATGACGAGGTCTGAATGCAGGATCTCACTCTGTAAAGAGACAGGGTCGGTTTAATCACAGAGCATAGAAACACCAGGAAACATGCCGCTAGAATCAGTCGGGCTGTTTTTACCACAGAGTTTCGCAGCTTCTCGGGGAGAGGATCTTTGATTTCCACAGGGGGATCTTCTGGTGTTCTGTTCTCCAGTTCTGGGAATAATTTGGACCGGACCAGTGACCTAAAGCAAAAAGCCAACAGCTAAATAAATCACAGAAGAACTAATATGCATTATAAGTCTTCACTGGCTGCAGTGTGGCGAAAACAGAAAAAGGTCAGCTGTGTTTGGCAGTGATTCAGTACATTTATCATTTAGACTCAAATTTCCAGATATTGTTTGCAGGATACTAGCAAAGTTGTGGCAAGTGTACTTAAGTTGAAAACTAAAATACAGAAGACAAAAAGCAAATGAAAGCTCTATCCACTTTTTAGAAAGTCAACATTTTGTGTTCAGTAAAATGGAAAACAGGAATGATTATAAACAAAAACTTTCCACTGGCCTTAATTTTTTATGTTCATCCAAATTTATAAAACTAAAAGCAAACTCTACAAATTACACATTTTTTTAAGCAGCTTACTGTATTACATACAATTTTAATGCATCATGGTGAACAAATAAGACATTTACCACCATTTCTGAACGAAAAAAAAAAACTTGCTTCTTCCTTACATATAAGGACACTTATAAATAATCTCTCACTGTTTAACAGCTGACAATAGGAGGAATGAACACTGACCACAGAATGGTTGGGTCACTGCTTTGGCGGCTTAGGTGGTAAGACAAGGCCAAAAGTAGACCACAAAACACAGAGAACAGCACTGGCACATGGGCATCCCCCCATGGGGCCTGTTCCAATTAAATGCATATTCACATTAAATATGAACTAATATTGATGACAATGAATCTAAATTTCAGAAGGACTTACATTAATGGCGCCGAGGCAAAACCCATAGAGCAGAGCTGCCACCACTATGCTGCGTATGAGGCTGAACAGAGATGAGAGTGGGCTGGTGGTAGCTGATGAAAGAGAAGATAAAACTTCAGAAACAACATATGAAAGAGTCAAACTACATCAATGAACAATACATTTTTAAATATTATAATTACAGGGTGAAACACACTGCTGTTTCCATGCTGCAAAGCATAGAAACACCAGGAAGCTTTTTTTTTTGAAAAAAAAAAAAAAAAAAAAAAGCTATAATAGTTGGCAAAATAAAAAATTAGCACAATCATTTGAAAATATTCCCCAGCTCTTTGCAACAAACAGGAAGAAGCTGTGCCTTGTGAGGGCAAGCGCAGTCTTACCGGTTCCACCAAAAATGTGCATGTCAATCTGCTCCAGCAGACACATCACAAATGTATTGACCTGAGGTAGCAACCCAAACAGGAAAATGACCGGAAAGCACAAGGCAAAAACTGTTGAACAAGGGGAAAAACAAACAAACATCAATTACTCTCAAAGACATTTACTTTTTAGTATAATCCCAGGACACATCACCTAATAAAAAGTTGATTTTAAAAAGTGACTGGTAAAAACTAACCAATAAGCATGTCCCTGACACACAGCAGGAAGTGTCCAGAGAAGAAAGTGACCCCATAAAGGGAGAATGGCTGCAGACTTCCAGCTCGCCCAGACAGGTCAAATATCCAGATCATCCCACAACACAAGCAGAAGTAAACAGGCCGACTGTACACAATGATCCAGTTATGGCCCTGGGAAATAAGACAAGTAAACACTTATTTTTGTCATACTGGCATGGTTGACTCAGGTTTGTGCTTAAACAGTGAATGATTTTCTCTTCTATCCATGTATTGAATCTACACCAATTGTAAGCTTCAAATGTTCTTTATAGTACTGTGGAAAATCAAAGTAATGAGTGATGCTTCTTTAGTTTTATGCTGCATGTATGAAGACACTATGAACCAAATTTAAATGTCATGGAGACCATTGAAAGGTCAGAAGCCTTCTTTCAGCTAGGTGTCCAGCACTGCAAAGCAACAGGTGGGGGAGGGGCAGCACTATTGCTACATGGACCTCCAGTCTCTCGATAAAAGCTTGTTAAAACCTTGCCTTACTTGATACCGGTAACTGGCCTGTGCCTGATTAAAACTCTTCTGCTTGTCTCATCCTTTGCTATGAGACCATTTCTCGTTTCATCATTTCTTCTTCTACTCAAAGATCAAGGTGGAAGGCAATATAAATTATGAGCAAAGTATCTAAGTCACTTCCTTAAGACCTCATCAAATCAGCTCAACATGAAAGCATTTGCTCCCCCATCACACGATGAACATAAATCAATACTCACATGCATCGGGGAAGCGGCATCCGGCTGTACGCTCTGAAGTAGAAGAAGACAAATTTATATTTCACATTTATTAAATCATTAACATAAACGATAAAGATTCTACAACTTGTAAGACAACAGCAAACATGTAATTCTGGAGGAAAAAACATTTGAATCCACATGTCAGAAAGATACATGATTAGTGTATATTTAATGATTTTTTTCCTAAAATATGCAGATTTCCTACCTTAAGCAGAGAGTACTGGCAGCTGGCAATGACCAAGCAGAACTGGAAGACCCAGATGTCCCTGAAAAAGCCCTGAAGCAGGAGCAGAAACCCCAAGAAGGCCACCAGGCTGGCTAACAACACTGAAAACACGTTCTCTCCCACACGGCGATTCCTGTACATAAAAGTCCAGAGAATTATTTTTAACTCCATCAGGAGTCATCTAACTGCCTTCAAGGTATGAAGGCTTTTTGAAATAAACTGATTGATATGCCATAAAAAGTAAAAGGCCATCAATTATGATTTCTTTTTATGACTCCAACATTTGTTCCCACCTGTCCAACAGAGCCAGAAGAGCCAGTCGATCGTATCGAACCCTCAGCCACTTTCCAGGCAGCACCCAAAACCGGTAGTACTGCTTAGGCTTGGCTTTCTCCTCAATCATCAGAGTGTTCTCATGGGATTCTTGGAGGGATTCGTGATCAAGATCAAACTAGAAAAAAAAAAAGGTAAAAAACTGGCACTTAATTAAAAAAAGGACTAACCAACATATTCGACCAGGAATAAGCTGCTATACAAGTACTTAAGGACGGCTAACCTCAGGCATTTCAAGCGGCACCCTGCGGACCTGCATGCCCTGCAGAACCACGGGTCTGGGCTGGAGGATGGACAGGACTGGAGCTCCATCCTGAACTTCAGTGGAGGTGAAGCTTGATGACTGGGACTGCCTCTCTCTTTCTCTGCAACATTCACATTTTAACAACTTACTGTGCTGTATGCTTTTCAAAAAGCAGATTCACTCAGTAGCATAAAAAAATAAATGAAAAATCCAGCTCGTAGTCTTTTTACGTACTGAACCGGGTCCTCATAACCACCTCCAGCAGGTCCAAAAGTGTATGATCTCTTCACTCCTGAAACACAACACCCAAAATAAAAGTAATTATGATGTATTGATTTTAATGTATTCTGCCTTTGTATCAGGTTTAAACTTTCTTTATTAATATTTCCTTAAACTTATTATAGAAGTGTATTCTTTATAATATATATATAGATCAAACAATATTTGCTTTATTATTTATTTCCCAGTTCAATGAAATAAAAAAAATCCCTGACTGGGACAAAAGATCAGCTGAATAAAGATTAAACGCATCTAATGCAGCATCATGAACAACTCCAGTAGGTATATTACTCTGTGATGAAGCAATATTTTACTGAACTTTAAAACTGTCACATTTTCAAGCCCTTACAAGTTGCAAATTTTATTAATTTGATTGAAGCATTAGACCGGGGCTGAAATCAAATATACATCCAAATTGCCTGACAACTTCTCTTCCCCGCTGAGTTATTCCTTCAAAGTCTCTGACTCACCACTTTCATCGTAGAAATAGTGCACCGCTCCCTCTGATGTGTCGTCGAAATTGGAGGCCTCGTGGATGCCGCTGCGCGGGAGTAGGAGCGAAGACGCAAACTGTAAGGCTGATGGCAGCGTGCGGGTGCGGGAATGAGACGAGGTCCGAACACGCTGAAGGTCTTGGAGGCTAAAAGAAACCAAAAAAAGTATGACTGTAGCTATCCTTATCAACCAGTTTAATTTTTAACTTTTGAATTTTTTTTTCAGATTAAAGATTAGAGCGATCAAAGAAAGGGTTGACATAACCTTTTACTCCTGTCTACCACACTAACCTGGGAGGCGATCCCATTGTTGAAGGTGGGGGTGTGGGGTTGCTCCCGGCGTTGTGCCTCCGGCGAATCGCCTGGGTCCTCTTCACGCTCGTCATGCATTCATGTTTGCTTCCATCTTCTGGACCTAAAGCTGGAGAAGAGTTAATGGGTTCATCAGTGCAATGGCTTCAATTACACCATTAATTACATAATTAACAGCAAGAAAAGGCTGCATCAAACCTTGTTATACATTCAAGTCTGTTAGCTATTTAAAATAAGCAACATCCACTTACTGGTTCTTGTGGATAACACTACATTAAAGGGAAAGGCGACTTTTCTCAAAGCAATCCATGTTGTATTTATGATAGACGAAGAGTGAGGTGCCTATTGTCACAACAGACTCATAACTCTGACAATTTGGCCTAAAAATTTATTATTCAGCTTTGAAGAAGAAAAGTACACCATGCTCCCAGCTTCGAGTAGAATAAATCATCCTTCCTACGTTATATCAACTCTTTATATCATCAAGCTTAATCTCAGAAGTGGGAGTGTAAATTCTTTTGATCTTACTGTTTTACATATCAACAGCAAATTTTTATCAAGACAAACTAAACACAACGTACACTAAAGTCTGTTGCTCCTACGAGGTGTGAACTGGTAGTACTGCTTAGGCTTATTTTTCAGAAGTTTTATGCAGAGATCTCAGTGGAAAAGCCAAATTTTTTAATTTAAAAATATAATTAATAAATTCATAAATCATAGATAATATAATACAAGTTCCCCTTTCGACATACCCTTTCCTTCAATTTATTTATGGCCAAACTCTTTGTGCTTATTAAAATCTTCTTATGAAAGGGAAATCATGTTTTCTTTCTAATTTAAATGCAAGACTTAAAGTAGCACCATCTTGGAATTTTCTTCAACTTTAATCTCATATCTACTCAAACATCTTCAAGCAAGTTTCCTCCCTCCTAATCAACGACAAAGCACAAGTAAATCTAGTTGCTCTACATCGCTCATCAGGACGGCGATACCTACGAGCTTATAAAAATCAGCAGATGCGTCATGGTTTTAACTTCTTTCTTCAGAAAGTAAAAAAAGGAAACATTGCCTATAAACTGCTGCTATTAATAAAACACACTGCTGGCTGTTTGAGCCGTGTGTTGTCTGGTATCAGAACCACATTTTTAAGATTTAATCTACACCGCATCTGACTTGCCCTCATGCTACAGGAAATGTTTTCCTCCTTGGCGACTCGTTAAAGTTTACAATGTGGGGAATGGCCATAATTAGATTTTAGCACTGCTCTGGGGATGTGATGTTAAGATGCTGATTTACAGTTTTCATGTGCAAAACATGACTCCTTTACATTTATCTTTCAATTATTCACACCCAGTAGAGAATGTGTTTTTATTAATTCCAAGTCAAATTCTATAATCCAGGAGCCAAATGCAAATGTAAATGCTATGTGGTGAAAAACGAATGTTCTGCACCACTCTGACCCCACAGTGAAACCTGGTGGTGGCAGCATTATTTTACAGGGATTAGTTTCATCAGCACAGACAGAGAAACTTGTAAGAGCTATAGGGAAAACAGATTGAGTTAAAAACAAGCAATTATGCAGAAAACCGACCGGGAATCAGCAAAAGACTGCAAAGACTATAAAGAATGAGTGGGAAAACTTTAAAATTTATGTTCACAGATCACAAATGCTTGAATTATTTTTTGCTAAAACTGAGTCAAAAGGTTGTAGCTAAAAGTGCAGTGAAAGGTGGTCCAACAAAGTAAATTCAAATGTATCTCATGCTACATTTTACTTTAAAATGTTGTTTGTTATGTTCCATCCTCTTCAAATGTATGCACTAATCTATGTTGGACTGTCAAATAAAACTACAATAAAACACATTATTGGTTGTAATGACAAAATTAGAAAAGCTCCAAAGTGTAGATACAGCATAACAGAAACTCAACACTAAAAAAATATGATCTTTCATCTTATGTCATTAACTTATTTCTAGATTTGATTGTATTAAGAATAAATAACATTGCTAGAAATAAATACGCATTGCTGCACCATATTCCAAAATTATTTAAACTGCAATACTGTTGCTGAAAATCAAAATGTTAACACCTATTTTAATTAAACAAAATTTTGCAGACACATTTTGAGTCTTTCAAATTATACAATGACCTCAGCACTTTCCATAAGCTTTAGCATCCCAGCTCCCAAATATAAACATCAGCTTCTAGGATTAATAGCTGCTGTAGCCTATTAAACGGTCTTGAAACGTTTGCCTTTAAGATTGCAATATAACAACAATATTATGATAATGACTGTACGGTATTATATTGTGCAGCTCTATTATTACTACCCCCATTTTCCTCAGTACTGTTTCTTTCCCTTCGACACAATCTACCCATAATACTCAGTGAGCTCCAGAATCTAAGTTTCTCAGATCAATACCAACTGAGGAAAATCAACATCTATTCAAATGGCCAAAGGCATCATCAGAAAGCAGAACCCTACTGCACTGCACTTGAAATGGCACACCTGACTTAATATTCTATCCAAGGAAGGATCTGATACTAAGACTTGATACATTGTGCAGCTCCATTATCAAGTGCTTCTAACTTGGCATAAAATCAGTCTTAATACTTAACTGGATAGTCAAAAACATTTTTTAAAACTGAGTTACTTCTCAGAAAAAGAGGCAAGTCTACAACACTTGCTTTAAACTAATAATTTTCAGGTGAACTAACCTCCACCCACGGCTCCCTCTTCAACCAGCTCTCCTGCCCTCCAACCCATTTGGTTGCCGGTCCAAGACCCTCCGAGAGAATCCAGCCGATGATGACGATAGCATACAGGGAAGCCATCGGTGTGTATCGCCCGGGCTTCCAGATCAGACTTGGACATGGTAAGGGTGCGGGGAGCCGGGGTGGATGTGGAGGGCATTGGAAGAAGCACAGAGGGCGTGGTCGCTGCATTGCTCTGGTCCCCGCCAGCCCCATCCATACTTAGTACTCTAGCATGAGTCTTAGCGCTTGCTGTGCTAGAGGAGCGCTGAGCAGCACGAGAGTGAGAGCGGGCCGAGGTTTCGGGTAAATCGCCTTCCCTTGGAGCAGGAAGTTGAGCAGCAGTGGAGAGAAGGGATGTAATGTTGATGTTGGCGAGGTCTGAGGAGTAGCAAGAGGTAGAGGAACTTGAGTCATCATCGTTATCGTTGTCTTCGTCTGAGCTGTATCTGTGCTGGGAGCCCAGGCTGGACCCAGCACTGATATCACTGCCGTCATCTTCGTCACTGGAGTCCTCAAACAAACTTTCGCTGTAAGCTTTAGCCCCCAGCCGGCTGCGCACTGGGATGTAGTCTCTATGTTGCCTGTGATTGTGGTGACGCCTGTAAGAGCCGCAGTCAAAACTACTGCTGCCCGCTCCTGTTCGCCGTCTGGGAGCTTTCCTTCGGCCCGGCCTGTGGCCCATGTTTCCGCCGCCGGCCCGCAGCAGCTTTAAGTCTTTAGGACGAACGACCTGCTGGGCTTGGAGCGTAGGCGGGTCAGACAGTAACAACGGGGTGGAGGATATGGGCAGAGCAGGCTCAGAACACACTAGACCCAGGGCCAGCCCTGAAGGCACTGAATTGGCCTGCCGTGGTGGGGGGAGAGGAGGACCATGAGATTTTCTGTCCAAGTCACACACCTCTGAGTGGCCACTACTTGAAGGGGAAGAGTTCTGGAGAGGAGGGGGCTGTGCAATATCAGAGTGTGCAGGGGGTAAATCCTCTTCAACAAGTGTCCGGTCTAAGCCCTGGCTGATGGACAACTCTTTGGAAGGGGAGCGCAGGAGCACACTGTCCGACAGGTTGTCAGTGTCACTGCCACCCTGTCCGGCTGCATCCTCTGTGTTTTTCAGATAAATAGAACCTGACACAGGTGCTGCAGCAGGAGTCTGTCCATCTGCAGGCCGCGACTGGCTCAATGATGGACTTTCTAACTGAGTGGAGTCCGTTTTCTCAGAGCGGTAGCTGCTTACGGTGCTTAGTGTCTCACGATCTGTGGTAGCTCCACCTGCACTGAAGCAGCTGTCTGTGGACCCCGCAGCCAAAGCCACCCCACTGCGACTGCCAGGGTGCTCAGTTCCTGGAGCAAAAGCTCCGGGGTCCAGACCCAAACCCATGAGGTTTTCACTTAGCTCCTCGCTTAAGCTGCTCTTTATAAGAGGGCTGAGGGGTGTATCGCCTAAGCTTTCAGACTCAGCAGAGGGCCCAAGCGAACAATATGTTCTCAACTCATTGTCCTTGGGACTCTGATGAGACGATTGTTTTGGCAAATCCTTCAGCTGCTCCTTCTCACCTCCATCTTCTTGACTTAAAGGTGAAGGCGGGATAGACAGGCATCCTCCAGGATCTTCAGGTCCAGACGACACTCCAGGAACTCCAATGAGACCTGGGAATTCATCTCCTGGAGAGTCAGAGATGCAGGACTGGACCATACTGGAGGGCCCTGAAATACCCCCCAAAAAACTACACAATCAGACTGAAATGCAACAACTACTTAGCATTCTACAAATATTACATGTAAAAAATACATAAAAGTTCAGTATTTTTCATGCAAAATTTAAATGTAAAATGCAAGTGTTCTTCATAAATTTATTGGAGAAACAGCCACAATGGTCAGTTTAGATTGAATTAAGCTCAAAATTGAGAGGAAACCACACCCAAGGACAGAAGAAAGGATATAAAGACAAAGGAAGAAAGGCATGACGAGAGGGAGGAAGAAAGATTGGTAAAAAGTAAGGACACAAAGAAGACTGAAAGGAACTAATAAAAAAGAGGAAGAACCAGGAAAGACACATTGAAGGAAGGCAGTTAGAAAAACAAGAAGAAAAGATAAGAATATTAAGGAATACAGAAGCTAGGACATAGTGAAAGGACACAGCATAGAAGCAATAAGATATTGAATAAAGTCAGAAACTGATCAAGGTCTTGGAAGATACTTCAATATTCTATACTTTTGCAATATTTTTTCAGATTGTGTAGGAATCCTGGAATGCAAGTTGGGCTTAACAGAACCAAACAGTTTCAAAACGTACTTTTTATTCTTTAAAGGATTTATAAGAATGTGCATTTGCACATGCTCTGAGGCAGAGTTATTTTTATACAGGCAAGGATTAGACACCACTCGGCATGCAATAAAGCTCAATACAAATCGCAGAAAAAACTGCAGCCTTACTTTGTGCGTCCTGGGAGCTCTGACGTAATATCGCACGATGGGCTGAAGTCACAATTATATTATTGCTTCCCTGTGCCTGTGTTAATTCTTTGAGATCTGAAGCAAAACAAAAGATATTGTGAAAAATGTGAATCAAAATACTTAGTAAAGAAAAGTTTGCAAAAATCAAGCAATTAATAAAAAAGAAGAAGACAGTTTAAATGATTACCAGTAGTTCCTCCTACATCCTCAAGCTGGGGCAAAAACTCCTAACAAATCAAAAATATATGGCATATTAAAATTCATGAGTCATGTCAATAGTTATTAGACTTGTACTGACAGCATTGTTAGATGACTGAAAACTTTTGAAAACTAAAGATGAAAGATTTGTCAGTTCACAAGTATTACAGGGCAAATAAGTGAGGCCAACATGCAACTACTGAACTAAGCAATCCTCACCGACACTTGGTTCAATCCCAAAAGAGAATGCTGAGAGCTGCAGCGAACTGGGGGAGTCGAGTTAACCTTCCGAAAAACGGTCATCTCCACACCAACATGACTATCTCTGGAAAAAAATAATTACAGTTAAGTACAAAAATGCCGTTCTTCCACATCCCTTTCAATGATATCTTCACACCTGTGTTGATTTCCATCATGAGCTCCTGACCCATCATCTCCTTCTTCTGTCCTCTGGGCGTCAGCTGCGAGAGAAGCCTGCTTCTTCTCGACAATCTCACCGAGGTCAAACATGGCGTGAAGTCGGTAGTTGACCACCTTAATGGCGGTAAAGAAGACTGCAACCACAGCAGAGTACACGCCTGCCACCACCAAGCTTGGAGGAAGAGCCTAAGAGCGAGTGGAAAAGAAACCGGGCAGAATTAGAAACCCAGGAAATGTTTTGTCTAAATGGACAGCTGAAGATTTAAGTCAAACTAAAACAGGTTGATTTTGGAGCAGCTTCTCTTTCTTGGTCTACACCCTTTTATCACATGGTTAAGCTACACTCACTTCACTGGAGTGGTAATATTGGTGTTTCTGTAGTTTTCAGCTTGTGATTGTCTTGAAAATTGGTGGGTCTTGGACTGTTGTTGAACATCCCAAGTAATTTAATTTTATCTGTGGGTGATAGTGTAGCTCACATGATTCAAACTTGGATAACGAACCCCAAAACACATCTAAACTGATTTTACGGTGGATAAAACAGGAGAATATTAAGCGTCTGGAACAAGGCCTGACCACCACCCAAATAACTTATACAACTGATGAAGTCTGATTAAAAGTGGGTTTGATTTCTGAGCCAAGAAACTGACCAATTTAACTTGGCCATACAATTTGTGACAACAACACTGTTCAAACATCCAGCCAGAATTATGTCAGGGTTTTATTAATTAAGTTTCTCTGCATCTTGTTTAGGAACATATAAATAAGTACAAATAAGTTATAAAAGGAACATTTGTATTTAAACTACATAAATATAAATAGGCAAAAGAAACAAAGAATGAAACAAATCCACCATTCATCTAAAAAAAATTAAGGATGAATTTTAAGGTCCCCAGTGTCCGTACAGCCTGATCTGTTCTAACTGTTCTAGACAGAGAGTCACTCCCTAATTATACCTGTGTTATCAAAAAGTTTCTCACAGGGAGTTTGGGAACAAACATTTCTGGCTCAACATTAAGACATTAAAGACCTTCAAAACTTTTGAAACAGTGAAAATGGAGGAGTCTTTTATTCTTATCTAAACCCTCCCGACGTTCCAGTAGGATAAAAACACAATAAGCCTCACATGAATCTGGCTGCAGCTGGAAGAATCAAAGTAAACACCTTTTGGAGTTTATACACAAAGGAGCAGAAGCTATTTTCTAAAATTCCTTTACAAATTTAAATAAAACATGATATATTGTATTGACAGATTGTATTTATGAGGAATTTTATTAAGTGGGGTTCCTCATTAAAACTTGCTTTTATTTAGAGCCTTAAAATGTGTTAAATGGGTTGTAGGAGAAAATGTATCTTAACCTCCCTCAGTGCCAGAGACATAGATTTGTCATATGTGAAAATTTCAGTCAAAGTGCAAGACATAGAAAATACAAAATAAAGTCAAATTTTTTAATGTGTACATCTATTCCTCCCTGAGGTAAATAACAATTCAAATGTGTCTAAAATTACTTTGACATCATTGGCATGTTGAGTGTATGAAAAGTTCCGACTGACAATTTTTGTGTTGATTTTATGCCAGGTTGCCACATCAAAAAAAAAAACTCAGGTCAACAAGACATTATTTGAAGAAGAATGATTCTGTAAACATAGCTGTCGTTACAACTGTGGTCTTACCATGTACAGAAGAAAAGGGAAGGCCAGGAGAAAGATCCACAGGTACAGGTGGATGCAGTTGGAGAATGTGCTCTGATGGGGGTCCACATACCAGCCTCCTGTGAGTGAAGCCCACACACCCTGGCGCAAAATCTGTAGAGCTTGGGAGCCCATCTCCACCGTTTAGGGTTGGACAAAAGCCAGAAAGCTTCCTCCGAGACTGGAACTCAAAACACCGTGCAGCAGATTGAGGCACGGTATCTTCTCTCTACGATGGCACTTCCAACATAGTCAACATGGTGACCAAGGCTGGTTTGTTGAGGACAACAGTTCTGAATCGTGGATATTTATAGATCTCAGTGGAGGTTGAAAGTCCTTGCATATTCTTGTGCCCTTTCTATACCAATGCTGCTTTTCTCTACCCTAACCCCAGCTGGATGTTCAGCTGTATGATCTTTTGGCACTTTGACATCCCACTGAAAGTGTGAAATGGCATTCATCTGAAAGACAAATCAAAGATTGTCACTTGACAGTTGATCTGTTTCTATGATTGATACACCCATTGACCACAATATTCCTTAGTACACCCATTTTACGCCATTGTGGGAGGCTACGTGACATGACCAAAACATCTTTCCAATTGAAAAAAAACTGAGCTTAAAACTTCAAAATGTTAGAGCTAGGCCAAGGCTATGCAAGCGAGATTAAGTTTTAGATTTACATTAGCAGGCTAGCAGAGACTTTAGCCTAGCTTTATGGAATCGCTTTGCTTTTCTAAATGATATAAGTAGACGCATAAAGCCACCAGCGTGGATTAGCCTCTGCAAACACTTACGACACAAAGAATAAAATTGCTACAAGTCTGAAAAATCGATGACAAGCGTTTAATATCCGAATTCTTAACGTTAGGTACCGGCTAATGCTAGGCCGCATACCATATGAAAGGTGAGTGTAACGTTTTTTAAACAAACAAAACAGACATAAGCTATCCGCTGGTGGATGCTTTTAGCTATGTAAACTCAGGTTAGGAGGACAGTTTTAAATAACTGTTCACAGTAAACAGCTTTCCAAATCTGGACCCAAACATAGCTTACAGTTAGCATTAGCTGTTGAGCTTGCCTCATATCCTCCTTCCGCATCCAGTCCTTGTAAAATCTCAGAGCTTTCCTCCTTAGGATGCAGCTAGCAGAAGACGGCAGTCCAACTGTAGATTACCTGGAGTTTCGCTGTTCTATTAGGGCTACTTAATTTATCTTGGTTTTCCTCATAGTCTGTCATCCTCTTTGGTGTTAAACATTGACAGACATAAAACAAGAGCAGTGAACCCCTCTCTATACGAACGACAGCTGTTTCCTGGCATAAACGAAGTCTGTGTGGGACTGTTACAGATCTGGCACACCGAGGTCCTGTTAGCCCCAGCTAACAGCTAGCTGACACAAGCACGTACGTAAGTACGCACGCGCAGACGGAGACGTTCCCATGGTCCCGATTGGCTCAGTGAATTGTGAACGTCAACGTCACTATGTACATATATATATATATATATATATTATATATATATATATATATATATATATATATATATATATAATATATAATATATATATATATAATATATATATATATATATATATATATATATATGTACATATATATATATATATATATTAGCCTCTGCAAACACTTACGACACAAAGAATAAAATTGCTACAAGTCTGAAAAATCGATGACAAGCGTTTAATATCCGAATTCTTAACGTTAGGTACCGGCTAATGCTAGGCCGCATACCATATGAAAGGTGAGTGTAACGTATATATATATATATATATATGAGGACATATATATATATATATATATATATATATATATATATATATATATATTATATATATATATATATATATATATATATATTTATATATATATATATATATGTATCATAGTTCTTTTTCTTGTTAGTTAGGTGCCTTATTGCATGCAATGTAGAAATGTATGCCCAGCTGTTATTTGAGAAGTTAGGGTTTTCAGGACTTTTTTTTAGTTCTTACTCATTAACTTACCCTACATTTTAATTTGTCACCTTTTTTTTGCTTTCATGTATATTGCAATGTATTTACACTGTTACAACTATTATTGTTTTATTCCCTATATCTCTCTCTCTCTCTCTCTCTCTCTCTCTCTCTCTCTCTCTCTCTCTCTCTATATATATATATATATATATATATATATATATATATATATATATATATATCTATCTATATATCTATCTATATCTATCTATATATATATCTATATCTATATCTATCTATCTATATATATATATATATATATATATATATATATATATATATATATATATATATATATATATATATATATATATATATATATATATATATATATATATATATATATATATATATATATATATATATATATATAACATTATTTAGCTAAACTAGCAAAATAATATTTGCTGTGTACCTACATTATTTTGCTAAAGTTTAGGACTACTTTTTTATCCTCAGGAGTCTTCCTTAATGTCCTGATCTGTGAAGTGCATGATCAAAAGTTGTCCAGTCAACAGTTTGTTCTTCCTGCAAATGTAGGTAGGACATTTGCAGGTATGTAAATGTCCTACCTACATTATGTATGATTGAGATGACATATAATATCAATTATACATTCCTTCTTGCAATAATTTTCTGTCGAAATACATTATTTAATACTGTACAACTGGAAAGGTTTAAGGAGCACATGCATTTGCAACTCCCATATTTATTTATTATCTTGGAAAATATAGAAAAAAATAATCCTAAATCACTTTAAAAAAAATCTTGCAGGACCAGTGCTTGGTTAGACAGCTGTAATCTGCTTTTGCTGCTGGAGCCGTTTTGTCGAATTAACCTCGTGACATCTTTGCAATTCTCAGGAGTGGCTTATTGTGTCCTTCAGCTACCCCAGTTTGATACCTTCTGTCAGCACGGATCAGTCCTCACCTGCACCAGACCTGCTGTGACACCACACCTCTGCAGCCTGAAGGACTATTCCTTTCCGTCTCAGCACAAAGGGACTGACGGGACAAGTGACCCCCTCTGGCTTGGAAAACAGCCATTCTAAATTCTTGTCTTTAGTGATAAACCTTTGGAAAATTGATGGCTGCTTTAAAACAGGAAGCTATTGCCTCAGTCCTAGAAAGAAATGTGTGCACAGTGGACAGTTCCTCTTCATCTCAGCAGGGGGGGTCCAACTACACAAGTATGGAGCATACAACAGCATGCAGTTCTTCCTCAGACATTGAGAGGCCATTCTATTTTCATCAAAAGTATTACGTATGAGGACATATTTTACTTTTGCCATGGCTTCATTTATGACTCACTTAGTATGCAACCTTCTTATTTCTACTGTAAAGATTATTTGCAGCCAAAGGCATTTAAAAACCTCAGTTTGCTTTCTTAGCTATTTAATGTCATGCAATTTAATGAAGCAACCAATAAACCAGCGCCTCTCCTGACTGGAAAGTAATTCTTTCCTATGAATTCATCCATTACTATAATTCATTTCTTAATTTATTCCACATGCAACTAAATTATTGTGTACTGCAGTGGAGTCCAGTGGTTACCCAGAAAAGCCTACCAGCATGGTAGACTCTAACTAAACCAAAAATGGCTTGTTAATTTGAAAAAGTAAACAAAACGTTTGAACCTAATTTAGTTCCACTTGTGAAAAAAAAAAAAATTCTATGTTTGAAATTTAAGTTAAAAAGCTGTATTTGAATTATGTTTGGCTAGATTTATAATTAGACTCGTAGTAGGTACTTTTAATCTCTAACTATTAATGAAAATGTATTTACTGTCATGCAGTGATGTCCTGACATCCTCTGATATCTAAGTAATTTTCATTAGTTTAATAAAGTTCACAATTACATTATAACATAAAGCTGCTGGTCAGCTTTTATGCTAAATCTAGAAAGCCAGTTTCAGATTTAATTTGTCACCTAATTAGCAACGTGCCAGTGTTAGTTTCATTCTATTTGCTTTATTATTATTAGACATCATTATTTAATCAGGGAACAATCTATTCATGATTCCATTGGAGCTGTTCTTTGGGGATTTCACAGAAAGTAACTGACCACAGTTTTTTATTTTTTGACTATGTTAATTTTTTAAATTGTTGTTTTCCTCTGTACTTGAATGCTCTTTACAGATATCTTCTATACTCAGTAGCCTGAAATTATGAAAAGACTATGTGCTGGTATGGCAGATGGTTGTGTTGGGTGCTCTAATATAAGGTCCTAAGGTAACAAAAATGACTTTTCCTGAGGTCCAAGGAAATAACATTGATCCAATTATGATTTAAATCTCTCCCCAGAGTAAAACCAAGCACATTGGATGAAGGTGCTTGAACAAGAAACAGACTTATGGAGCTCTACAAAATCAAATGAAGTTAAATCCATGGGGTGCCATTCATGCTGCCCAAACCTGAACAAATCTAGCAGCTATACATGAACTGGCTCAGTTAAACGGAGTGTAATGTGTTGCGCTTCTCCTCTATCACACTGAAAGAATTGGCCATCTGGGTCGTCTTCATACTTGTGGAAACATGATTGAGTCCTGATTCTATCACATTGTGCAGTGATTCATCATCCCAGACAAAGGAGTCAGCTGGCTTAAGGCTTTGTCATATTTAGACTTAATAGGGCTAAATTAGACAAATCAAGATAAAGACATTCTGTTTCAACCAAAAAAAATCTTTTGTTCCATGTTGAATGTTTGATATGCGGGCGTTACTGTCCCTACAGAATTATGCTGCCTCCATTAGAAGAGAGATCGGGAAAGAGCAAAGGATGAGCGAGAAAATGATGATGAAACTTAAGTGTAATGCACACTTTTTTTGAACTGTGATTTGTATAAAAAGCTGTTCCTTCATCTTAACGTCCTAACTTTTCTTGTTTGTATAGTGTGACCCTTACAGATTAAATCAGTAAGTATTTAATCTGCAATAGCATTAAATAGTAATTACAAAAGGAAACAGTCAAGTTAAATTTAAAGGATATTCATTTTCAAATGTAAGGTCACTTGCATTGGTTCTTGCATCAGTGTTGTCCGTGACACTGCTCATTGTTCACCTTATAAATGTATTCACAGTCTACTTCACTTGATACATCTTATTAGTACAAGGTTTGTACCACCATTTGGTTCAGGGTTTCTTGAATTCTTTGTAACAAGTATTTAACAAGGTGTAGGAAACATTTCTAAGAATTTCTCCACACGGCTTCTGTTGACTCTACATGTAAAACTTGAGTCTCCTGGTTCTAAGCACCAGAATAATATCCCCCACTCCATTACACCACATCTAACAGGGTTTATCATTCACACAATTGCCATGTTTCTCATTCACACAATAATAGTTATTTTAGACCTCACAATATAAACTATAGTCATTGTTGTACGTGAAGATCTAAGCAGTTTAAACTTCAACTTCTATAGATTCTTAAATGCATTTAGTTACTGCCATGTGATTGGAAGAATCACTATCTGTGCTAATAAAGAAAAGAACGGGTGAGTGTAGTCAATAGTTCAATGAGTATATATAAAGAAGCTTCTTGATGTTTTTTCAGCATTGGAACAACCTCAGATTGAGAAAAAGAACCAATCAAAAGTCACTCTCAACAGCCTCAAGTTACAACTTCTGTTCTTTCTTTTTGAGACCTTGGTATTTCTTATGCTTCTCATGTTCCATGTATCCATGTTCTTTATGTTTCTGTCTCTGCATCTTCTGAGAAGCTGGATTATTGCTGCAACGTGTTGTGAACATAGACAACAATTTTTCAAAATGCTGATGGAAGGGAGAACGAACTTATGCATCTTCCAGGAACATAATGCCATTTTGTACCACAATCGAATAAATATATTACATTCAGTTGTGATAAAATTGCTGCATAAATAAAAAAAAAACAACAACTTCAGAGAAGTTCAACTTTGCATCATGGCAATATTTTATGCAATAATGCAGAAATTGGCCCCCGTCTCTTAAGGAGACAGTTCTTTGGAGTATTGAACTGAGAAGTTCAAGTTCAAGGATTTCTCAAACATGAATGAAAGAATCAAAACAACCCACCAGGTATGTTTTTGATGAGGGAATATTATAACATTCCCTCATGTTACTCAAAGACGTTGATTTTGCAGAACACTTTCCTTTTTAACTTGTCTGATATATTTTACATTTTGATAAATTTTTAGATTTCCTAAAAAAAATAAAGAAAAACAGACATTGCCTTCTTGATTAGCCCCAAACAAAAAAAATCTTGATTCAAGACTCCAGACTCTTGAGCTATTTGAAATAAACAGGGAAGTGTCTATTCCTAATTGACATGACATGAAAATAAGATGTTGGGGAACAATTGGCAAGTAATTTCTTTCTCCCAAGCACTCGTGTCATCCAGAGTTGTGTCCTGGGCTTTGAATTTCAACTCACATTTCAAAACCTTTGGTCTTACCTTATATTTTACTAACATAATAACTTTGGGAGTTTCTTTGTGAATGTTTACAACACACAGGTGCATGTTAGTAAGTTAGAATACCATCATAACTTCAGATCAAATTAATAATTCAATACAAAGAGCAAATATTTAAAATTATAGATTCATTAAACCCTGATTGATGTATTTTTTTAAGTGTATATCTCTAAAATGTTTACTATCTTAGTTTGCAGCTAATAAAAAACCCCAAATTCAATGGGAAATCTAGGTCAGATCAAAGTAAGCATTTTCTCAATACAAAAATGTTCCCAGCTGATAAAGAAGAGTAACCTACAAAAATTAATTGCTGTAGAAGTTGGCTGTATGCAGGTATAATAGGTATAATAAGCCAAAAAAATCTTCAAAACTGACAATAAATATGAAACAGCACATTGGCGTACTGTGAACTGGACAAACATTTCTGCATTAATTATTTTTGAAAAAGTGAATTTTGGGTTTCAGTTCACTGGAAGTAATCATAATATGAATATCATTTTATGAACTGAATCAGTTGCAAAGTCACAGAGAAGCATCACATGACACAGGTGTGTACAAAGTATATAATCAAGTGTATTTTCATCTTTATCCACGTTCTGTACACATATTAAGATCCATTTCACATGAACACTATACAATAGCAATGAGTGAGGAATGGTATATTTTTTGAGCGCTGAGCAGCTCACATTAAATGGCACTTTCATAAAAAATAAAGAAATCACACAGCATGAGCAGATAAAAGAAAACAGAGTTCTCATCAGATTCACTGAGATTCAGCACATATAAAAAGCACAACAAAATAAAACATTGATTGTTCCATCCTTCTGTTTCCTCTGGATAACCTGAATGGCAAACAATGGAAAAAACAATGAGATATTTGCAGCTATCAGAGGAGAGTGTGCTTCTTTTATCATATTTTTTGTCCGGGTTAAAGTAGAAAGCAATCTAAAATGTGGTGTGTTAAGAAGAGTGGTAACAAGATACATCGAAATATCAGAGAAATATTACAGTTCACAAATTTAATTATTCATCCCACAGAATAGTCTTTTGGATAACTGATAGAAAAAAAATCAATACTTTTGGCTGCTTTACAAGGATTATCGTATGTCTCAGAGCTATGCTTTCATTTTCAGTGTGCTTTTTAAATTCCCAATGACAGCATAGAGGAAATAAAAGGTTATTAGTGAGCCGGCCTTTCTCCAAAATGCTCTTCAAAGGTGGGATTCTGCAATTCTCAAAGCTCCATCGAACTGCAACAGTTTGGATGTAGTGATGAAATCAATGGTGGGTGGTGGACCAGCAATCCTGGATGTATTTGTTTTGATCACATCCTGATCAGTCTGCTAACCTCTATATGTACAGTACATACAAGCAGTGCTTGTAGAGGAATACCTTCACATGTTCACAATTATCCCTTCATTATATCACACAATTCCTCAGATTCATTTGACTGAAACATTCGAGGACTGCCGTGTAGAGGTATGAATTTCATGACCACTTTTACACAGAGCTAGATGTCCTGGCTCATTTACAGTACAAGTATCCATCAGTGAAAATAATCCCATCTCATGAGGACGGATGAAAGCAGAGCGATCGGGGTAGTTAAATAAAAAAAAAGGAAACACATAACATAACACGAAGGCTGCCGATGGGATGTCTTCTCCAAGTGAAAAGGGCTTTTGCTTCGAGTGTGCTCGGGATGACTGCCAGGGCACTTGCTGCTCATATACCATAAAAATTCAATAACTGGCCTGTTCTGCCTCATGTATCATAATGGGGACATTGAGTCTCAGGATAGAGAATTATAAAGAAGTCCAAAGAAACTGGATGTTCTCAGCACTTTCTTCACAGTACCATATCCATGCTATGTACAAAGCCTAAGTGGATGTTCTCTTTTCTAGCTAAGTTAAAAACATGAAATAAAAATTGTACACCAACAAAGAGATGGTGAATATAGAGTGTCCATTTTGACACAGATGATGTGTTAGATCTCGTGTCATTGACAGGGAATATAGCACTGCTGGGGAACTGGGCATCCTTGACTGTAGGGAAACCAATATCTATTCGCTTCGAGTGAATGTTTCCTTGCGGTCTGGGATGTTTTTCAGATACCTGATGGATTCAGATTGCAAAAAACAAAACCAAAAAAAAACCAAAAAGGAAAACAGCATCCTCTCTCATCCTCCAGTCTCAGTCCACGGTTGCCTATTCTCCTTCTCTTTCAGACATAGTATTCCTTGTCTTTGTTCTTTTTGCCCTTTGTGATGGCCTTCGCCACAGAGGCGGTGGCTGTGCTTTTGTCTTTAACCGCTGTTCCGTTGCCCTCCACAGTGGAATTGTTGGCAAAAGTGTGACCCTGGTCTGCTGGGTAGGAGCCTTCATCCCGGTTGCGGTACTTGTACATGGCATAGAGGAGGATGAGGATGCAGAGAGCAGCAGCAGCCACGATGCCGACCACCATCCCTGTTGTGCTACTGGACTCCCTGATGACTTCTACGGCACCTGGTTGGTTCTTTTCATCAGAGGCTGTGGGATTGGCTGTGGGCACATGGGGAAAATTGGGGGGGTACGTTAGTCCTGGTGTGTTACGGGAGGATGGAGGAGCAGGGGGCAGGAGCACCTGGTCGCGGGTTTTCATTTTGCCTGCGAGAATGTGGAGCTGGTCAGGATTGGTTGTGGGAACAAAAGGAGGTAAAGGGCGGGATTTCTGAACTCCACCCTCACCGACGGCGGGAGGTGGAGGAAGGACTGTCCTGTCAGTGACCATGGGGGAGTTATTATTGTAAAAGTCCTCATCATCAGATTCCGTCATCTCTCCCGAGCCGAAGGCCGAGACTTCCACAGGGTCACCACAGTCCTCCTGGTCCGGGGGGCAGGAGGGATGAGGGGGTAGGATCAGGGACTCTTTGGTGGTTTCAAGAGGGGAGAGGAGGGTGGGGGGAGGAGGGATTACAGGGTAACGAGTGGCGATAGATGGGGGCTCAAGGGAATCCACTGTTATAATAGGCAACACTAATTCACCTCCTAGAAAGGAAAGAGAAAAAGTAAGGTATTCCAAATTAGAACTTGTCTGACTAAACAGTTCAACATAATATTTTCTGGCATATATGCTAATGTCAGTGATATTATTATATTGCATTGGCTTGCAAAAGTATTGATGCTCTTTGAATAACCACAAACTTCATTGTGTTTTATTGGGAATTTTTGACAGACCAAAACAAAATGGCTCAGACTTGTGATCTGGGAGGATAAATATTTAGGTTTTTCTATCGAGTTTGTTATGCCAATATATACACCCTCACCCATTTAACTCTATTCCTTCAAAATAAAATCTAGTTGAAACAATTGCTTTCAGCCCAAAAAACAAAACAAAACAGATTAAGGCCACTGAAAAATAAAAAAAAATCAACAAAAACCCAAAATGGCATCTTCCAGGACCCATTCGACCTTGTATACAGACATACTCTTCCACAAAGTTAGTGCCCCTCCTGCACAACTCACATCTCTGTCATTGAATCTGGTTGCTTCCAATTGACCATCTATATTCAAGTCATAAACCTGTCAAAAAAGTCATAATTCAAACTTTTGCACAGAATTCTGAGGAAAAACAACATTTCAGTCGCCCTAATCATCATCTATACTTCAAAAATCATCTGTTTGGTAAATTGTAATGTATTCTCAGAGAGAAATCTTTTTTAACAAACAGTGGCTGAATTTCTCAGAGTAAATACTCTTTAAGCTCTTCAAGCTTACTGAACTTGAGCCCTTTCTGAGAAAGAATGGACAACATCTTCAGTGTCTATCTTTTGGGGTCACTGCAGACCCCAAAAGATCTGCAGTGAAGGACATTCCACAAAGAAACCTCTAGAATTTTTATACTAAAAATCTTTTAAAAAAAACAACACATCACTGAATGCTTTTGCAAGACATTGCATATAACACTCTTAGAGGTGTGATTTGTAAATGCCTGGGTATGCTACAGAGAAATCCTTAATAACACACAGACATACGGTAAAACAAAAGCTTAATGAGGACACATGCAAACACACAAAGACCCCTAAGAGGGTGAAAGCGCAATGAAAGGCACGTGACAAATGGATGAAAGTGCAAAAAATTAAATGGCCGTGCTGCTGTGTGCACATCTGTGGGCAGAAATTCAAGGAATACAAGAGAGGAAACAAATTATTATTTGAATGAAACTCAAACATATTTCAGAGGTTGAATATCTATCTGTCTGTCCATCTGCTTCTATTTACAGAGTTGTATAGATATTTATGGTGACTGCATTCCCTTTCATCATTATCATTTGAGTCACATGTTGCAGAACCAGCCAGCAACAAACAATTCTGATAAGGTCATATTAATAATGGAGGCTCCCATAATAAGGTCAGGCTCGTTCTTGAGTTTCAAAGCTTGTAACTGACACAAACCTGATCTACTGTCATCCTATCTTAATTACTCTGGCATGCTCTTAATTTTCCACACTCATTTTCATTAATTCAGTCCAACCGAGTGATTTGCAGATGGGTATATGATGGGTAAAAATTAGATGAGGCTTTAGTGACAATCAAAATGAGGACAGCTGTTCGAGCAAGTGGTGGAAAGAGGAGTGGAAACACAAAGAAAGAATTAAACTGCTGTGGAAAACAACAACAGAACCAGAACACTTTCTCCGTTAACAATCCTGCGCAGGAGTTGAGTAGCAGTCCAAAAAGATGTTTTTCTGGTTTTCCCATAGGCTACCCACCTGTTCCAGGCTCACACTCTTCCAGATCCTCATCGTCACTCGGACACTCAGCTGATGCCACCAGAATATCATCAGAGCTCTGAGGCTGAAAAAAAACCCCAGAATGAACAAACAATTAACACATTTCCAACTAGATTTTTTTTTCCAGCTGCTTTTTTTCTTGCTGACTGTTCTATTTAAGGACTATCTGCTCCACACAGAGCTATTCCACAGAAGTATTTTTATTGTTCTTTTGCTTGGAGCAACTCTGGTAAGAGTGCATGTTCAAAATGAGCACATATGCAGCTGCTTTTTATCCTTTAACCCCTGTGGCGGTTTTATGCACTGTGTGCAAACAAAGAATAAACATCACTGTTAGATTACCTGTAGGGTAAATGACTTTTAATACTTTCTATTTTATTGTGAACAGGTTTGTTTTGTAAGCAATTATCTTGCATGAATTTCCACAAAAACATGCTGTTTTAAGTTAAGAAGCAGAATGCAAGGACGACTATTCTTTTGGTACATTGAATGTACTTACAAGACATTTTGGTTTCTGATTAACTCCATCCATCAATGGATGTTTTTAAATAGAAATCTTTTAAATTTTCACCTCTAACCACATCTTCCCATTGGTTAGAAATAAGGCAGTGTTGTTTCCATTTCTGTTCAACAAAGCTTTTTTGCTCATGGGTTTGGTCATGGAAGCAATGGCAGTTTCTGATATGTGTGATATGTCTCGCCACCCAGGGTGCCATCCAATCAGGAGTGGCAAAAGGGCTCAGAAAAAATACACTAGATCATGCAGACTGATCTTGAAACAAGTTTTCTACTGCTTACGTGCATAATGCTAGTGGGTGACTCAGATTTGCTACATCATAATTAGTGTAAGAAAATATGACTGCATACGCTGGATGCTAAAAATAATCAATGGTTATTTTGCTCTTTTTCATAAAATCTGGACTACTTTTTGTCATCTCTAGGTCATAATATTAAATAAGTCAGTTAAAAAGACAATTTAAAATAGTTTTAGATTTGATTTGTACAAACACATAAAAAGCATGTGGAATATTTTTTACCATCACATATTTTTTATTTAAAGTCCTTTTAATGTAATGCTAGAGAACATGGTGTATAATGCATCAAGGTCCCTTCTTTAGCAGGACACCCCGAGTCAGAAGGCTGAGGCACTTTGCTCGTAGTTACAGGAAAACAAACTGGAGAGTTTGGAAACATTTCACATGAGTGGTTCTACTATGTTTTTACATTAGTCTTTGTGTAAAAATCCATAAAACAAAGTAATGTTATTGATAAAATGATCATAATGCCAATAGAGTATTACAGTAATTTAGCAGGATTGATAATTTGAATTATATTGCTGGTTTTTGTTAAACAAGGTATCAAAACAATAAAACTGACTATGATCATACTCTATTTTATGCATAAAGAGCATACACAAATGGTATTAATAATTTATAAGTACATCTTTAATATGTTTGTCTTCAGGGAAAAATTGAACAAAAGCACAAATGATTTTTGGTCTTAGTAAGAACGTTTTCAAATGTAAGAAGCCAAGGTTCATTTCTCTAAAATGTCACGGCCTTTCCAAGTGTACGAACCAAGGAGCCTAATCTATCATCTGATTTCCGTTCGGTCGTGTGATCGTGCTCTTTTATTAGAGCTTGAGAGATCCTGAAACCTGATGGCTACTTTTAAAGGTTTTAACTTAGTGCTGACTTTTTGAACACAAGGCTTTTCCTCAGACTTCAATTTATAACTTTTGATCTTCTCTTTGCACTGTTCCTTATTTTACATTTCAATGCATGTGTATCAATAATGCATGAAAAAGTTCCCTCCGACTAAGAGCACAACGTGATACGAGAAGTAATTGGAAAGGATCTCGATCTTTATATTACTATTGAGAAGCCCTGCTTTTGGTTGGCTGTGGAACTTGCTATAACTTTTAACAACCGTACACGCAACAATTTACTCTTTGTTTGTTTTTTGTTTTTAAAAATGTGTCAACAAAACATGATGTATTGGTTAGCAGAGGAATGTGTTCAAACTGGACTGGGATTAAGGTAAAAAAATAAATAATACAAATTCAAATTCAAAGTAACCAGAAAAATAATAGCAACAAGGAACTATAAAAGTAAATCAAATCAACACAGACAACAATATTAAATTAGATGAGCCTTATCACACATCGTTTCAAACTATTCTGAAACAAGTTTGGCCATAAATATCTGACTCAGAGTCTGATTAAGTTCCTTTTCTCAAAACCTTCAACTTGTTTTCATTTAAGCTGCCCAACCTTTGAGATGCTCTCCCTCAAGCTGGGAGATTGCTGCCGGCGGGTGGTGGTGGTAGCCATGGTGGTTGTGGTTTCCATAATTGTGGTGGACATGTCGGACACGGCCAGCGGTGTCACAGAGGTGGTGTCTGTAGTCAACGCAGAGAGCGAGTCTCCGACCAGGCGCAAGTTCCCTTCCACCTGAACGCTCGGGTCGTTTTCTGCAGCCAGTTTGAGCACCTGGAGGCCGTTGTAGTACAGCCCAGAAATCTGACCCTGGAAGGGCCGACCCTTGTCGTAGCCGCCAATTTTAATGGCCGCCTGGCTGTTAAAGATGGTCAGCTGTCTCCCTGATGTCAGACAGAAACATGGACAAAGAAAAGGCAGGAAAAAGAAAGCAGACATTGACAAAGTCAGAGAACTATTTTTTTTTTGTTTTTACTGGTAAAGCATTTGAACCAGGTGAGCTTTAAGGATTATAGAGATTAATACAGTTTTAAAAAGGTTTATTTAGATGTTAACTTTAGAAGGGAAGCTTAAAACGTTGACTTCACAGTTGGTACAAGAGGATTAAAACTTGTTTAGGTGTCATTTTGGACGTGTTTAAACATTTTAACTGAACACGGTGGGAAAAACAACTAACGCCATTATTAATCTCTTAGCTTTAGAATAAATTTTGTGTGCAGCTCTGTAATAAGTATTTTCCCCTTAGATGTTTCATTTTTCTCTTTAGAATTTTTTGTATGTTTCAGAACATCAAACAAATTGTAATAACAGTCAAAGAAAATCATACAGTTTCCAGTTAGGGTCTTTCTATTGATAGAAAACCCTCCTCTAACCTAATGACTTCTTGTGAATTTCTGGCAAATGCTCCCATCAACTGATAGCTGTTCATGTTTTTTTTCCCATCATTATAGAGAAATTTTGGCCCACTATCTGTGGATTGAGAATTGCTTCTATTTAGCAACACTGCAGGGTTTTTAAACATGAACGACTTTGTTAAAGTCATGCCACAGAAACTCAACCTCATTATGTTTGGCTTGAGCTGGACATTCTCCTTCAGGATTTTCTCTAAAAGAGGAGAATTAATGAATCAGTCAATTACAGCAAGACATAAAAGTCCTGGCTCAGACCATCACTCTACCACCACCATGTTTGACTGCATTATTCTCTTTTTTTGAAGATTTAACAGAAGACACTTCTTCCAAAAGGACCTGCTTTTTTCTCGTTGGCCCATAGAACATTTTCACAAAGGTTCTGAGGATCAGTGGGGTGTTTATGGCAAATGTGAGACAGTCTTTGTTTCCTTTTTGGTCAGCAGGGGCTTTGACCTTGGAGCTCTTTTTACCAAATCTCTACTAACTGAGCTAAGAGAGGCCTACAGTGGTCTGTAAGCTCTATGCTTAATCTGAGACCCTTTGATTAAGTCATCGACAAGTTCTTGAAGTAATTTTGTTAGGAGGTTTTCCACTGTTTCATCTGTTCTCCATTTTCTTTTGGAAAATAATGTTATTGAGTGGTTTTCTAGAGTCCCAAAACTTTCAAAATGTTTGTGTAACTCTTTCCAGACTGATAGATGTCAATGACTTTGTTCATCTGTTTTTGAAGTACTTTAGATCAGAGTAAAATGTATTATTTATTCTGACAGTGTAGCCTGTTTCATGATGTTAGGCAGGCACCATTTAACTAATTTCTTCATTCTGCACAACATTATGCTTAAATGTGAACTCAGCTTTCTAAAAAATGTGGTTCAGCTTATTTTCTTTTTCATGATTGGATAGCTTTTTAAAAGTGTTTTTTTAATGCTTTTACTCAGTTTATCTTTGTTTGATATTAAAATTAGTTTGATAATCTGAAACACTTAATTGTGACAAATGAGTAAGCAAATCATAAAATTGTAAGGGGTGAGTACTTTTTCACAACACTGTATGCCGTGTCCATTTTTTATTCCTTTTTTAAGAATTTAAATCTCCCGACTGTTAAGCTTCTTACTATGTGAAGCTGACTTCTCCTCCCACTGACCCCTTCAGCCATTAGGTCTTTAAAACATGCTTTGCTAGGGATTTCAACACATCCAGCTGTGTCCACCCCCTTGAGAGGGGCAATGATAGCCCACTGCAACATTGTCAGCAGCCTCACTGATAAGCAGTTACATCACAGGACTGCAGTAATGGGCCTAACTCAGGAGAATACTTATTAGCAAAGCTAATGGCTGCAAACAGTGAACTGCTGTATTTAAACAGCCTGTCAGGTCTGCTGTGTTGTGGTAAAATATACTTAGCGTGGGAGTTTAGTGTGACTGCAGAACAATATGAGGAAATACAAGGTCACAGGGAAAAAGGAAAGGGAGAGCAAATTCATCTGTGCGATCACATTCAGAAGTTAGGGTTTAAAATGTTTAGGTGTTATGGAAGACATTTATATCACAGGTTAGTTTCACTTGGGGTTACCGAAAAGGTTATACAACATTTTAATGATGTTTTATGTTTAATAATTAGACACAGCATCTATTTATACACACTGATTAACAGGGATGAATGGGGGTTAGACAAGGGTTATGAGCTTTGATTAAGTTATTTTAAAATGTTTAAAGGTGCAGCATCTCCACAAGGTGTAAGGATATGAAATAAATATCAAGGCTGATATAGTGCTATGCTTCAAAATTCATTTTAAGGAAATAGAGGCCATCCAAATTCACTGCCAATAGAAGTTCAAATTTGAGAGGAAATTTGAATGAGGCTAGCTAGATCCCTCTCATCCTTGTGTCCTGGCGCTGCACCTCTTATGGGGAAAGGTTATTTAGTGGTTATTTCTAGGGTTAATTCATCTAATAATTTTTACCTTTATCGTTTATCCACTCGTCAACTACCCGACCAAGTCTGTATGGGATTCTTTGTCTAGCAATAGCCAGTCGTTCATTATCATAGTGTCCTTCAAAGAATTTGGAGAGACAGGTTAAAGGTTAAAGTCTGCAAGCTGAAAGATCACAAGGTTAGCAACAATGTTCTAAGGTCTAACAGGGTTAACAAGTTGGCAATTTTCCATCCAGCTGTGAGTTCAAACAAAGGTATGCTTTACTTAGAGCCATCTAGTTATTGTGAGTTACATTCTTAAAATGCTAATTAGAGAAATGTTTAGGCTATTTATAATTCACTACACTAGTTAGTGTGATTTATCTATTTATTTAAGCAAAGCATAATCTTACATCAGAGATCAATTACAGCAAAATCATTTTATGCAAATACAGGTTAATTTAGGCACACACAAGAAATACATAACAGCTTAATGATTCAAACAAAGCCAGTCAGAAAATCCCATGCAATTAGGCAGGAGACTGCAGAACCAAAATTGAAACCCCAGTTAGTATAGAGAGCTAAAGTCTCAGGCCTCTTCTGTTACACAATATATGTACATTGCATGCACAATTATCAGGAACTGTCAGTATTTTTTAATTACTTAATTATTGGAACATAAATGTTACTGAATTCAAATTTGCACGTTATACAAGGATGTTTCATCTTTCTCCACTCCATGTTAAGTGGTAAAAGTTAAGATTTATTTATTTAAGGTTTCTCCAAGTACCAAAGGGAAATTAATGCTACAGAATTATAAAAGGTAAATAAAAGGAAGAAATACTCAAAAACTTATTTTCTTAAATGACTTTTTGAAAAACTCATTTACAAAAAACAATAACAGCAAGCAACTGACTCCTTTATTCTCAAAATTAATAATGTACCTAGTAGGGAAGCTCCAATCTAGATCCAAGGTATTGGACCAAATTCTTTAACATTTTTAAGTGATCACCTGTACAACTGATGAATGAGCTGAAACGTTTCTAATATTTTGTTGCACTCATTTGTTCTTAACAATGAAGGTGATAAAAATATCTTATATCCACACTAATACAGAATTTGACAAAATGCTCAGGTTTAACTCTTTACTGCAGCTAGGATACTTCTAGATCTTACATGATGCCTGTTCTTGAGCTGGGCACCCCTGCTGTTCAAAGAGTTGCCAAGTTTGACATGACTCTCTCATCTGGATCCATATAAGATGAGGGAAGTAAAAAGGTAGAGCTCATTCTTCATTATTCTTTAAGTCATTTGTTGATTTGAAGGATGACAGTGATGCAGTGATTAAACAGACTTCTTCCTCAGCCACTACAAAACAGATCATCTTGCAGGAGTTACCATTGTGTTTGGAAATGTTATCTTCAGTCCCTCATTAACCTGAAACACCTGTCCTTCACCTGTGTCAGCTCTGACTTTATCAGTGATCCAGAAGCAGGTTTCATCATGACTTGCTCTGACTTCATCAGCCATTAAAAACCTAGGAAGACTCAGTCTGAGGTTATCTCAACTCATCTGGTTTCTAATCGCATGCTACAGAATTGCTTCAGCCTCATCATTGTACATTTTGACATCACCTACAAGAGGCATTTCTGGCAAATATTAGCTTTATTTTTGATTGTACGGGAACTTTGCTATTAACATGCAATGTTTGCTTTCACTAGATCTCATTACTTTGACTTTTCAGCATCATCTTAACACATTTTTAGTCAATTAAATTCAGTTTGCTTTTAACTGTAGTTGCTTTGGGCTAAAAAGATATTATGAAATATGATGAATTAATTCATAAATTTTCTATTGGATAACTGCGCATAAACAGTGGCTAAAGAAGTGAGTGATTTACTGGGAAGACGTAAGAGGTCCTTTTAGCATTTTAATATCTGACATAATTAAATTCTGAATTACCAATGAAACATGAAGAAATAACATATCACTGTTATATGTTTTCCAACTCTACAATATTTGGATACAGATCAGCCACCAAATATATTTTAGCTTTGAAAAGTTAATAAGCCGAAGAGAATGATGACTTTAGCTCTCTATGTACCACATGCAAGCACAAAACATTACATCTACAACAAAAATTATGGTATAACAGATTAATTACTCTGAAAAACAGAAGAGCAAGGTTAGCATCTGAATATGAGACAGTGTGAATGTGTTTACGTCATTATGATTCAACAGACAGTAGGTAGTAAATTAAATAAAGCTGAACATGTTTTAAACCTTTGGTGTGTCATAAGACACACCTGCACTTTTGATGCTTTATATTATCACTACTTCATGACATTTAAAGCCAGAAATGCTTTACAATGGTCATAATTATCACCTGCAGCACATGTTGCGCACTCTTTCACAGAAACAAAGCCCTCCTTTATGATTGCTCCGGTGAACTTCAATCATTTACTTTTGCAAATGTTTAAAAATCACTGATTACTGAGTGGGAGCTAAATAAAAAAATGCACACATGGTCGTCCATATTATACAATTCTGATTTCGGCACAACTGTGGCAAATGTGCATGACTGTGTGTATCCGTGTGTATGTGCGTGTGTGTGCGTGCGCACGTGTGTGTGCTTTGAGCACCAGCTGGAGGCAGAGAGGGGACTTGCTTTCCTCTCGCTCTGCCAGACTGTGCACCTGTGCTGAATGATGTTAATTACTTGATTGCTTCAGAGCAGGTTAAAGCACAGGCAGCAATGATCACATAATCTATGGGTTTTTATACCATTTGTGGCTCTATGTGTAGTTTATATTTATGAAGGTTAGTGATTTTCCTTATGATGTGTTGCCTTCCTCTTCTCTGATTGCATCAGTATTTTTACATTCCTATGAACATTTCACTGACAAGAACATAGTAGAATAACCCTGATAGTTTATATTACTATTGCAATTAGTTTTGCAAGATGCATAATATCTGATTTGATCTGAAGTTTAAATGTTGGTAAATAAGTGCTTAAAAATGTTCTTAAAAATTACTTGAACCAATTTCTTCTTGAGTGCGTGTTTTTTTTTTTTTTTTAAAACATTGACTAAACTTCTTTTACTGATTTTCTGTCCCTGAAATTTTATTAGTTCAGCTTTCATATGTGTGTGTACAAATGTCATAATTTGCAGAGGTAATTATATTGATAAAATTGGCCAGCAAACAAAACTACTTTCAGTGGACACTTGCAAACCCCTGAAGCCTACGGAGAAAAAAAAACATTCATACTGCTCTTCATGTTAATCACAGTTTACGCAACACGCGGTCTCGCTACCCTTACCTGGTGGGTACCGCTCAATGACTGGATGGTTGTCCACCTGGAGAGTGGCATTGCCACCACTGCGTGTGAAGCGCACAACATGGTACTTGCCATCATTTACAATGGCGGCAGGCTCATCAATAGTGATGTCATCTGTTCCCACATTAAAGATGACACCCACTTTCCCTTGATCCTGCCAGCAAAAGACAGTTAAGGAGTTAGGCAAATGACTAAAACAAGGGATATGTTTAGTTACCATGAGAGAGAGAGATTGTAAAATAAAAATAAAAAACATTCTTGTTTATCCCAAATACTCTGCTGTTGTCTTGTTGTCATTAATTAAATACTGTGTACTATGTAGTCTTGTCGTAAGACGTTTTACCCATGCTAATTTATTTTCTCAAAAGTAATTATTTGACTATATTTACTTATCTTACTTTTATATACAAATTTCTAAATTAACTCTTTCATGCATAGTGGTCACTACAGTGGACAGCTATCTAAAAGCCATTTTCTTGTGCCTCTTGTGTATTTTTATGTTATAAATGCACAGACCACTGTAGTGGACACTAATGCACCATAAAATACACTATCAAATACTAGCCATGAGATGGAAATGCAAAAAAATATTTTTGTTAAATTCATTATGGCTGACAGACAAAGAAATATGCCAACCGACCCGAACCCTCCTTTTATCGTAGAACACTCTGGCAGGTTAAAAAAAAATATTGTGACATCAAATAACCCCTAAAGAACAATACTACTGATGTATTTTTTCAAATAACTTTGTATTTGTTGAAAATTACAACTGGTCAACTAAACAAAATTAAACAATAAAATAGTTTTTTTAAACAGATTTTTTCCTACCTTTTTTATGCCTTAAGAAAATAAAAAAAAATTCTGACACAAAGGATCATAATTCATGCATGAAAGGGTTAAGATACATGGCATTTCACACTGAAACGACACAGAGATGAGCTAAAATGATTGTTCAAACAAAAGATTCTGGTAGATCTGAACAATATGCTAAGCTTTTTCTTTAGGGTTCAATGAAAGTTCTCCTCTGGAGTCAGCTCAGGTTTCCTGATTTTGATCACTCTTGACAGAACCCTGCTGTTTCTCTTTTGGTTGACCAGCTTCTCATGTCTTTCAGTCTCTCCCAAGTCAGACCAACAAACCTCCCTGAAAGGTCAGAGCTGCTTCTTAATCTGCACCCTTTGGGTGCTGTTATTAAGAAACACTGGAAAACAAACAGTGTGGTTTCTGTGCCTTGTTGACTTTCACCTTATTGCCTTAAAGTCTTTCTAAATGCAAGGGATGGTGGCAGTGGTAGTTGTAGAAGACATTAGAAAAAAAAATGCCAGGCACACCAAACATGGAGTTTTACTTCACTATTGCCTGAGCAATGCCTGAAGCCACAAAGAATATGGAAGAATGCATAAAAATATACTTTGTGTCAAATTGTTTTTGTTTCTGCTTTACTATGAACAAACAGTGCTGAAGTTTTTATTTAAAAAACCTTAAATTCAGCAGACTGTACCCCCATAACCTGAGAAAAGATGGTAAACAAACACTGACATTGAGTGGTGCTTTACTGAAATGAAACCCTGCAAACGGCTGCTCCTGCGTGCCACATTAGGATGACAAACCCAGCAGGCCTCAGAACCGTTATGCAATTGAGACTGAGCTTAACTTTTCTTTTAAAAAGTTCCTGGGATGTCACATTTATTATAACTGATTGTTCCTACACCCCAAATTGCATTAATGACTAAAACATAAAAAAAAATCTAGAATCTAGACAGAATTTTTCTTTTCTTTTTTACCCTCAGTGACAGCTGCTATTATGTGATGTAAAATCTGTAAAATTGGTGCTTCAAATTCAACCTCTAATCATATGTAAAATCACTCATGTAGGCCTTTGAAATAAAAAAAATGATAATTTATGCAAACATATTCGGTTTTGAATTTAGAGGTCTTCTCAGAGACCTTAAGTGTTTCTCTAATGATGTAAAGTTTGTGATTGGAAAAAACCATAACCTTGAGACTGTTCTTCAGTAAAGATTGGGACTGTGATGGAGACTTTAGGTGCTTTTATGTTACACAAACAAAGACTGAACTAGAAGCAGCAAGCTGGTTGGAGGAGATCCTTGCTACCAAAGATTATGAATGACCTCAGAGATGTGCATACTCTCTTGAGAAATGTGTGTTTGATTTATTAACCACACTGTGTGCTTGTAATGGTTCATAACAAGCTTTTCACTTTTGCTGCAGCTTCATGATAGTGAACACAAGAATAGCAAACTGTATTAAATAATGGCTTACTGTTTCTACCATTGACCAAATATGTTTATAAATAATTTTTTCCAAGTATGAATAGTCCCAACAGTTTCAGTCCTTCACTTTGTAATGACTGAAATAAACATTTTCTCATCAAAAGCATGCCATTTATTTTTCCCTATAACACTGAGTTGCTGAAGGTTGTCCTTAAACCTAATTTATCACAATATCCAATTATACATAGAAACATTATAATGCATTATTTAATGCAAGAAAAACATAAGAAACAAATGAGCACTTTCTAATATCAATTTCTGAATCAGTTATTTTTAGTATTCAGTAGATTTTTGTGTTCTAAACCTATTTTTTTAAAACATTTGTTGTCATGTCTAAGCAATAAAAGTATTTCAGGGTGACAGAATCAAATCTCTTAAGTAAGTTAATTTGGTTTTCTCCAGAATAAAACACAAACAAGCCCTGAAGTCATTTAATTCATCACTCATGTGCAGAGCTATCAGTGTGGCTAATATTATGAAGCTACAGCAACAGCAGCAGAATCTGGATGTCAGTAAAAAATGCCTTGCCTATCAGTGCATCACATGTCAGAGCTGCAGCTTGCATACCAGCTCAGTTTAACTCCTCATTACATGAAATAAAAACTCAAGTCCCAGATTACAAGTCTAAGCAAAGCCTGAAGTTTTCCAAATTAAATGCCATCACTGTCTTAAAGATGATCAGCTAGATTACCTGAGTGTTATTATAAATATACATCCACATTACCAAATTTTACATTCAGAGTTCTACTTGTTTTTATTGTCTGCTAAATATTGTACCTCATAGCATGGTGGTGCTGTTGTCAACACTGTTGACTTGATTTAAGGTTCAAATACTGGCCTGTTATTCTTTTGCATGGAGTTGCATTCAGGGGTTCTCTCCTGTTTCCACTAACAGTCCAGAAAGATAACTGTTTCAGATCTGAGTGTGTTTGCGCATGCTTGGTTGTTCTGTGTATCTCTGTGTTGCCTCGTGCCCAATGACAGCGAATGAAAGGCAGCAGCCCCCCAACCTCACATCCATTAAGATGGATGAATTGAATTCAATGTTCTGTAAAAGACTCAGACATTAAATGCTCGCTGTCAAAATAGGCTTAGAGGTGTTAATGAGAATCTCTACCTAATATAACTTTTTTTTCTAGGCATAATAGGGTTGAGTAATGAAAGAGTTGAAACTTCGACAGAGTGAACATTTCTGTCATTTAACTACCAGGTTTTTGGTTTATGTACAGATTATTTTGAATAAACTTCAACAGTGGGAAACACAGTTGTCAATATTGTTGTTTTATGATGCAAAAGCACCAGCTAATCAAAACCACACAAGTCAGACTGAAGACGAAAACCCCTGCTGTCAAAATATTCACCCCTCACACTTGGTTCATACAAACCTGTCAGCTAATTAAAGTCAGTGTTACTGATCCTCAGTGGGAAAGATCACAGTGTTAGAACACCTAAGTCACACAAATGCACGACTAGAAAGTGCACGACTTTTCGCATACATAATTAATCACTCTTACAGTATCTCTCAAGTTCAGTCCTGCACATTCCATGTTTCTCTGTATTCCACAGGCTTTGTAGAAGGTTACTTAGACTTTAATTACTCTACTGATGAGGCCGTCTGATGAGTAGTTATTAGACAGCTACAGGGCAGAGCGACCTGAGGTTAATCTAACCCTTATGTTGGACAAAGCAATTAAAATCCCTTAGGTCAAAACAGTCTGTTGCTGAAAATTGCAGCTCCATAGAAAGATGGTCTCTTGCAGCTCCATAGAAAGATTTGCATCTACTTTGATTTCTTTCCGGCTCGACAACAATATAGCAGCAAAGCGGCTTGTGATATTTGGTATGACAACAATGTAGCTTCAATTAACCCAAAGTTCTTTTTTTTGTTCATTTACTGTTTCTGTCGGTTGATTTGAAATAACCTTCCACCTAACTCAACTGATGAAGTATTCTGTGACACCATCAGCTCAATTCTCAGAGCTGAGAATAGAATTTATTCCCATTCCAAGGGAGAAGGATTGATTATCATGTAGATAAATTATGATCATAAGGATTTATCTTTGATTAGTTGAAAAAGAAAATCCTTCAGGGCTCTAGCACTGACAGATCTGTGATGAGACATCATTGCCACTTGATACATCTTTAAACAGAGCTTAAAGTGGACGGATCATTATTCTTTTAAGAAGACCGGCAGATCTGTCTGTCTCAGTTTGTCATCAGCCAACAGTGTTCCTCTGTTCTGCCTGGCTTTACTAGGTTCTTTGCTGTAGACGTCTCAGTGCTGCTGGGGATTCGGAGGCTTCTTATCTTCTTTCATTCCCAGTGGAATAAAGAAAGTGTCTTTTCAGCAGCTCAGCGATAGGTATGGCAGACAGTAACGGATACAATTGTTGGTGAGCATGGAGAGCTGATTTTTTTTTTCATTTTGGAAGATTACTTGATGGAAATGAGACATCAAAAAATAAAAAAGCCTTTGAAGCGTTCATCCTTTGAGCTTTTACACATTTCCCAAATGATCAAAAGAGAATATTTTCTCTAGAATGACATCCATGTGCAAATAAATTATTACAGTAAACTTTATATCAGATGTTTAATTTTACAAAAACATTTATCAATTTTAAACATCAGGCTTTGGCTTTTAATGACCAGTGACATGTAGTCTTGCACAAAGAGGTTGTTAGTCTTCTGACACGCAGCATTTTGCATACAGGCTAAAAGGTTTAATTTAAGCCCCAATTGACCTGAGTTCCACCTCCCATGTTGCAGTTTCCTCTGCTTGGCTCCAGGAAATTTGCAAACCAATTACAAACCATCTTAAAAACCTCTGAAGCTTCACTAGAACAGCTGGATTTATTCTGCAATGAAGCTGCACACTACACAATTCTGTTTACCAATTACATGATTTTTGAAGACAATGAGATGTGACTCATTTTATTTAGCATTATCAGAATAAATGGAGTCTGACTACATTGCAGAAATTTCAGATTTTTACTTGTCAAAAAAAAAGACAATGCATAATTTTACTATAATTTCCCAATCATGTGTTACTTTGTGCTAATCTGTTACATAATATTGCAATAAAATACATTGTAGTTTGTGGTTTTGATTTTGGTAGTTTGTGATTTTCCCTGGATGACTTCTACCTCACCTACGAATTTGAAGTAATAAGTTTAATAAAAACATTACTCAGCAATTTGAAATATTACTCAGAAATTTGGCTTGTTTTGCCATGTATTTGATAAATTTATAATAAAAATGCATAATAAAGCATCTTCCAAACCTCATCTGGTTACCAAATAAGTATATATTTTGCCTCTCTGTGGTTTGACGCACAGCTGTGCTCCAAATCTTCTTCAGCAATTCTAATTGACAAAAATTTCTCAACAGTGAAAGCTTTGTAAGTTGCATCTTTTAGACACTCATTAAAAACATGATCATTTGAGGCCATCATTAGTTCCTCTAATATGCTCTCTGGTGAATGCTGGGATGGTTTGTTCAGTTTGTGCAGAGTAATTGGTCTATGGAGCTGCTGCACAGGCCATGTTCTGAGTAACAGTTGCAGTGAATTGTGTGACTACTCTAATATGGCACTCTTCTGTTTCACTATTATTTGTCTTACTTTAGTTCTAGATAATAAAAAAAATAGATGGGTGTGTGGAGCATCGAGAAAAGGGCTCCTATCTGAATAACCTATATGTGTGCAGCATATAAAAGTCATAAATCATCTGTTTCCTTTACTATTTTCAGCTCTCCCTTGTGGGCAGTATTGTTTTGGCCAGCAGCAAGCAGTTTCGTTTTGCCTTCCCATAGTTTCCACAGTCCTTTTAAAATGATAATTAAAGCAACGAAACAGAACGTGTTAAAAAAAGGAAAGTTAAAATAAACACACATTTTATGAAGTGACAAAAGGCCTCGACACCCTCTGAAATCTTTCTGGATTCCTTTCCACAAAGTGGTAATAAGGTGTCAAACTAAGCAATCTGTCTCGTTGTGAGAGGCTTGGCAGCCTCTGAAAAAAGGAAGAAAAAAAATTGCCTGGTTTGCACGTCACAAGGCAGGCTGGGTCTGCATCACACATTTAAAAGTAAAATAATTTAAATGAGAAGTGTGGAGAAGTATGTGCCCTTTTGGCTGAATAAAGAGACTGTTACAAATTAATTAACTGACATTTATTTGAACCACTTTAAAGGTAAATCTTTCAGCGGTTGATTCTCTAACATTTCACTGGAATATCTAAAAAATAGTCAGTCAGTGTAAACTGAGAGAAATTATTCCTCAAATTTCAGTTTTAAATGCCTGTTTTACTATAACCTACAGGCATAATTTGATTTATTTTATTGCTTTTAAGATTTAGTGCTTTGTTACAAATTAACAGTAGTTTACATGGTCATCAAGTCTAACAACTCAAAAATAATTAATTTTTTACTTGTAACTCAAACAGGGTTGGATATCTTGAAATTAGTGGTACATGCTAAAAGGCAATTATGGACTTTGCAGAGGGCTTTTTAAAAAATACTAAGCATGTTAGATTAACAAAAAAACAATAAAAAAAACATGATCTAGTAGTTTGCATTTTACAAGATTAAATGTCTTAAAACATTAGACAACATGCTGATTTGTGCTTAGAGACCAATAGATGTTTTACTCTTGTAGGCCTTGATGAATTTTATGCTTGATATGGATTTCATTCATCATCACAACATTTGTGTGTTCAGTTACAGGTGACTTTAAATCAGCTGTACATGTGTGCCTGCATCATTTTCATCAAATACAGCACCATCACAGGATGGCATGTGTTGTTCTACCAAAGAATGATTCAGGTTTGATTTATGATAGGATACATAATATGCTTTCAGTAAGCATGTGTTCACAACAAACTACATACACACCAGTTTTTGTCAGGTGCTTTGACAACAGATGTGATTTTAATTATTACACCACTTGCAGATATTTGACAGATTGTTTGCCTTGTTTCACATCCTGCTGCATCTACACACTAAAACAGACCTTGAAAAAATAAACTCGCATCTGCTGACTCACTTGGACTTATCACCTTATTTAAAATGAATTTGATCAATTTTACATTAATTTTTTGTTTGCCTTCAGCCTATATTGACCACATTTTAAAAAGTATTTTCCTGTGGTGTACTTACAATGTGCAGTTGGAGATAGTCTCCAAGCCCATGGGTGCTCTCCACACGCACCAAAATGGCCTCCTTCTGTTGAGTGCTGAAACCCACGGCTAACCGGTCGGCCCGGGTGCTCGGCCTTTCATTGGGGGCCCAGGTGAATGTGATGAGGGCCCCTCCTTTGCCAAAGATGTATGTGGTCCCAGCTGGGAACAGACAGAAAAAGAAAACATTAGAAAGTCGTCTTTTTTTTTGTTTTTTTTTGCAGGTATTTAATGATAGAGCTCGTCAAGCACTAAAATTCAGGATTTACATTTGTTCTTTTCAGCTTTTAAAGCACCAACCCTTGCATGAAGATGAAATTATGCTTTCTCCTCTCACCCTCTCTTAACAAGGCCACCTCTGTCCTCATCTGTGCTTGCCACTTTTTAGGTAATTCAAAATAATAAAAAAAACAAACCAAAAGCTTCCATCCGACTGAAAAGAATGGAAAATAATTGGGGATAAATCCTTTCATTTAACAGTTACTAAAAAACCTTAATTTAGAAAGTAGAATAAGGGTTTTCAAAGTAGGAGGGCGACAACCATTAGCTGAATGATTCTGCCAAATAATTGTCATAAGATGTCATAAGAGAATTTGCTTCCGCTTTTCATTTTTACCCTGTCTATCATTTGATTTTTATTTTAAACAAGAGCAAACAAGTCAAAACAAGAAGGGTGACTGGAGCTTTAGAAAAGTCAAAGATTAAGAAATGCGCAACACTATACATTAACTGCCCTATATAAAGATGGGTTGTATTTCAATATGCTTTTTTTTAAAAGCATAAATTCATGTCTGATTGAAATTTCTCCACCTGCTCCTTCAGATTCTGGCAGGTGCGTGGCAAAGCGATGGCTTCTGCCTGAACTCTTTACCACTTAAGTTATTCCTCTCTACTCACAACGATTCACGTCTGTCCTTGAAATAAATGAGGAAACGTTGAAGATAATTTAGTCATTTACAAATCTAGCTCAAATTAGAGAAATACCTGGGAATATCTGCAAAGTAATGTGTTTAAATTCTTTTGCTTGTAAATCAAATACCTTTGAAAGATGTGAAGAGATGTATTGTGCCGGTTGTTCGCAAAACCTGCTGCAAATTGCTAAATTCTGTAATTTGTTCAAGGATATTATGAGAAGAGCAGTAATCCATTTATGCACCCCATGCATATGTAAATCATGCCAGCTCAAAGTTAGGACTTCATGTGGTGACTGCAGAAAGTGCCAGATAAAATCTTATTGTGCAGCGTGCAGCTGTCATGCAGCTGGGAGCAGAAACAACAATCACCTTAGAAAGAACACAGCTTTATGTTTATGACACTGTTATCACACCTGAAAAGTGTAGTGTATTATTCAGTGAAACTGAGGAACACTTGAGAAGAAAAAATCGTCGCCCCATTTTCAACAATCTGCAAAGGCTCTTCTGCTGAGTGCATAAAAGGTCTCCTATTGTGGAAAACTAACTGCTGGCTGACAGCTAAAAATAACATTAAACGCTTCATCTGAGGGTTCAAAAAACACCTTGTGCTGACTTTGAATTTAATTCAAAGGGTGAGCTCTCCAACAGTGATTGTTTCCAAGTTAATTATTTCTTATTGAGTTAATCTTAATTAATGTCTGGGATTTGCAGTCAAATGTGAGTCAGTGACATTAGTCACATCAAAGAGGCTCACTGAGTGGTTTATTAGTTTCTTCCTTTCAGTGAATGTTATCTACATCTGGCCTCTAAGTTTCTCCCCTTTTTCTCCACAATTAAATTACTTAACAGAATCTTGAGCATAGCCTTAGACGTGGCTTTTCACTTTTTCAAATGTTTTAGATTTCTGCCCTAAATACAATATTTTAGTAAGTTCTAAAAAGATTCACATTGGTCATTGAAAAAATACATGTTATTGCATTTAATGCATGCAATCAAATGCATACTGATTGCATGCATTCATCAGTGGGTGAATAAGCCCTTCGAAATTTAAATTAGAGATATAATGGACTTTATAATAAAATGTATTATCATTATTATTATTATTATTATTATTATTATTATTATTATTATTATTATTATTATTATTATTGATATCCTTCCGTGATTCGGAACTAACTAAACACAAAGGTTTAGTTAGTTCAACTGGATCTGGTGTATATGAATATGCAAAATGAAATGAACATTGACTTTCATCTGAAAAGAAATGAATGCAAATGGACTTAACCCCAAGTTGCTTTACAATTTGCATGTTGGTGTATGAGTAAGTGTGGCTGGGTGAATGTTTCTTTAGCCTAACAGCTCTTTGATTAGTCAGTATGACTAGATACATGCAACACATAAGAATTTCCAGCTTCTTTAGCAAAGACCATTTGTGTCTTACCCTCCTTGTGGAGAGTGTCTCCAGTGTCTGCTAAGCAGCTGCCAAGTTAACAGTTTTAATGTTGATTATTTAGGCCACAGCATAGTATTTATGTACGTATAATTAACAGTATACGAATATAAGAGAGGGTTGTTCAGTTGGTAAAGTTGTTGTGTTGCAACTGGAAGGTTGTAGGTTTGATAGTGTTGTCTACTTGGGCAAAGCACTGAAGTATTGATGTATAAATGTGTGCATGTCTGTGCTCTAGTGTAAAGGGCTTTCAGTGGTCAGAACGGCTGGAAAACTGCTACATATGCTCAGTCCATTAATCAACTTAGGATTTTTTTTCCTTCGTCAGAGAACAACTGGATCATCCTGTTTCAGACTTCAGAAATAATACTGAAATTTCCTCATGTACATCAAACATTTACTGCACTCCAATAGCTTTCCTCTGCAGCCAATGCATACTGGTTTTTAGAGCGCTCTTCCCAATTGATTTTTATTTTGAAGAAAGGCTCCAGTAGTCTAAATTATCAAATCAATATTTAACTGGGCTCTTTAGCGTGAAATCTTCTGCACCACTAGCTGGCTGACCTGCAAGGTAAATGCTTAAAAATCTTTTTTTTGTAGAGGTAACTATACAAGATATTGCTTTTAATATTCAAACTCAGACAAGACCTCAAATTATTCTTTGTGGACTTTAAATCATTCATGAGAAAAATGAGGTTTTGGGGATTCTGACCTGGCTGAAATTGAATATTGCCAGCTAATATGAACCATGTGATATCCTGAACTGTGCATACTGTGCTCTGCAGCAGATTGCTTGTTGCAAACCTTTTTTTCTATCAAGAATCTAGGTTACTGAACTTACTAACAGACTTTACAATGATGATACACCCCTACAGTTTTTTTACAGTCTTCTACAACATTTTCAGCTATAGCTACCAGTTAGATGAGGAATCTGGCCTATTTTAATAGGTCCTGACTGATTACACTTTACTGTATAATATGGTCACATCACCCTGCTGGTTCAGAGGTGTTTGTCTGTTCAAAAACATTACTGCGTGGGTTGCTTCTTTGTTGATTTGGATGATTTGCAGTTGGCCAATCTCAGGAAGCAAGCGAATGACTCAAATAAGATATAATTTGTTTGTTTCTCCTTCCTAGATGTTAATTTAATCAATTCACACAAGCTAAAGTTACTTCTGGCTGTAAGGTAAAATATGTTTAACTTTGGAAATTTTAGTTTACGTTTTCCTAGGGCAGCAGATATTGTACATAACATGAGTTTGACAAAGTAATCAGAAAAAGTTGTAAATTGTAGATCCAACTATATAAAATTCAGTTCATTCTGCTGGATCACACCAAGGCTTTGAACCATCAGTACATACTAAAATGAGTTTCTGTGTACTGTAAATAAAGGTAATTTAATGACATTTAATAATATTTTTGGAAACAAAATATAAATTTTTGCACTACTGTGAAGACCTCTCGAAATGGAGATTTTTGTAAACAAGCAAATACAGACAAGAGAGAGGAAGAAGGCCGAATGAGAGTAACATGCTACCCTGCTACGTGCTTCCTGAAATATGGAATATTAATGCACCTGGAGGAAGACATGGAGGCATCTATCTATAGACAGCAGCACCATCTGCATTAGTAATGACATTAAAGCGTTTCATTACACCTTTCTGCCTCGCTGTTCCAGCTCTACCTTTCTAAATGAAGACCTGCATCGAGCAAAAGCTGGTGGTAAATCAGCTTTATTGAAATTATTACTAAAAACAACACAGTTTACTACCTCGAAACACCTCAGTAACGGGGCTTTGTGGAATGTCTCATGGGAGCTGCTCTGCTCGCCTTTTTTCTCACGACATGAATAAAAAGGCAGCCTTGAGAGTCTAAACTGCACAATGAGTACTGTGTCATCATTATTAGCTGGTAACCTTGAAAATTAAATCAAGCTGCACAGACATTCTAATAACACTTGCATCTGAAACATTATACAAGAAGTCTATGAAATATAGGTGAACCTCTGCATGTTTACATACAAAATGAGCAGCATTTTTCTTACCCCCTCAAAGCCTCAGAAGACTGAGTTATATTAATGATGTTCGTTTTTTAAATTAATTACGACTCATTTTGGTTAAGCTCTCAAAAAGTAATCCATGACACTCTAGTCTATCGTGTCCTAAAGGAAATTTACACAACAAATGCAACAGTATGGAGGGTTTGTTTATGCCAAGATGAATGCTACCCACACAAATATTCTGTCCTTCTTTCATATGCTCTCTAAGCCAGCTGAATGCGAAAAAGAAGAAATGTTGTAGATATAAGACATACAAATACAATGAGATCCTGCAATTGATTAGTTACTGATGCAACATTGTAGAAGATCAGAATAATAAGAAATTAAATTAAATTACATCAGACTTTTACGTCTGCTTTTTCACCCTCAAAAGAGGTTCTCAAATTTGCTCTAAAATGAAATCAGTTATTTCCATTTATGCACATATTCACACACTAATGATGGCGAGCTTCTATGCAATAAAAAAATGCAATAATTGGACATATTAATACCAACTGGTTTATTGGTTACTGACATTCACCAGCAACATAGTGGTGGAAAAAAACAAAAAACAAAAACCACCCCAAAGAGCATTTATATGATCGGAGGCATTCATGTCTGCCGGGAAACTTCTCAGTTTGTCATCTAAAAATTTAGTTTTTATATCATTATTACAATACATAGCATGGCACTGGCATATAGATCTTGGCCCGGCGCTGCACAGCAACTAATGTGTGCGATGCCATGATGACCAGGCAAGCGAGCAGCGCTGTGCACCGTGCTAACCAACTGCATCTAGTAGCTGTAACTCCTAAAATAAAGTACATTTTTACATCTGGCTTTGTTCGGGCTCAAAGAAAACATTGTACAACATTATCTAATATTACAGAAAGAGTTGGCTTTAGATCAAGTCTGAAAAATACAGTTAATCTACTTGTATTTTGTTTTAAATAGACAATCAGATCATATTATGCATTGCTGCTTCAATTTCCATGTTATGAAACCAGTGGAACCAGTCAGTCACTCCTTGTACAAGTTTTCTGGTAATTATTTTCATATTGGGTCAGTATGGAGTGATCCTGTACCCTCCAGTGTCGGTTTTAGTGAAAGCTCAATTAGAAATATGACTGAACACATCTGTTGTCTTCTGATTCATTGATTGAATTATAAGGTTTTCACAGATTCTTAAAAAATTAGGGCTGCTTTTTATCATCTTTCACTCAAAATCTAAGATATTTAGATTGTGCAACACCTAACCTAAATTATTCAACCAATTTTATATAAAAATACGGTTTGCGACCTTTTTAATTTTTAAAACTCCACATACAGTTTGGCACTAAGCCCACACTAAATTGTGGTTGGGAAGAGACTCGTTTCTGTACCATTCAAGTAAGAACCACCACTGCATGAAATTGTAGTATTGTTATTAAATTCATGAAATGATATCGCATACTTGACCTGGCCGAGAGCTGAAAGGACAGATTAGAACTAATCGTCAATAGCATCTGTGGCAATAAGAGGTTTCATTTTTATAACGTACACATGATTATTTCTAGTCGTTTGCTTCGTTTCTGAATTAAAGTGTTTTGCTGTCTGGAAATATTTATGGCAGGGCACAAGTGGCCAACTGTGTACAGTGTTGTGTGGATGCTTCAGGAAAAGACAGTTTGTGAAGGGCAACAAGGCCACATCAAACAAAGCTGTTCGATTTAGACTTAAATTCTCTAATGTGAGCAGTTCTGAAGGAATGGGGAGTCATGGAGTTCAAATTTCTCATCTGGCTTATAGCATCTGAGGCAGACTTGCACCATGGTCTATTAAATTCAGCTTAGTGAAATGATGAAAATGAATACTCAGGCCTGAAGCCTGTCAAGAGAGAACATATGGTTCTCAAGCTAAAATATAGTGTTCCAGTTAGAAAGCAACATCACACACTTAGAACTGTGTGCAAAGACTCAACAAATAAAAATCAATCACACCAATTAAATTTGGCCAAGCGAAAGTGGGCTGGAAAAGTCTTATGAATCTTAAATAAACCACACACGCAGCCGGCACACGCTGACTTCAGCTTTATTATGGTCGAACTGCTGTTTCTGCGCCTTTCAGCAAGACATATTCAGACTGCCAGTTTTCAAATTGAATGTCTGCAGCTCGCGGCACCTCAAACAGCCCTTTCTTCTCCATTATGGCGTTCAGGCTTTCTCCCACTCAGATTTCAGGTGACTCGGGGTTGCGATGAAATTGTGCCGATATGAATGCAGCAGATGAATTACTGGGCTGAACGTAATGCAGCCCAGTCAAGTAACATGTCAGATAGATACTGTATGAATGTTTCTAATAAAATGTATGCCATTAATCCATTAGTACTGGGATTGTTGCATCAGAAGGATTTTGATCAAATATAACAATGCATCAATCCAGTCCTGAGTTTCTAAATTGTTCTAGTAGTATGTATTTCTTTTACTTTTTCTTGTTGGTTCTGGCCACCAAATCTTTGAGGTTAGGTTTTAAAAAAGGCCGTGGCTTAGTGTAATATGCACCACCAAACCCTGAATGTCCCTCATGCTGGGTAAGATGATGGTGGCTCAGAAAGGCTGAAATGATTCATGCAAATTTCAAAAAGGAAAAAAAGAGAAAATCCTAAAAATTGAGCTCCACTTATGAAAAGAATAAAATATTCATAATTTTCTTGGAAAATGTATTCATACCTTGATTTGTTAGAAACTGTGACTCACAGGAAATAATTATTTTTTATATTGTGGGAGAAAATGGATGTTTTGTTATATCAATGATATATATACATATATAATTTTTTTTTTATTATTCATTTTGCTGTGTCTTCAGTGCTGTGTACATTTGCTGTGTACAATTTGGAGTTACTGATCATCTTTTTGTCCAAACTGGTTGTCACAAGTTATCCATCATGACAGCAAAAATACATATAGCACATCTGTCAGTGTCGCTTTGTAAAGATCACCATGGATTCCTCTAAAATGCTGCTGATGCTCACTGTAATATCTGACTGCTTCTTCAAGTCCATAACATTACAGGCAAGATCAGAAAACTAGACTGCTGTTTTACCAGCTGCCACAAATATCTAGAACAGTACAGATGGTTCTGCTACTTACTGGACTCATTCAAAAAAAAAAAAAAAAAAAAAAAAGAAACAGTTTGTATTGATAAACCAGAAGCAGTAAAACAAATGTTTGACTGTTCATGGCTTTTTATATGTTTTTCTACGACCTTGTTGGATTTCAATTTGCAGTTTTCAGAGAGATCTCATCTTTATGACTGTCATAAACAGTGATAGTCATTTTGAAAAGGCATCAACTGTGTGAAACTACAAACAGACAATGAAAACTAAAGCCTTGTTTGTCAGTTTATGTTTACATTTAGCTTGTTTTGGTTTGCAGCACTTGTGCAGTGGTGTGCTTGATCTGTTTGCTAATACACTGCACACGTAAACCCTCGACAGTTTTTCCTTCATCGGTCATAAATATAAAATGCAGGTGCATCTAAAGTAAAAAAGGTGCTCAAACTCCAGCCTTGAGAAGATTAAGAGACAATGTCAGAACGGTCCTACTTTGGCAGATGAGAAATAAGACTGGAGTGTTATTCATTTTGGAAATGAAATCATACTAGCATTGAGAAGCCCAGCAGCTTTGTTCTAATATACCCTTTATTATCTGTTTTATGCAATATGGTTATTTATTTCTGAGAAACTCAATTTAGAGTTTTCATTCGCCGTATTCCATATTAATTAAAATCGACTGAAAAAGACGCCTGAAATGTATCACTTTTCATGTAATGATTGCATAAAACATATCAGCATCAATTTTTGAATTCCACTAAAGCAAATTAACTCTTTAAACATGTTCTAATTATTGCCTCTGTAAATACAGACTTATTTCTAATACTGAACCAAAATTTACAGATGTTTGTTTTTATGAAGGTCAGTGAAAATGTGTATTTAAGCCAGCCAAACTGTCACTCATGAGGTAATGAAGGTTGTTACCCGGGGGGGAATTTGAGCCCTCTTGAACTGACTCAATGATGCCCATGGCCTTTTGTTCTCCAATTCTCCAGATAAAATAAACATTGCTCCACACATTACTGCAGAGAACCCTGTAGATAAGCATTTCCCAGCACTAATGCATTGATCTAAGGACAACCTGTCCTCTGTTAAATTCAATTTTTGAATCAGGCTCAACGGATACATCCTTCGAAAGATGCTGCCCCTTCCTTCCTCCTTTCAGACGTCTCTCTAGAGGCATTAGTTGCTCTTTGCTTTGCCACAGCCAGACAGCCCTAACACTAACACCGAGGCCCTGGAGAATGAAGTGCAGCAGATTTTTCATGAGTGTGTTGCTCGGGCTGGTGTGTTGGGCTTGTGATGAGGGGTCAGCTACAGTGCAAGTTTTTTTTATAATCCAGGTGAGAGAATACAAGTTCTTTGGTTCTGTGGTCGTGGTGGTGGCTGACTCTCCCTTAGCGTTGCGGTGCAAGACAAGTACAGAGTGAAATGCGCGCTGAAGCATCACTATCTTTATGAAACCAGACGCGCCGAAGGATTTCTCTGATAGGGCTATTCTAACTTGTACAGACATGGATGTTTACTTATTATGGGCAGATTAATTCTGAAATATGAATTGTTTAAGTCAATATTAGCTGCAAACCTAAGATTTGAAATATGATGTGGGATTTCAGACTGTAAGCTTTAAATAGAAATCTGATTCTTTGATCTGTATGTAAATGACAAGATTTTAATTTCATATCATGTACATAGTGGAAGAAAAAAAAAGTTTCTCTCACTAAATTCTGATCCACACCAACTGAAGCATGTCTTGTACACTGATGAGAAGATTAAGAGTGAAATTTCAAAGCAGAACCAGGAAAGTTGGGAGGGCTTTGTTTTGATGTGTTGGTTTATTGAGGAATTTTATTGCAATTTTTCCATATTTGGCCTGCTGAACCACAATCTGAAACAATCAAGCAAAAAGTTGCCAATCCTATTTCTGGCCAGTTAATTATTACATGTGTAATGCATTATTGCTTTACTTTTATGTGGGACAATCATGAAAAAAGATTTTTGGAGTATTTTTTTAGAGTTACTTGATTTCTTTTGAGTGTAAAGAATTAAATTGTTTTTTTTTTGTTTTGTTTTTTAAATAAAACATTAAAACACAAAATTGTATGATAAAGAAAACACAGATGATGCATTTATTGAACAATATCTAGAAATCTTTGCAGTCAATTATTTATTTATTGCAACCTTTGCTTTTGCAACAACTTTCCTTAAAAATAAATCTTTTTAGCTTGGATTTCAGTCAACTTTAGTTGTGCTGTCTTGGTTTTTATCTACTTCATTCAACTTCCTTTTATTTATTTGTTTAATGCAATTATTTTTCTATTTCAGCCATGATGCCTTAGAGTTATTTATAATTTTATTTTAATTTCAGTGACACTATTTTTTAGATTCGATCATTTACATTCAATTCTTGTGTTTATATTTTAGCATTCATCGGTTGTGACTGCGATTTTCCTCTTGTATACTAAATATAACATCTTATTACAGTTGTCAAGAATTATTTTAGTTTCTTAGCTTGACATACATTTGTGTGTTTACTGTTTCTGAGTTTAGTCATTTATTTGAACTTGTGCAAAGCAGATGAGCTTTCATTTAATTATGTGAAAAGTGTCTGAATAGTTGACATTATTCTTTCATGTGTGTGATGAACTGTCTACAGTCCTGATATTAGAATAATGTAACAATCCATGCAGTCACCTCTGTTTAAGATGAGGAATGAGAGCACTGCAGCAGGGGAGGTGAGCTATTAATAGAGAATTGCCCAGGGGCGCTCAGAAGTCTTTGGCCAGCCTTGAAAAACTCATGCACACTTGTACAGTTGTGTATCCATGACAGAGGGCATCACAATGACTCACATCCATTTCCAGGAGTCTGAAACTTAAATTATACTTCTGTGCTAACAACCAGCTCAGGCATGCTGCAGCCTATGCAATGCAAATAAACCAAGTGCCTGCATCAAGCGGTCACAGCATCAGACTGCTACATGGATGGAAATGTATTTCCCTTTGCATGACAAAAGGAAAGAAAGATTTGCTTTGGATAGAAACAAAAGAAATGCATAAAAGAGATGTCAGAATAAAAATAATGCTAATAAGCTAGCTGGCTCGGATGACAGGCTTAAGTATAAAAACCAGGGTCAACCCGAAAAAGAAATCTAAATGTTGTGTTTTGATCAAACAAATCTTTAGACATTTTGTAACAGACTTCAATGTATTTGATTGTTCAATGTGATAGACACACACAGTGCAGTCAATGTTTGTGGGAACAAAGCTTGCATGGTACAAATAGTTTAGGCATAGAAAGATTGAGTAGAGTGTGTCTGAACAGCAACATTCAGGTCTTTCCACTAATGAATTTAGGTCTGGAGTTCCTGAACTAATTTAACAGCTGAACATGCTTTGATCTAAACAGCTGAAGCTCAAACTACTTTTATGGTTGTTGTCCTGCTGGAAGGAAGACCTTCACCCTAGTCTTAATTATTTTGTAGAATTTAATCCAGAATTATTCTATAACTAGTCCATTTCAGCTTCCCATAAACTCTGACCAGCATCACCATCACCATCACAGGGATGGTTTATTTAGGGTGATGTGTAGTGTTCGTTTTCAAAAAAAGTTCAGTTTTGACCTCATCTGAACAGTTCACATTCTTTTACATGTTGACTGTGACAAACTTCAAATGGGATTTTGTGATTTTCTTTCAAAAAATGGATTCTTGCTCATGTTATTTTTTTTCATAAAGATAAGATCTGAAGTTCCCACCTGAACTGTGAATCTTAGATGCTCTACGCTGTTTCTATTTTAAGATAATGTGTTGAACAGAGCTCCATGACATGTTCAAAGCTTGGGATATTTTTTTATTGCCAACTGGGCTATAAGCGTACCTAGAACTTTCTCCCGAGCTGTTTGATGAGCTCCTTCATCTTCGATGCAGTTTGTTCACTAATATTATCTAACAAGCCTCTGACACCTTCACAGAACAGCTCGATTTATACTAAGGCTAAGTTGCAAACAGATGGACTTTTTGTGGAATTAGGTGTGAGAGTAAAGAGGGATGACTACAAGTATATGCCATACTTTCAAGATTCTTACTTTTAAAATGTTTAAAACATCGACCACGACCTATCACAATAAAAACTAACAAAGCATTAGAGTTTGAGGTTGTAAAATGTGACAAAGATGAACTAAGTACAATCTATAAGGATATGACTTTAAGCTAAAATTAATTAAGAATACATGAGATTTTCGGTTGTTGACTGTGGCAATGTGACGCAAATGTGTCAAATTTCTCTTTCTCTCTTGACTGGAAATGGCAGAATATATATAGCTCTAGAAGAAATTAAGAAAGCGTTTAAAATGATCGGTTTCCTTCATAGGATATGTTTGAGTAACATAAACATTGTTTTCCTACTCCATGAACTACTTACAACATGTCTCCAAAATTTCAAACAAAAATTAAGTATTTATTTGCAGAAAGTGAGAAATGGTCCAAATAATGAAAAAGATGCACTGTTTTCCAAACTCAAATAATGCAAAGAAAACAAGTTCGTATCCTTTTAAAAATAATACTAATGTAACTCAGGAAGAGTTCAGAAATCAAGTTGGTGGAATAACCATGAGGTTTTCAATTGAGTTCAGTGCAGTGGGCTCTTAATTTTATTCAGAGCTGTATATTTGTGTTGCTGGAACTGTATTTGTAATGAGGATGAATCTAATGACATCCTGCTTTGCTTGCAGTTATTTAATTTATTGAGTTTGGGATGCAAGTGTGGGCTTATGTATTCTTAGTGTAAGGTGAAAAAACACCTTAATAAAATGAATACATGTATCTTCCAGACTTAGAAGATGTACAAGAAAGCATGTGAGATTTGTGACTGTTACTAAATTAAAAGATAATTTTGCTTTTTAAATGCATCATGCTTCTGTAAACGTTGTAATTTGATTCAGTAAAGTAATTGCAGCACCAACAAAATCAGAAAATGTACTCCACACAGAGCAATAGAGCTTTGTGTACACTGAAAAAAATAAGTCATTGGATGAACATAAAAAAATTATGGAAAGGATTTCCACCTGATTACTTTGCTTTATTTCAGCACCATGTACTTGTGTTACTCCTATTTAAAGCAAATGTGTTAGGTCAACCTAATTTATTAAGATTATTCCAATGTAAAGCAAATGTGTTGGCTCCACTTGTTACAATGGTGATTCAATGGGTGATTCTAAATCAAACATGTTGGCTCAACGTAATATATTGTGGTTATTCTTATATAAATAAAATGAGTTGGCAAAACATAATTCATTAAGGTTGTTCTAATTTAAACCAAATATGTTGGCTTAACCAGAATTATGGTAAGGCAATGGATGATTGTAAATCAAATGAGTTGGCTCAACTCCATTCATTAAGGTTATTCAAATTCAAATGAAATGTGTTGGCTCAACATATGTTTTAAAGGTTCCTTTAACTCAGTTACTATAGCATGACCCAGTGTAATGCAATACAGCCAGCCCAACTAATCTGCAATGTTTAGGACCAAATCATTGATGTAACTTCATTAAGATGAATGTAAATCTAGTTGAAACCACCTTATTTTACAGTGGTACCTTCACACTACCTGATTCAGTAGGTCCAACTCACTAAAAGCAAGTTAGCTCAACAAATATGCTTCATGCTAAAAGACAGCTAGTTAATCGTGTGGAAATCCTTTCCATTATTTTATGACGTTAATTCAAAGACATATTTTCAAGTGTTAATCAAGCATTTTAAGATAGCACTAGGTGAAAGTGTAGGAAGAACACTCAACAATTAGAAAAGGTACAACACAATTGTATTTTCAGAATTGTTATACATCGTTTTTTTACACAGCACAAAACACAGCTGAGTTGGACATTGAAATAAAAAAACAACTACAAAAAGGTTACAGTTTCATTTCCCAGCCAATTCTTTACAACATAAAACATGTCAGTATAGTTGCTCAACTTAGAGAACTGTAACAATATAAATCTTTTCTACTGCAGACTTTAAACACTCATTTTCCATGTGAAACTTTGTTCAACTTAGCAGCGAGTTTCATATTGAGAACTTGTGCTTTCTTTGATAAGTTCTTTCCATCCAATTTCATTATTATTTTCTGTATTACTTCAAAGGTATGCTTGAGTTACTGAGCAAGTTGAGTGCTGAACGCACTAAACTTGAGGGTAGCTCAAGTTTAGTGCATAGATTAGTCCCAGCAGCATCACTATTGCAGAAGATACACTGCCCAAGCTGTTCATAACTTCCACCTCCTCCAGGACAATCCCAACATCCAGATGTGCATCGGCAGCCTCTGCACCCTCTGCTCAAATGACGATTCCGAGGACAGTCTCGGCTTTGGCCATTTCTGCGCATTCATCAACGTCCTAAGGGAGTTATGGAAGGGTATTGGGGGAGAGACAATTCACATGTAATTAAATAAATAAATTAAGACTGACATTGATTGAGTCACTCATGGACCTTAGTTGGTGAAAGTATTTTAACAACTCTTAGGAGTTCTATTGTAAACACAAAGAGAATTTAACATACCATGTACTCCCTCACCAGCTTCTCTGGATCTTCATTTAGGTACACACAGACCTTTGAGGATGCACTCTCATCTGACCTCAGCAGTGTCTTCCTAAATATGCAGATTAAAAAACAATGAGAACAATCTCAAAACTCCAGCAGTATAAGTTCACACACTTGAAAACATAGCTACATTCAAAGGAAGTGACAACAAAAGTGATCAGTGGCTTGCAGTCTATTTGAAAGATATTTAAAATTGTTAGTATCCCTTCATTATGCCATGACTAAAATGGAGTTTAACATCTCATTTAAACATCTAACTGAAGCTGTTAGAGGTTTAAATAAAGACATGAATATATCACCAAAGAAATATGTGAAAAGTACAGAATGGTCAACACAGTCTATATCCTTCTACTTAAATGAATATGCAAAGCATTCCATGTCTTACAAGTACATGGACAGTCTATGTGTGGGCATGGATAACGTCGCATATGCCGGTGTTTAAGTGTAAAATGTTTTAACAGGTCATATCTACGAGACAGAGAGAGACTACACTCCTTACATTTCCACATCCCCACGCAAATAAAGACAAATAAAACAGACTGGCCAAATAAATGTTTAGCTGAACTCTAGCTCTACAAGCTCTCTAACACTACATTCAGTCACTTTAGATCTGGCAAAACTTACTATTAGCCACTGAAATCTATAACTTGATAGCCGATGAGCCCTTGACCAGTACTTACGCAGGTGGATTACAGACAGGTGATGTTCTGAAAGAGATCAGATATATTTTCAGCCATTAAAATATGCAATTCATACTGAACTGAGTTGTATCTTTTAGTACAAGTCCCTTGAATGCCTCATGAATATAACCACTGGACACTTGTATGCAAGCACATATGTGCAGAACAATGGTGAATTGAACATGGTAGAAAGCAATAGTAACAAAGGTCAAAATGAGCACAAACAATCAACACAAAAAACATCAACATTTCAAAATTAAACCAATGAACTTCAATATTGTTTCTGAGCTACAATTATTTGGGGACAACAAAGAAGAGTCCAAAAAACCCCAACATCTTTACAGCAGAGGAATATGTATTTTAAAGAAAAAAATAGAAAGCTCAAGTCTGTAATAATGGATAATCCATTGAGAGTTTTAGCCTGACAAAATATACTAGAAATCCATAACTAACAGATATTTAAGGAACATTTAACAAAGCTCAGAAAGCAATGCTTTCTGCAGGTTTCACCGACTGAAATGTAGGACTTTTTATTACCATAATTAATTAAGAATCTCGATGATGATAGAAAGGTACCAAAGTGTGTGTGTGTATCTACATTTACCTCCATAGTAACATTACTGAAATAGAATTAAAATAGTTAGAAATAGACTGATGTTAGATCAGTGTGTTAAAAATCCACTAAACCTCCAGGGAGCTCAGGAGGAGCAAAACTGTGACATTTCCGGGGTCCATTTGTGTCTCTGGCAGCAGCTTTGTGACCCTTACACTACATATGGCTCTGCAGAGTTTTTTTCGCACAGAATGTACCTAACATGGTGCGGCGATAAATGTAAACAAAAAGCTATCTGCCTTAACCTAACCGACTTAATCTACAGAACATGAAATAATGTGACACAAGTATGGAACAAGTAGAAAATGGTGCAAATGGTAGAGAAATTTTAAGTTACATATTTTTATATGGATTTAGATGAAAATAGTTTGACTCTTACCTTCTTCAAATTAAGTAGATGAACGCCAGGAATCTCCCCTCTGCCCTTGAAAAAACCCAACAAGGTGCGAGCCAGTTATCTCGCGTGATTTTCCGTAATCTCTTGATGTCGCTGGATCCTCTTCAGCGGGAGATGAGTCTGACACAATAGCGCTTTGGAACTGACGTCACTGTGTTTTTTTTATTAGATTAACTTTGACAAATATTGATATTGAATAAAATAAATAAAAAAAACATATATATATATATATATATATGTTAAAAAAAAAAAAAAAATATATATATATATATATATATATATATATATATATATATATATATATATCTTGGCACAGCCAAGATACTGCGCAGGACCCTCAAGCTCCCAGGCCTCTGGTAGAGGCCTGGGAGCTTGAGGAATTAGATGTATTCAAGTTGAGATAACGTCATTCAATCACGTTAGTTCAGTTGAGAGAAAAAAACCGATTGTCTCGCGTGTTCTCGCGTGATATCCCGTGATCTCACTCGTTGTCGTCAGCACAATATCAGTCTAACTATAATGAATCATGTTAGCTCAACATGATTCAATTTTATAAATGTGAAGTCGTGGAATATCTTGTTTATCCAACATGATTTTATCACGTTTTCGCTTCAAACCCAACATTATTGTGTGAAAGGTACATGATATTTTTTTGTTAATGTAATACGCCCCGACGTTCTTTTTTTTTTGGCGGAAGATCTAGCTGACGTAATTGAATCACGTTATCTCACCTTGAATACATTTTATTCCATTTGCGAGAAAAAACCGATTGTCTCGCGTATTCTCGCGTGATATCCCGTGATTTCCCGTAATCTTGCGTGAACTTGCGTGATATCGCGTGATCTCACTCGTGGTCTTCAGCATAGGATCGGTCTGACTATAATGAATCATGTTCGCTCAACATGATTCAATTTTATAAACGTTGAAGTTGTGGAATATCTTGTTTATGCAACATGATTGTATCATGTTTTTGGCTCAAACATGCAATTATTTAGTTAACAGTACATGATATTCTTTTGTTAATGTGATAACCCCTGAGGTTCCTTTTTTACAGTGTACATGACTTGTAAATCATAAGCATTGTCTGTATCATTTATGTCAAAGGAAATTGAATTCCTTGCTCTGAAGCACACACTTCATAATAATTCACAGCAGAAAATCTGCAATACAGGTAATTGAAAATATATCAGTGAGTTCTTTGAAGAGTATTTTATGGTCTTGTTTAATCAGAGGCTTTGCTGTGCCTGTAAAAGTCTGGCCCAGAATGATACGGCTATAACAGCGTAGATGTAATTCGTCACATTCTTTTTTTGGGCCCTTTTTGAAACTGACAAAACTGCTGCGGTGGAAAAAAAAAACATCACAAATCCATTGGGTCTCTTTTTATAGAACATAAAAGTGAGTCTTAGGACTGATTTTTCAAACTGAGATATGAAAGAGAGAAACGACTTGTGTCAGTGCTTTGATCGAGCCATTTTGAGTAGCGTAACAAATTTGATGTGGATTCTCTGGGATAGGTTGATACTTTACATTCCCCAACCAAATGTAGCATAAATTTTTAAAAATTAAATGCAAAATTAAGTTTGGTAAAAAACAGGACAAAATGACTCAAAATGACTTAAATGTTCCAACACCAGGATATTAAGCGTATAAAAGCAACGACACCACAGGTGCCTCCTGGTTAATGTATTTCAATAATTCAGCTCAAAAAGGGAAACACGGATTTAGTGTGCACATCGATATATTAAAAACATTTATTTCTCAGATTTTGATGCTCATGGCTTACACATAATAAAAACCTAAAATTAATTTAGATCACAAAATTAGAATAACCCATAAGCTCTAATTTAAAAAGCTTTTTTATTAAAGAAATGTAAGCCTGTTGGAAGGTTTGTCCAGCCACTGTATGGTATATGCACTCAATACTTAATGTGACTACATTTTGCTTGAATTACTGCATCAATGCAGCATTGCATGGAGGCAATCAGCCTGTCACTCTGCTGAGGGCTTAAAGAAGCCGAAGTTGATTTAACAGCAGTCATCTGCATTGTTAGCTCTTCTTCTCTCACTACCTTTTGACAATACAGCTTCTCTTTGAGCTTAGGTCAAGTGGCTGTGCTGGTCAGTTCACCACAGCCATACCAGGGTCATTAAACAAGGTACTGGTAATTTTGGAAGCTGCCAAGTCTATCTGGAAAATTAAGTCACTTAAAAGTTTCTTGCAGATGCTTCACAGACTTTGGAGTTGGAAAAATAAGTGAACACCATCAGAAGACATGGGAGTCCAAATCACCACTGACTGTGATGATTCACTTTGGACCTCAGGCAACTTCCTCAGTACTCTGGGACTTTTATTCCAAAGGGAAATGCAAAATTTACCTTCATGTGAAAGGAGGAGTTTGGACCACTGGACCATATGGTTCCTTTTTTCCTTAGTCAAGGAAACCCTGGTTCTATCAATCTAGAATCTGATGGTTCTGGATTGACGGTTGTCCTGTCTGTCTGTCCTGTGCATGGAGGCCCATAAAGCTATTAAAGCTTGTAATTCTACTCAAACTCTTGAGGATTTTGCTTCAAAATCCTCTCTACCACAGTTTTTTCTTCCACCTGACTTTCCACTAATGTTTCTAGATATGGCAGAATGTGAAAAGCCAGATTCTTTTCTTTGGGGGTAAATGACTCTTTCAATAACATTTATGTAATAAAAAGCATCTTTTATTGCTGTAATGTAATATAGTTTTACAATAAACTAAAGTGTAAAAACATATCACTTTGTGGGACGTTAATGTAAATACGTTTCACTTGAATTTGAATTACTGAAATAAATTAAGAAGTTATATCAAATGAAGTTTCAATGTATTCTGACTGACTGAAATCCAACTGTAAACTAATTGAAATATTCTGAACACTACTGCCACAAAACATCATAATTAATAGATCAGTGCTTTATGCGGCTCAAACAATCAGATATGTCACTGAAAAGGGAGTATAAAACCTCACAATGATGATTCATCCCACTGCTGGCGTGTGTTTGTACTCTGATGCTGTACGCATGTGAAACTACAAAAACGCCAACGATTCTAATAGACATACAATATTTCATGGTGCAGAGGCTGCAGCACATACACAGTTGGTGAAACTCACCCTTTCAGTGCTTTCAACCAATTGTAGTTGAAAGCCGCCAATGTTACCACCAGTGTAAACTACGCATGCGATAACTAATTCATATCATTTCTACCAATCTGAACTGTCAGAACTAAAGGATACAAGAAACAGGAAGCTGGAGGGGAAATGTCTTACCATGCCCCGCTCTCGTAAGAAAAGGCATCCTGTTGATCGCAATGGGGACGGTACCATGTTTATTGTGGAAGTGGTGGACATGGTGGGTGGTGCTCAAACTCGAAGAAACTCGCGCCGTACCGGTCTGGATTGGAAGCAAAGTAATCAAGGTGAACCAGAGTATTTGCCTCGAACAATAACTCAGACCCATGCTGAGACTGAACTGGGACCAGCTGCTCCTGTGTCCAAGCACGGGGGTGGCCGCAAAAAGTCTACCCATGTGTGCTAATTCCACGAAGGCCCAGGAGAGACAACGGGGCCGGGCTCTGGCCTGTGATCGTTCAGCCTGAAGACAGCAGGGCATCTCACTGAGAGGCTGGATCCATTTCTTTTCAGGATCCTTTGCTGGATTAGTCACTTAGTTTTGGCCTGGACTCTGGTAGAAAAATATCCTTTCCACTTGCACCCAAAAACAAAAAAAAAAGAAGAAATTTAAAAGAAACAATCCAAACCCAGAGCCACGCGCAAAGCTGTTTACTAAAACAGGAAAAAAAACCCTCAAAATTTCAAAATCTATCTGAAAAGCTTCCTTGAGAACATTCTTCCAAAACTGAGCTCCAGCATGCAGGAAGATGCAGATCCAAACAAAGCTTGGGGTTCAATCCAACAGCCATGTTGTCCAGTCATTATATTTAGGCATGAAAACTGGCAGGGCAGAGACTCATGTGATAAGAATTCTGATAAGAGCCTCCATCGCCCACAGGTAGAGCTTGAGGGCAGCTGAGCCTGCCCACTAAGAAGAAGAGAGCCCCTCCACCGCAGTAAAAGATGAAACACGTTTCCGTGGGAAAATGAATCATTTCATTAAGGAAATAAATAAATAAAAATAAATAAATCTCGAGCGGATAAAAATACGAGGGGTGCAGCTACAGAGGATGACGCTGGAGCCAGAGCTTTTGTTCCCTTTAACCGGGGAATGAAAAAAAAAAGAAAAAAGAATAGAGACAGGGAGGAGGAGGAAGAAGAGAAGGGAGGGGGGGTTAGAAAGCCAGGGAGCAGTATCTGCAGCAGCGCGGTAAAGTAGAAAATCCAGAAAATAAATAAATAATTTGTCAGCAGCTCCTCTTCCCCCCAGTCCTCTCAGTGGCGCCGCAGATCTGGCGAACCGCAACCTCTGGCGTGCTCAGAGATCCATCAGAATGCAGCTACAGCAGCCTCTGCTTCAGACGGACGTAGGCTCCATCTCTCACGCTCCACCTGCTCAGACTCATGCAGCAACAACTACTGCTGCATTCCCCTCGCTGCCGCTGCTGCTCCTTTCCCCCCCTCCTTCGTTTCTTCCCTTTATCCTCTCCGGTTACCTTGTCCAGATCCGCTAGCTTCTGATGGAGGACATTTAAGTGGCGGCGTCTGGTCCCCGGAGGAGGGCAGGTGATGCTCGACTTGCTGCAGAAAGGTTTATGCTAATTAAAATTAAAGACTGTGATCAATCACAGGAATGACTGAGATTCCAGGACAGCCCAGATTCCCGGTGAGGACGATATCCTCGCCTTGGACTGGAGGCGAGCTAAAGGAGCTCTTCTGAAGGCATATCAGGGTGCTCTGATCCAGCGAGGCACAGCATGTGCCTCTGTGTATGTTTGTGTGTGTGTGTGCGTCTGAGGAAGAGTCTGTGAGCAAATGAGAGAGGAGGGTGAGGGTGGGTGAGGGATAGCGGCAGAGAGGAAGGGAGGGAGGGAGGAAGGGAGGGCGACTTAGGAAGAGACGGCGAAAGAGAGAACAGGCAAACACTCCGGGAAATAGTGAGGCAAGTAAATGGGTTGTGTGAATAAATACATGCTAGAGAATTCGCAGCGCGCTGGCTTGCAGGTCCTGGCAGTAACACGTAGGAATCATACTGCAGAGGAGGAGCTTGATTTAGGTGAGCTGTCAGAGCTGTTATACAGGGAACACAGGGGGATACAAGCAGCATAAAGACCCCAACGCTACAACAGGTAGAGAGGAGAGGGGAACGCGAACGCATGCCGAAAACAAAGCAGGACAGAGGAAGTTAGAGGTTGGGCGGTGTAATCTGTCTAGAACAAATCAAGAAGAGCTGCATCAAAATTCAATCGAAGACCTGTCTCTTCGCAGGAGAGCATCGCCAATCTATTTGCTCACAATCCCTCCTCCTACATGTGTATACCAGTCACCTCTCTTGTTTACCGAGAAGCTGTTTAACTATGCTGAACTCATTCACAGCCACCACTGATCTGTGGGGTCAGGGGTTCTCCGGCCATGATTGAGCTGCTCACAGGAAAATATGTGGCGCCTGGCACGATGGAGACGTTATGAGAAGAAGGTAGGGACAGGAGCGAAGGGAGAAAAAACACATGGGGTGGAAGGCATCAGGAGAGGGAGGCTGCAGCTGTATCAAGTGAATCACGGTCGATAGAGATATCAGCCGGGATTGCCTGGTCGGTTGAAAGGACACGCATGGAAACAGGAGGACAGAGGCGAGCCATGCAGCGCCACCTCTCACGGTGACAAGAAGCCGACACAGGCCATTACTCAAGAGAGGGAGGGAGTGCTGCGTGTGGTGGAGCGAGGCTGATTGAACTAAAGGAACTGAGGAGAGATACGCGCACGACGCTGTGAAATCACAAGTGGCTGAACGCCGTTCAGACATTCATCCGCAAGTATTGTGGACATAAATAAACCAATAGAGGCCATGGATCTGCTTTCGTTTTCCCATGTGAGTCAGAAGGAGATTTAAATCCTTTATGTGTTTCCTTCTCTTTGTACTTCTCAGTAAATCGTAATGCGTGTCAGCTCTCCCAAACAGACACTGCCTGGCTATAACATGAAGATTAGTTTATGGCAAATGTCTATTTGGTGAAAAAACATACAGACATCTCATTGGCAATACCTGCAGAGATGCACATTTCACTCTCCTTATAACAGGTCATTATGGACTTGTGTGCCAGATCATATTCCCTATTGCTATTTAGCATCTTTGCAGTTTTGGTCGTTTTTTTCATGGATCAATTGGGACATTTATGCCTGCTTTGATAACTACTGATTTAAAGCAATTTCCTATAATCTACAAATAGTCTGTTGAAAGTAAATTATAGGTTGTTGTTTAATGGCTCCAATAATTGGTAACAACCCAAGAAATCCACACGCATAAAGACACCATCAAAGGTTATCTCTTAAATTAGGTTGTGTATTATAGAAGAATTGAAAAGGCAGTAAATTATTGAACATGTGAAAGCATAAAAAGGCAGAAAAACCAAGTAAAATCTGTCAATAGTTGAAACACAAACCCTTCAAAATAAGCTGATTTAATCAAAATTGTGGCTAGTATAACGGTTTCTCATTTCCAGGTTGTCACACAAGAAGCACCTTGTGATAGCTATCAGTACAGAACTCTCCCAAGACATTCACAACCTCTCACCAGAGGAAAAAAAAAATGTCACAGATGTATCTCTACTTCAGAAAATTTCAGAAAGCATCACTGGGGCCATAATCTGTCAATGAAAACATCATTTCACTGTAAACCAGCCGTGAAAGGCTATATCCCACAATATTTTAAGAGAAAAACTTTCGCAGATCCATCAAACCACCATTCGACCATCAGAATCTTTCTACTCAGAAGATTCCACTGCAGGAAAAAAAGAGGCTTAAACTTGTTTATAATTTACATCTGGGGAAGACAACGAACATAGAAACTCATAAATATCAATGCAACAGTGGAGTTTGGGGGTTTTGATATCACAATGTGGAGGTTCATGTCAATATATATGAATTTTAGATAATTTATATGAGGAAATTTACAGAGATATAAACAGTGGAATGATCCCTCACACGCAGATAAGGAAACACCACTTACTTTGTAAAGTAAGTGGATAATTTTATAAAACTATGTTTACAAATGTATCATTATGAGCATAAAATTTGAAAAAGGAAAAGAGTAATTGTATTGATCTGGTGCATACAAAAACAAAAACACAAAACAGTGAAAGAAATTTGACATCACAAAATAAAATGTCAACAAAAGTTCATAAGTTGTTTTTGTAAACTATTATATTTTTTTCATTCTTTGATGTGAATATTTTGAATACTGTAGTGTGACATCTTATTACTGATTTCTGGCAACTTTTAAATTTAGCAGTTTTTTTCATTTAGGAGTTTATCCTGTTTTTTTCTACTAGTCTATTTTTCATGTTATTTTTCTTAAAATAATATATATATATCGGCTAAGAGCCATATACTTTAGTATATTTCAAACATACTTACATTTGTGAAAGTACATTTTAAGTACTTGTTCATCATTGTTTTTATCTTCAACATATCTTTGCAGTTCAAGCAAATGAAGATGAAAGAGGAAGTCAGAGATCAGGTATTAGAAAACCTAAAGATGTCCCTGTGTCAGAAAAAATGTGACAGCACACTGGTCACTGGGTTGGACAACGTTATCTTGTCAAAAGGACAAACATGGGGGAGAAGCAATAAAATAAAATCTCTAATGCTCATTGTCAGAGAACGACGACAAAGAGAGGCAACACAAAGTCTTCAAAGTGGCATGTATAGAATAGCATGTTTCCTAGGACCAAACATTTTCTTAAATGTGATATTTCTTGTAATCTAGTGAGATTTGAGATTTAAGCTTTTCAGGCACGAACAGTTAATAAGGTTTTTGTGATTATGAGGGCCTGAGGACTTTGTTAGAGTAGAAAACACCATGATGTCTTCAATACCACCAGATCTTAAATAAAAATGCCTGTAAACTCATAACAGGTCACCAGGTTTTTAATAAGTAAAACTATCAGAGAATATTTCTGTTGTCAAAACTATACATAAAGTCAAATTTCTTCCATGAAAACTCCTAAATTTGGCTCATTAGGGAGCTGAGGAGAAGAGAGCATAAAAAGAGCGTGCAAAGATCCTCCATTTGTGTGATTCAACTTTGTTGAATCTGAAGAAATCTGAAAATAAGCTGTCCCTCTATCGACAGCAGGAATACCATTAGGTGTAGAATTTAACACATTTGATTTACCACAATAAATGTACTGATATTAAAGGTTATATTTTTCAGAATTTTTATGTAAGTGTCTGTTCTGCTCCAATAAAAGTTTATATTATTTAATTTGTTAGCTGGTGCAGTGTGATTTTCTTGACTACTTGGTCAGAGAGAACAAAAGGAATCCTGAGATGCTTCATGTTAATTTTACTTTGAAAATATGCGTTTGTTTTTAGCTTGAAAGTTGAGTTAAAGGTCATCATGTTTTCATTTTGGTTTTATGAGATTTTAATTTCAGATTATGTTTTTAAAATTTTTTGTTACATACATGTGTTTTGGATTTTGTCTTTTCACTTTCTTTCTTACTGTTATTTTTTACTTAGTGGATGAGCTACATTAATAGTTATGAAAAAAAACACTAATGTGTGGGATTTCACACTATGAAAACACACAAGTATAAAAACAGCATGTAATTTCCAATTATAGTGAGGACTGAGTACAACAGGACAGAGTGGGGTGATTTATAATGTGCGACTTGGACTGTCAGGCTGTCCAGCATGCGATCATCTTTCTCGGCAGCGATGATATCTTGGTGGGAGCTGTCAGCAGTGAAAAGCTGTCCTTAATCAATTTATAGGCTCGAGGGTTGCTCAACATGAAGAAAGTCTGGGGAGATGGAGAAGCTGGAGACTCACTAGCTGTCCTTGTGCTGTCCTTGGTTATTCGATAGGCTGAACATCCCATGTCGAACTTCCGACAGACCACACGAGATGTAAGGATATGCAGTGTTTCAATACATATTGTGTAAAATAAAAATCTGGTGAAGTTGTGCAGATTTAAAGAAAGTAATCACATTAAAATTTTTGAGAAAAATTGAACAAATTTAACATAAAAGATGGCCTAAGAAAATAGAAATTAAATTTCATTTAATAAGAGAAAATGTTATCTTAACTAACCTGGCTCTTCTTTGCAGAATTATTGTAATTGAGTCGCATTTGAGGGTTTTTCAACCCAGCATCAAAGTCTGATTTAAGCCTGGACCATGACTCGGTCTCTCCAAAATCTTTATCTTTTGCTTTATTTATGATTTAGCCAGAGGTTGAGTTGCTGGTGTGCTTCAGATCGTGCTACAGCAAAACCCAAAAGCACTTGACTTTTAATGCGCCCTCTTTGTTCTTAAAGGTGGATTTTCCACTTTCAGAGTTGGAGATTCAACAAGAACACCCGATAAAGTCTGGATTATGGCTGGGAAAGTCAGTGCTTACTGAGGCACCACAAGTTTTTTGTTCAACATAGCAACCATGAACATAGAAGGAAGAGGAGGTGACTGATAGAAACTTTTTAATGGCCCTTTTAAAGTTTTGTACAGCTTTAATCTACACAATAGCTATTTGTGAACTTAGTCTTGTCTCTTAAAATAAACTGGGAAAAAATACATTAGTATCAGTTTATTTTGCTAATAAGAGTTAGGATCACAATAACCAGCAAATCCCACTGTTTTCTTTTCTTCTCCTAATTATCCTATGAAGGGCAAAATTCAATTGTAAATTGAATTTACGGACTTACAGCTGAATGGTACGATATGGATCAGCTGTATGAGTCACTTCTAAAATGCAAACATATATGGCAACAATATATGGCAAATAAACAATACTTCACTGTTGGTATGATGTTTTTTCTACAATTCAATTCAAGTTTTAGTTTTTTTAGTAGACACTCCCTTTTATGTCTTTTCCTTTTGAGAATAACAATTCCTACGTTGGAGTAGTAAAGCTTTAGAAATTTCTTTGTAAATGCGCCACTGAGTTTGTTCTTCATCTGTTCTTAAATGGATTCTACACCAACGAATATTATCCTTTTGATGTTTTCCTTAGATCTTGTTTATCTTCTCAAAGCCCCAGTCAGCATTGGCAGATGGCCGCTTGTACTGAACCAGGGTTTGCTGGAGGTTTCTTCCGGTTAAAGGGAAGCTTTTCCTCTCCACTGTCACTATTTGCATGCTTGGTATTGACAATTTTTTGCTGTGAAGAGAAGTGAAGTGCTGGGTAAACTTTTTAAAATACTTTGAAGAATTAATTGAGCATGCTGTCCTGTTTGATAACTAGGATTAATTGGAATATATGTGATTAAATTGAAATTATATTTTTGTAAATATCACTTTACAAAAACATTCAAGTGTGACAAAAAAATAAAAACAAAGATATATTTGATGGGGAAAATGTTTTCGGATGGGATCGTAACTGCCCAAGATTTTCCATTTCTGCAGCACTGTGCAGATACTTTTTTTTTTTTTACATACATTTTTTACATTACAACCAAATCTTTTTCACTTGGATTCACTAAATCACTCGCTTTTCCTTGTATGTAATAATATATATATATTATGAGGAGAGCTTTGAATATCGTAGTAAAAGAAGAAGCCAGGAGGTATCCCGTAAACTTGCAAATGACATGATATGAAAGGACGTGCACGGCGTTTTAAGGACTTAAGAAAGCTAAATGTGCATGTTTTTTCTCAGAAGGATTGGTGAGGGGATTTTTTCTGCAGACATCCAGTCTCGCCGCGGGGGGTAAAGTAGCAGGATTAATCATAGCACTTTCAGATTAATTACTCATAATGCTAGCATCCTCTAAAAGGCATAGCCTGCAGTTGTGATGTTTGGTTGATTTCATTAATCTCAAAGTGACAACACCTAAAATAAACCTGGCTTAGACGGTGGAAGAGAAGGAGACAACAGGCATCACGATGCACCGCAGCTGCACCAAAAACCAGCAGAATTGCAAAGAATCATTTTGTTGCAAAAATGAAATCCAACTTGCTTGCTGTTTTATTTTTTTTTTACTGAGCTGATACTAATTGCAATTCCACAGTTGGGAACAAAAAAATTTTCAGTTCTTTATTCAGAGTTGAAGTAAAGAAGGGCTTAATGATGCACAACTTTATTGGCAGCTTTTTCTGATTAAAATTCATACCTTCAGTGCACATTGATTTCTCACTCTTTGCTTGAAAAAAAAAAATCAACTCTGGTGTCTTGGCATCCTTCAAAACTCTCATTTGAAAAGACAGCCTTTGCAGAAGTGTGTTGCATATTGCCGGCTGCACATGGTGCTGGCAAAAATAGACTCCATTTGCTTGTTTAGCTGAGACTCCTAGCCCCAGCATGGTTCCTGGAAACGAAGAGCGGCAGCGATGCATACAATGCAGACAAATGCCAACGACAAGGGATAAAGAGCCACAGTCAGCCAAATCTGAATATCCATCATTCTGAACTGCTGTGGCTCAAAGGAATAAATTAAACAGGCTGCCATCATGGAAATCCAAACCTGAGAAAGAATCTCAAGTCTGTCCAGCTTAATGATCTGATAATTTCATTTTGACAATGATTCTAGGAAACTATGAGTTGGAAGTTTATTAGGGAAGGAGTTTAGTTTTGATCAGCTGGTTTTACTCATTATATCATCACTAGGCAGAGCAAGCAGGCATGCAGAGGAGATGCTGATTTAACATATTTAGAAATTACTTTAAACATTTGAAATGGAGTTAAAAATGTTTCAAACCCACTTGTTGATTTTCACTTTCAATCTTTATCCTTTGTTATATAAACCCACTGCAAAATCTCACTGAATATTTTCACTGTGTTCACAAATTCCCAGCTTGGAAGGTTTAGTGGATTGAGACGGTTTGTTCTGGTTCCAGCCCAAAATCTCCCAATACAATAGATAATCAAACCTGTTATTTGCTGATAATCAGTTTAATTACTGGCACCTCGCTGTTATGTTCCATTTTCTCTTGCGTGAAATTAGTAAAGGAATACATTAGATGTGTCTTGAGGCTTCAGGGGATGAGATTTCAGGATGCTAAAATGCTCCACTCTTTCTTGTGAAACAATTCAGTTTGCTATCACTGTTTGGTTTTATCTGTTGAAGTAAACTATGTTTTATTAGTCTATAAATAGAAGGCTTCTGCCATGTTTAGACTGTTGGTGTAGCAGCATTTTAGGCTTAGATGTAAATTAATTTAAATGTCACAGTAGCATGCATTAGTTCTGTATTTTAATGCATTGGGGTAAATAACCAAGCAGCATCCTTTTCTTACTCATTTCATACTCCAGCACAAATAATTTGATCATCTGTTAAATTTTTTTGGATGTTGAAAAATGTACACCTTGCAGGTCTCACATGCCAGGTATACATCCACAACACCACTTAAAAAACTGCAGCTATCCAATTGCCTGCACCACAATGCAAACACTACAAACATTAACTCACCTTGGGAAGTGAAACAGATAGCATGACCTCCATTCTGATTAATTTGGCCCATAATTATCTACACATTTGGGGGAACATATTAGGCATTGCATTTAGCTCCCAGGCGAGATGCACTTATTTGTATGGCAATTCAATGTGTTTTACATGACAACAAGCAAGAAATATTACATTGCAGTGGAAAAATAAACAAAACTAATCAAAAGTAAGACTACAGACTACAGTTAATGATGTTCCAGGTATTATCAGTCAAAGGAAACCTTAAATAAATGTTTTTTTTTTTAATTATTGGTTTAAAGGAGCTGAGTGTTTTATCATTTTGGTAGTTTTATGGAAGATTATTTCAGAGCTGAGTGGTCTGGGAAGTAGACAGAACATATTTTGGTTCTTAGCCAGTCAGTGATTTAAACTAACAACAGTTTTTTTTAAAGTCTGTTCTCTGAACTGCAGGGAGCCGGTTTAAGGACTTTGTGATGTGCTCCACTTTCTTTGTTTTAGTGAGGAGTCAAGCAACACCATTGAGGAACAACTGCAGCGGTCCGATTGACTTTTAAAGCAAACTGGGCATAAAGGCACAAATGAGATTCTCTACATACTACTGGGAAATTCGTCCTTTAAGCAAAGAAATATTCTTCTGGTGATAGAACACAGACTGCAAAGATGCAGGTCTGGATCCATCACTACACTCAGATTTCAAGCCTGATTAGTAGTTTCTAGCTGTAATAACTGAAGCTGACAAACATAAGTACCTAAACTTGGTTTCTATTCAGATGAAGAAACTTATGGCACATCGGTGCATTGATTTGCTTTAAGAATCTGTTCGATGTTTGAATGACGGCCAGATGGCCAAATGATTATCAAATATAAAAAATAAAAAACAAAACAGTGATGTCTAGTCATCAGTAGCGAACATCACACTGACAAACCTGAAAATTACACTGCACTGTTCAAACTGAGAGGAGTGTTAAACATGACAAAAGTCTGAATAAACTCAATAAAAATGGTCAAAAGAAGCCAAAAATGAATATGTACACAACTGTGAAACTTTACAATTTCACGGTGTCTGTTTTCATCAAAAGAAAACTAATATGGAAATTAGTTTTCCTCTGATGTAATTACATTGTTTCCATAATACTATAAGGAGTAAGTACCAGTTAATTATATGATAACTTTAATAACTATACAAACTCACACAATTTTTATTCACAACCAAATAATTACTCTGGTATAATCACAACATCACTGCTGTTATTACCAGAATACATAATAATTTTGGAAAGTAAATGGAAATATGCTACATTTTCGACAACAGGATATGTTGAATTCTTATTATACAAAAGCATATGTTCTAGCTTATTACCAGGAAGATGGTTTTGTTTTGTTAGTTGTGCTGCAGGGATTTGCAGTGATTTGATCACGGAGTCTTAAATTCAACAGGTTCAAATCCGTACATCATATTTGTCGTGTTTTGTAAATGATAAAGCAAACAGAAGATCTGTGAACGCTCCTCCTTTTATTATTGTTTCCATCCTTTCAGCATCAAGACGCTCAAGGGAAACGGAGACAAAACAATAAAATATTCTTCCTTTGTTGCTTACACACTGCTGATTTAACATTCAAACCTTGGGCTGCATCTGAATTCACTGCTTTGCTCACCCTGACATTTTGGATCATCGCTGACTGCTGTAGCGCTGCAGAACTGAATTTTTCACACCCTTCACATGTGATTCATTGAATTATGAGGCAAAGAAATGCACCAATAAGAAATCTAACATTGAAAACTGACTAAAGCATCCATCTTCAGTACCCAAATAGGTACTGAAGATAAGGGTTTGTTACAATGTCAATATTTAGTGGTCATAAATTTTTACACAGTTGAGCTCGGGTCTTAACAATAATTAACACCATAATACAAGAGTGTGGCCTATGAACGAGCGATGAGGCAGCCTCCAACACTGGTGGTGGTTTTTCAAAGAACAGCTGAATGTGAGAAGCAGGAGAAAAAGGCCTCCTTCTGAGAAAAATCATGTACAACCACATGATCTGATTATGTCCTAGTGCATTTAAATTTCTAGGAACGTATGAGAGACCTTGAGTAAATCATGTTAATTTAAACTTTAACTTGCAGAGCTAGGATAGAGCTACAGACAACTTTTTAAAAGGATAGGTTACATCTGATATTAATTTTCTCAACGACTAAAATATTATTTCAAAATAGGCTCCATCAATGATTTCGCTCCACTCAACGCTTTTATAATCCTGTTTGCAAGGATGTGTTTTATTCATAAAGACGATTTGTTCTCTTGTCTTAGTTCTAATCCCAGTGGTGGTGCTGCAAACCTTTTAAGTCTTTATCATTTGCAGAGTTTCAAATGTGCAGTTTGGTTGTGCCCCCCAAAAAATCACCATTAGGAAAAGTAAAATTTTTATGCACTTAAATATTTTAATTCACCAATATATTTATTTCTGATGAGGAAGAGAACTCGATCTCTTAACAATAAGAAATGAAGCAAAATTTCTTTAAAACAAAAAAAAAAGTCAAACCTGAAGAATGTAACATCAGGTTTGAATATCTGCTGAAAGTCAAATCCTTCTTATGATTGCCAACTAATTTGCTGCATTTTTAGTATTTGATGATCTAGCTTAGGATAAGAGAAGGTCTTTGAGTTGTGAAGGCCATCTTGGCCTCATTCTAATCTCTGGCTGGACCACTCAAACATGCAGCAAAAAACTGCAGGTATGCTTTCCACAAAAGCCCAGATTCGTAGAGTGCACAACTGATAACCTTATATTAGATGTAAAAACAACACAGTAAAAATATTGAAGGCTGTTTGGTTTTTATACATCAAAAATATTGCAACATGGATGTCATTAACCCAGCATTACACTGTGCAGATGAAAAAATGATAACCTCCATAGGCAAAAATATAACAAAAGATATAAAATTTTAGGAGTAATTATGAGTATTTATGTATCAGAAATAGCTATTTTTTTAGTTAATGGGAAAATTACAATATTTTCAGGTCAAAATGTACAACTAATCATAGGCCCCTTTTAGGAATAGGGGCCCTTCCCAAACAATTATGTTAAATAATTGAATCATTTATTAAGACACCCAAGGGTGGCACACAAATTAGAAATTTGCATTAAACAGCAGCAAAGATGGGATTTGGTGAAAACAGCACTGTGATAAATGTATTCATATCTAAAAAAATGTTGTTTAAAAAATTAGAGAGAAGAATACTGATTTCAACACTGCCAGTTCTTCTATTTTTTTGACAAAACAAATAATGAAAGCAACAGTGTAAGCAACATTTTTTGTAATAATTTTGTTTCTGGAATCTGTTCCTGCGTACAAAGTAGTCTCAAAGATGACTGTTCCTATTCGTAGTTCCACGATGAAGGAAAAAGCTGTCAAAGGTTATCAGAGCAGACTGTGCCTATATAATAAAATATATCACACTGCTGTGCATGACAATGGTGGAGAGAAACCAAATGCACAAAGGAGAGGAAGCAAAAGGAAGCAAATGTTTAATAACTAACAAAACAGTTACCGCCAAGGAGCATTGATCAAGTATGCAAGAAACCTAGCATGGGGAAAAAGAAACCGTACAAAAGAAGACAATACAGTTTTTATAGGAAACTGTATTGTTTCCTATGAAAACAATACAGTTTTTATAGGAAACAAAGACAAAAGAGATGCGTAAGCAGTGAGAGACCAAAAACATGGCCCAATATCTTTTGGGTTATTTCAAAAGATCCAGAGTTTCCTTACACTATTGATTTTAGTCCCACAAAATATTTTATTTAGCTTTGTTAGTCACTCAAGGGTAACTAAAAAATAATATATGGAAATGTATGTAAAACAGGAGGAGGCATTAATAAAGCTTGTCAAAGGGAAAAAGTGTTCAAATATACATTTTTATGACTTTTCAAGATGGCAGCCAACTTATGCCAAGAATGTGTGTTATCCCACACCACAGTAACGCTTATCTGTTCTGCATTTCAATGTACCACATTCGCCTGAGGCAAATAATGCATAACACATTTAACTTGGTAGCATGCATAATGTGATCACTTGATAAGTAAGGCTGCAATGGATTTTTTTTTAAAATGTCAAACAACACCCTGTCTCTTAAGCATCATGTATACCAGACATGTTCCAATGCTACATAATTTACACAGACTGCTACTCAGTCTGACTTAACAATATTTTTCCAATGCAATGATATACACATAGCCTGTCTACTTTGATGCGTTTATCTTTAATCACAGTGATTACTGCAACAGCGTCTTCACAGGTCTGTCCAACAAATCAAACACCTGCAGCTGATCCAGAATGCTGCTGCTCGCGTTCTCACTAAAACCAGGAAGATGGAGACATAACACCAGTTTTAAAGTGATGTTATGTGCTACTGGCTCTCGTAGCTCAGAGAATAGACTTTAAAATACTGTTGTTAGTTTATAAATCACTGAACACTTGACACCACAATACAGTAAACTTCTACTGTTGTTGTATCAGGTCTTCTGGTTCTGGTCTGCTCTGCATCCCCAGAACCAGAACCAAATGAGTAAAAGCAGCATTCAGCTTCTATGTACCACAAATCTGGAACAAACTTCTAGAAAGCTGTAAAATAGCTGGAACACTGACTTCCTTTAAATCTTGACTAAAACCCCACCTGTTTAGAGTTGCATTAGAAATGTAATCAATTACGAGTGACAAGAAAGCATGTTCTTCAAAAGTCGCACTGGACTTAATGTCATGTTTTGATTATTGATTCTATGTTGCATGGATTTGTGTTTTTGTGCTTTTTATGATGTAAAGCACTTTGAAATGCTTTGCTGCTGAAATGTACTGTACAAATAAAATTTGATTGATTGGTTGATTGATTGATTGATTGATGAACATTCACTCACCTCAGGATGCTGGATTCTTGAAACTCAGTAAAACTGGTAACATAAATATAATGAATAGAAAATAATATGCTAATATGTGACGACTTGGGGAAACTGAAAGGATTGAACTCTAATCTCTGGGCAGGAAGTAGATCTATAAGTACGGAAAATTATGAAATGGTAACACTACAACATCAGGAATGAGTGCTGTGAATACCTACCACATTCTCAAACCCAATACAAAGACACTATTCAAAACATAAATGCATAAAAAGCAAAACACATTATTTCTCTCAGATGACATTAATTGATGTTCCACAAAATCCAATTCCTTTCCTTACATTTAGGCCTGTAGAACAATTACCAGCCTGCCAGCACAGGAAACAGTGCTACAGCATCTAAACGCTTTGTCATTGAACAGCAAACGTCTGACAGAACAACCAATTTTATCAGCATTTCTACCTATCTATTAAAACACAATTTTTTACCATAAAAAATGAACAGATACTACTTTTAAATCCAACTCATAATATTTCTCTATCTCATCAAGAAATTGATCTATGACAATGAAGACACTTTCTGGGATATTTTGGATAATATCGCAAAGCATAATTCCTGTAAATGAGAGAAGACTACTCTATTTTCACCTGGCAAGTAGAGTGACAAGAAAGCATGTTCTTCAAATACTAGGTTACAGAAACTGAATATTCTCTTTTACCAGCATAGATAACCCCCATAATAAAACTTTGCCAAGCCTCTGGCTACCGCTTGTATAAAAGTCAGCTTTCTCCAGTGCAATGAAAATAATTTGTAGAGGTTTTGGTGGCACTAATGGTCAGTATTCAACAGCATATGGACAGGAAGATGCGGAGAGAGAACGAAGAGAAAGACATGCAGCAAATAGCTTTGGCTGAGAATTGAGGAATCGGTTTTCAGAGGATTACATTTTAATTAGAAAATGCAATTAACCAAGTTCTTAGTATCAGACTCTAACAGAAACAAACTTCAGAAAAATCAGTATCTGTTTTTGGTGTATCTGTTGCAATTCTGCTGCAACCTCTCGTTCAAATATTTGCTGGTGAAAGGAAGATTTGACAACAACATGAAGGGAAAAAATGGAGACAGTGCTAATACACTGCTGTCCTTTTTCTTTTTTCATTTTCTTGGGTTGTTTATTGGTTGAGGAGCAGTATTCTCAACCAATAAATACACTGAGCTGTAATTTGGTGATAAATTGCATAAATTACCATGATGACAGACCCAGGTAAGAAGTGAATCAGCTTTATGAAACTGAAAATCTTGAATCTAACTCAAAGTTAACTCAATAAACCACTGATCTTGCTTCATAGAACAGGTCTTATGTGTGGTGGTCAGCAGACAGTATTCAGGTGTTTAGGAAAATAACAAGCACGACTGACTGAGGTTCTGACCATAATATGATATGGTGTTCATCTTCAAGGTGTGCTTAATATACTTATACTTATGCTTTTTCATGACACTGGTAATTTGGGTAACAATTAAGGGAACAATAAAAAGACAAGGATGATGTTGACACTTAAAACAAGGAGTAATTATAAAGCATAAAGCTTTCTAAGGACGTTGAACAGATAATTCATCACTTCATGTTTCCTCCTGCTTCAAGGTCAAAAGCTTTAACACAACAGTGAAAGGACATAAGAGTTAAATTAAAATTAAAGTTAAATATTATTGTTATGACTATATTGTTAGATTTAGAATTCACAATTATAAATCTAACAATATCCATTCAATCTTGGTTAAAAACAAGAATAGTTAGATCACAATTAAATAAACTAATAATAGATTCTCTCTTATGTTCTCTTTTTCATTCAGACCAAAAGTTTTCTACTTTAAGATGTGAGAACTGATGTGGCCATGAAAGACACTTGATGTTGTGTCTGTCGAACTTAAATATCCTGGTAATTCAAACAATTCTTAGAGTATTTGGAAGTGACACGTGTGTTTAACAATATTCATGCTGATAAAGGACATATTCATTATTTCTGGATCGTTAACTGCCAAAAAGCTCAATCTGAATCTAATGTCACAGAAGCTCATGATTTCAGTATTTCAGAAGCATTTAGCAAACTGTTTGGGATCGTAGGACAAATAGGGCTTTGATCTGGCCTCACCTACAAACTATATGGCTTGTAAATGGAATCTAATGGGTGTTACGGAGACTCATTTGTCTCAAGTTGCTCTAACCAACTTGGTCATTAAGCATAGTGGCAAGATAAGTATGAATCTTTATGTAGCCTTTTTAGCAAAAGGCTAAAGAAAAGGGACCAAGAGTCACATCATATTTATTCCCCCAAATCAATGAATGCTGATTAGAAGATGCAAGTGACCAAGATGCTCCAGTTAGATTTATTTTGGAGACTGATATGAGTAACATTTGTTGTTTTTTTCTACAGATTTTAGGATTAAATGCCAATGATCAACAAAGGTTAATTTGTTTGGAGGCTTTTTACATATTGAGACTATAGTTGCTAACATAATGTGTGTGTTTGTACATATTTCTTAGAATGGTATTAAACTTTAATATTTTGCATAGAGGTTAAATTGAATATGAATGGAAAACAGTCTTATTTATGCAATTTTAGGTATTGTAATGGTAAAAAAGCAGCTCTTTCTAGAGTTTATTAGTCTAATCATATTCAAACTGAAATCATGATGCATTGTATCGTTGCCCAAATAACAGGGGCGCCCATTGTGTCTGAAGCCATACTGCGCAAAGAGTCAAATCAGATGTGAAATGAATACATATATGGGCCATGAATATATCATTATCTGCATTACAACTGCATCTGAGTGAAATTGTATGAGGAACAGCAAGCTTTCTTCACAAAAGAGGGAGAAGCTTAAAAGATCCTTTTATTATTCATTGAACAGAGAAGAAAGTGAGGGAACAATTCATCAAAATGAACTGGGAGCAAAAGAAAAAAATCCAAAGGTTTTCTTTTGCTGAGCATGCAGAGACTGGCGCTTTGTTGTGCAATGACCAGAGTATGAGCCAGGAATAGAGAGCAGGTGACAAAGAGACTTAGAGGAGGGGGGGAAGAAGTGTCGGTGTGTGCAAGAGAAAGAGATACATATACAGAGGATTTCCTGGTGTATTGGGAAGATGCAATATGAAATTCAAACCGTGGTCTCTGAGGGAAGATTTGATTTAGCTCAAACCAAATGTTACTATGATGCAAATAAAACCACTTTTAAGTTCACAAGAGGGAAAGATAAATGAATATGAGTGCTGTAGTGCATAAGCAGCAGAAAGAAGAAGGGCAAACCAAAACTAAAATGTCGAAGTAGCTTGAAGTGCATTAGCGCTAATAGGTGATTGGACAGAAAGGTCTCAGATACCAATTTCAAAGAGAGTTAGAATTACTGTCTGAATTTCTGTCAGTCTAGATAGCCCTGCCCACAAATGTGCCATGGAACTGACATCAGGGCTTTGTGGTGTCATGTGCTTGAACCACTTTGCAACTAATTTTGTGATATGATGATGATTCATGTTCTTTTGGAAGACTCGCTTGTGCCCAAATTTTAACTTCCTGGTTCATATCTAGAGCTGTCTTACCATTCCCTCATCCTGCCTTTTATATTGTAAAACATTCCCAAAAGCAGAATGCTGCCATCACTGAACTTCACAGTTGGGATGATGCACTGAGGGTTGCAAGCTTCCCATTTTCCTCCAAATGTAACTATGATCATTATAGCCAAACACTTCCATTATAGTTTCATCAGGCCCCGAGAAATTTCTTCAAAAATTAACGTCTTTGTCTCAGACTTAATTTGCAAACTTTCATTTGATATTTCTGCTGCTTTGGAAGTAATTACCCCTTCCTTGCCAAGAGCCTCAGAGGCCAGATGAGTGCAGGTTTGGTGTAAATGGCATTCCCACACTAGAAAAAAAAAAAAAACAATCTTTATAAGACTTTGTGCTTTTGTTTTGGGTTACCTGGACCAAATGTAGCAAATCTGGAAAATGTACTAAAGTATAAACCAGAAACCCAGATTGCTCTTAATATTATTCCAGCAAAAAATGTGGCTATTCTCAAGTAACCGAGTTCTTGTTTCTATATTCTCCTTACCCTTTGTTTTCCCTCTCAGTTTCCGTTGTGATTAAAAGAAATCTAAAGCAAATTCTAATAAAGTTTTATTAAATGCATATTAAGTGGAACATTTGCTGAAACACTTCACTTCTAAATGTAAATCTGTTAGCCTTCTTCTTGGGACTAACATACATTCTGATTATTACACTGGTGAACTGGACAGGTTAAAAAACAAAACAAAAACCTAGATCTTAATACCAGATTCAGTATTAATTTCATAGTAAATTACATACGCTTTATTATGTAATTGTAATAGTACCTTAGCCATTGTTTTAAAACTGCAGCTGAAAACTAGACGGGTAAATGTGTGTTAGGAAAACTGCTTACTAACTAGGGGGGTTTGCTGTTCTAATTACTTTTTCACACATAACCAGGTTGATTAGTAGGTGCAATAAAATGAAATTGGTTGTGGAAAAAAAATTGTGTGCTAGATATTATAAAACTGTTTTTGTTTTTTTTTTCAACAAAAATAAAGATATAGATTTCAAGACATATGCAACAACACTGACACATTGCAGGGACTCACAAAAGAGGATTGTAATTTTACTCAGCTCTGAACAGAACGAAAGTGTGACTTTTTGAGGGGAACAGCAAGTGAATGATGTATCACTGAGTATCAGTGTGTCTGAGAGTGTTAGGAAAAAAAAACAACAAAAAAACAACAGAAAGTCAAAGATGGAGTCAGATAGAGGGAGGCTCTGTATCTGAAGGCCTCTGTGTGAGTGTGTGTGTGCCTAGCCTTTATGATGTAAACTGAATGTAACCTTTCTCCTCTCACACAACCCCTGCAGCAGAGACTCGGAAGCCCCAGACTCCCCCGCTTTACCCCCGCCCCCAGGGGGAGCAGGTATAGACTAGCATTCATCTGAGGCTCAGCTGCTGCGTGGTCTAAGTGTCAAGTGAAACCCACCATGTTCCCATGGAGAGCAGGGCACAGAGTAACAGTCAGCACTGAGCAGCGACCGGCCACTTGGTAATCAAGTCTTGCATAATGTCGGCCCCAGAACTGGAACCGGGGAGATGCTGCGCTGAATATCGTCCTGGAAATGGGAGAGTGGCACAGAGGCACTAACTGCCAGTGCAAGGCAGCATATTTTACATCTGAAAACACCCACTGCACTCATTGTGAGCAGCGGCACAGAGCCTCTTGGTGAGCCTCTGACCCCACTTTCACACCATTTATTGCTATAATTATGTGTGCTCTTGGTTACTTCACCTGGAGGCGTATTATGATTGCTGCTTCTTCTTTTGCTAGTGAGAAAGTAATTTTCAAAAATGTTTGTTCAATAAATAGCCTTTAAATGGTAATTATTTTTAAATGTCCTCTCTAATAAAGTGTCTGTTATTATAAAAAGGAAACCTCCTCCCTACCAGAGACAAATCCTTTGTGTGGAACTCAGTTCTTGCTACTGCTGCAATCTTTTACTTGGCTCTTATCATATTACAATAGGCTTCTAAACTGCCTGTGGCCGCTGGAATAAGTCATCATGCAGAGGTTCTTTCTGGCTGATATACAGCCTTCCCGATAGCTATTTTCAGGGAATCTTTCAGTTTTATTGTCTGTTTACAATACTGCAATAGAGGCTTTCCACCCTGTAGGTCTACCTTTGGCAAACAAAGTCAGAGGAGGCTGTGTGGTTTCTTTTTTTCCCCAAACAAATTTTGAGAAGGGGAAAAAATAATTCTCCTGTTTGCATCAAATATGCGTGCATTGTTTCAGATATTTTTTTCCCTTTCGGTAATGTTATTCAGGGTGAAATATGGGTAGAAAAAGTTGGAAGACATAGTTGGAGGTGCACGGTACATTTGCTCTAAGAATGTAATAAGTACACTGAAGGCTGCAAATAGTAAATAAAGCATATCTCCTGCATGCAAAGGGATTCATACTTCAAAGCATTTCTGTATTGTCACTTTACAACAACAGAGTTCAGTGTTTTTATTGGGATATTATGCGAGATTTGAATACAACGTAATACATAAATAAATGCAAGATTATAAAAATAACATTTTTTTCTATTTGTTTTATGAAAATCTATGAATTGTAGTAAACCTTTGGAGATTGAATTGAAATGGGATTCATGTCTCGATCATATGAATAGGCTTTGATACAAAATGTTCAATTGTAAAAGGATTTACAAGCACAAACAGGCCTCCAAAAGTAATAGCAAGGAAGGGAGAGATATTTAAATTTGAACCAATGACAGGATTGCTTCACTTAGTTTGTTCCCCATTATAGTTTTGAAAAGCACACTGTAGGGAGACTAATGACAGATATCATGTGAAGTGCTGACAAGGCAACTCCTGAGCACTACAGTATGTGTTTTACAAATTCATAGGTGGATTAATGACATATCCACTTTAGAAAAATGAAAAGCCCCTGGGAGCTAGGAAACCACTTGTGTGGTTTGTGGCAGAAATGCTCTCCTTTTTTTTTTTGGCAGTTTTGCAGCTGCATTTTCCGCTTTCAGAAGATGAAATCCAAAGATTTAAAAAAAAAAAAAAAAGATAGTCAAACCTTAAAACTCCTCCACAACCTCCTCCCTGCCCTGTCTGCTGTTCGTAGGTCTTCATGATTCTGTTTGCTGAAATATGTTCTTTAATTAATCATTTACTGAATAGATGACCTATGTTTTATTAAAACAGCTTGGAAAATAATTTAAAATTATTTTTCACTTTAATCCACTTTAAAAAATGACTACTTTGTCTAGATCAAGGGTTATGAATACTTAAGTAAGCCACTGTAATGGTAAAATAAACTGATAATTTTCAATACTAAATGTTATTCTGTCAAATGCAAGAAATTAATATTCTATAAATCTTAAAACTGACTTTTAAATTTGACAGTGCCTTGTGTTGTATTCAAATTGCAATAACTGTCTCTGAAATTTAAGACATAATTAAGTACAAAGTTTCATAAATAGCATTTGTAGCTTCCAGCAAAAAGAAAGCAGACATCATGAAGTCATTTTATAACTATGAAATAACTCATTGTTCTGCTGTTTTCACTTTCACAGCCAGAATGCAGTACTTCCTGTGACCTATTCAAGGCTATTGTGTACTTCTGGTTGGTGTTTGTACATGTTTTAATCCATTTAGAGCAAGGGGGATGCTTCCAGGCAATTCATAGCACTCTCCATTACAATTCCTCTCTGCTCGAAGGAACAACCAAGGATGTTGACAATGAGATTCAACAACATAATAGACTCTCTTATGTTCAACAAAGCAGTTATTCAATAATAATGATACTTAAATGGGTAACACAAAATAAGCCGTGTGTGAATGCAGTGACTAAATAGATGCTGGTTTCTTGGCAGTGAAACATCAACTGGGTATAACTATTCATTCTGTACAGAACCTATTATATTGGGACAACTTTTAAAAACCTTTCTAGGAGTAAAGGTGACAATGCTGACACACTTAGCATTCACCAGACAGAATAACCACTGATTACGCCTGCTGCCTAGAGATGCTTTCTACCACACTGGCTGCTATGTTCGCACAACCACAGTGCAATGAGGTTCTTACTTTCAATTTGATGCTGCAGAGAAGAGGGTTGCTAGTCTTAGGTCACAGGAAGGTTCCCAAACACGCCAGAGGTCCTGCTGCAGATCTGGAGCCCCGTTAGGCTCATTAGGGGATTCACACTGGCTCCTAATAAGCTTAGTCAACTTGATATGGAGATCAGAATAGCTTAAAAATTTATTTTGTTATATCTTATAATGCTGCAAACTCTGTTTTTTTTTTGTCCTCATAACTACAGAAGATTCCATTCAAAGTAGGTTTTAATTGATGCTCTTCTTTGTTCTAAAACCCAAACATATAAATAAAACAGAGTTTTACTCTGAAACAAAATTTACAAAGTAGATTTTCATAAATGATCTGCAAAAGTTACTGGAAGTCTTTCAGATCTAAACACATTTTAATTTTTAGAATGGAGGGAAAAAACAGATTTTTAAATCATAGGATACAGACACCATATGTGAATTTATCATTTAATAAGAATATCTTTTATTCTCACATAGTGGGGAAGTTCAGGTGTAACAACAGCAAAATGATACGACTTTGAGGTTATTATGTCCCACAAAGACAAAAGTATTAAAATAGATTAAAAAAAAAAATACTAATTAAGAATATTGCACTGTATAATAACAACACAAGAAACCTTTGTGGTTTATTAGTTAGTGATTTTCTGTGCAGAATTGGACCTTTTTGTCTTGTAAAATATTTTGAGATCACGTTTGTTGCAAATTGGTGCTACGTCAATAAAATTAACCAAACTACTACCGTGGATAAAAATAAGATCTGAGTTTCAAGACTGAATACTTGTATGTTACACATACATTTCCAAAAGAATTTCACACATAAATGCATTTTATCTGATAAAATGAGAACTCAATTGGTAAACCAGAGTCACCACCCTGTTATGGATTTCAAACAAAAGCTGCAGAGAGAAGCTCAATTTCCTCCTGTAAGTTTTGAACCCTTCTGCGGACACAGAGAGTAAAATATGTATTATAGCAGTTTGAATATTTCTCCTAACTCCGTTAGTCAGTGTGACATTGGCAAAAGACTGAACTCCCTCTCTCCTGCATTCAGTGTTTGGAGGGTGAGTCATAAGAGACCATGACTAATCATGAAATAACCTGTCGCATATCTGAGTGAGCTGCCAGTGTGGCTCGCATTTTCAAATCTGTTGAACATAGCTCAGCACAGCCTGCGTCTGCTTGCATTCTAATGAGCCATCAGCTCGCATTAAATTATCCCAATCCATGACACTTCACCCAAAAGCATGCAAGAGGTCAGGGGAAGCAAAGTCTAGTCACTGTAAATAATGAACAGGTTTATTTGCGGAAAAAAATGTAGATTGCTGATGATATAAGTTCTTGGGGCTAATGAGGACATGAAGACACCGAGGACTAGCACTGCAGTCGGCGGTCACACAGGCAACTTTGGTACTTTAGACCTAAATCAGGTCATTGTGAACAAGATCAGACCAAAGTAAACATTGATTTTACTGGAAAACAATCTTGCTAAGCTATATTATATTGAACCACCACATCTAAAAACATAGATTAAGTCAGATTTTTACATACACCTTATACAATTTAAGGCAAACTTTTTGTCTCACTGTCTGACATTCTGTCTAACTTTTGTTTTAGGTCACTCAATTTTCCCACAAATAATTATATTTGATAAATTTCATATTATACACTATGTTCCAAATTATTATGCAAGTGATATTTTCACAGATGTTCTAAAATGGTCAGTGCAAATAATGGTCAGTATAATTTTCAAGTCATGATTACAGTATGAATAAAATTTTACTGAACAAAGCCCCAGGAGAACAGTATTATTTTCAAAAATAAAAAAACTCAAAATGCACTGTTTCAAATTATTATGCACAGGAGATTTTCTAAACATTTTACGGATTATTAATAACTAAAGATTCTTTGAATGTGCAGCATTAAGTGATCACATGTATTAAAATCAAAAGCTATTTCAATCAAACCCATCTTAACAGACAGAGTTAAATATTGCCATAGGCCCCTTTTTGAAAATGAATCTTCATGTACGGCTGGGCCCAATGCGACAATTTCTGCTTGTGAGCTGGTTAGGGGCCCAATAGTCGGTTCTGGAGGATCCTCCACCTTGAGGTTCCAGAGGCACCAGCAGCTTCAAATAACTGTTTGCTGCTTTGTAAAGGCATTTTAACAGCTGCTCTCTTAATTCGATGAATTTGTCTGACAGAAATCTTCATCTTTATGCCTTTATCTGGACAAACCCATCTTTGTTCTGAATCAGCCACAAATCTCTTCACAGTTCACGTGATAATAACGCTTCAGTTTTGAACTTAAATGAATATCCTTATTATTATTTTGGCTGGCAGAGTGGACAGTCTTCATTATAATCATTTAAATGCATACTGTATCAATAAGATGTTTTGTTCTATGTTCTTCCAATTGAGGACTTGGTTTATTACAGTCCCTATGACAAGCAGTTTTCTGAAATGTGTGGGAAAGAAAACAGATTTCCACACTGTGTGACCTTTGTTGTATATTGCTGCCAGTGATGTTTGCTGATGTTCTTGTTTTGAAATACAAGTAGATTCAAACTGCAACTTATGCTGGCGTTTTTGTAGATTCAAGTGACATGTAATATTTTTTAAAGTGAATTTGATGATTACTGACTGCCAGTAGTATTTTTTAAAAAGTTTTATAGGCTCTAGTGGCCTTTGTTTGATAGTGAATTGACAGTAAAATGGGTAATGGGAGAAGGGAGAAAAAATGCGACAAAGGACGTCAGGGCAGGAAGCAAACCTGCGACAGCCGGATTGAGGATTAAGGCCACCATATGAGGGTTGTGATTAACCTCTGCGCCTCCACAGCACACCTGTTTATGGCCAATCACTCTCCCATCTCTTAGTCATAAATTCTTGCACAACAAAACCATTCGACTGTTCCTAAAAGTTTGTGGTAGCCTGTTTTAACTGGAGATTTTACAAAAATAGATGCAGAAAATCAGCAGTCAATTCTTCATGCATCGTTTATTTGTCTGTCTTACTAAGTAATTTAAGTCCAAAGCAGATGCAAAATAATGTTACATAGATGCCAGAAATATAACCAGCTGTTATGTGCCACTGTTACTTGTGCTCTAAGTTAAACAGTGCATCAACCCATGTCGAATATCATAAAAAATGTATAACAAAGGAGAAGCACAATCTAAAAAAGAAACTGGACAAAATGTGCACTAGATTTTTCCATGTAAACATTAAAGCAGTTTTTGTTGTTTTTTTCTACTGATCTCAAAAGTTATTTTTTATATTCACATATTATTTATTTAATCACTTCAATCAACAAATCCTTCAAGCATATTGCAGAAACTCAGTGCATTTAGGCCTTTATGCATGTGAAGATGGCATGCTGAAGTTCAAACTGAGCAGAAGACAGGGACTTTATGTGATGTAGCATGGTTGTTGGTGCCAGACAGGCTGGAATGGGAATTTCAGAAATGGGCAATTTACTTGGATTTTAACACAAAACCATGTCTCAGGTTTGCAGAGAATGGGAAAGGAGAAGGGAAACTGTCCAAAGAGCAGCAGTGTGGAAGAAAATGCCTTGTTTGCCTCTGCCAAAGGTCAGAGGAGAATGGGCAGATTGATTCGAGATGAAAGAAAGGCAACAGTTTCCTAAATAACCACAACCAAGATATGGGGAATATAATCTCTGAAAGTACAACACATCAAACTTCAACACAGACGAAGTTGAAGATCACAGTGGGTGTCCGTCCTATCAGGTAAGAACAGTAAACTAAAATGTATGCGGGCAATCCAAAATAACTGACAATAAGAGATAGGAAAAAAATGTCCGATTCAGTAAGTCTTGATTTCAGCTGCTGCATTCGGACGGTAGGTTAGAATTTGATGTAAACACGAGAGCATAGGTCCAATCTTCCTCCCATCAATAATTCATGCTGCTGGTGGTGTAATAAAACAGGGGACATTTTCTTAGTACGTTTAGAGTCTGTTTACCACCAATTTAGCCTTGTTTACTCACCGCCTTGGTATTGCTGCCGACAACATCCATCTCTTTCTGGCTGCTTTCAGCAGCATAAAAATCAAACTATGCCACAAAGCTCAAATCTCACAAAACTAACCGTAAAGGCAGTTCTGAAAATCAGGACTGACCTGGTACTAACAAGGTGTGTTCAATAAAGTTAAGGTAAATATATAGACTCTGGATCTTAAAGATTGATTCATATTAGTTTTGTAAGATTTACTTTTTTTCCCTTACTCCTGTCAGACTTTGGTTTCAGTTTTATGTTTTACCTGATGGGTGTTGGATGTTTCTTATACTCCCTCACTGAAATGAAAGCTAATACATTTAAGACAAATTACAATCTCTTAACAGATGCTTTGTGAAAAATGAAATAAATTGTACACCTCTTCATTGTATTTGATTTTATCATTAGGAAGTTGCTTCACATTTCTTATAATGTCACACGTTGACATTTGAATTGAATTGAGGGAAAATCCTCAATTGGCCTTTGAGCAGTAAACTATCAATAGAGAACAGCATTAAATCTGAGTCAGTTTATCCAATAAATAGCAACATTGATGTTTTCTATTTGTTCATCTTTCCAACACTTTTATCTAAAATTATTCTGTTAAATTCCACTTTTTTATTATCTTGCCAGCTCAAACTTCATAAATGCAATTTATGGAAGAGCATCATCAGTATCTCTTTGGACAAACTGCTTTATGTCTTTGCCAGTTTATTAAACTGCATGACTCATTTTGTCAGTGTGAAACCCAGTATAGTTTCACTTCAAATATTGCGGAAGAGAATAAGATATTAATCTGGTGACTGATGGCACTTCTAGTCCACAATTAACATAAAAAACAGATTAGTATTTAATTATGTTTACTAGAGTTTTTTAGTGTCTGAGCAGTGATGCTGCTCTTCTGAGAAAAAAGCATTAAAGTGTGCCACACAAGACATGATGTGAGAGACGACAAGGACAAAAACAAAAATAAGCCAGAAAGGACATTTTTCCCTCAGGTGCTTGACTTCTTCTCACATCTATGTAATTGTCCTCAGTGTTTGTTGCACAAGGCTGAAGGCTGAATGCTGCAAACATGTAGTGTTGATTCAACCTGACGTGATGAATTTTATTAAATGATGAATTTGAATGTTTTCCTCATAAAAATAGAATTAGATTGGAGGCTAACATTTAAGGACCTTAAATACTCCCAGTTACTTTGTTCAGCTCTGTTAAAAAACATCGAGATCGAAGGAGAAGCAGTGTGGCTTATATTGTTCGGAGGGTCACTGCCGTGCACTTGTAAGGTCAACCTTTTGCTTTTGTGGATCTGAAAAAGGCTAAAAGTAAAAGATTTGTCTTCAATCTCAGCTGAACATCAAACTTTTTTTCAAATGCAGGCTGGACTCCATCAGGGTTGACCCTTGACCCTAACCCTGTTTACGTTTTCTTTAGGAGAAGGTAGACCTCTCCAAACAAGTCAAGACTCATTCTCTGCCTTTTTCTCAATTGATCGTATGATGAAGCAGGAGCAGCACAGGCTGACTGGGGTGTTGTCCGCAGTAATATGGGTGCTATTTCTGTCTACTGTGGAGAAGAATGAGCCGAGTCAAAAAGCCTCCATTTATCTGTCTGTCTACGTTTCAACCCTCACCTGCGGTCATTAGATACGGATTGTGACAGAAAGGTTGATAACCCACATATAAAAGGCTGAAAAGAGCTTCTTTTGGGTGGCACTTCTTGGCTGTACAGATCGGCAGAGGAGAACCATCATTCGAAAGGAGCTCTGAATAAAGGTAGACTGCCTTGAAAAGAGTCTCTTGAGGTGGTTCAAAAATCCTGTTGGGATGCCTCTTTCAATGTTTTCAGGGCACATCCTACTGGGAGGAGACTCGGGCGAAAACCCAAAATCAGATTTTTTGTCACAGTTGACCTGAGAAAACCTTGAGATCCCAAAGAACAAACTAAGGAGTGGAATGTCTGCAGGTTCTAACCCACAATTTCCTAACTATTCTCTGCCTTTTCCATCAATATAATGTTCTAACAGTTTTCTGTAATCTTTAGTACCTTGTTCAGAAAACTATGGCAACAAAGATAATAATGGTCTGGCCAAAAATGTTCCTGGAAACCTTTAATGCATGCTACATTACAATTAATGCACTGCAGTTCTCTTTTGCTTATATTCATGAAGCAATGAAAATGTGCAATGTTGTTATATTTTGGGTCATATTCTTGAGGAAAGGTTAGTTCATCTAGAAAAAACATTGGTGATATTAATCTGGTGACTGATGGCACTTCTAGTCCACAAAAACTGCAAGGATGGTTGGATTTATTACTTTTTTTTGCATTTTTCTTATTATTATTACTATTATTCTTAATATATTATTAATATTATTCTTACTATTATTCTTAACTTTAGTTTCAATTCCATTTGGGTATATTTAAATAGTGTTCTGTGGCAGGTAGGAACTCATTATTTTTATTATATGCAGAAATCAGAGCCTAAACGTGTCCTCTGAAACTAATTATGGAAAACCAGTAGAAGACATTTCATTAATTGTGCATCAAAGCAGAACTTTTTAATCTGCACAAACCTAACTTTTTGAAACATGTACTAAAACCTTACAGTGATCTGCGTACATCATTTTGCGCAGACCGCCATGCTCATTTTCAAAAACTTAATTAAGACAATTTCGACGAGCTGCACTGAATTTGATGTTAGATTAGTTGAAACTGTTAAATGAACGCTGCTGTGAGTCACTCATTTATATCTCCAATTCAACATGCGCTTTCTGCATTAGCCTATTTAACTGCAATTACTGCTAATCAGAAATACTTAAATAGACCTGGAATACAAACATCCATTGCAAGCTCGTAAAATTTCTGTTGTATGAAAAGTCCTTTTAAGCAGATGTGCTTCATGTATGGGGATAAAAAAATGTATTGGACATTTTTTTAAATACTGTGTTTGATCCCAAGCAAACTAAAATGGTAACTTTACAGGCTAGAGGAAGAGTCACATGTCTGAACTCTATTCCTGTTAGGTCATCATGTTATGAAGAGCAATATATTTTCTTGAGCCTCTATCCCAAGGCACAAGATTAAGTCAAAACCTCTATCCTGGATTATCCCGTCTGGGACGTACGAGTAATTGTGAATGAATCCACCTGAAATGAAGGTCAAAAGAAAAACAGCACTTAATCGAGCATTGCATCCTGGTACAATTTCCCTCCCCCCGTTTTCAGGTGCAACATCACATTTCTCCTAAAACCACAGAGCGGGAAGTTTTAATCTTTCTAAAAACATGTAACAAAACACATTTTGAAATATCTTAAATCTATACACATGTGTTGGCAACCCGCTGTAATGGCGGTCACTGTCATGCTTTCACTGGTAGTGAACTTAGTCATTGGCAGGAGGCGAGCAGAATGACAGGAACTTACCAAAACCACTGGAGGAACACAAATTGAACCAAGATTTAAGTGGTATTGAGAGAATTTCAAAGATATTTTCTGTTTCAATCAAAACTGGAAGAGCAATTAGAAGAAACATTATTCACAACTAATGAAATTCCTTTTCAAGAATTTGGGAGTGGTGGACACCAGAATCATAGTAAACATGGCGTCAGGGAGGGCAACAGCAACTAACTTGATGATCTGATAAAGGCGCAACAGAAAAGGGAGGCAAAAGTGATGAGGAAGTGATTAATATGTGGCGGGTTAACTGGGTACTAGAGGAGAATACCAGTGGGAAAAATAGCATCAGAGTAATACTTCCTGATTTACACAGATAAACATTCATATTATTATGTAAATGGCATGTACTTTAGTTTTTCCTATTTTGAAGAGTGGCTGTGGCAAATTGCCACTGTGTGTTAAGTATAAAATGACACATTTTATACTTCTTTATCCAAAGGAAAAGTGAAGAATTCAGTGGGAAGAATGTTATGGAACATGAGTACATCTATAATCCTTATAGTTTATCTTTTTTTACTGTGACAAACGGGCCAATGTGTGAACACAAGCAGGTAATAAATATGCCAGATCAATTATCTGTAGCTGCAAAGGTTAACCAATAATTACACAGACACCATATGTTTAGAGGAGGAAGTGCTGAAAATTGAGCACCGAACATCATTCTTGTTAATTCTGGTAATGAAGTCATGACCTAGAAATAATAAGCACAGATGTTTATAGCAAATTCACTTAGACAATGTGTGTATATGAATATCGAGTCACAAACCAAGTAGAAGTGATTTCATCTTTTCCTTTTATGGGTCAAATGGTTAAACATAACAGTTTCTTTCAAATCCTTGATCATAGAAAAATTCTTCAGATTGTCGGTGTCGATAAAATTAACAAAAATGTACTTTCCAGTGTGAAAAGAGGCAAGCATTGACATCTCATGGTGAATAAAATTCCAGTGTTAATCAGTGTTTTTCCATGGATCTATTGACCCTGACCAGCCAGCCCATCACAGGTCAACATACAAACAACAAAACATTGTAAAAAAAAGGACCATTGCTACACTGTTCATTATTTCTACACTACAGCAACATTTTGTTTTGCTTCCAAGGACTCAGTGATGGTTCAATGTGTAGCAGAAGACTTGTTATTTACTCCAAACAGGTCTGATCTATTGGGTTGACCTTTGATATTGGGCTGCCATGCCATTTAGCATTGGCTTGATTGAGAGGTCTCCCAAAAACGGAGAGATGAAAATCACAAAACCTTCCAAGAAATTGGGCTTTTGTTGAATATGTTGTTTTGCTGTGACATTAAAAGTCTCTTTTTTTTTGTTTGTTTTGTTTTTGCATAATTTGAAAAAAAAAATTCTCTCGGAAGTTGTAAAAAGAATTGAACTGAAAGACTGGAATCAAGGCCACAGTTCAAAACATCCTAATTGCAATAACATGATGCTGGAATCGGAAATAATTTAAAAAAAATGACTTAACCAAAACAGCTAAGCCGTGTGATTATGTCTCAAAATTACAAAAGTAAAATCAGACACCTGGAGTTTAAAAAGAAAAGTCAGCAAAGATTGGTGGGAGCATTTGTGTGGCTTATCCAGTAAGTTTCAAAGAAAACAGCTTACAACATGAGCAGAATTATAAGTGGAAAAACAAATACACTCACAAGTGATTGAAAGTGAAAAGAGAAATGAGACAATTTCCAGACAGTAATGTGAAGTGAAAATCAACAAATCAGGGCACACTTTGAAAAGCATACATAAAATGTTCTGTGGATACAAGGAAAAACTAAACTAAGAATGTTCATGGTTCACTTCATCCTTTTAAAAAAAATTTTCTTGTGTAACTGTATGAAAGATAAGATCTACTTTACCAGTAATGCTTTTCAAGCTGAGCTTTAAAGTTACACCTTTGATGCCTCATCTGGTGTCACTTTTGAACACCAGAGACATAACTCAGTCTTCTTTTCACAGTAAAATGTAAAATTTTTTGCTCTGATCTCTTTTTGAAAATAAGCTTGAAAATAGATCTGATCTTACCTTTATTTGTATATAAAGCCCATGGGCCTATCTGTCCATCTCCACATATTGCTGTCTCCTTCTTGTTTTCTTTCATTTGTAAAGGTCTGACTGTTTCAAGGAGGAGAGTCATCCTTAAATTGTTTTATTCTGACTATTTATTTTTTGTTTTCAGCAGTCGGTGTTCAGCGCTGCCCCCTTTCAGTGTGGCGAAGGTACTTTCTGCCTCACCTTGCAAATTCCACTGCATGTTCATTCTGAAAGACTAAATATGTCGCACATATTCATGAATTATATTAGCCAGGCTATGGAATATCAAAATGTGTAGAACAAGTGTCAAACGTATATATGTCACTTTATTATTCATTTACTGAATTTAAAAAAATCCAGTTTTGAGTTTCCGATGGGTCGATCAGTTTTTAGGACCAAGTAAGCTAAATGCAGATCACCAGCAGATCTTTCAGTGCATCTCTAGTTACAACCTTTATTGTCTTTGCACATTAATGGAGGCTTTAAAAGCTACAGAAAAGTGTATTTAACTAAAAAAAAAAAAAAAAAAAAAAACACATCAAGGAAACCCTGAGATGAGGAAACCGCTTTTGATGACTTCTGCAACATCAAGCACAACGGTTTGCTGAATTTTTTCTTCAAAGTTAAAATGTGAGTGAGCAAACATGCTTCTATCAAAGACAAAGTATTATCTTTCTATCCTCACATCTTTCTGTATTTCCCACTGAATTCTTCGCTTTGACCCAAAACTGCAATCTTTGTGAACGAACAAATGAGCTTCTATCCTTGAAGTGTTTTTTTTTCTTTATATATTAACTTTCTAACCAGCACACCACTTATCAAGAAATTATCCTCTGCTAGAGTGCCTGCTGAGCTTAGAGTGTAATGTACTTTTCCCTCTTAATAAGTAAAACATAAAACCACATTTTAAAAACAATTACCACAAAGACACATTTCTTGCAGTTATTCTAAATGATTCTGCAGCAAATGAAGCTTAACTTGCCATGGCTGGCCTATTAAACCCAATACTTTTCTATAATTAATATGAGGAGCCCTTGGAAACAGTTGGCTGTATTATTCATAACCTTGCTAAATAGGAAATGTGTTTTGTTGTTGTAATATGATGAAACGGTGAGTCATGTGTCACTATATTTAAAAGAAAATGCACAGAGGAGAGGGAATACTTATTGCTTAGATTTTGTTGGAATGGTTAACACATTAATCTCATATTGTTCTGTAAAACTTACCTTCAGTCCTGAGATTCTGAATCCTCTAAGACAAAAACTCATTAAAATTCTATTAAGATGTAAATGGAAGCAGTTTCAAAGCGTAGCAGGCAGGACACCACCTAAAAGTTTCATCTCTTTAGTGGTAAAAAAAAAAAGCTGACTGTTCTTTCTGAGGTGCATTTCATGCATTACTGAATTCTGTATTGATGGTGGAATTTGATCTGCATCGTGTCAGTGATAAGCCTCAAAAAGACATTTTCCAGCATTGTAGCCAGTCGGGCGTGATACACCTTTACTTACGGTCACTGCAGAAAGGTCCCCCGTAGGTGGTCATGGTGCAGTCGCAGGAGAAGCCCTCCCACAGCTGCAGACACACACCTTGGTGGTGGCAGGAGTCCTCTGTGCAGGTTGTGCTGGGCCCTGAAGGGTGTTCACAGCAGATTAAGCAAGGGCTTTTCACTTCACTTTATGCACCTTTGCTTTTACTCAAGAGGAGTGAACGAAACAAAAGTAAAACATTTATATATGGCTACCTTCACATATCCAATAATCTCGATAGCTTAGGAATGTTGTACAAAGAAAATATTGAGAGTGTGGCCTGCATTTGTGTTCAACCCTCTTCAGTAATAGTTTGTATTTTCCACCAGATTTAATTTAGGGTACACATAGTAAATGGGGTGTAATGTAAATGAATGTCAGATTTTCCAGATTTGACTTTGAGAAACAAATTTCACAGCAACCCACTGTTTTTCTTCCACTTCACAATTCTGCAGTGTGGGATGAATGAATGGATAGTTTTAATGCTTTCCTACAAAATAAACAAATAGGTTTTCACTGACAAAATATACTGAATACATTGGATAAAGGGACAATGATAAATGCATTTTAAAAGTAAACTTTGTTAAGTCATGCCACTATGATTTCTTATGGCAGAATCTCAAAGCCAAGAACTAAAAAAAAACATTTATTACTTTAGGACTGAGACTTTGGACATTTAAATACTTGCAGTCACATTAAAATAAAAGCAGATACTCTGTTAATTCTAGAGTTTTGGTTAATGAATAATCAGGGGTCATATCTACAAAGGTATATTGGAAGTATACAGTATATCCCTGAGTATGCAGGGATTCAATCACATTTTGTTTAGATTCAAGTCGTCTTTTATGAGGGCAATATAGGCAGCTGTCAGCATTACAAGGTTGGGTGCGTAAGTACAAGATATGAAAGACAACTTATCAATGTGAAACAGATTTTACATGAGGGAATAGCTGACTCTGTTTATATAGATCTAGAGCTTATTTACATCTATTTATGTGATTCTCACAAGGCGGAACTTCATAAAGTGCGACTTGGAGATGTTCCTCATGGTTTTGGAATCCCTGTGTTTGTATTTGGATTATTTTGGCTAAAACTGTTGGTTTTAAAGTTGTTTCTTAAGTTCTGTTCTCTGTGTATTTGGGTTTAGACATATTTTTTATTGTATGAATACTTCTTCTGTTGTTTAGTAGATTATCTTGTGTTTTGGTTTGTCTCCTCTTGTGTTCATTCTGTTTTTATTAATTAACTTTCCTGAGTTTTCCCTTGTCCTTTCTTCCCCAGCTGCTCCACATTCCCCTGATTACCACTCCAAGTTGTCATTACCACTCATCATCTCTCTCAACATTTTATTGGGCAGTTTTTATAGATTAGATTTTGGACTTAAAAAAAAAGAAAGAAGCAAGAAAAGTCAAAATCCCCTCATGGAAAAACACTGCAACACTTAAAATAAAAAATATATTCACTGAATTTGTTTTCTTCCCAATCAATGTGGAATATTTGAGACACCTGTTCAATTCCAAGACCAATCAGGAACAATTAGCGTGCAGCGAGAGACCTCCTGTCCCTCTGGGTTAATCCTTAATACGCCAAGCTGAACAACAAGAAAACCATTTACAGAAATGATCTGGGATTTTTTTTCTTTGCCCTCACCTCCGCAGCCTCGTTCCACCTCTCCCACCTTGTGAAGGGCATCCGCCAGCAGCTCAGGGAGCCTTCCATTTAAGTCCACAGAAGCCAGACAGCCCTTGTATCCTTCCCGAGAAGCTATTAACCTGGGAAGGCTGCTGTACATGCTCTTTCCAACACCACCAATGTACAGCTCCCCTAGAAAACACAAAGTTAAGAAATAGAAACTCTCTTTAGCAAACTTAAGTTTCAAATTAAACATGAAAATAGTTGGATTTTGATATGAACAGCATGACTTTTACCTTTTAGGTCCAGGTTTCGGGCTCCATTGGTGTGTTGGGTAACGGTACGGGAATCAATCTTGAGTACGTGTACATTGTTGTTGTCCCGGGAGATCACCACGTTGTGCCATTGGTTATCATTGAGAGGCTTGTCAGAGTTTCCCTTCATTAGTGACGGTCCATTTCCCAAGTCAAACACATAATGAATGTACCTATAAGACAAAATATTTGTTCAAGATCTGTCATTTTAAATTCCTTTCATAAAAAAAAAATCACACATAAATTACCACTAATTCTACTTGGCAACAATTAATTTTCTTTTGCTGCCATTCAAATAAAATAATGTGATTTAATTGCAAATGAGTGTGTTTTACTTCAAGCATAGTCATCAGACAGACTTCATTCAAACTTAATTATATTAATAATCAAAGTTAAGAACCATCCATGAATGAACCGCCACACTTCACACAAATCACTGAACAGCCGGAAAATCCTGACAGAAGTGTTGGGAGCCATTTTTTTTTTTTTTGTCTGTGTTGTCTTTGGGAGCTTCTGCTGCTGGTTCCAGATCTGAACAAGACCTCCTGCTGACTAATTGCTCACTGACAGAGAGTCTGTGCTTGGCATTTCAGTGGGATGATACAATTGCGGCTTTGCTGCCTGTGTTTCCACAGCCACTTTCTGATGTTCTTGCCATTAAAAAATATCTTTAATGAAAAAAATAAAGTTCCTTTGAAACATATCTATGTTATTGATGCTTTTATACAAGAGCTACCAATGTGTTTTAACGTGAGACTCCTGGACACTCACAAATAATGTGAAATGAAACCCTATATCATACATTTACAGTTCAGGAATTTACATGTAGTATCATATAATTGTGGGGCTTTTAACTTTGAATTTGAAACGTTATTTCCCCAGAGCGGATTTATTATTGAACAAATAATTTGCATGATGTCGGGTTTTGTCCGTTTTTAAAGGCATAACAAGCTCAGTATGTGTGAACTTTGGATTTTGAAGAATATAAAGATTCTCTCGAAAATAATTTAATTTAGCAAATAAACATTTTTATTTTTCCTGACTGACTTAAACAGCAATAATTAAATCTGATATAGTATAGAAGCATGCATGGACTTTTCCCCCGCAGTGTATGTAAATATATGGTTTCTAGAAAATTCACCAAAATTAACAACTTGTTCAGCCAATTCTTGTTTTAAACATTTGTACAGTTAAGTTTTGTTTGATATATAGCATTTCTGCTATGTATCAAACAAAGCATTATATCCCTGTGAGACATGTAATATCATCCCTTTAAAATGCATGTATGAAATATCCCATCACTCACCCTTTGACAAGCTCCACCATGATGAAGTCACTGCCATCTCCAGAGTTGTACAATATCAGGCCATCCGCACTGGTAGTTTTAAACTGGAAAAAGAGGTGCATGGAAGCATAGGCCTGCAAGGTCGAAAAGGCCAAATAGCTGGCTTGAGTTAGGAAAGTTACAGGGTTGGCCACGATGTGTCTCATGCCAAACCGAGCATTAAGCTCGCAGAAGGAAATGTCTCCATTCTTGCACTGGTCCAGATAAAGCATCCCATTGAAGGAGAGTGCTTGCAAGTGGCCAATGAAATTGGAGGGCATCACTGAGATGAAGCGGCGCTCTGTCATGATTCCTGTCTCGATGTTGTTGAACTCCAGGCGGGTGTGGGCACCAGTCATGTGGCCTACAAAACAAACCCATTAATCATGAGCTGCTAAAACACTTTTGATAGGCCAAGTTTCTTTTTCTCATCTCTACCTTCCATTGTCACATTGTCTACCGATAGCTGCAAGTTCTTCCCACGTCGCGCCACCTTCACTGTATGCCACTCATTGTCATTCAGCTTCTCGCCTACAAGAAGAGTCTCTGGTCCCTTGCCTAAGAGGAGGAAAGCGTCAAGTGACAATCATATCACAGGGGCGCAGTATCTTCTCACACGAGCACTCAAACTTGAGAAGCACTTACAGGGTGAATACATCCATTTACTTATCACTCACACATACAGCAGAAACATTCAGGAGAAAGCAATAGTTTAAATGCACCCCCTTTCAAAGTAAAACTAAGAACAAAACACCTACAGCACAGTCATTTTCAGGCTAAATATTTAACGTGTGTTGAGACATTTGTGGGATCTCTGCTGAAAAGCTGTGTCGGCTTACAGTGAAGGCCCTGGCTCGCTCATCTAAATTCAAGTTTCAGATTTTCTTCACTATCCTCTGCATTTTTCACTGGTTTAAAAATAGGTCACAGTGCAGAGGCTTGCCACTGCAGTACCGTCAACCCGAATCAGTGCCTATGCAACAGGCCGACACGGCAGTTCAAAGGAGTTCTGACATCGCTTGGGAAACTAATTGGCCATGCCTAAGCTGACTTTGCCTTGAGGGGTTTGTCTGTCTAATTGTGCTCAGGGCGCAGGAGAATTACAAGGGACACATAGAGGGCAATAAATGAAAAACATCAGCTGGTTTCCCAACAATACACTGTTTCATCCTCTGGGAAATAAAACCTGTGCCTGGAGACCCTGTCCGGCTGCAAATTAAGTGTCTCCACGTAGCACATTGCATGACACAGAGTGAATATTGGCTATGCACCCTGAGTGGATCAATAACATCAAATCCTGCATCCTTTGCATTCAATGGACTTACTTAGATGTGGAAAAACAAACCACTGTGCGGAGTCAACTAGAGCTGAAAAGGCAGAAATGTTTACCTTGTGGATCACTATCATGAAATCAGACATACGGGCAAGATTTGCTGTAATGAAATAGGAGTTTGCAGGACAAAGGGTAGAGGAGGCTGTTCATCTAATCTGTGCTGCTCAGAGGGGAGCTTTGCTGCTATCTAAACATATAAGGCCAAAAGCACGAATACCCACACAGAAAAAAAATTTACTTCTAGAAAGTTTGGGCAAGGGAAGGAATGATTTATACAGTAGGGGAAATAAACATTGAGCAAACAAATGTTTTCCTCAGAAAATATATTTGTCACAAAGCTATTGACACAAAAGTTACACGAGTGCATATGGACAAATCTAGACAACTCAGTCCATTACATTATGTATAATAAAGCAGAATGGAACATAATCACTGACATTTTTTAAAATGCTTTTTAGAGTAATTACAACTTCAAGTCTGCGTAAAAAAAAAAGTGATTTGCATTTCTTAGGTTTGAGTTTGGGATATTCTTCCACATTGCTGTCTTCCAATCTTTAAAGCTTCAGGGGGCCTCTTCTAAGAAATCTAATCTTCAAGGAGCTTTATTTTTTGTCTCAGAAATCATTTGAGAGTTTTCTTGGCTGTGTGCTCAGGATCATTCTCTTGCTGAAAAATCCACCGTTGTTTCTTCTTCAAATTCTTATTAAGAAGGTCCCGGTACATTTCTCCATTGATCCTTCATTCGATATGAAGCTTGCCAGTAGGCTGCTAAAAAGTACTCCCCATTGTGATAGTCCCAGATTTATACCTCATGTTTTTACTGTGGTGTGCAGTGCCATGTCTTCTCGAAATATTGTGTGTGCATTAACGTCTAAAGAGATACCCTTTAATCTAATCTATTCATTACTTAACTTTTGATGTATGTTAAGTTTTCCAAATTTCCCTCAGGAACCTTTGAATGAGTTTCAGCAATCTTTTTCTTCAACAGTGAAGTTTTGTGCAGTGAGCATAAGGTCACCATAGTTCAATACAAGTATTGTTTAGATATAAACCACAGCAGGAAACTTTAGGATTTGAATTTCAGTCAAGAGTGGCGTAAGAGGCACTTCCGCCCACAGGCAATTTTTAATAGATCATTTTTGAGGAATTTTGACAATTCACACGTCGAACTTTGACAAACTCCACCTTGGCATTAAAATGTCCTCACACTAATCAAATGTAAACTCTATCAGAGAGCAGCTATGTCTGTAAGACTGTTGAATTAGTTGTTTTGATTCCTTTCTAGGAAATATCCAGGCTAATACCAACATCTGTTTATGCTTGCATTTTACAAGAGTAAAATACATGTCCAAAACAGCATGTCCAACATTTTTGAAAACATTCTCAATAATTAGCAGCAACCAGCAAAAACATTGCATTACAGCAATCAGAAACTCTTCTTATGGTTTCTGACCAGCTTTTTGAAAATTTCCATTGGTATTTTTGAAGATGTTTAAAGTTGGAAGTTTTATTTCATCTATTGATTCTCCGTTAGATTCAAGTTCAGACTCTGGCTGTTCCACTCCAAAACTTTAAAGTTCCTTTATTCAGAAGAAATTTGTTCATTAAATTACTTTTAACCCGAATCTGCCAAAGGAATCACTAATTTTGGTTTTAATTATTCTATTTCTTTTACATAAATGCAGTGATTGTCTTGCTATTTTGTCTGTGATTAAGAATTTAGTGAAGAACTCAGATAAAAAAAGTTTGATGAATGAAACTCTATTAATTAAACATTGTCCTCTACATATTTCTTTCACATCTTAGTGCATCAGTTGATTTTTAAATTTAGAAATCAATTGATCTACTGTGTATTATCAAAGGTCATCCTGGTCCATCTGAGTATTTGGGCTGAAACCTCATTGTGTGCTTTAACACACACACAAAATTGTTTTGTGACTGAAAATCTATTCATTCGTCCTCAGTTATTGATCCATACTTGAAATTTGATTTCCGACAATACATTTGATGCTGATTATTTTGTCCTTCGTTAGTTTAAAACAAATTCTAAAAAGATGTTCTTTGAAGAAAAAACATTTAAATGGATTAAAATTTGCAAATTAAACATCCTATGAACTTAGACTATTAGTAATTATAAATGAACTGCATATAACAAATATAATAAAAGTGCATTCTTATAAAAGACAAAGATCTATCTCTGATTCAGCAGGAGGTGTTGAGATGGTGGATTGTGATGTATATTCTTCCAGGCATCTGACCGTAAACTCTTTGAAATCTGGCTTCCTTTCAAACCTCCTTCACTTCACAAGCTCTTCTTCCCGAAGCTCAGGCCCTAGCCGCTCATGTAAGGAGTCTGTTTTGTCCAGTTTGATCCTCACTTAAAATTGAATTTGATTAATACTCTCAAACAAAGACGACTTCAAAGGTGCCGCTGCAGCTATACAGGTCATCCCTGCGAGCGCGCCAAGACCCAGCCGTGCGTGACATGCATGTGAATCGAAGCATGTTATAGTCATTTTGTAATTTGGTGCATCTTACTTCAGAAGCATCTAGTGGCCCATTATTCTGTAGTATTAATCAAGGGCGCTGTAACAGGATTTGTTAAACCAACTTTTACCCTCCCTGTGTGCATCCAGTGATGGATGGTTTCCAGAAACTCTCTGCAGAGAAGCTCATTCTCTGGTTCTGTCACAATTATACATCAAATATCTTAATCAACCTTGGAATTTAATTTTTTTTTATGTTCTCTATGAAATTAATAGAGCAGATATATTTTTAATTCGCTCAGAGGTTTGGTGCTGCTTAGTTCAGCATCCATAAAAGCCTCTTTTGTCACATGTCGATTAGGCTTTTGCATAGGCCATCATTTTTTTTTAAATATCCAGAAGCCATTTAATTACACACATACATCACATATGTTCTATGATCAATATGTGAAAGTGCATTGCCATCTACTGGCACATATTGGGACTTTTTTAAAACCCAGACAGTGAAAGGAAAGAGGGATAACTGCTCACTTTAGCCAATTTAACACTTTTTTTTGTTATGTTACAATTTTCTACTAGGTGCAGAATACCTTAAAATAAAACCTTTAAGATAACTGTTCACACACATACATAAACATTCCCTCTACTTACCTTGATCAGATAAAGAAAGTGCAATCAATTGAACATAGGGGGCAGCAGATTAGTCTTACAGATGTGCAATAAATCTGTTGCAAATGTGCCCTTATGTGCCTTTAAAAGACGTTAAAGCTTCATCTCCAACTAATAAAATAATAGGATTACAGGCTGAGACCAGGTCTCAATGAACTGTCTAATAAAAACTGCTGTGATTAGGGTTTTCATTTCATGTAATAAGAAATGCATAATAACACACACTAATCCTGCAAATCACTGAGAAATGGAACATTTAGACATTTTATTAAAAAATAATCCGAAATTATTCAAACACAGAGGTTGCAAGCAACCTGCATTGCAGAAGTAACTTCTCCCAGTGTCTACATAAAGCATGTTCACAGCTTCCCTGGTGATGCATTTTATCTGTTTCTAACACCGCTGCTATCTCAGGCAGAACCTAAATTGCCTGCCTCTTGCTATCTGTTGAGCACCACAATCTTCATCGTGTATTTGACTGTGCTGAGATATAAAATATTGTTCCATTTCATAAGACTGAATTCCAGAAAATCAATTGTATTGATATAAGAGAAGGCCTTCTTTTGATACCTTGCTGGTTTTGAAAGACTTAAACATTGCATTCTTTTATTGATTTTTATTCTAAGTCGTTCATTCGACCAAATATAAGTCCAGAGTCATTATCAGGGAAATAAAATGCTTATTGAAATATGCCATGAAAGTTCCTCATGAATGTTAGATGGAAATATTTAACTCCAATCATGGAGTCATTAAGACATCTTGAAAATTTTTGTTGTTGCTCTGATACTCATTTTACAGAGTATTACTTACTGCAGGGTAACATTTAGGATATATTGTATATTAGTAGAGTCCCAATAATTAGCTGGGCTGACAATCAAGACACTTTTAAATAAGGTTCTGGAAAATCTCACTACCTGTGGTTGGTACATTGTATGTGATCAGTTATTCTTTAAATATCAGTATTAATCTAGTTTACCCTGAATAATATTATGTTGATGCAGCATATAAAGGCAGTTCTGACAAACTATTTGTTGCAATTCTAATGTATAAAGTACAATTTGTAGAACTTATATTTTATAAGTTTGCATAATGTCACACCAATTCCTGATTAGAACATCTCTAATGTATGATTATTTCTACTTGCTATCTTCACTTCTGCTTCTTTAAGTGTTGGATCAAATTTACTCATGAGAGAAAAAAAAAACCCTGTAAATTATTCTTAAACTAAACACATTTGTCTGGCATGAGAGCCAATTAGCAAAATGCAAACAAATAACTCAGTGGTAGTAGACTAGTATATGTCAAATTTAGCTACATTTGATTGCTGAATTATGGAGCTAAAATAATTAGAAAACATGTAACAAGATTGTTGGGTTTCCTGAGCAAAGCACAAAGGGATCTAATTACATTTAGCTGTGCAGCTGTTCACTGAATAAAGGTCTCATTTTTGCTGTTATCTGTAATGGTACTTCAGAGAAACAGCAGCAACAGTAAACAAGACGAATGTTCTGTTTCATGAGGGAAAAAGAGGAAGAAGAACATAAATATATCACAGTGCATGTTCTCTAAATCATGGAACAAAAGATAATCATAGGAGACACTTACTGAGATTACAGTCTATCCTGATACAATCTGGTGAGAGAGAGAGTGAGATGGTGAGATTAAAGGAAAAAAAGAACAGCACAAAAGAGGAGAATATTTCACATCCTTCAAGGTATATTCTGCAGACAGTTCAGTGCTTTTCAGAGCCCACCATCCGGGGACAGCCTCGAGAGTCTAAACTGCCACTTCCCTCCCTGTAGTATTCACAACAAACCAGCGAGAAAAAGGACAAAGCTCACTGTGTGTCTGGCTCTGCTGGAGGCATAACAGAGCGCATCAAAGTTAGGATCAATAAGAGCTTTATTGACCATAAAAGTAAAGGTGCACCAGCTTTACTTTGTTTTCGGCATGAGTACTGGCTCTGGTGAGGCTGCTTATGCTTAGCTTTTGGCAGAGTTTGATTGTTTCAGAAGCCGTGACTGATAGTTTTACTGACATGTGCTCTAGGGTAAATCAGCAAACATGCACCGCTGTGAGGAAAGTCGTCTGAAGAAGATAACGGAAATAGAAAATGGAACATGTGCTAAATTTGAGCATGTTGTGCAGCTGATATGAAACAAGTTCAAACATATCAGCAAAGCAAAAAACATTTACGATAAAGATTTATTAATGTATTTATCTATTTAGATAATGGCAGATTGACTTTTTGACATCTGTAACAACTATGCAATAAAGAAGCTTATGTTGTAAAATTGTATGTTCATAATTAAAAACAGCTTGTAACATTTTTTTTCTACAATTTTACTGTGAAGAATCACACTGAAACAGTTTCATTAAACTTCAGGTCATTTCACTCCTTGATCAATGTGCACCTTGTTTGTTACCCAAAAATCACTATTTCATCTCTTCCCTCTTCCATTTGTAACTTCAAACAAACCTTAGTCTACTCATGTACTCTCAGCATTCCAGGCGATCTTACATTGTACAAGCTAAAGCTTCTGATCAATGCAGTTCCGTCTTTAAGCCCTGGTCCATTCCACTCTGGATTGACTCTGCATGTGTCTCTGTTCTGATGCGTACTTCTCTAGCAGAGTGAAGCCATTCCTGACAACTGATGTAATGGTCAAGGTCTCTCACATGATTGACGATTTCTACTTAAGTTTTTCTTATCTTCATGACATACTTTTTGACTGGACTCAGGAGCGCCTTACAGTCTGAAAAAACAAACTTTTCATTTTGAATTTTCATGACAGTTTATTTGTATATTATATGATATTATATTATATTATGTTATATTATTTCTCATGCAGTACAGCTCTCAGAACTTACTTGTTTTATGACAATCAGTTGACTTTTTGAATGGCAATTCTTAATTCATGTACAAAATGAATATTAAAAGAACTGAAGGATTTACTGTGCACAATTAAAATCACTCCTTTCCATCTCTAGTCTGTACTGAAACATTGTATACGGCACGCAAAGGGAAGAATAAGAACAAAGTAAACACTTGATCCCAAGAACTGTTTGGTTATTAAGTAGTACTGACTGATGCGATTTTGATGAATGTATTATTGGTTTAATAGTTAACTGTATAAATGTCTGATGCACCTTTATTCAGAAAATGTATGGCATTTCAATTGAAGTTGCCATTAAGCCTCACTCTGTAGATTTAATGGCAATTTATTTGCCACGTTAAACAGGGAGGAAAAGTGGCAATTTGCACAACCTGCAGCCACAGTCAAACTTACACCTTACGAAATTATTAAAGCACAAATCTAATGCATCCAAAACTGATTGGGTCTTTCAAGTTGACAAGAAATTACATTTTTCAACTCAAAATTAGATTAATCCACATTAAACACTCTACAGTTTGGAAAATTTTGACAACCTGAAGAAATGTACAAGAATACACTGGTGTAAGTCAGGTGGCGGCGGAGTGCTCTCAAGCTGTCAACCATCACAGAGCAGTGGAAACAGACACCCAGAGACCTGGGAGTTTTCTGATGCTGGTGTGTGTGTGTTTCTTTGAGTATGTGTGTCTGTGTGTGTTCGTCACTGGCACTTCCTGCTCAGTGAAGTGACTCTAAACTGGACAAGCCAGCAAATGTGAGGGGAAGGAACGACAATGGGACCATCTGCAGTGTGAGGAGTTTAAGTGGTGATATTTCAGCGTAATGATGGATCAGGTCTCTGACTGCCCTCTCCTTGAACTGCAGACAAGCCATTGAAGGGCTGATAGAGCCGAGACAGTCGGGTGGGACCCGACCCCAGGATGAACTGAGAGGAGAGAGACAGGGAGACAGGTATAGGTAGAGAGAAATAAAGAGGCAGACGAAACATGCACACATACAGTTGTTTAAAAAGGTGCAGCGTCCCTGTTGAGGGTTTTCTTTGACTTAGATGGTGGAAGCATTATATTTAGCAATTAAAGTCAATGTTTAAATTCTTTAATTTAATACTTAAATTAAATTTTACCAATGGAATAGTCACTTTCCCCCAGTCTGTCTGTTTGGTTTGCATCAAAGTCATCAGAAATTTCCTCTTTTTTTGTTCAACAAGTCCCTATGTCATTCTCCATCCTTTCCCAAACATAAGCTCACTGGTTTTCACTATTATTTGCATCGTTCCCTGCATTATGCTGCCCACGCGCCATATTCTGTTTTTTTGTGCATGATATGCAAGTTTCTTGTTACCTTTATAAATAAAACCTTTTTTACTCTGCTTATTCCTGGTACTTGTCTGCAGAGTACCTCTACTTTAAACTCATTAAACATGACACATTTTCTGTTATATAATATTGCCTACCACATAACTAAAGCTCAAATGGTTCCAGATGGCAATTTCTCTGTTTGTCTTTCTGTGCCAAAACCTTTTCGATAAAGGTTAAAATGTCCGCAGTATTTCCTTAAAGACGAACGAGTGTAATTGATTTACTTTTCCACCTCAGAGAAAATCTGAATAACTGATCTGCACTGCTTAATTTGACCAGGCTACCATGGAAAAACTGAGGGTCAGCATGATTTTAAAGTAAGTGAATTGACTACAAGAATGTGCATAATAACTCTGGCCCCAACATCTTGACCAGTGACGTGCGGTCAGGGGAGGCAAGTGAGGCAGAGCATCACCTGTCACCATGGAAAAATAATGATAAAATAATTGAAAGAGCTATTTTTACCTTGTGGTTTATACTACAAAGTATTTCTTTTTCATTTAGCTTAATCAAGTTTGATTACTTCTTTCTTCTGAATGCTGAATTTTCGCATTTCAGTATTCAAATGCCGGCGAGGCAGCAGTGAGCTGAGCCTCAACTGGGATTGATCAACCTCTCCTAACTGCACTGGCTGCCAATCTATGAGAGGATGTTCCTCCTGTCTGTACGTCATCAATAAAATGGCTAAGAAACATTTAATGTATGAACTGACTTTCCATAATTAAGTTTATGTATATAATGTACAGTGTTTTTTTTTTTTTTTTTTGTCACCAACTGTGTGCGCAAGTGTTTCGTGTGCTGAGGAGCTATCAGAAACAGCATAAGAACAGATTCGAGGTGAGGCAGGCAGTTCTCTTCCCTCATGGTAGGGGGCGCTCATGATCCCAGACATTGTGACTCCACAACTGCAGAGTAAGAGACAGTAAACGCGAGCTAGCCATACAGTAAGTCAAGTGCAGCGATATATTTATGGTTTTATCCTCTTATCACAGCAATTACTTATTAATAATAGCAAAATAAGCATTAAGCCTAAAACCATACTACTGCAACAGACGGAATGTTCTGCTCTTTGTGTGGAAAATATTTCAGTGTTTTTTTTTGTGCATTGCAGCCGCGCTGATACAGAGAGCGAGAAAGAAATGGTTTTGAGTTGTACTTTAACAGTTTTGTCCTTTGCCGTGGAGCACAACACGAAATTAATAATCTCTACATGTCCAAGTTTGATTGAGTCAACGGAATTATTCTACTACGGCAGCGCAGCTTTGCATGACATGTAGAAGAATATTATTTTTACCTTCCAGCGTTTTCTGCATGCGTGAAATTTCCATCTGTAAACAATGACATGCAGGGGGTCTAAATTTGTAAATCTGATTATGATTAAGGCAGTGTCTGACCAACAATGAAACTCACCGCACGTCACTGATCTTGTCATATTGTCATTGTGCTCAAAAGATTAAATGACAATTATTTATTTTGTGGGGTTGCAAAATATTTTTTTTCAAAATTATATGCAAATATCAAACCACAAATTGACTATACTAAAACCACTCTCAATAAGTTTTCACACCCATTCCTGATTACTGTTTGAACTGTTGAATCAAGGAATAGAACCAACATCAAGGAGACGAAATAGATCATAAAAAGTAACACATCAAGCTCCAATCTAAAGACATTCAAGTCTGAGACTTTGGGACTCCTGCTAAACACAGTGAGAGTCATAATCCGAAATGGAAAAGTCATAGGACAATTGCAGACATGCCTACCAAAATCACTCCAAGAGTGTATGAATATCAGCAAAAGCACTGTCTGTCTCACTTTCATTTTCTCAGGGTGTAGACTATACCCAGTTATGCGCAATTTTGTTAATCTGCAATTTTGTTAATCTGCATACCTACATCAATTATTGCATTAAATATGTTCAAATGAACAATCTCTACTGAATGTGTTTATCTTTTTAGACAACTGTAGTTACTGTGCATGAAGATGTGAATGGAAGAAAGTCTAACTAAACAAATTTCATTTGTCTAGGTGACACGTCCTAATAGGTCAGGTGGAATGATCTGCTTAAATTTGCTGCAGCAGCTTTACCCAGGTTGACAGTGAGTTTGACTCTGCCTCCGTCCAGTTCCACGCGTAGGGTGTCCGCTGACTGCTGAGATGTGGTGGCCATCAGCAAACCAAAGGCCCTCTGGGACATGAACCGCAGGGACACGTCCTCGGCCTCTGTGTGCAGCGTCCTCGGCAGCACCACCTTCAGATACATGCTGCCATCATAGCTCACTGCTGTGGCCTCTGTGCAAACAGAGAACAGGGGTGTCTTAATGGACGCTGAAATCAATAAACACTAAATCAACAAAAAAAGGACCAAAGAGCATTTGTGAACGAAAACCTGAACCCCCTGTTGAGACAATCTTGGGGACAGAATGATATAGTTTTAGATTGCAGTTTTCATCAGCCGCACCAGATGGCAGAAAAAGCCTGGAGCAGATGAAGGCAGGGGGGAGAAATGCAGCGGCAATTAAATTTCCGAAGGATTTATCCCCATCCCAGTGCAATACAGGAGGGATTTTCATACATCCTTCATATTATTAGCTGCCAATGGATCTGCGTAATTTGGCCTCTCCGTGAGAAAACCATCTGCATGGATAATGCAAAGTGATTCAGGGCGAATGACTCTGCCCAAGCACCAGTGCATCCCTAATGAAACGCACAACACACACACACACACCCGCACAACACAGACAATTCATTAATGAACTACTCGACTGTGGGAAAATACTGCTATTCACTTTAGAAAGCCTTAAATAAAACATAATTTTTTCCATTGTGCTGTAATTTTTACCAAACTCATTTCGAGACATAAAGCAATATTTGGAGGTGAGATCATGGATCTCATTTAAATACATATGAGAATCTAAAGAATGATTCCACTTGGAACCGCAAATTAAATTTCTGTGGACTGGGATATTAGGTCAGATGACAAATTTTCTCTGTATCTACATTATTCCTGTCTGTGCAGTCACTTTTTACACCTCACCTAATAAATAAAATACAACCCAAAGTGTGCTAAAAGCATCCCTGCAGCATTTTAAAATCACTTGTCCCCTCCATGCTCTACCACCATCATCCCTTCCAGAGACTCTTACCCTTCTCACAGCTGGGGCCTACGTAGCCTGTGTCACTGCAGTCGCAAATATGCCGATTCCAGCCCTCTCTGCAGTGTCCACCATTGGCGCACGTGTCTCTGGAGCACCTCAGATGAGTCTCCCTGGTGCAGAAACTGCTGACACCAGCGGCGCTCTGTACCTCGGCCAGCCTCCACAGGTTGCGGCTCTGTCCATCGATGAACAGGTCCCTCACGCAGCCCACGAAGCCGAGGCTGAGGGAGGCTGTCCACACCTCAGGGGGCAGAATGAGGGCTTGCCGATCTTCGGGTAAACCTCCCAGATACATGTCTCCATCCAGGTCAAGGATCTCACTGCCCTCGTTGGCGGTGAAGGGGATGCTCAGGCTGTTCACTGAGATGAAGCCTGTGGGGTTGACATTAACGCTGAATCAATTTGAACTCATAGAAGGTTTTTGTTGCTTTGGAAAATAAAAAGGGAACAGCAGCTGTGTGTGGGTTGTGCTGAATGATATGCAGAAACAAAGTATAAGGCTGCGATAATGGGAACCAACTCGCTAATTTTGAAGGACCCACATGAAGACATTGCTCAGTGTTTAAGAGCTTAAAATTTGAATAAAAGTTCAAATTAAATATCCACATTTTGCTCAATGTATAACTGTGGCTCATAAACGTATTCAGTGCTATTGAGCTTTGTCTTATGTGTAAATTGTTTCCATGTATTTAATCAACACTAAGGTCCAAATAGTTGTGATGTGAAAAGAAAAGGATACATGGTTTTATTTATTACATTTTTACAAATTACTCTGTTTTTCCTCAGTGAAATTCTGCATAGACAGAATGTTATAAGTCCCCAAATTATTAAATTATTAAACACTGTCCACCTGTTTATGATTTTAACTCGGCACAAATAATAAGAAGCAGCCAAGAGGCTTATGGCAACACTGGAGGAGCTGCAGCGCTCCATAGTTCATTAGGCGGAATCTGTTAATAGCCTATATGGAAGAGAAAAGAAATGTGAAAACATATAGCAGAAGGTGCTCACAAAATTTAAAGTTATAATGCACATGTTGGTTAACTGCTTTTTCTCACAAGAAAAAGTGATGGTCGCAGCATCATCCCAGAACGAATGAAAGGAGCTAAATAGGTGGCAATAACAGAAAAAAAAAAGTTAGATTGAAAAAAAGTTGAGATTAAAATGGAATTTTTTAGCAGAAAACTTCCAAAAACATATAGCCTTTGCTACAATAGGCTGTTTAGATCAAAACATATTCAGGTGGTAGAAAGACCAAGTCAAGTCATATCAAGACCTCAACCCATTTGTGAATTTGTGGCAAAACATGAAAATGTCTGTTCACAATTGCTCTCCATTCAGTCTAAATGAGCCTCAGTGATTTTGCTAAGAATTTGCATGTGCTAAGCTGAAAGAATCAATTCTCAAAAGATCAGAAGATGTAACTACAAAATATTGACTTAGAGAGAATGAAGACAATGCACACCATGATCCCTCATTTTCACTAGTTTTCAAAAGAAAAGAAAATCTTTAGCAATTTGTGTTGGTGTAAAATAAGAACCTCAACAAAAATAAAATGAAAACTGGTTTTAAAAAAAATCTTCAAGCTACATGGATACTTCTCACTTATACAAAGCAGGAATACAAATGAAAAGATCAGTGTGTCTCACTTGGATTCTGCTAATAAGACATTTTCATTACTCAAATACAGCAGCCATTTAGCAGTTTCATTTGAACTAGGTAAATGTATAATTGGCCACTTGTGAAATAGGTTAACACAAATTTCAAAATGTCACTTCGAGATTACAACATCCCAAAATATCATCATAATTAAAATCCAATATGTGCGCCTGTTTCACTGCAGCGAATAAAAAGCAGCAGGAACGTGCGGCTGTCGCTGTATCCATGCTGGCATATGGGAATTTCACAGCTTGGAGGCCTTTATGCTCAACAGCTAAAACTGGATACACACAGAAGCAGACAGGAGGCTCCCCACCTCCACCCTTCGCCTTCACAAATTTATGAAATTATCTCACCATTGCGCCCCTTTCTCTGGAAGTCCACATGCCACCACTCGCCATCATCAAGCCTCTTGTTGCTGGCTTTAATCTTAATGCTGCCAGAGCCCATGTCCATGGCCAGGTAGAGAAATCCCTCCAGCAGCTCAATGGCGAAGAAGTCTGCGCGGGGCTTCCTGTCGGGCAGCTCTCCCTGCTGGCTGCCATGGCTGAACAGCAGCAGGCCGCTGGGCTCTGTGCTGCGGAAGTCGAAAGATATGGCGCCGGTCTTCTTTGTGTTCCACCTGGGCAATGTCAGGTAGGCAGACGGCGTGTCGAAGGTGACCGGCTCCAGAGCTTCCACGTTTTCACAGCTGAATATCAGGTCGCCATGGACACTGATCTTGGGGTCCCGCTGCTCAGCCAGCCGTGACAGTTCCAGTCTGAACTCATTATTCCTGTAGACCACCTAATATACGAGAGAGATGTCGTAGTGAGATGACAGCTAGTGAGATTTGGCGTCGAGCTTGAATACTGCTCATCAATAAATCCAGGAATCAATATGGCACAGCAGCATTTACGAGGGTACACAGCTCACAGCGTGTTGAGTGATCCCTGAGCTCAAATAAACAGGCAAATTTTCATTAGACGGAATTATGACCACTTAGTGCAGTAATCTAAAAAAAAATCACATTTAGCCTCACTGAGATGGTTTGCTTGTCAATGCATTGACAGAGGAGCGCCGAACAGAGTGTATGATTTAATAAACTCATCAGCTGAAAGCTTTAAAAATTATATGTGAAACCAGACATTATTTTTCTTCCCAATGAGACCTTGCATCATGTATTAATATGCCTGTTTTTATCACCTAGAAAGTGCTGCAACACTGCTATCAAAATGGATAACAGCAGAGCTGCAAGGACTCTGAAACTGGAAAAATTGATTTACATTTGGATGTTGATGAAATGTGTACATTTTTAAGAAATATGCTTGAGTTGGTTTATGCCAAAGCAGATTAAGAAAAAAAACAAAATCAAGCTGTCACAGTCACAAAAAAAAATCAATATCCAGAGTGGCCAAAAATGTGTTTTAAGTGTCCGCTAACTGAAAAACATCAGTTCAGACAAAATTGACGTCACAGATGCATTAGGAAAAAAATGAGAAAAACAAGATTTCAAAACAGCAAAAACAAAATGTCTTGCATTCAACCAAATCCACAGACAGCATGTTGAACATAGACACAGCAGACAGCTATTTTCCAACCATCTTGTCTCACACTGGGTTGTTGTGATACTGTTTTGTGAAATCAAATGTTACAAGTGAAGGCCTGCTCTGATCCACCAGATGGTTTATTACATAGAGCTACAGCACTTAGATAGACCTCTGAGGAAAGCATGAGCTGTTAAAATCACACTGTATGTTTAAGGTTACATCAAATGAACTCAAATCTGAATAATCATTTTGTTGCATGGTCTTTAAACAAAATGTATAATTGCTACAATGTTAACTTTCATACTACTGATGGTAAACTGCAACAAAAGTAAATACAGAAATTTTATTACTGGACCATTTTATTGTAAATAAATTGAAATATTTAATTTTCTACACACTGAGAGAAGAATTAAACATTTTTACTTCACTGAAAAAAATTACACGGCTACCAACGCTAGTTATTTTTCAGCTTGCAAAATCTTACATCATCCTTTCCAACTCTAGATACACTTTATATACAGCTCTGAAAAAATTAAACATTTAAAATGATCAGTTTCTCTGATTTTACTGTTTATAGGTATATAAGTGAGTAAAATGAACATTGTTCTTTTATTTTGAGTTAGTAGCAACATGTCGCTGAAAAACTAAGTTAAAATTTTGTATTTATTACAAAAAAATGAGAAATGGTCAAAATAACAAAAAAGATGCAGTGCTTTCAGAACTCAGATAATGCAAAGAAATCAAGTTCTTATTAATTTAGAAACAATACTAATGTTTTAACTCAGGAAGAGCTTAGAAATCAATATTTGGTGGAATAACCAGGAGGTTTTTAATGGGGTTCAGTGCAGTGGACTCTTCATTTTTTCCAGAGCTGTATATGTAAATATTTGATATCCGTCTTTACTCACATCTTACTAAGATGTCGGCCCATCAACACGTTCAGGAAGGTTCTCCCCAAGGTTTACCAGGCTGTTTAGTTTCTGGTCATGCAGAAACTAAACAGGTCAAACACTGGTGTTGGACTAGAAGACCTGGCTCACAGTCTGACTACTCTACTTCTACAGGTCTGGCAGTCAAGTTCTTCAACACCAAATGCTATGCTTTCATTGAAAGGGGGATTAAATGGTCCCCACATAGTCTAGACTCTAGAAGATAATATTGCCAAAAATATCTGGTATTTGGAATAATTAAAAGTTATTTTCTCTGGATCCAAAGGCTCAACTCCTTAAAAATAGCCCATTCCATTATCCTGTCTGCATTAAACTTTACATTTGACAATGAAGTCAGGCAAATGACTTCATTGCCAAATTAAGTCATTTGACAATCTGGCAAGGCCTGACCCAGATTGGTCAACTGAATTATCAAACATTTTGTCACTTAAACAAAAACTACCTCACTATCGCCATGTGCTTTACACTTCTGCTCTAAATGTTTTGAATTGTACTTGGTGATATAAGGCATAAATGCAGCTGTTTTGCCACCCAAACTTCTTTCATCTCTATTGAAGGTCATCTCTATTGCAGAAAATTGGTGACCTCTATGCACTGTGCACCTCAGCATCTGCTCACCCCACTCAATAATTTGATGTGGCCAACCACTTTGTGGCTGAGTTGCTGCTGATCTTGATAACTTCCAATTTAGTAAAGCAGTCGACTATTGAATGAAAACTCCTCGTAAAGGTTCACAACTGGACTAATTGCAGGGGTGGGTCACTTCTCTAGAGTGACCCATCTTTTCACAACTATGTACTTCTGTCTGCATGGCAAGGTGCAAGATTTGATATACCTGTGGCCATTGAGGTGACTAGAAATCCTGAATGTAATGATTTGATTGGATGAGCTGGCAACTTTGACAATATGGTGTATATACATTTTCTGGTTAAAAAAAGGGACATTTAGCAATAAAAAGAATGCTTACATGTTTCCTTTATAAATACATAAGTGGGTTTGAAGTCTGAATCTCGGGCCTCCATTGTTCTGTTAAACCCAGTCACACTATTGCACATAGGCTTTGTGTTTCCTTGGGTTGAAGAGACACACTGCTTTAAGCAAATAACATTCAGCATCACCTTCCTACACATTTGATACTGTAGTACATGAAACGTGATCTCCAGCTAAGCCAGACAGCCACTGATTTTTTTCAAAATGTGAAAAAATTTAGTCACATTATGCATGTATATTGTGGGCCCTTTAATATATTCTGTCAGTATTGCGATGAAAGGCTTAAAGTGTACATGATGTTACAGCAAAAGGACTAAATTACTTTTCCTCTTCTATTATCGTCTCCTTTTACTTTTCGTCTCATTTCCAAATGTGTAATGCTGTCTGTGCAACAGGACACTGTGAACTTTTTCTATTTTTTTTTTCTTATCTGTGGACATTATGTAAAACCCATTTTCAGATATGGCAACATACATGGCAAGACAAGAAGCTGTCTTTTGATGAGTATTTTCTGAAAGTGCATATACAAATTTAAAGGAGATAATTTAGCAAACAAATTTGTTGGCAAAAAGAATTGACTGATTTTCATAACAATTTAACACCTTTCAGTGAGAGTCTTTAGGTGTTTGTTAATTGGCCTCAGCTACTCAAAGACATAGGAATCAAATCTAAAAAGAAAAAAATGAAAAAACAGTCAATAAAATGTAATTAATTCAGCCACACAAGGACAAACAATCTCAATCAGATGAAGGTTAGGAGAATAGATTCATCTATGTATTCACACCTTCTTGGTCCTTCTTGGTTTCAGCTTGTGGGAAGCTGGAACCTATAATGGCTGTTCGTGGGCAACACTCAGGACAGGACACCAATACAACACATTGCCAACAATGATACACAAAATGACGATGCACACTCATTCTGGCTCATAATGTCAATTTTTTTTTTTTTAGTCAGTCAACCTAATGTGTTTTTGTACTGTGGGAGAAGCCTAGAGTACCAGCAGAAAAGCCACATAGGAGTCGGGAGAACAAACGTCACAAACAAATACCTGGAAAACACAGATTTGAACGCGCAACCTGCTGGTAGAAAAGTAACAAAACTTATACAAAGTTAACATTAAATATGACATAAAACTACTGAAAAAAAGAGTAAACAGCAGCTTATAGGAGTATATCATTGTAAACTTGTGTCCTAATTTCTTATATAAAGAGGAAAGCAGAGTCATTTCTTCAACCACAAATTTAAAGTCTCTCAGCACTGTATTAGTTTTCGAGCACAGTTACAATGCTCATGTTTTGTTTGCATTTTGGGAATCGTTTGCTGTGAATTTTCTTTCAAAGGAATTAAAGTGGCAGGACAGTTTTGGGGTGGAGAGATTCAGATTAAGATTCAGAATGGCCCAATCAAAGTCCAGATCCAAATGAGGAATTGTGGCAAGGGTGGAAATTTGTTTCAAGTTTTTATTTGTTAAAAAAACAACAACATACTCTTGTCCTTCCCCTTCACAATTATATAATTTGTTGCATAAAATCCCACGAAGAGACACCAAATGTTATGTTTTGAATGTAACAAAGTGTAAAAAAGGCCATTATGGAGAGTGAATATTTATTACAAGGTCATTTTTGACTGACTGGAATACAAAACAATCTAAATCAATCAACCTTGATCTGATATCAGAAGTCGACGCAGACATTGAAAGAATGCCAGTGGGTTTCTTTATGTTACTTTGCTATTTTTGGCTTTCACTCTGGCTTCATCAATATTCACAAGACACAGCAACCCTTGTCTCATTTTGTATCAGTTGTAAGTCGCCCCACTGTTATCTGCCACCTCACTCTACCACCAGCCGCCGCCTGAGGTGACACACCACACTGCACATAGGACTAACAGCAGAGCCGGGAGCCTGTGTAAGCCAATATCACACTTTACACTGCCTCGGTGTGACTAATTAGATGGTGAAATCAGATGCTGAAACTGACCATTGAGAAATGAATGAAACGGGCAAACTAAAAGGGGAATCCAGTCAAGATGGCCATTTTTACAAAGAGGAAGCAACGTGTCAGAAGGCACAGATGGCCACGAAAAAGAGGCGCTATGACCTCTGCAGAAGTATTATATAAGCCAAAGGACAATACAGTGAGTGGAATCCTATTTCACAGATTCAGATGCTTACTGTGTGTTAGTTGGATTATAGAGTATCCCAAAACACAAGAATAAAGCTCCTTTAGAGTCATCCGACAAAGCCGTTATGTCATTACTGCTCAAGCTGTGAAGAGTAACATCACTTTGAAAATGACCCTCTCCGCTGCTAACAACTGTCTTCATGACTAAATTGGGTCCCATCTTTGAAGTGGTAAAATACAGGAACCTAATGAAGTAGTGTGGAATATCCCTCGGGTGCGCGCAACCAACTCTCGACTTCAAAGACAAACCTGCCTTTCCTTGTTCGTCGTTGTAGTTGTGACCTTCATGTGAAAGTCACCATTATTTTCCTCACACCTGATGATCCCGATGGCCTGCCGAGCTCCATTCACATCTGTTGTTGTGCAACGTCTGGAGAGATTAGTCATGGCGCATACTCTCTAGAGTCAGTGAAATAAGACTCCCTAAATAGATGTGGTGCTTACACAATAAATATTTTCCTCGCTGCAGGTTTTTCTCTCTCCTCGTGGATTAAGATTAATATCTTGTCTGAACTATGTCCAATCTGCTCCTCTCGTTTATCACCGACCTCAGGACCTTTGGCCCGGACAGAAATGTCTCTGCGCCAGGCGGCGGGACTGTCTGGAGGGCTGATCCCATTTCATCACCTCTGCTTCTCCCACAACTCCCACAATTTAGGATTTCTGAGATATGTCAGCCCATCTTCATGACTATCTCTCTCCTTCCTGCCATATTGCTCCCGCTGCATGCCTACAGTACATCTGTGTGATTATCCACAGCAGTAGTAGGTCTAAACACCACCAACAGCCACACCGCCCACAGAGCGGAGGTTGGAGCATTGGCAGTGATGCTGGAACAATAACCTGTCCATAAATAACATCTCGTTTTCATTTCGCTGCATACAGATGGCAAAGTAATTATGTAAACACTGAATTGAAAACCTTTCTACAGATGTACTTTGAAATGTCCATCTTCCATACTTTAGTAAACTATACCAACAGAAATGTTCAGAGAATCCATTTGGATTCAGTTGACTGGAAATAAACATGTATGTGAATAAAGTCAGGTAGAACCAAGTGACAGCAATTATAAGCTGTTTGTGATTCCTGCCTTGTTTTTAGCTTGTAGCTGAAGCCCTGCTTCTCTTCTCCTTTAAAAATACTCCCAATCCAATGTTTCTATGTCCGACTTTGTGATTATATTTGAAATGTATTTCTGTTGTGGTTCTGGTTACTACTTCAGAAAAAGACTATAATTTTGAGAAGACAGGTTGCAAGATGGATAGGCCTTTATGCTTTTTGAAAATAATATGTTATTAATTAGTTTACTCTAATGTATCCCACAATGCACTGCAAACCTGGTGGTGAGAAGGTGTTTGGAACAAGAATCCATCATGCAGCTTTACTGAATTGCAATTGGATCAAATACTCATTCTCTACTTCAAAGTTTGCTTGGAACTGTACCAAGACCACTTTTTCCATTTTGGTCTCTTGTTTTGGTCTGCACAAAAGAGTGATTTCTATATTCACGTCTGCTCATAATTGACTGAACCAAGAAGGGAAACAAACCTGAATTTTTGTGAAACTGATTAAACATCTCAGGTATTTAAGCACCCTAAAAGCTTTCCTCTTTTGTAACCTAATGACTGTTTCTTATCTTCTTTTCAGTTTGGAAGTAGCTAGTCTGTTCACAAAAGCCATTAAGTATTCAATTTCGGTCTGAGGTTAGTTGTGTGTTTGATACACTAACTTATAAATCAACAGATCACTAAAACAGGTATATGGAGCTTTAAAACATCAGTACAAATCACCATGCATGACTACATATGAATGTTTCTTCCAATTTAAAAGTCTTTTATAAGTCTTTCCTGACTTGTGGACTTTAATGTTTCCAAAGGAGCAATCCTTATCCATGTTTTGCAGGTTTTTAACTGAGGAGCATTTCTGTTTTGTACCGTGATGTGTAGATATAGACTCTCAGCATCAATTATTTAAATTCACATATTCGCTTTATATTTATTTGAATGTCATCTCTTTGAATTGTTTCAAAGAGATGATCTCGGACAGTTTTTGTTTCTGAAAGCCATCAGAATTTTGTTTTTAAAGGTGAAACATTTATAAGATGCCAGATGCAAGCAGAATAGCATTGCCATCTGTTTAAAAGCGGTGTGTTACATGAGTTTCAGATGAATTATATGAGGACCAAGAGGGTTAATAACTTTCTTTCAAGATGCTAATGACCTCATAAGGGCCTAAATACTAAGAAAATAGAATTGCCTTGCAAATTAGACCAAAAATCTTCAGAGAAAGATATATTACGCTCAGGTTATACGACATTAAGTTTTTGCCCAAATTTACCCCCAATTTCCAGTCAGGCAAATTGGCACCGGTCTGCATAAGTTGTGGACAGTTGGCAGGATGACTCAGAATGAAAATCCTAAAACTGGAAAACTGAAAACTGGAGCCTGCACATGTCTGAGGAGAACCCACTGACCTCAGTCGGAGTCAGACAAACATGTTTTAGTTTGTTCAGACTGTTCTGGATGCAACAATATGATCATAACCACAAATCAACACCGAGGATAATACAAACTTCAAACTGCTCCTTCAAACCTTAGCCCTTTCTAGAGTCCCCATGAGTTTTATGGGGTAAGCTGACTTTAGTTGTCTTCATAAATCCTGTATTCTGTGAACCTTGACAAGGTCCAGTCGATAAGTAGGTGATCCTCGGTCTATCAGTCTTAAAATAAAAACCAGTGTGTTAGTGTGAACACCTATTTTTTTGCAAAAATTTGTGAAAACGGTAAAACTCGCACAGTGTGTCCCGAACTTCGGTCAGGAGTATCTTGTTCAGCAGCTGAGGATAGATCTGAGAAAACGAATCTATCCTAAAGGTGTTGATCCTTAGCAAACATGTTTGTTCAGTCTTAAAAGCAGCAATACAAACAAGTACAAACAAGATGATAAACAGTGACCCAATTAAAATGTCTAAGTTGGAATGTTAGAACAAAAAAGAACTGATTGTCTGGCCTTTCTTTAAAGCAAACACATTTCTGCTTTCACATTTGGCTTTATTCTGTCGTCTTCCACAATTTATTTAAAGTTCTTTCATTGGTGCTTTCCAGGTCAATGAACAGCACCCAAGAGTGAGGTGATTATCTAGTCATTAAAGTCTAATGTGTTGTGGAACCGTGAATGTGAAGAACATTTGTAAACTAACCTAATTGAAATGATCAAACTCTAGTTTCTGTCTTTGCATTTTATTAACCAGATCATATTGCAGATTACAGCATGTACATGTAAACTGTTGAGGCTGAAAATAACTTTATGACTGCTGGCCACTATTGCAATTATCAATAATGATGAGAAAATGGTGCTGTGATTATAGAAGCAACTCCACAAGTTATGATACTCGCAGTCTATTTAGAAGATGTAAAAGACACCATCAAGACAATATTTGAATATTTAACTGGGCAAACTGAACAAAATGTTATTGGTGTCTGTATTACTAATATGAAAATGTTTGTTTGAATAAAATGGGCTGTGTTTTATTGTGTGGGCTGCAAGTACTGGCTTCATCATATCAGAAAAACTTGAATTTCAATGTTGATATTGAAACATTTAACTCACACCTTTCTGACTCTTTTCCATGATCACAAGACTCTTCCACTTCAGTATCTCAGTCCCTATATACACCATTATGTTATAACAAAACCAGTTAAAGTTCCTCCACCTGGTCAAATTTAATAATGACTTACAGAGTTTCCAGGAACGTTTAATTTGAACACCCAAGGTCTTGAAGGACTGACACTTTTTATTCACTTATTCATTTCTTTGCCGAACTGCTAAGTGGTCGGGATGAGAACCAGTGACTTTGTCTGAAGAACTTTCTTCAACAAAGTTTTGTTGAACAGAAATAGTAAAGATAATTTTGCCTTCTGTGTGAACTATGATTAAAAGTGCAGGTTTCCCCCCCAAAGTATTACAGGTGGGCCGCCTGGGGTTTCAATAATTTGAATGATCCTGTATATGACACCTTTAGAAATTTTACTTGTGCTAACACTGTTATTTAACTAAGTGAAACCCTTTTTATTACAGTTTCTAAGAAGTTCAAGTCTGTGAAAATACGGTGAAAAGGTTAGCATGATTTTTCTTACTTTTTGATGCCTTGTTTAGAGAATGAATTTTCTCTATCTGGGCTCCTGACAGTGCAGTCATTAGCTATGAAAATATTTAGTTACTGTACGTACCATCCGTCTAAAGATAGATATAGTCATGTGCACGAAATATTTCATACACACCTTTTTTTATTTAAACTTTTCCACTTTCCCATTACAGACATGTCTTTTTATGTGATACATGATTTCATGATTGCACAATTTTGCAGACTATATAAACCCTAAGAAATAACAGAAAATTAAACTGCCAAGCATTTGCTTTCATGCATAATGAAGCAGCAGCTGGTTAAACTTCCTTCCAACCTGCCACTGCTGTTACTGCATGTAGCCTAATCAGGTTATTTCCACTCTATTTGCCTTGTGCATTTTATGTATCCTATGTCTGAATGATGTGTCTGTTCTATTCCTGGTACACTCTCTGATGCATCCCCTGCAGCTGGATTTAATAGGGATCGGGAGCAGAGTTTGACAGCAATTTATATAATGAAATAATTCATTTATTCATGACGTTAAATGCTGAGAGAAGTCAACTTATTTGTAGTTGGGCATTGACCCTAATAAAACGATGGTCATAACTCATCATTGTTTCCTAAAGAATAAGGCAGATTGTTAAGTTTCTTTTAGAAAATCAAAATTTGCTGCTTTTCTAGGTTACACAAAAACATCAGGTTTTATCTTTTAGGTGCTTTCCTTTCAGTGCCTTCAAGATGCCCTTGACAGACAATATACCTGCTAATACATGTCACAGTCCTTTAAATATCAATAGTCATAAACCTGTCTTTTATTTTAATAGAATTAAAAGACAATAAGTTTAGAACCGTATTTGTAACATCTGCTTCAGATATTGTATCTATAAGAACACTTTGATAACAATCTTGGCGTCTGTTTTAGTCTAAATAATGTGGACTATTTAAATCAGTTCTCCACTATTGATTGTTTAAAGTAATGTATCTCTTCAGTTACCCAAAAGCGGCCAACATGGTCGCACCGAAGTCCAACTGTTGATGTGATTTCGGGATGTTATTTTTCACATACCCCTTTCGAAGACCCACATTTCAAATCTTAAGCACATTTTAATGTCAGATAAAGACACCCGAGTCCGTGACACATGTCTTCAAAGAGTTACAAAGCATTTTTAAGTCTTTGGTATTTCACTGAACTACAGTTAGAAAATATAGAACATTGGGGAACCTTTTGAGGCCTCAAAATTATCATGTATTTATTATCATTTTTACATTATTTTGGAACCAGAATTACCAAATTACAAAATAGGAATGTAAGTATTCCACATGAAGAAGGCCACAAAAGAGACTGAGAACAACTATAGCGCTGCATGTCTCACTTTCCTCAGTGAAGATCAGAGTTCCTGGTTCAACAATACAAAAGAAACTGAGCAAATTGGCATCCAGGTAAAGTCCCAAGGTGAAAATAACACAAAGGCCAGAGTAACATTTGCCCAAAAACCAACTTGATGATTCCTAAGACTTTTCATATATTATTCAATGGAATGATGAGACAAACAGGGAATTTTTTATGAGTAGTGAGTCTGTTTACATCCAGCATAAATACTTCCACATCATTTCAGATAAAGAACATCACAAGCCCAGTCACGGTTGTGGCTGTCTTGGGCTGTTTTGCAGGACCTGCATGATTTACCATAATTAATGGGTCCTTGAATTATGCTGCCTACCACAAAATTGTACAGAAGATCCAGCAATCGGTTTCTCTCCTTGAAACTAACATTTTGGGTCCTGCTACATGACAATGATCCGAAGCCTACCAACAAGCCTACCTGTAAAAGACCCCAAACCTTAATAAAATAATAAAATTAAAAATTAAATCCAATTAAAATGACTTCAAAAAGGCATCCTCCTATGGTGATAAGTGAAAGCCTTTCTGCAAAGAAGAATAAGCTAAAATTCATCCGCAGACATGTTAAAGAAACACTTTTCACATATAACCAGGTTAGTTTGGATGGTCTACACCCACCAAAAACAATTAAACTCAAAGATGTAGCTTGTACTTACTCAGATCATATTTTATTCAGATTATATATTAGAAATGTGTAGGATGGCAGCACTGTAAGCTACTTCTCATGCAAAGTGCATGATCTGATCTTCTAGATAATCAATGTGACAAGTGCAGGCTGGAGCGAAAATGCTTCAGAAAAAATAGTGGAAGTAGTGATGAGGAGTGAGTTTGGTTCTGTGTGTCAGGACCAAACATGAGATAGCATTGTTTCTCATGTATATTAGCTCAAAGGGTTTCCCAGAGGAATCCATAAGTGCACAGTGCTGCCTTTCAACTGAAAGCTTCTCCTTCAAATACCCTACAGCAGCGACATCAGTACAAAGCTTTTTCAGTACACTTTGCTCCAGGGTGGGGTGTTGTTATCAAGGGAGGTTCAGATAATATTTGCAGGCCACAGCGAGGGGTCAAGTAGTACTCACATCCTTCAGACAGCCCATGAAGTTGTTGCTGACCGGGGAGCCAGGCAGGTCGGCTGTGTTCAGGCTTCCCCCGATGTAGAAGAGATCATCAGAGCCCAGCATGGTGTAGTCCTCCTGGGTGTAGCCAGTGGTGGTGAGGATCCCGTCCACTAAGATTGTCACCTACAAAACCAAGCAGAGATTATGAGCCTAAACAGAAAGAACTGGCCTAATTATTTCACGCCTAATTTCTTTATTCTGGTTGAGCTCGCCCTAATGTTGGCTCTTGGAGGCAATTACAAGAACAGCTTTAAAGAGTTCACTAATCTCAGCTGATCCCTGTTTCTGATATGTGAGCCGGATGGCAGCGGAGTCAAGGCACCATAAATTTTCCTTCAGCTCCAAAGTGATCAGAATGCCACAGTTTGCTCAATTAATTTGAGATGAAAGATACCAGGAAGCCGCGGTACCTGTGCTTCATCATAAACAAGACAAGATAATTTCCATATCAGTTTCATCACTAGAGAAAGGGAAGGAAGGAGAAGGAAACAAAACGGCTGAACGGGGCTGTGGAGGTAAAAGCGATGTGCTTGTTGCCATGACAATAAGCCTACACTGAAGACAAAATCTTGCACTGATGTAAAAGCTCCCACTTAAGAGTAATATGTCAAAACAATTTCCATTTCTTTGACTCAATTTTTAAAAATGTAATATTCTTTGTAAAATGTGTGTGAGATGAAAAATGGAAATGGCCACTGTAACAATCTTGTGAATCTTTTTTTTTTTTTGCTAATGGTTGAGGTTATTCAACAACATTTAATAAATCTAGAGAGGGAAAATGTCACGCAGGAAATGTGTGCTAAAATCAGTCTAGTAAATTGTGTCAAAGAGGTAAAGATGCGAATAAACTGGATTAGTTGTACATTATTTCCTGAGATTTTGGTGCCCTAAAGACTAAAGATTTTTTTTCCCCCTTTTCTCTAAATATTTCGTATGCACACTGCAAGAATGTTATTTACCTAAAACAGAAATTATTGTTACATTTTATTTATGTTTGGCACTGGTGATATTTATTATAACACTGTGTCATATGGGACAAAGGTAGAACGAAAGAGTCATTTTCTGTCTGACCATCTCAGATTCAAACATGGAGTTTGCAAAACTCTACCTGGAATGTAGCTGGAACTGAGTGCTTTGGTCTGAACGCAATAAGATTAGACTTTCTGACAACAACCACTTCTGGTAGATTTGGTGTGAGAGAAAAGACGAACTTGTGCAAAACACACAGGAGATGAGATCCATGATATGTTGGCCTGTTTCTTCTCGTCAGAGACCATCAACTCTTTGAAAACCAGGAGATTTAAAAAACAATCTGTTGGCCTCTGCTAGTGAATTGAAAATGTGTCTTTGGTGGGTCTTTCATTTGGATAATTATCCACAGCATATGGTTAAATCCACAAAGACATAGTGACCCTTGCTCCCTCTTTAAAGACTAAATGCTGCAGGAAAGCTGCTGGATGGAGATATTAAAATTTTAAGTGGTGTCATATTGGTCAGAGAGGTCATTAAGAATTGTCTAAAAAATTGTTAATCAAATTAAGTGTACTCAAATTATAGGTTGGATTTCCCCCCCCCCTTAATTTTCAGCATAATATTATGCTCCTGAAAAAAATAAAAATAAAAAGATTCAATTCTTTAGCAAATTTACCAACATTTGTAAATGTAGAAATAGTTCTGAATAAATTATAATCAAGCAACCAAAGGTTCAGTAAGTGTAAAAATAACACTTAAAGACTAGGGGTTAACATTTTACCTAAATTTATGCGATGCTTGTGTCTGTCATGTGAAAACAAGACAATAGACAAAAGGAAGACCAGAGACGGCAGGCTCAGCTTTGACCTCAATCGGATAAAAGTCTTTCTTTATTCAACATCCAATATTGATTTGTGTCCATCTAAGTCTTTGGAAAGTCGTTGGCTTGGACAGCAGACAATGAAAAGGTTTCAAATTGATGACACGAAACATTAGGAACCCTCTAGCTTTCATGGCTACAAACTGATTGATGCTGCTCTCCGTTTCTCTTGACAATGATAACCCGGCATGACCACTGTGTGGCATAAAATTACACTATGTGTATGCAGCAAATAGATAGTACCTGAACTGGTCTGAATATCTGGGATCAATGCATTCAGAGAGACATGTAGAACTGGGTCATGATTAATTTAAGACACAGCCACGGCTACGCTTCAGTATTTGGGTGGCAACAACTTGAAGCTGACCTCTCATGGAGAATTTCATTGGGTATGCTGTGTGGAGTGAGCAGAGTTGCACCCAAACAGAAAAAAATAAGGTTAAGGATGAACCGAGCTGTGCTCGCTCATGACTGAAACACACTGCCAATCAGAAAAAAGGTAAAGAAAGTAATAGGAGAAATTCTAGCCTCAAAAGCACCACCAGATCTAATAAAATGCTTCCACCCACAATCTCTCGGGAGTAACAGTTCCCCCTATCTACATGTCAGTGAGGTAACTTATCTGAAGGGAAAGCAATTTACACAGGGATCAAATGCATGCCTGAAAGCATAAGTGACGTGGCTAACATTGGATTGCAGCTCCTCTGGAAGCTAGGGTAAGGAAATAGATGTGGAGGAGGATGCAACACACAGGTTTTGTATGATGGGTTCAATGGTGAAGAGACGGTTAGAAAAAAAATAGATTTTGCTATGTTAAAAACAACTGGCATTTACAAAGATTACTATGAGTGTATTGAATACATTATGTTTAGCTGAGTTAATCTTATATAATTTATGCACACAAACTACCATGAGAGTAGATGCTCTGTTGTCTTTTTTAGAAATGCATCATGTTAGACTTTGTGGAGTTTTTTTGTATGGATTTAAATGCATCTCATAGACAGAACTTCACATATGGATTTCATCCATAAGTGCCATAAATTCAGTCACTGCAGCATGCAGAAATGTAACCTTTTTAAACAAAACCATGTTTAAAATACTGTATTTCATCACCAGCTATATTGGATGAGGATTATTCAAATGTGTTGGGCTTATTTTTTTTTTTTTTTATTGGAGTCTCCAGCAATGTTATCAACTGTAACAGAATTGCCCCGCGCTGCGAGGGCCCAATTAACACCATTGTCAAAGAAGACAGCATGCAAAAAAAATTTAAGGGCATTAATGTAGCTTGGACTTTTTCTGGCAGGAAATATGGCCTTTTTTTCCTTTGGGTGGTGTGAGGAGTTAAGCAGTAGTATCTGCTGCAGATTTCTAGCAAATTCATAATAGTAAATATCAAGTAAAAAGAGAATGTCAGTGAGTGACACAGTTTACAGTTAGAGTTTAAGAAAATTAAATAAATAAAAAATAAAAAAAACAAGACCAAACTGACTTAGAGCTTCTAGTCTTGACTAACAAAGAAGGGCTTTTTTTCTAACACATCTTTAAATGCATACACTGCAATGAATTTTGAGTCTGTTAAGTCAGAAATGAAAAGGTCAAGTGTTGCCTGAAAACTATGAGTTCAGTCAACTGTCAGACATGAGCTTCATCAATGTAGACAAGTTTACAAACAGTCAGTACAACTTACAACAATGATTTAAATACTGGAAATTATATGAAGTTATGTAAATCACAAGTATATTTTAATAGATAAAATATGTGGATTTAACTGCATTATATTTTTATGTGAATTTTTTTTGTATGAATAAAAGACAGCTACTTAGCTTACATTGCCTTTTTTCAAAACATAAATCAAATAAAACTTTCTGATTTTACATAGAGGGTCTGAAATCTCTAAGCTGTTTCCAGTTACTAAAGCTAACTGAGGCTTAAGACAGTTTAAATGTCTGATAATGTTTTGTCTGATACAATTAATTGATAGAAAAACCTGAATATAAATAGAGCCCAAATTCAGATAGATAAATCTGTAGGTACAGGCATTAGTCCCTGCTTTAGGCTGTAGATAATCCAAGTTATAGAAAACATGAATATAAAGTAGATTATTCTAAAAAGATTATTGACATATTATTGCTGCTGTTATTTTATTGCTGCTGTTATTTGGTAAAATGATTGAGGAAAGTAATGACACTGTATTTAAATATTTGTTCCTGTTTTACCACTTACTGTTTTGCATAAAAATGTATCATGAAGGAAAAAAAGGATAATCATTTGCACAGTTCTCACTGCAAGCAAGTAGTGTGCATTACATTATAAGAATTTTGGTTTGAAAAAAAAACAACAATCTGTAAGTCATATAGAAATGATATAGAAGATTTAAGGCAGAGTACTACTTGGCTGCAGAACAATGCAGGAAAACAATGCCGGACACACAAAGTTGCTATATTCATTAAATAAGCCCATCCCATTTTTGTATAACTTACTTATCCTGCTGCAGTGTTGCATCAGAGTCTGCAGATACCAAACAAGTTCATAGCGCTTTGTGAAACTGAAGCACACAAAAATAAGGCAATCTGAGTGACGATAGACGTGGCAAAATGAGCAGACTCCTGGAAAATCATTACCACTGCAGCGCATTCTTATCATTATAGGTCAGTCATTTGCTTAAACCCTAGAATGGACAGATGGTCTGTATTCTTTTATTATGCTTGTTTGCATTGACCTTGAGGTAAAAAAAAATATTGAAAGTGAGGTATGAAAAGTATAATATGTTGCATTTTAAATGATGAAATAATGATCAAAATGCACCCCTCCTACTAGTCACAAAGTAGAATAGGGAGCAAAATGAGTGAATATCATTACATTAAGTTTCAGAGGTCAAAATATGCTTAATTCTTTGGTTTTAAGTCCAATTAAAGTCTCAGATGTTTTTATGTTCCCAAGTCCAAATTCAGTCTTAAATTGTTTCCAAATCAAAGATTTTTTTTTAGTAAACTCCAGAATCTTTAGAGCATTAGCCAAGGTAAAGTCTTGGGCTAATGCTCAAGACTTGAACTTGAGACTTTGGTGCCTCAAAGTTAAGTCCTGCTTCCAAGCATTGAATGCTGAGGTAACAGTTGCATACACACCTGGCGAAGGTTGCGTGTCACTCGCACGTCATGCCAGACATTGTCATTGAACTTTCCACTGGCAGGCTCCACCAGTGCTTCAAAGGCCCCGGAGCCCAGGTTGATGACCAGCCACACAGCTCCGTTCCTCAGCGACAGGTTAACATAATCGGCTGACTTCCCGGTGTGGAGCAGCAGGCCATTCCTTTGCAGTGTCCGGAAGGACAGCGTGATCTCGTCCAAACTGCTCTGAATGGGAGTCGTGGACAGGTTGTAGCTGAAGAACTCGTTGCCTTTAAAGGTGGCCACCGACTCTTGCTGTCCTGAGAGGGGAAAAGAAACAGCTTGGAAAAATGTCCGTATAATTAGATAAAACTGTGACTCTGCAAAATGAATGCATTTACTTCTGTAGCATGGCTGAGTAAAATATGTTTGGTGGGTAAAAGTAAGGGCTAAAATGAGTAGAAAAGACAATATTGTGTGACAAAGCTATTTAGACACGCTGTCTACATGCATTTAAACTAAATAGAAACAAGAAACAGGTAAAGAGTGTAACACAATATACATCAAACTATCTAAGCATGACCTTTTTTCACCCCTTTGAAAAATACATTCAACAGTATTGCTATATCTTCAACATTAACATTTACTGTGCCTTGCAAGAGTATAAACATCCCCTAAAGGGTTTCACATTTTGTCATGTTATAAACACAAACAGCTGTTTATTTAATGAAATTTTATGTGACAGAAACAATTAAGAGCATAATTGTGAAGTGAAAGAAAAGTGTCATATTATTTTCAACATATTTTACAAATACAAATCTGAAAGGAAGAACAAGAAGTTAGTGAGAAGATGGATGGAGCTTATACAGAGTATTTCTGATAAAAACCTGCTTGAGGCCATTCATCTTTTCTTTCCACTTCACATTACGCTCTACTTTATGTTGTTCCATAAAAACAATACAACATGGTAAAGTTTAAACTTGTGATACACTTCGGGATAAATCCAAGGGATGTGAATACTTTTGCGAGACAATATGAAAGAATGGCTAACTAATTGTGGCTGACTTGGTCAAATATTGGTTTTACACCTACTTTCCAAGACTTGTCACTGGCTGATATAGAGGTACTGTGAAATGTTGGGAGGTTTTCCCCAACACTACAGACAACATCATATGGAGGATGATTAAAGATGTTTTTGCTGGTGTGACTGTTCTAGCAGTTTGACTTCTATTTGAAACCCACTCAAAAATATGTGGTAGATAACACTAAAACACATGATAAATATATAATAAAAATGTTAGACAGCAAGATAAACAGATAGATGCTAGATTGACAGACGGCCACATAAATACAGTATGCTGAGACAACCACTCTTGGCTATGACTTACTTTTGCAGTACAGTACCAATGCTATAATTTCTGCCATTAACCTGTTGTTTTGACAATAACATGGAAAAAGAGTTGTTAACCAATAAATACCCCCATTCAAAATGTGTAGGCTGTGTCAAGCTTTGTCCTTAGATAGTCGCAGTGTTTGCTACTGAGCGAGCCATTTCAAGCAGGACGGATAAGCCGTCCCTAAAGCCTGTGTTTGTTTGTGCTGTAAATGTCAGCGCCGATGCTCCAGGGCCAATTTAAGGCCGTGGGTTGACTGGGCCCCATTACTTTTTATTGTTCAGGCTATGTAGGTGCTCAAACACTGTGCACACAACAAATTGATAAATTATCAGTGAGCCTCCCTGTTGATAAGTGCATTGTTACCAAAAATAACAACCCAGAAGTAGATACAAGTTAAGCTAAAAAAAAAGTACAATTGTTAAGAAATAAACCAATACTAGTGCAATCTTTTTTTTTTTTTTTCATAAAAACTTTCTACCATGAAAATGTCTTCTGCAGATGATCTTAAAGGTCTTTTATAAGAGATTATGAGTAATTACATGGGCAGCCTATCTAGAAAGTGGACTAATATCTGCAGAAACAACAAAAATTTCCCACAATGAGAAATATTTAATACAGTGTTTTTCTTTTTGTCACAACACCGCACATACTTTGGCGCTAACTCTGTCGAAACGCTTTCTAAGACGATGGCTGTAGTCGTTATAGCAAAAGATGCTTTCCAAGCAGTTTTTTTTTTGTACGTTGCTGCTGACTGGAGGCAATAAGGTGGGGGAGGCTTTGCTTTCAAACTCTCTTGGAATTAAGCATGAGACCATTGTGCTGAACCAAGATGCAAATAGAAGAACCCTTCGATAGAAAATGAAAGCTCAGCAGAATATAATGGAAACACCAACAGTCTCCAGGAATCGCTCCTACTTCTCAACTAGATGTCATGTCTTGCTCTTTTTTGTGTCAGCAATTTGCCTTCTCAGTGATCTTCAACCACCTCTGCACTCTGTGAAAGCCATCGTTGCCATGATATGATATATTGAACTATTTCCAAAAAGAGAGGCCACAAACATTATTGGTTTCACATTTTGTTTAACACAATAAAAGCTATTAGAGGGATCACATTGAAAAATGGGAAAAATATGCAACAATGTGTTGCAATACATATATTTCACTTATTTGGAATCAGTATAGAGGATTGTTTTGTTATTTGTCTAGCATTTAGCTATCCTAATTTCCCAAAGGAAACGACATTGTAGCGTTGACTCGCACATAAAACTGCCTCTGAACTGATAATTGTATCAATTCAATAACATTTATGCCCTTGGATTTAAAATAAATGTTTCATCCAAAGTCATTTTACATATAAAGATATCAGATTTCTTTGCTAATAAATAAATAAACAGGTAAAGAGGTGCTGTATAATTTACTTTTAGCTGCTTTTGTTGAAATATTACAAAAAAAACATTTGATGTTGCGGGCCAGGTGCAGCTAACTCACGTTTTAACACAACATCTATCCTGTCCAATCCTTAAATTAACTGAAGTAGTTTTTGGTTCAGTTTTAGCATTCATTGCTCTTGGGTTCACGCCTCACATTAACTAAAGCAAATTTGATCAAGCAGAAATAAAGATCAGCTGTCCTAGATGGATTTTCATGACCTTTACATTTTTTAGCTAAGGTTGCAGTTTGCATACGGAGTCGAAAGTTTAAAATTATCTTACTCTTTAAAGGTGTGCGAGACGAAGTTAAGGACCATTTTATAACAGTGCAGCAAAGAGTAAAAAAAATACAGAAAAGACGATAAAAACTGCATGTTTTTCAAATAAAAAGAAAAAGACGAGATGTAAGCATGTCAGGAAAGCTGAAGAGGCCAATAATGTAATGGAAGGAACTGTAAAAATCTCGGTCATGTACTGGTTGTATGTTACATATGACAACAGTCCCTGTTAAATTCGATACATCTGGAATAAGATGTACATTTGAAAAATCAAATCACTTCCTTCAAAACAAAACACTCAGAACCACAATTCCAAAAAGTATATTTGGTATCTCCAAAGAAGCACCATACCCAATGTGAAATATTAGGTTTTTGTAAAAGTGTTTGAAATTGTGAATCATTTCGATTGTCAGTTTAGAGCCCAAAACCTTCAGGTGCCTTCAGGAAAAATGAAAAGGTTCTTAAATGAGTTGCATATTTTCCAGGCCTACTACCATTTTATTACACAATTAAGTAACTATCTTGCCTTCAGTTGTTATAAAAATGCTTAATGCATCAAAAACACCTTCAAAGAATTGACTTTGCATCATTGTCATCTCTGATGCCTTCAATTGGCCTCTGCCTAGAACTTCCTTAACCTTCTGACACTTCCTGTTCAGCACATCATAACAAGGCTTCTCCATGCTGCCCACTTTTCTTAGGAGCATTATAGTTTGTCTGACAAACTATGTTTGTTGGACAATCATCTTAACACTAGGCTACAGCAGATAAGGAGAGATTAAAAAAACAGGTAACACTTTTTTTGGCGTGTTGTGAATAAGACTGTCATGACATCGTCATAAATATTCATGAAGACTTACTTATGTTCATGACAGGTGTTATGTCATGTTTATGACGGTATCATGACAGTCTCATTCACAATTTGTCAAATAAAGTGCAACCAAAAAATTTTAGCTTCCTAGCACTGTCCATGGGTGTCTGAATGATTTTATAATTTGCATTACATCAAGGATTTCTGTGCACACCAGCCAATATTCAACCTCCTGAGGTCTGCATGAATCTATCACATCATATCAGAACTCTATCTCGAACAGCCCTAAGGCTAAAGCTGGGTAATTGCTAATAACTAATGTTCCTTCAAACATTTAACATCTGAATAAAAATTTGATGTCTCATGTACATGCTATATCATTTTAATAACTGTGGGCTGCGTTAATGTTATCACTTGCAGATACAATTCTGTAAATCTTTCTTCTAAAATGAATTTCTCTTTTACATTAATGCATGAAATTAAGCAATTACATATCCCATTCTTCAGTTCATGATAACTCATATTGTGTGTGGCTTTGGGACACACTTACTGTACAATGTCCTGAATCAGCTACAGAGCATTTATTCTGAGAAAGCAGAGGATGTGGAAGCATTCAGTGTGTTCAGTCACAGGGTTCAGGCAGCTAAACTGCTCTTAAACGTGCAAAAATGAGCTCCACAATTAGAAAACAATAAAAGCAGACTTTAATCTAAAATATCAGACCCAGGCTTGGCCTCTAGCTGCATAATTTGTAGGTACAGATAAACCGGTCTAATTTGATTAAGTAATTTAATCAGAATAGCCTTAATATCATAATCAGCTCAACACAAAACATGTGCATGAGAACATTGAGAGTGCCGCCACACCCTCTTTTTTCAGAGGATGTGAAAATAACACAAGATGACAGACAAAGCAATTTCAGTTCACAGCTGCAGATTATTCAGTTTTATGTCTCTGCGGAAATCGAGTTAAAAAAAAAGAAGCAAAGAACACAGGAAGTGTAATGATAACCCAACAGCAGTGTTGTTTTTTCTGCTTAGGTAACTCATTATCTCGAGGACTTGGGCAGAATAGGTCATCAAAGCCATGTCTCAAGTAGGTTTCAAGGCAATACTGACTCCCATGGAGACACGAGGAAAACCTGAAGGCAGCACATGCTTCAAAACTAAATATCTACATGTGTTTGAATGTACAGACAGTGCTTTAAAAAAATAATTATCTCCTTACAGATTTCTTCTGTTTTGAGTTTTTCGGCACTATTAAATATTTCAGACCATCAAGTCTTTATAGACCATTTAACATTAGACAAATATTACCTCCACAGAAATTGCAGGTCTCAAAAAAAAAAAAAAAAAAAAAAAAACTTACAAATCCATTTTTTTTAAATTACAATTTTAATTCAAAAAGGAGATGAAGTGAACTAAACCGACATATGCCCTTTTGTGAAAAAGTGGCAGCCATCTATCTCCATTAAGTGGAGGCAATAATTATTAAGCATTTCCTATAACAGGCAATAAGTCTTTTAAATTGCTTTGGGGGAAATTTGGTCCACTTTCAGCTGCAGAATTGTTTTAATTCAACCACAGTGGCAGCTTTTTGAGCATAAAAAGTCTGCTTCAGAGTATGCAACCTCATCTTAATTAAATTTATGGACCAGACTTTGAGTAAGCGCCTCCAAAATCTCTATTTATTTATTTAATTTTGTGCACGAGGCAATGCTAGACCTACTGATGTGCTTTGGATCATTATTCTCCTGCATAACCCAAGTGCTTCAGGTTAATGTCACAAACTAATCATTATTGGTGGTTTCATCAAATAAAGCAAGTTGTCATGAAGCAGCAAGGTAGTTTCACACCTGTAGTTTGATTGCAGGTGTGATGTTCTTTATGCCTAACAGGTCACAAAGCTCCCAAAAAGTTTCCATTTTTGTCTCGTCACTCCACTGAATATTTTCCAAAAAATCTTGGGAAACATAAACATAAAATAAAGAAATCATCATCATAAAGATGATTTCTTTGGTAAATCGAAGACAAGACACTGTGTTTTTTTTTTTTTTCCAGCAGTGATTTTCATCTCAGAACTCTCCCTTGGATGCCATTTTGAAAAGTCTCTTTCATATTGTTGAATCATCAATACTGACCTTACATAATTGATGAAAGTGAGGCCTGCAGTGCATTCAATGTTGTTATGTTTTTTTTTTTTTTTGTTACTTGAGTGAGGTTATCTTTGATATAAAAAAAAATTTCATGATCTGAAACATTTTAAGTTCACAAAAACGTAAAAGCAGAAGAAAACTGTAAGGGAGCTAATTCTTTTTCTTTGCACGGTAAACGTATGCATCTCAGAATTAATTTAGGTCATTTTTTCCCCATTTTAGCAGCAGATGCATGTTTTGCCTTCCAAGATTTTACTCTCACTGCTATGGCTTTATTTTAATTTAAGCGTTCTACAGAGTGTGAAAAATGATAAATAACAGCATTGCCAAGTGTGTATTACTGGGCTGCTAGCTCTTTATTAGTGAAACTCCCCAAGGTAAAGAGTTCTCTTCCATTTGTGCTTTGAAATCCCCTGCTGATCAATGATCATAAGCAACTCAGTGAGAAATCTGGGCTGTTTAGAAATGAAAGCCTGAGAATGAAAAACAGCAAAAAACCTAATACAAGAATTTATTCCTACCAGAATACAATTATCTGTCTTGATTGTTTTGAAAGTGCTAACGCTGCTTTTGGGATGCGAAACCTTTGCTCTTCATCACTGAATCGTCTGAAAACACCATTGAACCAAACCGAATAAATTCTATTAGCATTAGAAGCATTACCTTGGCGTAAAACTGCAGAGATGAAGATGTTCCAGTAGATCAGTCAGTGGTCAGGACAAGGGTTTGACGGACAAATATTGAGTGAGTAGTGAGAATAACATGAGAGGAAGCATAAAATGAACAGGCAAGTATATGTAAAAAAATAAAAAGAGGAGAGGAAATATTAGTGCAGCACAGTAAACTGAATGATCTCTGGGTGTTCAGGTGGCTGGGAGGGCAAAGCAAAACAATAGACCCCATACCTTGGCGGTTTAACATCAGGTGCGCCAGACCTTGAGGGAAAGAACAGAAAAAAGGATACGAAAACAGGAAGTTCATAAAGAGGTTCGGGAGAACAAAAGCATTGTCACAATGTTGGACTGCAGTTTGTGACAGACATCCTTGGGGGTAGGTACGGATGTCAAAGTTCAAACTAAAATATAAGGGGAAAATTAAACTCAAACAGACAAACATCTCAAGGGAGGAGAGGGGAGGCAAGGAGAGAAAAAAACATCTTGACCGGCGCAACCCTCACAGGTAGTTGCTCACACAGATGCTTTTTTCTAATGGAACACATATTGTATGTTTACTAGATGCAGACGTTTGGGATGTGTTACTATACATAGAGGCTGCCGTGTATTGAAAACACCTCGTATAAATAAACTGCACTTTGGTAAGGCTCATTCACTGACTTTTATTATGTTTTGCAGATGCACAGTTCATTTCTGAAGTTCATACCCTGTCAACTTTTTAACCTTCTGGCTTATTAAAAAAATATCCATTCATGTCATTTTATGAAGATTTTAGATGACAGTTCAACACAGAGTAAAACATAATGGTGCATTTAAAAACCTAAACGTTGTGGTGTGAAGTTGTATTGATTTCTCCATGTTCGTTGAGGTTCATAAAAACATTGGTGAACATTAATTTTCAAGTCTTCTCACAGAGTCCCAGTTGGATTTAGGTCTGAATTTAGATTAGACTCCATCAACCAAATTTGCTTAAATCTGAGTCTTCCCAGTGTAGCCCTTGTTATATGCTGAGGCATTAGGAAATGCTGAAAACATCTTGCCTTGTATTTAATTCTATCCATCTTCTCATCAGTTCATACCAGCTGTCCTGTCATTCCTATAATAAAGTATTCCCACAGCATAATGTTGCCACCACTATGTCCGACCCCGCTAAAGGTTTGTTATGGGTTACATGCAGTGCTAGTCTTCTGCTACACGTTGCTTTCTAATCAGAGCTCCTTCGATCACCTTGTAGTTTCATAACCTAACTTTCCTTTCAACTTCTCTTTAATTTAAACCCTGATCTGTTGTGTTTTCTACTTCATGATGATGTCTGCTCACTGTTGTCCACTTAAAAACCTCCGAAGCCTTCATTAAATAGCTCGACTTAAAATGCAGCCCAAACTTTAAGCGTTTTCATTTGTTCCAAAAATGAAACCTTCATCTTCTTCCTTCTATTTCAAAATTACATGATCTTGTGTGTTGAGCTGTCAAATAAAATTTCAATAAAATGCACAAAAGTTCAAGGATGTGAATATTTTCACCAGGCTCTATATATCTATACTTTAGCCCAGCTCTATAAAAGGGAAGGAGTGACACGATTCATCCCAATGGAAAGTAAATCCAAAGTAACGAGGCACCTTACTGCAGGTGACAATGGATAAAATCCTTGGAGGTTTGCAAAATATAGACTACGTAGAGGAAAACAGTGAAAATTACATTCCTGCACGCCTCTGTTCTGTATTCTTACCTCTTTTGTAATGCACATACACATGTAAGACACAGAAATATCTCAATAGGTCAGCTGAAAATTGCATGGCATACGTCATCTGCTCCTTCTGCTACACATGTGCACATGAGGCCACTGTGCCAATAACACAAACAGCTCTGCACAGTAAGACATTTACATAACTCATTAATACTTACATTACCACTATTGTCCCATTTTAGTCATTACTTAAACTTTCAGAAGGGCCAGGTTGCAGAAATCTACTCACATGTACAACTGAACAAGGCTATTAATGCTGCAGCTCTGAGTGTGGAATGAACATAATTACCCCTGGGAGGGCCCTTGCTTGCCAACACGTAGGCTTTTGATAGAGTGTGCCATCGCAAAGCCAGTGACTGAGCCTCTGCTCACTCACAGGATTCAGCCAAAGCCCAGTCTGCATAGCAGACAAAGAGCTGCTGTGTGCACCCACACTGCGGCTGTGCAATCTACATGACAGGCCAATCTATGCATCAACCCAGTCACCAGAAAGGGAGAGAGAAAAAAGTTGGTTTTTAGTCGGCTGCAAATCTCTGATACATAGAATCATCTTCCAGAAAACAAACAATATCCGAATACATGACAGAATAAAGAGTGTGTGACAGAAGGTTTTCAGACTCTGGTGAATCAAGACCGTTTTCAACGGTGGAATTACACCGAGTCAAACTAAATTGTACTGCTATGTATTTAATTGCTGCTTGGATGGCCTGCAGGTTGTTATTGTTTTTTTACTTTTCCTTTATTATTATGCATAATGTACTTGCTTTTGATAAACCTACGAGTGATTCACTTTTTCTTTAGATGGCTGGGTTGTGTATGTACAATACAAAGCTCTCTCTTTCACGCGCGGTCTAAATGCGACTGGATTAAGATCCAGTTGGTCTCCTCCTCCAGCTTTTCTGCTACAAAGCTGAAGAACAGTCTTTTGACCAAAACATTTAGCCTCCTCACACCACCAGTTTTAGTAGTGCACCGGGCAATGAAAATCCACATCTTTCTGAAACGCTGGCAGAAAGAAACAGGTCAAGGTGGTGGCCTCGTAAACACACCAGTCAGTGAATTAAATCTCTGACGATATTTCAAAACACTCGTGTGGATTAGGAAAGGTGTCGTTCCTGCCCTTTAATAGAGGCGGCCAACTATTGAATGTGTGCTTCCTACTTTGCTGCGCCTTCCACCCAAATCTCAGTGAGTGGAAATGCAGAGATAACTGGCTCAGACCTGTAGAGTCCCAGTAGAGGAGAAAGACTGTGGAAATAAGCTGCCCGTCCTACCCATAATCTACCAGCTTTCTATTTTTAAATAAGAAGCAAACTAAACCGCTGAACAAACTACTTTGCATTGCTTCTAAGAATCCTTCTGACTTGGCCTTTTATATGTCAAATCATTTGTTTTTTTCTGTCAGACAATGTAAAATAACCATTGTCAATTTCTAATTGAACTAGGAAGATGTAAATTGGATGATTTTTGTTCTGAGAAAGTTTCAGAAAATAATTGGTTTGGTTTGTTCATATTTACATTCTGTGAATAAACATTAGAGATGCACTGAGAAATTTGATGGCACCCGGAACAGAATGATTTCCAATATGACCAACTGCTTTGAAAAACAAAAAATTTTAAAATTCATTAATCAACAAATGCACTAAATCTTGGTGCTACAAGGTTGCAAACAGCACAAGACTCTTCAGTGTGGATGCTGTAAAAGATGAAAGACTTTTCTCTTTTTAGGAGTGATTAGCAAAAAGAAGCAACATAAAAGGAAACTATCCATCTTACTTCTAGATCAAGTGATAAGGAATTCTGTTGCTGATTTAGAGTCCAATTAACAAATTTTGCAGTTTTTTTTATTTGCTCTTTAATTGGTAAGGGGTCAGTAGTTTCATATTCAACTATTTTAATGATCTATTAATGGTTGAGAAAACAGTCAACATGGGAAAGGATGGCAAACTTTATACTATCGAATAAAAAAACACTCCAAAAGCACAACAAACAGATTAGTGCCATCTCTCAAGGAACATGTAAAGTATTTTTATATTCTAATATAACATAAAGGCAGAAAAAAGCTGATTCTCAAAAGCCAACTGAAACCTACTAATGGCATAGTCTGTAAAAGGCCTTTACTCACTCATTTATTATTTCTCCGGGTGTTTTTTCCAGCTTCATAGCCATTCACTTTTGTCAGAGTTATTTATTACAATGATTAGTCTTTCAATTATGCTAGATCCAGGGAGCTGGAACATTTCTTTCAGAAGTTAAATTTCACAAACAAAAAACAACAAAAGAATTCACATGAATTGCTAAAAATGCTGGTAGATTGTGTAATTCTCAAAATTAATGAATAGCTCAACTTTATTTGAGTACTCCAAGCAAAGGTTTGTTGCTTACAGTGTTTAGTTTACAATCAAGAGTTTAAAACGCCAATTCCAATCGGAAATCATCCACAAATCTCTAATCGGTGCATCTCTAATTCACATCCATGTGCTTCGTATGTATAATGTATATGAATAAAAAATCCTATCCAAAAACTTCTCTCTGCTTTGCTACAATAGTCAAGTCCCAATTATAGTCAAAGCAGCCAATTCCATTACTAAACAGGACTTGGTGAACCAGTTCTTGCATAGTACTGGTTCTTTTTTCCACAGCCAGAGGCACCAACCTTGTCATTGTGAAACCTCGTCTTAGCTCAAAAACCTTTACTGGGTGAAAGGAAGGAATTGTTTTCATCAGGAGCTAAAGGTAAATCTCATGAAAACTACTAATCAAAACATTAAGAGCATCGTGCTGAGTTACACTTTAGCTTCTAATCTAATTTGCTTAAGATGAATCTCTCACACTGATTAGATATATAACATGTGATTAATAATGGAATAAACTTATTTTGATTATATTGTTTTCTGTAGCTGTGAAAATAATTTCTAAATCAAACATTTTATGCATTTTAAAATTATGGTTATGTTAATGAACCCTTGCCTAACCTGTAAATACACTTTAGAGAGCAGCTGGTTATGACTACGTAAAGTATTCACAAACAGACTGTTGTTTTCACATTAATAAATTAAGTTGATGATATTAACATAAACGTTTGGATGGAAAATCAGTTAAATAATGTGAAAGCTATAAACTGTCTTGATGCAATGTGATCTGCGCAGGAATTTAGAACAGAGGGAGGATCAAACATTTACTGGGAGAGAGGTTTCAATTAAAGTAATGCCGAAGCACCAAGCTGGCTCTCTGGCTGTGGAAAATGGAACCAGTTAAGAACTGGCTCTACTTCTACTTCAGCACTTCAGCTGGTTTGGTAAAAAAGTCCCGTTTCCACTGAGCAAGAAAGCTTTTCACCATTGTTCAATAATGTGAAATAACAGTGAAAAGCAAAGGGTATTCCTTGAAACATATTTTCTCCTGTTTTCTTTTTTTTCACAGATTTTGTCCACTGCCCATCATGATTTTCTGTTCACCTTCATCCAACATAGTAGAAACATTATTGCTTTTGCTTTTAAACCTATGTGCTTGAGGAGAAAATACTTTTTGGCATGACTACGTGAAGTGAAAATAATTTATTTGTACTTTTTTATTGCAACATTACCCTTTTAAGATGTCCTATCTAGAGGATAAAAACAATTATCTCCAAACGTTTCAACAGAAAATAAAGTGAAAACAGTTGGAGATGTTGAAAGGCATCATTATTGTGGCTTTAATTAGCAGACATCTGAGAAGAAAGAGGCAGCACAGACGGATTAGGATTTACCAATTTTTTCTTTTTTTGCCCCACAAAAGTGCAGCGTTTAGGGGCTAATAGTAATGACGGATTAGACCAAAGTCACTGCTGCTCCAAAATGCAAGCCTACGTGTTCTTTGTCCTTCAGAAACTTTAACACTTATTTTGTCCACCCTCAAACTAAAATTGAACTATTAGCATGTGTTTCGTATACATCTATATACATGTATACATAGATATATTTATTTGGAGTGAATTCTCTTTCTATTTGCCTCTTGTGGTGGCTTGTCTTATCTCTTGTTCACAGATCTCACAGCATGTCAGAGGCTGCTGCACTGTTTCGCCAGATGAGCAGGCTCCGGCGCGGCCTTTGTGGGGGACAGATCAATGCGAGCCCGCGTGCCGCATAATGCAGACGGACAACTCAGAGGACTCACCTGCTAATCCGAACGGTTTTCACCATCTGAGAGCAGCTCCTCAGACAAATAAAGACTACTCCTGTGCCACTTAAAAACACACAGCAAAGACCAAATATAGCATTTGGGTTACCATCTTTGTCATCTCTGTTGGGAGTAGGCGATTTAGGTAATGCATAGATCGGTCTAGTTCAGCTGATGCAAGGGCAACAGAGAAGACTGGCTCCTTCTCACAGACTGGTGTGAAGGACAGAAAAGAGGCATCTGGTGAAAGTGTTTTTTCCCCCACTCTTGTCAGTATTGTTTTCATGCGTTCTGCAATGGGGGATTGTTTCCGTGTCAAGCTTTAATCCAATAAACATTTTGATGTGCTTTTTTTTTGCGCATGTCATTTGATATTCCTTGCAATTTAGCTGTGAGCAGAGTCCTGACATCTTTGCTCACATTAGCAATGATTAATGGTTGTTTTTGCAATTTGTGCTGAGATGAAACCCATAAAATGTTGCTTAAAAATAAAAATCACATGTATCTGTGACTAAGTCTTCAAAGCAGCACAGAATCTACACTAAGGCTACCATCTCTACACATTCTGTCTTCATAGTCTTTGAGCTCCACACATCTACTGAGCTTTGCTAAAGTGTCCATAGCACTTCAACATTTTCACATTTTGTCAAGTTACAACCACATGCTTCTGTGCTTATTGATGAAATTTGACAGGCCAACACAAAGCACTGCATACATGTAAACTTGAAAGAAAACCATACCTTTGGTTTTCCAAAATTTCTCATAAAAATCTAAAAATAATTAACTTTGTTTCAATATCCCGGCATAAAGATCAGGGAAAGCTGCATTTGTGTTTGTGAGGCTCTGATCGTATGCAGTGACATACAGTCATAGCTCTATAATAGCTAACGAGACTGCAGAGAATTTTAATGGCTTCTTTTAACCATTATTGTGACAAATAACACAAAATACTGTAAACTATTTTTCACTATTTTTCGCCCATTCCCAAGATTTCTGCAACTCTACACACAGGTTGACTCAATGTACCAGATTAATTTTGGCAGCTTGGCAGTTCTGGCTTTTATTTAGGGTTACCAATGTAACCCTAAATCAAATCAAGGCCAGCGTCTTTTGGTTTTAGTTTGTGAAACAATGTAGAAAACCAAGCAGAATTTCTTTTCTGTTTTAGAAAAATGTTTTACTTTGTATTTGTAATGTGACAAAATGGGAAAACATTCAAAATATATGATTTTTTTTTTTAATCTATTTTGCTGTCATATGGCAAGTGTGTGCCAGAGGTAGGTCTTCAGAAAACAGGTGTGTGTATATGGGTTTGGCATCTTGTGTAAGTTACTGTGATTTATAACGTGCACCAGAGCAGCACACCTCATACTGGTCTCCTGAGTCTGTTGGCTGCCCTTTCACCAGAACCGTGAGTCCTTACTGGGGGGAAATGGATGTATCTCTCCAATGTCGACTAAACAAATCTCCCAAATCACACTCAATCTTCATTTCAGCTCGGTATGGGCACCAAATGTAGTCAGTAGAGGTAGCACGACTTTTTTTCTTTCCCCTTCATAAAAAGAGAACCATTTTTCTAAATCGTATTACACACAAGTTGATTGTGAAGGTTTCAGTGATCAGTCATGTTGAATTAAGTAATTTTGAGTTTAATACTGCACACATACTGACCTCAGCATTTAATGGCACACTATGCAAAGTAAACTTTATAACAGTAATTAAGATGTGAAAAACATGCCCTGCAGAGGCAGAAAAAAGAAGGATTCATAAATAATTGAATTGCAACTCTGCACCGTCATTTGCTCCTTTATGGGAGTTTGTGAATGTTGTCCATATTGTGTAACACCCACGCACTCTGCAGACCTTTAGTAACCTTGAGCGCGCTGATTATGTACACAATGAGTGTTCAGCCCTTTTCCCTTTTTGCGACCCTGTGACCGGCAATAGTATGTCTCAGCTCTGCTTAATTTGTTGGATGTTGGAACTGCAGTCCAAACTGAAAATAACAACCTTATAATAACCAAACACACTCTCTCACACAGTCATGCTAAGGTAATATCCTTTGCAAATAAGAACATCACCATAAAACAGGCCACGTTCTCCGTTTGCGCTCGTTATCGATGCATTTCCTTACCTTCGACTTCTCTCTGGACGGCTGCAGGGAAACAAAGAACACAAAACTGACGTTTACAATGTTGATAACAGAATAATACATGAAATATGCATACCAAACCATGGATACACCATGCTATGTTACATATTTTCTTGCTGTTGCTCTGAATAAGAAAATACATGCTGGCTAAAACAATTCAGCCTTGCATGGTGGGGTGTGATTTTTTGCCCATTATATTCATAGCAATAAAATGAATGCCCTTTAATGGAGGCATTGTATCACATCTGTGGCACATAAATGGATTTCAGACAATCACTGTTAAATTAAAAGGACTGCAGTTTGGGATCTTTAGTACTTTAGACTATAAAGAAACCCTGCGGTTGGACTGCATGTTTTCCACGTCAGTCATATTTGTAATGACTAACATTCATAAAACAGCAAACCTTAAGTGCAGGCTGGAAAGTATATTCTACATTTACACGTTCTGCTCGGAGCTGCAGGAGATTAAGAGCTCACTTTATAATGCTAAATTCTTTGCTCAGCGCTTTCCAGAAGAAGAAAATGACATCCATTTTGGGAGGCCTGTTAGATGTCTGAGAATTAAAAAAAAAGAAAAAAAAAAAGAAGATGCAAACACCGATCACATTAGACGGCTTAAATCCTCTGTCTTGTGAAGATAACTGCTTCACCGAGCAGCCTGTGAGCACTGCTGGAGCGTACTTTGTCTTGGATTGCTGTTAAGTGGGCTTTATTGATTATCCCCAGGAGCTCAATGAGAGTTTGAACTATATGTTTAGAAGGGGATATTAATAACATATTGGTACCATTTATGGGCCAAACAAATGCAGCTAATGGTAGCATCTGCCGTTTAGTGCAAAAGAATTACAAAAGACGGCTCCACTCAGAAGTCTGCATGCACCCATCATGGGCGTGTTTGTCATGTTAACATAACAAACCACTGTTTTTTTCCCAGTGTGGAGTGAATACTAAACATACCTCTTCAATAATTTTTAATTGGGGAGTCTCTAATCTACAAAATGAAAATAATGCATACATCTCTGCTAAAATTTGGCTAATGCCCTCTTTGAAGCCATCAACAGTACAATTCAGTTTAATATTTTACAATTCTCTGAGGCAGAAAAGGTAGATATTGTTAAAATGAGTTGATTTTCAAGCTCAAAGCCACAGTGTCCATCGTAAGCTGTGGTTGCACCAGCCGCCAACCACAGTAGATCCAGTCATAGGACCACTGAACAGCCATTCATCACTGAATGGCAATGTTTTATTGCTACTGTCTTTACTCAGTTGTACTTTTTCAGGTAATCTGTTGTATAAAATATATAGATGATTGTCTGTTTTAACATGTAGTTTTATTTGTCTATATAAAGCAGGAGCCCTTGAAAAGGAGACAATGGATCTCCATAAGATTTACTTGTATAAATAAAGGTGAACTCAAAAAGAAGATTGTATAGAAAACCAAAGAAAGGTGGCAGCTTTACTATGCCAGACTATTTTTACTTATAGTTCTGGACAGATGAGGTGAAAGGTCAATCTTGCCTCATCTCAGTAATTGCCTGAGATGAGGCATCTAACCCAAACATTTGTAAAAACTGGTTTGGTCTGGAAAAGTCTTCCCAAAAGTCTAACTTCAAACCTGTTAAAAAAAAATTCTGAAACTTCAAAGCTGATTCAATAACAGAAATAAAACCAATTTCAAAGAGCTGTAGCAGTCAGAATTATACTGCTACATAATTCCTTTTTTAAATTTACCTTACAAAATGAACCCTAAGCAAACATTGTGGGAGCAAGTAAATATTTGAAGAAAAATATAAATACACAAATATACCTCGTTGAAGTTGTTTGTAAAATCACTCCACCCTTGGAAAAAAGACCTCAAACTGAAAGTCCAAAATATAGTGATGAGGATAACATAAACAGTGAACCAGTCAGCAAAGCTAAAGACAAAACCGAGAATAATTCTGAAATACAGCATGTCAATGTGATTTATGAGTTGCCCATTATGAAATCAGTCTGTTTTGTCTTTAGGCTGAAACAGATCAAGTGCATCTGTATAATAGAACTGAAGATTAAAATGTATTTTCCTGGAGCAGATGTACCGTTTGAACATTTGGTAATTTTCAGCAGCTGTTGGCAAACTTATGAGAGACTCAAATTAATAATTGGATGAGCCTCAAATTAATAGATTTGCTATGAATTTTAAAACAGTGTCTGGTCTTGCTTACAGAATGAAACTCCATCTAGCCTGAAAATCTTTTCACACATCTTACAGAAAGAAGAAAGAAGACTGGAGTTTACACACCTTCTTGGCAATACTTTCCCCTATAGCTGGTATTGATACATTCACAGAGGACCTCTCCTTGGCTGACAGAGCACAGGCCTTGGTTGCTGCAGGGTGAGTATGTATCACATATGTACTCCAAATCATTGTGCACGGCTTGACCATCCAGCAGCACAGGCAGAGCATCTCCCACTTTTAAATTGGTTACAAAGCCCTGGAACGGGGGCTCGTACTTGACAGTGCTCGACGTCAGAGCGGAGAGACGCACATCAGGCGAGATTCCACCGACATACAAGTCGCTGGCCACAACCATCTCTTTCCTCTTGGACTTCACCTCGGCCACTTTCTCCTCATTGTCCAGCATTAATCGGGTCTCCCTGTAATTGCGGGTGAGGAGGACTCTGTGCCAACGCTGGTCACTGACATACGTCTCCGTGTGGAGGGAGGCCGGCTCAGCGCAGTGGATGGTGAATCGCATCTGAAGCCTCCCCTCTGCAATCAGGAGCTCCAAGAAGTCGCAGTTCCCGCCGTCATCCAGGTAGAGGACCAGGGCTTTGGTGATGTTGGTCTTCAGAATAAAGCTCAGCTCGCCTGTCGTCTTAGCGTCCCACTGAGCATAGCGAGTCCACTGACCAGGTACCCCTTCGTATTCCAAGGCTACTCCTGTTAACACTAAACACGCTAAAAACAAAAACCAGGAAACCTTGCGTTTACAGCTGCCCATGATGGTTTCTCTCTGCTTCCTACTGTTGGCGTCAGTGTGTTCTCCAATTTAATCAGGGAATGTTATCTAATGTCTATAATATTTTCGAAGTCACCATAAAATTGGCGAAAGAATAAAAAACACTTAAAATCTTATGTGCAGCACAGTTTGTTCAGGACTGACTGCCTATCCTGATCTGTTTTTGCCATCTCTTGACAATCGAAGCGCATCTACTTTTCATCTGAGGAAAAGAACAAACAATGCGAGCGATCCACAGTACTGTGTGCTTCCTCGTCTTCGCCATCCAGTGACTTGGCCTCCATCCAGCACTGCTCTTGTCAGTTCTCCATTGGGTTAGCTAGGCATGCAGCCTAGGTACAGCCTCCACTCTGCTCAGCATCCCAATATCCTAAAACATGAAAGAAGAATGTGTAATGAATAGCTGGAAGCATTATGAGCCTCTGATTGCACAAAAAAGGTAAATAATCTGCATTCATTACCAATACCCTGGCAAATGAATTACAAAAATCTAACAAATTATTAAGGAGGGAGATATGGAGATCAGGGTAATGTATTCAGAAATCAGCATTTAGAAGCTTTTAAGGGCAACTTTTAAAAACAAAGATTTTGACTAGTGAAAAGATGTTTTCCACTAGTAATGAGTTCTCCAAAATCTGGCAGTCTACCATCACAATCAAAACAAATGGAGAAAGCAGCTAAAGTCAACTAATTTCTAAAATGATAGTGGGATGTTTGAATATTACCCACACAAATATATTGGCACAACATAAAGGAATGAAAAAAATAATCGAGCCCCTAACAGGTTCCTCCTGGCACTCAAAGAAAGAAGGTACAAATGAGCAAAACAAGTCAGCCTGTAAATAAACAGAAAAAGTAAAAATAAGTGTTTATTTTCTGTCGACAAGAAAAGGATTACTACGTCGCCATCATATATTTTACCTAGCAACAATCATTTAGAATAACATCCCACTGAAGTAACCCCTGATGCCACTTTAATACCGCACTAAATCAATAACCAATATTATTCCAATATTGACAGGTTTCACAAGTTTTTCTAATATTGTACAGTCCTACACAACAGTACATAAGTTTGATCCATTTATTGTTTATCTTTGTCCTGGTGACATGGGGAGCTCAGCTGCACCTGTGTGACTTGGTTTTCACACAATGTGAAGCCTTCTGTGTGTGATGAAGGATAACACCTTCATCACACACACAATGACCAGGCAGGACTTCAATTAACCTAATTTACTTTCCCAGTTTTGGCACAAGAGTTATTGGCTTCAACAAACAGGATATCAGTGAAGTGCCAAAATAAGGTGAGATCACAGTATAGTCCCATTTCATACAAAAGGGAAATAGTATCAAAAAATTACAAGTTTTAAAAATGTACCATGTGCAGGCTCATGTACTTTCAAATCAAAAATGCTTTCAAGGTCGCGAGCAGATCAAGTGAAACTGTAAGTGATTTAGTCTGACATGACATAGTAGTGTTAGAATTGAAGGATGGGAATGATAAAATGGGAGCTGACTTAGAACAACAATGCTACAACTAATTAAATAAGTCAAACTTTAGTTTCAGATTCTATGTGAATGATTCCTTCTGTCTACTCTTCCAGGAATGTTTACGTTTTACCAAGAGAATAAAAAAAAAACAAAACAGTAAGTATGGAGGGTACAGAATACACAGCTTGGTAGAGCTCATTTCCCAAAGCTGCCTTAAATCTATTACAATAAGATAAAAGAACAAACTCTTTGTATGATCCAATTAAACGATTAAACACAAAATCAACAGCCACAATCAATTACAGTTTTCACAAAAGAATGGTACACTAGTAGATATTCATAATTCCTCCAGAATACATTAGCTCACACAGTCCCATTCAAATTAGAGTATAATTTATTTAGGGCATTTAATTCCTTTTAAACATTCAAGAATATCTGCAGCTACCGGGGCTTCTTCTTATCAATCAGAGCAAACTGATGCCATAATCGGCTTCCTAGGGGGGGAAAAAACATTTAAATGAATAAAAGAAATGCGGCAGCGATTTCTTGACAAGATCAATCCAAATTTCTTACCAAAGTATCAGATTGATGTAGGCTGAAAAAACTTACTGACAGACAGGTTTATCAAGGGAACAGCTGCATCGAGGAAGGTCATAAAAGCTGACACTTTCCTTGCAGAATGAATTGCTATTTGTCAGGGTCACGCACGGTGTGGGAAATACTATTTCTGATACAGCCGGGGTTGGTATTGATTTTGAAAAACAACACATTGGTCGTTTTGTACATGCTGAAATAAGGAGGGCTGCAGCACCTTCCAGGTTTAAAGCATCATCGCATGTTGATCCTTCTCCAGCCTGTACTCATTAAAATGAGCTAATGTTATAAAAATTCAAATACGAAGGCAGGACCAATACATTTTCTTTACAGCAAGAAGAAGCCTGTTTATGATTCCACATGTCACATTTTCTGTGGGATTTTTACAGTAATAACCTTTTTTTACAGCTAGTTCTATCAACATGGAGACACAGCTAAGCTAATAGAGACAGTGATTTCCCACAAGAGCTGTGAGAGGCAACTTGGTCAATGTTAATCGTCTACAAACGTAAAAAAAAATAAATTACAATACTGTGACAACATAACGGCAATGCTTGTAAAATAGCCCTGAGCCTTCTGTACATCTAATGGCTTTTCTCACTGGATAACATCCACTTTTTTCATTAAAAGCAGCAGGCCAATTACTGATCATGAGCACAATGGGCTCTAGCATTTATCCGGGGTTGTAAATTAATGTCATTAAATTGGAGACCTGTGCCCAAAACAATAACGCAGCCAAATGTCCATCTCTATCGTCTGCCAACCGAAAAGCCCTGAAAACATTAATTTAAACCATTCAGCCTGCTGGTTTTTCTTCTTAAATTATGTAAAAGATGAATAGAAGCAGAACATCTACAAAATAAATATGCCTGGTAACACTTTACAATGGAAAACTTTATTCACAAGCAAGATCTCAAAATTACACACACACTTTGTGAAAAGTGTGTGGATGTTTCATTGCTTCAAAGGTTTGCCCCCATAAAATTGGACGTTTATCCTGTAAAATTCAACAGAAAACCAAATAAACTCTTTGAAGGGGAGGGGAGACTATAAAAATTAATCACATAAATTTGCACATTTTGATGCCACATCTTAACTTAGTGATCTTAGCCACTCTTCCCAGCAAAATATCTCAGTTTGTATTTATTTTGTTTTGTATTTCTCTACTCACGCAACTCCAGGAAGATTTCTTTGGGTGGCAATAATTCTGCCTGACAACCACGTATCTCAGCTTAGGAACCTTAAAGCTGGTTATCACCTAAGGAACGTAACCAGTGCATGCTGGAAATGCCTGTCGCTGCCGCATTGTGGTTAAAACAATGGTTGCCAGGGAAGTTGCCAGAGGAGATTGTCTTGAAAACAATCTTAGATAAATCTCCAGTTTCTGTAATGTCACTGATAACCCAATTTGTCCAATTATTTAATGAGTCTTTATAGAGTCGTGGTATATAAATCCCATGCATCTTCTCCAGGCTAACATCTCATTGAGATCCGTCAGATCATCTGCGCCCAGCACTAACTGTACCATTTCTCTGACTTTACTCTTTATGATTATACCTTGATACCTATGAGGTACTGAGTCAAATGAACATTGGTCTTTTATTCTATGAACTGTTGACAACATGTCTCCAAAATTCCACCAAAAATGTAGCATTTATTTGCAGAAAATGAGAAATGGTCAAATTAATGAAAAAGATTAAGTGCTTTCAGACCTCAAATAGTGCAAAACAAAACAACTTCACATTCATTTAGAAACAACAATACTAATGTTTTCACTCTGGAAGAGTTCAGAAATCAATATTTGGTGGAATAACCAGGAGGTTTTACATGAGGTTCAATGCAGTGGACTCTTCATTTTTTCCAGAGCTGTATGTCGTTCAAATTAAGGACAGTGGTGATTGTTATCCATTGTAAGAAACTAACAACACAATAAGAGAACAGGGCTGTGTACCATCATGTATTATTAAACTCTGGCATGTCCATTGAACTGCACTGTACACCCATTAACCAACTAAAACATTTATATAACAAACATTAAGAGTAATATTAAATGCATTCCATGGTAAATGCTGATTGTGCACTTTTCATATTTTAAAGCCTGCATAAAAAAACTAAGCAGCTCACAAAAAGCATTGTCCCATTACATTTGTCTGGCCAGTCAAAATTAATAATTTACAAATAGACTTTATTTATATATTTTTTGTAAAATTAAGAATCCTAAAGTTTTATTTTCACAAATGCAGTTTAGGTTTCATAAAGCAAGACTGTGATTATAGGATTCTAACACAAGCAAGGTTTATTTAAAGTAATACATTACATTGACCACATTTTAAAAATGTGATTCAGGAAGCATCAAAGTGACAGAGTTAACGGAATGCCGGTCTATGTAAAAGCACCTTCAGATGCTATTTAACAGAGTCAATAGTCTCTTTGCACCAATAGGTAGAGGAAATGCTTTCCAAAGTCTCAGTGCAACTGATTCAAAAGATCAATTCTGAAGAGTTGAACACAAAGTGCATGAAACCATCAGCAACCTTTGGCTGGTAAACATAAAATCGCCAAGAGGAAGAATAAGTTTCTGGTAGCTTTGAGATATATTCAGGAGCTTTTCACCTAAATCTTTGTACAGGAATATTAAACTTTAAAATTGCCAGGCAACAAGTGGAGTAAAGTCAAAATAGGAGTGACAGTGGCTTGTTTATTTGTGCAAGTTAAAACTTTTGCTGCTGCTTTTTTTGAACCTCAATAAATTAAAACCAATTTCTTAAAAAGAGAACTGGGAAAACCAATCTTGAATTGCAATTAGTGTAAAAACCTAAATGAGTGTGAGATTGACTTCTTTCGACACCCTTTTCATTGCTTTTGTTAAATATTAAATTAACTAATATTTCATCAAAGTTTTGGACTGCAGTCTGATGAACAAAAAAACTTTCCTGAAGAGAATATTTTTAGCTGCGTTTCTCTTTTATACACTATGCAAAAGTCATGTATATGCAAGACAGATGAAAAAGTAAAAAACATAATAGACCATCTGCGCAAAAGATAAATCAATACTTTACTTTAGTAATATTAGCCTGTCTTTAAACTTAAAGCGTTTCCTATTTTAATTCCTGTTTGGAACCAAGTATTAATGTGGAGCTTTGAATAGGGTTGACTCTATTTTTGTGTTATCTGTACTGTTTTAAAAAAGTAAAACATAACTATCTACATTAACAAATGCAATTTAAGTGATGGTAACAAAATGCTGTCTATTTATTGCAATGACCTTGGAGATTTTATGTTCAGCTTTATTTTAGTACATCCTCAATTGTTGCCTTTGATGTGTTTTCTACACTTATTTTAAAACTACAAGGAGAATTTCTATGTAATTACAAAGATACTCTATTGCAGTTTTATATTAAATTGGTTTTACATAAATCATATTGTTTATAAAAGCAAACTTAGCTTTTATTCTCTTTAAAGCAACAACATACAATCTTCTGGTGAGAAAATTTGCTTTTATGGTAAGACTTTATTTGATGGGTAGTGAATAAGACTGTCATGACATCGTTATAAACATGACGTAACACCTGTCATGAACATGAGTAAGTCTCTATGAATAATTATGTCATAAAGTGTCATTCGATAAATCATGACACTTAATACAAAGTTGACATTATTCAAAATGTCTTCGTTATGACAACTTGACATTAACCAAAAAATCGTGATCTGACATAAATTTGTTATAAAAAATATTACTGATTAAACTTTAAAAATTATGTAGCTTTTATTAATGCTAAAGTTCATATTTATAACTTTATATATATATATATATATATATATATATATATATATATATATATATATATATATATATATATATATATATATATATATATATATATATATATATATTATATATATATATTGTATATGTATATATACATATATATATATATATATATAATATATATATTATATATATATATATATATATATATATATATATATATATATATATATATATATAAATAAACTGAAGAGACATCATGAAGAGACATTCATGATGATGATAATAGTTATGACACGTCTCAAGAATGCGATATCATAGATACTGCTGTCCGACAACAACCATTAATCTCAGGCTGTTGCTACTGGCCATAAAAATGTAGCCGTATGATACATCAAAATCTCAAGGAAGCTAAAAATTTCGACCAATTAAACATAATCTTACCAATCGAAACATTCTCTTAAATAGATCCAACCACAATCTTTAAGAGTATCGTATTGCACAGGAGATTAAGAATGGATGAGCTGCTGCTGAAGCTCAGAGGTAACCAGAGGAAAGGCCCAGGGGTCAGCAATTACTGATTATACGTGTTGGTTCCCCACAGAGTGAGTGTTGCAGGGAATAGGACCGAACCATTTTTCTTGATTCTACAAGCTGACATCAAACAACAGGGATCGTGGCGCGAGGCTTGCCGTGTTCCTGATCCTCAGCAGCGTGTCAGTAAACACAGTGGTGATCTTAAAGACTCCCTGCGTGGAATCAACTTAGCAAACGGGTTAAAGAGCAGAACAGGAAGTGGACTGTGAAGTGGCTAAAAAATAACAAATAACAGCTCAGAGATGCAGAAATGTGTCTGAGAGATCTTAGAACAGTACATAACACATTTTTATTTTTTTTTGCAATCGTTTGTATGACACAGCAGATATCGTAACATGTATGTAATGCTGCGGCACTGTTTAAAATGCATTAGTGAGTTTGACTTAATCATATATGGCGTCTGCGCCTGCTTGTCACGGAGACGTCTTCAAACACTGCAATGTAGACAGTGTTTGTTCTGTTGCAGACACAGCTCAAGGTCTTCTTGTCTTACAGCTTGCCTTCTTTGCATGGATTGGTTTCTATTTAATGCTTAAATAAACTGCACATGCTCTGAAGCTATTCTTTCAAACCAACGTTTATCCAAGCACATTAGGCTTCCAATAGGAAGAAGAATTTAGCATTTGAACCCAATCTTCCTTGTGGCTATTTTTTTCTCCAGCTGTTTAGCTTTGCTGCTTTCATCCATCATTTTTTTCTATTAGAGGACCAGAGGGGGCTAAATATCCAGTCATTCTCTAAATGGGGCCTGTGAGAGCGTGGATACATTTCCAATAGGCCCCAATAGGAGCAAATGAGAGAAAAACCGCATTTAATATGCATGCCCAATCTTCAAAAGGTATGGGCGTGTCATGGCTTTCTGCACAGAGTGAGAGTTTGGTGGCAAGCAACGACTTCCTCTCTACACTTCTGTGATCTTTTACCCCCTCAATCTTCAGCATCATAGTCTGTGCGATGCTAGCAGCAAAAAAAGGCATGTCTTTGGATATTAATTACCGCCATGAATCACAAACATCTAATGAAGTATTCATGACTTTTGGGAGCTGCATTTGAGCAGAAGATTCCCTGGGTGTAAGAAGTTGCTCCAGCATGCGGAAATGTTCAAGGAAATACCTGTTGGGGAAACGAAGGACGACTCTTCAATTTACTCTCAAGTTAATTTTTTTTTTTCATATCACTAGGATGAGCTTTTTTATAGCTTTGCTCCAATAATTGGACAAATAAGAGTCACAAAACTGTGTATGCTTCACCCGTTGAATTTGTTTTAAATTTCTCTGTAGCTGTTTGGAAAGATAGAATCAGACTACAAAATTGGGTCACATTTAAGGTGAAACTGCTTAAAATTATGAATAGTTAAAGCAGAGGTGGCAGCAACTAGCTACATTTACTCGAGTAACAAGAAGGAACTTTCAGGAGTAATTTTATTATGACTCATCACTGCCGTTGAGTAAAATTTCTAGATACTCTACCCATTGAATAATTTCACTGAATGAAGAAGAAGCTTGTTTTAATCAAACATTAAGTAAACATACACCAGCAGTTTTTGTTCATAACTGTCCAAGTTTAATAATTTTTATATTTAAGAAACTGATTAGGAAAACATGTTTCTTTTGCCTGATTTTATTCTTTTGTATTTATGTTACTTATATAAATTATGCTTATTTTTGTTGTTAAGATATAAAAATGTCCACATACCATTGCATTTTGTTCTATTTGATCATATATTTTTTAAATATTAAATGATTGTTTTGTTCAGTCACTCAATACCTGAGTGATTGAATTACTCTTGAGTAATTACTTGGATGGCTACAATTTATTTTTACATAAGTAAAAATATTCTGAAATAATTCTTCTCTTACTTGAGTACAATTTTTGGATACAAATCCTACTTCACAGCAAATCAGCCAATTACAAGGCAGCAACTCAAAACCTTTGGTCATTGTGACGAGCTGAATAAAACTTGATACTCAGGAAGAAAAAGGATTTAAATGTCTGAACGTCAGATGGTGGTTAGTGCCAGACAGACCTCCAACAATCTCTTGAGTTTTCAAAGAATAGTCAAAAAAGGAAAAAGAATTCACAGTGTGTGGCAGTCATGCGAACAAAAATCCCTTGGGGGGAATTAAACATTAACAGAAGGGGTGCCACTACTGTCAGCTAAGAACAGGAATCTGAAGCTACAAATCTCAGCGGCTCACCATGATTGGAGAAAACCATATTGGAAAAATGTTGGCTGGTCCAATTAATCTTGATTTTAGCTGTGACATTCAGAAAGTGCAGTCAGAAAATGGGATCGAAAACATGAAGACCTGGATCAGTCCTGCCTTATATTAATGTTTTAGGCTGGTGGTGGTACGATAATTTGGTCGTGGTGTTTTCCTTATGTTCACCTTTCTGTTTACAAAGTAGTAATATTCTCAAAAACCTCTCTGCAGCATGTTGATCAGAAAGTAGACTTCAATTTAAGCATTTATTGGCATCTGATAACCTGTGCTGTCTTCACACTTTGTGTGTCAGCCAAGCTCTTTTTTTTTTTTTGCCAAAAACAATGTTTTGTCACAAAAATGTTTTTTTTTTTGTTTCCTCTCTAAGAATTAATCATGTATGTATCGTCTTGATGGTATGTTAATTACAGAATGTAACAATTAGAGTGATTTCTTCAAATAAAGCTGGTGTAGCTGTATGCTTCGTTCTCACTAGACTTTTCTTTCCACTGACAGCCTCTTCAATTTCTATCCTCTGGCAAAACTATGGGAGCAAGGAAAGTTATTTAAGAAATAAAATAAGAGACAAAACATTGGGTTTTCAATCAGACTATGAAAACCCAACTAGGTCAGCATGTTGGGAAGTGCTGTTGCATGGCAGACAAAAAGGGCTGGAACTGGAAGATTTTCACGCTCTATAAACCTGTAAGTCTACCATGGATCGGTATGCACAGACTACACCCAGGAAAACACTGAGAACTCTTTAAAATACCCTTTTCCTCACTAGTTCCGTAAGAACCGTGCAAACCATATAAATTTCATGCATTTGAAGTCCTGAACTAAATGACCTCCTAGTAAAAACCAAAGTAGATATATATACACATTTTAATCAAAGCGAAGCTCTTTGATGCTGTAAATCTGACCTGAATTACCAGCAAAACTGGCAGATCACAGGCCTGTCTGCTTCCAAGGATGTGGAAGTCTGCTTCCACATCCTTGGAAGCAGACTTCTAATTTCAAACCACAAAAGCACAACATTGCTGCTTGCTTACCGATATCTCTTTCGCACAAAGATTCCCTTTATTGGTCTCTCAATTCTCAATTTTGAATATTAAATGTTGACTTAACCAAAATACTTTTCATAGCTAGTTTGGCTAGAGTGAAAGTAAAACAAGAGCTAAACAACGAAGCTGTGATGTTAGCTCTGACATTCTATTGGGTTAAATTGTTACTAGGCAGATTTGCAAGAGCAAAATCCACGAGGAGACAAGAGACCTCAGACGTTTTAAGCACAAGGAGTAGCACACAGGTGATGGAAATATTTGTGCCAGAGGTTTTAAATCTGAGAGCAGAAAAGTGCATTTGGAAGCAAGCCAAATGGACTTGAGCATGAGTGCAGTTTTTTCTCAGTACATCTTAAATTGAAAATAAAGAATTCTGCACTCAAAATGAAAATACCAAAGTGAGAAAGAACATCACAATAATGTTATCTATTTTCTTCTCTAGCTCAGTATATGGTTATGACTCCAAGCCAGGTAGTGTTTGTGTCATAATTTCTCTACATCTAGAAGAATTGCAGGAACCCCTCACTCTTTGGGATTCAGACCAATCTAAACCTGAGCTTTCTTTAATATCAAAAACAAATATTTGCAAGCTGCTGTCACAGATATTTGGACATTTATGCAAAGTTCCGAGGATGACTACCATAACACTAATGAATATTCATCAACCTTAAATATGTAAGCGCAAAATCTGCTGTGCTAAAGTGAAAGTTTATAAATAGGATGTGCATACAAATGGGAGCGAGCAAAAGGCAGCAGGGGGAGAAGGCGGGGGGGACTTGTCACTCAGGCACTGATAATGCCTGGGGAGCTACAGCAAAGTCACAAGGACTGCACCCGTCCTCCACCCTGCAGCAGCCAGGAGGAGCCACAGAAGGTTGCTCAGCTGTGTGGGGTCGCTCTAACAAGCTGCTACCTCAGTCCGGCCTGGCTGAAGCTTTTCACTCTGCTTACAGGCAACCTCAGCGAGTTGTGGCCGCCTTTGTTACAACAAATTCCTCCCATCAGTGAGTCCACGGCGAACCTCCGCCAGCTATCACAAGGATTTTCTTCCTCTCAACTGTGAGGGCATTTATCCTCTTATGTCATTTGACTTTGCCTCAATGTTCTGTCATTATGTAAAGTTCTGTACACAAAGATCGATCTTTATGTACAGTTAATATGATAAAGTGCAATGTTATAAAATGAAGCATTGTTTGCACAGATGCAAGACGCCATTTCTCTAATACGAGAACGTCTAAGTGGTTTATCAATACTGCCAGCTTATCCTCATATAAAGTTGCTAATTACAGATGAAACGGAAAGAAAAAGTCAAATACTTTTAAAGATGCTGAACACAAGAACTAAACATGGGGAACACAATTAGTCAGCATTAAGTCAGAAAATCAGATTCTGAAGATTGACGTTTGTTTCATGAACCTCTTATTTTATTTAAATGAGAACATGTGGAACATGCTAAACACGTAAGCATGTTCCACTGAGAACTAATCAATGTCACCACTGAGAACTAATCAATGTCACCACTATGCAATTTCTGTCAAGTTAAAAAGCATTTATTAGGGGTATGATGAGATCCTGTGGCATGAGATCACGAGATATTAAAACACAAGTATACTTGTCAAAGGGAGGTCTGTCTTGTCAAGAAGTGCCATCCAGCTGATGTAACAAGTAGATTAATAGTGTCAGTTTTATAGCTACTATCTTAGCATTTAAATTTGATACTCTACATAGCTTAGTTTGAAGTAAGGAACAGTAGAATCCTGGTTAGGTAACCTCAATATTACACCTCCATCACAGTACTGAATTTCTGCCTTGCATTTGTTTTTGCAATCTTGTGTAGAGATAAAGAACTTCAAAGTATTTAGTAAATGTGGCACCGGCATTGTATTTCTGAACATCCGATAGAGCAGCATGTGAACTCAAGCTAGCCGAAGTGGGATCAGATTTTTATGGACATGTTGGAACCTTTTATAGCATCAGTGTCAACACTATGACACAACATTGCTATGAAAAAAAAATGTTTTGTAAATGACAGTAATACCTCAATAACATATTTTCATGTCATGATAAGATATGCAGACACTCAATATTTACTAGTGAAGATTCACTTTAGCAGTGTGTGACTTTATTGGTGATGTTTTAATTCACTTGATGACATTCTGAGCCACATACTGTAAAAAGGATTTTTAGATATATCAACATACACGCTAGTTTTAATATTGCAGTAAACAATGTGAGTTTTTGGAAAAAAAAGTATTATGGGTCATCCTTGTCAACCAATGAGGTGTTCAAAGCCCATTCAGTTCAAAACACTGATTCAGTTCAAATATTTTCTCAATGTAAACAATCCCTGACTTCACAATAACCCATACAATCAATTGTGTTCAAGGACAATTTCCACAACAGATGTGTCCCTGTAAGTGGAGGCGGCACAAAAGGAGAAAAAGATCTTGTAAAAATAAGTTGCAAGTTTTTCTATGGGTCTAAAGTAAACCATTTCTAAAACTAAAATGAACTCAGAGAGACAAACAACAACAAGGTGCACTTTGATAGAAAGTTTAGATGAACTGCTATAAAATCAGACTCTAAAACATGCTCGGTTTCCACAGAAGACGTCTGGTCTTTTCAGCGCACAGATTTACTGAGTGACATGAATGATGGTTTGGTTCCTTTCAGTGCCCCAGTAATCCTTAGCAATCAACTTCTAATTAATTAGCAGACCAGTCTATTTCCTGCTCAGACATGTCAAAATGTCAGCCATGAAGCAGATTTAGGGTGCCAGTGTTTCTGTGAGGCTTTACTAAGACACAAATGTCTTAGCAATTCACAATCTTAAAGGATACCTCTTCAAACAACAGAAATTAATAACCATGAATATATTTAACTATTTGCTGCTTTATTGGAAGTCTACATCCTAAATATTGGAGAAAACTAATAATTTTATGACTGAACTTCACTTTTCTGTTGTGTTAAAAACCAAGTGCATCTTTTGACAATCATTTTTTTCTTAAATCTTTTGTTTAAGTTTAACCTAGAGACTAAATTTGAGGACATTTTCAGTCATTGTTTACCATTTCAACCTTCTGGAGCCAGAGGACAGCATCAATTATTTGCATTTCGGTCCCTTGATGGCTGCATTTTTTATGTCTGAAAAGAACATTCTAAGGAAAAGGTACTGCAGTCTTGGCGAGACCGGAAAACGGTCACTATCAAAGAAAGGTTAATGAGCAAGTATATTTGCTGCTCCAAATTCTTCCACATGGGTACAGTAATGGTGTGTTAGCAATAAGGTATTTGTTTTTTTTTATTTGGAGTTAATTGTTCAACAGTATTCCTCATAAGAAAGTGTATTACACATTAAGACGATCTCTCTCCTCCCGCATTACTTTTGTCACATAAACCCATGTTGTGTGCCGTAATTTCCTCAGTAAATATCTGCCTGCTGTGTTTATATGCGTCTTGTTCTCAATAGCAAAGATCCACATTTTCCACAGTGCATGTCAGTGTCCCATCTTCTAATGTATGTCACGTTGCAAACAACACTCTCTCATCTTCCTCCAGCTTTATGAATCTTACATTTTATTCCTTTTGCCTTTTCTTCGGTACTCAGTCTTTTTTTGGAGCCAACTTCATTGGAGTAACTTAATCTTTTATGATGGGACTGCACTTACCCATAGTGGTTGGTGTAACTTAAAACTTTAATTACATATACAAGGGATCTAGTATTTGTCTTTCTTTTGCTCTCTATTGCTGAGAATGCACCTTGCTTAAGAAAAAGATTAGTGGGAGAAAGTTAAGCTCTAAACCACAGACAATTGATGCTTTACATGCAGCTTATTTATATTTTTTGCAACAAAAAATATAAATAAGCAGGAACTGACAAACCATATTTACTATTTTGATGCATTTATAGAAGGATACGTATTTTTAAAACATGTTTTATTGTGATCCCACTTTTCCCTAACAGATCTGAGCAGTGAGTAAAAAATTTTCTCACTTTTCAAAATCTTTCTTTAAGTTGGTCTTAAATGTTCTCAAAATCTGTATTCTATATATGAGGAAAACAAAATGGGTATTTCTGTGGCCACAAAACTCTCCCCCAGTGTAACAATATTCTTTTGACAATGTCAATATGAGACATAAAGGAGAGTTCAATATCAGCACAAAGACAATAAAGATTTTTACCGCTATAGATCCATCACCATAAAACACATAATGCCTCACAGATAGCCATCATCCACAGATTTTAATTCACACAGAGAATGCATAATTAATGACAAAATCATTTGGTACACCAACGTATAGATTATGTTGTGGTGGAAATTGTAAGTTTTATAGTGGGTACAAACAAAAATAAATAATACGAGCTGGAGAAAATCCCTTCTGGCCTAATTTATCCCTTCATCAATAAAATACCAAATTATAAAACCGTCACTTTTTTTAATTAAGTTTAATTTCAGAAATATGTTTATTAGTATGTTTGTTAAATCTTCTACTAATACTAGTCATTTGATACATTTGTTTGTACTTTACGCTCTATGGGTGTTTTTCTTTTTAGAGTTGCATTTTTGTCCTACTGCTTCCTTAAATTTTATGTCAGATGAGTAATTTTAAGTAAATATGAATGACTTGAAAATTTTCAGCCAGTAAAAAGAAAAATAATGGGTTTTTCAGACTTAGAGCTGAAATCATTAGAGATGATCCAATTATTAGAGAACAGCAATCAAGAAACTGAAGAGGAAAATTATCTGAACACTTATAAGTGAATTCAGAAAGAAATTAGTTAAAATAGAAAATAGTAATGGATTAAATGTTTAAGTGTTGGTGAGCAGTTAGAATGTAGGAGTTAAATATATTTTCTTCTGCTTTTATGTCCTTTAGCTTGCGTCTTCTACTTACATTAGCACTATCACGAAGGAGGTAACATGAAATATAAATTAAGCAAATAAGAAAGTATGTTTAAATAAAATTTTTTAAACTATAATTTTGTTTGCTATTTAAATATGTATTTGTCCTCATGATTTGCCACTTCAGCTTCAGAAAAACATGTTTATTGCACTTGTGGCCAAAAACTCTTCATAATAATATTGTTGTTTTGGAGTCAAACTAAAATCAAAACCCAATTTATTTTCCATCACAAATCCTAACAGCATGAAAATGTAGCATGTGAACACATTTACATATACCAGCACCAGAAAAAGAGGCTCTGAGGTTGAACAAAGTTTGAGAGAAATCTTCTTTTCACTGATCACCACCAGCACATTCCAGAAATCCCCACTGATCCCTGTAAAATCCAATTCATTTGTAGTTTTTACATCTTTTGTCCGTCTTAAATATAACATGTCAGTAGGAGGTGCATTAGAGTTGCCAGTGTGCACATTTTTTTGTTACCTTTGAACAAATGCGGTGCAGCTATGCTCCCACTATTTTTCCTTTTTGTGGGAAGATAGTTTGGCTAGCTGCTGGCAGTCTCTTCATATCTGCTGTCCAGACATGGGAGTGTTATCAGTTGTCTCATCTAACTCTCAGCAAGACACAAAATAGCAAAAGCCCTTTTCAAAGCACTGAACTTTTGCTTTGTGATGCAGCTTTGGGATTTCAGGTAAATAAAAATGGCTTGGAAAAATAAAACATTTGATATTCAGTTCAAAAGATTTATGATTGCTTTGCATTATAGCAACTTATTATTATTAACATAAAGGCTTCTATATAGTCATAATACAAATAATTTTTGTCTCAATTTGTGTTTTTCCTGCATCAACTGGATTTTAAAAATATTTTTTACTTCAGTGGCAAGCTTAAGAAATATCAACTTGTCTCCAAACCAACGCCAAAATCAGCTTCACTGCCAAACATTTACTTTTCATGTAACCTGCTCTTAGTCTGAAATGTGTATCATTTAAAGAAACAGAAGACCTCATACAGTGATCAATATTTGCCACCACATTTTTTATCTCAAATTTACAGAAAGCGCAGGGTAGAATATTGACTTTAACTGTAAACGATCATGTCACCCATTTTCTGAGAATCTGTGATCGCGCTCCTGTATTTTTCCTCTGAAACTGTCAATTTGTCTCAGAGAGGAAGCACCAACACATTTAGACACAAATACACACCAAAAAAAATCTGTGATTTTTTTTACAACACTCCTCGATGTGAGTTGGATAAATATAAGCAGATCTTGTGTCAGGCGGAACATCCAGTTTAAAGGTTCTGTCAGCTCATTGGAATCCAGCACAGGCCGAGCTCATGTCAACAGAACACAGGGTTCCTTTTTCTTTGTGGTACAAGACATTATAACAGCTGACACTTTCACAAACCAGCAAGCCAGGTAATTAGGTAACTAAATACGTAACACTCGCTACAAGCATAAACATGGTACTGCGCACAATGCCCTCATTAAGTGAATGTAAATGTATTGTAGGCGTAGTAATGATACAATGCATGCACATCTGCTCCCTGCAAAGCTGTTACTGTGGCGTTTGAAAAACCTTTCTCAGAAATGCCATTTGGTTGGATACCCAGAGCAAGAAAAAAGTGATTTAAATGACAACACGGCAGGCATCGTGCAGCTTGTTCTCCTGCACGTTGCAAATGAGCCTGTTTGTGTCCAACCCAGCAGGATCAGAGCACCACCCTTATCACACACTGAGGTGGAGGTTGAGTTAACATAGGCTCAGCTCAGGCACGAAACCCTCCCAAGCATCATTAGACAGATTTTTGTCCTGGCACACCATCAAGATGAAATTCCTCCATTAACATTTGACGATGCGGGTAAGAGGGAATCAGGACATGACCGTGTCTGAAGAGAAATATTTGTTTTAGCAAGCTTAGTGAAGACTAAAATTCCCTGCTTGACACCCACTTCAGCATGTGATGGCAGGCATGATGTGTGTGAGAATGAGTATGGAGGTATGAAGTGCTATGTTGTCAGGTGTGATGCTACATCAAGTTAACAACACAAAGCCACATTTGATGTTGGTTTCATGAGAACATGAAAAAAAACACACCCTTTTTTGTTCTCAAACAAAACAAAGGTTTCATATGTCTTAATGTGTGTTTCAAAGAATCTCTGTTCAGTATAGGATGAAGCAGTTCAAGTTTCACTACTGTAAGCATTTTAGATTTGAACTACAAATGACCAAATGCCGTCCTGGCTCCAAAAAAAGTACTAATATAAGCATTTCGATATTAACTTTAGTAAGGAAGAAATACAGTCTAATTAGTGAGGAAGAAATATATTCTCATTTGAATCAGACTTTTTCAGACTTGATATGTATCTATCTATCTTTAGATAGATATCCTTTCTATCTATCTTTAGATAGATAGATAGATAGATAGATAGATAGATAGATAGATAGATAGATAGATAGACAGACAGACAGACAGACAGACAGACAGACAGACAGACAGACAGACAGACAGACAGACAGACAGACAGACAGACAGACAGACAGACAGACAGACAGAGACAGACAGACAGACAGACAGACAGACAGATAGATAGATAGATAGATAGATAGATAGATAGATAGATAGATAGATAGATAGATAGATAGATAGATAGATAGATAGATAGATAGATAGATAGATATCCTTTCACCTCACTAGCAAAAGAAATTGACCTGAAAAGTGGTGACCTTCCGGTGAACCAAGCCAAAGCAATGAGCCCTAGATCAGGTCAAGCAGCTTTTAGCCAGTCAAATTATGCTCCTAAGTTTACATGTCAAACAGTTAGCAGTTAGCTGTTATCTGTTAAAGAGACTCACCTCTGACCCAGCCCAATGCACTGGTGGCAGGTGATCAAAGGAGCACAATTTTGATATCTATGTGAACGCCAAGCAGACCGGAGACTTCTCCACAAGACTGAAGCAGACTTTAGTCCATGGCATTCTGGGTAAATGCAATCAAAATAAATGAGTGCATAGTGTTGATTGGACAAATGCCTTGTGGTCTTTTGCTAAAGACAAAAGAGAAATTCTACAACCATTAAAATCTGATGTCACACCGCCGTTTACATTTTGTGAAGAAGGAAGTTGCGTTGTTCATAGGTATTGTTTGTTGAGTTCTTTCTCCCAGTACTTCTTTGGTTCTTGGTGTAGCGCCACCTCACGTGAGAAGGTAAACAGGTTGCTCAAAGCGTTTGGTTTGTTTAACGCAACAGTGTGAAAGTGAACCACACCAGCTGAAAATGTAACAAATGTCGCAATTTTGGTCCCGATCGAACAGTCCAGCAGACTGTCAGATGTGAAAACACCCCAAGTCTTTAAGTATAGAAATTTATCAAGATTTACAACAGCATTTAGCGACAGTGTGGTATAAATACTTGTGCAGAACCCCTGGGAAGACCTCATAGGTCGCTCCCATTTCTCAGCGTAGTAACACTGCTCTCTTTAAATTCTTATCAATTACTTAATATTATCACGACAAGAGAAAAATGTTCTCCCCTTAAAATGTGTCAAGATAATCTGCAAGAACAGAATGATGTCATTTTGTTCTTGCATCCCTCGGAGACAGAACAAAATTCTCTGTTCTTGCAGAGTATATTCAGAGCTTTTGATGTAAAAAAAATTAACTTCAAGTTAACCAAGAAGTTTGTCTCTCATAAGAAATACGACAATGACAATGAAAGTGCAAAGGTTCAATTTGGAGATATAGATGTCTATCCATAAATTAAGGTTTAAAGATTACATTCTTCTCAGTCAGTAGAATATATTTTTTTGGTATAGCTTTTTGCATACAGTTATGTGGAACTTGAATGACTCAGAGTTGGAAATGAGTTTCAGATCTCTGTCATGACCTTAACCCTCAAAACTTTACTATTATTTTAAATCAGAAGAAACATGCTGGTAAACTTAAAAGATCACTTTAAACTAAAATCTGAATAATTTAGGGATCCACTGCATTTAGCCCAATCAATGTCATAACATCATAAATGATTCTGATATTCTGTTAATACACAGTAATCTTCCACCTTTCCTCATGTTTCAAGAAAAGCTTCTCGCCTGTGACAGATCTCAGAAATAAATCCAGGCTGCATACAGAAGGAGCAGCATTAGTGAGGTGTTATGTTCTGGTGAGACGCATGAAAATCAAAATGTGAACAGAGACCGTTTTCACTGCCAAAATGTTAGTCCCCCTCCATGTGAAACTGTCACAGGTTGGGTGTTCACACACCTTTGGTTTGTATCTGAATTCGGTATACTATGTGACCTTTGAATTTTAAATGTATGTGAATTTTATGGAAATGTTACAGGTTCAAATCTTCACATACATCTGTGCACATATTTGGGATATCACTTTTGTCACTGTCAGAAAGGCTATGACACGACTTTGGCTGGATTGTTAACATCTACTGTCATCAAAATTTGCATAGTTTATTTAAACTGGCTCCTCTAGGTTGCTTTTCTGGCAAGTTAATTTTTTGCTCATTTTAATACATTTTATTAGGGTAGGTATCTGTTACTGTGGAAATAATTATATAGCATGTTCTATCTGAGTAAACGGAAAGAAAACTGGATGTGTGGCAAAGGTAGAGGTATGCTTCAAATCTCTATGGATCACAATGACTGTATCTGGATGTTGTGGTTGTAGCCTGGCAACAACCGAGCCGGTGACATCACTTAGAGCGTCACCAAATAAAATAGGTGGATTCTGTCAGTGGACAATATGGGCAGAAACTTACAGCTAATGGTTCGGTGTCCAGTGCACAGAGACATTCCGTCACTTGACGTGAACAATTTTGTTTCTCATGTAAGACAGACACTATGTGCTCCAGGCATAAAATGTCTCTGTGCTGCTGCCAGAGGATTTCTTCTGCATATCTCAGAGACAGGTGGGACAACTTAGGCAAGGCTGCGATGGAAAATTCACCACGCTAGTAACAATAGAGTATTTTGAAATGCAATTTTACAAGTCTGACTCAAACTTCTCTGCACAAACTGATGCACACAAATTTGCATTATAAAGCAATTCAGTCTGCTAACTTTTACTCCCTTATCTTCTATTCAAGCAATGCTACTTAAGGACAGGAAAATTAAATCCTGTCTTTGAAATGTGACAGAAATAAACTATTCTCTTGTTGAATTGGGTTAAACAAAGCTTCAGTCTTGCTGCCACCACTACACTTAATTTAAGGCCGGGGCTCTTTTGGTGATGTGCAGTGTAGGTTTGTGCCAAACATAGTTTGATCGCACTATATTCAATTTTCACACATGCTTTCAGAGACTTTGCTACGACTGGTTTTTTATTATTATTCTGTCCACTCATATGCAGTGAACACAGCCAGTACTTTAAACATAAATGTGGGCCTCTTAGCAACACTAGCAACCAGTTTTCTTCTCCTCTTTCCACAAATTTTAAAGGGACATGTTAAATGGATGCTGCTTAGAGATGTAAAGAAGAAAATGTCAGTAAAAGTCAATTATCGCCACTGACCTTTAAACGAGACTCTAGTGTAAATGATGGTAGATGTTTATTCAATCGTATTTAACGTGTAGTTACAAAGTTAGCATTCTATCATCTGAAGAACATTTCCAGGATTAAAGGCTAATATCCCAGCAAGATCTAGAGAAACTCATCTGTGTGTTTATCTTGAGTTAAATTGATTACTGCAACAGAGTTCTCCCAGGTCTGCCAAAATAAAAAATAAAAATAAATCAACTATATAACATCAGCAGCAGATCCAGAATGCTGCTGCTCGTGTTAGCACTAAAACTCGGAAGATCGAGAACCTCACGCTAGTTCTAAAGTCCTTCCACTGACTCCCTGTGGCTCAGAGAATAGATTACAAAATAGTTATGTTAGTTTATAAATCACGTCACAGCTTAGCAGCAAATCTATTAAATATCTGCTGTTGTATCAATCTCTCAGGTCTTCTACTTCTGGTTTGCTCTGCATCCCCAGAACCAGAACCAAGCAAGGAAAAGCAGCATCCAGCTTCTATGCACTGCACCACAAATCTGGAACAAACTTATAGAAAACTGCAAAACAACTGAAACACCTAGTTCCTTTATATGTAGGCTAAAAAGTCACCTTTTTAGAGCTGCTTTTGAACCATAATAAACAAAACATTGACCTGTTGCAAATAATTGTGGATTAATAATCTTCATGACAGCACTCGACTAGAACTAAAATGTAAAATATTTTAATGTTTTAGTTGACATGAATGAGCATATATTTGACATTTTCTGTAATTCTGAACCTCAGAGGACTTACAATTTATCTGAAAATACAAATGGTTGTATACTGGATACAATCAGTTGTATCCAGTATACAACAGCAGCATACATACAGACCTGCACATATATATGACGATAAATTCTTCATATACATGTGCAAAAAATGTAATGAGACAAGCTCCTCCCCACCACCACATACTGTGACATTACCAGAAGCCATCACCACTGCACCACTTGCTCATGGAGCCATTTATACAGAATACTAGCTACTAATGATGGAAATGTTTGCCCTTGAAATCTCAGTTAATAAGCAGCTATGCCATGACATCCATGATTAGATCATCCAGTGCTGTCACATCTCATCCTGAGGAGGATGCCACCAGACAAAAACCCTGAGCGGAAGCAAAGCGAGGATCCTGCTCGCTGAGCCTTTTCTTTTCTCACATGTACACAGACTTGAACACAAACCCACAACTCCTCTTTCCTCTTCGGCGGCTAAGCAAAAGAAAGGCCTTGGTTGATCTTAGGTAACAGCTCATTTTGCCAGAATCAGAAAGCTCCACTAAGACCCAATGAAAGCTGACATTGATACGGCATAAAGCTCCCTCGCACAGATAGGACACATGAGACAGACACCTTTATAGATGAAGCAGCCGCGGGCAAGGAAAAGACTGACTTTGCAATGCAGCATTAGGCAAGATTTCCGCTGCATACTGTAACAAATTAGTGAGAATCCGCTCCCCATGAGAGATGCCAGAAGACACAGCTTGAATTGAAATAAACGACTGTACCAGTGTTTACCACAGCATCCCCCATTCTGCAGTCTGCTGGTCATCTAAGTGTGACTGGCGCGTCTGAGGGCGGCGTGATGGATGGACAGCCAGACAGCTGCTAAGAATCTTTCGCTTCGCAACCCGCCTGCCATTCACTGATCAACTGCATCCACGTAAATCTGCCCTATGCCCTGTTGTCACCTGATAAGAGAGGGGAGAAAAAAAATTAAAAGCTCACAGGACTCTACCTCTAACATAGCAGTGCAATTTTACAAGACTGCCCAGGTTTCCAACACATTTATTGTGAACTCCTTCACGCCTCCCATGTGAGAGCCGTGTGGATATTGCCTTGAGAAGATGAATTCCCCTGCTGGTGATAGTAATACTGGTATGAAAGAGAAAGATCCATTGAGCGATTTGCAACTAAGATTGTGTAAACCTCTGTGGCCCTACCAGGAGTTTCTGACAACAAATCTGATGCAGGTTCAATCAAATTATTTCAGCGAACCAAAATGTAGTCTGTTTTTTTTTTCTTAATTCAGAGCCACGGGTTGCTGAGGTGATGCAGATAATACATAATCACGCGCTGTCAGCCAAGGTGAATGTTTAACCTTCCCCATGTCATCATTGTTTTCATCTTTCAAGAAGAAAGAGGCTTATGCACACGTTTCTTTAAAGCTGGCCTTTGAATAATGCAGCAAGTCTTTCCAGTTGACGGCGTTATACCCAAAATATGTCGTTTGCAAAACTAAAAGCTTCAGATTGTTGTATACCATAAAGAATACAGAAATCTGAATAATAGCCTTGGGAATGTGTGGCTCTTTACAGTTAATTACACTCTGTAATTTGGAACACTTGACTACAATTTAGCTTTTTACAATCAGACGAACACACTCAATGTCATTATGATTAGAGATACACCAACAGCAGCATTTTACACTTACAACGCTTTGACCTGTCAATTAAGATTTTGGCAGATTCCAATTTCTCACTGAGAATAAACAGACAACATAAAATGCATATTTCTTTTCATTTACAAGCTTTCATATTCACTTGGTTGAGACTCAAGTCTTACCGCTATCTCTTGAGTAGTGTTTTAAAATATTTCAATACAAAGCTGAAGCAGTATTTCATCAGTTCTCAGTGCTACTCTTAACACAAATAGGCCTGAAGTCAAAATGCCCAAATATGCCGTATAAACAATCAGGAAGCCAGTATCATCCCCTTCATGGCTGTTCAAGACTGTCCGGAGATCCAAGGGTGAATGCAAAAAAATAAAATAAATTAGATAACACAATTTAATTGGAAAAAAAGGAAGCTCCTGGTGTACATTTTACCAATTCTGTCAACACTGACAGAACTGACATGTGTAGGATGCTATGACATATGCCTGCATTGACATATTTCTTCAGAATATACCTAATTTCTCTAATATGAGAGGTTTCTGCACCTTAACTAGCACCTCCATCCAATTTGTGGAAGAGGAGAACAATATTTAACTTATTGTATAAGTTTATCAGCAGCATCTGACAATGTATGTGAGGGGCTTTTACAATGTACAGCAGAGGCTGCCATTTTGCACATAAGTCTTAGTACACTTTGGATTTCAAACCAAAGTGAAATCCAAGTGAATACCACAAACACTACAGTTTGTGGTATCGTGACCACAAGTTGTGGTCACAAAAGTACACAAGACAAGCACATTTTCGGAAGGCCTCAAATCATAATTAATTACATTTGGAAATATTACCTATTTAAGTCATGGATACAAAGGAAACCTAAGACAATCTAGAGCTGAGAAATACAATTAGTAACAAACAAACTCCATACCATTTTTTTCTTGCATCTCATACTTTCTGGAACTCATTTTAAATTGTATTTACGTTTAACAGTTAGCAATCAAGTCAATCAAGCTGAAGATTATCCGCTTCTGGTAACAAACTGAGCATTTGGTGCATTCTTAATTTTGATATCAGAAAATCAAGACCATTTCTCTAGTCAAAAAATACAAATTCAAAGCAATACTATGACTGCATTAATTTTTATTCTTACAAACCCAAATCCTTTTCCTTCCAGCACCAGATTTGGTCCTTGTAGGGTTGCTGTTTTTTTGAGCAGTCTAACAGCACAACGTATGTCTTGACAAAGTGATGTTGTGTTTTATTTCACTAAGGGCACCGATTATGCTGCCTAGGCACCTTTTGCTTAACAGTGCAGCTTCAGCCTCCTTTTACTCATTCTGTCACGAAGATGGATGGGCTTAAAAATTCCTACATCTGCAATGCAATGTAACACTTTTTTGACTGTGCAAAAAATACCTGAATGGTGCTGCAAGACGAAGCCACTTTGCTTAACTAGAGGGCTGTACGTCTTCAGCTGAACAGTGAATAAATATCCCCTTCAATCAGCACTCAGAAGCCATTACTCTCTGATATTTTAGTAAGATTATAGCAGATCACAAAATAAAAAGGGTGATAAAGAGCACTTACATTACTTTGTTTTTTTTTTTTCCTTTTAAACTTTACTGGCCTACAATAGCTTCTTAATCAAGACTGGAGCTGATTGGAGTCTGTGGTATCACCCATCAGTTACAAAATTTAGCTTGTCGACGGAGTAGGACGAAACTTAAATTTTTAAGTCAAGCAACATAGAATAGAGAAAAATTTCCAGAATGAAGGGAAATAAAACTTTAGGTTCCGTATACCACACGTTTCTCACATTATCCCTACGTAAATTATGTGGCTTATTTGTTTTAAAAAAAAGAACAACTTCAATCTAATAGCATCTGTGTTATTTAAAAAAATATGAAGAAAAAACACACGTGACACATATAAATGTCTCTCCATTTTGAGTGCAAAATGTTGGGGAAAAATCTGACCGGGTACATATTTGTCATGCACATACTTAATGAACAACAGCTGAGCTTTTCAAGAGACATTTTTGTCATCGTGTCTCCTAAGTATGACAGACTCCGCTGACAACCTTTGATGAATCCTAAGTAGCATTGTGCTTACGGAAAATTACAGACCGCCTTTCGTTCCTTTCCACCTACTGTACCACCTGTGGTGAAAATCACAGGCAATTTTACCGTCAATTATTTCACAGATATATGGCAGGACCAATCAAGCTTTTAAAATCAGTAGCTGCTACATATGCAAATAAGTAATTATTTTTCTTCATAGATGTTTCAAAAGGCCCCTGTTTGGGCCTCAACAACATGGTTCAATGCTTTTGTCAGGTATTCTGGAGGGTACAGAGTGTAAAAAATGATTTGATTAAAAGCATTGTGGTGTTAAAACCTGACTTTTGAGCTCAACTAAAGTGCATTAGATAAACACTTGCATAGGATTGAATCGATCTCAGCTGATTCAGATGATCAGATGTCACACCAGATGCTGTGTTGATGGAGTAAATAAAGATTTTAATTGAAAACAATATGCTACTCGGTTCCAAAAGAACTAAAAAATGAAAAAGAAAACTGTCCAAAAAATAAATCTGAAAATATTCAGCTTGTGGCTAAACATTGGAAACAGATGCTAACTTTAGCATCATTAGCAGCTAAGCTTTGAATGACCAGTTGCTGATTAATCTGGGCTGACTGAGTCTTTGATCAATGAATCAATCAATCCATTTCAAATTCATAGAGCACGCTTCATATTAAAAGCAACTCAAAATGCTGCGTAGAATTAAAGATAAAAATCTAAAAAGACCGAAAGCCAGACATGGATAATTGCACACTAAACAAATTCTCTTCAAATGCTCTTAATGTTACATCAGTTATAGATGAAGAATGTTGCCGAATATGATCTTTGATTTGTCATAATAGATCTTCATGTAATGCTTGGGTACTTTGCTGATGATCACGGTGACAAGTCACTTTCATTCCTACTTTGTGGGCAAGCAAAGATATTTGGGAACCATTTTTAAAAACAGCCTTACATTTAGAAAATCTTTATTGTGTTTGTGAAAACAGAAAATATTTTTGTTCAGCACCGGGATCACTGTACAGTCAGAAAAGAATAAAAAATCCAATGTATACACAAGCAAAGCATGGACTGAAATGTTAAACATACTCTTTTAAATACATTGTATAACTACCAAATCTTTACTGTATTTATTAAAAATAACAACAAATAAAATATTTCTTAAATCTAATCTTGTCAAGGTCTTGTGAGCCAATAGTGTTATGTCATGTACTGTGAGCTGAATGTATTATCATATTCCAAATGGAGCATTAATGGAGAAAACAAAATGCAAAGCATTTGTCTATTCAGAATAGGAAATGTGCAAAAATGGATAAATAAATAAAATAAAAATGCCTGAAGCTGACTTTTAAGCAATAATTATCTTCCAAGTCAGGTAAGTGGGTTGTAAGATATTGCACCTGATGATTGCAAAGTACCGGAGAGCAATAAGAAATTTCAAAGCTTTCAAAGGACATGTTTTGAATCAGTAATTTCCACACATTCAACATGCATAAAGGACAAATTTAAAATGAAAGTAGAGGGGAAAACCCTGCGTGACAGGATGATAGACAACTCGCAGTAGGAAAACCACAACTAACTCACTGTTAAGTTAGCATCTGTTTCACATTTGCATGTTTCAGTGTGTTTGATTAGTGTGGACTGCATTTGGTCAGCTTTAGTTCAAAATCAAAAACAACTGGGATTTTCAGTCCTGAATTGGATATTTCAACTTTGAAGACAGATTCTTTAAAATAGACATAAAATCTTTAGTCTATTCATAAAAACACAGAAGGAAGCATTTTAGGTAGTTTTGGTACAATAGGAGCACCTGAGATTAGATAGGTGCAAAAAAATACACAACCCAAACTTGGGCTGTATTATTCAATGCAAATTTTTGTGAAAAAAAAAAAAAAAAAGGATTCTTTGTTTCAACTCATCATCTCGTTTTCTCAAGTCCAATTTCATGCATCTTCTTTAGATGGTTTGTCTCCCAAGTTAGATGTTTTGTTATATGTCTAGTGCAAGATAAGGCAAAGTGCATATTTTATTCTGCCGGGGAAATTTGTTTTTTGTTTGTTTGTTTTTATTGTGTTTTAACTACTACAAAAAACTCTGTTTACTAGTTCTCAGCAGCATCTGACACACTTCCAGTCAGTTGAGTGGGCTGTAACATATATAGCATTGTGAGGTGTTGGAGAGGGAAAAAAATATTCAAAGTTCTGAAAGGACTTGTTTTGTATCTGTAATTACCACATGAATGGTATAAAATTATATAGTTACAATTGCAGTGAAATACTTTGTGGCATAACATTCCAGTTTTCCCAGAAAAGAGGGCAGGGGGTCCGTCCCCCGTGATTTTTAGCTGTGCAAAAATATGTTTTAAATCCTTGTTTCTACCCTTTGAAACAAGTGGCACAATGACCCAGATTGTAATTTAACCAACACTATGCTGCTGGTGTCACAACTCTAACTATACAGCCCTGTGGCTGGTTGACTTGTACTGGGTAAAATATTTCTTTTTATTTCTACTATTTGTTCCATTCTGTGGAGCAAAGTTCATTAGAAAATAACGCACAAATGATGAAATAACTCGAGCTCCCTGAAGGTGCAGGGAGACAAAGATCTCAACGGTGACCTTTGTTTTTTTTTGTTTTTTGTCTTCATCATCCAGGGACATAATCCCTGTTTGGCTCTGCAGCTGGCATGCAACTGAGTCACGCGTCAGCCCTGATTAGAAGCAACAGTGGTCCGCGGGCCCCGTTCCTCTGCCAGAGCCAGGAGTGGAAAAGGCCAGGGCCACCACTTTCAGTCTGTGGGTCTGACCTTGATGGGGTATGATAAAGAGGAAGCGACACGATTTGCAATGCCACACAATATCTGTAACCTTCCGCTTCCCCAGAATGCATGCTGAAGCCATTGAGCTGTGACACACATGTATGAAAAACGCACAAACATCCACACACACCACGTCAACTTTGCCCTCTTGTTATTTCAAGCAGTCTCCTTGGTCAAGTCACCCATCTCTCGTTGCGTTCTTGCTGGTGCTTTATGCATTTCTGTTTCATTCCAATAGACAAGAAAAATCTTTGGGAGAAAAAAGGCTAAATGAAAGTGAAGTTATGTGATCTGCCACATTCTAATAGCTTTGAAAAAAAAATTACAAAATCATTTAAAAAATGATTCCAGTGACTTGGTTTTAGATAAGTTGCTGTGATGACAGCAGTGACACAATTTCCCTCTTTCTTAAACGGCTAACCCTTCCCAAACTCTCACATTTTATTGGAGGCAGTAATGAAAGCAGATGCCTTGTGAGTCAGATCATAGCCACACAAGTGTGGAAAGTGCGACCCTGAAAGCTCCTCCCGCTCGAAAAAAGTAGCAACTGGATAATGGGAGAAATCCTCGATATAACAGATTGAGTAAAAGTAAAGCTGAAATTTGATTTAAAAATCAGAATTGTAGTATTAAGCTATAAGATTGGTATTTCCATTAAGAACCTGATTGCAACTAAAGCTTAGTTCACCAAAGTCTGTAACTATGATTTAGCTATAGCTCATTTTGAATGGTCCCTCACTTTTTTCTTTCCTTGCAAAATCATTTATTTTGGTCATTCTATTCAATGAAACCTGAACTACTAAAACGCCATGATATTTCTCATCAGAGAGAGATGAAGTTTGTCTCCAAAAGTGCAATCTAGTAGTTGCTATTAGGATGTGACCTTATCTAGTGAGCTAAGTGTAAGCTACTAATATGAATATGATATGAAGGTTAGTACTTTAAGCTTGACCCTGGAAACTAGTAGGCCTGGGCAGGTATGACAATATAATTGTACTGTAATGTTGACCAAAAATATATAAAACAATTTTATAGTTATAAAACAGAAAAGCAGCGATTATTCCTGCTACTGCTGAAATAGTAAACCATATTGGTTATAATATTAAAATATTTATTGTTTTGAAGCTTAGGCACAATGGTGCCTTATGTGTCTGAAAAGCATAAGGGTGTCAACTGACCATCAATGTGCAGCAACAGGTGGAGCAGTGCTGAAAAATGTATTAACTGTTTAAAACTTTGCTGAACCTTGACAAAACTCTTGTGTTTATGGTGGAATAGATTTTATGTATTTATTTATTTATAAGCTAGGACGTAGTCCTTACGTTTAATTCTTACCAGAGGCGACCAAAAAATAATGTTGTTTGGCACGGCTGAACAAAAGCACTCATTACTTTCTGGCTATGGGTCAGGTAGCATTTGGAAACTTTGAGAGTTATAGACAACACACAAATGATTTGCAAGCACTGTGAGACTCCAGCATGTGCAAAGCCATCAGCCACTAATGACGCAATGTTTCCCATCTGCTTCGGAGCTTCCTATGGGTGTTAAATTAAAGGTCCATTACACAGTTTGTATAGGATTAAATTGATCTTAACTGTTTCTGATTTGATTTGGAGTCAACAATTTAGGGATGTAACCAGATGTTGTGTTATATTGACTCAGTGAAAAAAAACCTCTGCATTGTGCTGACCGACAACTCTTATTTCCAAAGGCACTGAAGGAGGATCCGACAGAAAAATACAGCTTACATGTACGCAATCGAAGTATACAGCGACTGGATAACTATTAGCTGCTAACTATCCTAAAGTTAGCATCTGCATTTTTTAAAGACTGTATTTACTCAACTCTAGTTGAAAATCTAAAATACTTGAACTGAAAAAACTAAAAGTGGGTAATTCTTCTCTGGAGAGATTTAAGTTTGACATTAATTAAATATTTGTTCTATTTTTGAAAACACAAAAAGAAGCATTTTCAACCTATATTAGAGATTCTTCAAACACTGAGATTACTCTATTTGTATAAATAATATATAAAGTAAGGATTTTTAACAGAAATACTATTGCTTAATAATATCTTTAAAAAATCTTATTGCGTTCTTGTGAACCCGAGTTCGTTTATTGCCTAATGTCTTGAACTGTTTTGCTCCTTCCTGACAAAGACAAGTAACCGTATGCATCAGATCACAGGTGGAGCTGAATTTGCAAAGCAAATTGGTTTGCAGAAGGTACAAGGAGGGCAGCCACACTCTTTTTGAGAAGAGTGGCAGCAGCCCCCTGGGGCACCTCCCCTCAGTCTTTGGATAAATTAATCTAATTATTGAGGGGGAAACATCAAGCTGTGATCAGAGTCACTACTGTTCTATAAAAAAAAATTCAAGACACAAAAGATACACAAAATAAAAACAAACATCAGTGAGGAGGAAAGTAGCATCCAAATAGTGCACCATGACAATTTGTGCCTTCCCATAAACAATAGGTGGTGATTAAATAAGCTGTTTCCCTCTGCTCAGTCACAGTAATCTAGTTATAATGTCCGGGGTTGTAAATTAGAACTGAGAATTAAATAAAGCAAATGTATTTTGAAGAAGACGGAGAACAAGCTGTAATTTGAACCCCAACCTCCAAAAATGCAAACCACACAATTTGATTTTTGCAACCATAAACGCTGGAAGGAATAGCAACTTTTCTCAAATTTTATTACATTTAGAGCTGAACTGGCTGCAACTGTTCCACCCTGTTCCCTCTCTCATTCCTTCTGTTTTTATTTAAACTAACTGGTCCTCTGGCACAGAACACAAAATCCCCCTCAATAATAAATAGCTTACCTCCAGCATTTTACAGACAAGGGCCCTGCCTGCTGCATGACTCAAAGACCACCTCAACTTCACTTTTTTTCCTTCTTCTCCCCCCACCATAAAATATTTAGCATCTTCACCAGTCAGCCTGGTACGTGGGATCTGTTGAAGCCATGCCAGTTTCCTGAATGCATTCAAAGGAAAAGCCCCGACAGTATGTGGTGCATGTACAGCCCAACCACGGGGCATGTCTTCCGGCACGCAATTAGGCGACCTCATCCGCAAAACCGTGCTGGGATTCTGAAACCATACCTCTGTCCTCTTCCACCCAGCTGACTGGAAATGCATGCAAAATCTGAAAGAATCATTTCACCTTTACCTGCATAGAGACCGAGATCTCCAAAAGACGCCCGAAGTAGTGGGCTAAATGAGAAGCCCCCGGATTGAAACAGAAAACAAATCACTGACATAGGAGAGAGAAAGAAAGAAGAAAAAAACAGAAGCACAGCCTCGCAGCTTTAAACACAAATGCACGGCGTGTATAACGTGGCTTTCCGCTGCGGCATGCTTTAAAAAAAGCAATTACCTCCGTCCGTAAGGTCGTTTGTGTGTAGGAGGTGCGTGGTGTCATTTACCTGTGCATCATCCAGCGATCCGACACATGGATACAGAGGGGAGGGTTGGATTATTCCAGCAAGGCAGCAGGAAAAAAAAGACACACAAAAAAACAACACTCACAAAAAAAAAAACCCGGAAAGCACAATGGAGAGAGAGAGAGAAAGAGAGAAGGAAACGGGGAGGAAAAGTCCGAAAATTTCAGCAGAGATGAATGCGGCAGATGAATCCGCGAACCCCGTTTTCAGAAAGAATCTCCCTCATCTGTAGATGTTGCTGTGTAGATGAAAGCAGGCAGGCAGGCAGGCAGGCAGGGAAGCCCAGCAGAGCTGCTCTGTGCAGACAAAGATGCTTTCTCTCCTCCGCCGCACTGAGGGCAGCAGCAGCAGCAGCAGCAGCAGCAGCAGAGCCGTCATCCCCTCTCCCCCGACACTTGATGGTAATAGTTTAGTAGGTAGCTTATAAGGGTTGAGGGCGCGGTCAGCTGCTGTTGACCAATCCTCCACCCCCATCAAAACTATCACATCAACGTTGCCAGGGAGGATAAAACTGCGTATGAATATACCACGCGGGATCGTAACCCCTGCTTTGTGAGCGGGTGTATTTTAATTTACCGCGATCAGGTATCATGATACAGGAGCCATCTCGGATTTCCTGTTTCCTCCATCAGCCTCCACGTCCGCCTCTCATCCTGCTAAAGTGCCCTTGAGCAAGGTCCAAGCCACTCATCACATTTTACTCATTTATTGACTATTTTGGTGGATAACTTTTTATCCATCCATTAAAAATGGAAAGCTAACATTTAACTGCTTCCGGCTAGAGAACTATTAAATAAACATCTGGTATTTTTAGTCAGCTTAATGTTACTTTATCCGTCACATATGATTGGGATAATTTTCTTACCCAATTTTTAACTATCAAGCTGCTAATTTGTGCTGAAGTTTAGGAATCTGATGGTAACAATAATTCATTTTACCATTCACTTTGCATAATGCAGGAGCTCCACAAGCAACAGACACCTCAGCATGAGAGTTGGACTGCTTTCTTGGATTTTGAAGCCTCATCTTAACTTCTGTATCTGTGATTCATGTCCTCAGGGCAAGAAGAAAAGAAAGAAAAAAAAGTCACCCAGTTTTCTCCACCATAAAAATCTTTTGTTCTCAAGAGATTTGACTTGTTCAATGTGGGTAGATACAAATTGCAGATTTTAAGTTTCTTTTTAAGATGTCATATGTTAAAATAAATTACATTTCTTTCATTGTCAAATGGTAAAACTCAATCCAGGTTTAAAGTAATTTGCTAAATAAAATTTCAAGCATATTTTGCCTCTTTACAAGCATCAGATTCTGTTTTGCGTTCACTGGGGAACTGCACTCTCTTAGATGAAATTTAAGCTATTGTCATACTCAGCTGATTTTTATCTGGTTTCATTTGGCTTACCTTGACATAAAAAGAAAAACCTTTTTATCTCATATTAAACTCAAAAGATCCCCATGCAGTTCCTACAACAGCAGTCGTCCTAATTGGGAATTTCACTCAGGAAAATCCTTATGACTCAAGGGAAATTTATTTGTTGCGAATGATTTTATTTTCAACAGTTCAGGATCAAATTCATTTCCTCTCAGTCCCTCTAATTTACGCCACTCGCTGACAAATGCATTCAAAGTTCTTCAGTTGTCATTAGATCTTGCCTTTCACATTATGAGCAGGGATGAAATGAGGAATGTGAGGTTTAGAAAATAAATATGTCCGGATTAACTTCACCAGGGACCAGACTGTAAGACTCAATGTAAGCAACATAATTATAATGGATGCATATCTAACCCAAACAATTTCATTCACATTTTTGGATGACTACAAACTCATGTGGACCTTAAAACCCAACTCCTATAACCTCTCAGCAAGTCAAAGGATAAAAATCTGCCTATCCAGAATTCTTAATTCATGTGTTTTTCTCTGGTAGGCATTAAAAGTTCTACATAAATAAATTACATTTCAAACAGATGAGAAAATTGGTATACAAATACAAGTTACCACAATCCTGAAACTGTAAAGTACAAATTATTAAAAGGTACTCAAAAATTAAAACAACTTTACATTACATTGGTGTAAATTACTGTGATAGAACTGTAACTATAAAGGCAAAGAAACAGAATCACATGCATGGGCATTTATATAGGACAAAATTAGATATGTGTTTATTGAAATATGCCTAACGGTCAAGCAAATAAACAAACAAATAGAAAAAAGAAAAATCACATATAGATTAACTGAGGAGATAATCATGTAGTGACAAAAAACTATTTATAAAATCTTAAATAGTGAACATTGAAATGCAGTGATAAGTTATAAAATCTTAAAGATTGAGGATACAGTTAGCATAACATTTGATGAATAAAGTAGAAATTCAATTACTGAAGTGTTAACAGAAGTCCAATAGAATCACAGTTCATAAATATAAACTTTAATAGATGTTAAAATACATAGATTCCCACAATCCAAATTATTACTTTCTAGCTTATGAAAACATGAATTGGTAATAAAACATTCCTTTCATCTAAAAGCCAAGCTGAAAACCTGTTTTATAGTAATTTTATAATCCAACTCATTCTTCTGTGGGAGTAAAAAAAAAAAGGTTTTGGGCCATTCTTTGTATTTCTATGTAGATGAAACATTCTGAAAACAGTAACAACCAATAAAAGAAAAATTACAAATAAAATAAAAACTTTCCCTTGTAGCAAGCTCATTAGAACCCTCGAGGGAATCTGAAGCTTTCTGTTCCCTTGCAAGTGTTAGCTTGCTTTTAAAAATATACATATTTTTAATCAAAATTAAATTTACTGTGTAAACTACTTTCAAGTACAAAAAATAATCCTGCCACACACATAAAATTAAAAGAAACCAATACATATGCCAACAAATGTCCTCTCTTTATTGAATTGATTTTGGTTTTTCCCCTTGAACCTTCAATTTATGACACTTCAGCACATTTGTTATAATAGACAATCCACATCTACAAACAGATAAAAACAACGGTGTGCATAAATTATAAATGAAAGAGATTTAAATAACAGCTTTGCATTCACAACTAATACAGCTGTGCTTTATCAGCGTGAAGACAGTAAAAAATGAGAAGGTGCTTGCTTTAAAACAAGAGCAGAAGGGAGAAAACAAAAGGGAAAGAAAGACAAAGTTACTCGAGCTGACAGCAGCTCTCAACAATGGTTAGTCCATCAAAATAACTTGTTTCAGTGACAGCTTTGTGTCGTTTTTAGAGGTTAACCCCGAGATGCTCTGCTGGCAAAGCCAAAATGTTAAGCAAGCACTTCAAACATGGTTGTTTTTTTTTTTAAAGCGCTAATTCTTTTTCAAATTGAGACATTTAAATTGTCTGTTTTAATTTGTAGAGTCCTTTGTGGTTAAATTGTACTCTATGAAGGTGCAAGCTGTCCTTTTTAGCACTTCTTTTTCATTTCAGCTGTGTGAAAATGTTGATGCTTTTCCATTTTGGGTTTAGACTCAAAAGGTTACAGCTGACAGGGAACCAGATGGAACACTAAAAGCATTTGTTTTTGCTATGAGACATTTTAAGCACGTTATTGTTTTAAAAAGTCAAATTTCATATCGTGTGCCTTGCACAAACTCTGTCCGGGAGTGTAGACTAATTGACATATCAGTGACAGGTGACTCAGATGAACAAACCTCTAAAAGCCTGTTCCAGAGAGCCGAGGTACGTCGAAGACTTTACTTCCGGATAAAAGTCAAAGCAATCTTGAATCTGAGGGTGATATATAAATAATAAATGATATTTTTTCCTGCTAAACAATTCAATCTAAGTGAGGAAGTAAGTAACACTTACTAGTAATGTCCGAGTAGACGCCACAAAAAACTCAAATGTAGGTATACAGCTTGGGCTAAACGTGCAGTTATGCAATTGAAACCATTTGTTTGCTATACGCAGATTTAAAAAATATACATAAACCCCGCTAATTCTACAAATTAAAACAGACAATTTAATTCTAGACAAATTTTCTTAAACTAGATGCAGACATATGTGTCTGGGATCATTGTGGTTCTCGAAACCTCAGTAGGCAGGCTCATAGGGAACAGAACCCGAATAAAAACCCTCACCTGGAACTATTCAGCTTGTTCATGTGAATGTAAATGTCAAAGTTTTAGCAAAGAGTTGTTTTAAATGTATGCATTTGTCTCTCAGCAGCCAGGTGAAATGTCCAATGTCCTTTTATCAGGTTTGACAGTTTAGGCCAGACAGCTGAAGTCTGCATGTAATTGAATGTTTCAACAGGACAATGATCCCAAAACACATAAAAAACTGTTTTGTCAGTTTTTAAAAACAGATCAATTGGATAATTAAAAGCTCCAAATTATTTTTACAGTCACAACAATGATGAATATATGTAAACTTCTGTCCAGAATGGCAACTGGTCAGAACTGGTAATGCATTTGGACCCGGTAGAATAGCAACAAAGAGGCAGTTTTGTGGATTATAAATTATAATATGCAAATCTGTTGTTGTTGAAGCTTTTATGTTATTGTATTAAAAATCCAAAAGTCATAACAATACTTTGACAGAAATATGGTACAGGAAAACATCAGCAAAGCTCACCAATTGGTTCTGAATAAAAAGAATAGTCTCCAAAACACATTTGCCTGTCAGTCACATAATGGGAAATGTGCAGTGAATTTCAAACAAAGTCTACTTCAGAGGTGTGACTGTTTCAAAGGCCTGTTTGAACGCTCAAATTTCAGAGGTTAGACACCCCTGCATAGTTTCTGGTCTTGTTTAGCAAAGAAACTAGAAGTGGCATCAATTTTCTGTCTTCTTATCCTTAGAATGCTAGTTCCAGTCCTGCAGGATTTTACAGCTGGTGTTCAAAATCTTTCGAATGATGAAGGTTAACTACTTTCTCACAATGCGTTTCAGTAAAGCTCAACAAAGTTGTTGAAGTCACTGATAAATATCACAAAAAAGTGACCAACAATGCAATGTTTTGCCGCCAAACAATGGGCAAAGATTTAGTTGTAGTATTGAAGTTGAAATGTACCTTTTAACAGTAAGGAGGATAATCTTTCAGGCCAAGATATTGCTTGCTGATGTAAGTTGTTCCCTGTGGCACCTCAAAACCGACTGCGACGTCATAAACAGCTCAAGAGACAATAAAAAAGCAAAAGGTGCTTACGCAGCTTTACTGATCCCAAACATCTACAGATTTTACCAGAGTAGATCTGCTGCCAGCACCCAGCACCAGACAGCCCAACAAACACTGTTGTAACACAAGTTCAAACATAAAAAACTTTTAAGTGATCTTATTTTACTAAAATAGCATAATCTCTGGAAAATCTATGAAAATACAAAAAAATTTTCAAAATTATTCATACTTTTACACTTTTTTTACATAATAAAAAAAATACTTTTTGTGATAGATGAACACAAAGTAGTGCATAATTGGAAAATGAGGTAGATAAACTGTTTAATTTGAAGAATGTGCCATACATTTGTTAATCAAGTGAAGTCTTTGTGTTTAATAACACAAAAAGATTAGATTGGAGAAGGGGTGTGTAAAAAAATGTATCATTTAACTTCCACACCTCAATTACGCACTACTTAGTTTTGGTCTATCACATAAAATCCCATTAAGATCAATTAAAGTTTGAGGTTGGAAGAAATTACATGTACAAATAATAATAAAAAGAGCAACAAATGAAATGTTCATTACAATAACTTAAAATGTGTCAATCAAAGCTTGTAGTGCATCCTTGTTTATCTTAAAAGAGGAGGGGGGAATTAAATGGCTCTAAAACCTCACTGTTTAGAAAAAAAAACTGCGTTTTGTTTTTGCTGCGTGAAATCATGCTGTAATAAAAGATAAATCCAGCTCAATGAAGACAAGAAACAATCGCGGAGGGTGCTGCGGTTGTTTTGGGAGCTACACAGTTTTAGGCATTTTATTGTGCCTTATCAGGGTATGTGCTTTATGCTGCTTACCGGCACAAAAGCAGATTTTATTATGATGCTGTTTAAAAGCAAAAATGTTGTGTAATTGTAACCAAAGCTGCCAAGTAGAATATCCGCAACGTAGCGAGAAACAAACTCGACAGAATGGGTGCTTTGCTTTACTACACCATGTCACAGCTTTAATCACACAGCTTTTGTGTGATTAAAGGAGAATTTTTGAAACCAGTGCTTTTGGTTTTGAACATTTGTGTAATTTCTACCTCAAAAACACTTTAACAAACATATATGTGTGTGTGTATGTGTTTTAGTGCCCTGTCTGAGCCACTTATTGATTTTTGTTCCAATGGAAGACAGAGTGAAGCTCTGCGGCCTCGTCGAGGAAATAGGGGTGCTTATCTGCGGTGCAGAGAGCTACTTTTTGCAATAAAATATTGAAAGGCCCATATTAGGAGAAAGCCCTCAGGACTTAAGTAAAGCATGCACGTTATTGAGCATTCTATCTGCGATTCAGCCGCAGAACAAGAACAAAGAACACTCAGACATCAGCTTACAAGACTTTTGTGGCTTGTATAGTCGAGACTGAACTCTAAACAGATAGCTTACTGATATGAGAGGCGAGGTGCAAGAAACCAGAGAAAGCAGAGAAACCAGAGGTGACTGCCTAATGACCTATAAGCATAAAAATAATAAACGTATAACAGGTCGATTGTTGATCTCAGAATGGTTGTTGTATCAGTATTGCTGATGCAACACTGCCTCTTGTCAAAATATGAAATATCATGGAGAAAGTCAGAAAATCAATAATTACTTTCGCTGACAGTATTTTGTCACTTCAGTCAGAAAATCCCAGGTGTTAATGATACAATTAGTGACAGTTGTTTTCAGCTTGGCAGCCACATTTTCAGGGTCTTTCATAAATCTTGCCTGTCATTCATTCCCAAATCATTCTCTATGACAAGTTACTTTTCCAGTGAGCATACTTTTCAAAGCAAAAAGGTACACGTGTTTTGATTTTGAAAATAATTCTAAAAACAAAATAATATAGATAACAGTTATAAAAGGTAAAATAAATATTTTGCGTACACTCTAATTCCATGTCAAATTAATTTAGAATAAAAGATCAATTTTGCTTTTTGTAAAATTACATTTTATAAAGAGAGACTGTAATATTGTTGTCAATGAGATTCCAATTGGAACATGGCACAGAAAATGAAATGAAGGTACCTGTAAGTGAAGTTGCAGAGAATGTGAGAATGTGCTTCTGAAAGCTTTGTCATCTACTTGGGTCTGGGATCTCATTTATAAAATCATGACATTAAATGACTATTGATGAAACATGGAACTGAAATTAAGATGAATTATTTTCATTTTATTTTTCCATTCTATTAATTTTCTCTTAAATTCTAGATAATAGTGTCATTTTCACATCAGAGCCTAAGCTTCTGGTTCATGTACACCTGCCTTCCATCTGCTCATTTACTCACCTGTTGCATCCAGAAATCAAATTAGTATTTCACACTTCTCGGTTTCATCGTCATCGATACTCTACAAACGTCACTATTCTGCGCAAGCTGGGAGAAAAAAGAACAACTACCATTGCGGATGATAAAGATCATTAAGTTGTTAATGTGCTGGCTCCGATCGGACAACTTCAAAATAATAAGATATACTCCACCATTAGCATCTACGTCACGTGTTAGCATAACACGGAGCACGCTCTCTGTGTGACTTTATTGCGCCCTCTACTGCGCATGCGGGACACTTGATCGTCCGCAGTTCACGCGGGAGTCGGATATATATTTGTAAATTGTGAACGACTACGAAAAAAGAACAAACAGAAACAGATTTCACAAAGAAAACAATCGTAATAGAGTATTAATGTATGCAGTGTGAACGTCAGTTGATACTAAGTAGATGTATTAGGAATGTAAATCAAACAGACCAAAGATGCCTCTGGAGAACTGGTTCAGTACATTTTAAAATGTGAATTTTCCCAAAGGTTTAAATTTTGCCGATGCTCAGGAAACTCCCTCAAATTTGAAAAGTTTGTTTCAGTACAGTTATGTTTTGATTTTTAGATAAGTCCAATGTAGTGAGGATGTTTTGTTAAAATATACAGCAGTACTTTAATAGGAATGGAACTGAAAAGCTTATTGTGACGAATTTATGCAGCAAGGAAATCCAAATATGGGAGAAAAAAAAACAATAGCTCTCAGAGCACACACTGGAGCAACAAGAGGCAGGTAGAAATCAGAAAAAAAATCAGCAGCGAAGTTGATTATTGAGAGGTGATTACTGGTGTAAAAACAGAGAGTCTGAGTAACTGGCCTGGGAACAGTTGATAAAATTATAGGGCAGCGTAACACTGAAAATAAGATGATCTGTACACATGACATGTGGTTGTCATGGTGATAGTGATCTAAATTCAGGTAGGCTGTAGAGTTAAGGGACCCAAAACATCATGAATGTCACAGCTGAGACTGAGGTTTATTGGATTAGACAATCTTTTTGCAGTCTGTTATTGTCATGTTTTGGTGAGCATCTGCAAATTGTAGCCTCAGATATCAGGAGTCACACCTGATGTGTTTTCTGCTGCTCTAGCACACACCTTCATGTTGCATGTTCAGAGATGGTATTCTGCATACCTTAGTTGTAAAGAGTAGCAATTTGAGTTGGTATTGGTATTCTAGCACGTTGAACCAGATGGTTCATTCTTCTGTAAACGTTTACATCAAACAAGTGCTTTTATCTGCACAATGTGTTTTTCAGGCCATTCTCTGGAAACGTGAGCTGGTTGCATGTTAAATGCCAACTGATCAGCAGCTTCTGTAATACCCATAGCAGCTGTTCTGGGACCAAACAACCCCGCCACATCCAAAGACACCTAAATCCTGTGTCTTCCCTCTCTGACACTGTTTAAATTTCAGCAAGTTGTCTTCACCATGTATAGAAACTTAAATACCACGACTTGCTACCACGCTAAGTGGATAGTTTGCTTTATGTGTTAACAAGCAACTGAACAGGTGCATCTATAAAGTGGCTGGTGAATGAATGTTAACACATCAGGAAAACATGGGGGAATATATCTAGACAAAAACACATAAAAACAGAAACATGGAAGAAACAACTACAAGAAAACCATGATAATATAATGCAAAAGTCAGACAAGCAAAATTAATTCATAAATTTTAAATATAATCTGTATACCGTAATTTTTTTGTTACAGAATTTTCTTTAATTCCTGTTAGAAAATCGGCCTTCTATCACCTGAAGAACATCTCCAGGATTAGAGGACTAATGTCTCAGCCAGATCTAGAGAAACTCATTCATGCGTTTGTCTTTAGTCGCATTGATTATTGCAACAGCATCTTCACAGGCCTGTCCAACAAATCAATCAAACAGCTGCAGCTGATCCAGAATGCTGCTGCTCGCGTTCTCACTAAAACCAGGAAAATAGAGCACATAACACCAGTTTTAAAGTCCCTCCACTGGTCCCTGTAGCTCAAAGAATAGATTTTAAAATACTGTTGTTAGTTATAAATCACTGAACGGTTTAACACCACAATACATCAAAGATCTGCTGTTGTTGTATCAACCTTCCAGACCTCTCAGGTCTTCTGGTTCTGGTCTGCTCTGCATCCCCAGAACCAGAACCAAAAGAGGAGAAACAGCTTTCAGCATCTATGGACCAAAAATTTGGAACAAACTTCCAGAAAACTGTAAAACAGCGGAAACCCTGACTTCCTTCAAATCTCAAGTAAAAACGCACCTGTTTAGAGTTGCATTTGAAATGTAATATGTATGGATTTGATTTTGTGGATATGTATGTATTTTTTATTTTTTTTTTTCCTGTTGTGGGCAACGGGGCCCGGCGAATACCCGTGGTTAAACGGACGGCGGAGTCCGGCGGTAACAGGCGCTTAAATTTCGTGTCAAAGGGAAGGGGGAAGAAAGGGAAAAAAGAGGGAAAAAAAAAACTTGGTATTTTATTCTATGTTGCATGCCTTTGTGTTTTGTGTTTATGATGTAAAGCACTTTGAAATGCCTTGTAGCTGAAATGTGCTATACAAATAAAATTTGATTGATTGATTGATTGATTAGAAACCGGATAAACTTAAGCCACACCTGTACAAATAAGGGAGAACATCTGTAGCTGGTGATTACTCCACATCTTTGTGTTAATTTGTAAATGTAATTAGTTGATAATGCTTACTTCTAACAGATGCAGCTCCTGGTGCTGCTCCACAGCCTGTTACAGAGCAAATCCTGGCTTTCATTGTGAGATTACCTTATGCACCAGCAGGTGACAGTATTCCTACTGCTCTCCGTCCACCCAAACCATTGAGGATATCACAGACAAAAATAAAGCCTTTGACCTGAGTTAAACATGCTGCAACATAAGCCCATCTAGATGAAATATCTTGCAATTCGCCACCAAAGAAAAATGTTTTACAAATATATTGATTTCCCCTCCAGCTTTTATACAAGTTGTATACAACCTCAAGTGCGACAGAGAGCATTTACGTGATGGTAAAATGATGCATGACTTTTAAATTTTTCTTTAAAGATAAGAACAGCATGACTTACTTGTGTAATAATCTCCTATGAGCGAAAATTTTACTGTAATTCCAGAATTGTAGTGGCATTTCTCTGTTTTGTAAATTAGCTCCAACTCATTGGTAGTACTAGACTTTGACTGAGCCATTCTGGCACATGAATAAAGCATTCAGTGCATTTCTGGTTGTGCGTTTCAGGTTGTTGCTCCATCTGGATAGTGAATCAGTTCCAGACTTTTTGCTGCACCTGACAAGTTTTGTTTTATATGTTTGTATTTAGCTACATCCATCTTCTCATAACATTTTACTGGCTTCAATTACTCTGGCAGAACAAAATATCATCTCCACAGCACAATGCTACCACTGCCACGTTTTGTGGTGGCGGTAGGGTGATGTGTCTATCACACATTGTGCTTTCTACATGTAGGCCAACGAGTTTGATTGCTTTCTTCTTGCCGCTGAAGGTCAGATTTGTAAGCTGAGTCCACAGCTGTGTTGCTGACACATTCTTCTGCCAGATCTAGACAACACCTCCAGAGTTACCCAGCCCTGCCTTCAGCACAGCTTTATTCCTGCCATGCTTTGTGTGTCATATGGTCTTCATAATATGTTTAAAAGATTTATTTTTGACATGTATAAGTTATGATAAAGTTTATTATATGCAAAGGTCCAGAAAGTCGTGTTGATTTTTCTTATAAGAGGAAAAGCAGAGTTAGCACAGGCCAAAGATAAATACAATCTGAGTTGCTGACAAGAAAATTGCCAAACTTGTTTCTATCTATCGACAGAAAGGTGAATGCTGATTGATTTTGAATGATTGCTTGCAACAAATGCTTACAGTATGTAAGGTGAGTGTGTTGCTGCAAGTGTTTGAAGAGGAAAAATAAAAACTTCCACTGCGCTCTGATGAAAAGATGCAAAACAAAAATTTACTCCACAGTTTTATCCTTTACAAGAGCAATTGAATCTTAGATAACCTCCACAAAACAAACTACGTGTGAAAAACTGCCTCTATGTACTGTACAGGACCTTCCCTCCTCTGCTATCCATCCGTCCTTATCGCTTCAGCTTTGCACACCTCATTTGCATAAATTGCGAAGTGGCCAATTAAACAATTAAACATACAAACTTCTAATAAAACACTCATTCACAATAAAATATTATGAAATTACCTACATGTAATATAATAATTCTACCTAAACCTCACCTACAAATGCAATAATTGAATTACTAATTAAACACATAAGTTTTAACAGTAACTAAATATTTCAGACATTAACTTGGCTTCCACAGTGGGGTGTTAGTCCAGGCTTTGCAGGTTGAGGCTTGGCGATACAGGTGAGCATTTTTTGAAGACAGTAGAGGGAAATCACAGAGTTCCTAGCTTGGCCCAAAAAGTCCTAATTAAGGCTACGTTCACACTGCAGCCTAAGTGAAAAGACCCCAATCCAAATTAAATCTTTTGCCTTAATGTTACCTATATCTGATAACAGTCTGAACAACACAGATTGGACTTTTTCTAATGCAACCCAGAGCACTTGGATATGTGGATCTAAATCCAATCTTTTTAAACGTGACCCGAGTCTGTACAGGCAGGTCCCATTGATCCGGCCTGAACGTCATTGATACTCGACAAACGTCACTATTTTCATGCTCTGATACACGCACGCGGGAAGAAATTGAACAACCTTTCAGGATTAAATTTGATACACTACTTCAAAATCGTAAGATAAGCTCCACCACGAGCAACCACTTTTACCTACGTACGAAGCCCCCGAGGGGACATGAGGAATTTTTTTTTCGTTTGCGAGGGAACGCAAAAGAAAAAAAATTTCCCATGTCCCCTCGGGGGCTCCGTAGCTATGCAAAGACTAAGCACTGTTTTCTTTTTTTTTCTTTTTTTCACATTGGTTGGCAAAACACTGAGCACGCTTTCTATATGCTCAGTGTTTCCAGGTTTATTTGTGAATTCTATGTGTGACGTTATCTCGCCTTCTACTGCGCATGTGGGACAGATTGTTTGCAGTTCACATGCCAGTCGCATACAATTAGAAATGTGAACAACCATGCATAAAGAAAAATGAGATTTCACTACAAATAAAGAGTATCAATAACTGCAGTGTCAGCAAAATAGAAAATGAAGGCCTAGTTTTGGTTGTGATTGGTTGATACACACAAAAAAAGACAAATGTGCCCCAAACAGTTGAAAGAAATGTAACAATATTTGAATATAGGCCAGATTAATAAGTGTGTCATGATGATCAAACTATACAAAATTGAATTAATCACCATAAGTTTAACTGCACCTTATTTACACCATCATTACTGTGATTTGTCACAAACAGAAATGATGTCAGGAACAACCTTTAGTCTTACAATTCTTTGAGAATAAGGACCAAGAAATTCATATAAATACTTGTGGTAAAAGAGGATTTCTGGGTGTTTGTGTGGGAGATTCTAGTTAGAGATCAGCAGCAAAATTGGCATCCAGAGGTGACCATGAGGTTGCTGCACTTATATAGCCTGCCTGATGAGAAGATAAGGATCAGGTGTGCAGACACTACAGCAGAGCATCCATGCCCACTTAAGGAGAGCAAGTGCAGCAGGAGATGAAAAACAGGTTGTGTGGATGGAACCATCCAGTAATACTCTCTGACAAACATTGATCTCTTCCCAGAACAAAATATTTATACTGACTTGAAATTACGTAAAGGTGTACTCTGCTTACTGATGATGAGAATTCCAGTTAAATAAGTTGTAGTTTGTGGTTGTAAAGTGTTATATTGTGGGAAAACCTCTGGAACTAGTTTTGCAAACAGAGTTTGCAGCAAAAAAAATGATATATTTTTTTTCACATACAAAGAAAAGTTATTTTCCTTAAACCTCAGGGATGAATTAACATTTCACACAGAAACACACGCCAGCAAATTCCAAAGAGCTAGTAAATTTTATTTTGGTGATACAAACAAAGACGCAGCTTCCCTTCAGCTAAAGAAAGGAAACATCTAACTGTGTAACAATGTTGATGTACCTGTGTGACATGAAGTTTTAAGATCAAATCGCCTGTCTATTTTTCTCTTTGCGATATCTATGGAGGAGTCCTGTCTTGTCCTGCATTGTTGTAGTGTAGAATGTAGAGAAGCATAAAACCGTGAGCTGAAAATACAAAATGAGAGGCTTTATGAGTGAGAGAAGCACAGACTTTCCTTTCTTCACCAGATTTCTGTTACCGTCATTTTTAATTTTTTAATCCTTTCATCCTTTTAGTCGCATGACATCTCTGATCTAATATTGTGGAAATGAGAGATGTAAATCCTTCCTTCATCATAAAAGGATTCAACAACCAGCCAAAGGCAAGAATATGAGGCAAATAAGAGAAAAATAGAAGCAAAAAGAAAAGGAAGCCAATGCATGACCTGAAAGCTTGTGAAAGGTTACGAAGAAACATCATGTTTATGACATTGAAGTGCGAGACAAATATTACACCTGCAAATGTAGCACATCATTTTGTATGACAGCTTTCAGATATGTTTACAGCAGTGTAAGGAGAACAAGTGGTGGGCTTGTTGTATTACAGTTTTTCATCCTAGAAACGCAAGAAAAAGGAAAACACATCTTCCGTGAAGTTTACATCATAGAATGGAGCAACAACCAAACAACGTGATCTATAAATAATGTCAGCAAAACCTTTCTGCAGATGTCTCTTTTTAAATGTCAGGCAAATATGTTTTTGTTTACTTTTTGTTTGCATGTGAAATATAAATTGTATATTGTATATATTACTTTATGAGAAGTAGGCAGTTGTTTTAACTGATGAAATAAATGTCAGTTAAACTGTTGTGTTCATATAAACAGAAATCTTCAACCATGTAGATGTATATAATTATGCTGTGGATACAGCAGATGCTGTAAAAGACACAGAATCAAATTTTGAGTAGGTTGTTTTCTCAGCTAACTCTGATTCTTTTATTGTTCAGCATTTTTCATTAAGTGTTCTGTCATCTTTGCTTAGGAGCCAGTCTCTGCTGCACTAAACAGGCTGAGCACTGCTTTTTGTCCACTAGTTGCAAATCTCTTTTTGAAAACAAATAGAAGCAACTGATTTGCTTTTGTTGAGCAACTTGTAAAGCTACTATAATTTACTTAACTGATTTACAATTTTCATGCTACACCTAGAAACTTTAGTATTTTTATTGAGATGCTATGTGATACACCAAGATGGGTAGTGCATAACTATGCACAATTGTAGCATCGTTCAGAACTCACTGAATTAGTAAATATAGTCTATTTGTGTTTATTTAGTCTCAGTAGACATGCAGATTGTCCGGGGTGTGTCTTGAGTGACGATCCAACAGGCTCAAGTGTTTCTTATCAAGGAAACAAATTTAGACCAGGAAGGTTGGTAATGACATAAGGACTGACTCAATTCTTTTACTTTTGTCTTTACCGTAAGTGTTTTTTTGACAGATTTTATTGGATCAAAGAGCCAAAATGATAAAATTTGAATTGATTAATGCAACTGCTGTAATTAACCTGTGTAATCCCAAATTTTTTCCTGCAAAATAAATGCATGCATTTCATGATTGGACCTCCCTAACACATGATATTTATTAATTATTACATTTCATGTTAGTTATGTTAGTGAAAATGTAGGTTTCATACTTGGCAACAATTGTCAACGGTGGGAAAGTGCATAGTCTAAATTACACAAATGTGGCCTATTTATACACATAAGAAATGTAAAAAATAGTGACATATCTAACTTATTATAACAAAGAATGGTTACAAGAGTGTTCAGAAATATTTTTGAAACATAAAAACTCAACACCACATCCTGCAGAGGTCATTGTCTCAATGTGCCAAGTGACCTTTGACCTCATTTGATTTGATTATTTCACCAAATAGTCAAAATCAGGTGAAAATGTTAGTATGAACAAATTTGCATCTGAGAGTACATTGCTCCTGTTCCACCAGACCAAGCAAAAGACCTTTCCCTTGTCCTGAACTAGTTTCAGATACAGCGTTATCTTGTAGTGGTCATTCAGTGCATAGACTACAGTGTGTAAAAAGGGTTGGTTTTTGGGGAGTGTGGAGGGGTCCAACTGTGCGAATGAAAGTGATGTATAAGACATCATTTGGAGGTTTTTTAAAGCCAAGAAAATCTAAAAGATCTTATAGTTTAAGCTCTGTGGGAACAGCAACACATATAGAATAAACAGCAAAGTTATGGACACATAACACAGTGCTGTCTATGTATTATGCTAGACATAATACACTCTTCTTATGATTAAAAGATGAATGAATTAATACAATTTTCTTTATATATAAATAGAAGACACTTGAAAGAACATATGTACATTTATATTTATATTTTTTTATTGACATATTTTTTTGACTTTCTCTTGTACACATTTGTGACAAACATTTACCTCCAGCGTTACAGGCAGGAAGTAAAGAGGTCTGGTCATGTGACCTTTCACACTAGATACATGATATTGCTTAGAGTAGACACTCTATTATTTGATTTAAAAACTTAAATTAGTTTCTAAAAATCAAAGCAATTCTTTTACAGATTCCAGAAGTGAGAAAAAATGTCTGGCAATAATTGTTACCGATGGATTCTTAATTTAAAAAAAACTTTAATAAACAGAGATAACTGGTGTCATACATTACATTACATTATGCAGTTCAGCGCTAGGGAGCTTCTGTCCTGCAATCTTTCAAAGCCTCCCTTCTTCTACACACCTGAACCAAACGAATGACTCTTTACCAGGATTCTGCTGAGCTGAATGACCTGCTGATGAGGGAACTCGGCCATTTGATTCAGGTGTGAGGACTTGAGGACTGGTCTTGGGCATCTCTGTATTAGACTGTGAAATTTCACCCAAATTATCTGACATAAAACTTATAAAGTGCTGTGAAAAAGTATTTGCTTTCTTACAGATACCTTCTGTTTTTGGTTTGTTGTCACATTATAATAATTTTTCTTGATCATCAATAAAGTGAAGGGATTACTAAAGTAAATAAAATTTTCAAATGATAAAAAATCCTGAAGGATTGTCCAGCCATTAGTTAAGGAGCCTTAGGTGAAGTGCACTTAGAGGTTGCACAGCAGGAAATTGCTCTAAAGCAGGGGTGCACAAGTCCAGTTCTCAAGAGCTATCATCCTGCAACTTTTCGAAGCATCTTTCCTCCGACAGACTGGGATCAGCTCTAAACAGGCTTGGTAATGAGCCATTCATTTGATTCAGGTGTGTTGGAGCAGGAACGCATCTGAAAGTTGCAGGATGGTAGTTCTAGAGGACTGGACTGGAGCGGCCTGTTCTAAAATATATGAAAACAAACAAAACATGAAAATGTTGTCAGTTCTTAATACTCTCATTTCAAACATTCTCCGTTTACCTTCTGAACTTGAAATGACCTTGGCCCTAACATGATAATCGATATGTTGTACACCCTGTTGCTGCTTATATCCACAAAAGCTCCCTGCTAGCTGTACCAAGGTCACAGTTTTTTACTGTCGGGATGTTTGTTTCCATTATTAGAGCCCACATTTGATGGAGCTCTCTTTCCTGCTAAACTCACACACATTTCATCTCTTGAATCTAACCTTGAAACTTCCTATTTTGTAAAAGCATTTGACAAACTTGGATATTTTCTTGAAATTTTCTGTTACTGTGGAAACAATCTGTTTTATCTAACTTGAGTGAAAGAAACTGCTCTGCTCTGCAAATTATTCTGTGTTTTATTAGTATTGCAGAAATGGGAAAAGAGGAAAGAGCCTAGTTCAAGAAATTCATGATATTGCTGGAAACAGGTCTCCTAAGACTGTATAATTATTCATTTCTGTCTTCATTAGCCTGTGTACTCATTTAGCTTGGTTGTAAAATGCTCGACACACATTTTGACTGAACACCCAGTAGACATGTAAGAGCATAATTCGTTCATCATACTGGACAAATCAGGGGCATGCCAGCTTCAATCTCTGTCACTTGCTCTGCAGTTGTTCTCCTGTCCTGCGGGTCGTTTGGCATCCAGGAACATGATAGAAATGGCATTTCTGCACAAACTAAATTCAAAATATTGCTCAGATTCTAAAGATTCTGCAGCACTGCATCTCAGCCACCTGCGGCTTGATTTCTATTTAGCTTCTGTCTGAGTGGTGTAATGGTTGACAGCAGGATCTTTTTTTCTCTCTCTCTTTCTTGTTTGCATCTTGAGACAGACTGGAGAAATAGCTGCAGAGACATGGTAATTTTATTCCTCATACTTTTCCTGTCAACATTTATTCAAAGTGCTGAGCAATTCAACGCACTGCAAAGTGCAAAGTGGGATTCACTCTCCCAACCAGCTTTTATCCAATTTCAGTCCAGAGGTAGAACGTCTCTTTACGGGAAAAATTATAATCATGCAGCTCTGCGTCTCACTGAGACCAGCTGAGGAAACTACTGCTAATGCTGTCCGACTGATAGTAATATACTAGTTTTTTCTGCCGGCTCTTGCTGACATTAACAAGATACGCCTTTCAAATATCATGGCCTTTGGGACTGGGTCAGAGTAACTATTTATAGAAGGTCAAGACTTTATGATGGTGTACGCGCCAGAGTGATAACTGAGAATAGAGTGGGTCTTAGTTGCTTTGCTGCTGCTAATTTAGTGCCTAACGTTGCTCTGGGCTGCTGAACAGATGTGATTTACACACGTTGCATTGATCACTCACTACTTATATTACTATTGCATTGTGTAGTAACATAGTATAACATGACAAGGATGTGCAAGACCAAGCCTGTGCAGATATGAGACATTATTCATAGTGTGAATAGATTAAATTTCAGCTAAAGTGCCATTGATATGTTTTTCAAAAAACCTCTAAGACCAATTGATACCAAGATTATATTTGGGGTTGTCAATGTAAACGGGGCTGAATACAAATTCAAGTTTTACGTTTTAGATCTCTTCAACCTCTGAGAACTGTTAAATCATTTTCTTCAACTTTGAATGACATTGTATTTTGTATTGTTCTGTGGCAAAATATGTTGTCTTTTGGGACTGTAACTTGACAACTTGTAGAAGTCCTTATGTGAACGGATACTTCTGCATGGAACTGTATGTACTCACTGAATGCAACTTTTATAAAAATCTTCACTTTGTTTAGAATGATTATGCATCCTGTAAATAATGCTGTCATGTTATGGGGTGTTCTGCCTTTCTGTCAGGAAAACCTCATTGGTCCCAAACAGTCCCTCCTTGGTTATTCATGAGTCTGACAGTGATGTCTTCTGCCTCAGCATGCTCTCTCCTCCCCTTTACCCAATACAGAGAGGCCACTCCACCCTTCGCTTAATATTCATACCCGTGTCTATAAAATGCTCATCCTCATCCTGCGGTGTCGGCTGCTTCTCTAGTTGCGTCTCTGAGCTTTGCTTTTTGTTTACACCTCTACCCACCTCAGAGAGCTGAGCTGCCAACATGTCCAAGCCTCTGTCCGACCACGACAGGAAGAAACAGATTTCAGTGAGGGGTCTTGCCGGCGTCGAGAACGTCACAGATCTGAAGCAGAACTTCAACAGACATCTCCACTTCACGCTGGTGAAGGACAGGAATGTCGCCACCAAAAGGGATTACTACTTTGCTCTCGCCCACACGGTGCGAGACCACTTGGTGGGCAGGTGGATCAGAACCCAGCAGCACTACTATGAGAAAGATCCCAAAGTAAGTTATACTCAGTGCAGCACTAAATGTAAACCAATATGCTCATATTCCAATTTATTAAAAAAATATATATACATATACACAGTAAGAGTTCAAAAGCAAAGCCACTTCTCTAACTATTATTGGAAAAAGGGAGTGAAAGATTGTTTTTGTGAGATTAAATTAAAATGCCCAAACCTATATCATGAACAATGATCACAATCATTATATGCAAATATTTTGGATTTTAACATTATTATTTGACAGTGGTGTCACTGATGGGATCCAAAAAGGCAATGGCGTCCCCAAGAAAAAAGGCCACATCCACCAGTTTTTCTCTTCCTGATCAACTCTATTACATTAATTAAAGGAAGGATAGTGTAAGCTTCATTAAATGACAATTTATTTATTTGACCTTACGGTCAGGCAGTTTAACCTGGTTCCTGGTTTATCATGCTGCTACTCATTCCCAAGCATGATAAAAATATTGAAATTCTGGTTTAGCTTTTGGCTCTGGTGTGCCACCCTCAAAGTCTGCCCATCAGTTAATTAAAAAAACAAACAAAAAAAAACTTTGTCGAAGTTCTTGAATAGCATAATTTTCAAAAAGATATTAAGTGCTACAATTATCTGTACTAGGCTTTCGAAATTGTTTAATGCAAGGTCTAGATTGATGAAAGGTAGTCAGTATTGTACAATGAATGCTTTAAAAAAGGTGGGAAATCTTTAGTTGACTCCTATTATGTGTCCAGTGTCAAAGAAGGCAAAAGTCAAAAGGCAGCTTTGGGGCCCTACCTAACAAAGCAGGCTTTGATTACAAACACAAATTGCAGTGGAGTTGTACTTATTTTGCTAATTACTGGCCCTGTTTGGACCATTCCTATAAGAAAAGACTAAACGTGCATAATAAACATTATTCCTTACCAGCCTTGACTCATACCTAAAATATCACCATATCTTATATTGTATGAAAACACCAATTTGTAACAAAATGTCACAGTATTTGATTAAAATGAACAGTCAGGCCATACTTAGGCTCTAACAATTGTGTTAAGTCTAGAACCACTGAACACAGCACCAGCTGTGCTGTACAGTGATACAATGAGAACTGTCTGCTGTAATTTAAAACGCCCATATGCTATTTTGTGCACAGTAAAGATTTTAGATTATAGCGGCCTGAAAGTAGTGACGAACGAGTATTTTTTTAATATAAATATTACATAACTGAATTATAATAGTATGCTCGTTTATCATCAGTATTTTTGTGAAGTTTTTGGTTACTAACAGCCCAGCCAGGGTGTTGTGTGTTTAGCCAAAACAAAACATTGCCTTTAGATAGATAAATAAGAATAAAATATTATTGTATGACCAAATGCAGTAAGGAATTCAACTGTGTTGTACTGAAGGCAAATTATATGAACTCTTCCTTTGACCCCAGGATTGTAATACCAAGCACAGTTTTAAAATACTGATGCCAGTGTATGTCAGCCATGACATTTGGACTTCTTTGGGGTAGGGGTCTCTTAGCACTCTGCTGGTATGCCGCCATTGCTTATAGTCTGTTGAAACACTAAACTCACCCATGACCTTCTGTTCCTGTCCCATCTGACCACCAACACGTACTCCTCCTCTCTTAGGCTGTGTGAGTGTGTGAGATCCAAGGACATCCGAAGCCCGCTTGTTGTAATGCAGTTACATTAAAGCTTTATGCCAACAGCCGCTCAGTCATTAAGCAGCAGCTACAGCTGGGAACCTTAGAGGAACCATAAGGCTGTGGTTCACTTGAACAGAACAATAAAACTGCAAGCTGCAACACATTTGCACTTAGAAATGTCAGCCGGAATCATATGTAATTACAGGCGGAGGGTTGAGAAGGAGGGTAAAAGTAAGTTCCATCTCCTCTTACATTGTGTGATAACATGTTCTTTGGAGGTTCATTAATGAAACTACTGAACAAAAATGGAAGAGGGAACCTGCTTTTCAACAACACGTGCTGAGGCAATGCTTTCAAGAAAGATCCTGGTGGTTGTATGAAAATGTTTGCTCAGAGGTCAGTGGGCTACACTGGCACAGTCAGAAGTAGAGTGGAATGTTGGGGTTGAGCTCTGAACTGAAAGGTCAAAGGTGAATAACATACTGGTCTAACTGGAAAGCATAGGGAGGAAGGTCACCCAAGCTAAAATAAGGTCTGGACCTCCGTGATCCATTCTTTTAATACTGATTGCATTCTTGGAGAAAACCGGGTAATCAATAGAGTAAATTAAATAAAACCAGATAGGAACATGATGTCATATATAATTTAATGAATCCTCCACTCAAAATGGAGCCCCTGTCATTTCCTCTCACCATCGTTTTTAACATCTGTACCGTCTCTGTCTACCAGGACTTGAAATCCACAATTAAAGGTTATCAGGTTCTGGCTGACCTTTACAACGACCTCTACAGGAGCTATTTTTTACCTGGCCCAAAATGTTGGATGTTATGTAATACCCAAAGCAATCTGTTCCCCTAGTCACCCCCTCTCTCTCTCCCCACTCCTCTCTCTGGTCCGCCTCCTTCCCTCCTCTGCCTGTGTGTGCCCTTCCATGTCAGAGGAAAGGGGAAAAAAAACCCAACAACATCTAAATGGCAAAGGTTAAAAACTGTCTCAGGTGGCACATTTATAAGCGCTCCCAACCATAAAACTGAATCATAAAACCTGATTTTTTATTTTTTATTTTATTTAAGAAAGGTGTGGGCATTATTTTGACATTTGGCATATGGTTTCACAGGTTTATAGTTTCAGTGCCAAATAAAATGACTCTTAAAAGGGTGCAAACCCTGTTTAAAAGTGAGAGGTAAGAAAATTCAACTTTGATAAAGGATTTAAAAAACATTTTCCACAAATAATGTCAGTGACATAGATCCTGCACAGTTAAAGTGAAAACAACTTTATTAAAGGAAATATATAAAAATAAAGAGCAGCAATATTCTGCCTTTATTAGTATGCAAACCCTTGAGCTAATGTTTTGTTTGAGCTCCTTTGAAATCAGTTCCAGAATTGAGTTCACAGCTGTAATATTTCAAGGATCTTTGGGTTAACCTGAAATAAAGATAAGCTGCACAAGTAAGATTTTTTTATGTTATTCTTTCCCATTATTACAGTGCAGACAATGGTAAAAGAAAAAGAAAAAAAGCTTTTATATATATTTATACCTGTAGCTCTCTCTCTTTCTCTCTCTCTCTCTCTCTCTCTCTCTCTCTTTCTCTGTATATATATATATATATATATATATATATATATATATATATATATATATATATATATATATATATATATATATATATATATATATATATATATATATATATATATATATATATATATTTGTATATGTAATCATTTTACATCATTTTGCATTTGCATTTTACATATGCCAACAATGTTCTTCATTCTCCATGTGTCTCTAGACTAATACATGGGGTATTAAAATAATATTATTTCTTCAAATAGATAATCCAGGCCTGCCTAAAATCTCCTAAACCAGAGGTCTTCAGGTTCAAGCTTCACTGTCCGGTGCCCTGCAGGTTTTAGATGTGTTCACCTCCTCCATGCAGTCGAGTTCTCCAGGGTCCTACTAATGATCTCATTATTTGACTGAGGTGTGTTAAAGCAGAAACACATCAAAAGCTTGCAGGACACTGGGCCCAAAGGCCTTGATTTGAAGATCAATGTTAAAGCCTTCTAGGAGAATGTGTTAAGGCCTGATGAATTCAAGCATCACTGAGAGTTCAAGCATGCATAAGACACCCACAATAGAAACCTGGCAGTCGGTATCTTTTATAAAAATATGTTTGTTACATATTTGGTCAAAAGTCACTATGTCATGACTCTATAACATGAAACAAATAATCTGGGAAAAACAACAAGCTCCTCTCCTTCCTCCTTGTGGTCCATTCTTAGGCTATAACAATTGTGTTAAGTGTAGAACCACTGAACATCACTCTAGTGTATGTACTCGTCAAGATTGCCGGTTTACTGCAGCTGTGCTAATCGCAGAGAAACAACTTACTGTTTCAGAAAAAAATGTCTTCCGCCATCATTGTGGCCATGCTAACTAGCCTGTGCATTCACAGGAGGGAAAAGAAGAAAAGAAGCTGTAATGTAACAGAGATCGAGGAGGGTGTGAGCAGTGCGTACACGAGCTTGATTGACAGTACTAAAAACCTTCTCCTTGCTATGATTGGTTGTTTTTGACTGAGTGGTGTATTTCTACTGATGTCAGTAGGAACACAGGGAGAAGGTAGAGGAGCTCAATTTTTCACATTATCTGTCTGATTTTACACTATCACGATATTGTAGCAGTTGTAATAAATATACAACTTTTTTGTGCAAACATCATCCACTGCAGCTTTAATGAGAGGAAACAATTGTTTTTCTTTTTACCAAGTATTGCAATTACATAGACAACTTTGTCAAATTAGACAAAGAAAAAATGCTACTAATTTGAGATGTGAACCAAATAGTGAAATTTGACCTCAAGTTGCCCTAATAAAATATCAGTTTAAGTATCAGTCAATTCACTAATTTTATTAGTTATGTATTTTATTTCTGACATTACATGGTGAATTCTATTGATGGAGAATACATTGAAACAATGCTAGATTTTCTTCCTCTCATTTGCTTATAGCATGTAGACCTGACATTTTAACAATGAATGTGTGCACCTTTGAGAACCCCCACTGCCATCCATCCAGCAGGGAGGAGGTTTCACAGTTATGAGAGTGGCACAAATGAAACTTCTTAACGCCTTTTTATTCATTTGTTCAGTTTATTGAAGGTGACAGGATTTCGTCTTTCTTTGTGTCCAATCTGTAGCGTGTATACTACATTTCTCTGGAGTTCTACATGGGCCGCACGCTCCAAAACACCATGGTGAACCTCGCACTGGAGAACGCCTGTGATGAGGCCATGTACCAGGTGAGACAAAGAAGCTTAATTTAATCCTCTTATGAGAGTGAAATTCTGTTTCCAAAGAGTGCATAAAGGAGCAGCTTCCCCCAAATCCCCTCTTCTTCTGTCCATTCTGTGTAGTTGGGTTTGGACATGGAGGAGTTGGAGGACATAGAGGAAGATGCTGGCTTGGGTAACGGAGGCCTGGGTCGCCTTGCTGGTATGTCTTTTATTTTGTTGCACTTTGCATGAGATGAAAATTATCAGTCTTGTTTTCTATGAATACATTCTTACACACTTTCGTTTGTTTAGCCTGTTTCCTGGACTCCATGGCTTCATTGGGCCTGGCAGCATATGGATATGGCATTCGCTATGAATTTGGCATCTTTAACCAAAGAATCGTCAATGGATGGCAGGTACATGAAAAAAGTGAATGTTAATATTGAGTTTTGCAAAAATATTGTGTTCATTCCTCTTAACTGAACCCTGGGGGAAATGTGGAAGAAAATTCATAGTCATGGTGTCCATCAGGCTCTTTCTAACGATTTGCAAAATTGTTGAAAGAAAGCTAGAAAAAAATTTATTATATGCAATTTGGCACAAACCATCTGTGTAAAATGTTTAAGAAGAGGTTCTGGGCAGATGAGATGAAAAAGTGACTTTTAAACAGATTTGCAGCTCACCCTGTACCTTGTCATCAATAAAACATGGTACTGTTTAACACTTGGTATAATATTAATGTCTAATTTCTTGCTACCGTATCTCATACAATCATAATAAACACGCAAAACTTTAATGTTGAAACACTGGATGATATCAAAAATTTAAGGGGTAGGACTAATTTTACAAAGCACCGCAATTAGCAATAATTCTTTTTTTTTTTTTTTTACCATAAATCACCTGGAAAATAAATTTTTGTCTGTGATCTTACTCATGCGTTTGTCCTGTCTGTCACTTATTAGGTAGAGGAGGCCGATGACTGGCTGCGTTATGGCAACCCTTGGGAGAAGGCTCGACCGGAGTACATGCGTCCAGTTCATTTCTATGGCAGAACTGAGCATCAGCCCGACGGTGTGAAGTGGGTGGACACCCAGGTGAAAATATAATCTGAAGTAACAAAGATTAAATCTTGTTCAGATGGGACACTACTGACATACAATACTTGTGTCCCTTCATGCACTGATAGGTTGTGTTGGCTCTGCCATATGACACGCCTGTACCTGGCTACAGAAACAACGTTGTGAACACCATGAGGCTGTGGTCTGCGAAGGCTCCCTGCGAGTTTAACCTCAAAGACTGTACGTGTTTGACTTTAGTAAGATCTCACTTATTCCAGATCTTACTTAAACCAATAAGTTTGTGTATTATTTTCTCTTCATAGTCAATGTTGGTGGCTACATTCAGGCTGTTTTGGACAGGAACTTGGCTGAGAACATCTCCCGTGTGCTTTACCCCAACGATAATGTAAGAAAAACTATATTACCTTCGAATCCACAAGAACTGGAGCCACTGACCCAACATTTAGGACACTCTGTGTGTTTTTCTAACACATTTGTAAATATAGACATTTAATACCATTCAGGTATTAAATGTCTATGAAAATAGGATTTTCATAGAAAAAACCATTTTTTTCCCACTTAAAATGGTGAGAAATAAAGATGTTAAAGGAAGTTATTGCTGTATAAACCCCAGACATTAAGTCTGTTGTGGCTCTAACTGTTGAAGAGGGAGGGAAACCTTAAGAGCTGCCTGAAACCTTCAAAAAGAAGATTGTAAAACCTTTTGTGTCTGGTAAGGGATTTTAGAAAGTCTCTAAAGAGTCTGAAATTATTCTTTCCACTGGACTGAAAGTAGTCTACACAATGGTAACTTTCAACAGGAAACACGTGAAGGTCTGGCCCTCCAAGAAAGCTCGTCCAGTCCCCCATAACCTTTTCTCACCGAACCTACAACAGGCCCTTATTAATATTTAAGTGCATGTCTGTACAGTCAGAAAGAGACTGTACAAGTTTACATTTCAAAGAGGAGATTCTGCTCTCAAAGAACAAAAAAGAAAACTGAAGATGAGGGCCAGATTGAAGTTTGCCGCAGAAAATGTAAAGAAAATATTTCAATAGATGAGTCTGACATTTAAATTGTTGGACACTAAGAGAGGGGACCAGTTTGGGATAAAAAAATAAAACATTTCCAGCATAAAACCTCACCTCATCATGTGGTAAGCATGGCTAATGTTATGACTTCCTGATGGCAGGGTTTCAGAAAGAGCATAACATAGTTTGTTATGTTGTGCTATAAAATGCCTGGAGAATACATAATACTGTTCATTTAATTAATAACATGATTTTCATTTTGGTGTTTGTTTACATGGAATCAAATCATGGAAAACAGGTTAGTCTTCTGATTTTTCACTGCACAGTATAGTTGATGAGAGGATAAGAAAGTGTGGCTGTTGCGTGAATAATTTGGAGACTGGAGCCACCTGACATAAGAATGTATGTGTTTTGTCTTCAGTTCAATCACAGTCCCCTGTCCAAGGAGTTTTCTGGTGTCTTTTAGATCTGACTTAAGGGCTGACCTCTGCTTTCTGAAAGCCCAAGCATAAGGATTTACTCCAGGAGACAGACGTCTGTTTTGAGCTATAAATCAGGAAGAGCTTAGTAATTTATGTCTGAGCAGACGTTGGAATGGTCAGCCGCTGCAGCTGTGAAATCACAAATGTTTAGTGAACTGAAACAGAGCTTTTTGCAGCACAATATACACTGTGTTCAAAATTATTATGCAAATTGGATTTAAGTCTCATAAAGATAACATTTTTTGTTGTGCTATTAAATTTATAGATGGTCTTGTGTGTCAAATGTTTTGATTGAAATAGTTTTGATTTTTGTACATGTGACCACGTAATGCTGCACATTCAAAGAATGGCCATTTGCAATTCTTTATAATCCATTAAATGTTTAGAAAATCTGCTGTGCATAATAATTCAGAACAATGGATTTTGAGTTTTTTATTTAAAAAAAAATATTGTTCTCACAGGAAGCTTTGTTCAGTAAAATTTGGTTTATATTGTAATAGTTCATGACTTGAAAATTATACTGACCATCATTTGCATTGACAGTGTACTTTTTGGATTAATATGTAACAATATTTGTTCATATGTATTATCAGGATATCTTTTTACTTTTAAAATACCTGTCAGTTGTTGAAAACCAATTGAAACTGAGGCAGTGGTTTACCTTCCATCAGAACAACGTAGACATTCGGACAAACCTACAGTGAAAAGATTTAGATTGAATCTGACTGAGCTGGAGATATTTTGAAATCAAGTTTGGCTAAAAAAAGTCTGTGTGTAGATGTGCAAAACTGGAAGATATACACATCAAAAGATATGCAGCTTTTACTGTGACAACATCTCGTTCTACAAAGTATTTACTTGATGGGATAGATGTGTGTGTGTGTGTGTGTGTGTGTGTGTGTGTGTGTGGGTGGTGTGTGTGTGTGTGTGTGTGGGGGTGTGTGTGTGTGTGTGTGTATGTGTGTTTTTGTATATGGGGAAGGATAGAGAATATAAATGCATGCCACACTTTTTTATTTTTAATATAAACAAAACATTGACAGCTTTTAAAACATCAAAGCTTATGGTGGTGAATTATTGTTTGTGACTCAAGGAACACTATTCCAGACACAAGCTGCTGATATCAGCTTTCTTTGTTTAGCCTGGCTTTGTGGCAACATTCATTGACACTCAGAAACTGAGTGAGGTACTACTTTATTTAGAGTAGAGGCACTGCTCTTCTGCATTGAAAGGAGTCGGCAGAGATATTTATGGATATCTGACCTTCTGAGCATATTAAACATTTATTCTGTAGGCACTATATTTTACTTATGACCTGTGAACGTATTGGGACTCACTAGAATGGACTAGTGGAGAAGGATGTCTGGGTGAAGCCATGAATGGATTTGAAACCATCTACTGAACTGTAAAAAAAATAACTCACACTGATGTATATCTACAAGAGATAAGAGCACAACAGCAGCAACAAAACTTGTGCAAATACCTAATTTCTTTTTAGTCAAGGCCTTAATTATAATTATGTTAAAAAAAAACATGTTTTGAATGAAAGTACCCATTTAATGAAAAAAAAATTGAAATTTGACTTCAGAACAAAACGAGGTCTTTGTGTCCAGTTCTTTGAAGGGAAGGAGCTCCGACTGAAGCAGGAATACTTTGTGGTATCTGCCACTCTGCAAGACATCATCCGCCGCTTCAAGGTCTCAAAGTTTGGCTCCAGGGAGGTCGCTCGCACAGACTTCAGCAAACTGCCTGACAAGGTACAGCATGAAAGACTTTCTATCAGTGTGTTGAGCAGATATTGTAGTTGTTTATTGATCATTTTAAGTATAAGTTGGCATGAACAGCACCGACAGTGGTTTTTATGTTTGTTACTGGCATTCTGTGAATGTTCTACATTGACTAAATGTTCTGCACATGCAGGTTGCAATCCAGCTGAATGACACCCACCCTGCTATGGCTATTCCGGAGTTGATGAGGGTTCTTGTTGATAATGAAAAACTCTCTTGGGAATCGGTAAATGTCCCATTTTCTTTATCTATTATGGGATAGATGTGTGTGTGTGTGTGTGTGTACAAATATACTGCTCAAAAAAATAAAGGGAACAAACTTCTGTGAAATCAAACTGTCCACTTAGAAAGCAACACTGATTGACAATCAATATCACCTGCTGTTGTGCAAATGGAATAGACAACAGGTGGAAATTATTTTCATATTTATTTCATTCATTCAGCTCTAGGAAGTTTTATTTGAGTGTTCCCTTTATTTTTTTGAGCAGTGTATATCTTAACAGAGTAGTAAATCAATGAAAAGGTAAATTCTTCAATTCATCAGACTGGAAATAATAGATTACAAACACAGTAATGTGTGTCTGTTTGTGTTGGTAATGGCTGACAAAGAGAGTGAGACATAAAAGTTTATTGCTAAAGAAGCAGTGGGCTTTTCAATTGAAAATTGAGTGAAAGGAAAACTGTGGCACAAAAAATGTATCAACTTTAGGGATGATCGCAACTTTGACAGAGAATGGAAAAATGTAAATCTCATTGAAGAATTTGAAGGATATTTACAAAATGTGAATTGAGACTGGAATCAGTTCCTCATAATTTAAAATAACTTTGAATGTGTTTTTTCCGGTCAACATTTTTGTGTTAAAAATGCTTTTTTTGTTAGTTCTAATATTTAAAAGTCTACAAAGCAGAATTTTGGGGTTTTATTTACTTTGAATCTTAATAATTAAAAAAGCAGGGAAACATGTTTGAAACACATCCCTTTGTGAAACACATATATTTATCTAAAATGTTAGTTTAACTCTTTTAAATCGAATTACTAAAACAATGTATAATTTTGGTTACATTGTAAATGATTGGGAAAACTCTGTATCATCATATCATTCAAGAAACTACGATTTTATCGATATTAGACAAAACAAAGATGTTTAACTATTGCTTCCTGTGGCTGATGTTCAGGCCTGGGACATTTGTGTTAGGACCTGTGCCTACACCAACCACACAGTCCTTCCTGAAGCTCTGGAGCGCTGGCCAGTAGACTTGTTTTCCCATCTGCTGCCCCGTCACCTGGAAATTATCTATGAGATCAACCGACGCCACCTGGAGGTTGGTGCTGCAAACTGCAACATCTACACAGACAGCAGTGTGTTGCATCCAATCCCTATTTCAGGGTGAAATAAGACTATTGCTTAATCTTTACAGAGTATAGTCAGCACAGTTGAAAATATAATGATGAAGTAATTAAATTATATCTAATCTCTTACATTAAAAATGAACAAGATTAGAAAACAATTAAATGAGAATATATTAACACACAATGTGCAGCAGTGACTTTCTGTGTCAAAAAGGTTGGTTTAAAGATGAATATCTTCTAGAATGTGAAAGCCCAAAAAGGGTGAAAAAAATAGATGTATCTTGAGTTTTATTTTCAACATCTGTCAGGAAAAACTCCCACATCTCCTCTGAAACGAGACAAAAATATTTCTGACATGAAGTGGTGGGCAGAGCTGCACAATAAAAAAGAGAAAGCTTTCATATGAAAGCTTTCATCTACTGTCACACTGATGGAAATGGTCATGATGCTGCTAACTTGTATTTTATATGTATGGCGTGACCTTTTGTGTAGAAAGACCAGCTTTGATGTAACAAGCAAAAGATGTGTTTTTAATTCTTTCTAAAATCAGGAATTTCTTTTGATTTTGCAGAAAGTTGCTGCTGCATTTCCAGGAGATGTTGATCGTCTTCGTCGGATGTCGCTGATTGAGGAAGGAGGGCAGAAGAGGATTAACATGGCCCATTTGTGCATAGTTGGTTCTCACGCTGTCAATGGTGTGGCCAGAATCCACTCTGATATCCTGAAAGCTACCATGTAAGTAGCCAAAATTTTTTTACTAGTAATTAAATTATAACTACAGTCCCTAGAAAAAGCATATATTCCTATTTTACTTACTTTCTCATTTAATCATATCAGAGCAATCAACAATGTTTTATATTTTGGGATTTTTTTTGATGCAGCAACATAAAGAAGGATGTAATCTTGGAAGTAGAAAAAGACACAAGCAGGGTGGTCAGTTTTGTTTATCTTCATTTGTTTCACTTCATTCACACCATCTCCTCATGAAGCATGATGGTGGCAGCTATTTAGATTTGATGCAATGAATAGAGGTAAATATGGGACGATATTTTAAGACTGCATTTCAGATGAATTTTAGTCACTACCAAAAAAAAAATAAAGATTGCTGAGATACAACAGAATGATTTAAAAAAATCAAATAAACAAATGGGCCCCTGACTGATCTGACAAATCTGTTTTGTAAATAATGAAAGAGAACCTTCAAGCTGTCCTAAATGCTGAATTAAGGACTTCTATAATATAATTACATAATGAATGGCAAGCAGCTGTGTGCAGATATATCTAAAGTTTTCTTTTCCCACCAGCTTTAAGGATTTCTATGAAATGGAGCCACACAAGTTCCAAAACAAGACCAATGGCATCACCCCTCGCCGCTGGCTGGTCATGTGCAACCCTGGGCTGGCAGAGATCATTGCTGAGGTCAGCTGCGCTCAGATGACATTAACAAAACCAAGCTTATATTTAGGTCATCTGGCAGAGCAAACCTCCTCACAGTATGGGCTGACTTGGTGTTGTTTTGTTGCTCATCAGAGAATTGGGGAGGACTTCATTCGTGATCTGGACCAGCTGCAGAGTCTCCGGGATTTTGTGAATGATGAGGCATTTATTCGGGATGTTGCCAAAGTGAAACAGGTGAATAATGAACATTTAACTGAGTTTGTGATTCCTCAACTGCTCACTAACCCAGCAAAAATAAAATTGAAAAAGCAAATACTTCCCTTACCTTGATAATGTTACTATATCCTCTAACCATTTGCACATTTTGTCCCAGTGGTTTGTTGATTTCACTAATATGAATCTGATAAATGTGTTATTGATTTGTTTTCAGTGTTTTTGACTCAATGCTTTCTGTATACTCCTTTTGATGCAGTTATAGTTGCTGCTCTTTGAGGAATCTCTCTTCTGGGTTTTCACCTCTTGAGAATGCAGTTGTTGCCCATTAGCTCAATCTCAGTCAGATTAGATGCAAAGCATGTCTGAACATCAATGTTCAGTTCTTGCCACAGCTAGATTTTGGTCTGGATTTTGAATATTCTAACTTCAGAATATACTTTGGTCTAAACCGTTCCATTGTTCTGCTTTCTCACATCGTTTTTCCCCAGGATTGATTTGTATCACCCATCTTTCTATAAACTGTGGTCAGCTTCCCTGTCTTGAAGGTCACAGCAACAATGGATGTCTTCTCTCTTCTGTCAAAGATATTTGTGTGGTGCACAAGTAATTGATGTCATTTTGCTCCTCCAGTAATACCATGGATCTTTTAGTTTGTTTATCACATAAAATCCCAATAAAAGTATTTAAAGCTTGTGGTTGGATTATGACAACATATAAAAAATGTTTGTGTTGTCACACGCTGTTAACACCAAAATTATGTCCTTCACACATAGAAACAGCTACTGGCTTTTCAAGTACAAATATAATTCTCAGGCATTCCCAAGCTCCATCTGGATATCTCTCCTCTATACATCACAGGCGTGTCCCAGTTTCATTACTTCTAACTCTCTGTGTAATTAAAAAGCAATTATAATGAATACATCCTTGGCCCCCAGCCCACCCAGGCCATGACAGCCAGCAATCAGCGTAGAAAGGTGACATGACATTTTATGAGTTTTCATTGGCATTTTTCCCGCGTTTGTGTTCCACGTATTGTTTGTCTCCGGTAATTGCTTTAACCGCATTTGCATAATGAATCTGTTTACAGTGGCAGACACTGAAGTACCTTTTTTTCCCTTATAAACAAAAACAAATGCTTTGATCCTGTAGGAGAACAAGCTGAAGTTTGCCGTGCACTTGGAGGAGCACTACAAGGTGAAGATCAATCCCAACTCCATGTTTGACGTCCAAGTGAAGAGAATCCACGAATACAAGAGACAGCTGCTCAACTGTCTCCACATCATCACTTACTACAACCGTAAGTATTCATTTAGCTGCCTCGAGCTCCACATCTACTTTATTATGCTACTTTATTATGTTGAGGCCCTTTAGCTCTTTGTATTTTTTCTGTGACAACTTCTGAGATTTCTGTTTTTTTTTTTTTTTGTAGTTTTAGGTTGTTAAGTTACTTTTGTTGCTATTCCTACCAGGCATTAAGAGAGAGCCAAACAAGCAGTGGACTCCAAGAACAGTCATGATTGGAGGAAAGGTTTGTAGTAAAATAATAATAATAATAATAAATTACACTTTGACAATATATGTCACTAGATCTAACTGAACTCATCTTGCAGGCTGCTCCTGGATACCACACAGCCAAGATGATCATTCGTCTGATCACAGCAATTGGCGAGGTCGTCAACCACGATCCTGTCGTTGGAGATCGCCTGAAGGTAATCTTTTTGGAGAACTACAGAGTCACACTGGCAGAAAAAGGTAAGAACCCACTCTATGCTGAGAGCAAAAGACTAATATGAAGCGCTTACTGCAAAGATCAACATCCTTCTTTTGCCATCTTGCAGCTATACCAGCATCAGACTTGTCAGAGCAGATCTCCACAGCCGGCACTGAGGCCTCCGGAACCGGCAACATGAAGTTCATGCTCAACGGAGCCCTGACCATTGGCACCATGGATGGAGCTAACGTTGAGATGGCGGAGGAAGCTGGGGAAGGCAATCTTTTCATCTTTGGCATGAGAGTAGATGACGTTGACGCACTCGACAAGAAAGGGTAAGGAGTGAACCACACCTTCCGTCTACCATGTGCAATCAAGAGGACAGGGAAATCTTTTACTTGGATATGTTAGGATTCCTTATAGGAAGACTTAGACACTACAGAGAGGTTTATTCTTTTCTTTTTACTTGTGCCATTGGAGTATCATTATCAGATCCATTTGGGGAAATACCTCAGAGAGAGGCCAACTGTCAAGACCTTTTAAAATCACCGCAGTGAGCTCCACAAGCTCTGACAGTCCAGCTGCTCTGAGCTGTTTCACTGGTTTTAATAATAATCTTTTCCTTTTCCTTTGCTCAAAGACTGTTTTTTTTTTTTTTGTACATTAAAAGGAGTGACTGTAAAGAACACAGAGCTGTTTTGTAGTTGTACCGATGAAAGGGCTTGTTACCACAGTGATAAGCTTGTGCTTTAGTCAATGATTTTCATTTTTATTTTTCATCCTGCTTAGATACCATGCTGAGGAGTATTACAACCGGCTGCCAGAGCTGAAACAGGCCATTGACCAGATCGCCAGTGGCTTCTTCAGCCCAAAGCAGCCAGACCTGTTTAAGGAAATCGTCAACATGCTGATGCATCACGACAGGTACAAACAACCTAGTATTTGTGTATATTTAAATATATAGATATTTATGTACATATTTATGTGTGCAGAAAGTCCTAGTCAACTCTAGTCCACATCATTGACAAACAGGCTTCCTGGTTGTGCAGGTGGTAGAACACATTGGACCAGGCCTTGATGAATTTTTATTGTTTGTCAGGTCTGACAGTCTAAGCATTTTAAAGAAAAAATTTTAATAAAAGTTGGCATTGAATCTAGGAATTTGGAATCAGACATCAATATGTCAGATCTCTGTAACCTTACCTTTGTATTGTCTATGTTTCATTCATTAAGTTTTCATGTTTTCTTCTCAGGTTCAAGGTCTTTGCTGACTATGAAGACTATATTAAATGCCAGGAGAAAGTCAATGCTTTGTACAAGGTATAAATTAAAAATAAATTAATATTTCTGACTGTCCTGCTGATGATTAGTCCTGTTAGTGTACTGTTAGTGTAGTCATAATAGAGGGAAACAAAATGACTGCTTCTGTTGCTTACTTGTTATTTTCATCTTATCACAGAACCCTAAGGAATGGACCAAGAAGGTGATTTACAACATTGCTGGATGTGGCAAGTTCTCCAGTGATCGCACCATTGCCCAGTACGCACGCGAGATCTGGGGCATGGAGCCCACGCTTGAGAAACTGCCTGCCCCTGATGATAAGCAATAAACTCTCCTTATGACAGCCAACACACACACACAGTTTCTCACCTAGGCTCTGGCACCTGCTGAACCAGTTTTGTTGGCTCTGTAATGTCAGGCAAGAAGCCCCCATAAGCTTGCATCCATGGCACATTCAAACCTCAGAAAGTTTACATTTCTCCATTATGACTAATCCAGGTAACATGCTGGCGAAGAAAAACTGTTGCAGTTTCTTTGGAGATGTAGGAGTTGATATGTATCTGATGTAAAGTGGGTTGAAAGAGCTTTGTGGTGGGCTTTGTACATTTTTTTTGGTGATTTTTTTTATTATTATTAAAAAGTTTCTGTTATATATCCATTCAGATTCATTCTAAATAAAATTTGTTTTAACAACTTTCCTTTCTGAGACTTTACTTACCTAAAACGCTATTGTTGGGCCTTATGGACTTCATCATGGACTTTAGACATTATTTTCCACCTTAAATGCTATTTTTGATATATATTTTGGGATTTTTATACATTTGTTTTAGAAAAGTAATTACAGAGAAAATGTCTATCATGTGATGAGTAGCATTATTTTCTGTATTTCTATGCAAATCTGACAAATAAATAGAAGTACTATGCTTTTTCTTATTTTTTTAATTCGCCGAAATTGTTGGATAAAAAGGTTGACGCTGCGCTTCATTAGGAAAACGTGTTGGGGTAGTTGCAATGTGTACCTTGGCCACTAGATGTCACCATACTCTCTTTACTGCTTCTTTAATCCCTTGTTTTATAATGTCAATCTTATTACCAGTAAAAAAAAATGATTTTCCTTTTTTCACACTTAACATTTTCACATATATATATATATATATATATATATATATATATAATATATATAATATATATATATATATAATATATATATATATAGTTATGATTTCCTAAATAAATAAGAAATGATGTCTTTAATATCCTTTAATAATGAAAACACATCTATATATTGCTCTACATTAAAAAAGTGGGTGTGTGCTTGAATTTCTTTACTTTGTGCCATGACCTTTCTTTATGATATTTTCTCATACATAATGATAACTGATGGTTTCCATTTATGTGGCTTCTTGATTCTACATGTCTAGCAGTAATCAGACCTTTATATAATGGTGATCCTGCACTTAGCTTTGAAAAAATAGCATGTGAATTTAAAATTAAATGACTATTAGCGTCAGTCTCTTTACATATGCTCTTCAACATGTCAGTGATAAGTGCATGTAAACACCTCAACTATCTTTTCCACATTTCAGAAAATAAAGAGAGGGTTTCACCATGCAAAGTGCAGGGGAGGTGGGTGGGCTGAAGGTAACAAAGCAGCCAGTGGGAGCTCATGAACTTAAGAGTTAGAGACTTTGGAGCTTAAATGGTCCACCCAAATCATTAGTATTTATTTGCCTGATATATTCTGCAGATTGTGAGAAAGATCATGTATTAAGTAAGGTCAGGATGAGCTTTCTACCTGAACAAACTTGCTGGTGTCATCTAAATTAATTTATGTTTGGTCAAGGAAAGATAACTTTTTACTTATACAGCCATGTCGTCTGAATTGCTTTTGTTGCCTAAAAATTAAATCCTCATTTGAAAGCTGCTTTCAGTGCTTCCTTTCATAACATTTGGTTAATGATTTGAAGCATTCACTCTTGCGCAAAAGCAAAGTAAGGGGGTCAATTATTTTTCCACAGAACTGCAGACTTTACATTTTAAAAGGCACATCCCTTCATTAATGTTAATGGATATGACAAGTATTTCCATAAAGGTATCACAAAATGCACTCGTTGATGCCCTATTTTAACCATGTCAGCTGCTGTGAAAATAAATATTGTACCTGCCAAAACAGTCAAGTTGTGAAAAAGTCCAGGATTGATTGTTTTGGACATAAGTCCAACATCCAACATGGCATGGCATTGCAAAATAAATGAATAAAAGGACAATCTGTGCCACAGTTAAATAGAGCAGCACAAAAACAGGGATACGGGTGTCTGATAAGGCTGTTGCCCCACAGCAAACCTCTGTGTCAACATTAGCACGAGACCCAGTTTACAAGGAGACAGGACTTTGGCACTTTTGCTTGTGAGGGCAGCACTCCAGCGGAAGAATGAAGCCAGAAGCAGTTAATCTTAATGCGAGCTGTTATCACAGGCTCTTCCCGATAACATTTGCTCCAGCGCAACGGATATACTCATAAAGTTTAATAAAAAAAACACAAGTCACAGCATCAGCATAAAAAAGAACCTCTGCTACAATAAACCGGCTCCTCTGTCCAGTCAGATAGGATGTGTGACCTGTTAGAGCAGTTATTGAATTTTTATTTTTTTTTAAGTTTGATAATGAGGTCATGACCTGGACTACAAACTGAGTGTTGAATTTAAATAGCCCTAATTTGTCACCATGTTCAGAACAACATTTAGATTTAGAAAATAACTCCTTTCTTTGCAATCCTAACTAGAAGTCTTTTTTCTGCTAGCACATTATATCATGCTCAGATCTGTTAACTTATACTCAAATAAAGTCCAGTGTACTCTGTTATCTTATAAAGTTACCTTATCGCTAACACAGAACAGAGCAGAAGAGCAACACTAAACATGCAGCAAGAGCAACAATAGACTGGTTTTATAAAGACTAGTCCTACAACCAACTGAGATTCACTGTTGATAGACACTTTCCATTCAATTTGACGAAATCTGAACTATTTCAATGTCTTGATATTTAAAATCACAGGCTGTATATTGGGAAACATTTCCAGCTGTGAGTTAAGCAAACAGCATGAAGAATACAAAAGGATCCTACACTTTCACTATCTTTATCTGATAATAAATACATGGAAGTTTTAGATTGCACTGTGTCAACAGGTGAAAAGGTTTAAAAGGTTGGAAACACATGGCAGTGTGCTCTAAATTAAAAATTGTACAAGTAATTGAAAAACAGCTAATAAATAAAATATGTGGGTTCAAAATGTGTCATGAAAAAAAAACTTATCCAAGCTGTTTAAAACCCCTGTATGCTACAGTTAGGGCCAGAAATATTTGGACAGTAACACAATATTTGTGAGTTGGGCTCTGCATGCCACCGCATTGGATTTGAAATGAAACCTCTACAACAGAATTCAAGTGCAGATTGTAACGTTTAATTTAAAGGGTTGAACAAAAATATGTGATAGAAAATGTAGGAATTGTACACATTTGTTTACAAACACTCCACATTTTAGGAGCTCAAAAGTAATTGGACATATAAACATAACCCAAACAAAAAAGTTTTTTCTCAATATTTTGTTGCGAATCCTTTGGAGGCAATCACTGCCTTAAGTCTGGAACCCATGGACATCACCAAACGCTGGGTTTCCTCCTTCTTAATGCTTTGCCAGGCCTTTACAGCCGCAGCCTTCAGGTCTTGCTTGTTAGTGGGTCTTTCCGTCTGAAGTCTGGATTTGAGCAAGTGAAATGCATGCTCAATTGGGTTAAGATCTGGTGATTGACTTGGCCATTGCAGAATATTCCACCTTTTTGCTCTCATGAACTCCTGGGTAGCTTTGGCTGTATGCTTGGGGTCATTATCCATCTGTACTGTGAAGCGCCGTCCGATCAACTTTGCAGCATTTGGCTGAATCTGGGCTGACAGTATATCCTGGTACACTTCAGAATTCATCCGGCTACTCTTGTCTGCTGTTATGTCATCAATAAACACAAGTGACCCAGTGCCATTGAAAGCCATGCATGCCCATGCCATCACGTTGCCTCCACCATGTTTTACAGAGGATGTGGTGTCCCTTGGATCATGTGCCGTTCCCTTTCTTCTCCAAACTTTTTTCTTCCCATCATTCTGGTACAGGTTGATCTTTGTCTCATCTGTCCATAGAATACTTTTCCAGAACTGGGCTGGCTTCTTGAGGTGTTTTTGGGCAAATTTAACTCTGGCCTGTCTATTTTTGGAATTGATGAATGGTTTGCATCTACATGTGAACCCTTTGTATTTGCTTTCATGGAGTCTTCTCTTTACTGTTGACTTAGAGACAGATACACCTACTTCCCTGAGAGTGTTCTGGACCTCAGTTGATGTTGTGAACGGGTTCTTCTTCACCAAAGAAAGTATGCGGCGATCATCCACCACTGTTGTCTTCCGTGGACGCCCAGGCCTTTTTGAGTTCCCAAGCTCACCAGTCAATTCCTTTTCCTCAGAATGTACCAGACTGTTGATTTTGCTACTCCAAGCATGTCTGCTATCTCTCTGATGGATTTTTTCCTTTTTTTCAGCCTCAGGATGTTCTGCTTCACCTCAATTGAGAGCTCCTTTGACCGCATGTTGTCTGGTCACAGCAACAGCTTCCAAATGCAAAACCACACACCTGGAAACAACCCCAGACCTTTTAACTACTTACTTGATTACAGGTTAACAAGGGAAAGGCCTTTTGAGTTACTTGCAGCCTTTGGAGTCCATTGTGCAATTACTTTTGGTCCCTTGAAAAAGAGGAGGCTCTGCATTACAGAGCTATGATTCCTAAAGCCTTTCTCTGATTTGGATGTGGAAACTCTCATATTGCAGCTGGGAGTGTGCACTTTCAGCCCATATTATATATAAATTGTATTTCTGAACATATTTTTGTCAACAGCTAAAATAACAAAACCTGTGTCACTGTCCAAATATTTCTGGCCCTAACTGTAGCATCACAGAAACATTGCCTGCTCACCTTTAGGATCAGATAAATAATTTACATATTCTTCCTCGTCTGGTTAGTCATTCAGCCTTGAACATAGAAAGCTGCCAAAACTAAATAGCTGTATTCAGTCTTAGCTGAGACTCAAAGTTTTTTCCAGAGTTTTATGTTATAGTTTATGGTTTATTTCTGTGTTAATTTTTTTTTCCGTTTCAGTCCCTTATTCTTTGAATAATGTGAAATTAAGTAAAAGAACAAAATAAAAGATGAAAGCAGGACATTTGATATCTCCCGTTTCTCTTTCTCTTGCTTGTCTTTTTTTCTTTATGGATATATTCATGAAAGAATATCTCAAGTATGTGAAATGGAAAAGAGGGGACTCTTACAACCAATTTTTTATATAAAAAAGAAACCAAAGTTTAAATATTTCTGTGTTAATTTTTCTTAAAAAATTAAATAAATTCCCCCGAAATTCGTATTAAATCTACATATTTTTTCACTGAGCTAAAATATTTATACTGAGATTGAATTATCCTGTTGCAGTACTAAAGGGGCTGCATTATTAAAATGTTTATTTTTTTTTATTTATTTGGTAAAAAACAAGAAAAAATTCCCATCCACAGTTTTGCCACACTTTGTGCTGCTTTTTTCACAACCCATCCCAAAAAGACATGTTAAAGTTTTCCAAAATGGAACAGGTAAAAAGTTATTTTTACAAAGCACCGCATGATACAGTTTTACCTTGATCACAGTTTTAAATGCAGCGATAAACAAGAAATATGCTGAAGAAGGAATAATGTAGCAGCTCAAGTCGGTTTCTGAGTCAGACAGCTGAAAAAACTAAGATTTTCTTGTTTAGCCCCGGTGCACCTGCAGCTTCATTCGCTCCGACGTCTCATGCTGATTATTACATAAGAGAAAACATTCCTCAAAACTAATCAGCAGGAATCTAACAAAGCTAAAGTAGCCATTATTTAAGTCTTTTCACCTTGAAAATATAATTATTGGATTTTTTTAATGTCATTTTCAGTCATTTTCTTCTATTTTAGTTAGTGTGCAAAGCAAAGCGCAGTAACTTATTTACAGTGTTATAACACAAGGTGCTAGAGAGAAGGAGAAAAGGTTTGTAGTGTTAAAGGGCATTTAAATTGTTGAATATTGATCAACGTCTTTTGCAACTTATGCCAATGGCTCACTCTTTGTTCACTTACTTATTACCTCTTTTCTTCTTGTTTATCTTTAATCCTGCTAACTTCTTGGTGCTCTAATCAGCAAAGAATAGCAGTTGCTTGATTTCATCTGTATGCACATGTGCCTCTCTCTCTTTTTCTCTCTTTTACCCGCACACACACACACACACGCACACGCACCCGCGCACGTGTGCGCATGCACACGTTGCCATTCATATTAAGTAACCACTAACGGGCAGTGAGTGTTTCTCAGTGCAAAGAGAGAAAAGCGCTAAGGTTGGACTGATGCTGGAGTTCTTTCAAATCATTCAACAAGACCTGTGCAGCAGGACCCCGTACTTTTACCTCTGTGCTCAAACAGAAAGCTGCTAATTCCTAAGGTTGAGAAGAAGTAGAGGAATTTCAGAGCCGCTTATGGATTTAAATATGGTGCAGTGACAAAGCTGTTTTTTTCTCTGTGGAGCCATTTTTTCCCAACTTTTCAGAATTCATATGGGGATTTTAGGTAAAACTTAGTTTTTGTGCTTTCAATATCAGAAAGCATTTTTTTTTTATTGTTTTAGGAATTTTTCTTCACAAAGCAAAGCGTGATCAACCAGGTAAGTTTGTTACATTTCTTATCATGTAACACTTTGATGTCACAGATAGTTACAGAGTGCTTGCTTTTATATTCATCTGGTGTAAGTTTGTTAATGCAGCAGAACCTGAATTTTAATATCAATATTGTGGTTGTGCAGAAAGATGGCCTTTGCAGACCTCCTCGAACAGGTTGGCAGCACGGGTCGCTTCCAGATCCTCCATGTGATACTCCTCTGCACACCCGTCCTGATGATGGCCAGTCACAACCTGCTGCAGAACTTTGTGGCCATGGTGCCTCCTCATCACTGTAGCACACATTCCAACATGTCTCGGACCCAGCTGAGCCCAGAGGAGATTCTGCAGATCACAGTACCACTGAATGCAGCAGGGAAACCACAGAGTTGCCAGCGATACGTTGCTCCACAGTGGCACCTCCTGGCTCAGAATGGTAGTTCCGCTACAGAGAAGGGATATGGTGTCGTCCTGGAGGGATGTGTTGATGGTTGGTCCTACAACATGACGGATATGACCTCCACTATTATATCTGATGTAGGGCTGCCTTCTTCAGACTTTATTGCTATCATGGCAGTTTTAATCAAGCCAGAGATGATAGTAGGATACACTTACATGCTTGTTTTTTTGATGTGTATGTTCTTTTCTTCAGTGGCATTTGGTGTGTGACCTGCGCTCCTTAAAGCAAATGGGGCAAACCATTTATATGGGCGGTGTGCTTGTGGGGGCTCTTGTCTTCGGAGGCCTTTCAGACAGGTATCCTCCGAATTTCATCAGTAGTTCCAACTCCATCTGATAATAATTGCAAACATTTTCAAAATCAATAAAATAGTCTTTTCCTTTAATGTGTCTTTAAAAAATAAAATAAAATGCCAAACATCACTCTTCTCTCCTAGATATGGCCGCCGCATCCTCCTGCTGATCTCTAACCTTCTCATGGCGGTTTCAGGAACGTGTGCTGCTTTCTCCCCTTCCTTTTCCCTCTTCTGTCTGTTCCGGTTTGGTTGTGGCATGGCTCTGTCCGGCGTGGGACTCAACACCTTCTCACTCAGTAATTAAGCATTCAGTTTAAAGCATGAAAACAGCAATAAATTGTTTGCTAAATGGATAAAATACAGTTTAAACCTCAGACAAACTTTGGAAGGCAATAACAATAATAACCAAGATGTTATTTTTTATTATCATTATTGATGTTGATTTTATTTTTGAATGGCTGTCTTTAACTAACATAAACTGAAATAAAACTCTTGAGCAGCATATCTGTCTGTCTCTTCACCTGTCTCTTTCTATATTCTCTATTGTAATCTATAACTTCCATGTGACTTTTTATGGATATTTCTCTGGAACTAAAATGCTTTTCTTCGATTCTTTCACGTGAAGTTGTGGAGTGGATCCCGACTCGTGTGCGGACATTCACAGGGACGGCAACCGGCTACTGTTACACTGCGGGGCAGATGCTTCTGCCAGCCCTGGCCTACTTCATCACAGACTGGAGGTGGTTGACCCTGGTTGTGTCGTTGCCCTTCTATGTATTCTTCCTTATTGCATGGTAAGATGGTGAATACAAAGATGCAAGTGAATTGACTGTTCAAAAGCCATTTGTAAATGGCAAAAACCATCCAATAAAATAAACGTGTGTATATTCTCAGGTGGTTTCATGAATCGTCAAGATGGTTGGCGATAAACAATAAACCTGAACAAGCTGTCAAGATGCTTAAAAGTGTGGCCAGGTTTAATGGCCGCCATGAAGAAGGGGAAAAGATTAACGTAAAAGTATGGCAATGTCATTTTCATAGAATTGTGTTTTCATTCATAAAACGGGTGGGTATTGAAAGTTTGTCTTCCTTATGTGTAGATGCTGCAAGAATCTATGAAAAAAGAACTGTCCTGCTCCCAGGGGACCCACTCTGCCCTTGATCTGTTCCGCACGCCCAAAATGCGCATCATGACTTTCTGCCTCAGTGCCACCTGGTACACATCCTGATTTTTCGATAAAAAGACACAAACCAAACTCATCTTTAAGTAATCTGCAGTAAAGGACACTCTCTCTCTCAGGTTATCAACCAGCTTTGCATACTACGGCCTTGCTATGGATCTCCAGAAATTTGGGGTGAACATCTACTTGATACAAGTGATCTTTGGAGCAGTCGACATCCCCGCTAAAGTTATCATGACTGTGTGTATGAGTTTCATTGGACGCCGGCCATCACAATGCGGTGCTCTTATCATAGCTGGAGTCACAATTCTGATCAACATACTGGTACCTTATGGTAAATATGGAATGCATTTCATTTATCCTGGTATTATATTATATATTATATATTTTACGTTACAACCAGAAAAGTGTTTCTTGAGACAATAATTGAGAGACCAACACAAAACAGTGCATAATTTTGAATTGGATGAAAAAAATAATGTACAACTTTTTTTTTTCCAAGTGAAAACCTAAAAAAAAGAAAAAAAAGTGTTGAGTGCATATATTTTTATTCAAACTGTGACAGCAACTGAGTGACTTTAGAAGTGGCTTAATTAGTGGATAGAGTATCTCCGTGTAAATCCATTTGCTCAGGGAAGGTCTACCAAGCTTGTTGGAGAACATCAATGAAAACCATGCAATAAAGTGCAATAAAGTTAGAAATCTTATTTTGCTCTTGAGCCCAAATATACCAGTTCTACTGTAAAACATGGAAGTGGGAGAATCATGGTGTGAGATGGCATAAAAGAAACTCCTGAAAACAGTTTTATTATAATCATTTTTTTTGCATGCTCTATAATAAACTAAGCATACAGTTATTTACTGAAATGGAAAAAGTTACTGTTTAGTAATGTATCTGTTTTTCTTTAGACAAACAGACTGTGCGAACCTGTCTGGCAGTGTTGGGCAAAGGCTGTCTGGCTGCATCCTTCAACTGCTGCTACCTTTACTCTGGAGAACTTTACCCAACTATCATCCGGTATGTTTTAAAAACAGAAAATCAATGTTCTTCAATTTTATGATGTGAGGCTAATTCTGGATGAGGCAGGTGTTTTTGACAAAAATAGAACTTGTCACTTTGTTCAGTTCACAAACGTCTTGACAAAAAATACCCATCAAATTTTAAGCATGATTAAAATAATAAAATAATTTAAAAAATCCCTAGATGTTTATATACTTAATTTCAGAAGAAAGAAAGTGATGAAAGTGCAAAAACAAATTAAGCTTAAAGTTGATAAGGTTTGTGATGTAGTAGTGAAAATATACTGAATTCTGTTTGCTTCTCTGTTTATTTACGGGCATAGGTATTCAGTGACACAGGTCAAAGGGTGGAGGTTTGCAGATTAACAGTGTCACACAGTGTTCAATTCAATCCAAACTTGGACTAAACAGTGAAGGATTGAGTTAAATAAGTGACCATTTTCTCACATTTGACCACAAGTATCCGTACGCCTCAAATCTTTCAGATACAACAAGTTTCAATGTATTTTACTCAGATTTTATGTGTCAGAAAACAGAATGAAAGAGGAAGGAAAGTGGTGCATGGTATTAAAGGAGCGTCGTGAATCCAAAGAAGCATTGTGGCTCTACAAATCTTTGCAGTGCCACATTTTGTGGTATTTACAGCTGCAACTATTTTGGGGTTTGTCTCTATCAGCTGTGCACAACTACAGACTGAAACTATTAGTGATTCTTTCTTGCAAAGCAGCTCAAGCTCAGTAAGATTGGATGAAAGGCATCTAACAAGTGCAAACGGATAAATTCAAATGCAAGCCAGACTTATTTGTTTTCATAAGAATAAATTTGGAAAACAATTTCAGATCTTTTTCTTCTACTTATGCTACAGTGGACACCTGCCTGTTCATGGTTAGAACCGTGGATGTAACCCCAAATTAATTATGGAAAATGTACATATTCACAGATGTATTTTCTAAGAACTGCCACTTTCAACAGCAGCCAGTCCAGGAGTAACATTTATGTTCCTTGTACCCCCAAAAGAGAAAATAAGAAAGACTGTGGATGTTAGCTTCTGTGCTCGGGCCAAAACAGTATCCACAGAAACAGTATCCACAGAACCTGTTAAAGCATAGTAAGAGTTATTTGGTGATAGTACTAATTAAATAGATAGGTTGCAGCATTTTCAGCGTGGGTGTCAAGTGTTGGCAGATTCCAGTTATTCAGAAGTGATTGTCTGAATAACTGGATCCCTGGCAAATACCTGGGATCCATTTTACTACTACTTTGTGTTGGCCAATCACATATCTTCTAGTAGAACACAAACAATTGGGCCTGCTATTAAACAGTATGAATGCATCACTGCATTGATTCATAAGTATTATTGGTAAGACTGTAAACTGAAAAATCTTCTTACATAAGAAAATAGGTTTTTGTCAATTTAATAACATCTCATCTGGTAAAAATGTTTTGCAAACACATTCATAAAACTATTTTTGTTAATCTCAATGAGATGTTCCGAACAAGCAAACAATCAAGGAAAACAAAAACACAATTTACAACAACCATGAAGCTGAGTGGTTTTTAAACATTACCTGAGAAACATTTACAGACATTTAACAGCTAAATTTACCCTCAAGAATCTGTGCCAAAAAAAAGCCCTAAAAAACAGCATTCAAGGAGTTTGTAAAGGTTTTGACAAAAAAAGAAGAATGATCTAAGAGTTTCAGGTTGACCTTGGGAAATCTCCAGGTGACCTTTGGCCAGGATAAATACTTTTGACGTTCAAACAGGTTCCGCAAACAGATGTTGGTGATGAGTGCCAATGACTGCAGGCTAATATATTCTCTTGTATGAGTTTGTTGTGGACTGCCAATGTGTCAAATGAGATTTACAGAGTATTTGTTTTGTCTGGAATATAAAGTTTGTAACATCACATGGCTTTTTATTCACTCATTTATTACAAAATCTTTTTTTTTCACAAAAGATTTCCATTCATATTTAAAAGAAACTAAAGCAAATCCAGGTTTCTTGAAGCACTTGAGTCTGACTCATGATTGCAAAGAGGAAAAATATGTGTGGTTTGATTTTTTTTTTCAAAGACCTGTTGTGGGCATTTGTATTCAGATCATTCATTGATCCAAATCTTTTGATTGCAGCTGTGACTGTTTGCTTAGCGTTGTCCTGCCACAAGGTGAACCTCTGTCCCCAGTTTGTTTAAGCCTTAGTTTTCTTCTCAGTATTCCCTTATATTTAATTCAATTCAGCAGGAGATGGCGTGTTAACGGGCATTTATAGTGTTAACTTTCCTCCACATAACATTTTGAATGTAGTCTACTTTCACTCTCATCATCTCATCTTCTCCTACACCTCGCTTCTGACTTGAAGCAACCTGCTAACGGGATTTAGCAGGTTGATTTAACACGTTTTTTTGGAGGGTTTCTTTTCAACTGTGACATTCATAGAGCCATCGCTCCAAAATTAGCTCTGAATCAACTCGTTCTCCCTTCTGATTTTGTCACATTTTTTAAATTGTCCTCTCTGTCAAATTTTTATAGTGGAACTGTGTGAACACTGCAAAAATACAAAATTGATTCAATATTTAAATACCTACTATTTGCCTTTAAGAATGTCCTCTGACAGGCTTTGATTAGATAAAATGCCAATTAAAGGCTGTAATATAATTACATTTTTAACTGCACAGCAACTAGACCACTGATTCTGCTTTTATTGTGTCTTTTTCACATTCAGTCAAAGTGGCATGGGTTGGGTGTCCATGATGGCTCGTGTGGGAGCTATGGTGGCTCCAATGGTTCAGCTCACTGGGGACTATATACCTTGGCTGCCAGGTTTAATCTACGGAGGAGCTCCAATTCTCTCAGGGTTTGCTGCAGTTTTTCTTCCAGAGACACTGGGCACACATCTCCCTGACACAATACAGGATGTGGAGGACAGGTAAAATCAACATGTGAAGTTAAAAATTAAAAACAGGAAATGGCTCAGTCTTGCAAAAACACTTTGAAATGCAGAGAAAAGATGGTTTATACAGTTTTCCCTTTTCTGTTCTGAACTCAGGGGTTCTGAAATAAGCTCCAAATGTCCGATCTCAACAAAGGAAACAATGATCTTGCAGGACACTACAGTGGATCTCCTCAAACAGGCTGCCTGAAACCCCTGCATATAAACCTGGTGAATGTGCAGACACATAAGTAAAAAAATGGCGTTTGTACGATTTGTTTTCTTCTTAGCTGCATATTTGATTTCCACAGTTTATTTTGTGTTGTTTTATCTGGACAAATGGAGAAAAGGTGTTGTTTTGAAAAGGTCAGTGAAATAATCTGAAGGCATCAGAAAATCAGATCTGCGGTACGTTTGTTGGTGAAACAGTAGCTTTGAGAAATTCAAGACTTCTTTGCAACAATCATGTCTATAACCCAAATCTCTGAGTTGAATGAATTCAAGGCTGACTATATGTTTATTGGTGCTTTTGTAAATTTGTCTTGCTTTGCATGTACCGCTTTGTATTTTTTAATAAAAGTGAACATATACTCCACTTCTGAGTTTTATTATTTTTAACTCAGAGGGAGCTGTCAAAATTTAATTTAGTCGTATTTAACTGACCTGAAAGAACTATGCAAATGATGAAAAGCAGAAGAAACCAAAGAATGCAAAAGTTCATATCATCTTTGCTAACTCAACTTTCAGCTGATGAACCCTGAAAGTATACCATCACTTTGTGTGAATACTATTTATGTTTGCAAGGTGTTTTCCTAAGGCAAACAATTTAATTAAAAAAAATCATAATCTTGAAACAAAGTGCTCTTTACACATACAAATGTCCACGTTTTGTCACGTTACAGCTACATACAATGTATTTAAATGGAATTTTATGTGAGGAAAATATGATAAATGAAAGGTATATGATACATATTATAAGAAAACAACTACCCAGATCACATACTGAGTAGAAACTCCTTTTGCTGCAATTACCTGAATAATTACCACTACAAGTGTTTCAGAATTCATCCTGTGTTGGTCTGTCACATGCAGTCCCAATTAATTTATTGAGCACTTAGTAGATTCAAGGGATGAAAAGCTCAAGGAGTATCAATGGACTCCTTTTTTACCCTTCAGTAATTTTTATTCGAGAGACAGTCAATTTAAATTTTTTTTTTGTATGTGGGATCATATTCTCTTTTTTATCTCTTGGAAATGATAGCATATCTTTCTGGTGTGTTTCTTTTTATTTTTCAATTCATGTTGAGAAAATTACTGCATTCATGTAATTATTGCAATAGAAAACATGTTTCTATCATTTTAAGTTCTGGAAATGCAAAATGTGCCATTCATACCCTATATTTCAAAATATCGTTTTATGTTGAGCCATTACATCACTGTAATCCTAAATAGGGCCAACACATTTATCAATATGTGCAAGAAATCAAATGAAAATAACTAAGCAAAACTCCAGAACTTTAAAAAGAATATACTAATTATTGCATCCTGATATAGAATCATTTATTTATAGACTAAAGGACCAAATACCCAAATATCTCAGAAGGCCAGTTGTACTCTTGAGGCTGTTTGCTTTGTCTCCATCTCGTGGATCTTTTGTAGTAATGCAGAATAGATAACAAAAAAACCCAATCCATGAAGTGCTAAAGACAGCTAAAGGCTTAAGTGACATTTACATTGGTAAATTAGAGAGTAAAATGCTAAAGATAGCTTCTATTTACTTATTTTACATATCGCTTTAATGAGGCAGATGAAAAATATCCATTGTCGGATCTTATATTTATTTAAAAGGCCATTTTATGTCTGATTTTTTTTATTAAAGAGCCCGAAGACACATTCTTCACCTATTAAAGATCAATTTATGGTATTTGGCTCTTTTTTTGTGCATCTGAGACTATAACCCTTTTACTATAATTTATAAAGCCCCAACCGTCATATTAAACATATTTCCTTTCACCTTGAGATTTTATGTGTGCACTCCTGAGAGGCGCAACAACATGCCAAAAGACAGTACAGCCTTCGGGCTAAGATCCAAAAGAAAGAAAAATGCTCTTCAGAAATAAATGCAACATAAGATGATATGAATAAAGATTTATTTTTCATATGAACAGGTGGATTCATTTTTCACTTTATTTTACAATCTATGACAGTCTCGCATTTTTAACTTATTTTTTTCTAGCATATTTCAGGAATGACATGAAGAGGGGGTAAGGATTCCTTTTTATTGCTGAATGTTAAATGAAATGCACATTCACTGACTCAAAATAATTGTCTGCTGCTTTATTTTTCTTCCTTATTTTTTTTTTTCAGTATCCATGCACCCAGCTAACCTTGATCACAAAGACATGCAGAGGAGAGGTGTTCAAACATTTCAAGCGAGGGGTGGGGTCAGGTGTATGTTTGTGTGTGTGCATGTAGGCGTGGATGGGTGGGGATCATAAAATAAAAAAAAGAAGAGACTGGCAGGACATGCCTGGTACCGTATCAACTATCTGAGAGGATTGGTGACGTGAACAGGGTGTCACATTTGAACTAGAGGTGTGGAGTCGTCTCTCATCTCATTCAGGCAAACAAAATTCGACCCAGGTGAGAAACCTGATGAAATATTTTTAAAATGTGATGGAGGTGTGACCAGAAATCGCTGTCTATAACAATACCTCTGTGCATTTTCCAAAATGCAGATACATTTTTTTGACAGTTGTGGGTCAATATTCATGGGACAATTCAGTATTCAGTTTTTTCTTAAAAAGAAAAAAAGGACCAGCTGTGATATGTGATCGTTGGCTTAATTTCTTACCATGTCCCTTTAAAGTAGAGATGCACCGATGAGAGACTTGTGACCGTTTTCTGTTTAGATTTTTTCTGTTATCTGTCTCCGTCATAGAGTTGACATCCTATTGAGAGCACAGGCTTTAAAATGGGTTTACTCTTTTAATCCAAAACAAAATCAGATGGCATGCCCTTTTAAAGCTGAATTTAGCATGTTATGTTAGGAGTTAGCGTGATTAGTGCTCTTAGCATTAGTAGATATGAACACCAGTCTCTGTGTGTGTTCCCAAGACAATGTAAACCATTACCTAAAGATTCTGAAATCCAGAGAATATTTTCTGTAATGTGTTCGGCTGACCTGGTATCTACAGGAATCAACTCCAAGTCAATTTGCTTCTTTGCTAATGTAGCAAAACATTGTTTTGTCAGCTCCTCACTATGCAAAGTAGCTATTGGCTTAGCAATAATTTGACTTCTAATTTATGCAATTGGAGAAGTGTGTACATTTGTAACAGCCATTCTAAAAGGCAAAGGGCATTTTGGGAAAGCAAAAAGTTTGTAAAAAGCACCCCAGTGATGTTTAGGATTACAAATGAACTTTCTTCACAAGTCACAATTTTAGATCTTATTTCTGGATGTGACAAAAATGAGCTAAAATACATTCTCAAATTTTATTTATATCTGTTTCGGTGGTTTTTACATGTTTATTTTTTTTTAATCCATGTAAAAGTAAAAAAATGAAGCACATGCTGCTCACTGAGAAAAACTATAGAAACTTTAATGTTTGAGTCTGAAAACATGTTGAATAATACATCAAAATTTGTAAGATTGGTCTTTAAATGATAAATATTCTAATAGAGTCACCAATTGATGTCCACTGCCTGACGGCTCTTTCTTATAATTAATAAAACGGGGGGGAAACTATGTAAAGTGCAAAAGTAAAAATCGGTGATGAGGGAGCAAAATCCCCAACATCTGGATAATACTTGCTCTTTAATTTTGCAGCATGAAAAAACATATCAACAATAAAAAATAGTTTCAGTTTATATAATTTCTTACATCTACATACTTCCTTAGACTTCCTTTTCAAATTCCTCATTGATAATGAAAATAGGTAGAAATATTTTATTCTCGCCATGTGTTTTATGAATGGATCAAATAGTGAAGCGGTTTGGGGCGGTTGAGGTCAAATTCTCCCTGTGATGTCATTTCTGTCATAGCATCAGCTGACTTGTAAAAGCTGGTCTCTGGTTATAGATGGTTTATGTGCCAAGGTAAGTAGCATGTTTAACGCGAAACCTTACCACGCACAACATCTCATATAGCAAGGGACATACTAAAATCCAACAAGACAGATCACTGGATTTCCTGCAAACGCTGTTTAGCCTGAAAAATAAAACTGAAAAGAGCTGAAATGTTTGATAAAACAGACTAATACTCTACTGACTGCACTCATCTCCATGTGTCATCTCCTTTGGGTTTGCAAAATCAGTTTGAGTATTTGATTGAACAGTCTCCAGAGAAGCTGAGTTGGATTCTTGGCACATCTCCACTTTAAACGAGGGTGATTTTAATATATGAGCACCTTGGTAAAACGATCATTTACAGATTAAATTCAAAACGATAAAACGTGTCAAACAGACAAAGCAGTACACAGTACTACTAGACGAGACAATATTTGGGAATGTATGTGTGATGTGGAGTGGTCTAATTAAATCCTGTGTCACAGACACAGCTGTTCTGTGAGCAAGTAAAGGATGGATAAAAGAAATGGATAGCAAAATGGCTTTAAAAAATAACTCAGGTAGGCACCCATTTTTCTCATTCTACTCTACAGGCATTAGTTATTTTTTTGAGCACACAACACACTACAGTCACCTCTTAGAAAATGATGTAGTCAAACAGCAAAATGTAAAGTTTGCATATTTTTGCATTGTATGATCCTCCGTAGTTTTCACAGCTATTTCCCTACATTGTTTTACTCTTCCACCTTTTCTTTGCGTTGGACTGGTAGACTGCGTGTTTACCTCCAGGTCCTCAACTTCCGAGAACCGTCATCTTAGGTAGGCCTTAGTCAAGGGGTGAGGAGGGATGAAAGTGGGTGTGTGGGGTGTAGCGGGGTATGTGGAAATCCTGAGACACTGTGTGGCCTTAAAAACAAGCCACAGAAACAGAATGGAAACAGAATGATAATGAGATGTGGGAGTAGAAGTCGTTTGAGTGAAAACAGATGCTATCTTTTGTTTTGGTCTCCTACGTCGGTATGCCCCCTCTGTGCCCATCAGCTAAGCGTTTGTTGGCCTCGTACAAGGATGTTTTAAAAAGGACAGAATAGGGGAAGACTTGGGGCCAGATAGTTGTAAACACATCATTAAGCAATGACCTGCATAATACAACCTGGCCTTACCTGTCCACCTTCACAAGTGGAGGGAAAGGGGAAGAGGGGAATGTGGCAGCTCTCTTGAGATTCACACATTTAAACTCACAACGTGATATTCTCCTAACATTCACGAACGCATGCAAGCAACATTACGCTCACACAGATTCATTTGTACCTGCACTCAACCCAAACATCACTATCTTCTTTCTTCGTCTTTCAGGGCACATACGTCAGAAATGCTCTACATTGTATTTGTCAGGCGTTCTGTTATATCCCCGACCCACCAAACCCTACAGGACGAATCATATTAATGTAAACACACACTTTATGTTGAAGTGGTTTATATTGCGTGACATGGAAGGGGTTATGCTCCAGTGGGGACAGACTTCTCAAAGAATGCCTTTTTTTGGAAAGAAAGTGAGACAGAAAAAAAATAAAATAAACTCAGACAGAACAAAAGAACATAAATGTGTATAAAAATGAGGCGTCCATATAAGAAAGGCTACAAAAACCTCCACTGGCCCTCTGGCATCGGCAAACAGCAAAAGGCACCACAATATTACTCTATTTTTTTTTTTTTACGTTGTGAAAAAACTGGCACATCTTTTTTATGCTGTAAATCAAAATGTACATATAAATAGAGTTTTCCCTATAAAAAATTCTTTGCTGTTAACTAGTAGACAACTTTTGCTAAAATGAAAATAAATATTTCATTTGTTTAGAATATCTGTCAGTTATATAAAATAAAAATATTTCTTATAGATGCAGGTCTATACTATATTGATTTTTGTTGGTTCATCGTCACTCTTTAATGGGGCGTACTGTCCGGTTTGGAGCGTGACTGTGTGAGTCTCGTATGCATGTTGCCACGCCCGCTGTGCCACCCTGACGAGTGAGAAGTCCGACTGTCCACCGGCCTGTAGATGGTGGAGGGCTCGGCGTTCATGTTCTGCATACTGAGAAAGGGAGTGCTCTCACCATCCTCCTCTGACTCGCTTTCTGTTAGGCAGCTTCGAGATCCATAGTCCCGAGATGCCTCGTATCCACGCGGGGCCACGTGGCCGTTCAGTCTGGATCTCCTCCAGCGCCGGCTACCAGTTTCACTGGATCCACTTGTCTTTGGTTGCTCCCGAGAGGAGAGGTACTCCTGGGTGGTCTCATAGTCTTCTTCCTCGGCCAGCCGGTAGGGGCTGGAGGGCAGGCTGCCCCTGCTGTTCTTTAGGTAGGTGCGGCGCTGCTGCCGGTAGGGCTCCTGGCACTGGGCATCATGTAGGGGCACCTGGTAGCGGCGCAGCAGCGGCTGGTCATCCTCTGGAGGATAGGGGTTGTGGACAGCAGGAGGAAGCGACATGGCGTGGCTGGCATTGGGGGATGTTATCTGGAAGGTAGGCACCTGGGGGGGCAACGAGTAATGGAAATCCACCGGGGACAGGCGGGCTGGTGTTGTCAGGGCTGACACGTACCTGTTTGAAGAACAGATAGAAATTTACAGGTGATTGGATCAGGACAAAGAACAGAGCAAAGAAGGAGAAGAACACAAATCACACCCTTATTGTCAGGTTGAGCAGAAACTAGAATAGTGAGTGGGAGGTACTTTTCCACAGAGTTTCTATGTTCATCAACAAGTTAGGATACATGGTGTGCATTAATCTACTTCCTTCTGCAGAATGTCTTTCATAAAATATCTGTTAAATTATGTTTTACAACTGATTCAAGACAAAACATGCTATTGTTGGCTGACTTATTTTCGTTTTACTACTCAAGCTGGCTCGACTTTTGCTGATGATGAAATAGTCTTCATTGGAAACGATCCTGCTTCGGCTCAGTACAGCTCCCCAATGAGTTTGGTTTTCTGGACCGCTGTTGTTTTGCTAACAGTTTGATCCAATAATTCACATATATTAAATTGATCTGCATTGGATATAAATGAAAATGCATGTCTACGAAAACAGAATTTCCAACATTTATCACCTTCCTTGTTAGCAGATTGTGACAACATTTGCGTCTTCTCTGCATTCAAATGGCAAAAGGCAGGAATAAAAAAAATATACATATTCTAAAAGTGGATCAATTTTGCGATCAGTCACAATTTTTTTCTTTAACTTGATAAAAAGATTTAAAGTGTAATTAGTCTGGTGTAATGTAGCCAGCCGATAGTCCTTAGAGAAGGACTTGTATTATTCTATGCTCCATACAAATAAAACAAAAACAAAACTTCTTCTCATTTTGGCACTTTCTCTGGGATCCCATTAAACAGAGTTTAAGTCACAGTAACATATACACATTATCCTCCTTCTTTACGTCAGTCCTAGATAATTTATTTTACTTCTTAGCCCTGATTCCATTTTAATGATTTACATGTCTGTTCCATATTGTTTCCATTTATTTTTGTGTTTTGCACTTTTCCTTTTAACAGGCTCTTGGCCAAGTCAAGCTTTCTGATTAAAACTGGTTCTCAAGCATTTTACCTGGTAATATAAAGACAAAAAAAAAATAAACATATTGTTTGAAAGTTGTAAGTTTTTAAAACTTTGATATACCTTAAAAGTGCATGCATCAGGTTTTAGTGGCAGGTCCTAAGATATGGAAAGAGCTGAAATCGATACATTGATGTTACTGTTAACCAATTTTTCATAAAGTCAGATAGTTGGATGAAAATGTACAGCCAAACAGCAGTAAATTTTGATGTGGAAACAATAATGGAAATTTTTTTCAGTAGGATTTCAAACATTACAACATAGCAAAGAGGGCCTTTGTGGCTCAGCTCTTTTGCCATTGATATCGCTGGCAAATTTCAATTCAACTTGCAGCAAAGCCATAAAAAGTGAGTAACTGTACATAAAAAACAGATTTTTCGAATAAAATGTGTACGGCAGACATGAGCATAATACTTTAAAAAAGTCCATTGTGACTGAGCAGCTGTGCAGAACGTTCATGCTAGGCGACTAGCCTGATGTTTTAGAAGATAAGGCTGGAAGGGTTACTGTATGTCATGCCCAGAGCTGCATAAGAAGATTGCTATCTTGCTGCCTACAATATAAAGAAAAATGCACTGGATAAATATAGACTAGAGCAGAGTTGATGAAAGCCTCATTTCCTCCCTTGTCAGGATTTCCTTTTGTGCTAACTTGAGCTTCAAGTATTTTTATGGCAGAATTATCATCTTTTGTGAGTGACACGTGGCTTACTAAAAAATAAGAAAAAACAAAAGAAAAATCGAAAGCAGCAAGTGAAAAACAGCCTCTACAACAACATATTAGAAAAGGAATAATAGTCCTATAGCTGCAAGAGCAGAGTTCCCACTGACATAAGCACTTTTTCTAACTTTTGCCTCCCTTTGCATATTTGAACATCATGCCTGCTGTGTGTCAGTTTCCACTGATTGCCCTCGCTGGCCTCTTCGAGGTGGACACGGAGCCAGCAGAGAGGGGAAACTTTTCAGCGTGTTTATTACAGACTGAGAGCCAAATCGGCCGGGCAGGCCTCGCTTCCCACCTGTCGCTGTGTGGAGAGTCTCCCAGCGAATCGAACGAGTCCCCGTACTGCAGGCCCGGCCGATGGGGATCAGAGTAACCACAGTGAGCAGCTCGCCGCGCCCGCGCTTCCATGCACGCAGGACTGCTGCATTTACTGGTCCCCACGGACGATGACATCATTCCCGGCGAGTCAGAGAGGAAACTTTCAGAACGTTCCAGGCTCCATGTCCGTTCCTCATGTCTGTCAAATAAAATAGGTGTTAACATACACACACCCTGAAGTGTCCCCAAGATATATTTCTCTTTCTTTGTAGACCCTGAAGAATGCCTTTGGAGAACAAAAGGAACCGTTTCACTGTTTCCACAGGCGAAAGTGTTTTGTTATAATTCATGTGTGTTAAAACCACAGATTCTATTTCATAATCTCCTCCCTTATAGTTGATCTGACTAGTAGAAACTAACGGTGGTGACATTCCTGCACACTAAACAAGATGGGTTTATTTCAACACTGCAAAATCAATCAATAGTATTTTCTCAAAGTTGAAAAAACTTGTATTAAAAGCTTGACTCACAATTTTATTTTATTGTCTAAAAAAATATTTCCAGTCAATTGAATTCACCAACAAAGTAAATGATTTTGTTTTAAATTATCCTAAATCACAATAAATTAATCACAATTTTTAGGTTTTTGTTGATCATCATATAAATTTAAGACATCGATAACCAGGATATACACAAAAGTCTTTCTTAAATGGTGATTTTATGTATTTGGGGCGAAAAAGTCACCATAAATAGAAATCAGTCTTACATTGCTGAGGGTGAATTTTGGCCCACTCATCTAAACAATAGCTTGCTTCGATAAAAAATGAAGATTTTCAAACAAGAATTGCCTGTTTACAGCTTGTTTGACTCAGTGTGTTGACTAGGCTAGAACCAAACCATCATTTAACTTGTTTTCTCCCTACCCTGTCAGTAATTGAGTTGCTAGTGTGTTGATGTATTTTGGATTAATGTTCGGCAAAATCCAAGAGCTTATTTTTTCCACCCTTGTTCAAGTTGGTTTGGATGGCATTTTTTTCTACAATAAATAAGATAATCATTGCAATACTTCATGCATTTTGTATGTTAGCAAATACTTTATCATATTAATTATTTCATGAATGGCATATTGTTCCATTGTCTGTCTGCAGTGAAAACATAGACAGATAAACAACTGAAAACCTTTATTTGACTAAAACTAGCCAAAATCTCAACAAAGCGGGACAACTAACCAAACAGACGGAAAACCACAAAAACACTAACATCAAAGGAACATTCTGAAAAATGGAAATCTGAAAAGCATCCTCTGTTTTTCAGATTCAGACACCCTCTGAGTTGAGGTGCTGGGAGAGTAGAGAGAAGAGTTGGACAGAAACAGCCAACGGGTGGAAAGATGATTTGAAGGAAACAGGTTGAGAAAACCCGAGGGAAACTGAGGACACCTAGTGATGATTACAGGCAACAAAAATCTCCAGACAGTGACTCTGGGACAAGAGAAAAGGCTTTTGAGCAACAAAGACAGCCCAATAAAAATGAACAAATCATCGAAGCAATTTTTAAATAAAACCTAACCGAGACAGAAATACAGCAAGAATGAGTGGACCACCAAAAATTAGTCACACAATCTAACCCAAGGATGAATTTTTGTCGCAGTACATCACATCAGTACAAGAAAGCATAACATGACACACACAGCGTGACACATAATGACTGCTTACCTTTGAGTAGATGAGTGGGCTCGTGTGGAAGAGTTGTGAGATCTGGAAGAGGCGTGACTGGCTGGGAATGATCGCTCTGTCGCGGGCTGTATGACTCGCTCAGTTGCAGGGACATTCTTTGATATGTACTGTAAAAATAGAAAGATTAAGAAATGTAAAAGAGAGAAAACTCTGAGTCGATACGTTTATGTGTTTAAACGTACATCCACCATAGGGATTTCCTCCGGGCCGGGTCCTGGGTGATTAGGTCCGTTAGCAAGGTTTCGATTGGGATGTTCAGGACACATGTTCTGTCGCATATGATTGTGCATCTTCTTTCTTTGTTTCCTGTTGAACAATGTTTGATTAATTTTTTTAATGTTAAGCTTGCAATTCAACAACAGAACTAGAATTAATTATGCATAAAACTGCATATTAGAGGAATCATATTATATTTTAAAGCTTATTTGTATTAAATAAATTCAAAAGTATATATTTGTAGTGACCTACTCATTGTTTTTCAAATCAGACTGGTTATTTTAAAAATACATTTTGGCAAAATACATAAATAAATACAATTATTGGCATGCCAAACATGAAGTCTTTACTTTCCATTGCATTCTCATCAGCATAGAAAACATCTTTCTCAATTTCTTTACACAAAATAGATATAACTATTAATCTACAATTATTTTCAGCTGTAAGCAAGAGCATTACTGAAGAAAAAAAAGTGATGATATATGTCCAAATGAACACGCATAGTCACATAAACATGTCATCTGCAGAACTTACTTGGTTTTACAGTAGGCAACCACACACAGGATGCCCACCACCAACAGAGCCACACAAATACCCGTGATTGTCAGGACTCTTTTCTGGTAGAGTTCTTCTGCCTCTGTCAAAATTGAACCCATGAGACAACAGAGAGAAAAGACAGGAAATTATTAGCTTCACAAAGGAGGTGATGCTTCCCAAAGTACTTTCCAGATCTAAATTCTGTCAAATAAATCTTCATCCTCCTAGCAACACAAACACAATATACTCTAAGCAGCAATAAAATCTAAAATGTCTAACATATATGCAGCAGTCCTAAACTTTAAAGAACTATACATCTACTTAAGAATTTAGCAAGGAACAAAACATATTGTTACATTATAGAAACCAGTTCATTTTAAAGTTAAATGTGATTTTTTTGAAGAGTGATTTGTGTTTGAACAAAAAAAGAGCTCCAGTGCGGCGTGGCTGAGGCACAAAAAGCTGTGCTGACAGGGTTTTGATAAGTAATGTGACAGATTTCTCATATCCCCTAAAATAGGAGGCTCCGTCTTTCATTCACTGGCAGCCATGTTCGTCATCATGCCAATTTGTGAGAAGTTTATGGCACCATAAATAAAGTTAGTTTATCTATAGGAGTAAAGTGGGAAATATTTCACGGTGCATGTCATCTGCTGATAATGACTTTACACAGAGGAAATGATACTGGTGTTTCTGCAATAACACAGTGTTCCTCTGTTCCAGTGCGTGAACACACTTGTATAATTGCACGATGTCTGAAAGGATGCCTCTAGTCATTATTCTAAAATCTCACACTCTGAAGCTCTTTTCTGGTAAAAGGAAGAAAAAAAAAGGTATCAGAAGACAAAAGCCAACAATGAAAAAGAGACAGAAGCTGATAGAAAGGAAAGGGAAGGCTGTCAAACATTAAAATATCATGCATTAGAAAAGGGAGAATTTGAGCCAGGAACACACATATCATGATTCAGACTTCAACATTGCATTTCTGCACTGCTAACAACAGAGGATTGCAATACAAATAGAGGAGATCACATGTAAATCAAAAGTGAGACAAGGCATGTCGGAAAAAAAACGATAGAGATGAAGGAAAAATTACTTGGACTGAAAATGGAGTCAAATCATCTGGTAGGGACAAACATGAGACATCATGCTTGTTATGAATGAAATTAAAATCCAAGCTTCTAAAAGGGAAAACTATCGTCAGTATAAGGTGGAAACTTCTGATCACATGTACGGAGGGACATACTGAATCCATGTTAATGATGCCAGCTTGTCATTCGTATGAGTTATGATCACTCCAGAGGTTGATTGGTTAATAAAAAAGGGGGCGGGGGACGATGTGTTTTACAAATCAACAAGCATGTCACATTGACGGACATTGTGGGAGCTAGGCGAGGACTGAGAGTCAAAATGGATTGTTTCATACCCATAAATTCAATCCCAAGATGCTCTGCCATTGCAGAGGGTTGACAGATGGAAGGAGAAACAAGAACAAAAACAAGAAACAAGAGAGCAGATTAAGGTAGTGGCACCTTGGAGCGTACATATACATAGTGGTGGATAAGTAACTTGACAACACAGCCAACTGAAACAACAACCATGTCAGAAATTGTTCAAGACAAGACAAAAGCATGCAGCACACACTTTAAACTAAACTATACAACTCCACACAAAACAAATGAACAATGCTAATTTCACATTCACGATTGGGGCTCTCAGTTTAGAGGTGAAATGAGTTCCAGTAGCTGCATGTCTCAACCCAACATATAAAGTCTTTAACTTTGTCACAACTGCAATCCTTAATGTGTTTGATTGTGCTTTAAGGGACAAATCAACTCAACGTTGAGAATAATTGTGAAATTGGAGGGGAAAAAAATGTCGTTTTGAGAATAGCATCCCTCAGGATGATGGTACCACCGCCTTGTATTGACTCATTAACTCCTAACAGAATGAACCACATAACATTTTTTTGTTTTAGTCTTAAACGTCTCACTTTGCATGAATACTCTCCGAGGCACTGTTTATTGTACAGCCAGTGAAAGCAGCAGAGCTTTATATTTTTTAAAATTCCTTTCTGCAGAGATGTTTCAAGTTGTTACATAAACAAACTGTGAATGGGGATTGAATTTTGGTTGCATAGTAACCCTCATTGCTGCTGTTTGGGGAAAATATGTCTCATATGCACAGATTAGCCGTGCTTTTCACTGCTCTGCCGTGCAGAACTGCTACACTGTCAGTTCCCTGACACACCCATCACATGAACAGGCAAGTTAAAGGGCTGCTGTTAGAACAGGGGTTGCTTCAATACAGCTGTACTCAATATTGGAATAATATCGTTGAATTATTGCTGGGCCTAAGCTTTCTGGCAGAGCGAGGCCATAGGGATGTTGCACCAACTAGCCGAGTCCATAACTCTGGCAACTCTGTTGGTTTACTTGGGCTTAAGCGAGTCCCAGCTGTCCTTATGACAACATGCCTTATTAATTCAAGCCCTCACTGCTGAGAGGAAGAAACCATCCTCCTTCTCTGCTGTATCTCACGAGGAGAGATGCACCCTTCATCTGGGAGAAGCCTCAGTAGGTACAAAACGGGAGTTTTTTTCTGCATGCTCTTTCAATTAATACCTTAATTTCATGTACAATTAAGATGTTTTTAATGTGCCTTGCAAAAATGTCATATCCAGAGACCTTTGTTACATCTTCTCACATCACAATCACAGTCTTTAATGTAGTATGTTTTATTGGGCTCTTATATGAAAAAACCTCAATTTGAAGTGGAAGGAGCATGATGCATGGTTATCAGAATCTTTTAGAGATACAAGTTTGAAAAATACCCTTCCCATCTTTGCTTAAAATTGAAATTTGCACTTTTTTTTTCCACAATCACATGCAAAGTTTGTGGCTACAATGCGACCAAACATGGAAGTGTTCAATAAATGTGAATAAAGTCACTTTATTAAGACTCATAGCAACTCGTCTTTTATCTTTTGGTCTCTCTTTACGCTGACAAGATGTTGTCAGCGTATAAGGAATAAAGCAAAGAAAGGCTGGCCCGTCTCCAAACGACCACACAACAAGAGGAAATAGACGCCAATCTTCACGCAAACGAAGAGCTGCACCAAAGTGAGTGAGTGTCGGAAAAAACACAATACTTTGCCAAAAGACAAGTAATTTCACCATAGTGCATTGCTGCTTAGTGTGAGGTTAAATTACTTGTAGTTAGGACTGAGAAGAAAGACAATGGGGGAGAGATGGGCTGGTTGCAGTTCATTCTCTGCCAACATACAACAAACAGCAAATGCGAGTTGAGTCTCTGTAATCAGCAGACAGATTAACAAGATCAGATGCACTCACTGCTATGTACTTCAAATTGAAACTGTATGATCTTGCAAACACATGATCGTGTATGTGTTTGCATGAACATGCAAAGCAGGAGTTGTTTTTTTTTTTAACAGAAAGGAATCTTGTTTTTATCATTGTAGTAAATGTAAGAATTTTTCTGTAGCTGTATGTTTTTGTAACAGTAATGCAGCATCACTTCTTAACATTGTTGAATACTTTTGTGATACTGAAAGCACTTCAGTGGCTTTAAATGCAGACAGACTGAAGGAGAAGCTTGTCTCCAGACTGCTTTTATAGGAAAATGCCTGGAGGCAGGATCCGTCCAGGGGAGTTCTCAGCAGCTCTTCCACTAATTTTGGGATAATCTTTCAGTTGATGGCTGTCTTAGCCAATGTCGCCATTAAATATTAAATATTAAATTTTAGATATTAAAATGCATCATTTCCAGAGTTGCAACACCTTATAGTTTTTGTTATGTGAAAATGTGTCATTTTCCCCTCCACTTCACACTTTTTCCTGTTGATTTAGCACATAAAATTCCAAAAATTACATTTATGTTTGCAGATGCGACATGACAAAATGAGAAGAGTTAAATATTTTGCAAGGCACTTTGTGCAATGGGGCTCTTCCAATTATGAGCACCATTTTGTTGCTTTTTTTCTGAAGTGCTGCATGTTAGCAGATACAAACCCCTAAACCTCCCCCCCAAAAAACAACTAGCTGTATTTTTTAATGATGGAGCCTGAACCTTTTATTTTCTCAGAATGGCTGTAATTGAGGAACTCAGCATGCGATCAACTGGTCTGAAAGTGAAACGAGCAAGGGCTTCTTGTCACAGCTTGAAGGGATGTGATGCTTGGCTTTCAGATGCATGCAGCTAACATTAGTCAAGAATTAAACAAGTCTTGGGAAGCGTTCTGTCACGTTGGTTCATGTTGCATCTGACAATGCAGCTAATTACGATTGTAAATCGAATGGAATTCTTTGAGAGACATTATGCAGTAGAGAGGTAGTGTTTCCTCTTTCATTTGGCTGGAACACACTGAACATAAACTTGCCTTTTCATTGATAAGTTTTGTCCATTAATGCAGATCTAGTTCTGCATTAATGGACTGTCTCAGGTAATATTGCACAAGCTTGCATGTCTGCAACTGGTTGCATAAGGAGGTGTGTTTTAGCATTTATCCTGCCGGTGTTGATACATGCAGCTCATTATGTACAAACAATTATGTTTCAGGCAGCATCTAAAACAAAATCACTTCACTTCACAACAGGTTGCAGGCAAATCTACCATGGGAGAGCACGTGCAAAGCTCTTTGAGCTACAGGGGAAGCATACACACACACACACACACACACCCCCACACACACACACACACACACACACACACACACACACACACACACACACACACACACACACACACCACACACACACACAACACACACACACACACAGAATCACATGCTGACCAAACACAGAAACACGCTCTACTAATCTGTGCCAGCTTATGAATGAGTCATCAAAGGAGACACAGATATAATTATTAGGTAAGAACAGGAAATGAGTGCAGTCTCTCTACACCCAGAGTACATGCATCACACGAGGACAGTCTGACACAGAGACAGAAGAGACAAGTTGACATACGGTAGAAACTGGCCATAACGTAGGTTTGACAGCGATCACCAGTAAAGTCATTTGGACACCTGATGGGAAGAAAGCCAAAGGAACAGAGGGAGGAGATCAGTGAGGAAAAAAAGGAGGAAAATAGAGGGACAGTGGAGTGAAAAGGAAGAACATGTGTAAGAAAAAAAAGGGTAGAATTCGGGGGGAGGGGTGGGAGAGAGGGAGAGAGACACAGAATTAGAACAACAGCAAAACTACAGACAGCAAAAGCAGAGTGTTCCCCATGGACGAAACCACTGTGTGCATGGTGCTGTGCACAGCCCATTGCGAAGTTGACCTAAGAGGGAAGAAGAGAAGGAGAAAGAGCAAGACGGTCGGGGTGACAGAAGTCCACTGGAAGAATCCAGGGACAACTGCATCTCTGTTCTCAGCTGCTCATATCAGGTGGACATACGTTTATTAGGATAGGGCATGTACGACCGCTGGGCCAAGGTCTGTGAGCATCGAGGACCAGTGTATCTGGGTGGACAACTGGGAAAGAGCAGACATGTGTTATGAAAAAAAGAAAACACAGGGAGTGGGGTGCATTTTTAAATTTCAAGGCATTCATTCGTGCAGGATAACATGTCATGTACAGAAAAGAGAGGGGCTCTCAATATTATATCCAGTTTTAAAGCCAGGCTTTTGAGACCTAAAAGGTGACATTATTTTAAAAAATATATATCATTCAAGAATTTTTTCACATTTTTGATGTGACAATGACAGTAGAAACTATTAGAAGAAAAAATGAATAAATAAGCAGCTGCAGGATTTTCTGCCATGTGTTAGTTGTGTTCTACGTGTAACAAAAGTCTCCTAATTTTCACACTTGTTGTTTGAAAGCATGAGATTGCAAAATAATTTGCAGTCTTGGCTAAAATTTCCCATAAACTCGTGGTCGGCTGTAACTAAGCTGAACTAAAGAACTGAGTTGCTAAATCAAAACACGTTTTTGGCATAAAAATAATTTAAAGAAAGAGTTAAACTGAGATACAAATAGTAAAACATGGTAGTGGAGTTTTCATACGTTTTACAAATGCAGCTGGATTTTTTTGAAAGTTGCATGTTCAAAGATGTTCATTTTCAGGCCATGGAAAAAAGCATATTCCTTCTAAACATAAAAAATACACTTATAGAAAATGTATACATTGATGAAACCCAGTCAGTGGTGATGGATAGAGGCTTTTTTTCTTACAAGGAAACCAAAATTCCAAATTAAACTTTTTTTCCTGATAGTAACATTATCATGGTCTGACTTTTTTCATCACAAAAACTCGACACCTATAAAAGGGTCCATTAGAGCCTCTGCATATAAATAATGCATTACAAAATAATCAACAAATGGCAATTATGAAATAAAAGCTGGTTTTTGATAGTCCCCAGTTTGCCCCATGCAAGTCTTCATCCATAAATCTACTGAAGGAAACCTGTGCAACAAAGCTGAAAATAGATTAATGAGGTTTTCCTTTGTAAAGCCTCTTGGAATCCCAGTAGCTGTACTCACAACCTGCAAATGTGAGAGTTTTATTATTATAACAACAAATCAGACAAAAGTAAACTCTAAATTTTTCACTGGAATTTGTGAAAACATAGATGCTTCCTAATATTGGACTGTTTATTTTACATGATTTATGATGATAGCATGTAGCTTAATGTTTTTGTAACTGAAAACAGACTATCTCCAGGATCAAGGGTGTTGACCATACTTCCTCATTATAATCCCATTAGGATTAGGCAGTGGGCCTTTCAAAGGGCCACCAACATTTTACCGACAAGTAATACAAGACTGGCCAATCCAAGAAAACTTTGCTGAAAGTTAAAAAGAAACACCCTGATGAGTAATTGAGAAAAAATTAGAAGAGAAAACAGAGTTCTGGGATGGGACCAAAACCAAACTTGTTACATGCAGAACAAAATAAGCAAATTAGCATGGGTTTGGACTTGTCTGGGAGGATCTGCTGTTTGCAGATATTTCAGTCCCAGAGTGAGGTAGAAATATGTACACTTATTTATTATTTTTTATTTTTTTGTTCTAATAGATCTGAAACTTATTTTGGAAGAAAAAGCAAGACAAGGGTGACTGCACAAATGTGTTAATTTGTGTCCAGCTCACTGTAGAGAGCTGAACCTGAGAGTAAAGCCTTTTGAGTCACATTTATAGATTACAAATACAGCCATATCCCTTAAGCATAAATGTGGCATGAGGCTGCCACCTAAATGTTTCACAACTTGATAATGGATCTGTCTGCTGTGCTGAGCTTCATTATGCTGTCTGTTCACTAATGCACAGCTGGATTTATACTAAAATTAAACTTAACATATTTGGATATATGTTTACTTAACATGTAATTTTTGAAAGTAACTGATTGGTCTATTTAGGGCTGTCAGAGTGTGATAGCTGCACTTTTCAAAGATTTTATTTTAAAACTCTCTGAAAACTATTTATCCATTTCCTTCCACTTTGTAATTATGCAGTAATTTCTGTTAACCTGTCACAACATGTAAAAAAAAGTTTTTGCCAGTGATTGTATGATCAAGTCCTCTTGGCAAAATCTGACCATCTTTGTTTCTACTGCATATAAAAAAAATATCATGTTTAACAGTTAAAAATATTCTTGTTGATTCTGTTTGTTTTACATTCTTTGTAATCTTATTTATTTTTCTGTTTATATATACATGTGATTATACATAAATATATTTAGTTTATTAATTAACCTCACTTTTTCAAAACTTGTACATGCATGAAAAGCAGATGGGTGTAAAAAAACAGACTTGTTGTCTGCATGATGGTTTGGCCTCTCAGTTATAAACAAAGGGAAACCAGGTCGGTATCCAGTGAAATGGCAGTGGGACAACAAATTGCTGCAGGCCTTCCCTGCATTATCCATCGTTTCTGGACCTATGACCCCGCCGTGAGTGAATTAGCTGCAGCGGCTGAGTTATTGCAGCCTCTGATTTGTACACGGTGTATCAAAATTCTGTTGCAGCCGTGTCCTCGCTGGTTGTTTAGACGCTCTTTCTCTGGTCGACTTGGCAGCAGAACCTTGCTAATATTTCGACTTTACATCAAACCGACTGACAGACTTATGTGACAGTTTGTTCTCCCAAAAAAATCAGCATTTTAATGCCTGACAACCTTTGGAGGGAGATTAATTTGTTTTCTGATATTAGTTTCTACTTTATAAAGTCAAACTAGCAATATCATATTCACTGACTGTTTTTGTTTTTCATAAAAATTTGGAACAGTTTGCATTGTTCTTTCTGAAGCAAAGATGTGTAAATTTTCTCAGATTTTAAATAGATATTGCATGCAACTCACAATGGATTGTGAGTTGTTCATAAACTAGAAGTAATAAAAATCAGCAATTTTTCCAAGTATGAAGGCTAGAATCATTTCATAGTTTGTAACTTTACAACCACAAGCGTTTGTGTTTTTTTTTTTGGAGAGGGAGATTTTAGGTGGTAAACCAATATATTGTAATGTACAATATTCAGTAACGGAGAAGTGCAAGTAAAATTGCATCTAATAGAATATCTTTTTACTTCAAAATCTGAAAATAAGAAGCATGCGATTGCATCTAGTCACATTACGCAAATATAGATAAACAAAAACCTAAATTAAAATCACAGTCTTGACAGCAAAACTTCATCACAGAATTGGCAAATAGTTTTGGAGTGCTTTTTTAAAGGTACTGTGACAGATTACAAGATATCCAGCCAAGGTTAACCAACTCAGAACCTGAAATTAGAAATGTATTAAAGTTCAGAGAAAACATTTGAGGATCACCTGAACGACTAAACAGCTGCTCAAAAATAAAAATGTCTGACGAAAACAAATAGAAAACTCCTTGTTTATGTTCTCCTACACACCATCCTTACTAATGTTTCTTGACTGTAAGCATCAGACAAACTCAAATCTAAACGTCAGAGGAAGAGAAAAATGGTTGTTTCTTAGAAAACGTCAACCCGTTTTCCACTTAAAAAGCAATGATACTGAGTTAAACACATCCTTGCACACTGGCCTTGATCCCTTCTGTCAAATGTAAGCAATGATTGTATTTATCTCATTGGAGGCCTCGAACAGGCATAAATATTTGCTCACTACTAAACCAGTGACTCATGACATTTTAAAAGGGCTTTTAATGTGCAGCTCTTCTCTACACTAAACAAAACTTAAAAGAGTAAGCACACCGCCTCACTTCATTATTAGCATTAAAATACACAACAGGTGGCAGATTAGAGGAACTGAGTTTTTTTTCCCCCCACTTGATGTGTAACTATTGCTGCTGAAAGAAAACTGCAGCATAATGATGAAAACAATTTTTAATACGGTGCTAGAATGTTATTATACAGCAAAACATCTTGTAAAGATCAAACTCTGACAATAAAAACAGGGAATCCCAATATCACTGGAAGAAAACTCACTTGCAGGAAGTCTTATTTATACCAGGGATGAAGTAACAGTCGCCGCCATTCACACAGTAGGTCTTCTCTTTGTCAGTGCATTTTCTGGAATGGCCTGAGCCTGGAGATAGCGTTGTGGTTACTAGTAAAAAAAGAACGAAAAGAAACAAAAGACAACATTAAAACTTGTTACGATGTGCAAAAAGTCAGGCAATGCAGACACCAGGATAGAAAAGGAAAATCGAAGAGTTCTTTAGGAAATAATTGTGTATTTTCTGCAAAAAAAAAAATACTCATGATAAATCTATCACAAGTACAAAGTCAAATAAGAACTAAGAATTTGTCGATTTTTTGACCAGAAATAATAATCTTTAAATATTTAAATAAAAAATTATTTAGTTTAATTAACCAGAAACTCCACTCATGTTGGCAAAGATGTGAGCAAAGCCTTTAACCTGTGACACGTTGTATTTATGTCCTAGGGAAACATGGCATGAATGGATAATTATTACATTTCTCAAAACTTGAAATTAGGTCTCAAGTTTTCAAGACCTGAAATCCGGTTTGCTATAAATAAAGATAGCTCCCTAAGTCTACTGATTACCACGGTCTCAACCAAATCACTGCCTCTCATTTCCACAGCATTCAGGTCATTGCACCACTATATTCTCCAACAAACACCTCCACAAAACTTACCATCTCACCTGCATGTGGAAGAGGAATAATGGAAAAAGCTTTTGAAACTCAGACAGCAACACCCTTCAAACTCAGATTTGCCCTTGCTGTTTACCAAGTCCCAAAACCAAAGATCTCTTGATATGTTTTACTGGGTTCTTCAGAAATAATTCTATCTAGAATTGCTTCCCCAAGTCTTGTTGGTTGATTCTCAAGAAAAAACTCCCATCTGGCAGCAAGATAACCAACCTTTTCGTCCAAAATGTGTGTAGACTTCATGGTACCTCCCAAACGTTAAAGTTATGCTTAGCTCAGGTTTCCATCCTCGAAATAATGGTAAAAATTAACAACTCAGTCAGGAAATGGAAGTCACAATTAGGTTCGAAACCAATTCTAATCCTTATTCAATTTTTACCGTTGATCGAACATGCACATAAATCCCAGGCCAACATACATGTAGTTCACCAGCATATGGACTGAAAGATGTGGAACTAAACTACTTCACCCCTCCAAGGAACCATTGAACTATATTAACAAGCATAAAAGAACTCCAGACCCAAAATACTAACTTGGCCAAAAGGCATGGTTTTCCGCAAAAGACTTCCTCTTCAAGTACTATTACACAATATTCAAGGTGCCTTAATAAAATCCAATGTCAGTCCCACTGCTGTCTATTTGCTTTTTGTCCAAACCTAAGAGTATGACCTTCCGTTTGCCCAAAATCAAGCAGAGATGACTCCATGATCACCAGCTGCACGGCTTCTTCACCATCTGGATCTTCTTCGCCACCAAGAGGCATCTGTTAAGGCAGGGTGCCAGCAGATCTGGGGTCCATGACTTCTGCTGGCTCCTTTCTCACATCCCTGTGTAATCTCTGTATCAGGAAAGGAATGATGCAGTTCTGTTGCTCTCTATGTCACTAGTCTACTAGTATACCTTTGTGTATACTTGTCTTCCAGTAGAAACCAAAATGAGTTTCTTCTTTTGCTTTCTCTGAAGTTACTTCCTCGGAAATCGTCCAAGTTTTTCAAAGGATTAGACAAACAAACCTGGAACACCTACCTCCATGAGCATCCTCCTCCAAAGCTGACCTTCTTGTTCTCATCAGTCTAACCTTTCTGTCTCCCATTAACCAAAGACTTTCATACTTGTACATTATTCCATGTACTCACCTGTTCCTTTTGTCCTTTCTGTAGTGGTGCTGCAAGAGAAGTTGCTCATTGTACAATCCACGTCTGAAAGATAAAAAAACCAGTGTTTTACAACAAGTATAATAAATTTATTAACATGTCTGAGTGACTCTGCATGTGAGTTAAAAAAAGATACAATCAAAATGACATAGAAAAGAATAGAGTTGAAAAATGTCTTGGTTGCGCTAATTTTAGAGTAGATGTAAGAGTGGTTTGGGTGGTAGAGCAGGTTTGCTGTAGGTCTGGAGGTTCCCGGGAACCCAGTTCCCTCCGTTCCCGGGTTGTCAGGCCGGGCATCCAACATTAAACCTCTCCCAAGTCTGTGTGCACGCAGCTGTAGACAGTGGTTTGGCTGTACTGTGGAATTAGGTGCCAAAAAGGAAAATATTGTTGATACTACAGCCAACAAAAATGGTAATATCAATTAATTAAATTGAATGCTGGAAAGTTAAATTTATGCTACTGTGACTTATTTTAAGGCTTTTACTCACATTTATTTGTGGTGACAAAAGCATAAAGGCTGCTGTATTTTTATGAAGCTGAATTCTTTTTCTTTATAGTCACCAAAAGGTTACCGTAATGCAATCTCAAGTCAAAATATGAATAAAAGATATGAGTAATGGCCATGCTTAGTCTTTCTTTAAATATGCACTTCTGGGACAGTTTTATCAGAGTGATAGTCCTGTATATCAACAAGTATTTTGTGATTTACTTATAAACCACACTTTTATCTCCAAAAGGACTCTTTGATGCTCAGCTTCAGATGTAATTGTGTCTCTAAGCAGTGTTGACTCTATCTCAAGAAGCTTCTACGAAGAAAGATAAATATTTCCCTGACATAATGTAGGAGTTGTTTATGCACTGACTCAATTCGTTGGAATGGCCCAAAATGTCATGTATCTGAACTTAATCCCCTTTCCTCTGAGCTGACATAACATGCCTTGGATGAAGTCTGCTTATCAAAACACAGGGACAGGTAAAACATGGCAGGATTGGGCTTGAGGAGAGAGGGTTGTGCTTTGCATGTCAGATGCTGACATGCGATTGTGCCTGAAGTGAGATGCTGCAGTTTGCTGGTGGAGATACAAACGCTTTGCACTGAGAAAAAAATGTCAATAGATCCAATATATCTGTAGTCTGATACTCATGTCGTGCAAAGTGCTGTGACAAGAAATCGCTCAAGGAATTTCTTCAGCGAGGCCTCTGGGTTTGTTTGCCTCCGCGGCGAGGTTTCACAACTCTTGCTTCTCGTTCACTATTATTTCAAGAAGGTAGAGATGTTTTGCTTTGACAAAAAACTAGAAAGGTTTGTTCTTCTGCTACTAACAAGGTAAATCAATGCTAAATCATTGCTCTTGTTTCTAGTCAGAAAACATAACTTTTATAAAAATTTAAAATGCAAGAGCATACATGATGAAAGTACAATTGTCTGGAAAAGGAATAAGAAATTTCTACTCAACTCTCAAAATGCAGTGCAGGCCACACTGAAAGAATCTCAGGTTTAACTCCAATAAACACCCACCCAAATAATAAACCAAGATATACGTTTACGGCAGGTTTAATCTGATTAGATTAGTTAATGTGTGATTCATGGCCAACATCTCAGCTGCAACTGGATTACATGTCTAAACTCCTAAGCTTCACTGTCACCCATATTCCAGGGTTTAACAAAACACAATAATATTTTCATACCAGCACACCCCTCAGCATTATCCGCTGCCACTTCCATGGGAAAACATTTTCAGCTTCAGCAGCAGATCAGAGCGAACTTCACTTTCACCTGACTCATTCAGTTTGCGTCCTGCCAGGTAAAACTCCTGATGAAAAGATCAGGTAAGGACTGCGGTACCTCAAAGGACTGCACGCACCCTCCAATGCTAAAAATGGAAAGCTTTCCTAGGGGTTTGGCTCTAAAATGTGTTAGTGGAAAGACTGTAAAACAAGCTGGGTGAATCACTAAACAGAGCAGCAGCTGTTGATGTTGGGATGGGGCAAACTAAAAGAGAGGGGGGGAGTAACACAGTTTTCATAAAGTTTCAAAGTTGTTTGAAGAGTTGCTCCTTCCTATCATATTGCTGCACACTGCCAGTCAGCTGCCTGACAGAAGCCTCCCATACTGCCTTTGTCGTTTACAAGGAAGAAAAATAAAACTTTGTCTGATTATAACTGACTGTCGGATCAACTCAAGCTGTCTGCCAAAACAATTTCTAGTTGAGTTTGTTATACTTATACTGCTGTAGTAAAATGAGAATGACCAGATGTTACATTATAATACTTTTAAAATATTCTGCCATTCATTTGTAAGTGTAATTAAAATAGCAATATTTTAACTACTGAAGTCTATTATTTTGTAGTGAATAACAATTCTTCAGCTGCTAACAGTATGGGAAAAGTTTTACTTTAAAATGTGATCAGGGTACAGCAGCCAAGCTTACTTTAGTCACAGATGAATAAACATCATCCCTATTATTTTCTGTAAAATAACACCAGCTGTGTTTGGTGCAGTGATCCTTTATTGAATTTATTCCACTCAAACGTGGCAAGATGTTTGACTGACATGCAACAATCGTTTATTGACACAAGACAAAGGGTTGATGGATGGATATATATAACTAAGAGGAAAAACTGGTTCAAGCATTATACCCTGTGGCACTCAAAAAGCAGCCCGAATGAGTGGAAAAATATTAGAAAAAATAGTTGAAACCATTTGTAGACATGGTTTAAATGTGTCTAAAAACAGACTAGTGCCGTTTTCTTAATGTCTGCAGCACATCTGAACATTTCTAAAGGAAGAGATAACATAACCATGGAACTGATTTCCATTTTTGTGCTTCTTCGTGCTCAGCAATATTTGTTGACAAATCCTATCAAATCCAATCACTTTGGTACATTACAGGTATTTCCTTTAGACACAAAAACCCAGAGTGTCTTAAAACAAACTGCTCAACTCAGTCCCTTTCTTTGGTTGGCATTAACTCTGGTGATAACTGTAAGGAACATTATTATTATTATTGGATATTAGGCAGGTTATAATTCACTTGATGGTCATTTAAAATCTAAACATGAAGTTCAAAATCAATACATTGTAAAAATGAAGATTAGAGGCTAAAGTAAGGCTAACAGTTTTTTTTTTTTTTTAGCAAACGTCCTTAAAATGGGAACCTTTGCTAAACAGTTATAGCAGCAGGCTGGTCTTGTGTTGACATCCAGCTGAGTACTTGCAGGTGGAGCCCACACATCTACGCTCAGTACACAGGATTCATTTAGCCAAACAACAAATCCCATCTGTTTGTCTTCAAGGGCTTTTTCTAAGAAGCAGAAGCGTGGCTTTACCCTCCTAACAGTGCAATGAAAAGAAAAAAAAATCTTCCTAGGCAATCCAAGAACTCCACAAAAAAACAACACACAATTTTTTTATGTGCTTAAGTTTGATATAGTCTGATATCAGAGTTTGTAAGTATGATTTTGCAATTAATCAAACAGTGTCTACTTCTGTGGGGGTTAAATATCAAGCTTAGTTATGCATTTGGTTTGAAATGTTCAAATAGCTTTTCTACTAATAATTTGTTCATAAATGCACTCTACATAATTAATAAAAGTCAACAAATAATTATAGATCGACATGTGTGAAAGTTGTAAATAGAAACAACGTATCTATGAAAATTAAGATATTGTACATTTTTCAGCCCTCACCGATGTAAATATACATTTTCACTTAATGTAACGGTAAAAATTAGTATTATTATATGTAATGTTTATGGCATTACACAGGAAGAAATCCAGGGTTTCTAATTTGTTCTGCTCTCTCTCCCCTTTTTACTTTAACACTGAAGCTTGACAAAAATAAAGGGCTAGTTTTAGCATGTTCTCACATGAATTAAGAGATCTCTAAATATAAAATTCAGTGAAAATATCCATAAAATAAAAGAACCATGTTGACCAGGAAACGATCAAAGTGATCACTTCTACATGAAGATTTAATGCACAGATAGAAATTCTCCTGAGAAACAAATAACTGTTACCCACAGTGACAAATGATTTTGTCACTGTGGGTTGCAGAAGCACCGATGAAAGCTAAGAAAAAAAAAATCTGTCCACTTTATTCAGAAAACTTACAACACATTAAGTATCCTCTGGGTCTTACCTAATCAAATGAAGGTCTTTTTTTTTATTGTTGTGCAACCCAGCGTGTCTCATCCAACCACAACTGAAAAAGGGGCACATGTTTGGAATAAAACCATCTCTGGGACTGATGTTTTGCAATTAGTCTGTATTGCATGTCATAAACAAAGCTGTTTTTCTTCCTAACTACTTTTTTTTTTTTTTTTTTTTTGACGCATTTTCTTTTGGCGCAAGACAAAATATGGTAAGATTACAAGAACTACGTCATTTGTTCGCAGCCAAGTTAAATCACTTGGAAAGCCCATAATTAGGCTAACAATAAAAACCTCATTAAGGGTGTAAAAAAAAAAAAGATGAAGTTTTCCTCTTTATCAATAAAAAATGTTTGGATATGTTCGAGCATTTCAGTTTTTCTTATTTCCTTTACACAAAAAATTTTTTCTTACTACTCGGGGCAATCAGTGATCCGAATGACGCGACTGCAGAAATGCTACAGATGAGGCTACTGATTTCTAACATGACTTCCTATACACCATCCCTTTGTGTTCTAATTTGTTTGTGCTGATGTTTGTTCAGGCTCAACAACATTTTAGCTTGAGATTAAACATTATGATAAAGCCTAAGTATGTATTGAATCGTTTAGAGATTAACATTAACACATCACCAGAGCATCTCATCTAAATGTGATGCAGCAAAACGTACGCTATCACTGAAATCAGTGACTTGACAGAACATTTTGACCAGATTTTCATCACAGACTGAATATTCTTTCAGAGTTGTTGTAATCTCACAACGCACCAGATTCATCCCGTCTGCCAGTGCATTTATTTTCTGTGACCATAACAGATATTGTTTTCCTAAAATGCTCATTCATACTTTTTTTTTTCTACAAATTTTTTGGCAGTAAGTGTGTGAAAAACATTTTCCAGAATTATACCGGCTCACTTATTTTCAATATGTTGTGATGGTTCGGTTCACAACTTAAAGAAGAGCTTCATTTTTCACGCTGAGTAAACTCAGCTTACGTACACATTCATAACCTGTGAGATAGACGCAATGTGGGTTTATAATGTTGAGCAGTTATTCTGTTTTATGTGTGTGTTTGGATTTCTTTAATTGCGTTCAGTCACATCGCTTTTACATCAGACGAGTGTTTGTCTTGAGAGGAAGATTAGGTTTAAGTGGGTTAAATCTTTCTCAAAATAATGTCTGAACATGAAGCAAGTGAAAATAATCACAGTGAAAGCACATATTTTACTTACAACACCTTTAGTCTTATTGCATTCCTTTATTCTTTTCATTCAGCCACTGCTAATAAATAGCACTAGATTCTTGATGGTGGGTTTGATATTCTTTACATTATTTTTTTATAATGCAGTGAAGGTTTTATTTTTTTATGTACGTAATTTGGCAAAGTTTGTAGCTCTAAAATATACAACTTTTAATGTGTTTGGTAAATCGGGTGCATATTTTATTTCTGGTGTTTGAATGTGCTCATCCAGTTTAGATCAATTTTTTTTATAATACAGCAAAAGTGAGCCACCGACAGAACATGTCTTTTTAAAAAAGTGAGAAATTGACTCCACTATTGTGTATCAATTGTACAGTGGTTATCTGCACAATTTATTTATACAAATAAATACTTCAAATGTAATATGATGTTCAATATTTGTAGAACAGGATAATTGTCATCATCAATAGGCGACAACAAAAATGATCTTAGTTCAGTGGCAAAACCAATGCAAAGTCTCAGCTTTAGCCAATAACTTAGAGATGATTTTGGGTAATTATGAAAAACTTCATTCTTTGAAAAAATAATTCATGGCTTTAAAGCTTTCCTCCAAAAATATCCAGACTATTGCAGAGTCAATGCTCTATTGAATTGTGAGTTCCTTTAGATCTCAATAGTGACTAATTGTTTAAGTGACCTAGTAAGAATGTTAAACAATACTGCTTTAGGAATGACTCTAAACCCTTATTTTTAAAGCATTTTTGTGAGGTATAGTTCAGGGTTTTTAAAATAAACTTCCTCTGAAACCTTCAACTTGTTTGTCAGTTCCCAACCTGAGTAACTGAAATGAAATGAACCCTTTTAACGTTTTTTTCTCTGACATCCAATTAATTTATATGTAGCTCCCAATGATGTAGAAACTAGTCACATTGAATCATTGGTTTCTAAACTTCGGAGTTTCTTGACGATCTGTGTTTTGTAGAGTAAATAGTTCAGCTTCATTCCACATATTGCTCTTTAGGCACCTTCTGAAGTTAAAGAGACCAGGGTTTAGGTATGTTCATTAATTCTTGGCCGAACGTTGGGGACAATTCCCTGTGACCCCAAGCAGGAGATTGGCTGCCGGGCTGATGAGGGTTGAAGTAAGAGGATTTTTTCCTGTGTTGTTTATATGCACTCGTGTAGCCAAGGTTTTGATAAGTTTGCTTGGTTTCTTAACCTTGCGTTTCAGTTTTCCATAGCAGTATAGCCCGGGGGTTTGAATGTGAAGAGAGCTGAGAAGAGGTTTCCTCCTGAGTTAGTGAGAGCCACAGTGTTTAGGCATCAGCTTTTGCCACTGACTTTGATTAATCCTTCATGGCCCAAGAACTGAAAAGGAAAAGCTGGGGGTGCAAGCCGGACCATCTGGAAACCTTCATAAACATGCCTGTCTTTCCACGCTCTCCAAAGGATTCTAGGAAAATCGTAAAAGTGAAAAGAGAGGTCCCTTTTGCACGTTTCTTTTTTTTCCTTCTCCTGAGGCACCCTCTGCATATGCAGCAAACAGAAAACTGTTTGCACCGAATCGTAGCCCTGAACCGCACCTCACAGTCCAACCCATTTATCCAGAATTGTGTAATGAAATCAGTTTTCAGTTTGGCCCGACTATGGTGCAAAGTTATACACATGTTCTGCTAATTCATGACAAATGTTGATAATTTTCTTCAGCTTTGCTTAATCTGTTTTACTTCTGTGGAGCGCTGTTGAACAGAAAAGCATCTCAAAGCAAGAGACAGAATGTGAATCTGCGCAGGGCGAACGTCAAGGCAGTTATTTAAACACTGCTGGACCAGCATCCATCTGGACTTTGTTACGGCTTTTTTACTTTTGCTCTTAAAAGCAATGTTGTCAAGATAAAACATATAAATCATGTCTCTGATTCAGGAGTAAATCACAGTCGCAAGAGAACAGTCCACAGGCCTTCATTCAGACATTCAGCTTCGAGCTGCAAAAACATACAGAGGCGAGATCCAGTAAATCTCCACCACAATTAAAACAAAAAACTAATATTGTTGGTGGACTGTGAAAATCAGATGGAAGAATGTTATAAAATGCCACAAGTACAGAATGTTAAACATATAAATAAAGAGGGTGATGGTACCTGTTATCCCTGTCACCCATACATGCTTTTCCACAACTCACTTTTATGAACCAGGAAAAAAAAATCCGTTTCCCCCTCTTCAGACTCACACACCCTTCACCTCCCTTCACCTCCTTACTTCTTGGCAGAGAACGTCTGACATGTCTCCTGTTACAGCTGGGACCAGGATCTTTCAACTTAGGTCCAGTTCAAGTTGCAAGTATTCTTGCTACACTTTTGCGCGCCGCATGTTCTTTTATGCTATTGTGCAAAGACTGTCTTCTCTAAATGGACTTAATACAGTGAACCTGATAGGTTGGCAGCACAAAAGACCAAAGTGGGAAGTCTGCCTTTGGTTGAATATAAAGTCGTTGACAGCTTGGTCTGATGTGGTTGCAGAGGATGTGCAAAGAGTTTTAGATGTAAGTTTGTGGGCTTAAGTTCTGTGGTTTAAGCAAAGTACATGAAATAAAGGGAACAAAATGACTCCATTTATCCAGCTGAACACAAATTAAACATGAAACAAAGCAAAAGATGAAGTAGAAGGTTACACGAAGGCTCTTTATGTTTTAGATATTAGCAAGCACTGACATTTTTATGTATCAATATGAACGCTGACGCATAAAACATGTTTATATTTCCAGATTCGGAATTACAACATATGTTGACAGAAGCTGAAACCAAGATAAAGCTGTCGCCAAAGTAAGATTAATAATAAAAAAAACAGAAACAAATAAAAAGGTAGCCTAAAAGAAAGCACAAGATACAGACTGAATGCTTGGAAGACGACAGAAGAGAAAAGATGGTGTGTTGACACGATCAGAAGGAAAATATCAAAGCGTGCCAAAACTAACAAAAACCAAATACCGTACGTAGAGTTTAACCACACCCAATCAATAGCTGCATCCAGCATCTGTGCCTTCAAGCGAGGGAGATTTCATGTCAAATAACCAGAGGAATTAAATTACTATTTACTCTCAGTGTGCAGTATGAAAAAAAAAACCTTTATGAGTAAGAGTTTCTTTAAAGCTTCTTTCCAATAGAAAATTATCCACAATTCAAACACCTCTGAAATGAAAACAGGAATGTTTAGAAAATGAACAAAATGGAGCCTGCCCGCAACATTAATCTACCACCCACTCGTCAGTAAGACCACCACAACCAGTGTGTCTTCTTTTATATTCGTGTCTCCTATTACCATTTTTCAGTCACATAGCTGATATGCCTGGTCTTGTCTGCCTCAATCGTCTTAACGCTAAAGTGTAATCAAAGAGCAACCTAGTATGTGATTGCACAACAGCTGTTCAGGCACTGCAAGGAAACAAAGTGCGTCTTTGGCAGGGCAGGAAATGGCACGACACACACGCGGGCGCTGCGATGGCTGCTGTCGGACACCAGTTTGAGAGCATTTGGCAACTAATGGCCAAACTGTGTTTTCTGCAGCTCAGTTCCAGGCAGGTTTGCTCTCTGCTTGGTCATTTCTGTTGTTCAAACTATTTGCACATTTGAAATGTTGAAATATTAAAAAAATAAAAGAAAATGAATGCAGCTTTCACTCTTCTCTGGTTGAGAAATAAAGCTCCTGAGCAAGAAGTGGTGAACATATTTCTTTTGGAGCGTCCTTCTTTTCAGTCCTGGAGGGACTCTGAAGACCCAGTTGGGAAAGATTTGAAACACAAATTCACTGATGTGGAAAGGTAAAATCTAGCACTGACCACTGACCCTGAGGACCTTCTCTGATCCACTCTAGAACCTCTAAATTTGCCAACATCTTTGGTCAAAGCCCCCCGACAGGGCAGAGCTTCTGATAGTTATGTCAACAAAGTAGATTTGCAGCCATAAGGTGACACATTTGAACTTAAGGGGCAAATGGTAAGTTGTGTGGAAATTCCTTCAGCATGTGTAGAATACAATGTGTCACTCAGCAAGATGATGATGTTTTTACCTCCACACTTTTAGTTTTAAGTCTTAACCAAGGTTAGCTGAAGGTGACTCAAGTAAAAGGTAACAGGCAACGTAGACACTTTTGTTGTAGCTCTGTATTGGTCAAAATAAAATTACATACTGCAGCTTTAATCAACTAATTTTTCAAACACCACACTTCAGTCTTCTTGCTCATACTAGGTAATTTCTTGCTAAAGAGAACGTTTGATGATGAGGACAAAATGCCAAAATGATATCTGTAGAAGATTTAGATTTTTTTTTTGTCTCGACCCAGAAGCAGATTTCTGATATCTCTGTAAAGACAATAAAAATGTAAAATTAATTTAAAAAATTTTATGAAAACTTTTATTGGATTTATTAAAATATGCCATGGGAAAAATATTTACACACTTTTCAAAAATCAAAAGCAAGAGCTTTATTGGTGTTGCAGCAATGAAACTGTTTTTAAAATTTCCACCATTATTTTCACAATTTATCTGTGGTGGGTTAGCTGGGTCACTCGAAAATATTGCCTCCAGTCAGTAGCCTATAAACATGTTGATAAAATTAAAACTTCACTTTAAATCTGAATATCAACTACGAAGTTAACTACGAATAGGGAATATGAATAGAGATCCCAAAGTCAGCAAGTGTGATGCTCTTTTTACTGAGAAGTAGATTTAGTGAGCTGAAAGGAACCCCTTTAACCCGTACTCCAAATTTGGGTCTCATACTCACAGTTATTGTAATGGCCAGCTGTTCAGACCAAAGATTTTCCCACAGCTTTTCCCCGAAAGCCAAAAAGCACTCAGCCTATTTGTACACAGCCTATGTATATTTCAGTGTATGTGTGCGTGTGTGAATACAGCCCTCTTATGCCTATAAACACACTTGCATACACACACCACCCACACTTGTCTTACACCCTGAAAACAGGTCAGGTAGCAAGGGTATTTGTTAGGCTTTTGGGCCTCTGTATACTACACGTCGACTTCACCGTGAGTGTATCGCAGTTTCATCCTCAAGTCGTGCCTTAACACTTAAAACGTGGATAGCGTAAACTTACAGGTACCCACTACTCATAGAAAATCCCGGAGCAAAACCTTGCTCACCTTAACAAACGTGATGTGATGATAAGTACAGGTGCCAAATCATCAATGAACGGAAACAGCATGATGGAGTAATGGGAGGTTTAGGATAACAGGCATCTGTGGCAACTCAACTACAACACTGAGCTGCTCAGACTTAAGCAATGGAATGGAATGGTAAGTATATGTTCCCCTGGTGCATAAAGAAAATGTTAAAAAGCACAAAGACACAGAATTAGTCATGCCTCGTTCTAAAAAATGCAAGGTAACAGGAGGAGCCTTGATTTTGTTTGATGTGAGTGAACAATAGTTTTCTGGCAAGCCCCTTTTCAATGTTCTTGCTCTGTTCACAAAACATCCAAGCAACTGCGAATTATTACAGCCTCAGTACAAACAAGCCTTTATGATGCAATGAAACATTTTAGGCCATAATTCTCCTCTTTGAAAACAGTAACAAACACGCCTGTGTTTGTTAGTTATTTGGCAAGTTAAAACAGAACCCAGAGCACAGCCAGCCACAGCTGGGGTCACCAGCAGAGACAAGACCACCAGGACAGCTGACAGGGGGCTGAGAGGGATTTTTTTTTATTATGCTATCAAATTAAGGCCCTGATACATTCTGTCCAGGAGTAGTGGAAGAGTTAACAAAGCCCCTGCACACAGCGAAAACCTTGTGTCACCTCCTGCTCACATCACTCAGCTTTCAAGTATAACAGCTGCTTCCTCCTGCATTCATAGCCATATCCTCATCCATTCAAACTGATGGCTTAACTGACCCATATAACACACAGAGATTGCTGGATATCTTATGAAATGAGACGTGCTCTGATTATTTATAACATTAGAAATGACCAGATGAAACTAAACTGAGAGAGAAAAAAAAGTCTGAGGGAAACATTTGGAAGTTGCTTTATTCTGTTTGTCCAGTTATGCTTCTTAAGCCAATTCAACATATAAAGACTATGATCAGAAGAAGGATACACCACATTAAAGTGCTTAATTATTTTTTATTAGTCAAACCTTACTAGTTGTTTCTCAGAATAACCTGGAACGCATCAAAGAAGAAGCACAAAAATGGAAAATATTTCAGTTTCTTGAAGGAGGTTTAACCCAATTCAGGGTCTTAGAATTCCAGTTTTTGTGTTTTTATTGGGTTATGTTGCTGGTCTATCTATCATGTTCCACTTAAGGTAGAAGGAACATTATACCCAGGAGGAAGAGGAAGCATTCTTATACAGTAATCCCTCTACCATCATGTTTCCCATGAGGATGATATAACTTTTAGCTTTCTGCCACTTCTGGATAACTTCTGAATGTAAATTGTCGTGCTGGATTTTGCTAAAAAATATTTAGAGTAGAGGTGGCTGAATACATAAACATAAAAACGCATTATTTAGATTTTTATTTGTAAAAGGAGAAAGAAATTCAAAAACATTTTTCTTTCACTTTGCAGTCTTCACTTCAAAACACAATATTTATGAGAAGTTTTGAAGACTTTGCATTTTTAAGGTCAAAGTTTAAGATCAAGTCAACTTAGTTTAAGTCTGCCAAAGACATACTATAACAATCGTATGTCAGGCTGTAGCATGAACTGTCAGGCTACAGCGTAATTGCATGATTTGTGCTTATGATACTGGAGGTGTTCATCTGCTCAAAACATAAATTTTTCCACTTACTCTCGATCCTCCCACACTTCTGGACACTGACCAGATTTCCAGAAAGGCTCAAACAGTAAACAAAAACAAACGCCAGCGTGGGTGAAATGGCAGGATTTGAGAACCCCTCGAGAAAAAAAAGGGCTTGAACTCTGATAAGTGCAACCTGTCAAGTCTCCATTGGAAACAAACCACCGAAGGTCAGTGAGCTGCTGCTATGGATAATATCCTTGACGCAGCTTGCTTTGATAATCACATAAAACTAAATATGGTAAAAATGTTCTTTTAGAAGCTTGTTATTTTTCGTCCTAAATGCTCAGATCATAATCAGTTCCATTCATTTCTATGTATTCAACAAAGTAAAGATAGTCAGGAGGATTCTAAAGGTAAAGTGATTCATGTAAAAACAATATTTTTGTTGCGATGTTGTCAGTTAGATTACTTCCATCCTGGACCGGACACTGGCTCTGTGTATAGATTCCAACTAAAAAAGACCTGGGATTCAGGCACAAACAGGAATTCTTATTCACAACTCAAGACTTAGGATTATTTGGAAAAAGTGGGCATGACTAATAGTGCAGCAGCTACATCCACAGAGCTTGATGAGGTGTTCTCTGGTGGGCTGTAAATACAAATCATTTGGCAGATGTGAAGAGTTGCTCTTCTTAGATATAGGCGGTCCAGTTGCTGCTGCTTCTTCTTACACACAGCGATCAATACAATTGACTGGCTTACGACAAGGCCACAACTAACATCCTTTAGCGTCATTGGAGTCCAGTTTATCTTGTTTGCGTGGTACAAGTGAGTAAGTTTTGTTTTGCGCACGCAGGCTAAAGGGTGACATAGTAGATACGAAGGAAGTTGTTGTTTATCCCAGTCAAAGTGCTTACAGTTTCGCTTACGTAAAACAGATCTTCAGATTTACTGGAAGAAAACAGAAAAAAATTAAGTTTTGGTTTTGCCTGATGACAAACGTTATTCCTGTATACGGTTTAATCATGTTACACAAAAACATTCCAGAATTTCAACAATAAACCCTAGAATAAAATTAAACTGTGACGCATGTATGATGTTAGATCACATAGTGAGCATGCCAAATAAACCAAACTGTGGTGTGGAGAAGATGCTAAAGAGCTTTCTTCCACTTAACCGTAAAACTATTAAAACTATTAACTAAACTATTGATATTGTGAATTAGTTAATCATTACTTCAGGTCTCGGAGGGAAAACATACATGTGCATATCTGTGTATGTATGTATTTGACTGGGGGTAAAGAGGAGGGTCCCGGTGCGTGCAAATTGTTTCTAGTGGGCCTCAGCATGACTACTGAGGTTGGAGCAATCATATGTTCAGCTGTGATTTCCATCAACACATTCCTGGACACTCACACAGCCTCTCTGTGGAGCAGCGTGCAGCACCCCCCAAGGATGTGACCTGCAGCCTGCAGACACATGGCTGCCTTGCAAGCGCTTATCACAACACGGCGGCCTGCAGGATAAATGGAGGCCTTAATCTGAAGCCACGTGGAAACAAGCAAACTCTGACTGCTGCTGCCTCTCAAAGCTAGCCCTGTAGAAAACAGTTGATGATATACTACACCGCGCTGCAGAGGGCCAGCAGGTCTCACCATGCCAGACTGATTACAGGGTAGAGGTCAGACCACATGGACAACAAATGGTCCCGGGCGTCTACACTGGGGGTCGTGGATGAAGTTTAAGCCAGCACTTGCTAAATGGCAGCAATTGTTACTGAGATGTCTGGAGAGGACAAACAAAGTTCCATTTACCTGAAAGGAAAAGTATTTCTAATGTACTCTGTCAACAGCATATGGTGTTTTATAGTTTAATGAAAGAAACTATAAAGAAAACCAATTAAATCTTTAGAGAGCATAAATGATAGAAGGTTGTCAGACCTGAGTTTTATCTCATTTTTTAAGTTAAAATATTTCAAACTAAAATGTTACATATTCAAGAGATATATTGCTACACTCAAAGATCTACACTTCCCCAACATTTGAATATTACACTTAGTTAGAAGTTTAAAGTTGGGAGGGACTTTTGAGGCATGTGAGTTCTTGTGAAATATGAAAGAAATGTGTCCTTGTCTCCGTGTGACCTTGTGACCTTGCATGAAAGGATTTCTTCCTTTTTGCAAAATCCTTAAAATCACAACTGGATGGACTACTGGAGAAAAGAAATTTTGAACCAATATCAAACTGTGAAGGTGTATTATTACACTTCCCAGAGATTATTTAGTCCTATTGTTTGGGATCACAATAAATAGCAATTTGAACAATAACATCAAAGATCTTTAGTAAACAGAAAACAAACTATCCACTTTAAAATAAGTTTTTTTACTTGCTGTTGGTCTTCTACATCTAAGAGGATGTGTTCAATTTTCTACTAACTCATTAAAACACGATATCTAAACTACTGCTGATAGGGAATGACTGATAATAATAAGGGACCTAATTTCAAATGAATAAACAGGGTTTCCTCCAATGTATCATAAACCTGGCGGGTCGCCAGGCTGTACTTGGCCCCGACAGGCTAAGCATTGCTGGTTTTTATGGAAAAAAAAAAGAATAATTGCTTAAAATAGCTTATTTTATAGACCAGTGAACCTGGATTGCATGCGTCTTTGCTTTGGCCAAGTTTAAAAGCAATCGGTGGTAACTGTAAGTTACTGAGATCTATTGGTGAACAAACACAGTTCAAATTCAAAGATCAAACTCACAGCATTAGGCTCTCACTTTTAACAACAATTAATCTAATTACAAAAAAATATTCTTTGCACTTTTACAAAGATTTTTGTGAAATCTTAAATTGAATTCCTTTAATACATCTATGCTGAAATCAGTAAATCAAATGTAACAGTATTGAGATTCTCAATAAACAGATGATAAAATTCAGCGTCTGTGGTTTGTGTTAAAATGTTAAAATTTATAGGGCCTCTGAAGGACTGGGGGGCCTAAATCAGCTGCTTAGTTCATATATGCTTTGGGTCTGTTACAAATGTGAACAGTGTCAATTGTGTTTTTAGATCCACTGGCTAATTGGGAGTCAACAATAACTTCCAGCAACGTATAATTACCAATTCACATTTTACATTCAATGTCAACTTAACATGTTCTAATACAAAAACACGATGGACCGCCCACTGGGAAAAACCTGGAATAAATGCAGCCAAAACTGTACCTTTACATACACAAACACATAAAAAAACAAGAAACTCAAATACTTATCTCAGCCATCTGTGTAGAATAGTCAGTAACTGGCACTTAATCACTGTATGTTTCTCTTCCACTCGTCCAACAGAGAGGCATGAGCAAAATCCCCACACAAGTCCAATCAATCAATATTATTGGCAAACTCCATCCGCTGGCATGAAGCCGCTGCGTGCCTTCAAATGCTGAGATGGGGTTCACTCTGAGGAAAACTGGCATGTTTTTCTTGTCCGAGGCAGACTTGGTTACATTTGTCTTGCTGCATAAATATTGTTACAGTGGCCAGCTGTAAAGTGTTGTATCAGTGAAAACGTCTTATATGTTTTTAGTTAAAAGCTTCTGCACCAAAATCCAGCTATCACTTTCACTTTTGGGAATTTGTTTAGGCAACTCAGATGTCATCACCCTTCAGTGCTACCCAGACATGCTGATAAAAATGTTTTTGCTATATTTACCATGCCAGAGACATGTTAGTTTACTGCCTAAAACCTTTGCAAAAATTCATGAACATATATTTCTGGAATATCTATCAAATATGGAAGTAAAAAAACACACACAAATGCTTGTCTGGGAAAGTCTGTGCATTTTGCAAAAGTAGATTGTGGTGGCCTGGATTCACCATGTGGTGGAGCTGAGTGCTGGTTTTAGGCAGCATGCAGGCACAGCCATGTGCTACACTGTAGGTAACGCTGTGAGTCCAACTGATGCTGCTGCACCAAGCGGCTTCAAAATTTAACTGTGATTTCTTTTTCTTTTAATAAAATAAAAGATTTTTAACTATTTCTTTTTGCTCAGGTTTGGCTAAAACACACAACACACTCTGAAAAGAGGAACACTGTTGCACCCTAATGCAGACATCAGATACAGCAGGAAGAAGAAGGGGAAAAGCTTGCAACCGCTGACTGCACTGTAACACATCTTCCTCCTCTTCACTTTTTTTCCCCTTGCTCTGCTATTCTCCTTCCACAAGTAATATATATCTTTCTTGCTCTTACTAATAGCTTTGTCTGTTTTCTGTCATGCATTCCCTCGTTTTACATGTTTCCCCCTCCCTTTATCCACACTCTGTTCTTCTTCTTCTTTTGCTCCCCCTGTCCATCTACATCTGCACCCCCTTCCCTCCTTTCGCTCTCCCTCACTTGAAGGCACACATACACAGATAATACTGCAGCTACATGCTGCTTTGGCAACATACTGCAGCAGGAAAGCGCGCTTCACTGCAGTCCTTTAACACAACAGCCGGTTTTCTCCTGACCCAATAGGATGGAAAGAAACTCCCTTCATCAATTACGTGTCGTCTTTAATAAAACCATGCTTTTATCTTCCAACAAACCTTTCCTTGATCGCATTTCTTTAACGGCAATGTGTCATTTTCCCTAAACAACTACCTTAAGCCTTGTAACCACATGTTGGAATAACAGCGACATTCCTCTTTAAAGAAATACAATATTTAGCCACAACACAGTGAAAAAAATCTTTTGTTACAGTAGAACCAGAGATAAGTTTAGGCACATTGTGGACATTTTGTCCATGAGGATGATATGCTGAAAGCAGAAAAAAATGGCTAAGGATTACAGGGGAGACTTTTGCAACAGCCAAAATTTGATGCCTGAAGAGCTGAGTCATAGCATCTCAACATCTGCAGCTGTTGTGGGATGTTTCCGGCCTGCGAATGCCGGGGCTTACCTAAAGCCATCGAAAGAAGAAGATTTTTGTTTAAGAAATGAAAGCTGGCAACAGGCTGAACAAAGCCTCCATTGGTCCATGTTGCTGTACTCAGTAGCATAGCTAATGTAAATAAAGTACTGAAAAAGTTCATGTTACAGTGCCATACCAAAGTACTTAAATATCTCATATTACAACCAGAAAGGTCAGTGCATTTTAATGAGATTTTATATGACAGGCTAACATAAAGTAGATCATTTAGGTGATGCAAAGTTTAAAGTGTTGTCCATTTGTATTCAACTCTACAAGTCAATGCCTTGTAATATTGTGTTTCGCTGCATGTGCAGCTGCAGTTCATTTAGGTATGTCTCCACCATACATCTAAAAACAGAAATTATATCAAATGTTCAGAACTGTACTTCTTTGCAAAGATGTTCAGTGGGATTTAAGTACAGACTTTGACTGGGCCACTGATATACATGAATACGGTTGACTCAACACCTTGGGATATTGTTTTATCATCTACCAATGCTTTAAAGTTGTCCAGAACATTATCACTAATCAGTTCGCTGTATTCTTTTATCTTCTCGATGGCATTTGTTCACTACTGGACACAAATCTAAATTTTTTCTATCAATTAGGTAACTTTTAATTGATAGCTGCGCTGGATTTACTCCAATTGAAAGAAATCGGACTAAACGGGAGATGGATATGAATACAAAGCTTCAGAGGATTAATGGAGTCCTTGTCTCGTCAAGTCAGTGATGCTTAAAAGTCAAAATATGAGCCTGTCTTAGTATTTGGTGGGTGGTTATGATATTATGGATAATTAGCGTAGATCTCCTCAGCGAAGTCTTCAGACCTGCCTGTAGACATGTCACCCCCAATTCGCCCCGTCTTGCCTTCTTCCCTGAAGCATGACAGAAGTGGGTGTGCTGTTGGAGTACAATGGGATGTTTTTAAGGAAGGGTGAACCGACACATCCACACGTACACAAACAAACCAAACTGTGACATACAATCAGTGATTGCTGGCGTTTTAAAGGAAGAACAGCTATGCCATTAAGCGACTTAAAAAAGCGTCCATGCTGACAGATGAAAAAGCACAGGGATGCTTTTACACAAAGATGTGCATAGATGGTGAATAAGAAACATATTTTTTCTTTGCTTTAGTGTCTGCTCTACCAGTTGCCAGCTCTTGTTTATTATACATTGCGCTACACGTAAGGATATCCTGTTCAACTTGTTTTAAATCGTCTGCACTGCAAGTGAAAACACCGTTCCATAATGCTGCTCCGTCATGTTTTCTCCATTATGGCTACTGTGGGAATAAGCCCACATGCTCAGTGCTTTGTAATTTTAGATTTTCTTTGATATTTCTGCATCACCAGGATTTCAGCCTGCTAAGATCATCATATATAGTTTCATGGACCACCAATCACATGCTCTTGAGATTTCACTGAATATGAAGACAAGCAGGTGCTGTCACCAGGGATTCTCCAACCTCTGAGGCTTCAGAGCATGATTCAACCCATTTTGTTTTAATTGCCAATAAACGTGGTTGTTGTGCAGTGACTTACCTGTATGACATTAACATTTAATAAATGTCAGCACAGTATGTCTTATAAGGATGCATAAATATTGCATTGATCTTGGCAAAGAGAAATAAGACACCGTGTCTGGACAAAGCCGAGTGTCGCACTGTACGCATAAAGTAGGAGTCACATGATCCGCTCATAAAACTCAGCTAAAGCTTTTTAGATGTCAGAAAAATAAAAGAGGCAAGCTGCAGCTGATTTAAAAACACAAGATGGATGGCTTCTTTTCTGCAAAAATTGTTTGCTGGATATCAAGCCTTCTCTGTTTTTCCCAAACACAATGGGCGCTTCCTTTCTCTGAGAAGAGCAGCTATACTCTAATAATGCAGCTCAAGCTTAAGACTGCAAATGCTAAACAATAGCTCGAAAAATGTGGCCTTGACTAATGCAAAGAACGAAGGGGGAGTGAATGTTGTGCCTGAAAGTGATTACAAGGACACTAAGTGTAACTCAAGAGCCCCCGGTTGCTGAAACTGACTTTTCATCTTTTTTCGGCAGCTATATCTCTAAGTTTGTGGGATGTCAACAAAAATCAACCAGCTGTCAAGGTCAAAAATGCTGTCCATTGTTTTGAAGTCACACAATATTCAAAACTATTGAGAGCCTTGATAATTAACTCCCCTTCATCTTTTTGACTTTTTGCTATGGTGTAACCAAAGATTTGGATGTATAATATCGGGATTTTATGTAATAGACCAACAATATGTAATGCATAACCATGAACCTTTTTGCCTTTAGGCCAAAAAGTTCAGTTTTAACCTTCACCTTCTTCCAGATGTTTGTTGTGTCTTCCACATGGCTTTACAATGTAAACTGCAAATTTCTTTCTGACCTATCTGGTTTTTACTAATGTTCTCTAACAAACCACTTATCCCACTGACATTAGACCACAGTCAGAAGGCATCCAAAAGTTTGATTGCATGCATAACTTGTTGCATGGGAATTCTTCAGTGGTAACAAAGTGAATAAGTCTGAATGAAAATGTTTACCACACATTTTAGATTTGACTATTTTGTTTTAACTTCATAATTATGCACCTCAGATAAAATTTCATTAAAATACAGTAAAGTCTGTAGTTATAAAATGAATAGATATGGATGAATTCTAAGGTAAGGAGTATATTCTGTACATTTCATAGAACTTGTACAGATATGTTTTCATCTTTCACAGAAAGTTCAATGCAGCATCTTTTTTGAACAATCTGGATCCAATATCCAGCATGTTCTTTCTTGATAAGAAGCAGAAGATCTGTAGGTGAGATTCCTTCAACTCTTGCGTTATTTTATACCAATCCACATAGAAATAAAAGCTACAAAGAGCAGCCTTGAGCTTTCACAACACTTCTTGGACCAAAGGCAAACTCACCACCTCACCAAATGGAAGCAGCTGTTATCAAAACTCTTTCATCTGCTACTGCGCTTTGTGAAAATCTGTAACCCACAGACATCAATGTCTACCAAACAGTCCCATTAACTTCTATCCCATACTCCTTTTGAAACTTCCCATTTTAATTAGTTGCTGTTCTTGTTTGAAATAGACAAACCTTCCGATACATTTCACTGTTGCTCATTGCCAAGTATAATGCGCCATTCCACTGAATAGTAGGCCAAAACCACATGTGTGGACAGTTGTTCTCCATGCATGTTACTATCCCTCATGCCATCTGACTCTGTCATATCTCTCAATTGGCAAGAGAACAGTCGCAACAACAACAACAACAATGGCAGCACATCTGCGCTGCTCTGCCTGTTGCTCGGGAGTCGGTACTCACTGCTTTGTACGTTGACGGTGCCAGTGGAGTTGTCCTTCCCCAGCGAGTTCTCCACCACACACGTATAATTCCCAGAATCCTCCAGTTTCGCTCTGTTGATCTGGACTTTGGAGGATTTCCTGCGGGTGACAACACTTGCACAGCTGAGTCAGGGGAATCAGGGCAGGGAGGAAAAAAAAGGTATGGAAATACAACATGTAGAGAGACAAAGAGGATGAAGAGCAATCATGGCACATGCTCATTTCTAACTTATGATGCTTCAGTATGGCATCCAGGTTACCTAACATGTTCTTTTGCAGCTTAACTTATTTACATTTCTACTATCAATAAAGACTTTGCTATTATATTGTCAACATAAGCTCTTATTTTGGGTATTTTCTCCTCACAGTGACTATGTTTAACTTTAGCTCACCATTAGCCACTTTGTCAAACAGGAGAAATTACAGGATTTAAGCACAATGAAAAGCTGTTTTTCTTTATCTTTGGCTAAATGCTTTGAACTGCTTCTCTAAGTTATGTAAGCTTATTACAAAAAAGATGCTGGCGACAGCAACATTATATGGCCTCTACACTAATTTAAGACTTGGTAAGACTTCTTTTAACGAAATACTTAAACTAGTAACTTAGCTTTTAACTAAGCTAAAAGCTACAACTAACTGTAAAATGTTTTCTGAAAGACATAGTTCAGGATTTTTGAAGTGAGGTTAAGTCATAAGCCCTAACGTCCTTTAGCGCATAACTGGCTTGATGTTCTTTATTTTGTATAAATCCAAAGTAGTTAGTTTTAAAGAATGAAGCCCACAGCTAATCAAAAAAGGGTCAAACTAATTATCTGAATCTAAAGACTAAGCTAATAGTCTGAGTCTGAAGTGAATGGCTAATCCAAGAGAGGCTAAGCAAAGCTAATGGATTCAAGCTAAAGCATTGCCTAAGAGGAACCAAAAGCAAAGACAATGAGTGTTTTAAAAAAATGCTTTGTCCTCAAAAATATCCGTTTATGAGAATACGATTTCACAAACGCTTAAGCTGTTATCACCCTTATTTCTATTTACATAAAAGCTGAAAGTTTTTTTAATCAGAAATGGAGGTAGATGGCAGTGCAACACCACTGGTGTATAAACTTAATCTATGAACGGAAAATTTTAAGGTTATTTCGGATTAAACCGTAGTGTAAAAAGTGAAATATCACAGCTGTTCTATTGATTCTTTCATTGTCTAAGTTTTTTATTAGATGGTGGCCAACTACAAGGAGATCATTTGTAGACAACTTACAACATTCTTGATAGTGTGATAGCGTTTGGCTTACTGGAAAACGATTCTTTGTACTCACAAGTTGGACTTGATCTTGACTTTTCGACTACTTGTCAGCTCATTGCCATCTTTAAACCATCTGTAGATTGGGACAGGCTTTCCTGTGGCCTCACACTTCACCGTAAGCTTGTTTCCTTCACTAACGACGATCGGATTCTTGATTGGTTTTAACTTTGGAGCAGCAGCTAAGATGGAATAAAAAGAAGAAAAAACAACTCAGTGTTAATGCAATGTAACAAAACGAAAACATATTTATGGTTTATGCATCACGGATTTGCTACAAAACGAGACTGGGGAAGAGAGGAGAAACAGGAGCTGAGCCAGTAACCCCTCTTAATGGAGTGAGCCAACAGCTCTCTCAGGTGACCTCCAGATGTGGTCACTGGAGACATCATCAACTTCGCCTTGGACTAATAAACATGCTCATATTCACTCTGGCTTTGCTGCTACAAAAACACCTGAGGCAGTATTTAGCAAACATCCACCAGCTGAGGAAGGAAAATATGCAACCACAAATATCACGCACAATTAAAGTCAATCTGGAAATAAGAAAAGTTATAAGATTGTAAAACTGGCCTGCTGTGTTTGTGAGAGGGAAAAGAAAACATGCTAAATCATAACACTCATTCTGTGCTTTCATTTTATTACAACCATATTTGTGATGATCATACAACATAAATCATCAAATACATACAAAGAACACAACAACATGTCAGCTGACATCTGCATACATGTTTAGGTGAGGTAAGAAAAGGGGTGAGCAAGCGTCAACCCGGGGATGACCCCTGGTACACACACACACACACACACACACACCCCACACACCCCACACACACACACACACACACACACACACACACACACACACACACACACACACACACACACACGCCCACACACACCTACTCCATCGCCTCCAATAACCATGAGTAACATTCACGATTTCATACACAATCTGAACCATGCTGTCCTGCAAATTACAGCTGCTTGCTGCAGTTACCCCCCGACGACGACACTTGAATGAAGACGAACAAACCATGACAAGCAAAATGAAGTTCACGCAGGTAACAACTGGGCACAGAAATAGCATTGCACCAAATTTATCCCCACTTGCCCTCTTTTTTTAGGAGACTGTCCTACTTCACTGACCTATTAAAAGAAGACATGTCTGCGCAGAGCCAAATAAGAAAAAAGAAAACAAATCCAATGATGTTGCAGTTTAACACATTTTGGCGGATTTAGGTTGACAGTTGTGATGGATTTAGGGTAATGTTCAGTTAGCATTCACAGAGGTATTCAAACACTATTTTTCCTCTGTCAGTGAAAATTTTAAACACTTAAGTGAGTTATGACAAAACAGCCATTATGATAATCTTCTACTGGATTTGAAGAAATCATCAGTTCTCGAGAGGTCACATACCTGGGAGACTTTTCCAAATGTAAATAGCAGAAACTCTTACAACAGTGAACTGTTGTACTTTCCAAAAGTATTTAATCCCCTTATGCTATTCCCATTTTGTCGTGTTGTAACCACAAATAACATACTTTGTATGACAGACAAACATAACGCATAATTGCTGCAAAGAAAATGATGCTTGTCTTTTAAATGTTCTGTAGATTGGCATCTGAAAAGCGAGGCTTACATTTGTGTTTAGCCCCCTGAGTAAATACTGACTGAGTTCATTTTATCTCATGGATTTGCACAGAATACTTTGTTTGTTTGGAGGGGGGCACTCGGCTGCTGGGAACCTGTCCCTGCAGTGTGACCACAGCCTCATGCTGCCACCATCACATTTCATAGTGGGGGTGGCATGTTCACAGTTATATGTTTTACATGTATACCAAATGTTTCCTTTTTGATTTTATCTGACCAGCGCACCTTTTTCCACAAAGACAAGCACAAAGTGACGAATAGTTGAAAAATACTTTACTGAATTATTAAAACTTTTCACAAATAGAAATCTGAGAGGTGAGACATTCATGTGTTTCACTGTTCCTGCCGAGAAAAAGCAATCCCACAGCATGAGGCTGCCACCACCTCATTTGACTGTGGAGGTGGTGTGTTTATTATAGCATACAGTGCTGCTTTTCCAACATATTTGCATTCAAAAGTCCTACAAGTAATTATTGAGAGTTCTGATAGTAATTAGAAGAAATTAGTAAAGCATTGTTTCAGCAATGTCTATCTTCTTGACATTGCTGAAGTTAATTGGTTGCAAATGATTTTATTTGAGGGTGCCAGAGTAAAGATTAGAACTAAAATATTGCAGGACAAACCAAATACCAATTATTTACATTGCAGTTTTCGGTAATACCAAAATGTAGAAAAGTTTAAGGAGAATAAAATATTTTGTAAAGCAGTGTATAAGTTTCTAAGTATGTCTCATATTTTGAATTTGGCACTTATATCCAGAAGCTTCTCTTTGCTTGGAGAAAATCTCTTTTATTCCTGACAATGCATAGAACATGGTCTGCTAAAACTTAAACCCCAGCAAAAGCTTCAAAAACTCTTTGCGTTTAGTGTACTTCACAAAGTTTGAAAAGTAATATTAATTAAATCTTTAAATGCAAAGCTGCCTGGATATATCCAAGGAAGACTGATATATTAATGAAGATAACACATCCTCTGTTTAAAATAGATCACTTTGCAAATCAAAAAGTTCAAAATAGCACACAGATCAATGGAAACAGCCATTTTTAACTTCATAGCAGTCACTGTTGCTAAAATTATCCTGTTTTCATTAAGACAAGGGCCTTTTATCTACAAACAGCATGCAGCTGGGAAATGTGGATGATGATATTTGTAGCGTTGGGAAAACAAAGTCAAAGAATCTAACATTCAGGGAAAAGGCAAGATATACTTTTTTAATGTAGCATTTTGAAACTTTAATGAGCTTTCGGTCTCAAGATAGATATTGGTGGTGCAATTGCTCGAGGAATTGCTTCAAGATTTTGAAGTCCCAAGAGTTTGGAAATATAAAACCCCCATTAATTCAGCAAAGCATAACTGCAGATCTGCTGAAAGTCATAACATTATATGGGCTGAACATATACGACATATTGCCATTTGACATCAATTCTGCAAGTGCTTCAGGTTTATTGATAGCTTGAAGCGAGGTCTAATACTGAGCAATAAAGATTTTTAGCTGTTCAACAATTTAATGCACAACACGGGAGTTGATGTTAAACAGTGCTCAATGTTTTGTGGTCTACCCTACTGACCTACCTCTAACTTTTCCGTTACTCTCACCAAAGGAATATACCAGCACTGTATTAGTCGCACTGTACCTGTGTAAGAGTATCTGCAAATGTCTGGCATTTGAAAGGTTTAGAAAATGCATTGTCTTCTGCAGATATTTAAAACACAGAGAGCAGAACTTAGAAATGCTTGCATGAGAAACAGAACTTCTACTTATGATGTCTACACAGAGTGAACTGTGCAAGACTGAACCCGTGCATACTGCCTGAGGAAAGCCTCGTCAGTCAGAGAGCTGCAAGAATGAGGTTGCACCGACTATACGAAAAAGAAAAAAAAAACGTCTGGACATGAGTCTGTCCTTGCCAAGAAAATTAGCAAAGATTTGTCCTTGGCAAGAGAAGCAACAGAAACTCTACTTTTCATCAGTCCAGTTAGCCAGATGTGCTGGAGGGTCTGCTTCATCTGCTCAGCTTTCAGATACTGATCAGTATCATTAAATTAATCCCCCTTGTACCTATAGCTAACAAAATAAAAGAATAGGTTAAGGTTTTTAAGTGAAGCTCTGTGGAGTTATCAAAATATTTTCCTTCCCTAGAGTAGAAAGATCTAAACTGACCCTCATAATAAATAAATCGTTGATGACTACGGAATAACCAGACATATTACTTATTTTTGCAACTTAACACAACTCAGGATGAAAATGCTCTCTTCCAACAGATGAGAAACATTAACACCAAGACAGCAAGACAGTTTAAAAGCTGCTCTCGTGCTATTTTCTTTCTTGCAACGTGACCATTTTAAAAAACACATGTTCTGCAGGTATAAAATGAAATGAAACATATTTTGTGAAACATCAGGTTTTTCAAACATGAGTGTTGGTCTGAATCTTCTCCCAGTTTGAGTCAAGCATGAGTATTGGGATCAATAGTGTGGAATTCACAGTGTTCCACTCTATGAAGTCAGGGTGTGTTACCTCTCTTCTCACATTTGGTTTTCCATATTTAACAGGATTAGCACACCATTCTAAATCTATAAGCAAAATTTACATAGATTTTAGGTCTCTAATACATGTCTTCAAAGATGGATCTTAATGGTGATTTTATAGGTGTTGTACACATCTAAAAATAATTTCTGCAGCCGCAAATGATGCAGGTGACAACTTCACAAAATGTCATCTTAGAATAGTAATATGAAGACAACAATAAACTTAATAAAGTCAACCATCTTTACCATAGAAAGCAGTTAAACTGAAACGGCAGTGATAAACTTAACAGCTTAACAGCTAAATTATTGAATGTAAATATTCAATAATTTAGCAATACATTCCATAGATATAAACATTTTCAGTTTTTATACAAATGATCAGCTTTTTTCTATTGCTAAAGCTACCGAGACCATGGTCGTCAATTATCCATCTGCCAATTTGAGGATTTATTCACTGATATCTTCATACTCCAGGTAAATGAACTATTCTGGTTAATAATGTTGCAGAACTTCACTCTTAAAATGTCTGAAATAACCTTTAAAGTTTCTGAACTATACTATGATCAACTTTTGATGAAAACAAGTTGTCAATGTAACCAAAAAGTAATTTTCCCTATCCTCAATGAAAAACTGTGCAGGAGTGATGATAAACCATGTCCTCAAGAACAGCCTGTTTCTCTCTTTTTGAAGCACAGGGGCAGCTGCAGACATGGACTATAAAAACCCAATTTGAGAATAGACGCCTATCTGGTGTGTCAACAGCTCATGCCTTGGGTAACAGTTGGAGATCTCAGCCCACATAGCTGTTCAAAAACAAAGTTATTTGATATTTTAACAATGCCTTACCCTTATTATCGAGTTAACATTTCTGTTTCATTTCCAGGAGCTTAGGAAAGGAATCTAAGTCATGCCTTTGTGTTTTTCCTTTTTTTTTCCCCATTCAAAGTATCCCTGATTACTGCGGTGTTATGTCACCTCGCTGCACATTGTCAAAAGACAAACTGCATGGCAAGGCAGTCAGAGATATGCCGTTTGCATGTGGAAATGCTCCTCAGACTCCATATACTAGTTACTGTAACACAACATCTGTTCAAACAGATCAGTTTAATAGCATCCAGCCAAATCTGCTTTTACAAAGTGAGGACCTTGTACATTCTTGGGATTGTTTTACCTACCATCCGGAGATCCCCCAAATTACTATCAATCCTGTACTGAAACTTTTCAGCTGTGGAGAAATTCAAACGGCAAACCTACTTCTAACCTTTGGAAGTAAAATTGTATTGGATCCTTCATTGCCAACACTGTATTAGTTGAGAGTTTTGCACGTTTGAGCCTGGCTTAACAATCAATAAAATGTCAAACTTTCCATACATTATCAGACTATACATGCATACTTTTTACCTAGTACATTTTTTGTTACATGATAGATATTGTCCTTCATGTCTAAAGGACAATTCTACGTTTTAATAGAGAATAAAAATATATCATGTTTTCAGGGATTGAGGCAAAATGTAAGGTCTGAACTGTTGCATGAAAGTCATAGTTGTCAATTTACAGTTTTAGTTTGTCTCTTTAAAACCCTCCCTGTGTTCAACACCTAACCCATGATGCCAAAAGAGAGATGAATTATCCCATAAAAGCTGAAGAAGTCAACAGGAAAAGCTAAATAATAACCTTCACTTTGTGATCTCAGATCAAAAAAGGGCCACCCGAGTTATATTTATTTATAAGAAGCTGTTTAGAGCCAAAAATCTTGACAAGTCATGTTGGACTATGTTTAATTTAATCAGACCATTTCACTCGTTGCATTTCAAATAACTATTGACGTACTGTTTGCAACAGTCCACAGTATTCAAAACATGTCGGCACAAACTTCAGCTAGTAATGAATATGGTTACTTGATGTTTTCAGAGGATAAACATCTTTGTTTGTTTGCACTTGCATGATGCCAATATTACCTCGCTGAAACCTCGCTGGTATTGAAACAGTCTGCATGAAACTCAGTTTATCAGGCTTTAAGCTGAAATCAGCTTCAATAATCTACTTCAGTGACTGAAATCCAGCTTCTTCAGCTGTAGTATTACTAGAGATGAACAAACACACCATTTTGGTCTGATATTAATGTTGCTACTATGGTCCAAAACCAGTCCTAACCTTACTCTGCATCACTAGCACCATTACATATTTTTCTTGTGAGGCCGATAGAAATTAGTTCAAATATGACTAACATCAGCCAATCCTGACATAAATGTTTCTATATTATGCTTTACAAATTAGAATTATCAGAAAACTAACAGTTTTGTTCCCAGCTCAAGTGATCAGTGGGCAAGAAGTGGTGACCAATAGCCAAACATGAATGTTTTTGGACACTAGGAGGAAGCTGGTGTACCCAGAGAAAACTTACCCATGCATAGAGATTTCATGCAAATGCCATACAAAAATAAATAAATAATATTCTGTAAGTAACACCGTCCCTTCAAAATTTACTTCTAAACCTTAATTTTTTTTAATGGACTGAATCCTAATTCTACCTTGATGCAGCAGAAGTTTCCAAAGTTGCATTTAAATGCAAGAAGAAATGTACACACGTCAGCACATCAGATAAATATTCTCCCAGTCATATCAATGAAACAGTGCCAGTTTGTAAAATGAAATCCAGAGTCATGGTGCAAAAGCTTAACAACTATTTCCTATGCTTATTATGTTGAGTTTTCTTTATACCACTCTGATGGTTTTAAGTTCCTTTAAAGGGAGTTTATTTTCTATATTCCAGATACATAGTGCCATTTTATAGAACAATCTAGTAACCAAGTTGTATTGAAAATGTTTAATAAAAAATGAGACATTCAACTAATCTGAAGCCTTGAAATGGGCCGTTGTCTCTTTAAGAATCTTCTACTCTTGCAACACTCCCCAGTAAAAGGAGGAGTGTCCGCTTACTCCAGAGAAAGTTCTGGACTGGGTTGAGTCTGGAGGAAAGTCACAGCTACTTAGAAAGCTACGAACTGGAAATTAAGGGGTGCCACACATTACTTGCTACTATAAGTTAATGCTGTACATAATTATATAATTTAGCTGCAGCAATGCAACACCTGTTGCTTTTTTGATTGGAAAGAAATTATATAATTATTTACATTTTTTGTTTTAAACTTTGGGTGTGATAATGTTCTGCTATGACAAATCAATTCTTTGCTGACAGGTTGACTGATTCAGGTTGACTGCCGTCACACCTGAATCCCGCTAAAAGCAGACACTATATGACTTATGTGTTTTCACAAAGACAAGGAGCAAATTTGCATCTTTGCTGTCATCTAAAATTTGCGTTCAATTTGATCAAAATTTATCTGAATATCTCACATAAATCAGCCTGAAAAAGACTTTCTAGCTTTGTGCATTTGAAATGACACATCTCAACCCCCATTTCTTTCGATGAACAGACCTAAGTGGCATTTGAAAGAATAAATTAAAATAAAAATAAATTAGAAGGTGTCACAGAGTGAAGGTACAATGATGGACTAGATTTGTTGTTTGTTTTTTTTGTGAGAATCCTCTTCTTGTGAGAAATAAATGTAAGATCACTCTTAAGTAGTTGGAAGCAATCCCTGCTGCCTCCGCCGACTTGTTGCTGAATAATTCAAACAGCACCACCATAAATTTAAAGGTGCAGTAGGTATTACTACACGATGAAAAGCAACAGCAAAAAATCAACAGCCATCTCCTTACTTCCTTGAGTAATTATTGCAATCCTTGGCTACACACGCAAACCCATCCACGCAGAAAGAAACTTGTTGTGTTTTGTCTTGACATATGATAGGTGGGAGGTGCACGATTATGAATTATAACGTCACAAATAGGAGCAGCATATTTATATAGGTCAGGAAGACTGCAAAGATATCCAATTACAGTTAGTTCTAAGTTGTTCTTCTGCTGAGGTGCAATTTTTTTTCACGAACAACTAGTCTTAAAAAATGAAGGCTTTCCATTGTAAAAGTGTGTTAGACTTGTCCTTTTTTTTGACATTTTCTAAAAACTACTAGCTTTGCAGCTACCTTATAAGTAGTTTAAGTAGATAAATGAGTCAGTAAATGATCATGTAACAACAGAGCAGCTGCAAAATGCCACACATCAACACTTTTTGGTTCAAAGATTTCAGCTTGAATGAAAGGGCACTTATTTTAAGAAACACATGCTGTGAGGGGATGTCTTGAAATTAATGTGAAAAAAAATCTGCAAAAAAGAAAAAAACAAACAAACAAAAAAAAGCAGAAGACGAACCTGTCTCACATCTCCAATGCCAGATTGATCTCTTTGATCACTAACTGACAGCTTCGGCAGATTGCTCCCGTTTACACACAATTATGGGTCGACACACCTAATTCAGACAGACACGTGTATACATGCACATGCTCACACAGCATATTGTATAACTTCAAATTATGCTGTATACTGTCGCATCCATGCAAAAGTCGTCTTGACATGACATCTTTAGCATGCTAGTGGCCAATTTGTAAACATGTGAAGGAAAATTATTTGAATATGACAACTTCAATTGAGGACTGGAGTATTGGATGAAGTAAATATGTAATTTTTGTCTTATTTTTTTAATGAGTTGACTAGTTTTAGCTAGCTTGTTGGCTAATTAGTTAAAAGTAGATAGAGTGAACTAATGAAAAGCAACAATTTATGACTGAAATAAAAAAAAATACACATATTCATATTCAGTCTGCTTGTTGTCACAAGTTGTTGATATTTAATATTTTTTCTCAGCAAATTGAAATGATCAAAGAGGCAAATGGTATATGAATGTCAGTATGTTCAGGTCCTGTCACATTATTCTTCATTTGCATTAGTCACTTTACTTAAAGGGGCAGAATTATGTATTTTAAAGTCATATGGTGATCTTACACCGCAATCAAGTTACTTTTACTTACAACAATTATGTATATATTAAACATTACAAGAGAAATTTGACATCACATTTTGACACCTTGAAGTTAGCCTCTATCTCTTTAAGAAGCTCCTCCTCTTTCTGTCTTCATGACATTATCACAACAATGATGAGCCATTATTACGTTTACAATGTTCTGAGGAACATCAGATGGACAAGTATTTTGTATGATAAGCTCAGGAGATACACAGTTCCACCAAGTTATTTGTTGATTGCTACTGCCGCTAGTCTGAAGGAGCTGAGTGGGCAAAGTGCAAGGGACCCACCGGGTTTGAAACTATTTTAACATATAATTTGTGTGAAATTTAGAAGGCAATAAATAAACTTTACTATTTATATGTCAAGTAAAAATTAAATATAAATAATTAACCTAGGTATGTTTTACATCTATTGTGTCTATATATATATATATTTATTTTAGATCAAATAAGAAAATCAGGTATAGTTTGGCTCTTCAGCAAGAGCCCAAATTATATTAAATTAAACCACAAGTAAAACAGGGAAAAGGGCTATTATGAAAATAAAGAGTACACACATCTTAAAATTTGAATAAGACCAAATATAGTAAAAAAAGAGGAAATGAACGATGGTCTTACTTTTCAGAGAAAAGAAGACAAACCACAGTCAAATTACAGTTATATTTATTTGTAAAATTAGTTTACAAATAAACTTTGTAAGGTTATGAATAACCTTACAAAGAGGTTATGCATAACCTCAACAACTTTGCAGACAAAAGTGTTCATGGGCTAACTGCAGAGGAGGAAGGCTATACACTGTCAGAATGCCAGTCTAAGTTGGATTTACTAATTAATTGGTATTTTTATGTCTCACTGTCATCCTAAACCAGCTGCTAAAATAAATCATGAGCTGTTTAACGTAGATTAAAAAGAACACATTGGTAATGTAAATACAGGGTTATGGTTGCATTTAAAAAAGTAAAAAGGTTGCATGAAATGTTCATTAATACTGCAATCATAAAGCAGCATAGAAACTAATTTCACAGAACAAAATAATCAAAACTAAACCAGGTTAATGTTTAATATTACGCTCCGTTACGAAGCTAAACTGCCTCGTGACCCTTCTTCAACAAAGTTAGGTGAAAACTGAAACGCTATTATGGAAAAATTCTAAGAATCCGGATATGTGAAAGTCCTGTTCATGCACAGCTAAAACGTTGCTATTTTAAGAATGATCAACTTTCCGAAAAAAATAAAATAAATAAATAAATCACAATGCTTATGTACCAAACGTCTCTGGTTAAATTGTTATTTGACACCTTTATACAGCAGAATAAACATGTATTTTCCAGATTCTGGTGCACTTACAACAGTGAAAGGAAAAACATTGCGCGATTACTGATTTTTCCATTTTATTTGCAGAACAAAAGACAACCAGATTGTTCAATGAGGTCGCTATACCGCCCCCTGGTGGCTACTCATGCAAAGACATATAGAAGTTTTCGTGGATCAACACTAATAAGCATATCCAAATAATTCAGCTTTAATTACCCTGTTTACCCTGAGTCAGATGTTTAATGAAGAGCTGAAGAAACGTCATTGAGCTTTGGAAAAAGTTTTTTCTGTCATACTTTTTGTTTTCAACAATAAGCCCCTATAAAGACACCCAATGCTGGTTTGCCTTAAGTAAATTTTTCTTGCAAGATAACACTTCCATAAGATAAACCATTTTGATTATAAACTCACTGACTTTTCTCAGGCTGTTTGAAAAAGGATGAATTTTGTAAGCTATGTATTTCACAAGTTTAGAGGCTACCCTCAAATCTAGAATGGCAGCCAGCAAGTATTTCAACACTTTGTTTAAAACAATAAAACAAGCCAGATCACCAGTAGTTGGCTTACATAATGGAAGGAAACTGAAACATTTAGCAGGCTAAAAAAAAAAAAGAGAGAGAAAAAAAGTTGGATTTAGAGAAAAACATCCCATTTAATCTCCAGCTTTATCTGCTGGAGGCTGACGAGGGGTGACATCACAGGTACAAAATGTCTATCAAGATGAACCCTCAAAGAGACAGTATCTGATCAAGCAAGGAATGGCATATGTAGAAACTACAGTGATAATCAAGCTATTGTCCTTAAAGTGTCACTAAAATGGGGGCTGGGCCTCCTCATGACCTGAGGTCAAACTAAAGTGACATGCTGCAGCTTGTTGAACTCACTACAGAGCAACCACATTTCTACCTCTTGTGTATATGAAATACAAACAGGTCTCCAGCTCCTTTTTCTTTTTTTGCAAAACTAAATCAGCTTAGGGCACCCGCACAAAAAAGAAAAGTGCCGACTCTTATGCTGGATGAGTCATGGCAGACTCAATATTAAACTGAGAAGTGAAAACACTTTAGCAACCTTTGAAATATTAACCCTGTCAAACAGTGCAATATGACGCAGGGTTTGCTGTCACACAGACATTACTTTTCAATTAATACCTTGTGATAGGGGACAAAACACATGGACTGCTAAAACTCTACTGTGAGCAAGTTTTTAAATCCTCTGTTCAGCTGTTTTGAAATCTGATTTTTTTAACTTGGTCTATCATTTTTGTTTAAATCAAGAGTTGCCAGAACAAGTGCCTCTGTGTGTCTTTGGCCACTGAAAGGTAAGTTCATGTGACAACTTGGCTGCAACTTTTACAAAACAAGGCTATAATTTCCCCTTCTTAATACGGTAATTCAATCCTAATCTCGCTCTTTTGTTTGTCCGAGTCTATTTCTGCGTCACTTTTCTTCTCTGTTGTAAACATACACAAGTTTAAACATGTAACACAGAAACTAAATTTTATTTACCTGTAGAAGGATCGTTCTCTTTCCGTCCTCTCTTACCCCCATTCTTTCTCCCTTTTCTGTCTTTCTTCTTAGGTTCTGTCATGCTGCAGTCAAATGGTAGTCCTTTTTGGAAACGTGTGGCAAATGGGCACCACCAGACTCTCTGAAGCTGTGAGAGCGTCTCTCTGCTCCTATATAGACTTGCACTGATCAAGGATAGCAACTCTGACAGAGAGGGAGGGAAGAGGGTGGGAACAAGAAAAGCATTTCCCATTGCATGATGGCAATCAACCCTTCTATGACTCCAGACCCTGAAGCCGTGAGTCAAGAGGGTGTCCCAAGGAATCTTCAACTTCATAACAGTGCTTCCGGAACGCTCCGTTTTGCCATCCTGGGCAGCATCTTCTCCCCTCTACTGACCCATAGAAGAAAAGCGAAATGAGACCAGTTAAGTTATCCCCCTTAGCGCTACTCACTCCACCCAGATAGGCCTGCAGACGACCTGCCCTTGCCAGGATGATGTCGGGGTCCCAGAGCAGCCTCACATCTGGTTCCCATTTGCGAAGCCCAGATTCCGTGGATATGCGTGTGTGAGGTGCTGGATGTCAGATAATCTGTGAGGGTCTGCTGCTCAAAATTGTACTTCCTCACCTCCTCGCTCATCTGTCAGTACCTCCACCGGTACGATAGGCGAGTTTCAGCACGCCGGTGCCTGAGGTTCTCTGCTCACTGACGCCTCTGGCCGGTTGTCGTTATTGTCCAAGCAGCAATAAGAGTGCAAAACAGGTACAGCATGTTTTACACTGATATTGTGATATTTTTTTGTATTTGTCTTGAATCTAGAAAGTGTTATTAGCCTTGATGTTTTGTCTAGACAGTTTGGAGCATTGAAAAAAGAAACAGAGCAAAGGAGACACTTTGGATAAAAGGCAGACAGAACCGAGATGACGATCAGCACAGTTACATTTCTGGCTCCAAAAGACAGCAGGGTGACACTGTAAAAGAGGGACCACTTTTCCTTTCATGTCCATCTGACATATCCGCAACAGTGACAGCTTCCTCCACGTCTTATTTCAACCTACCGCAATGTCTTGTAAGAGGAAAGATTTTTTTACTGCGTTACTTACAACCACAAACTTCAGTATACTTTACTAAGATTTTATATAGCAGACTAACAGCAAAATAGTTATGAAGTGGAAGAATAACACTTTCACAAAACTCATTTTGGTTTTCAAATAAAAATCTGAAAAGTGTGGCATGCATTTCTGTATTCAGCCCTTCCGAATGAATACTTTGTAGTACCACCTCTTCTGGCTCGGGCCCAATCAGCTCTACTCATGGAGTAATCAGTCAGATTAGATTAGGAGCCCCTGAACAATATCTTGCCACAGACTTTGACTAGGCAATGAATGTGTGTTGATAACAGCCATTTTTACTCACTTTACTCCAAAGTACAATTAGTCTAGTGAAAGAAAGCCAAATAATACCGCTTCATTTTATTTATTTAGCGTTAAGAATAAAGAAAATTAGGCTACGCTTTTTTTAACCCTTGTATTATGTTGAGAAATAATTACATGTATGATGTTGTGGGTCATTTTGACCCGTATTGTGTAATTCATCTCAAAACAATCAAAAATGAAGTCAAACTAGTCAGAACTTTATTTTAGATTATATACACACTTGTGAGAGATGAGAAGAACAGATACACAACTTGAACACTCTTGAGGGTTGGAGATGTCTCACACATTTCTGTGTTAAGGAGCCACAATGATCTTTATCAGTATCCTGAGAGTGGTCATCATTGTGTCCCAATGATGGGACATCAACGGAAGACTCCCAGAACATCCTGTAATGTATTGGTCAATTGTTTGCATGTCTGAGTGAGAAAGCCAACCTCTTTGTGTATTCACATAAAGGATATAAAAACACATAAAAGCACATAACTTATCAAAAAGTACACAGGTCAACAATAAGTGACCAAAAATTACTTTGAAATACCTTTTCTATGACCCTGGTGTAAATTAAAACTTAGCTTGTTTCTATTTTGTCTTTGGTCAAAGTTACTAGAAGCCACCAGGTTTCAGACTCCTAATGTAAGTAGGTTGGTAGTCGTGCTTTTATCTTTGCTAACGATTGATTAAACGTGATTTGATTTGATCATTTAATTTAATGGGTCTCATTTCGCTTTTGATTTGATCAAACTCAAACGATTGAGTTCAAAGCTTTAGGTAGTAAGTTGGAACTTAACTCTGCTTTAAGCTTCTCCACAATTTCCCCTGACCAACCAGATGTGGTCCTTGTTGTCCTCGTGATCTTGTTTATCTGCAATTGTCATATTTGAAACCACTGAGCTGGACTTATACTGAGATACAACTAAAAACTGAAAGCAAGTGGATGCAAAAGCTTTCACTGAAGCTCATCAGAGTAAATGGGTCCAAAGACAACATAAAGTTACACTTTTCTGAATTTTATTTGTGAAAAGAAATGAAGAGCCTGTATCACCTTCTTTCTCTGCTGAATTATGTCCTGCTTTGTGTGGCTCAATCACACAAAAACTGCAATAAAAACTCCAATAGAGTTGGTTGTAGTTACAAAATGAGAAAATTTGGAAAATCAAGGCACTACATATTGAGGCAAGGCTTTCCAAATTTAGGCTTCCTGCGCTTCAAAGCTCTAGTAAAGTGTCAAAAAAATTATACAAAAAGAAACAGAAGAACAACAGTTAATCTCAATGAAACTCATCGATGAGTCATCTGTGAGGCCATCCCGGGGTTTGTCTCTGTCAAGCCCTCAGAGGATTCTTGACGTTTCTTTCGAGTAGGCGGTAGGGGCAGGGATTGAGAGGGGCAGCTCATGGGTCATGTCTTAACAGGTCACTGCACTCAGTAGCATAATCCTTATCTATGGGCTAGAGGGGTCAAAACAAGGCCAACGTTTGAAACACCAACCGGCTCCGAAGCAGTGCTTCTCCGAGTTCAGAAAAACAAATTGCTCTTTCCTCTGCTCTCTCCTACTGTGATAGTTCTCCATGATCTAATCTATCAACGGAGGAAGGAGTAAGAGCTGGCAGGGGCCGCCGCGGTGTGACGGGGATATGCTCCTGCCGCCTCGTACCGCCCTATCTCCCCAAACTCAACGCTCACTTCCTCCACTTGCCGTTTTGACAAGATGGGACTTGTAGCCAGGATTGTACGTTTCTGGGTGGGCACGCAGTTTATGTGAGCACACATGACGTCAAGTTGTAAAAAAAGAAAAACATGCCTTTGAGGATGACAGTATGCAGATTTGGAAAGAGATTTTTCTATGGAAATGTTTGTCATCTGTTGTTTTCAACATCGTAACCATGCTTTGAAGCAAATTGATGAAACAATGCAAATACAGCGAGGTTAGAATTAGGAGAATGCACCAGCGCTAAGCAGTGGCTGACATGAGATTCTCATGGTTCCACAGAATCCACATATTAACATGAAGATTCAAAAATAAAAATGCCATTTAAAGCCACCTGCCAACTTTATTTCTAAAGCTGTGACCTTTGTCAGAATAACGGGTGGTGCTCCTTTCGTTCCACACCACAAAAAGTGTCTGTTTTTTTATTTTATTTGTTTTCTCAAGCAGAAATATTTCCAAATTCCAATACTTTGATTTTTTTCATGAATATTTGAATCTCCTTGAATCTCCCTTGGCAGCCATTCTTAAATGCTAACCTATTTCCAAAAGCTTCTCCTTGGCACAATATGCCTGGAAAATACATAAAACTGCCCTTAACAGTCATGTTTTTGGGTGGTGGGTGGAAGCAGAGTATCTGGAGGGAACTCACACATGCATGAGGAAAACATGCAAACTCAATGCAGAAACACCCCGAGCCAGGACACAAACACTGCAGCATCTGCTCATTGAAAATGAGTTAAAATATTTTCGTGAGCAGCTAAGATGCTGTGTTCAGTAAAACCCACAAAAAACAACAACAAAAAAGAAATGTAAAAAAAAATCATTTTTAAATACAGTTGAAAATTCGATAATGATAATCAATAAAACTGGTGATCACTTCCTCCCGAGTTTTGTGAGCTCACAAGCGACATAACGAGGTACAAAGTGTGAATCTAATCTATCATTATTTAATTATGATAATATATAATTAAATTATGAGCTATTCCATTACTATTGGGGAAAAAAAATCAGCAAAATTATGGAATGGTAATAAAATTAAACAATTTTTATGGGGATCATATTTATAAAGCCTGAAGAAAACAGGTCCAAACTTTTGATTGATACAGTGTGCGCTTGCCATAAATGCCTCACAGAACACATCTCTGCCTGCCTCCTAATCCCTCTTTTAGCTGAGAGAGACAGCTTTCCTCCACTGTGGAGACGAGCAGTTCACTCCTAACAGCAGCATACCTGCACATCATCACACTGATACCGCTCAACAGCACTCCTGCCCTTTCACAGCCAGGAGAGTTTATCTTTTTCGACATAATGGCTTTAAACAGCCATTAGGTTTTGTTGTTTACATCTGTCTGGGCTTTTTTTCTTTCTTTTTCACCAATAGAGTGGACATGGGTGTGATTGCATGTGTGGTGATGGTGGTGGTGGCTGCAGTGGGGGTTGAGCGTGTCGGAGTGCTGTATGGTGCTTGCTTTTAACACCCATCTGCAGGTTTAATTCTCTGTCGTGAGGGAGGAGGGTAGAGAGGCGTAAAACCGCAGCAGGAGATAGAAATTAAAGGGAGATCAAATGGAATTAAAATAAAAAAAATTAAAGAGGAAGTGGAAAAAAAGGTCAAAAGTGTGATAGAGGGATTTGAGAGCTAAAAGATAATGACCTCTAAATTAGATGGCAGAAAAAAGCCCCACCTGCTGATTTTCACCTTTTTTAATAAGGCATCTGCCTCCTTGGCCATGAACTGAACCATGCTGTGGTAACAAAACATAAATGCAGGCTGTCTGACTGCAGAGATAAAAAGCTGCTCATTTGGTTTTAGTGACGGTTTCGGGAGACACAAAAGAAGCACACGTTCTGCAGTTTATAGCCAACTCCATAAACCACAGCTCTCTGTGAGAGCTGATGCTTTCTGATTATGCATATGTAGTTTAAGTTTTAGATTTTTCTCACTTCATGGGGCCTGATTCCTAACCAGTGGGATGAGTAGTACTGGTGGCACAATAATGAAGAAACCTTAAAAGCAATTAATCCATGTTCAGTAAATAATGTTCTCATTTCTGCCCTAACCACTGTTAACAGCACAAGGGCGTATTTTAGTTCTCTCCCTGATTTAACACACCTGGATCAAATGATGGCTCGTTAGAGGCCCAAGAAGAACACTGACATGCTGAAAAGGTTGTCACCAAGGAGAAAACTAAAACATGCAGGATGCCGGCCCTCGAACTAAAACCAAATGCACATTTGCTCCATGGGCTAAAGCAACAAGTGTGCTATCTAAGCAAAGTTAAATTACTACAACTGGCCTGTTGGGGGCGGTAATGTGCCTGAATATTAACCCTCCTTCACACAGCTTAGTGATAAAAACAACAACCAAAAAAAATAGAAAACATGTTTTAAAGTTCAAAATAATAAGTCTTATTGTTTCCAGTCACCGCAAAGACAATTCCCACGCTGAGGTTTATGTTTGTAATGAACTATATTAACATTGTTGAGCTGAAACTTGTCCATCACGTTATGTTGCCATCGTATATAATCCCTTTACATTATATGGCATTTTTATTGCCTTTACATTGTCCACAACTCCTTCTTCTGTCTGCTAATTGGCTTTGTTGAAGTTCAATGGGAGAAATTCAAGTCTGAGTGTTGAAGGGAGATGAGAACTGAGAGGGCAGGAATGCAACAGCCAGCCTAACCTGGCTCAGCTGTCGGAGGAAAACTTTCCCTGTGGCTGTTTAAGACTGAGTTTGGCAAAGAGGGAGACAAAGATACAGAAATAAACATTGAAAAACAGAGAGAGACATGTTAAAAATTATATTAATGTAGCACTTTGCAGAGAAATAAAGAACATTTTCTGTTTTCTTTTACTAAGACTGCTCTGTTGAATATGTGCAACTATTCAAGGCATATTCAAGTACTTTCTCAACAACTGTTAAATATATTTATTTGTATTAATGACTGTTATGTCTTGCAGCAATCAGTTTTTCTACAGATTGCTTCTAAAAGAAGAAAGCAGGGATGAAGCAGTCTGACCTGCTGATATAGATTTTTTTTGTTTTTTGTTTTGGTCTAATTATAGCAAAAAAAAGTTGCTAAGTTGGCAACAGTAAGTTGACTGTGACGATCACCCGCAGAATTGACCCGCTCTCTGTCACGGGAGAGTAAAAAGGGCAGTGGCTAATTTCAAGACCTTTCTGGAAATAGATTGGATCAGTGGATAAGATAAGGTTCACATGCAAGTTTCAGCTGAACTTTGATCACCCATAATTAAAGAAAATTGGAATCAATCAACCTGTAAAACATTTCATTTTTAGCACCCCTCCACATGCCTCAGGACCAAGTTCCTGGGGGAAACACTGAGCATTCTTTGTAGAATAAGCGACTTTTTCCAAGGTCAATTGTGCCACAACTAAAGGTGAAAGAATGGAGAACTGGTACGTCAAATTCAAAGTTGCTGACTCTTTGATAATGCTCACACCTGCATGAATAAATTTAAATTAAATCGTACGACTCAAGTTCAGCTATTTGTCACGTTACAGAAATCACAGCACGGAGGAAACAATGAAGCAAAAATGTATGTGTCAAACGAGGAAGTGATGTTGGGCGGATTCGGCTCTTTGACGTTTCCTGCAGCACAAAGCTGTCACCATGGCAACCACAGTCTTAAGGGTAGCAGCGAGAGTATGTAAGAGAGAGAGAGAGGGAGGGAGAGAAGGGCTGAGTGAGGATAAGAGACAAAATAGGAGATAACGTGTGAGAAATACAGCGAGAGGAAGAGCAAGAAAAGCAAAGACAGGGGAGCAGTGAAGAGCTGGAAGTGCAATGCCGAAACACAGAGAGAGAGAGACAGAGGTATCTACTAGGCTGCTGCGCTGAATCTGTCCAATAAGAGCAATGTCTATGGGTAAGCCTGTGCCAAGCTTGCTGGGAAGCACTGCAGCAGCATCTCAGAGAGAGGAGACATGACAAACATCAGTACTGGGCATGCTCCACTCTCAAGGCCGTGGAGAAAATGAGATTTCAGCCGCATGGGTTAGTTCAGTTCCCCCCCTCCCCCCATCCCAGTCTTCCACTCACTTCACAAGCACATGACACGGCCGATCCCTTTCCAGACCTGGCCCCTCAGTGGACGTGGCTTGATTGATGCGCCTGATAAGTGATTGATGTAATCGTAAGAGGCATCTTTCCCCACTTACGGCCACAGTGACTCAGATTGTGACAGGGTTGATCGGGGCTGAGAGAACAGACAGATGAGCATAGCAACACATCAGCCAATGGGGCATGATACTGCCCCATTGGGACCATGTCTGCCTTGAACCCACACATAAACACATACACAACACCCTGCGACCAGATGTGATCTCTGTGCCTGCAGAACTCCCACTGGCCATCCTCCTAATTCGGTCGGATGCAAAAGCCGAGCGGTGAATGACCCCCCGCTCACTTGTTTCTAAATTACCATTAGAAGTTTATAATGTTTCCTTCTTTCTTATCGCTTTGCATCTTCTTTGTTTTTGACTTTGGCTGGTCATGCTTGCTCTGCGGGCAGACATACACTCTCCAAGACAGAGATAACACTATGTGGTTGTTTCAGACCAAGAAGATGATTCTTATCTTTGGCATCGGTCATGGTTATGTGAGGAAGTGTCTGGTTATGTGTGTGAATGTTCGTTTGCTGTAAATGCATGGGAAAAAAGGAGAAGTCCATGTAGTGGCTCAGAAACGAATAGCAGCATAAAAAAAGTATTTCCACCAATGAGACTTTTGAAAAGTTTCTCACTTTTGCAATCTGAAACGTCATGTGTTGCATTGGGATGAAGCAATGCATATTGGTGAACTAAAAAAATATAAGTGAGGGTTTAAAATGCATGGAGCAAGTCATTTTACAACCAACTGTGGAGGAGCTGCAGAGATCCACTGCTCAGGTGATAGAATATGTTGATGGAACAACTATAACTTGTGTCCTCTATAAGTTTGCTCTCTCTGAAAAAATAGATTACAGAAAAACATTGTTGAAAAAAAGCACACACAAAGTCCTATTTGCCATCTTGCTGCAAGTAATGGAGGAGATGCAAATTGTGGAGACAGGTGCTGTGTGGAGATCACGTTTATGGTGGTTTGGATGAATCGAATGGAAAGTCTGCTGGAAGCTACAACACAATTTTACTTCCAAAAAAAATTAAACCATGGTTTATGGTTTAACACTTTGCAATTATGTGCAACTTAGTATTGGTCTCTAACATAAAATTTCAATAAAATGCATTAAATGTTGTGGTTGGAATGTGACACAATTTAGAGATGTAAACATTTAGAGATGTAAATACTTCTGCAAGACACCACAGCAGTAAAGCCAGTCGGTTATCTTTTTTTTTTTTAAACTATTGCAATCAATTGTAAAACTGGGAATAACCAGCATTGAAAAAAACATAGGTATTGACATGTATTTTATCTACCTAACCAGAAGAGGCCTCTAAATAGAACAATTATGACTCACTATAATGGAACAAACATCTTTAATGACGAATGCTAAAAACATGCTCCTCTTATATGATTATCTGCTTGATCATCTTAAGGCTTTTTGATTGAATCTCCTTCTCTCTGTATTTTTCCTCCTAAAAACATTTATTTTGAGTCTGTCCCTCAGCCTGTCTCTCTGCCTGTCTCCCTCCCTTCAGTTTAAGGCAAAGATAAAGAGGTTTGTGTTACTGTGAGCAGATTGACTTGAAGATAGACGCTGGAAAGCAGATCTCCTCCACCTCCTCATTCTGTTCTTTCTCTCCCGCTCTCACCCAGATGAATAGACAAACAGTCTCCCACATGCTCTCACAGTTTATCAAACACACACCCACATAAGACCGGGTCTTCGCACAAACACATATGTGCGCTCTCGCCAAAGAGAGGACTGTACGCACTCAATCTAAGTATCCTCCGGCTGACTAAGTATACACTGTCACACTCAGATCCAAACATGACCCCCTCAAACACGTTCATACGCATGCAAACATGCAGGTGCATCCACAAGTAAATACTGTCGAGGAAGCTCATGAGTTTCTGATGTCTTTAAAATGGACTTTTTTCCACTAACTGTGAACATAAACCATTCAGCTGTGTGATGCCATAAGTCATGTACAAAATCGTCATTTAGGACAACACATGTGAATCACAGTGTTTCCCCAGAATTGCAATTTTATTTCCATTACGCTCACATTTTCACACCTACTCAATAACTTCACTGCTTGTTGGTGATGCGTAGATTTGTTTTTAGAAGACTCAACCTAAGCTTGACCCTCAAACATTCAGCATTAGGAGTTATTTACCCCGTTTACGCCAGAGTGACGTGTTGCTTTTTGACATATGTTGACAACTTCGTGTTGCATAACAGGTTCTATCGAGGTGTTTTCTTGGTTCTGCCAGTTTGATGATAATTGAGTCTGATTGCGAAAAGTGAAAATTAACTCCAAAAAAAGGTGGTTCATCATAAATTATGATGTGAAACTTTTCACATAGAGATGTCTAACCCTGTTTTGGTTGTATTGGTGACATTAAAGATTTAAACAGGATTCGGATTGTCTTCGTTGATTCTGTCAATTAGGTCTTCATAAAAACACAGAATTGTGAGTTTACTCAAAGAAAAACACAGGAAGGTTGTCCTTTTATCAGCAGACCCCCCTCTTCAAAAACATACAAGCATCCGCTCTCTGCTTCACATTCTTTGCATCAAATCAAATTCCTACAGCACTCTGCACTTGTCCTTTATCTCCAGAATGTGCTTTTGGAGCAACACAAACATGTCAGGATGAGGACACTGTGAGGAGTTTCACACAGAGTCGAACCAGCATCTTGGCTACATCATTTGCATTTCTGCTTGCCCCTCTCACTGCTTATCAAAAGTATTCCTTATCTCTTTGTTTGTTTTTCGCCAACGTCGGCCTTTCCTGGAAAACAGGCCACTACTCATGTGTAAGCTTAGATCCTGCCTCGGCCAGCATACGTCCAGATGAAGGCGGGCTCAAATTGACTGAGCCTGATAAGTGGTCAAGAGTGCCAGGAGGGCCTCACACAGTGTTCTGGCCGACAGCCACAGAGCCAGAGTGGCAGTTGGGTCATCTCAAAGCGACAACATGACCGCTCGGGTGGACCAAAAAAAAAAAAAAAAAAAAAAAAAAAAACCCAGACAAGCGGGGTAAATCCCAGCGTGGCAGTGAATAACAAGCATAAGAAGGAGGTCAAAGCTTACTCAAGCTGTAATAGCTAAAGGAGGTAAACCGCTGCCATTGCTGAGCAGCTTATGGACAGAGGCACAGAATCACATCTTTAGCTTAAAAAATCTATCATTATTGTTATTTACCTTTAGAAGCCCTGCATGAAAAAAGAATGTACTACAAAACATGCATATTAGGATGAATTGATCAAGTGTAGAAAATATATGCCAAAGCCTTGCATATATTTTCTTATCACACTGGAGTCTGAAGTGGTTCTTTCATTAATGTTACAATGTACAGAGCTAAAATATTGTTGTCCCAACCAGATTAAAGTTTAAAGTAATATTTTGTTTTAACTATGTCTTTCTTCTTCAATAATACTAAGGTTTTGGAGTGGTTGAACTAGAGTCTCGACTGATTCTGTCAGGTTCTCTCTGATGAACACAACCTCAACACGTCTTGGAGGAAGAGTGTTCAATTACTCCAATGTGAAACAAAATGAGCATATTTTGTGTTATCATAACCTTTATTTAGAAAAGAATCCCCATCGTGTGTGAACATACACATACATGTACACATATCCTTCCTTTTATTTTATGCCTGCAAATATTTTTATTTTTTTTCTTTTGCTCTGAGCGTGTGAAACCAAAGATACATTTCTTGTTTGTGCACACAGTTCTGGCCAATGAAAGCAAATTCTGGTCCTGAGTCTGATAAGTGAGAACAGCATAAGTCATTTATAACAAATTTAATAAATTACAATTTGCATTCCAACGAGGCTCGTTTGTCAGATTAAAAGTACTTTTTGACAATGATAACCTTTAAGCTGATATTGAACATTCCTTTCTAGGAAGACCACATTATTGTATCAAAAGTACTTTTTTCATTGGTCTGATGTAATAGCTTAATCTTAAATGTAGTGTTTTCATTTGTTTCATTTGTTGGAAATCATGATAAATTGCAGTATATGAACTTGGCAAATCTGAACTATTCTGCATTTATACATTCTTTATAAGACACATTGTCATTTAAGATTACTGTTTTATCGTTTCTTGAGATGGATAAGTTGACATATCCTCTATAAAAAATGATAAGAATGACTATCAGCATCCTAAATAAGATACAAGTGGTTTCCATAAATTATGAGAACATCACTAAAGTTAACATTAGTTTTGAACCTTCCTATTAAGGACTAAAATGGGAAGGAATGTCAAGATGTTCTACATTGAGTAGAAATTGTTTAAAATGCAAATTTTCACTCGTTAAACATATACTGTATTTGTGAAAACAAAAATTGTAGATTGTTGGTTTTCTCCAAAATATTGCCTAAAAATTGTTCTCACAAATTTTTCGGCAATATTTTTGTGATCTGGATGTATCCCTGCACTCGTAGTAAGCAGTGACAGGAAGATGAGCTGTATCATTTTTTAAAGGTACATTTTTGCGTTTTTGCATTGCTGGCTTGTCCGTGTTGGTTACTTGGCTTGTAGCCATTGGAAACTAGGTTTGTGAGCCTAATATCAGGGAGACAGCAAGGGAATACAATGGAACATGCTTAGACAGTCCATAAACTTCCGAGCAGATGGGATGGAGGAAAAGCAGAAAAGGGCTAACGGAGGAGACTCTGCAGGGACTTTCTGCAACTGTGATCTAACAGACTTTTTACCAGACTTCTTTGAGGAATGTTGCTTTTTTCATTCTGAGTAAAACAACCCCACAGTCGAGGAGTATCGATATCACAGGGGAGATATATCCCCCTTTTGTCTACATTGCTGCAGTGAGGTGATGGTTAGCGTGCTGGTCTGTGGGCCAGCTGGGACACATCTGAGTTCACCCCATGCACACACACGCACACTGAAGCCTGCTCTATGCTGCTCGCTATCTTTCAACAACAAACCGAGCAAGGACCAGACGGAAAGAGGTCCTATTTGTGCAGGAAGATAAATACACTTCTGCACCCAGTCCTGTCCGATCCAGATTAGAGCAACACAAGAATGAGCAAAGCAGCAGCACCAGTGGAAGGTCAGGAGTGAGCACTGGTAAAAAGGACAGGGAAGCTGCTAAAACACACACTTCCGCAATGCATTAAACATGCAGAAACATTTGCAAGAAACATACATTTGTTCCCCCTATCTTGGCAGGTTTATGCTAATCAAAGGGATGAATTTGCAACCAAATATAATTTTAACTTTGTTTTACTTATTATTTAACTATTCAAATGAGTTATTTCCCTTTTCATATGAATACATCCTTCTGGAAGGTTTACCATCTACTTCCTTTCCTCCTAAAGTTATTATCACACGGAAAAGTGTCAAAATGAATATGAATAACCTTACAGTGGTGGAAACTAGGCTGGATGTATTTACTAAAGATCTGTACTCTCAATACCAAAGTAAGGTTTGGTATTGCATTGATATCAGCATGAGGAGAATGATATTTGTGTTTGCAGTTTCTCTTCCATAGTTCATACCAGTCACATATCAAGAATAAAAATGCCAAATATCACTTGCTTACATTTTCAAATTTGAGAGGAGGATTCCAGGCCTTTGTAAAGCTTGCAAATATTAATATAGCTCAATATGATAAGGCTATGTGTTCATTACAACAGAGAAACAATTGTGCATAGTAGAAAAGGGCAAACGGGGAATTGAAGTATTTTATCATTATCAGAATTTACTAACTGAAGTCAAGTTGCCAAATTATGCAAGAAAAAAATCATTGGTATCAGAATTGGAATCAACGATACTTGCCCTGTTTTTGACACCAAAATATTCAGTATCACAAGCATAAAAATAACACAACAGCTCCAATCAGTGTGGTTGCTGAAACTATGTTCAACACAGGGCCTTGAAAATGTATTTATGGGCCTTGAACATATTTTATTATGTTACTACCACCACAAACCTCAGTGTATTTTTTTCAGCTTTCCTTTGATACAACAACACAAAGTAGTGTATGATTATAAGGTGGAAGGGAAATAATTTGTGGTTTTGAAATGTTTTGACACAAATAAAGATCTTTTGGTTGCATGCATATTTTTTCCAGCCTCCCCCTGAGTCAGCATATTGTAGGACCACACTTCGCTGCATTTAGAGCTAATTTTATGTTTGTCAACACCAGCTTTGAACATCAAGAGAAAAAAAAATTGAGGACATTTCTTTTCAAAGTACCTAAATAGCAGTTTCTGATTTCTCCATTCAGATCAGATGAAAAATGTCTTTGAACAGTCACCACAGGTCCTGTATTGAAAACAAGCCTCATCTTTTAACACATTACACGCAAATCCAAATTCAATTTATTCATAAAGTACAGAAGTTTTCCCAAAGTGCTGTACAAAAACGAGACAACTGATGGAATAAAAATCAAGACATATAAATCATTTAAAACAAAAATAAAGCACACACATGAAATAAAAATTTAAAAAAGACAATAGAAATAGACACAATTATATTTGAACCTCTGTCTCAGGTTTTTTTCTTGGACTGCTTATTATTGAGCTCCATTCATCTTCCAACCAACTCTTGACCATATTTACTTTCCCTGATAAAGAAAAACATTCCCAGAGCATGATGCTGCCACCACCATGACTTGTCATGATCAATTCCCACTTTGTGTTAGCTTATCACATAAAATGCCAAAAAAATAAATCAAAGTCAATTGCTATAATATGATATTTTTTATGACAAATGCAATTTCAGGGATTGTAAATACTCTTTCAAGGTGCTTTGTATGGAAGGCTTTGTGCTGAATCTAGATATATCAAAATGTCCAAGGCGTGTAGTAAATACTGAGGAATGTCTGTGTTCAGTTGTTGACATTTTATTTCTCTGTTAGTCAGCAGTGTCATAATATTCTATCAGCTCCTCCTCTCTCTTTCATTTAATAAGACCACAGAATTAGGCAACTCATCTCCGCTCTGCCTCGATGGCGTGTTGTCACGAGCTCTGTTGAAATAAGCCTCAATTCTCCAAGCAGGAGACCCCCGCAGAGGGAAACGTGGTTTTTCTCCTGGTCCACTTCCAAACACTGCTAACAAGCCATTCCATTCTGTGTAAAGTCTTTTCATGTTAAGACACACATCAATCCACACCTACAACATACCTGAGGAAACAAACCTTCTCTCAGGATATGCACTGAGTGTGTGTGGGGCAAACATGGCCGGACACGTTCCCTGAACACACCGGGAGGCGCCCGGCAGGAGTGCCAGCTGCCCCTCTTTTCAACACTTCGGCACGGTGCACATAAACACAGTTGCCCTTTCCATGGTCCTTTTGTTCCCCGTCGTTTTGTGGGGAGTTCCTGTCATGGACACAGTCAGCTTTCTTTGGACATTTATAACTGGCAAACACCAGGATGAACTCACTTCAGTGTTCCCTGATATTTCATAAAGATTATGTAAGAGCATAATCACATTTTAAAATCACTAAACAAAAGGAGACACTTCTCTCCAACTAGGCTCTTCTCTTGCAACTAAGGAGCAATGCAAACACTGTAATTGACTGCTAAGGTAAGTGCATTTTACTAGGATTGTATGTGATAAACCAACAGGAAGTCATAAGAAAACTTAGTATGGTTTCGGAAGAAAATAATGAAATTTCAAAAGGTACATTTGTGTTCGACCCTCCTAAAGTCAGACAACCTAAAAATAATCCCATATATATGCAAACGTTCCACTTCACTTCTACTATTTCAAAGTCTGCAGAGTTTATATCTACAACTTATATGTTTACAAAATGTAATTTGAATGTCAGATTTGTGTAGATCTACAATAACTCAAAGTCTGTGTGCATAAAGACCTAAAGTATTCACACTCACCGAACCACAAACTTTTATGTGTGTCATATAAATTTCCTGTGAAAGATCAATACAAATATCTTCATGGAAAATGAAAGACATTTGTATTATTCTTTTTTTATTGGTAATGAAAAAATAAGAATGCTTTGCCTTCACTATTTCATTATTCACTACATTGTGTTATTTTATCCTCTAAAATCCCAATGAGATACATTAAAACTTAATGTAATCCACAATTACTCTAAAGGCACTTTTCACTGATCTTGTGGTAAATTAAATTTTTTTTTCAAATAAACAAAACCTTCATGTTTACTCTTTTTTTCTATTAAATAAATTCTCAGGATAACTTACTAAAGTTGGTGTCTGAATGCCAAAATCTTGAAAACAAGTGGGAGTATTTTTGAAACAAACCACATTACAGTTTTTCTTTGATATTTCATGAAGACTGTGCAAAAACTATCAGAAGAAAAGTCACTTTTTTTCACTCATGAAACAAAAGAATGTGCATTAGTGAAACAAGCCATCTGACAACCAAATGATGATGCAGAATATACAAGCAGCACATTGCAGAGTTATTTTATAGTGGTAGTTTGTTTATTCTTGCAAGGCACTCTTTGCTTACAAATTCAGAAATTTTGCAGATCAACTTTATAGAAATTCAAGTTGCACATCAATGAAGAAGATCCAGAAAGTCACTTGAATTATAGCTTGAAACAGAACTGAATTTGACCATTTCTGCCAGGCTGCGCAGACAGAAAACAAAACTTTAGTGCATTTCAAGAATGCATTGACTGGTATTCAGATGCATGTAGCATGCTGCAGTTAAGTTCAGTGCTCAGGGTGATCTATTTAACATGACATGACCCTGTTGACGGAGCAAAAGCCTGGGTGTCTCAGCCTTTAAGTCAGTGATGTCACAAAGCAGATTCATCTCAACAGATAAGACCACAAGAAGACTAGAAATAAATGCTCGATAAGAGCTAAACAGTGGCCTGACGCTGATGATATTCAATAAATCCCAAGAAGAGAGAAAATGCAGAAGAAGTTTATCTCCTGAATTATCCTTCAGTGTCATGTTACTTCTTGTGAATCTAACTGACACCTCAGTCAGGAGATGTTGCAACGAGGAGGCACCCGGATCTGCTCATGTTTTATTGCCTGTTAGGTTTTCTCATAAAGAGCCTTGTGATAGCTCTCATCCCAAAGCTGCTGCTAAGGTCAATGAAGTATGCACATTTATAAAGGAAAATCCACACCCAACGCAGATACATAACAGCATGTCGAATATGTTTCTGGTTTACTTGATTCACGTTTTAGACATTTGCAAAGCAAATAGTGACAAGGTATTAAAATCTGTTGTTGACACTTTCTATTTCAGTTGATAACCTTTCCCTATGGCTTCCAGCTAAAACCGGCTGTTCACTTCCTGGAACATCATAATCATCAGGTTATCCGTTGCCAGAAAGCTGGATAGGAATTTCTTTTATATTTTGTTTCCGGGTAAGATTTTCACCTTAAATAAACAAAAAAAAAGCCTAGTCCGTGATGCCATTAATAAAACAATGCCCAAAGGAGACTGCACTACAGGCTGATTGATACTAATCCTCTTTAAATCAGTGAATAAATAATAATAAAGAAGCCTTCCTGTCATTTTTAAACCTTTTTTTTTTTAAATCCTCTGGAGCTTTTTTTGTTTTTTGTTTTTTTCAAAGTCAGACAGATTTGTCTGAAAACAAGCATGGAAGAGCTTGTCATCTCCTCCATCCCATCTTGGCATAGAAGACATTAGATTATTCCAGCAACATGCCAAAACGATGTTGATCTCAACTTTGATTTGTGTGATCTTGACACTCCCAATCACCAGCCTTATGTTGCAGACAATTATACAGTTCATAAACAGTATCCATCAAATGCTGATCTGACTCCGTCTGGGATGATAACAGGTTCCAGAAGTTTGGAAAGGAGGTTTTTCATGCCAAGGCAACCTTTTTTTTTTTGTATTCTTTTATTGCAGTGAGTCAGGCAACTTGAACAGGCTTCAGATCACAGAGACATGATCTAATGGCTATTTATTGAACCTAAACTGCCAAATGCATATAAAAAGTGTTAATAGACCTGATAAAAATATGACCTATTTTTCCTGTAAGTGTTATTAGTTCAACGTTAGAACATAAATCTACTTTTTCTTTCAACTTTTAGGACAGTATGTGTATCCTGTCATGGTAAGATACATATATTTTTGCATATTTCTTACTTTTTACTTGATTTTAGAATATTTAATCATAGACCTACTATTTTTTCCCGAACTGCCTTTTCTCATGTAAAACAAAATATGATTTATCAATTTCAACAAAAATGTAAGGTGTCATACAAAATATAAATAACAGTCCATAAAAAAAAGTCTTAACTCTGTTGAAACTTGATCGCATGTTGTCATAATCTTAATGTATTTTTTCTGATAATGTTTTATAAACTAACTCTGCTTTAAACTTCTCCTCATTGTTATCCCTGACCTGCCTTTTGTGTTTACTGGGCTTCTGGATGTTGTTTTTTTCCAGTAATGTTTTCTGTCACACCTGTACAAAATCACAAAACAGCTGTCTTCACACAGACTAATACAAGGTTAGACTTCATTTACTAATTAGGTGACTGGTGAAGGCAATTGGCTGCACTGGATTTTTATGAAGCTGAATCAGACATAAGGAGGCTGAAAATAAAGACATGCTCACTTTTACAGATTTTTATTTATAAATAAATAGTAATTATTTTCTACTTTATGTCAGTCTGCCTCATTGAATCCAAAGTACACTGTTTGTGGCTGTGAAATCATATAAAGGGAATGAATACTTTTGCAAGGCAGCATAAAGCATTTCTGACAACTGTCAGCTCTGTTGTGCTTCCTTTAGCAACAAATTTGGGATAAAATGTTGGTACAAGTCGAGTGCTTAAAGGATTCAGTTTTTCCAACAACCTTTCCTGCTTTGCACAGAAGAAGAAAAAATTTTCAATAATTAATTACATTCAGTGGCTGCTGCTTGAGAAGGAAGAGTATTGCAGCCCAAGATAGCTGCAAATTACTGAATGATTCAAAAGGCTGGATAAACTTAAACTGTCTTCAAGAGCAATAGTAGAGCTGGCAGACATAAAACATGTTAAATGATATCATAAGGAATCCAATAAATAGTAACAACAAAGCAAGTTTCCTCTCCATATTTGAGATTTTGTGTTGTAGTAACGTTTCCACTGTGATCTTATTTTTGGCACTGCTCTCATATTTTTGTGCTATTAGTCCAGTTTCTCTGTTTTTCAGGAACAGTCTTAGTTAAAAATGACTTATTTCATGTATCTTGGGGATATTCAGTAGAGAGGCAGCAATAGATGTGTTTATCTACACAAATCTCTGGATAGAGTTACTACTGGCCATCTGTTTTTCTGCAGTCCAGTGCTGAACATGATTGTCTTTTCCCAGGAGACACCATTACACTTAGTTTAGTCAAAGGAACACATATTCTAAGCTGCCTGCAGAATTAATTGCCCAGGTTTTACTGTAACCTTATAAAACTTGGCTCACTCCAGCGATCACACTGAAATCCAAATGGCACTGACTTTCACAGTTGTTGCACTGGACATATCTTCCGGACTGCACTCAACTGTGGGGCTTTTGAGTTTTTTGACACTGTTCCAGCTCCAGGGGCCGCAGGCCTAACAACTGCTGTGACATTCCCAACGGAGTCATCCCTTCAAACTTTTTCTTTTTTTTCCCCTTTTTTTTCCGGGAGTTTCTCCTTCTTCCCTATCTTGATCATATACTGCCTCATTGTGGTGAAGTCAACATGAGAGGCTAAGTTTTTTTTTTTTTTTTTTGCATTGTGAGCATTTTGTTTCTGCTTCTTTTCTCTGTTTCTGTCAGAGTACATAAGACATATTTGTAAGAATACAGCAATTATTGTGTAAGTTACTTCACAGAAACAGCATGCAGCAGAAGAGGTTAGAGAGTCACTTTGTGTTACTTTTCTTCAAGCTTCGTGTGGAAAAAGTTATGTATCATCATTGCTGTGACTGTGACTTTATGCCTATACATCCATCAATCTGTCACAGGACAGACTGGTGAGTATGAATATTTGCAAAAAGTATTCATACTCCTTGAATCTTATGACATTTCAACACAAAATCTAGTGAACTTTGTTGCATGGAATGGAACAACACGAACTAGTGCATAATTCTGAACTGTAAGAAAAATAAATCATTCTTATATTTATTGATATAAGACTTAGCAACGTTTGAGCACAAAGCATATTGAGTAGATGAACCAGCAATGAAGAACCAAAGGAGCCGACTTAGACTCATTAGCTGAGTGGGAGCTGCTGAGACTTGGAAAGAGGTTCAAATTACAGCAAGACAAGAACCCTAAGAATTAATTCACAGCTATAATGGAATGGTTGAAGCAGATTCATTATGTTAGAATGGTCCAGTCAAAGTCCAGACCTAGACACACTTGAGAATCTATGCCAGGAGTTGAAAAATGTCATTAACCAACGCTCTCTCTCAAGTCTGGCTAAGCTGAAGTTATTATGGGAAAAATAATTCAATCTTCATATGTACAAAATACTATATCACACAAAATACTGTATCATGGGGCAGAATGCAAACTTTTTTCTTCTTTTTTTGTAAATAAAAATATAAAATTATTTCACTTTCTACATCTTCTATGTATATATGCACTGGCTTATGTTGGTACAAAACAGTTTATTAAATAGTGGGCAATGGTTCCACTTTCATGTCAGAAAATTAATTTTAAGAAAGAGATTAAAGAAAAATAGTTGTGAGATTAGTTCAAATTATTACATTGGTACATTGACACTGCCAACTGACCCAGACCTGCTGCTCCCTGAGATTTCAGCCAGCTGTCTGCAGCACTCAGAGTTAGAATTCAATGGGCTCAGTGAAATGGAAAGTCTCACTTACATTATTTGGGATTATTGCTTATCATTTAATTAAAATAGTGACCTTTGGTTCTTCTTACTTTAAGTCTCCTCCACACCTACTGAAACCCATGTTGAAGTGGTGCAGAAATGTATTTTAAAACCTAAAATCATTTTCTTACTGGACGCATGGAGATTTCACTTACTTTTGTTTATAAATGGCTGATATCCAGTGACAATAGTTTCCATGTCACTGTGTTTCCATGTGACTTACACACACCTTATCTTGGCTCCTATTCAAACACATTTTACGGTCTTTCTCAAGTCGTTAGCAGTTAGGAAACATGTTCAAAGTCTTAACCAGAACAGAACTCCAGACTTGTCTTCCCAGTATTTATCCAGCAGATTTTACAGTAAGCTCATTGTCCTCCAACAGCCTAGAGGTAATTCTTATTGCAGCATTGATATGTAATCATCCAAAGCTTTGTTTTGCTGCAAGTGTGATTAAAGGACAAGGAAACAGTCATTCCATCTGTGCAAAATATCTGTCAAATGGAGAGCTTAGACCCAGAATTCAGAACTGAACCAGCAACATTTGAGTTTACCTTAGCACATCTACGCGCTAAAAATATTTTTTCTAGTGATAAGAGTGACGACTGCCTCATGTTAGTTTTGTATGCTTACAGTAGGCTATAAAAACACAGCTTTGTTTTGCCTGTTCCTGAAATTCCTTTAGCTCAGTGAGAAATCTGGATCTTTTTAAAGGAGGAATACACAAATAACAGCAAGTAATTATTTTCACATTTCATTCCTTCCTTCATATTTGGGAAGACAAATAAAATGTTAAGTCTTTTCATCGGCTCTATTTCCTTTTTAAGATCAGCTTTGAAGGGATTATTATGTGGCGAGTTAGCCCACAGGAGCTACTGATCTCATCAGTGACGTTTTCACACTCTGGAAATATTCGCCAGAAGATTGCCAGGGTGAAACGCCAGACAAGTAATTTAGACCTCACACATGGCAGACATAGCCTTTATAATGTCTACATTAAACTGTATTAGTACTAATAAGAAAATATGTTCTTCTAAAACTTCTAACAATTTTTCAGAAGTAAAAAGCTCAAGTCTTTCAGGTCATTAGAACATTACTTCTTTTTTTTAAATCTCATATTTTGTTATATTTAGTTGACAGATAATGACTATTTTTATTTTCCCATATATGAAAATATCTACCAACCAGTTCTGTTTTCAGTGATGTCAGGAAGTACCTGATAAAATGGAAAATAGCAGTATGATATTATTTTGATCATACTGCTGTACATTGGTATACAAGACACTGACCATTTAGAAATACCTCATCTGATTGTTGGTATCAGATGAGAAAGTCTCCTTCTGCCACAATTGATCTTTTACCACATGACCAAACTTATGATTGGTTGACAAGAAAACTGGAATTTGTTAAATCTTTCTAATAAATATGCCTAATGCGGTCAGGCCTAAGCACTGGTTTGATGACTATTATCAGTCAAGATTAATAAATAGCAAGTTTAGGCCTTGGTTTGACTAAAAGTTGCTAAATATTTTTCAAATGTACTATGAAATTAAAATCAGAGCAAAAAAAATTGTAAATGCATAATAAATCCTTTGCGTTGAACTGAATCGTCAACTTCTTGTTTCAAATATTTTGTTTGATATGTCATCCTAAGAAAATTGAATCTGTACATATTTGTACCCTTCTTAGACTACAGTAATGGGTCAGGCAAAAACGTTTCAGGAGCCACAAATGGCCCGTGGACCACATTTTGGACATCCCTGTTTTAGGATGTAGTTAAAAACATCAATGAAGGCTTATGAAATACATTTTTCTCTCAAATGTGTAACGCAAAAAGGGGTTCCATAAACTCTAACTCTACCAGTAAAAATGGTGAGTAACGGCAAGAACTTTTTTTGGATTCTAATTTGCCCCTGATGTCATAATATAACTTGTTAAATTCTGTCTTTAGTCTGTGGAGTAAAAACCTGAATGATGGCAAGAAAGTGCCTAATGGACAAGAAAATGAGTGACCAATTACTGAAATGGCCAAGACCGTTTTTTTTCCACACACCCTATAAATATACATCAAACTCTCCTGTCAGCACAAGAAAGACAATTGGAGCAGAAGGTCTACATAAAGCGACAAGAAAATTGTTTTTAAAAGAGCATTTTTGGTACTCTAATACCATAAGAGCGCGCCACTGATGTCAGGTTGTTTAATTAAAACTCTTCAAAGGTAAATTTATGGATTCATATAAGTTAAATTAGCCACCAGACAAACTGTGGTGCAGACGCAGCACCCTGAAGCCATCAGGCAGCTGTCACACATGCACAACATCCAGCTCACTGAAGCAACTCTTTCAGGTCACAGACAGATGCATAGCTCGGGGTGAAATTCAGTCTGTCTGCCACCTCAATGCAACAGCTGCGACCTGCACACACTTCATTGTGACAGATTTGTGAGGAAACGAGGCTGCTTCTTTTAAAAAAGAAAAACATCACTATATCTCAAAATAAGCAAGCTAAATAGAGGCCTGTTCAATTAAAAACAATCACAATGCTTGGGTAGTAGCAATATGTCAATCCATCACTCCACAAATTAACACACCTTCTTCTGAACACAGTTGTCAATATATTCCGTGATGCAAAGATGCAACTAGACTAAAAACAGCCACACAGTAAGAAAAGGGGTAATAATAGTTACACCCCTTAAACTTTTTCTCCCTTTGCCAAATTTCAACCGAAATCTCCTAAGTATTTTTATTTCTGAAATATGACAACAGAAAGTAGAAGAAATTGAAGGCATTAGACTGAGAAAGAGGTTAACCTCCCAGCAGAAAAATGACCCTAAACCAACATGCAGACATACATGATGCTGGCTCCGCCCCCAAGAGGAAGTAGAACAAACCTCAAATAAGCAAACAGTGGAGGGGAATTCAGTGGTTACCTGAAACATTTTAAGAGTAGTCTTTTCTTGCCTGTCGTTTTTGCCTCTATTGAGGTAAAATTCTCCAACTAGTCCTACATCAGGTCTGTAAGGTTATTTACGGTGAACAATGGAGAAATCAACATAAAATCTCAAGTCTCTCATAGCCAGAGGAAGATTGAGTGGCACAAAGTCTCACTGGATGTGACTGTGAAAACTGTGGCGGACACATTTTGCACATCGAAAACGGGTGATTAATAATTTAAATAATACCTGCTTGTGATAATCTGCCTTCAGGTGAATGCTTAAAAATAAACTGTGGTGCTTACATGTAAGCACAGCAGTTACTGCAGCACGTTTTCACGCTGTTATAGAGCTACCATTGGAGTTTGCACACATAAAATCAAGCATAACTACCTTCACTTATTGATCTACCAGTTACATTATTGCAGACAAAGTGTTAGTTGCCCTTCCTTACAGTTTCATTCAAGTGGACATGAGGTTGGCTGCAGGCTTTGATCCATTTCTTGCATCATTCCACACTCTGTTTGGGTTTTGGAAATGTCATAAATTGTATTCCACCCTCTACACGCTCTGAGTAACGGCTGGTGGGATTGCATGTTCCTCACTGACAACACTTTCCTGTTATTTTCTTTGAAATAACAGGAAATCACTAATGACTGCAGCCGTTAGCCAAGATAAACCCTGGCAATGTTCCTCCAGATAAGGGGCGTGGACTTAGGACAAATTGCGAGTGCAGATTGGTCTGTTTCTGACAAACCCGCACAATTGACAGATGGCGCCATGATTGTGCAATTAAAACCTAGACTTAAAGCCAATTAGGAATCTGCTGCAAAACGTAAAAATTAATGCCTACAGAGACTCTCCATCCAATCTAAGCTATTTACAAAGCTGGTTCAGACGTACCCAAACATACCTTGTAATTGCATCAAAATGTGATTCTAGTTCTGACTCAAAGGGTGAAATATGGATGTCAAACTTTTTTAATTTTTAGAAGCAAAAAATATATATATATATTCAAATGGAGCATTGTTTTTACTTGACAGCTGTGCTCTATTTCTTGTTCTCATATCAAAGAATATTACACTAACATATACTTGCATTTCTGGCTGAAACCACTGCCATTTATGAACATGTGACTATGGGCGGTTGCCCAGGGTGGCATTGGAAATGGAGCATACAAGCAGCAGATCAAACCTACTTGCTAGTTGAGCAATGAACAAATTTTTATTGCTTTTATGCATGTGCAGTCAATAGGGAGTTGGCGCCCTCTGCTTGCAACTAGGACTATTTTCCGTGCAGGAATGCAATACATTTTATCCCACCTCTAAATTTAGATATCTTGCATTTGTATTGATTGAGGTACTGCAAAAGAGATTTACTGAGGCTCCCATTCATGCAAGAACCACTACTGGTTGTAACACGTCAAAATTTGAATGGATTCCAGGTGTATTAAATGCGGAAGAAACCCAAGTTAGTCAGACGCAATGAAATATCCTATAGATTACAATATCTTTTTGTTATAGAAAAACAATTATTCTATTCATCCAGAAAAAGAAAACATGTACAAATTTGGAGGGACGCTTTATAACATATTTGTGTATTTTTTTTATGTTTCCTTGATAGAACAGCAACAACCACACGGTGGATGTGGCATTAAACAGTGACTTGTAAATGTATTCATGCACATTAAAGCTTTTTTCTTTTCACCATATAACTATCACGCATTTAAATTTGTTTTCTTTCAATTTTATTTGACCATAATGTCACAAAATGTAAAAATGCCAGCAGAGTATGAATACTCTTGTAAGACTTTGTTGAGTTGGGAAAGGAAGATGTGATTGGGAAAAAAAGTGTGATACCTGTTTTTCTGTTTTCTATATGTAGTCATAATATTTTATCTTTCTCCTTCTCTCATATTCTGTCTGTACTCTCTTTTTTTGTGTCTCTCTCACACACATACACACGCAGACACATGGTTGTGTACCTTCTGTAGCCAGGTAATACTGATTAAGTATGAATAGAAAAATTGCACAAATTCCTAGAGACACTTCAAAAGACCTTCAAACCATGGAGATCTATTGATGAAGAACACACGAAGAAAAGAGAGTCTGATGCAAACAAAATCTGGGTTTCTGGAAGCAACTTTAAGACTTTTCAGTCATAACCTATATGCATTCATTTCATAATGTCTGCAGTAAACCTCATATTTTAGTTACCCAGCAGAGTGCATTTTACATATGTTGCCTGAGTTTCTTGATCTATACAGAGATATTGAGCGTCATGAAACACAAATTTACCAGCTAAACTGATACTAACAGATTTTTATGTGGGATTAACTATATTTTACTAGAAATAATTTAATTGATAAAAAGAAGGTATAGCATAAGAGTCTGTGATGCGAGTACTACCTCTGAGTACAAGATTCATTATCTTGTAGGAGTTTTATGCTGAAGAGTGAGCTGGGACAGGTGGCTGTACCAGTTTAACAACTTGCTGACAGTCCTTTATTGAAGCTGTGATGTGACATGGTTCAGTGTGGGCTACTTCTAGCTCAACAAAAATTAAAAGCTGCATTAAATGAGTTAGACATCAAAGGGAAATACTAAAATGTGTTTATGAGCAGAGTTAACAGAACAGGAAAACTTGCTGACGAGTCAAAAGAAAACAAACCAAATCAGTTTCCCTGGTAAAGATGAGAAAAGCCTCTTTATTTATTAAGAGGCTCCGGTTTGAGATGATAAATCTCTTGATTGGGAAAAATAATCTAAAACACACCAGAGAAAGTAATATTAAATATTATCGAGCTGCAGAAGTATAATGCCGTACTTGTCATTGCTGCTGTTTTCTTTAGAAGAACCCAATCTTTGATTTAAGAACATTTTATTATGAGGGGATAAAATTGTATTTATTTTTATCAGCAAACTTACTTTCAAGCCTACAAATTCCTGTAAAATAAATAGAACTAAAGCTATTTAATTTTTACTTTTCCAAATGCATTAATGTCAAGGAACTTTAGGTTAGTAACCCATGACTTTATATTCCCTGGGTTATTTAAATGAATGATGGAGACAACAACTTCTTGTTGCTACTCTTCAAAACATAAAAGTCAAAAGCATGAGAGTGGAAAAATTACTGAATTCAACTTTGATTCCAAAGACACTTGTTCCCATTTTTGTTGGAACAATTGGTGGGGGGAAGGGATTCGCAAAATGATGGATTTTTTTTTTTATTTCAACATAAAGTAGAATCTGTAATTATTTATGAACGTTTCTGTACTAGACAAATAAGTATGTTTGTTATTTTTTTAAAGTGCATTAAAATAAAGCTAGAAGGTGGGTGTAATATTTTTCCATTGCTGTTTTTATTTTATTTTTTTATTTTATTTTTTTAAGTTTGAAAGCTGAGAATATCTGGTGTAGGTTTCATAAGCAGTTTCTATTAAACATGAAGTCAAAGCTCCAGCTGCTCGGCCGATCACAACTGTAGCATTCTTCGTCTCTTTGTGGTGTTCCATGCAGAGAAAGGTGTGTACTGCAGAGTCAAGTACAGCAAACACTCTCAGCACCGATGAAGCTTTGCTTTCAAAATAACAACAGGCTGCCCTGGAAAAGACATCTCCTTGATTGTAGATGATTTATCTCCATAATTCTGCAGCAATTAAACCTTTTAACCCAATCAATCATGCCTTGGGCAATGAAACACCCCCTATGCCATCACAGTTGTTTCTGCTGATAACTACCTGGAGGGTCTTTCTAATGTTTGGCACTGTGAATCCAACATCTGTTTCTTCCAAAAGCAGCTAAACTACAGATTAATCAAACAAAGAAAGTGCTTATGTTCCTTTTGTCTGTCTGAATGGAGCCCACATTCTGAGAGATCAGCAAGACCTCTGTACATGTGGCGTTGGCCTTTCATGTTCCAGTTTCAGTTACACTTTGCATGCAGTGGCAGGGGAGTTGAGAATTTGTTCATGAAAAAACAATCTACTTTTCTTCTATTGACACCTATATTTTACAAAACATGTTCACAATGATGCTGTATAATATCTCTCTTTTTCTTCCACTTTCTCATTCAATTTCAGTTCAGTTCAGTTTAGAAACGGTTGCCACTTTAAGGCACTTATCAATAAAGCTCTGGAGATGCTGCTCAAACCTTTATCCATCTAAACAAAAATATACACTACAATTTGAAGAAATGTTCCCCCCAAACATGTTTCACTATGTGTATGGTGCTCTTTTTGCTGATGCATATTACTCTTTCATTACCCTTTGAAACTATGGCCATAGAGTCCCAGTTTGGTTTCATTCATTCATTTAATCAGATCCAGATACTTTGGGAAAATAAAAGACTTCTGCCTTGCAAACTTACTTCTTACTCCAGACAAATGGAGCATACAAGAGATTGTTGTCACATACAGAGCACAAGCAGTACTTGCTAGAAATTTTTGCTGATCCTTCAATGTTACTTTATGCTTCTTGGCAACCTCTCTAACTAGTTTCTGTTTTATATTCTTCCTCATCTTGAAGATGTTATGTTTCGGTCACCGAAGCACCATTTTTCCTTCAGTTACTGATAATGGCGCACTTCACTTTAATACAGTATACCACAGTTAAGCTCGATAATATTTCATATTACTTTCTCTGGTGTGTTTTAGATTATTTTTCCCAATCAAGAGATTTATCATCTCAAACCGGAGCCAGTACTCTGGCTGGACCACTCCAAAAACATCAATCATTGTCAGACAAAATGCACCTCCAAAATTTAAAGATTAACTGAAAACTAAATCTGCCTGGAGTAAGAATAATTTTGAGAATAACAGAGCTTTTTGTAATTTTTTTCTTACCAAAAGCATGCGTTAACAAATAAAAAAATTCCTGTAGCTTGAGCAAATTCCCTCCAATTAATGGCAACAGGAAGCTGCAGAAGATTCAACTTTGAAATTAGATTAAAAACTGGTTTGACAACGTTTTAGAGTATTTCTGTGCACACTTATTGTGTACTGGGGTTATTGCAGCTTCTCATCTACTATTCTATCTTTTAAAGATGAATGAATTGTTTTTTTGCTGAAATTATAAAATAATCCCATTGAATGGGGCAATAATTAGCAAATAATTGATCCTGGTGTTGTTTGAAATCACACATTTTGACAAATTTTCTCAAAAGTTTTAACAAGAAAGTCTAAACTTATGAGAGTCCCTCTAAATTTATTTGAGACTATTAAATAAGAAAATAGTTGTAGTAAATCTGCAGCACTCATTTCTTCCTGCTGATAAGTACAGCTCACTCCTCTACACTTGTATGTGTAAAGATGCATATGGGTGAGAAGGACTTAGACTTCCAAACGCTTTAGGTATTAAAGCATTAAAGCTGGGTGTGAAACTAAAAATAGCCTAGGAACCAATTTGCTGAGGACAGCGTGATTTTCTACACGTGACAGGCAACCGGCAACACGGCGCTGTCCCTGGTGCTGAAACTGCATCCGGTAGAGGTTTTCGTCTTTATGTCTAATAAATCAGAGACATCGAACTACGAGTCCTATTTATGTTGGAGCTGCAATAGAACTGGGTCAACAGTTTAAAGCATCATTTTAATACAACGCTGAACAAGTGTTACAACTGTAATTCCTCCAAAGCAACAGTGCGAGGCGCATGCCGAGACTAATTCCGTTTACAGAATGAGAGAGAGAAAGAGAGTTTGATTGATCATGTGGGCTATGGAAGCCTGCGAGAATTGTGGAAAATTGCTGCATAGACGCCCCTTTGGCACCTATCGAGTGGCCAGTGACTCCAAGCCCTTCCGAGGCCAAGCAGCCAACCTGCACCGGCAGCCGGGTATACCTGTTAACACACTCCCCCATTCTTCCGGGTTCTGGACCTCAGAAAGGCAACATGAACTTACCGCAGTTCTCACACAAGATCCTCCCCACATCCTTCCTCAGGTTCTTCCCACTCGTGTCAACGGGCGCGAACGATGCCTTGAAAACCAAGGGCTCGTCCGTGGGGTCCATGAAAAAGATGTACTTGTGGTTCTTTTTCACTTTGGCGCACGGAGCCTCGGATCCGAACTCCCCCACGGTGACGAGCTGCTCCCGCTCCAGACCGCCGCTGTTCAGGGGCCAGACCTCCAGCACTTTGACACTCACACGGTACGGCTCCACGGACGCGTTCCCCGCAGGCGTGGACTGCACCTTGCCCTCGATCACCACGGCGGACCTGTAAGCTTGGTCCTGCAGGGAATTCAGACTCGGGGAGTAGCAGGCGAATGAGACCCCGATGAGCAGCATGGATAGATGCACCGGATCAAGCCTCATGCCGCCTGCTTTGGCTCGGTGGGGGCTGGTCGCGTTGCGGCAGGGCACTCTGGGCTGCGGGGCGATGGCGGTGGACCTGGGTTGAAGGAGGAGAAAGCGAGTAGGCTCCAGCAGTAGCACGGCAGCGCGGCGGACCTTGCATAAGTGTCCATGCCATCGGGATCCGCTGCTTTTTCCCCAAATGCTTTTCAGCGGGTAAACAGCAGCTTTTGCAGCAGGGATGACGCTGGCTTTTAAATCCAGTCACTGCTTCCTGCTAATGATAAGGCATTGTAAATGTTTCTTCTTTTTTTTTAAGGAAGGAATTGTAGACCCCCTCCCTTCTTCGTTATTCTGCCATAAGACGACGCCACTCTTTATATTTGCCCCCAAAAATTGCAGTGGGAAGGTACCGCTGTTATGGTTCTCCGTATCATCTGCAACGGAGGGAAGAGACGCAAAATGCTGCAGTGAAGCACAAGTTGGGGGAGCCTGATCGCAAAACAAAAGGACCCGTTTCATTCCACGAAAACAAAATAGAACAATGATAAAAAATAAGAACAATAAAAAAATAAATAAAAGGAATTATTTCTGCACGCCAGCTACAGCGTTAATACGCCGCCTTCCACCGCGGCTCTCTCTCCGCCTCCCCTACCAGCCGCTGACGGAGAGAAAATAAGACCGATCGCCAAGGGGCTCCAAAAAACAAAAAACAAAAACAAAAAACGCAGAATACAAGACACCGATGGACCAAAAGGGTCTGTCTCCCCCCCTATTAATTCTGCATGTCAGTCACTCCATGGTGTTTCTTCTGCGAGGATCTCTTGCTCTAATAAAACAAATGCAAATCCTAAATCCATGGCTCCCCCTCCTTACAAGCGCATCCTACTGTAGCCAAGGCATTTTGCCCCCTCTAAAAAAAAAAAAAGAAATTATAAAGATTAACAACAGGGATAGGGGGGGTGAAAAATGAAGCCGCATATGTAAGTCCTGGAACTCTGGCGATGACTAACACTGCGAAAGCGTTTCGGAGTCTTCGGGAGTCTGTTCTGAATGAGTTTTGCGTCTCATCCCATTAAGTCAAGCCCTGCATTCAGGTCACATTCGCCGCTCTGCCTCGGAAAAAAACTGAGGTTGAGGAACCCACATTTAATCTACACATCTAATTCAAATGCACTACAAAAGTCCACAACTAAAAAAAAAAAAAAAAAAAAAAACACTGACAGTTTTAGAAATAATAAATATTCTATTAAAACCTCTCCTCTTTATTTTTGTGTGTTTTTAGTTCAGTTTTAGGTTTGCACTTTTGCACAGAGCTTTAAGCCTCCAACCAAATTCAAATAGAATCCTTTGTCTGAGGTTTGTTTTGACAAATGTTATTGACAAACTAACTCAGGTAAGGAAGATAAAGGTTTAGTTTGTATGCTAGATACACTGCGGATACAGGACGTTGGAGTCAGTATTCACAAAGAGCGACATCTACCGGCCATAATGGTCATTCAAAAAAAGAGCATCCACACATGGTGGGCGCAGCTTCTCTATAAATTTGGAGAAGTCGAAAAGTTAGATGCACACTTAAGGTGTTATATTCTAAATGTTTATTTCTGATGATATTATGATTAAGAGCTACAACTAAGAAAAACTTAAATTTCTCAGAAATGTAAGCCATCTTAAGTTAGGGTTGAAACATTCATGGAGACTTCACTGTTGTCAAGCATACAGTCCAGATGGAGGATGAGTCACAAAGGTATATTAGTGAATAAGCTTTCAGAAGTTGGCTTACAGATGGTGCACTTAGGGGAAAACTTAGTGGAAGGTAAACGTGATAGAAAAAGACGAGCAATAGATAACACTGTAACAATGAAAGAACTGCGAAGTAAAAATCATTCTTACTGGAATTACATGGCATGGACAGTCAGTCCAGGACATGGAGTTCAGATGTTCCAGAATTAAAGTAAGAAGCTTCTAATCTGGACTATGGGGAAGTAGGACTGCAGTGTTGCTAAGTGATTCGAAGTCTATTTTTCAGTTGAAAGTCAGTCTTGCATTTTAATCAAAAAAAGATCTCAGAGTCTCAGAGCAGGGGTCTTCAGTTCAGTTTAGATGTGTCTCTGATTCAAAAGAAAGGAAAGGTATCAACAGAATGAATGGCTGGAACTATACACAAAATTTAATTAAAAGTTGCTTCAGAAGTAGCTGCAATATGTAACTTTTACAACAATATGTTTATTACATGTTTATGAAAACATGAGACAGATGATTTGTGAAAAGATCAAACTCCTCCGCTTCCTGTTATTGCCATCACCAGAAATGTGCTGCTCTCGGTCAAAAACAACCAATCCGAGCCAGTAGGAGGATCTTAGCTCAATATGCAAATAACAGAGAAACAACTTACAGTTCTAGGAAAACTACTTATCCACCATCACTGGAGGCCAAGCAAGCTAGCCTGGCTATTTGTGGCAGAGTCTGTTTTGGGGAACTAGCTGTAGGCAAGCAGAAAGCAATGGGGAGAGTGTGAGCAGCACTTACACAAGAGTAATTGACAGCCCTAGACCATTCTCTTGGCTCTGATTGGTTGTTTCTGAAGTCAAAGGAGCATAATTTTTGTTTTCCACAGATTATCTCTGTCATATCATACTGTCATGACATGGTGATTGTTTTAACAAACATGTAAAAAAAAAAGCAACATATTCAGATATACTCACTGATGTATATACAGTGTTGCATCTTTTTTTATACTTTATAGTTTTCCTTCAAATAAATTTTGTTTGTTTTTTACTTAAGTATAAAATAAATTATTGAGGTGTTTTTCCCATATTTCACATTCTTTTGGGACCATTTGGTCATACACTAATAAAGAAATCAAACATAGAAAGTAATCAAAATAAATTATTCAACAAGTGAAGGTATAGACAAAAAAGACACGTAACTTTAATTAGATAGTTTATGTAAAAACCTTTTCTGGTAATAAAAACGTCAAATTGTCTTGTGTGGAGAAACTACTTATATGGATTTCTTTGCTGTAATTTTGACACATTCGTCAGCACAAATTATTCATTATGATCTTCAGTTTACATACATTTTCAAATAGATATAGTGTTTGACTTGGTCCTTTTTACAGTTTTGCTTTCTCTCAAACCAAGTAAGAGTTTTACTGGCTGCATGTTTGGGACTATTGCTCAGAAATCCCACATCTTGTTTCATCGTTGTATTTTCATCAAAAATGCCCTTGTTCATTTCTCCAATCATCCTCCCTTCAATTATATGAAGTCCACCAGCACCATATGTGGTGGGCCAGCCCACGCCATAATGTTCCCACCTGCAAACTTCACCTTTGGCATAGTGTTTTGGTGGTGTTATGCAGGTCTGTTTTTCCTCCAAACATGATGTATGCACTGAAATCCAAAGAGTTCAACACAGGTAATTAGATTACATTTTCCCAGTATTTAACTGGCATGTGCAAATCTTCTGCAGCTTTTCCAGCCAACCTGAAGGGGATACTTTGTTAGATAGTTTAGATAAATGTAGCAAATAAATGAAGGCAAAGAAAAATGCTCTTGAAAAAAAGTAACTGAATGCAAAGGTGTTGAGGAGAAGCATTTGAAATTTTGAAAGAAATTCATAAAAAACTGAACTTTTGATGTGCTGAAGCTGCTATAAATTGGCTGTTTTTGATTGAGATTTTTATTTTCAAACAGTTCAGTACGCACAAAAGTTTTACTTTGTGGCAGTTTCAATCAGCAGGAAGGATGGATTGTGCACCATAAATTATTGTTGTGGATGTAGATCAAATGAAGGACATGTAACACTAGTAGATCTGTAATGACATCATTTCTAAATTAAAACAAATTTCAAGGTCAAACTTAAATCATTTAAAATTATTTATAGCTAAATCCGAGAGGCCTTTGCTGATTTGGGGGTCACTAGCAACAAGTTAGTTTTCTTAAATAAAGTTATTTACCTTGATAATCTGTATAAAAGTTTATCACTGTTACTTCAATTTTCATGTCTCTGGAGAATGCCCTCTGAGCTTCCGGCTTCCCTGCTCTCCGTGGTGCTGAAGTTGCAAAATTTTAAATCAGAGCCCATAAACCAGAACTTAACAGAAGAAAAATGTGCTAAATGTAGCCACAGATCAAACTTTGTGAATGTCTCCCACACTCTTAAATGAGCTTTCCTTCTCAGTCCTCTCTTTGTGTTGCCTTTTACACCAATCTAGTTTGTTTTGCTTTGGTAAAACAAGTTGCTTTATTGATGATATTTTGTGACATGTTCTCCTTGTGAACATTAATGACTATCTGCTGAGCAACTGTCAAAACAACACTGCTCCATATTTTGTGTAGGCTATGATGTCCCAATAACATGACGTTTCTACATGGAAACTCAATTTTATCTATATTAAATTCAAATTCAAAAATATATTATGGATCTTAAAGCAAAATTGAGATCCAGAATGATCTCATTTGTGGCTCCATGTTGGCTTTTCATTCATTTTGAACCATAATTATCAAATTTAGATGACATAAATACTTGAAGTATCACCATTTGTGAACTGGATGCAATGAGGAGTTTCATTTGTTTTTTTTTTTGTTTGTTTTTTTTTTTTTATGAATTACTAAAATAAGTAACTTCCAGTGATGGTCTGAATTATTGACATGAACTTGTCAATTCCAAATGTATCTTTCTCCACAGACCCTTATCAGCTGACCAGCTCCTTTTAGTTGTCACCCAAAAAATTAGAGTCAATGGAATTTTAGAGTGGATCTGACTTTTTCTGTTTTGGCTACTAAACTTTGGAACACATCTATTTTAATATTGTGCTGCGCCTTTGGCAAACTTGCTGAATGTGGTTTGCAATAAAGTAAATTAATATAAATTTAGACAAGTGGAGTTGTAGGAACTGGCAGACCTAACTGGGGACACCCAAAGTTATATTTAGCTTTGGGACATTGTAAAGCATTAAAGCATTATAATATTCTCAGGAAATGCAGGAGAACGTAGAATAATTATCACGTGAAAGTGACGTAAATTAAGACAGAAGTCATGAAAAAAGCTGAAACATTTAAAAGTACTGCTTACCTTAATGCATATTCCTTGCCTACCTGTTACCATTTTCAAGCAAAGCCTGCAATTCTTCTCCTCCACCAAAGTGAGGCATCGTACACCACTTTACGTGTTGACATCAGCGGCGCAACGTGCGGCGCCGAACTTGTGCGTGTGTCGCTCGGCGTGCCACGACTCGCCGTTTCTGGTCCATCTTGTGAAGCAGGCAGATGTAGTGTTGGGTGCTGCTAAAGAAGGGGCCGTTCGAGTGTCTGTCCATGAATCCTCCACCTCGTCTCGCCTGCGTTGCGTTGTCTGGGTTGTAAAGGCTCTCAGTCCCGCAGACGGAGCTGCGGGGGGCGGGGGGAAAGCAAAGAAAGGTAAGGTTACAGCAGGAACCAAATTCTGTGCGTACAGTTGCGATTTGGGTTATTGTAGCCGTCCTATTGAAGTGCCGTGACGTGCGACCAAGCATATGACAGCGCTCTGCAGAGTTTCCAAAGCATGACATCTCAACATATATGGCTGATCTGGAGCAGCGACGGAGCTGTCGTCTGGAGCGTCGCCACGCAGCGTTTCAGTGCCGGGATGTAGGGCAAAACTTTGTGAGGAGATTACGGGGTCTGGCTTCCACTAACTGCGACAGCACCTTATTATTGAGACAGAAGCCTGTTTTGGATCCGAACAGAAATACTTTTTTGTCCACCATTAAAAAACACCTGAACAAATATAAGGTGACCCACTGACAGCATTAAATAAGTTGATAGATTGGTTGTTCGTATACTGGAGCAGTAAATGGATCAGCCAGCAAGGAAAGAAACCAAGGAAGAAGGGAGGGAGAGAAAACAATGCAGGGTCCAGGAAACAAATATGTTGACCAGGTTTTTGGATCTAAAACTGCTGAAATTTGGTTGTTTCCTTGCCTAGTTTATGTGCAATGGGCAAAACGTTGCGACACTCGTAAGACTCAGGTTATTCGCTTAAGAAACGTTAATTACATAACATTTAGACTTATGTATGTCACAATTGTCCTCTATATTTAATTAAAATAAAAAAATATAAACAAAAAATGCTTATTTTAGGCTATGTGGACGGTTAAAAACAATACACGTCTTTTAAACTAAAATTAAGAAATAAATATCCGATTCATTGTCACAACTAATAATTTTTCACGCAAAAACAATGTCTCATACTTGACTTCACGGATCATTCTTGGACAGCATCCAGTAAAAAACGAGCACGTTTTCATATCTAAAATATTAATTCGTTTTGTAATATATTAGAATGGGATACCTGTCAGGTATGAGGAGTAATGGTTAATAAATGAAGAAATGTAACTAAAGAAAACTGAACAAATCTCACCAGGCCTTCAACATACCGCCTCAGCGCATCTCAAGATTTGACTTCAGACATCGACTTATTAATTTATTTTACTTACTTACATAGACTTCCACTGGAAAGGAAAATAAATGAGCCATCACTTATTATATTTATACTGTCAGCATTTTTATTACTCTGGGTATCAAAAATAATTATTTGCTCTTAAAAATATTCATGTTGTGTTTTTTGAAATTTTTGATTTTTAAAAAAATCTTTTGCTTAATATTTTATTCCTCATTAACAGTTTTTTTTAAACAATCTAAAACTGAAAAAAGTTTCATATCTAGCAGTATAATAGTTTGGATATTAGACTACCTTTCATCCGGGACCTTCAAAGTACCTTTGGAAACCGTACATAAATATTTCCTTTCAGGAGAAAATACTGAATTACTTTTTTATCATATGGCCTTCAGTGTATGTAAAAGTTTTGTTTGCTATCATTATTAAAAGTAACATATTAAATGTGAAACGGAGAAAAAGAAAGAGGAGACCGTCAATGTTTGGGCCAAAAAATAATCACGTTTTTAATTATTTATGTTATTTATTTAATTAATCATTTTATTTGCATTAAACCTCCTGTGTCGATGCTCACACATTTCATGGGCATTTTATTCAACTCAGCGAATCGGCCTATTGGCGATGTAATCTGCTATTGTTATCCATCGTTTTGTTTTTAGAAATGATTTTATTTGAACATTAATTGAAGCACGGCGAAACATCTGCTTGAAATGGCGTTAAAACACATTTAAAATATTTCAAATAAAAATTAGCCAACGGTTAATTATACAGTGGACCAGAAACAGCTAAGAGTACATTTTTCCACCTATGTTTTATTTACGATATGTTTTTTATTAGGCTGGCATAAAACTACGACTTTCCCTTAAAAAAAAAAAAGAAAAAGATATATATTTTAACTTAAATAAATACATTCATTATGCATTACTTTATATTTTTAGTTATTTGTTGTTGTTGTTGTTTTTTTCATTTTATTATAAAAGTTGTATTAGTTCTAGTTGAGTCGTTGTGCTATGAAGGAGATGCGTCGCCCAATTAGCTAGTTTAACCAACACATATACAAATTACTTATCACGCTGGTAACAGTTTTTGAATACTACATGCCTTCATTCCAAGTTCACCGCGCCTCAAAATGTGATTTAAGTGACAAAATGCTGCTGATCGTGGTTCTACTGCACAGCAGACCGTGTACTGTCACTCAACAGACATTTACAAGGAAAGATCTGCCACCTGATTCGTGAGTGTGGACAACCCGTAGAATAAGTATAAGGGATGGCTCGTAAACGATGTGCGGCCAAACAGCGGGGAGGAGAGAGGCCTCTGTGCTAATTAAAGGCTCCAAGCAACGTGGCAACAGCCATTATCAATACGGCGGCAGACCATGTTGGCTTTAAAGTAAATATTAAAATAAATAAGTTTTTTTTATTTCCCAAAGCGCGGGTTAAGGTTACAAGCGTACCATAACTGTTCAGTTTATGGAACTGAACAGTTATGAACGCCCCTGTCGGATTCTGCAGATTTCTTGCTTTGATTTGTCTTTAGTCATTTGGAAAAAGTGACTTAATGACTCACTATCGCCCTGCCAAGATCATTATTATGGAAATGTGTGAATATTTCTTAATTATAAAATGGAGAATATTTACATTTTCATAACAAGTCATCCTGCTGACTCTTTGCTGGAAAAGAGAGATTGGTCTACTCTGTGCTACAGACACAGAACACCACATCTCAAAAAACAGACATGACTTTACTGACCTATGATTTTATTTTTTGCCTGAATGTGGCCCACACATACACCCATATTTGTGTATATATATATATATATATATATATATATATATATATATATATATATATATATATATATATATATATATATATATATATATATATATATATATATATTGGTTTGTTTGTTTTTGTTTTTTTAATTATTATTATTTTTAGTAAGTTACATACAATTTTCAGGTAATCAGCATTAGAAAAAGAAAGTAGGGTCTTCCCACAAAGAAAAAGTACCTGTTCTTTCGTCGCGTGTCCCGAATAATCGAAACTGATATTAATCTGTGGAATTCGTAAGTTTCGTTTTACTTGAAGCGAAAAGACAGCTCCTGACATCAGGAAAACACCGGGAGATGGAGAACTCAGCAGCAGTTTTCGATCTGCATTAACGTACCCTCCCTTTCCCTTTCCTCGCTGTTTTATACCTGTGTAGATCTCGCGAGAGCTCCGAGCACGGGCTCAGCTGGCCGTGGCTTTGCAGCAGACGGAAGGAGAAGGCAGGCGAGGCAGGCAGGCAGCATCATGGCGGACAGAGACAGTGGAAGTGAGCAGGGAGGAGCAGCCACGGGCCCAGGCTTCGGCTCCATGCACCTAGCGGCAGGAGGGGCGGGCTCGGCTTCCGGGCTCCAGCATGAGACGCAGGAGCTGGCGTCTAAGCGGGTCGACATCCAGAACAAGCGCTTCTATTTGGACGTTAAGCAGAACGCGAAGGGCCGCTTCTTGAAGATAGCCGAAGTCGGGGCCGGCGGAAACAAGAGCCGCCTCACACTCTCCATGTCCGTGGCGGTCGAGTTCCGAGACTACTTGGGGGACTTCATCGAGCACTACGCCCAGCTGGGACCGAGCAACCCTGGGATGGTACAGGACGAGCCCAGGCGGGCGTTGAAAAGTGAGTTCCTGGTCCGGGAGAATCGGAAATACTATATGGATCTGAAAGAGAACCAGAGAGGACGGTTTCTGCGGATCAGACAGACCGTTAACCGGGGGCCCGGGTTGGGATCGACGCAAGGCCAGACGATCGCTCTTCCAGCACAGGGACTTATTGAGTTTCGCGACGCTCTGGCTAAACTTATTGACGATTACGGCGTAGAGGACGAGCCCGCGGAGCTGCCGGAGGGATCGTCGTTGACTGTGGACAACAAGCGTTTTTTCTTCGACGTCGGCTCCAATAAGTACGGCGTGTTTATGAGGGTGAGCGAGGTGAAGCCCACCTACCGCAACTCTATCACGGTGCCCTACAAAGTGTGGTCCAAATTCGGAAATACTTTCTGTAAATACGCCGAGGAGATGAAGAAGATCCAGGAGAAGCAGCGGGAGAAAAGGGCATGCGAGCTGCAGCAACAAGAGGAGATGCAGGCGGACGACGGAGACGAGGATTGATAATAGAGAAAACGTGCAAGAGTAATGAAAAATAACAAGAGAATTAAAGTAAAAACTCTACTGTATAAAGAAAAATCTAAATATTTTAACTGTAAAGGTTTAACTCCAAGGGAGCATCACTCTCAGTATAAGAAACCACAACCTGACAGTTATGACATGTTGTCACTCATCTGCTGGATGTTACCCCACTTATCACCATTAATACAGTAATAGGCTGCTAAACAAAGTAATAACATTATATTTGAACATTGATTCCTACTTGACAAACAATATTGAACGGAGTGTTTATTTCCCTTATTAACAGAGAACTTTTGTACCAGTTAAAGCTATTGTTAAAAAAAGGAGAAAAAAAAAGTGTTTGCAATGTTCAAATGGAAATAAGAGGGGCGCGGGGGTCCTTTACATGTGAGCTAATGACTTCAGCACAAATCAGATATTTAAATTTTTCAAAAAAACAAAACAAAATTCCAAATCTTTGTAAAAGATTGTCACATGTACTCGCCATCCTATTTACCTTTACCTGTGAGTAGAGATGTGTTTACACATAAATCATATATGAGGGCTAGGCCTGCTATGGAAACTGGTTAGATGTCATGCAGTATATTAAAAAAAGGAATATATAGGCATTTTCATGAAATGAAATAAGTGCTATTTTTGTTGTGCAATATGCATTTCAGATAAATCGATTTATATTGAACTGGTCAACAGTTGACATGACCATTGCTAGAGGCATTCAAAGAAATATAGATATTGTGATTTTTCTTTATTTTTTTGTTTGAGTTGAAATTGTTGCCATGCAGATCGATATATTATAGATTACCGGTACCTTTTTGTCTCGTTGTTGATGCAATGTGGTAATTATAAAAGGTACGTTCTGTGTATTTCATAGAGGAAATGCGGTGACATGTAGCAATTTGCCCCATTTGCAAATTATTTAACAAGACACACGCCCTTACACATGAGCTGTGTTAATTGGCCGAGTTAAATGCGTAGATGCATTGAAATGAGTGGAAATGGAGATGCACCGATCACAATTGATGGTTTTCTTTAAAATCCAACCAGCTAATTCTTTTGTGTTTATCATGGTCTGTTAGAAATTAAAGGCATGATCATTTTTCTGATGTCTTTTAGATGAACTTTTTAAAGTTTTAGAAAGAATTTCAAAGTACATGCTATTTGTTGATGCATTTTTTGGGGAGTTTTTTGCATTTAGAGAATAGAAAAAGCTTTTTTTTCCCCCATTATTTGACTGATTCCGATTGATTGTTTGGTGCATCTCGACCCTAATAGTAACTTTTTGTTGACATGTTTCGTCTTTAGAGATGCACCGATCACTTTTTATTTTGGCCAGTAACACTTTGTGATTTTCTTTAAACTTCGCCATGTTTAACAGACTCCAAATTGCAACATGTGCTGTTAGCTTTTGGTGGGGAGAGGTCATTGTCTGGGTAAATGATCGGTGCATTTCTATCTGAAACATCTTTTTGTGATCTTGCTCAGTCGTAAGAGTCTACATTGTGCCAAGGAGTGCTATTGCTGCATGTTAACCTGCACTATATGAACCGTTTCATTGATAGGAATCTGAAGTTTGAGTACTTATCCAAAAGTCTTTGGCACAGTTAAAGCAGAAATGGTAATCAGAATATCACCGTTGGTTTAGAAGGAGCCCCCCCCTCTCCCCCAGGTACACACCTGGCTCAGCTGAGGAGGAGGAACATGATGAGGAGGGGATTTAGTCACCTGTTGGTGGTTCTCCAACTTTAGCCCTACAAGTTTAAGGCCTGAGTGGTTACTTTGGATGCACACTTGCAGCTTTACGTCAGATTTGGGATTGGAAGCAGTCTGGTCTATTTGTAAATATTTGGGCTGCCACTTGTTAAAAAGACTGGTTCTGGAACCAGTTCAGTCGCATCTCATAGATGTTCGATAGCAGTTTTATAAACTCTTTTGTCAGTAAACTCCAGAGAAACTGGCAACAATCAGTTTATTTCAGATTTACCTCATCATTAAATCAAACGATTGCTCCCACCTTCCAATTGACTGGAAACCAGCAAAACTAGACTGTCCTTTTCCTTGACCACCTTATTTTTTTGGGAGCATCCGGATTAAAGCCTAAGCCACACCTGTATGGGAGAGCGTCCACTTTCAGCATGTAAAACGACCTGGTGCCTTACACACTCCGCATGCTTACACGCTGGCCTGGTGCTTTGGATTGCAGTTTTAGCTTCTTCTTCTTCCAGTTTTGTCTCGGCCCCCTTGTGTGCTAGTGCACGACTCGTGGTGCTAAAAGGGTTTGCTACAAATCCTGGGAGCAGAATTGTTAACTTTCTTTCTGCTACCTTCCTTCCCTATATAACTTCATTGCCATCCCCTTTTTAGCCATCCAGGTATCGGCCTACATGTAAACATGGAAGGGGGTGGTCACCTCCATGCAAGACGATCCAGAGGAGCAGGCTCGTGTCTCGCTGAGCGGGGGCTAATTGTGTGAAATAAGACCTCGACGGTAAGCCCCCACCCCACTTAAATTGTTAATTTTTCAGCTAAAATGGTTAAGTGGTGGTTATATGTGGCAGTAAATGGGGAGTAGCGAACATAATTTTTATTTTTTTCTCAAAGTGTAACTCTACCTTTTCAGCATTATCCCACTTTATTTGTGATATTGGAATGTTTTTGTCCATAAAAGAAAGAGATATATCTATTTTATTTTTGTTTTCCTGTGCAACATTTCATCACTGTGTGCAATATCATATGTGCCAATGGTGGCAATATATGTGTATCAATTAAATATATGATTATAATTTGAAAAGCATGTGACTGAATTCCATGTGTTTTTCTCATGAAGGAGTCGTACGCCTTTATTTGCACTCAAAGTTTCACCCTGGAGAGAAAAAAAAAAAGAAAAAAGAAACGGATACCAAGGGTCTTAGCAGCCTGTTGGGTCAAGCAGTTCACATATGTACTTTAACTTGAAACAAAACATTGTCACTGCGAATGTGCCCCTCTAAGAAAAGGGTTGTGGGTTGTTGAAGATAGACTACAAACATCCAAATGGAGGTTGTTTTTGTTTTATGGAAAAAAAAAGAAGAAATCTCCATTTTTAGCTTTAAGCTAAGAAAAGGTGCTTCAGTCTAATCCTCATTAAGATGTATGGTGAACTGTCTTCAGTGGTTGTTGTGTGTAGCACTTTGCTTTTCCCAGGTTAATGAAACGCCTGACCAATACTTGTTTAACAATGATCTCATCAAAGAATGTCGTTCTTTCTCTTATGTTGCCTCTTTTTTTTTTGTTCAAATGTTATATATGATTTGCTCATTTGATGCATTAAGTATAATTTATGTACATTTGACAAATTTAAAAGAAAGAATAAATTTATTTCTCCCACTCAGTGGGAATCTACATAAAAAAATGTATGTCTCCCCCCCATGTTTTGTTTCCTGTGCAGGAGGGTCGGGGAGGAAGAAAAAGTTTATTTTTGATGTAGTGTTGTCTACAATGTCTGAATCTGCGTTTGCAATGATACTAATTACTAAAGCTTAATTTTACAGCCTCCAACATGCAAACCTTTCAACTATTTAATGACTTATGTCTTCTTGGAAAATTTCAAAGTACTGTATATGTAATAAATGCCAGGCTGTAAAATAAAGCATCACTTTATTCTCTAATCATCTGGACTGACTGGGATTTTTGGTCCTCTGCATCAATCACATTTCTGTTTAACCCTTTAATGCTTGATACAAAACACAAGTTTAGAAAAAAAAAATCTGTAGCTCAAATGTTTTTGACAAGATGTTCCTCTCTTTACATTATTATATTGCTGAATTATATTAACGATGTCTAGACTTGATGTCCAGTCAAAAAAATATTTTATTTTAAATTGCTTTAATTAAGCAATATATGATGGCATTTAAGAAAGGACATCCTGTTTAAGGACATGCTACTTGTCCTAATTAAGTACAGGCTGACCTTGGTTGAGGTTTTGTTTGTTTGTTTTACTAAGTCCTTGGAAATTCTGATATGGCTTCAGTATAATAGAAGATATACTTTGCAAAAACATTTTTCTTTATCTCTCGACTTCATGGAACATTTTCCCAGGAGTCTTGGGGATCGTGAAGATGTTTTATGGCACTAATTAAATGGTACTTTATGCATTAAAGTACCATGAGAACTGATGAGGACTGAGAATGTAGTTAGCATAAGTGATGTAAAAAAAAAAAAATTCAGTCAGTTAATTTATTTAACAAGTGTGAGCATTTACTTTTTACTTAAGGTTGATTTGGATTGCTTTTGTTCCTGAACACATCAAATATTCTTTCAAAACCAGATTTTTAATTATCTTTTTTATTTACTCAGGTTATCTTTCTGATATTAAAATGTGTGCATGAAGAATTCTGTCTGTATTTAAATTATGACTTTTGTTGAACACATATTTTTTACCAACAGACTAAAGAAAAATTCCCCCTTTATATTTCTACAAGATTTTAAGCCCCACTTTAAGGGGCACACAGCTTTTGCACTGTTGAATACAACTTGTACTTATCACCTATATTACTAATGTTAGCCGCTAGATGGCGGAAATCAAGAAAAGGATTCAATGCAGTATGCTTTGATGAAGGTAACATTTCTGGAGACATGGGTCTCAGAAATTATTGGTTTTAGGATCAAAATATAATAACAATTTGATGTTGACTCACGGCACGCGCCAGTTTATTTCAGAAAATAATTTAATACAACTTTTGCTTCCAGTCGTATTTGGCTCTTCACAATGCATTCTGAAAAATCACAAACCTAAGGTGTGTCTGTACTACCCTTCCCTTCCAGAACGACCACGGTGAGTGTTTCATGCACATTCGCTGTAGAATATTTATCATGAAACTGTTCAAACTTATTGTTGGCAAGGGGCGAACACGAGGAAATTAAGACTTTTCAGCAAAGACGCTAACTGGTGTTTACCAACACGACTCGTTTGGTGGGTTCTGGGTTGAACTCGAGCAAGTTCAACCCAGAACCCACCACAGTAGGCAGTGAAAGGAGGTCAAACTTATATTTTATTTCAGTTGAAACTTACCTCCATCAACTGATGATCCACTCCTTAGTTAAAATCGGATGCTTTTTGCTTGCTGCAGAGGTATCTGCTTCCATATCTATTTGTGGTGACATGGTGGTGGTATTGTGTGTGCGAGGGGCGATGATTTTGTTTAAAATGTCGCCGCCATTTTTTGGCAGATGAACTTAAATGTTCTGCTGTTGTCGGGGCCAGACTTTGCCAGTGACGTAATTCATTGCTGGGACATTTTCCTTACGGCCGCTAGATGGCGCCCTTTACCCATGAATGGCTGGCTGAGCGAAAGTTCTAACTCGAAATTTCAGCCAACAGTAGGAACCTTTCAGAAGATCGATCTGTTGAGAGGACTTATGGAACAAAGGGAAATATTATTCATTCGTGTTTCAACAGATATGTATGATTAATGTTTGTTCTACAGTGTGGTGCAAAATCACAGTGTATTTCGCATGGAATGGTTACATTGTTTAAATAGGTATTTACAAATCTTTTTGAAATGCCAAAACCTGGCCTAATTTTGCTACATTTCACAGCAGTAGTGACATTTTCGGAAAATAAATATAAAATACATTTTAAAAAAGGTTAAGGTTAATGAAATACATTAAAATGTTTTTGTTTTTTTGTCAGTTTTATTTTGTTATTTGTTTATTTGTTAGTAGCTTTTATTTTTGTCTCTTCTTATCAAGAAAATATGTGTTTTTCTGGGACCTTGCTGTATTTTGTTAGTTAGTTCGTTGTTTTCCCAGATTAAGATTTGCAAAAACCCTTTTTACTGCTATCACATAATCTAAGACAGAACATTTCACAATGCTTTTAGTTTGAGGACTTATGTTTAATTTTAAAAATGTTATGTTACCACCCTAGCTGATGTGCATAAAGCCTTATAAAAGAAAAACTGTTTTATTGTGTCACTTTTTAAAAGCCTGGTAGAGTCCAATAAAGTGCCTATGATTCTGCAGGGTGTCATATGTTTTAGTTGTTTTAGCTGATGCTAGCAGCTCTACATTAGTTATGATCGGGATGAATTCCAGATGTGAGCTGCAATTTTTAAGTAAAGCAGTTTTCTTTTCATCTCTTTTTTTTAATATTCCCAAAGTGTTTCCTGGATTGCAGTCTTCCAATTATTTGAGATATATATGTGTGTGTGCGTGTGTATGCGTGTGTGCATGAGAGAGAGATCCAGTAGTCCATGAAGAGGGAGGGAGGGAGAACCGTGGAATGCTGTGATGTCATCAACCAGTCACACACACAAAGACGAGGAGGACCCACAGGCTCTCTGACTCTCAGCTCAGTTAGCACACTGTGCTGTGGAGCGGCGGCTCTCTACATCCCACTGTGAGTACTCGAACAAATTCTACCCTTTTTACCTTCTGTTGTTCTATCACTCACTTTCCTCCCTCACATTTCCTGTTTTTCCCCCCCTGGGTTTCCCCTCTAAATGCCCCCCTCCTCCTCTGCAGTGTAGCAGACAGCAGTCTGTATCCCACTAATGTGTCAGTTTGAGCAAAACCTTTCTTTCCCTCCAAGTGTTGTTACTGCTGGTGGAAGCCTTTGTTTAACTTGTTATCGCAGAGAGCAGAGGAGCCAATTTCACTCCCACTGCTGGAAAGACTGGCCCGCATGCTCCAAAGACATGGCCAACTTCTTTATGTCCAACTGCTGACTCCGAACACGCTAAAATGGAGCTGCTATCATGCTTAGCTTGTGGGGAGACAAGAACATGGTTTAGTGGAAGGGATGCATGTTGGGGAGGGGAAGGAGTGAGGTCGGCAGCTGATGACAGAATCGGTTCCGTTCCTCTGGAATCTCCTCCCATTCTTGACATCAGCCTCCCTGTCGGAGCAGAAACAGGCTTTGGGATCTTCCGTGTTCCTGAAGGGAAGAACAAGATAAAAACTAGACCGAATGATTCCAAAAAAATAATATAAAAATGAACAAAAAGGACAAAGTTTGCAAGACAACATAGTCTTTCAAGAAATATATGTAGCATTGCATATCAAATTGAGGGAATAACATGATCTTCTATATGTTGTCTGTTTTTTCTCCATAGATATTTCCCCCAAAGATGGCCTCCAAAAACCTTATGTCTTAGCAGGGCAGGGAGCAGAGAAAAGAAAGGAAACAGGGTTTCAAGTGTGTGTGTGTGACATTGTGAGAAGATATGCATGATTTGTGATTCATAGAGAAAAGTTTGTGTTGGTTGTTGCTAGGCTAAAGAAGACAAGAAACTCTAACAGGATGAGACTATAAACTATCACCTCCAGCAGTCGGCCCATGAGACCCTCTCTCTACTTCTCCCAGTTACATTAGATTAAAAAAAATAAATAATTATATACCCCGCCGCCAAAATGCTGCAGCAAATTCTAAAGGACATGTACATCGACCCCGACGTTCTGGAAGCTCTGAACGAGGACCAGAAAAAGACACTTTTCTTGAAGATGCGACAGGAGCAGGTCCGACGCTGGAAAGAGCACGAGGAGAAGCTGGAGAGGGAGGGAGGCGCTGCCCAGTCAAAGGGGACAAAACCAAGAAACGGTAACCACCCCGACCAGACACTGAAATGTCATGTTCAAAATAAGCTCAGAATCCTTTCTAAGAACACCTCCACACACACAAATCTGCAGATATACACCACATGCTCTATCGCAAATCAAAACATTTCTATACAAACTCAGACATTCACTGTATAAGCTAAATGCTAGAATCCCTGGCCCAGTGATTGTTTTTTCTTTTTTGTTATAATTGTTTCACATCTTTTGTCTTTATGTAGTTGACCAAATTCTGGCTGTGGTGAACATCTGTTCCAGCTCAGTACGACTGGACTTTATTCCTCTGTTTTGCGTCAGAAACAACTTTTTCTTTTATGTCACCCTATAGGTTTTCTTTTCTTATTGCATTAAGGTCAGAGGATTTGGCTGAGCTCTCCATCGTGTTAATCTTGTTGGTCTGGAACCAGAATGCTGTTCACTTACTGGTGTGTTTGTGTTCATTGTTTTGTGGGAACACCCATTCCAAAGCTACTTCCTATTCAGCATAAGGCAGCATAACCTCTTTTTTTTTTAGTGTTATGTTTTCAAACTGATTGCCCGATCGCCAACATCTGATTGTAGTTTTGACACCTCAGCATGAGAGACATGTCTGTGCCAAGACACTTGGGACCCTGAGCTTATCAATAACAAGTAATAAGTGACATCGCTTTAAGTTCTTTAATATGTTGTACCTTTCCTCTTCAAAACAAAGTGTTTTGGATTTTTTTTTGCCTTGGATTTTGATTATCATCTTCTATTTGTTGCAGTACATCCATACAGATGATAACTCAGAAACCTTCATCCTTTTGGCTTTTCTTTGATCTCTTCAAGTAGCACTTCTCTGTTTTCTTCCACATTGATGTGTTTTCTGTTTTTAAAGCCTCTGAGATCATGTCAGCTGAGCAACCTGTCATTTTTAGCACTTCTTTCTGTGTTTTCATCTTTTCAATCAACTTTGTAACCCTAGTACAATGCTCAGGTGCTTGTAGAAGAATGCTCCATAAAAAGCTTATTGAACTCTTCCTGCATTTATCCTCTCATATCGGCCTCCTGTTTGACACCTCTTTGTTCACAGAACGAATGACTTCACCACATTATTATTTCTTTTTAACACATCCCCTTTTGATTATTGATTTTAGTCACACAAAATCAGTATTTCGCCCGTGTGGATTTTAAGTCTGCAGGTTTTCTGTTACTTTATAACACTTACTAGTGAATTATTTGCAATTTATCAATCTGAATCTACCAAAAAAAAAAAAAAGAAAAGCGATTGGACTGCTGCTGTGTTGAACACAGCTGTACTTTGATACATCCTGTCTCTTTAAAGAAGAAGCTGCACAGCAGCTCAAACCACCTGAGATCCTCATTCGAAATCCCTTCACTTAAAAAGATGTTTGTGCAGTCGCCTGCAAAATGCCTGATAGACTCATAGACCTCGAGAAGGGGATTGTGGAGAAGTCTGTGCATCGCTTGTGAAATGTTCCTTAAGCCGCTGGTTGTGCTGTTGCCGCTTTAGCTCATGTTCTCCATTTTTTAAGCAGCTGTTTGCAAACATACTCAGAGCTGGAACAGAAAGCATTATGAATACATCAGGGCCATAAACAAGTTCCCCCTGATTAATGATGAATAAACTAATGTTAGCATTTCACTCACAGATGTTCCCACTTTGATAAGCCGTAAATATACCGCAGTGAGTGTTTTACAGCAAATAAAACTGTTTAAAAGAAGGGCAGCATAGATCTGACATAAATGCCATTCGTAAGTATTCAGTGTGTTGCAGAAGTATTCACATCCCTGTAAACTTTCAAGCATTTTCTACAGATTTTATGTAGAAAATGCACAAAATCTGTAAATCCAAATGATGCAGCATTGTGAAGGGCAAAGAAAAATTCCCTCCTACAAAACTATAAATTTTTCAAGTGTTAGGACACTTTTTACTATGTTTGTAAGTCTTTTGGGGTGGATTTGTTTTTGCAAAACTAGAGACTGAACGTTTTTCCTGTTCTTATTTGCAAAATAGTTCAAATTGTTGAGCTATTTTAAGAAGAAGTCAGATTACATGAAAAGCATCTTGTTAAGTCTATTAGTACTGCAAGAGATATAATCTCCTAACATTATCTTTGAGCTATCTGCTGTGTTTCTTGGTCATCATGATACTATTTGTTCACTAATGGTGTCTAAGAAACATCAGAAGTCAACTGAATTCATGCTGAGATTAAATTACTGTTTTTAACAGTCTATCAGAAACACTTTTTAGATTTTTACTCATGAAAGTTTTGAAATACATGTTTGTATGTTTTGTTTTTTCTGTTTCACAACTATGCCCTACTTTTATTTTTGTCTATTAGACAAAAAAAAAAAAATCCCTATAAGGTATATTAGGGTTTTTTTTGTTGTTGCATGAAAAATTGTAAACAATTTAAAAGGGTATTCAAATCTTTGCAAGGCACCGTGCATTTTATTTCCTGGTTGTTTTGTGTAGGGTAATTTCACAACACATTCCAAAATGCACGGTTTTGTGTAGAAGCAGATGCTTGATGAAAATACTGGGAGAAAAAAAAAAGAAATCTCAGCAGAGGGGAAATTACTCATGGATTTTAAATAGTATCCTTGTTTATCAGGCGCAACCGTTGGAGTTAACAGACTGAAACAGTCAACAACTGAGCAGCCAGGAACTCGGGACGCTGCTCTGCAGAATGTGGTCAGTCCACATTTTGCCTCGTTTGTCCTTGTTGGGAGCTATAATGTGAGAAAGTGTTGTGTAATAATCCGGACACAGCAAAATGGTCTTTTAGGCTTTTCTCACAAGAGAGAATCACAAAATGACAGCATGACCTACAGTCACTTAAAAGCACATTGCAATGTGTGAATTAACCCTTCTGTCTTCTCGCCGATCACAAGGATCTTCCTATAAACTGCTACTCAGAGTGAAGGAACAGTGGCCTTTCTTTGTCTTTAATGGCTGATGCAGCTGTCCTCTGCAGCCTCGCAACAGAGACTGCAAACTGAGAACTCAAAGTGGCAACGCTTCCATGCGCCTTTTCCGTTTTTCCTTTAGAGGAAACGGTGGATGTTGTGCTGCTGTGGGGGAAAAATAGGAAGTGAGTCAAGACTAAATCCTTCAAACAATTAGCAGAGAGCAAAACAGGAAGTATGCTGCAAACATATGTTTAACTGTCTGAGTAGGTGGAAAACGTTTTATTTTTTTTGTTCACAGAATAAATTTTTATGTTTCTCTTATTGACACTATGAGCTCATGTTTAGCCTTGAGGTTTTTCTGATCATGTGATCTTTGTGGTTAAACTGACTTTTATGCTAAATTCTATTAATACCGTCAGTAAGACGGCATTCTACTCTATTTTTGTGTTTATGCAGGCAGACTGCTGACACAAAAAAATGTATCCGGAACAATTTAGAAAATTCCAGGAAAGACTGGAGCTGGCACATTCCCCAGATTAAGAGTGCCATCTTATTTTATTCTGCTTATTGTTATGAGAAATGAGAAGCCGACACATGCTGCGTGCACCTGATGTATCACCTTTGTTTGTGGACGCCTTGTTTTCGCTGTGATCCTGGCAGGCTGGGTAGGAATGCGATCGACAGGGCAGACTGGTGCAACCAGCTCACCATGAATGTATGTTTTCACCCAGCAAGCTCTTGCCCTGGGACTGTGTTGGCTGTGCTATCTGAATAAATTGACTTCTCAGCTCCCACAGTCACATGGCAGTGACCACATTTGTTCAGATACAAGTGTCCATGTGCCTTTGTGCTGCTAAATCACAAAGGCACATGGACCACTGAAGATGCCGGTTATCTATCGCTGCAACTTGGTAAGAAGATGGATATTCAACTTTTAAGTACTGGTCAGAAGTGATGATGGGAGGAAAACCAGTGTGACTGGGTTTTTCCACCGGCTTCCTGATCTGTTTACATAGTATATAAACCTTCGGTGAGCTGACTCAGTCCTACAGTTGCCGTGCTGAAGCAAACGTCTGTTGATCATATCTTCCACTCCCAGCAGCCATTTAAACAGATATTCACATCAGATACACTGTTGATAAGTTTGCAGTGTTTTTCAGAGAATCAGCTGAGCTGTAGCCAATCAGATGAGGCCAAGTGTTTGCACCGGCATTCATCTGCAATGAGTAGATGGGAAATCTGCAAAGATTTTACCAACAACAACAAGAAAGTCACGAAAGGTTCCTGGAACTGTCTAGAATTTGCTGTGGTATTTTTCAGTTTTGAAAAAAAGTATGAAAACAAGATCATGTCCCACACTGCTCCCTTTCTTTCTGATTTGCTCTGGTTACTCTGTCATCTTATTAAACCGACTTAAAGCTGTAGGAGATGTATGATGGGAAATTAAATCAGGCTTAAAGCTGTAACTCTCTGTAACCTTGATATATCAGAAACCGACTCTTGTTAAACCCAGTTTAGCTCATCAGAAGAAAGAATGAATTTAAAGCTCCAAGAAACCCTTTGCTCCAAAAAATTAAAGATGAAGGAATATTCTTGGATTTTTTTCCAGATACAGCTAAATTCACTATAAAATTTATGCTACATTAGGGAGAATTATAGATTGAACAGTCAATATATCTTCAATGTTGAATGTAAAACTAGTCATGTAGATTTCTGCCTTCCAATCAGATCAGAGTATCTAAATATCTATAAGGTAAAGGTAGAGGTAAATGTATTTATATAGCATATTTTCAGCAATGAGGCAATACAAAGTGCTTTGCAGGATTTAAGAGGAAATACAAACAAAATAACAAACCAAAAGAAAGAGCAAAAGAAGAAAAAGCTAATAATGATCCGAAGTAAATAAGATTTTTTTTTTTTTTTACAGCCAACAGTAAGAGTGTGAGCTGGCTGCTCGGCCGGGATGGAGACGTTTCAGTCCTTGTAATCGGAGAAGTGGATGAACTGACCTCCAAATTCATCAACTCTGCAGCCGTAGACAAGAAGTCACCACCAAATCTTCAGAACAGCACGCAGTAATTACTTCCCATTAATAAAACAGATTTTCTACATGACAGGCAGTGAACAACTCAGAAAATTAAAACCTCATCAGTGTTTTTTATTCTGTTTTAACTTAAGACAATGATGTGACATTTATACTTCACAGCCACCAAACTACCTTGAAGAGCATTATGGTCACACAAGAGGTCAAAAGTGAGTGTCAGCACGTCCCTCAGAAAACACAAGCAGACGTCTCCTTGAACTTAAAGGTGGGTTACTCTTAGAAAACCTTAATAATGACTTAAACCTTGGAGACAAAGAAAAAAGAAATTCTGATATTTTTGTTTCCCTACATTCTTTGTGTGATTATTCCATAATTCACTCCTTGTACAAATGTTAGTCTGTCATTGTTAATACATGAAAAAAGCAGCTTACGTAAAAAAAAAAAAAAAACTTTAATAAGATTTTCTTGAATACTCCCAGTGTTTCATCCTCTTACTTGGATCAATCAGTGTCAATCAGTAAAGCTTTTTAGCATAGCCTATGGAAAACTAGTTTCCTTTTAAGTCTTTATTTTAAAGTTATTTTCATGCACTAGTGAATGCAGGTATTTTTTGTACAGCTCCTTTAGGGATATTTCTATTTTTAAAACTTTGAAAAGGCACGCTAAAAATTTTCATTTGTAGATTTCTAAAGTGCAAATTTTCTGAGAAGTAAATTACAAGAAGAAATTATTAAAACAAGCAATTAAAATTATTAAAATTTTAAGACATGCACTGAATACTTTAATGATTCTATGACACAAACGTCCCCTGCAGGAATCTTAAAGTAACATTTTATTTGTAGGAATTTAACCTACATGTTTGATATCAATTTTGATTTGGAAGTGACTAAGTTTGACAGCAAAGAATGAAGTTAGAGGCAACTAGAAATGAGTCGGTATGTTCATTATGTAACAACAATCTGCCAAACTGGAAGTGATCATAAATGTTGCTGTGAAAGTATGTCACCAAATAACATTTTATTGGGAAGAATATTTTAGACCAGGTGGGTTAGAAAACGTTTCTGCTGATGTACAATGCTTCTACCAAACATGATATCTCTCTGGAGTTTTCTATCTGTTTCAAATATATTTGCTTTTGGCATTTTTATAAAGTATTTACTTTCTTGCAGATTTTCTCCTTTTCTTAACAACCTTAAAAATTTTAGATCTTGACAAAATTTTAAACTCAAAGATAATCTGAGCAAATGTGCAGAGTTCTTTGAAATTAGATCTTGTGCTCAGACCCTAAAATGACAAGATCGACCTTTGTAGATAAATTAGTCCCACAAGACCAGCTGTATGTTTCATTTCTGGGGTAGTTGTATTTCAGTAGTTTATTCTTCAATAATAGTAACCGGGTACCTGTTTTCCCCCCACATTGGTGTGTTGTCAAGGCAACCTTTTACACACTAAGCTGTAGTGATCCAGGTCTCATCTGGCCTCAAGCGGAAATGAGAGCATCTCACGCCGTGTCTGGTTTTCACACATCATTGCTCCCAAAGCTTCACGTCATTTTCAGAATTTTTCTCTGTTCTCCTTTCAACTTCTTCCACTTTCACTCTGTAAAGTTAGATCAGAATAGCGCCTCACGTTTAAAGTGCAACCTTTTTACATCGACTAACAATGCTCCTTTCTCTCCCAACAGGAGAAATGTGAGGAAACCAGCACTTTACGCCCTCTGCCGGTAAGTTGGAGCAACTGCATTCAGTCTTTGTGCCATCGGCTCTCACTCTTGCAGTGCCTTTGGTAAGCCCACAGGTGTCAGTCAGGTGGAGAGCGTTCACTTTCAGCAGTAGCTGAGGACCCATTTTTAAACAGCTTTGAATTTGTCTCAGATTCTTATAATTTTCCTATTTAATTTTCCACAATGTGTAATTAGACTCAGACATTTGGTGAGGGAGCATCTTGTTTTAAATATTTAAGTCCACTGGTCTTTGTAATAAACAGATAATTAGTAATCTTTTATAGACATTACTCACAGGAGCAGGAAATGTCTGTCAGGGCCAGTTGTCCCTTTGCTCCCAGATCGTCTTTCTCTTCGCATTCCCTCTTCTCTGTAGTTCGTCCGGTCTAAACCGCCCCACCCCTCATTGCTCACTCTGGGGTAGTTGGGGCAGTTCTATGCAACTATCCTCCCACAGGCTGCATTATCTTTCCAGACTTGTCTTGTCTGGGGACTGTGCTTCCTATCTCTGCTCGCTGTCTTTCTGTTTCTGTGTGTATGAGTGTGTAAATGATGTGTGCGTGTGTGAAGATGTGTGTGAGGGGGTTGACATGAGACAGGATTTCAGGACTGCCCCAGAACAGATGGTTGATGAACTTGATCAGGGAATTAAAACGGCAGAGAAGGAGAATGCGTCAGTTGCAGATGGATGGGATTGTGGAATAGTCCCTTGAGATTTGGGCGAGCGAGTTTTTTCTGCGTTCTTTTTTTTTTTCCCTCCCCTCTTTGCCACAAAAGAAACGTCTGTATCTCGAATCCACAAAGTCTGTGCCAGCCTCCTCATATTACATCTCAAAATGTCATCAAAAAGTTAATTTCAGTTATTCAGTTCATTCATATATATCCAATTATATAGATTGTGTAGTGTATAGAATCTCTGTTTAATTTTTATGATTACGGTTTACAGCTGAAAAATCACCAACATTTAGTTTCTCAGAAAATGTGAATTATATATATAAAAAATATAGCTTTTAACAGAATAACTTTTAACTGTTATGTAGAATCCTGGACTTTGTATTTTTCATTTAAGGTTTTTCATTTCATTTGACACATTTTTAATTGTATTTGTTTACATACTGATTTCTACACTGAAAAAATCCCACAAAATCTTACCAAGTAATTTTAGTCCAGTTTCTAGCGCAAATATCTCAGTAAACTTGAAATAAGACAAAACTAACTTACAAGAAATTTATCAACAAGATATAGGAGCTTGTTTCAAGTAAAAAGTACTAAATAATTTCACTCATAACAAGACTTTTTCCCATGTTATAAGTAAAATGATCTGCTAGGACTAATACTTCATTTAAAAAAAAAATCAAAATTAAGGTAGTATTGACTCAAAACAAGCTCCTACATCTGACTGATAAGTTACTTGTAAGTTAATTGTGTCTCATTTCAAGCAAACTAAGATATTTGCGCTAGAAACTGGACCAAAGTTAAGATTTTGTGTTTTTTCAGTGTGATGATTATTTTAATTGATATCTCAACTGATAATTGCTTTTTGTGTCTTGTTTCCCTGACGTGGTCATTGTTGCTAGGAATACAGTGAACTGGCTAAGTAATAATTGAGTGTGGTTTGACTGTAGAATCTGGTTTTGATGACAAGAAGGCCACTAGTAAAGCAACCTGGACATTCTGAACACTTCAACCGAGAGGCTAATTGCCTCCAGAGCACACTGCACTGATGTATCAATTTTCTATCTCAGTCTTTTTGTCATTCTAAGCTATTGACAGATGCCGATCTCTGCTGATCCCCTCTTCTTTACAACCAAATCCTTATATTCAATGTCTTTCTTATTAATAAAGCGGTTTGTTTCTGGAAGGAGGAAGGTGCTTGGGTTTCTGTAGTTGATTTCATGAGGGACGGCGGTCTCATTCTGTAGGCGGAGAGCTTTTGATTAAGAAGGCGTAAGACTGGGGAGGAAGATTAGCAAGTCTGCTTGATTTTCAAGTTGCCTTATAATTTTCTCCCCTCTCATCCGCAAACTCAGAGTCACTGGTCATAGCCGTGTCTGTGTGTGTGCTTCGGCACACACAAAGCTGTCATTGGATAACTGTAATTTAGTGAATCATTGATTCTGTGATTTGATTGTGCATGACAGTATTTCCACTGCATGTGATTTGGTTGTCAACACTGATTTTCCTCTCTGGTCCTCTTTGTGTCACTCCTGGCTCTGCAGCTCCAGGAACAGGCGTCCAGTCCGACGGAGGTGAAGCCCGTCTCCCAGGCGCCCCTGAGCTCCAGGCCACCCATGAGAAGCAACGCCATCATCGTCAGACCGGCTTTTTCAAACCCCACGCCAGGCTGCATCAACGCCAGGGCTGACATCGGAAATCTCAGACTGGCATCCTCTTTGCCATCCTCCAGCAGCGCCGTCCAATTAGAGTCCACATTAGCATCCACCGCTAAAGGCAGCGTGTGCTTTGAGAAGCCCCAGAAGGCCCAAGATTCACAAGCTGGGAAAGGTGAGTGAGCATGAGGCGCCACAGATAAAGGTAAATGTTGGGTCAAATGTCAAAATCAATTTAGGGAGTGATTGTTTTAAACCTGAATGTGGATGACTTGTACACATTCTGGGGCATGTCCTGGTTTACTCTTAGATGATGCACAAAAAAACACAGAAAACCTTCCATCATTAGTAATACTTCCTGTATGCCACTTATTATAGGCTCACACATAGATTGAAAAGAATATTAAACATTGGCAATGAAACAATCTTCAACACATTGAAGATAACATACAGTTCCTTACAAATGCTTTGACACCCTCCTAACTGATCCATATTTTGTGGTCTCAATCTGTTTTATTGGATTTTTATTTGACAGAACAACTCAAAGTGGAGAAAATGTGTGACGATATAGGGAAAGGTGTTTCATTGTCCCTGAGTAGATATTTCACAGAATTTACTTTTACTACAATCCCAGCTGCAGTGGCATGTTTCTACCAGCTTTGCACATCTGGAGTCAGACACTCTTGTATGTAAAGCAGCTCAAACTTACTCAGGTTGGATGGAGAGCATCAGTGATTTCACTTACTCAATTGGGTTTTTGAGTACAATTTGGTGTACTCATTTGAGTACACACAATTGAGTGACAATGTATTTTTTCTTTTGGGAGAAAAGACAAAATAGTGCTTTGATTCCACTGGATCACTTGCTGTATGGATTCTGCCTCTGGGAGTTATACTTTCATCTCTCATCTTTGTTGCTTCAAACAAGTTTCCTTCCAGTATTTTTCTGTATTTACCTCCATCCCTATTTTTCATCAATGTTGACAAGCTTTCGTGTTTCTACTGAACACAAGCATCCTCAGGACTTCTTACAGCTTCCTGTTGACAGTAGTTTTCTTCTTTTCCTGATTTTTAAAAAGTATGTATCGATTTGCATTTCAGCTATGTAATAATACTTTATGTCAGGTGCATGAAGTACATCGAAGGTTGTGGTTGTGACAAAATGTAGAAGGGTTGCAGCCATATATGTATCTTTGCAAGTTGCTGTATATGAGAATCCTCATCAGAATATCTTCATCACACATAAGAAAAACAATGGCTGCTGAGGAGAAACAGACTGAGCAAAGTTCACACTAGAAACGGATTTCTGTGCTGCAGTAAGGCAGAGCGATTTATTTCTCTGAGCCCTGAGCGCTCGCCAAACAGTGCCTCAGCCTGCTGGAATCCGCATGGACTGGCAAAGAACCAGGGGCCTGCCACGAGAGGGAGGAGAGGGGCAAAATGAGTCGGCGATTTGGCCCTTGCTACACACCTGTGTGTTTGGTTGCATCCCCAGTGTTTTATTTTGGGAAAATATTGATGAGATGCAGCCCAAAAAACAAAAATGTAAAGTTTATGGTTATTTAATGTGTCAACATAAGGCTCTAATTTGACTTTATTCTTTAATGGATTAAAGTAAGGGGAACTATTCTTGTTTAGAATGACAATTTTTAGAGATAAAATCCCTATAACAAAATGAAAACTTTCAACTTTTAATCCATTTTGAATCTAAAACTCTTTTCCAGATAAAAATACAGAATTTGAATTTCTTCCTGAAAGATATTTTAAATATTGCAGGAAATTTTACAGACAATTCAATAATTTTTTATTACAACCCATTATTCACATTCAAGATCTGACAACTATTCAGCCTCAATTGACCCAAATTTGCAAAAACATTTGTTGGGTGAGGGTGAAGTTAGCACCACCTAGTGGAGAACTGTGATATTAGCGGAGGGAAGCTGAGCTGGGGAGAGTGCCTCATTCCCATAGCGTCCCTCTGCTGGAAAAATCCTCTTCCTGCAACACCTTTCTTTCCATATCCTGCTGCACCTCATTGTCCAAATCTGTGTCAGGCTACACAGCTGGGAAGTAACACAGAAGTTTGATCACAAGCCATTGATTTAAGTTTTCTTTCAAAATGTTGCAATAAATAAATAAATAAGAACATTTGAATATTTCTGTGTATATATGCTTCTTTGGATAGAAAATAATTATATATAGCTTCATTCTCTGCTATGAAGACATTATACTGACTTCATAGCAGAGAATTCCTCACGGTCGAAGTTTTGTACATTATTTTGGCTTATCTTTTGAGCCAAACGACAACAACAAAAACTGAAATATATATATATTTGTTTTTAATGTGTTCCTGGTGAATCTCTGTGGACTCACCAGACTCAGCAGTTTATGATGAGCAAAAACTGCTGTTTGCTCATCATATTGTCCTCCAGATGAAGATTTGGTTTCAATCACGTTGCTGGAATAAGCCAGTTCATAGAAGGATATGAACTGGCTTTTTTCTTTTTGTTTTTAAAAAGGAGTGGTTCTACTCAAGAATTAAAAGATGTAAACTGGAAAGAAAGCAAAGAGGATGTTTTGCATGTGGTTAAGAGTTGGTAATTCGGGGACAGCGTGTAACACAGATTTAAGGAGAGACGGCAGTTTAAAGGAGCAGCTGTTGTGGTGGGCGGGTGAGTTTCTAGTGGTCTGTAACCATCCTGAATGAACAGATCGTGACTCTGGACGACGGTCTGACCTTGACAATTGCAGGAAGCTCGTTCCTCTGGGAGGACGAGGCGCACTGAGGCTCAGTTGTTTTCGTTTGAATGGAATTACTGACAGGCGTTCCCGTTAGCACGGAGAGGAGACACCTACAGACCTAACAGTGACATGGCTGTCTGTTGTGTTAACATGAACTGAGAGGAACTGGACTAAAGGTGCTTTAGGTTAAGCAACAATATTTTAACATTGTGTAAAATAAAGGAAAAGACAAGAAAATAACTAACTACTAAAAAAACCATTACATTTACAAATTAGGAAAGAATGTAAAAGCAATTGTGTCGTTATACCTCAGTTACACAATTGGAGTAAAATAAAACAATTGAGGAAACCATTAAATGGGTAGAAAAACATGTATTTTTTCAAATATCAAAAGAGAATATTGTGTCTGTTTTCAGGTGCTCTTGTCTTTTCCAAATGTCAGGAAAGCCTTTGCACCCTCAGTTCCTGAACCGGACTGAAGTTGTGAAATCCTGAGTCTCTCACTGATGTAATGGCACAAATGGTGCAGAACATCAAATACCGACTCATTGTAATCAATTGGAAACTGAAAAACTCTCACCCTAATGAATCCAAAAGAAGAAACACATTTTTTTTTCCGTTCACATGACCTATTTAAGACATCATAGCACATGTGAGTGCTGACTGTTCCAGGAAATTAGTAGGAAAACAAATGCCATCACTGAATAGCTCTGTCTTTTGCTGTTTTTTGTTTGTTCCCACACAGATGCGTCAAGTATATTTTGATTCAGTGAATTCAGAGCTATCTGATGATGCTTTAAAGGTGTTTAGTGCTCTGGAAACAAGTGTGTCAGCCTGATCTCAAGTTAAACTAAGATTTGCAGTTTTTGTTTATGTAGCGTGTGCGCTTTGAGAATAGCTCCATGAGCGATTTTTCAGCACCCATACATTTGCAAGAGCATTTGCGTTTCAAAGCTACTCCCACTCAGTCCGCTGGCTTCCCTCTCCTCTGTCTTCACCTTCAGAGGAAAGGACAGGCATTCCAGCGCCGCTTCCCAACTCTAGCCCTGGGTGACGCTCAGCCAGAGCCGATAAGTGACAGGGGCCCCAGCCCCCCACACAGGAGCCAACGCTTCCACACACAAACACACACACACATACACCTACGCTTCTCCTCCTCCTTCTCCTCTCCTCCTTTTCCCTGCCCTTCAGTCCACAGATGTGCTGCTCAGGAATTCTGCCCTATGCCCCACTCCTGCCCCATCCCTAACAGCCCCCAACCCCACTCCTCCGCCCCACACAGCTCCTCCTCTTTTCCAGCCAGAGACGCAGAGATCTTTAAAGAGATAGATTGGCGTTTAATTTTTTTTTTTTTTTTTTTTGCTAGCTTACTCATCCTCCTCGTGTTCCCTGTGCTTCCCACATGCTCTCCTGAAAGGTGCTGAGCAACACTTAAAAGCTCAAGCAGAAGATAAATTTGTGCTGATAACTAATTTAATGCTTATTACATGGATGGGAGTATTTACAGGATTTACATGGAGCCTCAAACGCAGTTTCTGTGAGCAGAGATCAGGGTGCAGCTGCCCAGGAGGGTTTCAGGCACGAAGGCGTGGAGTTTAAACATTTTCTAGGTGTGTTGGGACAGGTTAGTCAGGCTACCTGAGGGAAGGTGTTGGTCTTTTGCCTGAGATTTTACAGTGAATGCCCACAACACCAGTCCTCCTTCTCTTCTCTCCGTTTTTCTATCGCTCCGACTCTCCATTAAGCATTCTGCTCAGACCCGCGCAGAGTCTCCGAGCTCAGAAAACTGACCGCGAGTGTGCGTGTCTGGCTCCGCGTGCATGTGCCTGCACGGGGTGCGTGCCTCGATGTGTGTCGGCCTCAATTGCTGGAGCCTATCCAAGGTTTCCGTGGTGACCGCACAACACAACGAGACAATCAGAGGCAAGCCCACGCAGCGCGGCGAGAGGACATTAACACAGGAACCGCAGGGTCAGGGGGCAAAGGAAGGCAGGGCAGGACATGTGGGGAGGAAGATGAGGAGAAAGGTAGAGGGATGAAGTGTCACCACAGGGAAAGGGGCCAAAACCGAGGAAGAGGAGAGGGTAAACAACAATAAACAATAAAACCCCCTTAAAGGCTACTTCAGGTTTCCTCCCTTCATGCCTGCAAGACGTAAAGCACCTTAAAGGTTTCCTGGCCCCCAGGTGTATCTGTCTGTGTTTTTTGGGCTTTAACAACCACCTCTGTGCGTGTGCAGTGCCGGGGTATTAGTCAGAGATGGCGGCATGCATGACTGAATCCGTGAGCAGCAGGGGTGTGTGAGTGTTTGTGTGCGAAAGAGCATGCACGGACCTGAACGATATGTGGCATGTGCGTCAGTGTGTGCATGTTTTCACTCTACTGCGTGCGCGTGTCTGCGTGTGTGCAAGAAAGAAAGCGAGCGCTCGTGTGTCTTTCTGTAGCCACGCACTCGGGTACTCTCACATATCTCTGTCCCCCAGGGGACGACGCTAAAAATATGTGGCTCCTCAAGCCTTCTGGTGTCTGAGCAGCGTCTGTCTGCTCGCTCCTCCATTGCCGTCCCTGCGGCCCTCCCTCCCCTATCGTTCGTTACTCTCGTTCTCTCCATTCCCTCCATTCCTCCCTCAATTACAACCCTCTTCCAAAACATGGCACCGTGGCGAGCACGCACACACAAACTATGCCCAGCTGTGTCCCTGCTACACTTCCAGCGAGGATGACCTCTGCTCACCCACGGCTGGATGGAGGGAAGCGAAGGAAAAGAGAAAAGACGGAAGAGAGAGAAGGAATATAGAGAGACGACATCTGGAGTAGGGGAATGGTAGCTGCTGTTGAGCTAGAATCTGACATTTGTGAAACTATCTAAAACTATAATTGTGTGTTTACTTTATTATTTGCTGTGTTTTTAATATACTGATGTGCATGTTAAACTGATTCTGTGATTTTTTTTTCATTAATTTACTCAAACCCTAGATAAAGAGCCTTTCTATAAATTTATGTGGTTTTACTGAAGCACCAATAATCTCTCACTGAATATTTTAGAAAAATCCAACCTTGAATTTGAGTACATTCTGGGGTGTGGGGAAAAAATGTTCATGTTAAGAAGTAATTGTTTTAATGATATTGCAGATGGCATGATTGTTGATACTCCTGTTGGTAACACTTTGTACCTTTCGCAAACAGAACTTAATGTTCTCCAGTATAATTTCACAAGGTTGGATCATACCGAGAGAGAGAGAGGGGCGGAGGGAACAGGAACTTTTGACCATTAACAATCTGTCTCGATGGTGTAGTCTCCTGTTTGAAACATGTTTTGTGCTGCTGATAGCTTTTCCAAATCAAGTTGCTACTTCAAATTATTCCACAAACTCCCAGTTGTACATAATGCACTTCATATCTAAACAAAGACCAAGTGACACAAGATTTTTATTGAAGTTTCACAGTTTTTTTTTTTTTAAGTGTTCAGAATGCTCCATCTTCTGTCAAGTTTGGAAGATAAATTTCCCACGGCATCATAGGTTGTCCTCCATAATTGCACGTATTTATAATTTGTTTCATGCCACATTGATGTGGAAGGATTGGTACTATTTTCATCTGTTGGAACACAAGGTTCCAGTTAAAACCAAAGTTTAGTGAACTTTACATGTTTACATTTCGGATGGTATAAACAGAAAAACTTTATTACCTAAATCCCAAATATTTTTGCAGGTAGATGATTTCTAATGAATCTTTTTTTTTTCACAGCCATTCTGTCTGTGTAGCGAGGAGATGAACTTGGTTCCGTGCTTCACTGAATGGCCTTTGGCAAAGTGAAACTAACCTGGCAGCAAATGTTCTTTAATTAAAGACACTTATGTAGTTATTTTAGTGTTGAATTATTCTACCAAAAAAAAAAAAAAAAAACAGTTTAAAGGTTTTTCACACAGCTGTATGATATAATATATTGTTTTTCTTTTCCATTAATGTCATATCTCATATTGCTTCTGGAAGAATTCAGAATTATAACTGATATTGGTTATGTTGGGCTAATTTCTAAGATATTAACTTAAAGTTTTTTTTTTAATTTTCTCTTTAATTGTCCATCCAAAAATCTTTACTTTGTTTTCTTATTTCCTGCATGAATTTCAAATTCCTCATGTGTCATGATCCTGGGCATTACGCTATAAATTTAACCATTAATTTATTCCTAATTGTGTTTTTTGTTACCCATTTATACCTCCATTGCTGCTGTTGGTGTGGCTTTAAATGCTCACGTATGTACCGGCTTTACCTTCCAGTCTGCCACTATCACATGTTGATTGCTCATTTCAAAACCTCTGATCTGACAGCTGTTGGGAGCTTCTTTGTGACACCTGAGAGATTTTATTCTGATGTAGGTTTTTCTGACACCTTTACTACTGAGAAAGACATCAAGGATGTGTGATGATGTTTTTCTGAGACCTGAGGATGTCCTAAAATAAAAACCGTAATCCTGTCGTAACTTAAGAAAAGAGTTCTTCCTGCTGAAGTCTTTTTTTTTGTTTGTTTTTTGCCAAATATAGCGTTTTTCTAAGGCCAAACTTTTTTTCTTTGTGTTCAAGTGTTCTCATAAGTGAGCGACTTTTTTATTTTATCTTAATCTGTGTGGATCTGAAACTATCTCAAGTTTCATCAACTTAAATATTTTATATATTGATTAGATTTGTAACTGCAATCACTATTGAGAATGTACCAATATAAGATACTTTGATGTCCTTCTGTAAAAATAATAGCTTCACAGTATAGTATCATTGTATGACCAAATAACCTAAACTCATTTGACTGACAGAAGCACTGTTTGTCATCCAGTTATTATTAATCTGTGCAAACAAATCAGTATTGGCTTTTCTCAGGGATCCATTATTTTATTTAACAGGTAATTAATTATTCCCCTATTTAGAATTACAGACCGCTACAACATTTCTCATCATATTCTAATGAAACGCAGAACAACCACAGCACTCCACAGCACTCCACAGACCCAGCAATTAACTGTTTGCTCAATCACTGATGAGCTGTTCAAATATAAAATTGACTTTTAAATATGTATTTTAATATTTGTTGTAGTTTTTCCCACACTTTGCATTGCCTCAAAAAAAAATTTCCATTTGATTTTCTTTTAAGTTCTTTTGATTGTCTTGGGTATGAATGTTGGTATTTAAACAAACCAGCATAGCTTTGCCTTGGTTTTATATCAAAATAATAGTTTGCACTAAAACTGTAACTATTGTGTCTGTGAGACAGTCTTCATTATGGCAGGAAATATTGCGTATTTTAATAATTCATGTAGTGGGTAACCGTTTGCAGTTTTTTGGCCTATCACCAATCTTTTAAAAGCCTTACCCGCTGATTCAGATTTTGGCAAATACCAATTTTTTTTTCTTAGCTGACACTGTGACACAGTCGTTGGCAACAGTGGGGCGACTATTATTAACAGCACACGTGCAGACATGACCTTGTGGGTGGGTGTGTCAGTCGGCCCTCTCCCACGGAGGAGAAAAAGGGGGCAGGGACTGATTTTCAGACCTCAGTCGAGGTAGATAAGATTGGTTTCACATGTAAGTTTTGGCCAAAAATCCGAACACCAAAAATGAAGGAAATCTCGTCCGCTCAGCTGACTGGTTTATTGGTGCACCCCTAATCTCATACCAGGACTTTCAGGACTGCATTTAAGAGAAATCATCCTTTGTTAAAAGTGATCAAATCTTTTCTTTTTCAGATATTGGCGCATTGGGAAAGTTTCAGAGAGCTGACTCAGCAGAGGCCGGGGAAGCATTGACTGCAACAGCTTGCACAGGGCGCGGCCGGGTGGCTCATCTGATGAAAAACTTCAGTGTTGACAACCCGGGACTGGCCCCGTCCCGCGGCCTTAAGCCACCCCTTCCCACAAAGCCTGACCACTTGCGCCTAACAACCACATCCTCCGTCAGGTAATCCAAAAACAACAATAGACGCCCTCTCACCTGGGTCCAAGAGTCCTTCTGCTTGAATTACTGCCACACAAGATGATGTAAGAAACCAAATGAACTCTGTTGCTCTGTTTCCAAAGCCTAAACAGGCAAAGGTTTCAATTTAAAGATTTATTTTAATATCAAATGTTGCAGGACTGTAAATGGTCTTTATGGAAAAGCAAAGAAATTCCAAAAACATTTGATTGTATTTGAACATTATGTTTTGAAAGAGGCTATTATTTTACCTATTGTTCCAAAAAATCAATGATTTTTCAAAAGATTTTTCTTGGATGCTTTCCACTTTGTATGATGAGGAACAATATTTACAGTTTAATTTAAGTAAAACAATATAATGTTACATAATGTGTTTTGATCAATTTATGACATTTTCATTTTGTCCTAGCCACAAACACAAAGCGGTGATATTTTCCTCTTGGTTTTTTGTCTGTTTCAACAAAAGAGAAGGCCTGGGCAGGTACGGAGGGGTGAAAGCAGGTACAGAAGGGTCCTCCCTCACCTTACCTTCTCCTCCCAGAGGATACTGTTGGCTTGTTTATTTGTCACACTGCAATGTATGTCTCCCTCTGCCACCTGGCAGGAGTCTCACTGCGACTTGTTGTGGACCAATGACAGTGCCAAACGCACACTCATCTGTCACTCCCAGTGGATCAAATCCTGGCAAGTTAGACAGTTGGTGCCAAATAATCCAGCTCTGTGCTCTGCTGTTCTTTTTGCCATGCCTATTTTTGAGATGTGATTGGTTGCTGTTGTTGTTGTTTTTATCTTTTCTATTCAGATGCACATTTTGTAATGGGGAATTTGATATTAGTACAATGCTCTTTTCAAAAATGAGGTATGTCAAAATCTCTGATGTAAAGGTTGAAGGGTGCAGTTCAATAAATATAATGTTTAAATCACATGTTGTAACATATGAGTTTGCTCTATGTCTCCACTTGTATTAACTAGTGCCAATATTTGTTTGAATATGTCTGATGAAGTTTTCACTTTGACTCGATGAAGCTTCTTGAATAATTAGCAGCATAATAAAAGTAAAATATTTTCTGAACATTTTGGGGCATAGTTCAAAAATATTCAGTAATTTCAGGTTGTTGTTTTGGCGAGACATTTCCTTAATGTTAGCCTGCTTCAGCCAAAGTCAGTCGTCATGTTTTTGGGATGACCTGTTGAAGCGATGTGCAGTGAGGTCCGTGACTGATAATGTTCAAACATATAAAACTCAAAAAAGTACCATGAATATCGTCAAAATCATCCTTGTTTGCGTTTATCTTTAAGTTTCCAGTCTTCCCAGTGTGGAGAAAAGCACCTGTTGCCCATTGTAAATATATGGCTCAGTGCTGCCCCCTATCAATGTGACACTGTGCTTTCTGCCTCACCCTATTCATTTTCAATGCCCTTTTAAAGCCAACCTGAGAGATTAAACATATTAGGCAAACTGTGTTCATGTCTAATTAAACATGTATGTAGGTGATGCAAAGCGAGAGAACAATGGGAATGCACCAACTGCCAGTCTGAGTGTGTGATACAGCATCACTGCCTTTTTTTTGTTCGCATTCCCCAAACAAGCCCCTGCTGCTAAGAGGTTGAAGATGTTCCTTTTGGGTTTCTTTTTCAGACAGGAGTGTCTTTGTCCTTGTTGCTGGAAAACTGGCCTCGTCATGCACAGTGACACTGGTGCTCCAGCAGGTTCCAGTTTATGGCAGTTCCAAAATGTATTCTCAAATATCTAACAATTTTCTTCACGTTTGTGTGAGTTTTGAGGAGTTTTCTGGTTAAGTTCTGACACACAGTAATAATCTATGCCGTAATTTAAACCGATGATCCTGGATGATCCAGAAACAAAAAAAAAAATGATAATGAATTGCTTTAATCTGTATTAATCAGTCTAACTTGTGCTACAATTTGTAAATTGCAAATAAGCACAATTACTAAAAATAAGCTAACATGTCTTGTCAAGGTAAGAAATTCAAGTAAATGTTTTAGCCTGTATGCATAATTTTGACCCTCTACAGATTACAGAAAATCCTTCATTAATTCATATTTGTGCTCCAAGGTCTAGTTTTTGTGATCATTAAAGCTGCATCTTGTTTATATACTGCACCCTGGGAAAGCAGCAATTTGAATAATTCTCATAAAATGCTAACTAATGATTTTTCAAACGTGCATGACAGTATTTGACAGTGCTCTCTGATATTGTAATTCAATTGATGTGATCTAAAAAAATATGTATGTTTAAATCTTATAGCATATATATTCACTTTCATGAACTCAGTTTGAATTTTTACTTGGGTTGCAGCAAAGCTGTTTACCTACAGAATGCTGACTTTAAAGCAGTCTGTGCTTAGTTTTCAGTATAGAAAACAAATGTAGAAAACAAATGTTCAACAGTTTCCGTCACTGAAATAATGATGTAATTGTTCTGGCCTTGTTAAGGTTAGTATTTATAATTCAAGACAAGATGGCTAGACTGAAATGGCATCTATGGGAGATTTAGCAGGAGAGAACTATGTCTGACAGTTCCCAAAAATCATCTAAATGATTTAAGAAAGAAATTTAGACTTTTTGCTTTGCCGCTTTAGGATCTGGATGATTTGCCATTACTGATGGAGCCATGAATTTTGCTCTCTTGTAGAAAACCCATGAAGCTTGTTGAATGTCAGGCCTTCAGTCTGGGACCTTGAGTTTAGGTCCCAATGAGACAAAGATTAGAAGCAGAGCAGTGAGTCCATCTCTAAATTTCTAAAATCAGATCTTCTGAGAAGCTTCTGAAATAGATCAGTCAAAGTCTGAGCTTAAATTCAATAAAGATGCTGTGGCATGACCTGACGAACCGACGTCCTGAGACAATGAATGAGACGGAATATCTTTGGAGAACGAAAATTAATCTCTGTTTAGTCAAAAGCTCCGCTAAAAGCGTAGTTTAACTCCCTCCTCACGTACAGTAGAAATATAATAAGCCACTGCATACATCTGATATAAGCCTACATATATATAATTTTAACAAAAACCTTGATTACAATCCCTTACATTGAAACCTGGGATCTAATTGGAAAATACCAAGACAGATTACTTTTTAAAAACTCTTTATGATATGTAATAGTTAACAGCGAGAGGCCTCTACTGCATCACTAACAAACTCGGATGGAGGTCTTTCTTTGATGCCCGAGTTAAAGATGTAGAATAGATTGTGAGATATAAACCAGCACAAACATATTTTTTAACATAACTGACATTTTAAAGAACAAAAGATTGGACACTGTTTTCTCAGCCCACTTTCAGAAATGCAGAAAGACTTTTTACAAAATGGTACCACTATGGTAAATGTGCATCTATGAAACAAAGCAATGATGCAGCGTAACAATGTGCAGCAGCCGCTGCATTCTCCACAGGGAACACAGCGTGTTGTGCTCTTGTTGTAGATCTGCTGTTTTTGTTGTTCATAGTCCAGAAGCAAACTGATCATCAAGCCTCTTCTCTCCCTTCAACAGGCTGTGTTCTTAAAAACAAATGCACTCTTCTACCACCATTATGATGTATTGTTTCAACTGGCGTGACGAGTGGTGTGAATCTGGATTCAAGTTCTTTTCTGTGTCTTCCAAACAGGAGGAAATCCTGTTTGCAAGAAGCTCACAGTAAATTGAGTTTTCAGAATTATATTCATGATTAAAAAGCTTTACAATGTTTTGTAGAAATAAATAAAAAGCTTTAAAAAGCTATCTCAAAGTATTAGTTTGTATTGCAGGTTGACTGCTTGGATTTGTGGATTTTCCCAAAACTGAAACGGTAACCCTTTGAAAAGCTTAGCAACTATGTAATTTTATAGTCAAAGTAATCCGATCTGGATGAGAAAGCATTGCGCTGCAAATAAAACACTGCAGGCAGGCTATACATTGATCTGCCATATTGTTTTTTCTTTCCTGGCCCAGTTTCACGCTTTCGAAGCAAAGTGCATCCCAGTCCCATAAAAACTACAAAGAGTCACTCATCTGGTCACACCATGTGGTAAAATATATTGTCTCTGTTGTGCACACTGGGTTCTGCATGCAAGCGCACTGAAAACGCTGAAGCACGCAACTGTTCTCCGCCGCTCAGATCTCTGTCTCCCAAAGAGCCCAACAATGGCCGTGGCTGTTCTGTGATGCGCAGAGACATCGTCGAGCAGTTTCCAGGAGATATCTGTGGTGAGTCCCCTGGTATGTCCTCCCACCTCCTCCCCTCTGCCCTACACACTTCTCCTCTTCATCGAGCAAGCCGGGCCTCTGTTGTGGTTTGGGCCCTCCGACTGAAGTTGGGGGGAGAATAAAAAAAAAAAGTGCAGGAGAGATGGACGTCTTCTTTTCTGCTTCACTTATTTCACAGTCAAAGAAGAGGGAAGAGAAAAAGAAACAACATGGAGGATATAAAGAGAAGAAAATGCAACACAATGTACTGTGGTGTTCCCCCTAACTGCCAATAACTGCAAACCTCCTCTGACTCCAACACCAGGACCATCCACAGCACCCCCAGTAGAGTAAGAGAGAGAGAGGAGGGAGGGGGGGCGAGGCCATGTGATACGGAGAGCATGCGGGCACAGCTTCACCCCCAGGCAGAATGAACGGGGGCCTGCTGTGTCTCTCCTGCATGATTAATCTGGCTGAGGGGCAGGAGGACTGCCACGGCCCTCCTGCATTAACTCCCTACTCTCCACACACACACACAAACTCACAGATCAGCAGAAGACCCATGGTCACGCTGAGGTCGGAGTTACAACTTGGAGAAATCGGCAACAGTGAGTGTGCTGGAGAAAGTTTAGCTTCCGTCTCTTCGTCAAGGACAGAGTCTGGATGTCGCTTACACGCCGACATGACAGTGATCCTCTCGCCCAAGCCGAGCGGAGCTCCATGACGCAAGGACGCTCGATAGTCTTGGTTTCTAGGTAGTTGCGGTTCTCTGTGACTCATCCTTTCATGTGACCTCTGTCTCCCAGGCAACATTGTGGATGTTCCCTGATGCCGGGCTCCTCTTTTTGTGTTGTTCTTACGAGGCAGATGGGCCCGGAAAATGTGACTTGCTCTTCAAAACTCTTCCAGACAAAAGCACATCTGACAGTAAAAATCGTCATTACTCCCGAAGACCGCTGAGGCGCTTCTTAATGTGATTTACACTCCGCCAATAGACAGTGCTGTAGACAAGTATTGGGTTCTGTTTGTACTGCGATCAAAAACATTATACATTTCCAATACAGAATTTTTTTGTGTAAAATATTAATGTGAACATCAGGCCTTTTTAAAAGTGAGATAAAACAGTCTGACTTGTGGTTAGCTTTCACAACTCTGAAAATGTATGTAGATTTTCAACAAGTTTGTAGTGATACAACATTCTACTAGAGATAAGGGAACTATTTCAAACGATAACTTCACAGAACCTCACTAAATAAAAATCCAAACTATCCCTTCAAGCACTTCACACAGTCCAGAAAGAGAGGATTTATTTTTGTCATGCCTCGCTCTTTATAATGGAAACCCCAGAAGACAGCCCGGTTCTTCTGGAGGTTTATTTTCTGTTAAAGGGAAGTTGTTCTTTACCACTGCCCCCACATACTTGTTCATATACCTAAGAGCTTTCTTAAATAGATAGTTTGCATATCAGTTGCTAGTTAGCATCTTAATCAAATTTGAATGCATTGCATCATAAATAGGATTGAACTGGAGTTGATGTAACTTGGATTGAAGTAATTCTTTGTTTCTGTTAATATATTGGATACATTGATCTATTAAAGAGCTTTCAAACAACAGTCGTTGTTAATAGCCACTTTATAAATAAACTGAACTGAATTAATAGCATGCTTTGGATCGTGTTTCGGGTACAGCCATTATAGGTCTGTCTGTCCAGTCATCAGGCTTGGCAGTTGTAGTGAAGGATGCAGCGGCTTTGCTGGAGATATTTGTTTCTTGAAAATGAAATTGTCGGAGCGGTTTTATGTTTTGGTTCTGAATTGTCCAGAAACCTATGCACTGGTCTTGATCTGTGGCTCTGGCATTGTTCTGCAAAAGACAACAAATGGCCAGGTCTCTTTTGATAAAGAGATTTTTATGCTCAATGAGACATAGATGTTAAATAAAGTTTTTATATATGTATAAAAATGTGAATAAAAACATAGATAAAAACACAATAACATTATTTTGAGCATGTGCTTTCTGTTAGCCAGTGCATTCTGTCAGATCTCCTGCATAGATTGTGAGAGTTGGTTTCTTGTTGAGGTACATTTTATTTTAACAAGTAAACATTTACAGTCAACTAGGAAAAAAATGGCAAAACTGACAATGACACGTTGAACTGGATGTCATGAAATTGAACAGACTTCAATGCAAAATTGTGCTAAGGCGGTCCTTGAGTGCTTGGTTTTGTTGAAAAGTGGGAGAGCCAGACTCAAGGCAGGCAGAGGGTTAACATCTTGCGGTCCGCTCCACATTAACTGGAAAGGAATGAAGTGTCAAGCATGTTTTCCACCGCAGCGAGACGGTCAAAGCCCTACCTCCTCCCCCTCTTCCTCCTCCTCCTTCTACGGACCAGTCACCCTTCAACCCTTCTCCCCCACATCACCCGCATGCCTCCCACACCCAACAACCTTCCCACAGCCATGACCAAATTATTTTCCAGCCTCCCGAGATTTGTCTTGCCAAAGAAAAAAAAAAGAAAATAAAAAATCAGCAGCACAGTCCAGTCAGCTTTGGGTGTTGCTTTTACACCACAAACTAGACGATTTCTTATTTCTGAATTTCGGTTGTACATATTCTTGATGCGGGCCGCAACTTGTTGAAGAAGCGTTTTGAAAAACCTGAAAGAGCCTCTAGAAGTGCTCAGCAAACTTAGGTGTTCTGATTTAGAGGGTCTGAATGAAAGTATTGAGGAGAGACAAGGTGAAGAGGGAGGAAGCGCGAGACGGAGCACTCAATGAGCGAGAGAATGCATGAACGAGGGGAGTGGAATGAGAGTGAAGAGAGACGGAACGAGGGATAGAGGAAAAATAAGCCCCACCAGTGAGCAGGCCACACAGACCTGCCAAACTGCTAGAAAAAAAGCCCCCTCTGTTTTATTTATAGTGCGCTGTATCCATGGCAGCCGGAGAGGTCAGGCAAGCCGGGCCTGTGCTTCACCCTGCTCCGGGGATTAGGATTTCACAGAGGTTCTCAGATGTGAGGAAGGTGGTCTAGAGCGGCTCGCCGCTCGCCGACGCAGCCCTCCTGTTATCATGTCTGGAGCCACTGCGGGAAGTGGAGCTGGGTGGAGGCAAAGGATCCTGGGAATACTGGGAACGGTGGTTTGGGAAGGTGAGGACTGCCACAGAGGGGAAATGAGCACACATGTAACAGTAGCTTCCACAGGCTGCTTTAATTTAGCCCTTTCCTTCAATGCAGAACTTATGGAAGTTTGTTATTTTAAATTTTTTAAAAAGTTGATGTTAGGAATGAAGAAATTGTTTTTGCAAATGGTTCTCATTTCTGGTAAAAGGTCAAAATTACATTTACAGTGCCTTCCAAAAGTATGAGTATGAGACTCTCCACTGCATGATGCTGCCACTATTATCTATAACCATATAGGGAGGGTGTGTGTTCAGTTAATATTCATAGAAGGTTTTTATGAATGATACTAACTAGAAAACTTCTGCCAAAGTGTTGGAACCCAACCTTCTGATGCTAAAAATTAGCATCATTGCTAAGTTTAGCTAAAATAATCTTAATAGCATGTTGAGAATCACAAGTGTGCTGATTAATATGAACTGACTCCATTCAGTATATTAAAACTTGTCAATAAGCTAAAATGAGCCAAAATGCTAATGTTAGCCTAAATGCTATGCAAGTCAGTCACTGCGCTCCCTATGCATTGTTGTGTCAGCCCCCAACTAGACAACTTCTGAGAATAAATGTTGCACCGATGTCACTTAGCAGCATATTTCTAACGTTTCTTCATAGATTTGATTAATTAATGTTGCTCTATCACATGAAATCCAGGTAAAATGCATTTTCTTTTGTGACTGCAACACGATAAAATGTGGAATTTTAACAAAACACTGAAAATAATTATAAAATGATACAGGCTTTTTTTAAAAAACAGATTTTTTCTAATACTACATATCAAAACATAAAAGTTATTATCTTGAATAAAATTTATATATATATATATATATATATATATATATATATATATATATATATATATATATATATATATATATATATATACATACAACAACTAAAACTACTTTTGTTTTCCTTACTCTCTTAAGCTGAAATCTCATGATTTTTAAAATGTTCTTGGATTTCCTTTTTTTAATCTTTTTGCAAGAAAGACTTCTTCCAAAACAATCCAGGTAGCTTGAGCGAAGCACTTGGACAAAGGAAGCTCAAAGCGGTGTTGGGTGATCGCTGTGAGGAATCTGAAAGGAGATGAGGAAAAAGCTGATTGCACTGCTGGAATCACTTGGTGTGACTCCAGCAGAGACCTCCAGTTTCCTTTAGGGGATGCTCGGCGACGGGTGATGCTGGGCTGGAGTTGCCATGCATGGATGCGCCTGAAAACCAGACTTTGGAGAACAAGAGGACTCAAACTTTAATAGAGCATTTACAAAAGGATTTTAAATGCAATCTTTTTAAAAGTTACTCATATTTGCAACTCCAAATTGGAATAGGCTCTGGCTCCTCTATTTCTAGGGTCCCATCTCATCTTCAAATGACCTTTGAACATGTTTAGTGTCTTGTGATTGCTAGAACCTTTTCAATTATTGTTTATTATATTTTCTGTTAAATGTTGTTAAATAAAAATAAACAAGGTAGAATATGAAATGCATGTAAAACTTTGGTTCAAACTGGTGCAGTAACTGATCTGAAATTCTGAACTGTTCTGAAAGTATATAATAATGGGTCCATTATTTAAAATCAATTACTGATTAGAATATTTGTTTTTGATGATATTCGTACAAGTGCATGCAGACATAGAGAAGTTAGCTTTCATTTCCAAATTAAATAAGTTCAATACACCTGAAACCAACCAATCACTTATGATGGCTTTATATGAGGGCATTTTTCACAAATTCTTCTGTTCATCCTTTGTGTTTAAGATTTGTTGTGGTTATTTGTATGCAGAGGGGATCAACATCACTACTAAAGTATCAAAATTAAGGAGCTTTTATGTGAAAAGCTGCTTTAATTTTCTTTTTGCATCTTAATGCTAATCACTCACTAACACAAACTCACAGTACAGCAGCAATTCAGAAAAAATTCACAAAACTGGCCCCTTTTCTGTAGGATTTCACTCAAATTATTAACCAGTCATATCTAAATGTTTCAGACTAAGGTGTTACTAAATGAAGCCTGGATGTGGGCCTGGACATGTTGATGTCAATCAAGTTGCTTGAATACACACAAGAACATTTTAGTGTTGAGCTTTTCTGATGAGATAAATTATCTTTAAATTATATATAGTAGTAAAGCAAGTTCATTTCTGATTGTAATCATTTTTGTTTAATCTTTTTATGGATTTTGTTGTAGTTTTTGGTTGTTTTGTACTGGATATGTAACATCTCAGTCTCCCACAGGATGCTTCATACTGACCATGTGTCAAATAGTGCCCACCAGGGGGACATATCATATCTGCTTTGACAATCACTTATTTGAAGAAGCTTTCGACATTCTACGCAGTGCTTTCTAATAAAATGTTGTTTCATGACTCCAATAACTTATTAGATTATTAGGTGGGTATGAAAGCTTGCAGGCATGTTACTGAAGAAATAAAAACACCTAAAATGACAAGATGTATCTACCCCATGTGTGAAAACATTTTCTTATAAATGTCAGTAAATTACTTGTTGCTTGTTTAATGATAATGACCTATTATACAGAACATAAACTAAAACAAAACAGATCTGTAAAATAAAATACATTGTGTCCTTTTTTCCTTGTGAGCTTGGCCTCAGTTCATCTGTATGTTTCTATTGTTCTCCTTTCGCTGATTTTGTCCAACAATTCTGCTGAGATCTCTCTTGCTTTCTCTCCGCTTAGCTCATTTTCTTCGTCTCCCTGCAAATGGTGACCAGAGACCCCTCTGAGTAGGTCTGCCGTGGCAGGCTGAGCTCTGTTCTCCTCCGGTTCTGGTGCTGGCTGGCTGATCAGCAGGCCCCCGCGGCTCAAGCCACAGCTCCAGGACAGGCAGTAGTGGAGCAGACAAAGGACTTCATTCTCTACAGGGAGATTGGCGGTGTTGGTAGGACGAAGGGAGCGCTAGGAGATGAGGAAAGCAGGAGAGGAAGAGAGCTGGCAAGCCCAGCACGAGGGGTCTTATCCTCCCGGCTCAAACACATGCCACCAGCTGCTGCCCCCTTCCTGTGCTTTCATTAAAAAGCCTCCCTGTGCTTCACTGGGTAATCCACATGCTTTACTGAAAGAGTGTGAGGTAAATACAGTATGTCTATCCTTTCCTCTGCTTGCATCTCCTCTGTTTTCCCATCTCTTCCCCTACAATTCTCTCTCTTTTTTCCTCTTTCTATGCTCTGCTCCTGGCAAGTGGAGAGCGGTCCATTCTCTGTGCGTCTGTGGGTTTGTGTGTATACCTGTGTGTGCACCCACAGAGTCTGTCAGACTCTCGCCGTTTCCAGCACTCAGCCCAGAGCCAATGCAAGCATTGCCAGAGGGAGCGCCTGCAATGTAGGGCGCCCGGCGAGCTGGACGCGGGCAGAATATCAACGCCACGCGGCAGATCCTCGGCCCAGCAGCCCACCTGCTGACTTACGTGATCCAAATTTGAGGATGGGGTGAGGTGGTGTGGGTTAAGGTGCAGAGCGGGTAGCTTTGGGAGGGAGATGGACTGGAGGGGTGAGGTGGAGGTTGAGGGAAATTGCCAGGTAGTTTCCAGACCCACTTCCCTGCGTTGCGCCCAATTAATCAAGGCTACATCTGTGTTGGATGGACCTCTTCCTCCAGGGGAGGAGGCAGAGTGGAAGCACTTTTTGTCTTCACACTTTAATGTTCCCGGCTCTGTTCTTGTGTGTGCGAACAGAACGATGCGTGTGCGTGCATGTGCGTGCATGCTACCTGTGGGAGTGCTCAGCGTGCATGTTAAATGCGTGAGGAATAAAGAAAGGTTTGTCTGTTTTATGAGTTCTTGCGACTAACCCTTTCTGGTTCGCTCGCCTCCTCCACTTTCAGATTATTCTTGGGGTTTCAGAGTCAGCAACAGGCCTGACCTCTCTCCTCTGCCCCTTCCTGTGGCACACACACACTCACACACGCATGCACGAATGCACGCACACACTCCTCTCCTGCTCTACCTGACCTCACCAGGAAATGGATCATTTTTCAGCACCTGCATTTATGTTTACCTCGCGAAGCTCCTGGCGCACCTGGAGCTGAGATAGCCGCTTTTCTTTCATCTCTGCTCTGGAGCGTGGTTGCATTTTTTTTTCTCCTTCCTCCCCTGTTTGGCAGTTAAGTCTCAAGTCTCTTCCCAGACTGATTCATATGACTAACCAGTGCAACAATACGGACCAGCGCTTAAATTTCCAAGCAGAACTGCCGCTTCTGTTTGGATGCAAAATCCCAATTTCTTTTCCAACATCATTTTAATTATCATAAAGATGTCCTGCGCGCTCTCTGTAGTTTAACTTTAACAACAAGATAGGTGCACAAGCCTATATCACTGTCGCCGGATGTTTTCCCCCCCACCCCCCTGGATTTTAGGGTGATTCAGTACTCTAAATCAGTAAAACCTCTATCGCAAGCCATTTTACCTCCTGCGATAAATCTGTGCAGACGTGCCCCATCTTGTCTGCCTGTATATTAATGAAAGTGTGCGCATGTAGCTCACGATGGTGTGTAGCGGCCTGGCATAGCGTGGCGCAGTGCAGAGTGGAGAGGAGAGACAGCTGCCCTGACAGATGCCGGGAGGCAGGACCCCACTGGGAAGCAGAGGGAGGGAGCTGGCACTGCCTCACCCCAGCGGAAACACCATAGGCTGCAGAGGAAATGGGCAGGGGGACAAACCAGGGGCTCAGTGTGTGTGTGTGTGTGTGTGTGAGAGAGTGTCACTGTGTATCTGATCTACTTTAAGAGGACCTTGGCAGTTGGTCATGTATGTATGTGTTTACCTCTGATCCAGTACTTATGTCCAACCAATCAGCTGAGTCAAGACCGAGTCAGTAGGAAAGATAGATCTTTGTCGTGATTATATGTTAAGGTAGGAAGATGCAAACACAGGCAAGCTCTGAAGCAGTATCTGAGGAGAAAAAATGGAAAATTAACAGAAGTTTATTTTCTTAAACAGCTCACAGATATTGCTCTGACACTAGCCTGGTAAAAACCAGCTCCTAGTTCTAAGTTTTGCTTTAAGGTCTGGACTCCAAAGCAAAACTTTAGAGTCCAGACTCTAAAGTTTTGCTTTAGAGTCTGGACTCTAAAGACTCTAAAGCTTTAGAGTCTGGACTCTAAAGCAAATTGCAGACTCTAATTGCTGACTCTAAAGTTTTGCTTTAGAGTCTGCAATTGAGAAACAATTGCTTGCTGGAGGAGTGAACTATGTCAAAGTCTTAAATTTTGTTTATGTGTTTGCAATGCACCAGTTCCACACTATGAAGCTTAATGGAAATTGTGTGTGCTGTAAACCACCATCCCCATCGCCACAACATATCTATTAATGTTAATTCAAGATTGAAAGTGTTGCCAACACGGACTGATCGGCTTCATTCACTGCCATTGCCAAAATACAACCATGGAAGAAAATCTGCCTCATCATTCACAACTCTCCCTTCTGTTCATTGGTCAGCCTGATTAAAATTCAGAGAAATTGAGTTCAAAGGGAGAAATCCCAGACAGAGCACTGAAGGGAGATGAGAATTGAATGGAATGAAAGAAAAGGCCAGGCTACAATGGCACGTGTGATACCAGACATCCACACTTCAGAGGAGGCTGATAAGTGAATATCGATTAAAAAGAATTTCAAAAAAACATTTTATAGTGCAGTAATTTTATTGAAAAACCTTGTATATAAATGTATTACAGAGATATACTGTGATATAATTTCAAGTGTTTAGTACATTTTTCTAACCCTAACCCTAAATGTCATATTATGACCTTCACAATCTTTGGGGAAATTGCTGACATGACAGTTGTCCAGAAGATGATCACAGTCCACCTCCACAAGGAGGGTAAACCATGAAAGGTCACTGCTGGCTGTTTATAGACTGTTAAATCTGAGCATGATAATAGAGAACAGACTGAAGGGAAAACTTGAATAGACGTAAATACAGCTTTGAGAGGACTAAAAGAGATTTCTATATGGACTCTGGCTACAGTCAGAAAGTCAAACACTAGCAAATGCTGACTAATGTTACGAGTATGGTGACGTTTTCAATACATAGGGCACGACTGTCACTCTCCTTGTAATAAGCCACTCTTGAACGAAAGACGGGAACAACAGAATCTTACTTGTGCTATAAGGAAATGTCTGAAGTCCTTTTTCCAACTAATTTAATTTAAAAATCAATTTACCAGAGTCAGGAAGAAGACTGGCGATGCTGACTTTAAGTCCAGTCTGAAGTTTCCAGAGTCAGCGAGGATTTGGGGAGCCATGTCACCCGCTTGAGGTGGTCCACTGTGTTTCATTAAGTGAAAAGTCAGCACAGCTATTTGCCAGGAAATTTAAGAGCACTCCATGCTTCCCTCTGCTGACGAGCTTTCTGGAGATGTGGATACCATTTTCCAGCAGGACTTGGCTCCTGCCCACACAGCCAGAAGCACAAATACTTGGTTTTATGATCATGCTATCATTGTGCTGGATTATCCAGCAAACTGGCCTGACTTACGCTGCAAAGAGAACCTGTGGAGTATTGTCATCGACACCTGACTATATAGTGCAGATGAGGTGTTTCTATAGCGACCTTACTGAACACCTCAGTACAGCCAAAGGCCTGATCACCTCCATGATAAGCTGCACTGATCCAAAAACTCATGCAAATGGAGCCCAGACCAAGTTCTGAGATTAATTACTGAACGCTGCATGTAGATCATTTCAATAGCAATATTTCTTTATTTTATTGGTTTTATGTAATTTACTTATATTTGGCAATGTATCACTCTGTGTGTCATCAAAATTTGGTACTAGTTTCACCTTTTAATTTGAATACTTAATTCCAATCTAACTTTTTCTGATATTATTTCCAATTGAATTGTCCCTCTTATATTTATTGGTTTATAGTAAACCTCTATTGTTTGCCAAGCTGATTCACAGCAGAGGAGCGTTTACATCATAGAGGCATTGGTACTTTATGTTATGACCTTAGCAACCCTCAGTTCAGCTCCAGGTAACGGCACTATTTAGTTTGAATTATTTACGTTTTTGCTTAATGTATTCCTGCCTCTGCTTCATTTAACAGGGATTAAAAATAGGCAAGTCGTGCAACTTTTTTTCCCCTACAAATGCATTTCTGGACAAGTAATAAAAAAGATGTATTGCTCTTTACTAGTGATCGGCAGGAGTCTGATGTGACAGCAACATTGTAAACTGATGTTAATATTGCACTGTATTTATTTTCTTTTGTTAGTTTTCTTGTTTTCCTTTTGCAGGTAGATTTTTAGGATAAATATTTATAACAAGGCACAAATGGCTACTTTATAAGAAGTTCTGTGTAAATGATCAATACTTGAAATGTATAATTTGCAAGAATAAAGTTATTAGTATTTTATGCTAAAGCTCACATATCTAAGTGTAGTATTTTCTTTTTTATAGAACTATAAATATCTTGTTAAAAACATAAATCTGCCACTCATGAAGAAAAATGAAACCTGACCTGTTTGCATTTCTCACAGGACAAATTCAAGAAGTAATCTAGGATGTGTGTTAGATAAAGATATGTAGCATACGAAATACTTAACATACAATAAACACCAAGGTTAACAAGGTTGTCAACAATCAAACAGATGCTATGTTTTGTGTTTCTGTTGAAATATGAATGGGATATCTGTATTTAGATGCTATACAGCTGTAAAATATAATGTTCTGACAGCAGCCATTCTTTTGGTGTGTTTCTCCTCTAACTTTGCACACATTTAGATGGAAACCATCTGGGAACTTCAAATTTTTAAGTCTTGCCACACATTCTCAATCGGATCTATGTCTGGACTCTGGGCCATTTTAAGAAGTGAAGATGCTTTGAGCGAAACCATTTCAGTTTTGTTGCTCTGTTTGAAGCGGGTCTTTATCCTTTTTCAAAATGTTTTGTAATAATTAGCAGGTTTTCTGTTCCTGCTGAAGAAAAGGAATACCCACAGCATGATGTACTCAATAACATGTTTCACCACAAAAATAGACAGAGTTCAAGGATAATATCAGTTTTCTTCCATGCATAGCATTTAGCAAAATGTTCAATCATGCTGCACCTTCTTTCATTGAATGAGAAGCATTTCATGACATGCTCAAACCTTGGGATTTGAACCCTGCACTTTTGTTCATTTTCATTCCTAACTTATACACGGTATTCACGCAGTATTTATAGTGGGATCAAATTAAAGTTACAATAATGAATGGATGAATAAATGTCATGCTCCTTCTGTGCTTTTGTAAGGTGATGTATATTATTAATATCTGACCAGATAATAGTATTTAAACAACAGATTATGGACCAAAGATATGTGTGCTAACACCAGACTTTTGAATTTTTTAACTTTAATAACACAAATATGAAAAAAAATAAAGCCCTTAAAACTAATATCTGCAGACTTATTTTATGAACTTATTCAGATAACTATCTCTGTATCATACTTGACTCCAAACTGTTTTCTAATTTAAGAGCACATTTACACGAGAGTTACTGAATTATAAGTCTTTATCAGTTTGGCAAGATGGGCTTGTTGCTGTGCGTGCGCCCTTTAGAAAGTGTAAGGGATGCTGCAGACCTGGTTTGCACGCAGTGTGCAGAAAACTAATGCAGCAGCAGGGACGCACAGTGGGGAAGTGTTGCCATGGTGAGATGGGCTATCAGGCCCAGAAAGACCGTTCTTACCCGTCCACATGTTCACTGCAGCTGGATTGGCTGCTGCTGCAGTCACTGATGTGTGGTCGAGGTAGACACACTGTTTTGCACAAATACAAAACACTAAAACTGCAACAATATGTCTTGGATTTGCACAGATAAGCAACAGCTACAGCAGTGATGCTCAGATCCAGAGGCTACTTCAAACTGTGCTTCCTTCTTCCCCCTCTTCTTCCGACACAGCAGCTGACAGAATGAGATGTCCTCAGAGATCTTGTCCACTGGGACCAGCAATGCGGAGGCAGAGCCTGCAGAGAGGAACAGTGACAGTGTCCAAGCACAATGTGTCTACTAAAGTCATCTGTGTGTGACGGACTAAGGAAGCAAAGTTTTTGTTACCCTGAACATTGTTGGAGAAACTATGGATGTTGTGTATGTGCAAAGATATGAATGTACAGTTCGATTTTGGAATACGCTCATTCACTTTCCTGCTGATAGATTGCAATGTTCAGTTCCACTTTCTAAAAACATAGATAAATTCAAGCACATTTATGTCAGATGAGCGTCTATGTTGGATCTGGCATGAAAAGTTTAAAATTTTTGTGCTTTTATCTTAATTTCATCCCAAATCCTGGACCAAACGGCGGTAAAAGATTTTTTTTTAAAAACCCTCCTGGAAACCCAGTTGCATTACTTTTGGAACTCATGCTTCTTTGTTTCTGGGCATGGCTTTCTTTTTGTTGCAGTTGTTCCTTTAAATCAGCAACACTCTCATGAGGTGTTGGATTTCAAACTGAATTTGTCCTGTTGTTCCTACCCACAATTCTACACCTTCCCCTAAATAGCAGCTAGAGGATCACACCTAAAATGTCTGTGCATGTGTGTTTTTGTGTGGATGTCTGTTCCTATCAGTTTCCCACACATTTCCTATTGATTTTTAACACTATCTTTGTTAAATATGCTAGCATCTCAAAGTAACCAAAACTCATTTCTGCAGTTTATTTAATTTGTATTATAAATTATAATTTCAGTGTCTTTATTCTGTTGAAATTATGCAAAGAAGAAAATTGTTTTAACAAAGTCTACAAAATAAACACAAGTTGTACCTGTCTGGAAAAGTTGAGTTAGACTGCATCATAAACTTTTTTCTATTTTATGAATTTTAATGGCACAGTTTATTCTTAGATTATTAGTTCAGTTGTGCCATTCAGTTCTGTTTAAACTTATTTCACTGATATGAGTGGGAACACAGACAGAGTGAAAATATGGCTGGACGTCACTGATACATTAACAAGATTGGACTGTTATCACTTGTCATGTGTCCAATTGTAAATGGAACATACTGAATCAAAAAATAAAACTTAGTTGACCAGTGTCCATTTCAACACAATTTTAAAGCAAAACAGAAGTGAATGCAAATATTGTTCATATTGATCAGTATGACTGGATGACCACATATGCATGATCATGTTAACAAATGACTTGCATTTCTGACATAAGATGTTTAAAAATTATTTTGTACATTGCTCTTCATATTAATTTGCAATAAAGAGGAAAACTAACCCTATTAGTAACCTTAGGTTTGCCGCAGGGATCCATTCTGGGTTCTGTGCTCTTCTCGCTTTACATGCAGCCGTTATCTGCTAGTCACTCAAAATTCTCCTATAAACTCTATAAACTCTATTCACAGCTGCCTGAAGGATATTAGGAATGGCTCTGAGTTTTTTTCCCACCTAAACCGAATGGATGTTGTTCAGTAGTAAGTTATGTAATGTTTCACCCAGTCTTGGTCTTCAAGCAGGTTGGAAAAATTCTAGGGTCAAAACTTGACTGTAGCTTATAACCTGACAAAAAGGTTGATCCTGCAAACAAGCTTTTTTCAGTCTAAAAAAAGCCACAATGACCTGTACGCCTGATTGTTGTGATGCTTTATGAGTCTGTCTCAGTCAGTCTTCCATCTCCTTGTAAAAAAACTCTGCTGCTCGCTTATTGACAAACTCACATAAACATCAACATTATCTCTGCTGCCCATTTATATTTGCACTGACTCTCAGATCAGCAAAGGATACAATTTAAACCGGTTCAGCTGAGGATACAGTTTAAACCACTGCTGTTTGTTTTTAAAGCACTGAACGGCCTTGCATCACCCTATATATCTGAACTTTTGAAAACCCACCAGCCCAGCAGAACTTTACGGTCTGTCGGTCAATATCTGCTGGAGGTGCCTCGCTCTGTGGGTGAGCAATGAGGGGACTGGTCTGTTTCTGTGGCTGGCCCAACATCCTGGAAATGTCTTCCCATCTATGACCAGTTTTTGTCCAAAGCCAAACTTATAGTCATTTATTTAAAAAGGCTTTTGATGCTTGACTTTCAGTACTTTTATGTTTTATTTTAATGTGGTTGTATTTTCTAGCTTTTTACTTGGCACTGTTTCAGTTTTAATGTGTAAAGTACTGTACTTATTTGTTTTATTTTGTAAAGCATTTGGCCAATGCAAGGTGTTGATGGTGGGTGTGCTGTAAAAATAAAGTTTGATTGATTGATTGATCACCTGTTTGCTGGTGTTTTTCAACCAACCCCTCAAAATGCATTTCTGCATCCTTTTAAGTGTAATGAGAAGCTCTGAGTTCATGTAAAGGGCCTTACCAAGATGGCCACCAGCCAAACCTGTGATGCATAAAAGTCAACATGGCATTATTGCAACCATTGGCAAAATTTGCTTGGTGCGGTGCTGTTGAAGGGAGCACAGCAAATAACTCAAGGCTCTTCCTCACTGCTCTTCTCTATTCATTACATGAAGAAAAGGTAAACTCAGATTATATTTTTTCTATCTGATTAAAGCTTAAATAAAAGGTACAACAATTCAAATCTAATTTCAAATTCTGCATATACAATTGGTATGTCTGTGTCTGGGAAGAGTTTAGATTTTAAATTTGACATTTAAAATCTAAATGAGAGAAACAAGGAGAAGATGTGTGTGCACAACCAAGACTGAAAATGTCCATTTCCCAGCGTGATGCCAGCATTGATCCAGTGTGACAGAATGGGTTTCATTGTTCATCACAAAAGGAAGCAAAGCATTTTGTCTTTCCACAGAATTACTTAAATGTTCCACACCCTGCAGCACAAATTAGAGTAGCATTGTTGCATAAATGCGCACATTGTGAAGTCACTGTGATCTGTTGCAGTGGCGTGCATTTGATGATGTGTCTTTTTTATGTTAGTACATCAGCATATTGTCTGTTAAGCTGCCAAAATACAACAAGGTGAACCATGCAGCAATGCATAAAATGTTTTCAGAAGTTATTGCAATAAATACTATCTGCACTCTTGTACATGCTAATGCCACTGCAGCAAAATATGCTAGTCAAAAAAACAGAAAACAAGGACAATGGGGTGTGGCCAGTGATTCCAATTTAGCAAATGTATAATTTTTTATTTTCAATGAAGAAAACAATAATGTATTTAAACTTCAGATGTTATTTTAATAAGGTTACATCGTGGAAGAACTGGTGTCACTACTGCAATTTAGCAAGAATGTCCTGTTTGGAGTCTTTGAAACCTTGTCCCTGTAAGGACAAGGTTTTATAGCAACAATTGTCGCCACCATTTCACCAATGTTGCCGTCCCTTGCTGGAACTATTCAAATTAAATCCAAGGCTGTGTAATCCCTCACCTGTTCCTAACTGCATCCGAGTGGCTACAATTAACGTGGACCGACAAAGTCAAAAGCCCCGCCCCCAGAAAAACAAAACAAACAAAACAAAAAAGTAAAAATATAATGACTGTTGTGAGCCACACACTATTGCGACCTAAATCAAGCCACAAATCAGTTTGAAACTAACAGTCTCCATATGTAGGGCCATGGATTGTTTGCATTAGGGCCAGCACTCATTAGGACATGCACTGGAATACTTCATGGTGGCTTTGCCATCCACTTGGGAACTCCCACCGAATTCACACAAGTATCTCAAATCTCTGGTCAAGAAGGCCCAACGAAGATTACATATCAAGTGAGATTGCCTCATAAACTGAAACATTCCCAACAGCTGCTGGTGTCTTTTCACTGATCCTCTTTGGACGCGTTCATAGGATACTGGTGTGTTATGGCAACAACTCTGGATACGGTCATAAAATCTGTGCAGAAGACCACAAACATTGATCTTCAAACTCTGGAAGAAAGAACTTAAATTTTAATTTGAAATTTTCATCTGATTAATCCTTTTTCTCTTTTGAAAAAAGCCACTAACAAAACCACTCCTGCCACTGACACCATATGCATGTTGTTTTCTTTGCAAGGATTTTAGAGTTTATTCTGGATCAAAAAAATCTGCTGCCGCAATTCACTCCTAAATTTGTCTCGGACAGAAAGATGTTCTGAACCGGTGCTTATGTGTTTTTTTTAATGAGTCCTCTTTGTCTTTTCAAACAGACTCACCAACAGATGACTGATGCACTGGGTTCTGTTGGAGTTTTTTTTTTTTATTTGAAAAGGAGTTTTCTCTCCACTGTCGCCACATGGATTCTCTAATGAAATATTGCTGCAAAGATAACAACTTGATGCAGAGAACCTTTCAATGGTGCCAGATGTTCCTTCAGGAGATGCAAGTGACTCAATGCAGCGGACTGAGTTCCTAAAATAGATTTCATTTTACAGAGTTTCTTAATAAGATGGCATTAATTACTTTCTGTTATTATGGGTTGAGTTGAAATTAATGTAATTGAATCAATTTAAACTATTGAATTAAACGGTGTAGCTCTGCTTATACATTTATCGTCTAAAGTGTGTTGAAATGACACTTGTTAAAGTAAATTAACTGATTTGAACTAAATGGATCTAAACTATTGTAGCACTAGTTGTATGCCTCAACTATTTCCCTGCTTCTAACAGGCTGAAAAATGCAGGTGTATCCTGTTTTTTGTTCTGTCCATCTTCCTATCTATTTCTCTGTTCAGTCTGAAGAAAGCATCCTTACAGTAGTGTGGAAATAGTTCAGGATGATGCAAAATGTTCGTGTTCCATCGCACATAAATATTAGCTAGTAGTGCTAATAGCAGTACATCAAAGTATATTGATAGGCCTAAGGGGAGATACTGCACACCTTAAAAAAAGTTTTTACTGCTTCAGAAGTTGAAGTAAAAATGATCATAACCTGGTTCAGTTGAGTTATTACAATTTGGATAAAAGTAATGTTGGATAAAAAATCCTGTGGAGAGGCGTTGGGAAGACACGAGCTTACCCGGACTCTCGGCTTGCTCTTCTCTGCTTGAGGCTTAAGGCTTGAGGCGGCTCACCTAAACCTACAGTATTAGAACTGAGCCCCTCATGTTCATGTTGATGTTGTGGAAAATGTAAGCCTCCAGTCTGATAAGGCAGATGATCACATGGAATAAAACTATGATATTGCCAGTTCAACAGCACAGATTTGCTCAACATACATATCTTTATATATATATATATATATATATATATATATATATATATATATATCTATATATATATATATATATATATATATATATATATATATATATATATATATATACAGAACAGAGGTTCAGTGAAATTGCAAAAAATGACTTTCAAAAACACTTTTACGGCTTAACTGTCATCACAGAGTTGCATCTTGCTGCCATTAGCGGAACACAAAAGAAACTTTGGAGTTGGAATTATTCGTGAGATAAATGCAAACAAATTAGCCGAGATGAAATGGAAAACAGTAAGTCCAAAACCAGCATAAATTGCTGGTTTTGGACCAGCAACTCATGCTGGTCCAAAATTCCTTAAGCTAGAGACTGTAACTAGGAATGATTTCAAACCGAACTGTCTCCTTGAAAACCAATGATCTTTGCTAACTAATATGTTCAATAATCAGACTAGATGCTTTTAGTTTCATAAACTAATGTCCATTTGTATATCAGTATGCTGTACTTCAAACACTGCAGCAGAATATTTGTCAGAGGAGGTTCTAACTCCACTTTGGAAATTCGAACAAATACAAATAATGAGCGCAAATAAACTTTTTTATTGTGGTAATTACTTAAGTTGCTGACATTTCCATGTGTGGAAATCATGCGTCATGCAACTGCATAAAAGAAGATATGTTCCTGGGTTTCTACTTTTGATAGTTTAGAAAATAATACTGGAGTACTCATCATCACTTAGTCTATTAAAGATTGGAAGGCACATTTTCATAGATCATTTTACTTTCTAAACTCTGTAAGATTTGTTTATTCAATAATAACTTAAATAACTTAATGTCACATTACCCCTTTCAAACTTTGACAATTTTATATGTAAAGGCAGCCATGTTGGATTCTGAGGTAAAGGTTGGTTAACCTGTGATTCTTACCCTTAAAAAAATGAATTTTAGGTAACTGTCTGTTTATTTTCCAACCTCAAGCTGAAAATTTGGAGGATAGGCATTCCAAAAACGGATAAAAATGTGTTTTTTCTTTTTCATATGTATGTTTACACAAAAATAGAAAATCCTGTTCTTGTATAATTTTTTGAGGTTGTTGAATTATTATTATGATTATTAATATTAATTATAACTGTTTGAGTCCTTCTTTGGCTGGGTGTCTCGGATCATTTCAGTTGTCTGTCTGGCGTTTGTTTTTGTAAATTCTGTACCTGCTTTGGTTCCCTCACGGACGCCCAAAAGCCACGAGAAAGAGAAGCAAAAAAAGCTGCAAAAGTAATGTAGCGACATTCACACGCATCTCCTCTCTCCATTCCTGGGGGAGGATCCATTGCTTTCCAAACACACATCACTGCCTGAGGGGCAGAGTGACCGTTCAAGCAGCACCAATTCAACACACTCACATGCAGACAAGAACGGCTGTGCACGCACAGAGGTGTGTTTGTGCTGTCCTGCTGCAACACCCCAGACCATTGATTAGACAATGCTGAAAGTCAAACGGGCTGACCACAAATTAATGATTAGCAGCAAACAAAGATATGCAAGTGAGATTTTCCTTGCAGAAATGAGTTCAGCAAGTTTTCACAGGCGTTTGGTTGAATTCTATTTTCTGCTTGTTTTCTTTGAGAATGCAACTAAACTCTTGGTTGTTTCACTCCTGTTTTAAATTTCACAGTCTACCAGACTCTCTCCCACTGACCTTATCTCTTATTTTACGTTCTTCCCTTTCTTTGGAGCTTTTCTTTGTCTTTTACCTCTACTTTATATTGCAGCTGCATGCCTGGTCCAGTCCTTTCTCCATTTCCTGTAAACCTCACTGCCTCTTTTTTCTCCTCCTGTCCTCCCACTCTTTGTGGACGCTCTTGCCTCACACCTTCCTCCAACCCTTTGACATGCTTCACTTCATGTTATGGGCGTCACATGCTGCCTCTACGAACGGTGTGCGGACATGTATCCGTACACATCTCGAGTGCGACCATTTTCCGCAGGAGGCGAGCGTGAAGGAAGGATGAGAGGGAATGAACAAGGAGGGGAGAGTTTACGCATGTAGCCCTGAGTTTGTTAATAATTAATGTGTCACAGGTTTGCAAAATTGCCTCACGTTCTTCTCGCTCCATCTTCCCTTCTTCCTTGCTCCCCCTGGCTTTCCTTTCTCTTTTTCACTCTGTCTTCTTTTTCCTCTTCCCTTGTGGGTTGAGTCCCCTCTCCGTCTCCATGTTTCCCTAAAACACACGGCTCTCTCTGGTGTTGCTGGAGGATGAAATGCTAATACACACGTGGGAAGATTTCCCAATTTGCTTGAGCTGGGCAGTATATGAAGAAAAATCTAAAATTTTCTTACTTTCTCTTTCTTGTGTATGTTGTGGCCTTCTGGTTGAGTTTCATCAGAAAGAACATTCATATAAATCAATAAAAAATGGCTGTCAATAAATATAAAAGAAGGTCTCCGTGGTTTCCTCTTACTGCAGTGGCCATCACTATGCCAGCCATCTAATGCTTTAGGGTGTTGGACTGCGCAGGTGGCAGGTGTCACAGATTTCAATAAAAGGGATTATAGCTGTGGGGACTGCAGAGAGGAAAAACAACACGCTAATGGATGCCAGGAGGGTCAAAGACGTGACTTCAAAATGTCTTGTGGACAAGAACTGGAGTTTTTTTGTGACATTACATTGACTCAGTATGTATTGATGCAGTTTGAGATATTATTTCAATGCACAAGCAAAACAAGTTTTTATCATGTAGCTTGCAAATTAATAGAAACTACTCTTTTTCTAAACTGCACAGGCATGTATGAACACTGCTGTAAAACTGCATTTGTCCCAAGCTCCTGCTTCTTTGTCACTCTTTTATGTTTTAATTGTCAAATTTTACAATAAAACAAGAGATTTCAAATTATCAGAAAAAATCAAATGATGAATTGATTTATTAAAGAAACAACTAAGTCAGTCCAAGCCAACGTCGCCCCTACTAAAACTATTACCTGGTTGTTTCATTGTTAACAGCAACAACAGCCATCAGGCAGTTGTTTTGGCTAGCAGTAAGTCCTTGGCCCGCTCCTTTCTGCCTATTTTTTTTAAGGTCATGCTACAGCATCCGTGCTGGATTTACGTCCAGATGGCCCCACTGCATAACCAAAGAGTGTTTATGCTTAAGATCATAAACTTTTGGCTGGATGCTTTTGGTAGGGAGAATTCATCGTTCCTTCAGTTAGGCAAGTCGTCCAGATCCTGAAGAAGCAAAGCCACCCAAGAACATTCAAGTTATGTTCTCTTTCTGAAATGCTGTTAGTCGTATACCAGATGGAACTGAATGCATATCTTTCATCATTTGGGGAAATGTGTAATGGGCCTTTCTGTTCATTTGGTTTAGCCACGGCGTTCTCACAGAAAGTTCTCCCTGTTCTCCTGGAAAGTCTCTTGTTTTCCCGTCTCTTTCTTCTGGTTGAAAAATTAACATTGATTTTAACTGAGGTAAGTGAGGCATGCAGTGTTTTTAGATTAAGCTCTGGGTTCTGTTTTGACCTCCTGGACGAGGTTTTTGATTCATTCAGGATAATTCTTGTGGACTGAGCATTCATTCCTTTTTGACCTCTTCTATCCAGAAGCATCAGTATTTCAGAGAAAATTATCCAACACTTGAATGGAGGACCCTGACCTGTGTCAGAACACTTCTGCACAAAGCATTAAGTGTCTGTTAAAGACATAATTTAATGTATATTAAATGATGAGATGCACTTTGCTTCTCATCTCTTTTAGATTTTGTTTCGATCAGGAAATGTTCTGATGCTTTTAGATATCTTTAAGCCTACTGCATGTTAACAAGTTCTGCTTAAGTGATATCTTATTTATTTATTTTTTGAGTCGGGCAGTAATCTTTGCTAAGGAATCTGAACCAAATAATGCAGGTAATCATAGTTGTTTCCTGATTAAACAAGGAGATAATTATGTTTTCACACAGGGTTAGGTTGCATGAGTGGGCTTTTTCTCCTTAATATATAACAATGTCTTGTAATCACTCAAGTTATCTTTGTCACATATTTATTCAGAGATCTAAAGTATCCAGTTGCATGATGAGAGGAACTAAATTCTTTCAATTGAAAGAGTGGATTTTCTCTAGAGTATGAATTGAAAGCTCTCAATTCATACTCTAAAAACCAAGTCGGTTTTTATCTCCTTTTAAATAATCCGCCATTTATTCTGTCACGTTAGTGAGAATTTGAGAAAATAATCCCTGACTTATATCTATCACAAGCCACTTCAGGTGCTCAAGTGGGTACTTCAATGTTCTAAAGTGTTATTGTGACACTTGAACTTTTTCTAAAACACTATGCCAGTCCTTGCATGTGTCGCTCTAATTACTGGGGGTATCGTGATGCTATATTTTTAGAATTGATGAGTTTCAAATGTCAATTAAGATTAGAGATGTGTCCAATGTCCAAGCTCTTTACTGCTTTGATTTACTGATACAGATTATAGTCAATTCCAGTTTTTCTTCAATACCTGTAATTAACAGGACTCAAAGTATTTGTTCTCTAGCCGTACTGCATGTTTCAAACAAACATACCTGAATGTGCCTTTTAAACACAGTGGTAGTTCAAGCTGTTCTTTATTTTATCATTTTAAGTGTATCCTTCTAGTGTGTATTGTCTAAAACACTAATTTCTTTGCGCGTTTACATAACTTCATGAGCCCATTACTCCGGGGTATATTTAGTTTCAAGCTGCTATTATGCTTGTGCAGACAGAGGCCAAGTGACAAGCAATTTAAATAAGAGCTTGTCAAACTCTTCTCATGTCTGGAAGGCTTTACCGTGTGTCCCATGGCAGGTGCTGGACTTATGTGTCTCAGTAGGTGGACAGAGGACCGCCGAGTGACCTGCTCAGGACAGCTGCTGACATAATGAGGCCAGTAAACAAGCATCTGTCTCACCCACTGAAAGGTGAACCCACTCAGACCAGGCCATTTCCTTTCCCTTCTTCTCTACTGTCCCCGTATGGCTGTAGATGGCAAAATTAGAGAGGGTGGAAATAAAAACAACTTCTGCAAAATTGAATTAGAGCCTGGATGTGACCACTAGCTAGCCAATGCAGGAGTCTCAGACTATTTTAAGACTTTCTAAAGATGTGTGTTTTTTTAGGGCTATAAATTGCTTACTGAGGTTATATGTAAGTAATTAACTTCTATTGTGACCTACTAAGTACCATGATCTTTTAAAAATCAATCTTAATAAGTTTATAATAAAACACTCTGACAAACTCACCAGCAGCTTCAGTTGGGTATATGTTTATTTGCAGGCATCTACACACGAAGATAATTTGCTACAGTTCAAACCGAGAATCAGAATGGAGAAGAAAAGGGATTTCAGTGATTTTTGAATCTGACATAGTGGTTGGTGCTAGAAGAGCTGGTCTGAGTATTTCAGAAACTGCAGATCTACTGGGATTTTCTCTTTACAGGGAATGCCAACAAGAGAACGTGCAGTTGTGTGTGTGTGTGGGGGGGGGAAATGCTTTGTTTATGTCAGAGGTCAGATAAGAATGGTCAGACTGGTTCAAATGATAGAAAGGCAGCAGTAGCTCATAACCATTTGTTGCAACTACAGTATGCAGAATTTAGTGTAAAAACAACTAAATCAATAGTTTGGACTGCTGGTGTTGGTATGTTGGTGTGGAGTTATTTTTTTCATCACCCCTTATTAGCAACTGCATGTTATTTAAATGCCACAGCCAACCTGAGTATTGTTAACCATTTCTGTCTCAGTGTACTGATTTCCACTTCTAACAGGATAATACATCATGGCTTTGAATCTAAATTTATGGCAACATTATGTTCAGGAATTTTTTTACCTGTAGCACATACTTTAAAGTATTCTTACAATTAAATAAGACAAAATTTCATCATGTACATATATACGGTACAATAACCTATGACCTACAAAGGAAAGCTGAATAAATAGGATTTACTGCTTCATGAGACAATAAATGGGTCTCATGAAGAGAAAGAATAAGGAGTCTTTTTCACTCTTTTTCTGCAGAATGAGTCACTGTTGGCAACCTTACTCTCAAGCCTGATTGCCTTGTTGAATTTGTTTTTGGCTTGGTGACGTACTCCCTGTATCCCTTCTTGAGTGTCTGCTTCCTGATATTCATGAGAAACTTTCTTGATCCTTTGTGTTTTCATATTGGGGAAAAAGATACTGCTTTATATAGCTATTGGGCCCCCTGAAAAAAAGCTTTGTTTAAGTTTTAATCAGAGGAAGACGAAATAAAGCCTTTGTAAAGGTAGATTTGCGTTCTGCAACACTGTTTGTGCCAAAACCCAAAGACAGGTAGCAGCTGCTGTTCATGCTGTAGAGGGAAGGTCATTAAGCATTTGGGAAGCAGAGTAGAAGAACTGGAGCTAGGTGGAGTGCTGACCAGAGAGTTAAGGGCCAAGCAAGAGAGGGAAGCAGAGCGTGGCGTATGAGCAGCGTGCAGAGCTGGAGCATTGCCTGGAGGTATAGGGGTGCGGCTCGCTCTGTAATGCTGTGTGCCTGTACCAGAGTCTTCGGTTCATTCCCAACGCAGACACGGGCAAAACAGCAAGAAGAAACATCTGTGTTTTAAATAAATCTGTTGCTTGTGGCTGTTTGGTATTGACATAAAATGGAAAGGCTTCTTCCACTGTAGTCCTTAAAATCTTTTGGACTGCTTCACCTGAAACATAGGGGAACAATGCTGCCATGACACTTCAAGTTACAGTCTTGGAAGGTCTTAAGAGGTATAGAATTTGATTCTAATATTTGTTTTTATGTCTGCATAGGTGCATAAAAACTCAGTTTTATTTTAAGACCTTTTTCCTTTTGCGTTGCTTATAAGATAAATATTAGCATCCATCCATCTGTCCATCCACTGACCCCTAGGTTCATCCATCTGTCCAGTTGTCCAAGACCTGACCCCTCAGTCCATCTGTCTATCAGTCCATCTATCCAATGACCTCTCATAGTCAATCTGCCTTTCCTATCGACTCCTGTCTGTCCATCTAGTAACCCTCAGTCTGTCTATTAGTCCACTGCTTCGTCTTTTCATCAACCCTGTGGATTGTCCATCCTTCTGGTTCTCCGTCCACCAACCTTCGATCTATTCATCAACCCCTCAGTCCATCCAGCCCCTCAGTCCATCCAGCCCATCCATTGGATAGCTTAGTGGATGGACTAAGTTGTTCATCCCTCAGTTTCTTCATCTGTTCGGTGGGATGAGCAGTTGTCTTAACAGATCCTGTCTTGAGTACAACAGAAAGGCGAAATAGTAAAGTCTTGCATTTCAGTTGAAGAACACATTTTTACTGACTTTTTTTTTTTGCTGGTTTAAGGGGTGTATATTTGCTAAATTCAACTACTTTGATGTGCTCACAATTAATTAAGTATTAATTTGAGCTTTACAAACTTGTTGTTTTGGTCATATGGAGGTCATTTAGAATTCTTAAAATGTGATGTTTTAAAATAAGTATATAAAAAATGTGCACTGTTTTCATACATTTAAAAATTATTCCAGTTTGTGTAAGTGAGTGTCATGTATCTGTATTCAGTCCCCAGAGTCAATAACTTACAGATCCACTGATCCAATTACAGGTATAAGTCATTTTGGGAGAGATGAACGATGTTAAAACTTTTTTGCAGGATGAAAAATAGATTTTTTTCTCTTCTGACTTGAGCACTTTCTTCCACATGTTTGCTGTGCTTCTTTTTTGGCTTATGGGGAGACTTTTTATGGCTTTCTTTCAATTAATTTTTTTTTTACTGTTTAAAAGTGCCATTTGGCTGCAGAAAGAGGCATATACCCTGTGTGTTTGGGGTCAAGAGCTGAGGCTAGAAAAGACAGAAACGTCCAGTTGAAGTGAATGACAACATTTTCCAGAGTTGACCGTTACACTTGTGAGCACGAAGCCTGTTGTAGTATCAGCCGTCCAGACCACTCAGATCTTACGGTCCAAGTCCACAGAGTCAGAACCAAACATGGAGAAGCAGCATTCAGTTCTTAAATCTGAAACAAACCTCCAGAAAACTGCAAATATGCCAAAACAATTAAATTAAAGCCAAAAACCCACCTATTTAAAGTTACCTTTGATTAATGAACATTGATTGATATATAGTATGTGACATAAATGACAGCCAAATGTAAGATGTGTAGCTTATTTCATAATTGATGTGTTTAACATGTAAAGCTGCTGTTTTGCTTAATTTCTTATACTAACAAAACTGACTTGACTTATCTACCTCTTCAAAGATTATTCCTTCCTTTAGCTAAACTCTACCGATCATGAGACTTCAAATCAAATATTTCACCTACGCCTATAGATGAAATATACAGGCATGCTAAAAATGATCCATTCAGAAGTTGACAGATTTCTTTTGGCTCTAATATACCAGACAGACAGGAGGACACTTCTGTCCCTCATGCCACATCACAAGCATAGTTAAAAGTTCTGCTCCTCCTGTCCCTGCTGATCCAAATGACAGAACCTGAGCAAACAAGACATATGAAGTCATAATAGTCATGGGATACGTGTTTTACACCTCTGCCACAATTAGTGCTGCCACTGCCAAATGAAAACCTTCATCTCTTTATTCTTCAGAGAAGCTGCACAGACACTGAGAGAAGGCCAGAGATGCAACACAGTGTTTTCCCATTTGACCGAGACCTGAAAAAACAAGTCACACAGAGCAAAGGAAGAAACTGGTGAAAGCAGGATGAAACGGAGTAGGAAGGGAATGTAAAAAAAAAAAAAAAAAGCAAAGGGACAGGACATGGAGCAGAATGGGGGGTTAGGGAGGGGCTGCAACTCATTGGGGCATAATTGTCACTCTCATTCAAAGGAGGTCCTTGATTTAATAGGCAGGTCTGGTGACTAAACCACTGGAGTGCAAACGGTGAAAAAGAGCTGTGGCAGATTCAGAGTTTTCCAGCCAAGCCACCCCTCCTCCCCTCTCTCTCTGCAGACAACTCAACAACTGGCTCACTGCCTGTTTGCCTGACTACTTGCCCCCAAGCCATACCGCATACCTCACACCGCCATGGACAGAGCTCATGGTGCAGCACACCTCAATCACACCGCAGCGTTAACGGTTCCTCAGCTCAGCATGTTAATAATGCAGCGTCTTCATCAACAAGACGGAAAACTGATGAAGTTGTGTGTCATTAGTACGTTGTGGGATCTTAATTTGCAATGCAAAAGTTCAAACATAGGCGCTTAATAAAATCTGTTGTATTGTTCTAAGTTTTCTTAAGGTTTTTGTTAGAGGTTACTGTGAAGAAGTTTTGCTTTGAAATTAAAACTGTAACTATAAGCATCTTCCAGTCTGATAATGAAAACAAACTTTGTCCTTCTTTGGAATGAGAAAACATCAATCTTTAAAGTACCAAATAAGAATAAATCTAAACTGTTTTTCAAAGCATTAAGATAATTTCAAAGCTAACTTTTAAACATAATCTTCACCATTGTAAATGATGTGTTGTCTGGAAATTCAGAGTGTGGCTAACTGCTGTTGTAAACACAAAATGGTTCTTTTTCTTGCTAAAACAAACTTTGATGCTTATGTCTTTGGTGGCCATTGTGTTATTCAAACTTCCAAAGTCACCATTCGACTGCAAATTTTAGTCCAAAAGAAGAGAATAAATGTGACTATTGTGTGCCACAGGCCTGACATTTAAAAAGAAAAAGTTGTAAAACATATAATATTCCTTAGTGTTAAAATTAAGCAGGAAAAACAGCAAAGTGTGAACACATTTTGCTTTTAAACAATAAAATAAATATAATAATAAAAGTTCTTAGGAAGTGATTTAACAAGGGTAAAACTGACATTGACATTGTGTTTCACTTTTATGATGTTTATAGACTCCTTGGGCAGCTGAATCATTTTCTCAGCCACGAGACATCGTATTTTGTGTGTGGTCAGTTCCTGCCAAAACAAGAAACTAAAAATACTGAATCCATAATCATGTTTTGGAAAACAAAAACTGAGGCTTCACTGTTATTAATTGCCATAACCAAAATTTGCATTGAAACAGCTAAACGGTTAGTTTAGGTTAAGTCAGATAAGATACTGAAATCTATGAGGGAAACTTCTAAAACCAAGTGCTGGTTAAAGGAAAGAAGCCTGAGAAAATGATGGGTTGTCCCTAAACTGAACCTGCAACATCACATAACCTGAGCTTTGGTGTGTTAAGCTTCTACATGTATTCAGTGCCTCTGTTTATTCACGCCTGGAAACGTCCTCTTTCATCATTCTCCTGCATTGTAAAGCTGTGTCAGTAACTTGATACACCTTTTGTCATTATTCATGTGCTTCCTGGAGTGAGCGCTTTTCGTACTACCCATACGTTTACTAGAAGTAGACTCTGCTCCTGTTATTCTTTATATTTCTACAGCATGTATGTATCTAAAATTTTATAAGTACATTGTTTGTGTTTTAACTGCTTTGTCCCTTTTGCTTTGGTGGAAAATCTGATAAATGGTGGGACACAGAAAGGTTGGGTGAGTATATGTGGTGATGGGGGTGGGTGGTGGTGGCCAGGGCGTGAGGCTGCGTCAAAGCTATGATTAGCAGCGACCAAGCTACGCTCTTATTGATTGGCACAGAGGAGACACTGGGCTGCCTTCCACCACACTCTAATGAGAAGCCCTGACCTCCACTCGTCAGCAAGGTCACCAAAAGCCCACTGTAATTGCACTTTCTCTAATGGCGTCGGTCACGCAAGCACCCCAGCCCTGGTAATGACAATTACCATAATGTCACCGGGCTCCACAGGGGCCGTCCAATCATCTGTCATTTTGGGAGATGGGATGTTAGTCAACTGCTGCTGGAGATTAAAAGGTTGCAACACCATGTTTGATTATGATACCTTCTCGCACTGAAAGCTGGTTCTTAATCATCGTGCTTCAACAGTCAGAAACGGGAAGATTACACATACAAAAATACACACACACACTCAGAGCAATGCCTGGACGCTTTGCTTACTCAAGGACATAATCAAAAATGTATTTATAACTGTTACATTTTTTAAGAGAATACAAAGTCAAGGTTTGAATTCGTTCATATAGTTTTATCTTTTGAATTTAGCTCCAAAATCTGTTTTTATTAAATATTCTCTTAACATACAAATGACAGTTCTCTTTTATCTAACTTACTTCCTTTACTTTGATTGAAGACTATTTGTGAGAACATATAAATAAAAAAAATGTCAACCGAAAATTTACAAATACATTAATTATGGTTATTAATGTCAACCATAAGAAGAGGAATTACACACACACACACACACACACACGCACACACACACGCACACGCACACACACACACACACACACACACACACACACACACACACACACACACACACACACACACATAGGTCTAACAATGTACAGTTTGAATTATACATATCCTCTTAAGTGTTTCCTAACATTTATCAAGAAAATAACAAATACATCCCATCAGCAATGTTCTGAAATACTTCAAGATAAATATTTGTGTTGGTATGAATGATGGGGCTCACTTAAGTTTTTTGGCTAGAGGACTTGATTTTAGGCAAAATGTCATTGCATGTGACGGTGAAACAAGTCAGTAGCATAAAAAAATCACTTTAACCTCTTCAAACATACAGTAGTTTGTGTCAAAAAGCTTTATTTTTCCCTGTCTGACTATAGACCTTTTCTCCAGAAGGTCTTCTGATCATTCGTATGAATATCTGCACATTCCACTGGGAGTTAAAGGTGTTACTTTTCCAGTAATGCCTCCTTCCTTAGTCAGAATCCTCTCAGTCCATGTTGATACCGCACTGACTTTATTGTGAACAAAGACACTGAAACTCCAGTAACTTGTTCTTAATAATTGCCTGTAGACATTGTGGTTCCTAGGTTGTTTCCAAACATCCCAACCTATTTTGTCAATTTGATGGTGACAATTTGGCTAAAATGAACAAAACTTGAACATAATTTGATGTTCCAACACAGCTCATAAACAGGACTATCAAACTGGTTTTGGATAGTCAAGTTTCTTGAATGTCCAACCCAAACCCTTGGACTTCACTGTTTTTTCCCAAAGGAATGGTCAAATATCCACCCAGAGTTTTGCCAAAGGTTTGCTCATGGCAAGAAAAATGTGTACTTGAAGTGCAACTTGCTAAGAGGCAATTATTCAAATGTTAGTCGAATTGGTTCAGATTTGTCCAACATTCTTGCTTTTAGAATGACATGAATTGTTTAGGCATTACTCCTCTTTTAAGTAGGACCTATTGTAAGGCTTTAAAGCCGAGAGTTGATACGACATTATTTTCTGACTCAAATTGTATCACGTCAAAAAAAAAAAGTTAAATGAACTGTTTCTTTGAACTAGTCCATTATTTTAAGTTGCTAACATGCATATGACAAAATGAAGATGAAATAAGCATCTGATCTGTGACCAGATCACCCCAAACTGTAATTCCTGAGCAAATTCCCAGATCTAATGGAAGATCAAGGGATTGTAGTTGTCAACAAAAGTACAAAAAGTATATACAAACCTCTTTCTGAGCATCACAAATGTTGATCTGATTAACTTGTTCTTTCTTGCTGCCCTTTCTTTTGAGTCGATTTTGTTTTGCTTCCCTAATCTAGAGGTCTGAAAACTTTTCACTGATGGACCACAGTGCACGAATGCAGACAGAGCAGCATGAAATGCTGTAGTACTGGCACATGCAATCTGTATGACTTGTTTACAAGTTGCAAGACTGAAATCATAGTTTTTCAACATATCCCAAAATTGAGCACCAGCCTAATTTAGGTGCATATCAAATGTATCTATATAAAGCTGTATGTATTAATTTACCATTTAAACTGAAGGTGAGATGAGCAAAGGTTTATTTAACAGGGCATGATGGTTTGTTTTTCTTCCTGAGTTACTTTTATTTCTTAATTTTTTAATTGGAAAACCATATTCTTGGATAACTCTAAAAGTGTAAACCAAGCTAAAACACCAACAGACATCAAAACCAGGAAGACCTAGATTTATGGATGTGGTGAAATAGTACATGAAGTTAGTTGGTGTGAGGGTACAAGATATAGAGGATGGGACTAAATGGAGACGGATGATTTGCTATGGCGACCCTTGAAGAAAAAAGAAGCAATGCTTCAGAGAAGAAAGAAGAAACTTTTGCAAAGAACAAACTAGATAAAAAGCTACAATTTACAAATGTCCATTTTGTACTGGTGAACACATTCAGCACTGCAGTGTAGTATCATATATACCTGTCCAGTCTTCTAAGACAATTTTGTTTCAGTTTTGACTGACAGAGTCATGACAACTTTAAAAAGTATATTTATTTTAAACTTGCTTAATACAGCATAAGCTTAGCACCATAAGCAATAATTGTTTTCTATTGTTAACTGTTCTTTAGATTCTTATTCAATCTAACTATTACAAATTTATTAAGATACTAAAACTTCAAGAAAAGGACTAGTCACTAATGTCAATATCACCAATGTCACAATCTGGACTACCAGACCAATAATAATTGTTTAAATTAATGGTTTCTTTCCCCACTCTTTCATTATTTTTGCAAGATCACAAGGTGTTAGCGCCCACATCCAGCAGTCAATAGATAAGAGGAAGTTTGCATCTTTGACATACTCATGCATACCTAGGGGCAATTTAGGGCAGACAAAGAGCTTGTCATGCACGTTTTTGATGATGAGTACCTGGACAAAAAACTGTTCATGGAGAAAATATAAAAACATCTCAGCAAGACCTCACCCTGCTACAAATCCAGAATGTTCTTAGCATAAGGAAACACTGACTTAATTTTCCATGTATTATAAAATTTATTACAAGTTTAGAAAATAAAATTCATACTTGTTACATATCAGTGCACAAAATATAGTCTATCTGTAATGGTTCTATATGCAATTCTTTTGTCATACTTTGAATGTTCAACATAGTATTAACCGTGCATATTTAAATGTGATAAAATATTTTTACTCAACATTTATAGAAAACTATTCATTTCCTGCCCCAGTCACATCTCAGTATTTGAGATAAATAAATAATCCAGCAGTTGCTATTTTGTTAGATTTGACTTTTACTTTCAAACAATTGAATTTGAAGACGGAAATTATGTTCAACATCTGGCACTATACAAAATACATCTCCTCTTTATATTGACTTAATGACCAGTTCTTCAAAAAATGGTCAAAATGTGAGAAAACATTTGGTAGCAAGCTTTCTAGCTTTCGCTTAGTTAGCAGCTAAAAAGATAATGTTATTTTAATAGAGCAAACTGCTGTTCAGTTTTAAAGTCATGACTGACATTAATATCTACCATCCTTATATTTGTTATTTTACCCAGTGAAAGACGCTCATTGAAGCCTGATCAGATCATATTATTCAGAAGGTGTGTAAAGAACAGGAAGTGTTTTTCTGAGTTTCTGTACCTATAAAGGACATTCACGTCACAAAATTATTGGAATACACTCTGGAATCCGTCTTGTTGACAGTTTTATATTAATGAAGTTGTAAGTCATAGAGGAAAATTACCTTGAAGAATACTGGACTTTGTAAACAAACTATATTCTGACAATGAATGAATGTATTTATAATTTAATTTAATGTTAGAGACATTAAAACAGCAAAGCTTCATATGTTTACCAAGATGCAAGGAACAGCTCCACTTTTAAAGTATCATCTTCAGCCTGGTTAGCTTTCTGAGAGGACAAACTGCAGTTTCTTCGCCCTCTCGAAAGCAGACTCTCTCATTGCCGGTGCAGTGAAGTTATTCCAGGCAAACAGGGAAGGAACAGCTCCACTTTTAAGGCGGCTGGTGGTGGATCCGCTAACAAAATCCTCCGGTGTGAAGTGGCGGCTGCATACGAAAGTGCTCCCCGTCTTTATGCAAAAGTCCGGACCTTCATCTCTTCAGATCGCCTGGATCCACTGCCTCCGTTGGTCCGGGTCCGTCGGGAACGCAAGATATGACAGATAAGGCTGTTTTCTTGCCCCACATGAACAACCAGGGACTGCATAACAACAACTGTGCCGAGACTGAGCCATTTTCCTAGCCTTTTAATGCTAACGCTATAGCCACCGGAAGTTGTCCAACCCCACATCCGCTTTCAAACCCGGAAGCGTGAAAAAGGTCTACCATATCTATCTTTTTGCTGCCACACCTGAAGTCATGCTTAGAGATTAGTTGTCGAAAATAACAACAAAATAACACAGTTTGAATAAGGATCTTGTAACTTTGTCTTTGTTCTCTCAAAATGAGTTACCCAACCACTTTTTTGGGGACAACTTTTTAATTACCAGATAACACAAATAGTAACTCAGAGAATTTAAATGAAATAGTGAAGAGAAATTGTTGCTCAAATCCAGCATCAGGACAGGAAAGAAATTGGATTCAAGGAACTTTGAACACTGCATTTTTGTCGGTGGTAGAGGGGCTCGATTTGAGAAACTGCTAATCTACTGGGATTTGAACACACAACAACAGAAAATATATCATGTTAGTGTCAGTTGTGTGGACAAAAAGGCCTTGTTAACATCTGACCTCAGCAGAGAATGGCTTACTATTTGTTTTCTAATAAAATTATGATTAACTCTTGTTCTTGTCTTCTACTATTTTATAGTATTTTAAGTAAAAAAAAAAAAAAGAGGGGATCGGGAGAAGTCACTAGACACCACCAGATTATTTTAGTAGCTTCAGTCCAGATGGAGGGAAGGATGTGGTGCATAATACAGGAACCAAAATTGATGTTCACATCAACAGCAGCAGAGAGGAAATGCTGAGTGGGAGCCACCTTAACTTCTAACACAGACTTTTTGTCAGTCTGATTATTCTTTGAATGCTCTCGGATCAGGTGGTAACATACAAGACTGAGTAGGTCTTTATGAATTGCTGCTAGTTTCATTCAGAGTTTATGCAACACATGGATACCTTCAAGTGAACTGAGCTATATTGTTATGAAAAAATAAACCGACATATCTTTTCCTCACATCGTATGAATTATCGATTCTTTCTAAGATAAGGGAGCAGTTTAATTTCTTAAACTTCAGAGAAATGTTAAAAAGTAGCTTCAGCTGACAGGAGGTCACTGCTGTTATGTTCCTAGCTAATGATGGTCTTCGGTTTAAAGCATTTTGCCTAAAACATGCCCTCTGCCCTTCAGATTTACTGCAGTGTCTCTCCAGTTTCCGAAGGCTGGTGTGTTTAACTGAGACCTTTGGGTCATAAAAAAACAGCGAGCGAGAAGGAAAAAGTTGAAAAAAAAAAGGCTTGGGTAGGTGGTAGCTAAATCAGTGAGAGCACAAAGAGGCAGGCGTCTGAGAGGTATTGACCCTCCATTGATCGCCAGAAGCTGCGTGCTGGTATTGACCAGATAGAGGAGAGACCCAGGGAGGCTGCACACAGCTCCACCGCTGAGAGGAAAGAAAAAAACTGAGAAAAACAACCATATACACTGCCTGCTCTGACCTTGTGGGACTTTGCTGTCCTACAGCCCACATCACTCTACCCCCACTACTCGCACACGAAGATATATGTGTGCGAGTGCGTGAGAGAGGCAGGGACCCCTGCTGAGAGCCATGCAGAGAGCTCAGCTTTATCTTGTTGAGGCCATTTCCTATCGTGCCTTCTATGAAGGCTCAGAGGAGCGCACTGGAGAAGTTAATACTGGGCTGGCTGCTGTCTCGACTTTGCACTACTAAAGATGCTTCATGGATCAGAACAGGCCCACATGATTCAACCATTATCTGGTATCATTACTGCCATTAAAAAGCATTATTCATCCAACATTTTCTGGACAATGGGGAGAATATTTTGTTTGAGAAAAGACAGTGACTGGAAAGCAAACATTAGCACCAGAGCTAAACTTGTCAACGTCTGTAGGCAAAGTTGAAAGTTACGCAGCGCTTTGCAATAGTATTCATAACCTTTCAACGCTTTCACATTATTGAGATTTATTGTAATAGATTAACAAAATGTAGTACATCCTGGAGGAACATCATACATGGTTTGTAAACATTTTACAGGAGCTGCAGAGATACATGGCTCGGGTTGCAGAATTTGTCAACAAGAAAACTATTTGTTGCATTGAGTCTTTTTTGAAGAAGATTGGTTAAAGAAAGCCATATTATGCAGTTAAGCCATGTAGGAGACACTGCAAATATGTGAAAGAAACAAAAATTAAACTGTTTAGGCCTTCATATATAAAACTCCTTCCATTTTCCTGTGGAGCAACGGCTGTAAACATACAGCCATTGGGAAGATGTAGATGTAGGTTGAGCATATTCACTGTTAAAGCCCAGTCAATACCTAGACAGAAGTCGAATTGAGTATCAATGGCAATTTTTGGGTTTCTCACATACTATCTCCATCCAATTTGACTCAGTTGGAGATATTCATGAAACAATGGACAAAAATTTCACTCTTACATGCAAAACCGGTAGAAACATACCCCAAAAGACCTGCAGTTGTAATCTGGTTCTGAAAAATATTATTGGACTGACTTGAAGTGGATGCTTTACTGCTTTTATTTTGTAAAGAGTATTGAGAACCATGTATTTTCCTCTTGATAGTCCACCTCAAACACCCTAGATAAAAGCTGAAGTTTGAGGCTGGAACATGACAAAGAACTGGCAGAGTTAAAGCTGTATAAGTATGTTTTGCGAGGCACTGCAAGAGGGAAAATCCCAAATAACAACAAGCAAGACATCTCAGCTGTATTAGTTGCCTGAGTGAGATGTACATGAGCCATAAGTTAAGAAACTTAGAACTCTGGAAAGTCATGGATATAAAAAAGGGAGGGGGGCAGTCATTAAAGTGAAAACCAGGAGCCACATGGGAGGCAGAATTTTAAATGACTCCCCTCGTAGCGAGACTCGCCCAACAGAAGGACTGAACCTCACTCCGTCTCTCTCTATCCATCTCACTCTCTCCCTCGCAGAGATGCAATTAATTCGCATAGAGCGTGCCAAGTGTGCAGAGATAGAGCGGGCGGGATGCGCCCTCGCACATGCCGGAGGGAGGACAGTTTCCCATTCCCCAGAACAAATACAGATTTGGGGGCTTTTGGTCCGTGCACGTCGTGACCAGGCCTCATCTCATCGTTTCCACCTTGTCTCCTGGAGTTTTTTGGCAAGTGTTCAATCCCTCTGCAGCCCCGACATAGAGACAGAGAGAGAGAGAAAGAGAGAGAGAAGACAAGAAAATCTCCTTTCTTCTTTTCTGCTGCAGTAACACCACCCAAACTTTTTTACACCTAGCAGACTCACAAGGCAGTCGATGGAAGAAAAAAAAAAAAAGAAAGAAACCACTGCGCTAACCCAGATTTTCACCCACTCTGAGAACAAGAAGTGGAAACATTTGTGCTTTTTTTGAATGCTTGTTTATAGCCCTCCGACCAGAATGTGGTAAACCCAGCTGTTGATATTTCTCAAGGCCGGAATCGGGGGGCTGCAGGTGGCGGAGGAGGCAGGGCTGGTTGGAGATGTGCGGGTGTGCGTCACGTCACGGTACACAAAGCACGTACCATGCAAAGTGCAGGAGGGAGTGTAGCTCAGGGCAAGGGAGGCCATCGATACCGTGGAAATTGATCGTAATCAACCAAGTTACAGAGAGTGAGCAGGGATTGGCCGACAACCATCTTTCTCCTTTCCTCCTCTTCGTTCTTCCTCCATCTTCCTTCTCCATGTTCCAGTGCATTTACTGGTTCTTCACACTGACTTGATTCAGATACTTTGTGGATTACTTAGACTTTTAGGTAATGATGTGGAGTTGTTGTCGTTGGGTTTTTTTGTTGTTTCTTTTTTTTTTTTTGGGGGGGGGGGGGGAGTTAGGGGGGAGTGGAGGGCTGTTTTTCTTTTTTGTATGTCTTAACTTGTCCTAGAAAATTATTTTTAGTTTGGCCAAAAAAAAAAAAAAAAAAAAAAAAACAAAAGGAAACCATTGAGAGGAGGAGGAGGGAAGGGGGATTCTTGGAAATTGGGCGCATCCTCTCCTCTGTGGCTCCACTGTAATTTCTCATTTGGAGACGGTGGCATACCTGGCAGTGCAGCTGCAACGTTAGAGTCGCTGTCCCAATTATAGCATAACACCTAGCCTTATGGTTTCCATGGCTGCACGACGCATTTCCCCGCAGGACGCAGCGTGGAGAAACGAGTGTCTTATCAACCATCACCTTGGTAATAACACTCCCCCGAGCCTTTGCCGCATGTGTCAGACCTTAACGAGAGCCCTGGGTGAAATCTCTCTCCCTCTCCCTCCCAGTCCAGCCACTGCCATTGATTTGGACTTAATCTGTTCCTACGTGTCCGCGTGAGCGTGTCGGCGCGCGAGAGAGCTGTTAGCGCGTGAGTGAGAGGTGAGAGGAAGGAAAGAAAGAAAGCCTGAGTGGGCCTCGGCGTGTTTGCGTGGCCGCTCAAAAAGTGAGTACAGCTCTCTCACATTGACGCAAAGACCGAGGTATACGTCCATACATTGATAAACACAACTGAGTTAAATTACAATTACATTGTGGAATGTATGTTGTGTTTTGTTTGCTTGCTCCAGAGGAATTTAGCTAGGGGGGCAATATCCTATTTTCAAAGGGATTATTAGTTTAATAAAAATGTAGAAATGAATATATGTTTCTTTTCTATTTTTCCTTTTTAGTCAGAAGAAATACAAAATGTGAATTTTTAAGTAATAGTTTAATTTATCAAGAACAATCAATTTACCCCTTTTCCTATGCCACACCCCGACATGATTACTAAACAGAACCTGTTTGGCACCATGAAGTAATCAAAGCATCTAAAAATATAATCACAATGTAAACACATTTTTATTCAACAATAAAACGGAATAGGACAAAACTGGAACACATGTGAGAGTTTTGCTATTAGCTAAAAGGACACAAAACGCCCGTCTCACAACAGGAGCTTAGTCAAAGTCCAGACTTCAATCCAGATGAGATACTGTGGCAACTCTTAAATATCCATGCATCAAGGTCCACCAGTGTGACTCAATTAAAATTCCTGCAAAATGCTTGTACATAAAATAAATTGGTTTACAAACCAATGTGAATTCATTTATATAAACCATGCATGTTGTTTCCATTAATACATGCTTTTGTGTAGAATGCTAAAATAGATATTTTAGCCACTTACATTCATTTTAGTCTTTATTTTTATCCCTTAAAATTGGGTGGTATGAAATGTTCAAAGGCTGTAATGAGTTTTAAATATTTTCCTTGTAATTGAATGTTGATACATGTGAATCAAAGAAAAGGTTGTGCTTGTTAAGCATGACATATTTATTTAAACAGTAAAACAATTTTACTTCTGTTTCCAGGTTTAACTTTTGATGTGAAAATGATTCCCAAAACTTAATTTTAGTCCCACAATCATATAAGCTGGTTATTTGGTTTGATTTATTATTTTTTTTTACTCTTACTAGAAGATCATTAGATAGAAAAGTTAATTCCACATTAATCCATCAGTTGTCTAACACAGCTTATCTCTGGGCTGGTCCATATCTCCAGTGGTCACTGGGTGAGAGAAACTGATACTCCTTGGATAGGTCGCCAGTCCATCACCAGGCTCCAGATTAATCTTTATACATAAAAGATTTTTTTTTTTAATGGTTTAAAGATTCCCCCGAGAAAGGTCAGCAGTAAGCCTTGCTGACCTACTATGAATTTCTTGATGATGTGGATACTCTGAGACATCTTTTTGTGCTTATCAATAATGTATTTAAAATCTGGAAAATGAGGCTTGAAGTCTGGAAGATGAACTTTTATGTCACAAATTATTTATAAATGCAGTAAAAAGAACAAACTTTTACCTATTTTAGTCTTCAAAAATATATTTTTATTATATATGGTTAATGTTACTAACCGCATATTTCCAGTTATAAAACCATCTGTATATTTTAATCTTAAATAGACTATAAAGCTAATAATATTCTGTTTTAAAACAGCAGGTATTATAATAATACCAGGTATAAAAACAGGTATTGAAAGCTAATCATACCTTTTTATAGCTGAGAACAAACTCTTGGAGGAAGCTATTAAAAGTTCTGAGACTCAACAACTCTTTGGTAAATTCACATTGACACCAGCACATATTTTAGCTGAATTTTAGCACAAAACACCCACATAATGACAGCTTCCACATATTCAATGGTCCAGGTTAAAAAGGTACAACAGTTCCTCATATGAGAGCTGAATCAAAATCTAACAACCGCAGCACTTCTACCATAGCTGTGGTTGTAGGTAAATGTATACTCTTAAAATTTGTTTTAACATCATATTTATGACCACAATTGGTTCAGTTCCTGGCCTTGGGCCATTTACTGCATGCTTTTCATTCTTTCTCTGCCCTTTTTTCCTGTTGAATAATAATAATAATAGACAATAATAATAATAATAAAAATATTTTTTCAAAAACAGCCCAAAGTTTGATAGCTGTTCACTGGAAATCTACAACAGTAAGACTCTAGGTGATAGAAGAGAGTTATCAAAAAGAAAAACAATAGAAAATTATTATGAAATAATAATTATTTTAACATTTTATGTAGCTTTTCAGTTATGATTGATCTTTAATTTGATCTTTTTTCTACTTCTATTAGAAATTTCAACAAAAATAAAGAAATAAATAAACACAAGTTGAATGCAAATGGGCACCAGGTCAAACCTAACTAACAGAGCTTAGTATAACTGAAAGAAATGAAGACCAGAAAAATGTCCCATTTCCATGAATGACCTCCCCTTGTCGGTGAAACAGGTTATAATGGTCGTCTATATGCAAGCAGACATACAAAACCAGGGAAAATATTCGCTTTTTTGAGGCATCTTACACCTTTTTCTATTCCCTGACTTAATTTGAATACCTTACTTATTGTGAAAAGTGCTAGATTTCACAATTCTCCCCTCAGTCACAACTTCCACTCTTTAAAGTGCTGTTAGGACGACCTATCACTTTGGTGCAGTCACTGATTTTAAAAACATCAAATAAATGTTATACTGTTAAAGCAATAAATCAGCAGATTCTGGTCAACAGCAAATCTTTCTCTGGTGAATCCCAATAAACTCTGACAAATAAAACAGTGAAACAATTATTTCAAAGAATTTAAAGATACCTCAGAAAATGACCATTTAGATCTAGTAGATTTTTTTGTTTTTTCTTTCACCTTACATATTTGTTTTGCCTGTGGATTCATTTAGAGATATAAAAAACAACTAATGTCAGAAAAGCTAACCAATAGACAGCAATGATGGAGAGAAGAGGGAAGCCACAATCTAATTAGCTTAAATAAATAATGCAGTGCAGGTTCATGTCCGGCCAATAAATTGCAGCTCACACTGGTTTCCATTAAACAGAGGTCAGAATGTGGTGCTCTGTTCATCTAAAATGTCCACTTTTTGTGTTCATCCTATAGCTGGAGGATTCTTCACAAGCTGAACATATCTATCTGTCCAGTTCTCTAGATATCTATTTATTTATGACCAACAATATATCTATAACTAAATGTGGAACTAAAAGAAAATCCCTTTCATCAAAATAAAACGTGAATGGGGGAACTAAATGAAAAAGAAAAGTTTCTTATGAAGTTTATTTCCCTCCTGCCTCTCATTTAAATTGCAGGATTATAACAATGCAGGGTTAATCCCAAATATCTTGGAGGCTCATATTATCACACTCCCACCTCCACGCTTTACTTTCACAACTTACTTACATATCCCTCTTTCTGCCCACAACAAAACAATGAACTAGTGAGTGTCAAAAAAGTTTTTGCCTCACAGTTTTGAGTTTATTTCTTGGCTGCCATCCACAAAGTTTAACTTTATCTTATGACCTTTACACCATCTGAGCTTAGATAGAGACTCTGATTTCCATCCATGACCTTTGCACTGACCCTGAGTTTAGCAGTCTCTTTTCACAAATGAAAATTTACAAGTTGGGATCTATTGAAGCCAGGAATTTGAAGGATAGCCTCTGAGGTGCTGCTTACTCTTATCACGTCTTGTTCATCGTCTTCTAATTAATGAAGAAAATTCATCATGCTCAATTATCTTGATGAATTAATTTTATGACTCTTTTCAAGGTAAATATGTATGATGCCATTGAAGTTGAAATTGAACGCGTTCTAAATTCTTTGACATTTAATCATACTCCAGGGTAATAATGTTTGGTCCCAGCTGTTGAACTGTGTAATATGACATAAACTGGGGTAAGAGTGTTTTTGCAAAAGCTTTCTTTGTCTGAAGAGAGCCCACTTATAGATTACCTTATAGATTTTGCTGCCTAGATTGAGCATCAAAATGAGAATGGCGTGCTTGATTCTATGTATTTTTCTGGTTTAGCTTAGATTTAATAAAGTGACACTAAACAAAATTTCAAATTAAATTATATTAAATAATTTTCTCTGAAGAAAACTCCTTTTAGAACCCTATTACTTACTTTTTGTCTCTTCCAACAGATCTTTTATTTCTCCGACATCATTAACTACCTTTACATGTAAATAAAAGAAGAAAAAAAGCTATTTTGCAAATTTTCTAATGATGTAATTTTTAGTAACTTTAACAACAGTTTATAGCTGATTTCCTTACAGACCATTTTGCAACATTAGTTCAATGCTTCAATTTTAAGCAAACAGAATATTACTAAAAATGAAAGTTAAAATTAATTTTAACTTTATCTGTTAATATTAATGATGCTAGAAGGACAACAAAGATAATGAAGCAGGAGAACAATTTCCTTTGCAAGCAAACCGTCTTACCTCAATCCAAGCTGCTTTATCAAGGAGTATTATCAAAACTGAGAGGAAGCATGCTAGCGTTAGCATAGCAAAATGATGAAGGAAAACATTGTCAGCAGACACAAAACATGAGTTTATTAAATACTATGGTTGTAAATCTTTAGCTGAAATATCTTTAGAAACAAATTGCTATGCTATCTATGTTTTAGGTGACATGTTGTGAAAACTTTGCTAAAGTAACTGGCAAGAAAAAAAGATGAAGATATCAGCTTAAGACTTCTGTATCTTATATTGTGAATGTAGTTAAACAAATGTGCTTAATTTTTTTTTCAGTTCAAAGATTATTAATGCTATCTTTTCCAATAATTATGTCTAATAATAACACATCTTGCATCAGTCAAGAGTTTGGTATTGTTAAATATACTATTTCAAAAAACACTATTTCAAAAACAACTTACATGTATGTTTAAAATTCACATAGTTCTTTATATTCCTCACTGAGATTTGGTTGTGTTATTGTTCAGGGTTTCTCTGGGCTTCTTGGTTCTTTGCCGCCTGCTCAGTTGCAAAGCTTGTTTTTCTTCCCGGTAGTCCCATTTTCACGAGCAGCATTCCTCCCTCCTCAACAATTGGACTGCATCGGTTCTGCTATCTCTCGGCTCGTAGAGAAGGTGGCGTCGGAACTGCGAAGGGCCAGCCTGTGCAGGGGCATTTGCAAAAGGGGGGAAGGGCATGTCTGCTGGCAACAAGGGTGAGTAGATCAGTGCGGCTCAGTGTCTGTGAAGCGGTGATAAGATTCCAGGATTTTCCCAGTGTGACAGCCCAGCTCATGAGCCGTACAGCCACCGCATGACCCTCCCTGACTTTCTTCACCCCCACACCCCGGCCCTCCACTCCTCCTGGGCTCCTTCCCCTCAGCACCAACACCTGCAAACCACACCCCGAATCTCCAAAGTGCTGATCTTAATCTGAGATACTCTTGGTGTTTAATAAGAACACGTAAATGAATCTGTGCTTTACACTCACACACTCCTCTAACTCTACGCTGGGCGTGCTGTCGCTTTCTTTCTCTTCGGCTCACTTCTCTTTCTTTATCTCTGCCGCCTCACCCCCCTCTCTCACTCTCTCCCCCTCCTTCTCCTCTCCCTTGGATGGCAGGTCAGGCGGTGAGCTGTGCGGGCTCGGAGGAGGTAAGGACGCCGCGGTGCACATTAATAATGAAAGGCCTCAGCCACCACCCCCAGAAACACACACACACACACACACACACGCAGTCACGCAATCACGCACACACTCCCCCCATCGCCATGGCGATGGCACTAGCCCAGTGCTGTCACCTAGGGGGAGGTGGGGGCGGCGTGGAGGGGGGCTGAGTTGGGATATAGCTCCGCTCTCCAGCTCTCACAAAGCTGATCACAAGCTCGTACACAGGCGCGCCACGCTGGGCCTTCCACCGTGGACGGCCGCTAATTAAAACCACACTTTTGGCTGTGGAAGGAATCTGCATCCACTTCCCCACCTGTATGCAAAGAAGCGGCTTTAAAACAACACTGGCAGTCATCACTTATCAGCAGATGGAAATTAGTGTTTATGCAGAGAGCCGTCTGAACGCGGCCACGTTTTATAAAGCTTACAAAATGTAAATATTATACAAAACCGACAAAGAAAGGGATTTTTAACAGAACATGTTGGTCCATTGTTAAAAATGTCCATAGTTCTTTATGTTCCTCACTGAGGTTCATGTGCGCTCCACACTTGGTTACTTTGAATTACTGCATCAATGTAGTGTGACATGAAGATGATCATCCTGTGCCACTTCTGTGGTGGTAAGTAAACACAAGTTGCTCTAAAATAAGACTTTAGCGTATTTGCATTGTTAGGTCTGGTGTCCCTTGTATCTTTTTGTTTTGGTCAGGCCACCTATGGCCTTTCCAGCTGAGTCATACTAAGTTTTAAACACATATTGCTGGTTTTGGAATTGAAAAGAGGCATCATGTCCTGCAGAAAATTGAACATGGGTTTCACAACATTTGGAAAACATAAATTTGGTATGTTTTTTATCTATTACATCTGGTGTAATTAATCGTGACTATTCTCTTTTCCCACGTCTCCACCACTCCCCCTAAGCTTTTTGTCACCAGAATCTATATCAGGAGTTTGCATGAAAGACAGGCAAAGTCTCGCCAAATGTATTATTGGCCAACAAAATATTGCATCCAAGAATTAATTTCCTATTGAAATGTTGACAAAAACACTGAAAGAATGTGTATATTCACCCTGAAGCTTATAAACAGCGAAAAGAACGATGATGTCTACAACTAGAATTTTTTTTTCTCTATAGACTAAGTCAGAACATTTAGAATTCAGCCACAAAAACTTCGGATTTGTTCCATAATCATCCCTGGGCCTTGTTGCAGCTTTCTTCCACCACACTTTTTCCTTACACTAAATCTTCCACAGTTATGCTTGTATACAGGACTCTGTGGACAGTCTTTAGCAATAAAACTTTGCTTCTTATTCTCCTTGTGACGTGTCAATGAACAACTGTCAAGTCAACATTTCCTTCTCTGATCAATTAAATTTTGGGGTTTAATTAGCTTGAAACCTCAATCAATAAAATTAAGAGATTGAATTGGACACAGATGCATCATATCTGATGTGTGAATTACCTTTTCAAATTAATTATTGTAATAAATAACATTTTAGTGATAAATAACAAAGATCCACCTTTCAAACATAGCAAAAGCATTTTTTTTTCCTGAGCCTTGTTTTTACTGGAACTTCACAAGATTTTCAGCTCCTAACACTTTTACCTAAGCTTCTGCAGCTTCTCTTCAGTAATCCATGACTACCATCGATCTCCTGCATTTCAGCTCGTGCTTTCTGACTATAAATGTCAGTGAGCAAGGCGAGTGTCACAAAGACCTCGAAGGAGACCAAAAATCATTGACAATAAATGAGATTTAGGAGGATTTTCGCAGGGTTTTCATGCACTCTGAAGAAACACGGCAATCAAACTTGTTCTTATTCAAACATCTTTTAAATCATTTTGGTTACATTTTAGCACAGCAAGGCTTCATCATTCCAGTGTAGGAAGATAACACAGGCAGCAAAGTGGGACTTGATGGTGATCTCTGTAACCACCATCTTTCATTTGCTTTTTAAGAGTTTTGGGGGGGTAAGGATTTGTTTTTTCTTCGTCTCATGCCATCTAATTAGAAAACAAAGAAAAACATTTTTCATAACCCGTGGAAAATGTCATTTTCTTACTCAAAACCGCTCTTAAAAAAACATGCAAACAGACAATCAGACAAAATTTCAGAATTGTAAAGTTCGACACAAATACATGCATTCCTTTTATTCACAAAACCAGTCGAATTTCCTAAACAAATACAAAGATTGAGTTTTTTTTTTCTCAAAAGCTGCAGCTACCCATCAACTTAACAAAAAAATCTCATGAAAATGTAACAAATAAACCAACAATTGCAAAAAAAAAAAAAAAAAAAAAAAAAAAAAGAAATGCAACTTTTTTCAGTGCATTCAGTAGGGTAGTGCTGTTGCTTGGTGCTATTGCCCTGAGCAGTACTGGCACATGCTCAGTAGGGCCACAGTAACATAAGGCTGCCAGTCTTACAAGAAAGGAAAGGTTTGGAAATGCAGAGGAGGGCTCATTAAGGAGATTACAGTAGTGATGGCTTAAACTCAGAGAGTTTTGCCCAGCAATAATATTCACTTTCATTTCAGTCTGAACTTGACAGCGTCACATTTTAAATCACTTTTTCTGCCTCCATCTTCAACAAACTTAACCATAAACTAGACAAGGGTTTAGGTAACATAACAGTGAAGAGTTACGATGTTTGCCATTAGCCGCTAGCTTTAAAATATAGCTGTAAATTTACATTCTCTACACAAGTACCGAATCTTTTCACACATGAACAACATTAACACCAAACACAGAAATTAGTTGATTGTCCACCATCTGTCCGTTATTTCTGTTTCTGGCAATGAGCAGTTCCGTGTTTAAGAGACAGAAACCAAAAAAGAGAAAAAAATCCAGCTGGGAAAAGGACGAAAATGTATGAAAAAATGGAAACATAGAAAAAGGGAATGAAAAGTTGCCATAGATGCTTTTCTTTTACGCTTCATTTTTGGTTCAAGGAATAAGTAGGTGCATCCATAATCCGATTGTTTGTTTTTTCCTGCTTTTTTTAATTTTTTGTTTTTATATAGAATTTTATTCATTGCTAGTTTGTTTATTAACCAGTGTCTGTTCCGGAGACAATCCAGGAGTTGGCATTGCACTTGATGGCAGAGCTTTGGGAAAGGAGCGAAGGAGGAGCCCTACTGGAACCACCGGAACGCTGCTCCTGTAGGAAGCATCACCTTCTTGGAGAAACAGAAGACAACAGGGGAGAGGAAAGAGGAGGGAGGGGGCAAAAAAAGAAAGAAAGAATAAGTAGTTGTTAATGAACACCAACACTTGTCTGTGTGTCTGTTTGCAAATATTAGCCTTCAATACACAACTTCATTTTAAGCTTAAAAATGTCCACATCTTGCATACATAAATAATCTTACACAAACACACATACATATCAGTGCATAATAGACAATAAAATTGAAAATAAAACTCTGTCTTTACTACGTGAGAAAAAATGAAGAATAAACTTAAATATACATTTTAAATTAGTAATAAAATGCACATTATTAGAAAATTACATAAATCAACTACAAATAAGAAGGAATAGTAATTTTTTTTAGAAGAAATAAAGACACAGGGATGAATTAAGAGTTAGAAATAATGGTGCGAGGACTAATCCATATTAGTGCCATATTATAAACCACATTTTTATATTGAAATCTGCTGTTATTCAGACTGCAAGAGGATGTGATTTACCACAGACAATAGAAGGACAGAATACATTTGTGATTTGGAAATATCAGCGGATTATTGAAATTTAAGACTGAATATGATGACCTACAGTTATTATGGACTACATACAGGAATTATTGCTTTCCTATAGCTAATTTCACTAAAATTAATAGGGTTGTTTAAAATGTCAACCCCAAAGTTATCAGTTTCCCAGGGAATTGTTAAATATATATATTTGTTCTCCATACAAATACAACAGTTGGTTCATGAAAGGGAGGATCGAAAAAAGCTTGAAATTGATTTTGAATTCTAGTCAGATTTTTATAACAATGAGGATCCATATTGAATTTCTATAATCTTTCCACAAATGTTACTAATAGAATGCTATAAATTTTCCCACCAGATTTTAAAAATAGTGCTTTTATGTACTTGTACTTTTGAATCAGAAGTTGGCTTTAGACATAAATGGTCTTCATTTGTCCCATCTTGAATTTTATGAGTTTAAATGTCGCATCACTTTCTATTTCACTTTTATGTCATCCAAATTAAAACCTCGACAAAATAGTGTTTACAGCAGGTAAGATAGTTGTTTCCACTAACTACTATTAATGTAGAAAGCATATTTGAAATAATATTATCAACTGTTTTGCCAAGTTAATATAACAATGAAAAATTGGGTTTTCAACTGTAAAGTTATGAAAAACTAAAACTCTCTGGAAAACTTCTGGTGACCTAAAATATGAATGTCAATCAACTCATAAACTGAATATGTAATCCACTCAGTAGTGGGTCTATTTCAGTTTGACCCTTGGTTTGCAGCATGAGGGAAATCTCTACAACACTGCCCTCAGCACCAGAGGAGGAACAGGCCTCAGCTCACAGAAAACCCAATACGTCACATTTATTATTTAGCCACCACACACATTGCCCTCCCACACCACCGTGAATGGTGATGATGCTTTGCACCCCCCACCAAAACCGGCCCTCCACCCCACTGTTGCTGCGGTTATCAGCGTGTCTGACTGCACTGAGCAGGAGTGGCACACATGCATGCAGCTGCAGGGCTCAGCAGCAGCCTGCCAGTCAGGAGATAGAGAGCAGCTCGGGTCCCGGGAGCCAGAACGTGGCTGGCGTCCTGCAAAGCACGCCTCTATTCTGCAGCATGGATTCTTCCGTTTGCCAGAACTGCCTGGAGTGAGGTGGCGGTGGCAGCAATGGAGGGGTGGGGAGGGAGTGAGGGCCAGAAGCTCGGCAAACATTTACGCACCCACACACACTCTCACATCGAAACCAATATGTATTCAAGTGCAGTCACACACCTCCACACACAGTGGCACGTTAACCGACTCTCGCAATACACCCCCGAAATCACACCAAACAGTGAGACTGTTCAAGTGAAATTCTCATATATGCTGGAATCAGGCTCAATTTTCCCTCAACACTCACCAGCAGAGATTTTTTAAAATAAAGAACCATCCAAACAGTGAGTAGAAACACAAATACTGTTCTATTAGTTTAATGAAATGAAAGAAGATCTTATTGTGGTGTTTATGTCTTTACTGCTGCTGTTTATGTCAAACTGAGGTAAAAAAAAAATAATAATAATACCGAAGAGCGGCTCCCGCTGACATAATCAGACTAAAGTTTGTGGTGTAGCTTTGTTCAGCTTTCTTATGCAGTCTATCTGTAAAATTGTGTTTTCCACAAAGGAATTAGTTCAAATTAGTTCAGGCAAAACCTGCCTTAGTTACTTTTCAGGCTAATTTAAATCATTCATTTACACTTAAGTCAGGGTTGATCTTTTGTGGCCACTATTGTTTTTTCACATGGACATGAAAAGTTGTGGCAACAAGGTGCTGGCTCCACATTAAATGTCTTAGCAAAGTTAGCTGTCCAGTACTGTGAAAAGTATGCACTAATGGCTGACTAAGATGTCTCTTTTTCTAGTAAATACAGCTGATTAAAACACTACAATATATCAAGTGTTTGTTAAATTATCTGCATGTTGAAGAAGACGGTGGTTTTAATGTCTGATATAAGATTGTATTAATATCAAAGAAGTAAAAAATCCTATCAGCTGCATCTCAGGTTCCGAAATGTTATAAACAAAAAAAATTATTGCAGTCGCAGATCCAAAGACTGGTGATTTAACTTCAACCAATTTCTTGTTTGGATGGATGTCTTGGTCTGACATAAAACAAACCTTATCACATGATTATATCCAAAAGGGATCATCATCACAAAATCAATATAAGTGATATTGCGATCACACAGGACTCCTTAGATATAGTACTTAGTAGATTAATATACTTCAAAAGATACAGTTAAGCCCTGTTTGCAAATAACACATTTTCTTTCATAGACCAAGAAAATTCATTGACAGTGACGAGGTGGGAACATGTGTGTCGATCTACAACTATTTTCTCATCACAATATCTAATAACAATATTAAAATGACAGAGTGCCGTGTGCTGTAGTGGTAGAGCGGGCATGCCATATATTGAGTCTACTCTATATATGTAGAGCCTTGCTTGAACTCCCTCTTTCCTGTCTAATGACTGTCAATAAAAGTCTATAGTTTTGATCAAAAATATTGAACACTAGCTAGCTACAGGAAGATAAATTTTACAGATAACATGATTATTTTAGTAACTAAACCTACAACTAACATCTGAAAGCTACTGAAGCTTTCAGTCATTTTTAACACAAACGACCCCGAGGTTAACTACCGACATATTGCAGCAGCGTCTCCTCCATCTTGACGGTGACCTTTCTGCTGCTGCACTCAGCTGTTAAGCAGGGGCTTGGAGGACAGCAACATCTGGCACTGCCACAGATGTTAAAAACCTGGTAAGGGTTGGACCGACTATGACGTAATGTGTGGGAGGAAAAACAACACACGGCTGGGACTGAGCAGTAATGCTGTTTTTCCTCATTATCAAGCGTGTGCAATCAATGGGATGGGGGGTTGCTGGGGTTATGGCAGCATTTCAGAAATAGAAAACCTCCTTCCTATCCTTCCTCAACACTGATTGCGAGAGTTCACGCAGATGGGATCTGTGGGTGTGAAGAGGCCAATCACTACAAGTCGATGGATGTGTATCTCCCCCCCCACCCCCCGGCTCAAATAGAGGCAAACCCATTGGCTTATACATGACACAAACATTTTCCGTGTAATAAACCAAATAAAGGAAAGCATAAGTGATGCAAGAATCTGTAAACCTGTTTAAACCATTCCTAATTCAGCTTTGGCTTCAGGGCACAGCTGAGTGTTCTGCTGATTGTTTTCTATGGATTCCCAAAACACATATAAGGAAACATGCAATCAACACAAAGCATCTCAGCATGCTGAACCAAATTTGAGATGTTACAATGCCTGCTTAAAAAAACAAAAATAGGCTTAGATAAAGAGCACCTGTCCCACTTATTAGCACCACTAGTGAAAATGTGTAAAAGATTTCTTTTAAAGAAATTTAATCGCACGCTTTACTCAGTTTATTTAATGGAGAAAATTAAGAAATCCACTAAAATAAAAAAAATATCCAGCATTTTTTAATTTTTATTTCCCATACAATTTGATTTGAGCGAAATTAAACTTCTTGTTTACAATCCATGACAGCTCTTTCTTTATGGTGCAAATGTATACACTTTTCTTAGCTTTATTCAAAATGCAAAAGACAAGAGAACATGCAAGCAAGGCACTAAGGAATTAGCTGTTAGCTAAACCTGCCCATTTAGTTAGAGCCGATATTAGAAAGTAGAAAACAAGAGAAACCGTGACAAACTTGGCTGTGTTTTTAAGTAAAACCATTTTCCCTCATTCAATCACAAACATAAACATGTGGAGTTACCGGAACTCTACTGAGATTTTCACAGGATCTGGGAGATGAGTCTACACTCAAAGTAGGCCAGATAAAACAAACTCATATGTGGGAGGATCTGGGCAGCTGTGAGCCTGTTTCTTTCAGAGCACCTGGAAACTTCATTACAAGACCACAGTTCGATGCTTAAACAAAATGCTGCTGGGAGAGGCAGGAGTTATGTCTCCATGCCCTGGTTGCTAAGAAAATGAATGAAAATGACTTTGTAGGTAGGCCCTCTCTTGGTTATTGCTACATATAATGCAACCTCCGTATTTACACAGTATGCGTCTCCATTCCTCGCCACCGGAGAAGTGTGCAGTGGAGCAGAGCAGTTCCTGACCACTCCGATTTAAAGCACAGACATTGGTGTGTCAGAAAGTGGACTTCCATGCCATGGTTGACAGTTTCCATGACGTTCAGAAACAGGTAACTGAACACAATGAATCACCAGACAAGTGTAACAAGATGAGTATCTAAAATATCGACAAGTCATATCAAAACAGAGACTAAATATATGAACATCAGCCTTGGTTTTAGCTGCTCAAATGAACACATCTTTAGCACAACCATGAGATTGTTAAAACACAAGCTCTATATTTCTAGTCAAACATTTCTTTAATAGCAAATGCTAAAGATTGCAGGATCAGCACAGTAGCCTTATTAACTGCTTTAATCCTGCATTGGCATTGCATGTGGAGGCTATCCAACAGAAACTTGAGTTGGAAAAAAGAAAATTCTGTTAAGAAAAACTGATTCTGCAGCACCATGATGTGTCAGTTAAATGGTGGAAAGCCACATAACTAATGGAAACTAATATTGTTGATATGTTGTGTTATTTTACTGCATGTTGAAGCTATTGTGTTTTCAACTACGTACATTGCATTGACTTTAATGAATTATAGGACTGTGATTAACAAATGTGTAATTTTGAAGGACTAATTAAAAAATACTAATTCAGAATATCTCCATCCATAAACACTCATTAGGAGCTTCAAGTGTCAAACAAAACATCAGTGTTTTTCTTGTTTTCTTACTTTTGTTTGTTTGTTGGTTCTTCAGTGCAAAACAGAGTAGAAAAGCATCAGATTTTGTGAACTAAAATAACAGATAATTGCCTTTGCTCATTTTAGTCCAGAAAAGAGTCTGAAGAGGTTAATCATCAAAATAATTTCAGACTAATCTTCAGCTAATCCTCGAATTAATCAGCTGGCTGTCATAGCTCTCGGCATAAATATGACACAGAGGATGCTAGAGACATGCCCATGTCAATAAATACAAGAAATCTAATACCTTCATTGCTTTTTATCAATCTTATTCAATTATTTATTTTTTTTGAAGTACCTCCATTTCAGCCTCTGACATCTGAGTCCATTAATCACATGTCAAGTCTAAGGAACACTTTTACAGTGTAATTAAAACCAAAGTAAGCTCATTGCTGGCCTCTCTAGGTCAAACGGTGCCCAAGCAGTTGAATTCTGGCCTGGTTAAAACGGTACAGCTTTTTGTCACATGGTGCCATGCTCAAGTATGAAATCATCTCTCAGACACATAATCCTGCGCAGTGGCTGGTCAGGAGTTGGAATAGTGAGCATGGCCACAAATGTGTGATTGTTTTGCTATGTGGTCAAGGAGTGGAATGAGTTTCCTCTGCTCTGACTGCTGGTGACGGTGCTCTGCAGGATGGACGACTGTGTCCGACTGGCGAGGGAAGCAGGAAGTGCTCACTGTAAGTGTTGCCGCCATAAAAGTTTCCAACAACTTAGAAACAGTAGCCTGATTTGTCACTTGCTTTATTTGGATAAAAAGTTGCTACAGGAATCTAGATATAGTAAAGACGCGTTTACATTTCCACAGCCAGATGTTGTCACCATGCAGATTTTAATATCACTGGAGATTAAGTGACTTCTGAGATCTGTTGTTGGACAACATTTTATTCGGGGTTATCAAAGTAAAAGGGTCTTAATACAGATTCATCTTATTATCATCACATTTCTAATAAAATACCATATTATTTGCATAATTTAAAAAAAGTAAGGAGTGAACAACTGAACTGTAGTTAAAAAAGAAAACTCTTCAAGCTAGAAGTTCTATAGGTTAATGTGGATGTCAGTCCACAGTAACACCTTGGCTGCTTTGGTTGTCCCCTCTCCCAAACCCCCTCCTGTCCACTTCAACATGTCCCTCCACCTGCCCAGCAACTTGCCCACACATCTTTGCGTCCCGGCGTCAGTCTGCATGCCTGTCACTTTCTATGAGTCTCTGCTGTCCTGACTGTCTGGTGTGCGGTATCTTGGAGGCAGGGAAGACAGTGAGGGAATATACCGCTCCCATATCGCCATCTGATGCTGGAAAAGTGGGTCTCAGAGGAAAACGTTTCAGGTGCGAGCTGCGCATAATGATATGTGGGGCCGAGTGTAATACGTTTAACCAGCGCCGCTTCACAAAGTCTACAAAAGCTGAGCTCCTCTTATTTTTGATAAGATATTTAAATATTAGCCTTTAGTACAGTAGATCCTAAAAGTCTTGTGACATTTAGATAACAACAAGGAGGAGAAGAACTTCCAAACCTTTACTTTTCCTCTCTTTTCACCGCTGCTAAGACTGACACCCCTGGAGGGTATTCAGACGCAGAGCAGAAGAGAACTGCCTTTGCACTTATTTCTCTCAAACATAGCATTCCCAGAATAAATCCAGACATCTTCAGCCAGTGAGCGGTGAGGTGGCAAAGGCCTCAGCATGCTAACTCCCCCTCACTTGCCAATTTTACGCTCTTCTTTGAGCTGCCATGAGCTTTCAATGGAAACCGTCAACACCCAAAATAAGCACGCTGCCACCGTCATCCCTGGACTGCACTTGTGTTCTTACGTACATGAACTCGTAGCCCGAAACAAACAAACAGATAAAGAGGGGAATAAAAAACGTGTTTCATGCAAATGCAGTGAGTCACGTGCATGTTGTGCCACGTCCACTGTGTGCACACGTAGATATGTGAAGAAAGCGGTGAAATCTATCCAGGACAACTGAGACCCACACATATTTCAAATAAGAGATCATGCCCCCTTTGAAAGCGTGCACAGGGTGTAATAGTCAGAGCAGACGGGGATGTACTGTGCCATCTTTGATTGGAGTGGAACATGACACTCAGGGGCTGTCTGAACTACAGCTGAGGCTCATCGCAGTTCGGCGTGACTCCCAGAGCCAGGAGATCTGCTCTGGCGCAGGTGGTGCCCAAGTCACTCTGGATATGCACTAAAGATGCTGATGGGAAACACAAATCCCACTGAAAAAAGGCAAAACTGAAAAACAATACAAACATAAATCACAAGTAAAAACTGAATTGTAATCTAAATCAATCAGTTAAATTAGACATTTCTAATTTATTGGCTATGAATCTCATGTCTGTACGGATGACATTGAACCCGCTAGCAGCTTAGATGAACAAGAGAAAACAAGAGCGCCTACCAACAACTAACAACAATATATGTTGTATATTGTTGTATATTCATATTGTGATTCATGTTGTGATTTATGATCAAATTGGGACGCTGGTTCCAAAAGATGGCTTGCTAAAGCATATTGGCTTTCTGTATTGCTGCAGCTGGCATGGCATGTTTAACCGAGACTGGAAGAAATTCAGACTTTTAGCAGATAACAGGAAGGCTGGACATATTGTCTTATCTATTTTATCCTTTTGGGCTTTCAAAGAATATCCTGTAGTCATTGACTTCCTATTTTCTTCTTACAGAATAATGATGTGTAGATTCCTATTTCTCTTTGCGACTCTGCAAAATAGGAAAGAAGAGAAACCATGCTATTTAAGAAAGTCTGATGTGTGTTGATCTTCATAAGGAAATGGCTGCAAGAAAATAGCCACTCACCCAAATTTGCCATTTCTGTAGCCTTAGTCATTAGGCTAATGACTACAATTAAAACAACCAGACTCACAAGGCTGCAGTCAAGGCCAGCACATAAACTGACAGGTCAAAGTTAAAGATGCCAAATTTATTTGTAATATTTTATAGTTATTTATTCTGCATACTATTTCAAGATGAAAAAAGGAAACAAAAAGTTTAGATGTCACAAAGAACTCAAGCTTTGACACTGAATGCGTGACTTGAAAAGAGTCTGACATGTCCAAAGTCAGTGTTGGTAAAAATCAAAAGACACAAATGTCAAAACTCTGCACTATCTTCTGATTCCTTGAAAAAAATGTCCAAACATGCTCATATGAACAACTGTTTAACATTTAAAAACTTTTCATGATCAGTTCTTAGTACAAACTAATGTACAGAAAAGTACTAGCTTTTCTGTACATTATCTGTATTTTATGTTTTCTCCTACATATTATGTTGTTTCTAAGTTATTTAAGTGTCCAAAGGTCTATATTATCATCATTATTATTATTATTGTTTTCATATTGTTTTACTTTGTGTTATGAATTAAACAAGTGGCATTTCACAGTAATGGTGGAGGCATCAGAAAGATTGATCTGACAAAGCAGTAACTCAAGCGGCATCAACCGTTCAGAGACTGATCAGTTAGCCAAACTCCACTGCAATGCCCTGATGTGTAAAACCTGAACCTATGTGACATTCAAAGTCTTTAGATGAGAAGCTCCTGCTTCTTCCAATCAAAATTAATTGCTACAGCTTTGCTAATTAATATTTACATAAAGATGGAGTTGTTGAGAAGGAGCCTTACTTTTTTATTTTTGTAACCGGTGTCTTTTACTGCAATGACTGTGAATCAATTTATACTTGTTGGGAACGTACCCTACCCGCTTTGACAACTGACAATTTAAAATAATTTTCTATAATTCAAAGTCAACTGGAGGAAAATGTGGAGGTCATTTAGGTTTATTTTGGTGTGATCAGAAGCTAATGTATCATATTTCAACAGATTTAACCGGATCAGAACAAAAGTAAAATAGAATTAGGCCGTTACATTACAGGAAATATATATATATATTTGTGTGTGTGTGTGATAAAAAATATTAAACCACAGAAACAAATAAACTGTTATGCAGTTTTTTCATGTACATGGTTACCAACACGCATGTAAAATGAGGGTACAAGTTTAAAATGCTTTGCTATAGAAAAAGATTCTATGAGCTCATAAACTTTAATGTAGCCACAAGTCACAAAAAAATACAACCTCAGAAAGAATTCAGTTTGGTTCCAGTAAATCCCAGAAGCAAAAGTGGTTCAACAAAGTTTAAAAGTAAAATTTCATAACAGCGTTTGTCAGCGATGGGCCCGAGGAACAAATGTCCTGCAGAGTTCCCTGTTCCACACACCTCACTTCAACTATTGGGTCAGACTTCTTTTGAACATGCATAAATGTCAAGGACGTAGTTTGTTTATTTGAATCAGGTATGATGGAGGGGCAAACAGCTAAAACATGCAGGCCAGTGGTCAGATGACCAAGATTCAGAAAGATAATGACCTTCACTTCCAAACCTCAAATTAAGTACCACTTACAGCAGCTAGCTAAAGTTTTTCTTCAGGTTTTTGTTGATTGCTGGACTGAATCATAACTCAAATATACATTCAAAATACACATCAACGAGTCTTAACAAGCTTTTTGGAGAAATCTTTTTTAAAAAGCAATTCATTTTATCCCTAGCAAAACCAACAAGGCACTTAAATGATTTGTGAAGAATCTGGTTTGAAGTCGGATCTCTTGGGATCTCCATCATGAGCAATTATTTCTGGTAAAGTTTGACTTAATTTTAAAAATTGAAAGTAAAACATGCTATCTGGGAAAACATCACTCCAGAGATCTGAAAAATCTAACTGGCTATCGCTCTCACGGGGAAAGCATTTTCCATTAAGCTTTAGCTGCCAATTTTAGCTGAAAATTTGTGGAGGGTAAAATATAGCTCTTCATGATTGTTCAAAGAGTTACTTTGCAGAAAGCGAAACAAGAAGAGCTAGACCTATCATTAAAATACCGTTGATGTAAGTGAACGAAGTGCATGCCTGATGCCCACTGTGCTGCACTGTATGCGCTTGTGTGGACAGGGTTATGATATGAGGTTGTTTTAGTTGGTCAAGTCCACAATCACTGACTGTATGTGCCCAGAAAAATGAGGTCAGCTATAGCTGCCATCTCCCAGCTGTCATCCGGCAACAGGCGGGATACACCCTGGACAGATCGGCAGTACGTCACAGGGACAGTAGGAACCCACAGGGCTCACATGTTCTCTCACTCTCTGTAAAGTGACTATTTACCCAAACAGCTTCTAAATCAAAATACTAGTACACAAATTCTCCACTTCCATCACCACATCAAAACTTTGAGGATGCTTGAGAAGTACTGAAGAAGACTTGTGCTGATTACGTGACACTGACTTACAACCTTTTCACATTAAAAGAACCCCAAACATATTAACTTTATTGGCAACTAATATTATCAAACTGTGGCATTTTCTGTGTTTATAAATCCTTAGTAGTTAATCAACCTGTCAGTGTTTATCTTTTTTACTTCACAAACCCCAAAAAAACTGTTAAATAAGCCACTGAAAGAAGATTAAGGCGTTATTGATGCTTCTGCAGCAGAAATCAGGCAAGTAGTCAACTTTCTCAACACAACAGGGAACCTAAGGAACTACTTCCTTTCAAAATAAGAGTTTCAACATGGAGAGCTGAGAGCTATAGGCTTGCAATAAAGTGATTCCAATCTTAGAGAACTTACCTTCACATCTGTGGCTCATAATTAAAGAATGTCCTTAAACTTATGTCCCATACAGGCATAACACAACCATGCTGACAAAAAGAATTGTGGCATTTCATTATTTTGAAATCTCCTGTCATGTGCAGAGCTGTATCACTCAAAATGATCTGATATTTACACAGTTATCAAGTTTATCATGAGGGGCCAAACTCAGCACATCAGGCCTGGATAACTAACCTTTTAGCCTGCAAACACAAGACTAAGCTGTCTGTCCCAATCAACATCAGACAGAGATCGTAGCAAGGCCATTAGCAGTTTGCAGCATAGATTCGGTTTGGGTCAATTAGACCAGCGGCCTCTCTATTGGTTTATATTCACACAGTGTTTCATGTCTATCAATTTATTATGCAATGCAAAAGTGACACCATTATCCACAAAAGTTTGTTTCCTTTGAGATGAAACATCTGCCACCGCGGCCAGGGTTAGTTAGGCCACCGAGTGAGAGGCAGCAGACAGGAAGTATGGAGGGCCATTTCGATGAGCAGGAGTGTCACAGGAAAGAAGGACAGTGGCAAGCAGAAGAGGGGGTGCAGTGTGCCACACTGACACCTGGTGCTCCAGATGACAGCTCTGCAGCCAGATGGACCTCATTATACGCACACTCATACACAAACATACCCACACATGTATGCTGACATTCAAACACATACTGTACACATATCCACAATTACTGCCAATCTTACTCCACAAGCTCACACATTATTTTATTCAAATTTCTGTTGCCAAAGTAGGCAAAACAAGAGTTATATTGGATCAGACTAAAATGGCCCTGCTTCAGGGAAGTATAATGTTCCGCAGATCGTTTTGAATAATACAGTTGCATTGTGGTGGCAGGTTGAATCAGTGTTCAGGTTGAAATATGTAGGCATGGCGCTTGTGTGGTCATAGTGGGCAGATTAAAGAGACCCCATAGCGTTTGCTTACACTGAACATACCCTCCGTTCTCCTCACCACCTGTCATTTCCTTGCTTGAGAAGCTTCGGCCCACCATATACCCCCACTTTGCTAATTTTCTTTCAGGGGGAAGACTATCAAGAGTCCTATTTGTACTTTTAAAAAGCAGTTTACTTCTCCACCTCAGACTTTTTCATATCATTTTGTATCCTCCTCTGTATGATTGAATTGTTGTGTCTTACTTGGAGGCCAAGGTTGGTGCATTCAAATTCTGCTATGTTGTCTCTGTCGCTCTAAATCAAACCCATTCGAGCAGTGGTTTCATCTCACTAAGCAATACTACATCTCAAACCACCACGGTCTTACCTCCAGTGCAGCAGAGGGTTTCTTCTTCAGCTCCTCACATTTGCGAAACTTGCAGATCTGGTGGCCTGTTTTTCTGTTCCGGCAGCTGCTGCACTGCTCGCAGTTAATCCGCCGTCGGCAAGGCGGACACATGCCGCAGCGTTTCCGTTTCTTTTTGCCGGAGTTGATAGCAGAGGCCAGCTCGCTCTGTGCCGGGTATTCGGTCAAGCCAGCCATGTGAAGCGCGCTGTCCGCCAGAAAGACTCCAGCCGGTGTCATGATGAAAAGGCCCGGATTGAAGGGGAAGCCGCTCCCTACTCCATATGGGAAGTCAACGGGACCACCTACGGCGTCCGTGACAGACGTACCCTCCAAGTCGCTAGCCCCCGAGCCTGCGTCTCCGCCGCCAACTCCCACTCCCATGCCCCCAGGCAGGAGCATGTGCTCCATACCGGCTCGCTTTAGCAGCGCTGCTGCCTGGGCAAAGTGCAGCAGGCCATTTTGTCCCTCCAGAACCTGTTCTAAGGTTCTGTCCAACTTGGCTGCTGTTAGTGTGGAGACAGTGGCTTGGGGAGCTGGGGGCGGTTGAGGTTTGGCCGAGTGGCTCTTTGTTGAACTATTGTCCGTGTGTCCATTGGTGGTGGCAGAGGAGACCGCTGTATATTGAGATAGGGTACGTGAGTTCTTAAGGCTCTTGCTGAGGGGCTCGCTGATGATGCCACTCCGATTCCTGCGCTCTATGACAGGAGAGTCCTGTTTGCAGCTACTCCGCTCCAGGTCCTCTGTTTGGGGTCCCTCCGACAGCCCACTAGACATGGTCCGGTGCGTACGTGCCTGGGTCGGGGGTGAGGGTGGAAAGGGGAAAGGGATGAGCAATGAAGGACTTTTACTCTGCCCGTTATTTGCCCTGGTGAGAGTGTTGCTTGGTGTTAGTGGACCGGTCAGCCAGTCAGAAAGAGACAGGCACCAAAGCCTTCCTCCTCCTTAGAAGCGCGGCCCTCATCCACGTTCTTCCATTGGCTTTCAGGAAACTTTACAGGGAGAGAAGAGAAGGGGGGTTATTATTTAAGGTTCTCAAGAGGTTTAAACCACATATTTTCAAACTTCTGTCGACTTAATTTCCTACATTTCTATGATTTTTTTTTTGTTTTACCGAGATCGGAATACATTTATGTATTAACTTATAAGTTATGCATTGTTGTGTTTCAATATCTGTGCTGAAGCTGGCTTTCCGTTCATGAGTAAGGGCCATTTCACAATTTTTTGACATATCAACTCAGATCAATTATAATGTACAGAACATTTAAATACATAAACTACATTGTCTCCTCACCACCCTTTAAACTATGATTTAAAGGGACTGCAAACAGGCCCTTTAAATCATAGTTTGTGATCAGTGCTACCTTAAATTCCCAAAACAACAATAGAAATCAGAATTTGTTTGGAATCTCTTCAAGATCCATGGATTCAATTTAAACCTAGAACGAAAATGACATGGAGGGCAAAAAAGCAGATTTTAGAATGAGTGTTTGTTTTATCTTGCTTGTTATTTTGTCCGTCAAAACCAAAGGCCGTCATCTAAGTAAATTTAAGTAAAAGAAGCTCTTTATTTTTACGGAAATTAGTTTTTTTTTCTAATTTGTAGGTATAATTTAATAAGTTAAAAGTCTGGAATCACAAACTTGTTTGGCACTCAATTTTAATTTTCCACATTCATCCAGGCTTGAAAATGATTTAATCAAATTCCATATTTTTGTGTAGGAACCCTGTTTTATGGAGAGCCACCAAGAAATCGCCCTGTGTCTGAAACAGGACGACAAGCATATAACAACCAGGCTGAAAGGAGTAGAATGGAGTAAAATTGCTCTGTACTGAGATTCAAACTCTTTCTGTCATGGATCATACTAGATTTAGAAATGGTGGCAGCCTTTCAGAAATCTCAGACTTAAGTGCAGGATCGATGTTCTTAAACCATTATTAGCCATGATAAGTACTAATATAAGGTTCAAAAAGTCGGTTAAAATGATCAGGTACCACTTCACAATCAGATATTTTTCAGAATCACTGATTCTGAACAGAAATTGATCAGTGCACCTATTCACTTTCCATCTTCTGTGGCACTGCTCATTTGACCACATATGAGGCATCTAGGTACATAAAAGCATTTACACACTCAGATTCAGCTCTGCTTTTAGTCTCGCTTGCTCTTATCAGCCAATCGCATTAAGGGTGTATACATATAGTGTGTCATCTGCTGAGTGAGTGGGGCACAAACATTTCAGAGCATTTTGGTTGAAAAGCGGCTCTGCGTGGCTGAAAAGCAACAAAACCAGAATGGTGAGAATAAACTTAAAACTATGTAAATCTGACAGCAAATGAGTACAAAACTAAATTATTCCACAAGTGAGGTCCCCAAATCAATCGACTTATCACATCTTTCTGAGCTAGAATTTAGTGTGAAACATTTTTAACACTGATTTGATGTAACGTTTGCTATTCACTAGGGAATCTGTGCAGAAAAAAAATGTTACCTGTGGATGAGTTTCATTAGGAGCATTGAAAACTCTCGCCCAACTGTGGAAGTATTTGATGAAAATTCTGCCCAAAAACAACAGCTTTTACAACACCTCTAATTCTTTTCTTACCAAATCAATCCATTAATCAAACCTTACACACTCCTGCCTGATGAGACAACACCTGCTCCCCTGTAGATTCTCTGATTGGCTTGCAAGGAAATTACAAGGTGGGGAGCCAAGTCCCTGCTACTTCAATATAATACAATCTAATGAATTAATTTGTAGCGAGGACAATAATTTTCTTGATAAATGACTTCCTGTCACAAGCAAGGAAGTGTTCGCAATGTATTCCAAAACATTTTTGTCTTTATCTAGCAGGAAATATTGGCTGCACCAATCAAAAGTTTGGACCCATGAGTTCATGTCTAAACTTTCTACTGCTGCCACAGCTTTTATCATGAACAACACTGATTCTTTATCAGAATTCATTTTAGGATGTTTTCACCAGCAGTTCAAAACACAGAGTACAAATAATTAACAAGGTTCTTATTAATATTGATACATACAGACAATGAATGAATGTAAATGTGAAGTAGATGTCAAGTTTAGCAATGTGCTAAAGGGCTATTTCACAACTTCTGTAGAAAATATGGAACAACTTATAACAGGTATGTTTTCAAATGCCTTCAAATCACATCAAATGTCGTCCATTAATAAATTAAATTTATATGGAAAGAGTTTGTGATCTATGAATCTTTTCTTTTGTTTATGAAAACAACAGGTCAATATATATTAAAAATGGCCTTAGAGGCTGAAAGAAAGTTTTTTATTATTATTGTTGAATGACTTTCCATTTATCTGTAGGTTCTGTCAATAACTCAAGAACATAAAAGCTTTAAGGCTTTGACAAAAATTTGTTTCGGTGTTGACAATCAAAGCTAATGACATTATTTAGCAAAAAGAAAAAAAAAACATTTTATTTTTCAAATATTTTGAATTTTATTTTAAGATGTAATTATTTTAATGTCTAATTGCATACTCATTTTACTTTTTCATACTTAATCAGGCTTGAAACCTGGTAAATAAAAATTACAGATTTTAAAGATTGTATAGATAATCCACTTTTCACTGACAAACATTTTCTGTTTGTCATTAACTTTTACTTTAAAAAAAAAGTTTGTCATCTTCAAATTCACATTTATCTATTAAAATTTGCAATGTTAACAAAGTAAAGTGGTATATATTTATAACAAGTTTTACTTGTAGTTTCAACAAACCTGTGACACCACAGAGCAATTAAATATTTATTATATAATGACGCTATTTTTTGACCTGTTCATGTTAACAAACAAGCGCACCACCTTTCAGAAACGTTGAGGAAATGGCCGGGCAAATCCTTATAAGGGAAACAAAGGCAAAGAGAGGGGCGGAGGATGGAGTGTCGGGGGGGTGTCTGTGCAGAGTGTGGAAATTGGAAGGCCAGAATTAGTGGGAGGTAAAGCTTCAAAGGCTAAAGCACAGCCCCCACATTTTCACCAGCTCAGGGGGATGCGGCGCCAAAGAACCAAAGAGCCAGCTCTGCAGCCCTTCAACCCCGTAGTTTCAGTTTCCCCGGCGCTGCAATGACCCGGGTCTGGTTTCCCGACAGCATCCCCTCCTACCAGAATCTGTGCTCAGCTGCGAGTAAAGAGTGCTGAATTAGTGGATTTCATGTTTCATGTAGTCTCTGGAGATGGCTTTGTATGTGACTAAAAATATCAAAAATCTCTGTAAACTATATCTTCAGTCAACATCTAATTGTTTTAGGGATGGTTTAATTAAATGAATACATGACAAGTTTGTCTTTTGTGAAAAAAAAAGAAGCGCTCGCAAACATTTGCAACGTTATAACAGTGAACTGCTGTAATTTCATCATTTAACACACATCATTGAACACTAATTAGCAATTACCTTACAATATTTTAGCATTCGATTCAACTGGCAAGGTAACTGCTGCGAGGCACTTTCAATATATTTTTTATTGATTTATCATAATATTCAACCAATTAGCAATACAAATATCTGCAAACTAATGAATGAGTTTAACGTTTAATCTCATTTCAAATGATTTTCTTTTCAAAAAACATATCTGTTACACATGTGTTCATGTTGTCATCACCTGAACTACTTTGAAAATGTTTTCTTCTCATCACTCTGACTTTGCATATTTTTACATTAAGAAACCATGTTCTAAATTTAGAATTAAAACTGATCATGTCACTGGTCATGTTTAAATGGAAAACATATTGCACAGATTCCTACTAGGTAAAACGTAATGAGCAAAACATAGTCTAGTGAGTGAATTTAAGTGTTAACAGAACAGGAAGTACTTTTATTTTGATTAGCCATACATATCTTGTAATGAAGTAGCTGCTGTCTGAAACTTATATACTGTCTCGTTTCACTCCTAGGGGCATAGAATGTGTTAATGAGTCACATGTCCCAGACCGTGAGTCAAATTCAAGGTTCAAGTATTTGTTTTTGTGACTTTAGTGCAATTTAAGTCAGACTCTGAAATTCAAGTCACCATCTCCTGCTGTGTGTGTTTAAACTGTACAGACCCAATCTAAATTTACTGACTGCTGTCTTTAGTTTTACATGTAACCAAAAGCTATTTGAGTTTTGAATGAAAAACCTGGAAAGGTTGCAGGAAATTAAACAAACAGCCGAATCAGCAGGTGATGAGCAGAAGATGCTCCCATGAACCGGTCCGAAATCAGAATCAGCCAATTTCTCTAACAGTTTTGGTGGTTCATTTGCAAATCAATGATATTTTTTTCCCCAAGTCGTTGAAAGCCTCAAAACTAAGACATTTTTCTCTAAAACTGCATCATTAGGAGGTCAGACCTAAACAAAACAAACATTAGAGGGGAAAAAGTGCAACTTTATTAGTGTGCAAAGGATTTGAAAAATACTTAATATTTTGTTAAATTACATATAAACTTGTATAAACAAGGCTTTTCCTGTAAGTTATGTTGAAGAATGCTTTAATTTAAATAGACTCCATTGATAGTGATAGTAAAATATTTGTCTTTGTCAACTTCAAAGCCAAAGATTTACAAACCTCTTTAAAACTAGCCAAATTTTAATTTGTGTCAAAATGGAAGGGAGTGAAAATGAGCACATCGAGAGCATGCAAAAAGTAGTTCAGTCTACCGTAACCCCAACCCTAATGCTATATTTTTTGTGTGAAAACTATCCAAAATAATCTAAGTCCTCAAGGAAAACAATAGCACATATACTGTATACTGCACCAGTCCATAATCTATACACATATTCATTTTAAAAACTTCACTTTTAAACCAGAAAGTAAATGTTCGCGCATCTTAGCAACCACTGATGCTAAGTACAAAACGGTAAAAGAATAAAATAACAACTAACTGGGTCTGTAGTGATATATGTTTGCAAGTCAATTTATCAAAATTATCAAGGTCATATCATATCCAACAAAACCTACAGGTTTTAGTCAACTTACAACTTACACTTGCTGTGTTTCCACTTTAAATGTTTGCAAATCCTTACTGATTTTCCGCCAATATCAAAAAAATATAATTTCACAATTGAGGTGTTTCCATTATATAAGAAACCCGATTAAAATCATGTGAATAAGTTTCGTCATGCAATGAGTAATTGAGAAATATGCTGTACCACCATCCTCCTACTTCTTCCACACATCTCCGTCTTTTCTGTAGTAGTAACATCTGGTTGTTGATCACATGACTTGTGTGATGATTGCAGTTTTGCAAAATACACAAATTTTGAAATGGATGGAAAACCATCTCATTTAGTGCAAAATAACTTTTGTCAAAAAACGTGAGTTTTTTTCTAAATTGTGTGTTTAAATGGGAAAATTTATTTTCCTAACTCCAGGTTGCACAACTTGATGGTCAATGGAAACACAGCTAATGTTTTCACAAGGAGCAGGATTTTACATTGCTCGACTGTTAGTTTGTTTGCTGTCTGACATACCTTTAGAAACAAATAATAAAATCTATTTCCCTTTTAAATGAACGTCTATAGGACTTGTTCTCTAACAACTCCTAGAGATAAAAACAAATGTATAAATTACTCTAATTTCACTATATTTTGAGGCTGTCCTGCACTGTACTGAACATCATCACTGAGTGAAAATCCAAGCACTAATGTAAGACATGTAAAACTGATGGAATATTATTACACTGTAAAACTACTCAGTTTTTAACAATATTTATGCCATAACGTTTGTTAATTTAATGTAGCACTGAATTGGAAATTGGCACTTATCTCGACTGACTCAGATTTTATTGTTTAATGTTTGTTTTGTTTATGAGACTAAAAAATGTACAAGAATATAAACTGCAAAATTACAAAAGTGCTTCCAATGGCAAATATTCATTTACCCTATTTATGTGTGTGTGTGTGTGTGGGGGGGGGAGGGATCCAGCATGCAGTCCTCAGTGCTGTTACTGCATTAAAACATAAGTTAAGAACTGACATCAAGTCCACCTGCAATATTTTGGCTTTGCGCTCATCCTCCTGTGCCGTGTGCCCTATCAGTCACACTCTTTCAATCATAATAAACCTTGAGCACAGCATATAGTCCCTGGTTAATCACCCACCCTCCTCTACTTCCAACACCCTGGTTTCTCAGCTCCCCTCAGCGCATCATTTACAGAGAAGCCTCGTGTCCTCATGTGAACTGTCTCCTAAACTGCAGCTGCATTTTAAAGACAGTCTGGATGTCATTTTGGTAAAACAGGATAGCTGCTGTAGTTTAATTCAACTGGCAGGCTCACTTTATTTATTGGCACATACAAAATATAAAGACTAAGTAATGTCTCTTAGGACAATGTTTTTATTTCTTGAACTAATAGCCACCTATTAAAGTGGCATTTCTTACACATTAAGCCTCTTCTGCTTCTTAACGTGTGCTCATATAAGTTGTTCTTGACATCTCAATGGTTCTTTCTTGTTTTCTTTTTTTGTAAATTTCTTTGTGCACAACGTGCAACACTGGATGACAGCACAGAGATAAAGACCAATGTATAAATTACCAAACGATCAATACAGTCCAAAATCTACACAAGTGAATCATTTTTCAGAATGGTCAGATAGCTCAGCTCAAAACTACAAACCCTTAGTGTTTTGTGAGAACCTATAATTAAAGCATCTGCAAAAATAATTGGTGACCAGTTGCTTAGGTGAAGTTACACAGGAGAAGAAACAGTAGCTGTAGTGTGGAGGTATTTCTTTTGGAACTGTTCATTTCTTTAAGCTTTGTCATAATTTAGCTATTTTTTTCTCACAGTTTGAAGAAAGCAAGTTTAAGCATTTGGATATGTACATTTATTACCATCATTCAAAATACCATTTGACTAGTGAAATACAATGGGGAGCTTTGCCAAAAATCTTTTCAAATTTATCCTTAAATGACATTAACATTGCAACTTAAAAATACCACATTTACCACTAAATAACTGCGCATGCAAGAGCTAAACCCACATTGCAGCAATTACCTGGTAATATGTAACTTAATCTCATGGCATGCTATGCAGAAGCTCTGTCTGTACTGAGAAAGATTCAATCATGTCAGCAGGCTGAATGTTTGGAGTGGCTGACATGCCAGGAGAGTTGGACTTCTCTCCTCAGTGGACCACTTAGAGACACTACCACATTTTACCACATTTTGTTACCTTTGGCCCAAAATAGTCAGGTAATCATTAGATAGAGAATCAATGAAATGAAGCAGTGACAATAGGACAAAATGTAACTTCCAATACTAGCCTGATTAAAAACCAACCTCTATGTTTTCCTTCGTACAGAAGGAGTAGACTCTCAGCTACTGAGAAATGATTAATTTCTGGAGGAATAGACTTTAATTAACCAAATTGTTGACACTTGTCCATAGCGTATGAAATGCGGTAGAAATTCTACAGGAGGAATCCAAGTAAATGGGAGTAAGAACAGACTGTGCTGTGAAGCGACATTTTAATCAAGAGTAATTTCACAGGAAGGCAATGGCCAGGTTACTCCGATCCAAAACAACACTAAGTTTGACACCTGTCTTCTAAAAGCACACACTGATTATGGGAGTCAAAAGATAAAAATACTCCTAAGACATAGCAGAACTTGATGTTTTATAGAACATGCTTCATTTCTTCTTGGAACCACATGGAGAGCATTTCAAATATGCCAACATACATGGCAAGATAAATATCACGGTAGGTGTAGTGCCCACTCAGCACAGACAATCTGAATTGGATTTAGAGTTTTATTGTTGTTAATTTAGCCACATTGCATTACTTGATATATTTCTGAGTTTCTATACATCTGCAATGGAGATGTTCATTACAATTAAACGGTCCCTTACAAACATGTTTTATGAAACTATATTAAATACAAAACTGAGATCATTCTAAAATTACCAAAGAAGTATTCAGATAAATATGTTATTATACTTATTTAGCCATTTTCCTACATGCAACTGAGTGCATTGTCATTAATTTGTCACTCCTCGCCCCTCATCCCAAACGTACACACACATGCAGGAACACATTCTCCTGACAGAAAATGTTGTGGGTTTATTTTAATGAAATAATTTGCATGATTTCAGTGACAATAATTAGCTGGAGGTTAAACCTAAAATAAAAAAAAGTGAATGCACTTTACCTCTACTCGCTGTATGGGAATCTGAGATCCATTTACACAATATGAAGCTACAGCCAGAAAGGATTGTCTACATACTACAAGCAGGAGATAAACTGCTTGTAGTTGGTCTTGGTCTTTTTGGCATAAGCACAGAATAACCAATTTAATTCTGCTACAATAATGTAATAGCCTGGCATTTAGTGGCTGTAAAGCAGGAGTGAGTAGTAGAACTTCCCATGCATCCCATTTCAACTTTTTAGTTTTAATAAGGATCCAAGCATATTTGTTCACCTCAATCTTGACAACGATCAATCTTGTAACTTCATTTTGTATATTTCAATCATTTATTTTCCCCACCTAAAAGCACCTAGTGGCAAATCTTGCCACTTTTAAGATAAAAGTCCCCTGCACAGGCACACAAGAGCAACCTAAGACTTCTCTCACAGTTTACACATGGTTTCCCCCTTACTAGAAGTAATGACATCAATGAAATTGTAGTTCACCAATACAGAGTGTTGTTTTTGCAAACTGATCTTCAAATGAACCAAACAGCCATGTACTTGTGGAGGAACCCAGAGTACCAGGGGAAAACCAATACATGCACAGGAAGAACAAACTCCATCTAGAAAGACCCCAGACATTGGGAGAAAAAAATTATCCCAATTATAAGTTAATGTTAAAAACTTATCATTTTTAAGTTCACAGTAATCATTAATCAAAACTCCTAATTATATATATGAAAGAATAAGAACTTTTTGTAAGTTGATCAGAATGAACAGGGACTTTTGATCAGTAATCTGAGCCTTCCTGGTTTCGTGGGGTAGAATCTTTAAGTGACACTGGCACCAATTTCATTGAGCCTCTCCAAAATAGGAAAGACATGAGAGAATGCAAAATCTCCAAACCAATTATATTTTCAAGGCTCAAAATTGTATGAGAGGTATCAATAAATATACAGGACTATGTGTGTATGAAATTAGTCTGTTGCGACATTTTTTTATTATTAATGAGTCTTAATCTATGTAAGATATTGGAATATAATCATTAAACTGGAGATACTAAAAGATCTAAGAAACTAAGAACTGAAGCATTGACTAACATTGAGAGATTTCATTCACAAATGTTCACATACAACCAAATAATGTCAGCCCTGTGGCTTATTTACCATCTTTTACCCATTTACGTTTGTATATATGTATATATATATATATATATATATATATAATATATATATATATATATATATATATATATATATATATATGTATATATATATATATATATATATATATATATAGTGTTAGCACACATGCTGTCAATACAATACTATACATTGCAAAGCTCTGTAAACCATGGAGAAGGCTAAAAAAAAGCATACTTATTGTAGAATATAATAAGTATGCAGTAAGTTGAGGTCTTGAGCCTGCTGGCCGTGCATAAACATTAGTGAATGTTTGATTTAGATATAGGATGATGGTAGCATTTAATAAAAGCAGACAAACTTGACATGGGCTAGTTACTCCTTTTACTGTCACATACTGATGAGAAACCACACAGAGAAGCCACACTTATTGTGCCAAACATTACAATGATTATGTGTTATTTGTATACACTATGAAACTTGAGGACAACATTCACCAAGAATAACTACATTTTCTGCCTCATTTTCACCCTCTATTGAATGGGATACATGTTGTTTATCAGACTTAAGTCCCAGGCGGCGAGTCCTGGTATCGTCTTGAAACTGTATAGTGCAAGTCAAAATCAAGTCTAAAGTCTTCTGTGAGTTAAATGTGACTTTTTACCATGTTTGATATTCCTGGCCAAAGACTCAAATTAGTGGACTTTTACTCAAAGTGAGGAACAGTGCTACAATAAATGCCGAGGCAAACTTTATCTCTGTCACTTTTACTTTGATTTTTGGATAAAGTACAACGTGTACTTTTAATTTGTATGTTTTCTAGCAACTGCAATCCAGGACAGTTTGTAAACATGATTGCTGTGCTTGATATTGTTAATTGTAATCTATAATTTAATCAGTGCTATTTAATTGTGAACAAGAGAATATTATTGCTGCCACTTAGTCAGTCTAGAGGTCTAGAGGTAGTAGAGACAACTCGATTAAGTTCAAACTAAGCTTTAAGGTAAGGACTAAACAGGGATTAAAGTAACTTCAAATGCATTAAGCAGTTGGTTCAAAGTATGTGGAACCATCAGCACACAAAACGTCAAAGCTTGAAGCAGATGTGTTAAAGCTGCAGAAACCATCTCCAGATGCTACTCATGCAGCTAAGAACAGGAAACTGAGGCTGCAATTCCCAAATGCTCACCTTAACTGGAAAGTAATAGATCCGGAAAAATGCTTCCTGGTCTGATGGATCTGAATTTCAGTTGCAACATTAAGACGGTACATTCAAGATTAGGAGAAAACAATATTTTGTGCCCCATTTTGGCGACTTTAGTACCAAATGATTATCATTTAAACACCACAAAGCATTTATTGCTGGTGTTCAGGCTCATGCTTTCATATCTGAAGTGTACCCATCTTCTGATGGATAGTTTTTGGAAGGAAAATGCAGCATGTCATAAAACTCTAATCAGCTGTTTTGAGTTCACTGTATACAAGTAGCCTCCATTCCCAGATCTCAATCAAACATGGCACCTTTGGGATATTGCTGAACGGGATATCAGCGTCATGGAGGTGCAGCTGACAAATCTGAAGCATCAAAATCTCTAAGGAATGTTTCCATGTTTGTTGAGTCTATGCAACAAACAACTTGGTCAGTTCTGTAGGCAAAAAGGAGTCAAAAATCCAGCGTGTACCTAATAAAGTGACTGGTGAGTGTGTGATGTGGTCAAATTTAGAAAATACAACAATTACAAATAGTGCTGTAACTGTCTGCTTTCCGACTCTTAGTCTTGCCCTGGTGAAGCAGATATAAACTGTCAGGTCCACTGCTCGGGAATCAGTCATGAATGAGTTTCCGTGACTGACGTCAGTGCATGCGCAGGTGCCAGGTTAGCAGCTTTTATTTAACAGAGGTAGTGGTGGCGGTGGTGTGAGGGGGGGGAGCATTGTTTGGTTTATAGCTGTGTGGTTGTGAATCATTTGCGACAGACGCTGGGAACACCTAACGCGGAACGCAGCTCTCCATTTTCAGGCGGACCCTGTATGTACTTGTCCTCTGGCTGAGCTCCCTCCGTCTCAACTGACGCGCACAAACGCAGAGGAGGTTAGAAAGCCTGGTGGCAATAATTAGATTCAACGCTCCATCCTTTGTCCATAACCTGCTGCTGCGTCTTCTTGCACCCCCTCCGAGCAGGCTGCGGGCGCGCACACAGAAAAAGTTAGAGGATTTTTTTTTCTTCTTTTCTTTTCTTTGGATCCACTTGGAGATGCTGCCAAGCACCTTTTGTGGTGGCGGAAAAAATAAAACATCTGTGGGAAACTTTCAAATGAGGACAAACTGGAAACAAAAAAAAAAAAAGCCGAGGAAGTGAGAATCTTTAATTTTAGGGTCCGCACGGAAACGCAACCCGAGTTTTTTTTGTAACAAAACAGACACCAGGCGACTTTTATTGAAGCGACGTCCAAATTAATGGATCCTAACTATAACTGTGACTGTCAGCTGGTCCACCAGCGTGGCGTCTCCTTAGTTACAGTCTCGTTTATTTCCCCATAAAAAAATTTAAAATACCAAAAGAGGATTTTGTATTGTTTTGCGATCAAACCTTTCATGATACAGATGCATCATGCTTTAACTTCATCCCACACTAACATCACATCCCAACTTTCATCAGACTTCAGCAAAGTATGATTCCCTCCACCATAATCCCCTCCCTCCTCCCTCCTTTTCCATATATCTGCATATTTGCAAACAGTCATTTTTTTATTAGTATTATTCGCACCTACCAGAGCAGATTGAAACAGAAGGGAGGGCTCCCACAGTCCGAGCGGTCCGTGTCTCTCCCAGCCTTGCCGCGGCGAATGGTGACAAAAAAAAGAGAAAGAAAGAAGACAAGGAAAGACAGGGGCACAAAAAGCTTCTTTTTTCCAAAGACACAATCCTAACCCTGTGCCTGCTTGTTTGTGACAAACGTGAAGAGAAATAAAATGAAATAAAATTCAGATTTTGCGTCGCTTCAATGAGAAAAGCGCACTTTCTCTGAGGCTGTGCTGAACGCGTGGGTTCCCCGAGCTTTCTCGGTGCTCGCGATCCCACCTCTACATCCCCGTTTGCAGAGAGGAACATGCAAACACATTTCATAGATTTTTGGAGCCTCGTGGAAAACCCGGAGTGGATTTCTGTGCGAGATCTGAGCCAAACAGAAGCTGTGTCAAAATACAGCTGCAGGCTAAACGGGGCAAGAATACCCTCCTTTTCATCTGTTTACTCCTGTACCTAACATGGAAATGATCTCTTCTTGACCTGTCATTGAAGATTATTATCGATTACATTGATTTAGAGCCAAAAAAGATCTGGATTAGAGAAAATTTACAAATGAAGCCATATTGAAAATTGTCTGAAAGACTATTGTCTGCCAGTGACACAATGGCCGCATGTTCTTAGCTTGTTTAAGTTTGTTGTAGGACCATTCTCTATGAAAAGTGGGACCCTTACCGGGTTTAAATCTGTTTCCCTATTTTTTTTCTGCATATAAAATGCATCAAAATCGCAAGGGATCAAAATGCATGTCAGGTATTCAGCAATGGATGACAGGTGTGTCACCTGAGTGAAGTCGCCCCTCACCCCAACCACCTTCTTCAAATTAGATAAAATTGGTATAAAACGTTTGTGCTAGTTTGTGCAGCAAAATTTTTTGTTTGTGCTGCTATACCATTTTAGATATAAAGAAACATTTCGAGAGGTCGTCAAAGGTCCTAACATGCATCAATGTGTGCCTAACACAGGAAACTTTTGTACCCGCTTTGATGACAAATCATTTAATTGAATCATCAGCTTTTCTTTGTCTGTTGTAACAAAATATGCTTACATGACTCTAATAAACAACATCTCTCCAGCGGAGGTCTCTCAGAGTTATTTCTGGTGTGACAAGAAGTCATGTGTCATATATTAAAAGCAACTTGTTCCAAAGTAAATATAAACACGCCGTAAAGAAATGTTTTCTGGACAAAAGTTTGATTAACTAGAAAATACCTTACATTTTTCCATTCTTTTGCTTAATTATCACCATACTTCTAAAAACACCTAAACTCAAAGAAAAATAGACTAATACACAATTGAAGTGCAGCGAGTACAAAATGGATTATTTGTGCATCTGAAAAGGAAGTGTTAAAGAATGAAAGGCTAGTGCAAGATTGCAACACGTTGTGGGTAAGAGTTGTGGAAGTGATTGACTTTTTCTACAGCTCAGAAAAAAGCAGCAGAAATAGCAAACGATAAACAATAACACACAGGTTTTGCATAGCTTGTATATTTGTCAGCATGTATAGTCTACAGAAAATTACTCTGGATCAAATTCTACCAACAATGTTTTTCAAGCAGCCCCATTCTGTTAAGAAATGCAAAACAACAGAAAGTGTTGGGCTTTTTTTGTTGTCTTTTTCTCTTTTTTACAATAAATGAATGAAACAGTCTTGCCCATTTGTACAGCATGTTTGTGAATTAAAAAATATCTAATTTCCGAGTTGGAAAAGAAAGAAAAGAAAGCCTGGTGACGAGTTTCACACTAACCTAATCTTAGAATCCAATATGGCTGTTATTTAAAGATAGTTGCTTTACACAGTTCTTTGTTTGTTTTGTGTCATGCAGTTCTTGCAGTTTGTATCATTCTCAAATAAATTCCAAAGATCAATAGATCTAAAACCTCCATTGGTGGACATGTCTATTAGTATGAGTGCATAAAATTCAGGAACACATATCTGTTACTATAGCTTGTTTTGCTAAAAGTAACTAATTTTGTTGCTAAGTAGCAATCAAGAAATCTGCCTGATTTAGTGACTTGTAACTAGAATGTGGTTAAATTGTGTTTGGTGTTATTCCTACATAAAACTAGTAATTTCAGTGGTAAATTCCAACAGAAACATCTGTTCAAATTGCCAAATATTACACACACTTCAATAAATTGTCTGAAATTGGCACTTCTGAGGTTAAGCTATGTAGTGCAAAACTGTAACTGAAAAGTTCAAATGAAGTTCAAGGTGCAACTGGGATGTAAATTTTTTTTTTAAATCTGATGCTTGTGCTCATAGTGCTCTTATGAAAAATTGTAATTGTAATCACACATAATTAATTGTAATTGGATCACGGGGAACTAGATTTTTTCCAGTGGTTGCTTTCATTCACTTGGTTTGATCGGAGGTATAATTACTGGATTAAACCAGAGTCGAGGCACAAATGAAATCCTGCTCATAGCTTTATGCAACCTGATGAGGGAGAACGGGAGAAACCGAAAACAAAACGCAAAGCAACAACATCCAGCTCTCAAAACTCCACTCCATTTCTTCCGGCTGTCCTGTCTGCTGGCAGGCGGCCAACCCAAGTGTGTGGAAATGACACCGCCAGGGCGGCAGAGATTTTCCTTCATTTCTCTCCTTCCCGATCGCAGACTGGCTGACATTGGCTAGAAAGTGGAGCAGCTCGTCAGGGACAATCAATGCGAATCGATCGAGCTGCGCGGCTGAGGCTCCAGAGCTGGAAAATATCGCGGCAGTTGAAGAGAGCAAAAGGGAGAGAGAGAGAGAGCCAACAAACATCCCTGCAAATAAATGCGCTCTGACCCTCATAAACATGTCGCTCACTATGCAAACACGGGAGTCAAAAAGTCACTGCGTGCGTAATTACGCACGGGATTTGAGTTCCGGACGTACTTATAGTGAAGGTTATTTCACTTTTATGATCAGATAACTAGCTACATTAAAAGGATCTCTCTAAACTGCATTTATTTGTATGGTTGAACATGTTTTATTCTGTTTTTGAATTTATATCAATAGTTTGAACAGGTGAATGAAAAAAATGAGGAATGTCATTTAAAGTTACTAAAACCCATTTAGTAATGGACATGCTATTGTTGTTTTGTTTCCTAGCAGAACCCTTAGATGCACATAAATACTATGAAATCATCATGGGATTTTTACATTTTGTATCTCACACTCAGACGTATGTGAAAAACTGACAAGAGGTGGTGTAAACATTTATTTGCCCCCTAAATGTTAAATTCAGGTCAGCAGGTTGAAAGTTAAGTGTAACTGAGTAAAAGTAACTCGTTATTACTCACCTTTGTTGCTTCATTTGTGCCTAATGGTGGTTGGATTTGTTTGCAAGATAAGAAGGTTTGAAGTTTTCACCCTCTAAAAAAATTATTTTCTTTGAGTTTTTTTGTCCGAACCATCAGCCTGTGCAAAGTTTAGAAAAATAGCATTTAAACAGACTGGAATTATGCAGCATTCCCTTAGAATACGGCCTCCATGAAAAGCTCTAAAGAACTGATAAAAAAAAAAGGACATTTGGTTGTAAATTTTTTCCCTACTTAATGTAGTTCAAAATCTTGATTATATTTAGAGAATCATCCATTTCTCAGACCAACTCATAGAAATCTGCTTTTTTTATTATTGTTGAGTTGCACTGAGACATTTGTAAAAACCCTGCATATTATTGCATTTATTTAAGAATGAGAAGACTCTTTGTTCCAGAAATAATTGTCAAAATTCCTAGTGGCACATATGTTAGTTACCTTTAAATAAACATAATTGGATAATTTTTATATTGATTTTTTTTTTAAATTGATCATTGTTTCTAATCCACAGATTTCTGTTTCTGCAGGAATGAATAATACAAGATAGATGCTCATCTCTTTTAGAACCTTCCCATTTAGCCGTATGAGGATCCAAGTTTGACTTGCTCAATGTGAGGTAAAGATTTGGGTGATTGGTTTCAAAAACTCTTACCAAGTCTCTATAACAACCATTAGCTGCTATCTATATGCCACCAGTTGTTTGAAAGTGATACCATGAAAAAACTTTCTTCTGTCCTTCCACCACAAATGCAAATATGCAGAGTTTGCTAAATTCTGTTTTAGTCAGATGACATCAGTATTTAGGGTTTCAACAATAAACACAGAATTTTAGTGTGAAGTAAGGCAAAGGGTGAATATATGGAGATCCACCTCATGCCCTCTGCAATCCCCGTGTGATGGAGGGTCTGGAAATTAAAGGGAGTTTTTCTCCTAATTTCCCTGGAAACCTTTTGAGAATGCATGATATTACTATACTATTTGGAAATTTCAGCAACAAATGTTTGGAATTCAGCAATTAAAAATAACTTGCTCCTATGACTAGTACACCTGTCAGACCTGAATCCCATACAAAGCCTGAGAGCTTGGCAGAAAATTGAAGGTTCTATCCAAATTTAATCTCAATATATATGCTGAATGCCATTGCTGTGAAGTTTATTTGACCTTGACCACCTTTAAACAACATTAAACATCAATGAATATTTTTATACAAACATGATTTATCCATTCTCTTTCCGTACAGAAATTTGTCTTGCTTAGAGACAAAATAACATGAAGAAAAAGTTCAGGGAGATCAAAATAAATACTGATTGTTCTTGGATTGGCCTTGTGAAGGAGAATGATTTTATTGATGGTTTTCTGGTTATATAAGAATTAAATGAGTATGAAAGGAAATAATAAATAAAATCAGACCTAATCTGTTTTCTTAAATGCAATAAAAGTTCATATTTTATGACTGTGGCTCTTTATATATATGAATAAAGTTGTTTTAAATCTGAGAATTCCAACTAGACAAACTAAGCTATTTTATCAATGCATTGCTTGAAGCTGCCTGAGATTTTATGTACCGTGGCTTTTCAGATCACTTCCCAGCCATGCTGACATCATCAAAACCTGGAAGTGACTGGCACAAGTTAGATGAAACAACATGCTCCCAGTGTGAAAAACAGTGAGTTAAAAATATTTGAACAGCAACAAAAATGTGCACATTAGTTTGGTCCTTAACACGCACTTCCAAAATATTGCAGATGAAAACGCAATCCCCTTGGTCATCACGTTTGTTTTTGCTATTACTTCTAATGTAAAATTGTCTACTCATGCTCAAAATGCTGTCCCTTTCAGCCATTTATGATAAAATAAGCTATAATGTCTTTACTTATTTTGGTGTTTGTCTTTTTATTAGCTAATGCTATAAGAACAATGATACAAGCATGAAATGAATTTATCTACATTTTGAGTTAATGTGTCTTTGTTTTAGCCATGTCTGTGAACCTTAAGACTAATGCTTGTGAATTGTAAAACAATAAGGTCAAACAATAAGGTCTTGATTCTATTCTATTCTATTCTATTCTATTCTATTCTATTCTATTCTATTCTATTCTATTCTGTCTTTAATCTAGTCAGTTGTACTAGAACAGGAAGACTTTTTACTTTGCAATCTGCAATCATCTGTGCCTTTCATGGGTTTAAAAGGGGGTCAGAAAGAGACAGCAGGGGAGGAAAGGAGAGTCATGCGTGGATAGATGGGTTGGAAGGAGCAGCAAGCTGTGACTCTTGGACATGTTCTGGTGGGTGCGCTGAACCCCGGAGGCTTCAGCCACACTCGGCTCTTTGTTGTTTTCGTTCTGCACAGCCAGGCACGGTACTTTCCTGAGCCGGGGAGGAGGATTAGCGTTGCATGGCCTCCATCCCCAGCTGCACACATGAGCAACGCTGCAGGAAAGCCCCGCATGATGGCCCAAAAAGAGGTACGTCAGGGCTGAAGGGAGCTGGGAGAGACAAGGAACGACCAGCTTTCTTTCGTCCATTACTGCAAAATGTGAACTTTTAAGCACTAATCATTTAAAATGACATGTTTCTTTCTCGAAGTGCAATTTAATGTTGATTTTCTTTTCTCCCTAAACCAATCTGTTCCCCTTTTATTATTACTACTTGTGCTGCAACATTTTTACCACATTAGTTTATGTCATCACACTATTCTGTCAGTTTAGCAGCAATAAATTGCTTCTTTTGCAGCAAATAAAGTTTCCAAGGAAAATTCCACAGGAATCTCAAACCCAACACACATGCTTGACATGTTGGCTGATCTTCTGTAAAATAACACCCAAATTTATTTAGAGCATGTGGTCCAGTAACTGAGTATTTCACAACTCATCAAGAGATACTTCTTTTTTAAGCTCAGCTACAGAATACTCGCAGTCAGCTAAGAGTAATCACCAAAAATACCTTCTGCTTTAATCGTTTTCAAATGTTTGTGCCACTCTGGTGTTCACACTACTATGGGAAAAGGATGTGGCTCCCACTGGGAGTGGGACAAATACAGGCAGCTAAATACCAATTTCATTTGACTTGAAATTGGTATTTTTCTTCTTTCTCTCTGTTGGTTCGTACTTTTTTTTATCCTTATTTCAGCTCCTTTGGCTCAAAAATGACCAGTGTTAATTCTAATATGTTGTCTTTTAGTCCTACTGTTATAAGTACAACATGACTAAACTTAAGTCACAATTTAGTAATCTGTCAGTTTTGATTTGCACAATTCAGGGCCTCTGACAGTGAAATATCTTCGCCAGCCTGAAAATGAAATTATATTTTGCAATTTTTGTTTATTTTAAACAACTTTGACCTTTGCGAGCTCTTTGGGTCCATTTTCACTTTTTATAACAGTAAAACAAATGGAAGTCATTATTTACAGACAAATGCCCATTCTTAGGTTAAAGTTTATAATTTCACAAACGACACTTTCACTTTTTCACTCAAATACCATTTTTATTTTAAAAGTATGATGAAAAGAAGCAAAAACAGAAGAAATCTGTAGGAAGAAATTAGGGAGCAAATATAGAAAAGTAAAGTAAGACCCTTTGTTTTGTCCATATGCAGTAATCTACTGCATTGGACAAATACGACACAACCTAAAGCAGTGAGGAATGAATCCCATCATGCTTTGTGTAAGGAAAACATGATGGGAAGCACACACAATTCCATGAGCTGACTTTTATTTTGAAAACTGCTAGCCATTCTTTCTTTTTAAAGTCAACTTCCTGAAGGCATGGTTCACAGAAAAATGAAATCAACCTTCCACCTCATCGGGGCAGACCACTGCACTAAGAATGAGGATGGAAGTGTACCGCCGTTGAGGGAATTGACACAGTTTTGCATCTTTCAAAATAAACTGCAATCATTATTGTATACTTAAGCTGTATTAGTTTGTCTGTTTGTTGTGTGTAAAATAAGCACAGTAGCACATTGTAGATCTGCAACGCTGTCTGACCTGATGATGCTGTAAGCTTGGTGCCTTCACTGATTCCCATCTTGTTTGAGGGTTGATCGTCAACGAACTTTTACATTTTGAAAATTTGGTTGCATCACACAAACACAAATGAATTTCAATCCTTTTTGCCCAAAATAAATAAGCAAAGATTTCTTAGCAACTATAACAGTAGTCAATCTATACGATATAACTGTAACTACCTTGATACTCAATGGTATAACATTTAGTATGTAGAACAAAATAGTTTGGGTAGAGGTGTGAAATGAAAAGAATGTAGATGTAGGTATAAAGTAGAGCTATAACATGACCAAGGAGCAAATTGTCCTGTAGCTGTAAATAAGCAGCAGATGAAGCTCCTTTAAGGACAAAACCGTGCATGGAGCAACATCTGTTAGAGTGAGCACATAAAGTACACCCCTCGGCTCCACCTGGAAGTAAATTGCTTGTGCTTTTGAAGAATGCTCTGAAGAAGATGCAGCCTGCTGCAAATTGGCATATCTTAAAGTACTTAGAAGGTTAGAATAAAAAACTAAAATGTTATTTTATCTAAATTAGTCTTATCTCTTAAGAGCATTTCCATAAACCTCTATAGAAACTAAGATAATAGTGATTGTAGTTTTATGCTAAAATAGCTTTAAAGCATATGAGTGGACTTGAACTGACAGAAAAAAAGGTTTATTTTGTTTATACCAGCCCTGGATCTGGAAGATACCTCATAAATGATTAAGAGACTTTCAACCAGCAAGTTCCTTCCACAGCTGTGGCAGCACTGCTTTCCACCAAGTGGTTTTTCGAGTTGGGGTCAGACGATGTTGGTTGCCAACAGGTCGCTGGAACAACTTGTGAAATTAAGGGGAGTATCAAATGTGAAATTGGAGTTGTCTTCTTTCTGTTTACAGTTGAAACCATTTCTTTCATGCATTGTTTCAAACAAGGGCTCCACAGTGAGAGACAACAAGAAAGCCCTAACTTCAAATCTCAATGTGGGATCTTTCTGCATTGAGTTTGCATGTTTGGGTTTTCTCCAGTACGCTGGCTTTTCCCCACAATGCTAAAACAGAATAATTGGCCTCTCTCTATTGAAGGTGAGGTTGAATGCTATTTATTTTGGGGTCATTAGTGAGCAGCAAACTTGAGCAACTTACCCTTTCATCAATTCGACACAAACAAAGTTATTTTGTTTTACGACTAATATAAGCCAAAGCCACAACAACAGCTGCATGTACTGCCACCTAAATGGTGTGACTACTTTCTCAAATGATCATGAGTCACAGTAAACAGGCAAACACTGCCCCTCATGTGTCAGATCCAGCAGACCAGCTGTTGGAGAGACGAAAATTAAAGGTTAGCTCGCCATCTAGTGGTAGACACTGTAGCATTGCATGTTTTTAAGCAATTATTTTGTTCTTTTAAAACTCCTCTGACATTATCTTAGATAGCAACCTAGTGATTTAGTCTTTATTATTTAAAGAAATAAACAGTGTCTTAATTTTATTTTAACAATAAAGTATCCAAATAATGTGTCAACTCTGGTTAGCTGCCAAAACTTCGTTATCTCTTTACAGGATTTATGAGGTGCTATTTTCATCCATCCATTTTCTTACACTCTTGTCCCCAGAGGGGTCGGGAGGTGCTGGTGTCCATCTCCAGCAAACGTTCCGGGCGAGAGGCGGGGTCACCCTGGACAGGTCGTCAGTCTGTCGCAGACCAAAGGTGCTATTATAAAATAACTATTTATTGTGAGAAATAGTGAGTTATTCATCTGGAATCCAAACATCAAAATATGAAAACGATGAGAATAAATAAGAATTTTCAGTCAGATATTGTTAATTTTTCTTTAGATTTTCACATATAGTTCAGTGCATGCCTATTCTTAGAGCTTTATAAAGCATTTCCTGTATTTTTCTTCACTGTACCGTGACATATGAGTCTTTCATATTCTTAAAAAAAAGAAAAATCAAAGCTTCTAAATATCAAACCAGCTATCCTGCTGATGCAGCGTTGATCGCCCAGGGTAAATTCAATGAAAAACATTCAGCTCCTGTTTGTTTCTTTGTGTTGGACAGCAGCAGGGATTTTAGGCTGCTGTGGTAAAACTTGAGGGTTTTGTCAGCTTTATTTTATATTATTTTTTTACATTTTATAATCTGAAAGGAACAAAATGTAGCACTGTGTGTTCTTTTTATAATAAGGGAATTTATTGTGACACATCAACTATATCAATAAGAGAGAGAAAAAAAATGTCTGTGGTGCCGTTAAATTACATTTCAAAACTATTTTACACTTGTTGGAAAAACTCCTTCCAATGTGTGAAATACCAGGCATGATGAAAAATCAACAAGGCAAAAAGCAGAACTCAAAACTTTAACAAAAGCAGCTTTGTGGTCTCAGCTTTAATTGCCAAGAGCAATAATTGCTAAGCATCACAAGCTCTGAAAAGTCCTTCTCATGTTTCAGAGCAGCTGTTATGCAGCTGACAGTAATGACCACACAGGTGTGCAGTTATAACACGTGTCTGGTAAGCTCAGAGTGGGGAGAAAATTTGTGGCAAAATCTTAAGCAAAGCCCAAAGATTTCAATCAGGTTGAGGTCTGGGCTTTGACCAAACGTGGCACCAGATTCAGAGCTACAGAGGAGCTTCCTATATTTTTGATGGTACTGTGATGGGAATTGATCATATGTCTAATTATAACATATTCAACTAATGAATAGTGAGCCTAATGAATACAGAACATGGCAATCTCTGGCACCAAAGAAAAACAAGTCCATTGCAAACCATTTCTTTTGAGATAAAACTGGTATGTATTGTCAAAACTCAAAGACACGTAACAAAGGGAAATTTTTTCACTTATGTCTTTGCAATAGCAAAATGTGCCTGTTGTTGTAATTGGGGACGAATTGTTGAAAAATCTGTCTTGAACATTTTTGAAAGGTCAGCGGTTCAACTCCACCCCATTTCTCAGGTAGTTTCATTCTAATAAGAAAAGTTAAACTGTGTTCACAGCTCACTGATAAACCAAAGATATCAAAGACACTGACATCATCTTAAAGTCTAAAGGTGTGTATTTGAATCGTTGCTTATATAAGAACTAATTGTTAACGGCCCTTTCCTGTAATTTGGTGGAGCTCTGGCCTCTAGTTCTCCTCACTGACCAGTGCTAAAAAAGTGATGCAACATCACTTTAAAACATGTTGATTCTCAAACAAACATGAAGGATATTTTTTCTGAATTGTTTTTGATTCTGCCAGTATATTTGATTGATGTTTGATATCCTGTTGGCACACCCATGTCTGAACCAAGCACTCGCCTTCGGATGAAAAGAAAAAATTGTATTGATGAGAAAACTTTTACAAAACAGAGAGTGAATTTTACAACAACAATGTCAAGTATTTTTAGAGGAGTCAATGTGGCGCTTTGAACAAGCTGTCAGGGGCTTCAGTATCATGCTAAGGGTCTGTGCAAACTGGTGGAAGTAATGCAAATGGGGGACGTTTAAAAGGTTTTAAAAAATAATATTCTTAAGAAGAAGTCCAGTTACCTTTTGCTTAACATGTTGGATTGACATGTACTGGATGACAGAGTCCTCATCAGTGACACATTTGGATTTCCCAACAGGACAATGATTAAAACTAATTAAAACTAGTTTGGGTTGTGGAATGGATGGAGCTGTAAGTTTCTGTATTGGTTCCAGCCTCTCCTCCAAAGTGGTAGGTATCAGGAACCAACTACTTTAAATTAATCCTAATTTTGATAACTGGAGAAGTGAAGTAAACAGTAAGAATTATGCATGATGTTTGTTGAGAGCTTTAAAAAGAAAACCCCTCAGTTTTTAGTTTTCATCACATTTGTTGCCTGTGTGTTTCACATTTAAAAAAGAATGGTTGAAATGCCTCTTGTAGACCAACATTGCTAAAAGTCTAACAAACTCAGTTCAGATGACTAGATTTTCTGCTTGAGCTTAAAACTTTTCTTGAGGAACTTTTGACTTTCCTGCTTGACTGATTTGCCTTGCAGACAGCTGAACCAACTCCACAGGCCAGAAGTTACTCTGCTAAACTCAATCCGAATGCTAATTGATCCAAATTGCTTTGATTCATGGAGATTACTTTCAAATTATTTGCAGGGGAAGTACATTTTACAGTTATTCTGCACTAGATTGATTTTTAATCACTTGAAACTATAATTGTGGCTTGTCCTTCAGTTCCTTAGACTAATAGACCATTAAATGATGTTGACATCCAGCCAGTCAGTGTTTCGCATTGTGTGGTTTCCAGTTTCTGTGCACAATGTAGTCAAACAAATCATGTAAAATATTTGTCTATTCTGTTTGTTGTGCCACTTAATAGAAGAAGGTTTCCATGAAAAATGATGCTTTGGATGATTGAAAATTGGACATCGCCTTTAATGCACCATCCCTGCATTAAACTTAATGATGGCTGCATCGTTCTCTGGAGATACTTTTCTGCATCAGGAACAGAAAAGCAGGCCAAATGTATATTTACTTATTAAAGTATTCCAGCAATTTACAAAATATGTCATTAAATAAATAAATAACTGAATGTGGAAATCACTCTTCAAACTTTTTATTCATTGTATGTTCCAAGGCATGTCAGTATAGTTACTGATAGATGGAAGTGATATTCAGTTAAACTGCTGTGAAGGTTAGACAATTTAATACATAAACTATCAATGTATTAGTTATGCATACATTGATATTACAGATATATATAGTAAACATAAAGAAAAAGTAAATTCAAATAATTTGACCTACTTATTAATGTGTGCAGAAATAATTGTTTTGCACATTTGTATATGTTTGTGAATATTTTTTAACTTATTCAATGCACTTCACAGTTACTTTGAATTGTCACATGTATGAATATTTCTCTGGGTAATTATGTATTTATTCAACAATGGCAGTTTGGAGAATAAAAACTGGTTGGAGCTCATATTTGGTTTAAGTGCTTTGTTTTCTTTTGACAGCAGTTTTTTTTATTACTTTTTTTTTAAATAGCTTCGAAGGTAAATTCTATAATATGTGTTAAAGCTCACATTTAAACACTACCGTGCGTTAGTTTGTGACGCAACATTCCAAAAAATCACATTGAGGTTTGAGGTTCCGACGTGACAAACAAAACAATTACAAAACATTTGACGGTTTTGTGAAATAATCCGCGGGCTTGCAGGTATGAATCCAACCTGCGTTGACTGCGGATGCTGCAAAAATGTCCACGAAATATTCCAACCGGCCTGCAGGCTTCTCATGCTGCGCAACCACATTTCCAGAATACCAGGATTATATGGTTCTGCGGCGTGCGTGCGTGGGGGGCAACCCCAACTCACCCTCCATCTGATGGCAGCATCAGGCAGTCCCGTGAAACGCTTGCGTGGGAGTTCCCTCCACCGCCATGTCGGGATGGTGCACATCGCTCCCTTTCTCCCTCTCTCCCTCTCTCTCTTTCTCCACACATCCTCCCCCACATTATAACAGCTTAGCACGGCAGAAGTAGATCCTACAGCATCCAGCAGCCAGCATCCCTCTATCCCTGCCTGGGGAGCAGCAGTCCTACCCGGCGCAACACCGTGTGAGTGATGCCACAGCATCATCCGCATTTCGACACCAAATAATCGAGAGTTAATCCCGCAAAGGAGAGCTTGGGGTGAGGGAAAATTTGCTTCAGCCTCGAAGACGACAACTGCCCATGAAGATGTCTAACGCTGACACCGTCTTAAACCCCACCGATCGGGTGGTAAAATGTAAGTTAGCCTACATTTTCCGCTCGGATGTGGCTGCATTACATAATATCCCAGGCGCTGCGGTTAAAGAGGGTTTTGTGTGTGTGTGTGTGTGTGTGGGGGGGGGGGGACGTGTCCTTTGCTGTTATTTTTATCGTGCCAAAATGATTGATCAAGTTGCGTTGGTTGAGAGGTTATAGTGGACAAGAGAAGCTTTGATGTTGATAAACAATCCCAGGTTTCTCTGCTGCACAAGCCCTCCCCCAAAGGAAGTCAGGCATAAAGCACGAAGCATTACATATATCTGTGTATAAATATGCATGCATTCCACATCTAACTGGATCTTTTTGCTGCTGCTCGGTTTTACAGTAGCATAACGTGTAGGCTGTGGCAGGCAGGAGAAGTGAGGAGGAAGAAAAGCTCAGTTGGCGAGCTTTGTGGTAGAAGCTGGAGCAGTGATGCAGCAGGATTTCGTGGGCTTTAACGGGGGCAGCAGAGGAGGAAGGGGCCATGAAATTGACATTTAATGGGATATACTTTACCAGGAGTGAGTCACATTTTAATTTGATTAAGGGGAATAAAGAAGAAGAAAAAAAATAAGGCATGTATGGAACTGATCGATGTGGGATGATGAGGTCCTCACAGTTGCCATAGCTCACTTGGCCCAGCTCATTTTGAGCATGCATCTGCACTGTACATGAAAATATTTTTATAGTATACAGTCCAGTGTATTATCAGGATGGCGTTGCACAGGGGTCCCCAAAGTCAGTCCTCGAGGGCCAGCATCCTGAATGTTTTAGTTCTCTCCCTGGTTCAACCCACCTGGATCAAATGATGGCTCATTAGAAGCCTAAGAAGAACACTGACACGCTGACAGAGAACTAAAACATGCATGATGCTGGCCCTCGAGGACCGACTTTGGGGACCGCTGGCAGATCTATGAGCATTAGAACCAATATAGGCTCAGGATTTGGAGAAACAGAAATTTGTGAACTGCTACATATTTTGTGATAATTATCTATTGAAGCAGCAAATATAAGCTTAAAGTTCACTATTTTTAATAGGTGGTTCTTGCGTAAATGAAAGAGCACCTGCTTTCTGCTGCTCCTCACACTAACAGACACACCCACTCACCAACAAAGCTCATACTACAAGGAGTATTTTCATTATATAACCAACAAGAAACCATATTATTTAACTTCTACTGTCGATTGGAAACGAAAATGAGTGGAGAAGAATTTGTCAGTTCAGGTTTAAAGCCAAGATTTTTAACTCAATATGATAAAATGTTGTCCAGATTCCATAACAGAGACACCAAAACAGCACTTTCATTCAGTGCCAATTCATACTTTGCATGGATTCCAACTTTTGTGTGGAGTAGTTTCTTTCTGCTGCCCCCCACAGGCAGCACTGCCTTTGGCAAAAAGCCATATTGCCCACACATTTAACATAACAAATCTATATGGACAAAGTGATTTAGTTTGATAAACCATTACAAACATACAAGGCATTCTAAAGAAAATCTTTTGACCCACAAAATTTTTCTTCATATTTGCCAAGGCAGCAGCACAATGAATAAAAAATTTGTCATCATCGCAGTTCATGCAAAGTAGATATCCAAATGCAGGGACAGACCATGGTATAAGTAAACTTTGTCCCTGCTTGCTGCTTCTGGCAGAAATTTAACTTAGACAGGACATGTGTACTAGTTGCACATTCTAACTAAAAGCCTTTTATTTTAGTTCTTGTGAATGCAACGTTAGAGGTCCTCACAGTTTCTGTTGTTGTGAGAGACAACAATAGAAAAACTAAACCAAAAGAAACAAAAGATTAATGATGGAGAGAAAAAATGAGTGTTAAGGATCCCTGTTACATGTCAAAGGGTTAACGTTTAAACAAATACCTGCTGTGAGGTTTACTGGAGGTATCCCCAAATTAAATATTATTCAGGGCTTTATGTTTTTAAAATATGAACTGGCTGAATCTTAGTTTTGTAAACCAACCCAATGACTCATTTTAAAGAAGTATTATCTCATCAATCCATATCTGATTACATTTTATTTTCTGACAGTTGTAAATGAAATAAATAATACACATAATTTATATATTTAAGTGTTGAGCTGCACAGGGTGTTGCAGATAGCATGTCTTTCAAATATTAATGTGTTAAATTACTTTAATATCTATTTAGTAGGTTGCAACATTAACATTATTATTGCAGTTGATGAGATAGTCAGTGTCATACTGAAGTAAAAATATTATTGAAAAGTGAATTCCTTTCAATATATCCATTCACAAAAACACGTTATATAAATTACATATACAAGGCTAATGTTAATAAGCCTTTATTTTTGTATTTATGATCAATTTACACTTACACCTAATGAAAACATAAGATTACATTTTATCAGTGAAAACATTTCTAATATGTAGGTTTCATGTCTGAGCCTCTAAATGATTAGATATGACTCTATACACTGCAGATGACCACACTGGGGATGTAGAAAATTCAATATATTGTTCAATAAATAAACAATATATGAATTAATTAAGTAATTGATTAAACAGTAAACTGAAATTGTTGCTCATAAACATGAAGTTAGAACAAAACAAATGAAACCAGTGTTTAGTTGTTGTTGTTTTTCTCTCTTTGTCATAATGTTGCTCTTTGACATATGTCTTATTGTAATCTAATAGCACCTTTTTATTTCCTTTTGGTTGAAATAAAAGAGCTAAGTATGCACATTGTTCATCTGAAAAAGATGGGAATATCAAATGGTTTGCTTTGAGCAGAATGTATCAGAGACCAGCTTGTCTCTACAAGCTCTAATCATCTATGCCAATAAACAACACCAAAACAAAGTCAATATTGTTTTTGCATTGACAGAGAGGGCTGGTGAATTTTAACCAACATACTCAACTTAAATGCTAAACCCGAAAATGCTTTTTCATTACTTATGTGGCACAAATTAAAAATGAAATACTGGAAAGGAAATATTGGTGACAACCACCCTCTTGATTCCTCAATGTAACTGATATTACCAAAAATACTAAATTACACAGAATTAGGAGAAAGTGAGCAACATCTAAGGAAATTGGGGATTAATCGCGTCTGATTTCACCGTGGCATGAATTACTAATATTGCGCGTGTTGAAGAGGGCAGCCGCTTGTATATCTAAGGATGACTTGCAAATTTGAACAACAAAAATGACAGTTGACCAAGAGTTGAAAAAAGTGTGAAGCAAACAGAAAGTCCAAATCAGCACAGGCACACAGCCAGCTTCCTGACTAAAACGCTTTACTTTTGTAACATGAACATGTAACACCAAACACTCTGAACATGTTATGCATTTGTTTCAGTTTTATTACTTGTGTATTTTGGATAAACTATTTCAGGATTTAAAATAGGGAAATATTTACTCACATCCAAATTCGAGTCATTTTCTAGAGGCTCTAAAACATGTAATAGGTTTTGTTATTTCTTTCAATCTTAAAGAACTGAATCACAGAGGCATCAGTTGATCAAAGTTTGCAATCATGACAATAGCAAGTTATTATGTTCTGGTGTAATCACTATGTGAGACTGGGATATTTTTATCCTTGTGGGCATAGCTTTAACCTAAACCAAACGAGGTTTATCTTCAGTTGTTCTTTCACATACACGTTTGACATGATAGAACATAAAAAGCTGTGGTTTCTGCTGGCCAGTGCAGTTTGATTTTCTGCTGAACTGTTAACATTGACAGGCAGGAGGCTATATTCCTACCTGTGCACAATTTTTCCTCACTTTTTCACTTGTTTCTTCTTCCTAAACTCTCTTCTAATGACAGTCACAATGATGAAATAGTTTGACTAGATAGAAGTAGACCAGTGTTTGCTAAATGTAATAAATACATTTTGTTTGGAGGTTCAAATAGTGGAATATCTTCCAGAGTAGACCTTCCACATGGAGGTGCAAAGTGAACCTGACACTCTAGTTAGTCCAATCATGTGGGGCTTTACAGTATTTCCTAATAGGGTCCAGGATCCTTTTTTTTGCAATAATATCTATTACATATATGGTTGTTCTTTTTTTATTTTCTATTGTTCAGCATGATAACCTGTTTTAGGAATGTTTGTCAGGCATCAGGAACACAATACAACACAAATTTTATTCAAAGCTGATTGGAAAATTTGTGCTGTCAGCTGACTGACCGTGTCTGATATATCACTGTCTCCATGTGAACCTCCAGTGCAAATTGCAGTTTTCTGGAGCACCACTGGCTGCACTCCAACACTCGACTGCTGCTGCTGCTGCCGCTGCTGCTGCTGCTGCTGCCGCTGCCGCTGCTGCTGCTGCCGCTGCCGCTGCTGCTGCTGCTGCTGCTGCTGCTGCCGCTGCTGCTGCTGCCGCTGCTGCTGCTGCTGCTGCTGCTGCCGCTGCTGCTGCTGCTGCTGCCGCTGCTGCTGCCGCTGCTGCTGCTGCTGCTGCCGCTGCTGCTGCTGCTGCTGCTGCTGCTGCTGCTGCTGCCGCTGCCGCTGCTGCTGCTGTTGCCCAGCAACATACAGTATTTCATAGCTCAGCTGAGCTTGGCGCTGAGCAGAAGTCAGCTTTTCATCTCTGCACCACACATCTATATCAGTGTACTTGTATAATGTGCCTTTGCTCCTGCAGAAGGCGTTATGGAAGAATATTGCATAAGATGCAGGGATATTATATTTAGGATTTTACTGTTATTACCCATATTAAGAAGACTATTATAAAAATATAGGCTAAATGCATTTTGAGTAAATACACAGCGAGTCAATTTTTTTCTCATAGAATTAGGAATTTATTTGATAATTTTATGATAAATTGTTTTAGAAGAATTAAGAGCTACATTTACAAGGTTTTTACAATGTAATAATCAAAAAGCAAAGCATCTTCTAATTTATGAGAGAGAAAAAATAGATATATGAATATGTGAATATTGTTGTTGTTATTTTTTATTTACTTGCATGCTTTTAATTTTTGGTGGTACAATTTGAGTGCAATGAATAAAGCACAATGGAATGGCCATATTTTATTATCAAGTTTCTTTTTATCCAAATTTGTTCCAAATGTGGAATAAATTGTTCCAAATTGCTAAAGCTGTGGTCAATGTATTTCATTTATACTAAGTTTCAATGCCATTCCAGTTTAGTAAAAAGCAAAGAATAAATACAAATCTAAAAATAAACAATATTGAGATTGCATTACTGTTGGAAAAAGAGACATTGTGTTGATCTACAGCTGTGTGAAGTCAGAGGTCCTGCAATGGCACTGAATTAGAAAATCACACTAAATTTGTATTTACTGATTTTTACAAATCCACACTAAAACAATCAGATAAAAAAGTATGCTGTTATTTCAAGAAATATTTGCAAAAGTTAAAGTTCAGACAAATATTATTGTTTTATTCAACATAGTCTTTTTGCTTGTCACTATGTTTGTGCTGGACAGTATCTGTGAATATTTGCTCAAGAAGTAGACGTTGGAGGTGGTGCACCAAAAATAATTTTTCTGTGTGAAACATACTGAGAACAGAGTAACTAACACAAAGTAACCTTTTGATGTGAATGTAAAGTGGTGTAAAAAAAAACTAAACATTGTAGTGGTTTGAATAATACCATATCTATTAAACATGTAGGCTAATAAATTATTTTATATTCCATTTAGCTTCAGAATATGAGCTTTGTCGCTCTGAGACTAGTTGTTTAGCTTCAGAATATTAACTTTGGCCCTTTGGACTATCTTTTAGTTTCGAGTTAGTTTGGAGTATTAGCTTCAGAGCGTTACGTAAGCTCAGGTTAGAGTTATGGTTAGACAAAACCTTCCTTTGAACAAATAACTTACTAAAGAGTAAGTCATTTGTTCCTCACACTGTTTTTTCTGACTTGTATGCTAATTTTGCAGAAATAAGGTGATTTTGCTTCATATATCATAGTTTGTTTCTTCATGTTTTAAACTGATAACTGCTTTTTATACTGCTTACAAAAAATGAACAGATTTTTGAGTGCTGTTATATGTAGTGGGCTCATTCACTTCCTCTGCAGTGCATTCAACGCTGCTTTGTACTTGCTGGTTAAGTGTCAAAGCACACGTCGCCATCACAGATACACACTGCACCCTGTGAAAAATTTTAGGCCCTTTAACTAAACTTGGAGGGGCTTGCCTTATTATCCCAGGAGTCGTGTCTTTGAGATTTAGCTTTCATTATTAAAGACCATCTTCACCACACTGAGTTCAGAGCCTCTTTCTTTGTCTTTTTTTTTCTCTGGTTGTGCTGAGTGGCCTTGTTAGTTGCACACTGCAGAAATCTGGCATACATACAATTGTTCATTCTCTGAGTTTCATATTGTTTTGGACTTTTAGCATATGTGCATGTTTCCAGTAAGAGTATGTTGGTGCCTTCGTTTCTCATTAATGTAAATTAGCAACTGGACTTACATTTTCTTCCCATGTAAATTATTCACTTTTTTCACGCTTTTTCTGTGCATCTAGATTAATGTTTGTATATGTGCCCAGAAACTAGTTGTCACGCAGATCATCAGCAAATTTTAAAATAATGACAATAATCCTTGCCCGCCATCACCCAAGTAATGATCTGTGCTTGGATTTCACAGTTTTACAGGCTGTCTGTAAAGGCAGGTGACTGGTGCAGATTTAATGACCACACGCTTTAGAAAACTGGGAAGAGTGAACCAATTGCTTGAATGTTTTATGCAGGATTCAGAAAACACAAAACTCCACATCTGCACTGGAATACGTTGCATTAAAAAGCAGATGTTCTTGTCAATATCATACATTATAAACACATAATTTAATAATTGGATTGTCAGTAGCTTGTCAGTAGCACTAACAGTTACTGGTGTTTCTGTTGTATGCCAATTATTTGAGTTACAGTTTTTGCCTCTATGCTCTCTCCTTCCTTAGCTGTCCCCTTCCCCTTAAGCCACCGCCTTACAATGAAGGAAGTATTCGACTGTGAAGGCAAACCTCGCGTAGATCTGCTGAAGGCTCACCTGACCAAGGAGGGCCGTGTGGAGGAAGCCGTCGCGCTTCGAATCGTCAATGAGGGAGCAGCCATCCTCCGTCAGGAGAAAACTATTCTCGACATTGAGGCACCAGTCACAGGTATCACATGGATTAGGGATGTTTGCCAGCTTCTCATGGAAAGCTGAATTAGGTTAAACCTGCAACAAATTTTTTATGATCTTTAGTATATGAAAGACTGTAATTCATTACATTTGTTTTGATATGTCATAGTTTTGAAGAGTGAACAGTGATTTAGCATGTTTAGCATCAAAGCCATGAAGTTTACTCACCTAAATTAAAGTTAGCCATTTCATTATGAGGCAGTTTTATTATTAAACAGTTTTGTTTACCTCTTTCAATCCTATTTAAATCATTCCTGGTGTTTATTTTCAAACAGGGGACAATTACCTGAAAAGGTAATGTACAATTGAGGCTGATGACTCCCAGTAAATTTAGCATACATCTTTTCAGCAGTTATCCAAATCACATTGATATGGCCATCCTAGTCGATGTCTATTCTTTGTTCATATGCATCACTGTTGAGGAACATTTAATGAGTTTCCCTTCAATTTATTTGTCTTTGCTTTATAAGTATGAGAACAGTTTTTTACTTAGCTACTCTTTAAAATGGGAAAGACACTAGATCATGCTCAAATGAGGTAGATGTGTGTTCATCATCATTAGTCTGGAAATCACATTAAGAATAAAGTTTCTTTAATAATAATAATAATTCAATAATGATAATTAAAATATTTGAAATAGCAGAACAAAACTGGATGAGGATTTGAGTTATTGTGGGATATAGTGGGCTGCAGTAATTTTATTGAAGAAGGTCTTAAAAATAAAACGCGTACTATTTAGTTATTGATTTTGGCGCTTGGGCAACAGTTTAATAGACAATAGTCGTAGACAGTCTGTTCTTTGGTGTTCCTCAGGATGAGTATTTTTAGTACATCTTCTTTTGATCTTTATTATTGTTTCAGGCCAGATGGAAATTTACCAGGAGAGCTTTACTGGTTTTGCCCGGGTCAGATTTAAATTTAAAGTAGTTTTTCACTGATTGTTTTAATGAAGGAAGTGCTGCCATCCTACAACTTTTAGGTGCATCCCTTCTCCAACATACTTGAATCAAATGAACTTAGCATTACCAGGCCTCTACAAAGCTGAATGACTGATGGTGTAGAAATTCAGGTGTGTTGGAGTTGGGAGAATCTAAAAGTTGTTGGATGGCAGGTCTTGAGGACTGAATGTGACTTAATAAGGGCACGTTTTGTGCAAATCATGGTTTTAAATTCACTCTGATTCCCAAATGTTTAGTTTTTGGACATTTGATTTGAAACCACTTCACGTGGTTCATTGATGCTTTGTTTACTTTCATATGCATGTTTAATGCAACAAGATGCATGATATTAAATGTACATACAAGCATCAGTATCAATTAATTAGCTCAAGTTCAGCTTAACATTTTCAGAAGTGACAAACTGATGAAAATCACATCTTCAGGCCTCAACCTCCTGGTCTTTATAGACGTTAAACGTTTTGAGGTGAAAATCTTTAAAAGTATTGTGTGCGGGCATTTGTATGTTTGTTTCGTATCTTTGTGAGCTCGGCTGCATTTGAATTTCAATGTGGCTTTTGCCTGCATATAATACATGGGTGTCTGTGCATGGGCCTCCACCTATGTGCGCATGTGTGTGTTTGATTGCTTTAGTCACACAAGCAGTCTCCCACACACATTGCTCTGAGCTTTGAGTGGGCGAAGGCCACTGTGGAGCTGATAGGGGAGACGGAAAAGCGAGAGGAGATGGAGGATGAGCAGGAAAGAACGAGACAGAGCGAGTTGATAATGAAAAATTGAAGGCAGCAAGGAAATGAGATGTAGGTTTGCACTCCAGAGCCATAGTGTTCGCTGTGAAAAAGCATACATCTCCCTGGGGGCTTGGGTTTCTTCTACCCCTTTGAGGTTTGTGCTTCTCATTTCTCAGAAGTAGAGAAAGGAGGCCTTAAAGACCACAGAAATATCTCATTACCATCATGTCCTCAACGTAATTGCTCAAAGTGCTTCCATAATTATTTAAAGGTCTCGTCAGTAACACAAATCATCTTCATTATTTCCAAACTATAAATGTATTTTTTTTTTACATTTTATACAAAAACAGACATATTGCATGGACAAAATCTTGCTTTACTCACTGATGATCTCAGCACCAATAATGTGCTCTGCTTTGTTGTTTACAAACATCGTCACCATAATTTTATTGTCATCTGCATAGATATCTTCTGATCTGCATACACACAGATTTAAACGTCTGTTTCAACACAATATTGCCTGTGGTAGACGGATTGGATGGGTCATAAATCGTATTTACACCTCCACTATTGTCATTGTGATTTGTTGTTATCCCATGTCGTTGCGAGACTGACAATAAAAAAGATGACATGATTCTTTGATAGCAGAGCAGATACAGTTTCTGCAGAGGGTCGTTAAAGCCCTTCAAAATAATCTCCTAACTTTCTACACTAAAACTGATATGTTCATTGTAATGTTGGCTAGGTACAGACCTAAAGCAGTGGGCAGACCTGCTCACATGTGAAAATATACCAAATATTATTTATCAATTTTGTCTTCTGTCATTTGTTTATGCTATTTTATCTTTCTTTACCTTTTTTTTATATGGACAAAAGCTTAATGTGAATAGGAAGCTGAATATTAGCAAGTTTGCTATAAATATTAAACACAAGGCATCTGGTTCACACCAATGTGTGTGTATTGTCTATTTTAAATAAATAAAATAATGCAGTGCTTCCAATAGGATGGATTTTTGAAGTTATACTGCTTTCTGTATGCCTGTTTTTGACTTCTTCTCTGAATATCTGTTTTTATTTTCCCTGTGATTAGATGTAAACTATGTAATACATTGTTTTTCTTTTTGATCTTTCAGAGAGGATCTCTTGAAAGTTTGTTGTGGTAAAGACTGATTTTTGGTATCTCTTGAGGACTGATCTGCTGATTTATCTCTAATATACACTTTTTACGTTTGCAAATCTGCATTTCTTTTCTATGACATAGAGGAACGCTCAATTTGATCAAGATAAGTCAGGCTGCCAAAGATTTTGTGAAAATGTCGATAATGAGCTCTCACACACCTTTAATGTTAAAGAATCAACTGAAATATTGCAGCAATGCCTCACTATTAACATTATTTAAAATCACTCGAAGCTGTGGTGTCTGCAATAATGTGGATTCATTTATGCTTGAATCTGATAAATTGACCTACTTTATGGTCTATCCTTGTTCTCTCACCATTAGGGACATCTCATGTGACATTCATCTCCAGTTAGGTCAGTTGCAGTGACATTGCAGTATTAATGTCACTGCAAAAGGACCTGGTTATTCTGCAGTTGAACAATGGAAATGCCACAACCTTAACCCCAGTACTATTCAAGATAAAGCAATTTTATTTATGCAGCTCATTTTTAATAATAAAATTCAAAGTGTTTTATGTAATTAGAAGTGAAAAAAATAAATAAAAACACAAGCAAAAAATATATTTGTGCAACAAATTAAAGAAAAACAATGGCATGCTTAAAAACAGACTACACTTTTTAATATTCCAATTGTCACTTAAAGGACTGCAGAAACGTTATCCAGACAAAAGAATCTTATACTTGATTGATTTATGACAAAGTAATTGATGGATTATTAGACATTTATTCATTACGTTTCGTCTCATTAAATGACACATAAGGATTTTAAATTCGTATCGCCATTCCCAGTGGGAACATTTTGTTACCATGGAGGCGCTTGACTCAGGAGCCGACTGTGGAGTCACACTGATTTCCTTTGCAAGTTTTTCTATTGCTGGGCATCAAGGGATATAAAAGCTTCGTCTCCCTCCTAAGTACTTTTTGATCTCCCAAATAATAAAGTACAACTTCACCAACAGGAAAAATGCCTTTCTGGTTTTCATTATTTTTTACTAATCCAATATCACAAAAAATACTCAAAAAAAAAAACTCTTCATTTGCCAGTTGAAATTAAGCTAATCATTTCAGTTTTTTGATTTGTATCAATTGAAATGATACTAATAACGATGCCTGTGTTTTCCTTAAATAGATTATTAGATTGAACTAACAGTAGACACAATACAAATACAACAAGTACTATTATGTATTAAATGATATGAAAAATGTTTATGTATCTCTAATATAAAGGAATTCTTAATTTTTATATCATTACAATTTTTTGGCAAACTGGACAAAGTTGCTGTGCTCAAAAAAGTAACATTCAGAGGAAAAAATTTAATTCCATACCATACTTTTTCCTTTGCTTGTTTTCTAGTCTGTGGGGACATCCATGGTCAATTCTTTGATCTTATGAAGTTGTTTGAAGTGGGAGGATCACCAGCCACAACACGGTACCTGTTCCTCGGGGACTATGTTGACCGTGGCTACTTCAGTATTGAGGTGAGAATATATTTTTGTTTATGCTAAAAGGAGAAGAAAAAAAACAATGCGTGCGAGCTCTAAAATAACTAAATCTATGCTTGTCTGTTTGCTCTGACAGTGTGTTTTATATCTTTGGTCGCTGAAAATCCTCTATCCAAAGACACTATTTTTACTTCGTGGAAATCATGAATGTAGACATTTGACAGAATATTTCACCTTCAAACAAGAATGTGAGTACCTCGCAAGGTTCAACGCGTTGATTTTGAGGCTTTTCTTCTAGTCTTGGCACGCTCTTGAATAGCCTGCAGCATGTCTGGAGGAGCTAATCCATTACAGTCTAGCACATGTGACAGTATGAAAGGCTGGAGTTTTCTGCCAACAAATGAAAATTTGATGTTGATAGCTAAATGTTTTAGTCAAAAATATGAGTTGAGATTTAGCATAAATTTTCATTCGTGCAGCTGATTCATCGTTTTGTCTATCAGGTAAAATCAAGTACTCGGAGCAGGTGTATGACTCATGTATGGATGCATTTGACTGCCTTCCTTTGGCTGCACTCATGAACCAGCAGTTTTTGTGTGTCCACGGAGGACTCTCACCTGAAATACACACCTTAGATGACATTAAAAAGGTAACAGAGAAACAGTAGAATGGCATCTGCCATGTAATGCTTTGGTATTTTTGTGTTTTTTTTGCTTTAAAACGTTTCTCCTTTTCATGTTAAGTTGGATCGGTTCAAAGAGCCGCCAGCGTTTGGGCCCATGTGTGACCTGCTCTGGTCAGATCCTCTGGAAGACTTTGGAAATGAGAAAACCCAGGAATACTTCAGTCACAACACAGTGCGAGGTTGCTCCTACTTCTACAGGTGAGCAGCACAAGAATAATTTGGGTTTGAGGTTAACCTCCAAAGGAGATTGAAAGTGGTGAACTTTATGTCTGATGTGTAAATTCTTGTTTGGCAGTGAATAGCAAGTTTACAATCTTTGTTATTGTTTAGGTTTTTTGCTTGTTGGTTTTAAAAAAAGCTAGACTACTTTTGTCTCTTGTTAAAAACATGGACAACTCAGATTTAACCTTAATTATTCTGATAAAAGAAAATCACTAATGACGTAATTAGTCCATGCATGGATTATTCATTGATGCACCTCATCTTCAATTGATATCATTACTAACAATTTGCACAGAGAAAATCATCGCTGTCTGTCATAAATTCAAATCACTGGCCTTGAGTATAACTTAAAGGTACTTTTCAATCACTTGACAGAAGGATTTTGTGAGTTGCTTGCGACAGATTGTTTAAAAATTTTTACCTCTGAAACATGAGATTGAGATCATTTTAAGTCCTGGCTTAACCCTCTGATGTGTAAGTGGGTTCTTTTGGACCCAGTAAGGTCATCTGTTTGCAATACCTTTGTAATGAAAAGTTTTCATCACTTCGTATTCCAGGTATTCCTCAACAAACAGCTTATTATATTACATATAATTAATGTCTTTATTTTTACCTCACAAATGTCTGGGTGTGTCGATCATCAGTGATCGACACACCCAGACATTGTTATTGTCACAAATCAACCAATTAGTCTTCTTTGAAGTTAGCTAACACTAGTTATCAAACTCGCTAACATTACTGTCTACACTTTATTGGGCATGTGTATTATTTGTGTGTGTGTGTCTGACAGCCTGGATGAGAAAATATGTTGAATGACATGCAAAACCTGTTGATCAATATATTCAAGGTTCTTTCTTTTATTATCTCAGTAAATAAAATAAAAATTCATAGCTATGTAAATAGATGCATAAATAAATGAGCTGGAGACGAGTAGAGTTCCTTCTCCAGGTTGGGGAGGATGTCCTGCCCCAAGTGGAGCGGGAGATCGACAGAGATTGGTGCAGCATGTCCAGGCCTTTTTCTGGCTTTTTTTCCTGTTACCTTAGTAAACGTTGTGGCAACATGGTACCTGTAGTACAGCACCACCTTACATTTAATAAAAACTAGTAGAAAAAGATTGGCACCACTTAATGTTGAATAACCGAATGAATCAATTACAGTGAAAAAGTTACATGCTGAGGTAACTTAAGTATTTTTTGTTTTGAAATGCTCTGAAGTCCTTTTATACTGAGTTCAGTTTGAGAGACATCTGTGTAGTCATTGTTATGAAACCACAGTAAATATAAACACAATATTAAGAACCGTTAGCCTCTGGTCTATAAAGATTCCTGGATATTAAAAGATTTTGTATTTCAGCCTGCACTGCTTTTGGTCCCTGTCATAAAGTCCAAATACTACAGTGATCACAGTCACTTGACTCGTGTGGCTTTTGTGTCTGCAGCAGCACTTATGAGTTGCAGGTCACACTTCACAATAAATTGAACTGCTTTAAATTATGGTTTCACAGTTTTTCTGGAACGCATTATTTCTACTCTAATTAGATTGAGTAAAACAACAAAAAAATCAAAGAAGAGAACCGTACATAAATAACATCAGAATTTTTACTGATATCTGGTGACTAAATGGTGACTAGAGATTAAAAATAGATATTGAGATTATAATCTATTCATAGACATCAATTGCAAGACAATTTAAAAGAACAAAAAGCTCATAAAGACTCAATATGGAGATGGAATGATTTAATGGATGGGCAGGAAAAAGGAGACTAAAAAGTATTTGTATCGGTCATGTCAGGCCAAAATAATAAGAGGTAAGATCTGACCTGATATTGCTGTGGGATGATAGGGAGCTGGTGGAGGAGAGGGGAAGACGTTAGGTGGCAATTACAGTGAAAATATTCTTAATGAAAGCTCAGATCCTGAACTACATGGGCTCCGAAAAATCTGAAAGACTTCCTGGGTTCTTTCAGAGGGGAAATTACAGGCCAGACAGCAGGTACTGCTAAAAATCATGTTGCAGCTAAAATTTAATTTTCTCTGATTTTTGCTAATACCTCCAGCAGTTTCACAAGAGACACAATAATGAGGACAGCCATGAATATTTTTATCCATTATTGCGCTGTGTACTCTTCTCAGGGTTTTTCTCATTTTCATATGGTTTCAGAAAATGTGCGACTACTTCAAGGAAACAGGTTTTATTCTCTGAAATTAGCTTATATAGACACAGAACATCATTTTGTGGTTGGCTGAATAATGTAGCAACTTAGTTCAACACAAAATGCGTCGATTTGATTTATTTATTTTTTTTATAGAAGACTGAAATGCTACCATTAGCACTGTTATGTGGAAAAATAAAATTTATATTTCTTATTCTACCATCTTCAACTTACTATTTATGTTAGCACAGCAGCAAAGTAGGCTTGCAAAAGAATCACTTTAAAACTCCTCAGTTTAAAGAGTAAGGTTTTTTTTGTGATTCATGTTTAGATTTTTTTCATATGGAAAGGATAATAATGATAATAGTTGTCTATTCCAGCTCATGGCAACAGATAATACAATGATCATTTTAAAAGGTTAAGTTTAATAAAACATGACATTGTGACCAGCACAAACAAAAATGACACCGTTATGAGTAAAATGGTAACCTAAAAGTCAAAGTACTCAGCTAATTGCAATCAAAATAATCCAGATGCCTTAGATGAATAGAACAAAATGCTCTCTCTTCCACCAGAGTGAAATGGTCGCCAACTGGTATTCAGTGAGATGGGAACTCAGTGAGGATTGCTCTCTACATTTGTGGAGGATGCTGCTATTGTAGTCATCTATTTCCCCCTGGCTTTGTTCTGCCTTCACTCGCAAACACACCTCTCCGTCATTATGACTCTCAACATCTGTACAGTGTGGATGCAGCACAAAGTACCAAATTCTAGTAGGGAACTATAAGAGAAATGCAAAAACAAAAACAAAAAAAGCATTTGTTTCAAACACAGTGTATACAAAGGCAGGGTGAGATATGATACTTATCATATCATAAAAGCAGTTTTTTGGGTTGGAAATCAATTGAAAACATGTAAAGAGCTCTCTATAAAACTGAATATCTCTGATAATCTGAATTTACTGAATTAGAGCTAATTCAGCAGCATCTGGAAAGCAAGTCAGAGTAGCTAGAAAGATGGAGAGAGCAGCACACTGGCGGAGCCGGAAGAAAACTTGTTAGAGGTTGCAAAAGACCTGGTTGTAGAGGTAAGACTAAAGTATAGCCTATGCTACAATGGAATAGTTTAGATCAAACCATATTCATGTGTTAAGATGTCCCAGTTAAGCTACATAAGATTGCTGTTCACTAACATTCTGCAGATGTTATTAACAAAAACTAGAAAACCAAATAAGATTTTTCTTCCACCTCACAACCGTGTCCTACATTGAGTTGTTCTAAAGTTACAATGAAATAACATTTATACTTGTTATTGCAACCTAAAAACAAATGTGACCAAGTCAAAATTAGCCATTTTTGATATGATACCACTGCGGTTAAACCTAACATTATCTGACTTTAAGTCAGATTCTTAAAGTCGTAAGTTAGGCTTTAAGAATATGACTCCACCACATTTCATCTTGGCTTTCTATCTTTGCTCACATGTAATTTTTTGTGTAATGGCTACAAGATGAACTATAGGGAATATTTTTTTTTAATATTGGGGAAGAATGAGTCCGATGACCAGCAGCCTCACAGATGGATTATCTTAGGTGAAAGAAAAGGAAAAAAAAACCTCTCAGTTTCACACTCACGACGCAGCACTTCCATCCCTCTCTGTCTCTTTCGCTCATACTCACTTGTCAGATTCCTCACTCGTTCTCAGTCACAGGCTCACCAACACATATCATTGTGCGTTTTCACAAAGGAGAGAAAAGGAATGATCAGAATCCATACTGTGTTTCCTTGCATCAATCGATAAATGTAGTTTGACCAAATAAAATGTGACTAAAATAGTAATATATATTTGATTACGCTTGAATGTGATTATAGATTTTGAAACAAGGCAACTTTCAGCCTTATGTCTGATCTTAAAATGTGCTGTAGATGTTTTTTAATAGAAACGGTTATATAACGTTCTTTTGAGTGCAGTATCTTGCTGTGTTGTTAAACTCAAATGTCAGCCACAGAGGAAACCTTAGAACATGTTTCTGTAGCTACGCACATAATTTAAAGCATATTTTTCTCCTCAAGGGAGAGCTACCTATGTGACCTAATTAAAATGGGAGGATGGCACAGTTTTGCTAGGTGCTTAGGGCACAGCAGTCCCCTTGTTTTTCTCCCGGCATAAACCTTGGAGCACTTTAATATTTTAAATACCGCTGAAAGTTTGATGGGTCCGTGGATGGCAGTGACTGCACGGAAGAGCAAAAGAAGACGATTATTACTGAGAAGGCTTAACTTGATGGTATTAGGAGTTTTATGTTTGAGTCAATTTGGATATGTAATTTAAATTTCATGAGTCAAAATGCAATAATTGTATGGTTTATTCTGCTGGGAAAAAATGAGAAATTTAGAGACACTCTTAAATAACTGTCAGTAAAGTCTATGCATTTCTTTAATGAACATGATGACTGAGTAAAACAAAAGAACTGAAGAAATAATTATTAGTGTCAAACAGAAACAAAGATTGATTATAGCTTTAACATCTAGTGATTCTGTTTTCCATTGAAGATTCCAATATGACTACTCAGTGTATAGATAATGTATTTCCACTCCTCTTTGTGTTCTTATGCTTTGCCTTCATAGTAGGGCACATTAATCTAGAAACACTGAATTATGATCAGTGCAAACAGCAATTAAATGACTGTAAATTTAAACTAGTATTTCAATATACCCTAGAGATGGTGGAAAAGCCTTTTTACAAAAAGTATCTGTTTATTAAAGTAGCAAAATCTCCTGCTGAAAACCAATCTAACTGTTAAAAGTTATCATAATGAAGATAAGTCTTTGGCTACTTGTTTGTGACTCCATTCGAGCTCTTTATGTTTTAGGTGTCCTGGTGTCTCTCTGTCTGCGTGAAGCTTGATACTTTCAGCAAAAAGGAAAAAAAAGGACCCAGTGTGAAAAGCAAATAACAATAAAAATGATCAAGTACACACAAAAAAATGTGAAGAAGATTAAAATATTTTTGATTATTTAAAGCTTAAGAGAAATCACAATGATAAACCATTTTTAAAATAAAAAATTTGCAATTAAAATGGATAGGAAAAAAAATCAATGAATAATAATAATAAATAAATAAGAGGCAGCCTAAAGCAAAAAGCCAGTTAGAAGTGAGCAGCGTCACAGATAGATTTTAGCATTAAGTAACATACCGTAATAATATGCTTTTGATTCTTTACAATGAGCTTTAAAAGCACTATCATGCAGATGCATACACTTCTGAAGGTGCCCTGTAGTGTATCAGGTAGCATGATGTCTCAGAAAGCTTCTTTAAGTCTAGTTCATTTTGAATTAAAGCCAATAAACTAATTAATACTCTACACCACTGCTTTATGTCAGCTGCATCTTGTTCTTCACCACTGAACATGAATAACCTAATAGTGATGGCTTCATAGGATATATTAAGCCACTCTTAAATGTGACTCTGTGACTCTCCTAATGCACATTTTTCAAATGTGCATTAGGAGAAAAATAATGCAAAAAATAAAATGGATCCAAATGTGGGAAACTGTAAAAATAAACAATTTTCAATTGTTTCTTGCACATATTTATTCCATGTATTTTACTCTGTAATGTTTAGCTGCACAACAGTAATGGGGAATGTAGAGATGCTCACTCCCAACTTTTTCCATTTTTTCAATAACCAGCCACATATTTGACAGTTTTAATTAAAGTGCTAAATCCATCTTTCACATGTTCCATAGAGATACTTTGGACTTTTGTCATAGTTGCTGTAACCTTCACTCATGTCAATCTGCTGATCAGTTGAAATATCACAGATTTAGTTGAAAGTTGGAACATTTAAATTATAATTTTTTCCTCACCCCCTGCAAGGTGAGGGTTTGTGCATTTAGGAAGTAATGGATGCTATGAAAAAAGCACTACTACTCTCTTCCCCTCCAGTAAATTCTTTAATGAAAGAGTGTAACGTTTTGTTAGAATATATTTGAATGTATTTTATGCCAATTTTATAAATATCTGCCGGTTAAATATCTGTCTTAACTTTATACTATTTTCTTTTTTTAATTATTTTTTCTGTGACATCCCTAATCACTGTCGTTTTCTTCTATTTTCCAGTTATCCAGCTGTGTGTGAGTTCCTACAGAGCAATAACCTATTATCAATTATTCGAGCACATGAAGCACAAGATGCTGGGTACGTTGAAACAAAAGGCATGTCTGTGAAAATAATAAAACAATTCTTGACTGAAGACAAATCCAACTTAATTTTTAATTTCTGAATTAACTTCTTTCTGTTTTGTCTTCACGTGTTCCTTTCTATGCTGAAGTTACCGGATGTACCGTAAAAGTCAGACAACTGGATTCCCATCCCTTATAACCATCTTCTCTGCACCAAATTACCTGGATGTTTACAACAATAAAGGTCAGAATGTTTTTCTAATGTTCAGTTTTTTCTTTTTATTGCTTCTTTGTACCTTTTATTACATTAATCTTTGTCTTATTTCTGCACATTAAAGAGTTGCTTTTTGGTGATTTTTGAGTCACAAAAATTGGCCCACTATCACAATCAATCAATCAATCAATCAATCAAATTTTATTTGTATAGCACATTTCAGCAAGGCATTTCAAAGTGCTTTACATCATAAACACAAGAAAACAAAGCCATGCAACATATAATAGACAATACATTGTTATATATTACATTTCAAAAGCAATTCTAAACAGGTGTGTTTTTAATTGCGATTTAAAAGAAGTCAGGGTTTCTGCTGTTTTACAGTTTTCTGGAAGTTTGTTCCAGATTTTTGGTGCATAGATGCTGAAAGCTGCTTCTCCTCTCTTGGTTCTGGTTCTGGGGATGCAGAGCAGACCAGAACCAGAAGACCTGAGAGGTCTGGAAGGTTGATACAACAACAGCAGATCTTTATGTATTGTGGTGCTAAACCATTCAGTGATTTATAAACTAACAACAGTATTTTAAAGTCTATTCTTTGAGCTACAGGGAGCCAATGGAGGGACTTTAAAACTGGTGTTATGTGCTCTATCTTCCTGGTTTTAGTGAGAACGCGAGCAGCAGCATTCTGGATCAGCTGCAGCTGTTTGATTGATTTATTGGACAGACCTGTGAAGACGCTGTTACAATAAACAATGCGACTAAAGATAAACGCATGGATGAGTTTCTATAGATCTGGCTGAGACACTAGTCCTTTAATCCTGGAGATGTTCTTCAGGTGATAGAAGGCTGACTTTGTAATTATCTTTATGTGGCTCTGAAAGTTCTGGTCAGAGTCCATCACTACTCCCAGGTTTCGGGCCTTATCGCTAGTTTTTAGTTGTAATAACTGAAGCTGTGCATTCCCACCTCGTTCCTCTTTAGTCCAAAAATAATGACTTCAGTTTGTTTTTGTTATATATATATATATATATATATATATATATATATATATATATATATATAGATAGATAGATAGATAGATAGATAGATAGATAGATAGATAGATAGATAGATAGATAGATAGATAGATAGATAGATAGATAGATAGATAGATAGATAGATAGATAGATAGATAGATAGATAGATAGATAGATATATATATATATATATATAGATAGATATAGATATATATAATTATTATATATAATTATATAAAAAAATTGTGAAATAGAAGTCTAGTGGTGTAAAAGAAAAGTGTCTTAATTAATTGTCTCTTACAGTTGAAGTACCCCTGCTTTTTTAAATGCATTTCAGTTCAGATTTTATTTTTTGCACAATTTCACGGATGCTTGCTAAATTTTCCAGGACTGTGTCACTAAAGTGAAATCTGACATTTGGGAATCCTCTAAAAGCGGCCCTGTCAGTTGTAAATAATTACAACTGACTTCCTGTGATTTTCTGTGAAAATGATTTTAACTAACAAATTGAAGTGTGTGAGTTAATATAAATGCATTTAGCTGTGAACAGGCACAATAAAGCATCAGGGAGGCCCGTTTGTTTGTGTTCTCAGATCTGTGTCTTGGTTGCCATGGGCTATGGGAGATGGGGAGCGTGGGAGGGACTGTCAGCATTGCTGACTATCTCCATGTGGCTTTATGCCTCTTGATGTAACAATGTCACCAATCCCTGGCCTCAGCAAGGCCACCTAGTGGATGAATATTACATTTTATTTTCTCTTTCTGTTTCTTCCAATACATAATGTTAAATGGAAACAGAGCCTTGTATTTATAAGAAGCTATAAGAGTATTAAATGCGTTCATTTAAAAAGTTGTGATTTTGTGGTAGATTTTAGAGCAACAATGGCAGAAAAGTTATGTTATTTTTACTGCATTTTTAACTAACTGCTTACAAACAGCTCAAGCCTGGGCTAGTTCGAGTCGGATATATTCATTTAATTGTTTTGTTGTCGTCACAGTGTCATTTGCCAATATATTTCTTGCATGCAAACTCACGTTTACTTTCACTTCAAAGGGAATGCTTTATTAATCTTGTCATCACCTTATCATGCAGCTGTGAATTCATAATTAAAAAGATAGACTTCTTATGCCTCAACAGACCTCATATAATCGTGTTAATCAGGCATAGGATTAATTCTTTGGACCTGAAATCTAAATATATAACACCTGTGCCTTTAAAAAAAATCCTTGATAAAATTTAAGCTTTTATTGCAGGAGCAGAATATTTCTCTGATATCTTGTGTCTTTATCCGGTCTAATTGTCCCACCTTCTGTTGTTTTTTGCAGCACTGACTGTAAACATAATATTTTAATATTAACATAATATTTTAGTCTTTACACAAACTCTACACTATTTTTATCAGCAATGACAGTAAATGTTGAAGTCATTAAACTATGATGTAGTTCGATTGTGATTGTAATGAGCTGGATGTCATACAGCATCATTTAGGTGTGTTGGTTCTAAGGAGGATCCGGGTTTAAGTGGAACATTTTACTCCCCTGTTCTCACTGCTTCCCTTACAGCTGCTGTACTGAAATATGAAAATAACGTCATGAACATTCGACAGTTCAATTGCTCGCCACACCCCTACTGGCTGCCCAACTTCATGGATGTCTTTACTTGGTCCCTGCCGTTTGTTGGAGAAAAAGGTAGAAACCTTCCTCGCTTCTTTTACATTGCCCTATAAAATGTATCTGCCCCATTGGATGTTTTACCCATTTTATTGCTTGTACAAATCACTTGTGACCAACAAAGTCATGCTTTACACAGTAAGGATGTTAGTGGTGATGTACGTAGCATCTTCTCTGATGGCCCAAAAGCTCCATTATGAGTTTCTCTTCATAGTGGGTTGTCCCAGAAAGCTTGGACTGGCAACAACTGTTGGACTCAGAGTCGGAGGTCACCTGATGACCTCTTTCTAGTCTTTTTTTTTTACATGGTTGACTCAGTTTGTGAGGACAGACTGATCTAGGCAGATTTACATATGGACCATTTCTTGCTGATGGATTGAGCTGAACTCCAGAGGATGTTAAGTGGCTTAGAGATTTATGTTTGTATCCCTCCCTTAACATATACTTTTCAGTAACCCTTTTCTCTGACTTGACCATTTCTTTTGTCTTCATGCTGTAATGCTACCCAAGAATACTAATTAACCAGTGAGAGGCTTCCAGAGCCAGGTGTTTTTATACTGAGGTAATCTCCATTCAACTTCTTGAGAGTTGAATGGAGACCAATTGACTAGACTAATAGGACCAATTGACTAGACCACTGTCGAATGAAGTCAGACACTTTGAAGGGGTTGAGTATTTATACAATCACTTATTTTGTCAAAGCAATAAAAATGGCAAAACATCCAAGAAGGTGACTAATTCTTATAGACAGTGTAAGGCAGTTTATCTTTACACCCTGGTTTGTTTTCTGCACCACCCGGTGACTACCTGTTTCCTGTCCACTTTTTCCTCCACAGTCACTGAAATGTTGGTGAATGTGTTAAGCATCTGCTCTGATGATGAACTCATGAATGATGAAGATGAGATATTTGATGGTGAGAAGTCTAAAGAAGAACGTTTCATAATTCATCTTTTATATTTCTCACGGGTACATTGTGGGTTCAGGGTTGACCTAGATCTGTGCACATTGCTGTTCAGAAAGGGAAACAGCTCAGCAGTTGTTACTTAGGATAGTGTGTTTTAAAGCTGCACTTTAGAAAGAAGGCATGAAATCTTTTTTTATTACTGATGTACTGTTATTAAGGGCCATACTTACCTGTTTTTTGTTGCACACAAAAAATGCTTGTTTATTTTTTAATGTATTTAATGACTAAAAAGCTTCCAGTGTTTGATCTGTCAGAGTCAACCAAGTGGCAAATTCTGATTTCTATCTTACTGATTGATGCATCTCTAGACATTTCACAAGAACATATAATTTCATCTTGACTTGAAAAAAAAATACATTTCTCAAAACCGACATAATAAGAAAATAATAGAGCATTGTTATGTGTCTATAATCGCTGTGGATGGGTTACCTGTGTTTGTTTGCAGCCAATGCAGCCGCGGCTCGCAAAGAGGTGATCAGAAACAAGATCCGTGCTATTGGGAAAATGGCCAAAATGTTCTCGGTTCTCAGGTAGACGTTTTGTTGAAGAGTATGTTAGTAAATGGAGATATGATTGTAGTGTATATCTTGAAACATGGACATTATGTAAGGTCTGTTCTGTATGTGTGTGTGTGTGTGTGTGTGTGTGTGTGTGTGTGTGTGTGTGGGGGTGTGTGTGGTGTGTGTGTGTGTGTGTGTGTGTGTGTGTGTGTGTGTGTGCGTGCGTGTGTGTGTGTGTGTGGGGAAAGTGAGGGCAAAGTGTTTTTTCTCCAGTTTGATCTGGGTTCAGCATAGCTTTCTGACCTGCTTGCTTGTTTCTGTTCTTCCTGCAGAGAGGAGAGTGAAAATGTGTTGACGCTTAAGGGCCTGACGCCCACTGGCATGTTGCCAAGTGGGGTTCTCTCTGGAGGCAGACAGACACTGCAGAGTGGTGAGCAGAAGGCTCGGCCTAACTCTTTTTTTCCAGCACTGGTTCTCTCTCTTTGTTTTCGGTTCGTTCTTGTGCTCATCAGCATTCTCATCTCTTCCATTGCCTTTGTCTGTTTTTCTATCTGTCTCTTTCTCCAAACTCCCTTAAATAAAGTGCAGCCAATAAATGCTGTTTTAGTCTCTTGTTGGATCTTCCAATCATATATTAATCCAAACCTTATGGGTATAATTAAGAGTTTTCTGCTGCCTATTTTCAGAAGCTAATGTGTAGTATGGATTTTTGTATATAGGGTTCAGTGATAAAGCTAAGGAACCAGGAGTGAAGTGATGTGATGGAGACGATGTTGGGAGCTTTATTACGATTATTGTTATTATTTTTTACTTTAGACTTGTTTTGAAGGTGGTCGAAATATGCATATTCTTGTGTGGATTTAATACCATTTCTACTGAAAAAATAACACTTTAACATCTTCATCAGATCTAAAAATTTTGAAAATAAAAGTTTTGAATTAGGACGTTGTAGTATTACTTTTAACAAGCCCTTTCACTCCCTTCAGTGTGGCTGAACAAGCATAGTTCTGCAAAGAAGCGCTAAACAAATTTCCTCCTGAGAGATGCAAAGACACTTTGCCAATGAACACATCATGCTTAATAGCAGTTGTCACCAAGGGTGGCACAGCTAGATAATAGGTTTAGGGGGTAATTACTTTCTTACATCGGGCCAGGTACATTTGAGCAGTTACTCTCCACTATCAAATGAAGTAATCATCATCATCAGTTTTTCAAATTACTTGGGTTATCTTTGACTGATTTAATTGTTTTGATGATCTAAAACATTTCAGTGTGACAAATGATAGATATTTAAGAGCGCTTATACTGAAAGAGTACGACTGGTCAACCATAAACAGCTCTCAGAAATGATTTCCAACAGAAAATTAGGAATGCAGAATGATTGGTCCACAATTATTGTTTTGAATACATTTAAGAGATATCATATATGTGACAACACCTTCTTTATGCTGTCATCTTGCTCTGTACTTTTAAAAAGTGAATGTGAAAAAGTATTTTCTGTAAAACATGGTGTCACTAATTCAGCACAAGTAGAAAATAGTAATGGAGCTGACGTTTCCAATCTTTGACATCTGATCTTATATTAACCTCGTAGTCACGTGGACACTTTTATTCACAAAAGCTGGGGAACACCCCTCCCACTTCAGTATGCGTCACCCCTCTTCCCTCTCGGGTGTCCACTCCCCCCATGCATCCTTCATTTTGCCTTTACAAGTCACTCACAGAGAGAACATACAGCCTCCTCCATGGACAACAATGTTTGACTGTCTTTGTAGTCATTTAGTGCAGAATCATACAAATGAACATAATTCCCCACCACATTTGATAAACATTCCTCAAAAGTACACATGCGTCTTGCGGATGCAAAAACAGGAGAGTGGAAGTTGACGAGTTGAAGTGAAATATCAGCACTGATGTCGAAGTGCATTTCGGCATAAAATACGGCAACAAACTTCAGGCCAATCGCACAGAACCATGTGCAAAATAGAAGAAGACGCAGATGCAACTTTCATCACACGACTGAGTTAATGAGAGCCAATTTCAAAACTTTAGATGAAATGTAACTAGGATAAATGGGTTCTCTTAACATTGTAGCAACTGCCACACTGGGAATGTAGAATAAAGTTCTTATGTTTTGTGTTTTCAATGATTAGAAAAGTGGTAAATGGTAAAATGCTTTGAGAATTGAAACAGCTTTCATCAGGAGGACCAGGTGAGTTTACTCAGATAAGGACCTTCCTAAACAATGATATAAATTGTTTCATCAAACATGCAGAAACAATTACTACCTCAGTACAAAACATTAAAGTAATTCAGATGCTCTCACATCTTTGTTTGTCATCTCAGGCCCCGCACTTCCCATCATCTCATGTCTGTGTCTCTCTTCATGAATCTATTTGTGTGACTTTTCATGAAACTTTCTAACCCAAGACTGACACTAACTCAGTTTTAATGCATGGCGCTCCTCTGAGTTTGGCTTCAATAACAGTGAACATGAACAGCTCATCTGGCCAAATAACATGAGTCGCCTTCTCCCTGGGGCTGCATTGTACATTTGCATGGCTTTATCAGGAGTAACTTGCTCCCCTCCTCCCCCCTTCAGCCACCATTGAAGCCATTGAAGCCATCGAGACGCATGATGAGGACAGAGAAGGTAAAGCTGGTGCTCCTTGTCCCACTGATTTAATGTTATCAGGGTATCCTGGTATATAATATTTCTAAACAATAGTTGAAACAATATAGAGTCCACACTTAGCTTTTCTATGTTCATAGAGCTCCAACTTACAGTGAAGTTCATCCAAATAGAGTTCAAGCATAAGAACTTTTTTTGGAGTAATACTTGTTGATTTTATATAAACAAAGCAAATATCGTCATAGAGTAGATTTTAACTACTTTCATGTGGGAAGAAGTTACATTAGAAACTGTTCTCATGCTAAATAATATCTGTCAAATAACTTGGTTTCCAAAAGTATTCTACACTCAAATGTGAGTGTATTTATTATAATTTTATTTTTAAAATATTATACAATTTTAAAACTTTCAAATCACTAAACAAAACCCACTTGCATTCAGAAATCCTCTTTTTGGTAGCATAATTTCATAAGTTATGTGAAAGCCTCTAAAATATTAAATGTTGATGAACAGTAGGACAGAAAGAGCATCACAAAGACCAAGCACCAAATGAAAACCAGGTATCATCTTCATGTCACTTCTCAATTATGGCAGACTTTTGTTCTATCACACAAAATTTAAATTAAATCCATTTGTGGTCATAATGAACAGAACAGAAACTGTTAGGTCTGTTTGCTTGAGGGTGGATGGAACATTATGTGTGCTAAATAAAGTTCCAGTCATCATAAAATGTTTATTATTATTATTATTATTATTATTATTATTATTATTATTATTATTATTATTATTATTATTATTATTATTATTATTATTATTATTATATGTTTATAGAAATATGTGAATTAGTTTTTTTTTCTGCCAAATTGAATTCTGAGATCACCTGTTCATTTTTATGATTTGTGTGTAAGGTGTGCTAGCAGTATTTACGCATTCCTGTTCAAGATATTTATAAGATGAAGTCTCCTCTTCATCCTATAAATACATCCTTTTTGCCTCTCTTTACAAGAAGGACATAGAATATCTCGTTCACTATAATTTGCAGTCAGTTTATAGTAAATTTGGGTTTTTATATTGTCACTTTATTTATTGACTACTGATTCATATTCGGATTGTAAAAGCTGTGTTATTTATTGGAAAAAAGAACTTTGATCATAGTTTCATTTTGTAATGTAAACATTGCTTATGAGGCAGTGACTCACGATTGGTATTGATGAACATGTAACGTAAAGAAAATTAGGAAAGGGAAGTGTAATTATTATACTTGATTGTCACTCCTAGATGTGAAAACACTTTTGATGCAGCTAACACTATTAAATCATGACATGTTTGGGCACATGAGGAGATATATCATATATCATATCATAGATTTTTATAACTTGCAATTATAATGGCTACCAGATGTCTGCATTCACTCATCATGGACATGATTGCCATAACAATCAATTAATATTAAAACATTTAGCAGCATAAAAACATTTAGCAGCATAAAAAGGAGAATGAAGTCCATAAGTTTGAATTCATGTTGGATTTTCTGTTAAAATTATACATATTACCTCAAATATTTGCATGTTCATCTTGACAAATATTTAGAAACTCCTCTTATTAAAAACAGTTGACCAACTTTTTCTATTAATTGACTTTAAACATATTCCACACAATAACCTGTGAGCTTTCTGCTTCACTTGCAAAAGGTTCTGGTAAATTGGACAAAGTATGTGGAATAAATAAGACAGAGGAATACATCCAAACTCTTCAGCTTCCTCTTGCTAGTTCTTGTTTGTAAAAGTAAATCAAAATTATATGATCAAGAAACCAGGAAAAACTAATTGTCCAAAATGAACTATGAGAAGCACAAAACTAATGCACTCCATGATGGATGCATGTAAACAGCACATGACTTGCGGAATATTCTTAGATTGCTGAGTAACATAACCCTGACCCTGCGTTTTTCCTCTTCTTCAGCTATTCGTGGGTTCTCCCCCCAACACAAGATCACCAGCTTCGAGGAGGCTAAGGGCTTAGACCGCATCAATGAGCGCATGCCACCTCGCAAGGATGGGGTGAACCACGTGGGCCACTCCATGGGCAAGATGAATATGTCAGAGGCAAACGGCACAGAAGACAACAGCAACATCCAGTAATGTGTTGTCTGAGCCACGGAAACTGTGCCGCTGTTACAGTCATGCAGGAAGACTTTACTTAATGGGAAATTCAGGCCTCAGAACACAGAAATCAAACAGGCCTATCGCTAGAACATGAAACCTGCAGCAAATCTAAACACTGGGCGAAAACGTCATTTATTTCATGACGGCATGTCATTGCACTGTTAGGGGGAGGGAGGAGCTAGGGTTCACAGCAAAGGGGCAGGGATACAGAGAGACCCACAAGCTGCAGCAAAGAAGTGCTTTTGGAAGTTGTGTCTGACTGTAGTTCCCTTTCTCAATTCGATTACAGACTGAATTGTTGGGAGTTATTTTGCTGCAAGTGCTGACACACGTGTGCTCCTTCATTGCAGGGCCTGACAGAAGACATGAGTGCAGTATCCATATCACATAATGTTTTACAAAGTATTTATTATGAATCACTCACAAATGCACATCAAAAGGAGAATTATCTACTTTATCTTATTGTTTTTGCTAGTATTAGGTCATGTCACTTTGGGAAAGACAACACCGAAAGGAAAAAGAGATGCAAATATGTAAATGTATGTACCTCTTCAAACTCTGCAGCCCACCATCTTATCGGTGAACTTAAATTTATTGATTTACCTTGTTGTAAGATGCTGCCAACCTGCAGGGAAAAAAAGAAGACGGGGTTCTCATGTCACGAACAACTCCACTGCAGACCCAGATCCACCTTGGATATGTCTTAGTAACCTCCGGCATTGCCTCGTTCCTTCTCTCCTCAAAATCTGCCATCCACAGAACCTGGAGGAAAAGAACAGATGATTTAGAAGACGCAGTCCCGCTGTTTGCTGCACCCCAGATTAAACAAAGCGATTTGACTTCAAAATATATCATTTACTCCTTTTTAATCTCAGTCTGGTTATTCACGTCTCTTCCAAAAGAGCGTTTTACATAGGCATGAGCTGGTTTGAGCTTCTAATAATACTAACACAAAGATTTTAAGCAATATTGTGTAATTTAATCTAACTACCCTAACTTAAAAACAGAAAAAAATTCAAACAGAATTTAATTGGCATCAGAGTTATCTGAAAGGTCATTTTAATCTGTAGTCCTGGTAAGTCAGCAAATGCAACAATATCCCTACTGCTGCTGAATTAATAAATTGTTTAATATTTTTTAGCACCTTTTTGATATATTTACTTTGATTCTTAGATGTAAGGAAAACTATAGACTAAAAAAATTTAATTTAGTGACAATCTACTTTGTAAGTGCTTATTGCTCAGAATTGTTTATGAGTAACAGAAGTTTAAAAAGTAGATATATGCTGATTAGTTAATAATGCTGTGGCCTCCTGCTTTACAGTATGTTGTTAGCAGTGAGAAAACCATGGTTTTCTCAACCAAATTGCCCAACTTGATATCTTGTATACAAAATATTGTACCTCCTTCAACCATGAATGCAGCAGATGGGGATGAGCAGTTTTGATTATTCTATTCCCTGAACAGCCAGAGAAAACTCTTGCCACTATGGCACTTTCCCTTCTATTAATATCACTTCAAACTATCCCACCAGTGTGATGGAAAATTTAATCACTTAAAGTCATCATTTTTTGGATGCATGACATAACTAAATAGACATAACCAGCCCATGCCTAGTTCCACATCAGAACAGCTCATGTTAAAAACATCTTCACCTTACAAATTCATTAAAAAAATTATAGTTTTTTCAGGATATTTAAGCTTCATTTCTGTATAACAATAGCCTTTCTTCCCTTCGGCATTAACACAGCTTTCAGAGGAAAACAAAAGTCACTTTGAATGTTGATACATACCTGGGTTTCAAGATATTAATGAACTGTTATTTCTTTTCTGCTTCTTGCTAAAGAAATAGCAAGAATGCAAACAGTGACTTCAGCATACATCACTATCCTGTGAATTTTTGCATCTTTTTCTTTTCCAAAACATTCTTGGATTTTATGCTTGCAAAATGTGACAAGGAAGTTCTGGACGTTCACCAGGTATTGAAATGTTCCAGTTAATCAAAACAGCATCTGTACTGGTGTTTTTGATTCATCAAAATGGGATGAGGGCAAACTACAGTTGCTTTGGAAAATCTTTAACCCAGCACTGATTTATTCATGCTCACTCCCTTCTTTGAAATTTAGATTCTGTGGTTGCCAACATTTTCGCCACTTCCTGACCTGGTGTAGATATTACAGCAGTTTTTTTGGAATCCCATGTTTTTTTGTTTTTGTTTTGTTTTGTTTTTTCAAAAATAGAGAAAATATGAGAAAAGATCATTTTCAAACTATATATCTGAAGTAGTCTAGCAGGACTTTAAAGAATAGGTCTATGGCAGAATGCCTTTTCATTTTGCAAAGATGTATTATTGAATGAGTATACCTAATCTGTAATACTTTTTTTATAAAAAAAAGTGTACAACAGGCCAACATTGGAAATTGAATCTTGTATTCAACTATTTAATCAAACTTTTGTTTTTTTTCTGAATATTTTTTTTCATTTGTTTTTGCTCTAGAACATGATCAAAACTGGATGATTTGATATTAATTAAAAGCTAAAGCCTCACTGTGAGCTAAATGCAATTAATCAATATCTCCAAACAGTGTGTGAGTCTTTCAGAGTCTGGAGTACCTCAAGAGTCGGAAACATCCTGAGTAAAATTTATAAGTTGGAATGACAAGCATCTATGATGGCCACCTCGCAACAAATTTCTTGAATTTTTTGTCATTTTCCTGGTTTGGATGCCATTTTTCTTTTCAGTGATAAAGGTATGTGAAGTAAAGATGGGCAAAAAGTGACTTAACACAGCATCTATGGTATGGAACGCATCAATGCATGCAATTAAGTTCCTAGTTGTTATGTGAGATTATAATTGTGATAGATAGTTGTGTTTCAAATAGTAAACTTGAATTCATTTATTTTTGGATTATATTTGTAGTTTTGTCTTGTTTTATAAATTTTATAAATAGGCTTCCTTTGATTGTTTTTGGTAATTTTTTTGTTTCATTTTGTTATTTACTACCACTGCTTTTAATTTTATATTGATTTCATGTATGCAGAGATGCCCTTCTAAGGTTTAAAGCCTTGTGCTATATATACATTTTTTTTGTTGTACTAATGTACAGAAAATGTTCAATAGTGTGAATGAATATAATCTCAGTGAAAAGCTACTCTTTCAGGCTGCCAAAGCATGATAGCATGGTTTTCTCAAATGTAAATGAATTGGACACACAGACAAATCAGGTGTCACACATTTAACAGGAAACATTGTATTCTGGTTATATTTACTGCTGATATTATTGTTACAATTTAGCTTACAGTTCTTTTCATTCCTTGGTTTATGGTTCTCGTATAGTCAAAATGCATACTTCAACAACGAGATATAATGGATTTTATCTTGCAACATTTTTTTATCTATGGAGATATGTTTTGGCATTTGACTTCCTAAATAATACACATACTGTAAGCATGCCCTATGGGACAAATCACATTTTTTTTACTCTTGAATAAAATATGCATGAACAAATTGTGTTGTGCAATTCTTTAACCCCCCGGTGGAGTCATTAATGTGCTCTTCTACTCTGCAGTTGTTTGTGGGTAAAACCCTATAATACTCGAGCCAGTTAAAAGTATTATACTTGATTTTTTTTTTCTCGCATTATAATGGTATTCTGGGATCCTAAATCTGATGTAACTAAATGCAGTTGCTAATATAATTGTATAGCTCTGAAGATTTAAAGAGACCCTTCCCATGTAGCGGTTTGTATTAAATCAAACGGAATTATGCATTGAGGCCTAATGATGACTGAGTCATTTTAATATTTCTTTGCAGAAATATTAAACTGTTTCCTTTTTTCCTCAAAATAATATTTCACAAGGTGGTAAACATCAATTTGTGGGTATTTCTACACACTAATCATTCAGAAAATGTATAGTGTGAACTGCAAAGTTTTAGTTAGTCAGTACTTTGACTTTTTTAATTGTGATTTTGTAAAGCAACATTATTGACTGGAGAAAATAGCTGGGTTTGAACCTGATAGAAAATCTTAGATATTGTCAAAAAAAAATTAAAGATGCCACACCCAAAAATTCAGAAAGGGTTACAAGCATAACCTCAATGATACATTGCATTGATGCAGTAACTCATGCAAGGACCCCAGATCAAAACTGTACAGTATTCCCTATAGATTAACACATAGCTTTATTAATTTTCTGTAATATTTTTGGGAGAAACATTTCATTTTATTTACATATCACATTACAAAGAAATGTGTGATAGCATTCATTACTTCTCATTTGAACTGTCAAATTGATAAATTAATACATCTGAACAAAATAAATAAAATGTTCGACTAGGATTTAATTTATGGAGATATTGATGGTAGTACTACTAATAAACCAGTTTAAAAACAATAACAAAGACAGGATTGGCACATTCCAATACCGAATATTTTTAGAAGTTATAAATTAATAAAATCAACAAATTTGTTTCTTATTTTTACTGAAAATTGCACCTGATGGTTTTGCTCAATAATTGATATCAAGTCATTAAGACGTCAGGTGTATTTCCATATTCCTCACTAACGTACACAAAACAAACTCAACGGCATTTTAACTTGTCCATTAAGGATTTCCAACAGATTTCGCCCGTTAAACCGGAAATGACATCACACCGTCTCGCCTCCACCTTTTTTTGTCAATCAAAATCTCTGGACATCACAGTAATGTTTTAAGAATGCCCGTTTTAAGCGTCGATTGAAGCCATTCATCGATCATTTCCGACGTCTTCCGTGTGAATTATGGCCCAGCCGCAGCCCGTTGCGGCCGGACTCCGACCACCGCCGGCCGGGGGCCAACGGTTCTGGGACTGTGAGTGACTGCAGGCTGCGCCGAGCTAACGTTACGCAGCTGTCTGTAACCGAAGCTCGTCGCTTCGTCTTCTTCGTATCTCTCCTTTGCCACATAATATTGACGCACATTGTTCCGGCCCAGAGCTGCTGAGTAACCCCCCTAACAGCTGTCATGGACAAAGACGAAGCAGACCGGCTCATAGAGAAGGCCAAGCTGTGTTTACGGTCGGGCCGAAAGGATCGGGGACTGCAGCTCCTATATGAGGCGCAGAAAATCTACCCCAGCACCAGGGCCAGAGGTAAAATTAGCTGACGCACGTTTTCTATAACTGCACTCTGACTTGCTGACCGGGGAGCTTATTCCGGGCCTGTGTGGTGCTGGGAAGCTGGTTTAAAGTTGTTGTGGATCCAGAAAAGCCATTTAGATATGAGTGAGCTTCATGCTAAAATGTAGATCTGCTTGTTCGTTTGCGGCTCCCACGCCGCCCCTCACAGTAGCCTACTTAGAGACCATCAGGCAGAAATGTATCAAAGTCTATTTATTCATGCATTGTGCAGCAATGGCATCCAAACTGCATTATTGCCATACAGGATTCCTCTAGGCACGACAGTGAATGCATAAATAATGCAGCTTGGGAAAAGCTTAGATGTCTCCACTCTCATACTTTACATTAAAGTCCCATACATTTCTGATTAGGATCCTACGTGATGGACGTCAGTGTCATCTTATTAATGCAGATCCTTTAGATCAGGCATTCTATGTATTCTTAAAAACTGGAATTTGCTTCTATCGTTTTCCAGGTGTGAGGAAGTATGGAAAAAGTCAAATCTGAGACAATATTGTATAGTCAACCTCTCCTTGAACAAAAGTTTGTTAATGCTTAATTAAGACAATAGTTGATATTGCCTTTACATATTGTAATCCTATGATTTGCAACAATTGATTGCCCAAAAGAGCTTTGATTTATCAAACTGATTTGAGTCAAAGTTGAAGAATTAACTGTTTGTTCTCCTTCTTAATTCACCCTGCTTTGTGCAATATTGGATACAACAAAACAGAATACTAAGCATAATGTTACCACCACCATGCTTATGGGTTGGTAAAGTGCTATTAGATTTGAAAGACTGTTGTCTCCTTAAAGCACCCTTCTTGTCACTGTGTGTCATGTGACCATAAGCTTTCTCTCCAGAAGGCCTTTTTCATGTGTCAATAAGATATCAATTTTTGAGCAGCTCTTCTTTCTTGGTCTGAACCCACTCAACCATGTTTATGCTGAACCTTGCCGTACTGTGAACAGTGATTCTGGTTCTAGCATGTTGCAGTTAATGAGTCTGTTTGGCCTCTGAGTTTTTCCTCATCACCATAAGCATTATTCTTAAATTTTAAGGAGACCATGTTTGTAAGATTGGGGAAATTTGAGCACTGTTTGGTGCTCCAACACAACAAGAATCCTAATATTTAAAAACAATTAAAAACAAAAATGTGCTGCTTAATTCTATCCTGTACTTGCTAATATTCATATCTGTCTCTAAGACTTGTTGACTCTGTCATTGTTGAGTGCAAACATTTGTGTTACTGGTTACAGTGCTGATAGACGCCATACTGAGAAATGGAGGCAGTGCGTCCCAAGAAATGAACCACATGCCTCCGCCCACAGGCTGGAGGGATGAGGACATCGGAAACCAAGAAACAAGGAACATGAATCATGATGAAAAGAAGACTTACACTGAGGAGCAACGCCAAGGTGTTTTCAGGTGAACAGTTCGTCTTCCTTGAGTATGCCAGATGTTAAGTGATGCATTTTGAACATTTTCAAGGTTCCTTCCCACAGTGCTTCTTGCTTCTCTTCTAACATCCAGCATGCTTTGTTAATGCAGAATAAAGAATTGCAAGGACTTCTATGAAATCCTTGGTGTTGACAAAAATGCCAGTGATGAAGATCTGAAGAAGGCATACAGGAAGTTGGCTCTGAAGTTTCACCCAGACAAGAATTTTGCCCCAGGAGCCACTGATGCATTCAAAGGTACTTGTAAAACACAACACTAAACATTCTTTTGGGGGAAATAGAAAGGCAATTTCAAACTTGTTGTCAATAATTATCTTAAATTCATTGTTCTGAGGACCCAGTTGATGTAGGCTGGGTCTAAAGACCAGAAATGAGTGGCTATGAAATTCAGATTTATTCTTCACATTTCCATAGCACATAGCAGTAACATGCTAAAGATAAGTTGGCTGCATTTCGAGGAGCTGTTAAGTTTGAACAGCTTTTCTCAGCCTTCAAATGCTGCCTTGGAAGGATGCAGCCCATGATTTTTTTTGGCATTTACTAACAGGATTTTCTTTTCCCAGTATTGCCATGTTTTTATCTTCTCATCTTTCTCTATTGGTGTTGATAACAAGCACAGCTTTCTTTTAACAGATTTTTTCTTCTTGCTGCTCTTTAAGGACAGAAATTACACTCTCTCCATTTACTTATTGTGTGATCTCTTAAGATAGTTGGCTATACTTGACTCTATTTAGGAGTATCACAGTAAAAAGGGATCTGAATACAAGACTTTTCATATTTTATGTGGTAAAATAAATGTCTTTCTACTTCACAATGTAGTGGTTTGTCAAATATGTTTTCAATAAAATAGACTAAATTCTTCGTAATGTGACACAATCTTAGAAATACTAATAATTTTTTTCTCACCATAACTTCTAAATCAACAAATCATTTTTACTCCTGGTTCTGAGTCTCTTCCTTTTAACGCCATCAGTCTGAAATGTAGGCGAGTCGTCCACTGGCAAGATGCTGCATTATGTTTTCACATGTACATCCACACTGATAAACGTCCTGTTGTACGTGAGGAACGGACAGCACTTATCCTGCCATTTCCTGTTATTGACCACACAAAGCGCTTTTACACTCCAAACCGCAGTCAACCATTCACAGGGTGATATGTGTGGGTTCACTCAGGGTTCAACATGTTGCCCAAAGATAATGTGGAGGGAAGCTGAAATCAAACTGACAACCTACCTAAGGAGCAATGACAAGATTTTCTCAATGTGAATACCCAGTTCTTCAAACAGTTATCTATCAGGGTTTTCAAACAAAACTCTCCCTTCCTTAGGAAGCCACAGGAAAGATATTGGGTGATATCTAGTAAAAGAAAATAGTTTTTATAAAGTTTGCAGAAATTCAGTACAGTCAAGAAGTGGGATGACCAGATCAAACTAGACCAATGTTTCTCAAACTTTTTCAGATTGAGGACCACTTAACCCATTTAACAAACACCTGACTTACCTGACTTGAAATTGCCCCTGCAATAACGCATCTTATATCACTTATTGTTGTCTTCTCTGTTCATCTTAATGAGAAGTGTGGTGCTGTTTTGTAAATAAGACTAGCCACGAGTCGACGAACTAAATCTGTGTGTCAGTGGTATATCATAATAGTGTTCTAAAAAGTTCTACAACTTACCTTAAAAAACTGAAAAATGTTGTTGCAAATGTTAATTCTTCCGATCGTATAAGCAGTCATGGCATTGTTCTCTTAAGCCACCTATCCATTATTATTTTTAAACACAATCTTGTGGTAAGCTAACTGTAACTGTAAGCAAACGTCCCACAGATAAACTGTTGTGTACATGCAGTAACTTGCAAACCACCAGAGGGCGCACACGGATCACCAGTGGTCTGGGGACCAGAGTTTGAGAATGACTTAACCCTCGGTATTATTAGAATTTTATGAAATGCTTTGTTTCTCCCAACAGCCATTGGTAATGCATATGCAGTGCTGAGCAACCCAGAGAAGAGGCAGCAGTACGATCAATACGGAGAACAGAGTCCAACCTCAAACGTACCCCATCGCTCCGGCAACAGCCGGCCCGGACACTACCGGAACTTTTACAGAGACTTTGAGGCCGACATTTCCCCCGAGGAGCTCTTCAACATTTTCTTTGGTGGAAGGTTTCCTACAGGTGTGTGTGAAGGAGTTATTTTTAACAGATTATGTTTCACATAACTTTAAGAATAGTATATACTGTTTGACTGTGCAGGAAACGTTCACGTATACACCAACCAGGGCGCCTCCTACTCTCAGTTCTACCAGCCTCGTCGGCGGCGGGCGCAGGAAAGGCGGGAGGAGGTGGTGGAGGAAAACCAGAGTCAGGTGAGTGGCTCACTCCACGTAAAGACAATCCCTTGTTAACAGCTTCTGTGTCACAATGTCGTCTCCGCCTGGAGAGGCAGCGGTGCTTTCATTAGCCATGGGTTCTGATGGACTGTGGATGTTTTTAACAAGGGTGCAGACGTCGCATTCATTGGATTAAAAGATTACATCAGAGCTGCATATGTAATGCACTTGAACGTGAAGAATCCAATCAGCCTACGTGATTTACAGTCTTTCTTTTATCTTCCCTCAGAACACCTTCACAGCTCTTCTGCAGCTTCTGCCTGTGCTGGTGCTGATCCTCATATCAGTCTTTACTCAGATGATGGCAACTAATCCGCCCTACAGTCTCTTTTACAAGCCGTGAGTTTAGAAAAATCATATTCCAATCCACCTTAGATGCATGGAGTATATTTGAATTTGCTTACTTTTTTTTTGTGGCGTCAGGGCGATGGGACTGGTGGTGTCCAGAGAAACACAACACATGGGTGTACCGTACTATGTGGACAAAAGTTTTCAGAAAGAGTACCGTGGGGCAGCACTGGAGGAACTAGAGAAGAGCATCGAGAGCGATTATATTGAACACTTGCAGAGCAGCTGCTGGAAGGAGAAGCAGCAAAGTAAGTGAGAGTCCTTATCAAACTTGATTAAGAACCTTGTAAAAGTAATTGCTGTGATCCAAAATTATCTGTCAATTGTTACTGACATTTTGGTTTCCCACCTTAAATGTAAATATGGTGCCAGTGTAGATTTTCAGGGTAAAAGAGGGTGCAAGGGAATCTCAAAATGAACATTCAGGCTTACAGTGGTGTACATGAAGAACTGAAACAAGTTAAATTGAATAACTGAACTATTCTATCTGTACATTTAGGCAGTTTCATCGCCCAGTGACTTCAGGTAAAGCTGTGTAAAAGCAAGCTGGTCACAGATAAAAGTTTAGTCAGAGGCGTCTTTTCTTAAGTTATTTTGCTTTTCCTTTTAATTAAAGCTAACACATAGTTCACTAAAATTTGATTTAAAAAATGCATGCCAAAGACTTTTTGTTATTTTTGATCAAATACTCTTTCTGTTGCTCTTTTTCAGAATCAGACTTGGCAAACTTGGGACAGCTTTACCGAGACGAGCGATTAAAGCAGAAGGCAGAGTCCATGAGGCTGGACAACTGTGAGAAGCTGCAGCGACTGGTCGGCCGCCTCAGGGTCAAATGAGGACAGTTTGAGAGGAGGAAACGTTTCTTTAGCGAAATGTGTAATTTACCCATTCTGGCCACTTTGTTGTGACATGTCTTTGGGGACGGTGCAGCCAGTGGGAGATTCCACTTCTGAAAACAACGTGCCTTCTCTTCGTCGGTAGGAAAATAAGTGTTGCACTGTGGTGTTAGCAGCAGGGAGTGGAAACTCGCTCTGGCAGGGTGTATGATGTCTCACAGCCTTCAAACTTTCTTATAGAAATGGCATGACATATGCAGTCTCCCCTTGGGGCTACAAAGGCAGTTGTATGTTTGGGACATACATGTTTTATCTGTTTAGGTTTTGTGTTTTCTTGTGTCTTTGTTGAAATTTTTGATCTATTTATTTGGTAGATAACAGGGTGAATGTTAGTGAGGATTTTCCAGTAGAAATTAGTACAGAGACCTAAATAATACTGCAGTGTTTGGACAAATCAGCACATATATATTGTGAAACGATGAAGGACCTTTTAGGTGTTTAAAACCAAGACAGATCCAACAATTAAAGCTTCTGCAAGGAATCTTGGTCTTTCTTGCTTCCATAAGCACTACTGGTACTGGTGGCTGTGTAAGGATTATTTCCAGCTCTTTTGGAGGTTGCATTTCAGTCTTGTTTATCTGATTTATGCTGATGTCCTGAACATTGGGAGCTCATATAAAGGCAGTATGCACAAAGTTAATGTTTGGAATTGCACACAGTGCTTTGCAGAAGTATTCATAGTTAAATATCAATTTGTCACACTGCAACCGCAAACTGGTATTTTAATCAGATTTAAATGATAGACCAACACATAGTAGTGCATATTTGAGAAAAAAGCAGGAAAATTAGTCATGGTAATTTTGATAATTTTTATTTTTTTTTTGGGGGGGGGAAATGTGGGTATATTCATTCAGGCCTCATGAGTCAATACTGTGCAGCATGTGGTTTGTACTTTTTCTTTGTGAAATGGTTCAGTCCCAGTCAAACTGGATGACGAGCATCTGTGAAAAATCAGTTTTTATGTTTTGTCACAGATTCTCTTCTAATTTACATCTGCACTTTGACTGAGCCACTCAAAGTTTGTTTAGATTCAATTTTATAATGGAAAATTAACTTCCACCGCCATGTCTTTGTAGGTTTACAAACTGTGTTTTCAATTGATGGGCTGGACACTTGTCTTTGATATGAATATTGTTTTAAATCGTTTATTCCTAAGCCATTAGGCATGCTCCGAGGTCTTCATGATGCGTTTGGTCGCTAATAATCTTTAGCAGATCTACACAGAACAACTGTAGATGCACTCAGATTATGTTACACACAGGGACACTCATTCAGGTTACGCTAGATTTGTTTAGGGGCATCAAAAATATCACTGAAAGCAAATGCATGCGTCTATCTGAAATAAACATTTCAGATGCTTATTTATTCCACTTCACAATTATTTACTACTTTGTGTCGGTCTGTCAAATAGAGGTACGTTAAAGTTTATGGTTGAAATTTAACAACTGCGGCATCAATACTTTTGCAAGCACTGTATTATAAATATACAAAGATTTATTTTCTTTTCACAAAAAGGCTTACCCATCAAAAAGTGTTTTCTAAATATTGCTTCCCTATTTTGTACAGATCTTTTATAAAGGAGAAATTAATTAATATAACCAGATGGGCCTAAAACTCCTCTTTTTTAACTAGATGAAACCAATTTCATATTGTGGACATTTGGGGTGTTATAATTTTATTGAATAGTATGCTGACATTGTGTAAATCTCTTGTAATATTAATCCAAAATCATACTTCCGTATAGCTGAAAGTCTGACTTGTTGCCATGCACTGCACTTACCAGACTGCCTTAGCTGTTGTACTTCTGAAATATTCAGGTTCATCTTAAGCACTTTTAAGTTAAAATCATCTTTTTTTTTTTTTTGTTCCATACTGTGACAATTGCATGAATCCCAGAAGTTTTTATTATTATTTTTATTTTATTTTCTATTGCATATTTATTATTTGACTGTAAATGTAAATGAAGTAGAATATTCAGGTTCACGCTGTTATCTTACAACACTTAAATCTAACTGTGACAGAAAACACAAGCTAGGTTTCAAATGTATAATCACAAGTTATGTTGCTGAATTGACTGTAAGCTGTCAGCCAAAAATACATGAAAATTAAAGCTGTAACTAGTATTGAAACATTTCCTGTCTCTTTTAATTCCATTGTGATATCAGGTTCACTTTGCCGAATGGAAAGTCAACAGGGGACCCTGTTTTAAGAAAATATGAATACGATCAAATTAGATAAATTTGAGCCAAATTCAGCCTGAGCTACACGTTCGACTTAATCTCAAGGATACAACGACTGAAGGAAACTTCCACAGCAAAATAACATTTGTCACTGAATATTCTTGATTTATTTAGATTAAAGGGAGGGTTACAAATATAGTTTATAATACGGCTTGAGGTAAGTCTATCTATATTCCTGAAACTGTGACTTTAAATTGGTCTACTGGCAACAAAGACTCAGCAATTTTGGGGGATTTGAAAACTTCCTATTGCGTAAATATTACAACTTTGTATGGAAATGTCTGCAGCAATCAATGACTTATTTAGCAATTTATGAGTCTTTTTATCCACCCATACGTCTGTCAAAATATCATTTATCGGTCTTTACATCTATTCATAAATCCTTCAGTCAATCTTCTATCCCTCCTTACATTTGTCTTTCATTCGTCAATGTAACTGTTTCTCTGTTCATCCAGCTAACCAGTTTATTATCCATTTGCTTACTATCTATCCATTATTGAGAATTCATATATCCATCCTTGTTCATGCATCCTTCCGTATTTGCTATCAGCAATTCATGCATCCAGCAAAAATGGCCGCACTATTTGTTCTTCCTGTCATCCATCCATCCATCTACTTCTAAACTAGAACTGGACTCGTATTTGCTGTAAGGATAATTTTTATTGTGTTGTAACGTTTTCTGGTCCACAAAACAAAAATATTAATGTCACATCTTCTCAGTACACTGAACATAAATCCAAGCAAATCTCATAAGAGTTACTGTTTCACAGGAAATTTCACAAAGGCAAAAATCAATGCTACACAATCAAAACCACCATATTCATATGTTGTTGTTTTTTTTTTTAAATAAGAGGCTAAAAATGAAATTTCACACAAAATGTTTGTTTGAGATGCAAAAAGTGCCCTTCTGCTCTGCAACTTTAGGGTGCAAATATTTAACCAGAATCTTTAAACCTTTGGTTTTATATATTACAAAAACGCGCACGCACACACACATACAGTTCATGAATTAAAAACACCAAACTGGTTTAATTTTAACACAACTGCAGGCAAGAAGTAACTCATATCCTTATCTATGGACCACACCTATTAAAACATTATGAGTAAGTGAATTTTAAAGGTTTTAGTGTTCCAGGCGGTTGAACGTAAGAAGCAGGTTTAGTCTGCAGTAACATCAATGAAAGGTTTGACCTGGTCACACAGAATACCCCACAGTGATCTGGGATTATACAGAATATAATCCATGTCTGAATAGTTGTTTTAGAGCAGACCCTTCCCAAGCTACACTCTGTCCAATCATCCTGGACAGCAAGTCAAAAACAGCCGATCTGCACTCATTCATGTCCTTTTGCTTCGCAAACTCAACTGACAAGATTTTCCTTTGTGGATTTCACTTCTTCATCTTGAGGTCGGCCTCCATGGCACTACGGCGCCCTCTGGTGCCACCGTCCTGTCATCAAAAAGCAGCATGTCGGAAACCTCGAATCTGGATTTGAAGTGCTAAAGGAAATGTTTCTGAAGGTAATTGATGTTTACTTACAAAAAGAGAAAGGAGAAAGGCCGGCGAGGACATGGAGACAGTGTCCTGTAACATAAAAACAATGCAAAGGACTTACTTTAGACCAAATTTACTGAACCATGTATAAACTGCTAAAGAAACATTTGTTTTTTTTTGTTCCAGATAGTTCTGAAACAACATGTCAACTAGTTTGACTTGGGAACTACATTCAACAAATAGTGTTCCAGATGTTTATTTTTATTCTTTGTAATCAGTTTAAATGCATACTGTAAAAAATACACAGCTACCTCAAAATAAATAAATGTTAAGTCATTAGAAATATGCTTATGTCTCTTTCTGGTCTCATTTTCTCCACTTTTGTCTTAGTTCTAGTGAAGCACCTTGTCAGTGGAGTCCTGTCTGCGTGTGCTGTCGCGGCCCCTCAGGCTCTTGGCGCTGATGCCGGACTCAGACGTCTCCATGATGAGCTGTGTGGCCAGGAACTGTTGGATCTGCTCCAGGACGTCACGCTGCATCTCCAGAGCCATGTGGTACACATCGTGGTCCAGCCCGTTGTACATGACCGCGTTCTGAAACATCAGCATGATGTCCCTCTGAAACTCCGCAGTGGTCCGTATTAAGCCGGTCTCGATGTTCTTTTTGATGGTGGCCAGGTCCATGGGTCTGCAGAAGAAACCACCAGAGAGACGAGTTGTTGAGTCTGAGTGATGGGATTTCTTTAATTTCTTAGAATTTGCAGGTGGATTTAGTGCTGACCTGTGAACAATACTGTGGTATCCTGGAGCAATTTCATCTGTTACTGGCTGAAGAAAGACATTTGCATACCTGCAACAAAATAAATTCATCTGTTGTATGAAGGCTTTAGAAAACGTCAGTGAATAAACAACTTATGAAGACCAAGAAACACAGCAGGAATGTTGGGGATGAAGTAGGAGAGAGTCAGGGTTTGGTTGAAAAGCTGTGAACATCTCACAGATCAATTCTCAACCTACCAAGACATTTCAGTCCACCAAAACGGAAAATAAAGTAGTTTTCCAAGGTTTTCTTTTATGTTGAAGTGGCAAGACGTAAACCAGTTACCAGAGAACTATGAGTTCCAATTTGAGTTTGTTTCAAGTGCTGGTAAATGTAGTAGAAGGTACTCCAGTCAGATGAGGCAAACGTGAATTTCTAGCCAACATACAAAAAACCTGTGTAACCTGTGTATGAATGCTTGTGCAAGGCACTGTAAGTGTCGTTTCCTGACCTGTGATTAGCTGCTGCTCGCCACACCAGCATAATGGCTTTCTTCCAGATCTTGTGAGCCTGCAGAGCTTCCAGGTCCTCGCTGCACACCGAACTGCACAGTGCAGGTAGAAAAGAAGAAGAAATGCAGATGTCAGCAGGAAGAGGAAACTGCAACACCTCTCCGCCGCCACACGCTGATGACAGTCATTCCTTCGCATGTCCCTCGACGTGTTCCACTCACAACTGTGATGACGCGGGGCTGCTGGGGATAGAGTCCGCTGTGTTGTGGAGCTGGAGGGACGAAGACGCCGTATGGAGGCTGTATCCATCCTCGCTCTCGCTGGCCGCAGGTTCCAGCTCCATTTCGCCGTCGGGTTCAGATGAGAATTCCTCCACCCCGTCACCCTCTTCTTCCTCGCACAGCTCCGGTCCCAAGACCTCGCTGTCTGCTTTTGACCCCGAAACGTTCTCTCCTTCCTCTGCTCCAAGTCCATCGTCTACCTTCGTCTCCTAGGGCAAAAATGAAGACACATGCGGAGATAAAACTGCGTTTGAATAGAAGAATGCATCGTGTTTGTTTTACCTGGGAATCCCAGTCTGCTTCTTGTTTGTCTTCTAATACTGAGTTTGCTAAGACTGCAAAGATGAATAACAGGAAGGTTTGTTTATAAAAGTAACTGTTGAGGTTTTAATATGGGGCTGTGAAAGTGTTTTATCCTCAGATTTCTTCTGTTTTTGCTTTGTTGTTCAACTAAAATGTAACAAAAGGCCTTATTCCCTTAATAAATGAATAATCAGCTTTTTGCATTTACTCAGATAATTTTTATCCAATATAAATTTTTTTTTGATGATCTAAAACATTAAAGTGTGACAAAAAATGCAAGAAATAGAAGAAATCTGTAAGGTGAAAAACACTTTTTCACACCACTGTATTTATGTCTGTGTCTACATACCTCCAAAGGTTTTTTCCAGTTTTTGTGGTGGTTGCTTTTCACCTTCACAATCTGTGCTACCATCTTTTGACATGTGTTTACTTGAGCCTTCCTGTCCCTCTGCCTCTCTCGCTCCGCTGCACTGTGAAGGCGTCGCACTGTGCTCCAAAGTCTTCGAGCCGCATGAGGAAGAGGGAGGAAGGCTCTCCAGTTCCAGGGGAAATGCTGACAGATTTTTATCTTGGCTGCTGTACAGAGAAGAGAGCGACACTTCTGCACTGCCCTCCAGGATCCGGTGAGTGGGGTGAGGTTCTTGGGCCTGTAAAGGCCCGGCGTCCCAGGCCGCAGTCAGAGCATGATCGTTCTCCTCGCAGAGGGACAGGGCGGCCTCCACGGCGGCAGCATCCAGCGCCTCTGCGGCCTCATCCGCCTGCAAAGCGGGGAAACTTCAGTCAAACCAAAAATCAGAAAAAGCAGAGAAGTAAGCTATTTAGCTATATGTTGAGACATTCAGGCTGCGAGAGAAAGCAAGATTTTCAGCGGAAAACACAACGGCTGATTGAAGAACAGCAAAATGCCTTTGTTCTATTATTTTTTAACTTTTAAGCTGTCAAAATCCTGAAATAGAAAACATTGGTTTTAATTAAAACTGCAGTATGTAACTTTTATGAACAATATTTTTTGTTAAAACTGTCACCATGTAGTGACAGCAAAACGTTTTTCACTTTGTGAAAAACTATTACCATCTGTAGAAATGCACTGCTACTGGTCAGACAACCAATCAGAGCCAGGAGGCGGGTCTTAGTGCTGTATTTCTGCAGATGGCAAAACCGAGCAGAGCACACTGTCCGCAGAATTAAAAATAAAATACTGTTTGAAAATATTTCCTGCACACAATTATAAACAGATGTATGAGAATTAATTTGATCATTTAGCTTAATTTTCTCTATTCAAATTCACATTTTGTAATGTTGGACGTATATTTTGAGAGATGTAAAGTGACCAGAGAATAGGTGTATTTTTTAAATTATTTTTAATGTTTATATATTTCATTTTATTTTGTCATATAGATTTAAATTGTGTAATGAAATCTGGTAAAAAGTTTAATTTCCTTTTAGGTGGATCCACCTGTACATCGTCCAGTTTCAATAAACTAACCTAACAAACAAGGGGAAATATTAATCAGGAAACAAAATATCCGTGGATCACAAAATCATCCACAAAATTCTGATCAGTATATCTGTAATGAAAACACTCATATTATAAAAGTCATTCTATTTACACCTCAGCTATGATTTTAATAATTTCTTCAACCTTGTCTTCAATGATGGCGATAATGTCCCCCACTGTCTTCAGGTCTAGCTCGTCTCCCATGTAGGTCACGTCTTCCTCGCTGAGATCTGCCACTTTACTCTCTGCAGAGTCAGCTTGGCAGTTTGGATTTACAGACGGCGCCATCACATCGACCGCTGCAGATAAACCAAGCTATAATTTAACTTAATTAAGCAAAACCATAATTTACTACCAACAGAAGTTAGTAGTTAAAAACACAGAGCCTACCTGTACTTTCTGAGACGGCCGGGTCGACAGAAGCAGAATGAGGAGCAGGGACTGGACCGCAGGAGGCGGAGTCTACACCGACCATGAAACCTAACGGAGAGGAAAACTGGGCCGGACCCGCCTCCAGAAGACGGGACAGCATCGGCGCACCTGCCGAGTAAGTTTAAAACACTCCAATAGCCTGAAGCAAACAGTAAAAAGGAAATATCACATACGCGTCATCAATCGTATGAGCGTACCTGTTGCTTGAGAAAGAGGCTGACATGGTGAATGCAGCTGAGAGTCATGGGATCCTGATACGTTACTTGGCGACCCGTCACTCTCTCCAATCTGGGAAGAACAACAGCAAACAGAAAAGAAATCACATGGTATATATTATGAATAAGTTCCACAATCCTTCAAAACGGACTACTGCATGTGAAGGAAATGAATCCCTGATCATGATGCTGCCACCACCTTGATTCACTGTTACATTAAACTATAGCTAAAGGATGCAACTGATTTTGATGTCATTTGATGAAAGCTCTTCTAGGATTCCAACTTTATTTCAGGTTAATCAGGTTCACTGAAACTGATAAATTTTTTTCCCTGACCCAGTTTAGGAACAAAGGATACAAGTCAAATTTACTATGATAAAACCTTCTAAATGAATTGTAAAACTCTTATTTTTCACATAATAAACTTTCATGTTAAGAGGGGTTTGTAGACCTTTTACATTCAGAGTGTGTTCCCTTATGCTGTAGGAAGTGATTATTTATGCTTCAGAGCCTCAGATATCACAGCAAAAACAAAGACATAAAAAGCTGTATGGTGAGGAAACTAAGCAGGAAAACATTTTATTTTTCTGATCCTCATTTGTTTGTAAAGATTTTACATCCTTTTGTTTGGTTTTATTTGAAGCAGGACTAGGGAAAGCAAATACTGGCTTTAAAAACAATGAGGTGGGATTTATTGTGTTTCATAAATAGAAGTTCCTGCTATTTATAAGCTTATGCTCAACCCTGATTGGAATAAATTGGGTCCCATCTGTTTGAGCATTTTGGTTTTTTTGATAAGATTGCTGCCAATTCCAAAATGGAGTTTGTATTCCGAGTTATAAAATAATTGAACCTGCAGTTTATTCAGTACATTTGTGCTGTCTAGTGGTCATTAGCAGTAAAAGGCAACTGATGGTTTTATTTTTGTTTCTGCTCTCTTCTTCACCACTGAGGAATATTATCTCTGTGATTTTGATTTTTATCATCACTTGGTTTTAAGAAAACCTCCAGACTTTGTAATTTTGCTAATCAACAAATTAAATATACAAGCTGATTCATCTGTCTAGGTACACCGATAAAAACTGATTTTTTAAATCAACTTTATCATTACTCTTCTAGTAATAAATATCAAACAATATCAGGGTAAACCCCATTTTCTTACATGCAGTTCTAAATATTGATTTAAACTGTGGAAGACCTTTTTCTTTAACTTGTTCAGTTTTAGTGGAAGCCCAGCTGCTTACCAGTCTGGAATTTGACGCCAAGATGCTGCCTTTCTTTAGTAACTCTGAGAGGAGCGGAGACGGTGGTGGGGTGGCTTTCTGGCTCAAGAGCTTTTTTTGAGTGGCGTCATCCAGAATTACCCCATGGTTAATCTCATCGTTAGCAGGTCCAGGGGTTTGGGAAAATGTTACTGATGCTGCTGTTCCTGAAGACTAGAAACGCATAGAACAAGTCAATATGAAATCTGCTCACTTATGCGCTAGTTTTCAACATTTTTTAATGTGTCGTTTTCCTTTTTCCTACACTGATCATACACATATTGAAAGAAAAATAAAATATTTATGCATCACACCTTCAGAGACTTACATTTTTTGCCGGTGGACCATCCAGCGTCACGCTCTCCAGTTGGTCACCTGGTGGGAAGTCCTGTCTTGGGGAGCTACAAGCTGAGGGCGAAGGCATGGTGACACTAGGCATCCGTTTAGACAAGCACTTTGCTGCCTGTCTGGCTGAAAGAGGAAGCAACAGTTTTCTAATCATGCATGATTTTTCCCTTCTCAAATAGGGAAATATAACAACGATGCTCTGGCTTTTAGAAAGTTGGTGGTAAATAGATGCATCTCAGTAAATTAGTAGAAAACTCCAATTCCAGGCATGACTTTAAAAAAAACCTGATGCTCTTGCACTTTATAGATTCATTACACATAGACTGGTATATTTTACGCATCTATTTCTGTTCAATTTAATGTTTAATTTAAAAAGAATATATTTCTCAAAAAGGTCACTATTAACTAAGAGCAATTAAGAAAATTGATTTTTATTATTTAAATGTCAAACCTCTGGAAAGTCTGTGCTCTGAAAAGCAGTCTGCATTGTTTAGGTCAGTGGTTTTCTGGCTAATCCAGCACGGTGACAGTGTGATCATCAAAGCCAGTATTTAGTACTTTTGGTAAAGTGGACAGGTGTTTGTAACATTGTCTAGCGGTCCTGGAAGACATTCAATAAATTGTACTGACTTGTGACTGACATTAACTTTTTCTTCATCTTAAGCTCTAAGATGAATAGATCCAAATGAATTAATATAGTATTGAGTGAAAACAGCAGCAACAAGAAGCATTTACCCTGATAAGCAGCATCTGTGTTTTTTCTTTTTAACTCCGCTTCCTCCTCTTCCTGTTTTCTCTTCCTGGCAGACACAAAATATGAATATTTTTACATGTCGCATTTTATTAAGACGTTTAAACAGATTTAGTTCGTCTTACAGTTTAATGTCTTCCCATAACTCCTCCAACTTGGAATCCAGATGTCCAGCCTGAATCAGCTCAGCCTCTCTCTTCAGCTTCCTGTTAAACCAGCAGCACATTAACTCACTAACTCTTGTCCTGCTGCTGATTTTTATGGAGTTTAAAAGGTAACCTGTGAGCTTCCTGCGTTTCTTTGATCAGCTTCTTCAGTTCCTCGATCCTCTCGCCCGTCAGTCGGCGTACGATCACGTCTTCCACTGTCTCCACCACTTCACCCTTCTCACCGCGCTTCCGCCTACGAGTGACACAAACATTGGTTTATGGCACTGTGATATGCTAACATATATCAGAAACAAAGCTCTTATTTGCTCACTTTGGAGCCTCTGTTGTTTCCAGGAGCTCAGAGTACTTGGAGGCACAGTGCTGTGAGGATGCAACAAAGAAAGGAGATCGGTTTTGTGACTCAACAAAATATGATGAGTCACAGCTGCAGCATGAATTTATGCAACACGAAAGAACTCAACATACCTTCTGAGAGAACCAATCTGGGGGTCGGCCCGGTTCTGCAAACGGCTTGATGGCTCGACTGACAGACACCCTGCTGACACGGAGAGATGCTTGAGTCATTTTGGAAAATCTCTTTAGATTTTAAAAGCAGAATTTATTGAGCAGCGTGCATAAAAACCATTAACAAAAAAGCAGAAACAGAATTCTGGCCAGTAGTTTATATGTACTCCTCATTTGCATGAAGTTCATATAATTTGGGGGTTTAAATTATTAATTTGAACTATTTTATTTTTCTTGGTGAACTAATAATAAAGCTGAACTTTTATGATTCATAAAAACAAAAATTATGAGCACACATTTGAGTTCTCTCTAGTATAGACAAAGACTGGTCAAAACTATTCTTTTTTTGTTTGTTTATTTTATGAGTTTGGTTGATTTCTGCAAAGTGTCTGGGTGTTTAGAAAAGTGCTATACAAATAAAATACATTAGTACTATTATTGTTATTAGATAATTATTGCTAGCCTGCTTGATCCCTTTAAATATGAAACCAAGTATGATATCCAGCTGCTGTTCTCAGGCAAATGAACACATTTGGAGCTCATACTTCTATGTTATTCTGCAATGCAAAGCACTGTCACCTGGGCAAATGATTAGGAGGCAAATATAACCTGTCATTGGTTGTAAGCTGACAAAATGTGGAAAATTTCAAGGGGTATGAAAGCCCTGTGTCCTAAGATCCTTGCAACAGAAAATTAAAAAACTTTATGCGTTTTGGTAGATGTTCTGTTAAAAAAACAAAAAAACAAACAAAAAACATGTTTGGATATTATTTGCATGTTTCATATTTGGAGACTCCCCCTACAAAGAAGAGGTTCAAATACATCTTTAATAGCCAAGTATCAATAGAAAAAAAAAATGTAGTTGAGTGGATGCAGCATTTCGATCAGACTGTAGCTATTACACATTTATAACAAATTTGTTACACAGTAAACGTGCACATCATGCCGTAACATTTGATGAAGTTTAATAATGTTTAATCGTTTTGGAAGAGAATGCATTACCAGTTCTGATCTCCGCTCTTCATGACAGATGTGGCCAAACACAGCTTCTCCCTCACTGACCATGGCTCCGTTGGTCCAATCACAAGCAGCTTGTGCTCTGCACGAGGGGAGGATGTGGATGAGCCATGGCATAGACACACACACACACACGCACCGATAATGTTTAATAAATAAAACCTTTATGCTCTACTGCTCGTGTCGCTCAGAAAAGGCCTAGAATCGACTCCACTGTTCGTGTTAAGACCGCGGATTGTTTTCGTGCAGTTTTATGAACGAAATTCCAGCAGTAGCTGTAAATCAGACCCCCACGGAAAATCAAAATGTCGTTTGTGCACATTAATGGAAACTCAATAAACAGCAGTGTATTAGATGGAGCTGTCAACTCGTGATGACATGCATTAATCCTTGCGGCAAGCTCCCCTGCAGGGCTGCCATGAAGGGAAGTTAGTGCTGCTGATTCCAACAGTAACGTTGGCTGTGTGCGCCACTGTTACTCACTTCCAACCCCGTTTGCCATCTTCCTGTCATCCCGACCTTCCATACATCTTGTTGGAGGAAACCCCGGCGATAAAACACGGCTAACGGCGACCGAAAACGACACAGCCCTACAGACAAACTGTGGACGTTAACATCAGTCTGTGTTGCGTTCAGGTTGATTTTTCCTCCTCTCTCTTTAGCTAGCACGCTGAATCACCGTCCCATTCTTGCGGCTCTTCTGTGCTGTAACTTGGAGACTCTCACTAGCTAGCTCGAAAGCTGCGTTCAGCTGACTGAGTTAGGAGGAGCGGAAAGGGTTTAGTTCGCAGAAACTCAGCTACCGAGCTGCATTCAGCCCCCCTCTGATTCTTTAGCTCACTACTCACAAGGTTATTTGTCATTCTAGCTAGCAGTGAACTGTCCCTTCACGCCCACCTCACTAATGATGATGGTGCAACCCCCAACGGCTAAACGATTTATAGAATTAGCTTGATTTGGTTTCATGAAAATATGTTTTTTATTTAGCTCCGTCGACAGAAAAGTTCAACTCAAAGACCTTAAAAGTGTTATATTTTTACCCCAATCTCCAGTGTCAAACAAAAGTGTTCATTTCCTTCAACGTTTGCAGTGACGGGTTTAGATATTGGTCTAATGGGCAGTTGCCCAGGGCAGCATTGGAATGGGGTATGCACAGAAAGACCAGATGAAAATACATCACAACCTCACATCTGTTTAGAAATTGTTCCAAATACAAATCTCATGTGACTTGCCCCCAATTACTTTTCCTCCAAATGCAAAAAACTCTCTGCACATCCCTCACTGTCCTCTGCTGACATTTTTCAGTATAGTATGGCAGCTCCACCATGCAGGACAAGAAAAGGCTTTAGAGAGAAGCAAAGGGAGCACAGAAGAACATTGGCTGTCAATGATGGAGATTTACATCTTCAAGAACAAACATGGAGCTTATGAGGGGCAGGGGCTCAAAGTTAAAAAGAGGCACATTGAACAAGATCTTAAAACACCACACAACAACTAGCAACAACCCATATTAATCAAGAATCTGATATCTAAACGGATCATACTGTTTCATTGCAAAGCAAATTTAGTCTGTTTCCCACAATAGGTATAATGATGCTGTTGAAGGGTTTCTGCTGCTGATGGTGGTGGAGGGCTGAGTAGATGTGAGACTGTAGTTTTTAAACAGAGCACAGGAGAGAACATCACTGGTTATGACATATACTGTGAAATAACAAATTTGCTGCTATTTTACAAAAAAAAAAAACCTAATAATATTGTGAAGAGGTTTTATTCGTATTAAATGATGTTCCTTTATGTGTCATATACATGTAATGTTTTTTGAATCACAGTCAAGGTGTTTTTCTGTGCAGCTGGAAACGGTGTACAAACTAATGAACCAAGATGTGTCTACTGAAGTAAGTTTCCAGGGTTGCTGAACTTCCCCAGACAGTTATTTGGGAACTCGCTGTTTTTCCCGTGGCCTTCCCTGCATGGAGACAGAGTGTTTAGTTTTCACCTCCCGTAAACATTACAGTGAATAAGCATACAAGGTTTCGTATGTTTTCCTTTGTTTCTTTTGTTTGGTCTTCGAAGATAGAGTCTCCGCCTCGGTAGTAGAGAGAGATGAATAAAGTAACTATGCAACTCTGGGTTCCTCAGAGCGGATCCTAATTTGTGCCTAATGCAGTATATTTCTTGCTCTCCATCTGCAGATGTATTAAAGATAGTTTTTGCTCCCTAACTTTTGTCTGGATCTCAGTCTCTGAATTGTGCACTTCACAATATGTAACAGCTTCCCCTTTATGCCCGTCCCGTCATACACACAGAGGAGGCCAGTTTGGTTGAATTTTCTGTAATAACTGTAATAAATGGTCAACACAAATTAGTACAGTGAGCTCCACTACTGGTCCATCAGCTCTCCGCATACACAGTAGAGCGCTCAACAGACTGCGTCACAAACAATCATTACAATCTGGCTTAACAACATATTTTTCTAACAAATGATCGTATAGTGATATTTGATTATTAATACTTCTTTAAAATTAATTTAACACAATCTGGTCTATTTCCTATAAATAAAGAAAAAAAATAGACAGACAACAATCAAATTTAACTAATAAACTAATTAACAGTAACTTCTAACTGAAACAGGGAACAAACAAACTGACAAGCTGGTAAATATAGCAAACCGACAATACAACAGACAAACCGACAACTCAACTGAAGAAAAACTGACAAACATAACTGACAAAATAATTTACTAATAAATAATATAATATAATTACCTGTAATAAATGGTCAACACAAATTAGTACAGTGAGCTCCACTACTGGTCCATCAGCTCTCCGCATACTGCAATAAAACTCCACGTCAGTCTTTGAGCACACCTACTATGACTATTCAGAAAAGAACTGGACTTGGTGACTTACCACAGTAGAGCGCTCAACAGACTGCGTGGAATTTACGGTTTAGCTTTGTATTTATAGGCAACCAGTAGGGGGCGCCAAAAACCATTCATCACATGGTAATTACAAAACATATTTTAGCAAGAATTTCATCTTAATACCCGTTACATACACCCCCCTGAAATTCTGCTAAATATGAAAAATATATCAAACAAAACAAAACAATCAAATAAAGTGGGTGTACTAAGGGAAAAGAAAAAAAAAGAAAAAAAAAAAAGTGCAACACTAGGAACGAAAGTGGGTATACTTGTCAGCAAAAACTCTGCCAAAAGGGAGTATGTAAAGAAAGGAGTTGATCAAATTCCTAACTAAACACAGACTCAAAAGTGCCCATTACACCTTTGAAATGTAACACTGTTCCTATGACCCTAAAAGCACTACTTAAGCACCTCTATGGTTAACACGGTTTTAACTCTGCTACTTAAACTGAAAATGCATTTGAAAAAAACGAAATTAGGGAACTAACAGACACTGCAGATAAAGAAGTTTCATCTACTTCTTGATTATTCATCTCACAAATAAGACGTCTGGGAGGCCTGATGGAACTACGGTCCCTAAGAATACAACGGTCAAGCTTTGTAGAAACAATTTGAGGTGAGGAGCCTGGAATGTCTGAACAGTCATCATTTGGAGCAGCCGTCACAGGAGCGTCAACGTCTGTGAGGTATTTGTCAGGAGCGAACATGTCTGTGGAAGGGGCTGTCATCATGTCTGAGGGTAGAATGTCACTGTCACTGTCACTGTTCTCCGGCTCATCAGGTGTGTCTGGACGTAGACCACTTCCATGCGCAGCAGTAGTACTGTCAGATTCGTGGTCCTCAGCATTCTCACATGGCAAGAAGCTAACAGAGAGTAGCAGGTTTCTGTGGACAACTCTCTCTCTGCCTGTTAGGACATCTTTAACTCTGTAGACATTGATATCAGGCCTGACTGATATGACCTCATAAGGGGTAGATTCCCACTTGTCTGCAATCTTGCGTTTTCCTTGCACTCCTCTGTTGGCAATCAGGACTCTGTCTCCAATGACGAGAGGTGAGCCTTTGATCTTACGGTTGTACAGGTTGGCATGGCGAGTCTGTTCCTTGAGACTGTTTTTCTGCACAATTTGAGCAGCCTTGTGTAGATCTTTTTTTAGGTGGGAAACAAAGTCTGAGTGGTTGACAACAGTGTTGTCGGTAAGGGTATGTTGAAACATCACGTCAACAGGTAGACGGGGGATCCTTCCAAATAGCAGGTAGAATGGTGCGAACCCTGTTGTCTCATGCTCTGTGCAGTTATAACAGAAGGTTAGTAGTTGCAGCATTTGTGGCCACTTTGCTTTTGGCTGAGGAGGAAGGGATCTGATCATGTCTCCCAGAGTCCTGTTGAATCTCTCTGAAACACCATTCCCCATGGGATGATAGGGGGTTGTATGGGATTTCTGTATTCCAGCCATTTCTAGAAGCTCTTTGATTAGTTTGCTCTCAAAGTTGGCCCCTTGGTCAGAATGTATACGACGAGGAAACCCATAAATGAGAAAGAAGTTGTCCAGAGACGACGAGCAACTTCCTTGGCAGTCTGATTCTTACAGGGGAAGGCATGTGCTATCTTGGAAAAATGATCAGTCACAACTAGAACATCCACAGACTTGTTCCCTTGCTCAGCAGTCCAAAAGTCTATGCAGACTAATTCCATAGGCTCAGTAGTGACTATGTTTTGGAGTGGTGCACGGCTGTGCGGTTCCGCTGTCTTTCCTACAATGCAGCGCTGACAGCACCGAACATAGTTCATTACATCACGGCCCATGCCACTCCAGAAATCTTTGTCTCACCAGAGACAAGGTACGGTGCTGGCCTTGGTGACCTGCTGCATCATGGAGACCATGGAGAACTTTTTGCTTCATTGAGTCAGGTACTATGAACTGGAGGATTTTCTTGTTCATGTGAGGATCTCTCCTTGCCTTGTACAGCATGCCATTCTGTATGGTGAGTCTGGTCCAGTGTTTCAGCAGCTTAATCACGCTCTGTGATTCATTAGTCCTTTCACGTTTGGTAGGTCTTCTATGTCTCCGTACAAAGTACATGGCTCTGTTGATTGTGTCGTCAGCTTCCTGCCAATTGACAAGCTGGCTCTGTGGGAATGCAGATGACTGGTTTTCATCCAGAAGAAAATTGGGGTCAATACTAGTTCCCATCATTTGGCTCACACCTCCGCTGGACTGAACATTGAAGATGGCAGCAACCTCCTCTGCTGAGACTGAGCCTTTTGTGTTTAGTGGAACTGTATCTTGAATTGGATCATTTGGTATCTCACCACCATCATCTACAACAGCTTGACAGTTGTTGGACACTCTGAAGACATCCTGCACGAGTTTGTCATTCACACTGTTGACCTGGTCCAACAGCAAGGTATATGGCTCATTTACGAGGCGATGACCCACACATGACTGGACAAATGGCTCACGGCTCAAGGCATCTGCAACAATGGGGCCAGGGATGTATTTCAGGTCAAAGTCATATGCAGCAAGCTTTGCCACCCACCGCTGTTCACACGCATCAAGTCTGGGTTTGGTCAGGATATAGGTCAATGGATTATTGTCAGTCCATATGGTGAAGTGTCTGCCCTTCAACCAATGGCTGAATTTGTCACATACTGCCCATTTCAAGGCAAGAAATTCAAGCCGGTGTGCAGGGTAGTTCAGTTGGGAACGTGAAAGAGTTCTACTTGCAAAGGCGACTGGTCTGGCCACTTTTCCACCAGGTGGCAGTTGTGACAGGACAGCGCCAATCCCATCAAAGGATGCGTCGACAGCTAGAATAAATGGTGCCTTGAAATCTGGATGGGCTAGAGTAACACTTGTCATGAGGTCATGTTTCAGTGTCTCAAAAGCAATCTGGCATGCATCTGTCCAATCAGCAGGTGTCAGTTTTCACATGACCTCTCTTTTTGACAAGTTTGCGACCTTGTTTGTGCTTGTTTTGAGCATCCAGTCCAGCTGTGAGCTTAAATAGTGGTTTTGCCTTTGCAGAACATGCCTCAATGAAGCTTTGATAGTACATCACCATGCCTAGATAAGTCCTGATTTTGCTAGGGCAAGGTGTTTTTCCATCAGACTCCATTAGGTCAGTGACTTGGACTTCATTTATGGCCTTCACTTTCTCAGGATCTGTTCGGACACCATGGTCATTGATGACATGTCCAAGAAACTTCACAGTCCGCCTTAGGAAGAAGCACTTCTTGGGTGCGAGTTTAAGATTGTGTTCTTTGAGACGGGAGAAAACCATTTGTAGGCGATGGAGTGCGGTTTCCTCTGTAGGTGCAAATACCATCAGATCATCAAGGTAGCACAATAGGCTTGTGAAGTTCTCATCCCCGAATATCGACATCATCATCCTCATGAATGTAGCCGGACTATTGCACAGGCCTTGAGGGAGGCGGTTGTATTCATGTAATCCAAAAGGAGACGAGAATGCTGTATATTTTTTGTCATCAGGGTGCAGAGGGACATTATAAAAGCCTGATGTCAGGTCCATTGTTGAGAAGAATGCATTACCACCAAGGGCAGCCAAAGCATCAGCTTGATGCGGTAGTGGGTAAGCATCTTTCACAGTTCTCGCATTGAGCCATCTGAAGTCAGTGCAGACTCTGAGGTCACCATTTGGTTTCCATACCAGAACAAGTGCAGATGCATATTCACTGTTTGACTTCTGGATAATGCCTCTCTCTTCCATCTCATTCAGAGTCATTCTCAGTTTCTCATATTGGCTTGGTGGTATGCGCCTGTAGGGTAAACGAAATGGCTTGTCATCAACAAGATGGATGCGGTGAACGAACCCCTTAGCTTCTCCACAATCCATCTTGTGACGGGAGAAGATTGACTCATGCTGCACAATGAGGTCAAGGAGCTTGTCTTTCCACTGCAGTGGCACTTCACATGATTTCAGGTCAATGTCTTGCAGACCCAGAACTTTCAGCGTATTCATCATGTCCTCCTCTGACCTTGGTTGCACAACTGTACTCTGTATACATTGCACATTACACTCAATTTTGTCAGCTTTTGGCAGGTCTTCAACTGCAATACATGGAGACACATCTGCTAATTTGGCATTTCTCTTCAGTACTATAACCCTGTCTGTAGGATTGATGACCCTAACAGGTACCCATCGATCTCCCCAAAGAGGAGTGACAACTCTGCCAACAAGGATGTGTTTTGGTCCAGCTTTAGATCGTGTTGGCTCAACAATCACTGTACTGCCTGCTGACATCACCGCCGACTCAGGTAACTTGCTCCAGACCAGGTGCTCACTCTGTGGTTTCAGGGTCACACAACTTTTTACTTTCACTGTCCCTACTTTATCTGGAATGCAATCACCCCTCCAACGTTCTGTGTTGGATAACAGTGACAGAAATTGGCAGTGGTCAGGTGTTTGGCCATTGTTGGGTGAAGAAACTAGTCTCCAGTAACTGTCAGTGCTCTTTAGTTGGGTTAGAATGTGTTTGATTGCATTGCTGCCAAGAATCATCTGTTCTGTCTGTCCTGGAACAACCATTGTTGGAATTATCATCCTGCATCCATAAACCATGACATCAAGGTCATACATGTCTTTGGGGAAAATCTGCTGTCCACCACAGCCTATAATCACATAGTCTTCAGCTGTGCCTTTCGTTATATCAGGACATTCCTGTAAAAGGGATTGAACAGAGGACTCACTTATTGTACAAGCCATTGAACCACTGTCTAATAGTGCTTTGAGGGTGGGGCCATTCTGTACAGACACAGGTGTGTAGAACAGGTTGTTAGTTTCTGCTATTCTTTGGGATCCCTGGAATATCGGTTTCTTGGATGAGGTCAATGTACTACTGTATAACTCAAAGAGGGATGCATTATCTTGGATTTCTGGAGACTCATTTTTAGTGGGAGGCTTATTGGGTTCATCTGCACTGTCCTCCCTTGTGTGCAGACCAGTCAGTTTTCCTGATGCTCTGGGGCAGCTCTTTTAGTTGGGCAGTTGTGGCGTGAATGACCTGGAGCATAACACTTGAAACAAAGCCTATTTTCTCTGCAATGTGACAAGGCACTGTGGTCGTCAGCTTTGCAAATAATGCATGGTTTAATAGTGAAACCATTTATTATGTCTGCATTGTCTACAGGTCGCCTGGGTGGAATTCGCCTTCTTTCATGTGGCTGATTAGAGGCTCCATGTAGCAGAACCTTCTCTAACATCGACATTACATCTGTCAGGGACATACTGAGTGCTGTGTGTCTGGGGGTACTCCTGACTGTTATGTGTAGGGATCAAGCCATGGCCCACTTCTGCTTTGTGCACTTTAATGTCTACTGTCTTCTCGTGGTGCACTGGGAAAGTTTCTTTACAGCTCATCTCAGCATGGTACTGATTCAGCACCTCCAGGACTTCACATGCTGACCACCTGTCAATAGTTTTGGATCTGAAAGTGAGAGCCAGGTCTTTACAGGGACAATTCCTAATAAACATACGTGTCACCTCCATCTCAGGATTTTCAAATGATTTGCCCTGCTCTCTCAGGCAGTCAGAAGCAAGGTCAGCTGCTCTGTTTAGTCTCAGCCAGTAGTCATATGGGTCTTCGTGGTCTTTGGGCAAGGTCGAGTAAAAGTCAGCTAAGGGGACAGCAGAGTATTTAGAAGAGCTGAAGTGTTTTCTGAGGAGACTATAAATCATGTCAGGATGAGCAGTGATGTTAATGTTACTATTTCTAATCCCAAACTTAACTACATCCTTAGCCTTTCCCCTTAGATGCATAAGGATTTCCTCAGCCTGCTCTTCAATCTTAACATCAGTTTTCCTAATGAATGTTCTCATCTGATCTTCCCAATCATGCACTGTAATGGAGTCTGAGCCATTACCTGCAAAACATGGAGGTTCTTTGACCTTTCTCTGCAAGACAACCTGAACCTGGGATACATCAGATACACAACCAGACTGACCCACAGTACTCCCTGCAGTGTGTGTGGCTGTAGAACTGGGAGAAACTGTGATATGTGGCTGTATGCGTGAAATGATGCTGTCAGCCAGCTGATGTCCTATCTCCTGTAAAACAGATTTCATCTGTGCAGTTACACATTCAGAACTGTCAGTAGTAGGATTATGGACTCCAGCACTAGGAATTTCATCTAATGAGGGCATAAGACCACCAGGAGCAGGACTATCAACAGAAAAAGGAATGGAGCAAGCACACCTCTTCCTCTTCCAAAACTAATGGGTGTGCTGAACCAGAAGTGGTTACTTTGATTAGACATTGTTCAGGGAGTTTAACAAGTGGAAAGATATTCAAAATCCAAAACACAATAGGAAATAAAATCATCAATTTGGAATAAACAAATAATAAACAAAATAAGTCAGAACAATTTGCATAGTATATTACTCTAATGCTCCATAAAGGTTTAAGTGTACAGCAACGTCTTTTCACTGTCCTGAAATGTTACTGTGAACATGAAACTATACACAATGTGAATAAATGTATTCAAAACCCGATGTGGCAGACAGGACGGTCACAGGTTCGACGAGCTTGATTGTAGTCCAAGGTCACGGCACCAATGTAACAGCTTCCCCTTTATGCACAACCAGACTGACCCAGTCTGGTTGAATTTTCTGTAATAACTGTAATAAATGGTCAACACAAATTAGTACAGTGAGCTCCACTACTGGTCCATCAGCTCTCCGCATACACAGTAGAGCGCTCAACAGACTGCGTCACAAACAATCATTACAATCTGGCTTAACAACATATTTTTCTAACAAATGATCGTATAGTGATATTTGATTATTAATACTTCTTTAAAATTAATTTAACACAATCTGGTCTATTTCCTATAAATAAAGAAAAAAATAGACAGACAACAATCAAATTTAACTAATAAACTAATTAACAGTAACTTCTAACTGAAACAGGGAACAAACAAACTGACAAGCTGGTAAATACAGCAAACCGACAATACAACAGACAAACCGACAACTCAACTGAAGAAAAACTGACAAACATAACTGACAAAATAATTTACTAATAAATAATATAATATAATTACCTGTAATAAATGGTCAACACAAATTAGTACAGTGAGCTCCACTACTGGTCCATCAGCTCTCCGCATACTGCAATAAAACTCCACGTCAGTCTTTGAGCACACCTACTATGACTATTCAGAAAAGAACTGGACTTGGTGACTTACCACAGTAGAGCGCTCAACAGACTGCGTGGAATTTACGGTTTAGCTTTGTATTTATAGGCAACCAGTAGGGGCGCCAAAAACCATTCATCACATGGTAATTACAAAACATATTTTAGCAAGAATTTCATCTTAATACCCGTTACAATATATGACAGTTTGACCTCCAAAACAACTTGGCTGCAGACAGCTTTAAATTAAACCATTATCCATGTTGATTTTGAATATAAGCACGTTTCTTAAAGCTTCATTGTGGAAAGATCATGTAAGTGTTTCTTAAATCGATGAAAACTCCCCATTAAATATGGCAGGTTAGCTCAGGTTGTTAGAGTGTGGTGTTAATAACTACAATGAAAATAAAAATAAATAAAAAATGACTGAAACAAAATCAACACTTCAAATAAAATGGGTAGAAAATAAAATACACAACTCAAAATAAACAAAAGACTGGAAAATATATCTTTATGCACATTGATTTTGAAAAACATGAGAACGACACTTGTCAGGATTGTGTTGGAAGCTGGTCAGAGCATGGTGCTAATAACTCCAAGTATGGTTCAATCCCCATACTTGCCAATTGAAAAGTACAATCTTTCAGAAAATTATCTATTTGAAATTGCTGATGAAACTCACATTGACGTATGGCCAGTTAGCTCAGCTGGTCAGAGCGTGGTGCTAATATCGCCAAGGTCATGGGTTCAAACCCCATACTGGCCAATTCGAAAGTATAATATTTCAGAAAATAAGCTAATTAAAATTGCTGAAGTCTTCAACTGAAACATTACATATTTTGAAAAATATCACACTTTTGTCAAGATTGTGTGAGTTTTTCTTAAATCGATGAAACTCACAAATACATATGGCCGGATAGCTCAGCTGGTCAGAGCGTGGTGCTAATAACGCCAAGGTCATGGGTTCAAAGCCCATACTGGCCAATTGAAAAGTACAAACTTTCTGAAAATTAGCTATTTAAAATTGCTGAAGGCTTTAACTGAAACCTTACATATTTTGAAAAACTTCACGTTTGTCAATATTGTGTAAGTTTTTCTTAAATCGATGAAACTCACATCGACGTATGACCAGTTAGCTCAGCTGGTCAGAGCGTGGTGCTAATAACGCCAAGGTCATGGGTTCAAACCCCATACTGGCTTATTAAAAAGTACAATTTTTCAGAAAATTAGCTATTTAAAATTGCTGAAGGCTTTAACTGAAAAGTTACATATTTTGAAAAACATCACGTTTGTCAAGATTGTGTAAGTTTTTCTTAAATCGATGAAACTCACAAATACATATGGCCGGTTAGCTCAGCTGGTCAGAGCGTGGTGCTAATAACGCCAAGGTCATGGGTTCAAACCCCATACTGGCCACTTGAAAAGTACAAACTTTCTGAAAATTAGCTCTTTAAAATTGCTGAAGGCTTTAACTGAAACGGTACATATTTTGAAAAACTTCACGTTTGTCAAGATTGTGTAAGTTTTTCTTAAATCGATGAAACTCACATCAACGTATGGCCAGTTAGCTCAGCTGGTCAGAGCATGGTGCTAATAACGCCAAGATCATGGGTTCAAACCCATACTGGCCAATTGAAAAGTAGTCTTTCAGAAAATTAGCTATTTAAAATTGCTGAAGGCTTTAACTGAAACATTACATATTATGAAAAACATTATGCATTTGTCAAGATTGTGTAAGTTTTTCTTAAATCTATGAAACTCACAAAGATGTATTTGGTTAGCTCAGCTGGTCAGAGCGTCGTGCTAATAACGCCAAGGTCATGGTTTCAAACCCCATACTGTCTAATTGAAAAGTACAATCTTTCTGAAAATTAGCTATTTAAATTTGCTGAAGGCTTTAACTGAAACGTTACATATTTTGAAAAACATCACACTTTTGTCAAGATTGTGTGAGTTTTTCTTAAATCGATGAAACTCACAAATACATATGGCCGGTTAGCTCAGCTGGTCAGAGCGTGGTGCTAATAACGCCAAGATCATGGGTTCAAACCCATACTGGCCAATTGAAAAGTAGTCTTTCAGAAAATTAGCTATTTAAAATTGCTGAAGGCTTTAACTGAAACATTACATATTTTGAAAAACATGTGTTTGTCAAGATTGTGTAAGTTTTTCTTAAATCTATGAAACTCACAAATATGTATCTGGTTAGCTCAGCTGGTCAGAGTGTGGTGCTAATAACGCCAAGGTCATGGTTTCAAACCCCATACTGGCCAATTGAAAGTACAAACTCTCAGACTATAAACTATTTGAAGTAGATGAAAGCTTTAACTAAAACATTTCACATTTTGAAAAGCATGAGAATGACACTTTTGTAAAGATCTCGTAAGGTTTTCTTAAATCGATGAAACTCACTTTGGACAATGGTCGGTTAGCTCAGCTGGTCAGAGCGTGGTGCTAATGACACTAAGGTCATGGGTTCAAACCCCATACTGGCCAACTGAAAAGTACAAACTTTCAGAAAGTAAACTTTTTGAAGTAGCTTTAAGATTTAACTAAAACATTCCACATTTTGATTCACATCAGAATGACACTTTTTTCAAGTTTGTGTAAGTTTTTCTTAAATTGATGAAACTCACATTGACGTATGGCCGGTTAGCTCAGCTGGTCAGAGCGTGGTGCTAATAATGCCAAGGTCATGGGTTCAATCTAAATTCTAAAAAACATTAGAATTACACTGTCTGTAATCTTTGTCTTTGGTCATAGATTCATTAAAGTAAATAATGGCCAAAAAATCTGTGACTGATTTTACGCTTGTCCAGTTAACCTGGGCTCCCTCTCATAAACTTCACTTTAACAAGAATATATATTCTTTGTCAGAAAGAAAGAAAGGTAAGGAGGGTGAATTATATTCTGTCCAAGACCCCATATATTTTTAATATTTATTTTTACAAATTATACTTGATAATAAAGTTAGGAAACAAAACCTACCTGTATGATGCACAGTCACGTGTAATTTAAGGACTGCTCCTATCCTGGCTTTCATCTTTTTTACCTGTTGCCCTCAAGGTGGTGCTATCGATGCATCACAAAAGGTACAAAAGCACTCAAGAACAGTTTCACAAAACCACTCTGAACTCACACCTGCATTGACTAAATCGTCTAAAAAACCCTGGTCCCCAGACTTACCTCTATCTATCCACTAGCTGATCAATATGTAATGGAACTGATAATTCGGTGAAATACTATCAGTGATCATGCTTACTTCATATGATCATAACATACAATTCTGTTCTTTATCAGTTAAAATCTTAAATTTGAGAGCAATCAATGCTAAACAAATGCAGTGACATAAGACGGAAACATCAGAGTATACCTCAGTAGTATACCATACCATAGTAATACCATAGTATTTGAAATGACAAAGACCATTTTTAAGGAACTGTTGCAAGACTTGTTTCAGTATTGTTTTAAAGACATGTTTTTAAAACATGGTATATGTTCAGATTGCTGAGCAAAACATTTAATGGACAGGTATGATTCATGTCCATGTCGTTTAGTACAAGGAAAAGCAGCTGCAGCTAATACAAAGTCAGATCCACAACATTGACTTTTGTGGTGAAGCTCTGGTTACAACAACCAAAATAGTAACACAGACTGTTATTTATTCTTGTATCTTAAACTTGCAGTAGCAATTTAACAAATAGAAATGGGGGAGTGTTCTAACTGTGTACTTGGTAAGAAGAAAATGAGGTACAGATGTGTCATATACTGAGCAGCAGAGACCACAAGCTAGAAAAGCTGGTTTTGGGTTTTATATGATGTGGAAAAATAAATCATCCAAGACAGTCAGAAGAACTGGAAAAACTTGTTCGCAGCATTTCAGTCAGGATTGTTTTGGCTAAACCTGGTTTAATCTGGGAGATTTCAAAAAACGTTTAAAAAGAATAAATAAAGTTTTTACTGCGGTTGGAGATTTGTGGTAAACAAAATAAAATAATAGTAAAATGTTATAGTTATCCCCCCAAAAAACAAAATAATTAGTGATAAATCCTGTTGGCAGTTCTGTACTGTAAAGATTTATTTGGTCATTTTTAAATAATTAAGATAAGTTGTTAAATATAATAAATACAATTTTTAAAACGTTTTATAAACCATATTTGAGCTCATTATAAATGTATTTACATAATAAATTTTCTATTACGTCGTTTTAGACAGATCTAATTCAGCTTAATTTACACCAGGTGTGCTATTTTGGCGAACTTTATCGCCATCTACTGGTAGGAAAAAGCACAATACACACTCCTTGAAAAACGGGATCAGCTGAATCAGTCAAAACGTTTTCTGTCCAAAAATAAGCAAATACAAAAAGAAAGACTGATGAAACTACATTGTCAGATATACTTAGTACATAAGGATGAGATCCTCTCAATTGAAATGCTTTGAAATCTATCAGGAGCTTCTTTGCCATAGTGATCGACTACATTCTTGTGTTTCTTGTGATGTCATAGATTCAAATTCATGCAAAGCCGAACTAGAAGTTTTGTTTAGTTTTTGTAAAAACTGCATGTTGTTGAGACATGCAATGTAAATTCATACTCCAATCCATACTTTAAAACAAAATACAACACTATAATATAAATATCAGATATGACTCATGAAGTCTATTAAGTGCTATTAAGTGCAAATTCTTGTGATGTAGGGAATTCATATCATTAGTGACAGAGGCAGAACAGATCTATATATCTATTACTTATCTATATAGAAAAAACAGTTTCCTCAACATGGGCCATGCTTTGTTAGCTGCTCTATTTTTATATTTTAGAGACCTTTTCTTTTTGTTTATTGACAATAACTTTCTTTCCACTGGTTCTTAGTTTTTATTCTTTTCAAATTCTGCTTCTCCTACTTTACTAAGAAATCTTTTAATCATTTCAAAGCTGAAGCTGTGCAGCATCAATCACACGTGAACAGTATGAGACAAGGGGTGTTCTGACATAATGCATTAATATCTTGGCATTACCAAGACATTAATGCATATTTACAGAGACATGATGTCATTAAATTAGATTCTAATCATATAGAAATGAATATAACACATCTAGCTTATTTAGGATTTTGACTCTTGGTAACAGTAGCTGTTTTTACTCATAAGGTCTCCATATCCCTCATGAAGGGAAACCAATTACTACGGGGAAACAAATGTTAATGAGGCACTTGACATTTAACTCCATAATACTGTCACTTTGCTCCCTGCTGCTCCTTGAAATAACAGCCAGGGAAGACTGGCAGCCTTTGAGAGAATGTAATGACAGCCAGAAACACATTCTATTGAAACAGGATATATATTCTTCATAAAGAGAGACATTATAATATTTTCTAGTTGTAAGACCATAAATAAGATTAAGCCTTTCCTGTTTTAGGTCACTTAATAAAAACATAATTGTGTCTATTTGCCAAATTCTACCAGTAATTTAATTTTTTTCACTTTCTTCAAAATCAGAGGTCTTGATGCATTTTGTTAATGTTCAGTATCATTGCCTTTCCTCTTAACTTAACAAATTCAAATTTAAATCATGGTGTACACTTAGATGAAATATTTATCTATAAAACAATTCATTAGTATTATTAGTGATAATACAAACCAATTGAATTGTTTAGCTTCCAAAAACTGTCACAGTTCATAAAAAATAATAAGACAGTAAGTCAGTTGAGTGTGCAGAATCACATATATGAATAAAAACAATGTCATGAAGATCTACTTCCACTTATCCTTAGTCCTGGTGTAAAAGTATACTGTCCAGAAAGAATAAAAGTCCTTGATTATATTTCCAAACGATTTATAAATACTTCCTTTGGGAATGTAGCACAAAGGAAAATTAATGTCTTGGAAATAATTCTCCTGAGATTTTCCGTCTCCCTCTCTTCTTATCAAATATAAATTTTTGTCTGGCTTTCTGGCATAATATCATTATTAGTTAAAATATGATTATATTTTTTTAACTATTGCACTGTCTCAACTTGGCTGTCATCTCAGGTGAGAGACTAATGGAGACTTAGAAGATGAAGGTCGCACCACAGGTTGCCGTTAGTGGCTGCATGGAGCCAAACCTGGAGGCAGAACCACCAGCGCTAATTGTTTGAAGGAGGGAACCTAGTAAAGCCTTCCTCCTCCTCATCCTTTGCTATTAATCTCACTTCATTGTTACTGTTATTGTGGGGGGCGAACCCTGTTGAAGATAAGAGTGATTTGATTGCAGGAATCCAGCTGCTTCTCAGTTTGTCCTAGTGGTAAGTACAATTTTATTTATTTTCTATTGTGAGAAGAAAAAAAAACATTAATTGAATGATATAACTGTTGTCAGTATTTTTCCAAAGGACATTAACTTAAAACAATTCGATTGATGTCGTTTTTGCTGACTTTTACATATACTGATACATTAAATACATAGTTTTCTCATTTGTGGTGACCAGTATTTGTTAACTTTGATTGTGTTGATATATGCACTGTAACATTATATTCAATTCATTCAAAAGCAGCTACAGCATTGTATGAAAACAAAAGTGGAAGCATTGCACAAAGCTAAATGGGCTCTATATAACATAAATATATATTTTAAGAGTAACACAGTAATGTAAAATGTATTTACTCCGGGTGGCCGGATGACGCCCCCAGGGAGGGATCTGCCTCCGCTTCCCTGTCCTCCTCCTTTGAGACCCTCCCTGCACCGCTCACAGCTGAGACCCAGGGAGCAGAATTAACAAGCAAATTGAAACAGACTCTAAATGTGCTTTTCATATGAGTTGCTGCCTATATGCGATTCAAAGTTTTCTTCTTTTTCTGCCCACAATGCACTGTTTAATTTGCTGCAGGTTGGCAGATTTCAGAGGCAAAGTGGAAGATGTCTAACAACATGGCCAAGATTGCAGATGCAAGAAAGACAGTGGAGCAGCTGAAACTGGAGGTCAACATAGAGAGGATGATGGTGAGTGAGCAACTAATGGGACCACAAACAAAAGTCAATACTTTAATTACGTCAGCATACGTTATCGTCAAAGTTTACCCCATGTCTATATGTATTGACATAGTGACAGGTTTTTGATATGGCTCACTACCTAAGGTGGTGGCACAAGCAACTGAGAAGCAAAGAGTTGAGTTTTAAAATTTGCTCATTTGGATGGCTGTTCAATAGGTGGGAAAACATGTCCACACACCACACAATGATGCTTTAGTTGGTACCCACATCACAGCTTCTTATCTGGCACTAAAATGTTATTGCAGCATTTTTGAATGAACCTGAACTGCATTTGATTCTCTGTGGTTAAAATCCCCAATATTTTGATTGTAAGGAATAGCTGAACACTTGCAAAATTCTTCTTTATTTTCTTTTAAACATAAAAAGCATTTTCATTTTGATAACCTTAAACTTGGTTAAGTGTATAACTCATAGAATGTAAATGATCAAATTGAAATTAATCATTATGTAAAAAGTATTTTCATGACACTTAACTAATACTTTGTAGTTCTTGAGTGTTCTGATAAGTCACATAAAAAGATAACATTTTTGTCATATATGGTCAAGTCAAAAAACGCTAAGTTTCCCCCCCACAAATTAGCGTAGTATTATGCTTTAGAAGTTTAAACTTTCTTTTTCACAAAATCTGCAAATACAAAGCAATCAATATTGTATATCAAAACAATTTTAAAATTCAATTTAGCTCATTTCAGTTTATTTACAAAGCGTTAGCTTACAGCAAACGTCATCAAAAGACACTATAAGAGAAAAGTATTCAATTTATATACAGAATATTTACATCTTTGGAATAATCCTGTGAAAAATATTGACAGATTCAAATTAAGACATATTTTGGAATGTAATTCTTGTTACACAATGCTTTATGAAATTAAATGAGTGTCTAATCAATGCAGCCAAGTGTATCCAAAAGTAATGTCCAATCTTTAACAACCTATTTTTCACAGATATCCAAAGCAGCAGCAGAACTGATGTCCTACTGTGAGTCTCATGCTAAAGAAGACCCTCTGGTGACTCCAGTCCCTTCATCGGAAAACCCTTTCAGAGAGAAGAAGCTACTCTGTGTCATACTCTAATTCCTTGAAAAGTTTTTGTGCATTACTGTCTTTCTAATTAAATAAATCTTTAGTGACTTTCCAGATGCAAATGATCATCTTTTTGGCATGATATAATGGCAATAAAATGTGATTGAAAAAGAGTGCAAAGTTCATTTGAGCAGCCCAACACTGTTGCCTTGTGCACACGGTTTACACATTAACCAAATCATTTATCTGTGTTCTCACTGCACGTCTGTCATTTCCTCTAAGTCTCTCAAAACTGCCTGGGCTATTTCAATTCAGCACCAACGGTTTATCAAAAACTAAAAAGGAGGTTTTTTTTCATTTACATAATTACTAGAATTATCTAAATATATTTTTAAAAAGCTTATTTTTTATTGATATCACAAAGATTTGGTTTCAGGTGGCACGCCCTGCTTTTGTTGTTAAATGAATGTCTGCGTAAACAAGCTGCTGTGAGCAGACGCTGCCCGCCTGGATGTGTCTCAGAGGGATGTGCTACAGCTCACTGAAGCCAGTGCAAATGAGAGGTGTGGTTATGTGCTGTGGCAGTACAGGTTAGGGAAGAAACACAACAGGTGTCCACGGTTTACACAGAGCAGGCAGCTCTCAGTGTGAATCTGACCTGCAGGGAGAACTAAAAGCTTTACTTGGGATTGAAGAGCCGAGAGAATAAGGTATGTTTAGTTTGGTCATTAATTATTGGAAAAGGAGATGTTTATCTTAACATTTAGCTCATGTAAAATCAGCTTCTCACTTGGTATAGGAAAAAGGAAATAACGTTTGCTCTGCTTTGTGATTGTTATGCTCGGGTTTCTTGATGCTGGCATTAGAGTAGATGTAGGTAAAGCAGAAGTCACGTAGTGTCAAATGAGGCGGATCAGGAAAAACTTGTTCACCTGTAGGTGACTGCACACACCCATAGTGTGTGCCCAGTATCACACCTCTGTACAAAAAAAAAAAAAAAAAAAAAAAGGAGTGAAGGACTAACTGCCTTCCATTATTTTACAGAAACTGGATATGTTAGTCTGGAATCTTGTTTGAATGTTTTTTTCAGCTCTCCCTACGAAGCAAAAGCTTGAAATTTGAATGAATACAATAAGAGACTATCTTGTCTGTAAATAAACCCTTCCTGTTTGGGTAGGATGAGGGATATTCCTGGCTGTATTTATAAATTAAACACCTGTTCAATGACATTAAACATCTGAGGAATGTTTGTTTCCCATTGCCAGATGCTGTTGTTTAAGCAGATTAGTGAGTTTTATAACTTAACATCTCCAAGCTGAATGCTTTTTATGGCAGAAGAGATAAATTGACTTAAAAAAAACAAAACAGTTGTGTTTGTGTGTGACATGACTAAGCAAAACTTCATTCCTTCTGTTGTCAGGCCAAACAATGGCCAACTTTGGAGGACACGCTATACCAGGCACATTTTTTCTGTTGTATGGCTTCTGGCTAACAGTGAAGCATGTCCTCCAACATTACTGGAAGACGAGCCAACCCAAAGGAAGACATGGCATGCCTCCTTTCTTAAGGAGGATGGAATACGTTGAAGGAGGATTCAAAGTCTTTGCATCGTTTGTCGGTGAGTTTCCCTTCAAACCCACCATAATTGCTCACCATCCTCTTGAATCTTTGCTATGCAAACACATTTGATGTATTTTATTTGGATTTTATCTGATAGACCAACATGAAGTTCTGAAGCTGCAGAGAAACAAAATGTAAAAATCCTCCTGTATGAGCTCTGGTCAAGTTGAGCAGCAAAAAACTTTCAATACATGAATTGGAAACTACAAAACTAGAACACAGTGTCACAGTAATCAATATGGTATAAAGCAAATTTAATGCTAAAAAGGGAAAAATAAATTTAAAAACAGTGTTTAACAGTTGTTTGTAGGTCACTAAGTGGTAACACATGTAACTTAAATGTGTTCTGGAGGTTATTCCTGACATAAGGAGCATATTTTAAAAGAATAAGACCCAGAAACCATTAAAATAAAAAAAAAACTTTTCTGAAAACTGAGTCTTACTCAGCTCTTTAACTCTGACCAGCCCTCGTTTTCTGTGGTGTTAACAACATTTCCAACACCATTATGCTGCCACTACACCGTTTCACCATTAGGATGGTTTATTCAGATAGAGTTGTGGTGTTGATTTTTAGGTTTACTCATTATTTGGCTCATCTGATCACAGCGCATTCTTTTACATGTCTTCTGTGCTTGTCTTTAAAAGAGCCATCAGTCTTGCCACTCTACCCCGAGGTCCAAATTTATTAAATGCAACTATTACTGTTACATCAGAATATATCCTTAGTTGGCAAAGACTCTTTGACTGCTTTTATTTTTTGATTTTAAAGTAAAGGGAACTAAATTGAGTATTGCTTGGAAAAAGAAAAAAAAAAGGTTGAAAACCAAGTGTAACTTTCCTGCAGTTGGGATATGATGTTGGTTTGTAACATAATATCCCAAATGTAACGTGGTTCATCTGATTTGCATGTTGTTTTGACTGTGACAGGTATGATGGTGGAGCAGTTTGTTGTGGACGGTCCACACGCCCGTCTCTATGATCGGGAGAACGCCTCCTGGGTCAAGCTGATGAACTGGCAGCACAGCACCATGTATTTGTTCTTTGGGATCTCAGGAATAACACTGATTGCCAGCGTAACAACCAAACGGGTGCCGGTTGGTGCCGACCGCCTTGCTCTCTCCTTGGCTCTTTTTGTTGAAGGTAAATAACTTTTTTGTTTTTGCTTTTCATTGATCGTTTCTGATGTGTGTAAAACGATTTCATTTGGATGTTACTCTCTCTAATCACCCAGGATTTCTCTTCTTGTACCATGTACACGGCCGGGAGCCCCTGGATGCTCACATCCATACCCTCCTGCTGTTCGCCGTCTTCGCTGGATCGGCCAGCACCATGCTGGAGGTCTTCATAAGAAACAACATTCTTCTAGAGCTGTTCAGGGCAGACATGTTCATCCTGCAGGGTTCTTGGTTCTACCAGGTGAGAAAGGAGATTTTATCTTGTCTGACTATTTGCATTATTCAACATCTGACTTATCTTGCTACCTTATGGGGAATTTGAAAAAGTATTCACACACCAAGAACTTTTCATCCTTTTTTTGTCACATTACACATAACTTTATTGTATTTTAATCATTTGTGTTCAACTCTTTTCTTGGATACTCGTAAATAATACCCAGTACAACCTCCTGATGCACCTGTAAATAGAATCTGCCTGCGTTGTAATTTAATCAAACATGTGGATAGAAACCAAATGAGATGAAAACTAAATTAAGTTTAGATCAAAGCATATTCAACTCTGTCTTGGCTTTAGTGATTTTTGCAGAGACGAATAGGCAAAAATGGTAGTGTGAAAATGTTCAAAGAATCTAGAGACCAAAGCAAAAAATAATTCTGACATACTAACTCAGAGGTACTGAAGACTTTTCACTTTAATTTGAAAAGGAAAAAAAAAAACCTTTACAAAGTTAGTCTGCCACATGAAATCATAACAGAATACTATAAAATAATACAATAAAGTATGCAGCTTTATTGTATTTTAAAGCTACATACTGTCTGAATAAAGTATGTAGCTTTAAAATGACAAACACAAGGAAGTTACGGATGTCATTGTAAGACCCTGTAGATCAGTGATAAGCGATAAAGATCTATGGGACGTCATGTTTGTTTTCAGTCTCTCAGTACAATGACATCACTTTACAGTAGAATTAGAAGGTATTCATTCAAGAAGTGAAAACATTTATAACTGACAAATTACCTGTTTAAAGAAGTTTTTCACCCCAAACAATCAGTTTGTTTTATGAAGGGTCGGTGCATAAAATTTTCTCAACGCAGACTGGACTGAAATGCATAAAAATCAAAGAGAATTATAGACAATTCTAATCCATGCATGCTTGCTAAATTCAATTGTAATTTTGCCTCTAACTTAACTAAATGTGTTTTGTAAATGTTGTCTTATTGGCTCCTTTTGTCGTTCCAGATTGGAGTTGTTATTTACCCCTTAAATGGAGACAAGTGGGACCAGAAACTACATGACAACATGATGTTTGTCACAATGTGCTTCTGCTGGCATTTAGCGCTGTCTCTAATTTTGGTCTCTTGCACCGCCTCCATAGTTTGGTTGTAAGTATCTCATCTATCAACCTTTGTAGGATTTAAAATGTTGAATAGTTAAGTAATAGCATCTGCAGATAAGAACACAACAAAGTACTTGGAATACACTTACTTTTTTTTATGGTATCTTCACAAACTGAATCAAAAAAGATTTTTTTTTTTAAACAGATGCATCCAGGTGTCTCTTTTTATGAAAAATATTTGCAGATTTCTATTTTAAATTCTATAATGGTGGAGTTGCTTGATCATAATAAGACACTATAACAGCGGTTAAGTGAGGCTCTAAGTTGCGATCATCAAGATTAACCGGCTCTGGAATGCAGCAAGAAAATGACGTTGATTACATCAGCGCAGAAAGTACTTGAACAATGGAAGGAATGGGCAGAGTGTTTACAAAACTGTTTGTGGAAACGAGACCAGTGGATCTTTTTTCCACACATAGTAGTGGTATTCAGTGCTGTGAAATGGTATTTTTCCACTTGCAGATTTCTTCTGTTTTTGCTATTTTGGTCACACTCAAAATCTTCACATTAAATAGATTTTCTTATGAGATGCATGAAGCGTTTATAATAACAATGTGATTACATCACTGTTACAAGAATTTTGGGACATTCTTATTTGCTGCTGCCCTTTAAGTTGATGATCTATAACCAACATTCATTTGAGTTTAACGTCACAAACTGGCAGAGTATTTTCTGCTAGAGAAAACTCCATGTTTGTTAATTATAAAGGTGGATGCAATCACTTTTCTTATGAAGCAAGGTTGGTTTTGGAGCTCTCCATCATTTCAAATTTACCAAAAGAAATTCTACTTCACAAAGATGTGTGTCTAATTTTGATTATGGATAATCTTCAGAAAGATTTCATATAGATAAAATTAAGCTTCTGTCTGTTGAATAATTATGGTTTGCAGCGGAAGAAAACTCCCACATCAGGTAAAAGACTGCTGACTTGACAGACGTCCAGCAGACAGTGAATGAAAAGTTCCACAAAGAGGATGAATAAAAAGGTTAATTGCTAAATAAGAAGGTCTGAATGCTGCATTCAAGTATATCAATATAAAGTTGAGTGGAAGGACAAAGTTTGGTACAAAAGTCACATTACTACCTATATTCAGTCTGCACTGACAAACCCAAGAAATAAAAGCACACTTAGTTTTTACTATACCTGTGCACTTTTAGAGTTTCCAAAGAAAAATTAATGCTAGCTATATTTTTGGTAATCAAGTCTTGGGAATAAATCTTATTTATTTTAGATTCATCTCCAGAGAGTATTAAATCTATCATTTCTTCTCAGTTTGAGTGACTTACTTAGAACCTTAAAGACAGTTACTTATAAAATATGTTTTGTTTTTTGTTTTTATTAGGGGATTGTGTTTGCTTGGAGCTGCCTTGAATCAATAACTGCTGTATCATTATAGTCACTTTCAGCCTGTCATTGTGTCCTCTTACTTTTACTTTGCCACTGCTATGGCAAAGTAAAATCATGTGAAGTGCTTTGAATTGCCTTGTTGCTGAAAATGTTATAAAAATAAACTGCCTTGCCTTTATCTTTGTTCCAACAGTACCACAACAAGATTCTCAGCAAACAGACGGGATGTCGAGATCGGAATGCGAAACACTTCCTCTAAGACCAGCTCTCATAAAGCTTTACTTGAAGAGTCGGATGAAGAGTGAAACAATGCTTACATGTCTCTCTATTTTGTTTTAAATCACAATTTCATTTCATTTCATTTTGTGTTAATGAGAAAATAATGCTTCATATGTTGAAACAAGCCAGATGTTTGGCCAAATAAACTTTATCTTTTGAAATAAAGGACAAATCTAGATATTAGTGTGGTTTATTTGTTCTTTAGGAAAAAGATTTTTAAAAAAGAAACAGGAAACCATGAAACATTATGATCTGTTTTTAAATACATCACCTTGTAGGAGAACACAAATCACAACATTGAAATAAACACAACCATATCTGATTTTTGAAATTTTCAAATGACAACCTCATTCAAATTAGCAAATGTCTGGAAATCAAAGGGTCTATCTTTTTAATCACCCTGCTTTCAAATAATTTAGACTAACAATGTGGAGAATGTGAAGGAGAAAACATCTTAAATATGTCAACACTCAAACAGAAAACATGTCAATCTCATACAAACCCTCACAGTAACATGTATTGCTGGTGAAGTCATTGCTGGGGAGCGGGTGGAGGATCGGGTGTACATTTAGGCGATGGTGCTGTTGTGACAACCACTGTTGAAACGGGTTTGGGGGAAGTGGCTGCCACGTGCTGGAGCTGCTGAGTCGGGACCGTTTGAATTCGAACCTGAGGAGATTCAACTCGGTGAGCCGAAACACGTCCTGGATAACTTTAATTTAACCAGGTAAGAAAACAAAATCAAAGCATACGGCATAAATGAGTTTTGTAAGCTTTGGATCCTTGACTAATTGTCATAGCGATTTGATATGTTCAGGTGTCAGATAATCTTTATCAATAAACATGTTAATGGAGAACACATCTCTTGTGCTTAGGTGCTACCTAATTTAGAAGAGTTCAGCTCCAGTCTTTTATTAGGAGTATATAAATAATTAAAATAACAATATCAGTGGATAGAGCGTCTTTATACGTCAATGTTTCAGATAAACCATCAAGATTTTTATGATCAGTAGTTGTGTGAAGTATTGGAGTATTTCATACCTGGTGACAATAAGCAGAAGTTTGAACATGATGAGGAACTAGAGACAAAGTCACCAAGTTATTTTTAATTATGCTAAATGCCTCTCTGTTACACTTCCCATAAAATAAAAGCCTGAGGAAAATTTTAGGCAGGAAAAGTTACTAGTCTTTTCTAGTATTTTCCAGTTATTGCATATTAATGACTGTACATTAATGTGCAAATATTTCTACAACCAAGGATATAATTTTTACTTACTTACTGACTTACTTACCCAATGTTAACAGATAAAATCTAATCCAAGCTCTTAAAACAATACTTCTACATTCATGAATGCCAAATTTGGAAAGCAAGATAGCAAGAAAGAAAAAAAGAAAAGAAAAATAGGCTTCTTAACATAATCAATTTTTCAAAAACATTTGTTGATGGATTCATAATAAAAATTTTAAGAAATGTATTAGCGATCACAACATTCTCCACAATGTGCCAAACAGTTTTCTGGAACAATGTCATTGTGTTTCATGGCTCGTACAAACCTGTGTTGCCTGGCCTTGTTGCTGAAGCTGCTGGAATTGTTGTGCGGTGACGAAACTGACCGGCTTGTTCCCCGCTATTAGCTTTGTTCCTGCAGGCACCGTGGTCAGGATGATGTTCCTACCCAGACTGCTGATACTGCTCAGGAAAAACCACAATTAAGTCATGTTAAGAATAAAAATATACAGGGAAAACATTTCATTTTTTATTATTTGAACTCGATCAGAATCGCCACTGAACAGACTCACTTTGTATTGAGGTTCCCTTTGACTATTGGAGTCGTCACCATGCTCTTGCTCTTCAGGGGTTGGTTGAGGACAGAGTGTACAGTGATCCGTGCAGGTAGCTTTCCCTACCGATCGCAATCACACCAAAGAAAATATTAACTCTCCCGGGCTACCTGGGTGAATCAATTAAAATAACTGCTACTTAAAAAATCAATACCTTCCTTAGCAAGATTACCACTTGCAGTAAGAGTAACAGTGCATTATAATTAAATGTAATCAGAGATACTCTTAGTTTCTAACAGCTCATGTTTCAGTGTAAGTAATGCTCAAACATTGGCGATGAGATTTTTATAGTCGAGTTGAAACACAATATCTAAAAAAAAAAAAAATTAGTAGCTCTCTGTGAGAATTACTCCATTCTTCTAGAATGTGATTACATGACTCCTCCTTTTACAGCTGTGGCTAAAGGTTTTTCAGTGAAAACCTTTGGCCTTTCTAAACAGCAGTTTAACCTGGCTCACCTCACAAAAAGATGAAGCACCGAATCAGTAAAGTTGGTGGGGAAAAATTGCTCAAAACATTTGGCCCTGATTACAAAAATATTCATACATGTTTGATTTTTTTAGACAGCTCAAAGGACAAATTTAACTTTTATTTGACAAACACGATTTGTGAAGGAATGAAACTGATACAAGATTTTAAATTTCTTTGCCAACCAAGAATCTGAAAAGTGTGGTGCTTTGGGTATTGCTTAACAACATAAAATTTTATTTTGGGGTTTTAAAATGAAGAAAGCACAACAGGACTTCACATTACACTTCAGATTTAAATAAAAAAAAAAAAGCTGACAAAAAACCCTGAAAATTGTGCATTCTATTCCATCCGTTTCACAATGATGTACTTTTGTTGGTTTTTCACATAAAATTCCAATGAAACACACTGAAGTTTATGACTTGTTTAAGGATTTTGAACACTTTAGAACCTTACACTAACATTCTTTTGGTGAAAGACCTTCGGTTTTACCTTCAGACGGACATTTTCTTACCGTTTGTGTTGTAACAACCGATGCAGGGACTTGTCTCACAGTCGCTGTTGCTGCTCCCAAAGACAGCGGTGAACCGGAGGCTGCAGGGGCCATGGTGATGCCTTTCGCTCCAGCCACAACGCTGGCTGCCATGGTTACAATGTTGCCACATGTAGACGCTGCTAGTGGTTTGCTTCCACTGGCGGTCGTCATGGTGATGGTCTGGCCCTGTTTTTGGGGAATGACCCCAAGGCCAGGCATTATGCGGATGGTTGCACTGCTCTTGTCTGGGGACGCCACGGTGGAGAAGGTCCTGGATTTTTGGTCGGCCACGCTGACGGCCAAAGTCGGCATCAGCCTTATGGCCGTTTCTCCTCCAGCTTTCAGCAAGGTGGAGGTGACGGAGCCCGATTTAGCTGTCTGCGCCTCCGCGGTGCTGGGCGGAGTAGCAGAGGCAGGTGACGGTGAAGTGTGAGGCGGTGCTACGTGGAGCGTGGCTGATATGCTCTTGCTGCCGCCGGCGGCCCCGCCCAGGAAGTCAGAGGTGAGCTTAACAGTCGCGACCGGAGATTTGGCAAGAGTGGCCATCATGTCTGGGGTTATCCGCAGCACTGTTTGGCCTTTAGCATCGGTGGTGATGGAGGATGGGGGGAGACGGAGAACATCTTTACCCTGGATACGCAAGTTTGTTGCAGTTAATGGAATCCCTCCTCCACTTGGAGTCTTCATTCCCAGCTGCCCAGTGATGGAAACCTGAAGCAGCAGCAAATAAAACTTTAATTCAGAAATCACTGACTTTCTTTTTTTAGGTATGTGGATTTTTATAACCACCATTTTCAATCAAAACGTCAACCTTGCATGCTGGAATAAAATTCTTTACCTGTTTGATGTTCGGGGAGGTGACACCTTGCAGCACAGCTGGAGGAGTGGGGTTGTTAGCGGGGCTACCTGGAGAACCGGACTGAGGTTTGCTCACATTAAGAGCCGACACAGAGAGACTGGTTGGAACCTGGACAGGACTGCTACCAGACGGACTTCTTAGAGGCACAGAAACAACAGCCTATTGCACAAAAGAAAAAATATATATTTGTACTGTTTGAAAGAAAAGTACAACTTCAAGATAAGTGTTTATACTCCTGGAATGTCATTGTCTTTTGTCACAGTACAGTTAAAAACTTCCATGTGTTTTACTGGTATTGACCAGATAGATTGAAGTGGACATTAACTCATCACTAGTCTTGATGTTCTAGTGAACATCAAGAGAAACCTCTTCACAGACTGGGATTAACTCTTTTTTCTAATTGGATTTCTTCTGTTTCCATCACATTTGAAATAAACCCAAAGCAATTTATAATAAAGTTGTATATATACATCAAGTGAAGAATCATAGCAAACTCTGCAATGCTTCGCTTGTGAAAGTAAATCTGTTGGGCCTCACCTTGGCACAAGGACAACAATTCTGAGTGCCACACTGCCAGACAGGACACAAAAAAAGCAAAACATACTTGGTGACAGAAGCAGGGAGCTTACTGTTGATGCTTGATGTTTAGCAATCAGTTTGTACTTGCTTGCAATTCAGACCAGATCAGTTCCTAAAATAGCTCAACCCAAGGCTGACAATGTTTAAATGGCGCTTTATAACGGCATGTAGGTGAAGACCCGCCTCTGTGTATGTTTAATTATAGAGCTATAGATAGTACTGCTCGTTGTGGAACAAAGAGTGTCCACAGAAATCTGGTGTTAATTTGAACAGAAAGTACAATTCTCTTTGACTCGGATCTGCATGATATATTTGCAAGTAATTTACCCAAATAAATTTTTTCTAAGGTATTTAACCTGTTTTGTTACCTTTTTAAAATGTAAAAAAGCAGGAGCCAAACAGTTAACCCTTTGTGTTTTACGTACTTGTGAAATGCCCTTGGCTGCCACGGATACAGGCATTCGGATCTGGTGCGAAGTCTGATGCACCAGAGTGGCCTGCTGAGCGGCAGCTGATGGACCCAGACCGCTGGGCTGATTGGAAACAACCCGGACCTGAGGGAGGGAGCCCGCCGCCAGGTGGCTCACTATCCGAGCTGCCTGCTGGGAAGTTACTGGCTGGGAGGCCGGCGGACAAGCCTGACTCGTGGGTAGGATCGTTCCCAGCTGAGGCAGCGATGGAGGAGAGACGAGGAGAACACTGCCAGAGAGAGAAGAAGATGCACATTCAAACTGGGCAGATAAAATCAAAGTCGTGAACAAAAGAAATGCTTTGCTCTGACTGACCCCGGGCTGGTTTTGAGCGTGTCTGGAACTCCGGTCTTTGTTGGGGTTGTAGCAGAGAGAGGTAGAGGTGATTTGGGGGTTCCAGGAGTGTTTGGGGTTGGAGTTGTTGGGACTGGAGACATGGAATTACAGCCCAGGTCCAGGCTGGCTTCCAGAGAGCCACATGTTTTGCTGCTTCCATCTTTACTTCCAGACTTCTGCAATATAAATACAAATATCACCTTCTTTTACAAATAAAAGCAAAAAACCAAAATCATTTAGTCAAATGACATGTGATAACAATACAAACTTCAATTGCTTTAATATGTTTTATGTGATAGGCCAACCCCAAGCTGCAGAGATGCAAAGCTCAGGTGGGAGAATTATTAGTCATTCACTTCACAAATACAGCTTTAGCGAAGGAGAAAGAAGTCCTTTTTGGAGTCTCTGCCAAAGTGGAATAAGGTTCTCTGCTCAGATGAGATGAGAGCTAGCTTTTTGCTTCAATATGTGAGGCAGTGAACTCACCGGTTTAGATGCTGGTTTGGGTTTTTGCTGCTGAGCTTTTCTTGCCTTTGCAGCTGCAGCTTGAGCCTGATGTATCCTCTCTGAATGAAGCAGAAAACATTTGAGCTCAGGAAGCAGAAATGACTAAAACTCATACACCAATCTGATAAATAGCTTTATAAAAAGCAAAATAGACATATATATATATATATATATCAAGTATATTACTTTCAATTTTCAAAATTGTAGTATTTATGTATTATATAACTAGTGATTATTTAATCACTAGTTATAACGTAGTTAGTTAAAATGTGTTTTTCTAAAGCAGATTCCTGCTTACCGAACTCTTCCTGACTGCGGTGGCGGTGCAGGTAAATCCACAGTTTGCGGCCGATGTCATACTTCACACAGGGATCCTTCTCATAGTGAAGTCTGTCCAGAGCCCCGCTGACAACTGTGTTGACCTAATGGAAAGATAAGCTGTCTATTAACAGGTAAAACCAGGCAGTGTAATGCAAAGCCAGCATCCATTTCTGCAAAGTGAACAAATAGTTACACAAGCCCGTCAACATTGCTCAAACAAAAAGCAGGATAATAGAGGAAAACAATCGTAGTACTTGTGCACTTGTGACATCTGGAGCAAGGAATTGCGAATCTTTTAAAAGTTCACAGATTTCCGCCCTTGTTCCCTCTCCATTGGGTAACCGGGCAGCTGCATCCCGAACTGAAAAAAAAAAAAAAAAAAAAGATAAACAGAGGCAGGATTGGTTTTCAGTAATGTTCTTTAAAAAATAAAAAACCCAGCATACTGTTGCTGCGTGGTAACATAAAAGATTTCTAACCCAGAGAGAGGATGGTGACATATGGTGGTCGGTCAGAGCGAAGCAGTGTATGTTCTCTGGCTTTATTTAAGGACATTTCCTTGTCAAACACGCCTTTAACTGGCCCCACCACAGACTCGAAGCCATGCATCCTGAAGGTAAAGGCTTTGTGTGGCTGATTATATCGCTGCTGCTCCTAATGCACAAAACATAAAATTTAGAGAGCTTACATTGAGATTAGGTGTGATATGGTGTAAATACTGCAGCAGCACGCACAAACCTGAACTTGAAACACTTGTTTCTCGTCTCCAGTGCTCGGCCGCACCACATAATCAGTTGAACTGCAATAGTAAAGTCAATAAACGGTTATTTTGACACTGCAAAACATCCCCCCCAAAAAAGTAACATGTTTAAAGGCTCACAGTTTGGGAGTGGCGGACGTAAGCTCCAACAGGTCTTCATTCTCTGTCTACATAGAAAAATAACAATAGAAACAAAGAAACAGAGTTATATGAAGTGAAAATCTGAAAATCATAACAGTACTTTAAACTAAAACTGAATATTTGTACAACTTTGACAACAAAGTCTTTGGAGTCCAGCCAGAGTTGACAGAGTGCACTGAGGTCCTTTTCTGTGTCCTGAGTGGGGCCTGAAAGAAACCACTGGTTTGAAACCAGACATTCTGGATACAAAAACACAACCATCAAGAAGGTAAGACATTGAACGAGCCATCTTACCGATCCATCTCCACTGCTGGAATTCATCAACAAACTCCACAAACGGAGAAAAGCCACTAGGGAGCGCCATCATGCCATCTGATCAACAAAAAAATGATAAATTTTACAGAAGCTTAAATGCCAGTATATCAATCAAGGACAAAGTCATTTTGCACAGGAGAGTTGTTGGTTCAATTCCAATTCCAGCACCGTAACAATTGAGTCCTTTTAACATTTATGAAAAATGTTATATCTTCAGCTTTTACTTATTAACTTCAACAGTTCTTTTTCCATTTTTGAAGGAAAAGGAATGTCTTCAATCATTTTTAACAATGATACTGGTACTGGGTGATGAGTTTTAACTCAATGTGGGTAAAGATTACAGAGCCAGGTATAAATACATAAACAGACATTCCTGCAATATTTGTATAAATGTTCTTTTCTAAGTTGCAGAACAGAAACTTCAACCTTTAAAATCAACACGTACTTTAAAAACCTTGTTGATTTTAACCCTGTGTGAATTAAAGAAAATTCATTAAAAAGTGAAAGTTTTAAACTTCCGTCTGAAACTACTGTTCCTGATGGGAGTAATAAGGCTTAAAATGAAAATAAAAATTATTTAGGTTCAGAGGTGCTTTAAAATAAAAATTTGTGCAAAACTTGTCATTTCAGCTCCAGTGTTGATTATAGTTTACCTTTAGTCTCTCCTCCAAGAAACTGCAGAGCTTGAAGAACGAGATCTGACCAGCATGAGGCAGATGAAAACCAGGTGTTGAGCGAACTGGCTGGAGAGGACTGCCAAGTCTGAACCTTTTCCTCCAACTGAGATATCAAAAGATATTAGCTATGTGGTAACACAATTGAAGTGGCGCTTTAACATGAGAACATACCATCAAGGTACTGGTTGGACCCTCTGCTCTGAAGATGCTTTCCAACAAGCTGAAGAAACTGGCGGTTATTTCCTCAACTGCAACAGGGCTGCTTTGAGCTTCCTCCACAATTCTGCAATAATAGTAATAACATAACAATAATAAACAATCCAAGAGTCAGATTCAAAGCAACAGGTAAAAGGGCTTCAGGACGCTCTCGAGAACTAGACTCACTCTTCCTTGATGTTGGCGAGAGGTGTGGAAGGCGCCTCTGGCAAAGAATTGATGATATTCATTGGTGGTGCTGAGCAAGAGTCTGAAGGAGTCAGAATTTCACAAGGATCCTCAGATTCCACTTTTATTGCCTTCAGTTTCTTTTTCTTTCTCTCATCTCTCATCTTCTTCTTGGGAAGCAACAGGTCAAAAAGCGCTGATTGATTAAAAAAAAAAAAAAAAAAAAAAAAAAAAAAGAGGCCAGGTCTGAGTGAAAATCCTAAAGGAAGAGCAGTTTGCTTTAAGCAGATTTACTTACGCAAAGCTCCCTTCCGACCAATGTTTGCTCTTGAGAGAACATCCCCAAGGTGGATATCAGAGGTTATCAAGTCTGGATGATCCTGATGACACCAAATTAGTCATAACATACACACGGAAAGTTTAAATCCTAGAAATTTTTCTGCTCAAATTATAACTTACTGGCTGGCGTTTCCTTTTCTCACGATGATGATGCAGCATTACTTTTAGATCCATTTCCCCTAATTCTGCTTTTTCTGTAAAAAGAAAAACAATATATTGAACACTGGGGGATGCATTTTTGGCTTAAAGCAAAGCTGTCACCTCAAAGGCAAAAATTTACTGACCTGTGATCTTCATGTCTGGTGTAGAGAGGCTAGGAAGAACTCTGAGTGAGACGGTAGGAGTGGGAGAGGATGGTGACTGAGGGGCTGGATTCCACACTGACATGTCTAAGTTACATGGTAGCGGAAAACAGAAAAGCGATGGTCAACAAAATATTCATTCATTCATTCATTTTCTGCTGTTGGGTGTTTTTAGTTTCATTCCATTTATGAAATAAGTAATCAAAATTCTGTTTAATTGTATTGAGCCCAGAGGTGACAACATTCCTACAAAGTTTTGAAAATATTTCCAGATTCAAATTTCTGGAGTTGCCTCTTTTTAGCATTTTTTAAAGCAGAAATCCAAAAGAGCTCAACAGATTTATGGCAGAAATTTCTATGGATGGATGGATACAGACAGACAGACAGACAGACGGACAGATAAACAGATGGGTTAAAAACAGGCAAAGAAATAGATAAAATAAACATTTTTAGAGAGTTGGATTAGGAAATAATAAAGATACCTTTTTTTTATGCTGTTTACTCCGACACAAATTACAACTTATACACAGGTAAATACTATCTGCAGCGATAGATCTCAAACAAAAGACAGACCTTCATCATCAGAGGAAGCATTGCTGTCATCACACTCAGCTTTGACCTCCTTCAGGATGCGGCTCAGTCTTCTTCTCACTCTCGACTCGCGTGTTTCAGCCTGAGTCCTGTTTGGCAACCGTCGTTTGGGTGGAAAGTCCATACCATTCTGAACTGCGAAGTCGAGCAGCTCCTTATTCAAAGACAATAAAAAGACTTGTAAGTTGAAGAAATATGATGTGGGCAAAACGTAAATAAATTGTTACTATGGAAAATAAATATCTGAACCTTTCTGGAAACAAGAATCTGCTTCAAGAGTCTGTGGTAATACTGCTGAAGGGAATGCAGCTGACGCTTCCTTTGGGATTTGGCACACAACTGTCTATACTTGACCACCTCTGGATTGAAGTAACCATCTAGATGAAGAAGATCAGCATTGTAAAAGTTCATTCAGTTACATTACAACAGAGATGTGGTAGGTATAATACAAATAAAATCAAGGCAACCTTTTGTTACGTCACATACATTCAAGATTTCCCAAATTAAATGGAAAGCAAAGCATCATTTATAACCAACAAACAAAAACTTTTTCTGAAAAAATTTAGTACTTATGACTTTAGACAATAATTTGTCTTCAAAATATCACCAATTAGACCTAATAATGCAACACTATGTTTCAGTTGGAAGACCAATGCTTTTAATAGTAACATAAATGAATGCCATATCAAAATATTTATTGAAAAATCAGCATAATTGGCAAGAACTAAAAAAAAACAAAAAAATGCTGAATTAAGTTCTGTCAGATATGCAATCATTTTGTATGTTTTCACTGGTTTTTAAAAAATGGCTTAATGTGAAAGGTTTTTAGTACCAATAAATATTAAATACCTATTGGTGTAGGTATTTAATATTTTTATGAATCAAAAGAAAATGCTAATATATATGCAATTTATCATTATTCTATGTTTTTTCAATCATAACAATAAGAAAACGGTGAACAAATGATTAACTGATCACATTGTGGACTCTCTAAAACTAAATAATTCAACAACTGAACAAGCTTGGGGGCTACAAGGTAGGTGAAAGTGCAATAGAAAAGTTTAAGAAAAGCACCTCTGAACAGCCTTTGTGCAAGATGGAGTGGATTTCCAAAGTTAAAGTTGGTGTTGTTGAACAACTCCCTGATGGTACGATCCTGCTCCTCTGTGTTATTGTCAGGAAACTGTGGCAGAAACTGTTGAAGATGTTGTCTCTGGGAGTCTGTCAGTACTTCATCCCAGGTGTTTTCACTCAGCACAGAGAAAAAAATGTCAGGCTGTGAAAAAAGGAAACAAAAATCAATATGTTTACAAAAGCGCAAACATCATCTGCAAATGTATTCCAGGTTCTAGATATCCAAAATCTTACATCCTCCAGCAGATCCTCTGGGAGGTCCACCTTACAGTTCCCAAGCAAACACTCCTCTGTGATTTGTCTTCCGTCTTCCTCTTTAGACTCCAGAGGGTCTGTCAGCATGTGTTCAAGCGGATCCATTCCTCTCTGCACCAACTTCAAACAGAAATACAAGACGACCACAAGGTCTTTCTGATCTTCCTCCTTCTTTGCCTTCTGTAAGAAATCGTTCACTGTTCTGCCTACAGGTTTTACAACGAGGAGGAGAATACTTTATCATAGCCATTCTCCAAAGTTAGAGCAGTCTGCGGGAATCATAGCAATACTTTCCGAAATAAAGTGAAGATAAAACCATGTTCTCCAGCTAATATGGCTAATAATAGTGACCTACCAGCACAGATGTAAGCTAACCTTAACTTTGAAAAAAAACACAGAACACTTACGTTTTAACTTTACCAGTTAGTACCTGGATGATTTCGTTTAGTGTACATTTTTTTTTAATTAAGTGCAATGTAATAGATAAGCGAAAACAGAAAGTAAATCTGTCTTACCTTATAACGTTTGTTTTTGAAATAATGGGGAACTATTTCCCTGTTGCACTCTTTTTTGTTCTACTGGAAATGGAGGCTACACGTGCCCGCTGCTGCCCCCAGGAGGAAATTGACTGGTAAGACATGCGTTAATTTCCACACGAAATATGACAAGATAAAACTGTAGTTTTCCGCTGTAAAATGTTTAGTGGTTTACTAATCGGTTCATTAGGATTTTAACATTGTTCTTATTATTTCCGACCCCGTCAAATATAAACTTTACTAAAACCATTTAACTAAATAATATTCCTAGAAAACATTAGCTAGGGAATTTTTAAGTAGTATTTCCTTAAATTATTACTCATGCCAATATAATATTTCACACTATTTCTTTTTGTTCAGCACCTTCTTCAACACCTCTGCTAGGCTACAGCTCCTGGAATACACAGTCTCGTTGGCATGGCTCGAAGATGGCGGATTAAGTTTTTATGGGAAGTTGCCTCTACTCCATCAACACTCTGCAGCGTACCAGTTGTATTTCTACAAATGGCTACAGGGAAAAGGGAGATGACATTGAGTTTTTTCACAGATTATCTTTCTGTCTCATGTTAAAGCGTCACAACATATTTTATAAAAGTGTCATACTGCAGCTTTAAATCAACTATACCCAGAAAAAAAGAGTTCTAAAGATGTCCGTCAATATCGTACAGTGTACACATACACTAGGGCAGAATTCTATCTTTTATTCCATGTACACACCGTACATGAAAAAAGGTCCTTTTTTATCCAAAAAGGATAAACGATTGTGATGCTCTAGCACCACCTGTTGTCTGTCTATGTGTGCCCTTGATTGTCCTGTATTCCTTGCGCCTCATGAAGAAACCCATTCTCAAGATGCTGCCATCACCATGTAACAGGATATATTCCACAAAATTTGCTTCTTTGCCATCGGAAATTAGAAGAAGATCAAAATCATGCAAAAAGCAATTCAACTGCAAACCGGATTAAATATATATATATAAAAAGAAAATGAATAAATTAATAAACTAGTAAATTGCATTGCATGAAGATTGTTTTTTTTTTTTTTTTTTTTTTTTAATAGTATTACAACAGTTTGAACATGTTGCTATCTGTCATCTTGTGAAGGTAAGCCATGTGAGTTTGTCAGCTTGCTCCACCTCTTCATGATGCTGTTTCTGAACAGCTGTGAATAATGAACAGTCAATCCCTGAGCTTCATAACTCAGCTTGGGTAAGCCAGTGGCAGCAGGGGGGTCACATTTATTTTTTGTCCTTCAGAAACCTGCTCTATGTTTGGAACACAACAGCACTTCGGAGTCACAGATCCGTGAATGCAGCCGATTCCCGTTTCTCTCAAGGTTTGAGAGGATGGCAGAAGGCGCTGATGGGGAGGAAGAGATCCAGTTCCTGCGTACAGTAAGTGCTGTTTGCTTCCATTCACAGCATGGAGTACAAGTTTTGTTAAACATTGTTAAGTGAAAATTCTTGGGCGTTTCTGTAACTTGTTCTTTGCTTAGATAGAACAGAGACAGACAAAGACAGGTGGCTGCTATTTGCATTGTTCTCTATTTATATCCCAGCAGGCACTTGATATATTAGTTTTGTCTCGTGACACATTAACTACAGACCTCATAAAACAATTGAAGGTGTTGTACAGGAATGTCTGACAACAGGTTTAACTTCAGCTTGACCTTTTTAATGCAATTTATAAAGTAAGTCCTGTAAAACAAATAATGTCGATGGCTGAATAGGAGTTCACTTTCATGTTCTGAGGAAGATGATTAAAGAAGCTCCATGATATATTTTAAGATTTAGGCATATGCAACGTTTGTAAGAATGACATTTGTATTTTTGAACAATCATGGAACGAAGGATATAAGCAGAAATTTATACTTATAGATGACTGAACTTGGATGATTTGACTCAGTTGCCCTATACTTTGTAATTATACTGCATTGAGGGTTCTTATTGTGGTCTGAATAGCTAGAGAAGTTGAAGCTGTTTGAATAAAACTAGATCTCTGTTTTGAAAAAAAAAACAGGAAGAAAGAAAGAAAGAGAGATGTTTGCATAAAAGGTTTTTAGACAACCTTTTAGTGATCCCAATAATATTATGTCATAAAATATTTTCTTGTTCTTCATTAATACAAGTCTCCTACAGTTTCAGAAATGCTTAATATTTTACCAGAATTTGATTCTGGAACCCCCCAAAAAATAGAAATAAAAACACAAACAAAAGTACATTGTTCATCAACTCTCTTCTAAATTAAGAGTTAGTCATTTTTTCATCTTATCATTTTTCTCCTGTGTACTTTCAGTGTATTATATCTAAGTGTTAGAGACATTTAGTTTATTTTTGCTGCAGTGTCCGTTGCCGGTGTATCATATTTCCCTTTTTAGATCTCCATGCTACCGCCTGTTGAAGGACACTGTGGGTTGGCAACAGACTGTGGTAATGTTACACTCTTTATTTGGAGGGTCAGTGTTTATAGTCCAACATTGTGTCGCTCACGTCTTTTTTTCTTGTGGCCTGAACCGGACTCTGATTATCTGTGCCCTACATTTCTGGGCAGGAGGGCGGGCGGGTGCGTTTAAAGTGCTTACATGCTGGTTAAAATGTATCAAGTGTTAAAGAAGTCATTTTCAGAAACAAGTCATGTGTGAATGCATTGACATGACGGACTTTAGATGTGTCTCCAGATATTGTCCCTTGGTGTGAAACACAGCACTATATGAAATATGTGAGCAATGTGTCATTAAGTTACTGTCACTCTGGTGCTGTTTAGGCTTGAACTCAGCTGGCTTCTATATTTACTGTGTGAGGATTAACAGGTTCAAAGCTTCATCCAATTCAGCACCTGCTTGCTTCAGTCCATGCAGGGACAGGTCTGCTTGATTTATTGCTGTTTCTGCTGAGATTGTAGCATCAAACAATCCTATCAGACTTTTCAAAGCCGATCAGCTGCAACAAAAAAATAGGTTGAGCTCAAGTTTTACACCACATGTTGCCAACGCTAAATGAATCGAAGCTGGCATAGAGTCTGTGACTGTTGCCACGGCAAGGAGGTCATGCTTTACAGAAATAACGTAAATATTTATTTTTTACAAAAATATAAAATATATATATAATATATTAATATATTAAAATAGAGATAATTATGACATTTCACAGAAAAGTTTTTAGCTTCATAATAAGTGTGTTTTATAAATAAAATCCCATCTTCAATTTGAATATGCTGAATATGTTTTTAAAAAACCAACAGCTAAAATGCTGAAGTTGCTACCCGTTGGCAGTGGTGGGTCTCTTCATTTTGGGCACCACTGGATCAAGAAGCTGCCCGAGCAGTTAAAAACGTTATCTTACAGCTACACACCTATTTGCTTATAGACAAAGTTTTAGATCCTTGCCAGAGCTTTTTAATAGCATCACAGTGGATAAAAAAGGATTACTTGTTGGACTTAGCTACAGGAAGTTACCAAATGGATGAAAAGGAAATGTAGCTTCTCATGAGTTTCTATTCATGCTAGAACTCAGTGATCAGACTCGACTGCACAGACATCATGTCTTGATAAAACCAAAGCTTGCATCCGTCTCTGACATGCTGTTCAATGGTCACATTTAAATATGTCTCTCTGTTCCAGAAAGATCAAGACACATCTGTAATGTAGCTCTAAATAGGAAGAGCCATGAATGGGAAATGGGGTGCATGTAATATCAGAATGCATTTCAGGAATGATGCGCAGGCAAAGAGTGTCAGTCCCTTGAGTGACAATCCTCAACTCAGTCTTACCAAGGACAAAATGTTTCTGCACAAAGCCTTAGGATTTCCCGCACCCTTCCAAATCAACACTTTAAAGTGCCTTAAACATGAAATAGGGGGATACACAGGATCTGCCAAAAGATGAAGTTTCTGTTTGACTTCATTGTTTGGTAAATTGGCAGCTCATATGTTTCAAGCAAAAATGCATTTTACTTTTCCTCTTTCTAGGATGACCAAGTGGTGCTGCAGTGCACTGCGTCAATTCTCAAGGAACAGATCAAACTCTGTCTGTCATGTGAAGGGTTTGGGAATCGGCTGTGTTTCCTGGAGACCACATCAAACGCTCAGGTGTACAACACACTCACACGATTCATTGCTTTTTGATTTGTTACTCCCTCTAACCACCACCGTTCACTGGTTATGTTTTTCTCAGAATGTCCCACCAGACCTTGCAATTTGCTGTTTCATTTTGGAACAGTCTTTGTCTGTGCGAGCATTGCAAGAGATGCTGTCTAACTCCTCTGTGGATGAGGTATTGCACAATCAACCATAGTTTTAAAATGTAATCCCCTTTAAATGGTGTGCATGTGCTTAATCAATGCTTTTTCACTTATGTTAAATGTATTGTTTCTGTTTTACCCATCAAATCCTAAACCTGATGACTGGAGGCGGTTGATCTGGACAAGTGGGTAAGCGCTGCACTTAGGGACATGTCCCATAGCAGTTTCATTGACATATTTTATTTTGCTTCTCTGGAGTTCAATGTATTTACTTTCACACTCAATCACTGCATAGCAACACAATTATAAAGACGCAGCTGTTTTTATGTCTCTACATAAATGTGCTATGAACTCATCAGCCTTGTTTTATGATTAATGTTACTCTGCTTTTTTCCATTTTATTCAGTCATCACAAGGTGGAGGTAGTCGAACTCTTCTGTATGGACACGCCATTCTCCTGAAACACACTCACTCCAACATGGTGAGCACAGTAATATTTATTCTGCTTGCCTACACTTAACAGCAGGTAGGCATCATAACACTTTGGCATTTCAGTTCATTGAGTTTGTTTATGTAGTGCCAGTTAGCAACACATATCATGTCAAGACAAAAAAGTGTAATTCATATCTAATGACATCTGATTTAGATTAAGTAAATCAAAATACTTTAATACAATACTATCAAAGTCATACTCAAATTGTATTACCTGTGATCCAGTTAAATCAAGACTATAGAACAACAAATTACTTCCATTTTGAAGAGATTTTTGCTTAAATCCAGCTGATTGCATTTCATTGTTTAATTTGTAACATTTCTCCAGCCTGAACAAGCATGTGGTGAAAGTGGAAAGGAACCACTCCCCTTTAACAGAAATAAAAAACCTCCATCCGAACCAGGGTCTGTGTGGCCGTCTGCCATGATGAAGTCATTTGGAAGACAGAGGCAGACATATTTACAAAAAACAAAAAACAAGAGCACTGGTCCAAGAGTATTTTTGTAACAATGGTCACAGAGTTAATGGTCAGAGAAAGTCAGGAAATCCTCTGGCAGCTTAAACCTACAGCCTATTCCAGTTCTCATTGGATTCTCTCCTGACCATTGATGTTTCCCTCCTCCACACTCCTAGTTTGAGATATTTGATCCAGGTTTGTCAGGGCAATCTTTCCTGAGTACCTCTGAATAGCAGCATTAGGTAGAGGTAGTTCAATTCAGATTAAATTGCTCTAACAAAAGCTTTGGTTGTTTTCTTGTGTTATTTCATAACCACCATAGTACCTGAGCTGTCTGACTACATCTCGATCACTGACTGACAAGCTGGCCTTCGATGTGGGCTTGCAGGAAGACTCCACAGGTGACTTTAGATTTTACAACTAAGCATGAACAAAACACATATGAACTGTAGAGGGGAAAAAAATCAATTTATGTGTTGTAGGAGAGGCCTGCTGGTGGACCATACATCCAGCCTCCAAGCAAAGATCAGAAGGTGAAAAGGTCAGGGTGGGAGATGACCTCATTCTTGTCAGTGTTTCTTCAGAGAGATACCTGGTAATTATTATTTCATTACTATTAAATGATGCTTGTTTGATCATGAATATTACTAATTTTAAAAACCTTGCTATGTCCAGCACCTTTCCTATGCAAGTGGTGACCTAATGGTCGATGCATCCTTCATGCAAACACTCTGGACCATGACTCCTGTGATGTCTGGCTGTGAGCTCGCCGAAGGTCTGTAGTTCCCCCAAAATTGGCTCTTCCCCAGGAGATTGACATTCTGTTATAAAGAAATTGTTGCCTTCCAGGTTTTCTGGTTGGAGGATATGTGCTCAGACTCTTTCACGGTCATATGGATGAATGTCTGGCCATCCCATGTGCAGATCAGGGGGATGACCAACGCAGGTGGCTGTTGCCTTGTTTAGTTAGATCTTTTTTCCCCCTACCTTGTTGGGAATTTAATCAGCTTGTCAGTTCACCATCTGGAAATGTCCAAATTGATCAGAATATTATTCTCTACATCCCAGAGTTGCCCATTATGAAGGTGGTGCCGTCTGCAGTCATGCTCGATCCTTATGGAGACTAGAGCCACTGCGAATTGCGTGGGTATCTTTCTTTCTTCTTATTTTTTTTCTTTTGTTCTAACATCAACTGGAAAGTCTTATTTTCCTGAGTTACTTTTGCATTTTTACAGGTGGAGTGGAGGCCACATCAAATGGGGACAGTCTTTCCGGGTACGCCATATAACAACAGGGCGATATTTGTTCCTCGACGAGGAGAAGGGACTTCTGTTGGTAGACCCAGAGAAAGCCAATTCCAAGATGTCTGCTTTCTGCTTCAGAATTTCTAAGGTTTTTGTTCAACCAACTGTCAGGTTTATTTTAACTTGTCTAGATTATAAGGAAACAAAACTTTTTTTCCATTTAAAGGAAAAAATTGAAGTGGCGCAGAAGCGGGACGTGGAAGGCATGGGAATACCGGAGATTAAGTATGGGGAGTCTATGTGCTTTGTACAGCATGTTTCGTCTGGCCTTTGGCTTACATATGCTGCTGTAGACGCCAAATCTGCTCGCCTAGGACCTCTGAAAAGAAAGGTAAAATATGTCAAGTTTGGAGCTAAATTTAAGAGTTTCTAAAAGTGGGTTTCCAACAGTGTACAAGATTTAGATATTTTTGTTATGTTTCTACATATTTGAGTCAAATGTGAATTCGATATTCTAAATCGTGTTCCCACTGGGACTGACCTCCACTCACTTTTCCTACGTTTATTAATGTTTTAAATATTCCTGGAAACATTCATACTATTCTGTTTTTCCACATTTTGTCATGTTTTAAACACAACATCTATGTGCTTTTAAGGATTGTAGATAAAATACAAAGTAACAAATGAGGATGAAGTGTAAATTTAAAAAAATATATTTCAGCCGAATCAGAAAAGCTTAGTGGAGTTGATGAGAAGATGAATGGACCTAAATGTAGGACAATCCTGGAAGAACTTGAAACTTCCAGCAGGACAATAACCCGAAAGTTGTAATCAGTCATAAATCCAACTGAGAATCAGTGGCAAGAATTTAAAATAGATTTTCACGGATGCTCTCCATCCAGTTTGACTGAGCTTGAGCTTCTTTTTCAAACCAGAATGGGTGGAAATGTCAGTCTTTAGATTTGAAAAGCTTGTAGGAAAATCACCTAAAGGACTGAAATATGAAGCGATATGTTTATGTCTCGGGTTTTTGCCTGATTTTAAGTGTCCATGACTTTGTCTCTCAGGCCATACTGCATAAAGAAGGTCACATGGATGACGCGCTCACAGTTGCTCGATCTCAGACCGAAGAGTCTCAAGCTGCCAGAATGATATACAGCACAACAGGCCTCTTCAACCAGTTCATCAAGTAACTTCATTACTTCCCTATTAACCTTTATGAATGTGTTTCTTTATTATCCGGTAATGAACATTTTATTTTTACTTTGTGTCACATTTCCAGAGGTTTGGATGCGTTGAGTGGAAAAAGCAAATCTGCTAATCCGCCATCTATGCCAATGGACGCGGTGGTGCTCTCACTGCAGGATCTCATCTTTTATTTCCGACCTCCTGAGGAGGAACTGGAGCACGAGGACAAGCAGTTCAAGCTTCGCTCCCTGAAGAACAGACAGAACCTTTTCCAGGAGGAGGTTGGCCAGCCTGATGAGGATTTAATCAATGGAAATTAGCTGAAGATAAATTTAATGTCACATTCATTAAATTGACTTTTTCAAACCAACCTGCAAGATTTCTTATTTTATCATAGGGAATGATTTCCCTGGTCCTGGACTGCATTGATCGGCTCAATGTGTACAACACTGCAGCCCACTTCTCAGAGTACGCTGGAGAGGAAGCTGCAGAGTCATGGAAGGAGATAGTGAACTTACTGTATGAGCTGCTAGGTAGGCCCTGCACATTACATTTGATAAACATATTTTGGAATGACTTTGTTTAATTTTAGTTTTATTTCTTGCTTTTCCACTTTCTTGAAGCTTCTTTAATCAGAGGAAACCGCACTAACTGTGCTCTTTTCTGTGACAACCTGGACTGGCTGGTCAGTAAGCTGGATCGTTTGGAGGCGTCTTCAGGTATCAGTGGCAGAATGGTTTGGTTTGAGCTCATTCTCTGTATAAAATATATGTAGAAATAAAAGCTGATGGTTTTATTTAGAAATTATTAATCTTTTTTTTTTATTTCTTGGATGACTCAGGAACTTTTCTGAATACCTTGAAGTCTTCTCTAATACTTAAACTTCTGTATGTTCTCATTTGCATGACAGGGATTCTGGAGGTGTTGTACTGTGTTCTGATTGAGAGTCCAGAAGTGTTGAATATTATTCAGGAGAATCACATTAAATCAATTATCTCGCTCCTGGATAAGCATGGGCGCAACCACAAGGTTTGCAAATTCAAATTACTTTGTTTAGACTGTTTCTAAGAGCAGTCCATTTGCTGATTGTATTGCTGGCAGACCTCAAACAATCTATTCTGTCCAGGTTTTGGATGTGCTGTGCTCCCTGTGTGTATGCAATGGTGTGGCTGTGAGATCCAATCAGAATCTCATCACTGAGAACCTGCTTCCGGGTCGTGACCTCCTTCTTCAAACCAACATCATTAACTATGTAACTAGGTGGGTAATTTTATGTGAGCGAATACTTTTTTGCTCACATAAAGTTCATCTGAATTGATTTTTCTTTTTCTAATACGTCAGTATGAGACCCAACATTTTCCTTGGAACTTGTGAAGGATCCACTCAGTATAAGAAGTGGTACTTTGAGGTGATGGTGGATCACGTGGAGCCGTTCATTACCGCCCAGGCATATCACCTGCGAATAGGTTGGGCTCTGACGGAGGGCTACAGTCCTTATCCCGGTGGAGGGGAAGGATGGGGGGGTAATGGTGTCGGGGATGACCTCTACTCCTATGGCTTTGATGGGCTTCACCTGTGGTCAGGTAAAGCAAACAATCGTTTGACCATAAATAATAAAATTGCGGGTTATGTTTGTTTTTGAGGTAACAGCTTGAGTCTAAATTTGGACATTTAAAGCAAAGCTGAAAACGTTATAATCAAGTTTCACGCAAGTGGAGAGATGAACTTTGTCGATTTCCACCAAGACTATAAAAACTGTGTGAGCACAACAGCTGAACTGTGTCACACACAAATGAGTCATTTAGCACACTGCCGGTTTGGCTTCAGGAGAAATGTCTTGACTTTCTGCATTAATTATCTAAAGCAGTTTTGTACATTTTTTATGCTTCCTCATAAAAATGTACATTAGATGTTAGACATCTTCCTAACGTCTAAGATGGCTCATGTGTCCTCTTCCCTAAGTTACTATTTCAACACTGAAAATTGTTGCTATCTGAGTAACCTGTTAGCATTGGGAAAAAAGTGTTTTCAAGTTTTTAATATAGGCGAATCACAAAGAGAGTGGGTTAAGCACAACATCTCCTGTTTCTCAAGCCAAGTGAAATAATTTCTTTGTTTTATTTTGTGGATGTACTTGTAGGGCGCGTACCACGCCATGTTGCTTCCCCCAGCCAACACACTCTGGCAGCAGAGGATGTGGTCAGCTGCTGTTTGGATCTAAGTGTGCCGAGCATCTCCTTTCGTATCAATGGACACCCTGTGCAGGGAATGTTTGAGAACTTCAACCTCGACGGCCTCTTCTTTCCAGTTGTCAGCTTTTCTGCAGGCATTAAGTATGGCACTCTGAAGATTTTTTATTCTCGGCTCAGTATTTTAAATGGCTAATGTTTGTTTTTGTTTCAATACAAGGCTTCGGTTTCTTCTTGGGGGCCGTCATGGGGATTTCAAGTTTCTTCCCCCTCCAGGCTATGCTCCCTGTTATGAGGCAGTGCTGCCAAGGGACCGATTGCGGATTGAGCCCATCAAAGAATATAAACATGATTTTAATGATGTTCGCAACCTGCTCGGTCCAACCCAGTCCCTCTCTCACACAGCATTCACTCCCTGTCCTGTGGACACAATTCAGGTAAATCCTGCAAAGGAGTTTTAGCAAAATGTATAGTGTGGAGAACAAATTCTAGTCTTAGTCAAATGTCTAGATTTTTAAGAATCTTTGTAAGAATTTATTTATTTTTTGCTTAAAAATTCTGTTTTTTAAGCAAAACTGCAGTTTGCTTAAAAATCACATTACATTGATTTTAGTCTCAGTTAATTATTATTTTCTTCTTTCAGATTGTACTTCCTCCTCATCTGGAGCGCATTCGAGAGAAACTCGCAGAAAACAGTCATGAGTTATGGGCTGTTAATCGCATTGAACAAGGGTGGACATATGGACTGGTGAGTGTTTTCAGGATTTTACATGTTTTATTTCACTTTTGTAGAGAAAGCATTGCTGGGAACAAAAAATATTTCTCCATGCAAATGTTTGTGCTTTTCTTTTTCAAAAGTTTCGTGACGACAACAAGAAGATGCATCCCTGCCTGGTGGATTTCCAGAGTTTACCTGAGCCGGAGAAGAACTACAATTTAGCAATGTCAGGAGAGACACTGAAGTACGTAAAAGTTTAAATCAACAGTACTTGGTACTTCTAATGATAGCTCCTACTTAGTGTGGAGTAGCATAATCTATTATTTTAATTATACTGAAACCTGAACAAGAATAGAAGAGGAAATAGATGTGGAAATGTAGCTGTATTACCAGACTTTGATAGGTATTGTTGCCTTTAAAACAAGGGTGCCTAAAATATATTTATGGAAGCTTGACATGAAAAATGTGTAGGACCTGTGTCTAATGTGTATTGTGTTACTTTAACAGGACTCTGCTAGCTCTGGGCTGTCATGTGGGAATGGGAGATGAAAAAGCAGAGGAAAATCTGAAAAGGACCAAGCTCCCCAAAACGTGAGCTGCAACATGTTATACATATGGCATTTGAGTGTGGTATCATGTCATATTGTTTCATTTTCATGATCAGTGCCATAGTTGTCTATTTGAAAGATTCACTTACCCTTTACATCACAATGTCTTGCTTGTTAGCTACATGCAAAGTAATGGATACAAGCCAGCTCCCTTGGATCTTAATCACGTCAAACTTACTCCAAATCAAAACACTCTAGTGGAGAGACTGGCAGAAAATGGACACAATGTGTGGGCAAGAGACCGGGTTCGACAGGGCTGGACGTACAGTATTGTACAGGTATCAACTTTATGTGCGAAAATGCTGTGACAATGAGTAATAAAAACGTTTCATTGTTTACTGTTTAATTGCTTTGGTTTTAACTTCAGTTGGACTTTTTTTAAATAGGACATATTGAACAAGCGTAATCCCCGTCTGGTTCCCTACAACCTGCTGGATGAAAAGACTAAAAAGACCAACAGAGACACAGTTTGTGCAGCAGTTCGAACTCTTATCGGCTATGGCTACAACATAGAACCACCTGATCAGGAGAGTAGTAAGTTTGCACTGCTTTTTCATCTATATGAATAGAAATCCTTCCACTTTGCCTTGTCTCCAGGCTTTCTTATTTATCAGAATAACATTTGAACAAACTTTCTTTTATTTCCCCTACCACCGATATTCCTGACTCAATGTAAAGCAACAGCTCATGTGGTGCACAGCAAGTTACATGATGTCCAATCCACTAGATCACAGAGTGGACTTGCCATTTACATTTTACAAAGGAATTTTAAAAGGCATTACCTGGCTGTTAATGCTTTGAATACTATAATGTCAATACAACTTTAGATGCAGGTACATAAAGAAAAAAAGGTTCAGGAAATATTGGTGGAGACTGTCCCCTTCATGGCAGAGTTGGTGGGGACATGTCCACACCAGTCCTTCAGGAAATTACGCCTATACTCTAAAGGCAGCCTAAGTCCCACCAGTATTCCTTAAATCATGTTTTTTAATGCCATGTTTTTCCTCTAGGTGGGCATGGACCGGGCAGCTCCCGTGGCGATAAAATCAGAGTGTTCAGAGCTGAGAAATCGTACGCTGTCACACAGGGGAAATGGTACTTTGAGTTTGAGGCTGTGACTGTTGGAGAGATGAGAGTGGGTTGGGCCAGGCCTTGTGTTCGTGCAGATACTGAACTTGGTGCTGACGAGTTGGCCTATGTCTTCAATGGCTTCAAGGTGGGATGCAGACTCATTTTGACTGTGAAAGTGGGCTAAACCCTTTGTGGTAACACGTTATTTGATGGGTTGTGAATAATACTGTCATGACACCATCATAAACATGACGTAACACCTGTCATGAACATGAGTAAGTCTACATGAATATTTATGACTGTTATCATAAAGTGTCATTATGACACTTTTAATACAAAGTTGACTTTATTCAAAATGTCTTTGTTATGACAACTTCATTATGACATTAACCAATAAATCATGATATGACATAAATTTGTTATAAAAGTATGACTGATTAAACTTTAGTTTTAATAACATAAAGCTACATAAAAGCTACATAATTTCTAAAGATTTACTTTAGCCCCATGATCATAACCGGGGCTATGTCACATTAATGATGGTGTCATGACAGTCTTATTCACAACCCGTCAAATAAAGTGTTGTCCCCTTTATGATGCTAAATTCTCTTGATTTGCGTTTTAGGCTCAACGTTGGCATATTGGAAACGAGCCATTTGGCCGCCAGTGGCAGTCTGGTGATGTGGTGGGTTGTATGATTGACCTCACAGAAATGAACATCATGTTCACGCTCAATGGAGAAATGCTGATCAGTGACTCAGGCTCAGAAATGGCTTTTAAGGATATTGAGATAGGGGAAGGTAAGTACAGATCCAAAACAGAGAAGAAATAATTGAATAAATGGACATTGATGATCATGCTTTAAACATTTGTAGGTTTCATTCCCGTGTGCAGCCTGGGGCTGTCGCAGGTTGGTAGAATCAACCTGGGTCAGAATGTCAGTAGTCTTCGTTACTTTACCATCTGTGGCCTGCAAGAAGGATTCGAACCATTTGCTATCAACATGAAGCGAGACATTACAATGTGGTTCAGTAAAAGCCTTCCCCAGTTTATCACTGCTCCTACAGATCATCCACATATTGAGGTATTAACACAATGCTTTTCTCAAATTATTCATAAATATCAGTTTTCCACATGAAAATGTAACTTCTTTGCACTCTTTTCTCTAGATATCGCGTGTTGATGGGACAGTGGACACTCCCCCTTGTCTCAAGGTGACTCACAAGACGTTTGGGTCTCAGAATGCCAACACAGACTTGCTGTTCTTCAGAGTCAGCATACCAATTGAATTTCACGAGACCTTTAAAGTCCCTGCGGGGACAACACTCCTAACTCGAGCGCTGACCATTCCCGAAGACCAAGTTTTAGAGGTCGACCCAAACTCAGACTTTGAAATACTGAAGAAGTCAGCCACTCGCAAAGAACAAGAAGATGATAAGAAGGAACCCTCTGTGCCTAAAGAGACTTTGGCCATCAAAAATGGAGAGAACGAGAAAGATGCCTCTACTGAGAAAAGCAAGAAGAAAGGGTATGTGGTTATTTAGTCTTCTGAGTCAGAGAGGAGAATTTGATTTTTGAAGTTGCATTTTGTATGATAATTTTTCATAACAACCTTGACATAATGCAAAATGCAATACGCAAAATGCTATAAAAACCAAAGCAGTTAAATATTTCTGACAGTATCAACATTTGAACCATGTAGTAAGTGGTTTTGTCATTTCCAGATTCCTTTTTAAGGCAAAGAAGGCTGCATTAATAACTCCACCCCCTGTCGTTCCTACTCTGCCTCGCTTAGTGGAAGATGTCGTACCAGATGACAGGGATGACATGGACATAATCCTGAACACCACAACTGTATGACTATTACTCATAGTTATTTCATTGTCAATGATCAAGTGGAAGCAATTTAGACTCTAAAATCTGAAATTGAAGGTTTATTTTGTAACAGCCATGAATAATATGCTTAAACCAATAAGCTTTTAATGTCCTTTTTCAGTATTATTATGCAGTGCGAATATTCGCAGGACAGGAACCAGGGGGCGTGTGGGTAGGCTGGGTCACACCAGACTACCACCAGTATGATCTTCACTTTGACCTCAGCAAAGTGAGAAATGTAACAGTAACTGTTGGAGACGACAGAGGAAATATTCATGACAGGTGTGTTTGTTTCCCTAAAAATGTAAACGTTTGCTCCAAAATCCTGAGTCTTCTTGGTTTGTCTGCTTTCTGCAGTATAAAGCGCAGTAATTGTTACATGGTGTGGGGAGGAGAGTTTGGCAACTCTCAGCAAACCCGTGTCAGTCAGGAGGACTTTGTGATTGGCTGTCTCGTTGATTTGGACACAGGACTCATGACTTTCACTGCTAACGGAAAAGAGATAAACACCTTTTACCAGGTTTGTGGGCTTCTGCCTTGGTACGGTGAAGCTCTCATGAAAGTCCTGCTCAGTTGAGGCATCGTCTACTTTCAGGTGGAGCCGAACACAAAGCTGTTCCCAGCTGTCTTCGTTCAGCCTTCCAACCAGAATGTGATTCAGTTTGAACTCGGCAAGCTCAAGGTAAACGTCCATGACCTACTCTGTTAACAAGCCTTTATCCACACTGCAGATGTGCAGGTTATGAGGTTAACATCAGTCAACATCTTACCTGAAGAAGATGCCTCTCTTTTTGTCTTCACTTTGTGTAAATCTGTGTTACCATGTGAAACATTTATTAATAAGTTTTAAGAATTACTTAAAGGAGGGGTACCATGTATTTTCCGCACACAGAGTTCCATTTATTAGTACAATAAATGTTGCCCTCAGTTGTTATGCGGTATATGTCAAACATAACATAATGAATGAATCCAAGTAACACTCTGGGTACATTTTTGGATGAAGACTGTAAGATGATTTAACCAAAAATTAGATTTTGCTTACCCCCTGTACTAAAAAGATAAGGTAATGTAGTGATCAATCTAATTGTTGTTTAATGGTTAGGACTAAAGATAGCAGTCCCCTCTGCAATACAGCAATTTGGATGAAATGAGGAATAAGTTTATATTATTCACTCGACAACAAATGGCACTTTGAACTGCCTTGTTGCTGAAATTATTCAGCTTTGATTCTTCTCCCTGCAGCAAAGACTTTCACACCTGAGAGAGCTGTAGTCAGTTCACTCAAGTTTAGCTAATGTTTGGGGGTTCTTATGTTTAACCTGCATGGCTAGCAAATTTAATTTCTACTAAATTAAGATGCAAAGAGAATCATCAACCAAAGGTAAGACTTATGTCCAAATAAGTTTTCCTTACCAACGTCAGTATCGATCCTTCTTGTTTTGCCAGAACATCATGCCATTGTCAGCCGCCATGTTTCGGAGTGAACGCAAAAATCCAGTTCCGCAGTGTCCTCCTAGATTGGATGTCCAGATGCTAACCCCAGTGATCTGGAGTCGTATGCCCAACAACTTCCTGGCTCCAGAGACAGGCCGTGTTAGCGAAAGACTTGGCTGGATGGTGCAATGTATGGAACCACTCACTATGATGGCCCTTCACATCCCAGAGGAGAGTCGGTCAGAAATATTTCCTTCTGCATGCCAAAGAGAAAAAAAATAATTTATTTCAGTTTTTCTAGTTAAACCTGACTCTGTGTTTTATTTAGGTGTATAGACATACTGGAACTGTCTGAACGAATGGACTTGCTAAAGTTCCACTATCACACTCTGAAGCTCTATGGCTCTGTGTGCGCTCTGGGTAATAACCGGGTGGCACACGCACTGTGCAGCCATGTGGACGAATCTCAGCTTTTCTACGCCATAGAGAGCACCTACCTGCCGGGACCAATGAGGAGCGGGTTTTACGACCTCCTCATCAGCATGCATCTAGAGTCTGCTAAACGCAATCGCCTTGGAACTAATAAGGAATTTATAGTTCCGATGACGGACCACACGCGCAGCATCACTCTTTACACCGTTAAGTCTCATGCTTTGCCTGGGGTCGGCCTCACTACGTGCCTCCGTCCAAAACTGCATTTCTCCTCCGTTGGGTTTGTGGGGACAGATCCAGATATTTACACACTGAGTCCAACCATCCCATTACAGGTGAGGTTTACTCATTGTAATATGTTATAGAAACTCTCTAGAGAAAGAAATACATTAGTTTGCTTGTATTTCCAGGTGTTAAAGACCAAGGCTCTGAACATGCTGATCGAAGCTGTCCAGGATGGAAGTCAAGCAATGAGAGACCCTGTGGGAGGCAGCGTTGAGTTTCACTTTGTCCCAATCCTGAAACTCATCAGCACCCTCCTCATAATGGGTGTGTTTGACGATGAAGATGTCACGCACATCCTGAAAATGATTGAGCCCACAGTCTTTCATACTTCAAAATCAGAGGAGCCTTTGGAGGAGCTGACAAAGGCGAACAAACAAGAGGAAACATCAAAAGTTGCAGTGGTCAAAGAGGATGAGCAGGAAATTGAGGCAGGAGAGGAAGAGGAGTTTGAAGATTATGGTTATGATGAGGAGGAAGAAATAGAGGAAGAGGAAGAACTAGAGGAAACAAATTTAAATGTCCCACAAGGGGAAGCAGTGGAAATAGATTTCATAAATGGTGAGAAAGGAGCTGAGGAAACAGAGAAACAGACGAAACCAGTGGAAACCTGTGGGGAGTCTAAAGAGGAACACCTCGAACAAGGACTGTTTCAGATGAAACTACCAGAGTCTGTAAAACTGCAGGTATAAACTATTATTACTACTTTTTTCACCAAAAAGGTTTCTAAACAGTGTTAGTATTCATTTTGCTCTTGTTATCTAGATGTGCACCCTGTTGCAGTATTTCTGTGACTGCGAGCTACGACACAGAGTGGAGGCCATTGCTGCTTTCTCAGATAAGTTCGTCACCCAGATACAGTCCAACCAGAGGCAGCGCTACAATGAGCTCATGATGGCCTTCACCATGTCAGCTGCAGAGACCGCACGAAAGACCCGCGAATTTCGCTCTCCGCCGCAGGAGCAAGTAAGAAAACTATATATGAATGTTTAGACTTATCTAACGTTAAAGGGTGAGAGGAAAAAGGTTGTACTACTATTTAGATTTTGAAGTAAAAATATGATTCTGATGAGACAACATTAAATAAGATTTTGTTACATATGTTGCTAATCTCTTTCCAAAGAGTTTTCATTTGCTTGTGCACTACTGTGTAGGTCAACATGCTCATGAACTTTAAAAACTGCCCTGATGACGAAGAGTGTCCAGTTCCTGACGAAGTCCGTGAATCCTTGCTGATTTTTCATAACGCTCTTCTGACACATTGTGGTCAGTTCTAATCTGCTATACCCAGTCTGACATGAATTCTTTAAATCGTTCCTCTTTCAGTGGCTAATAAATAAAATGTCCAGTGCTTAATTTCAAAACTAAAATTTGCAGGTGTTCATATTGATGAGGAAGAACAGGAGGAGGAGGTGGACAATTCTCTTCGCGGGCGCCTGCTTCGTTTGCTGGAAAGAGTGAAAAAGTTTCGGCAGAAAAAAGTGGAAGTGGAGATTGAGCCGCAGGAAGATAAAAAACCAAGTGAGCTGTCTCTCTACTCTACCACATGATGTTGCAACACAGATTTATCTTTTTTTTCTTGCAGCTGTGGCTTGAAAGAGAATCTCACATTTAATCTTTGAAATTTTGTTTTGTCTTTGTTGTTTATTTCCCTTTCCTGATTCTACTAGGCACATTGCAAGAGCTCATTTCCCACACCATGATCCATTGGGCCCAGGAGTCGTTCATTCAAAACCCGGAGTTAGTGCGTATGATGTTCAGCCTCCTCCACAGGCAGTATGACGGACTCGGTGAACTGAAGCGAGCACTTCCCAAGGCTTACACCATCAACGAGGTGTCGATACAGGACACCATGGATCTCCTGGAGTGCTTGGGTCAGATCCGCTCCTTGCTTATCGTGCAGATGGGTCCAGAGGAGGAGAGGCTCATAATTCAAAGCATTGGGTACATGGATAAAGTTTTGATTGTGGTTTTTGCTTTGGTTAAGGTGACAAGATATTTATCCGATCATTTTCTACTCCTTAGAAACATCATGAGTAACAGAGTTTTCTATCAGCACCCCAACTTGATGCGTGCTCTGGGGATGCACGAGACTGTCATGGAGGTTATGGTCAATGTGCTAGGTGGTGGTGACTCAAAGGTATTCATTTTCAATCTCTTTGTTTGGGTTAAATACTGTCGGGCATCAAGGCTAACAAAATAAAAATTTGTGGAATATGTGAAAGTAAAAACTACAACCTTAAATAGCCTTAAGCTCAACTTGATCTTTCTGCCTTTCAACAGGAAATCCGCTTCCCTCGAGTGGTGACAAACTGTTGCCGTTTCCTCTGCTATTTCTGCCGCATCAGTCGTCAGAATCAACGTTCCATGTTTGATCATCTCAGCTACCTTTTGCAGAACAGCGGCATTGGCCTTGGTGACTGTTGCTGTTCACTTCTACAATTCCTGCTGCTGAAGCCTGTCTGAACATGGTGTGCTGTCTGTTCAGGAATGCGTGGCTCGACCCCATTGGATGTGGCTGCGGCATCTTGCATCGACAATAACGAACTGGCACTGGCTCTCCAGGAGCAGGATTTAGAAATGGTAAAATATTACTATGTCATCCTAAGCAGCAGATTCAGTTTACTTATCTTTCAATGCCAATATTGTTGTAGGTGGTGAAATACCTGGCTGGGTGTGGGCTTCAGAGCTGTCCCATGCTGCTGGCTAAAGGCTACCCCGACATCGGTTGGAATCCCTGTGGTGGAGAGAAATACCTTGACTTTCTTCGTTTTGCTGTTTTTGTCAATGGTAGTTTACCAAATATTTAAATTCTAAAATTTTACTTAAAAGCACACTTTCCTTCTCCTTTTCTTGTTTGACAATAACAAGATGATTTTCATTCATCTAGGAGAAAGCGTGGAAGAGAATGCCAACGTTGTTGTGCGTCTTCTCATTCGAAGACCCGAGTGCTTCGGTCCGGCTTTGAGAGGCGAGGGTGGTAATGGTCTGCTAGCTGCTGTGGAGGAAGCCATCAAAATATCAGAGGACCCTGCAAGAGATGGACCCAGCATTAAAAAAGACAGACGTTTTCCCATGTAAGAGGTCTCAGTATTGGTTCAGAAAGACCTTTGTCCTAGCCACTTTGAGTTAAAGAATAAATTGCAAAGTGTATTCCTTTCTTCCTGGAAGGTTTGGAGGAGAAGAGCAGCAGGAGGAGAATCGAGTGCACCTTGGAAATGCCATCATGTCTTTCTATTCTGCTCTCATTGACCTACTGGGACGATGTGCTCCAGAGATGCATGTCAGATGAGCAGAATCACAGGATTTATGCTAGATTTACATAACACATCGAATATAATAGTAAACAAATGTGTTCTTTACAGCTGATTCAAGCTGGAAAGGGTGAAGCTCTTCGGATCAGGGCAATTCTGAGGTCCTTGGTTCCTATTGAGGATCTTGTGGGAGTCATCAGTCTTCCTGTTCAGATTCCTGCTTTGGGGAAAGGTAAAATGTTAAAGCATGGCAATGTCAAAGTATTTACACTGCTAATTCATTTAACAGTGTAATTCTAATAACAGCAATGGTCTTTTGTGGAGCACTAACTAGGAAGTCTTTGTGGATGTATAATCAGACCAGGAGTGATAAGATTTTGATGTGATTCTCTTCAGTGACACAGACTTCTTCCATAAGTTCATAATTATAATTTCAGCCACTGTTTACATCCTGATTTCCAATGTCTGGCTTTATCTGGTGCAAAATTATGATGCATGTATCAGGTGAATGACATAAAAGTCAGACAAATGCGTAATGACGTAATGATCATTCAGACTGCAGGAAAAATAGCAAAAGTCATGAAAACCCATTTACTTATTTTAATACCGTTAATAAACTGGAACTTTAGTGTTTTTCTAGCACTTCTAGATTATTAAGTTATTTTATTTTACTGTTTTAATAACTTGTTTTTTTGTCGGTGTATTATACAGCCCTTTAGTTTAGTGTGTATACTTGTGTATGTTTTTCTTAGACAATAGCATCATAGAGCCAAAGATGTCTGCCAGTTTTGTGCCAGACCACAAGGCCCCCATGGTGTTATTCCTGGATAGAGTTTATGGTATTGACAATCAGGATTTCCTGCTGCATGTGCTGGAGGTGGGCTTCTTACCTGACATGAGGGCTGCCGCCTCTCTGGACACAGTGAGTCAGAAACGTCTTCTGGACTACTTCAATTCTCAGTATCCAGTAAGAGTAGATTCAGCTGGGATTTATTTCCAACAGGCCGCTTTCAGCACAACAGAGATGGCTCTCGCTTTGAACCGCTATCTGTGTACTGCCGTGCTGCCACTCATCACCAAGTGTGCCCCACTGTTTGCCGGCAGTGACCACCGAGCCATAATGATAGACTCCATGTTGCACACGATCTACAGACTGTCTCGAGGACGAGCCTTTACAAAGGCACAGAGAGACATCATAGAGGAGTGCCTCATGGCTTTGTGCAAGTAAACTAACACCTCAAACAAATATGGCAGTTCTCTCCTTCATCTAATATTGTTAGGTTTGTTCCTAAAGGAGGCTTTGTTTGTGTTGCCTTCAGAAATTTGCGCCCGGCCATGCTTCAGCACCTGCTGAGACGCCTGGTGTTTGATGTGCCCATTCTAAATGAGTACGCCAAACGACCACTGAAGGTGTGGAGACGTTTGATTATTTTCTTGATAAAAAAAAAGTGTATTCTTTTGAGTTTTAAGTTGTTTTTTTTTTTTTTCACTTTTATTGTCTTGAATCTGCAGCTACTGACCAGCCATTATGAGCGTTGTTGGAAATATTACTGCCTCCCAAATGGCTGGGCTAATTTTGGAGTTGCTTCAGAGGAAGAGCTGCATTTGACTCGCAAACTTTTCTGGGGTATTTTTGAATCATTGGCCCACAAGGTGAGCTTCCAGAAACATGATGGAACTGCCAAAATATGAACTTCTTCAAGTTTTCTCATGTTTCACAACACAAACTGGGATTAGCGGCTCTGACATGAGAAAAAGTTAAAAAGTTCTTGATGTGCAAATACTCAAATGTATTAGCTGGCAAGTGTCTGTTAATACTGTAACATATTGTCATTAATCATTCCAGAAATTTGATGCTGAAATTTTCAAGATCTCAATGCCTTGCCTCTGTGCCATTGCTGGAGCCATTCCTCCAGATTATGTGGATGCCAGCTACTCCTCCAAAACAGAGAAAAAGGCATCGGTAGATGCAGAGGGAAACTTTGATCCTAAACCAGTAGAGACCACAAAGTAAATATTTTCTGAATCTGTTTGATGAACACATTTTTCATTTGTTTTAATATTATTGCTAAATTTTCTCTGATTTATTGCCTCCAACAATAGCACCATTATCCCTGAAAGACTGGATCCCTTCATCAACAGATATGCTGAATACACCCATGATAAATGGGCCTTTGAAAAGGCAAGACTTGTTCCTGTCAACTTGCGTAGTTTCCATTATATCCATTATATATATTACACCAATTCAGAACCAACACTTCTTGGATTGTAGCTGATATGATACCATAGAAATCAATTCTCTTTCTAACAATAAATGATACAGTTTGTCTTCTGTGTTGCAGATTCAAAATAACTGGTCGTATGGAGAGGTGTTGGATGAGAATGGAAAGACCCATCCCATGCTCAGACCATACAAAACCTTCTCAGAGAAGGTAAGTTGTCCATTGCAGATTGTTTCATATCGCTCATTCTCCTCTTCATGAGGATTTTTTTTTTGCAAAGGACAAAGAGATCTACCGCTGGCCGATCAAAGAGTCGATAAAAGCCATGTTGGCATGGGAATGGAACATAGAAAAAGCTAGAGAGGAAGAGGAGTCAGAGAAGAAAAAGGCAGCTGCTAGAAAAATTTCCCAGACTGCTCAGGTTTGAAGGTCTTTTATGTCTCAACACTTTATGTTGCAGCGCTCCTTATATGTTATAACATTATCTTTCTGTTGCAGGCAACTTATGACCCAAGCCATGGCTATAGTCCACAGCCTATTGACATCTCACACATGGCTCTTTCAAGAGATCTGCAGGTATGGCAGTAAAAGTTTAACAACGTCTGCCTTTATCTCGATTTATAGTCAATAATAACAGCTTACATTTGAACACAGTCAATGGCAGAGCAACTGGCCGAAAATTATCACAACACCTGGGGACGAAAGAAAAAATTAGAGCTCCAAGCAAAAGGTAAAAAAATATCTGCTGGTATGTTATGTTTTAATAAATAAAGATGGAACTTTTCCTAATTTCTCTTTGGTTGTGGGATTGTTTGTGTAGGAGGTGGGACACATCCTCTGCTGGTGCCTTATGACACTCTGACAGCGAAGGAAAAGGCCAGAGACCGAGAGAAGGCTTACGAGTTGCTCAAGTTCCTGCAACTTAATGGATATGCTGTCACAAGGTAAAAAAAAAATCTGGAGTGCTGGCTATAAGGAGCAGGGAATTAAATTTTTTACATCAGTTTTTATTTTTTATGTTCCGTGATTTAATTGTGCAGTCCTAATAGATTTAGTCTTTTCTCCTGGCCATTCCAAAGACCAATGCTGACTTTTTCTTAATTACATTTTGTTAATGGAAAATTTAAGCAAATTAAATATTTGTTTAAGTGTACAAATATCAGAACCAACATAAATACTAGTTTGGTGTCTTGGTAAAAAATAAATAAATAAAATGGATATGTGGGTAGAAAGTTATTTTTCCACAACTCACAAAACTTTTTGTAATTTTCCAGAAATTGCAGCATACAGAGGAAAATCTTTGAATTTTCCTCTTTCCATTTATGCATTGATCTAAGGCAAGTGTGTTCACATAAAACAAAGAAAGTGTAAATATGTCACCTCTGTCTGTGTTCAGGGGCCTGAAAGACATGGAGTCTGAGATATCGTCTATTGAAAAGAGATTTGCTTATGGTTTCCTGCAGAAGCTGTTGAAATGGATGGAAATAGCCCAGGAGTTCATTGCTCATCTCGGTACTGTGGGCCAAAAATGCAAAAGAAATGTATTAATGTCACATGTTAAAAATCTGTGAGGTACTAGGAATAAACCGAATCTAGATTTGTTAAGCCAGTGCTAATGTGAGATATTGCTATATTTTGGAATATGTTTTGCAGAGGCTGTGGTGAGCAGTGGACGAGTAGAAAAGTCTCCTCATGAGCAAGAAATCAAATTTTTTGCTAAGGTAAAGCCTGTGAAAAAATAATTTTAAAGGCTAAATCTCTTTGTGGTACTAATCTAAAAAAACACTTTTGCAGATATTGATGCCTTTAATCAACCAGTACTTCAAAAACCACTGCCTTTACTTCTTATCAACACCTGCAAAAGTCCTGGGCAGCGGCGGCCATTCTTCTAATAAGGAGAAGGAGATGATTGCGAGGTAAGTTCTCCCATTGTTCTAGTGGACAAATATTTGCTTTGAGTTCTTTTTCCTAAAGGATCCTCATTTCTTAATGCATGCCCTTTTTCTTGGATTTCTCTCTTCCTTTACTTTTTTCTTCTCATTATAGTATCTTCTGTAAAATGGCTGCTTTGGTGAGGCACAGAGTTTCTCTCTTTGGTAAGATTCCTCATAAGACTATTTCTGAGTCTTTTGGTTCCCTCTGACTACGGAGACCTCCTTTTACTCTAACCTGGATAACTTCAACGAAAAGCTTGCTTAGCGTGTATCAAAATTTTATAATAAACCTGCGTTTGCTTCTGTAGGAACGGATGCTTCTGCAATAGTTAACTGTCTGCATATATTGGCCCGGTCGTTGGATGCAAGGTTGGCTGCTTCTTACAACAACTTTCAAGATGAATGTGTATTCATTCTTACGCTTTGAAATTTCCGTTGTGACATTTTCTTACTGCATTTTTTTAGGACTGTGATGAAATCAGGTCCTGAGATTGTGAAAGCAGGCTTGCGGTCATTCTTTGAGAGTGCGGCCGATGACATGGAGAAGATGGTGGAGAACCTCAAACTGGGCAAAGTGTCCAAAGGCAATCAGGTACATAAAGTTTGAAACAAATTATGCAAAGAAATTAAACACTGGAATTAAATCTAAATTCAAAATACCTTCTTCCTTGTCCATGATAGCAAGTGAAAGGCGTTTCCCAGAATATCAACTACACAACCATTGCCCTGCTGCCTGTGCTTACCTCCCTGTTTGATCACATCGCTCAGCATCTCTTTGGAGATGATGTCATGCGTGAGTTGTTACCTCAAATTTCTGTTTATTTCTTTGCTTTCAGTCTAGTATTTTACCTGAATCTGTTGCCTTTCTGTCTCTGGTTACTTCCACACAGTGGATGATCTGCAGATTTCCTGTTATAGAATCATGTGTAGCATCTACTCAGTTGGGATGGTCAAGAACCCACATGTTGAGAGGTAACTTAAACTTAATAAGAAATACAGCACTCTTTGCCATTTCCTGCACTGTGAATTGACTAGGAATTCTGGGAATTTGAGAGTGGAGAAGCATGATTCTGTTGGCATCAAGTTGTCTTTTTTGCAAACAGGCAAAGACCAGCTCTTGGGGAATGTCTGGCTCATCTTGCTGCTGCAATGCCAGTGGCCTACTTAGAGCCTCATCTAAATGAATTCAACGCTTTCTCTGTGTATACCACAAAGACACCAAGGGAGAGAGCTAGTGAGTTTAAAACCAATGTTCATCCACATATGTTCCTGCTCAGCAATACCTTGTTCCAGAGTTTTCTTTCATCCATTTTTGTGCAAAGTCCTGGGTCTTCCCAATGCGGTTCAAGAGTTATGTCCTGACATCCCACCGTTGGACCTTCTGCTAAAGGAGATTGGAGACTTGGCAGAGTCGGGGGCCCGCTATACTGAGATGCCTCACGTCATTGAAATCACTCTGCCAATGCTGTGCAACTACCTGCCACGGTGGTGGGAGAGAGGACCTGAAAACTTTCCTGAGATGGAGGGCCAACTCTGCACTGAGGTCACTTCAGAACATCTGAATCAACTTCTGGGAAGCATCATGAAAATCGTAGTCAACAATCTGGGTATTGATGAAGCCTCCTGGATGAAGAGATTGGCTGGTGAGCACTGGGTAACTTAATGCAAAGCCGTGTGTTCCTGAATTAGTCTTCTTGCTCAAATGAAATGGCACAATTTGTTTTCTCTGCTAGTGTTTTCGCAGCCCATTGTGAGCAGGGCAAAGCCAGAAATGCTGAAATCCCACTTCATTCCAACAATGGAAAAGTTGAAGAAACGGACGTCAAAGGTGGTGGCTGAAGAGGACCATTTGCGGATGGAGGGGAAATCAGAGGGGGATGAGGAAGATGGGACAATACGCGATGAGTTTGCTGTGCTCTGTAGAGACTTGTATGCCCTCTATCCTCTACTTATTCGCTATGTGGACAACAACAGGTAAAAGAAAATGAACACCATCATTTACAAGCTCTTAACCAGGATACTTACTTATTCCATCTTGTCTTGTTCTGCTACAGAGCAAGGTGGCTCACCTGCCCTGATCCAGATGCAGAAGAACTTTTCCGAATGGTTGGAGAAGTTTTTATTTTCTGGTCCAAATCCCATGTGAGTTCATTCATCTTGTCTGTGAAAACAAATATGAGTGGGAAAGTTAACTTCCTTTATCTGACATTGCTTGCTCTCTTTGCTTTCTACTTTGTAGAACTTCAAGCGAGAAGAACAGAACTTTGTTGTGATGAATGAGATCAATAACATGTCATTCCTCACTGCTGACAGCAAAAGCAAAATGAGCAAGGTGAGCGATTGCAGTCTTACTGTACTGCTATGTCTCATTTTAGGCATTTCTGTCACTGTCATTGGCGTTGAACATATACTTTTGCGTTTTTGTGTAGTTGTCTTTTGTTCTTTTAGAATTTTTTTTACATCCATAACCATTTTCTGACATTCACTTTTGGTCATCAATAAGTTGTAGTAAAAGTATGGCTGTTGAATTTTTGTGTGGTTTTCTTGTGATGATGTGAACATCAGTCTGTTATTAGGAGAAAGTATAACTCATCATATCTTGATCCAAAAAGGATTAAGTTATTTTTTGCCTGCTCATGAGACATTTGGTTCGGGGAAAATGTTTTGTTTTGTTTAATTCAGTTTAACTAGACATCAATGATCTGCTGGGAACTTGACCGCTATGCTACCAGTAAAGCAACAGGTTACGTTGATTACGATCTTATCAATACAAAAAGTAGTTCTGACAATTACAAAGAAGTTTGGATTTGTAGCCTCTTGTACTATCTCCTTTTTCTGCATTTTATGTTTTTTTGATACTCCTAAACAAAGCTGCAGTGAAATTTTTTGATAACAAAGAAATAATTTTGTTGTATCCAAATTTAACAGACTTTTTGCCTTACGGTTTGTAAATAAATACCTGAATATCCTTATCTATATGTGATGTCACTTACAGCTCTGTAGAAGTGCAAATACTATTTAAATAGTATATTTAATGGCAATACTGATCAAACTAAACTGAACTAGACAATGACTTTAGATTTTAGATTTCTGCACTTAGTCATTTGCTGAGATTAAAAATTCAGCATTTTCATCATGAGTTGATAATTTTATTATCTCAAGAAAACCACATTGAAATCATTCAAAGAGCAGACTGCTGTCCTTGGCGTATGTAACAGCTTCTTAAAAAAAAACAAACAAACAAAAGAAACCATTTTTATTTGGCACATATTTAGAAATATGTATGTTTATAGTATATCGGGTTTCACTTATGGTACATTTTTCAATAATCCTGTCCACAGGGCTTGGTGGAATATGATGTAGTTTGCTGTAATTTCTTAAGGCTTGTATTTTAGTTCCCATTTTTCTTAAGAGTAGCAGTTGTGTTAACAATATTTTCTCTCTGGCTGTCCTCTTCCTTTGGGTTGCGGCTGGGTTTCCAGGGCGGTGACACAGAGGTTAGACTTTTTTTCTGCACGACCGCTGTGCTGACCGCATGGCACCTCACTTTTGGGGAAAATTTTCATCAACCCCTCCAGCACACTGGCACATCTAATCTGCATTCACGTGTAATCCATACACAAATAAATGTGTATATTGGTGCTTTTATTTAGGCAGAGCTGATCCAAGATTGTGTGGGGCCATAAGCAGAATTTGATATGGGGGCCCAATTTTATTTCACCGCATTCATAGCAATGGAAGATATTAAAGCTAAACAAATAATTTTTTTCAGTTTTTTTTCCCCCCATCAGTATTTCAAACAAAACTTTAGTTGTGCTCAGAACTACAATAATGCTAATTTCCGATTCTATAAATGTTTAGTGGCTTGGGACATTTTTTAAAAGTAAGTCTTAATTATATGAAAATAGTTCCAAAATATTGACTTTTATGCTTTTGGGAATCACCCTATTGCAAATTTACTTTTGAGTCATAAAGGAGAAAAAGCCCTCCAATATTTTTATGCTTTTTACCCTATGTAAGATTGGATGTTTTTTAATCAGCCTTTCACATAAAATATTGACTGCTATGTATCATTTGTAAGCAATTTCTAAGAAAAAATAAGAAAGAGACCAACGTTATTTTGCTAAGTACTAAGTGTTCCTATGTTTGCAACTACAATATGGCCATACAATGTGACTTTAACACAGACACAAGCAACTGAAATTATAAAACTAGCAACAACAAACTTTTAGAGAGTTTTCCTCTTAAATCCTTAATCTGTTTAAGTCAAGAAGAATTTAAAATCTTTGAAATTTAATTTAAAGTTAAGTAAAGGGAAATGTCATGTTTGACATCTATTTCTTGATTTTGAGTTTAAGGGTTTGAAGGCCCCCTTTTTAACCTTGGGAGTTTTTCTAAGCAGCTTAGTTCACTTTTTGGTCAGCTCTGCATTTGGTCATACTTACAGAAACACACATAAACATGTGTATGGTTCATACAAAGAGACATGTCTAACTCTGCTTTAACTTGTGAACATATTTGCACATTTAGAGAACTGATGATAAATGATCACAAGTTAAACATGCTGGCATTCTCAGTGGATCCCAGGACAGACGGGCAGGCCTGTGGGCCATTCCCAGTCCTGCCAGTGTGTATGGAGGGGAGTCTGGAGGCGCTTGATGAAAGTAAACATCTGTAGAGATGGGCTCATGGCACCGGTCTTTACATGGATCCTATTGAGGCCGTGAAAGAACAGTGCCATCATCCTCTCACTGAGTTTGCCCTTTTATTCCATCATAGTTGAGTTGGAGACTTCTTGTTTGCCTTTTTTATTTATTTCTTTTTTATTTTATTTTCATTGATGGGTGATTGAGCTGTATGTTTTTGTAATGTAGCTTTTCGCCTCTAGGGGACGATGTTAGTCTTCTCTGTGCTCTTTCTTTTCTCCTCCCTTAAAATGCCACAGCACATTTTGGCTCAGTTTCCCTCAGACTTATTATTTTGCAGACTAATACATGGTTTGATGCTTAATGTCACTGAAGTAGGTTTTTCTCACACTTGTTGGGTTCCCCCTTAAAATTAAAATGACCATGAACCTAACTAAAACATTAATTCACACTTATTTTATAAATTCCCTAAATCGTTTGCACCCTCTAAACCTCCTATGTATGTTTCACTTAATAGCATTTGCAATTAGTAGTGGATGTTACCTTAGTCAGCAAAGAATGATCATTTTACTTTTGATTTCAGTATTTGTATGAAATTATGCCTAAAATTAGTCTTCTCTTAAATGAAAAACTTATATATGCACACATTAGCCAATGTAGCAAATTAATTGCTATACTATAACTACTTTAGATACAACATTTATTGGCACCCATGGTAAAGATGTGTAAAAAGAATTAAAATTAATCTTTTATAGAATAGTTTCAAGGAACCTGCAATTGAGCCACAACTTTCTCTTTCCCCTGGTTATAAAAATTATGTAAAATAATGAAATAAAGTTCTATTTTGTTTTAGTCACTATTTATTATTTTTATGTTGTGTTGATATTGTTTGGAAAAAATAACCAATTACCTAAAGCTTCTACTGTCAGATTAGAACAATTCAAACTTTCTGCATGCTTTTAGCACATCCACATTGTTTCTGCACACAAGGCTGACCAATAAATCAGATTCCGATTTTTGTATTTAGAGAGATGCTAAAATAAAGTTAGAAAGTTGCAAAATCAAAAGATCCTAAATCAATTCACGTTTGCTGGCTTGAGCAACCGTTGGACTACAGGAAATGGCCAGTCTTTACACCTAAATTTTTTATAAAACTTGCCAAGTGAGAACAGAGAAAGATCTTTCTATCTGTAAACTTCAACCTGAAATGTGACAAATAACTTGTTGCTGTCTTTGTGGCAAAAAAAGGCTCATGCAAAACAAAAATAGCATTGGTGCCAATACTTGTTGCATCTTCAATTTTTTTAAAATCTATTTTTGCTTAACATTCTTCACTGGGTAAAAAGTCACTCAGCCAGGTTGCCAAATTGAATTCACATCCTTCAAATGGGCTGCAAAAAAATTTGATGTGAATTTCTCTGCCTTTTAGTTGTAGTTTTATTTCTGCTTCAAAGATGGATAGCATCAGTCTTTTTAAAGAGCATGCATTTTGAAGGATATATATTTTTAACATGAAGAACTTTCACATGCAACACAATTAGTCCACCTTGGAGGAATCCAGAAAGAGCAGCTAACAGAAGAACTGAACTTTCACAAAAACAAAGTCGGAGTTTGAGGCATGTAAAGAGATAAAAACCCCAAACAGATGTTTGACAGTTTAATTGCATGCAGGAAATAGATTTAACCTGAAAAACAGTTTCATACTATTGATGCCATCTGATATTTTAACTCTTAACAAACATAACAACTAACAGTGTTCACAGAATGCTTACTGGTTCCTCGCCTGAGTGGAATATATTTATTGCATGCTGTAACTGTAATTTTATTTGTTTTAATAAGACCCATTTTTTTCAGCCTTTCCTTTCCCCAAGGCAGTGATGTCACATTTCCTCAAATTTTCTATAGGCCCTCAGTTTATCAGTCTGAGATTGAAATTTGAAATTCATGCTCAAATGTAGTATTTTAGAGAAGCATGGTAGTTATATCTGCAAGAATCCTTAATAATGTTAGCTAGGTATTTCTACTATTATTTGCACAACTTTCATGTTTTTCATTGCCTTGTACAAGTAATCATTTCAAGTTTTGCTGAAACGATCAAGGGATCACCACAAATCTAAATTGTGGTTAGTAATATGTTTGGTGAAAGAGAAGTATATGAGACTTTTTTAGTCATAAAAACGTGAAAACTGGTGTGAATTTCTATTCACTCACATTTGAGTGCACCCCTGCACAAACGCTCCCATTAAAAGATACTGATGGATGTAGATAGGATCAAAGAGTGAATACTTTGTATTCGTAAAGTAGTTATGCTCAAAAACGTGCTTTTAAGTCTTAAAAATGCAATATAGGCCAACAATTACACCCTCAGTTAGATTTTGTAATGCACAATAAGTTCAATAATAAGTTATTGTTATTTTCTGTATTCTAGAACATTGTATATATGACTAATAACACCCCAGGTGTCACACCTGTAAGATTTTACGGAATATTGTGAATGCTTTTGGTTTGTTGTCGTTCCTGTTCTCAGGGTGGAGGCTCAGACACAGAGCGCACCAAGAAGAAGAAACGTGGAGATCGCTACTCTGTTCAGACGTCACTTATTGTTGCTGCCTTGAAGAAGATGCTGCCCATCGGCCTCAACATGTGCTCTCCTGCCGATCAGGAGCTCATCAACTTGGCCAAAATCCGCTACTCTTTAGTAACGTTTCTTCCTTTGGTATAGTAAATATTTGGGTTTGAAGATAGTTATTTATTGCTGATTAAGTTTTGTTTCACTTAACAGAGAGACACAGATGAAGAAGTTAGAGAGTTCCTGCAGAACAACCTCCATCTTCAGGGCAAGGTGTGACATCTGACCCATTTACACAGCAGGGTCAGGTTTTACATATGATCAAGATTTTAGCTAATCAGATAGATCACATCTCAGAAATGTTTCTGGCCTGTTTTTGTGTAAAAAGGTGGACAACCCCTCCATGCGCTGGCAGATGGCCCTTTACAAAGAGATGGCAGGAAAGGCTGAAGATGCCGATGCTCCAGTGAAAGTTGTCAAGAGAGTACAGGAGGTGTCTGCTGTCCTCTACCATCTCGAAGTGGTAAGCACAAGAGAACCAGTAATATGGCAAATGTAAATTATGTATCTGAACCACAGATAAGTAGATAGGAAGGAACATTAGTAGGAAAAGAAAACAAAATGTTTATGTCTCTGCAAGACGGAGCATCCTTTTAAATCCAAGAAGATGGTGTGGCACAAATTGCTGTCTAAGCAGAGACGCAGAGCCGTGGTGGCCTGCTTCAGAATGACACCACTTTACAACATTGCAAGGTGAGAAAGCCACACATATCGTGGATATTTACGGAATCGAGTTCAATGTTTATGACTTCTAACATTCCTTCTAGGCACAGAGCTTCAAACATGTTCCTTGAGGGATACAAGCGTAACTGGATTCAAACTGAGGGTTGCTCATTTGAGGACAGGATGATAGATGATTTATCTGTGAGTAACATTTCCTTCATCTAGATCCAGACTTTCTCAGATTTTCTCTTAAATTTGTTTTCCTGTGACGTCCAGAAAGCGATGGAGCAGGAAGAAGCAGAGGAAGAAGAAGAGAAGGAAACTAAGCCAGATCCCCTTCACCAGCTTATTCTTCACTTCAGTCGAACTGCGCTGACAGAAAAGAGGTCAGGCAGGTCCTACCGACCTCTACAGTTAATAATATGAAGAGCGTTAAACCTCGACTGTGCCAAAATGCTCTCATAAGATTGGTGCCGCTTCTTTCAATTTCAGCAAACTCGATACAGATCATCTGTATATGGCATATGCAGACATTATGGCAAAGGTGAGTTCACACATGAGATTCCAGCTGCGAGATTTGATATTTGGCATCCTGTTTATTGAACGGTTGAAATGACTTTCCACTCTGTCTTTATATTAGAGTTGCCATATTGGTGAAGAAGAAGAAATGGGAGAGGAAATGATGGAACAATCTGAAGATGAGATGTCCTTTGAGGTGCGACAGTCAGAACTGGTAATGGGCGACCAGGGGCTAGGGACCAGGAACACGGAGGAGCGGTAGCTTTCGATGCATCGAGTGAACTCATCATTGGAGCATTTACGTCACAACCACATCTCTTTCTCTTTGTTTCTCTTTCTGTCCTGTCTTGTCATCTTTATGTGCTTTTTGTTGGCTCTGCTTTATTCATTACTAGTTTCCTAACTCACCAATCACAAAGCTCCAGTCCAGATGTCTTTATTTTATTTTTACCAGTATCTCGGTTTCAAAAATAAAACATTAGATGTGATTTTACTTTAAAGCGGTATCTTAGGTAGTTTGATGTGGCATATACCATTTCAAAGAGTTTGTTAGTACATCTATTTTGTCATGGTCTAAACCTGGATTGGATCTAACAACAGTGTTGAGTGTTTAGATTTCTTCTGTTTTAGCTCATTTTCTTTTGAATATTTCAGATCATCAAAAACTGTTTTTGTGTTTTTATCACCCCTTGAAAACATTTTGTAGGCCAACCTACAAAATCAAGTCTGGTGTTTTCAAACCAGGTCCACGTAAGTAGATGAGGCTTAGGAAAGAAAAAAGGCAGGAAGTTCAGAAAGATCAACAAATTCTTTTTGTAGAACATGAAGACGTGTTTTATTTACATTCATTGCATTTTCCCAGGAATGAGAGCAGTTACTGACAGGGAAAAATTGTTTACGACTTCATGTTTAAGGTAGAAGAGAGTAATGGAGGAGTGGATTACTTTTCACATGTAACATGGATTTGGCTTGAATTTTTTTTATTCCTAAATGAATAAAATCAATATTTTGGAGAATTATTTTTTGTATTTACTCAAATATCTAATATTCAATTTGTTGATGATCTGAAACATTTAAATACAACCAATAAGGCAAAAAAATCTGTAAGGGCATAGTAACTTTTCAGCAGTGTAACTTAAGTTAGTATAATGTTTCCATTATAATAATCTTTCACATTATTATTGCATAATTTTTTTTCTTAAAACTGCAACAAACTTCTTATACAATGAATCTTTGTGGTCTTACCCTATTTTAAAGGTAAAATATTAAAACAGAAAGTAAGAATAAGAGAGTAAAATGAATTTTTTTTTTGGTGGAGATAATATGCAATATTGATGTGCAACTCCAGCTGTTTCTGATGCATTAGTCCTTTCCATCTGAGTCTGTGCACTCATTTGTTCACCCTGCACTGACCTTGCAAGCTCCAATATCAGTCAAGTCAGCTTTCTGTGTTTCCTTTGGGCATTTTTGTGCTTCGTCAAGAAGTATCATTTTGCACAACTAAAATGTTTATAAATCCAAAAACGGCTTTTAAATGTTTCCAAATGCTTGCCGCAAACTGGGGAGTCAGACATGCCTCAAGTCAGAGCTTTTTAAGACTATTTGATCTTTAAAAATATCTGAAGATGCTGTAATGGAAAGTCAAGGACAATGTCATTCCTCCCAGTTTATATTGCTGTCTGTTGTCTTTCTCTCTTTCGCTTCTTCCACTGCTCCATGTAATGTCCCTCACCTTCATAACACCCGTCCTACTGACTGGATGCTGCTGACCAATGTTCCCTTCCCCCACTCACATAGCAAACTGACTACAGTGAAAGCCAGAATAGCACAAGCATCACGACTGGCAGTCTGTTCATGCAGTCATACTTTCAAAAGTTAACACACAAAAATCCTAGATCAATTTGATATCACTAGACTGTCGGTGACACCAATGCGAGCGTAACTCTCAGGTCGCACGACACATAGTGGGTAGAGCACAGCTAAATGTATGTGGGTGGGAGGGTGGTGGTGGGAGGTGAGGGAGGGCGGGATCAAAGGTTTTCTTAAATTATTTGTGAATTGATTGAGCAGATTAATGTTCTCTAAATTCAGGACTTTCATTTGACAGCTGTTGTCTTCCTGCACATGTCATTTTATTTCAAAGTAAAAATAATACCTCTTTATATTGCCATTGATATACTGTATTTCTTAATTGAAGCATTACCATGAAATGCCAATAAAGAGGGATGTCAGTGGGTGGTTGTTAGCCTCTGTCCAAAACATCTTATTTGCAGAGTTCCTGCAACTGAGATGCTTTGGAAACGGCGCTGGGGCGATATGCCAAATCAGTGGGGCCATTTCCTGTAGTCCAACGCTTGCTCAAGCCAGCAAACGTGAAGAATTAGTGTAACAGATCCTTTACTAATGAACTGAGCTATGAGAATGTGTGTAAGAGACAGACACTTTGAAATAGTAGTGATAATTCCTAATGATGCATGTAAAGAAACATTAGTACTGTAGATGAAAAATAACTAATTATAGTGCTCGATAATCCAGGTCTTGTAGCAGGATTGTAGCATTTAAAGGCAGTCAACACAGTTTTTAAATTTTAAGAATTGTGAAGAAACCTTCATAATCAGTGCGAAATATAAACCATAATTAGGACAGTAACAGGAAAACTGCAATCTTAATGGTCTTAATCCTTAAACCTAAGCTTAAGTGAATGAAACATTATAGGTTTATAAACTACTCCACTGCTTTGAGTGCTCCATCATATGCTCTGATTCTTTAAACTGAGATCACTCTGGCTGCCTTCTGCTGCAGTTAAGAGTTTAGCCACTTGTGATTAAAAAAAGAAATAGAAAATAAATATATATTTAATTTTCAATGCATCTGTTTAAAGGGACTTGGTGTAAAACCCCACAATTTACTGTCCTCTGGAAATACTACAAAATTGGAGTCTAGCTTCTTTAAAACGGCAAAAACTAACTTCTCTTTTTCCTCTGCTCCAAGTAGATATGACAACTGTGAGCAAAAATCCCATAGAAATACAAAAACATATTGATTTACTAAAAAAGTAAACCATCGCTGTGGCTTAAGTAATATACAATATTGATTATTATATTTTAATAATAAATTTTTTTTCATAAGGGTTCAAATTATGAATAAATGTAGATTAAATGTAAAGATCAACTTAATTTTGTGCAGATCAATATACCTTCATTCTCGTAGATTGTAACCAGGAATCATTAAACTGTGATAGGTGACAGGTGGCGCTCTTTAATTGAATACGTTACCAAAGAGCCTCACCTTCGGATTTTACTGATCTGTGTGAAATATATCACCACCAAAAATTCATCCTGTTTTCTGCCCACTAAAGGAAAAAGAAATGGAGAAGCAAAGGCTTCTTTACCAACAGTCCAGACTTCATAACCGTGGTGCTGCAGAAATGGTCCTGCAAATGATAAGTGCCTGCAAAGGTAATCTTCCTCCGTTTTTACTCTAAAGAATTTTTTCCTTCACTGCGCTCAAATCTTCCTTTGTTTTCTAGGTGAAACTGGCCCAATGGTATCTACAACCCTCAAGCTGGGTATTTCTATCCTTAATGGCGGAAACAGCGAGGTTCAGCGGGTATGTGTTTTCGAAACAAACCATTTACTTGGTAATTAATGACTCTGTTTTAAAACTGAATTTCTTCCACTGTATTGTCAGAAAATGTTGGAGTACCTGAAAGACAAAAAGGATGTGGGCTTTTTTCTGAGTGTCCAAGCTCTTATGCAGACTTGCTGGTTGGTTTTCAGTCCTTAACGCTATTTTCTGTGGAAAATAGTAAAGTAGTTGAATGTTTCTGACCAGTTAGGACTACTGAATGAAATCAAAGGTTTATGTTTTAAACAGCGTACTGGATTTAAATGCCTTTGAGAGGCAAAACAAGGCAGAGGGGCTTGGCATGGTTTCAGAGGAAGGAACAAGTAAGTCTCTGTTTTCTTCTCTTTACTTTTATACATAAGATATTTAAGATGCAGACAGTGAAAATGATATCACACCCTTGATACTTTTTGCTCAGTAATTAAATGTACATACTCTTTGCTGCTCGTTCTCAACAAGATATTGGATAAAATGTCAATACTCATGTGAATCCAAAAGAAATAATTTACTATTTAATTCATTTTGTTTTATATGCTTACCATCTTCAACATTAAAACACAAATTTGATCTGGTAGAATGACAAATTTGCTAACATAAGTATTATTAACACAGTGAAAATGTAACAGAATTTAGTCAAAAATCATTTCATTTGTATGTCTATTAGTGGTCTAATTCTGGAGAATAGTTAGAAATTTCAACCAAAATGATTTTGCCATGGAATGTTGTTAATATCCTCCCCAACCTCATCTCTTAGTCCTCTGCTGTTGTCAACACACTGTTCCTCTCTCCCTTCCCCATGATCACTGCCACCCTCCCCTTGTCCCTCCTTTCATGGTCCTCAGACTTGAACCTAGATCGGGGTAAATCATCATCCTCTCCATCGGCCTCTCTGCTCTCTCATTCCTCTGTCTCACTTGCTCAGTTCTCTCTTTTTTTTAATGATGATGACTCTGTTGAGAGGGGGGATTGTCCATGGTTCGTGTTCGCACCTCGTGCGCCCTTCCACCATTATCGAGGGTCAAAAGGAGCACAACCCAACAACTTCATAGTTGTTGGAGATGCAAAACAAACCAATCAATGAGCCAATCAATGTGAATTGGTCTCATTTCTTTGTCTGGATAATTGATTGGTGCATCACTAATGTTGATGGACAATGTCCTCTCTTTTCCATTTAATTGACATGTCCTGAATTGTTTGGTGTTTGTGTGTGTTTACTGCAGGCAGGGGTGCACAGCTTTGGGAAAGGATGGTAGTATAAATCATCATTAAAATAGGGCAGCTGATTAGGCAAGTGTCAATTTGTCAGGCACAAGGTGTTCGATCCAAACTTTTTGCCCTCAATTCAATGTATGCAAACACCAACTGAATTTTAGGTTTCTGGAAAATACATATGTTTGTTATACATTTCTTCATTCTAAGAAACCTATAAATGTGTCCATGAATGTTCCCACCTAACAAAACAAAAGATAATTATGTTGAAATGGAAATGGGATAAACATAGAAAACTAAAAAATTAGATTGTTTCTGCTTTAGTGAGAAATATGAATATTGGCATTATACAAATGTGTTATTTTTCCCATTTTGGAGCATGGTATATATTGTGAAAATCATCACCACCTTACTTGCTTTGGAGGCGAAGGTTTTCAGATCTTGCACCTCGTGCCAAAAAGCTTTATTACCTGCAGAGGACTTTAGAAAACAGATAAAAGTGCCACATTTGTAATTTTTGTGCACTTTACAACTTTTACGTTGTTTATTCTTGTGCAATGAAGCATAAATATGGCTGGATAATCAGTTCACCCCTGAATGCTGTAAAATCTTGCCATTAATTCCATCTTTCCATTTGTCAAGCAGTGGATTCTTTAGTCCAATTTATACTTGTTGTTAATGTGGCTGTTTTCCACTGCAGCTTGTTTTCACCTGACGTGTTTGTATGTGTTGTTAGCACCTCTTATATGTTGTTTGACATACAGTATGACTGCATGCCTGTGTCCTCAACATTAACCATGTATTTATAACTTTTTGTAAGCGGTGACAGTTGCAGTATGTGACACTAAAACTCATTTACCTTTGATGGTAAGTTGAAAAATTAATTTAATCAATTCTTAAGAGATATGTTTAAGCTGTTACCAGCCATCCTTATTTTTTCTTCTTGTTTAATAATCTAGGTGAATTCCTGTACTTTGATTCATACATTTATTTGTGTCAATCTTTCCTCTGAAGATGAGAAAGTCATGGCGGATGATGAGTTCACTTGTGACCTGTTCCGTTTCCTGCAGCTCCTCTGTGAAGGACACAATAATGGTGGGAACAAGTCATGTTTCAGATTCAAGTCGGACTGAAATCATATCAACAATAAATTCCATCAAAACAGACTTTGCAAGCTGAATAATCCTGTTTCTGCAGATTTTCAAAACTACTTGCGGACACAGACAGGAAGCACAACCAGCATCAACGTCATCATCTGCACTGTGGATTACCTCCTTCGACTCCAGGTACTTTGATAGTAATCTGCCCTACAAAGCACATGATGAAAATTATTAGAGACTTAAAATAATAAAGCGTGCAGTACATATGAACAAATCATTCCAGAGTTAGAGTTTATATAAATAATTTTCAAATATGTCAATGCTTTTAACTGTTTTGTTTTCATTCAAGGAATCTATCAGTGATTTCTACTGGTATTATTCTGGGAAGGATATCATCGATGATCCAGGCAAAAAGAATTTCTCCAAAGCTATGACAGTGGCAAAACAGATTTTTAACAGTTTAACAGAATATATTCAGGTACTTTTACAACAAATTACCAATTTATGTTGTTTCTTTGTAAGTTAGTTTGTAACAAACAAGCTTTTTGTTTCCTTCAGGGCCCATGTACAGGCAACCAGCAGTCCTTAGCTCACAGCAGATTGTGGGATGCTATTGTTGGATTCCTTCATGTGTTTGCCCACATGATGATGAAGTTGGCACAGGTGCACACATTGATGTAACTCAAGCAAATAAAACAAAAATGCATTTATCATAACTTTTTATATCGTTTTTCAAATTAGTTTTTGTAAAGCTTTGACTTGCCAGTGCAGATTTCAATGCAAACAACATTAAAAGTCAGAATATTGTGTTAAAAGCATCATAATAATTTAACAAATGTTTTCAAACAAAACTAACCCAAAATAATAGTGTTTTATGTTCAGTTTTGTTACATCATGTCATCAAGAAGTTTGGATAAGTTCAGTATTCTTAAATTAGGCAGATGAAATTAAAGCAGAGTGAATGTTTTCTATAAAAGTTATCCATAGACATCTCATAATAAGACACAATAAGATGTTATGTATTTGAGTACAATACCTCGTAGTACATTACCTCATAGTTAAATGATGCCCACATCATTTAACTCGTAGTTTTAATGATGCTAAACTATCATTAATGACCACAGGACTCCAGCCAGATTGCTCTGCTGAAGGAGCTTCTTGACCTCCAAAAAGACATGGTTGTAATGTTGCTCTCACTATTAGAGGGTAAAAAAACTTAAATACTACCAAATAAATTTGATTAATGTGATGCCTTTAAATCACTTGTTTAATTTTTTTTGCATTCTTGTTTCAGGGAACATAGTTAATGGTACAATTGCGCGACAAATGGTCGACATGTTGGTGGAGTCCTCCAGCAACGTTGAGATGATTCTCAAGTTCTTTGACATGTTTCTGAAACTGAAAGACATTGTTGCTTCTGATGCTTTCCGTGACTATGTCACTGACCCTCGAGGGCTGATCTCTAAGAAGGACTTTCAGAAGGCCATGGACAGTCAGAAACAGTACTCCCCTTCTGAGATCCAGTTTCTTTTGTCCTGCTCAGAAGCAGATGAGAACGACATGATCAATTACGAGGAGTTTGCCAATCGTTTTCAAGAGCCAGCCAAGGACATCGGGTTCAACATCGCAGTGCTGCTCACCAACCTTTCTGAGCATGTGCCGCACGACTCCCGGCTGCAGAATTTCCTGGAACAAGCAGAAAGTGTGCTCAACTATTTCCGCCCATTCCTTGGCCGTATTGAGATAATGGGCGCCAGCAGAAAGATTGAGCGCATCTACTTTGAAATCAGCGAAGTCAACCGCAGACAGTGGGAAATGCCACAAGTGCGAGAGTCCAAACGGCAGTTTATATTTGATGTCGTCAACGAGGGAGGTGAATCTGAGAAAATGGAGATGTTCGTCAACTTCTGTGAGGATACCATCTTTGAGATGAATATCGCATCACAGATTTCAGAGCAGGAAGAAGAGGAGAAGGGAGAAGAGGATGATGAGGGAGATGAAGGAGGGGGAGAGGGGGCAGCAGGCGGGGCGGCAGGTGGAGGCGGGGATGAAGATAGCAATGGTGATGAAGGGCAACCCGAATCCACCTCAGCATTTACAGACTTCCTCCACAGCTTGTCGAGCTTCCTCAGCATCTTCACCTTCCGTAACCTCCGCAGACAGTACCGCAGAATCAGGAAGATGACCTTTAAAGAGATTGTGGTGGCTTTGTCCAAGTTCTTCTGGGCTATCTTGATGAGCATACTGACCTTCATTTACAATGTGTGCAAAGGGTTCTTCATGATCATCTGGCAAGCGCTCTTTGGAGGTGGGTTGGTGGAGGGAGCTAAAAACATAACAGTCACCGAGATTTTAGCAAGTATGCCAGATCCCACTCAGGACGACGTGCACGGAGATGGACCAGGAGAGCTGGGGACAGGGGAAGAACAAGAAACTGGGGGGATGACAGACACTGGTGAATCTGGGAGTGGTGAAGAGGAAGAGGAGGACACGCAAGAAAATGAAGGAGGAAGGATTCCGGGTATGGATGCTCCAGGTGGACTTGGAGATATGGGTGTTGAGGAACCAGTTGAGCCCCCGACTCCTGAAGGGTCTCCCATTACAAAGAGAAAAATGGTAAGGACATCTCTAAAAAATCAGCAATCTGAAAACTGTCCTTTCATTGTGGATAATCTTTCATTACAGCCAGGAGAAGAGTCTGATGCAAGCCAAAAACCACCAGAACCTGCACCTGTGGAAGAAACCCCTCCAGAACCAGAAAAGTCAGAGTAAGTTTAAGTTTTCTTTTAAGTACTTAATGCGAGGGAAACTGTCTTAAGGTCTAAGTACTAGAAAGTAACACAGATATCAATTAAAGCGAAGCACATTAAGATGGATCAACAGAGCCACGTTGATGTTGATGACTAAAATTATACAATAAAACGTGCGTGTTTCATTTCCAGTGTTGAAACTGGTGAAAAATCGGAGAAAGAAGCCAAGAGCAAAGAAGAAGAAAAGCCACAAGAACCAAAGAAATCTGCAGCCAAGAAAGAGAAGAAGCAGAAGAAGCATGCAGGTTTTCAAATCTGGACTGAGCTGGAAACTCAGAGAAATAAATTCATGGTGAGGGCATTATACCTTTCGTGGTAAAAACTAATGTAATGGCATGACATTTTGCATGTTTTGTGGAGCACCACAAATACTTATCTCTCTTTACCAGAACTACCTCTCCAGGAACTTCTACAATCTGCGATTTTTGGCCTTGTTCCTTGCATTTGCCTTGAACTTCATTCTTCTTTTCTACCGGGTAAAGCATTTTGTATTGAAACATTGTTTTCAAATGTTGTACGGACTGTAGCTGAATTAAGTTTTTAGGCCTACTAAACATTCTGACTTTCTGATCTTTGGCAGCAATGGATTTTATGGCTCGTCTTGGTCTTTTGTTTTGTAAAGGTTTCTGAGACTCCACCTGAAGGGGATGAAATTGAGGGATCCGGACTGTCAGAGGGAAGCGGGTTGTTTGAGGGTTCTGGCTTGTTTGAGGGCTGCGGGGATGAAGCTGAAGGATCTGGAGCAGATGGAGGAGGAGAAGACGAGGAAGAAGATGTTCTGCTTTATTTCTATTTAGAGGAGAGCACTGGATACATGCAGCCCACACTATCATTCCTAGCCATTCTCCATACAGTCATTTCATTTATCTGTATCATTGGGTACAACTGTCTGAAGGTATCACAAAACATACCTGCACTTAACTTTTTACAGTGTCTTGCAAAAGTATTCATGCCCCTTGGATATTTACACATTTTGTCATGTTAATCATTTCTTGCAATGAAACAGTTTTTAACTTAAGTTTGGTTTTATCAGATCCCGCTGGTGATCTTCAAAAGAGAAAAGGAACTTGCAAGGAAGTTGGAGTTTGATGGCCTTTACATCACTGAGCAGCCTGAGGACGATGACATCAAGGGCCAGTGGGATCGTCTAGTCCTGAACACGCCGTAGGGAGACCGGAGGAAAAAATGGCTGTTTCATTACAGATACTGTTAAATAATATCAGAATTCTTAGGTTTCTGTTAAAGCAGCTAATGCTTCATATTGCTTGTATTTTTCAGCTCTTTCCCAAACAACTACTGGGATAAATTTGTCAAACGAAAAGTGAGTAGATTCTTGATTATGATGCAATAGAGATTTTATGCTCTAATATATAACATGCCTGTGTCCAGGTCCTGGATAAGTACGGAGATATTTATGGGAGAGAAAGAATCGCTGAGCTTCTGGGCGTTGATTTAGCCTCCTTGGATGTCAGTCAGCAACATGAGAAGAAACAAGAGGAGCCAGACAACTCAGTGTTTGCATGGTGAAGTAGAGCTTTGCTATAACAGGACAAGAAAATTGGTTCTATATTTACTTTTGACTGAACCACATTTTATCTTAAACCATATTTATTAAACCATATTTTATTTTTTAGGGTGACTTCCATTGATATCAAGTACCAGATCTGGAAATTTGGAGTTGTGTTCACAGACGGGGTAAGAAAATGAGTAGTTGTATATTTCACTCTACGCTTTGTCCATCCCCTTGATACTTTATTTACCGTATTTTCCTGTAGACCTTCCTTTATCTTTGTTGGTACCTGGTGATGTCCCTGCTTGGTCATTACAACAACTTCTTCTTTGCCTGTCATTTGCTGGACATTGCAATGGGCGTCAAAACTCTACGCACTATTCTCTCATCAGTTACACACAACGGCAAACAGGCAAGAACAAAATAAAAACTTCAGAATGCATCTTTCGTTTTAGTCAGAAAGTATTAACAAATTTTTTTGTGTTCTGTGTTGCAGCTCATGATGACAGTGGGCTTACTGGCTGTGGTGGTGTATCTTTACACTGTGGTTGCTTTCAATTTCTTCCGCAAGTTTTACAACAAGAGCGAGGATGAAGACGAGCCCGACATGAAATGCGATGACATGATGACTGTAAACCACTGATTATTGCAAAAGTTGGCTGTTTTTAATCATATAGCCTCCCAGTTTATGTTTATGAGGTTTTCTCTTGTGCAGTGTTACCTGTTCCATATGTATGTGGGCGTTCGTGCTGGTGGAGGAATTGGAGACGAGATAGAAGATCCCGCAGGAGACGAATACGAGCTTTATCGTGTGGTCTTTGATATAACCTTCTTCTTCTTCGTCATTGTCATTCTGCTGGCCATTATTCAGGGTAAACAAATCCTGGATGATAGTTTTTTAAATAAACACTATATGAAGATACTTGAATTGGAGATGTACAATAAAAGTGGCTGGTACCAGAATCAGACACTTTTAAAAAGGAGCGCAAAGTAAAAAAATTGATCTTTTCCACTCAGTGAATGAACCACAGCTAAACTGGTCTGGCAACACTCTTTGGCATGGATGTTGTTACTGAGGGAAGAAGGTTCAAGTTGGCAATTTTCGTGGGTATTTAAAAGAAAAAAACAAGACAAGTCCAGGTCTCATCCGGGCTTGGAGAACAAGACTTTGAGCAGATCTGTGTCATCATTTTCAGCTTTCAAATATGTTTTATAGCTTCTCTCTGGTCTCCTCCTAATACTTATGAACAGCAGCCTCTCATTGCAGGAAGGGCAGAAAAACTGTTGTTGAATCTTATATCACAAGACTTAAAGAGAAATCAAAAAAATCAGAAAAAAAACCTCTGATTGGATGTTTTGCATGTAACACATTTTCAACTCCTATGATAATATGTTAAAATCCTGCAGGTCTGATTATTGATGCCTTTGGAGAACTCCGAGACCAACAGGAGCAGGTTAAGGAGGACATGGAGGTACAGTATAATACTGTCATTGTTGATTGATACCTTAAAGCACATTTGGGAGGAGTGTTTATATTCTTCATTGTTGATTTTTGTGCAGACAAAATGCTTCATATGTGGCATTGGAAGTGACTACTTTGATACAACCCCACATGGCTTTGAGACCCACACCTTTGACGAACACAACTTGGCCAACTACATGTAAGCATCTCCTCTGTATTGCAGTGTTTGCACAGGTGCAGATGAGAAATGATTAATATTGGAGTTTTATTTTCAGGTTCTTCTTGATGTATCTCATCAACAAAGATGAGACAGAACACACTGGGCAGGTTGGTCTGAGGTGTTTTTATTTTTGTTTTATTTCTTCTTAAATGTAGAATTATTTAATCCTTGTCCTTGCATCCTCTGCTTGCAGGAGTCATATGTGTGGAAGATGTACCAGGAACGATGCTGGGACTTCTTTCCTGCTGGAGACTGTTTCAGAAAGCAATATGAAGATCAGCTTTCTTAACTGACAAATAAACAAAAAGTATTTTTTGGAAGGAAGGGAAGGTCATGCCTGAATTACACTTCCAATCAACCAGCAGGCCTCACTGCACGCTCAGATGTGTAACACACTTTTTCTAATGTTCTTGACCCAAACTTCCCTCCCTGTCATCTGTTCACCCCTGTGTGTCATCGCTCCTGACCCATCCTCCTCATTCCTGTTTTTGGACCACTCATGTCCATCCAGTGTGGTTTATTTCTAGAAGGGAAATAAGTTGCCAGTATGTAAGATTAAATAAGCACACAATGCACATATATGTAATAACATTAACTTTAGATGTAGCTGTAATTTTTACATTAATTATCAGTTTTTCAAGTATCCATTTTTACCGCGTGACTTCTTAATTTATTTATTTCCAGGTTGGTCATTTTGAAATGTTGGAGTTTTATTCTTTATATAACCTTACGTGTGGATTTGTAGATAAATCTGTAAGCTTTCACATTGTATTTTGGATTATACTCTGTTACATCATGCCTACCTGCCTGTAAGCCATCTCTAACACTGTATATCATGGATCACTAGTGATGTGGCTGCAGCCTCCTTTTTTATTCAACAAATGATAATGAATGGTAACTAAATAATACTTGATAATTAGGTATTTTTTAAATGAGAAACTATTTGTACAGTCACCACACATTTTTATACAGGAGATTATAAAACACCTGCAAAGTCAAAATACCAGATTTTCTCATAGTACATGTAATCAGAATAAATCTTTTTGGAAGTGTTCCTACTATTAATGTGTCAAATATGTTATAAATATGGTGTCAAAATCTGGTCATTATCCAATCCTCAGTGCAGGTGTTTGAAATTGACAAACTTTTTAACGTTTTCTTCACAATCATTTTGAAGAAAACTTCAAAATGCTTGAGCTTAATAATAAAAATAATAATGATAATAAAAATGCACGCATTAAACCTAATACTTAAATGAAGTGGACCCCAGTAGCTGGGCTGAATATGAAAATATCTTGTCATCTTTGTTTACTGGATTCAAAGTAAGTTGACAGTTGTTTTTTTGTTTTGTTTTCATGTTTGTTGTGGAAAGACAGCAGGATGACAGAGGTGATTTTCTGTCACAATATTGTTTATTTATATTCAACCCTAATTTTATGTATGTAAAACTGATCTGATAATAAAGAAAAACATGACAAAATCTCCTTCTCCATTGACTCTCTGCACACAGTGCAACAGTTTGCGTGCAACAGATCATCACAACCCATTTTTACACCAATCTGTTGAGCTGTGGCTCTGCAGCGTCCCAGCTGACCGGGGGAGATTAAGGGTGGGCATTAAAAACTCACATTAAATCTCATGTGCTCCAAACGTCCACAAATATTTCTTTCTGACAGTGCTGGACTGCGCAACACAGTCTGGAATCATGAATGTCTCTGGGATACACCACGGGGTGCTCAGGATGTACGGTGAGTAGAATCGGAGCAACAAAGATCACTTTAGAGGGAAAATACAATCAACAACCAAATTCAGCTGTAGGAAAGTTTCCCAATCTTCACTATGTTTTGTGTTACTTGACATGTATGATGTCAAATGTTCATAAATCATTTTGTACAAAATTTTGAATTGTTCAGCATTAATTGTGGAGTCTCAGTAATGATACATATGTTCTAAAGCCAGCTTTTTACAGTAGGCACTAAAAGGTAAAATTAAGTTGTTTTATTATCTTTTCATGCAAAGCACAGCAGGTCTGTTGGTCCTTAGATTTCACTTACATATAAATAGAACTTTTGGAATTGAGAAAATGCATGTGGATTGATGGCATTCAGCGTCCACAGCCTCCTGATCCTCTCTCCATCTGACTTTCTCTAATCTAATCTGGTGGGATGATGGAATGACACAGTGTTCATTCTTTAATCCACATGTACATTGCTCATGCTGCCACTGTGATCGCTGAGGCCACATGTGGACCTTAATTTTTAAGGTCCACATGTAGCCTGGAAATGAATGCAGTTTGATTTCTTGTCCAAACTAGATAAGAGTGACCAGTTCGGTCCTGAACCCAGTCTTAGGCACAAGGGGGAGTTAACTCAAATACCCAGTAAAGAAATATCAATTTGAAAATTATTTATGCTAATTCACCTCAGTGGTTGACTCAATAAGACAGTTTCCTTTTTTAGATGAAGCAACAGGGTCTTCGGATTGTCTTTAAAAGTCACCAGGTGAGAGGCCACATTTGGCACCGGGAGCCACTGATTGAGCCCCGCTTGCTGTGTTGCTTTAGACAGTACTGATCTGTGTGCAGCCAGCAGACTTCAGTTCAGTGTCTTTTGTTGTTATTTCACAACCGTCAATCTTATTTATTCACAACCGTCTTGTTTGTCATAACCGTCTTCGTGTTTTTTTCACAACTTCATTCGTTCCTGCTTTTCTTCATTCTTTCCTCCTGTCTTCCTTTAGACTTCCCCTTGTGTCCAGACTTGCCTTTCTGCCGCATGTTCTTTCTTATGCCTTTTAATAAACTTCTTCTTGTCATCTTTTCTTCTATTCATTTATCCCTTTCTTTCTTGTCTCTCCTTCACCCCTCCTTCCATTCTTCCTTTCTTTTTTTGTCTGCTTTGTTCTTTTCTTTAATCTGCAGAGACATTTATATCAAAGGAGATCTCATATCAGAATTTAAATTTATAATATTTGTTTTTTAAAATTGGCAAAATATAACAGGATTTGGAGAAAATAACTAAAAGTTATGATGTGAAAAAGTCAGGAAGTCTTACTTGAAAAACATGCAGAAACCTAGAAAGCTGTTCTTTGGGCATCTTTGTTCCAGCAATTACTGAAAATGCCTCGTGTGTTTTCATCTCTTTTTTTCCTGAAGGTGGATTCATTTTCAAACAGTGGAAGAAACGTTTTTTGCGTCTGACTGCTGAAGGCAGTCTCTTCGTATGCCATGATGCTCTGTCTCCACCTCACCAGATTGTACTGCTGCAAAGTCACTGTGAGACAATTGTTGAAGGCAAGGAGATCCTGGACCTGCCAAAGTTACCTTCTGGTGGAACCAGGGACAGCTGCTTCGCTCTGATCCTCACCCAGAATAAGTTCCTGCTGCTGCTGACTGACACCCCCACAGACTGCAGGTCAGATGGACCGTATGCTTTTACATTGTCGTATTGGAGTTGCCATTAAATGTTGCTATTCTGTAAAATTATGTTCTTTTTCATAAGGCAACATTGCTACATTTGATAAAATATTTATATTTGTTAATTAATGGCACACAGCACACACATTACTGTATAGAAGACTCCTTTTTGTAGATAAAGATCACATTCTCATATTGGCACCCCTTATAAAGATCTGCAAAAAGCCTTTTTAATTATGTAATATTTATATTATCACACTTTTTTTGTGTTAAAGATCTAACACAAACACTGGGAGGTAAAAATAACATGATTTTCAAAAAATGCATACAATTATTTGTGAAGCAATTAGACACCCCTAGCAATCTCTATTTAAATAAATGTGACTTAAGCAATTTCAGTCTCATCCTTGGTAGACTCCTTGACTGTTTATAAAATAGCTCTGCAGAGGGACAAACTACAGACAACATGCCTGACAGATGCAAGGTTTCTCATTTGCTTACAGTAGTTACAGCATAAAGAGGTACAAAGTTCCTAATTTTCCCAAATGAGGGGGTTGGTTTACAATCTATTGTCAAGTCACAAGCAGTTGTGTTTCATAAGATCCCACACTGCTTCATATGGAAGAGTCCCATCCTATTGCAGTGATTGGGATTACCACCTGTGGACTGGGAGACAATGGCTCTCTGCAGCTTTACCATTTGGATTTGGGTTGTTATAGCAGGATGACCTGCGTGAAGCCAAAACAAAGGAGGGAATTTCAGTTATATGGTCAGAACAAGGAAGGAGTAGCTTTTTCTATCTTATCTATGTGAAGAAATTGCTACTACAACATAAGCTAAATTTGCCCTTGTCAGAGCAATAGTTAGATTGCTGAAATGACCAAAACTGTGACAAGCACTTGTAACGAGAAGTCAAATGTATTTAATCAAAATTGTCATTAGCATGGGTTGCCAGTAATGAAGAGGCATTGCATCTAACTTCAATTTATCTAAATGTATGTTTTGATTTTTGTGCAATTTTTTTTTAGCTAACAAAATATATATTTTTTTTATCTCCTTTCAGTCAGTGGCTAAACGTGCTGAAGAAAGTCAAAATGGTGAGTTAATGATTTACAGTTCAGGTACTGGAGCTGAATAGTCACTAAAAAACCTAAATTAGACGCTTCCCAGTATTGGTGTGGTTCCATCTTACATGACCTTTTCTATCAAAATGCAGCCTGCTTACAGAAAGCAACAGTTGTTACTCTTGTGCAAATGGCATAGATGTGTGTACTTATTAAACAGCCACTGCATAAAAATGTGATGACAATTTACAAGAAAAATAAGCATTATTGAGGAGCAAAGTACCTCCAAAGCAAAGTCCAGTTATGTTCTGTAAGAGGCCTGAGGAACTGAGTATTTACTGAGTGTTAAAGATTTAGAGGGTTTAATTAGATTTCAAAGAAATGTTATTGGTAGGGATGACAGATTATTGTGTTTATTGTTTATCATTTATAGGAAAAAACATAATAATTGTGACTTATCATTGAGATGACACAATCTAATGTTGTAATTTGTATATAAAAAATTATTTCAAGGTTGATTTTCTTACTATACTTCAACTAACTGGTTCCATTGGAACCAATGTTCATCCATTCTTTATTATTAGGATTCAATGAAAGGTAAATTGTAGAAGTTAATGTAACATGTGTACTGAAGTAATGCATTTAGCAGTGGTTAAATTATAGCATTTGTGTTTGTCGTAAGACTTGGTATTAACTATAAAAACTCTCATGAGTTTTTTTCGGTGACCAATATTTTTGCAGGTCAATTTAAGAAATTTAATTTCTGTTTTCATCTTTTTACTGTTTTCTATTACTCTTACCCACAGAGTCTTCCATCGCCCCTCAGCCCTTGTAAGCGCCATCAGGTCGTTCCCCCACGCATTACTCTTCAAGAGCTTGTCCCTGAGCAAATTCTGGAAAAAGATCCACCAACTCCACCTGTAAGTGACACAGAGGCACCATCTCCAGGACCAACAAGCAACACTTCTCTAAGGGAGAATTGTGAGTTTAGACATTATTTTCATGCATTTTGTTGCAATATAGAGAAGAATATTTATATACATATAAAAAATGCTTAATCCAACAGGCAGAAATTCCCCTCAGACAAAGAATTACAGACGGGGTGCACAGGCGGTGGGATGCCTGCGTCACGGCACTCTCAATAATGCCCAAGCGATGAAGGCTGTTTATATGCTGATGGGAGGGGCTGCTGCCTCCTCTGCCTTGGGTTACCTCGGAGCATGCTCATCCACTAATCTGGACGTCAAAGCCGACCTGGCTGCCAATACGGACTTCAGCGGCACAGGACCTGTGGGGGCGTACGACCTCGGTAGCTCCTCACTCAACACCCCCCATTTCAACAGCTTTGACTTTGAGGTGGGGGACTCTGATTTTGATGCTTTTGATTGTGGTGGGTTTACTTTTTAAGAAGCCAAGCCCTAGATGAAAATAGATGGGCTCCCTTCTTGATTTAAATCAAAGTGAAAAATCCAAATTGAGTTGTAGAGTTCTGCTTTTTGCTGAAAGCTGGTTTGGTATTTGAGTGTTGCACATTTGCAGAGAAGACAAATGTGAACACAAAAATTATAAAAAGTGGTGAAAGGATGAAGAGATTTGAGTGATTAATCTGAAGTTGATCACAATGAAGAACTCCCTCTCACTGCCACATTGTATTATTCTTTAAAAAACGAATACTAGGCCAGAAAACCATGTTGTTGTGGGTTTTTTTGTGTGTGTCAGGCTGTTTATGTTGTGAATATCATCATTCTGTTTTGTCTCCAACAGTGATAGTACATTTTAATAAAAGTGAGTAATCTGTCTCTTTTACACTGGTGATGTGGTTTATTACATCAAATTTAAGGAGCGTTTTTGTATAAGCTTCACTGGATTAAAATTGATCTGCAGGAGATTTTTGATTTTTAACCACAGACACCAGAGAAACCACAGAACTCATTTAAAACTTGTTTCCTCACTGTTAAATTGCTTCACTACAGTCATCCACTTGTTGTCATCTTGTGGGTCTACTGGTTGTTCCATGAAAAAATGTGTTGTAAAATAATTTACTTTAAAAGAATAAAGCTGGTTTTGGAACTTTGTTGCGCTTGTGTTTTCTCGTTCATTCACACTCTGTGGAAAGCCCAGTCTGCATGTGGTTTGAGACACTGGTGACAAAAAAATGCTAGCTTAGATGTGAATGAATTGTGTTTCCTTCCTTGCCAACTAATGCACATGCGTAGCAATACTCCTTGCTCTCGGTCTAATTCTAAATATCAGCAAGTCATGCAGTGGTTAAATCATAGTGGGAATTGATGGAAGAGTCCCACGTCTACACACATGAACAGTCCATGTTTTACTATTGAGGGCTTTCACTGAACTATAGCAACTTAAGCTGTCAAAACACCATCTGTCACACCACTCAGACTCTAACAAGAACATGCTGTTTGGTCTTAAAAAGCCTCTGAAAGCTAATGCTAAACATGTGGTGGATGGGAGAAGTTAAAATACAAAATTACAATCAGATTGAAGCTGTAATAAAACATGGTCTTAAGTTGTCTCAGTGGTTCAGCTAATTATTAAAAATGGGGAAAGTCCATTGGAAGTTCATTAGACATTAATGCTGGACATTAATCTCTGAAATTTAGCAATCTTACAAATCTCTGGAAGTAGCAGTTCCAATAATTGCTCCATTTTTAAAAAGAGCAATTTTTGAAAAAGATGCGGCAGAGATCATTGCTGTCCCAAATGATGCACCATCATTGTATATATGGGAGCACAGATTACCTTTTAAGCAGGTCGACCTCAAAAGACAGAAACATGCAATTTAAAATTATTAAAATAACTGAAAATTATGATTCTGGACGACTGCTGTAGTTCTATCAATATAATTCTGGTACCAAAGTATAAGAAATTGTTCCTTTAAGATAGTTATATAAGCTCTGGTTTACTCCAGTATCAACACTGTATGGCAGTTTTCATGAAAATGATTACCAGTTAATGTTTTATTACTCCACCCAACTGTGGTAGAGTGATAAAGGAAAGTGCAAATAAGAAATTAATTAATCCAAAATTAATTGTCACTCTTATTTACAAAGCAGAGATCTATGATTTCCACTAAACAGCATTTTCTAGAGTTTTGCAAGAATCAGAACAACAAGCAAATACTTGTTACAAGCGCTCTGAGCCTGTTCTAACAAGGCAACAAACGTTACCATCTCGTTCGCCAGCGTTAACAGCTAGAGGTGTCTCATTTCAGATTTTCCTCTGAAATCTGGGAACCGTCATTTCAGATAAACAGCACTGTAACTCTTCAATTAGAAAGTTGACAAAGACCAAACCTTGAACCTCGGAGAGAACTCCATCCTTACTTCTATGTGATACCTCTGGCATCTCTGAACCCGCCCTAAATTCCAGCAAGGGTAAGAAATACAATAGGCTCACACATAAATCTAGCTGCATGCACTTTTGACCCTTCTTCACAGTCCAGTCTGTAAATTCGCAAAGCTTCACTTTGTCTGTGACGACACACTTGTCCACTGGGAACACATGCACATGTTATGTTACTGAGAAAACGTGTTCTTTCACTTTCACTGAAAAAACCCAAAATCCAAAATTGAAAGTCTTTTTTTCTCTCGAGTCCATGGGGTTGTAACATATTGCATACTTTTAGCGAGTAAGAACATCAAGCACACATGCTTGTTTACATGCAGATGAAATGCCTCAGTCAGGGTCATTATCAGATTGAAAACAAAGATGAAGAATTTGTTACAAATTGTAGAAAACAGTGACAATTACAGGGACATGCATCAAGTTTCCATGATTTTCAACAACTAAGCCTTCCTGTAGTTGTGCATGCTGCTTATTCTGCTGTTTCGCAGCCTCCCTCACAAACTTTGCAACAAGATCCATACACAAACACATTCATACACAGACAAAATACTCGCTAAGGGTCTTTAAAGGTGACGGATGTCATATCGTGCCCTTTTGAAATGTCAGGCAGCGTGCTCTACTGACTTCCTTGAGCATATAAAACAAATCTCACTGTTTCTCCATTTTTTAATGAAATATATTTGCACCTGTTATCCACAAATTACCACAATAAAATATCCTCAGAAGGAAATTGCAATCACATCAGAATTTGTACCTGTCTTGTAAAGTGCCTTGAGATCACATGCTCTACTTTAACGTGCAAAATGTTAAAATGAAGAAAAACTAATCGACCAAAAATTTTGTAAAACATCTATTACAAAGTAATTCTTTCTTATAGAGAATTATGTCTTTACTCTTAAAGTTGGAAATCTGTTGTCAGGATTAACATCTGCATTTTCTTCTGACATCTTGTGAATGTTTTCAAACAGGCCAAAAAAAAAAACATGCTGCACTTACTATTTTCCAAATGTATTATCTAAAAAATAGATATATAGTAACCCAACTCCTCCAGCCTGTGGAGGGGAGATTCATGTCCAATCTGTGCGCTCACCGTGAGTGTGGGTGTGCTGTTTTTATGTGCATGCATGTTGGTGACTCGGGGAGCCTGGTTTGCGTATGAGCAAAGGGAATAATCTGCAGTATTTTTGGTTTATGTATCACAGGGTACTGTACAAAAGCATAAATTATAGCACCTTGCAAAAGTACTTGCACCCCCTGACCCGTTCTCTATTACAATCACAAGTTTTTGTGATTGTAATATTTTTTTTTCTAGAAGAAAAAAAAAAGGATCTTTCCCTTAAAAAAATTGCAGATTAGGTAATATTATGATCAAGAATCGACATCACAACATAATGATATTCATGCACTAGTTAATCAAAGTATTTCGTTTTAAGCGTGTATTTAGTTGCAGGTTTGGCAGTCTGGCCCCGCCCCCTCGGTTGGTCGTGGTGCAGCAGCAGTGGTTGTCGGGCCCTCCCTCTGTCTCTGCAGATAAGTATTCGCAGCCCGCGATCCCAGGCATGGATGTCGGTTGCAGCGAGACATGGCAGTGCGACATTATACCCTCGACATTAATCTCTCTACGCCAGGTAAGCTGCTTGGAAAAAGTCTCCAAAAACCTGCGTGTATATTCATCCTCCGGCCCCTGCAGCAAGGCTGCATGTTAGCTCGCCGACTTGCTAGTTTGTAATTGCCCTTCAAAACTGCAGGTTCGGAGAGATTTACACGGAATTCAGCTCAAGCCTGTTCGGTAAATTTCGGTTTGAAGGTTAAGGTTGTTGTGGATAAACATTTCTACGTGTATGTGCTGCTGCTTGTTTTGCACTTGAATGTTATGGGGGATTTTCTCGCACATTTCCGAGGCTCTGGTCTCGATGCTTGTCTTGCTAACAATGTGAATAAAGCATGTTCAATTCTGCGCTGTCACAGAGGAAGTAGTTCCTCTTCCGCCATTTTTGTAGTTTTGCTTGTGACCCCAAAACCTCTGTTTAAAAAAAACAACACATGTGCAGATACCAGTGTCATAGCAATTGACTGTATTAAAAAGTAAATTATTGCTGTTATTGATGGACAATTTTAAATTAAAGTTATTAGAAGTATTTTATTTTTTTTATAATGTCATATTTATTATTAAAGTACATTCAGGAGATCCTTTTATATAATTTTTGATGAAAACTACGCCTGATATTTTGAAGATGAAATACAAATTATTTGCAATTATTCTTAACTTAAAGTGACTTTATGGGTTTAATATGCCCGGCAACTGAAAACATGTACCATGAAATAAATTATTTTATGAGTGAGTTAGTTATAAAATAAGCAAGGCATACATTTAAAACTGCAAAAATAGAATTTATTCTCTTCTGTAACTGTTTACCTGTATTTGGAAAGTCTGTCTGTCTATGACTAAAAGGTATTCAATCATTACTGATTCAGATCTGACTTTACTAATTTGCCAGACTGCTATAATTGTTTCCATTGTTTTCCATCTTTCTGTTTCTGTTTATCTCAAGTCGACTCAACCTCTGTAGTGCCTGGTCTGCTGTCCATATTTCATGAACAGGAGCTGTCAGAGACTATCCATGACACAAATGGGCATGGATATCTAGCTACATTTGTTGGCAAGAATGGGCGGTAAGCAAAGCATGAAAGCAACTGTGTATGATGCTGATGCTGAAGAATCCAGAGCAGAGACTTTTTCATTCTCCGTCATCTTGACCGACAGTATTAAAAAAAAAAATCAGTCATGTTCTATTTTTACCCATCAAATTATAATCATACTAACATAGACTATACTTGGCTGCATTTTTATGCGGTTTAGTTAATATTTATCTAGTTTAACCGAAACCAGATCCCATCACACATAAAGCAGAAAAATGCATCTATCTTTATTTCCTCAAGATAAACAGCCAGCTCCTCTGTTTAGACTTTAGGTGGATTAGCACAATGTTGCAATCTGAACTTGAATTAAATGCGCCATTTCTACCAAATGTTTGGAATGCGCTTTCTAACCAGACGCTCCAAAGGGTCCGGTCATAACTCAACACGCTGTCTGCTCCCGGTCAGAAAGACACATTTAGCTCGGCGTCCATGAGATGATATTCAGAAAGGATTTTTTTTATTGACTGATTTTAGTTGCTTCTGAAATGAACTCTTTGCGTAAAATCTATAAGGTCTGCGCATGTGCACCAGTTAAGGATGTTAATCAAAACCTGTCAAAATGGAAGTTTAAACTGATTCTTTCTCAGAACCAACTGGGAAAACCCAGGTCAAATACTCAATGTGTTTTTACTTCTGGGTGTTTGACCCAGAAGCAAACTTTTGAAAAGTACAATTTAAAGTACTTTGTGAGTGAAATCCTTTACTCTGAACAGAATTTAGTGATTTAGTATGTTCAGAAATTGAAAGGTAAACTGAGAGGATTCTTAGTTTCACATTTATTTTAAATATTTTCTTAAATAAACTGATTGGATTTAGCAAGGTTAGTCCAGTGTGAATGTCTGTATTTAAACCTTCAGGCTACTGTCCCCTGAATACCTTGGAAGTAAAAATCGTCTCTATTGGAGTAGAAGTGGGGTCAGACGTTGTAGTTTTATGTTATAGGTGGAGTATCATCTCAACAATAAAAGGTTTTATAACTGCGTTATTAAATCTTGTTTGCTAGGCTTGTTGTTCTGCGTGTGCACTCCCATGGATTGGTCACCATCGATCTGCAGTGTCATGAAGATGACAACATTGCACAGCTAGACAATGTAAGCGATCAAAAGCAAAACATAAATGTGGAGTTTTCAATATTAAATTACTGTATTTCAAGCTTGTCATGGCATACAGTTTAAAATGCAAGACTTTATCTGAACAGCACAGACCTTTTTTTATTTCCTCCACAGCTTTTAAATGCACTGGAAAAGAAGTTAAAAGTTCTGTTAAATGGAAATATTAGAAGGATTAAAAGGTAAGGGTCCTGGTTTTCATGACGTGTTTCCATTTTGGATGTTGTAACTTGTTATTTTCATTTTCCCTCCAGGCTTCCAGCCTTAGTGCGAGGAGCAAAAGTTGACCGATACTGGCCCACAGCTGATGGCAGACTGGTGGAGTATGACATTGATGAAGTGGTTTACGAAGAAGATTCTGCATACCAAAACATAAAGATCTTGCACTCACGGCAGTATGGAAATATCCTAGTCCTTGATGGAGATGTCAGTAAGTATATATATGAACTAGTACACACAAGAAAGCTCATTTAGACATCTGATGACTCAAGGTAACAAAGGAGACAAATGAAGACCTTATATTATATTTCTGTTCATTAATACAAATGGACAAATGTGCCCATTATTAGTAACTTCAGCTTCACTGAGAATAACTTTGCACAAAACTGCACCTTGTTTGTTAATAATTGTACTTAACTGATGGGTAAATGTTATATTATTGCAGACTTGGCAGAAAGTGATTTGGCGTACACTCAAGCCATCACAGGTAATGGAAGAGAGAATTATGCAGGGAAGGAGGTGCTGATATTAGGAGGAGGTGATGGAGGCATCCTCGCCGAGTTGGTCAAACAAAAGCCAAAGATGGTCACCATGGTGGAGATATCCTTTTGAGATTGTGTTCTGTTGTTTCTGACTTTCAACACCCAAAATGAACGTAAGTCGACATCTTAACCTGACTCCTCCTTGACGAGGCATGCACATTGACCAGAAGGTGATCGATGGATGCAAGATGTACATGAGGAGGACTTGTGGCAATACCCTGGACAACCTGAGGGGCGATTGTTACCAAGTGAGTGCTGGGAAAATAATGATCTACTGGGGAAAATGTATTGCCATCTCACAACTGTGATGCGAAACAGTTTGGTACAAGTAATGTTTTTATTATTTGCTTCTTCAGTTTAAATATTTTTGTAGCGTTGTTAAATAACTCAGGTGTAACTGACTTTGAATAGATTTATTTTAACAATAATGTATTTATTCCTGTTTGTATAAAACCAGATAATTGTGCATAACCTAGTTCATGTATGCTGAAGATGCTTCCAGTGTTAAATGTTCATTTTTATGTGTACGCATGTTGTACACATAACAAAAAGGTTTTTTGTTGAGCAAATTGTGAATGTTAAATACCTAAAGGTAAGGATTTTACTGTCATCAACATGTGTTGCGAATTGCAGATTCTGATTGAAGACTGTGTCCCCTTGCTGAAGAAGTATGTCCAGGAAGGAAGAACATTTGATTATGTAATTAATGACCTCACTGCAATCCCAATATCTACTTCACCAGAAGAAGGTTCCTGCATATCCATTAATCCATTGCACAATCTGTGGCTATATTTGCATAATATAGAGAAGTCGTGTTTGGTCTTTTCTCTGAAACTGTGTGCTCTTTGCAGACTCTATGTGGGAATTCCTACGTCTCATCTTAGATCTGTCAGTGCGTGTCCTACACCCCAAGGGGAAATACTTTACACAGGTCAGTTGGGTTTTTATCACTTATACTGTTGCATGATGAAACAAATATCATAACTAAACTCCTCTATTCAAATGGCAACAAGATGGAAATAAATATCGGTTGCTAATATCGGCCCAGTTTTAATTATCGGATCGATACTGATAAATTGAAAAATGACTAATATATCAGCTGATATCGATAGAGATAGAATGCAGTAAACTTTTTTCTTTTTTTATTCGTGCATCATAACTTTTCTCTTCCATTTTTACTCCATCAGGGTAACAGCGTGAATCTGAAAGAGGCGCTGAGTCTATATGAAGAACAGCTGGGAAAGCTCTCATGTCCTGTAGATTTCCGTAAAGAGGTGGTGTGCGTTCCCTCCTACCTGGAGCAGTATCCTTTATTTTTACCCCCAATCATGAGTTTAAATGGTGACGTGCAGTTCAACAGCTTATAAAATCACTAATATTGAAAAGAGTCTTTTTGTTTGCAGCCCTTAATCATCCTTTCAGATGGGTTTTCTATACTGCATGGAAGAAGTGAAGACTTCCAGTTTTCTCTAAGATTCCGAGCAGCTGGAATGTGAACGTTTGAATTCCCTTCTGCTTTTCACTTCGGCTTGAATGTGTGGTCAGACCGAACATGACATGAACACGGAAGGCTTGGAAAACGATAACTAAATAGTTACTGACTTGTTCGTAAGGTTTGTCACATCAACCATTAACGTAGATCTTAAAAGTATATCTGTTAATATAAAGACGGCTTCTTGGTGACGAGTTGTGATTAGATCAAACTTTAAGGCTCTTCTTGGATATAAACAGGTTTATTATTAAGGTTTATGAAGCTGTTTTACTCTTATCTGACAGAAAACATCATTGCTGTGTATGCTTATTTTCTTGAGTTAATACAGTGAGTTTCGTCTGAGACTGAAGGAATTAGGTTGTTTGAGGTGGAGCCCTCATCTTAATGCTCTGTTCTTAAGCTTGATCATCCTGGTGAAGTAACACTTGGAGGGAATAGACAGACTTCAGTGTCCATTGCGAACCCAGCAAGTTTTTGTTTTGTGATGGTGAAACACTCCACCCTATTTTAAGCCGGTTAATGTGAAAAGGAACATGCAAAGGTTGCTATAAATTCTGACTGATCTTGTTTGAAGGTGCACATGAATAATATTTTTATCATTGCCATTGAATCCTTCTCCTGCTCCTTAGGTTTTGATCGTTTTTTCACTGTTTGCTGCAACTATTTTTGTGTTATTAGATTTGACCTTCACTTGCATGTCTTCTGAAGAAACTTTCACAATTTATAAACACTGATTTGGTACACTGATATTGTGGTAACTTTGCCCACCATATGTGTGTACTCTTACTTTAAACCTTGAGTTGTGAACCTGGTGTAAGTTTTTTTTTTCTCTCCTTGTGTTTCTGCCACTGAAAAACGATGCAGCTCTTGCAGACTGTATCAAGGCAGCGTGGTTCATCCCCAGTGAGTGCTAAGTGTTGTAGTTTTAAAAGGGAAATTATTCCTTCTCACTGTTGCCACCTTTGTGCTAGTGCTGGTTTTTATGTTCTGTTTTTAGCACCTTTGATTTCTCCCGATATATTAAGTATATTGGGTGCATGCTGGGGACTGTGAATGTAGCTTACATATATATATAGTACACAGCACATTAGATGGACCCTCTGGGACATTTATTTATTCATTACAAACTCACCAAATGCTGTTCTGATCAACTGTTTGACCATCTACAATTAAAGAGTTTTGGGGGAAATGATTTGTTTTTTTTGTTTTCTTAAGTTTCATATTAATAGCAAAAAATACTAAATGTTTGGAGCTGTGAAGTAAATAAGTTACAGCACACATTAACAATCTAAAATACAAATGTTATCTGGAAGTAAATAAATAATTTGTATATTAAATAAAGATTATGTAAAAATAAGCACAAAAATAGCTTTAATGTTTAAAAAAATATTCAACTTTAGACTTAGAATTTCTTAGAAATCAGTCAACGAATACATGTGACAGAGATGAACAATACATAAATTTTTTCTGGAAAATGACATTATATGCAGGCATTTAACAGGCTGCTAAATGTAGGTCAGGACCCCCGTCGACTCCGGAGTTGACTGTTGATCTCATTGAGAACTACATCTGTCCTCGGTTCTTCATCAGCTGTAATTATTCTGTCTTCAAGTGGATTTCCTGCAATGTACCACAATATTATTTCTAATATGTTGGCAAATGAATAATAGCTATTAATCCTGTCCACAATTATTGGCAACTATGGTAAAGATAGACAGAAGGCAATATTTTATCAGAATCCTATTCATTCATATTCAGCATGTAAGGATCATGTTGAAATCACTTTGCTGCCACCTGAAGCTCAGAGCTTTTCTTAAATTAAGTGTATTTTTGCCAGTATGCATAACATTGAACCCACTGGACATGTCTGGTACGTTTCGCCGAAGCTCATTAGGTGAAACCAAGACATGCTCAGGTTCTATCCGTAGGACAAAGATTCAAAACAATAAACAAATTGTTGCCAATAGCATTGGTAAACATGATTTTATGTGCAATTTGAGATTTTTCCTGACAGAATGACCTCCGATTAATAATTATTTGATTATGTGTGAGATTATTCAGCAATAATATTTATTTTCAGGTATTTTACATCCTTAGTAGGGATGCTGATGCATATGGCGTGCTGGGTCAGTCAAAACTTATTACAGAAGGCATAACATTGTCAAAGTAGAAATTCTTTCTTACCAATGCCGCTCATCTGCCCTGATGGCGTACTGGGCAGAAAAGTGGATCTGGATGGCCGACTGCTTTGTGAGGATTTTGCGGTTTTCTGTGTTGCAGTGCGACTCCACTCTAAAAGAATTAGGAGAGAAAAAAAGGTAAGAAAATGAAAGGTTTTATTTATTTATTTATCTTTAAAAAAATGCATTGAAAACTAGCTTCTGAGTCTTGGATACACTGTTTTTTATCTAGACTCACCTGAGTTTTCTGGGAGTCTCATACTGCCGCAGCATAGGTAGGTCCTCCACTGCCTTCTCACGGTTTCTTTTGCCGCACAGTGGAACACAAAAATGAAGAATCCTGCAAAATATAAGAAAAATTTTTTTGGGAATCAGCAAAGTTTAACTTTCTCTTTAGGATACAGGAAAGATGTAGGGTTCAACGACTCACCTTGCAGAGAATTAAAGATGGCAAAGAGGTACATAAATGCCAGATTAACAGGACCCCATGCAAAAAAGGCAAATCCCCATGTGAGCCCTAGGAGGAGGGTGATGCCGATAACGCTGCGGGCGTCCTGCGCCGTGCTGCGGTGCTTGTTGTTATGAGGATTCTGTTTTTTTATCCGGTGCAACTGGACTAAGACCACACCAAACATGATGATGTTGAAGATGAAAATCACACCGAAATAGGCCACAACTGCCACGTAGAAGGCAATGTCGTTTTTTATCCAGCAGCTGCAAGACAACAAGGAGGAAGAGTGCATAAGCTATTTATTATTAGTGATTTCATATGTAAGTTTAATCAGGGATAAAAAGGGTATAAACCTTAATGTATTAGAGAAGTATTGCAAAGAGGACAGGTCACAATTTTTCCTTGATAATGTAGCTTTGGGCCTTATTTGTGTATCATCAACTGAGACTTGAAATCTGATGTAAGTTTGGACTCCTGAGATTAAATTAGACTAATTTTAAAACTTGTTAAAGACCAGAGTATTTCTATTCATTATCCCCTGACACATAACAGCTAAACTTAAAAACATCATGGTTTATTTTCCAGTGATTTTAGTTATGAGTAAAGCCACTTTTAGCTTACTGAACTTACAAGTCATCACTTGTGCCATCTGGAAACTTTCCATAGGACATGAGGCCGTAGATGTTTTTATCAATCGCGATCACAATGATGACCACTATCATTGGGACTCCCCAGCCCACCAGCGAGAACTTCAGCATGTAGTGGGATATGTTGTCATTGAAGACTTTCACAAGTGCGTAGTACATGTGGACGCCCTCGAGCCCCATCCAGGTGAAGGAAACCAGTAGGAAGTAGTGAAGGAACCAGGCCGTGGAAATGCAGAGGCCCACGGCTTTGGGATAAAGTGCCAGCCAGGCGTCCACCAGGAAGACCAGGTTGAGCAGCAGAAGAGCCGTGCAAAGCTGGATCAGAATTTTGGATGGGATGTCTTTACGCAGCTTTCTGTTGGCATGAAATGATTTAGACATCAATCACTGATACTTCAGTTAAAAGTCGTTTTGCTAGCTAAAATTATTTTACCTTCCCACGTTTTCTTCAAATCAAACCACTGACAGTGAAATTTACTGAGATTTTGCACTCACAAATAAAAATCTGAAAACTTACGCATCGGCATTTAGCGTCTTTCAACCCTAAACTAAAATCCCTGTGACATACATTTACAAGCCCTTTTACTGGGTTAAACAAAGAAAACAATGCATCAACTCACCCAAATGCCAAGTAAGTGAGGAGAGTTACGGACAGGAAGATGGCAGAAAGTCCACAACCTATATATGTGATGAAGGTGAGGATGGTGGCCTGAACACGACTGACAACAGTCTCTCTGGAGATGTCCTTAAAGAAATCAAATAGAAGACATTAGAATGACATTCATGTTTGCTGTTGTTATTAGACACACAGAGGTGTGAAATCTTGCAACAAGTAATTGTGCTTACCAGTAAAATAGCAAAGCTGGTTAAATGGTTGCAGGCACAAACTGTCTCATTGTCGTTGGTTTCTTTGACAAAGCAGCCATCTGAGTTCCAGCCACCTAAACCTTCTGCAGGAACAACAACAGTTTCAGAAATGCAGCCTCATCTCAGTTTTTAGGCATGTATGTTTGTATTTTTTTTTAACTTACTGTTAAATTCAAAGTCCCAGAAAACACACACTGCCACAAAATTAGCCTGAAGTTTGGAAAAAGAAGAAAGGTTTCAGTTTCCAAATAAGTATTGTTTAGCCTAAGTCTGGAAAAAAGAAGTACTTAGCAGTTTTTTATTCTAATAGGCACCTGATCTCCTTTATTGAGTATTTCCTGTTAGAATTAGACTTACTGGAACAGGTTCTGTGTTTCTCAGGCGGATTACAACACTTTCCTTTAATCCTTTGATTGACAGATTGGCCACGCTTGCTCCCAAGATCCCACTGTTTAGTTTGCGTTGTTCTAATGAGACATCCTGTGTTTTCATGTAGAAAACACACAAATTGTTAGTTTGTGAGAAAACTTCAATTGTACATTTTTCTATTATTTGCCATCAATTTATTTCTTATTTTATTTGATATCAATGACACGGGTTGACTGAATAGACCTTAAAGACTGAGCTCTTCTGGTAGAAATTGAACTGAAGCCTGGAGACCAGCTTTTGTTCCTCAGCGGTTAGATTTTGAGTGAGGGAGGGAGGAAGAGTAATCGAGCCCTGAGGGATGGAGGAGTCCTTTACTGCGCTCCTTTTCAACCTTGGATTCCCCCGAACCTGCAGCACAAAGGGGAAAATAGATCTTTCTCAATAATTTATTTTTCACAATACAATAGCACTATAATTTTACCAACAGAACCTAAAAAGTGCAAATGTGTAAAAAGCTTGGCAAAAGTGTGCTAGACCTGAGTTATTATTTATGTTTTTTCTCACATTTTTAAGCGCTGGGAAAAAAAATATGCCTCTACTTGAGTGACCACCGTCTCACCTGTACATTGTTTGGATCTAAGATGGAAAAAATTGCCTCCTGAAAGTTGGCGCCATCTGCTGGTTTCACAGAGACAGCCAACGAAGGGTACAGCAGGCTCTCAGCAGTGTCTCCAATCACCAACTTTAACCCCACCGTGTCAACAATCCCAATGATCCTGATGGAACGAAGGAACTGGTTAGTGTCATGCATAATGACTAATCTATTTAACTATTAACAATATTTAATTACAAAAAATTGTAAAAAAAAAAAAAGAAGTTATGATTATATGTTTAGCATACAATTAAAACCTATAATGTACACTACCAGTAAGTCAGCCTAAATATTCCTGTTTTAGGTCAGTAAAGATTATTATCCTGTGTGTGGTGAATATCCACTTCTGACTTTGAAGAAATTAATAAAAATTCTCAAAAAATATTGTATTTTATTCTGACATTTAGCAAATAATAATAATGATAATTTAGCAAAAAACAATAATATAGCAGTATGTCGAATTTCAACATTAAAACAAAGTGGAGTTTATTTGCATGATCAAAACTTAGAATTAGACATTTTTCTAAATGTGAAAGTGTTGGAAATAGTTGAATAACCTGTCAGAGGAGCGCGACAGCGTGTCAGGTGAAGCATCCAACAGATTGCTGACAATGTTGACGGAGACGTCTCCCAGTTCTCTGCTGACAGTCGGGCCTGACAGAAGGTTTTCTAGCTGTGACACCAGCTGATCTATCTGCTCTGCGGTCAATTTTGACACGTCTTGAGCCAGTGCAAGAAGGTCTTTGGCTTGGCTTTCAGCTGCAGTGAACAAAATAAAAAAGATCACTGTTATCTTCCCAGAAACCAAAGGAGCAAACACAGAAAGAACAGTTCTGCTGAAATGCACAGAAGAACTATGTTAATTAGTTATTATCATATTTCCTGAGCAGTCTAGATGTTGCATAAACCAAATACTTCTAATCATTTTATACATTAGACCGTCACCAACAGTGCAATACAGTGGTGGCACCCTAATACAGTGGAATGTTTTTCATTTTTTATTAGCAAGATCATTTGACATTTATCAGAAATTAAAATTTATTTTGAAAAGGACCAACAGCACAAAACAACGACAACTGTGAAGTTGTTCATGTGGAAGTTTACATATTTAGACTGGTTAAGTCAAAGCCCAAATGCAAATTAACATAAAAGTCAATACAACAACATAAGCTGGAAAAAAAATATGTGGCAACAAACCTGTTCCATTTCCTGTTGAACTCACTGAGGTGGTCACAGAAACAAATCCACTTGTTGTGCTTCTAGTTGTGTTTGATGAAGGTTTTCCTCCAGCAGCAGTTGTGGACACTGATGGGGCCCGTGTTGTGTTCTGTTGTGTTTTTGGGGTTGTTGTTGGAGTCAATGTGTTGTTGTTTGGTTGTGCTGTTGGTTTCACTGTTGTCACATTTGTAATAACTGTCACATTTGGGCCAATTGTAGAGTTTGTAGAAATTGTGGCATTTTGGCTAGCTGTTGTATTTGGGCTAGCTGTTGTATTTAGATCAGTCACATTTGGACTAACTGTTGTATTTAGGCTAAGTGTCACATTTGGGCTAGCTGTTGTATTTAGGCTAAGTGTCACATTTGGACTAGCTGTTGTATTTAGGCTAAGTGTCACATTTGGGCTAGCTGTTGTATTTAGGCTAAGTGTCATTTGGACTAGCTGTTGTATTTAGGCTAAGTGTCACATTTGGACTAGCTGTTGTATTTAGGCTAAGTGTCACATTTGGACTTGCTGTTGTATTTAGGCTAAGTGTCACATTTGGACTTGCTGTTGTATTTAGGCTAAGTGTCACATTTGGGCTAGCTGTTGTATTTAGGCTAAGTGTCACATTTGGACTTGCTGTTGTATTTAGGCTAAGTGTCACATTTGGACTAGCTGTTGTATTTAGGCTAAGTGTCACATTTGGACTTGCTGTTGTATTTAGGCTAAGTGTCACATTTGGACTTGCTGTTGTATTTAGGCTAAGTGTCACATTTGGACTTGCTGTTGTATTTAGGCTAGTCACGTTGGGACTAATTGTCACATTTGGGCTAGCTGTGGTAGGTACAACACATTGTTCTTTCAAATGTACAACAACATTTTCTCCAGTTTGGCTGCAATGAAAAAGAAGTAAAACACTGTATTATTTGAAAGCATTTCAGTTTCAATGGTACATGTTTCAGAAACAACCATGTAAAGATGGTTGCATGATTGCAACTATCTTTGCAACCAAATTACCAACTAATACTGAGTTGGTAATTTGGTAAAACTTTACTTTTAGTCTAAAGTAAGATCATACGAACCATGTGAGGAGGTTAGATCCCTCTATTTCCACACAAAAGTCATCTGGGCTTATTTCATTGTCAGTATAATTGAACTGGAAGTTGAGTGAGTTGGCAGTAATTTCTGCGCTTCCACAAATTGCTGCAAGACAAAGTAAAAGCTACATTAAATACACAGCGTTCTTGTTATTTTTAGCCTGAATCAAATTTTAGTGAATAGATTGAGATACTTGCCTGCTCGTCTCACTTGGCCGTCATACTGGATCTTTTCTTCAAGTAGAAACAAATTTAAGACAGCTTCTGCCACTGAACAAATTGAGACCTCCTGTGCAAAACCTAGTATCACTCTGCAACTCAGCCTTCAATAAAAAGAAAATAATAAACATATAAGCATGCAGGTGACTCTAACACAATTAGTATATCAATGAATTTGCTGGAGCCCTCTTTTACACAGATTACGGCAATAAATTAGAATATGTGTTCAGATGAGGCTCATTTTTGACATGTCAGCTGGAAAAACAAAACAAACTTTAACTTCTATAATACCCGCACTTTTGTATTGAAAATGTTTTTATTGGTGTGATGTAATATTTCAATCCTAAATATATTTTTTTCAAAAATAAAGGCTTGAAAACATCAGTCTGCATGTAATTACCAGGTAATCTATATTTTATTTTGTGTAGGGTTCTTCAGCTCATCTGCTTTGCTGAGTGACCAAAATTTAGAGGTTAAGTTGGGTGATTTGCAGGCCAATCAAAGCATTTATACAGGTGTCATCAAATCAACTACATTTTGCAGTGTGGGCAGGTAATAAAATCCTATAAAATGAAGCTACATCAATAAAGGTCTTACTTCATTCCAGTCACTTCACAGTCCACACTGGAACTCTGAAATTGTATAATTGTGATATTAATAAACATGCAAAAAATTTAAATTACACACGTGATCTCTTAATTTTGCATTGTTGGATAATTTTAAATATTTATTACTTTGTGATACTTGTTTGTTATATTTTTGTTTCTTAAAATTATACCTGATAAATTTAGCACATTCTAACACTTTAATGACATTTATGAAATTTAGTCAGGAGATATTCAGAACTTGACATTTTGGCAGTATTATTGAGCTTTAGCTTCTACTTACCCTGTACTCAGATGCAACTGTGGTCAATAATTGACATGTAACACTGCAACAAAACATTAAACATTTCAGATGTCAGTTAGCATGACTATGTTTTTCTGTTTTTGAGTTTTATTGTTCGAAACAAACAGATAATTTTATCTTTGCGAAATGAAAATTTCCAGAAAAAGTATTGTTACAACCCAAAAAGCAAAACATACTTTGTAGTGACAGAGCAGTCAGGTGGGTGTGTCAGGTTTGACATCTGTAAATGTAAGTAAATATTATGATTTTATACAACAAGAGAGTGTAACAAGAGTAAATAATAAACAAGGTGTAAAAACGGAGGTTACCAGGGATGAAAGAGATGAAGAGTTCATTGTTGGATCTCGAACTGAAATGGAAAACGTGTAGTACGCATCTGAAAACAAAAACACAAATTACATTGGAAATTTTGTATTGATTTTGATAACAATTAGAGGCAATAATTTGACTGATGAAATGCTAACCAGATCTGTTGCAGTAGGAAGAGCAGCTACAACTGTTCTCTAAAAAGGGAAGAAGAAAAAAATACATAAAAATCTAAATACTATATGCATTTTAAATATAGATTAAATAAATACCTCACCTGTCACACAGTTTGTTAAGTTTATTGGTGGAATGACATATGCAGGCCCAGACTCCACACTGATAAAAGACAAACATTATATTTTGTTACATTTGTTCATTGATACCAACTCTTTGCATATTTTAGAAATAAAAATATTTCTCAACTGCATAACACAGAAAGAGCATTTTGGCTTTTTAATAACATTTATTTTATTCAATGAGTGGTCAAAGATTTAAACATTGAAAATAAATATTTTAGGTTCAGGACATCTGAAAAGTTTGTTGATCTGTTCATCTCAAATGCAGGAAAACATCAGTATGAAACAAAGGTTAAAGTAATCTGTACATATAAAAGTAAAAGTCTTTGCGCACTGAAACATATTTTGTTTTTCTTTCCACATCAGTATAGAAAAGTATGAGCTGGTTACTGCTATCAATATCAAGCACACACATTTGTGCTTGATATTCCAGAAAAATCAAAATGTTCTGTTTTTTAAAGAGATTTTCTGAATTATCAAGCCCAGTGAAATCTTTGAAGTATGCGTGTCGCTTTTGATGAATTTCCATTTAATTATGCAAGAGTATTGTGATCAGTTGTGTGGAATTGTTCTATGTCAGGACTGCACACACTGCTGTTGCAAACATGCTTAGCAAATACCAAACCCTTACCATGATGCACCCAGCGGACCAGAATAAATGCAGCTGTTTGGCTTCTCGAAGTTACCATCGCATGCGTTTTGAAGCCGATCTGTTCAGAAAGATCAAGACTTTGTTACAAATGAAAAGCTTCTGAGGTTGGTAAAAAGTCCAATTTATTACTCACTCGGTTCATCTATCCTCTTTCCCACCACATGGATGTCAGAGGAACTTTTGCTGGCTGCACAGAGTGTTTGGAGGATACAGCAGGATGGTATTTTGTGACTCAGCCCTAACATGATGGTGCACTTCGTATGACTGAAACATATCATTAGTTTTATCAAAAACAGGAATGGAAATATCCATGTGTCAGATATGAGAGCTGTTATTTCACTTACTTTATTTCAGTTTTTATAGAGCAGGACACTTCCATTGCCTGTGAAAAGACAAACCAGACTATGTTATTCAATACTTCTACTCACCATAAAACCTATTGTTGCATGTAATTATTAACTTACTTGGAAAATCAAAGACGTGTCATTGCTAAAAAAGAAAAATATAATAATAATAATATCAACATTGTGACAAAAGAGATGTAAGAAGAACTCAAAAAGTGCTGCCTAATTCAGCTGACAGTTATTTTGGATAATCTGTTTGAATTACAGCCATTTATTTTTACAATTCACAAATCAAACACATACTGTCCTATGAATGTTAGAATGTTCAGAACAGAATAAATTATTTTACCTATTTGCTTGAGTTCATTTTTCATACCTGCTTTGCGTCAAACTGTTGCTTTTCTGTGGGACGGCACGCTTCCTCCGTGCTGGAAGCAAAGTCTGAGGATTCACTCCTTGAGTTGATGACTGCGATGACTCAGTCACATATGGCAATAAAGTTGACAGACTGCTGATCAAAGATGGCACAATGGTACTTGGTGTAGTAGTTGCTGGACTGTTGCTTTGTAACGCTGTAGTTGTTGGAGTTGCTGGACTGTTGGTTCTTAGTCCAGTAGTTGTTGGAGTTGCTGGACTGTTGCTTTGTGATGCTGTAGTTGCAACTGTGGTTGTAGTGTTGGTTCTTAGTGCTGTAGTTGTTGGAGTTGCTGGACTGTTGCTTTGTGTTGCAGTAGTTGATGCAGCTGTAGTTGTCATGTTGCTTAGTGTTGCAGTAGTTGATGCAGCTGTAGTTGTCATGTTGCTTGGTGTTGCAGTAGTTGATGCAGCTGTAGTTGTCATGTTGCTTTGTGTTGCAGTAGTTGATGCAGCTGTAGTTGTCATGTTGCTTTGTGTTGCAGTAGTTGATGCAGCTGTAGTTGTCATGTTGCTTTGTGTTGCAGTAGTTGATGCAGCTGTAGTTGTCATGTTGCTTGGTGTTGCAGTAGTTGATGCAGCTGTAGTTGTCATGTTGCTTGGTGTTGCAGTAGTTGATGCAGCTGTAGTTGTCATGTTGCTTTGTGTTGCAGTAGTTGATGCAGCTGTAGTTGTCATGTTGCTTGTGTTGCAGTAGTTGATGCAGCTGTAGTTGTCATGTTGCTTTGTGTTGCAGTAGTTGATGCAGCTGTAGTTGTCATGTTGCTTTGTGTTGCAGTAGTTGATGCAGCTGTAGTTGTCATGTTGCTTAGTGTTGCAGTAGTTGATGCAGCTGTAGTTGTCATGTTGCTTTGTGTTGCAGTAGTTGATGCAGCTGTAGTTGTCAGGTTGCTTTGTGTTGCAGTAGTTGATGCAGCTGTAGTTGTCATGTTGCTTTGTGTTGCAGTTGCAGTAGTTGATGCAGCTGTAGTTGTCATGTTGCTTAGTGTCGCAGTAGTTGATGCAGCTGTAGTTGTCATGTTGCTTTGTGTTTCAGTAGTTGATGCAGCGGTAGTTGTCATGTTGCTTAGTGTTGCAGTTGCAGTAGTTGATGCAGCTGTAGTTGTCATGTTGCTTTGTGTTGCAGTAGTTGATGCAGCTGTAGTTGTCATGTTGCTTTGTGTTGCAGTAGTTGATGCAGCAGTAGTTGTCATGTTGCTTTGTGTTGCAGTTGCAGTAGTTGATGCAGCTGTAGTTGTCAGGTTGCTTTGTGTTGCAGTAGTTGATGCAGCTGTAGTTGTCATGTTGCTTTGTGTTGCAGTAGTTGATGCAGCTGTAGTTGTCATGTTGCTTTGTGTTGCAGTAGTTGATGCAGCTGTAGTTGTCATGTTGCTTTGTGTTGCAGTAGTTGATGCAGCTGTAGTTGTCATGTTGCCATCAAATGCTGTAGTTCCTGCAGCTGTAACTGTTGTGTTGCTGATTGATGCCTTTGATGTCGCTGTTGTTTTGTTGTCATTCAGTGTTGTAGTTGCTGCAGCTGTGGTTGTTGTGTTGTCATGTAACATTGTTATTGAAGCTGATGTTGTGACGTTTTCAGTTACTGGTGTTGCTGTTGCAGCTGGAGTTGTGATATTACTATTTATCATTGCTTCCATTGCTGTTGTGTCGTTACCATTTAGCATTGTTGCAGCCTTAGTTGTTATGTTGCCCTGTAACACTGTTGGTACATCTGTAGCTGCACTAAGGTTTTGCGGTAAAGTATAAAATGCTGTTGTTGATTTATTAGTCTGTGTTGTTGCCACTTGTTCTGTCACATTCACAGTTTGCTGAGATGTGGGTGCTGTAGTTGTTGCTCCTGCGTATGGAAACAAGCAGCGCCCCAGCTCATTTCGGAAAACCTGGCCAAGCTGAAAGAAAATAACCACGTTCACATTTATTTACAGGATTCAGACATCAAAATTCTGGAAATATCAATTTAATGTTGGCCTCCAGCTAATTTCCTTACGTACCCAGGCAATGATGTCGGATTCATTCTTACTCAGTCCAGTGACATCCACGTCGACATCAAGGAAATAAAACACTATTATAAAAAAGTTTAACAACATTTAGAAGAATAATGTCAAAATCAATTTCTTAATGGCTGATTAGTTTATTCCAAAGGAAATGTTCTTTCACAAAGCCATTTTGGGTAAAATATTTTTCTATGTTTGTACTGTAAGTGAGACATATCTGTCATTTGTTTACCTGGGGTCGGTGTGATGGTTGCAGAAGTTGGAATGATGGATGAAGCAGCAGAAGATTGACTATCAGAAACTTCAGTTGATTGGAAAAAATTGAAAATCTTTTAAATGCATATTTAAATACAAGACTATAAATATTAATGCTGTTGCAAAGATCAACTGCTGAGTTATCTTTTAAGTAATCTGAGTAATTTGATTCACAATATAATTTATTGTGTTACCCTACGTGTTTGTATTGCAGTGACATCATTTGACCACTTATCCACCTTTGTTTTTCTGTTATGCATCTACAAGTATTACAGCTTGGTCATATTTTGGTTGAAGAGTTTAATTTACCTGCTGTACTTGTAGAAGTGTGAAAAGTAGAGGAAGCAGCATGGGAGTTTGAAACAACTGAAGAATAAAAATTTCATTTTTGTTTTCAGTTTGTGATTTTTGTATTAAGTTGTCTTAACATGACAGTTTAATTTGATGTTTGATATGTTACCTCTTTATTTTCTCCATCATTCTATCTGTAGCTATGAATCAATAGAGGTATCAAGAAATATTGTGTAAATTTAAAGTTTGTGTTGTAAAAATGATGGTAATTCCAATTGTCCTTGCTTTGTCTTGAGTACCGTTGTTTTCAGTTCTGTCTTATTTCTGATTTTAGGTTTCACAAGCCTTAGCATATTATTTACCTGAGGTTTGTGCAGCTGTTGTTGATGTGGCAATGCTGGAGGGAGCAGTGGAGGTTAGTTGACCAAACGCTTGACCTGATGAGAGAAATAAAACAGGTACAGTAAGAAGTTGTATCTCTTGAGTTAGTCTGGTTGGGTTTTTCAATGAGACGTTCAGGGACCAGTCATTCACAACTTGTCTGTTTGCCCAAAATGGAGCCAAGTGAAAGGTTACATCATATCTATCACTATGAAATATTATAGAATAGCTTCAGTCTTAGTCACAGTAACAGGAACAAACTTTCTGATCAAGAAAAGTCACGCAACTACTGCTTCAAAAATTGCAAGATAACAAGCTGCAGCTCAGAGGTGTTGAGAGATTCTTTGAGTCAGACAGGAATCAATGTTGATAAACGGGTTACAGAATGAAAAGGAAAGGAATTTAACACGCGGGTATGATGAACTACATGGAATGCAGACATGGTCGTTTATTAGTGGAGATTGATTCGACACTCTGCCGCTTTGTTCATGTCTTTAGTCATACTGCAGGTGATGTCAGACCTCACCTGAGAGGAGGACAATAAGTAGATGTATCTTCAGCCACATTGCATATGTAACACAGGAACCAGGTTTCTTCACTCTGTGAAATCATTTACAGTTAGTAAGTATGCAAAGGAAAGTTTTTATTAAAGCTAAACATTTCTTCATGACAAGAAACATCAAGCAACTTGGATAAAATCTCAGACAAGCTTATCTTTAATTTTCATCAGTCTGTCTGCTCTTTATCACAGAAGCAATATCGCATGAGACATGTGAGAAAAATGTCACTGAAAAGTCTTATGTAACAAAACAAAAACTCTTATTCAACCCATATCAGTCAGAAGTGCAAACATAAATATTGGTATCAAAAGATTGATATCACTACAGTCATCTCTTGGTACTTGTTATATGTTTGCTGCATGTTGCACTGAGATCTTTTTTGTAGTGAAGAAACGCTGCCTTTTTTTTGTTTGCAATTCTATCAAAGAGACATCTCTTTCATTATTTTGTTATTGTGAAATAGAAATTCTTTTGGTCATACTTACTAACCTAAAACAGGACTGGTTTAGTCTCATTTAGTATCAGATAGTGCGGGAAAATGGCTGTGCATCTTTTATAAAAATGTTGCCAACATTTGGTTTCAAATGTTTGAACCAAAAATCTACTGATTTGTTAATTTTCCTTTTATAGTCCAAGGAAAAACTGTCTCTGTGTTTAAGGTGATGAAAATAACAGTAGGAGTGGAATAGCATAATTAATCTATGATGTTTATATTGAAAGAGAACTCTATGACTTTGTTGTTCAATTCCTTAATATTTCCTAGTGGGTCACTTTAGAAAAATTGGAGTTTCTGCAATAACTAACTTTGCCTTTTAGCTAAATTAAATCATATTAGAAGTCAGTTAAAATGAATCATTTGTATTTTATCAAGTGAAAAGTTTCATACACTCTTTGAAGACCATTTACTAAATGTTTCATGGAGGTATCTAGAAAAAATTTAGAAACTACAATTTTGTTAAAAATACATTTGTGTTTGTAACAAAATTTTTTACATTTTAATGTGAGCTGAGAAGCATAAACCAATTCAGAATTTCAAAGTTTAAATTGTCTAATTTTTCTGATTTTGAAACACGTCATATCTTTTTTAAAAATCTTTCAATGCTGGTTCGGTTAAAACCATTTAATATATGCGATTTTTAAAATGTTACTGATAAAACTTCCTTTAAGATGTTGGCTTTTGAGTATCGGCCGATGTCTTGGATTAGTATTGGGGACAAAAAATACAAAAATAAAAACACCCTGACATGGATATCAGTAATAAAAAGCAAACAGAGTTTATTGTATGTTATATTGTCTAGAAGTTTCCATTAATATTGTGTTCTGTTGCTCAAATTAGAACATCATAACAAACACAGGTCTGTTGCTCATCATAGCAGGCTATGAGGCGGTATTGTTATTGTTCAGTGAACCAACTAAAGATGACTTGAAATCTGATGCCTCCATTTGCTGTGTAAGTTTTATTGCAAGCAATTCGATCTGGCTGAGATCTGGAAGGAGAAATCACTTGTGAACCTTTACGAACTAAGCTAATAAACAGAGGATGAAGGCATTATATTGCAGTTAAAATTCTAATGATTGCTTTTCAGAAGATACAATTATCTTAACAATGTTAAACCCAATAAAGTCATCTGTTGACATTTTCTTAAGATAGGAGAACTAGATTTTTATTGCTCAGAATCCTTAAAGAGCTTTGGTTTTCTGTCTGGATAACGAACATTTTGATAAAATCCAACATTTGAGATAAAATACAAATGTCTAGACTTTGAACGACTTTTCCAGTCTTATGTGGATTGCTTCAATAATCAGAATGACAGCTGAGATCAGACAGCTATCAAGTCTATTTGTTGGTTTACATTCATCACAGTTGGTGTTGACCAGCCTAACCTTCCAGACCCCTCAGGTATTCTGGTTCTGGTCTCCTCTGCATTCCAAGAACCAGAACCAAAAGAGGAGAAGCAGCGTTCAGCTTCTATGTATCACAAATGTGAAACAAACTTCCATAAAACTGTAAAACAGCTGAAACACTGACTTCCTTTAAATCTTGGATAAAAACCAAGCTGTTTAGAGTTGTATTTTAAACATAATCAATTACAAATTTAATGATGGCAATGGACGTAATGTAATGTTTTGATTGTTGATTCTATGTTGCACGACTTTGTTTTTGTGTTTGTTATGATGTAAAGCACTTTGAAATGCCTTGTTGCTGAAATGTGCCATACAAATAAAATTTGATTGATTGATTGACAGTAACCTCATTTGAAATATATACATATATGTGAAAGTATTTGTTTTGAATGCCATGTATCCGTATATAAAACACAAAAATATGTATTTAAAAACGACTTATATCGTTATAAGTGCATGATTTACACTTATTTATTCAGTTCACAATCATTTTACTTTAGATGAGCTGGTTCTAATCAAACAGAGTACAACACCACCACCAGAACTTTTACCTCACAGAAGAGCCCAATTTGTGCTGGCAGAAAAATCTGGCCAAATGAACTGATGGAGCTCCCATAATGTCTTCATTTCCATGGAGCATAACTTCCCACAGCAGAATCCAAGGAAAGCTAAACCACAAAGCTAACCGCGAACATTTTCCTGGCTGAAACAAACCTGAGCTACTGGCAGGTTTTCTCATGGAGAGTCCAGACACGCCTTCAAAACGTCAGTCCCAGTAAGCGGACGTCAGCTGTATTCGTTTTAGCTCAAGCGTGTGTCACTCAACAATGAAGAAAGTATTAAAAGGAACTTCTTGTTTGTTCACCAGATCATAGATCTCCCTAAACCAACAGGTTTCCTGAAGGGTTGTTGGAAGGCAAGAGGCGTGCATTTCTATTTTTGTTTGGCATTTAAGGTGTGCCTCAGGGTGTGTCCTCAGCTTCTCAGTGTTCTCTTTGATAGACATAAAACAAAAGGTGTTTCCAAGGCACACTGTGGACTTCAAAGTGCCCTGGCATTGAAACATTTAGTGCTGCCAGAAAATGTCAGGCACCGCTGTGTCTGTCGTGGTCTGAATGAGGTGACTGTCACTGTTGCAGAATTATCACTTACGTGTCATTAATTCATATTTGTGGCGTGTAGAACTGCATTCAAACTAACACATTATTAAGCAAAGCAGCAGACTGAGGCGTAGGCGGTTGGGATGAGGACATAAGGTGCGTTACAAAAGAAGCTGAAGTTGGACATTGCTACTAGTTCCAAAGTTAACTACAAAAGAATTATATCAGCTAAGCAGTTTTATTGTGATTAAACAGTGCATATACATTGTTATACAGAAGCAATGCTTTCTCTTCTTTGACAAATACAATAAATTACGTATAATGGAAATTGTAGTATATTGTGTCCTTTTGTTTGTGTTTGTGTGTTTAATAGACATGTTCAGTAAAAGGAAAACATAAATAGGAGTTTTATTGTAAGGTAAGCTATACATGTTGAGCAAATATAAAATTTAATATTTTTTAGAATTTTACTGTTTTCCAGGTCAGGTCCAGGTTTCTAAATTTACATTCAGGTTGAATTGCTAATGGCTAACCTTGACATACAGATGTGAATCATGATTGGAAAAATTAATTCCTGATACAAGTTGCTGAAGTAATCAGAGATAAAGTGCAGAGGTATTATATGATTATTAATCTATTTCATTAGCTACTTTAAAAGTCTATCTTTGCAACTGATAGATAATTGGTTTAAAAAATGAAGCATTATTCACTTCCCCAGGATAACTCTAATGATTTCCATGTTTTGTAATATATTGCGAAATGTAAGATAAGCCATGCTCTTGCAGTGCAGCAGAGCCGTCTTGTTTTCCCTGCATCACCGCTTCCCTCCACCAGAGGCCCCTAATGAGCTCACCTGTTTATTCTCTCATTCTCCTGCTGACTGGGATTCAGTCTTTGCCAGATTGGGTTTTGGCATTCAACCAAGTGTTCCAGACTTGTTTTGTAATGCCTGTTTCTCAGGACTCTGGTTTTATTTTCCATTTAATCCATGCTTTTATTTGCAGGGCGACCTGTCAACATGCAGTAATACCTTTAAGCTCCGGTTTTGAATCCATCTGAAAAACCCCATCTGTCTGTCTGTTATAGTGAGTATTTTGGATCTTTTCACAGTTTTTTGAACAACCCACCTTTATAGGTATAACTGTGACTAAAATCCATAAAAATATGCTTTGGATAAGAGCGTTTATTGGTCAGGTAATACTGGCGGTGGTGAAGATATGCCTTTCTTTATTTGCTGCCTGTAGCAAAAGGGTTTTTGTCTTTTAGACAGCAGGCTCTTTCAGGTACTCCAGCATCCTCCCACATTCCACAAACACGAATGTTGGATTATTTGGTTGCTCTAAAACTGCATTTAGTCATGAATATGTGTGGTTGTATGTGTCTGTTCTGACACATGGAGCACAATGAGGTTGAAAAAGAATTCACCAAAAGAGTTTCCAGTAAAGCCATCGACAAAGATGACATTGCTTTAAGCACAAAGCTGAGTTACAAGTAATGTTGAAACACTAATGTCTATTTGGGAATAACTATTAAAAAAAATAAGAGTAAACTGATATAACAATCAGCCATAAAGTAGCCTGACACATACAGTATTTAAAAGTGTAGGTTTATTTGTAAAGATAAAGATATGTTGCTTTGTACAGGTTTCACTGAAGTGGCTTGTCTAATTTGAAATGTGGTCTCGATTTAATAAAGTCAATCAAATATTTACGGTACTATGATGAGATTCTTTTTTTGTAGAGCAAAACTGCCCTGCCTTGGCACATGCAGGCAACCATCTTCTTTATACATTACATGAAAAAATAAAAGAAAATTGCCTCATGCCAAATTATTCTCTGAAATAAAACATAACAACAACAAAAAAGAAATAGAAATGGTTAAGACTTTTTCCAAATCACTCTTTTTGAAGACACATATACCATTTGGAAAATTGCAGCCACAGATGCAGACAAATTCCCTGGCACCCTGGGTAAAGATTTGTAAAGACTCTTGAAATAACACAGCGGATTTCTCCACTGAATAACCAATTAATTTTTAATTGAATTAAAAGCAGAGTTTTTCTGAAAGTTTCAGTCTGAGTTATTTTCTGCAATAAAAGATGTATTTTAATGTCTTTGTACACACCTTTGCGAAGGACACAAGGTCGGCAATAAATTTGCTGCAACAGCTGATCTTGGCTCTTTGAATTTGAGACATCATAAACGATATTAATGCTCAGCATTAAACACTGTGCAAACAAAAAGTCGGAATGGTAGACCAGCATTTATGGTACTTAGTAAGTCTTTTTAACAAATGAACTAAGCATACAAACTCCAGTAAATGATGTTGAAGAGCAGATAAGCCATGGGGAAGATGACTCTAGAGTACGAGTCAATCATGTAACTGTTGCTCCTGATGAAGCTCAGGTTGTATTTCAGTGTGTTCCTGCGACGGAGCCTGGTTCCCTCTGTGGGTGCAGAAACGGTGGAGTTTCGAGACTGAGTGTTTCTGTCTGTATTCGGGGTGATGGAGACCTCTGGGAAAGAAGCCAGGTCAATGTCGTTATCGTGGAAACACCCATCAAAGGCCATGGCTTGGGTGGTATCGAAGTCACTGGGGATCTACAGTGAGAAGAAACCAGAGCGAACGACATGAAGATTAAAATAATTACCAAAAGTTTTAAGAAGACTTGATGGGAGAAGTGGAAATTGACCTTAGCGTTCTTCAGCTTCTTCATCTCCTCCACTGTGGTGAAATAGTTGACAGCAGCGTACTCGATGACGGACAAAAAGACGAACAGGAAGCTTGCCCACAAGTAGATGTCCACGGCTTTGACGTAAGACACTTGTGGCATAGAGGCAGAGACACCAGTGATGATGGTGGACATGGTCAAAACAGTGGTGATTCCTGCACACACATACACACGTCCACACACACGCACGCGTGCAGACAGAAATAACATGAGTATAAAAAGAAAATATGTATGGATTATATGTACAACTTCATATATGCATGTACAGCTGAAGTCCAATAGATTGTATTGTGAAACTACCAATGTCTTAAGTAATTAATTAATACCGAATCATTACTTAGGCAGTTTCATCCATATTGGTACAGCTCTGTGGGTATTTTGCTGTTTTGGAAACTGAATAAATTGTGGTGCATTGAAATCTAAGGAAACAGTTTCTGGCACCAAAAAGGATGTTAAAGTTACTTAAATCTCCTTCCAGAACCCTTCTTATTCTCAGTTTGAATTTCATCAAGTTATCTTTAACATCTTCAACATCTAAACTGCCAAATGCATTGAGTTGCTGCCTTGTGATTGTCTGTTTGTCCTAAAGACCAATCCGGTCGGTGTGATTTACAATAAACAAAGGCTTCATTTATTTTTCTTACCTAGAAACCCCCCTTCTGTGTCTTTTGCATCTTGCTTTAAGAGGCAAAAGGAGACGCCCTGAATTTTGCAAAGTTTTGTTTTTATTTATTGATTATACTTTCTCAACATTCAATAGTTGGTTACCATCTTTAAACCATAATTATTAAAGCAGAGATAAAATATGCAAGAAAATCCTAAGAATAATCAGATGGGGCTAGTCGATATACAACTCAACATTCTGTTTCCATCTTCATCTTTACATTAAATCACAAGAAAAGTGGTTTTCTTTGTGAATAGTTACTTCAATTGATCTTTACAAAATGTGTTTTTCCATAAATTATGGTTGTACGTTTTCTCATTACCCAATGAGACACGAGCAGGTACGGCTCTCCTATCTATCCAGAAAGACACCCATGACAGCATCACCATCAGCATGGTCGGAAAGTAGGTCTGAAGCATGAAGAAGAAAATGTGCCTCCTTAGGATGAAGTTTATGTAGAGTCGATTGTACCAACCTGAAACAGTGCAAAAATGCAGAGCAAAGCAACCATCAGGAGAAAAAAGGAAAAATGTGCCACCATAATGCTGAAAAAGAAAACTTCCTTAGAAAACTCCACAGAACAGAACCTGAATTCAGGTATTTGGTGAAACTCCATATAAATCACCTGAACAGATGAAAATCAATATTGTTTAGATATTTACATTAATAATTTTCAACAATGATCCATTAAATGAGTATTTTATTATCTCAGTGTTACAACAACTCCATACCCATTAACATAGAACAATATTGATTGAAAAATAATCTTTTGAGTGCTGTTTAGTATCAGTTTTCCCACAGAGAGCTATGAAAATCAATATTTTTTCTTTTACCCGAGGGCTACAATGAGGCTTGCTGTATCCATTCGTTATTCTATTTTCAGCTATACAGTTTTAACTCAATGTAATATTTGTTTTTGTGAATCTTCCAAGAACGTTGAAACCTAAACATGTGCTTTAAGGAACCGCTACTGAGAGCTTGAAACAAACCGCCTCATTGGAAGTTGATTTTATGAGAAAAGAAAACAATTAAGTTGTTTCTTTTATATGTATATACAAAGCCACCATGTAACATTATGAGAATTATTATCTTAGCAAGGTGCATCACAGAAAAAAACCAAAAAACATTACAGGAGCTCTCTGGTTGTCTCTAAAGTGGACACAGCGCAGAGAGCCCCAGCCTCACATACCAGTGCTGCTGTAGAAGGCAAGCCCAAAGGAAGGCTGGAAGTCTTCAATAAAAAACTGAGAGAGCACTATCTCATCAGTCCTTAATGAATCGTTCCCGTTCTTCCAGTAGAGCATTAGGTCGTTCTCATTGTAAGCATCTTAAAGAGAGGAGAGAAGGAAGAGTGGGAGGAGAATTTGACGTTTTGCCTCTCTCAGAAGAAACATGGGTGTTTTTCTCAGAGGAAAGGAGAGATTGTTTTAAGCTGGATGTCTGCCTTTCCTCTAAGATCAAGCTCCATGATGTGAATGTATGACAATAACAAAGAGAGAAAGCACTGAAAATACAGAAAACCCACAGAACATTTGAATAAGACGGTCAAAAAATGTCTAAAGACAATCATCTTTGGAGTATTGAAAAAGTATTCATTTCCCTCCAAGTTGTTCACATTTCATTAAGTTACACCCAAAACCTCAATGCATGACATGGGAATTTTCAGCAATAGCGAGTGAATCTTAGTGAAGTAGAAGGAAAATGATCACTGCAGTTTATCCAGATGAACACACATATTTTAGGAGGTTTTTCAGATGAAGAACTAAAGACTTAATCAAAGCTTTGAAGACTGCTATATGACCTAGCCTAGCGTTTAACTTCTCAGTGGTCTTTTATGGTCTACATGATATTTCTTGTTCACTAGTATTTTCTAATAGTCCTCAGATTACTTCAGAGAACAACTGGTTTGAGAGGTGACAGCGTAAAGGAAGGAGATGCACTTTACCCTGAAGTTTAATACCATGTGCTTATTGTTCCACTTCTCAATTATGCACTACTTTTTGTTGGTCTGTCAAACATCAGTAAACTACTGTGAAGGTTGGGGTTGCAATGTGACAAAATGTGATAAGCGTGTGGGTGCAAGTCACAGCAGCACAGAAGAAACAAAACAAACTAACAGAGTCTTATTTACGGCAAAAACTAAAAGTTAGTTAGAGTTTACTTTCCGATTCTGTTTCACTGTTATATGAACTGAAATAGCGACGCATTCTCTGGTCCACATCTTCCAGTGCAAAACTACATAAATGCTTTATTAAAGGCAATAGAATATTTTTATTGCTGAAATAGCTAATAATAGTGGAATTGTGTTTGACTGTGATCAGCATTAGATGTCCAAGATGTTCCCTCGACTTCTGGTTGATACTCACAGCTCTCCAGCTCCAGAGAGCAGTTCTGTGTGTCCAGAGGAAAACTACTGAAGTCCATCGAGCACAGAGCGGTCACAGTGATCCTAAAACACAACTTAAAGTTACATAAACACCCACATCATTCAAATCACTCAGTTTGATCAGCTTTGTTAACCCAAAGCAAAAAGAAAACATTGCATCTGGTTGTATCTGCAGCAACTTTCAATGACAGTTTGTGGCTTCAGTGAGAGGATGCCACATTTTGACATCTGCAGATGAAATTGATATTTTCAATTCGGTGAAAGCATATTTTCTACCATCTTATGTTACTCTTACTCTCTGCACACTGCTTCCAGCTTGTCTCATGTTTTGTCCCAAAAAATTTTTTTAATCAAAGTTGTCGCAAAAATATTGGACAACCTGCCTAATTGATTGATCCCCAAGTCCTAGGGGAAAATATTAAGTAGACTGGTGAGAAGCGGAATACAGCAGGAGTAAAATAAAGTTTATTATAATTACAGAAGAATGACAAATGCAACTTGTGTGCCTGAGTAGCTTTTAATGAGAATAAATATCAATGTTTTGTTTGTAATCTTGCCAGTGGATGCAAATTATTTGGTCCCAACATATTTCTGCACTTTAGCAGTTTTGGTTCTTTTTTTGATGTTCTGTACATACGTTGACTACTTATAATTTAAACTCACTTTCTATTATCTAGTCATGTCTGCTGTTAGTTATATGACGGCAGTGAATATCATGTGAGATGGGGACCATTCAGTTGTTTTGGAGCAATCAGGTGCCATAGCCCACCTGTGAATCAGAATCTTTACCTAAGCCAGTATGTATGCAAAAGGGGGATCTGTTACTGCAGTTTATGATATAAAGTTTCCATCTAATAGTGAGGAAAGGGCTCAATGACTACAAGTCTTTTTACCTCACACTGTAGAGAATATTTCCATCTGGAAAAACCCTCAGCATGATGTTCTCCATAGTTGTATCATGGATAAATGAACGTTTTGAATGGACAAAGAACACATCTGGAACCCAAATTTTCTTGACGAGACGTGCGTCGAAGGTTCGACTTTTGTTACTGCTGGAGGGGAAAGCCAGCCGATCATCCTGCCAGTAATGCCTCAAGTAGAGGGTCATGGTGAAGTCCTGAAGAAGAACGAAGAAAAGCGAAAGAGAAAAAATAAACAAACAGCAATTGGGCTGAACAGTTTATGTAAATTAGATGGATGACAGAGGTGCATACCATGTTTACTTCAGATATGCTGTCAATGCTTTCCACCTGGACGTCGATTCCAACTGGAAGAGCAGAACCTGGAAAGATGAGAGAAAGATTTAAGATAAAATATTGTCCAAATTTTCTGCCTTTTCATCCCACAAAGGTATGCATGTCAATGATACACATGAATGTTTTATATCAGACTCAGTTCTAGTAATAGTGAATAAAGTTTCTATTTGGGTCAGGTGACTAAAATGAATCCCTAAATGATTAAACCAATTTACTACAAAAGTCTCCCACTAAAAAATAATATTTACTAATGTCACATAACCACCTTTCCATATACTGGATTATAAATTTTGCAAGGATGAAAAAATTGAGAGATCCTCATAAATACTAAAACTGAATATGTATAATTTAGGAGGTTATTATACCTTCTGTAGCCTCAACAAATAACGTTTATTTGTATTATACATATTACCAATGCAACAGTACAAAGAGTTTTATAAGATGAATCTACAACACAATAAACAATAATGACAACATTAAACAGCAAACAAGTAACAAATTTTTGTCATTACATATGAAGACTAGAATTAACCAACATACCAGTTATTATTAACCAAAAGTAACTCTGATTTTTAGTTTTTATTTAAAAGAATTCAGTGTTTCAGCATTGTTGCAATTTTCTGGGAGTTTTTTTTTCCAGATTAGGAGAGGCTAAGAACTGAATGCTGTTTTTAATTTGACATTTGAACAAGAAGAGCACATAACACCAGTTTTAAAGTCCCTCCACTGGCTCCCTGTAGCTCAAAGAATAGATTTTAAAATACTGTTGTTAGTTTATAAATCACTGAACGGTTTAGCACCACAATATATCAAAGATCTGCTGTTGTTGTATCAACCTTCCAGACCTCTCAGGTCTTCTGGTTCTGGTCTGCTCTGCATCCCCAGAACCAGAACCAAGAGAGGAGAAGCAGCTTTCAGCATCTATGCACCAAAACTTTGGAACAAACTTCCAGAAAACTGTAAAACAGCGGAAACCCTGACTTCTTTTAAATCGCAACTAAAAACACACCTGTTTAGAGTTTCATTTGAAATGTAATATGTAACAATGTATTGTCTATTATATGTTGCATGAGTTTGTATTCTTGTGTTTATGATGTAAAGCACTTTGAAATGCCTTGCTGAAATGTGCTATACAGATAAAATTTGATTTGATTTGATTTGAAGAAGCCCTGGGTGATCTCGAAGGTTGATGAAACAACCGATATTTCATGCATTTTGTTGCTAAGCCATTCTGTGATTTATAAACTAACAGAAATATTCAAGGATTTCAGAATAAGGGTAATTGGGGTGAAAACAAAACCTCTGAACAGTTGTGTTTTGTCAGATTTGTCTCAATCCTATTCATAAATAGGATTGTCTGCATTCATCAACGAGCAGATTTGTCCTCAACATGTTTTAGCAGGACCTTAACTGCTGTAAAGGCCCAGAATCTGAAGGATGATGCATGAGTGCAGAATGTATGACCTATTTTCCAGTAGAAAATTTGTTCTCTGAAACTTGCTTAATCTGACGAATGTGCTACAAGATCCTCTCAAATTTTTTTTTGAAGAGTTATAGAGTTAACAACTTGCATGGATTATTTTTTTTTTGTTGTTTGTTTAGTTTATGTTCTGTAGCTGTCTATTTCAGTTGGAGTTTTCCCATAATCCTGCATGCACCAAGAAAAAAAAAAATAATCACTGCTTATAACAATCCCATCAGTAAGACTTTCACTTCACATGACCTGAGAAAACCCTGAACAATATCAGGAGCAAATGCTAAATGTTCAGAGTGGCAGGAAAATAAAACAGGCCGAGATGAGCTACAGCTGGTTTAACTGCATATGTCAGAAATACAACAGAGGGATGGAAAACTACACTGCAAAATACTGCAAAAAACTTTGCATTAGAGCTGTAGTTTCTTATTATGACCATCATGCTTGTTAAGTCATCATCCAGTAGCAGAACATGGGCAACATACTGAATGATGTGCAGTTTGCACATGCACCTCTAAAAGTGCCATTACCTAATGAGGGTAAATGCTCAGGGCACAACTGCAATCTAATAGTGGAATGGATTATATTTAGACAGAGGTGGGTCCACACACTAATGTATTTTTCTTTTATCAGCATCAATGATCTGCAGCTGAAAAATAAAGTACAAACTAAATGTAAATATAAAAGTATTATGAGAGAAATTTGACAAAGTGACAGTGTTACCTGGGAGTTTTATCACTATAATGATGTCAACAAATTTCACCTGCCAATATTCTGGTCTCTATTGTGTTTCTACTGTCTCAAATGCTTGATGGAAATGCTAGTTTTGCTTTAGTTGGAGCATTAAAAATTATAAAATTGCAAGTAGTCAAGGGTCACAATAGCAAAAACAAAAATAACTTTTTGATAAAAATGATTCAAAATCATTTTCAAAAGAAACAAAAAGGCTTTCACATGTTTGTCTTATTTTTTTTAAAAAAAGGCATGCAATGTTGTTTTTTCCATTTTGTTGGTCTATTCTCATCAATAAGATTGAAATATGAGTATCCCTAGTTTAAATATTCTAATATTAAATATTTATATTATCTTGTCAAGTTTAGTGAGCGCACCCAGATCTGCTTTAGAGTAAAAGTTGCTCCGTGTTTGTGGTCCTAACTTCTACACAAGCATAAAAAAATGTAATTAAATTTTTTTTAAAGATCATTGCTGATAAAACATAAAAACTTTGAGTTGCACCCAACTTTTTTTGTCTAAAGAAGACTGTTTTATCACAAAAAGTGACTATCTGGATCAATCGCATTATGCCATTATCAGAGACCACACAAAATCATTTCAAGAGCAGAAAATGCCACCCAAGATTACACTTCAGGTATTTTAAAAATCATGGGTAAACACTATTTACACAAAGGCATATATTTGTAAAATGTGCCTTGTGCAAATACCTTGGAGCAAACTTGTTATTTTAGGAGGATCCTTTGGTGAGATTCAGAATAACAACACACTCATTGGAAATGTTTAGTTTTGTTCAAGTAACTTACTGGGTTTTTAAAGTGGGAATCATTTTTATGTAAATTGATTTAAAAAAATTAATAAAATGTAATTACATTTGAAACATATAAGCATAAGATGATAATGTTTTTTGCATAGCCTTTATTCTAAAGGCTATGCAACAGTAAATCAGAGCATTTTCATGTGAAACTAAAATAAAGTAAATAAAATGCAGTGTTATAGTCCGTGTAGAAATTGTCCATTTAAACTTGTAGTAATCCACACAATGAGGGAAGGTACATATAAATAAAAATTTATATGTACCTTGTTCATATCATGGACACACTCCATTGCAATATTCCAATATTTTTACTTTGCCCAAATACATTGTGAATGAAAAAAGTGAACTATCCTTCAAAGTGCAGAAAGGTGCAGAATTAGGAACACAGTTCAGATTATTTTCCCTGCACCGCTGTAGTCTGGTGCCCGAGACCAGACAATCCCAGGCACCAGACAATCTAGGTCAACAAGGATTTTTTGTGTTATGCGCTGCTTATTAAGCACAATAACTCACATAGTCGACTAAATTGTCTGTAAAACAAATATTTATTAAAACAGAGCAAGAAAAATACATTTAAATGTTGAGTGGACCAGTTAAAATGTGTAACTCAACAGCAGCTTTTTGTTCGTCTTTAACAGTGGAACTACGTAAGAGTAATATATAAATAAACAAAACTATATTATTTATTCTGAGCTTTCTTACCTCCAAAGCCTGGACGCATGGCAAAATCATGATCTTCAATCCTTAGTAGCTGCTCAGACTTAATTAGCAGGGACTTTGTACTGTCCAGCTTTTTCATCTTAAGATCCACCCGTCTAGAAAAAAAAATAAATCAAAAAAGATCAAATGACAGATCAGTCAGTCGATCTCTAACAAAAACACACTCTAAATAGAAGCAACATCTGTCTAGGAGAGACGGCTAATTGCTCTTTAGCCCTGATTAAAACTGAGAGCCTTGGCCCAAATAAAATCAGTTACATTCAGGGTACTGGCACTTGTAATTGGGTCAAACATAATGTGGTAACGCTCGTTTATCTGCCTCCTGAGGTGATTAGTGTCTTCCTAGAAACAATCCAAAGCTGGCTTTGATAACATGCACAACAATGTCTTCGTGCAGAAATAGATTTAAAAATACCTCCATGTCACATATTTCACTGCCAGTTCTGACCTGGATTCACCTGCATGGTATTGATGGTGTCACTGGGATCCATTATGCAAGCAAGATCTGAGATAACTACCATTCGGAAGAGGCTGGATAATGTAAGTTGTACCTAGAAAAATAAAGACGACTCTTACCCTCCATGCTTTGCTTTAGTGTTCTCCCCAACATAGACCTCTTTGTGCCGTTTCTTGTTTGCAAAAGTGCTGCTGTTGAGCTGAGTGACAGGCCACAGCCACGCCAAAACCATCAGTCTCAAAGCCAGGAGGGCCAGTCTCATGATTGAGCAGGGGCTTCAGATGTGAGAGGAACCCAAATGTCCCTCCCAGTATTTCAGTGTCTCAACCAGACACGGCTGTCCTGGTCTCCTAGTGACACGTCCATGTCCCGGGTGCACTCATTCTGTCCTGCCAGGCAAACACCAGGTCATATCTACCTTATCTTTTACTCTCATATCCCATAACATGGTGAACATCAGTGGAGATATCCAGCAGCTCAGCGCCAGTGCACGAGCATCCTCCTGGCTGAGTTTGCCTGTCACAGTGCCATCCCTCTGCTTATGTGTCCTAACGCAACATGTTGCTCCGACTCCCCCGCTGTCCCCACCCCTCTGATTTAAAACCAAATATCAATTTGTTCCTATAATGACAAAGGAATACCATTAATTCCTCCCTAATCTTCTTTTCTGTGGGTGGTGAAATCTTTCAGTAACCTACAAACTGGAGGCAGTGCAGGGTGGGGGAAGCGCATAATACAAACACCAGTTTCATCATCACCAGGCCAGATGAAAATAAAAACCCTGTAGCCTAGTTTTATACGTTGCAGGATTTTCCAACACGAAGTTGCGCTTGGCTGCAGTGAGAGGACGCAAATGATCCTATCAAGAGGAGTCAGATGTGAGCATATGTCTGCAGCGGCTTCAGTAAACACTGAACTTATGGCCTCTGGTTGTTTCGTATGTAAGCCTGATCATATGATCCCACAACTGTTCTCGCTTCATCTCAGTTCAAAGAATTGAAGAATGTTCAACTGAAGACCTCTTTTAATATAGCTTTGTTACTTTTTGAGTTTGAAGGGAAAAAAATTTAGAAAGCGAAATTCAGCAAAATGGAAGCAAACACAAAAAAACATCAGCTTCCTTCCTGCTGATAGACACATGGTGAGAAAGATAAAACCACGGAGCATTTGGATTGATGTAAATTAAAAATCTGCTGTCCCATTTGCCCCACTTAGAGTTCCCAACCACAGTTGTAGATTTTTGTTTAGATTGTGCAGCACTCATTAAAAACAGCACTGATGCACACTGAGTGTTAGCAGGTCAATCTGCTGGTTGATGTTGTACTTTAAAATTTCAGTTCATATTACAAAGTTTTACATTCACTTTTTCTTGAATAAACACATAAAGAAAAATGTGGTTAAACAACACAAATCCCAAAATATCAACAAGGGTCACCACATTTGTACAAGCAAAACATTATGCACTTGGTGGCAGGCAGCAAGTTTGATTGTGTAAATGCATGAAAAGATGAGTGAGAGATACAGAGAGACAATTTAAAATCCATGAGAGTGAAAGCTTCATGAGAAAGGTTTAGTGTGGGAAAATTGCAAGAAAATATATTTGAAATAAATTTTGAAAAAGCTAATGAAACAGAGCTACAGCTGCACTGATATAACTCAGCATTGTTGGCGTGGTACTAGTAGCATGCTCCCTTTAATCTGGGATTAAAGTTGAATGAGGGCAGAGATGAGCAACGCCATCTTCAAGAATCAAGCACGTGGATCTTAGTGCACTAGAACATGTGACCCTGCAGCTGCATGACAGCTGTTCATATTTGTCCAGACATCTCATCTCTGTGCCACAGAGGTCATCAAAAGAGTATTAAAAAGGGGACAATCAGATATAATATTTTACAAATATAATAATTATTTTTCTATCTATCCATCATCTAGTTGTGTTCCCATTCAGGGTTGGGAATATCTGGAGGCTACATCAACTGTCACAGGACAGCAAACAGATGTGCAGGGCAAATGATTACTGCAGCATTTTTTAAAGGATATAATTGATTAAACTAGATTTAGAAGTTCATGGAAAGTATTAGGACACAATGCAGGCAGTGTCAAATTAGTATATTTTCAAAAAAGAACTATCATGTTATTTTCCTTTTTCATTTGGTTACAAAAAACAATGTTCTCATTTTATTCACGCCAAATCTTATCTCTTCTAGTTCCTTCCTTACTCACTAAATGTACACTGCATTTGCTTTAGCTTAGCTGCTATGGCGTGAACTCATTTTTAGGTCACAAAAGAAAGAAGGTGTTTTTGGCAGACTACTTCAGAAGAGATGTGAAGTGTTGTGCCCTGCACCAAGAAGCTGGTTAAACTTTTACCTGCTGGGTTAATTAGTCCATGTTTCATTAGTGTTAGGAAGGATGTAAAGTGGAATCACACAGAAACAGCTCACTGCACACCAGTGTGTTTTCAAACACTCAGCTGTGAAAGACTGTTACAGGTTTAACGCCTTTGTGGAAAGTGACTGAAATGGCAGAAATGCAAGGACTTCTCCTCATGCTGCTACTTTTCTCAGAAAAGTTTTTGTTGACAAATTCAAAAGGTATGTATATTTTTATGACATTCTTTAATTATGAACAAATCTACGTAAGCAGTGTTTTATAACTGGTGAAATAAATCAAATAAATCACCAGGTAAAAATATGCACACAACTGCATTCATGTTTGCCAATTACTGTGTTATTGCTGTAATTTTCAAAACAAAAATGAAACAAAGAAATACTATTTTGTTTTTGGTGCGAAAGCAAATTCCTCCTTTGTTAAAAATTATAAAATATTGAGTAAAAGCAGCAAAGGCAACATAATATGTCTTCAAAAAGATGACTGAGATTATATTCAAAGGAACTTACAGTACCTTTTCTTTGCATTGTTATATCATAAATACAGGGTAAATGCTCAGCTTTAGCTATCAAAATTATACACTTTCTAGTTTTTTCCAGCAAACTGTGAACACATTTAACTAACATAAAACCTGTGCTCTTAAATCTTTTTAATAACTGTATGTTTTCAGTCTTGTTACCAGACCTGAATGTCACTTGCATCATCCAAGATGACTGTGTCCTGCCATGCAGCTTTAGACCCACAGGGACAGTGGTAATCCACTGGTACAAGCAGCAAATCCCTGTTCACAGCTACTACTACCACAAAGATCAGTTTGGACTCCAAAACAAGCACTTCAGCGGCAGAACGTCGCTTTTCAACTCCCACATCTCTCAAGGCAATGCCTCACTGCTTCTACGGAGGGTTAAAGTTCAGGACAAGGGCAGGTACAAGTGCTACACGAGCACACGCAAAGGCAACCAGGAGATGTTTGTCAACTTGGAGCTAAAAGGTTTGTACCTAAAATTATTTTGCCTGTTTCAGCGTCTTTCTCTGTTGAAATTGATATGATAAACCTTATAAAGGGTCACAATGATTAATTATGTCAAGGCCACTGTGCAAGCAGAATATTTTGCACCTTTTTCCACAATTTTTTTATCAGCTTTGTTGTATTAAGAGAGTTTGTCAATAACTACCCAAACTCTGCATTACCAAAAGAGAGGCATTATACTGTATATAATTAAAGTTCCATGTGCAATATGTGCTAAAACACTGGAGAGCTGATTTTCACTTGGAGGGAAGGTTTAGTGGAAAGCCAACAGTGTGTGTAAAGTTCATGTTGGTTGTCTGCCCCATTAACCCACTGCAAAAGTAGAGAACAAGAGCATTGAAGTGCAGCAGAAAAGCACCATTAAGAGGCGATTAGACTAAAACAGTTGTTCTGTTGAAAGCCGGCGCTGAAACACATCACTAAGCTCTAAGAATAGATTAAATCTTTGTCCACCCTTCTCTGTCTTTCTCCTCGCATTAAAACAGCATTCTGGCTGTTTCTGGCTGCCCTTTCCACAAACTGCACCGTATGACCTGAAAGTTTAGACTGTTTTTCTTCTTCTTCTCACCTAGCTCCCATCCAGTCGGTAACCATGGAGATGAGTGATGAGATGGTCACTTGCACCTCTCACAACATTTACCCCATGCCGCAGGTGACGTGGGCCACGGAGCCCTCCTCAGCTCAGGAGGCTCTGGAAAATTCCACCATCAGGACCACAGATCACAAGGGCCTGCTCACTGTGGAGAGCATGCTGAGAATTGTGGGTAATCTATCCGACCGCACGTATTTTTGCTCTTTCACGTCAGCCGACAGAAACCAGGTGTGGACAGCTTCTCGGAAGAACCAAGGTGCATCCTGCAAACTTTGTCATAAATTAGTCATAAAAAAAACATTTTCATATAAATAACAGGCAATAACACCACATTTCCTTTTGAATTCAGAAAATATAAGTCATAAAGAGGGACACCCACTGTCAATCTCATGCATGGCTCCACACAGTCTTGAGAATTTCTCCCTCACGTGGACCATGTCCTCTCTCACGGAGCAGACTCTGATCTTAAAATACGACAACAGAACAGGACACATGGTCAACCTGTGGGAGGATCAAGCTGTCCTTGACCAGGAGCAGCTTCTGCAAGGAGATGGGTCACTCCTGCTCAGCAGGCCAGACAGTATGGAACACTCTGGAACGTACACCTGTACCTTCTCAAGTTTGCAGAGCAGGCACATTGTTCAGACCAAGGTCAACATCACTGTTGCATTAATAAGTGAGTTTGAGATTTTTCTTTTTTTCTCTGCATTCAGATTGCTGATATCATGTATGCACTGCAGTCAATAAGGAGAGGCATCTTAGTGAAAGAAATGTTTTTCAGGTGTGGACAAAAAGGGACAGCAGAGGTCGTGGTGGAGCACTGCAGCATCCGCAGCTTTCGTGTTGTGCACAATTATTGTAGCTCTACCTCAATGTGCTAGACAAAGAGGTATGTATGCAGTTATGCTCAAAATTATTAACACCTCAGTGGTGACTATGTTTGTTTTAAATAGACTAGCCTGTCTATTTAAAACAGGTCAGTCTTGAAAAGAGACCTTGTGTTTCAGTGAGATTTTACTGCATATATATATATATATATATACAGGTGAAATTTAAAAAAAACAAATGGACGTATGGATATACTGCACTGAAAAAGTACCATAAGCCTGTCTTCAAATGTTCCTCTACGAGTGAAGCCAAGTGTGTCTATTGAGTCAATCGACTTGGAAAATAGCATATATTTGACCACAAGGTGTCACTGTCAGAATCAACACCTTGTCATAATCCAGAAGTTTTTAATTTGAGGGAAAAACTGCAAAGTAACTTTCTGGAGTTTATTAAACAATAATCTGTGTGTACTGAACGGAATAAGTCCAAGTTCAAGGTTTTAAACTTGAATTAAAAATATTAAATGTTAAAACCAGAGTTCATGTACTTTTTTGTTTTTTGCTTTGTTTCATTTTGTTTTTTTAATACAGAACTGGAGGCCAGAAAAGTCTCCACACATTAAATGGAGCTGGGCTTGTTGAAGATGGACTTTGCAAAGATCTAAACTCCTCAACTTCATGCAATGTAGAACAACTTGATGCTGGATGCAATAGGCATTCAGGAGATTTTGAAGTGCATGAGGAACAAAATGATGTCAACAGAGCAGAGAGCTGCAATGGGACTTCAGGGACAGATTCTGACCATGTCTAAATGTTTTGAAAAGAATGGTATAAAAACACTGGGCCTAAACTTTATTTAACAGAAACAAGGCCCACACTTCAGATTTGAAGCGCACTAGCAACTGGTTGTAAAGAAACAAGAAGGCTTATTTCAATGAGATCCATCCAGTTGAGACAGATGATTCTTGGGATTATTTATTGTTGTACCTTTCAGTTTATAGTAAAATATAGTAAATAAAAAGTGTGTCTTTATGTTATTAAAATCTGTACTTTTTCCTGTACTCTATAAAATAAAAATAAACATCTATTGCTTTTTGAGTATGGGGCTAATAGTATTGTCACAAACAATTTTCTTGTGATAGAGGGTTTTGTTTTATAAATTCTGAAAAATGTGGCATGCTTTTGAATTTTAACCTCCTTTACTTTGATACTATAAAATACAATCCAATACAAGAGGTCACCAAATTAGAGTACAAAAGTGTTATAGGTGCATTGTTCCTGTTTGATCCTCTTTAATCCAACTTTGACTTGATGAAACAGTTTGCCTAGAAAGTCCAATTGCTTTGGTGCAGGTATGAATGTGTCATTGGACTCTGCTGCAAACTAAGAAAAGCAAATTTGCCAGCCCTTTCTTTCGCTGATGCCGTTTCCAGAGCAACTTCTGTGCAGTTCAAGATGACACGGACATTTGGAGAGAACTTCAGAAATTTCTGAGGCATACTGGCTTTTACCTTCTCACGACTAATCCACAGGTTGATGGAAGAGAACACAATGAAGAGGTAGTTGGCCCAGGTGATGGTCACTCGGCTGACAGTAGCTATGCTGACTTGAAACATGTCAGCTATGAGCTGCTCCTTCATGCCCACTGCTGCCCTGAATGAGAACATCAGGAACTCGTCAATCAGAGGCCTGCAGCAGGCAGGGCTGGCTTCAGCACATGCTTCCTCTCCAAGTTTCTGTGCTCTGGTCCAGCACACCAGGCGTGATGCAGAGGGAGCAATGGACTCCCAGAAGATCCGGAACACACATTCAGATGGAAATTTGGGGTAGAACCGGATCTGGTCATCAGAGGCACAGTAGCGGCTAAAAAGTGTGGCAGACAAATCCACTTTTTGAAGTCTGGCCTCCAACTCCTTAATATAATCCAGAGCTTCATCAAGTGCACCTGTAAAACCACAAAATAAAATAGCAAAACCTACGGTTAGCAATAAGTTTTAATTATATATTTGAAATATTACTTCTGTGAAGATCAATACATGTTGTGAGTCGGAGCAGCTATTGACTTAATCTCTCCACAAAATACATAACCTCATAATTTCATTATTATGTGATAATAATAATAATAATATAGCAACAGTTATATTTTACTGAAATTATCTTACATGGAAAATACACTGCTCAAAAAAAAAACTAAAGGGAACACTCAAATAACACATCCTAGATCTGAATGAGTGAAATAAATATGAAAATAATTTCCACCTGTTGTCTATTCCATTTGCACAACAGCAGGTGATATTGATTGTCAATCAGTGTTGATTTACTTGGAGTTATATTGTGTTGTTTGAGTGATCCCTTTATTTTTTTTGAGCAGTATATATACAATGTACCATCTTTTACCTGCGGGTGGATGTGCCGTGTTGTCATGGTTCGCAGTAGCATCTTCAGCCTGGCTAGCTTTCTGAGAGGACAAACTGCCGTTTCTTCGCCCTCTCGAAAGCAGACTCATTGCCGGTGCAGTGAAGTTATTCCAGGCAAACAGGGAAGGAACAGCTCCACTTTTAAGGCGGCTGGTGGTGGATCCGCTAACAAAATCATCCGGTGTGAAGTGGCGGCTACATACCAAAGTGCTCCCCGTCTTTATGCAAAAGTCCGGACCTTCATCTCTTCTGATCGTCTGGATCCACTGCCTCCGTTGGTCCGGGTTCGTCGGGAACGCAAGATAAGGCGGTTTTCTTGCCCCACATAAATAACCAGGGACTGAACAAAAACAACTGCGCCGAGACTGAGCCATTTTCCTAGCCTTTCAATGCTAACGCTATAGCCACCGGAAGTTGTCCAACCCCACATCCGCCCCGGCCCCGCGCATGCGCACATCCGTCCGGGACCCGCGCATGCGCACATCCGTCCGGGCCCGGCGGGGCGGGGGCCGCGGACCGGAAATCGCTCCAAAACAGGAAGTACACTACAGCACGGGGTATTCTGGGTAAATACAACCAAAACAATAGCTTTCCACCATTGCCGGGGAAAATGGCTCGTGGTCAGACATGGAGTGAAGAGGAGGTAAAGACCCTCATAAAAATATGGTCAGACGAAAATGTATTGCAATTACTGCTGACTACTCACAAAAACAAACAGGTTTTCAAGCTAATTAGTGGGGACATGGAGGCTCTGGGGTTCCCCCGCACAGCGTCACAATGCCGCACCAAGGTAAAAAAACTTCGCCAACAATACGTAAAAATACGCAACATGCTTAGGAACAACTGCAGCGCTGACGACGCGAAGGAGCAGTTTCCCTGGTATGATGAACTGGATGCCATGCTTGGCAGTCTGCCGATAAGCAGCCAGTATGTTTTGGATTCCTGCAAGGAAGAGCCTCTGTCGCCATCCAGCCTGGAGCCGAGCGACTCCGAATCCACAACGCAGGACCAGGACTCGGAAAGAAGGAGTAAGTATGTAACCAAACCAAGTGAGAAAAACTACTTTAACGTTAAGCTCTATTAAAAACGAGCAGTCACATCTTGCCAGTTTTGCGGTTATTTGTCATGAACACAGACTCTTGAATGAATATAACTGTGGTGATTTGTTTGTAACATTTTAATTAAGCAGATAAAAGTGGCGCCGACATTAAAGTTGAAGAGCCGCCCATCACAATCTCCCTGCTGGATGAAGAAAGGAGCCCACCAGAAGTGGCTGTACCCGGCGCTCAGAAAAGAAAGCGAGATACAAAGACTGATAAGTTTGAGAAAATGTTTGTGAGCTATCTGGATGAGAAGAGAAAAATGGATGAGGCTGAATGCGAAAGAATGAAGCAGGAGCAAGCCTCTTTTGAGAACTTCTTAAAAATGCAGCAAGAAGCTGAAGAAAGGCGTTTCCAGTTAATGCAAGAGCAGCAGAAGGCCAACAGTGAGATGTTCTTTCAGATGATGTCTAGTTTCCTTCATGCTGCAGTTCCCCAATCCATGACTCCATCTACCCTGCAGCAGTCGATGGCCCCTCCTCCAGTCACACCTCCATTGTGCCCCTTTCCACTTACTCACCACACTGCAAACTCATCTTTGTTCAATGGCCATCAGCCATTGAACAATGCAGAGATGGCAACCACATCTCTGCATTCAACATCTTCTGATTCTGGTGACGTCAACAGAGATGTCTTGGAGTTTAGTTCATAATATTGAAAAAAGGCCAAATTACTCTTTTGTGATGGTATCTGTTAACTGTTTTATTATATCAAAACAGTTTGAATGACCCATGTAAAAGTTATTCAAAGATACATATTTTATTTTTTAGAAGAATGTGAATAAAAAGGGTGAGCATTCAATGTTGGACTATTGTGTTCCAATAAAAACAAAGGATGAGCAAATTGTCTTTATTTTCCTACAAATCTTGAAACATAATCACCTGTCCAAAATAAAGTTACAAAACTATGTTTTGAAATCTAAAAAAGTACAAAATTGTGTTAAAAAAAACAAAAAACAAACAACACTCATTTACAAAATTTTTACTGTGCCAGGTATGCACACAGAGCATCCCTAATTTGGACCCCATTGTTGGGTGGAGGGTCAATCTCTGAGTCCACAAAATCATCCATATTATCTGCAGGCTCTTCATCTACGCACTCCTCATTGGCAGTTTCACAATAATTATGTAAAATGCAACAGGCTGATATTATGTGACTAACAAAGGAAATGTGGGCATCACACCTCTTGAGAAGGCACCTCCAGCGGCCCCTCAGTCGTCCAAACGCCCTTTCGACAGTCATTCTAGCCTGACTGAGTCTATAGTTGAAGTTTACCTGTGGTTGTGTTAAACCGTTCCCCTCTGGAAATGGTTTCACCAACCAAGGCCGTAGTGGGTATGCAGCATCTCCGAGAATGTGTAGGGGTACGTCCACATTGTTCAGTCTTTCTATCCAACCTGGGAACAGTGTCCCATTTTCACCTCTACTATACAATGAAGAGTTGACTAAAACCCTTGCGTCACTAACTTTTCCTGGAGAGCCCACATTAATATCCCAGAATTTCATTTTGTTGTCTACCACACCCTGCAGAATAACAGAGTATGCATTTTTCCTGTTGTAATAGTCAACAGGATTCTCATCCGGTGCCATAATGCTGATATGAGTCCCATCAATTGCACCTGCAACCTGGGGTAACGCCCATTGATCCCTGAAGCCCTGGACAATAACCATAAGCTCTGCCTCTGAAGGGGTTTTTATATACAGAGATTTCATTTCCACGTTAATAGCAGTAACAACCTGTTGTGTGACACAACAGGCTGTAGAAATGCCAATGCCAAATAGGTGGGAGATGACGCGATACTCCAGATTTGTTGCAAGCCTCCACAGACATATTGCAACCCGCAGCTCAACATGAAGTGGACTACGAAAGTTAGTGTGCTGTCGTGTCAAACGTGGTCGGAGGATGTCACAAAGATGCAGAAAGGAGGTCTTTGTCATCCTGAAGTTTTTTTTCCAATCCACTTCATCCCAGGAGCTGCTAACGGCTTCCCACCAAGTTGATGGACGTGGCTGAACCCATATGGTCCTACAGAGACAAAAATACAAAAAACATAAGTAGTAATTCCCTATTTCTTACATTATTAACAATGGAAAAAAGTCATTTCACATTAATTTGAAGGTTTCACTTTGCAAATATCTAAATAACAGATTAACAATACAACATGTTAAAAACAATAATAATAGTTATATGTTCAATTTATTTATCCATTCATTATCTGAACAGATTTATGCTTGCAGGATCGTGAAGGGATCTGGTGGCTATCTTCAGTGGCCAGTAAGTGAGCAGGGTACAAATTAAGTCAATAAATTCAATTCAGTTACAATAAATGACATCTGGAGGTACTTTACAAAAAAGTATTTTTCAATTCAATCACTATACATTCCAGTTAATCCTACTTAACAGAAAATTAAGCTCAGTTAATTGCTAAAATTAGTTTCCAAAGTTTCCCCGGAAACCTCAAATAGGAGAACAAGACATTCGAATTTGCTGTTGAATGTTATGTGTATTGTTTCCAAATGACATCACCCCTCCTCCATCAAGATGGTCTGTCGCCATCTTGATAATATGAAAACAGTTTTCTACTTCATTGATTGCAGATAAGAGAACCACAATGCTTGAATATTTTTGGATTCAAGAATGCAAAAACAAAGGCAATGAAAGAATAAAGAGAAGTTTTCATTACATCCTGTGAAATATAATGCACCGATTACATTTTACCGATTTCGCCAGGTAATTTATTGGCACCAATTTTTCTCATTTTGGGCCGATCTTATCGGTCTCACTAAAAAACTAAAATTAACCGCAGTCCTCTTCTGTGAAGGTTTTTTTTACTGATATAACTTCTGCACGTTTAGTTAATCATCACCTCACTTTTAACAACTTTCTCGCTTTACTCAGTGACATTCAGACAAAAAGGAAGTGGATATCGGCCAGAATCGGAATGGCCTTTTTAAAAATCGGCAAACGGCCTGAAAACTGCAATCGGTGCAAAACTGTAACTCAGTTGGTCAAAAGTATATTGAACAGCTTGTTTAACATAAACAAGCCTTGGCGTTTCCGGGTTTGCGTACTTCCGGTCCGGTGTTGCGGAAACTATCTTGTTTGATGTTGGATAACAGATTCAATAAGTTACTTTTGATATGTGTGACGTCACTGAGCAACAATTTTAATGAAAGTACTCAAATCTTGTACCTCTGTTGACGTCTGAAAAAGGCGGACATGATCATCGCCACCATTAAGTTGGATGCGCGTCGCTTCATGCGGAGCCGTTTCATCCGCCTTGCGTGAAAATAAACCTTCTGCGTGACCTTCTGCCTCATCTTCCACTCATGCTGAGCCCACTGCAGAAAAATGTTTGTTTGGCACATTTGCCAGCGACAAAACAGAAATCCTAAAACCGCTAGAATCTGATGTCGCTCCATTTTTGATTACAAATAAAGACAGTTGCGCGCGGCGTCTTCTTCGGGGTTTTTGCGTGGTTTCCTTTAGCAGTTCTTGGTGCAGCGCCTCCAGAGGCGAAGGAGTAAATAGGTTGACAGTGCTGTGTGAATGTGAACCGCACCAGCTGAAAATGTGACAGATATTGCCATTTAAGGGTGTATTCACAGTCCCCAGTAGAACCATCTATATAGTGGAAGAGGCTGCATGAACAGGACACGAACCTTTACATCTACCTAAACCGACTGAGTGGTTAAGATCAGAGAATAATATGTTAGAATGATCCATTTGGACTTAAATTAATTGAAGGTATATGGCAAGATTAAAAATGTAAGTTTCCAGAAGAACTCGATCCAATTCATACATCAATTTAAAGTGACAAACTTAAGCAAGTTTGTTACTTTAAACAAATTTGTTCAAAGTTTGTTTAAAGTGACAAACTATGACATAAATTATTGACGTCATAGTTTGCGTCAGTGGTGAAGCATCTATAAGGTGTCTGTTGTGCATTTTATTTGCAGCAGTTTTACAACAGTTATTACTAATTTAAAAATTAGGCACAGATTGTCACAATAAACAGAGCAAATTAAATGGTCTTCACAAACAAACGATGGCTACCCTGTAATTACAACGTCTCTGGTTTAGCAAAGACTCAAACAGCTTGTTTTGCGGTTTCAAGCTGACCTTAGCCAATTTCCTTCCCAAACTGAGATTGGCCATCTAAATTTAATCTGTAAGCATCTCTGACACGGGTCACGTTATGCTAATTAAGCCTTGAGCAACTGTAAGAACTGCTTTGTGGAGCCATGCATCTTTTAGGGACAATTTTCCAACTGCATGAGGATGGAAAAGAGAGGTATAGTTGAAGAAATGAATGAAAAAGAAATCACTAAGGCTTAAGGACATTTGAAAGAACACTAACAAAACCTTCCCATAAGTTCTATTGTTTTGTGTGTGTGTGGGTGTGTGTGGATGAGCGGCACACATTAAACTTTTTGCGCTATGACTCAGACTTCCCTACAATTACAAGAGGCGATCATACAATCCCGACTGCAATCTAACACAAATCTTCCCACACACTCCTCTCTTCTCTTCCTTATTTCCCCTCTTCTACGCTGAATTCTTTTACATATGGTTTTAGTCTGCATATTAAAAAGCACATGAAACAAACTGGCAACTTTCAAATCATGGCATTTTTCGATGTTTTTGAACAGGAAGTTGTGTAACATTCCAACGCTCTGTGACAATTAAACCTTTGTTTTAACAATAAATTTAGCGTCCCGTTACATTTTTTGCTCTCCTGCAGTTGTAAAGAGAGCTCGGCTGGTCAGGGTTGAGTGTGTGTGTGTTTTAATGACAAAGACCCCAGCTCTGTATCTGGAAGTAATCATCTCGTCAAGGCTGCGCTCCACAACCCCCTCCCTATGATGTAATTGGAGGGGTTTTTTTGCATGAGGCTTCATGGAGGTTTTAGGGGATTTTTCTGAAAGTTACTTTTCATTCATTCTGATTGCTTGTTGTTACCAAAAGAAGATAAGAAGAGGTTAAATTAGCAGGTCTGCTTTATGTTGTATATCCCTCTGGTATTTTGGGGGTGTTTTTACCCTCCGTCTGTAGTCTGGGGGAGCGAGGTTGGCCCTGATTCAAACACAGCAACAGGGGCCTCTACCCGCCTCCATATATACTGCTGAAACAACAGTCTAACATCAAGTATTGCAGACACCTTTTCCCCCTTAAACACAATGTGGGAGGGCTCCACTGTGTGGTAAAAGTCTGGCAAAGATCTTATTTGTCTGCAGATTAAAAACACTCAGAAACTGTTGACAGAAGATTTGGTTTAGATAGTGAATTTGAAAACGACGGATGGACTCTGTCACAAGACGTGTGCACATTTGCAGTAATTCACTCAGCGTCTCTGTGCTGGAATATGATCTAACAGTCACATGATATCGATCAGTGCGAGGTTAGAGGTCAGAACTAGATGTTTAGAGGAACAACATCTCTTAGTAGGAGAGATTAAATGTTGATACCTCCTAAAAATCTCTACATATTTTGATAATGCTACTTCTTAGTCCTTTTCTTCCTGCTTATTTTTGTTGTGGTTTATGAGTGATTCCCTGCGCAACCAGAGAGGGGCAGCAGCTGTGCCTCCTCCAGGAAAGTAAACACACCCGCTGTCTCCCCTCTCACTCCCCTCCTGGAGAGGAAAATCTCAGCAGAGAGTTGAAGGTGGGAGGGGAAAGGGTCTCCTGTCTGATCCTTTGTCATGGGAAGACTTTCCTCTGCTGCTTCAGAGCAGAGAGGCAGGCAGAAAGAGGACCTGAGCTTCAAAACTTAATAAGCGGCCAGCAGAGGATTTTAAACTATGTAAACTTGAGGTCAGTGTTTGTTTGTTTTTTGTTTGTGTGTTTTTCACCCCTTTCATTACATATAAATTCATTATTTTCTGATCAATCTTTTGATTGAGACAGTGATGGTCCTGGAAAGTGACAGAGTTGTATCAGATTTCATGTTAGGTTGCTCTGCTCTGCACTGTTTATATTAGAGCGAGGTTCACAGCTGCCACCAAATGTGTTTGGAATGTAAAACACTGCAGAAGAAATGAGCTGAATTTGATTATGGTATAAATTATGCACAGGGTTGGGTTTCAGAGATTTTTGCAAGAAATGTGCAAAAGGTCACAAAAATAAATTTTGATCCAATTTGATGATTAAAAAATCTCTATGGTTTCTCCTTCATGACCACTGCATAGCTACATAACAAAACAGTGTTGTGGAAATTTATTTGGATTACATTGCATGCAGTTAAATTATAAGCATTTCACAAGTGAATATTTATGTTTATTTAACTGCAAATGAATTTGAAACATAAACAAAAACTATTGCATTCTCTACATACTTATTTAGTCAAATACTTCAATATGACATTGACACAAATCTGTCTGTCCACTCAACTCTTCTGTGCCCATAGTACTAAATGCACTATTTTTTTTATGTATCAGGTATTTGTTTTGAAAGTGTTAGCTTCACCAACACTACTATTTGTTACTTTGTGTCATTTTTATCTCTGGAAACTGTATATTAAATTTGTACACATCAGAATTTTGCGAATAGTTTCAGATTTTTTTTTTTTTTTTTTTTTTTGTGAAGCATTGACCTGGCGTTGCCAACAATTGCCAAGATAATTGTTGGCAATTATCTTTGAGAACCATCCCACAGGTAACAGGAAGAACAGCATATATAAAATGTGCTCTGTCCTTCCTGCGTTAAGCCGATATTAATTATTTATATAAGGAACAGACATAACATTACGCCATGTGTGCAAGAAAGCAGTCACAGGAGCTTACTATTATTTTAAAGACAAACATTAATTGTCCTGAGGTGAGAAATTAGTGCTGTTAGCACACCTAGCATCACAAATACAACAGTGTCCATGTTTATGCCTTAAAGAATGTCAAACCTTATTTTAACTCTGAGATTTACAAATGTTTGCCAGATTTCTAAATTCATCATGCTCCACATGTTGCAATAGGCCAAGGCTTCACTGTCTCATCTTAGACATCTCATCTCACTCTGGCTTTATTAGTTTTGAGCTAAGGACAAAACTGAATTAACACAATTTCCTTTTGAATATCTTCATAATTTTTTCTTTTCTTGCCTTCTCCATCTTTGGTTCTCTGATATTGAAACTAGCTAACTTTGAGTTTTCTTTCTTTAATAAGAACATTAACAAAAGAGTGTTTCTGTTTAAAGTTGTACTATTCACAATTGATCCAGTTCTATTGACCAGCTCTTTATTTTAAATAATAGAAATCAAGTTGCAGTTGTGTATTTATTTGCTGTGTGTCTTGCAGTTGCACACACAAGTTGGTGTTTTGGTACTCTGAGTGAGGTGGAGGACAGACACAAGGGGAGGAGCACAGTGTGTATTTATTTGATATATAAACATGGTATATATAAATAAAGATTTTATGCAGCAAATATTGTTAAAATCATCTCAGTTGTCTATACTGCCTACATGTAAATGTCTGGGACACTGTGGTCTAAAGAAAAAAAAAGAGAATTTCAAGAAAGAGACAAGTGACAAAAGTGACAAGTGATAAAATGGCAAGTCTGAACCAAAGAAAACGCATCTGCATGACAAAGTAAAAGTGATATTTGCTTGAAAAATATTTCATTCAAGTCTCAAGCAAAAGTATAACAGTTTTTTTTAATCTATTTAAAAGAAACAGATTCACAAGATTTGACTCTCTGCAAAATGCTTTAAACCAACACTGTTTCAGTTTCTGCGATCCAGTAGTGACTCTGTATGGTCCACTCTTTTACTGGAAAATTGCTTATGCATTTTCAACTTCTAAAGTTTTTCCATCTGTTATTCTTTTCTTAGCATGGAAATGTAATTGTAAAACAATTATTGAGAAATGCAAATTGACTGCGGTTTGGGCTTTACTCAATGTAGAAATACTTTTCTTCCCACACGTTAGATGAAAGCTATCTTATCAAAGGGCATTTCTCAAACTCTTTACATGTGCACCACCCTGCTGACCTAAAATGTGAGTGACGGACCAAACACCCTCTGCCTGTGATTTGAAGTGGGTGGATGGAGGGAGTTCACCCCCTCTCTCTTTTTCTTGGAGGTCTGGAGAATGAACTCATGCTGACTGGATGCTTGACGGTGTAAGAGGATACCCTGTTTCCTGTTGGCGCTCTCTCCAGACAGCAAGACTAGAAACTCTCAGATCAGCCATCTCTGTCTTTCTGTGTGCTGTGTGTGAGTGAATGCTGTCTGTGGATTCAGGAACAAGTCATGTCTGATTTATTAAAAATAATGGTCTTGGGTCTCTGGAACTAATTACATCGTCATTTACTAAAAATGCAAACCTGAAATGATGACCACTCATATATGACCAAAAGTTGTAATTTGTATTTTTTAAGGATACTTGAGATAACATTCTTTGCCAATTTTACTGCAAAAATCATTATGTCACTATTGTCACGAATTCAAATCTAAAGGTAAGGAGTGAAGTGAAAGAACCAACAGAACAATAAATTGCGTAATTGTCAGCAGACCAATTAAAACTGCTTTTCAAGATTTTATTGGGAAAACAGGCTAGACCAAAACTAAACCCTGTTTTAATACTCATTCCTTTGGAAAGTTTTTTTCTCCCCCTTTTTCTCTAAAATATGCACATCTGGAATATCAGATGGACTTCAGGCACTGTTTTTTTGTTGTTTTATTTTGTATTTTCAAAGGCAAATTGATGAGGGGACCTTATTTCATATATTCCCTTCATTGATAAAAACAAAGTTGTTGATAAGTATTGCAGAAATAGTGCTGTAACAAGTCAATAAGTAATAAGAAAATGATTAATCTCAATTTTTGAGTATTTTATAGCATTCTAAGGTTTTTGAGAGTTTCATAAAATTTCATAACATAACATTTATCTCATCAACCATATGTTTATTTTTCACTTCACCAATATTATGGTAAAGTGGTGTTTAGTAAATGTCTCTCATGTTGACTGAAATGTATGTATATGTTGATGCAACATCAACATGCATGTAGCATCGTTAGCGACAGACATGTGTGTCAAGGGTGCAGATTAGTGTTGCCATGTCTCGACTGCCAGCAAGCATTTGTGGTCACTAGTAATGAGTATTTTTCACTGCGATGGAATTTCGCACCACTTTTCTCTGTGAAATGGAGGGCTTTTGAGCATGAATGCCCTGTTTACAACCTCTCTTAGATTTTGATGTCCAGATATTCTCCTTTAGGAGTTTCAGAAAGCAAAATTCTTGGTTCAGGTCATTGTCCACCTTTCCGTACGACATTCATTTTCTGAAATGCCATCTTAACTTCCAAAACCATTAAGATTTATCTCATCAACCTATATATTTATTTGGAGGTCATCAAGAGAAATGTGATATGAGCTTTTGTGTTCTTTTTGGTAAAAATATATTTTTGTCTTGGTTCTGCCCAACCTGTTATTGTTTAGCAAAAGGCTGAAGTAATCAATTTTATTTTATATTATGTTGGATTTCTAATGTCTATTAGGTTTTGAGACTTATAAACATTCTTGGTGTTGTCAGACAGCTTTTTAGTGAGTTTGTTTTCAAGCCTTGTTGAGGTTAATTGGTTTAAATAGAAAAAAAACACAGGTGGCCAGCAACCTTCATCTGCTGCTGATAAACAGGTTTATCACAGGTTTATTTAATGATGATAACAATAGCTTTTCACATAGGGACAGACTGAAATGAGTTTTGTTTCTTTCATGAAAATAAACATTTCTTTATGTATTGGCTTGGATTATCTAAATCTGATTCTGAAACTGTTCAATCATCTGAAACATGCATAACAACCAAACACTATAGATGTATATACATGCAGCTCACAAATATTTTTATGAATGTTCTTTTTCAAGTTATAGAGAAAAAAAATATGTTCCATGACCATCACCAATTGTCTGCCACAATTCTGGCTGAGTATTTGGCTATGCTCGGGGTCAGAGCTCATTTCAAATGTTTGGTTTTCACGACCCATAAAATGTCTATTAGTTTGAGTTCAGATCTCTTTCTACAAACATTAACATCTTTTAGCAGTTCCATCCATTTTTTATTGAGTGTATATTTATTCCACTCTGGAAAAAGAAGAAATGCATGATTCAAATTCCCAAATTACTGTGATTTTTAAGGTGGTGATGAGTGCATGTAAACATCTGAAACAAAGGTGCCAAACTGATTAACACTTTGCCAACAAAATCTTCTTTTATTTCGCAACCTAACAGCTTTGACTCAATGGTACAACAATATTCATTCCTGTCTGTTGTTTTTTCACCCTGTATTGAAACTTTTCTCTTTCCATTCACAGGTCTCATCTGAATCATCCAAACTTCGCTCTGGTTCATCTGAAGGGGCAGATCATTGTGATGAACAGTATGCTTCCTCAAAGGAGCGCCGTCGCCACATTGGGCTACGCTTCTGGTGAGACAAATGATAGAAATCATATTGTAATCAGTTATTGATCTGCAATAAACAGTGAATGTTTAGCTGATAATAAAATCCACTAAGATGACACCAATTACAAATATAAGGCTTGTAAGTTGGAATTTCTCTACAGGTTGATAGTACTATGTAAGAGGTTAATACAATATAGAGAGCAGCAGATCTCTTCTCTCATTAGCATTAAAACCTAAAACTAATTTCCGAAGCCCATGTTTGAGGAGAGGCGAAGAATTTTGGTAAGATCAAATGAACTAGTAATAACTCATAGTGTATGTTCAGCGTCTTGCCATGCTGGCCCAGACACCATCATCTCTTTGCTTGGCTTGGTATTTGACTCTACTCTGGATATTATTTGCAGTTGAGACGATGATGTATTCTGTCCCGTCTTGGTTCACGAGCGTTCTTCCATTTCTAGAAGAGACCAGACCAATGACTGAGCCAGTGTTTGTTTTGGCCTCAGAACTGCAGCGTACATTCTTCAGTGGTTTTCCCCTCTTCTTACCAAGCACACACCAAGCACACAAGATAGCAGATCCTGTCGCTCAGCTTTTGCTTTGTGTTGTTAAAGACATTTAATCCAATATGGCTGATTATATAAATTAAAGAGTCTGTTCATGTTGAGTCCTAAAAGGGGCAGGATTTCACGCTTTGTCAAACCTCTGTTTTCTTCAGACTGTTTGAAGATTGAGCACAGCAGTGGCAGCTCTGTAGGGGGCACATTGCTGAGGGGCTCTCGATCTAAAGCTGAGCTTCAGGAACTGATGGAGACTCTACAGCGCAGAAAGAGTGCTCTGGAGGCCAGCTTGAGGGCAGCTGAATGCAGCCGCAAGTACCTTAGCGTACCTGCATCTGTTGTTGGCCAGCCCAGCAGACCATTGTCCATCCTCAGCAACACAGAACGACCTCCATCCGCCTCCAGAAACTTTTCCTACATTAATAGCAACAGTGTGCCTCCATCGCCACGTCAGGGCGAACGCCAGATTAGCGCCAATGGTTTGTTTCGTCATTCCTACTCTCGCCACCAGTCACAGGACAGTCTGCTGCTTTCTAATGCATCTGATGGAAATTCTTTGCTGCCCTCATATGGGGAGCCAGTGCCTCGTTCCCCTAGGGTCAAGAGCGGGGCGGCCAGTATGCCATCCAGTCCTCGGATGAGCCGTAGACTCAGCTCTCAAAGCAAAGCCGTCGGAGAGTCAAGGCAGAGGAAATACTCCACCGGTTCTCTCAACAACCTGGGGATGCATAGCCGTTCTTTGCCACGACTTCACAATGCGGCAGACCCCCCTGTGTTGTCGCTGCCGTCTCGTCACTCAGTGGGTTCCCACAGGGTGGTGGTCTCAGCAGGACAGCGGCGCAGTCTTTCCTCCCTCGAGCAGCCCCCAGATGTGACCGTTCCTGCAAGCATGCCCAGCACATCCAGGAGGTCCAGCCTTGCTTCACTTAGCTCCCTAGGTATAGAGATTGATGGAACGGGATTAGATCTGGGCTTAGGAGAAAGGAGGTTGTCATTTGGGAAAAGCGGACTAAGTCCAGGACAGAGGGTGGGCAGCATCAGTTCTCTGAATGGCAAAGAAGAGCTGAGAGACTATCACCAGCATCAGAGAGATGAGCGACTCAGGGAGCAGAAAGTGCAGAAATTGGTGAGTTGTTCTTTTCTTACTTTTTCTTTGGTTGACAATTGATTGACTACAAATCACCTAATCTCCTGTGTGTAGGAATGCCAGCGTCTGGAAACCATCTTAAGCCTGTGCACTGAATTGGGACAGGTGGTGAGAGAGCCAACGGGCTCAGCTGTTTCTGATCTGCAAAAGATCAATAAGGAGCTGGAGAAGCTGCAGGTGTCGGACGATGAGTCTGTGTTTTCTGACTCCCCTAGCAGCACTGCTCCAGACACCAGTTTTGGGGCCAAAGCCAGAGATCTTCAGCTTCCTGAGGAGCAGCAGGCCATCCAGCGTCAGCAGGGAAACTACAGGTCTCAATCACCTGCTATAAATCTGAACAGCACCGCTCCCTCTCCTTCTACACACCACAGAGCCAAAGTAAGCAGCATCACAGAATAAAGATAGATCAAAAGTCAAAATGTTGGCATTTGTTCTGAAGTCACTTCACTGGTACTCAGAGAAAGATCTGTAACCATAACTTGCAATTTTCTGTTCCAGAATTATTAGGGAAACCTTCACTGCAGTAAAACCTTGTAAAAAAAGCAAAAAAAAAAAAAAAAAACTAATGAGGCTCTCCCCCTTCTGTGGAATGCAATTAATCTGAGTGCTGACATTATGTTTATCTGTGTCTGTTTACCTTTTTGCCATATCTCAGTTTTTCTCAGCTTGAAGTAAAACAGTATTCCCTATCCACATTTCTACCAAAGAACAGAAAACAAGGTTTCCAAGAAACTACAAACTATGAAAAAACACAGACTCCTATTACATTATTTTAAACACACACACATTTTGTTGATCAAAACTGGAAAGCTGGAATTGTGTGTAGCCCTCAGAGCTCTGCTTTGTGGTTTTGTCCACATAATTTCTATGCATAATTTCATTCACTGAAGTCTTTTTTAAGTACTCTAAGACTGTGCACTTAGCAATTTGTACAGTTCCTGTTTATGTAAGTTGGACAGACATGTAAACATGGAAATCAGACTCCTCAGGCTTTTAAGTCACTATTATCTGACCTCATTTTTATTCCACCACCTTTTTTGGAGACGTTAAACTGGAATGCCTCAACGCTCTTTATCAAAAATAAATAAACATGTTTAATCCACGAATAATAATAAGCTACCCACATACCAAATTATGAGAGGGATTTTTTGCTTCCATAGAGGCCACCTTTTTCCATTCTATCTTTTTTTCCCCAGTTTTTCCAGTCTTGAGTGTCTGGTTTTAATGAAGAAGTTCAAGTTTTGTTTCAGCGGTGAACCATTCAAACTCCTGGAGGAGTGTGTGTGTGTGTGTGGGGGGGGGGGGGGTGTTGCAGGGGGGAGGCAGGAAATGACTCGATCCCACAGTGAATTATTGTGTGCATGTGTTTGTGTGTATGTTCAGCTGTGCATGGATGTGCAAAAGGAGAATGCAAGACTGCATGCACAGCAAAGACATGCACTTTTCCAGATGTTTATAACATCTATCAAAGTGATAGAGATGAGAAATTGAAATGTACAAGTAATCCTTTTTTATATTAAAGGTTCATATTTTCTTTAGATATAGCTCTCATAAAACTCAGAATCTGAGTTCAGTGTGAATTTTTATGTTTTGTTTGAGTTGCGACAGTGTTTTATCGTCTCCAAATAAACAATCTCCATTGCTGACATTCCTCAGAGGAGTGTGTGCCGGACAAAATGCTGCTTACAACACATCTGACGGAAGTATAAATCAGGAAGACTTGCTAAACATACAAGTGTCAGATGAGAAAATAATCCACCTGGCTCCTATAAGCAGGAATAATTTAATTCTGAGATAGCTTGCTTCAATTTAAATGTGTGACTGAATATTTAAGAGATGTTGCTTGATGGTGCAAGATGTGGGAGTGCCTTGGCATGCCTTGGATTGCCCAGCTCTAGTAGTGATTTCCATTGCACAAAGTGGAAAAGAATCCTGCCCTTGTTGCCAGTGATCCTTTTTTGGATGATTTAGGCAGCAGCTGCTGTTGTGTAACAGAATAAAACCCATATGACAAATAATTGCAAAGGCATAAACACAGAAAACTGTCTCTTCTCTTGTTTAAAACCGTTTTTATTGACATGATGACATTTTGAACAGCTCAGTTGTGTGTTTACATTTGAAGCCTTTGATTTATTTCCGTTCTCGGTGTCGTTGTAGGCCTTGGAGAGCATGCAGCTGAAACAAGAAGTATCTCATTTAGAGGAAGAGAGAATCCAGGTTTTGAACAACATTGAAGAGCTGGAGCAGAAGATCAAAGACCTGGACAACCAGATGGAGGAGTCTTTGCGTGAGGTACAGCCAGATAGCTATTCTGTGCCAGATAGCACAGGCACAGAACCAACATCTGAATGACTCTTTTCCTAACATTTCAAAGAAAGAGTGATGATAAAGAAGACCCGATTTCTTTGGATTTTCCTATTTTACTCGACATCTACCTTTTTAACAAGATTTTTTTTAGCTTTTTTTAACTTAGGGAATTTAACCCTTCTGACAACTTATATATTTTGAAGAACAGCAGATTATGTATAATGCAAAAAATCGCCAGGTGCCGTAGGCCATCTGATTTAATGTGTGATGTTTTGTGCATATGATGGTTTATTTCAGCTGCTGTTGCCATTCCATCATTTCAGTCCATTCAACTCCGAACTTTGACATCAACAAGGCATTTTAATCCAAAATGAAGAAATGGTTTGGGTGGAAATCCCAGCAGATCAGCAGTGTCTGAAATACTCAGACAAGCCAGTCTGACACCAACTGGTTCTGGGGATCATATTTTCCTATGCATATGTTTATTTAAACATTTACTGCAATGAATCTATATTACAAAAAATGTACAAGTAATCAAAAATACCTACTCAAAACTGAGAGTCGGAAAGCATATTTTCCAAAATGCTGTCAGCTTGTTTTTATATGATGCCATTTGATGGGATAAGTTACCAAGGTGACTAAAAAATAAATGTACATCCAGGACTCCTACCTATGTCTGACCTTTCTGCAGATGGAGGTGGAGTGTGCCCTGCTGGACGGAGAACAGGAGTCTGAGATGACCCAGCTGCAGAGGGAAAAGGAGCTGTTGGATGAACTCAAAGAAAAAATGCAAAGTATCGAGAGGACAAGCAAGCCTGAAAAATCTCAGGTGCAGATGCACAAAAAGCGTTTTAAATAAATTAACCATTGCATTTGGCTGCAAGGTTAGAGTTCTGGTGGACAGATAATAATATTTATGGTTGTTTTAGTATAAATTGATTGCACACTAGTAATTGTTTAGAAATAGAAAGCAAGCATGAGGATGTTTTGATGGCATGAGCCGTAGCACTAACAGACTATTAGGAATTGGTCCAGTTAAACCACAACATCCTAAAAAAAGATTCTCTTACATTTCCTTTGAAACTAAACTAACTGAGCTTTTCAAAGTAAATGATGAAAGCCCTAAACCAAAGGAGGGATTAGTACAATTATCACAGCAGCTGAGAAACCTTCTATGAGCTCTCACCAACTCTCCAAATAAGGAAGCACAAGCTTTTCCAAATGATGCTATAAAAATAGTCCAGTTTAAACAGCCCAGGAGACAGCGGCTGGCTGAAATGCAGCTTAAGCACTTGAACTAACTCAAAACCCAAACACTGCAGTTCTCATTTTTCACATTCGTCTCCTGCCCTTCCATTCTTTTCCCAGTACGTCTGTTTTAGAGTTATTACTCTCCTTTCTGACCTTGTTCTGAACATTCCTGGATCATGTTGTTTCTAATTATTTCATTTTCATCAGTTTAGTATGCCTGAACTGTGTGATATAATCTACATTTGCATTCGTTTCTGATGTTGCCCAGGAAAGTGAGGAGCAGACAAAAACCTCAGAGGATTCAGAATTTCAAAAGCTGGAGAGAGAAATCAAGCAGGAAGAGGAAAACGAGAGTCAAAGCCAAGAGTTACTGCGGGACATCGCTGAGTATCAGCGTCTCAGCGTCACTCGCAAGGTAGAAGAAAACTGGCTGAGTTTTTCACGTAGCATGTTGACACTTTGAGGCTTTTGCTTCTCTACATGAAAAGTAGCTTTTGTTCAAAATGGCTAACCTCTTCAAAGTCACAAGCAATTTCTGATGATGACTTACAATAAAAATAGCACAATGCAAATATTAGTGTGATTTTTAGCTTATAATTGCCTTTTTATGTTTGTTATTAACCTTTTTGCAGGTTCTGCATAAAAGCTACAAAGTTGTGAGCTCAGTTGCTGTGAAATCTTTGACATAGTTTAGTTACAGTAAGCCTGCAAAACCAAGGACATAAGAAATGATCTAAATATGTCTAAGTTAAATGTGAAAGAAATTCTGATCTTTGATTAGAATTTTAAGTGACATGATTTGTAAAAGTTCTTATGTCTTGGCTTGAACATTTTTGCATTTTGTGTGACCAAACTAAAAACATTGTACATATGTAAGTATATTTTATTGGAGTTGAAATAGGTAAGGATCAGGTTCATTCAAGTCCCAAAGGCCAAATAATATCTCAGTAAATGCATATAAAAAAAATCAAAGTTAAGGTTCGAAATGAAAATGAGGAAAGTGTGGCAGGAATTTGTATTGAGCCCTCCTGAGTGAATACTTTGTAGAAACACATGGTGAAATTGATTTTGGTTCATGCCTCCCCCACCTTTGCACATCTATAGATTTTTTTGTCCATTATTCTTTGCAGAATGACAGTCAAGTTAGATGGACTGGACTTTTCACTTCACAATTAAGCAGTCTTTTCTAGTGGTCTGTTACACTAAATCCTGAGAAATTATTGAGGTTTATGTTCATAATGTGCTAAAGTGCAGTAAAGGTGTGACAAACATATTTTTCTAAGGCAATGCATTTACAAGGCACCATCTGCTGCTGATTCTTCAAACTACACTCCATCTCTCAGCCTCACCGCTAATTTAACTGTTTAATTTTTCTTCCTCCTGCACTTTGATAAAGTCAGCAGATATTTTTTACTGACACCACCTTGTTGATTCCCCCCCACAGGAAAGAATCATGACTCTGAAGAAACAGTCCTCTCAGATCACTTTACAGGCTCAGCAAGAGAAAGAAAACTTCCAGAGAGAGAAAAACAACTTGCTTGTCATGCTTCAAAAGGTAAAGAAAAAACTATCTCTGCATGCGGATGTCATAAAAGATTCATTTTAATCAAGTAAAGACTATGTGGCATCTGCAGGAGAGAGACAAGCTGCTGTCGTTGGAAGGAAAGTACGCAGAGTTGTCTGAGGGCCAAACTTTGATCAACAACCCTGTTACCATCAAAGAGGTAGGAGTTTGTTACAGTAATGCTGCAGCACTTTCAGAATAATTTCCTGTTTTGCGATTGCTCTGATTTGTATGATTGCTGCAGCACTTGAACTCCCTGAAGGAGAGGAGAAGAAGTAGCAAAGAAAGCTCTTCCCATCCTATCGAAAGCATTCCTCATAAGAGAGGCCAGCAGCTCCTCGGCTCCTATGGCAGATCTCTGGGACGCACGCTTCCTCCCAAGGTCTGATTCGCAATCTGAACCAATCCAAGAAAAACATAAAGGTGTAAAAAGTTAAATAGAGTGGGTAGTGATGTTAAAAGGTGATATTCTTCAAAGTTGTAGTTGACTGCAGTATGCTTGAGTGAAGAATAAAATCCAAATGACATTGGTAATTCAGATTCCAGGCTTTAGAGGAGAGGGTTTTATAGCCTTATCGTTTTTACCCAGACAACTCCCGTGAGTCGGATCCACCCAAAGCAGGAATTCTCACTTTCACTCTTGCTTGCGACATCTATTGAGATTAGGAAAACTTCCAGGAGTTGGGCTCTAATATGTGGTGCTAAACATGTTTGGTGCTTTCATATTGTTCCTCAGGCACATCTGCCTTTATCCCAAAGCTCCAGCTGTGGCAGTGTCATTCCACAAGGCTTCAGCTTCTCTTCCCGGGAAGTGAACGCCCGTCGGCTGCCCAAGGGTGAGTCAGAGAGACACAAAGGCATCTTTTTCCAAATAAATTCTAGCAATAGTTGTAGTAAATTATATTGCCCCGAACCTCTACGTTTGACTGGATTCATAGTTTTTGGATCACAGAATGCGTATCCTCCTTGAAATAGTCTGCTTTTCAGTATGTTACAATGACCAAGTACATCAGAAATGATGGGAAGGTGGCTGGAGCAAAATCCGGGAAAGTCCTGGATGAAATGTTGTCAGTGACTGCAGATGCACAGGCTTTCAGATTTGTGAGAAAAAAAAGGAACACTTTCTCTATGACCTTAAAGCAAAATAAAAAGAGGCATAGACATTTCTTGAAGTTCCTGTAATTTAGGAAGATACTACTCTTTATTTAAGTGTTTTAGCAGTGGTTGCCATTTGCTGCCAGGGCTTCATTGCCATGTTGTTCTTTCAGCAGGAAACAGCCATGCTCACATGAACGACGACAGACAGAGGCAGAGCGATTTTTGCAGCAGGATGGTCTCTGAGGCCAACGTGTTCCTGGACACCTTCTCGTACCCAGACAACAGCCAGGCATCGGACACCGTCAGTGTGGACAGTTCGGACAGCCTGGAGACCAGTTTCTCTGCGTGTTCACCTGACAACATCTCCAGGTGAGAACGAAGCGCTATGATAGACCATGGAAGCTCTTTTACGTCCATTTTAAGTAAAGAACCAATAGGAGAGTCATTGTAATTTATCAAAAAAAATGCTTTTAGAGTGTGAAGTTCTTCAAGTGAGACCCTGCAAGAGTTTTATTGCAGAGGGTTTGTTGGAAGAAGGAGAAATTCTCTTGCAGGATGAAAGCTAAAGTGTAATTAGAAAGGACCTGAACTTTATGAAGGAGTATGAAAGAAATAATAAAGCAGAGAGAGAATAAAAAACTTGAGAAAAATTACTGTTTCTTTTGTGTTGAGCTGTGCGCTTCTTCTCCTAGTGCCAGCACTTCCAATATGGCAAAGATTGAGGAAATGGAGCGTTTACTCCGAGAGGCCCAGGCTGAGAAACTGAGACTCCTCGAGCACAGGGTAAATGGCCAGACCCGGACCGAAGCTCGGCGTCTGCATGCGAAAAAGCATGTGACTTATTTTCCAGCCGGGTTGTGCAGGAGCGGGAGATGGAGATGCGCAGGCAGGCCCTGGAGGAGGAGAGGAGGAGGAGAGAGGAGCTGGAGAAACGTCTGCAGGAAGAAACGAGCAGGAGACAGAAACTTGTGGAAAGAGAAGTGAAGCTCAGGGAAAAGCAGAGATCGCAGGTGATTCACATTATTGACGTAAATTCATTACAAAAGGGGTCTGATTAATATTTTAAGAAACTTCCTCTGTAGTCTCGGCTGCTGACTCGCTACCTCCCCGTGAGAAAAGATGACTTTGACCTTCATGGCCACATCGAAGCAGCCGGACACAACCCAGACGCCTGCTTCCACCTGGCCATCACCGACAAAACCTGCCGAGGATTCCTGGTTAAAATGGGCGGGAAGATCAAGACGTGGAAGAAACGCTGGTTTGTCTTCGACCAGAATCGGAGGACGCTCACATATTACGCAGGTAGGGACATCTATCTCTCGGATAAACTCTGAAGACCCAAAGTTTTCATCACATCACGCTTCTGTTTATGTGCTCTGCTGCAGACAAACATGAGAACAAGATGAAAGGAGTCATTTACTTCCAGGCCATTGAGGAGGTGTACTATGATCACTTAAAGAATGCACACAAAGTACGTGAGCAAATGTGCATGTGTCTTCATCCATAGTGAGGGCCAAAACCCAGCAAATAAATAGATTTATTAAAGAACATTTTGTGCATGTGTAAAACATTAAACTCTTTTAAAAAAATAGATAGATAAAACTGAATCTTTATCAATGTAAATATGTCAAAAGTTGATTAAGTGCATAATTAAATATTTGAGTTGAACATATGTAAAGATCATATGAAATTATTTTATTCCTTTATTTAAATCATCAGTGTAGCTCATAAAGTAGATATTTGCATCTGATTGGTCAAACTCAGACCAATCACCTTGACTTTTATTGGTTTTGCTTCCCCGATTTACTGACCCACCATATTTAGGTCCAATTTTTATAATTCTCTTTTGAAAAATGTTTAAATTATTAAAATTTAAAATACAACCAACATATTGCAAAAACTGTTGAATCTCCCTCACAATGATTTATATATGCAGTTATTTAACTAACTAATTAATTAATTGACTATGGATGAGAAATATATTCGTTTTTATTTTCTTTTTTTAAATTACCAGTAACTTATTTATTTGTTGGAAAGCGACACTTTTGGCCCTCAGTAGTTCCCATCAGATCCAATTTCCTTGAACTATCTCACATCTGCTTATCCGCTTCTTTTCTCTCTCCTATCCCTCTCTCCTCCCTCCATATATTCCCGAAATCCCACCCACCACCGCACACCAGAGCCCCAATCCTTCTCTGACTTTCAGTGTGAAGACCCATGACCGTGTGTACTACATGGTGGCTCCGTCTCCTGAGGCCATGCGTATCTGGATGGACGTTATCGTGACGGGCGCTGAAGGACACATGCACTTCATGGTGTAGCACACCCGCTTTCACCTTTATTTTCTTTGCCATTGAGTTAAACAAGTTTCAGTCAGAGGAACGGCAAACACATGTGGATCAGAGAGGGATTTTACCTAAACAGTTTCTGTGTTTATGATCACAGAAATTTACAAATGAGCAGAAAGGAAATCTGCGCAGGCTTTATTATGCAGCTGTGTATAAAAGACAAAAAGTGTTTGGTGTCAGAAGAAAGCCATGTGGGCTGTTTTAATTAAGTGGTTTATGTTTTGTGAAAAGCTTAAGTATCTCTTAATCTCACAGCAGGTAATTTTCTTGTTTTTTTTCATCAGGGAAGCTTCTAAATGATGGAACCTAACATGCTTTGATGGGTTGGCACCAGAACAAATTAGTTTTCTATTAAAAACAGTCTTTCATAATATTGGATGATTTTAATAAATACAGGTTTTTGTATTCAATGTGATTGTGAAAAGGTTGTAAACTGTCCCTCTTTTCACATAACTTGGAAAACGATAATCCTCAACATATTTTAGCTTTCCACCCTTTCTGAAAATTCCTTTAAAGCTTTACTTTGTACATTATGTAGAAAATACATTTTCAGCTAATAAATAGTGTCCAAAAGTTGTGTTTTCAACAGACAGTAAACATGCAACAACACAAAGGTCCTTCATCTTTGATATGAAAAGGTTCCAGCTGGTACCTTGTTGAAGTATTTTTTGTTGAAGTGTTTTGACTTTCATGTTTTTTAATTCAGGTAAAAATAATAAGTTGAACAGTGCTTCCAAAAGGCTGCTAAAGATCTGATTTAAATTAAAGCCGTTTTCTCTGAGTAGTTTTCTGTTGTGCCTTAAACACAAGGCACATAAAAGAAATTCACCCAAATTTTTTAAGGTGAAAACAAAATTGGGGTTTTCCACCTAAATTTTACAGCTTTGAAAGTCTTTCTTTTTGTGGCTTAGTTAGGAAACAGACAAAAAATATATATTTTTAAAATGTTAGGTACAAAATAAACAGGGAGGAAAATAATCCTCCATGCCAGTTTTGAATGTTACATGAAAGGCTTATCGTATTTTCTGGACTATAAGTTGCAGTTTTTTTCACAGCGACTTATGTGTGGAAATTAACACTTCATTATATCATATCACATGTTATTTTCACACTAAACCATAAGAGTTTAGTGTGACCTTCAGAGTAGGTAGCAGCTACATTCATTTAGCTTACAAAGTTGTTTACAAGTGACATCGAGGACGAAGATTTCATTGTGTTTAGTGATTTGGAGAGACACAGATGATTTGGTAAACTTGTTATTTATGCTATAATTATCTGAATAACTCTTAATATGTTATGCTAACATACCAGGCATGTTCTCAGTTTGTTATTTATGTGTCATGTAACGTTAGCATACCGTACAGTTATTTAGCCTATTGTACTTTTATTGCCTTTCAAGATGGCATGTTTGTTCTTGGTGTTGGATTTTATCAACTAAATTTCCCTCAAAAATGCAACTTATACTCTGGTGCGACTTACAGTCCGGAAAATATGGTACATTGAATTCTTACAGGAGGCTGAACATAAATACACACCACACTTTTCAGATTGTTTATTACAAGACAATTTAAAAAGCATTTTCCATTTTTCTTCCACTTCACAGTTACGTTCTATGTTGTTTGTGAATTCTCACAAAATGACTACAAATTTGTGTTTGTAATGTGACAAAATATAAAAAAGTCCAAGGTATGAATCCTTTTTAAAAGTATTGTATATAAAGAAAGGAAGAGTCACCAAAGATTTTTGCACAACACAGCACTTTTCTACTTCTGATGGTACTTTTCAGTGTTTCTACATCACAGCCAGACTTATCCTGCCCATCCAGTCTCTCTGAGTGGTCACAAAACGCACCTTCTGGTTAGCTCAAGATTATGAATCAGTTTTTTACTTGTTTCACCTGCTGCTTTCAGACGACCAAAATAAGCTGACCTTGTCTGCTTACCTTATGACAGGATTGAATGTCCACTGTTATTATTTCCTCTTTTGCTCATCTTTCATTGCCAAAGAAGCATTTTTTTTTCTTCGCTGAAATTGGAATAATTAAAAAAAAGATGATTAGGAATTATTTACAAATGCTGACTAAACATGAAGCCATGAAACTGCTACAATTACAGAAGTGCTCTGTTTTATGGTGTTCAGCTAGCTCCCTCTGTCTGCAGTGCAGGCTGCAGGCCTCACATGAAGAGGCCATGTTGTGCAGCAGTGATGCTGAATGTTCCTGCGTCACCCATGTGTTATTAACACTGATGCGTTTCACCATGTTTCACCAGCAGAGGTCCTCAGCGCAGAGTGATTGCGCTAGAATGACGTAATGCTCTGCCTTAAAACCCCAGAGTCATTTATATTAAAGAACATATGCTTTATCATCAGTATTTCTCTATGTTATATAAGCAGTTATGAGCACATGTACATCATGCTTAATAATAGCTTTTGTTTAAGTTTTTTTTGTGCATTTTTGTGTATTCATAAACAGATTGCCATAGTGAGAAATGTTTGACCAGCTGATGGTTAACAGACTGCAGGGTTCGCTGTTTATCCTGCGCTGATTAAGTGGTAATTAACTCCTGCAGAGGGCAGATCAGAGAGCTGATAGTGTTACAGATGTGTTGGTCCCTTCATTGTCTGTCACTTTAACATCTCATTCTTATCCAAGCCTTGAAACACGACAAACTACAGCATTCATATATTATATATATATATATATATATATATATATATATATATATATATATATATATATATATATATATATATATATATATATATATATATATATATATATATATATATATATATATATATATATATATATATATATATATATATATATATATATATGTGTGTGTGTGTGTGTGGGTGTCTGTGCATGTGTTTTTTGAATTGTGCATATAAGCACATTGCAATTGTAGCTGATCCAATAATTCAGGTTTTTATACTCAACTTGTGTCATGAATAAATACTTCTGACCACAAAGATTTGATGTCTTCATTATGCTTTTGGCTATAATACATTTTAGCAAAGAGCCAGAGTAATTTTTTTCACTAAACTGAAGCACATATTTAGTGACATATTTTTGTAAATATTTATACTACAACAATGTGGAAAAACAAGAATAAATAGTTCTGTTGTGCATTTTTATAACTATCAAGTTCTTCTTTAGAGACTTTATCTCACTATCACTGTCTCATTTTATTATATTACACAGCTCAAACTATCTTGAAAATAACACTAAAATAAATTCAAATGAAATATAACATTTACAAAGTATAAAATAAATTACTTACTGAAGTAATATACATGGTGATAATAATATATTAGCAATACAATAAAAACAATTTAATATAGATATTATGTTTGTTCTGCAGCAATAAAGCATTATCTTTTAAATTAAGGTATTCTGTAAAATACTAAATAATGAAACAAAGTTAAATCACAATTAAAAAGTTAATAACTATTCTTTTCATTTAATCTCTGTAAGTAGACAATGTGCATGTGCTCATTAGGGTACTCATGTTTTGAACTCCTCCCTCCATAATTTGTGGCTTTTCAATTGGTTGACCTAGTGGGGTTGGCATGGAAACACAGACTGAAGCATGCTAAATTAAGTCCTACAGAAGCAGTAGACCCTCCAGAGGCAGAAACAGACACAAACTCATCCAGACCATAGAAAACCTGCATGCCCCCAGAGCATTTTTCAGTGCTTTAATATGTGTAACATATTTAGGGCAAAGGGGTTGGCCTTTAAAGATAGCAGGGATGTGGTTAGGCAAACTCACTCCTGCAAATGTAGTGAGTGAAGCATAAAAGTTTTCAGGCTCTGTGGTTATGCCGCATGGAAGGATGTCACATTATAACTTACAGGCATGAAGGCCACATTACGACGGAATCATGTGAACGAATCCTGACAAAAGGCAGCATTCACTAAATGTCTGTTTTGGTGCAGGAGTCATACTCACACCAACAATCATTTTAGATAAAAGTCATGATATAATTCACCACAATGTTTCATACAGTAAGTCCTTATTAGCGCTCCGATTTCCTGTGCAAAACACATGAATCATCGCACATCTGCAATCAGTTTGTTTTTAAAAACCCTGTAATCCTGAAACACAGGTGTTACCTAGAAGCTGCAGAGCGTGTCGCAGCAGAGCCTGCAGGTAGAGATGTTCTTTATCTCGGGGAGACACAGGATGTATCAGCGCCCGATGTGGAGAACTCCTCGTGTTCTTCTCAGACCGATGTTCTTCTATTCTCAGCTCGCAGCCTTTGGCTTTATGGAGCAAATAGAGGTCTTTTTGTAAACATAGGAAACATTTAACCTTTGTTTGTTTTCTGTTTTTTTTTTACATCAAAATTTTTCTAATATCGCCACATGTCTAGATTCAGGTCCCGCATTTTAAAGGATAGTTCAGGGGGTAAGATTAGGTCAAAAGGTTCACATTTGACCTGAAGGAGATTTTACCTGAATGAAAAACAGTTTAATTTTTTACAAATTCAGGTTAGATGGGTTGTGGCTGAAAGTAACAGTGGAAATAGGAGGAAACAAGACCGAGGCACATTTCTATGGTGTAAAAGCAACTCTAATCTCTTAAATCTTTCAGCGGTTTCTGCTGACATAATTTCATTATCATTCAAGCTTAATGCTTCAAGTAGATTGTTATTCATAAAGATGTCAGTGAATATTTTCACAGAAAATCATGGAAGGAGACGTTGCACCACCTATGACTTTCCTCTGTGAATCATGTAGTGAGAATGAAACAACTAAAGGATTTCCAAGAGGTTGTTTGCTTTAATAGTAGAGCAGTTCAAACAGCTAAAAAAATTTCAGCTAAACTTTTATAATGTTTCAATGTTCTTATACTAGTTTGTTTTACTAGACAGTTACCTCAACCAGAATGCTTACTTAACACTGTTCTCCTCTCCTTATCTACATTATAAATAACCATCAACATTTATGTAAACTATCTTATGCGAGCACAAGGACAGTTTAGAAATGTAGAAAGTAAAATTTGCATAAGCTGTCATATCTTTTTTGAGATCACCGAATACTGCATGTGTGTAATGTAGTACATTTATCTCTACTTCTAACAGTCCGGGTTACTTTAAATGCACTGTATTTGTGAACATGCTCCTTTAGTGAGTGAATGTAAAACTGGAGATAAATAATATTTGGTAAGCAAACAAGTTGTGACTCCCTCTCGTTTTCTGTCTTGCTACAATTGCATGCTCTTTCTGAGTTTGGCTTCACTCCCAGATCAGGCATCACTGACAACTAAATGCACCAACATGCAAAATGATTCTTTGAATTACTTAATGTTTAGAGGCTTTTAACAGAACTTCCTTTGTTAATCCTGGTCTCTTCCTGTAGTGGGGGCAGTTTTAGGGATGGCCAGACCACTTACTCTTGTCTTTTTGGAAATTTCTGAATAATTACATGCTCTTTCCTAGCTCTAATAAAATTTTAATCTTATCTAAAGCAGAAGAGTTATTCAGCAAATCCATTTTCTTCCAAGAATAGCACTGACACACATTCCCAGGCCCTTTCGCTGATAATAAGGTATGCATGTTAAGTGCTTTTCCCTTGCAGCTGATTGGCTGATCCGAGCTGACATTCACAGGCTCGCTATTCAGGTCAGTGAGCTTGGAGTGCGAACGATGTTGGAGCGATGCTCCTGTGGGGGTAATCCTGGTGAGTAACAGAGAGGCAGAAAAATGGGCTAATTCCTGTTCTGCTCGAAGGCTGCGCAAAGGACAGGATACAATGGATCACTCATATTGTTTTATTGATTAAATAAGAAACAGAACAACACAGATGCTTCTCTACAGAGAGATATTGTTCTCTTCTGAGAATAACTGAGTTTAAAACAGACATGTGCCACTCCCTCTGTCTCAAACGTCCACATCGCCATTCATAATGGCCTCATAATGTCCGTTTCTCTGGAAAGAGCGATTTCCGCTCACGACCACAACAGCAGTTCACAGTAAGATCTTATAATGTTACATATGAGCAGCCAGGCTGTACAGTCCAATGTCTTGTGCAAAAATAATGGCACATTTTTGCTACATCAATCTGTAAAGAGATGTGGAATGTGTGTTTTGTTGTAATCATTTTATGCTGATCTCACATAAAGTAAAAGAAAAAAAAAAGAAGAAGGGGCTGGTAACTGGAAGGAGAGTCAAAAAGAATAAAAGTACAGAAGGATCCTACAAAAAGTGGGAGTAAGAAAAGTTAAAAGCAGTGTAGAAAAGACTGAAGAAAATCTGAGTCTGTAGGAAAAGCACCCTTGAGAAGGCACTCGCCCCGTTTGTGTCCTCTCCTCTGGCTGTTCCTCAGCCAGGTGTTCAGGTGTGACCATTGAGTGCATGTCCGACCAGCTCAGCACCAAAGATCCAGATTTTTACTCCAGCTCCCCATAGAGATGTTTGTTTGTGCTTGAATGCTGTCGGGCCCATTTCTTTGATTTTTCTTGGTGTGTTAAAGTAAAGAAAGAGTTACAGTATTGAAATGTGGACTAAAAATGATGATTTACATTATTAATCGTTTCGGTCCAGTGTGTTTGTTGTTTTTTTTACTTTCTTATCTGTGTGCTGCTTCCTGTAGTGGCAGGTTTATTACCTGCCCTGCGGACGGGCACCTTGGACACAGGGATCTTTGTGCGATGGGGCTCTTTTGTCTGAGAGACCTGTGATGCAGTGTGAGACCCGCTGCCATGCTTCAGAGGGATTTTTGAGTCACGCGCTGAACTTGTAGGAACTTTTGCTTGTTGAGGCTGCTGATGCTCCTCCTGGAGCTGTTTTGAGATTAGCCCAACTGCCTCCGGTGAGCTGATTTTATCTTTTCCCCCTGCATTATGTGAGTTGAAATAGGGTTTCTCTTGTAGCACAGGCGAAGTGAGGTCCTTGCTTGGTTCGTCATGCTGGTTTTCCCGAACAGGCTGCCTGCTGACTTTTCCTCCACCAACCACAGGTATTTTACTTAGACCCATTGCTTTTGACTGTGGTATCTTCTTTTCTTTGGGGGGAAGCTCTTGGTGTTGTTCTTTTGTTTTTGACGGGACACCTTGGCTCCTCTGTCCCCCTGCTCCATCCAGACTATCTGTCGATGCCTGCACAGAATCCCTAACCTTAGCAGAGGATGGTGTATCTATCTGACACGGCACAGGGGGAGGAGGACAAGAAGCAAGTTTGAGCTCAGGAGTTTTAGGCTGGGAAACAGGGCCGGATGTGGCAGAAACAGGGAAAGATTGAGGGTGGGGGGCGTCTGATGCCACAGGGGTTTGCGATCCAGAAAATTTGGACGTGTCAGGTGCAGGAGGAGTTTTAGATACAAAAACCGGAATCTCATCAGAGAAAGTAGCAATTTTAGACAAAGACTCCTGCAAATTCACATGAGCAGGCAGATCCTCAGATACAGAAACTGGGACGTTAGGAGGGGCAGAGCAAACTTTAGGTTGAGAAATTTCAACGTGAGTTGGAGCAGGAAGTTCTTTTGACACAGGAATTGATGTAACAGCAGGAGAAACTTTCATCTGATCCACAGCAGATGGAGTCAGTGATGATAATGAAGCAACATGAGTGGGGGCAGCTGCTGTTGCAGGCTGAGCTGGGAGCATCTTATCTAAAGAAACTGATGTTATGGAGGCTTTGGTTGTGGGAGGAATTTTGCCTAATGAAGCTGAAGTTGGAGCTGGGACAGACGCAGAGCTGGGTTGGGTTTTAATTGTAGCAGTGAAGGTTGAATTAGGGCCAGGATCAGAAACTGTTTTATTAAGGTCCAGATGGTTAGGGGTCAGGGTGGACTTGGATGTCAAGCCAGAAGTTGTGGTTAATGTAGAGGCAGATGTGATCTTTGAGGAAAGGATTGGTGCAGAAGATGAGGATGTAGTTGCAATCATGCAGGTTGCCGGTGATGTGAGGGAGACAATGGATGTTCCCACCACTGAACCTTGAGAGGGTTTGAAAAAAGTGGACTTGTCCTCATTAAAACTACTTCTGGAGGGAGGTTGGGTGACAGAGATGGGAGGACTGTGAGGTACTAGGACAGGTTTAGGTGATACAGACACACAATCAGGTTTACTTACAGATGCAGAATTTTGAGTAGCCCACGTAATCTTTGGTGCTTGTTTATCAGCTGTACTGGTCAAACTTGCACTGAATGAAGGAGGTTTGCTTACCGGGGCTGATGCATATGGAGGAGGTGCGGTTGTGGTAGGGATGGAGCTCATTGTGGACTGAATCGTCTCGAAAGCGGAAGATGTTGAATGAACAGTTGAGGATTTTGTTGAAGTGGGAGCAGGAGATTGTTTACCTTGTGTGCTGGCAGGAGCAGAGTCAGAACTCAATTCGACCGAGTGAGAACTCAAAGATGAAGAAGAGATGGCTACAGAGGAGGCTTTTACAGTAGCCACACTGCTGACTGTTGAGGAGGTTGTAGGAGAGGAGGAGAGGGTAGATTTGAAGAAAGGAGATGGAGATGATGGAGGGATGTCAGCACTGATGGCAGTGCTAACTTTACCCCACTCTGCTTCCACATCAGCCATGATGTCGCCACCCCCTGAGATTGAGTCAAAGGTCAGGAGAGAGGAGATATCTGCCAGCAGTGAGCTCAGGCTGTTATCACCTGGTACCAGTGGAGGCTCGGGGGTAAGTAACGGGGACACGTGCTCGTATGTCGTACTTACGTTCTCAGCAGATGTCACCTGGGCAGCTGAGGTCTTTGACGGGGTCAAGGCTGAACTGTTTGGAGTTGCTGAGCTCTGGACAGGTCCTGCGCTCTCGGTTTCAGGGCTGTCCAGAGCACGAGGCTGGCATTTAGGTGTGAGTGTCATGTCCTCTTTTATGATTTCCACGCTGTTAGTGCGAGATGACTGAAGAAGTGGGCTCGGAGGGGCTTCCTCTTTGTCCTCCTTATCCTTCGATCGGAGCTTAACATTGCTGAAGAGGCCCTTCAGACCTCGACGTTGCCGAGCCACAGGCTGCGACACTGTGTGCACTCTTCGATCCCCCACTCCTCTTTTCCCACCCCTCAGCAGCGAGAGGAAACCAAGGGACTTGGCCGAGCTGGCTGAAGAGATGGAGGTGCGAGCAGGGGCAGTAGCCAAAACGCCATCTTCACCGAGTGCCTCCTCCTCTGGTTGCTCCCCATCTTCTTGTTTCATGTCTTTTCCATTTGTCTTATCTTGCTCCTGCTCTTGTGCAGGAGTCTCATATAATTCCTCTGAGGTTTTACTCCGGATAACAGGTGACTTGTTGTTTCCTTCTCCTTTGTTTCTGATGGAAAAAATGCTTCCTGCTTTACGTTTTCCAAACAGTTTGAATCCTTTTCGGATTTTTCCAGATGGCTGCGATTCATTAGGCGGGGGGTCCGTGTTTTCTGTCTGTACATCCATCTTCTCTGTAAATCTCCCCCCCACCACCTATTTCTGTATCCTTTTGTTGTTTGCTGCAGTTATTATTCCAGAGCTTGTAGACTGAGCATTTACATCCAGCGCTTTATCTCCGTTTTGTAGTCGTGCACTATCTGCTCCTCTCACTGCATTTCTTTATCAGTCTCCTGTATCCCTCCCTCTGTGGTTCCCATCCAACCCTTTCTCCTCTATTTCTCCCCCAAAGCACCTCCCCTTTGCTTTGCTCTTTTTTTTTGTCTGGCTGCTCTCCCAGGCTGCCATGGCAACTGAGGAGCTCAGCAGCTTTCGTCACCAATGCGGAGCCGCGGGCCGTCATCAGCTCGGTCTGAACACAGCCTTCTCTTTTTCTCTGTCTGATGACTGTGTTTACATAAACAGCAAAGACAAATGCTCCATTAATAGATTCAGAATCGGACTTCTGAACAATCTCACTGTATGAAAAAAAAAAAAAAAAGCACCTCTCAGGCAAATTATTGCAAATTATCTAAGTGTATATTCTGCAGATAGTAGAAGTCTTACACATATTCACTTTTTTCACCTCCATCATACATAATCATACTCTGAAAAAAAGAAAAATTAAATCAAATGTACATTTGTTAAAAGCAAAAAAATTATTCTACAGAAAATCTGTATTTACAATTATTTAAAATTGAGAAATAGTTTGCATTTGACCTACAATAAGTTTCTTGTAAGTCCATTGACTGTACATGTTGCTAAAAAAAATGCATAACTCTGAACTAATTATTAAAATAAGGGGGAAAACAAAGTAACATAAAATATTGATTTTCCTTTTATAAATCAATATTTACTGGAGAAAAAGAAATAAACTAGATTTTAACAAAAGGTTTTGAGGTCAAACTCATGCGACCTCTTGTGGTTGTATTGGGAACAACATGTGGCACAGATTTGCAAGTAAAGGGTCCCAAAATAAAGCTGCTGTCTCATCCACATGTTCTGCAGCACCTTAATGAGACTCTGTAAGTGGGTCAGCAATCCTTGAACAAATTTGTTTCTTTGCATGACACTGTCTATGCTTGAGAACAGAATGTACATATGCATATTTGTCAATTGAACTCAAATGTTAATTTATTTCAAATACTTAAACTCGAAATTTATACATTCATCACAGTGATATCTTTCAAGCATGCTTCCTCTGATTATTATGGCTTGCTGTTAATAAAAATCCAACATTTATTTGCTAAGAAAATGAGATTACATAAAAACAATAAAAGAAGTAGTCTTGTTATAATACCCAAACGTCATGACCTTCAATAGGGAAGACATTTGTATCGATACTGGTCCAGTAAACATCCTGACTCCATCTTTATATAACAAAACTACAAAAGGTCAATGATACATAAGCTGGCAGGTTTCAGAGAAAGGAAAAAGAATGTCAGAAATAGTTGTAGAAGCAATAATGATTATTGTAGCCTTCAGAGGAGGCCATGCACGAATATGTTAACACCGTCCATAAGCTGTGGATTGAGTTAAAACAGGATTTGAAGAGACGCCACCCAAGATGTATCCAAGCCCTGGCCTAAAACCGTTGCCTTTAAACCAGAGGCAAAATAATAGAAAAATATGAAAATATATCAGTCTGATTTGATTCTGTAGGAGTTTTAAATTTTTGGAACTAAATCAACCTTTAAATGAAACAATTGTTTTATGATGCACCTGCAAATTGTAGGAAAGATGGGAGCTGTGGTGCACCTCCTTCAAATGATGCAAAACAGTGAGGAAACTGATGTGAGAAACTTTGAACTTTAATGAACAACTAAAATAAAAGTTTTTCAGTACATTTCCCATTTTAATTGAAAATTAGTCGCCATTTTAGATCACAACTCATAGTCATAATTTCTTACTGATGCAGACACTCGGGCACATAAATAAAAGCATGTTTTAGATAAATAATCTTTATTCAAATGTAAACCCAAATGTTGTCAGTTTACTAACTTAAAAAAAGAGTCTGCTTCCTGAGGATTTGTTCAATATCACTTAAGAATCATCTGAGAGAAATTTACATAAGAAGGAATAAGGCAAAAGAATCCAGTAGATCAATGTGATTGGCCAAAAATACTTTTCCCCTGAACCTTAATGGTTGTTTTTGACACGAGTGAGATGACTTTTGCCCTGGGCAGCAAGTCCTGGGAAAGGGAACATTTGCTAGGAAGTCATAAACTGAGCTGCCCATGAAACAAGTTTTCTTTTGTGTAAGAACTTTGTGAAGATATATATAGATAACGAGACAGAGGTAACTAAATGTCACAGAGTGTTTTTCTCAATAATATAACCCAAACGTAGTCGTGTCTCGCTGAAAATCTGAAATATACTCAAATCCAATTGACGCGTCTAAAAAAGTTCAAGACGAAATACAAAACCACATTTTTAATTGGTCTGATAAATTACTAACTGAAAAGTTACTATGCTGTTTTTTTGTTTTGTTTTTTTTTTTCAGAGAATTAGCCATTGGGGTAGTGGGTTTGTGTTTGGTTGTATGGGGGCTCTAATATACTCAGAAGTAAACTTTCCCATTTAGCATAGTTGTCAGGACTTTGACTTTGGTCCATATATTGTAATTATGAAGAAAGAAAATTCCATCACCTAAGTACAAAAATAATAAACTAGAAACAATTCACTTCGAAAAGTGCCCTGTAAATTGTTTTAAAAATTACTTAAAATCGTACCTTGATAAATAATAAGCACCCTATCCTTAAACATCACAAGGTAAAACATGTAAATTTTCTAACTTATATGCTTCCTATATACATGTCAGAGACTGATGCTGACACGCCGTCCTCCTCTTAAACGTCATGCTCCTCCAGAGCAGACTTCAGGGCCTCCTTGTTGTTCTGCTCATTGTCGTGCTCCTCAGAGGGAAGTGGGTCATACGTCCTGCGGTACAAAGACCGGGTGACGAGGCTGATGATGAACATCTCCATAATCATTATCTGCTGACTCAACACTGCAGAGACCACACAGAAAAGTCACACAAAGAGAAAAAGACGTGATACAAGTTGTGATATTTCAGCTGAACTCGCTGAAAACCGTTTAGACTCTGTCTCTTACTGGATCCACGAGCCAGAGAGGAGAAGGGAGGGGCGCAGGCGATGGCTCCGTTTAAGGCCAGGATGTTGATGATGGATGTCTGGAGCTGACTCAGGATAAGTATGAGCTGAAAAGAGCGTGAATAATTCATCAGATATCCATGCAGGTGGAGTAACAATGTTTACAGTGTTGTAGCTCTTGAAATCGACAACGTGTCAGGCAAAACTGACTCTGTATCAATTTCCCCTATCTTGCACTTGTGGCAAAGTGACAATGTAGCAACCAATGAGGAAGAATTACAAAAATGTATATTGTGGTCTACATATGCTACTGACAGGGTGTGCTTCTGGTGGTGCAGGGGTTAAAGACAACCCACATATGAAGACCTTAGTCTTCGACGCAGGTTCAATTCCTGGCCTGGTGACCTTTGCAGCATATCTTCCCCTTCTCTCATTACCTGCTTTTCTATCAAGTAAAGGCCACAAGCACCAATAAAATTTGAATTTATATATATATGCTACCAACATTGCATCCCCAAGTTGCAGTGTGATGCTGTGGACATGGTTTCCTTACAGTTACATGGGAGCTAGTCTGAGTTGGAAAATGGGTGGATCTAAAGACAGAGTAGTGCTTTAAGTACTGAATATTTTGCAAATCCCAAAAAGCTTGTAGCTGCAGTATTAGGAAAATACATTTATGAAGCATAAATATAAAGCATCAATATAAACTTCACTTTTTTGAATTATCTTAGAGAAACATGTCAGCATTGGAAACATTTCATTCTCTAGCAAAAACAAGAAAACTAAACATTTTAAAAACATTAAATTCCACATTGTTTTACAGAAGCAAAACAATGTTTTTCTTACTTTATCACAAAATATCATTCCATAAATCAGAATAACTGACTCACTTGGTACATAGCATACTTAGGAATGATTTTCAGACTGCGCATGAGGATGTTGGTGTTCATGAAGATGATACCGACAGGCCAAAGGGTGATGACGAGGAGAACACCAATGAATGGGTTGATCCAAATGGTTGCTCCAGTGATCGATAGCTAAAAAAACGAAAGAACATCCTTAAGTGTTCACTTCTTTTTTTGTTGTTGTTTTTTTTTTGTTTTTTGTGAAAAGAATCAATTCAAACTCTTACATCAGCTAGGTTAAAGGTGCCATTTGTCCAGAGAATAACAGAAAGGATAGAGAGAACTGTTTTTAGGATTGCATACTGTAAAGCTCCGAGCTTCAGCAGGAATAACATCCGCCTAAACAAATGCAATGCAAAGAAAAACCAAAATTATTGTTTTCAGTAACAACATATTGCCCAGTGCAGAATGAACAGTTACTCTGAAAGAAACAAATAAGTACTTAAATGAACAAAAGTGGAACATAAAATAAGTAACAATAAGAAGGAGTAAAGAAAAGTAAGCGCACCGTGACATTGGTACATGAGGAAAGCAGACACAGCAGCAACAGCAGGGTCCTGTGTTGATCCTGAACGGTTTCCCAGAAAATCGTTGTAGAAAATCACTGGCGCCCCCAAGCTCCTCAATCAGCAGAACCAGAACCTTGTACACCACAACTGCAAAATAGCTACAAAAACAGTCCATTTAGGAACTAATGCATAACTAAAGTCAGAATTGACTTTCTTTCTGCATCCAATCAGCACATGAAGTCAAAGAGAAAACATATATAAATGAAACTTCCCTCATTAAGCTTCTTCAAAGAAAATAAACATTTAACTAACTAATCAAATATGTCTATTTTTGATCAGAGATAAAATGTACAAAATCGTGACTATTTTTGCCTTTTTTAGTACATGTTTATTCACCTGCACCTTTTGTAAAGTACTTCATCTTTGTTAAATAATTGTTTTAGTGCTTGATGCAAGCAGATCAAGGATGGAAATACAGCCCTCTTCACACAGCCAAAATTAAAAGTTGCATTTAGAAAAATTATTGCATCTCTTCTGGTCATAAAAAAATTAAATAAACAAAAAATCAAACCACAATAAATCTCTTGAAAAATAATCATCTTCCACAACACAGCAGTATCTGTCAACAAACCTTCTGCCTTATTCAAATTTAAAGATTTTTGCAAGAAAAAGTGGTTGAAATCTTGAGAGACAAAGTCTGTTAAACACAAACATTGTTCAGTTTATGGAAGAAAAAATAAACAATATTGTGCTGTGTTAATTGTATCCACTGGCTTTGAGTCAAACTGAATCATCTGTTTTTTATAGAAGAAGCAAGAGAAACTTTCTGTTCTCCATGCAGATTGAGCTTTGACCTTTGAGTGTAAAGATTTATCAAGCAATTAAAATTACACTATGAACTCCAGGTGAGGTTTTGTGACTTTTATATTTATTATTCTGCGGCTATTCACCCCAAGCAGTCTTCTAGCAACAAACACAGTGGCTAACCTTGGTATGCTACAGGAATACAGGTTGTATATGTAGCTGAAACTGCTCTCCTTCAACTGTTGTGCAAAGGATTAAAGTAAAGCTTACATAGACGGAATACTGATAAATCTAGATCTTAAGTCTTTTCTTGGTCATGGATAGCCCTTTTCAGTGTCATGTAATAGAAATTTAATGAAAATAAGAAGAGCTCTAAGCGCTCTAATTTACATCCAGTGGATCTGGGATCCATGTGGGAACACAACAGAATGAAAAGAGAGCTCCAAGCTGGCTTGTACACAAGCTGATTGGTTGATTTTGAATTCTTTGTGCTAATTTGGTGATTAGAAGTTATAATAATTAGTGCTAAAAATGGGCTGCACAGTGGCACAGAAGGTCCTGGGTTTGTGTTTAACTCCCGACCCCAAGGGTGTTAGAAAATAGATGGATAGTGCTAAAAAGTTAGATTCTTATGTGTTGAGAAATATAAACAAAGTTTTTTAAAATCCATTTGAGGTCCATCTGAGACTACCTGCCTTTCTTGATATGAGTTGTATTTAACCAACCCAAGAGAGCCCTATACAAGAGTCCACGTTTAAACAAAGATCCACTTGGCCTGAACAGTCTCATATGGGGCCTTCATGACCTTGTGGGGTCAAAGGAATGGAGCAAAAACACACCAGTTTGATGTCATGTCTGTGATCATAACAGCGCGGGGAACCCACATCCCACAGCAGGCCATGGTGGCGATGACCTGAGACACAAAAAATATAGAAACACACACAAATATGTCACACGCAATCCGCATTACTGAATTTCTCCCACAGTCCAAAAACATGACTGTTAATTAGATTAATTGGTCTCTCTAAATCTCTAGGTGTGTTGTTTTTGTGTTCTGTTTTTTGTGCTTCAAGTCAAAAAGTATCCGGTTTTCAGTGATTGTATGAGTGTCCTTAATGCTTACTGGTGCAGCACCACTTATCCAGATAATGGTGGTCTTCTTGGGATAGGACACCTTTTTGTAAATGTACACACACTGCTCCAGGTACAGCAGCAGGGTAACCAAGGACATGAAGGAGAGCATGGAATAGAGGCAAATCCCAAACACATCTAGCTCTGGGGTGGAAAAATAGAGAAACAAGAAAGGCGGAAGGAGATTGGATTATTTATCAGTAGAGAGTAAATGGATAAGATAAGTCAGTACTTTCAGAGACAGAGACTAATAAAGGCCAATGTTCAGTAAGAGTTCATGTCATTAGCTCAAACTGATTGATAAGAAAACATAATCGCCAAGCAGGATGTTGTAATGTGGATCACTTACGCATTATCATGTCCAGAGCCAGTGGAGGTTCCTGTAGACACTCCGGATTAATCGAGGCTTTCGTGGCTTCATCCATGGTGGCCAGATAGTCTTCCTGAAAGCTTATATTAAATGACTGCAGCTTGGAATAGAACCAGTGGTAAAAATAAAATAAAATAAAAAAACGCAAGAGGCAATCCGCCGCTCCTTTCACATTGCAAGTAGATTCTGGTTACAGAGACAACCTTGCCTTTTACACTTCAGGCATGTGTGATGAAATGACGGAGGACGACATCTAGCTCACAGGTTAACGTAAAAATACCAGTTACTGTTGCTTATTCATTCACAGTCTTGAGTCATAGTAATTAGGGAAGCATCAAGGACAGGGGTTTAGTGAATAGGGAGAGACAGAGCATTAAAGAGGAGGACTGGACTTTGAGAGGGTGTGTTGATTCCTCAGCTGAAAATATAAAAAGAGTGTAAAGACATAAAAGCAATTTTCTCCAGCATTTTACAACTTACATTTATTACACCACAATAATTTGGAGTCAAATTTTGTCCACAGTTTTCAATACAAACTAAGTTTAAATTAAGCAGCTTTCTTAATTTAATATGAATGATGGGATTGCAAGAGTTTAGAGAAAAAACAAACAAAAAAACATTTTAGCCTTTCACACGTTTCCTATTACACTTGTAAGCACATCAATAATAAGAGCTGATTATTTTAAAATCTTGGATAATGTGTAAACTGTTACTCTACTTCCTATTTGCAGCTGTTGTAAAAAGAACAGTATTGAGTGACACTGGGGCCATTGACCTTATCTGGTTGTTAAGTTTGTCCTGTTAATAACTCTCCATGTACATTTTCTCTGGAGAAAAGGTCAGTTTAACACACATCTTGTCTGTGAGAATTTTAAATACCTATTTGTTTCAAAAAAAGCTATCAATTAAAATATTTGCTTAAAGCTAAGGTCCAGATTAAAGAACCTGTGAGAAAGTGGGACGTACCACTTTGGACAAATCACAATCAATGGAAAACTTGCTGATACCAAAACTATTACAATCGTCCAATATTGCTGCAAGAAATAAATAAATAATTATGTCCTGGAAAAAGACACAAGAACCTGACATTAAAAATACAACTTTCTCTTAGATCTCTTTTAATGGTGTGTAAAACAAAAAGTAAGATATTTTCAACATGTCTGCAAAACCATTATCAGCCTGGTTCAGCTGCTGATTAAATTAAAGTTCGAGTCAGAATCAGACAGTGATCCTGCAACAATATTTACCAAAGGCAGCTTCCAATGTCAATATTCAAGGAAGTTGGGTGATTGTGTGATGGGTTTCAGAAAATAAAGATGCTAAATTGTGTAAAGTTGCCTTTACTACACAAAATGGCAAAGAACAATCTTCAACCCCCCCCAAACATTTAGTGCAAGAAGATTACCAGTAAAAAATGAATGGGTATATATAAGTCCAAAAATAAATTGGTGTGATTATAAAAATATATTACTTTTGATGAAAGCTAAATCTTGACACTCTAAGCCATCTTCAGGTCTCCACCTAATCAAACATCCCATAATTGAACATGAACCATCAGATGAAGTGAGTTTGATTGCAAGTTTGAAGAAATAAACTTTCTAAAAAGAAAAAATATGTATATTTTTAATTTAAGTCTCAAATTGTTCAAAAATCAATACCTTAACTGAAAATCAAAATGAAGTAAAATGTTACCTTGGTGGCCAAGGTGGTGAATTTCAATATGAATAAAAAAATAAATAAAATTAAAATCATCATCTACCATAGTATACACCAACTTATATAAAAAAAGTTTATCCATTAGGCAATTCTTGTTAATCTTGGATCATAAATATTATAAAACACACAAACAAAAGTTTTTACACAAATTCCCAACCTTACTCAGTCACCTGAGGAAGGACAGTCACTTCATCTGACTGGGATGTCAATAACCTCAGATGTGTCGCGGTGATAAAATCTGAAGACGTCAGACTCTCACAATGAAGAATATCATCTTAAATGTGCTTTAATAAGATTTATTGTTACAAGTCCAAATATTGTCGCATCAACAGTTTGTGCAATAAAAAAGCAGTTATTTACAAATTTAAATACATCAGCAGCTGAAGCAAACAAATTGTGCTTTAAATATTCAGTCAGTGCAGTAAGACATAAATATCAGTGAATTCACATCAGATGGCAATCTAGAAATCAATTATCAGTCAAAGCCCATAAGGAGCTGTGCTTCATTACGACTAAAAGAAATGTATTCATGAAAAAAGGACCGGCAATACAGAGTGGAGTACAATTGTTTACACGCTCGAGATATAAAAATCTTTCCTTATCTGTCCGTACTGGTTTTGATTCAAGGACGCCTTGAACCAAAAAGCCCCGGACCTTTCTGAATTCATCACCAGATTTAATTGTACCTTAGTATTTTCCCTTGCTTTTTGCTTTCAAATAAATAAACGTTGCACTATAAAAACATGAAGGTAAACAGAGGAATGAAAAGTTGTAGTCACATCAATAACTACAAGTCATGCTTCTGAAATCATCCAAATGTTCCCATCTTTGGCTCTTGCATTTTCAACCAACATCATGAGTGTTTCTTCACCATTCAGAAAGAAGAAAAGGTATGAAATATGTAAACAAAACAGGGTTTAAAATATTTTCAAACATATTGTAAACTAAAAGTTTGAGACCATCCGACAGTTTATTTCAGGCCCTCATGATCGAACCGTGTTTGTAGTGAAACATTTATAAGACGTGACAGACAACCGACGATGTTAGTCTCTTATCATTCAAAACTTGTAAATCAAATCATACTTTAGTGGCTCTATAAAAAAGAACCTGATTGAAGCCTTAGCGTTGAAACATTAGTTAATACTGAGAGAAGATGAATCTCTTGATGAAATGTATGCTGGTTACTATGTGCAGACATCGAAAACGCTCTCAGAGATTTGTTTTAGATGAAACCATTAATAAAAAATAAAGTCTTTTAGCCGCTACAAAGACAAAATCCCAAATCTCTGACAAGCTTCAGACTGTTGCAGTCTACAAAGTTGCTGCAGAGAGTTTGTTGTCATGAGAACAGTGTTGTTTTTGGTGCCACGGATGGTCCTGGAGGTATCGATGTTCCTCGTTTAAGGCAATGCCCCTGATATAAAGACAGAGGACGGGGTCACCTGCAGGGGAGCGCCGCAGAATATAAGTGAAGGAAGCAAGAGAACAAAACGCCTTGAAATGCTAAAGCATGTCAACCTGTACCTTTCAAGGCTCACTGTCCATCGTCACGGCAAGCATCTGACCTCCATCTGAAACAAAATGTTCAAAAACATTTATGTTCAGTTTTGTTCAGTCCGTGGACCCATCGTTTTTACAATGATAAATTCTATCATGATGATTATGGCAAAGTCACGTGTTCTTGCGAACACTAATCATTTCACCATTGAGAATTTATATTCAGCATTTAATGTAAACTACAAAACAAAAACAATGATTTTATTATTGGCTTTTAAGTCTCCAAACACTGAATGGATGTTGGTTACAAACTCCAAAAAAAAAGTAATTAATAGCAGTCCATTAATCCTCTTTGTCAACAACATAGCAGTTGGGGTTATTTAATTTATTTAAATTGAGTTGTGTGGTCATACTGCAATAACGTGGACGGCCAAGTTGATCAAAACAAATGAGAAAAACCTGAAACTACAATAAAAAGAGAAAGATAGAGAAGTATTAAGTCTCACTTTTTATTCAGTGGAATAAAAATTTAATCGAAACAGCAGTTCTCCTCCCTGTTCTCAGATGTGGCCATTTATAAATCAGACATATTTTGCCCAGCAGTGATGCTGAAAAACTAGGCCATACATTTGTTATTTTAAAATGACTTTTTCTATTAAAATCACATTAAAATTCAAACTTCTCGTGTATAAATATCAAGCTCCATCCTACATTAGAGATCTGATTGTTCAACATGTAACAAATGTACCAAAATTGCAAATGATTTGTTTTGCAAATATGAAAACAGGTACAAAAATGTTGCAACGTGGAAGACAGAGCTGTAACTGAGTGAAAAAACAAAAGTAATCAAAAAAACAAAAAGGAGATGCATACCAGTTTTCTCTTTGTTTTTGCTCACTGAGTGAGGCTCATCATCAGCAACCACAGAAAGGTTGGTCTCTCCAGCAACAGGACTGTGATTAAATTCACAACAGAAATTAGAACAATTGTCCAAAGGAAAAAGATCAAAATTTGAATGTCTGGAAAAAAAGAAATACAAACATTTTTCCATTCTGCTGGAGGACACTGTTTGCTTGTTCAGGATCTATGTGGACCAGTCTGGTGACAAAGGAATGGCCGTCTCCCTGACTGAGGAACATAAAAAAAGAGAAAATGTATTTTCAGTCAGGCAGAATGCTTATTTCTAATCAGAAATAAGAAAACCTTAAAACAATGTAAATGAAGCATACATTTTGAAAAAAACATTTAATCAACAAAACCTTCATGTTGGCTGTTGCCAACAAATGTTTTTTTTAATATTTTCTACATCTAATGTAGAAAACTGTGACAAATGTGCTCACAGTGGACAGGAAATAAGATTTCCCTTATTTTAATTCTGTAAAAAATAATAAACCAAATCTAATTTTTTTTTCACTTTTGTGACTAACACTGAAAGTCATGCTAAAAGTTAAAGAGTTTAATTAAAGGCAAGAATATTTTCAAATCTGGCAGATTTTGATTGAAAGTCATTTTTATTTAACAATAACTTTCCACTGATATCTTTGACTGATTATCTTAAGTATTATCTTTATTTGCCTCCTCAAATTCTCTAAGCGATTCAAAAACATTACTTTTACTTAATAAGAAGAAATATTTGTCGGTCAACTGAAAATGTTACTGTGAACCTTAAGCAACCGTGGAAGAACTACTTTTAAGCCCAAATGCGACAGCACCAATAATTTTTTGGGCGTTGTGTGATACTGGCAGACTGACCTCGAGAAAACTGGGAGAATCCAATACTTTGCCTCGTCTCCAAATACGTCAGCTACGTTTCGTTTAAAACCCAGGGAGAAGCCGTTTTTGTCTGGACCATTTGCAAAAACAGGAGCTCTGAAAGCCTCTGGAAAAAAATATAAATATATATAATTATTATTATTTATTTAGTCAGCGATGAATATTTAAGGAAGGATCAAGAAGATGAATCAAAGCAAATGACTGGTTCATATTTACCTATAGTGGTTCTGTTCTTCCCCACAAGCCACATGTGATAGCTGTAAAGTGATACTATGCTAATGAAGAAGAGGGCTGCCACAAAAAACAGAAACAAGATGTGGAATTTGGCGTGTGTGTCAGGAAGCTGTTTCTGAAACAGGAGAGGACAAAAAGAAAACGATATGAGAAACTTCACTTGTGCAGCTTTTGACCTAATATTTTTTAATAGAAACATTACTACAAACTCCAACCACAAAAGAACAGCCTATCAGTTTGATAAACAGAAGTGAATTGCTAAACGGGTATTTTAGAGGAAGCTTCTGTACTCACTGTCCAGAATTTGATGAAATACTGCACAACCGTTGCACAAATAACAACACAGTAGAGTGTTGCATAGGCCAAGAACAGAATGAAGAACTTGTAATTTGAGAACCCAACACAGTTATTCACCCTGAAAAAACAAAATCAGTGACAAATTGGAGAAAACGAGCAGCTCAGAATGTATTTAAAAAAATAAAATGTGTTTATTTTGCCACAATTAATATATTTGAAAATAAAAATGTTAAGATATTAAATGTATCTGTTGAATTAAAACCTCACCAGGGGCAGTGATGGTCCATTTTCAGCACACACCTTGACAAACAGAAAACAGAACTATATGAGCATTGAAAAAACAATTAAAAATCCTACTTAAATATTTATTCTACTCATTAATTACAATAATAATAATATATACATATGTAAAAAAATTATAATAATAAAGATGAGCAAAAACAATATCACAGAAGGTGATATACTGTCTTGTCAGGTCTGGAAAGGTATTGAGATTTTAAATGTAAAAAATGGTAGAAACCCTGAATGACAACATATTCACATCAGTTCTTCTCAAAATTAAAAAGAAAACATTCAAAATGAGCTAACTTGAAATTAAAAACAATCCTCAAGCCTTGTACATTTAAAGGAAGGACTCACTTTTCACATGATGAGCAGTGATGGCAGCGATCGGGTTTGATAACTTGACAGAAGTTACAGTACCTGACGGCTATTCAGAGACAAACACAAGCAGGACAATATCAGCATGATGAAATTGTGTATGTTAGTAAGCCGATACAAGAATTTCAATGACATCATATTTTATAACTTAAGTCTAACAAGTGCTAAGTGCTTTTTTCTTAGTTTCTTTTCTTTTAAGGTGCTGTAAATCTCAGCAGGAGGAACGACATGCGACTAAACTACTCAGACTGAAATCCACAGAGAAAACAAGGTCCACTGGAGTCCAATTAACCCGCCAACATTTCCGTAAACAAAGGAAGCCGCATGATATTCATATAAAGAGGAACATCTTACAGTCTGCATGAGCTGCACTCATACCCTACACAGGAAGACTAAATGTGGCAATGGGGACCTGCCATTTCATCTGTTTTATTATGTAATAAAGGCGTATATTGTGTGCACAATTCTTAGGCGAGTGATTATTTTGACAATCATTATTTTTAAGCATATTCTCTGACTTCAGGCTGGATAAAACTGACAGCTTAATGGGTTTAAGCATAGCGGCTGATGTTTATCTGTGTAATGAGGGAAGATAGCCTAAGCAGGTCTATACCCTATAAATACTCGTGGATAATTATTAGGCAGTTTTTTTTTTCCTTTAGCCAAAAAAGAAAAAAATTGACTTTAAAATATATTTAAAAATAACCAAAAGTCTCTCAGCAAAATGCAGCATTCTTGAGACTGTTCTCAGATCACGTTCCAATATCTTCGCAATCAAACGTTTCTTTACAGCTCAAGAAGTTGCCTGACTCCATGAATGGAAGGCTGATCACCGCTATTGAAAAGAACAGTGATCTTTTCGCAATTCGATGACCAAATTTCTTTTAAGAGTCAGAAATATTTATTGGAAAGCTTTGAGTTGTTTATTTACGATCACTGAACCAGATAAAAATAATGTAAGATAAGAAAATGTGTGTCTTTCATTTAGTTGCATATTCGCCACTGGAGAATGGTGCATAGTCTCTTCTAAAGAATCCCAAAACCTTCTACTTTCTGAAACATTCATGTTTGAGGTTAATTGACATTTTGAATTAACCAAAATAATCCTAAAAAATAAGTCTGACCAAACAATTATGCGCATAGTTTATGTTGGGGGAACTGCTTTCTTCCTCTATTAACGGCACTGATAGTCAGCAAACACCAAAACACAATCAGTTGTGAAGAAAGGACATCCTCACCTCCTCCAGCGGTGCGTGTGTACACGGGTAAATTCCTGGCCACTTTCTTCAGGATTTCTTGCTGCACTTCAGCTCGGTGCTCCTTCTCGTACAGTTCCTTCTCCGCTCGGGGCAACGCAAACTAACATCCAAACAAAGCAGGAGTCAGAGAGCGAGCGACATGTTGTGATTTGCAAAATTATTGAAACCACTTGAACCTTTTTAAATATAGTTGAATAGAAATCTCAAAAGTGAGATGTGTGTTTGTATTCAGATACCTTGGGTCAATATTGTTTAGATAACCTCTTTTTGATGCAATTAACAGAGAATCAAGCTTTAAGTGTGCATAGAGTACATGAAGAGTTTATTTCTGTATTTTCCATAAACTCTGACCACTTTCCTCATCCATTTCCAAACATTTCAGCTGGTTTAATACTGACATTAGATTACACGCTGGTGGTGGTCGTTTGCAGTTTTAAGTGACTTCTGAAGGCAATTGGCCTCAAAATAGTTTATTTAGATGTGCCAGACAGAAGTTGCTCATTACTAACACAAATCACACTTTCAGGTTTTAATTTGCAAATATATAGAGAATGAAGTCTTGCGTGCCAGTTTGTGGTTGCACAATATAAATAGGTTCATTAAATTGAACTAATCTGAAAACATTTTGCTTGAACTTTTATTTTTTATCAGAAACAATCAACGTTTACTTACTGCTGTTGAAGGACTGGCTGGTTTGGACCAGATCGTTTTCCAGTAGGACCATATGAACATGCCAAGGAAAATGTGAAAGATGACCAAATAGCTGACTGTTAAGGGAAATAAAATGATTTATTCTTGGTTATCGTTGACATAATGCCACCAATAAAACACATGGCATTAATAAACAAATAAACTGACTGAAGACGTGTGTGTGAGTGCACTTACTTCGTTCTGCATCATTTGTTTTGGGGATTGTATCTATACAAGACAGGACAAAATATAATGTCAGAGAGTGTGAATGGATGCTATTGGAAATGCATGAATTCATCTCACACACAGACACACAGACACAGCCTCCTCTCTCGCGCCATGTGGCTGCAGCCTGGCACGGGCAGCAGTGGCCCACCCATCACAGGCCGCTTTGTCTAAAGACCACGGATGCCCCGATCTGACCACAGCTGGTAGATCTGCACTGACAAATGTATAACTTAAAGCTTTTTTTGCTGTTTTTTTTTTCTTCTTTTTCTACAGCATAAGAGTTCCTAAATAAATAAATAAATTAGAATATGCTGAAATGAGGCTTGGAAAATTAATAACAGGAAATTGAAAAAACTAATTTCAGTATTAGCTTGGGTCATTTTGACCTGTTACAATAGCAGGTAAATCTCCAAATCTTAGAAGGAACATAAAAATTATTTTTAACAGCCACAAATGAAAAAAATAATAATAACATCATCATATAGGAAAAACATTCTGAATTGCAAATTGAAATCAATTAAAAGAATCAGTTAGGGGAAAAAAAAATCTGTAAATGTCAAAAAGCACGAAATATAATTTCTATTATCTGCCATATAAACTCAAATATCACCCGACTTTGTATTTTAAAAGTTTAGTCAGGGAAAAAGTAATAATAAACAAAAACAATAAAATAAAAACATCTTTAACTGAACTATATAAATATATATAGCCTAAATATATATATGCATGAAAAATAAACGTAAATAATTAAATGAGACAAAAAAATCTTAGATACAAAACTTAGTCCTTTGTAAAATGTTTTAAATTATTACTTCGAAAATAATTTGAAACTATTCTCGAAGTTCCTCATCAATAGGTCAAAATGACCCCATTATCCCGAAGTTAGTGACATTTCTGCTACAGTTACATGCATATTTTCGAGCATGTTCATGTGTTTCACCGAGTAAAATCAGCGCTTTTTTATCTCCCTGAACTTTTGTTGCGGTTTCTTCTGACCCTGTCTGACAGAAGTACACGCAGTCTGATTTTAAACCCTTAATTCAACCCGTTCATCAAAGTTGAAAACCCTGAAACAGTCAAACATTCGCATATATCCGACCCGAAAGCGGCTAAGCTCTCGACAACATGTAACGTACTTACACACACAGAGTTCCACGACGTAGGCATAATAGGACCAGGCGACAACCAGGTTAATAAACAGGACAGGTACCCAATTTAGAGCCCGTTTACAGCACCTCAGCGCATGAGAAGGAGCCATCTTTAATCCCGTACCTGACGGTGACGTCATGGTTGAGCTTTTATATGCTCTGGTCAGAGATGCAACAAGATAAAGATGACTCACTTCAGAACAAATCGCTGGCTTATTCAAAGAGTGTATAAGCTCAAGATGGTTCCCTCCTTCACAGATCCCGCACGACGGATGGAAAGCATTTTTTTTTTTGTTTTGTTTTTTGTTGTTGTTTTTTTTTAAGCGTCTCAATCTCAAAATCAATGAAGGAACAATAGAAGAAATCATATTACGTGGATTTTCTATATTCCTTCTTTTTTTGTTAGCTTCTTACAGTTTCAGTATCTCTTTTTTTCCCCAGAAACAGTAAATGTTGAACCATTTAAAATGAAATAATTTAATTCCTAAGATGTTCTGTATTGTTTTTTAACACTAAATATCACGTGTTCCTGTTTTATACCAAGCAACCAAAGATGTTCACTATTGAAGTATTGAAGCCTATATCGGGGCTAAGGATCTAAATGCAGTCCTCCCAGCCTGGGTACCTTTGCTGCAAGTCTTTTCCCATTTTCTCTGCCTCCTTCTTATAGGATTACTTGCATATAGAGTGTGTAAAAAACATATGTTTAGTATTTTCCAAAGCACACACACATTCAAGCATTGGCTTGTTATTGTAATAAATTATGGAGAATGTTGAAAAGTGTTTTTTTTTTTCATGTTAAAGAATTAGCAAAATGTAATTAAAAAATTGTATGCCTAAACGAATAAACATGCAGGTTTCATCAATATTAAATAATTGAAATATAAATGGTAATAAAAACTTGCTTTGCTAAAACTTTCAGTGATATTATTACTATTCAGTTTCGTTGGTCAATAAGAAGTAATGCACAGCCTAATCATGGAAACCACTGGTTTCCAATCCTGGTCCTCGGGGTCTAGTTTTAAATGTCTCCCAGTGACGACACAACTGATTCAGGTAATTGCATTTCCTGTTATAGTTTTCCATTACTGTAGGAGCTTGTTAATAACTCATTCATTTAGTCATGTGTGCAGCTTCAAGGAAATTCCTCAGACAAATAATAATGGGCCTCCAGGACAAGGGTATAGGGACTTCTGATAAACATTATCTGTTAATACTGATTTCATTTTGGAATCTGAGAAAAGTTTTTATTTCAGTAAATATAAATGTCTGTAGGCAACACGGTTAGCATGTATACTTTCTTTGGACTGTAATGCCAGCTTAAATATTTCTCCACACTTAAAACTTAGTCATTGTTGTAGTATCTGGAACTTCTGAAAGAGTTTTTTTTCATATTTTTTTGTTATGTGAGGCAAAAAGTGCGGCTAAAGTAAAAGGTTAAAGCTGCATTCTATCTTATGACCAGCAGGTGGTACTATTTTGCAGCAAAACGTTCAAAGGAGCAGTTTCATGCCTTTTCCTTTCTCAGAATCCCTGGGCTGAGAAATAGTTCATATGACAAGGCCAGCAGCTGGCGGTCTGGTGGAACTGTGTGGGGAAGGCAAGAGGGAGGGGTGCTCTGTGAGTCGAAGCTCAGCTCCAAGGAAAAGTTTGGTGGAAATAGTTTTGTATGAGGAAGCTTTTAAGCACCCCTGAATGGCTGCCACAAAAGAGATTTCTCAAATATGTATGAAACAATTAAATTCAGGTATGTTTATGATGAGGGAGTAACATTATAATATCATATAAAACCCAAAAAAGTCAATTTTGCATAATATTCCTCCTTTAAATCAAAGATGAATGGCAAATGTAAATAGATCCAAATAGCAAAAAATAAGCATTTTGGTTTGGATTGTTTTATTATGTACAATATGATATCTTGCTTGCAATTTAGCAGACTAATAATAAATTAAGGGACTCAATCTGTACACATTCCACATTTGAGACACAGTATGTCTCTGAATAATAACTAATATCCAGAGGCCGCTTTGAGAGAAGAGCGGTTCCTCTTTTTGGGGTGAGATGGGGAGGAAGGAGGAGAGGCAGCAGGAGGAAGTGAGTCAGGTGAAACTGAACGTGTTCTGGTCGGACTGCTGCTGGGCGATCCGCGGGGCGAGGAGTAGGGTGACAGGGCCTGGAGCATGCGGCCACTGTGTTCCTGGATGGCATGCTTTAAAAGGAAAAAACAGAATTATTTTTTGTATTTTGTACAGAGGACATTTGTGTAAAAGCAGAGCTTGACATTGTGAATCTCTTATGATTAAAATACCCAATACTTTCCTTAGAGTCTGAATTTCAAATGAAACCAAATTTAGCTCAGAAGTCAGAAATGTGCCTAAATCCTTTGCAGCAGTGTCGTTACCAGATATTTTCTCCTCAGACAAATTTTGTGTGACTTTTGATCTGAAACACAGAAAACTTACCCATGTACTATCAGGTCCAAAAAGCTCCAGGAAGTTGCCGATGAATTCCCGTGATTTCTCCTCCCATTTGTGGATCAGGTCCTGGCTCTTCTCCTCCACGCGGTTCACAAAGTGCTTTGACTTTTCCTCCACCGTTCGCACAGTCTCTTTCATCTTATCCACCTGATTCTGAAGCCGATACTTTTTCTCCTGCCAGGAAAGAAAAATGTGTGTTCATTTGTTTATGGTATTGCCATGTGATCTAATCTGAAAGATTTTTTATTTTTTATTTTTTACCTTGATAAACCCCACGTTGAGTTCACGGGCTGTGTATCCTCTCTGCAGGTTGCGGCGAACATAGATGTCATAGTCCCGGACAATTCGAGTGATAACATCAGAGGTGGAGATACCCTCTGTCCTCTGAGTGGCCACAAACATTCCTGATACGAATAAGTAAATTCTGTATTTTAGTTAAGTGACAAAAGCAACTGCACCACTTGCACTGATTTCATTGATTTATGTTCATCTACCTGCTGCTTTGATGTCCTTATAAACGTCCTCTGACCCAGCAGATGTGTAAGGAATGTCATCATGGGCCACAAAGTCAATCTATCAGTGGAAGAAGGGAGTGTTTGGACTACTTAAGCTCACATATCTTTATATGATATGATTTAGTGCATTTCTGTGCAACTGTCTGATACTATAATAGTATTCCCTGTCACAGCACAAACTTTGACCTTGTGTTTCTTGAGGAACTCTGGGGTAAGTGTCCAAGGAGCATCTCGCACCACCTCGTCAACGTAACGACAGTGCCTGAGTGCTTCGTAGCGCTCGTCCTCTGTCATCACCGTGTAGCCTTTCAACTTGTGGGTGAGTTCATCACTGCACACTAGTCACAAAAAGAAATACATTTAGTATCTTATATTAAAACTGTAAAGATATAAACTGGTGTTAAAATAAATTAATAATAGAAAATTTGACTAAGTTTCATTTATTTAGATTGGGATTTATGGACATAGGTAGCAAAAGGTAATCACAACCCTTAAACCTTTTCACATTTTTCATCTTTTTATTGCAAATTTTGATGTGTTTTACTGGGATTTTGAAGTGATCAACACAAGGAGGAGCCTAATTATGAAGTGGACATGTTCATGTTTAGAAAACTCGACAAAGTGTTTAATATTATCCAAACTTCTGAACATATCATGGAAAACTGCTGTTCAGATTACTTCCATTCTGAAAAACTGAGTGGGAGTGGAAAAAGTTAATGTTGCAAGAATCAATGAGTGACAATTTTATATTTGCAAATCTGGCAAAGGGTTAACTGAGTGCCAGAGATCAACAATTAAGATTTTTTATGTTACAATTAGGTGTCCAATATTCGTTCCATTTCACAATTATGCACTCCTTTGTGTAAGTCTATTACATAAAATCCCAATAAAATACCCTTATGTTTTAGATTATAAACACGCAAATATGAAAAGCTTTAAGAGGCATATTTTATATCCTCCAAACAAAATTCTAGTCTTCACCTCCAACTATCAAGTAAGTATTTGGGAAAACATTTTTGGCTTGCATCAGGGCCCGAGCATGTCCCGAATGGAAGAGATCAAAGATGCCATCAGCATACACTCTCACCGGCCGTTGAGCTGCAACAAAGCAACACGGAGGCATGAACCTTCACATTGAGAGCAGAAACTGAGATAACACTTTCAGACTCTCTTTTTTTACACTTATTTATCATATATCATGATGAATTACAGCACAGATAGAATGCACTGATACTGAAGTCCATATCTAGATTTGTAAATCAATAAAATGACATCATTCAACAGTTTGTTGCTTTCCCTTACTTCTTGCTTCCACTATCAAGTGCTGCTTGAATTTTGATTTCAAGACATCAATTTTCAACAAAAATACAAATCCTACCTGGAGTTCCCTTCCGTGCTTGAGCAATAGTCAGCTTTTCATGTGGCATCTCTGTCTCATAACCTGTTTGTCTTGCAAACGGTGCTGGTTCCCGCAGAGCCTGAGGACACAACGATAATATGAAGTATGCAATAAATGCTCTTTGTCTTAGAATGTCGTTATCTTGCTGCACGTCATACCAAACATGCATTTTTCTAAGTTGCAAGTATGTCTATCTGGAATAGAAAGGAGGCAAAAAAGGGGCCTGCAAATTGACAGGTCAGGATTTGCCTTTACTGCTGACATTGTAAAAAAAAAAATTAAATCAAGATAAACTTTTATAGTATCTCCCAGATCTCAATCTCTGTCCTGAAGCAACAAGTTTCTACTCTGCGTTTCTGTCTAGCATGGACTTTGTGTTGTGAGCAGGTTCACATATATACAACTTTATCAGCTGTGATGTAAGATATACTTTGAACCTCTGCTCAGGTTCAAATGTGCGGGGTGTAGAGTCAGTGTAAACATTGGCTTAAACATGTTTCAGCACTGAAACCACACGAGATAGATAAATCCTCAAATTTTATATTACAGAACACAAATACTTGCATGCAAGGACTTTTATGACAATAAAAAATGACTAATTTAAATGATAACTTCAACAGTTTATTTCAATTATTTGTTTCACATTCCTTTAAAGTTACAACAACAATGTATTACAGCTACGGCATTTTATTCAAAGTAATATTTCAAATCAAACAGCAACACATATGTCCAAATATACGTCTCTGATACTGAAAGTTATTCATATGAACATTGGTCATTTTTAGTTGTCACGCATAAAAAAAATTGGATCCCTGCTTAATTTCATGACTGAATCTACCTTTCGTGGGCCTCCTCTGCGGTTCTGTGGAGTCTCTCTGTGCTGGTTGTTGTTGCTGCTTCGGCCTCGTCTCCTTCTAGCCATTGCTGATCTTCCGCTGTGAATTCGCCTGCTGCTCCTCTCTGCTGGTCTGGCTAGTCAACAAAGGAGATTTCTGAGCATGTGCGTCTCTTTAAGTTTACATCCCATCAGTCCGTCTGACCCCGATGACGAGAGAACTGGGTGAGCAAAGTACAAGCCACTCTGCTGAAGGTGTTCGGAAATCTAGTGTGTTTGCAATCAATACAGATCTGTCTTCCTTTGACGGAAAGGATTTTTCTTTGTGTGTAGTGTCACTTTGTACTAGTTGTTTAAGACATTTTATAGCTGGGTAATGCATTCCTTGCAAAAGTCATAGTCTTAGAATCTTTTCCACATTTAAGGGCCAATACAAAAATGCATGATTGTGAAGTGGAATTAATATTATGATCAATAATAAAATGTTTTACTTGGTGAGGTGAATTGAGTTACTGTTATAAATTAACCTTTGTAATTTATTGAATATGACAGTATTTGCCTTCCAAAGTCCACTTTTTATTATAGTTTCAGTTTAATGCAAATGTTCTTCATAAGGGAATCATCAGAAAGGTCGGAAATTAAGGTGCAGAGAAATTTAAAGCAATAAAACAATGTTCAGACTCACCAACCAGTAGCAATAATTCATGCATAACATGACGAGGTGCTCTGTCAGATAAGGCTGAAACTGAACTTCTTTGTCCACAAGCAAATTATATTGAACACGTAGATCAGGGCACAGATGGGTGAAACTAAGTACAACAGCAGTTATTCAACAAACCTGTCAGGTACGTTTCGATTTTTTTTTCTCCATTTGCCTTATCCAGGTTGGCTTGGTTACAAGGTTGGGTTCTCTAGAGACCTGGAGCTTGAGAAATTTGCAGAGTTTTTGAGCCGTTCCGATGATTGTGTTTTCAGAGACCTCTAAAAGGTCTCAGAGATTGCTTCTGGTTTCTAACGAAGCTACTTTCTCTTCTTAGGTATCAAAGTTATGACTCCTTCAATAAACACAGTTGCCTTTTCTATAACCTCTATAACCTCATTCGTGTTCTCGTTCAGCTCTTGAAATTTCTCAAGCTTTTAATGTCCCTTGAAATTACTTCCACCCTTTTTTCCTACTTTGTCTACAAATACAAGCTCCAGTTTGCAGACTTCTGGTTCCGGAAGTCCCACCAGGTCTTACCTCCATCATTCTCCACCAAATATGGCAACATCTTGCATTTTGACTGTGGGGGACCTCCACCCTATACTCAACACATATATATTCCTGTGCTAACTAGTTGGTTAATGCACAACTACCTACCAGGTTCTAACACTCAGCATTTATCCCCAGGACTCTTTCAGCTATTTGTAGCACTACTCAACATTTTGTCAATCTTTCAGTGTTATACACAATGTAGAGTTGCATGCTAAAGTCCCAAATACTTTTTTTTTTCTCTTATACTCTGGATTTCTCCTTCCTAAGACATTCATGCAGCAGTTCATCAACCTGGTGCACTCACTTGTTTTTCTAATTCCTCCTTCTGCAGTTTTATGATTCTGGAATTTGGGTGAAAACTTTTGTCCGTATCCTAGAACTAGTGGGTTCCATCTTTTCAACAGCTGGTTGTCGGTAGTAGGGGTCCGCTGATAAATCGGGCCCAGTTTCATTGAACATCTGCATTTATCCATGGTCTCATTGAGCTCGCCATGAATACTCTCAGTGTATTGTTGATATGATAAAGTTCCAAGCTGTCTTAATTCCATGTTTGGTGTAGAGTTATGTTAATTCAGGACATCTTTGTCTGGATAGTCTTGCAATTTATAGTGACAGGTCTTTCAACTGGTAGCTGGTGTTTACTCCATCACAAGCACTAAACTCTCTGTGTAAGTATTTGATTTGTCTTGGAACTTACCTATTTCAAAGAAGTGGGATGTGTGCTCACCAACCAGTAGCAATAATTCATGCATAACATGACATCACAGTTTAGGGCATCTCCAAAGAGAAGTTTTCAAGAAAAACAGGAATCCTTAAAGAATTTGTAAAGCAGAAAAACTACAAATACTAACATCACAACACATGTTGGAAATGATGTTTTAATTGTACTTTTTACATGTTATTTTACCTTTATTTACATGTAAAAATAACCCCACATTAAATCATTCCTTCTGAAGGGCAAGTAAAGAATTGGCACACCTTAAAGGTGTCATTCAGTTTTTCAAGCAAGTTTAACCTGTAATTGCCAGTACTGTAGCAAATTGTGAGAAAACTTTTACATTAATTAAATGTAGTATGGTGAAGCCCTGCCTTTTAGAAAGCCCCTGTAATTTTCAGTTTTACTAATGGTTTTTTATAAAATGTGTTTTAGAAATGCATTTTATGTTGTTTACTTTTTTCCTTTGAGCAGCTTAAAATCATTTTAGCTAAAAAATAAATAAATAAATAACTACAAAATCACTCACAGAACCAGTTTAAACCAAGACTGACTTCATTGGTATTTTTTCACCTTTGAGCATAATAGCCCTAAGAAAGGGGAGTGGTTATTTCTGAGACAAGTTGCCAGGCGGTAGTATTGCTCTACTGTTCCACCTCTCACTTCCTGGATTAAATGCTTCTCAAATATATGGAGATCAAAACAGAGTAGCACTCTGAACCTCTGGACTTTTGACACAGCTCTCAGAAAACACCACACCTAAAGGTAAGGTTTAAAAACAACACTTCCCATCAGGAATTAATCTAGTGAGAACAAAGAATAGTTACTAAATATGTGGTGTCAGCTGTTGGTGAGAAAACCAGTGTTTTAAAAGCCAGTGGGAACGGGCAGGAGAAACTAAAGCTGTCAATTTCTCAGTTATTGGTTGTGGGTGGAGACAGTAAATTAAACTGATTTATTTGTCCTTTGGTTCCCTAAGATTCACTTTCACTGTAAATAAGTAACACATTTTATGTTCCTGTCCTTGCTTTAATTACACGAAGGAGTCCTTAGATAAGAAAGACAGCTTTTGACTTCCCTCTGTGTCTATCTGAGAGGATAAAACAATCACTTAAACAACAGTTGTGGTTTCATGATAAATTAAATACTGAGTTATGCTTAAATTGTTTAAATCAGATTAAAATCAATGTCTCTATCTTTCTAGATTTCACTTGCTGCGGCTGAACATGTTTCTGTGGTCTTGTCTGACACCTTTCCTGCTGATAACAGTTCAACTATGCAAAGGTAGTATGCAACATGTCACAGAAATGGTTAACACAAGTCTAAGCATTATATCTTTAACTGGCTGATATTTAAATACAAAACCACATACATGCTGATTTTTGACCTTAGGTATATCACAAGTTAAGCCTTAACTGCAGACCAACCACAGCTGTGGAACTGAGATTTCTTGAGAAAATTGTTTTTTTTATTGCAATATCCTTGGTTTGTGGTTGTTTATGCACTTTGCTCTGTCGGAGTGTTGAGGCTGATGCTGTTATTTTTGTTGCAGTATGTGAATTGTCATCCAGGGCTATTTGTCCTGAGGCAGAAGTATTGAAGCCTACAGCTACATCTAATTAAAATATTCACCCTCCTCGGGTTGTTCTCATCTGTTCACTACACATGTGAACAGATATTTTGCTGTTATGTTGTTTAATAACCAAATACAAAGTAGTAAACATATGTGAAAAAGAAGCAGAGAGATGTATGACTGGGAATTTTTACTATGAAAAATTGTGACATGCATTTGAATCCCCCACTGTATGATTATCTTGTTTTACTGCTGAAAGAAGTACCTCTAGTCCAGTCGCAAATCTGTAGGATCCAACATTTTGAACCAGCTTCCCAGATTCTACTAAAAGAAAATCTATGATGCTGCCACTACAATGTGGCGCAACATATCACAATGTCCTGAAATAAAATCTTATTTTCTTAATTTATTTTGTTTGTTTGTTTTTACTAGGATCCCCAGACCAAAGATGTGAGGAATTCACAGATCTAGACATAACTCATGCCATCATCGGCACAAGCCTCAGAATCAGGCTGCTGCTTTACACCAGGGACAATGATGACTGTGGTGTGCTCCTGTCCCACACCAAACTGGCAGAGTATCCTGAGTTTAAAATGTCCAACCCCACCACTTTCATCATCCATGGCTATCGCCCCACAGGATCTCCACCGATCTGGTTGAGCAACTTCACAAAGTTGCTGTTGGCCAAGCAAGACATGAATGTTGTGGTAGTGGACTGGAACTATGGAGCTGCTAATCTTAATTATTTTAAGGTGGTTGAGAAAACATACAAAGTGGCAGACAACCTCACAGCTTTCATTAAAGTGATGCAGGTACAAAGTGTCTCTGATCCTCTATAACCAAATCTGCTGTGCCTGGAGAGAACAACATCCTTGACAGCTTTGTGGAACTTTTCTAAAAACTCTGTTTCAGGAGCACGGCACTTCCCTGAGCGCAATTCACATGATTGGAGTCAGTCTTGGAGCCCACATTTCCGGTTTTGTGGGAGCAAATCTGAACAGTTCAATCGGAAGAATAACAGGTACGTTTTACATGTCAGGACATGATTTATGACCGTTTGATTTGGGTTGAGATAAACACAAGCCAAGATGAAGTGAAAACAAAACCTGAAAATAATCTGGTTGCAATCTTAGTTGCAACAACTGAGTTTTAATCACTAAATGAATGAGATAGGTAAATTTCCTTCTGTATGTAATCCTTAGTGCACGTTTTTCAGAATCTCTAGCCTTTAGACTGAAGTCCTGATAGATTCATAGTATGCATCTGTTTCTGAAGAAGAATCTGTATGACAATGGTACAGACTGTTTTGGTGCAATATACTGTATATATTGTACATTTACAGTATATTTGTAATATACTGTAAATATACAGACTGTGCATAGTCTGTATATTTACTTCTCCCATCAATTGACCTCTACACTATTTTTTGTCTGGTTTGTACTGATGTGATCTTTGCAGCTCTTGATCCTGCTGGACCTACGTTCACTGGCAAACCTCTAGAAATGCGACTGGACTCGACAGACGCTCAGTTTGTCGACGTGCTGCACACAGACATCGACTGTCAGCTGGTTTAATTGTTGCTTTAAAACCTTAAGTGATGTATTTTTTTTTCCAAATTTACCTTTATAGTGGTGTTTATATGTGTTATATGTCCTATCGGTTTTCAGTTCTGGGCTTCAGGGCACCATTGGGCCATATTGATTTCTATGCTAATGGAGGAACAGACCAGCCTGGCTGTCCGAAGACCGTGCTATCACGTAAGGTTTGAGGGACGAGCCAACATGTGCTGATGTACAGTGAGCTGTAATTTTAAAATGACAATATTTTCCTTTATTAATCCTTAAACAGCTGGCAGCTACTTCAAATGTGACCACCAGAGGTCTGTGTTGCTTTTCATGGACACTATAAATGAGACATGTACCAGTCAAGCATTCCCCTGTTCCTCCTATGAAGATTTTCTGGATGGAAGATGCATGAGCTGTGACCGCTTTGGTGCAGCTGGTTGTCCCATCTTTGGTAGGTGGCTTTATTGAAGAACTTACTACCTATGTTCTTCTACTGCTCTATTGATACGCAACAGTGTATCTACACCTTGCTTAACATTTAGACTGATGCATATGTTTGTACTCAAATCAGGCTACAATGTTATACGGTGGAAGGATGTCCTCAATCAACTGAACCAAACAAAGTTCTACTTTAACACAAATGCAGACTCTCCATTTTGCTGTAAGTAATTTTTGTATTTAGCAGAATATCTAGAGTTATGGGAAACAATGCCCTATCATATACTGATATATATATATATATATATATATATATATATATATATATATATATATATATATATATATATATATATATATATATATATAAGAGTGCATCTCAGTACATTAGAATATCACTGAAAAATGCTTTTTAGCAAAAATGGATAATCAGAGAGAGGTATATTATTTTTTCTATTTTTTATAATCAGGTTACAGCTAATAAAAATAATCTCTTTTGTCAAATCAGCATCTCAGCAGATGGAAGTGTGGCATGCTCTAAAATCACTTGGTAAATGGCTGAGCTGGTAAATAGTCAATAAAAGGAGATTTGGCTACAAAAATTCTTCCTGACTTTGGAAACCTCATAACCTGAACCAGCTTAAATTTTGTGTTTCTCCGGTCCACTCCCAGACTCTGGAATAGTTTTACAAATGAAATGTAAAATTTGCCTCCAACTAAAAGTATGACTCTGGATCACTGAGTAAGAGTCCAGTCAGAGAAACAAACTAAACTAAATTTTCTTGATTACTGCTTTTATGACAGCAGCATTGTATGTTTCCACTCTCCACAGATGTTGTCCATAATAAATAAACCATGATATGAGCGCTTAAGCAAAATGTCAACAAAAACAAGTAGTTTAGTATTTGAAATAATTTTGCATAAATATGTTCTGCTCTTTCAGTGACAAACTACAGAGTAGATGTGATGATTTGGAATCAGAAGCCACAGAAGGGATACATGGATATTAAAATCAGTGACGGTACTAATGAAGCAGTGGCAATCATTGAACAGTAAGACCTCTTTTTTCAAACTCCAATTGCTGCCCAAAACTCAAATATTCCTCCATAACTTCATATGTCTGTGTGTTTCTTTCTTTCTTTTTGACCAGTAAAGCAACACAGTTCATGAAGGACACAGAGATCACAATCCTTGCGATGTTTGATAGAAACATTGAGTCAGTGAAAAATGTCTCTCTCAAATACTACTCTGGAGTGGGGTATCATTCCAAACGCAAGCTTCGGATCCTGAGAATCCGTTTCACACCCCTGGATCACAAAAAGAAGTATGCAACATTTTCAGATTTTAGATCATTTTAACTGTGTCCATTCAAAAAAGTTATGTTTTACTTTTGTCTCCAAATTCACAGCAGCTTCTTTTTTCTTTTTTTTTTTTATCTTGTAGGCCTCTTTGTCGTTATGACATTCTTCTTGTTAATAAGAAAGAGTTCACATTCAGGCCTATTCCATGTGAAGAAACCCGGTCCTGAAATCAAGCTGAACCCTGAATCTAGAACTTTCATGAGGACGAATCCTCTGGTTCATCAGTTTCCTTAGGACTGGTTGGAGAATTCATAAGGATCCCAAATGAAAAGGCAAACACTAGGTCAGTCAACTTTTCTAAAAAAGAAAAAAAAAAGAATATGAAATGTGACATATTCTGAAAAATGTATATTTGTTTCAAAGGAAAGAAAGGTACAGAGTTGTATAGGGTGTGTAGAAATATTTGATACACAGAAAAACTGGACTACATTTATGTGTCACTTTTAAAAAGTCAAACTAAGTACATTTTTATTTTCTCACTAAAAATATTTGGCCTCTGACTTTTATTTATATATACTTTTAAATTACATTTCATATTAAGTAAATGTTTTATGTGTTTGCCTTTGATAACTTCACCAGGATTATAATTTTGTATTAGGATGCCACTGACTGACATTGATTGACAGATAAGCTGCTGGTTGTGCATCAGAAAGACTATTTCAGTCCAACTTCTTCTCCATCAATACTGGTTTAATTTCAGTACTTTCTCCATTTCAGTTTATGATGGCAACAATATTTTTCTGTGTTTGAATGGATACATTTATTTCTTCTTGCTACAAAGACATAATCAGCACCTTCCTCACATCACAACATTAGTTACAGTAGCAAAAAAATAAAGGAACTGCTCAGCTTCAGGCCAAAAGACAAATGTATCATGCAATTTGTTTTAGATAAATGTGTCCAAACCTGAATGTTTCCTGGAATGAAACATCCTAATCAAGACTTTTTGTCCACAAAACCAAGATTTTAATAACAAACTGTCCATTTTCCTTTTTAAAAAGCATGAAAAAGATTATTTTCTTGTTCAGTTTCTTTAAAAAGTTACACAAAGCATATGGTACAACAGAAACTCTTGCCCTGGATCCAGTCCTTCTTGTTCATTTCGACATGTGCTTCTTCATCCGCTGGATTTCCATCTTAATCAAAGAAAGACACAGTAACAGATATCAGACATTATTATTTCAAATCTATTCTCAGTTTCACTAAAGAAACTATTTACAGACTAATTTGTACTTCTACCTGTAAAGTTAAGCGAATCCTCTTCTCCTCATCAAGCTCATTCATCAGCAGCTTAATTTCTTTGCTGAAGCAAAAGATTTTTTTTTTAATAAAGTTCAAAAACAGTTCAAATCTATGCTGTTCTTATCACTTGACAATAAATACACCTAACTATATAAGAGATACAATGTATTACTTAAGCTTACTGCTAACTGTTAAGGTAACATCTGGATCAAAGTAAATTGAAGAGGTTGTATTGCCAAAATGCCTGTAAAAATTGTTTAGTCCTACTTGTGTCGACTCTTCATCTGTTCGAACTGGTCCCTGAGGTCTTTTAACTCAGCCTGCAGCTGTTCTACGTTTGGCTTGATATTTTTCTCCGGGCTTCTTGGTCGGGGATCTGAGTTCAGGCTTGGGAGCACTCCTGGATTCAGCACAGCAGAGAGAGCCTTCGGCAGCAGCGAGGAGAAAGACTCCTTTGACATATTCTTGTCTGCAGCCTACGAGACAGAAAATGTCAAATTAAAATCACACCTAATTTTCCAGTCTGTGTCACCAGTTATCAATAATCAGTTTTCCATTAAGGCTCACTTGAAGGGGAGAACAATTCTGACTTGTTTCCTGAATGGTCTCTTCATTTGCTGAAGAGTTCATTGCTTCACTTTGGTTTTCTCTTCTTTCCTTCTCAATCATAAATGTTACCTGTAAATAAAGTCCAGTTTGAGTTTTCTGACACATACAACAGCTTCCATGATTATTTGACCATCTGATTGTGTAAAATGCTTTAAAATAAATCTGACATTTGATACCCAAGAAAGTTTGAAAATAAAAAATCCTTTACTGTGAATACTTGCCTTCAGCTGGAATCATACATCTATCAAGGTAAAGGTAGGTAAAAGGTGATTTTATTTATATAGCACATTTTCAGCAACAAGGCAATACAAAGTGCTCGTTTCCGCAAGCACTTTGTATTAACATTAAAGGTTTCAACTTAATCACAATTGTTGGCGCCACTAGCAATTCCCAACATACTTTTTTCTCAGCCACTCTTCAAAATGTGAAAGACAAGAGCATATACTGCAACAAAATCCACCTAACTAATTTTACAAAAGAGCAATACCAGCATTACCAGCAGAGGTGCAAATAAGGGTAGTAATCTTGTTTAAAACAATCCTTAATGTCAGATTTTTCCCTGACTCCTGATGCGATCTTAACATTCTGTTCACTTTCCTTGTCCTACGGGTCAAAAATGACTCACCCTAACAAAAGCTCCAGAATAAAGCAGCTTACTTGAATTTAAAATCCAAAATCTATTTTGCATGATGAAACAATCTGTTATCAATTCAACATAATTGCATTCATTTTTATCATGTATTTTTTTGTTACACAACACAAAAAGACGATCAACAGTATTAGCCTTTTCCTTTTAAAACAAACCAACTGTCATAAGTTTTTTTTTTTTTTTACACAGTGAAGGTTTATTATTGTAATTATATGAATGTGAAGTAATTACTTCTGAACCAACTAAACTGAAAGGGGAAAAAAGTCAACAGTCAGTAACTTTTTTTGTCAACAGTTCATTCTTTTATACTGTATAGGACATCAATTATGAAAAAATACTTCTCTCATACAACATCCTTCAACATAAAATTTTGAAGATGTTCAACATAAAAACATTTTCGACATAAGATGTTCAACATAAGATGTTAGACATCTTATGTTTAGCATCCAGCAAAGTTATTTTGCAGGACTTATGTTCATCTTGCAGATCAAGATGTTCAAGTTTAAATTCTTATGGTCAAGATTTCGAACATCTTGACCATAAGACAGTATGTGTGAATGTGCAACATCTACATATGGCTTCAGCAAGGAATCAACTGGGGATATTTTGATTTAGGGCACCTTTATATCCTCTATACTGAATTTGTTTTTTATTGTGTCTGAGATTATTTTTTGTTGTGTTTGGGAGCTTGTGTGATGTGAGGGGTTAGCTGAAGGTGCAGGTCAAATACAAGTTCAATTTAAATATCAATCCAGTTTATTTCATGTGTGTGTGTGTGGAGGCATGTGCAGGAGTGTAGGTGTGTGTGTGTGTATGTATTAGAGACAATTTCTGTGTGACCTTTGAACTTTTTTCTGTTGTTTAAATGGTTTTAGAATTCACGGGTCAGAAACGACCCATAAGATAATCCAGGAAAAGTCATAAAATTTCAAGTTGGAAAAAGATTGTTTTTTTCTACAGCTAAACATGCTAGTGGGTCACAATTGTACTCAAAGTAAAGGTTGGATTTCATGTCTGAGAAATCTTTCACATCACTTTAAGACAACCAATAAACTGAAGAGACATTGTTCCAGTTTGTCTTCAATAAAGTCACCAAAGAGGATTTTGATTCTGGTCAAGTTATTAATTTCCGTGACAGAACTCATCTGTCACTGGGGGAGTAAGTGCCTTTGTCACAAGTAAGGAGCAAAAGTAGATATCTTCAGCTGCAATGCATGTCTCTGTGTGTATGAGGTGGCTCAGGAAAGCTAAATTTATCCCAAGGACAGTGGGAACACAAACACACCAGACACACTTTTCAAACAGTGCTCCAAGTTTTCAGAGAGGCGTTGCAGCACAACGCAAACACTTGTCTTAATTTTATACTTCCCAGAGAATGGAGATCTGACTGTAGCGCCTCATCTGCAGCAGGAGCTCTCTGCTCGTTCAGATTCGACCATATAATGGAATCAAACTCTTCTGTGTCTTTGAGAGAAACAGAGGACAAATAATAAAACTCTCCTTGAAGAGAAAGAGAGAGAATATTTAAAAGTTTCACAGTCCATAGTTGCATGGCTTACCAGGAATGAGGGCTGAGTTATAGTTGCCCATCATATTACAGTTGAGCACAAGCAGAAAAAAAGCATGGCTGGACTACATCTCCAAATGACAGGTGAGAACGAGTGAGCAGAGAGAAAACATGCAGAAACCAGTGCAGTCTCACGTCAAATTTGATGTGTCTTGGAATTAGAAGTTCTTCCCAGTCCACTAAAGAGTAAACAACTCCGTTTGGGACCATTAGTTCATCAGAGTAGTAGAATCTAAATGCCGGTGTGACTGTAGAAGCAGCTGTTCCTCATACCACAAGGCTGAACAGATGATTAACAAACGTTGGCTTTAATGCAGAAACAAATTTCAAACTAATTGAGCTAAACAGTTGGTGAGAGCAATGAAGAACCCTGAGCACACACTCACCTTATTTTTACTGCGTCACGACTGATATACAGCAGCATCTGAGGAAACTTGATCCCATCTTTTGTACTCCAATGCATGTTGTGATGAGGAGTGGCTCTGTCACAGCTAAGTTTAGAGCAGGACAGCAAATATCATAGGATGGGGGGCAGAAGGGGTGGGTGGCGTTGGGGGCAATGGCTCCCACAGACTGAGAGACTGATCCAAAGAGAGGAAAGCATCAGCACTGATTTTATTGATTTTATTCTAGAAATTCTGATCCTATTTTTTTTCCCCTTAAAATTTTAAGAGGCTATTTTGTTATGTGGTTTGGTATGAACTGAAACTGCAGTTCTATTTTTCAGGGAAATGCAAAAAGCATGTAAAATGAATATTGTTCTTTTATTCTATGAACTGACATGTCTCCAAAATTGTAGGCAAAAATGTTGCATTTATTTGCAAAAAAATGAAAAATGGTCAAAATAACAGAAAAGATGCAGTGCTTTCAGACCTCAAATAATGCAAAAGAAAATAAGTCCATATTCATTTAGAAACAACAATACTAATGTTTCAACTCAGGAAGAGTTCAGAAATCAATATTTGGTGAAATAACCAGGTTTTCAATAAGGTTCAGTGCAAGACTCTAATTTTTTTCCAGAGCTGTATTGGCATCTCCCATTGACAATGTTCTCCTTTCAAAACTCTATGAAACAAGAATAAAAACACCCCAAATTTTAATGTACTTAAAATGAATTTGCTGCACTTCAATTGCATCACCCAACGTGGGCAACCTTAAATGATAGCATCTTGTGAAACTATGAATTAATATTACTTATACTGTAACTTTTTCATTTTGTCACCACATAAACAAATTTAGATTTTATTAGGTTTGCATGCAATGGATTAAAAAACACTGGCACATTATGAGGTGAAATGTCTTATCACCTAATTGTTTGAAACTTCTTCACTTTTCCATGGATTGCAGTGTTCCTCGATCCGTCTGTTTACTAATGTTCTCTCAAAATCCTCACAGAACACCTGGATATATGCTGATATCTTTCTTCACGGTTACAGATGTTTAGATCAGAATGAGGCGTAGATTCCTGCCACAGACATGACTTTAAATACTGGCCAATAAGTCTGAAAAAGTACTGTACAGAAATGGGATCTGTTCATGAAGGTGTCCTGAACAATATTTGACGTGAATAGAAACTTTATAAGTAAATTGGATTAAATGGTTAATATAAAAAAAATCACAAATTCCACCTTTCTTAGAAAAAAAACACAAGACATGCTATTCAGACAGGAAAGAGTGAACAATGTCGACTTTTAGCTTTATTTTATTTTGTAAACAAAGTAATACTGATCTATCAAGTCCATATCGAACAGATTTGTGAAAAAAAACTGTTACATTTCTAGTTTTATTTAGAGTGAATCTCTGACATGATCAGTACAAGTTTATAAAGTCATGTATCAAAGTAAATGTTTGATTGCTGCTTGTAAACAAAAAAAAAAACTGATAGATTTGAAGTAAAACCAGGACTTACAAGGACTTTTAAAGCAAACGTTCCCAAACCATATATATGTATATATAAAATAGGTAACAGTTTGAAACGTTCTAAAACTGAGTACAGCAGTAGTTAAATGAAGCAAATGAAACATCAGGGATAACATCTTAGAAGGGACAATTTCACAACATACAAGCTGGTCAGGTATGAGGTGAAGCTGTACAGGTTTGTGCAGTCCACCTTCATAGAGCAGTTCTGTACTAGAGGTTTCAGTGTTTCTCAGCTCCACAATCACAATTTGGTGCCTATATATAAAGAAAAAAAAAGCAGAATACAGTTTATCTGAATACAATTATTAGGAATTTACTTGCTAGATATGTCTTATCTAAACACAAAACATAAAAACATTTTAATACTAAAGTGTATTGAATTTTGCATAACTCACCAGTTTGTCGCTAGCGTTGCTGATTGGGTCTACTGTAAGGCGCACGCTGACGCATCACCCTCATGTTGCGGTATTTAGACACGATGCTGTAGCTTTTTCTGAACACTGGTCTCTGATTTGGAAAAGGACGCGGAACTAAAGTCTCCTTTTAAAAAAATTCAATTATTAGTTGAGGAGTTTTATGGCCTTTCTCAATATTTACACAGAAAGTCAAAGATCTGCAAACAGTCAAGAGTTCCACATACCATCAGAGGTCTTCTGATATTTTCCGACATGTCTGGGCCCGTATTCCTTGAACCACCAGGAATTCTGGGCCGCTGTAATAGCAGAAGGTGAGCATATACATTTACAGAATTCCTTACAAGGCTAAATTCAACAATTACTGTTGAGGTATTCACCACCTCACTAACAGGTGATGTATTGCTTGTGCTTTTTATCAACAAAATTTACAAATGTACTGATTTTAATTTGTGTTGAGGAAAGGCTTAAACTTTGATGATTAGTTTATTAAATTAACTTTAAGATGTTTTTCTCATCACTATCTTTTTCAGGTCACCTGATCATATGTTGCCATGAAAGCACAACCTTAACACTCTATTGGTTGAGAAGGAGGAATCCTTTGGCTTTCACAATGTAAGAAAATTCATTTCTTAAAATTTATAATAAATTAAAAAATTATGTGCTCTGCATCTTTGGATCCCGTCTGATTTTTTTTTCTTTGTTTGCTGCCCTGGGTAATTTTAAGCCCAAAAGGGCTTAAAAAAAAAAACCCTCACCCAGTCAAGCTAAAATATGTAAAATGACTTTATTCGCTTACTTGTATTGGTCCTGGTCTCCTGAAAGACAACCTTTGAGGTCTGTCATGCAACTCATGATCGGGTCTGGAAAAATAAATGGTCGGATGTTAAAATGCATCATTAGTATTACAATAAAATAATAGTTATGGTCGCATGATTTGTGAGCATATCAACACAAAGTAGAGCACATCTGAGAAGAGGGAAAAAACACATGGCTTCATATTTTTTTTAACAAATGGATGTATGTGGTGAACATGTATTTAGAGCTCCTCTTAGTGCAATTACAGCTGCAAGTTCTTCAGGTCTGCCTTTACCAGCTTTCTAAATCTAGAGTGAACTTTCTGTCTATCCTTCTTAGTAAAATAGCTTAAGTTTGAACAGATACTTTTCAAACATGCAGCAGTTTTCCCACATAGGCTAAAGAGTTTAATCTTGACCACAACACCTTCTTCCATGTTCGTCTTGTCTCCAATACAGTCACAGCAAACAAAAAGTGTTATTGTTTTCTTGGGGTGATGGTATTCTTGTTGTGCTTCTTTTGTAAAGGTCAAAATAACACAAAAACAATTCAGGTGGGCGAGTCAACAAATTTTCCCCATCTAAACTCTGGATCCCTGTATAGTCCTAGTTGCTTCTTTGACTAAAGTTCACATTTTCCAGAGGATCAGAGTAAGTGAAAAGTCCAGTTTGCAGCTGGGCCACATTCTGCCCAACTTTAGCCATGACCTGCTGTGTTCCTTGGTCTTCATTATACTCATTGTTCTCTCATTATCTTTAACAAATAGCTGGATTTATACTGAGATGAAATTACAAACAGTTAGATGATTTATTAATTAGATTAGTAAAATTTTATTGTTAAACTTATTACACTGTTGAAATTTTAATAAAAAGGCAAACAATTTGTGCTACTTTGTGTTGGTCTGTCACTTCACATCCAAATTTCAGACAATTAAATTTATGTGAACTGTGATATTTATGGTACCTAAATACTCTTTTATCTATGTATCCATGTTTTCTGTCTTCAGGTGATCTGGAATCGGTTGAGAGGCGTCTATGCGATGTGCTTTCCCCATCTGAACTGCGGTCTAGAGTTTAAAGAAAAAGTGTTTACACATCAAAATTTCAAGCGTAAAAATGAAAGTCAAGCAAATCATGTTAAGCCTGTTGATTGAAATTTGTGTTTTATGGTACTCCGGACCACAGATGGAAACCACATACCTGTTCTCGACTTTGGGCTCTGACCTTTCAGAGGCGAGCCGTCTTTGGACGAGCTTGGTCCCGGAGGCCAGTGGGACAAAACAACAAGATCACGTTTCTCTATAGGAGAAGATCTGGGGAGGGACCAACAGTAGTCGACTTTTAGCTTTTACAATTGATACAAGCAACAACATTATTGGCCTTTAAAAAAAAAAGAAAAAAATCAAGTGGAAAAAATATATACTACCCTGACCAGATTTTAGAGGTAAAACACAATTAATTTGAAAAGCATATAACTGTTTGAAGGCAGATATAATTATAGACCAGGGGTATCCAACTCGAGTCCTTGAGGTCCAGCAACTTTTAGATGTGTCTTTGCTTTAACACACCTGATTCCTACAATCAGGTAATCAGCAGGACTCTAGAGAACTTGACTGCACGCTGAAGAGGCGTTTCAGCCATTTGACTCAAGTCTGTTGACATGTCTACAAGCTGCAGTACCCCAGCTCCAGACCACAATTGAATACCCCCATCATAGAGCCACACATTATTTAGGTACTTACAAAAACCCAGGAATGTCCATGCTTCTTTACTCCTATTTTTGTAACCTGAACCAATCTGAGTTGTCTCCATTTATTCATCAATTGTTAGAGTAGTCAAATCCAGGCGGGAGGTTAAGATACTGGACTGCATCATATCAAGTCTTCTTCCTTTTTAGAATCACAGCATGGGTGTTTGGACACACTTCAGATGAATTTATCAGTCAATCCTTGACGTTTCTCTGTTTTCTCCAGTAATGATTATTATTCCAGGGGCTCTTAAAATATGTTTCTTGTCTAAATGAATTTGTCTTGAAGACTTCTGCAATTTGAGAGAGATGGGGAAGCTGGATTATTTCTTCTTCCGAGTAAGAATCTTAAGGCGGTTCACTGAGGACTTTGCAAGACAAATGAGCCTTTCAAAAAATGTATTCCTCTTCAGAATAAGTTGTTCGTTCATACTCTCTTTTGAGTTCTTCCTCCTCTTCTTCTGGAAAGCTCATTTTTGTTGAATAGTCATGTACTGAATAAGAGTGTCTTGGGCTTTAGTGCTGCAGGAAATAGAGGGGTGGTTATATCTTGGTTGGATTAGACAGCATGTAAATTGATTGACTTCCATCTCGTTTGATGATATGTTCTGTTTGAATAGATTTAGGTCACATAAGATGTGGAGTACAGAATAACGGAGAAAGCCGATCAATATGAAATCACTGAAAAAAAATACAACATGGTGGTGTGGTTAAATGGTCCCCATGTGTGCATCTCCATGTCTCAAATTAAAATAAGACTTGCAAGTTTTCTTTTGGGTTTTCTCATATTTGTCCTGTCGATTATCCACAGTCCATTGAAGTTTTGACACGCTAGTTCTCCTTTGAGTATTTTTTGTGGTCATCTCTGGGTAGTTGAAATAATGCATCTCGAAACATGAGTTGAGCAGAAAAATCTAGCTCCAAAATGGTTAATATTTGAAGAACTTCTGAAAATGTGGAGCAAGAGCAAATCCTGGTAAAATTCTTGTGACTCGGAAGAAGCAGAGCCCTCCATCTCAAGCATAACGTATTAAGTCCAAATGGTAGGTTTTGATTCCTCTTCACTGTATGAATTCTGAATGGTACTGATGGCTAAACATCAAACTTTCACACATCAGCTGATGTAAAGCTTTATAAACAGGAGCTGGTTTAGAGATCCTTCTTGGGTGATTCTTCCCATTACTTGTATTTCCACTTCTTTAAATAGACATTTGGTTTCTTCAAGATGACAATATATCATTCCAGAAGTCGACAATTTTTTAAATAGGTTTTGCTTTGCCATGTTAATTATTTTACAGTTAAGCATAACCATTTGTTGCATATTCCATGCACAATTGGTTCATGATTAAGAGTGGATTTTTTTTCTTCTTGGGAATCTCTTATACTGGCATGCATATTATGGGATTTTTCCAAACAATTCTTGTAATCTTTTAAATGGCTTGCTGTCTCTTGGCAATGGGCACATTTCAACTTATAGTATTAATTGCAGATTGATCCTTACTCTTGGGAATTTGTTTTTCGAGCATGCCAGTTTCTTGCAAGATTAGAAGCCATGAATAGTTGTTGGCTGAGCACAGCAAGCAATGTTGATGCATCTCTTATTCAAACCTTCATTTATGGCTGATTGACTTCCAGTAACTTAAAGCTGTTGAAGATAGTTTGGGTCATGGTTACATCATCTTGAGTCCTCTCCTTACCAAGCACAAATGGAGTTATGAAAGTTTGGGTTCTTTAATGAGACTGAAGAATTTTCCACAGCATGCAGAGAGGCTTTTTCAGGCTTTAGGCTCAGAGAGGATTTCCAATTTCTCCTCTTCATACGGTTACTTTACATTTGTTAGGACTGACAAGCCAGCTTTAACAATGTGGTTTTGTAATTGGAGAATAAACCTTCTCTTCATCCAACGTCAAAGGTAGGTATTTTGAGATGTATGTAGCACGCAGTTTAGGGTGTCATTTCAGAATAATGGTGGCTTTGCCTCCTGAAATGGTGGCTTTGGCTGTTGCAAATATAGCTCATGACATCTCCACTTTCCACTGCTGGCACCCTTTTCACACATTCTTTCTTGACCTCTTAATCATCATCATCAAGCCCCTGCGAACAGTGCTACAAGGAGAATACCATACCTGTGTTTGCTCAACGACCGGCGTGATTCCACCTGTTCTTTTCCTGTGTCAGAGTCTCCTGAAGATTTGCTGGCTTTGTCATCCTCTTCTGGTGGAGACTGTTGTGGTGTCAACCTTCTCGGTTCCTCGTTTTTTAAGGGATCAGTCTTCATCTGGAAACGTCTCTTCCTGATGGCAAGAACAGAGCTGACATGGCCCCGTGCAGCAATATCGCCCAAACGAGGCCTTGGTCTTATAGTTGGAGGAATTCTAAGCCTCATGAGAGACGCTGCTCTGAACCCCCGGCCCCTGGTTAGGTAACTTCTACCCCTAAAGGCGAATGGTGGGCCACCGAATGGCCTGGGAATACTCATCAGCTGGGGTCTCTCTCTCCTAGGGTACTTCGGGTTGCCACAATACGGTTCAGGGCCTGAAGAGGGCATGCTGATGTTTGATATTCTCCTCTTGCGGGGTCCTGAAACATTTCTCTCAGGAAGGTTCCTGTAGAGTGATGATGGTGGTGGAGGGCCGCTTTTCCATGGGGGGGCTCTGTAGGCGGGCGGGTGAGGGGCATCTTGTGCCCTCTCTCGACTGTGAGATCTGCTGCCTTGCCTCTCCACAGGACCGCGTTGCCTCCTGGAATCTTGTTGAGTTGACCACCTGCACATCCATCAAACAATAGAAAAATCATTATAATGACAGATCCATTGCCATTTTAAGTGGGACGTGGAAGGTTTAACTTTTATCTTTAAAGGCAGGCCTCTCTGAAGCCATGACAGAATGAAACAGGTAGGGGGAGGTACACTTTCAGAGACCAATTACAGAAGTAATGCTCCTCTTAATCCCATTTACATCAGACCCAATTTAATCCCATGTAAATAATATAATCGGGAGCAGGGCAGAGCTCATCATTACACCTTCTGCGCTTGGACAAGTGGCCAACCTCAAGCCTCCTCCTGACATAATTTTACCCAGCTTGGGGCGGTGCTTCGTGCTTGTACCTCTCTGTACATGAGCCTCTCCCTGGCACCTCTCTGGGGCTCCTCTGTGGCCCAGAGGGCCGATGCTCTCCATTGTGCAGATGAGAGAACGATCCAGGTTCATTCCAGCGCTTCATGCCATGACCCGACTGTTCATAGGCTCTTTCTCTTGGATGAGGATCTCGAGGAGAAAAAATTGACTGTCTTCTGTATCCCCTAAAAGATCCTCGGTAGGGAGGCGCAGATCCTGGTCTCCTGTCAGCTGGGTGGCTACGAAAATGTCTTGGGGAAGGTGACCTATGACCTGAAGGGTGGCCGTGAAAAGGTGGACCCCTTTGACTCTGGTGTATGTGTGGAGGGTTATGAGGGGATGAGCGATGTTGAGGGGTACGGTTCAGCCGCAATGGAGACTGCCTGCGATGGCTATGATGTTGGTCCATTTTATGAGAGTGGGATTGGAAGGAATCCTGACTGTGAGACCTCCAGTGACTAAATCGTGGCTCCCGTTGAGGTCCCATTTCAGGAACCCTTCTGCCCACTGGTGCTGGTCTGCCTCGTCCTCTGCCTCTGGATTCTCGCCAGCTAGGAGGGGACTTGTTAGGATATCCCTGGTCATCTCGTCGACTCTTTGAGTTTGGGTTGTAACTTCCTTCATTGTGTCGATGAGAATCTTCATAGGGTCTGACAGAGAACAAGAAATAAAAAGGTGGTTTGCAGCAAATACTTTAAATCCTTTCAATTTAAGAATATTAATCAATAACTAATAACAAAATACCAAAAAGGAAAACTAACAAAACATCATCATTTGAAAGAGGTTACCTGGGCTTCAAGCGTGGTGGTCCATAATGTGTTCGCACCATCTTTGGAAGAGAGTGTATAACCTATGGACTAATGGTGAACAAAAAAATTAAAAAACTTATACTACTGGTCTACTGCAGACCTTTACTGAATGAGGTTCTCCTATCACAAAGAATTTCTTAGATTTTAGTTTGAATTATTAGTCAATGACAGTAATCGTAACATTTCCTTTAAAAAGAAGTACCAGTCAGTTTGTTTTATTGGCAGTTTTTTACAAATGAGTAGTCTGCCAAAGATTAAATATTCAGAAAAAAATCAATCAATAGTACAGATTGAATACCATTACTGCTGGGTATCTGCAAGTTCCAGTGAATTTAATTTAACACTTTTGATATTGATGTCTCCATATTAATTGGCATATAAAGACATTTATTTTATTTTTTAATGTTAATGCTTATATTAACATTTAAAAATAAACCCAAAAATAACAGTTAATGTTGTAATTTACTTAACTGATAGAAGATAGATAATGTTAGCTTACATAACAATAATGTTCATTGAAAATTGAGATAATTTCATTTTTGTCTCCTTCTGCTGGTAATCAGAGGGGTTGTGTCTTTAATTACAGTTAAACCCAAGCCCTAAAGAGAAATACAGACAATTTTAACTCAGCTGCCAGACTCCAATAAATTGAAGCTGAACAATGGTTCTCACTGCCTTGGCTGCAAGCAGATTAGAATATTCACCCTAAATCGTAGATAAACAATCAGATAATGGATTTAATAAGTTTTATGGCTAACCATTGTTAAAAACCACTGAAAACATTTTTGACCATTAACATGGAACTAATCCTAGCTAGGCAAATCATTAATTTTCAAAACTATTGTAACCTTTGTTCAAAGTTCCTGCCACATCTCTTATCAGTTGTACTACTACTACACCCAGTCTGATTTGTCTCAAGGACTAAACTGGCAATTCTGCTACTGAATGCACCTCACCCTCAAAAACATTGAATCTGCTTTAAGAAGTGGCAAGTTCTAGAACCTTTTTTTGATAACATAAACATACCAGAGACATAATTTGTTTTTGTTTTTTAATTACTCTTGTTAATTACTCTGGGCCTCATATTATCGGTCCAAGGGACAAAAGCATTTTAGGAAACATTCCAACTCCCAGTTATTTCACATGTCCAACGCGAGGAATTACATTCTCAGTCAGCTGTACAGTCACTCAAATCTGTACTGCAACGTCCTATGCATCAGTCACATCCGCCGTCATAAGTAGCGATGAGTCCTCGTTGTATGTGCATTTCAAATGTCACAGACTGTAATTAATTTAGGGTAAATTTATCATCACCAAGGTAAAATACTACAAAGAAACCAATGTGCTCAATATGGTGGCGGCTTATTATGTTTCAGCTCCCATTATGGTGACGGGGGTAGGGCACTCTTCGTTTCCATTTTTAGCTTTTGACTCTGGACAGCTGTTAAAATATATCCCATGAGTCGGTGACGGAATTTACGCTGGTAAAGACGAAAAATCAAACCCAGCTTGCTTCCGTCTAATATAAAGCGGAAATGTTACGTTTTCCTCATCAATAACTGTTATACATCGAGCTGATAGGAAGCTAAGAACGTCTAGCCGTTAATTTAGCTAATCGAAGCTAGCTATTATAACCCTCGACGAAACGGTATTCACAACTTTCATGTGTGTTATTTAAATATTTTCACACCATGTTAGACATAAAAACAGAAACGTCCTTTTGTTTCTCTGATAATTGACTAATTTATTGCGAGTATAAGGTGAGGAACTTACCAACTGCCAACCGATACCTAAGATGAAAAGCTACGTGCGACACTGATAGCCTTTAGCTCGCCTCATACCAAGGTATTTCGACAAAAATACCTCACAGCGCCACCTGACGTCTGGGAGGAAAAACTGCGTGTTAATGTGACTGCCGCAAAATCGATTGAAATACTTTTCTTTTGTATTATTCTCTCTAAAAGACAAATACCAAATGTGAATAAGAAACTCACTAGGTTTTAGTAAAAAAAAAATAGAAGATAGACTATTCGTATGCACTATATTACAGCAACAAATTTGTGTATATTTTATTGAGATTCCACATAAACTAATAATGCAATGCACTTTTATGGAGTAGAATGGAAATGACAAATAATAGAATAGAAGACCAATAAAATCATTAAAATCAAGAGTAAAATTATGATAAAGAGGGGTTTAACTTTAAAACAACATCCTAATCTCTAACTCAAAAAGCACTGCTTTATTTGTAATTAACTTTAAAATTATCCACAATTCTTTTTCTGTCTCCCACTTGACTATGATGCATTACTTTCTGTTTGTAACATTACTAAAGGTAAGTTCAAGGGCTACTTCAAAAATGCAACAAATCTTAACATCCATAGACCAAATGTTTTGTTTACTTTCTTTACTTACGTAATTTTCTGCATTTTTGCAGTTATTTTTATGGAATTATTCTGCTCCCCTTGTGTGTTTCAAACACAGAAACACTCTTAGACATGTTGGGCTGCTCTCTTTTAATACTTTTTTATCTCTGCAATTTCCGCATATTTCTTCGGTCATAACCAACAAATTATTCATACAGGAAGAAAATTGTTGTCAGCAAATAACCACTCTAATATCCAAAATAGTCCATAATTAATGGCTGATAACAGAAACTCAGTTTTACTGAACTAAGGTAAGAACTAAGGTTGTAAAGAGCAAAAACTGAGTTATTTTGCTCTTTTATTTAAATAACTTAATATTTGCTGTATAGTCCAATATGATTCAATGATTCAATTTCTGTAACATAATCAGAAAGATGAGTGAATTATATCTGCACTGTGAAATTTCTTAGAGCTCACAGATCTTGCTGGATGCAATCAGTTTCACTTGTCAATAATTTTGTTCTTTGAGCATTTGTTTTTCTAAAGATAAACTTAGATAATCAGTACAATGTGATTGCATTTTGCATTTAAACTACCAGCTTGAGGAAAACTCACATTAACACACACAGAAACTCACAATTCTTATTGTTACTCTTTGTTTTTTATTTAGATTCCTACAGGATTACATAGTGATGATCATGCTAACCATGCACAAACAAGGTCTACAGTGTTTGCATAATGTAAGCTGACCGTGATACAATTGAGTTATGGTATATGAGCAGACCTGAATATAGTATTTTTCTACATCCATGTTTTAGTTAGTAGTCAGAATGCACATGTTTATAAGAAGATAATTTAATGTGCAAAACAGCACAAATGCAATGGTTATGCTACATATGTTTTCACCTGGGTAATATCACCTTCTATTTTTGTGTTCAAGAAGTTTAAATAGCTCAAGAGCCTAAAGTATATTTCCAAGAATGCTGCACACACTTGCTGAAATAAAACAAAGAATAATAACATGAACCAGTCACTTCTTGTTAAGGCATGTTTTTCTAAAACTTAATTTCCCAACAAGGAATATAATACCATGTTGGGTAACATGGTATTATATTTCACAACTTATTGTGAAATATAATATTATTTCACAACTTGCTCAAACAGGTTTTTGCTGAAGCAGAATCTTTATTGTTCTTGCACTAGACAGTGTCAATCCAAAGCCAGTCTTTTGATTCTGCATGACAGATTTACCAAAACTATGTCCAACAAAGCAAGTTGCTGCTACACATTGCCTTTAAAGAAACATGAAATTGTCTCAGCTGTCAGGATTTTTCTCTGCTATTTTTTAATTCATAAATAAAGGATGACTGGCTTGCTTCTTATACCATCATAAATTCATCCCTTTCACTGAAAAAAAATATGAATGTGCTATTGGTTGAAAAGTTGTGCAACATCTTTTTTGACAGCCATCATTTTTGCTCTATGACATGCACTTAGGGGAATTATTTCAATAAGTCAACAGTTCCATGACAAGGTTTTATAGGGTGAAGAAGAAAATGGTTCTACCAGTTAGGGAGGAGTCTTGCTTTCATACTTTCATTCATTAATGCATCCATGGATAACACAACTTGACAGAGCACATTTCTCCACCAAGTTAGTGAATATAATCTAAACATTCAGGAAGATGGTAGAGTTTGAAATGCAACAAGAATATCAATTCTTAATAGTTCAATATTGTGTCAGGTCTATGAGAAATCTATGCAATTTATAACAAACTAATGCAAGAAAGGAAACCTATGTTTTCTAGTTTCTATTCTATCTAGAACCCTGATATTTAATTATTATTTTTTTGGTTGTTTTCTACAAGCACTTTTGAGTCAGCCTCATTTTTTAAAATCAAAAACAAATCATTCACAGATAAATTCACAAGCTCTATTATTAGCTTACAGTGGGCATTTTTTAGTCAGTCTCTATGGCTCGATTCCCGTCGCTACAATCACACAGGTTGTAAAGTCATAGAAGAAAGTTGATACAAGCAGAAAAGGAAGAGTTAACCAAACAACTAAACGCTTAGCTTGTTTGAGGATGGGGGTGCTACCCCTATGAGCTTTGAATCTGTCATGGGACTAACAACCCCTCGTATCAGGTTCTTATTGCAGTCTCCTATGGTGCTCTCAGAAGGGAGCTTTGTGTGTGTGGCACTCCCTGTCAGGTCCATCAAGTCCTTCAGAGCCTGATTGTGGCTCATGAAACCGTGTTCCATTTCATTATCTGGCGAATACTCAGGGATGGATATTAGTTCCTCCTTCGAAGCTGGGCTGAAACACATTGTGAGAAAGAAATAGAATTTAAATGAACTTTAAATGCTTAATTTTCCTGAGGCAGCCTACATGTTGTCTCATGTCTCAATGGCACACCCTAATGATACCGTAAATACAATCAAGAGGATAAAGCTACTAAATAGTAGCAGTGCACCAATTGCAGTTGTCTGGCTGCAATTTGACCAATACTGTTTTTTTTGTCTGAATTGTTGCTAAAAACATTAGTGATTAAACAACATCTAAGACATCAAAAGGATGCAACATTCTTGAGCCATTTTGCCAAGAAGATTGGGCAAAAATTTCAATCGCTAGATGTGCAAAGCTTGTTTGAGTTGGTCCATTGTATAAAATCAAAGCAAACGCATTAAAGTTTTTGGTTCTAACACAAAGAGTGCAGGGAAAGTTAATAAATTATTAATATTTCTGTGAGGCACAGTATGTAAGGACTCACCTAACATCCATCGATTGCACATCATCGCAGGATTCAGTTCTTTTCACATCTAATGTCTCCAGCTTGATGACTGGTGGTGATAAATGGACCAATGGTACCATTGTCAAAGAGGATCTACCAACCCCATCGTCAGGACCCTTTTTAGTCTTTTCCTCAGCTGAGATTGATACATTACTTTGCTGTTTGCTTCCTTCAGAGGTCGGATGGCTGCATTTTAAGGCACTTCCTTCACCCTTCACTGCTCCATTCATCACACTCCCCTGTCTTCCCATTGCTTTAGTGTCTTCTCTCAGTTCAGTCGACTCTTTCTGAACTTGTGTGGTGATTTTGACAATGGATCTGTGCTGTGTGTTCAGATTCAACTCCATCTCTCTGCCCTGCTGTTTCAATGTGCTGGCGCTGGCCTCTTTGATGATTTGGCTTCCACAATTCTCTTTACTGGTTTGTTTTTTCTCAGGTTTCTTTTCAGGAACACTGTGTGCCTGTGTGACTGGGTGAGTGTTATTTTGAACTTGTTTACTCTTCTCACTGTCCATCTGTGTTGCTGTTGCTGCTTCTTTCTTGAGGGTAACTCTTTCCTTTGTTTCAACCTGCAGCATTATCTCCTCTTTCACCTGAAACTCAACCTTTTTGCTTGCCTGCTTGATGACATGAGCTTTGGTAATTACATCCCCTGTGAAAAATATAAAGACATTACAGTGGATTTAAAATGTTCTTCCAATATTTCTGGGTATTTTTTTGGTATTGGTTAAAAATGCAGAGCTTATAAAGGTGACCAAAGTCATGGAGAGAGAGCAGGGATCAAAAATAGCCTTTCTTTCATTATGAAACTCAACAATAAAATTGTGTTAAGTTGCACATTGCAGGTCAGTTCCCTACACCATGCTGCCAAAATGTTCCAAGGGTATTTAGAAGAGAGGCCTGGCTTTACTGTCAGCTCCCATAGTACAGCTACGCAGTGAGGGATGTCCAATCAGCATCAAGAGGAAAAAAATCCTTCACTGCTGCTTCTTCACCTCCACATTTCGCATCCACAATTATTAGGCATGTAGCTTTTCACACATGAATAGCAGGTAAGAAAACCATCTATTAAAATTGGTAAAATCATAGGCATGCAGTTTTTATTTTTGGCATTGGCTTAATTGACCTGTGGTGGATCTCAGAAGTTTTCGGACCCAATTTAAAATGTCACTTTTTTCACCTTGTAATATGACATGTCATTATCTGAGAGATTTGGAGAACTTTCAAAAAGCAGAATGAATAAATATTGCTAAGACAAGAGATGGAACACTAATTGACTTCTAGCAAATACCTCTGCACACTTTAACTTTTTCTATAAACAAATATATAACAAAAAGGTTTTTTAATAAACAGATTAATAAATCAGTTTTTTTCTGGATTCATGTGTGAAGTATTTGAATGTACAGTTTTGAACAGCAGTGGTTTTTGAGGCGTTGGCTGCTTCTGGACGTAAAACCGATTACAAAGAGATCAAGAAGCAGACACTGAAAAATTAACTAAATATATCATAGTTTTATGACATCTATTTCATATTATCTAACAAGTGAACAATATTTTGCAATGTTGCGTAGTAATTATGTAAACTAGTTTGCCTAATAACTGTGCATAATCAATCTGTCTTGCTGAATGCAATTTGCAGTCCCCATGCAAAGTCTGATCTTCACCAGTAGAGTTTTGTTTTGTTTGTTTGTTTGATTGTTGCACTCTTTTTTGCACATTCTGAAGAACCAAAGCCAAAGCATCAGAAGTCGCTGCCGTCTGCCAGGCTTAGACAATCCAGCTCAGAGAAATTAAGATTGCTGTTGCACATGCTTAAGATTTGCTGATAGGAAAAATGAAATCAGAAACCAAACATGCCCTGTTTGCATTTTTACAGCAGCAAGGCATACAGCCAAGGGGCAAAATAAGCATGGACAGCAAGCAAACTTAAATAGGTTTTCAGGCTGACTGGACGTATACTAACCTGGAGGTGAGACCGGCAATGTCTGCACCTGCTCCTCTTTCTGATTCAATGCACAACAGAGGTAATGAGGACACAAAACCAAAGAGTCATTAATAATAAAATTTAATAATAATAATAATAGCAAAAACAGAAAGTCAAGCAGTCACTAAAAGAAAGTTAGGAGGGGGCAGGGGAGCTTGGCTGCACAATCTGCAGGCGATAAAGGCCTCTCACACTACCTTCATGTCAGCTTCACTCTTCCTGGTTCTCTTCATAATCTCCTCAATTCTCTGCAAAACATTTTAAATGGAGATTTACTTTCTGACTATTGAATTAGAATAGTCACATTGGCAACTGTAGCCTTGGATTGTTTTTGCTAATTTCTGAAGATAATTCTGTTTAACTAAACCTTTTTCCTGAGTAGCCGCTCTTCCTCTTCCTGTTGTGTCTGCTGTTCTCTGCCTTGCCGCTGACGCTCTGCATCTTCTTTAGCCTGCACCTTTGCTTTTTCTTTCTATTTGTCATAGAAAACAAGTGGAGTTGTTGCAAAAAATAAAAAAATAAACATCTACAAAGAGAAATATCTATAAAAAGCGAAGATAGTGTTTTCCAAAACTAATCATATCCTATATACTCTGTAATGTTTTTCCTGCACTCTACAAGTCTACCAAGAAGACAACCTTTGCTGAAAAAAAACTCATAAATCCTCTGGTTAGATGACACCAAAATAGAAATGTCTTTAGGAAACTCAACCTTATTCTACTAACACTATTCACATGAGGAAACAGGGTGGTGGCAGCATAATGCTTTGGGGATGTTCTTTTCCTACCAAACCCAGGGATGCTGGTGAAAATTAATGAAAAAATGGGTTTGGCTAAAAACAAGAACAATGACCTGAGACATACAACCATATCAACAATTCAATGGTTTAGATCAAAGCACATCAATGAATTAGAATGACCTAGTCAAAGTCATTATAATCTAACCTAAATCTATTTGAAGACTAAGTTTCAAATTTATTTTCACTCCAGTTACAGCAAGCGTTACGGCTTTAACTCAGTTTAACAAAATAGTTATTTTGTTAAAACTCACAAGTTAATGGAAACTTCAATGCCACTCAGAGTGGCATTGAAGTTGTTGTGCATCACAAAATATAAAACGTATTTAATGAGTATGAATATCTTTGCAAGCCACTGTTCAACCGTCAAATAAAGCTTTATATCTGCCTCGTTGTTGTGACTGACCTCTGCCTCAATCTGGACCTGCTGTTGCTCTTCCTTTCTTTTGTCTTCCTCCAGCTTGAGCCTGTGGTGGTCCATCACATTGTTCCGTCTCATCTCCCCTTGTTGTGCCTTCGCTTGTTGCCCCTGTTGCTGCTGAGCAAGCTGCTTCTTCTGTTCCTCTTCCCTCAATCTGATCGAAATTATCAGTATCAAGAGCAAGGATTAAAACTCTAGATTGCACTTTTTACAAGTTCAATCTACAAAGACTTGATGTCCAAACCAGCTGTCAGAACTCCAAATTTTTACAAGGGACTCACCTTTCCTCTTGCTCTTTTTCCTGTTTCTTCTCCTCCAGTTCTTTCTGAGCTCGAGCCTGGCGCCTGCGCTCTGCCAGCAGCCTTGTAGCCTCCTCTGCATTCGTTGTGCCAGCTCCCATTTTTCCTGTGGATGGGTTTCCAACAGCTTCTGAAAAACATGGGAAAGATGTCATTAAAATCCTTACATGAAATCTGCTTTGAGATCAATTATAATGCATTTGCAGGTAAATCTAACTTTACCTTTGTCTTCATTCTGTCCATTGACATGCAATCTTCTCTCTGAAGGATCTGCTTTTGGTGTCATTTGGTTCCTTCTGTCAGGCGAATGATTCTTCTCATGCATATCTCTGTTCAAATTCCTAACAAATTGGCCTTGTGAAGATGAGTTTAGGTTTTTGATTTCTGCATTGGTTCTTGCTGCTGACTCCGCTTTGGGTTGTTCCCCCATTTTTTCCAGCTTCTTATCCTCTCCTTTCCTGCCATCATTCTGGTTAGGGTGACATCTGGTTGGAGAACGCAGATACTGAGGAGAACTGCTGGGAGACTGGGTACGGGTCTTTGACGCTAATCTGCTAAAAGAGAGACCGACGATACAGAACTGCATATTTGACCATCCAACCTTAAATTTCTGCAACAAATAATCTTACCTGGAGGCAGAGGGGGAAGTCAGCTGCCTAGTGACACTTGCTGGGGATTCAGATCTTCTCACAGGGGATCCACAAACCGGGGAAGCAGTTCTTCTGTCTCGGCGCAGACGCTCTTTCTGAAAACAGAGTTTGAATAAGGCTTAAAACCAGTGTTTATCCAGCTGCTGCTCATTTTGTGTAAGTATGTTTAACATAACATGAAGATCTGACCTTTGGGGTACTGGGAGTGGACTGGGAACCTCCCTGAAGTCCTGCTCTGTTGGGAGCTGCAGCATTGAGTGCGTTGCAGAAAGGTGACCTGTGAGGGCTGCACGGTGCTGCACAACAGCACACGCATTTGAATCACTTTCTACAACTGAATATCATATAGACAGAAAAGATTTGCCCGGACAGTGTAAAGTGAACTCAGCTACAGAATACATAACTTGTATGAACTCATATTTAGAGTCTGATTTGTTGATGACAAAATAGTGTTATAAAACCAAAGGAAACCAGATGGTTACATACAATATATAAAAAGATACATAGGCTTTAATTTCTCATTTTCTGTGCCACTATCCACAAGTGTTTGAGTTTTTTTTTTAATTCTTTAAATAAACTCTTATACAAGTCTGACAATTAGTAAATCTACAATAAACTTGTTAATGCTGTTTGACCTTAACTTGAATAATTTAATGTGAGACGATGAGACTAAACTGTGTCAATGATATTCAAATAAATTCATCTTTTTGCTGTAGCATAATCCCAATGAGAAATTCAGTAAAGCTGAATTTTTTGCCAAAAAAACTCATATGAAAAAATTTATGAGTTTAGTGTTCAGCTATAACATTTCAAATAAATGCATTATTAGTAAATGTTATAGTCAATAGTAAGTGTGACTGACATTGGTTATTTTGCTGAGTATAGCTACTTCAAAACAGTAGACTCCCTTCAGTTTACCCACCACTGAATATGTGCACTAAAAAGATTAAAGGTTTTGCGAAATGATGCTGCTACCGTAAAAGACAAATTTATTTTAAGCTTTTTTTTTCATTATCTTTCCCATGGGCGATTTGTGAAGACAGTGCTGCAGAAATAATTTAAGATAGGGGTTGGAATCACAATATGCGATGATGTGCGATACATGTTCATGATTCATACTTGAAATAAAATATCCTCCATCACAGGAGCCATGATATCCAAGAATCAGGAGGCGAAAATGAGATTTAATTTCTGTGAATCAATTATTGCATCACAGAAAGGACAATAATGTTTTTCCTTCTCAGAGTTTTGTCAAGGTTAGGTTTTGTGTAAGGGTTTAACATGAATACTTGCAGTTAGTAAATTTCCCTTCTTTTTCCTTAATAAAATATAATGTAAAAACTGAACTGCCACACTTTAAACAGTATCAGAAAATTTAAAAAAAGACAGATTTGCTGTAAAAAGCACAATCACAAAAAACAAGCCCTAAATATAGGCTTCATTTAAAGACACCAGAAATAGTCTTTGTAATTCCCCGACATAAGAGCAACCTCTGAGGAGTACAGAAGTCATCTCATTGGGCTAACAATATCTGTGTCTATTTTTATTCTATGTCATGTGTGATTTATCTCTGCTGTGAAAAGCCAAAGTCAGCGCCACATGGCTGCTGTCACTTTTTAATCCCAATCCCAGGTTAAAAATGTAAAAGAAAAACTAGACAAACATCCCAAACTCTTCAGACCACTGAGATCTCCAAGACATCCTGATCCAATTCTCTTTAGGATGTTCCTAGTAACTGAAGGGATCACTAAGCTGGGAATATTAATCCAGAGGCTGGCTTTTAAGCAGTCTGCGCAGAGTTTTAGTCACTGAAAGCATATGTTTACTAGAGCAAATAATCTGGCCATGGGAGATGGAATAATGGAGGACAGCATGTTCCCGTCAACAATTATAAAGTTACTGATGCTGATCCATTTTCCGATTGTTATTATTCCTGCAAGGTGGTGCTGTTTCAAATGTACATCAATACAAATCTGAACAAAAATTAGCTCATCCACCAAAGGATCAATAGGATTGCATTTGGATAAATTCAGCTCACATCAAGGCCAGAAAATCAGAGTGAATGTTAATCAGTGAAGGATTCTGGTATAACATCTGTCCCTATTTGAACCATGGAGACATGTGTCCAAGTTTTTGCAGCTCCTCATTTCCTCTAAACCGGTGATGGAGGCTTCCACTAAGGAGACCAAACAGAGAATAATGAAACCAGGCTGAGCATAGACATTATCACACATGTACAGTGTCTCGCAAAAATGTTTATACCCTTTCCAAATTTTGTCACGTAACAAGCAACATTAGGATTTTATTTATGCAAAGTAGAGCAAAATTGTGAAATTGAAGAAATAGAATAAATCTGAAAAACATTCTGTTCAGATCTTGATGTGGACTTTGACTGAGCCATTGTGATGCATAAATGTTAGGTGACTATTAGTTACTCTGTCAATAGATTCTCCTACTTGTGGAAGTCTGACTGATGTCCACTAACAAACAGTTTACTGAGGCCTTCATCATAGAGCTGTACTGATAGTGAGATTAAACAACATATTTTATTTTAGTGTCACAGAAAGGGGGAATTTAAAGAAAGCATAGCTTTGCAACAATTTTGACACAAAAAATGTGAAACATATTTTTAGAAACTAAGTTGTGAAAGAAAGTTCAAAGGGTATAAAAACTTTTGCTAAGCACTGCATCATATTATATCACAGACCAAGACAAAAAGAAGAAAAAATCCTCCTGCAACACAGGAAGAGTTGGCATTTTTGAACTCCTGTTTCAATCTAGAAACAAAAATGGTCACACAGACACTGTAACTGTTGGATGAACATGGGGGAGACGCATTTGGGAGGTGATGGGTGGGGGCTTAACTTTACCAGATCCGCTGACAGCAGGATGGGGGGAGGCAATGCCATGGGAAAAGGCGGAGGCAGCAGAGAAAGGGAGTGGGACATTCTCACAGTCACCTATAGGCAGCGGGCGGAGCAGAGCAGAGCAAACAGAGCATTATGAACAGTTTCTTTGATAAAGAGCTCATCCAGCTGTGATGAATGAGTGAGAATTAACATACCAGCAGGGATGTGACGATGCAGAGTGAACTGGAATATTGTGTGAGTTTGAACATGTTTTGTAGTGATGAATTCAGTGACACCAGAAATGTGAGTGATGATAAAAAAAATATTGATAGCTTTTGTTAGCATTTACCAGCACTGGATTTAGTCACAAAGGTTCAGAACGTGATTTCTACAGATGGAGAAGAGACACCCATGCCGACATGTAATTCTATAATGCCTCTCTGGGAAAAGAGATACAGCGGGTAAAATAAATATTGAAACCATCAACGTTTTTCTCAGTTTGGAAAATGTTTCAAAATGTTTCCTTGACATCTGGTAAAACTCAAGTACATCATACATGTAATGGTAGTCGAAGCAAATAACGCCATTGTTAGCTTCATAAATGGTAAGCAAAAGGTGACAGAAGCTAAGAAATCAGCTGAAATCTGTCAGTATTAAGAAAACATTCAGTATCATTTACCTTACTGATTCAATTCACTTCAAATTCAAAAATATCTTATTAAACCCAAATGGAAAGTAAAAGTTGTAGCACATATTACTTAAGGTCCCTCAACAATGACCTTTAAAGAATATTTTTTATTAACAAAGCACTGAAGTATCTAAATGCAAAGAAATCTTCATATGGAATTTTAAATGCAGCAAATTATACTAACAGCAATGCTGCAGGTGTATTTCTAAGCTTCTAAATTCTCCAGTGAGTACCATTGGAGTGACAATCTGAAAAGAAGATCATTTGTCCATAAATAAAACACTGCCAGGAACCGCTTTAAGATTTCTGACAGAGAAGTCAAAGAAATAAGCAAAAAAGTGGTCCAAGACTTGTCCACATTGTCGAAGATTCAAGTATGGAAAGTCACTGCCCTGCTGAAGAAAACCATGTTGAAGCTTGTTTAAAGTTTGATGCTGTAGATTTGGACAAGCCAGTTAAAGTACTAGGAGAATTTAATCTCCTCTCGAGACCAAAGGTGAACTCTTTGGATGTACTTCGAAAATTTTGCCTAGGAAATTCTTTGTGGATTAATTTGCTCTGATTTCATAATATGTGTGGATCACTTGAGTCATTATTGACACGTGGTAAATTTCCTGTTAATGCCCCTATTAGAAATATTTAAACTGGAAAAGAAAACATTGACATGTTCCACACTTATTTTGTCTGCTGGATGCATTCATGCAAACTTCAATAAGCAGGCCACAAGCAATGGTCACAGCTCTCATTAAAACATGCGCAATGTTGCGTGTGTATGCTAAAAAAAGGCTTGGGCTGATTTATTTATGTTTGTTGTTGTTGCAAAATCTTACAATAAAAACTTTAGAAAAATCCAACCTTTACTTTTTCTACATTGAGAGGAGAAGAGAAGGAACCCTTGATGCTGTTTGTGCTTTGTAAAAAAAACTTAAAAAAGAAACCCTTTTGTTTTATAAACCAGCACTCAATCTTGTCCTTCTTTTTAAATTATTTTAAAAGAATTTTGTTAAATTCTTTTACAAAATACTAATTGCAGGATCCTGTAGCCTTCTCCTGAAGATTGATATATTTATATATTTTAATCGCACTTGCTTTTGACTTTCCTATTTTAATTAGAGGCAATTTGTAGACAAAAGATTCCCAGACACTCTAATCAACTTTAAAATATGTCTCAATTATAATCAGTTTAAATATATGTAGTTGAACTAATAAGTGGGGAATTAATTGATTTTCAGAAAACAAACTGTTCTTAACATGAGATGTTTCATTTCTGGTTAAATATAAGCAAAGGTTGAATTTTTTCCAATTAGTCACAGTGAGATTTTGCTTCTCTATTAGGCTTTAAGGCTTAACACACATGTTTAGTAGGAGTCCGTAAGTGTGCAAGGCAACAAAGATCCTTGAGTCTTACAGAACAAATGACATTTGTATCTGAACCTCCCTACCTGCTCCAGGAGGATAACCCCTTCCCCAGCGTTTGGTTCTCTGCTCCAGCTGAAGGCTTCTCTCCAGAGAACGTTTCATGAGGGCCTCAAGCCGTTCCTGCGTGTAACATGGATAAACTTACTTTGTTTAAATTCCCTCACCTCGTCTTGGACTTTGGCATTCCAAAAAATATCAGCAGCTATTTTCCAAATGCATGAAGTCAAAAGCGATCAATCTTAACATGCTTTTTAAGTCTGGTACTACACAATGTCAAGGTCTGAAAACAAAACTTTTAAACTCGTCTGACCCTCTCCTCCTCGAGCTGCTGCCTTCTCTTCTCCTCCACTGCAGCTCTCCGGAGCTCCTCTTTCTGCCTCTGCTCCTCCAGCCGTTTCCAGCGTTCCTCCACGGTGCGCTCGTACTGCAGTTGAGCCCTGCGCTCCTTCTCCCTGATCAGCTGCTCTCTGGCCGCTGCAAGAAGCAAGAATTTAAAACCATAGTTTATGGTTTTAAATTATGTTATGTAGTTAAAACATTAACATCCAGTCATACAGTGAATGTGGAAGATTGTACACATTCTTGTTAAAATGCCAAGATATTTGTAATGTTAAACATGAGACCCGACAATAAATCAGTGATAAGCGTGTTGCATCTAACTCAGTTTATATTGCATGTAACTTTTATGTTAGAAGTTTATTGTAGTTTGCACCTATGAGCTTGATTTCGCCTGTCTCTTTGCTCTAGATGAAATCACTGAGATAAAAATCCTTGTCACCACGGGGCAACCACTGGAGAAGCAGGATTATCTCCTAGTCAAAGACCTACTTTTGTAGACCGTTCCGTGATCCTCTCAGACTTTCTAGGATGACACAGCTCATCATATCAGAAACCTAGTGAACTCTAAATGAATATTCTACCGACAAGAAAAGCCCTCATACAACCCAGTACGGTCCACAGATATTATATCACAATTAAACTTTACAAAGAAAGCTTTGAGCAAAAAAATACAAACAAGACATCAGCCTACCCAGACTCCTCTCCCTCTCCTCTCGTCTCTCTTTGGCTAAACGCATCCTGTCGTCAGTCTTCATGTAGCCCTCCTGACCTAAAAGATTAGTAATGATGTCAGAAAAAGTCGGCAAGACTGCAGTAGGGATTGCATCGTCAGGGAGGAACACTCACTTTGTTTCCCTCCATGATTATTGCTTGTTAGATGGGAGGGGGATGCATGTCCGTTCATGTGTGGCCTCTTCTCTGCGTTCGATGGAGCTGGAATCAAAACAATCACCTGGGGGTTAAAACGCATTCTCGGATTGTCCTGAAAAGGACTTCAGCACTGAGCTGCAGCACTGCTTTTCTGCCAGCAGGGGTGGACTTGCCTTCAATTGAAGGAAGCTTATGTGTGTCAAATGCATTATGTTGCAAAATGCCTTATGTCAAGGATGAACCGCAACACCCTGGCCATAGAGAAGTGCTCATCACTTTGTGTATGCTGACTGTCCTTTCTTGTTAGTGTTGCTGAGTTGTAACGAGCTCCTGACAACAATGAAACCTGACGTCAAGTTATCAAAATAAAACCTACAGATAAAGTTTGTGGGAACCTACTAGAAATTGGATAGAAGTCTAAATCAATGTACTTTAAGGGATTTTTATCCAGATGACATCATGTGGAAATAAAATGGGATTTATGTGACTGAAGCACGAGAGACAGAGAGAGGATTACTCACTTGTTTTTCCAGTCCGACCAGGAGAGCTGTGGCCGTTTGTCGGCGATTTCTTGTCAGGAAGGAGAGTAATAGATGGTGGTGCCATCTTTTCCCCTAATGCACAATGTGATGAGAGTTCACAAGGGTGATTTTCTTGCATTAACAATAAAATGCATGGACAAAATGCTCTGGAGCTGTAATAGCAAGCTGTATGTGGACAGGGCTGTCGGGACTGACAGATTAAGGAAATGCTCCCTTTCAACTCATAACATGTACTGAAATAAGACTATAACTTGACCTGGGTCAGTGTGAAAACTTAAGATTTTAAAGATATAAAAAATGTCAAATTTACCCTTTGGATGATTTAAATTCCCTTTGATGAGTTAAAGACCTTTTGACTTTAAATCACAGTTCCTTATGTGATACATAAGAAAGTGCTAAACTGATCAGAGTTTTCTCAAGCATACAGAACACTGCCCCTCCCCTACCTAGTGCTGTGCATTGCTAGACGGTTTATTAAAATCTACATATAAACAAATGCAGAAGCAATTAAATGTTTTTATATTTTGCATTTTTTGTAAATACTGTGAAACTGTGTTTTATTTAATCTGCATTATCATATTGTAAAAAATCTCACATCAATCAATTACAAACATATACAAGAAATAAAACCATTCACAGTTTCAGTCAAAGATTTCTCAGTAAAGCTAATAAAAATGTAATAAGTTTTTATATGGCAGGCTGAATTTTGTCATAGCCTTCCTGACAAAAGCAGTGTAAACTGCCATATAAAACATTTAATTCCACAAATTCACTGAATCAATATGTGCATCACAACCTAAACTGTCAACAAAATGTCACTTCACTCCATCAAGTGAATTACTTGGTTTACATCAGAGGTCAAACCTGGCATGTAACACTGATGAGGTCTGAGCTTGAATGTGTTTTACCCAGTGCTGCTCGGGTCTAATTTCAAAGCTTTTGACTGGCTGGATTAAACACACTGGTTACAACATTTGTACAAAAACACATTTTATTGATGCTTCTGAGGGCATAATAGACCCATTAGGTAATGAATCAGGTGGTTTCAGAGAAGCCTTTACGTTTTTGAAGCACTGGCGCCCCCAAGAGGGGGAGGAGGAAGGTCAATGGCCACCCTGTCCGTATTTAAATTGAAATATTTTCATTTATTTAAACATATAAATATCTACATTTTTAGTCTTTAGAGCATGTGACCTTTTAATGACAAAATATTAAGATTCCAAAATATACTACTTGACACCCGGTTATGATATATGATGCTGATGGAAAGAAAGAAAGAAAGAAAGAAAGAAAGAAAGAAAGAAAGAAAGAAAGAAAGAAAGAAAAAGAAAGAAAGAAAGAAAGAAAGAAGAAAGAAAGAAAGAAAGAAAGAAAGAGAGAAGAAAGAAGAAAGAAAGAAAGAAAAAAGAAAGAAAGAAAGAAAGAAGGAAAGGAAGAATGAAATGCTTTCTATAAACTGTATTAATACTAGTTCAATTTACACTGAACTGTTGTAAATACCAGATTTCTAACTGCTGCATTAATTTTACCATCATGATAGTGAAGTAATTCAGCCCTTTGAAATTGTTGGTGCCTACATTTTTTTCTTACATAAATCAATCACATTAGAATTAAAGTTAAAACAAAAAGGGTTTTATTTTTATTATTTTGGTGTAAACTAAACTATGGCTGTAAATCTCAGTCCTTGGTTTTCAGTTGACTTTTTTCTGTTAGAAGCAGTGAGCACAGAAAAGGGCCAATCTGCTCTCATTACAGCTAATTTGATCTGGCCTGCAGGGAAATGTGCCCTCTTTCAGGGTGAGGAGTGGCGAAACTCACTTAAAGTAAAATATTAATCTTAATCGCGTTTAATATTGTCTCATGCTTCAATCATCACATAATTAACGACGAGAATCCGATAATCCATGTGCATGCCATGTTTATAGGAAGTTGTCTTTTCTTCTTTTGTATTTCAACGCTTTCATTGATGTGAATCGCATTGTCTAAAATGATCCGCTGAATTCACGTATCAAGTGGGGAAACAAAGAAACACACATTTGACACGTTTCTTCGGCGTGTTGCAAATTAATTTTAGGAAGATGTATTATAAAAAAACACCAAGATCTGCACAATAAAACGGGTAAGTGCAGACATCACATAAAGCGGTGATGAGTTGCGTCATCCATGAGTCTGCTTTTAATCCCGGCGTAAATACAACAGCGCTGTTTCAAACCTTGTCCAAAACAAACCCTGCATGAAGCTTACCTGTCACTGCAATGGATGACGCGTTCGTTTTCGCCATGGATTTCAGCTGCGATCTGAGCCAGAAAACAAAGAAATGTATGAATTAGCTGTTGTTCCACCAAATCCGTCCGCAGTGATGCTGATGCAGGTACCCGTTTTCCTCCAAAATAACAGCAGCGGCGGCAGGAGCAGCACCAAAAATAAATAAATAAATACAGCTGGAGCCACCACGACGGACAAAGACAACTGAGGCGTGCAGCTCTGGGGACTGAAGGTCGTTAGAAAAGGCTAAGAGGATGTGGATGAGGGGATCGATGCTGCTGGATGATGGAGCGCATGCGATCGGGTTTTGGAGCACCCACCCGTGCGTCACAGCGTGAGCGAGCACTGTGACCACGTTGCGCATAGCACGCAGCTATAACTCGCTGTCATATCCACATCATTAAACTATCATTGTTCCATTCAGTAATCAATTTCACAAATTAAATTATATACCTTGACGCATGGTAATGTTTCTGAGCCTTCTGTTAATTATTTTTTGTAGTTTTTCCGCTTGCTAATAAATTTACTTATTACATCTGATTAATAAACATTTTGAATATTGAAATGTGGACTCAGCATGTTTTATACACTAAATAACTTAAAAAACAGGTTTTAATTGGTTTTGTGATTGTAATACTGACAGCCACATTGATGAATGTATATATAGATATATATATATATATATATAATATATATATATATATTAATATATATATATATATATATATATATATATATATATATATATATATATATATATATATATATATATATATATATATATATAAATATATATATATATATATATATATATATATATATATATATATATATATATATATATATATATATATATATATATATATATATATATATATATATAGTTTTTTTAAGATACAAAATTAGTTGTGAGGATTTAGTATGTATAGTGGGTAAGTGTGTATGTATATAATTTAGTAATGTTAAGATTTGAAGATATATAGGAAAAATATATTTCTGAATTACATCTCCGTCCAGTTGGTGGCGGTAATACACAGTTTGCCAGAAAACGCTTTAGAAGAAGAAGAAGGAGGCCCCGGAAGGACAGAGGCTTGGTTGGGTAGAAGGACGGGTACGTGTTGAACCGAGCTCTGTGGAGGGAAAGATGCTGACCAATATCTCCAATGTCCTGAGGGCCTGCGCTCAGAGAAATGTAAGCTAAACTATTTTTTAAACCCACGTTGTGCCCCAGTTAGGCTCCGGCTAATCTGCCTTGCCTTTGAAATCGCGCGGTGTTCATCCTAAATAATCTGTCAGCTGTTTTCTGACCTTGTGAGGCCGGTGCTGGTAGCAGGTCTGGCTAACGAAGCTAACTCCGCCAAACATTTCCATAATAATTTTATTTCTCAGCGCTTTGACCAACAGAGACTCAATTATTTAGCTTGGTGTGCCTTGACTTTGTGTTTCCTGTTTAGTCGTGCACAAACGTTCCCGTTTCTGTTGTTGTCTGTTGTTAAAACGAAAAAATAACAACTTCACAGGTAGCCAGCTGTTTTATAAATCAAGACGTTAAGTTTGGTATGCACTATAACACCCGCCAGACTTGTAAAACATGGGTCTATTTACACAACACAAATCCACGTATTTTGCTTTTTAGTGGAATCAAATGCAATTTCAGTTTATTTATAGATTGACATTCATCTAGAATAGTAGCATTATTAGAAATGTTGGCAAAAAGCTGAACTGGAAGAAGTGTTAATTGAGAATAGGATTATCAGTAGCATTTTATAAGCATGCATTATTGTTTTTCATTTTTACTTAACTTCAGATCAGCTTGAAACCTGCTGAAAGTTATAATCCACAATTACAAAAACTTTTGATCTAAAAAAAAAGGAAGAACAAAACTTGACATCACTCAAAAACGTCCAACAAGCAGTATTTCTGTGTTTTATTAGTGAGTAGAAATTCTCAGTTTACTTGTAGCCATTGTTGTTCATCCAAAAAGCCCACACCTGTTATTGCGATGCAGTATTTAGTCAGAAACAGACCATTCTGACTAAACATATACAAACATTATTCATTTTAAAAAAGGAAGTATGTAAAATTAAACATAAATGTATCTCATTTTTGATGAGGTTCAATTTCAGGGGGAGGGCGTTGGAAATTGTCATTTAAGAATATCTGGTATTTCTTAGTAACACAGACAGTTACTGGCAGTGGAATTTATTTTATTTTGGGTGATGTGAGAAAGTTACAAAACATTTGCTAATTTTTAAACCTGTTATGTTTTCCTCTGGTCCTCTGATAGGGAGCTGCAGCTGTCGCGTCAGCACGGACCTATTCAGACTTCACAACCCAGGGAACATTTGAAATAAAGGTATGTTTCAGAAACTAACCCCTCGTTCCCAAAGTTTTGGTCATTGAGATTAGGCTGTTGAGATCCTCTCCAACGGTAAAATAATATTTATCCTTTCATTGTTTCAGAAAATGTATTACAGTCCTAATAAACATATAGAAAAATTAGAATATTGCTAGTTGATGATGATTTTGGGTACTGTTTAGTTGATCTATTCAACTCAGTTCACCAGTTTTTCAAAGTTTGTTTGTGGCTGAAAAGTTACCAGACAACAAAAGCACTACCTAATGTACTCTATCAAATTGTCCAATGCATGAGGTTTCTCAGTTATTTACTTTTTATTTCAAGAAATGTGACGTCTTCAAGCTGGACGAGGCCCCTGCAACTCAGGTGGTTATGACCCGGGACGAGGGTCTGCAGTACTACCGCACCATGCAGACTATGAGGCGGATGGAGCTGAAGGCCGACCAGCTGTACAAGCAGAAGATCATTAGAGGGTTCTGTCATTTATATGATGGCCAGGTGAATATAACACTTCACAGTTTCTTTGCACCAGTCCATACAGTGCAAAAACACAGATTCACTGTATTATTCAGGAGTAATTTATGCTTATTACTAGAAGCTGTAAGAGTTTGTTAGGGTAGGGTTTGTGTCTATATGTGAATTTGTCTGCTTTCCATGTGCAGGAAGCTTGTGCTGTTGGTATCGAGGCATCAATTAATCTAAAAGACCACCTGATCACAGCATACCGCGCACACGGCTACACTTTAACAAGGGGAGGAACCGTCAAGGAGATCATGGCTGAGCTCACTGGTGAGTCTGCAATGCCAACTAAATCATCTCAAGATGGATTAAGTTCCTGCATAGATTTAGCAGTTGGCCCTAGATGATAGTGTAAAAGTTATTTCAGCATCTGCTGGAAATGTTTACTATGACAGTTTAAATAGTTTTTGTGAGAATATCACACAGGACAGTTCTATCTGTTGATATTGATGAAAAAAATAAACCCCACAACTGTAGTGACAGCAAGAGCAGCAACAAGATAGAAATCTAACTTTCTGTAAAACAGATTGAATTTGTCAAACTAGTGAGAGTCTAAAACCTAGATTGCGTAAGAGATGAGCTTCTTTGGTCTGCTGTGCTGTGAAGCAGGGTGATACGGTGTAATCATCTGCAGTTTTGATGCCTGCACTGTAAATACATGTTGTCATACTGCTCTGCTAGCAGGTCAGCCCAGGTTACAGGATCACCTGTGTTTGCCCATGTTTAATTGTGAAATGTTTGAACTATAGATTACATTTCCCTCCCTTGTTTTTGATGTGTTTATTTTTTATCTTCAGGCAGAAGAGGCGGTATTGCAAAGGGCAAGGGAGGCTCTATGCATATGTATTGTAAAAATTTCTATGGAGGAAATGGAATTGTCGGTGCCCAGGTAAGTTGCTGAACCCTTAGACAAAGTGTGTGATGTCTCGATGGGTAACCTTTTTATTTTCTTGCACGCTGAGTAATTTACTAATTTGGAGAGAAAACTAAAAAAAGCTTTATTCTACATGTTAATGATAACTTTAACTTCGGTGTGTCTGTTTCTTCAGGTTCCTCTGGGTGCAGGTGTGGCGCTCGCCTGCAAATATAAGGGCACAGATGAGCTTTGTGTCTGTTTGTATGGGGATGGTGCTGCCAACCAGGTATGAGTCACAAATCCCTGGCATCTTACATCTTGAGTTGTTAGAATTTGAAGCAGCTACTCTCAAAATCTTTTTTCTTCTCCACCGTAGCATTTATCACCTGCTTTACAGGATGAAAAATGCTGTGTGACCAATAGTATATATATTTTTCGTCAAAGGTTTACAAAAATACAAACGTCTTTTAATTTTGGTTTGTTTCTTCCCTCGAGAGAAACAAATGCTTAAAATACAATGTCAATGATTTTTAAAAAGAGATTAAAATGGGTTGACGGCGACAAAAATCGTTTTATTAAGGTACAATTTCAGAAGGTACTTTTAAACAAATATCACTATCTTATTCGTATTTTTGAACGTGTATCAGTAATTTTGTTCCTTTAATAATTTTCAGAACACAGGAAATTCAGTTATTCAGCAAATTCCTGTTTTAAAATGAATTAAGTGGATCTAAATATCTGACTCTAGCCTCACATTATTTTTCTGAATGTTTCCTGAGAAACATTTAATTTGAAAATTAGTCATGTAAAATCAATCGGACTATATTTTGCTGGATTTCTTAAGTGAGCAAAAAATAAATAAAAAATGTTTTCTTGTGTGTGTTTCAGGGTCAAATTTTTGAAACCTACAACATGGCAGCACTTTGGAAATTGCCTGTTATCTTCATCTGTGAGAATAACAGATACGGCATGGGGACATCAGTGGAGCGAGCTGCAGCCAGCACCGACTACTTCAAGAGGGGAGAGTTTATTCCTGGTCTCAGGGTACAGATTTTTATTTACCTACTTACATCTTTTTTTGCCAGCATAATTCAACAGAGCTTGGATCACTATAGTATTATTTTTGGGGAGGTATAAGAAGCAAAGTCAGTGTATTTCTATACCCTCCTACATACAGAGTATTTCAAAGTGCTTTACAAGGAAGCACCATAAATAAGATCCAGTAAAGACATACATTAACTGAACAATAGTAAAACAATTAAGTATCACATAAAGTTAAAATCCAAATTTAAATTAGAAAACTTGGAATGAACTGATGAAATAACTCTTATGGAAAAAAGTGGTTAAAGAGCAATGATTTTATTTGACATAAATTTGATCTGAAAAGTTTGATACCTGGTCAACAAGATTATTCAGTGCCTCATAAACCGTCAATAATTCAAATTATATTCTTGTACAAACAGGGAGCAAGTGCAGTAATACGATGCATTTGCTGTTTTTGGTCACAACTCTGGTAGCAGGATTTCTGATGAGATCCTGCTGACCTTTTCAAAATTTGGTAAATGTCCTGATAATGTTGCCTAAAGCTGCAGATCAATTGTACAATTTTAGCCATAAAAGGAATAGCTGATACTATTTTGCTTAAAATAAAAGTATATAGTTGCTATCACACTTTTTAAAAATATTTATATTTTGGTTAATACTGAAATGTGAATATTAAAATAACTTTGTAGATATCAACCAGAAATATATTTTTTTAATGCTCAGTTATTGTAAAACTTAATATTATGATTTAATGTCAACTTAGTAAGTTTAATTTTCAGCATTGCTAAGGTAGCAGTACAAATAATTCATTCATTATTGACATTTTAAGTCAATAAAATGTCACTTTATTTCCTTAAAAGTAAATAAACTGAGTAGTACAGTTAATTTTGTTGCAAGCATAGATTCGTTCAGAAGAGCTTATAATGATTCATTAAAATTATCTTTTTGCCTCAAAGGTTGATGGTATGGATGTTCTGTGTGTCCGGGAAGCAACTAGATTTGCGGCTGATCACTGTCGGTCTGGGAAGGTTTGTCTCAATAATATGCTTTAAAAATGATTACTGCTGCTGTTTTTTTTCTGCTAAATGTTTACTACTGTTCGTCAGGGTCCGATACTCATGGAACTACAGACATACCGCTACCATGGACACAGTATGAGCGACCCTGGTGTCAGGTACTTGATCACAGCACCTCAACTGTTTTGCTTTTCTTGTTGCTAATATGAAAATGTTAAATGTCATGTTCTCTGTGCTGCTGCCCTTCTTGTGTCTGGCTCGTTTTCAGTAGTCTTCATATATGTTCCTTCCCTCCGTAGTGTCCTTTCAATAACAACACCTGGGGAGAAACTGAGTTCTCACTGATCCTGCTATTGGCTGATTAACGTCTGTCGAATAATAGAAAATCAGAGATAAAATCTTCCTAATTCTAATTTGGATCCTGCAACATTGGTACACAGAAAGCACAGATTTTGCATCACTGGTCGAAATATGACTCATTAGCTGTTATATGTTGCAGGAAATCATGTTCTTTTTTTTTTTCAAATCCTTATATGTGGATAGTGTACAAATGTGATTATTGTAGTCAATCCCTGCAACGTCCCTGCACCAATCTCTGCTCTTCTAGCTACCGCACACGTGAAGAGATCCAGGAGGTCCGCAGTAAGAGTGATCCCATCTCCCTGTTGAAGGACCGCCTTCTCACCAACAACATGGCCAGCGTGGAGGAGCTTAAGGTAGCATATACTTTGAAGTTGAACAAGTTTGTAGCAGATTTTTTTACTCAAAAATGTACAGAAATTGTTTTTTTTCCATGGAGCTGCGTAAATGATTGTCATTGCTTGAGCAGCTGCTCTGCGTGTTGATTGCCACTAAGCTTTTGTTTTGTCTGTGTTGCATCTGTAGGAGATCGATGTGGAAGTGAGGAAGGAAATCGAAGATGCAGCTCAGTTTGCCACCACGGACCCAGAACCCCCCCTGGAGGAGCTGTGCAACCACATCTTCTCCAACAATCCACCGGTGGAGGTGCGCGGCACCAACCCGTGGGCCAAACTGAAGTCTCTCAGCTAAAGTCTGAGTTGCTTTGTCAGTTCTACTGTAACTCAAGTCCCCATACTGTTATGTGAACACATGTCACATGATGCACCATATTTGAATGCATTATGTGAACTCGCATAACGCTTCATATCCAGAGCTTTAACCGTTATTTTATTGCCACTTTTTAACGATGAGGGCCATAATTTACAAACATGTTCGCAGAAGTAAACTGACATTAATTGGTTTAACTTTCAAGTTTCTTCTTATTTCACCACTCTAGTCTGTATGGGATCTGCAAACATAACTAAAACATCTGGAATTATATATCACTCTTACTTACTCATGGTGAGTGTTGTTTTGTTGGGGGGATGGGAGGTTTACCCTATTCAAATCAACTTTTTCATTCTTCATACTTAGATTACACTGTTTCTGATATTAAAATTAAAATGAATATAGTTACAAAAGAGTTGGGAGATGGGTTATCTGAAGAGCACGTGGTTGACATTGTTGCCACATTCTCATTGAAACATGTATTTATATTTTTAAGATATTTTGACTGAGCCATATGAGCAACATACAGTTTAAATTGCCAGTCCCGACGAACTATTTGAAGTTCCCATCTATGAATTCAGCACTTCAAATAAGTAAATATGATGCTTTTCTTAAGCTTCTGTATTTAAGTGTTTTTCTTGAGCGTTAAACACTTGAAATTCTGTTTGTATTCCATATTTACCTTTTTGTTGTTACGCTCTGGACATTGTTGAGGTACAATAAATCTCACTCTTCATGTCAAAACCAGCTGCATCTCTTTGAACTCTTTTCTCCTTAACTGTAAATGATAATGCTTCCTCAGGCAGTTTGTACCCAGACGTTTCATGACAAAATACCTCAAAACCGGTATGTTTCCATCAAAAATGCCACATTAAATAAGAAGTGCAGAGGTTTCTTGTATCTGTATGTGCCTGACAGAGCTAACTGTGCTGAATGTGGTACACCATAATCAGAGATAAATTTACATTTTTCAGTGATTTTAGAGAGAAATTGATTGTGGATGTAACGTACGCTGTATATATCCAAATTCTGGACGTCAGAATTCCATCAATTCTGTGTTTATAGTAGTAATAAATCTTACAGCCTCTATATAAACTCATCTTTCCAAATTGAAGACTTGTTTGGTTAAGTATTTGTGCCCTTGCAGCTTTTTATGACATTACATTATTCACTAAAGATGGTTATTTTACCAGATGTAGTTATTAGAAGGCGGTGCATCAGAATTTCCATTTGGTTTCAGTACATAGTACATTGTGAACATTCTGCATCTCTACACAAGCTGTTAGCAGCAAATACAACTTTTAACTTTCAGCTGTTTTTAAACACTAGCAGCCTTTTTATAAGATCTAAATGTTTTGTATGGATGAATTATAGCTAGAATTAAAAAATGGCTGCTGTTCAGTTACTTATGGAAAGTTTACATTTGGAGAAGCAAATAATTCAAAGAGTCTGTATGGACACTGGATCTGGGTGACCCCTGGTAATTAAAAAAAAGCTTTTTTGTTTGTGTACAATTTGTATTTAAAAATTACCTTTAATCTCATTTGCTACATAGCTCATATGAAGTGCAATCTTAAGTTTTATCAGCTATCTTTCTGCAAAGGTCTTAGATTTGTGAAGTGCATGACTAACGTCTTGTTAACAGAATAATCCACATGAGCTATATATCTGTGTTGCTCCTCCAGAGTTAAAATGAGCACTTTTACACTTTCCATGAAGGGCTTCATTCCAAACATTACTGTGGTGTGACCAGTGATGTTTGGCCGCTTCAGTTTGTGCTTCTATGGTTTTAAAGATTGTAAAGCATTTCATTGGTTGAATTAAGAATGTTTTTCTGCCGAAAGTTTTATTTAGGGGTATAAAGGTTGCAAAAATGTTGAAAACTGCTTCTTTCAGCACACACCAAATAAATTCTTCTACAAGGATATGTATCTGGTGGTTTTATGTATTTTCACTAACAATTAATATGAAAGCTTAATTAGCTCCAGAAGATGGCGGTAACGCAGCAAGGAGGACGCCAGCTGCAGGAAACTTCCAAATGACGAAGAAGAAGATAAGGAAGAAGGCTTCATCCCTGCTGAAAGTCTGAAACTACGTGCATACGGGGAGACGACACAATGGAGTCTGGTTTCAGCACTGGTGCAAAGATGGAGCTGCTGTGCGCCTTTTGCGCTGCCTTGCTCCTTGTCAGTACAATCGCCTCTGCAGAGGAAGGCGCTCACCTGAAGAACTCCCAGTGTCACAACTACGCTGGAGGACACGTCTATCCTGGAGAGGCTTTCCGTGTGCCCGTGTCCGACCATTCCCTGCATCTCAGTAAAGCCAAGAGTGAGTTGAACCGGTGTTTTGCACGCTGAAAGTGCGCGTTTTTAGTTGCGTTCCTTTTGGGAAGCCGCTGCGGTGCCTGTGAGAAGGTAACAGATGCGCACTGACGCAGCCTGCGGATGAGCGTTTAATTGTGTTGCTTTAAGTCCCTTTGTTTCCTCGTTGGGTTTTAAACTCTATTTACATTTCACACCAGAAAGGTAATTTTATTTTCATGCGTTTGATTCAATGTTGTGGGACACGTCAGTGCGTCACATTGATTGGACAGCTCGCCTCTCTCCGCCCCTGACACATGACCCAGAATAGCAGCACACCATCCACATATCCATAAAGTCTTACAACATAGTGCGTATGTTCTAGTTGTTTCTGATTACGATCCTTCGTTTGCTTTGCTTCTCTGACTTACCCTAATGCAAGCCGTGTCCTCTATTCTTGCTTTAGCAGTTAATGTGCTGCTCATTTTGAATGTGAGTAATTTGAGACCGATGTCAAACATGGGAAACCTGTCCTGGCAGTCTGATTGGTAGACAGAGTATGTTCACCAAAAGTGAAGGCAGCAGAAAAACATAAAGGGGAAAAAAAACTTGCAAAAATGACTTGAATGGAGAGTATGTAATATAAAATAAGACAAACTACTGTGCCACAACCATATCCATATCAGATGCTGTTCAAAATTTCTATGAACGAAGAAAATATGTTCTTAAAACCGGGGCTCAAATTATGTTTAGATGTCTTGTATCACCAGAGGTTGCGTTTCCCTTAATTTTTTTAAATGAAGGGAAAATTTGAAGCCCGTTGGTCATTTTGACAGGTTATAATTCACACCCTTGACTGACGCACATGGGTAGATTTTTTTAGACAAGTACTCAATTTGGCAGTCTTTGGTTCTTAGAGTCAGTCCATAATTTTTTATCCCACTACTGTGGAAATGATCATGTTTAGAAAAGCGTGGAACTTGAAGTACTTTCAAGGTCAGAGTAAGCATGGAAAAAAGTTAATTGGTTATTGTTAATCATTCTCTATTCCCTCTCTCACTTTGAAAAAGAATAAATTATATCCACACATCTGTTCATCTGTGTTTTCCATCCGTGTGTTTGCCATCATCTGTCAATCCATAATGGTCTAGACTGGGAAAATTTGAGGAAAGCATGGAAATTGATATGATGAAAGAAATGTAGGACATCTGAAATCTGATGTCTCTGGAAGTAAACACGGCTAATTCTTAAGAATATGTAATTGCATCAAGCCCAGTAAAATAAACTGATTGTTCAAATCCAATGTAGTGGTCTAGTGTTAAAAAATAAAATGAAGTTGTTTACGAAGATGGAAATATGCAAGTGGAGAACATTTCAAAGAAACTTTTTGTGTGCATTTTTTTTTTCTACTTCAGTTTCAAAGCCTGCCCCCAACTGGGAAGGAACTGCTGTCATTGATGGGGAATTCAAGGAGCTTAAGCTGTCCGACTACAAGGGAAAATATCTTGTTTTCTTTTTTTATCCTTTGGACTTGTACGTATGTCTTGAATACTTCATTGTAAAATCACATTGTCTTTCCTGGAGTGTAAACTCCATATGTCATCATGTTTTTTCTACTGCAGCACATTCGTCTGCCCCACTGAGATCATTGCTTTCAGCGATCGCGTGCATGAATTTCAGGCCATCAATACTGAGGTGGTCGCCTGCTCTGTGGATTCCCAGTTCACCCATTTAGCTTGGTATGGAAACCACTTCCAGTAGATTTATAAAGTGCAAACCACGCTCAATAAATGGCCTGATTACATATTGATTTCTCTAGCTCTTCCGTAACTTTAGTAATGATTTGTCTAAAGTGTTTGGCTCACTTTTTCTGTTCTGAACAGGATCAACACCCCCAGGAAGCAAGGTGGACTCGGACCAATGAAAATCCCTCTGCTGTCTGACCTCACACACCAGATTTCAAAAGATTATGGAGTCTACTTGGAGGACCAGGGTCACACGCTGAGGTGCAAATTTTAAATCAACACCTTGGTTCAAATAATGCTGGAGAAGTGAAAAGGACCAATCGAAAGAAAAAATTGGAACAGGATGTGAAATTGATGTTTTGTGTTGTTTTTTTATTATTATTTATTTATTTATTCTGGAGATCTTCTCCAAATCAGACCTTTGCTATTATTTCTGAAATGATTTATTTGACTTTTAAATACTTTTTAGAATTTGTCATAATTATTGCAATAATTGCCATAACATATGGTACAAGGAATATTTTTTTTTTTATGCTGCAAAACCTTTTTTTTTTTTTGATGTAGGGACTAGATTTTTGAGACTCGAGTCAAATCCTACTTTGTAGGGAGGAAAAAGTGGGTATTTGACATGGGAACCCTCATCTAACATGTCCATGTCTTTGTCAGAGGTCTTTTTATCATCGACGGCAAAGGAATCCTGAGGCAGATCACCATGAATGATCTTCCTGTTGGAAGATCAGTGGATGAGACTCTGCGGCTGGTCCAGGCCTTCCAGTACACAGACAAACATGGAGAAGGTACTGAAAGTGCTTTTCATTCACTTTTGGAAAAAGTTATTTATTTTTTGGCTATAATGAGATCTGTTTTTGAACAGACACCGGGTTTGTTTAGCATTTTTATTTATTTTATTTTTTTCCCTACAGTGTGTCCAGCAGGATGGAAGCCAGGCAGCGACACTGTAAGTATTACTGGGACTTTGTCCTGAGTTGTCTTGCTAAACAAAATGCAACTCAAAAAAATCTGATTTGGATCAGTTTACAGAATGTTTCTGACATTCAAACATTTTTTTTTCTTGGCATAAACTGATGATCAAAGATGCTTGGTGTATTTGAAAGAAAATCATTAGTTACATTATATTTTTCTCCACAGATCATTCCTGACCCCTCAGGCAAGCTGAAATATTTTGACAAACTGAACTGAACAACTTTTCTGCTTTCCATTCCAAACCTTTTAATTCCAACCAAGTTCAAATAAAATCTTTTTTTTTTTCCTAATTTTTGGTGACTCGTGTCATTATTTGATTTTATGATTACATTTATGTTTTCCCCTAAACTAGGGTACCTGTTGTTGTCTGGATGATCGTCATTAGTGAAGGAATTGGTGTGCTATACTGGCATATGATTAATCTGAACACCTCTTGTTTAGTACTAAAACAGAAAATGCCCTAAAAATAGAATTATATTGGGGCACATACAGATTATGATGAATTCCAGGTTGTGTATTTATAAGCCAACAGGTGACAATTGATAGTTAATATTTTATCATCACTCCTTTGTTTTCAGCAACTAATCAAGTATTAAAGTGAGTGATCAGACAAGTTTTCTGGGTTAGGATAGATTTTTTTCCCCTCCTTTTTAAGAGGAAAATTTCTCATTTGAATTTATCACCGCTAATAGGGTCATCGCCAAGGTAACCGTCAAACAATTCTTCCCGGACAATGAATCTGGTCAAAATGAAATTTCCCAGCAACAGCGACATGCCTACTAAGTTAAATTTATCATATATATATGTATGTCTGTATAGTTTTGAGATTTTAAATATTTTTACGTATTCTTATGGCATACTGTGTAGCTTTAGACTCAGCACATTTTGAAGACCTTCATAATTTGAAGTCATGTGAAGAAGACCTTTGCCCAAACTGACATTTTGCACCAGGAATAATGGTAAGTTAGACAATACCATAAAACAGAAAACTGGAAAACCTGCAATGAAACAGCTACAGTATCAATATGTGGGAACATTCCCTCAGGCAGGTGGAGAATACCTGATGTCGGCTCGGACCCAAACAACTGTTTACAATGTAGAATAGATTATGAACAAAAGAAGTGCACCTTGCACTGCCTGCAAGCAATAAAAGAGACTTGCTCTACTGGCCAACTTTCCTAAGAGGAAATTGTTCATATTCCAATTACACCCTGGAGAAAAGTCTCACATTGAGTATTGTAAGAGACAAATATTTGCAAAAATATTCATTCTGATTTGTGGTTTGGTGGTGTGTCTGTGCTCACTATAACATTTATGTGTTGTTAGGGCTGGTTAATATTTCTCTTTTGATCAGTACTCAACTGAAAAACAGATGAACAGAGATAAGCGACTCGTACTGAAAAGAAACAGGATATGCGTCAATATGAGGATTTACAATCAGGCGTGTCTTTTTGCAGGATACATAAAGGGAAGGCTTCTGCCACCACCACACAACTTTGAGCGGCTGATGCAGAACTGTATGCGCTAGTTTCTCTAATTCTTTGCGGGGGGGGGACTCCTGAGGAGCGAATGAAGAAACAAATTTTGCTCTTGTTCACATTTCGAGGACTGGTAAGCAAAGGGAAAAAAGGAAAAAAAAGAAAATGTCCAATTTTGTGTTACGGCCAGCTGAACCAAAGGATGTATCTGATATCTTGCGACTCATAAAGGTAAGGCACTTTATCCGCTTTTTCAACAAGTTCTTTCTCGTTCAAATTTAAATTCAGTTCAAATCTTTATGCATTGTAGGAACTTGCTAAGTTTGAAGAGATGGAGGAGAAGGTGCTGCTCACTGAGAAAGGTGCTGTGCATTAAATTATTTATGCCAAAGTCTATTATCCAAGCAAGCAGTAACCTCTATTTGTAAATAAGCAAAGCAATTTTTGCTATGGAGTCCATTAACATTAATGTCCTACTTTAACTTAGATCTTCTTGAGGATGGCTTTGGGGATCAGCCATTCTACCATTGCTTGGTTGCAGAAGTCCCAAAAGATCAGAGCACAGAAGGTAAAAATAAAATAAAAATCTTACCTCATATTTTAAGGCATTTTATAAATAAAGCATTTAACTTCTAGTGTCTTTTATCAAGGATTTTCTGTGATTGGCTTTGCAATGTACTACTTCACATATGACCCATGGATTGGAAAGCTTCTCTATTTGGAAGATTTCTACGTCATGCAGGAGTTTCGAGGTAAGATTGCTGAATCGTTCAGCTGTGGCACAAAATGTAATAATTAACAGCTGTGTTGCAACATTGGCAAAAACTGTTGTAATTGCTCTGCCTGTTTAATGTTTCACCAGGCTTTGGCATTGGTTCACAAATCCTGAAGGTGCTGAGTGAGGTACAGACACTTTATGTGTAATTGCAACTTATCTTCTCACACATTTACTTTGATTTCAGGTGCTACTCATGTGCTTGTTTTTTTATGTCCATTTTTCTGAAATGTCTTTCCTTCAGATTGCTGTAAAGACCCGTTGTAGCAGTATGCATTTCATTGTAGCAGAAAACAACAAGCAGTCTATTGAGTTCTACAAGAGACGGGGCGCCGCTGACCTGTCCTCGGAGGAGGGCTGGCGTCTTTTTGAGATCCAAAAGAAGGACCTGGTGAAGATGACAGCAAAATAAAACATACTGATCACTTATAAAGAATTTTGGGAATGGCAATAACAATGTTTCTGGGACACTTGTAATATTTCTGTACCTTTTATTCTTACCTAATTTTGCAACATTTACCTCATTCACATGTAAATTAAGCAGATTAGTACTTATTAACAAACTGCTTACTAGTATAAAACGTTTTTTAAGGCTTTATGAAGGCAAATTACTCTGTCTTTGAAGTGATATTCTTGTGTAGAAGTTATATTATTGTGATTTATGAACAAAATAAGTGGGTAGGAAGTAACCTATACATTAAAATTAACAGTATTGGTATGCAACAATGAAAATGTATGTTATTGTAATCTGCAATGTTTACAGTTATTTTGTAAATTAAATCTGTAATGGAGATTTTTGGTTTCATTAATTAGAAATGAGTTCTATTGTACAATGTAATAGTAAATGTGATGTTATGAAAATGGTAATGAATAAAATATGAAAATCTAAATTCATAATTGTTAGAAATATGTGTAAATTAAATATACCTTAGGAGAGAGAAACAACCACCCCCAACACAGCAGAGTTTGTTCATAAAACAGATTTTAAATAATAAAAATGTCACATTTTCAACCATATGGAGAACCATTTTTTTTAAACCAGATACTTTATTTACTTGGCTGATGACTTCTGCTTTATTTTAATTCAGCATTGCCATTAATCTTCAGAAATCTTGAATCAAATTAACATTTAACAAAGCAAAGTGCACGTCTGTAAATCAAGTGCTAGTCACTTTGTGCCTTCACTGTATTATACGTTTGCACCTTTGTCCATTTCATAAAAAACTCATTGGGGAAAAAAAAAGTAATATACCACAAGACATTTTGTACTGAACACATGTCAGCTTCGACTCACCAGGGAGACATTTTGAACCTACTTTGACAACTTGTGAATTAAAGAAATTTTCTTTCTTTAACTGAGTAACTTAATGGGTAGTTACTCAGAACAGCACATAACACAAGGATTAAAAAATGAGCTTATTTGTTAGATGATCAAGTTTTCTAATGCTTTAATTTATTTGCAGTCAATGCAAAGATGGTGCCCCCGGCTTGCTGGTTAGAAAACTAAGAATACATATATATTTTGCTTTCAGAGAGGCTGCATTTTACTCCATCCTATATTTTTTTTTCTAAATCGTTCAGTTTGATGGGTTGGTTGGCTGGCAGAAGTAGGGGATTGTTCAGGTGCTGGTTTGATTATGGGTCTAATTATGGGTCCATATAAGACTCAACTGGTCTGTCATGTGACACAAATCAATGGAAAGGATGTAGCAGAGACAGATGAATCTTAAATAAACTGAAGCAAATGAAAAAGATCACATACCTAAATAGATTGACTTGGCGAAAGAGAGGCATGTCAAAACTATAAAATGTTGCCATACAGTGCTTCTCATTATTGTAGGTCAAATAAAGCTTGGTATCTACTGAAGTAGTACTTTTTAAAATAAGTTTTAAGAACCATCAGCTCAAAGCGTATATTTATATATATTATATTACAATGATCCAGTCAAAAAAAGTCAAAGCCTAAACTTTAACCTAAATAAATATTTGTGGTCAGACTTGAAAAATAACAAAAAGCAGGCCTTTTGCCTCTGGACATATAAAGCTTGTAAGCACATAAACCAAAAAATGTTTGCAGCAACAGTTTGTTCAAAACAACATTCAGGGAACTGTAAACAGATACATGCTATATTTTCACATTTTGAGGAGAAAAATACAAATAAAACCACTTGCTCTTTTTATTTTACTTGTGTGAGTGCTCCAGCGAGACATTGTGAGAGATAGGTGCTCCTCTTTTAAAGCTGTCAGCTGTACTTTTAAAAAATATTTTTGTCTTAAAAAACTGAAACGTAAATTCGGTTCCTTGTTTGCCCCACTAATGTTTGGTGAAAGTAGAATGGTTTCAGTGAAGTTACAGCCGCTTTTGGTGTCATACTAAAGAAACACTACGCAAAGCTTTGTCACAATTCAGCAGACAGGTCTTCACATCATGGCCTTTTTGGTAGCTTTCGGGTGATTTCCACCTCAACTCTTCCGCATTTTCCTGCCGCTCTTGGGCTGTGACGTGTCGTGCTGACGGCGGCCTCGGAGCTGGAGAAGCGGGGGGCTGTAGCAGGACACTGTCTGGCTTCAGACGTCCTGCTTCGTTTTTCAGCGGTGTTCCAGAAACTACCCTCTCACCCCTCCTTCTCTGCTCGTTCGCGGCCCGCCCAAATCACACAAAATTCCCGACTGAATCCTGCCCGAGTCTGGGGGAACCAGGCGGCCTGGGAAGCCGTGGAGCGGACAGAGGCCATCCCTGCAGCATAAATCTGGTACGCGGCTTTCTTTTGCTCCCGGATCGCCTCTTGCCTGAGCGATGTCTTCGTCTTAGTGCGTTTGTGGCTGTTTGAATTTGTTTGCATTTAATATTTTAATTAAATTATTTAATGTAACCGCGAGGCCGCTCAGGGCTGGGCCTCTTCTTCCCGGGGCCCGGGCCTAATTGAGGCCGTGATCGGTAAAGCAGGCCTATGTTGTTAGCCAGATAGCTAGTTAGCCATCCAGCTCACCGAAAGTTCAGTATCAGCACTCGCCATTTTTTGTTTTTGTCTTTGATAGATAAAGAGTTCTGCAACCGTGGAGTAAAATTGACTAAAATTTAAGTATATTTAACATAACCTTTTCGTTAGTGAGTAATTTTATTCACATTCAAGTTAGCATTCCTCAGACACAAGGCTAACAAAATGGCGGACGCTTGTGTGTTGAACAGTGGTTGTAGAAAAGGTGTGTTTAGCACTTCTCTTGCTAGCTGCAAACCTCTGCAGAGATATATGCCCGCGAACAATGAGCTTAACCCGATTTTCTTCGGGGTTTTTTTTTTTTTGTTCTGCCATTGCACATGTATGTTGACGTTGTCAGCTATTTTTAAATAAATTTTCTCTGTGGCAGTCGGACTTTGCATTTAATATTGTTCATTGGGCATGCTGCCTTTATTTATCTCAAATGGCTTTGTGTTTGGTTTATACTCTTGCACGAAACTAACAAAGTTAATCCACCCATTCGTGTGAGTTTTAATACATAATGTTGACATCTTAAAAGCGGAGTGATCCCCTGTTGTGCTGCTCTCCACGCATCGTTATCACCTTTTTTGCCCACCTAGAGGTGGGGGATGGTACATTCAATAAAAATTGGCACCTCAGTTACACCGTTTTTTGTTTACATCTCTGCTTCTTCCTTCTTTGAGGAGATTTCTATTCCATGTGCTCTCATCTTCTTCCCAGTGTTAAACATTACACTTAAGACTTTGAGTGTCATCTTGGTGAAATTTACTTTAGGAAATAAAGTGGAGATTATGGTTTCATTTACTAGCTTACCTTTGCAACTGAAACGTGGTATCTGTATTATTAACCCCACTCTTCTAATTGTGTTATAAGTTATGCATATACACTGTGTTTCAATTTACTAATCCATACAGAAACCTTTATAAAATATACTGTATGTCATAGTATTTTTGATAAGTGATTTTTATTTGGACATTGCCCTATTACATGCCAACAATTTTTTAGCACTAATCCTGAACGAAAACAATGCTGAAGTATTAATTACTCTTTCTTTATTATTAAAAAAGACTAAGTAAAGCAGTGACATATTATTTTTGTTGCTTTTTACAGTGTAAACACATAATGATATTTGAATGGTAAATGCTTGACATATTAAAATCACAAAGGACTTATCAGAAGCAGGCCATTATATTGAATGCTCAGGATTTGTAGGCTGCAGTCCAATAACTAGTTTTATTTCTAAGTGATCTCTCTGCCTTTGATGCCTAATTTTGCTATAGTTGTCCAGACCACAAACATGCAGACATGGGTTGCCCTGCTGCCATTCATCAATAGTAATTTTTCTCAGCTACACCTGAACAAATGTGGTTTTCAATCATGCTAAACATTTAATCTGTTGTGAATGTTTAAAATGTCAGCATTGAAAATCATTAGCATTCAAATGCTGACTGTCACCGAACCTAAGGCAACTTTAATGAGTTACTAATCTTGCTTCATCATGTGAGCTCCAGGGGACTTTTGTGAAAAGAGCTCTGGTCAAACCCTTAACAGTGGTAAACAATAATCTAATTTCTGTAAATTGAATTAATAAATCTCTTAAAGCATGTCCTGACCTACAGTGTATCAATACAGCTTTGAAAAAAGAGAAAAAAGGGAAGCAAGCTGGGTTAAAAAGTTTAAAAAGATGGGAGAGATTAGAACAGAATAGAGGAAGGAGAGAGGATAGATGGTATACTGGGAAACACTAGGAATCTGTTTCCAGGTCTGTGGAAAGAAAAAAAAACCCACCTAGGCTGAATCTACTGCAGGAATTGCACAAAAAATGATAATGTCTCATAAAATATTAGATTGTCAGTATTATGTTGATGTCAATATGTCAATCAACAACAACCTTATATTTATTGTTTGCAAAATAAATCAAACCAATTATTGACGAGGATGATGCAGATGCAGGATGGAGATTCTGCTTTACATTTTACCTCGTTAAATAACTAAAGTTTTTCTTTCCTGTCGTGTATGGAGAAAAAAATACTCGATACAGAGGTGGACACACTAGTCACATTAAAATCTGTCAAATGGGTACAGTTGACTTTCGATGCATGCACAACAGTTTTCCTGTTCCAATTCAATCCAATACATAATTCTAAACTTAACATAATTAAAACTTTTAATTTTGTGATGGATTTTACTCTTATACTTTGATCATTTGGGTGACTCATTAACAATGCCACTGAGATGCAAAAAGACTTTAGGGCATATAGATTTTCTTAAGGCACTCCTACTACAGTGTAATAATTATTAGTTTACCTATTTTTTTTCACAAGAATTGTTCTTCTGCACATATTTTTCCAGCTGCATTTTTAACTACTGCATGTTCTGCTTTCAGCTCCTCAGTAACAAATGCAGCACGAGGACAATGGATGAGGATGTCACAAGGCTTGCAATACATGCTGAAGAGCCTAAAATAATAATACACGGATCGGGTAATTAAACATGTTTATTTGTTTATTTATATATATATATATATATATATATATATATATATTATATATATATATATATATATATATATGACTAAAAGTGTTTTAGGAGTGTTGTTTCTAGTTAGAGGATGTACATATCCATTTTGACTTGTTGCCTGAGAACTTGTATAAGAAAAGGGGGGTCTTTGGTGTTATCCTGTTAAATGATTATCTTCTTGCAGATGACGGAGGTGCCGGTGGGCAGGAGTTTGTTGTGGAGCTTCAAGAGACTGTGTTGGTATCAGAAGGTGAGGGTGAAGGCATGGCAGTTCACAGATTTGCCCCAGAAGAGCTCGTCATCCAGGATGCAGTCGAAGACGTAGTTTCTGAATATGTGCATGGAGATGAAGATGAAGATGTTGCTGTAGAAACCTGTGTAATGGCTCTAGAAGGCGAAGAGGAAGGCGTTGCCATGGGAGACATCCCAGAAGATGGGCTGGACCCAGAACAGCAGGATGACGACCAAGATGGCTGTGGAGATTATTTGATGATATCCTGTAAGTTTACTGCTCTGCTTCGCATTTATTAGAGATTCAGTTATTTATCTTGATTTTTGTTTTGAGATTTGATCAATCTCCACTTAAGTTATTTATTTATTCATTTATTTATAAATTAAACTTTAATAATGACCATAAAAATCAATTTGAGGTTCCTTGAACTTGATTTTAATTTAACAAGGAAATCAAGAATTTACAAACTTGATCCCATTTACACATTTAAGCATATTTCCCGAATCTTTTCTTTGTTTCTTTTAAACTCCAAACAAGACCATGGTGTTTTGTTGAAGGCTGAAAAACATTTTTATGTCTGAAACACAAAGAAAATACATGTTTCAGTATTTGACCCTCCAATTACATAGTATCAGTGAAAAGTTGTCCGATTTTAATTCTTGATGTTTTTTTGCCTGGGGTTGTAACATGTAATATCTATACTACATTAATGTTTTATGTATTTATGTACCTAGTGGACGAAGCTGGAAAAATGGTCTCTGAGGATGGAACTGAGGTAACTGTGGAAGGAGCCGTAGAGGACCAAGAAGTGGAGAAGGACGAAGATGGACAAGAGGTGATAAAAGTGTACATCTTCAAGGCGGATTCAGGAGAGGACGACATGGGTAGGAACTTATTTTTATTTCTATTGGAGCAATATTTAGAACCAAAAAACATGAAAAAACTATTTGCATGAAGCAAAACTAGCAAACACAATATACCTTTTTACAGGAGAATCTGTTGACATCAGTGATGGAGATGCAGAGAGTGTCGCACTAACAGAGTCTACAGGCCAAACACTCAGAGAGAAGATGGTTTACATGTCTGTCGGGGATTCTCATCACAATCAAGGAAATCATGGTGAGTCTTATGGATCCATTGGGCATGGTTTTTGTGGACACTACTCTTGTCTATTGTTTGGCTAAAAACAAAAGCTGCATATTGTACGTTATCCATGTCTCGCAGGATTGGCTTTAAGTAAATTAAGTTTTGTTGGCTCTGCAGGTGTAGAGGACAGCGAGGGCTGTGAAAACCGGAACGGTGCTGCCAGTGCACTGCTGCACATCGATGAATCAGATGGTGTCGATGAAATCAATAGGCAACGCAACAAGAATAAGAGACGATCAGAACATCGGCAGGTCCAGACAGGTATGGAGGAAAAAACTGAATGCTAATTTTCATATCCAGACTCAAAACCAAATTTTTCACTCATGAAAAAGATAAAACTGGCTACATTTTTAAGTAAAGATTTTTTTATTTTAATCACTCAGGTCTTGAACTTATTCTATTTTACAGAATATATATATATATATATATATATATATATATATATATATATATATATATATATATATATATATATATTTATTTTTTTTTAAAGCTTTTAGGGATATAATTTTATTAATCTACAGTTGATTTTTAACATTGATGGAGCGTCTTAGTAAAATGCAATTAATTTTCTTTAGTCATTTATTAGACTTTGAAAATAAACAGTTTATTCAAATATGTATCTGGAAAATGCATGCATTGCCCTGCAAAGGTATTCATATCCCTTGAACTTTTCACATTCACTGACAATATAAACACAAACCTCAGAGTAATTTATTTGGTGTTGTATCATAGACCAACACAAAATAGAGCATTACTGTGGAGTGGAGGAAGAAAGGTACCACTGTCTTTTAAAAGTCACTTAATTAGTAAATCTTCCTGCCACGTTCAGTTGAACTTCAGTATACATGGAGCTGCTCTGCGAAACGGTTTGTTGGAGAATATTAATGAGCAAACAGAGTCATGAGGAACAGGGAGCATACCAGATAAGTTTGATTGGAAACTCAAAATACCATAAAGAATACGGTTGTAATAATATGGAAAATGTGAAAGGAGTATGAATACTTTTATAAAAAGACTGTTTTATGAAGTGAAATTAAAAAGTGACTCTTCTCAAACAAGTATTTGTCTCAAACTGTCATTTGTCTGTTTTTATTTTTCCAGCCATTATCATTGGTCCATACGGCCAGCCGCTGACAGTTTATCCTTGTATGCTCTGTGGTAAAAAGTTCAAGTCGAGAGGTTTCTTAAAGCGACACACTAAGAATCACCACCAGGATGTTCTGACCCGCAAAAAGTACCAATGTACAGACTGTGACTTCACCACCAACAAGAAAGCCAGCCTTCACAATCACATGGAGGTGCACGCACTGAGCAGCAAAGCCCCTTTCGAGTGTGAGATGTGCGGTAAAGAGTTCCACCAGCAAGGGGCGCTGTTCTCCCACAGGCTGCAGCACCACCACCGGGAGCCCAAAGCCCAGCCACCTCCTCCACCCACTAAGATGCACAAGTGCAAGTTTTGTGACTATGAAACCGCTGAGCAGGGACTGCTCAATCGACACTTGCTGGCCGTCCACAGCAAAAGCTTTCCTCACATCTGTGTGGAATGTGGGAAAGGCTTTCGTCACCCGTCTGAGTTGAAGAAACACATGCGCACGCACACCGGCGAGAAGCCTTATTCCTGTATGTACTGCGACTACAAGTCGGCCGATTCCTCCAATCTCAAAACACACATCAAGACTAAGCATAGCAAAGAGATGCCGTACAAGTGCGAACGCTGTTTCCAGACCTTCGCAGAGGAGGAGGAGCTGATGCAACACGGATTGACTCACGAGGAGAATAAAACCCACCATTGTGCCCATTGTGATCATAAAAGCTCTAACTCCAGTGACCTGAAACGCCATATTATATCTGTTCACACCAAGGACTATCCACACAAATGTGCGGTGTGTGGAAAGGGCTTTCACCGGCCATCTGAGCTCAAGAAGCACTCTGTGTCTCATCGCACTAAGAAACTCCACCAGTGCCGGCACTGCAACTTCAAAATCGCAGACCCCTTCATCCTCAGCCGCCACATTTTGTCTGTCCACACAAAAGAGCAGCAGGCCTCACCTGAAAAGAGTGAGGCAAAAAGGACAGAGACCCACACTCCCGTTGCAGCCCCTAAAAAGTCTGCACCGAGTGGCTCGGGTGGGTCCGGCCCACCAGCCAGGGTCAGTGCGGCCAGCTTAGCCAGCAGTGTGACTGTTGTTATTGGTAAAGGACAGAAAGAGAAAAGAATTTACCAGTGCCAGTACTGCGACTACAGCACCGGGGACGCTTCGGGGTTTAAGCGGCACGTGATCTCCATTCACACAAAGGACTATCCACACCGCTGCGAGATCTGTTCCAAAGGCTTTCGACGGCCCTCGGAGAAGAACCAGCATATCATGCGTCACCACAAGGACGTAGTGAAAACAGAGTGACTCTGACTGAGCCAAATACTGTGCCAGAACAAAGACCAACATCAGAAACGCCCATCACACACCCGAGTCCTTGCACACTCACAGAAACTGTGGTGTGTTCGCTCTACTTTTGTCCAATCTGTTGTTTTTGCTCTTTCTAATCCTCAGCCTTATGTTTCTTCGCAGACGTATACTAATGTACATACCATTAAGTCTCTGACAGAGTTAGCGCCTCCTCTGCCCCTTCTTCATAGACTTGCACTTTTTAACTGCATGTCCCCTGCTGGTGACTGTGTGCATGGCAGTTTGTCTTTTTGTAGATACACATTTTTGGATTTGGCAGGTAGCAATCAGTTCTCGGTCAAAATCGGTCCTAATTATTTGTCTTAATCGAAGTGTAATTTTCAGAATGTTTGCATCATTCTTTTAAAATATACTTTTAACCCAACAGAGGTGTGGATTAGCCACATGTTCTAAGTAGCACTTGTGAAATTCAGTTTGTTTGTGTGTGAATGAAAGGGAGAAAGAAGGCCATAAAAAGTCCCCCTATGTTGAGCTTCCTGGTGCTTTGATCCCACCAATATGTAACATAATGGTTTTGTTGTGGTAACAAAAACAGAACGGTGTCAAAAATCATTCTGTGTCCACCACAATCATTAAATTTACCTGTAAAAGAAGTGGACGCTCTATGGTTGTGATTTAACATCGACATATGCACATGAATCGCTGTGCAATCAATGCTTTTCTTTATGTCCAATATTTCTGTTTCTTGTCTGTAAATGTGCTCAGTTGCCGGGATCAAGCGGAGACTAAGCCCTAAATTTCAGTGTTTTCAATCGTTTAATTCAGACAAGGGAGAAAAACCCAATGAATTTCAAAGTTGATTTGAGTGAAATGTATTTTCGGAATCATACAGTATATGTGGTGCTGCAAATCTGGATCTATGGACTGAACTGTGTTTTCACCATCACAGATGTACTTTTGCCAGTAGAAAAGGGAAAATGTATATCTTTAGATGCAACATTCAGATGCCAGGTGCTGGTGGTGTATGCGTATTATGGCTTTTTACATCCTTTAACACCTGTGATCATTTCTGTTTTTATATTTATTTCACTTACAACTCGTTGTATAGTTAAGTGTAACTAGACTTCTATGGGACGTAAATTATTGTTTTGTATACAGATCTGTACAAAGCGTGTAGATGTAAACACTTGATAAAAAGGAAATCCGAATTGTGTTGTTATGGATGTACGTCTGCGTATTTGTTAAAAAAAGATAATAAAGCAAAGTATTTTAGCCGTTTCTTTTATTTTGCTAGTAGAACTCAGTTATGGTGCTCAGGTAAATGGAACAGTGGATTCGTTGCAAAGCAAAGCAACAACATGATGTTTTAGCCAGTAGCTTTGATAGAGTAATATTTCCACAGCAAAGGAAATGATCTCCAGCTTGAATCACCGACATGATGAGTAGAGGAGGAAATCAGGCAGGTGGGCACTCAGCTGACGAAAGCAAAAGAGATTAAATTGATTAGTGTTTGCATCCATTTAATGTAGTTGGATACAAAAACAGGATCCAGTGATTTAAAAGTACCGGTTTTAGGAAGGAGAACAATGTTTTCAGCCAGAACGCCAGCATCCAAGGCGAGCTGTCTGAATTTCTCCTTCACTTTGGCACTGACTGCATCTTTACGGCCTGGAAAGGTCACAAAAGATTAATCTGCTACTAAAGATACAGCAACACAAAATGTAGCACTGCCAGTCAGGACTTTACCATAAAGTTGGACGATTTTGGTGGCCTCTAGATCCTTCTTCATGTTGTAAATCATTGCATACTCATCATACTTGATGTCCACCATAATCACGTCCTTCATAGTGCGCCCACCTAACAAAAGCAATAAGATGTCAGTGTGCCTGTTAAAACCGCATTACTTTGGCGTGTGCGTCATACTTACGCGTACTGAAATATGTAAACTTCCCAGGCACGTCAGTCTTCTTGACTCGGTAGCTCCTTCTCCTGCAAGAACCATTGGCGCTGCAAGGAGATACAACTCGTTTGAAAATGTGATTCATTTTCTACGTTCCTTTCTCTCGCTCGGTGTCCTCTTACTCAAGTCTGGAACATGATATATCCATGTCTCCCTCTGCAGTTGGTTCTAGCGTGCAAAAGCCCATTTTCATTTTGCCTTTGGTGTTGACGAACCACATGCTGTTGGAAGCGAATCCAATCAAGTGCCACTTCCCTCTTGCCTGTTGCAGCAAACAGAATATTAAAAGCCATTCATTCAATATAACCTTGATATGTTGTTTTTGCTCTTAAAGGGGCAGTGTTACACATTTCCATTTTATAGCACAACCGAGTTACTATGTTACCTGCTGTTCTAAAAATGCTGTATGTATCAAGCATCTCTTGAAAGAAAGTGGGTCCCTGTCTCTTTAAGAAACTCCCCTTCCTGACATGCCGCCTTCAGCACGTCCTCACAAAAATGCTTCTTTATTAAGTCGTTTACTACCCTTCTTAGAATAACTAGTTGGTATGATGAGCTCGGCAGATGCAGTTTCAACAGATTTTTGCTAATTGCTGCTGATGCTAGTCTGAAGGAGCTAAATGGAGAATGTGTGGATACAAAACCATGTTTCAGTGATTTACACGTAGGAGTTTAAGAGCAAGTATTTAGGCAACTAAAATGGTTGCCACGGGAGATTAAAGGATTTCTCAAACAGACATGACAAACATCAAAGCAACAATATGCATGTTTTTGGTGAGGAAATAACATGAAATAAAACTTAAGAATTTTTTTTTTACATAATACTCCCCTTTAAAAGTATTACCTGTAAAGTGTGTAAGCATGTTAAGTATTAATTTGTCAAACATTCATAATTTATGTAAATAATAAAATGCATGTATCTAAATAACTATACTAAATGGTCAATTGTGATGTCAATTTACTGTTTTTTTTTTCCAATTTTCAATTGAAATTTATATAATACAAGGAAGTTTTTATGATATTAATGTGATGGTAAACAGCAAACAATCTGCTGTTGTTGACAAATATTTGCATCAATACCTGATAATGTGCCTGTTTTATTTTTTACACCCTAATATCAGTTCCAAATTTTAGAAAACCATTCACTTTAAATTAAAAAAGTAAAATATGCCCCGTATATAATTTCCTCAAAATTCCAGGAGGTCAACCTTCAGATCACTGCAGAAAAACATTTACAGATTTTGTATAAAATACAAGAAATAGAATATAAATGTGCATGCACCAACACGCATGGTCTCTCACCGCCTGTGGGTTGTAGTCTGCCTGAGGGACGATTTCAGTGGACACCGTGAGGAAGCAGAGCGCGGCTCCCAGCAGGACCAACAGTGGAGTCATGGCTACTGAAGAGAACCGGTAGGAAGTTCTGCAGGGCTGTCGAAAAGTCCTGCCGGTGATTGTTTATATAGCAGACAGAGGGGGTGATGGAGGAGCCGGGAAGGGAGGGATGCATCTTTTCCCTTCCGGTTGCAAAACACAACACGGAACTGGCCAGGTGTTATGCATAGAATTGCATGCCTGATAATGTTAGGAATATCTTTAAAAGCTGCTCAACCTCCAGTCTGTTTTCTCTCTCTGCGAGAGTTTGGAACTCTTGCAAAAACATGCAACAATTTTCCTAACAGAAGCATTTGATTTAATTAAATCTGTTTGTAGTTTTTTATTTATTTATTTTTTAACGTGTTAAATAACTGTCCTTTGTCACAGAAATTTGGAATGGTCATCTCGCCATTGGCCCCAAATATCAGTTAATTGCAGTGAGCTCCAAGTTCTGAATGAGGAACGTCTGTTTTTGCTGGTGTTTCTCAAGCTTTACATCAGGACCCCACTGTGGTTCCCAATATGATCTCCATGAGTCCACGGAGGACAGAAGGTTCTGACCAACTAAGGAGGTGGGGTGCAACTTTCATCCTGGCTGTGAATTAGTTGGTCTGGTTTCCCAGGAGCTGAGAGCTGAGCCTCTCTTCCTCCATTCACAAAGAAATCAGTTGAGATTGTTCAGCTTTCTGATCAGGATCCTTCCCAGATTCATCATAATGTGTTGCCAGGCCGGAAAGGATGTACAGCATACAATACTGCAAATACAGGATGTCCAGGTTACCCTGTTGGAGTAGTTGCCCCTGCAGCCCCTATTTAGGATAAAATGATGGATGGATGCACAGGTAGATGGATGGAAAGAAGCTTGACAAAGTTTCTTTATTTTACTCCGTGGTTATATTTGGTTTTCCCCTAAAATTTTACAGGAATAGTAATCTTACTATTTGCAAACTTGTGTCGTAAAATGCATATTCTTGTTATTTTGTCATTTAGCAAATAGAATAAAATTTAAGCTTAACTGACCCATCCAAAACAGTCTGATTTAGGTGGATAGAATAAATTAAGTATGTCTTTTTTTTTTACAGTGTAATTGTCTGGTTCCAATTGAAGATCATTTAAAGCTACATTACTAGACTAAATATCTAGACTTGGGATGTTTTCTAAGAATTTTCCACAGTTGATACTCCGGTACAATCAGTTCAGTTGGGAACCAAAATTGCAACAAATGTTACATTTTCAGCTGGTGTGGCTCACTTCCCACTGGACTGTCTCAAACGATTCAAACTAATTGAAAAAAACTTCAGGATAAGAAAAAACTAATTTCTGCATCTTTGTGACATCCTGCAAACACGTTTGACACGACAGCACACTAACTTTCGTAGTCCACTTCATGTTGAGCTGCGGGTTGCAATATGTCTGTGGAGGCTTGCAACAAATCTGGAGTATCGCGTCATCTCCCACCTATTTGGCATTTCTACAGCCTGTTGTGTCACACAACAGGTTGTTACTGCTATTAACGTGGAAATGAAATCTCTCTATATAAAAACCCCTTCAGATGGATGGAAAGAAGCTTGACAAAGTTTCTTTATTTTACTCCGTGGTTATATAAAAACCCCTTCAGATGGTTATTGTCCAGGGCTTCAGGGATCGATGGGCGTTACCCCAGGTTGCAGGTGCAATTGATGGGACTCATATCAGCATTATGGCACCAGATGAGAATTCTGTTGACTATTACAACAGGAAAAATGCATACTCTGTTATTCTGCAGGGTGTGGTAGACAACAAAATGAAATTCTGGGATATTAATGTGGGCTCTCCAGGAAAAGTTAGTGACTTAAGGGTTTTAGTCAACTCTTCATTGTATAGTAGAGGTGAAAATGGACACTGTTCCCAGGTTGGATAGAAAGACTGAACAATGTGGACGTACCCCTACACATTCTCGGAGATGCTGCATACCCACTACGGCCTTGGTTGGTGAAACCATTTGTAAAAGAATATTGAGTTTTTTAACACGGTTTTGTGCTCTTACATTTCTAAATATAGATTTGTGTCTTTGCATGACACATGTTCATATGCTGCAGTTTTGCAAGAAAAGAACAGCTTGTTCATACCATGTTCCTATTGTAACAAATAACAGTTCAACATTCATTGTAACAAATGACAGTTTAAAATTGAACATTTAACATTTTTGCACACGTTGTTCTCAACATTTTAACAAATTTATATTTTTGACTAACTTTTATGAGTTCAAACTGGTTTTATACTTGATAAAATAATGTTTCAAAATAGTTTTCTCTTATCTTTTCTCTACAAATCAAAGATGACGTCACCTAGAACAGAAGCCCTTGAATGCTGAGATGAAGCTAACGTGTTTGGCTCCTGTGGGGCTTGGACTGTTGCAGGTACTTAGTGGTGCATAGTTGATATTTTATGCTGGTGGTAAATGAATGAATGTGAGGTATCAGTGTGTGCAGAGGGCTGGTGAGAGGATGGCGATGATGGGGTGCATGGTGTCATGGATTGGGGCATTGCAACATCAAGAAAATTAGACATCATCTGAAAGAACAGCTGGTTGCTGCTCCTGTGCTGCTCTTGCATTAACTGGAAATGTCTTTCTTCAGCTTGGTTAGCCCTTTTCTTCATAAAGCAGGGAGCCGGTGGTGTATGGAGAGCCATTTCAGCCAAAATTAAGTAAATACATTTTGGCTGAAATGGCTGTCTCTTGAACTTCAGTCTGTTTTATTAAAATATTAAACATGTCACCATAGTTATTCATTGGGATTAGTCATATTGACATATTTAAAATAGAAATGAGCAAAAACAAACTGCCAAACTGTTCATTTAATTTTTATGCTAATTAGTTTGAAAACCTTGTTGTTTTTGTGAGCGGTTACAAGTATTTGCAATACATTTTCCTCTCACCATATTTGTCTGAAGGCCTTCACCTCCTCTTCATTCCACATCTGTTCACGAGCCATTTTTCCCGCCAGTGGTGGAAACGTGCATTTGTTTTAGTTGTATTTACCCATAATGCTCTGCGCTGTAGTCCACTGCCTGCTTTTGGAACGTCTGTTCTCGGGTTGCGTTCACATATGCGTTCAACCGTGCCAAGTGTTCACTTCAACCAAACTCAGACCCAGGTTTTGAATCAGCTTTCGCTTTTTTAGCCCGCATTAGAGTTCAAATTTAGAGTTCAAACTTTCACATCTCTCCAAAAGAACTGGACTTTCCAGAGAGACGAACTAGAGTTCGATTAAAACGGACGAAAGGGAATGTGAATGGACTCCGAGTTACATAAATGAGAGAAGTTTCACAGGTATTTTGTAGAGGAAAAAAGTGACCTGATGGAGGCAGCAGAGGACAAACTATTCGGGTTTACATCTGCTGGAGTTGAGGGAACAATAAGTTCTGAACTGAGTTTTGTAAAGGAGAGGGAGATCAATTTATTTGAAGACTTATTAAAAACTGTTCTGTCAAGAAATGACAAGAGAATCGGATGTTGAATGTTGCATTGAAATACTCCTGATTCATTTTTCATTTATGACGCTAAGAGTTTACAAATTGGATGCTACACATTTTGTAATATCGAATATTTTACCAAATGTAACACCAGCAGCTGGTGCGGCCATCACTCCCTTTGTTTCGTAGAGCTACAGCGTTCTCTAAAGACTTCCATCGTTGAAGATGCATCATAAAACAGACATTTTTGAGTTTCAGAAACTACTTCTTGCAGTTTTTAACAGTTTCCCTTCTGACTCTATGGAGGATGAAGATTAAAAGGTAATATAAAACAGAATTTCATTAAAAACATGACAGAACTTCACAGAATGCTACATAAATAAAATAAAGTATTAAACACTACTGCATTCACTTTTCAGCTTTGAGAGTAGCTAACAGTTAATATACACTGAGTATCAGTACTGTGTTGTGTTGAATGCTAAATACTCAAACACAATGTGAAACTAAAATGTATTTAATCATCTTAAAGGTTAATGCTACACAGCTATTACCAAGTAAAAAGTCTTCAACCTTTTCTAAAAAAATTATTGAATTAATCACATCTTTGCTTCTGAAACATGCATTTATTTAGTTTTAATGCAGAGAGGTATATAATAAATCATTTTTCAAGCCGTGGGCAAAGCAATTGTTCACAAAATATGCACGTGTGTGTGCTCTTTTTTAAACACAAGAATATATTCTCCTACAGGCTTGTGTAAATTGAAACTACTGTCAGAATCATATGCCGAATCATAAGCTCTTTAAAGTGCACTGAGAGTCTGAAGCGGTGATCAAGTTTTAATAAGATTGTAGAAGAAACTAGACCAAGTCGGTGGGGCTGGAGTGAAGACTCACAGAGGAGTCTGCCATTGTGAGAAACTCAGCCCAGTTCTGATAGAAGCCACGTGAATACTCTCCGGTGTCGATGACAAGCCCCCACAGGCGGCTGTGACCCTTCTTGTTCCTCAGAGCCAGCTGAGCTTCCCGTCCCGTCACGTTGAAGCTGATGTTCAGAACCTGCGCCACCAGAAGGTAGAGCAGTCCGACTGTGATTATGCTGCTGTACCAGCAGCAGGTGAAGCAAAGGGCTGTGCTGTAAACACACACAGAGCAAACATAACAATACAACATATTATGTAACATGTAATGCCTACGAACAATAATTCATACTTTTAAAAAAATAAAGTTGATTTCTGCCTCTGTTGCCATATTACAGCTTTTCCTTGTCATACAACTCTCTGTTGAGTTTGTAATTTTTTTTTTTCTGTTTTGAAGAGTCTGCAACACCTGGGCTGGCTGTAGACGCCGGGGCAGTAGAAAAGGGCCGTCATCAGATACTGATGAGGACAGAGGCTGCGGAGCACCAAACCGATCCCGTAGACGGAGGTCAGCACAAACACACAGAGGGTCTGCAGGAAGCTGCGGTGGTTTGCTTGTCCCACACAACTGTTTATCCTGCAGCATCTCAACATGCAACGCAGACAGACAGGTCAGAGGATGAACACAAGATGCAATTCCACATTTTGCCATGTCACAGATACCTCAATGTGATTTGCTGAATCAAATTAGTGCACAATTGCAAAGAGGAGGGTAATTTACCCATAGTTTTAAAAAATGCTCATGAAGAAAAAAGTGTTACCTTCCTCTGATACCCCAAAATAAAGAAAAATGAGTGCAAATAATTGCCTTTGCTAGTTATCTAATTAGTAAACAAAGTCCTGTTGTGTGTAATTTATTATCAGAATTAATAGAGCTTTTTGTGATGAAGTGAGAGCAAAATTACTGCTAAATGTCATGCTTTAAAGACATGATGCTTTTCCAGATTTTGCATCACAACCAAACTACATTTTTTTGTTATATCAAAATGTGGCCAACAAAGTTGACTTTCTAAAACTATGTGTTAGAATGACTGTTGTGCAACTTGTTTGTTGCACATATATTAACAGAAGTTATTGCAGTTAAAAGATCTGCAATCTTGGTTGGAAAAATCAGCAAAAAAAAGAAAAAGAAAAAAAAAGCCACTGATAAACTATTTTAAAGGACACCCACCAGATGCAGTGGTGGTCCAGACGCAGAACACACGATCCACATGTTCTGCAATGTCCAGCACGCGGGGGTCGCATTATTTTGCACACAGGACACAAGTTCCATTTTGTTGTTGGGGGATATTTTCTTGTCTGTTCTGTGTCTGTTGCCTGGATAAATCCATCAGAATGAGTAGCGTCATCTTCTGTGTCCATTCTCTGATGGTTTGCTTCATGGTGAGAGGCAGAGACAAATCCTGGACCTCTCTTAGTGTAAATGAGTGAAACTATAGTGAGAATCATCCCAGTGGTCACAGCACACGTCTGCAGTGGGCTGACATCCCCGCGGGGTAAAATCTCCACAATGAAGAGATAATACATGTAGGCCAGGGAGTAGAGGGCAAGGGTGAGGAAGAAGAGGGTGCGCCTCTTCCTTTGATGGGTGGCGTAGTAGTAAGACAGCACCAGGACCGGCAGAGCAGTGAGGATGGTGATACCGAGCAGATAGTGCAGCGATGCAGCTTTCAGCAGGAGAGGCAGCAGCAGCAGAGCCGGGATCATGGAGATCTCCAGGTGGTTGATCATGGTCCTAAGCACAGGAGACTGGAGCCCACATGAAGGTGGTTTCTCCTTCAGCCACCTGAGAAAAGCACAAGAAAAAAGACTTAAGCAACAACAATATACTATACATTTTACTGTACTTTGATAAGCTGCACGTTTTCAGGCTAAAATCATGGTATTTGTTATCCTATCATTTTGTTCTCAAATGAAAATGTTCCATCTGTTGAACGCTATCGAAAAAAATGCTAATTTTCTATAGTTTTGATAATAAATATTTTAACATAATTAACATATTTTAAAACTATCAGATGGAATTAAAAAACAAACATGGTGTCAGTGGACCTAGAAACAGCTCAAAACTGATTTAAAATCAAAGAACAAAGGAATTATTACATTTTTGTAAGCGGTATCCAGACTGTTTTTTTTTTTTAACTATTTCTCAATTTTACGGAGTGAATAAATGTGCTTGGAGCTTTAACAGTTGCAAAGTTATGCTGGTGCATAAAAAAATATACTTTTTATAATTTAGACAATAAAAGGCAAAGGAAATTATGAAGGGTGATATATCTGTTTCCTGCTCTTCTTCTGTGTGTCTGCATAAAGCTGAGATAACCTTGAACAGGATTAAGGAGGTATAAAAAAAGCCAATGGAGTGTTATTTGTCAGGGTGGGTTGGGCTCTGCTACAGTAGGAAAGGAAGGATCTCGTCTAATAATCTAAGAAAAAAAAGTAGTTCAAAGACTTTCTTAGCTTGCTGGTTCATCCTCACATTTTTTCGGCACCGTAAAAACAGTTTCATCACACGCCGCACCTATTGAACTCTTCATCCAGATCTTGACAGTCACAGCAACACCTGTACTGGTAGATGTCACATTCACAGCAACACATGGGATCATCTGGCTCTGGAGGCTTCAGCTTCTCCCATTTCATAGCGACCTGCTAAAGATCCCACCGATGTTTAACTACTCTAAAAGAAAATGCAGTCATTAAAGCAGAGGCAAAAGCATAGATAAAAACGTGTCATTTAAATGACTAAAAAAATCAGGAAGCAACATTTCTAGCAAATAAAAATCTTTAAAAATGTGACAATTCCAGTAATTACTATTACAAAAGACTGACTTCAGAAACCACCAACTTAGAAAACATTAATCAGCTAAATTGATAGGCACACACCTAAATTGACTGTTGGATAGCAAACTCTGTGCTTGTTATGTTCATTTGAGAAAGATGAGTTATGTTAAAAATAATGCTGAAAACGAAAGCTGTGAATTTTATTTTGGGTGTTGTCATGTGAAAGAGCAGAAACAAGAAGCGATCTAGTTTACAACTTTATGCGATACATTAGATAAAAATATATGTCATATATAGCTGTAGATCTATAAACCAGATGCACAGATGACAGAAAAAAAATGGTTAGAGTGAATGAATGGATTAAAGGCATTGCAAGCTGCTTTTAGAAGATGAACTAGTTTTTGTTTAAAAACTAAAATAAAGCATAAACTTCAATCACTTCTGATTGCTTTCACATCCTTGGAGATTCAAATATAATTTGTTAAAACAAGGCCACCGTGTCTGCAGAGACTAGCTATCTGGGCCAAGAAACCTGAGACCCTAAAACTCAAAGATTGCTTGGAGTTATTGTAGGTGCAACATATTAAAATGACTCAGATATACATTAAGAATGTATAAAAAACAAAAGGATAAATAATAACTATAGACCAGTTTTGAAAATTATAAATTTGACTGCATCTAAGGAAGATCGGTGCGAGTTGATTATATCTTAATGGTATTGAAATACCAAGAAAAACATTCACAAAGAAATCAACAGTTTCTGTTTACTTACCTTTTGTTTTTGAGCAAATTATAAAGCTCGACAGAATTAGATTCCCTTATTCCAAGTGTGAACGGTGAGTGATGATGAAGAAACAAAAATGAGAAGTGACCTCTTGTCACCAAGCTCCTTCTGTGAGTGACTGAAGGGAAAGATGAACAGAGCAGCCTAGTTTCTCATTTGTGTTGGCATGTTTCAGTCCTGGTGGAGCAGCAGCAGCAGCAGCGTGTCAGTGCAGGGAGATGGTTTCCATTGCTCGGATTCCCATGGAGGAAGTGTCCCAACAGAAGGCAGCTTAATTCTCTTGACAAGTGGTTTTAATATCATGTTGCATCTACCGCCTCTCGTAACTTTGAATAGTTTACAAGTCGTCCTCTGGCATACGTGGTCCTCTGTCAGTTGTCGTTTCAGATTTTAATGCTGGCATGCTTGGTAAATATGGAAGCCCCCTCTCTACGGGTTTGGGCCGACCAGAGAGCCGGTGGAGCCTCAGCTCAGCAAGGTCTCTGCTGAGGTGTTCAAAAGCTGCAACGGCAGCCCTGATGATTCACACCCAGCTGGATGAGGTGTGCATGAGAAACATGACAGGCACTCATACGATGAGAGAGTGATCGTTGATCCATGAGCAGCCCCACCCTCACGGATCACATTTCCTCCCACAAGACGTTTGACCTTGCAGCTCCCACACAGAAAACTATGTTGAAAGTGTTGGTGTGTGATCTGTGCTCTGATGTGTGTTCTCATACATTTTTGTATGTAAATGTTTTGCTTTTCGCACCTCTTTTCACTTAAAGTGACAATGTGTTAAGTGACCCATGCAGTGAAGTCGGCCTCTGACCCCCCCGGCCCCCCGGCACTGTGGTGTTTACAAGATGGTTCGACTTCATGCTCGTAAACACCTCAGCAGTGAGCTTGCAAAACTATTCATACCCCATTGAACTTTTTGACATTTCATCACAATACAGCCACAAACTGTGATGGCTTAATTTTTTGTAGTCAAAAACAAGATGGCCATCTGGGGATAATGGCTTGAGTAACTGCAGCATTTGTCCATAAAAGAATTTGTAATAAAGTTTTAAATTCCTGCACACTATTTTATGCTTTTGTTTAGCAAATGAATTTCTCTAATGAATCTCTCAGGTCTTCACCAAACAGCTGGATTTATGATTTGAGAGATACTCTTATTCTAACCACCATGTCAGTGAATTTTATTTTGCAGTGTCAGTGTAAATGGAGCTTAATTTTAGATTTTATTAATTAAATGAAAAAGCATGCATAGTTTTGCCACTTCACAGCTGTGTTCTACTTTATGTTGTTCTGTCACATAAAATCTTGAGAAAATACCCTGAAGTATAGAATAGAATAGCATAGAATCAAAATAAAGTCAAGTGGTAAAAATATACTTTGGCAAAACGCTGCATCCATCTAGCTTTACATCACCACTAAACGGGGCAAAAGAGGAAGTATGGATCATAAGTGTTTAATGCAGGCCTCACTGTGTTAACAGGCAGCTGCATAAGAAATCAGAAAGCACTTCGGCGCCTGGAGGATTGAGCTTCCTGGAAGCTACCAGAACAATTCAGTTATTAACTGGTCTCTATAAGAGACATTTTGCCATTGTTTTGTAATTACTTCAATTTAGCAGCAGACCCATATGGTACATGGTTTTCACAGGAACAAACGCACGGTTATTTTTTTTTTCTAATTTTCCCTCAATAACTTCCCCACACAATCATTACAAACCAAAGAATCGGAGGTGGTGATGCAGGTGCATTATGATGCGTAGGCTGGTGTATTCTGAGCCCTTAATGTCTATATAAACGTGCGTCTAGACAAACTGAATCAATGCAGGCAAAAAGATGCTGCTCTCGGCTTTACGGGTTATGCTTCCATTAGTCTTAATGGAGCCCGGAACCTGAGATAACAGCTCTAAACCAATTTGGAAGATGCTATGCTGTGGCTCTGAAGCAGCAGTATGTGCTGAAATCCACCACTGAGATAAAATGTTTACTATTGTACAAGATTGCATTTGATCCCAAAAACTACTAAATGGGAAGTTTGAACTTGTCTGGAAAAACAAGGTGGTAATACTATTAATTATAACCTCCTTCTTCTGACAACTACTTAATATTCATATTATCTGGAATGTGACAAACAAAACTTAATTGTGAGCTTAAACATGCACCTCAATATCAAACAATCAAACATCATCGAGGGATATTTGATTCCTGATCCCATTTCTCAAAAACTCAGAGAACGTGATAAAAATCTCACTTCAAAGTCAGAGCTTGAGGTATTTTTTTTTGTATTTATTTTAAAGCACCACCAACAGACATTTGTTGAAACACAAACTCAAAGATTATTTCATTATACATTTTTACATATTGTATCAAGTGTAGAGTCCACATCACAATCACCCTCAAGAGGTAGGAGACAAAAAAGATTAAACCCCACTGACTGCACCCTGAATACTCTGTCCCTTTATCCATCTGCATGGTTTAAAACTGAGTTTTTAAAAATAATTTCAAGAAAAAAGAAGACATCTTCATTTTCACTCTGATACAAGTGCAACTGCTGATCAAAGCCCAGAGGTTGAAACCTTTGGCCAAAACCAGGAATGAAAGTCTTTACAGAACACAGCAAATGTTCCAGCAGCAGGTTTTAAATCAAATAAAATCCAAAAGACATGAAAATGTATGATAGTCCTGGAATGTTTGACGTGATGTAAACACAGAGAGAATGTTCACACAAATGTGGAGGACAAACACAATATGGGCCAACGATTCTGGACTATATGTTTCGGCTACTTTGGTGTAGAGACAAGAAACTGGAGGCTCATTCCTCGAGGGTCCGGAAGGCATTCTGCATGTCCTCCAGCAGCTGGGCATATTCTGCCTTGATCTTAGCTTCTCCATCTTTAACAGGGTCCTGAGGAAGACACACAACAACTTCATTTCCCGTTGTAACTCCTAAAATACATAACAAATCAAACCAAAACCAAATGTACCTTGAACTTCATGGAGCTGACCCTGTATAGGATCTCTCCCATATGCTCTCGGATCATGGCCCAGGTGATCTTGTTGTCGCTCTGAGCCGTGGACTCCACTGCGTGTCGGGCCATGTCGTAGAATGCAATCATGTTTGAGAGGATGCCAACGGTTTTGTAAAAGGGGCAGAACCTGCGTGTGGAATGTGTGAACCTTATCAGCACATGAAGGAAACATTCGCAGACTTGCTCCCGTCGTTTCCCAGCAGATTCATTCATCAGTTTATTTGTGTAGCACAAATCACCACCAAGGCAGTTCAAAGTGCTTTATATCATAAAAACATTTTACAGTCATCAAATATAAAACAAGCAGTAAACGTTATATTTAGTCAAATGCCATCACCAAAATCATCAAGAATAATCATCATCAAATTTATTGGATTATTAATCCAAGGAGGGTTTTTAGCCTTGATTTGATCAGCATCTGTGTAGCATCAGAAGCTGATAAAACATATAATATGTTGAAAAATAAAAAGTAAGTAACTGTAATCATATTTAGAAAATAAATCGTATGGCACTCATTTGAAAAGAGGAAAAATAATGGGAAATAACTTACTGAGATTAAAGGTTAACAATGATTCATATCATGCAAGTTGTTCAGAAAAGTATTGAACTTGGAAAAAAAAGACAAAGGCATGCCCCCAGGTATATGCATGGCAAAATAAATACCCATAGTTAAGGTAAGATTTTAAAAATAAATAAAAGTAGGCGTTCTGACCTGTCATAGGGGGTGTAGCCATTCTGCTGCAGGAAGTCATCCTTTATGAGTTTAGCTACTTCCAGAGTGATTTTATCAGACTCAGCGAGAGAAGCCTGCAAACAAATTGACACTGTCTGCAGCCATCAGCTGACCCAATGTTGGTCAGAATAAAAAACACAGGATCGGATGTTTAGTCACTGTGTACTAACCCATCAGTCACATGTAATAATTGCACTAAAGGGATTATGTAATGCTTCCCTTACCACACAAGTTGCAATTTATAATTTTGATCTGAGATTTGGTCACATGTTCTACCCTCTCTGTCCTCCTTACCTTGCCTACAAGCTGCACAATTTCAGCCAAGTCCTCCTCCTCCTGCAGAATCTCCTTTGCTTTTGTACGAAGAGGGACAAACTCTGGAAAGTGTTTGTCATAATACTCATCCAGCGCTCGCGTGTACTTGCTGTAGCTGATTAGCCAGTTTACTGAAGGGAAGTGCTTTCTCTGAGCCAGCTTCTTGTCCAAACCCCAGAAGACCTGGGAAGAACAAATTAAGTTTCACACACATTGATCAAATAGAGGAGGATCCATGACTGAGGCACCATAACCAGGAGGGTACCTGAACTATTCCCAATGTGGCTGAAGTGACTGGATCTGAGAAGTCTCCACCAGGGGGCGACACACTAACAAGAGTCACCAAATTAAAACAAGAGTCAGTCTGATGACTGATACAATGCAGATCAAACTTTATATTAACTCGATAAAAAGCTAGATGTAAAGATGATCATTATAATCATGATGTTAAACGCTCCTTTTAACAAAATTTCTGATAAAAAAAAATTGTTTCTAACAATCTAACATGAATCAGAACTGATTCCATTTGGGGTCAATAAGTGAAAAAACAAGAACAATAGAAACATGGACTGACGCTCCAACGATGCTGACGCTGCCTTCTCTCTCTGGATTTCCCAGGCACTTCACACGTCCAGCACGCTCGTAGAAGGAAGCCAGCCTGGCGCCCAGATAGGCAGGATAACCGCTGTCTGGGAGCAGGAGCATTCACATCATCACTGTTTTTAACAGCTCTTTAAAGATAAAGGCAATGCTAGATTTTTTCTGGTCTTGATTATCTATGTTGGACAGACAATCTCTGCACATGTAAATAAATAGATACCATATGACCAGTGAACTCACCTGCAGGCATTTCAGCCAGTCTTCCGGAAATTTCTCTCAGCGCCTCGGCCCATCGGGACGTTGAGTCGGCCATCATGCTCACATTGTAGCCCATATCTCTGAAGTACTCAGACAGTGTGATTCCTGCAGAGACATGAACAATATTATTAAATCTAATGGGTGTTTGGTCTACTAACCATGAGCCATAAAACACGTTTTAGACAATATCTGTATATTTCAATTATAAAAAGAAACATACTTACAAGAGATCACGATCTGATTTTGAATATTATATTATCCGAATGTTTATGATTCGAAGTTTCGTGGATTTTTCCGCAAGCAAAACTTTCTCCTACTGTTCTCCAAATGGAACAATGATCATAACTCTTCAGTTTATGTTTTATAAGTAAATACGATACATTTGCAAATTGTGATCTTGCTTTTGAAGTGATGGCTTCTTCCTTCATGCATGGCCTTTTAGCTCAAGTAGTTAAAGACTTATTTTATTAACGACGAAACTCTATTACCAGCTTCTAACAAAGATTTGTTTTAACATGCACACACCTGTATAGATGGAAGCCTCTCGAGCGGCCACAGGCATGTTGGACGTGTTTGCAACCAGTGCTGTTCTCTTCATGATGCTCTCAACTTTGCCATCAACTTCCATTGTAAGCTGTTGAGCAAAGGAAACAGTAAGATTACATCAGTTTATGTCATCTTAAGTAAGGACATTTCTGATCCACAGCCGACTATAGGAAACCCAACATGTTCTATCAAACTTAGTTATGGACTTTCACTAGGACGTCCCAAACTTGGTCTTTTCCCCTCAACCTCCATCTGTTTTGGTGATGCAGTGTTACTTCATATATCTTGCTGTATCGTGGCCATTGAGTTCAGCAAGCCGTAATAAATGTAGTTGCTTTTTTATATTCAACTCTGACAGTTTGCTAAAATGCTTTGTCAGTAGAATCTCAAATTTAAAGCAAAAAGATAAAAACCATAAAACAAACAAACAAAAAACATAAATGCCTAATGTAGCTACTGAAAACTAAAGTGGCACATTTTTCTGAGTATAAAAAGTTCAAAAAGTGTTCCAGTTACAGAAATTACACATTAAAAACATAAAAATTGCTCCACCAACCTCTGGGAAATCCCGCAGCACTTCAGACATCTCATTGCCACGTTCTCCACAGCCCACATAGATGATGACGTCGCTGTTGGAGTACTTTGACAGCGACTGCGAGATCACGGTCTTTCCGCACCCAAAGGCTCCAGGTATAGCAGTTGTGCCACCTTGTACACATCTATGAGAAGTAAAAATCATGCAGGTTTAAACAGTTGACAAATACATATTTATGAAACTAATTAATGTGATTAAACACATAATTCAATATCCAAAGAAGCACTCACGGGAAAAGTGCATCAAGAACTCTCTGGCCAGTCAGCAGTGGATGATTGGCAGGTAGTTTCTCTGTTACTGGCCGAATTTGTCGTACTGGCCACACCTGGACCATGGTAAACTTCTCCTTTACTCCTTCGAATTCAAGCTCCAAAACAACATCCTACACTCAAAAAAGAAGATCAAATTGAAACAAATACGTCATTTATTTCAAAACTCTGCAGCGCATTCAGCTTTATGAGCAGCACTCACAGAAAGGTCGTAGTTCCCAGGTGGAGCCAGGTAGGTGACAGTGCCTCTGTTTCGAGGTGGAAGCAGGAGTTTGTGCTTAATTAAGGAGTTTTCAAACACAGTCCCGTAAATATCTCCGCCTGTGATGTGACTGCCAACCTGTAGCCGGGAAAAGAAAAAAACAAACAAAGAAAATGACTCAGACTAGTTGAGAAATAGTAATTAAATCCAAAGTAGTATTGGGAAGATTTCCCACCCGAAGGCTCTGGCCGGGAGAAAACTCCCATTTGATGTCTCTGTTAAGAGCGCCGATATTTACTCCTCGTGGGATGTAGATGCTTTGAGTGAGATCATTAATGTCTTTTAGTGGACGTTGGATACCATCAAAGATGGAGCCCATGATTCCCGGCCCCAGCTCCACAGAAAGGGGTTTCCCCGTTCGGAGGACAGGGTCACCGACAGACACACCAGCTGGAGCATAAAGTTAGGGGAAAACAAACACACCCACAAAGCCAAGGTGATCGCAACCTGCTTCTAACACCGTTCCATATGTTCCTTATTAAAAACAACTTGACCAGTAGGATTTAATATAACGGGAGGTTTTGTGGCAGTAGAAAGGATACACGTCTCTTCATACACCTGGATGGTCGCCATGTCGCCCTCTAAACGAATGATTTCTCCAACCAGCTCGCTGTGGCCGACACGAACCAGCTCGTACATGGCAGCTCCAGCCATGGCAGTGGCCGTCACCACTGTCAGAAGCAGGAATGGAAAAACAAACAAAAAAAAGCTCACTAAAGAACAAAAAAATTCAAAAATAATTTCTATTTTCTACATCTACCTGAATGGCACTTAAGTTTTTCTATTGTAAATAACAAAACCCTGATCTTTGGCTTAAACTCTGACCGTTTTATGGTCATATTAAAAGGGATTATTTATGCCTCGTTATTACATTGGCTTTTGATAAATAACTTGTAGCAGAGTTATTAGATGAAACACAGATACTCTGTATTGTAATACTGTTTGAAAAACTGGACAGACCTGGTCCTGAGACTCCATGAACATATCCAAACTGGCTTTCTCTCTCCTCATCCTGGATCTTAGGAAGCTTTGACGTGTCCATAATTTAATTTACGTCCTGCAAAGAAACCCGGGGAGGTCAAGAGTTGACAAAGTTGACTCAATACGACACAATCAGACAGATAAAACCGTTACATCATGTGAAAGATGGTAATGAGAGTCATTGAAAAGAGGCTGAAGTTACACAGTATCTGATCACTTGTTTCATTTTTTTTTTTGACTCATAGTACAGAATAGCAGACGGAGTGCACTTCTAAACTTTCGGAGTGTCTGAAAAATGAGCAGACAAGGTAAGCAGATCACAAACGAGCCTTAAAGGACAGATGGCTGTCTCATGTTTTGACTTCAAAGCTGATTTGTGCGTGAGCGAGTCAGGTGACGAGCTAGCAGAGTCCCGACGCTCACACAAAACTAATTCACTGGGTTTGGTTCCACAGCGAACAAAGTTTGATGAAACACAAACATGTCTGTGAAACTCACACTAAATAACATTGATATCTGAACGTTACCTTAAACTGATAAGAAGTTGTGTCCAGGTTTGTCTCTACTGTCGCAGGATAAGGAGGAGCTTCCCTGTGCTAATCACCTGCAAAGCACCGGGCTGTCACGGGAAGAAAAACGTCGCCATTTTGGCTCAAGCAGATCCGCATTTCCTCCGTCTTGAGCCAATATGGCGTCGGAAGAAAAACAGTTTCCCACCCTGTGCAGTTCCGACTGTCCACTCAGGTATCAGAGGCGCATTACTGACCTCTGCTGGACAGAAGTGAAAACGCACATACCTCACAGTGCCTGGAAATGATGTTCAATAAAAAGCAACACAAAACAAAACAAACAAAGAAACAAGAAAGATGTGCATTTAAAATAATGTTTATGTCAGGGCGTGAGGAAACGGTTTTGTATTGATGATGAGAAGGTGACAAATGTTAGAGTAACATAAAAAAATCCTGTTAAGTGTTAAAACTACACAGAAAGAGAGAAACAAGATAAAATCTACATTTATTAGAAACTGATAGTGTAAAAATTGTTATGAGTAAGATTAATAATAATAATAATAATAATAATAATAATAATAATAATAATAATAATAATAATAATAATAATATCAATATATAGTTGCTTAATTTTTGGGAGAGCCAAAAACAGAGAAAAGGAGAAAGATGAAATAAAGAAAACTAAATTCTCATAAAGACATTTATGAAATATTTATTGGTATTTAATTATTTTTCCAAAACACTTCAGAACAAATATGGGCGGAAACATTTAACAGTTGTGAATAAGGGGGCAATATATTTTATACACACAATAATGAACATATAAACAATTAATTCTGTAAAATTTAGATGGATTTGATCCCAAACACACTTAAACGTGTCACATCGACAGTGTCTCTGCTCTGTACAAGTGTTCAGTTTCATGTTACCAAAACTACTGCACAAAAAGAGACTGTGACACCTTAGAGCGATCATGGACGACAGCCAGACATGGCATGCATTATTTATACTGGTGTTTTCTTTCCTGCAGAGCATTTTCAGAATTTATGTAGTTTTAAAAAATGGGTCTGATGATTATAAACTTATAATTCCCATTGATAAATAAGTTTTTGATTAATCAGTTTTGATTGAGAGAACATTACTGGAATGAAGACAAACAAAACTTCTTTAAGCTATGCAGCACACATAATTTTGTTTTGTACATGAAGAAGATGTAAATATTCATCTAATTCATGCATTTTGCTAGAGGTACAAAATAAGCATGTATTTGCACATGAGATCAATGGTTCTGTCTCCACACCAGATGGAGCCAAACAAGTTCAAGCACAATTCAGTTTACTTTTCCAGCGGGTTCCCTAAAAGTACATATTAATCATGTGCTTCAGCTTATGCAAGATCAATCTGACCAGTCATTTTCTTCAAATTCAGAATCATCCTCAGAATCACTGTATTCAACTGCAATTCGTCGGGACAGGATGGTGGCCACATCGTTCCCCACCGGCTCCCTCTTGTTCTGCTGCTCTTGCTGCTCCTGAACTTTCTTCAGCTGGATGCCTAATAATAGAAGACAACATTAACACACCTTCAATCAGCAAACCTTTTTTCACAAAATGATATCAGAGAAGCCATGCTCACCCATCCGAATAGCAGATAGTAGATCACTTCTGGCATCTTTAACCGGTTTAGTTTTACTATGTCTTGGTGAGTGTGAGGGTGGGGCTGGGGGAGGCAGCGGTGGAGGAGGGGGACCCGGAGGTGGAGGCGTCATATGTGGTCCAGGAGGAGGTACCGGCGGGAGTGGGTAACCTGGTCCTATGTGCACAGCTTCATTATTCAGTGGTGGTGGTGGAAAGGCAAATGCAGCCTGGGTGGATGGGATGGGTGGGCCTTGGGGAGGAGGAGGGGGAACGGAGCTGTTCAACAGAAAGAAGATTAAAATTAGTGCTGCAAACCTCAGCAATATGAAGTTACATGTTGAAACTAGCTTATTTTGGGGGCAATCAGTTGGAAGTTTGCAGACACTCTTTGCGGGCATGAATGTCATTAATTTGGTGCTTCAAGGTAGTTTATTCAAATCAATCTTTTCAGCATTGTCTGATAATTCAAAATACAGTGAAACAATCTTTTGATTAACGTGGATCAAAAGACGTTATTGGTGAAAAAGAAAAAAGCTCTCACTCGAAAATCAACACTTTCAAAGTTAACTGGCATTTGCACCTGCCCACAAGTTAAGTATCTGTTCAAAAACAGTTTCTTTGTCAAATGAGATAAAGACTGAGCTGTCTGACCACAATGACAAAAATGAATCAAGCGAAGTATTAAAATGTAAAAATACTTCACCCACAGTAAGACAAGGAGTTGCAGTAACATGATGAGTGTCTGTTACATTTCGAGTTGCAGTGGTGCATTGTGGAAAATTGCAAGAATGTTGAAGGAGAAGAATGTCTATCTACAAATCAGCAGCTAAACTGAGAAATCTGCAACCAGATCAGAGTTTTATGAAATAATACCAAACACACATCAAAACAAATTCAAAGATGGACACAGCATGTAAACATTGAAGTTTTGGAACAGCCATGATCTCAACTTGACATGTTTGCTATTGCCTGAATGCACACTACCACAAAGCTCTGTAGGATGAATTCATCCACCACAAAAACCTGCCAGGATATCACAGAACAATGTGAAAATATGAGCTGGAAATAATGTTTTTACATTTACCTACTCCTTTCCAAACAGTTTTTTTTTTGCATGTCTTACAATCTGACATTCAACAAATTAATCTGACATTCGTGCTGAGGATGAGTGTGTCTAGCTCCTGAACAGCACAATACATACTTGCAGTCTGCAGCCAGACGTGCAGAACCATTTAATCTGTCTGCAACACGGGGCTCTTCTGCAGCATAAGTTACTCTCTTGTAGTTGACATCAATGCTGTGGTATTCGTGCTCCACAGGTGGTGAGGGATGTGCTTTTCCTGGGATGTAATCATGGAATCTGGCATAGCTGCAAACAGTATGAGCAGGTACTGGAGGGATTGGGTAGTCCAGAAGGTCAGGCCTGGATAAACAATGACAGTGAGGCAGATTATGATGCAGATGCCTTCGCATATCCAGATGGTGCATCTTTTTCTCCCCCCAAAAAACCATATCACAAGCTCAAAACAGAAGGGATGAAAAAGCAAACATGCTGTAGAGGATGTGCATTGAAAAGTATCCAGTTTCCCTCTGCATTTCTGGAATTTTTCACTTTCTGAAATAAAAGTGAACATTTATCTTAAATTCTACAAATTGTTTTTTTTTTTTTTTTTAATGGATTTAAGTGATAATGAACATCTAGAGTAGTGAAAACTAACCCTGTCACAAAAAACATATTCAAATTATAACAATAAATTGAATACTGCTCAATAATTTCCCACTTGCATGACTGATATTCTCATGTCTGTCACTCCTTTCAGTCTGGTGCATTCCCTTTTTTGAACAGAAATTTGGTTTACAGAGACTTTAGTATCCACTTCATTTGTTGCTTCAGGTGTTTTATTTATTCTGGACATTTGAAATGTCTTCCAGTTCCAGTGTTAAATGTTCATTAGAAATGACAGTTTATTGATCTTTGAGAGGGTGTACTTGGATTATCATGCCATTATCATTATATTACCTGAAAATGGCATCAAAACAATATTATTATTGTTCGCAAAACATCTGGAATAATTTAATGTCCAGCAAAATTTGTTATTATGGCAGGCCAATTGAAAACTTTTAAAATTAACAAAATGAACTAGTGTGACAATGGTGTAACAGTTTCCAGCTATTATATCTTTCAAGGTGATATTTTATCAAATATGTATATGTAATTCTCTCCCTTGAATGATATAATCCCAATAAATCACTGAATAAATCTGATGAAAGCCCTACGCAAAAGAAACAAGATTGAAATCCCATCCTAAATGAGGTGCTGTATTAAATACAGATCTGATTCTGATGAGGGATTTATTGCATGGGTCCAGAAGCCTTTCGAAAACATTTAATTTGTGCAAAATAAAGGAAAGGATTGACTGAGAGGAATCAAAACTGGCTTTTGTGCCTGCATTTTAGGTAACAGTGCATAATCTGGGGATATAAATGTTTCCTAACAAAAGAAAAAAAATAAATAAATTTTTGGGATGAAAAACATCATTTGTCATTTACAAAAAGCCTCTGCAACAAGAAACATTTGGCAGAATGTAAAATAAAATGAAATGCAACCATGAATTGAAATTAACCAAATAGAATAACATTAGATTTTTTCCACTTTCAGCATCTCATCTTCTAAATTCTTTCAAATGCATTTCATCAAACTGAAAGGATTCAGAAAGAAACAGAACAGTTTCAAAAGTTAAGTGTACCATTTAAATTATAACGTCAACTAATCTGCATCTTAATCTTTAAAAAGGTGCAATTACACAACACAGAAAACTGAACACAACCAACATCAAAATAACATAAAAAGATACAAAAATCTTTTTTATTTTCTTAATCACAAGCTTGTTTTAAAAAAGGAAGGAAAAGGAAACCCTTGCCTGCCATCAGGAGAGAGCGAGCCTTCTGACGACGCTCCTCGTCGAAGAGTTTTTGGATGGCGGTGATCTGGACGAAGCTCTTTATCGAAAGCCATTATGTTCCACTCTTGTCTGCGGTTTCGAGCCTTCCTCACCTTCTTCACCTCCCGCTGGAGTGTGCTGCTCTCCATGCTTCTCTTCTGTTCCTTTGAAAGAGTAAATTAAAGACAAAGGAGTGAATATTTACTCAAAACGTAAACCATATAAACAGAGCTCTCAACAAGGCTGTGTTGTTACCCTTTGTCTCCGCCTTTCTTTCCTCTTGTCCTCAGTGTCCTGAAGCATCTTCTCTTTCCAAAGATCAAAAAAGTACGATGGGTCCGAGTAGAATTTCATTGCATCGGTGGAGTCATCCCTGTATTGTATCAAATAAAACAGTTTGCAAAGGCTGAAAATATGAAGTGAAGTGATGGTTGATGTGGAACAGATGCAGAACCTGTAAGCTGTGAGGGCACCAAGAGGGGGAGGCCTGTCACAGCCCTCATACATTTCAGCAACAGAGCTGGGAGTGCTGCCTTTAGACAAAACCTCCTGGTCCTGGACCGCAGAGCCTCGAAAGGCCTTCCTCATGTTTATGTCCTGAAGAGACACTGCGAGCAGCAAGAGGAGAGTTAGAAGTCTGTTAAGAATCAATGATAATAGGAAAAAGTGTAGGTTTTCAGTTAACTGACCTTCCTCCACGCTGGAGTCCAGTTGGGTGACTTTGACTGCTAAGCGGTCAATACGGTCCTGGAGAGAGTTTGCACGACTGTAAAATGTGTTGGCCTCGTTAAAAAGCTCCCCAAACACGTTTTCTGCATGCTTACCTGCAACAGAAACACAAGGAAAGGCACAAAAAATAATCTCACTTTAACAAATGATGAAAAAATACAACTTTACAGAGTCAATACATTGCAATGATCATCTTTGGCAGAAACTTTTGGGCATCCTCTTCATGACACTGTCATGGAAAACAGACTCTTCAGTTCAAGCGTCTTCAAATTTATTGTAATACAGACTACACTGCAACAAGAAATCCTTCCTGCCCACAGCCATCACCATCTACAACAACTCTTTGAAGAACCTTGATTTAATTTGATTTAGAATGAAGTTTAATTTATCTTTGGGATCAATACAGTATTTTTGAATTTGAATTGAATTGAAGGCAAAGGTATTGAGTTACTTCTTATGCAAACTGTGTCGTGCTCTGTGGGCTGCTTGCATGCTTCCACCACCACAGCTCCGATCCACTTAGTGTGAAAGCTATCCTCAGACTGTATGTGTTTAGCTCTCCACCCACCTACTCTCCATCTTATTTGACTGCTGGACAGAGCTTTACGGTAAGCTCTAAGCCTGAGTTACTTCACTTAATCCACACACACACATGTGCACACTGTGACCAGGCAGGCCATGGACCAGATGTCCAATTTGCTCTGTCTAAATTTTTTATTTCTTAATCCATCATATTGCAAAGAGGAAACCCTCAGAGCAGAAAACTGTCTCTGCTTCCATGTTTGGGTGATAACTAGTTACATTTACTCAATCACATCTACTTCAGTTGCTCTTTTGAAAAAATGCACTTTCAAGAATATTTTTACTACTCCGTACTTTTTACTTTTACTTGACGAATTTTATGATGAACTATCATTACTCTTACTTGAGAAAAATTTCTGGATTCTCTACCCACTGAATGAAAACAAACACCTGCAATTTTTGTTAAAGTTTTATAAGTTTTTTTGTTGAAAGAAACTGATTTAGAAAACAATATTTTCGTCTGTTTTGTTATTTTTTTCTTATGGTATATAAATTATTGTCATTATTATGCTTAGAATATTAAAATGCCCACTTCATTTTGTATTTTGGTCTGTCTGACTATGTAATTTTGAAATGTTAAATGAGTGATAATTTGATCAGTTAGTCTGTATTTTAGTAGACGTTTTGCCAAATACTTTTTTACTCTTATTTTCGTTAAAAAGTAGCCACTAGTTAGGTAGTGCTAGCCTTACTTGAGAATAATTTTTGTGTACTCCACTCACTTTCTGCTATATATTCTGAGTTACAGCCAATCTGAGTCATCAGGGCAGTATGGTGAAAACCGTCTTGCCCTCCAACAAATATCATTTTGGACCACAGTCTATGATATTCTGTATTTTTAGTTTTCACTGATGCACAAAGGAATGTATATAAATACAGGGGGATGGTACATTACTTGTGAAATGTGTGGGCTAAAAACTATAATGTATGTATTTTTCCTGTTTTGTTTGGAACTTGTATAACTTGTATATAAGTCATTCATTGATTAGAAGTTCCAGGTTGTGTTTATGAGACATAAACAATCCTGGAAATCCACTAATTCAAGGCTAAGATGGCATCTAAACATATTTTAACATCTGGGATCTTACTCAGACTGCTGAGCTGACGGATGATGGCAGATAGTGAGTTATTTGTCACACATTCCAGCTCGTTGCCAATCCCATCAGGCACTGCACCTCGGCACAGGTGACGAGGCTCAATGTTTCTCTTGATCAGAGGCATGACCCCTTCTCACATCTCGACGACTGCCTGGCGGGGGTGGAAAGGAGGCAAAAATCAGCTCTCCAGACAAACACCAGCAGAGCAGGTTTTGTATTGATAACATTTATGTTCTTTGTAAAAAAAAAAACAAAACAACAACAACTTTGATTTGGCACAATTTGCTTTTCTTCAGTAAAACATAAAGAATAATCACTTATTCTACAAGCAGCTTGTAAATGCAGCTAATGAAATGATTAATTTTAAACAAAAATAAGTAAGCTAACGTAAGTAAACTGAAACTATGTAATTCACATGTTTAATACATGAGTGCATCCAAGTTTATTGCACATTACCTATATTTTTTTTGCTAGTGATTTAAAATTTTTAATCAACATCCATTGAGTCATTTTGACCCATTAACCTTGACTGGGCTCAAAACAAGGTTGATGATTTTGACTTTTTCGGTTTTTTATTCTGCATGAGCCTAAAAACTACAATTTGGTTATTGCTTCCTCACAAATATTACTTTTTACTTGATGAACGTTACACACATATTGTATGTTACTTATAAAGCTCCCAAAACTTTCACATTTCTTAAGTTGTCCTGAGTAAACATCTTAGTAATTATTACATCTCCCCGACTTTTAAAGCCACACAAGTTAACTATTTGAACACTTTTAGTCAAAGGTGCTCTTAAACAACAAGACTTCCTACCGGTGAACTGCTGACCTGTGCCTCTATCCTGGAAAAGTATTCTCGATGGGCCAAATTGTCAAGGGCCATTTATCCTGTTTTCTATCATCAAGTGAGAAAACAACTCTCAGAGGAAGACCTGTTTCAGCCAAGTCAAAGGAACTGTCCAGTATGTGTACAGCAATAGTAGTCCTCTGCAGCACAATTCACCAACAATAAATCCCTACGTCCAAATAACAGCATGAGCCAGGAGAGGATTACCCAGTAGATTTACTCCCAGCGTCCAATCACAGGCATCACGGCTGGCCATGTTACATCCAGCTTCATTTCAGGATGTATTAGTAGTTTTTATACAGGATAGTATTGCAATCTATGAATTTAAGGGCATGGAGCAACTCAATATTTTTACACAACACATGAAATTAAGTTTGGATCTGCTTGTGCTACTGCTATTCCTGTTACTGGTGCATGCAATAGAACTTTGCTATAACCAATTATCTGATTTAACATATAACATACAAAACATTAAAGTTTTGGACTTCAGTAGCTACTTCATATTGTGGGACCTTCAAATCTTTCTGCTCTCTTTGCATAAGCAGCAGGTTGTCGCTCTAATCTGGTGTATTATTGTCTCAGTGGGAATGACCTGGATAAATAAAGAAACCAGACACTTTTAGTCTGATGTAGGAGTCTGTCTTCCCTGACATCTGGCTCATGCTATGTCCTTAAAACCTATATTTTAGTTAAGATGTCAAGGACAAATATTTTAAATATTTTAAGATGACAAGGACAAATATTTTAACTGTACATTTTCACCTTAAAAAAATAAAAATAAAATAAAATAAACATGCATGTAGTATCTTAATTAAACAAATTAAGATAGCCTACTACATGTCTTAATTTAGTATCTTAATTAAGACATGTAAGGGTTATAATGTTGATAATATCTGTTAAACATTAGATAAATTAATTATTTAAAGATAATAAATAACAGCGAAACTGAAATAGTCCTTTGCTTTCCACCTTTCTGTCTGTTTTCAATTAGACCTTTTCATTTCCTGTCGTGCAGTTTCTAAACTTTATTGACAAACGCATCTCGCACAGACACGTTTCAAGTTAAACTGCAGTTGCCATGGTAACACATGAAAAAAAACCCTCCAACTGTTAATTTTGCAGTCCAATGGTTTTCAGGTGATTTACAGTAGAAGATATAAGGAGGTAGGAAATAGTTTTTAATTATTTTTGATGTCAAAATAATGTTTTCTTTTTTTCTTCTTCTTCTTCTGGTTAACCTCATTGAGAGGTGAGACTCAATTAAATTGATTTAGCAGTTTGTGACAATTTTGTGTCCAGCAATAGCTGCTCTAAGATGGACTACGGCTTAACTGGTGAAACAAGGAGTGTTTTTAGTTATGTCAGATGGTTTGCATAAAGTGATGCACTTTCCTGTAAGCCTTTTTGACATGTATAGACTTTTTAGAGGGTTGTTTGAAGACGTATTAGTTATTGTTTTATACTAAACAAGATTCCTACCACAGCACTGACAGAACCAACAATGGATACGTATATGGGAAAGGAGAGGAAATACTCAGCCATAGAAATACCACCGGTAGAGTTTTGGACTATGCTACCAAGTAAGTGCAGAGAGAGTAAATGAGAGCTAAGTGAACTGTGTGCCAAAGAAATTACGCTAATGTGCCTCTCTTTTGTTCCTGAAAGATTCTCTGACAGGTCGAAATGAGTTCACAGATTACAAAGAAAGGAAAGCACAGCTAAGGGTAACCGAAAAAACTTCTATTAAATCATAAAATAACCTCAAATGAATCGAAAAGATAAGGCAAGATAGTGGAAAACGTGTGTGGAATAAACAATAAATCCAACCTGAACTCTCTACAACTGTTAATAGGGATTTAAATAAAAATAAAAAGTCTTAGCTTTTATGTTATGGAGTCAAAATCAATGTAATCCATAACCTGAAAGATTTATACCAATATATTGGTTCAAGTTAATCAAAATACACACATTGTTTCAGCTGGTTTGACTAATCAGTAAAGATAATGAAATGACAAATTAAACCTCTTCATTGTTTTACCCGAATACACAAAAATGCTGAAACTGTCTGTGAAAATCTACACACTGTGCGGTAACTTGGTGAAATAATTTTCTGTTGACCTTTTGCTTTTGTGTTTTCTGGATGCATTTTAGTTCCCTCCAATGTAAAACCATGATTTCACAAAGTCTGTAACACACAAAGAGAAAAATGATGTTTTGTGTTGATAGAGATTGTTGAGTCCAGGAAGAAAATAAAGAATTACAAGAACATCTCTATGAATAATAATAATTTTGGTCTTAGCTGTTTTGATTGTCTCTCTCACACTTAATGTTGTAAATTATGTATTTCAAAGTTTTATAAAATAGATGATCACATTCGCATTAAAGGCAGCAAAAAAAAAAAAGGAAAACTAACAAAAAATAGCTTCATTGGAAAACAACTCCTAACTGGTCTCAGCAATGATTAAGTAAATCAAGAGTTTGTTGTTCAATCTAAGCCATTTCTGTATTTCTGTGCCTTTTCCTGTTTGTCATTAAACATATTAAATGCTGACATTCATATGTCCTCAGATGGAATTGGCAAACCTAAAGAAAAAGACAAATGACCTTGAGAAAAGCATCAGGCCACTGGAAACAGAAGTGAAATGCAATCAACATTTCTGTGAGAGAGAACTTAACCACATGAGGAAGTTCATCACACGAATTGAAAGAAAACCCATTGATGCAAAAAACCTGTAAGTAATAACAAATTTGTGGTTGATACTGTTGGCTAAACAATATTTCTTCAAGATTTGCAGAAATTGTGACCATTATTAATGTTCAACAACAGATTTGAAAATGCCATCAAGTCCAAAGAGGAGAGCAGTTTTGCACTAGTGAAGTGTTTGGAGGATGTGATGGCTGCGAAGAGGTAGAAATGAGTAACGATCAAAACACACACAAGTCCTGCTTCAACAGATGCAATCTCTCGTGTGCGATTCTGAATCTGGTCTTTCCTCTTTGAAGTGAATATGATAAGGTTGAGAATATCCTCAACAGACATAAGTGTTACGCAAACGTATTGTTCAATCTTGCACCTCAAGAGTGGCAGGAAGCCAAGGAAGCTGAAATATTGAAAGCTAAAGAAGCTCGGACGGGACAAAGCTCTGAGCCCAAAGAAACTGCAGTCAGAAAAAGTAAACTTTTTTTCACTTGTACTAATTACCTTCCTTATTGGTGATGAAAACATTCGCCTTCCCAAATTTATTGTAAATATGTTGTATATGTCTATACAACATATTTACAATAAATTTTAACATTTCAAGTTCAAATGAGGTAATCTTTTAATACAAAATATCATTATAAAATAATTAAATTTTGAAGGTCCATTACACACACCGAAAAACAGTAAAAAAAAAAAAGAGGGATTGGCGCCATCTAGTGGGTATAAAATAAGAATAAAAACAATTGACATAAGAAATATTTTTTTCACTTCAAGAACAAATGTGTGGAATGTTCTTGTGTAGCTTAATCTTTTTAGATTAAATTTCAAGTATTAGCAGTGTGTTAGTCTATTTAGCATAACACACTGCTAAATAGACTCAAAAAATAGAAGCAAAAAGTTAATTCTCTTTAAGGTTTAACTCTGCAAGTACATTGGGAAAAATTATTTGTGCATATATTGATTTGAAGTCTATGAGGTTCCCTCAATGAAAATCTCTTCAGACATCAAATGTTCTCCGAGGCTTAAAGTAAAGAATAAAGTACAAACAATGTCATATTTTCTTTGCCATACAAATAAACGTATATTTGATGTTGATTTAGGTGTGGGAGCAGCTCCAACATCCAGTTCAAATAAACCCCCCCCTTCGAAGTCCAAGTTTCCCATGTCACGGAAAGACTCACAGTAAGTTAACACAGTTAATCAACTTGTTTAAATTGTCGTGGATCTCTTCCTCAAACCCTATAAACTAGCATACACAGTCACATTTGTTATCGTTGTGAATCAAAAACAAAGAAATGAATTATTGAATCATTAGTAAATTAAAGCCTTACTGGAATTGTCTGGTACATGCTGTTCTTTTAGAACAGAATATTGGCATACTTAAAAGTAAAATGTTACTTAAAAGCAACATTTAAAGCAGAAAATGCATTGCAAAATCATACATATTTATTATTAGAATGAATTCAGTATAAGATTGAGTACTAGTCTTCAAATTATATTTCAATATTTGTTTTAGTACAAAAAGGCAGTTTATTTAAACAAATAAATCCATTATTATTGTTAGTAGTAGTAATTAGTGTCAATCAGTAATATGTACAAATTATTTGTACAGTATTATTAAGGACTTCTTAAAATGAAGTCCTTAAGGACTTCTTAAAATGAAGTCCTTAATAATACTAGTTGTAAGGCTGAAATAAAAATGAAAAATAAAAAAGGGAGGGGCCATTGCTATATAACAGAGGGGATCTGCATACCATATTTCTTAAACAGTCTAAATGTCTAAATATTAGACATTTTGCTAATTTTAGCATATATTGTATTGTTTTTCTTAAATTTTAACATCAAAATTGGAATTAGGAGGAGGATTGAGTAAAACTATCATGTATTCACAGCATGATAATTACATTTCTGCCTCACTATCTTTCAAAGGATGTGGCACATTTCTAAACTCTACTTATTTACTATAATTTTTACTGTCTGATTTGTAGTTTTTTTTCATCAGTTTGATTTCTTTTCCATTTTCAGAACAACAGATTCAGCTGATGTCAGCGACGGTGACGAGGTTGTTCATAACCTAAATCAGAGCTGAAAACAGAAGCAATTTTTCAATGGTCAATGATGCAATTTGGTTTTCCTTCCCTTCTCTTTGCAGAGGATAGTCGAGATCTACTTCTCTGATCCTTTTGAGGTTGTGGTTTTACCATCGGAGTTAACTGACCAGATCCTTTCTCTGATAGAGAACGCCACTGAAATGGATAAAATACTGGAGCAGACCTTGGAAACCACCAAACTTAAAATGTGAGAATGTGAACGTTTTATTTAGAAAGTCATTTTAGACATACCAGTCTTATAGCAAGACACTTCAAAGAAGAAGTTCGACACATACATTTTTCAGTGGCTGACATGTTAGATTAAACCAAATACCAAGTAGATGATAGATATGAAAGACACATAACTCCAAAATATACCTTCTATTTGTGAAGGGAAGAGGATGAGAAGAAACTATCACTACAAGAAAGCAACTTGGAGAGCAGAATTGAAATGGAAAAGAAGAGAGCTGTCGTGCTCAGAAAGCAGGTTCAGCTCCACAACTCATTAGAAACAAAAGACGAGGTAAAAAAATTAGCATGGGGAGTTTAGAGCACTGCAAAAAAAAAAAAAAAAGCCTGTGAATGTCAAGTACAACTCTTGTCTTGTTTATCACAGGATATAATGTTAGACGCTCTGGGTAAGAAGGTAACAGAAGTTTACCTTTGCTGCTTCGAGAGCCGCATTGCCAATCAAGCAACTTTGGAAAAGCTTTGCTGTGTTGAGCACCGTATGAACCTCTTGCTCCAGCAAATTGAGAAAATCCCTAGAGATATGTTTGAGACACTCTGGGAAATCAAGGATGGAGAGAGGAGAACAAGGTTTGTTTCCCTCACCATTGGAAAGCATTGTAGAGTCAGATTCACATGCAATGTCTTCCAAAAACATTTATTTCTCTCGCAGTGTTACTACAACAAGCTTGACTGTTTTTGATAGAAAAACAAAAAGAGTGTCCATTTTCCAAACACTCGTATCCTTATAGAGTTTAACTGTTTGTCTTGTGGCACCTCTTCATATTCCAGGGCGCATGAGGAAAAGCTCCGGGAGGAGAGGGAGAAGCAGCAAATAAAGATGTCCAAGTGCATGAAACGAGCTTCGGGAGAGAGCAAGAAAGTTGTGAGTCACTCTAAAATGAAAAAAACAACCACTGATACTGTCTTATCGGTTTATATCAGTATAATACACAGTGCCAGAATTGAATAAGTGTGTTATGTGCAACCCATTCAGCGTAAATATACACTTTGAGCGTTATCCACTGCTGATTTTCTGTCATTAGAATGTTTGTTTTTTGTACAAAAATTTCTCAAGCCTCCTAATTTGACCCAGTATATATATGGTTTTATTTCAATTATTTTAACTGTAAAAACTAAGCGTTTTTTGTTTGTTTGTTTTTTTAAGTATGGAAGAAAGATCATGCAAAGATGGATTCAGGTCCAAAAGAAGGCGCAAGTTACCGACGCTCCTGCTCCTCTGGAGGAAGTAGACCCACTAGCTGAGCTCTATACCGACTGTGATTAAAGATTAAAAACTTGCATGTGATGTTCTCTTTCTTGAACTGCAACTGAACCCTCTCAAAACAAAAGGGAAGGAATTTGTTTATCTCAATTTGTTTGTGTTCTGACCTGAAAATCTGATATAGCTATCTGTCATAGATTCGGGATGAACTTGATCATCGAGAATGTAATGCAATTTTGAATGATAATATCTAGAAACCTTGATTATCAGTTATATCCAAGGAGCTTCTTTCAATATGCAAATCATTACAAACCTGCAAACTTCTCATTAAATTTGATTTACTATCACTGCAATAATTTCATGGCTGTTTTTTATTATTTCACCTTAATGTTCTCTGTTAATTGTGAGTTATTTTGTTTCAGGTTTCACTCAATTGAACCCATGAGATACCAGTTTTATAAGCACTTAACTGTAACATTAGACCACACAACTAATTTGTCTAGAAGATAATACGGTTACTGGAGACTAAATGATTTTCTTTTTAACAAAATGTTCCCAAGGAGAAGACGTTTCTATGTGAATGTAGGTCTGGACATTGAACTTTAATCGTATTTTGCAGTCATAATTTACAGTGAGCAGTATTTTCTTTTTTATTCCTTTGGGGAACTTACAGGGGGAGCCCTGAAATAATTTAAAACATCACTTTTAGAAGCTTAATATGTTGTAAGAAAGCTTGATTTGTGTTTCAGTGACTAGCATATGCACTGTTTCTCAAAAGATGTCGAGTTCCTGTAAAATGAATGCACTCAAACACATCCCTATCATGCAGTTCGATACCTGGCAAGGCATAAAAGTTAACATTTCAAGTCTGTGCATGACCTGGGTACACATGCTGAGTATGTTACAAAAATATCAAAAGCGAAAAGAAAAATTACTGGTTGGGGAGAACATTTCTGAACAAAGTTTCATGATCAGCCCAGTTCTGTTTCTGTGCTGTACTTTAAAAGCCATTGTCTATTTCTGAGAGTTTTACTGGCATCAAACCTGGAAACAACATTTTACCTGTATGAGTCTTCCATACTACAGAAAACATCATCAAAGCCAGCTCAGGACTATTAACCCCTGTGCTACAGTGCTTACAGTCCTCATTTTCACCATCATTGACCCTGCTGGTGTCACATAATGTAGCCAACAACCAGTTTACCCACTTACTGCACATAGGCATTAACACATACACCTCTACCCTCCATTACACACTGAATGTCCCTCTTCTGATATTTGTCCTCCCATTATGGCTTTCTAGTGCTATTTTATAATGACCACAGCCAATACCTTTCCCAGTTATTACCAGTAAAGACTGAGAATTACACACAAAGCTGTGGCAGGATTATCAGTTAACACTGTGGTCTTCTTTTCATGTTTACGCTTGCCAAAAATGTTTTAATGTATATCAATGTTCGCTAAAAAAAATTTTTTTAGCGAATAACTCAGACCCCTGTTTGCTTTATTAGGATTTTAGATGATAGACATCAGAAAATTGAATGCATGATTTTCACCAGTATATAAGCATTATTCAATTCAATTAAAAAAATAGAAAGAGCGCGATACAACTGGAAACCTTGTGGTGGGCTGGTGACATGTCTGTTGTGTATCTTGCCTCTCATCTGATGATCACTGGAAGCAGGCACTTGTCTCCCTGGTGACCCTCCAAGGACAAATGTGCGAGATGAAAGATGGATGGACAATTGCAAACCGAAAATATGGTCAATATTTATTATTTTGTGATCATTTCATGTGGATAAAGAATTTTCTGCTTTTACAAACCACTGAAATTTACCAAGCATTATCATTACAAAGCTATGAAGAAGTTTCCCCAACTGTTCTTGTCTCAGTCTGTTTACAATGGCTTTTTACAAAACTTTAAATTTTCCCATAGCAGAGCTCGGCACAAGAGGGGGAAAAAAAAAAATCAGCAGCAGCTTAAGGATGAATCAAAAGCCTCACAGTTTCTGAGCAGCAGTCTTTATAGGGGGTGACTCTTAGAATGCCTCAACTTGTTTGTCTCATGGTTTAAGTGGTGCACATAGCCATGGAAAGATCATTAAATCTCTGTTTTACCACTTGGCTTAATCCCTGCAACAAAAGGGGAAGATACAAAAAAAAGGGGGAATCGCAGAGGAAAAAAAGCGGTGAGCCAGATTAAGTGAGAACTTGATGGATCTAAACTGACGGCTCTTCTTCCCAGCGTTGCTAAGGGGAGTTAAGAATCCCGATATCACGTCTCCTGAAGAGCGGCTACCGATCGGCCTTTCCCTGCCACTCCCACAGTGGCCGGCCTCTCTTGTAGTGTCCGCAGCTGAAGCCATCTGCCGGATTACCCAGCAGGATGTGTTTTTATGGAGAGCATCCCATTCATATCCTGCCTGCAAAGGTTTACATTAAGGTTGAACTCGGGTGCACTTACAATGGCAGATGAAATGGGCTCTGTCCTCCTTACAGCACCCCTCCCCATCTTCTCACTGTTTGCGAGACTGATAGCGCCGGGTTGAAAGGAGCTGCTTCACCGTGGCATGAAAGAGGATCTCATGCAATGCCACTGTCTGCTGCTGATTCTTTTTCAGCCGCTGACAATGACGTGATGCCCAGCATGAAAAAAAACACTCGTGTGTGCCAAGTGTGATTGTTTCTTCTAATAGGCATCAACAGGCCAACTTCGCTGTGTTACCATACAGGTGAACTCATTCCTGGGAAAATGTATTTTTCTTTCTTAGCCTCGTAGGCGAGATGGCGTCTCCCTTTTTTCCTCAGCCTAACGGGATTAGTCGTGCCAGTGCTACCCCGGCTGTCACGGTACTGTCTACTTCCCATCTCTCTTCTGGGCCTCTAATGTGATTAACCCATTCCCTGTGGTCCAAATGGTTCTGGATAGTGGGTAGAGGCACAGGGAGGCGGATGGAGTGGAGGGGAATCCTTGGCATGTTCTTCGCCATGCCTCACTCGCCATTATTGCTACCTTTGTTGGACAGGAAGGAGTGAGGTCGAAGGTTTGTTTGCACGTAAAGAGGAGTACGAGTGCATGACGAAGGAATTCATGGACTTAGACATAGGCTTGGAGACAGAGCTGATACTGAAACAGTTTTAATAGTTATCGTATACCTTTAACCTCTTCAAAAGCTGAGTTTTACTTTCTCAACTATGTGTGTCTGATCAAAATCTGTCAAAACTTCCCAGCTGATGGTACAAATCTCCTCCATTTGATCAGCAGAGTGGCTTTTGCTTGAACCAGACCTGAATAATTGCTGCTTGTTTAAGTGAAGGCCTTAATGGTTTCCTACCCCCATCGTGTTGTCAAATGTCGGTGTTGTGGGGTTTCGCCTGTTTAACAAATGTCACGCTTATTTTGAACTCATCTGTTGCAGGTCTTCAGAGCATATGCTGCTCACAGGAGACTGTAAGCTCTTTGCCAGAGAACATACTATTGTAATCATCTGTACATTGGTTCCCAAGGCTTTAGCTGTTTTAACATGTAACAACTAAAGTATTACTTGCAATTAGTATTAGTTATTAATGTAGAATATTACTACATTTTTAAGGCAGTTTATACAGTAAGCAAGAGAGCATATTAATTTTTTACAACCATAGTATAATATTAGTAGATTTTTTGTGTGACAGTATATGACCAATTTTACAATTGATGGATTGTTATCTTTTATTCTCATCAGTGAACCCATCTTACTTCAGCTCTAATTGGTCAGGTCACTGCAGAGATGTGTAATAATGAGACATCGGCTCCTAGGGAGTCTTATTGGTGACATGAGAATAAAAAAATTGACAAGGAAAATAAAAAAGGAGGAAGCATAACCGTGATTATTTGAAGTTGGGTTTTCCATATTGTGAATCAGAAGATGCTCTACTGCCACAGTGTCGTCTGCCAAGCCCTGGGAGTTTTTTCTTTTGCTGGATGATATCTTTCTAATACTTTGAAAATCCCTGTTATGGACAGTCAGGTTTTCTGTTTATACAGAAACTACAAAATCATTCTACATAGAAATCCATTCAAATTGTATTGGCATGTTAGAACTTTACAAGAGTGGACATCAGAAATTCTCACAAATGTTTCTGATTGATACATCTCTAAATATCAGCTTACTATGATTATTATTATTTTCTTTATTAAACAACAGGAGAAAAAAACAACACTGCATATTTGGTATAAGTGTCTTCCCCCATGCTGTTTCCAGCAGGCCTTCACGTGAGCTCACAGCCACAGTCAGGCGATGGCATAGAGAATTAAGGGTCTTAATTAGGAATTGCTAACAATGCCGCATGTGATCATCAGTTGCAAGACAGCAGGTTGGGGGTTAGGGTAGAGATTTAAACAACCCTCCCTAAAATTATGGTCAAAATGAACAAAATGCACGTTACTTCTGCCTTTTCTAAGAATGTATACACCAGAAGTGATCTGTTTTTTGTGAGAAATCCGTTTGTGAATTTACATGTATGAAGAGAATACGCTGAAATTGTAAAAAATGCACTCAAGGAGAATACAATTCAACATTGTGCCTGAAAGACAATACAGTGCATGGGGGGTGGGGTATGATGCCCATCTTGAGCAGACTTGGTCAGTTTCCAATCTTGATATCAAACACAGCACCATGAAATGGAAGGCGACACTTATTGTATTAGTAGGGGCTAATGAGTGTCTAAAAGCCTGTGTGACTGTGTGCGCTGAGGAATCTCATCATGTGTACTGGGTGGCAGGAAGAAAGGGCAATGTCTCCACAAAGTTGTGGAGGCCATGAAGTTCAGTATTGGAAAAGAAAGAAAGACCATCGCTATCAGATGAGATTTCAGGAGGCATGGTGAGGCCTTTCTGCAGAGCTTAGACCTAATCTAGATCTAAAGAGGAGAAAATGAGGGACCAGTTTTATCAGAATCTCTCTTTGGATTGGCACGGCAGGTTTCACTCTACTCAAATAATCGACTAGTTGTATCATAAGGCACAAAATTAAGAATCTTAAAACTAGGCATTTTTTTGTTCTTGGGTAAAATTATGCATATTAAGACAAGTAATTTGGTACAGGTTAAGTTAATCTTGACCTGATAATTGTTTGCTGTGATTCCTGCAGATATTGTTGTGCATTTGCACCATATAGTTTTTGAGGCAAAGACAAAATACCTTTTTCTTATTCTGTTCTGTTTACCCGTTGTCCTGGTCTACCCAAACTCCCACTTCTTTGCTAAACAGCTCTGACATGTTGTCCTTGACATAAAGGACGATAATGAATGCTACTATGCTTGTTCAGTCAAGCTTGGCTTTTCAAGAAAAAGCAGCAGTTTTATTATTTATTCTACATGAAATAATTCAAAAATAATATTCTAAAAATGGTCTTTTGGTAACATTACTGACTTCAGAAAATGTAAAACATTAGGAACGGTAGGATGTATAAATCCTAATATCTGGAAAATAAAAAAAAACAATGTAGAGTTGTTGACTGAGATGTGTGAAGAAGTAATGCGATGCATATAAAGTATGCAGTACTCAATTTAACCACAAGGTGGCTATCTAACAAAATAATTGAACATTACCAATCCTCATTTCTTCAATTAGTACTTTCTTTGCATAGCTTTCTAAACCTGACTCAGTATTTTATTTAATTTAGTTCAATTCAACGTATTTATATACCATCAATTCAGGACATATTTTCTTTGGTGCATATTATAAAGCAGTTTGCATCCATACAATGCAATTAATTTAGGATTTTTGTTTTCAATCTATATTATGACTATGATTATTAGTAAGATATGTCTTTTATATTTGCTGGCAATATATAATTTGATATTTTGGGGAATTTCTAAATTATTTAACTCATATGGAACATGCAGTTCTTTGATAATTGTATTTAAAAAGGAGAATTTAAAAATGTGCTGGATTTAGTAGGGATCTAATAAACAGAAGCTAAAGTTTGAGAAATAGAAAATCTCTTTTTCAGTAAAATCCTTACCATCGTATTTTGGGCAAATTGAAAATATTCCACTGAATTTGTTGATTTTCCTGTAAGCAAAGAATTACAATACTTTAGCATTAAAATAAACAAATGCATAAATGTATGGACTACTTATTCCACTTGTAGGCAAACTGTAGCAGTAATCCAGAGATAAAAGATGGAAGCCCTAAAATCAAGTTTCAAATACCAAGACATGGTCAAATATGAGAACAAGACTCTTTACCTTAATTATGGAGGCCAATTTAATGTCATCCAAAATAAATACCTGATTAAACAGTTTCTCTGAGACTTTTGTTCTCTTTAGGTTTTAATTAAATTTGATTAGAAAGAAACTATTTTGGACCCCAGTTGGCTTTACAGACGGCATTAGCACTCACTTTGTTGAGGCTGGAATTTGTGTCATTGTCCAGATTTTACGAACAGAATAATTTGTCAGCAGATCACCAATGTGTGACTTCACACATACAGGGAAACTGGGAAATCTTTGACACAGGGAAAATGATAATGTCGTCAAGCCGAGAGGCTGTCAACTGAAGGCTCATGGCCCACTGGAGATATAATGACATCAAGGATTTCAAATGAAAGTGAGCTCTCAAAGCAGGCCGATCCTGGCTTTACACTTGGTCCACAGGTCAGCCTCAGTGCACTCATCTGAACGTAACTCAGGTTGACACAAGTTGACCTCAGTCAGTAACCCTCTCCTCTGCTCTTTGTACTCACATTATCCCCTGAGAGTTGTTTTTAACACTATGCTAACATTCTGTATGAAATGTTCTAATCTTCTAAGCTCTCATTTCTCAACATTTGCTTTTCTATTATTTGTCAGACCTCTTTTAGAAACAGTCTTTTGGAAAGCCTTTGACTCAATTGCTTCTGTTGGTCTGACCTTCAAAGCAAAAGCCTCTTTGGTAGCTAGAATGAGTAGGCTATTGTTAGCTTAACTTAGATATTTCACAATATGAAACAGCCCTAAAATGATAAAATTTGTAAAACTTAGAATTTAAATCTTAAGTGCAACATTCTGCAAGATATTGCATAATCTTAACCAACATTTTTATGTTAGGGACTGTCAAAGTTGTCAAATCATGTAAAAGATTTGTAAGTTTAGAACTGTTAAACAGAAAGATTATTAGCATTTGAGACCTGGAGTGCTAAAAAAAAGTGCATTTCCTAATTAGCTAAGTGCTTTAATTTGTTCAGAATTAGGCTTTTGTATTCAAGTTAAAACAAACTGAAGATTTTACTGTTACTTTAGTATGTTATAGAATATTTTCTATAATTAAACCCACATTCACACACATATATAAATGCTCCTAATCTTAGGTGTTAAATAGAGTAACCTAGCCTCCTGTGGTTTAACAATACTTTCTATGGTAGTGGATACAAATTGCAAATGTTTGGAAACCCATTAAAATTCTTTTAGTAAAACCCCCCAAAAAAGGAGGAACAAAAAAAGCATCCATCATTTGGAGGTAGCAGGTGGATGGTTGTGCATGGTTGACTGATCAGAAATAAAATGATGCCCGAAAGAGCATTCAGGAAAGCCAAGGCCACGTTCCTCATTTCCTAATTAGCGTTCGGATTCTGCTTCCTCGTGCAGCATCCCACATTGTTGCAGGAAACCAACAAAACCTCTGTATCTTTTCAGCAGGGAAAGACTCTTTTTTTAGGGGCCCAACACATGCAGTGTTTATTTGCTGACAGTGAATAGGGGGTTGAGGTGTGAAGCTATGAATACTGTGAGGTCATCCCACCATGATGCTGTAAATAAAAACAGGGCCAGATCATAATGAGTGAGGCCGCGGTCAAGGCCCCTGTTCAACTCTTTGATCAAAGAAACTGAGCAGAGGACAAAGATACACATAAAGAAGGACCTCTGCAACGTAACAACTGCAACTCTAAGACTCTAGAACAGTTTCTCCTGCAGCTTTGTTTTGCTGACTCTGTAGAGGTTTTTAAAAACCAGATAGAAACTTGTTTTCCCAGGCTTTTATGCCATGACTTTATTCTGCTTCTTATACTTTTTATTTTTTTGATGTTTGTTTTAGTGTTTTGTGACTTTATGTTGGTGAAAAGGGTTTCATGAATAAAATTTACTTACTTATGGTCCAAATAAGAAACAAATTGTTGCCGCTCTTGCTTTAAAATTAGCTCAGATCCTCCTTTGATAAATAATTGGTCACATCAACCAAAGATATTTCTGTCTTGAAATTTTGATTTTTTGCACAGAAATTAAAATTGTAACCTAAATCTGATGCTTTTCTTCTCTTTCTAAAAACTTTAATTTTAGTATTTTGCAGACGTGGTAAAAAAAATAAAATAAAAACATCTAAGATTGTGATTCTTGACTTGATTTGTCAGATTATTTCCAGCACACCAGGACGTCTGAGAAAAACCATGCACCTCTAAAGTTACTACATACCAGAATATCCTCTTTAACCTTGAAAATGTATGCATTCTCATTTTTAAATCGATCATGCAGATGAACCCTGCAGAGAGATTAGATGGTCATGGAGACAACAGGATTTAACCAGGAGCTTAGTCTGTTCAAAGCTGATGTCAAAGAAGGTACAAATTGTAAGTAGAGATTTCTTTCACTGTCAGTTTGTTCACCCAAGCTCACAGAGGAACCAGCTCAATCCTATGATTATCATCAACAGATTTGCAGCAGATGCAGCTGACTGCAGTTGCACTATTTGTCCATATGATGTCACTATATATGCAATTATCCTGGATATGTTGGTGCATGCAGTGTAACAGGCATAAATTGGCACTGACAAAACTTTTCTTCTTTCCTGCACGTATTTGAAGACACAAAGCTAAATATAGTTAATCAGACAGTTGTATTTGTGAAACAGTATCTCTCAGGAGTAGACAGTTAAATCACAGAACTACAAATGCAGTATTCTGTTTTTGTTCTGTTGGTCCAGGGATTATTTTTTAATATATTTTATCTAGAGCTTTTAGGTAAATGTTAGACAATTTCGCCCTTTTTCTTTGCAGTGGTTTTATTGAACCATGAACCCTGATCTTAATCGAACCAAGTGAAGTCTACAGCTCTGTAGATATTCTAGGTAAGTTGCTGATCACACTTGGAAAGATTCACCATTGCTTCATATTTTCTGCATTTGTGGATATTAATTCTAACTGTGGTGAGCTGGCATCCTGCAATCAAATGATTTTGTAACTCCTTACAGGCTAATCCATGTCAAAAACTATTTCATCTGCTTTCAACTATTTCATCTGCTTTCCTGATTGTCCAGGTCCAGAAGTAATCAGATCTGATCCAAAATATTTTCCTCGTCACAGTTTATGATTTTAGAAAGAAGACAACAGTATGTTTAAGTAGAAATGTTCCCCATTTTAAATGAAAACAACATTTGGAAACAGCTTTTGATTCTGCATCGTGTATATTAAAATTATTGTAATGATCTGGAACATTTAAGTTTGACTAAAAGCAAATGTGTAACGAGGCAAATATATTTTAACATAATTGTAGAATCATATGCCATGTATCAAACAGAACATCTTATTGATATTGAAAAATGAAATGTGCAACAAAGCCTGTAGAGTGTTATTTAAAAAAAAACGCAGATACACAGATATTTAAACATGCTATTCACATAAAATGATTTTATTCTGAGTTGCATGAACATGAAAAAAACTGTAAATTGACATTCATTCTCAGGCCATTTGCTTTTTCCTACAGTGGAATTAATTAAAACAAAAAAAATAAATAAAAGCAGCAACTTTTTCTACTCAAGCAGACACTGTCACCTTTAAATACCAATAGCTGTTTTTAATCCAAATAAAATCAAGGCTAATGCTTCATTACTGGGTATTTTTACATAATGATCCTCATGCTGCTGCTGTTAATTTTTTTATTAACGCAATTACTGAGCTCTTAGTGGACCGGGTCACAGGGGTCTAATTACCTCTGCGTCATGCCGGTAAATAGTTGGAGGTGTCTCTGAGCAGGTGGCCCTGGAGGTAAGAGGGAGACATGGGGCATACCGAGGCGGGCAATTACTGGGTGAATTTCACTTTAATAAATGTTGAGCTACATTTGGAAATTCAGATAACAGAGCTTTTTGCCTAATGGGTGCAGCACCGAGGCCACTTGAGCAAGAAAATGATCTGAAAGAGGGTTTAATTAACACGAGCTACATGATCCAGGAAGCGCGTGACAGAATGCTAAAGTGAGAGGGAGAGAGCGCAGCGCTGGGAGAGGATGAACATTAGAGGGGAGGAGGAGGAAGGGTGACAAGCCAACTTTCAGAGGTTGCAAGTCTGAAATTTGGTCTTTGTTTTGCACAATGCTAATCTAGGAATGAGCAATAATGTAACATGGTGCATTGCTATGAAATAAATGGTTTCTCAAAAATGTCAGTTGTAGGAAATTAAAATGAAAAATAAACAGAAATTAACCTGTGTAATGCACCACAGAGGGCACCTGAAAATTCAACCACAACACATGAAATAAAGTTTGTTTTAGGACACTGGTTCAGGATTAAAGGTTGCAAACAGGGTTGGATTTTGATGAGGGGGATCTTGTGGTCCAAAGTCAGTCCTCAAGGGCCAGTATCCTGCAGGTCTCAGTTCTCTCCCTTGCGTTAGTCTTCTTCACTAGATTTTAATGGCAGCTTGCATCCATTATTGTTGCACTCCTGCCATCTCTTGGATCTTAATATATATTCTTCAAATTCTCCAAATGAGCCCAGTACTAACTCTTCTGTCAGTTTCAACCTCCTCCGCATGTTGATGTTCTACAGACGTCTGCCAATGAGCAATCATTTGATCCAGGTGTGTTGAACCAGGGAGAGCTCTAATACCTGCCCTGGAGGACCAACTTTTGATCTGTATTCTTCTTCAGTCTGACAGCATAGACACAGTAATCCTCTCAACAAACATCAATCCAAACACCTGGTCAATAATCGCACACAGGGAAACAGAGAGGTAGGTGCCTATCAACCAGAAAAAGGCTGGAATTGGTCATCCAAAATCCAGGCATGGGTCAATGAACAATGAGAATCCAAAAAGAGGGTGAAACATGAGCAGATCAAACACAAGGAGCAAGAGAGAAATACTGAAAAACTATTTGCAAAAACATTGTGTATAATCTTGCAGGGAGGCAGAAGAAGAATGGAGCTTAAGAAGAGGAGAGTGCAGGTGAAGCAGGGACATTAGGCAGAACACAGGTGGGCTGAATAAACACTGATTGCAATTGGGAGGCTTGGCAGAGAGAAGCATGGAGACCAAACTTAAACACAAAGGTTGACAGGGCATGGCAAGGTAAGCAGGAGTCATTACACTCAAGGACTACACATAAAAAAGAAAGGGCAGCTTGCAAACAAATCTATGTGATAAAATGTACAGTTTGACATTTACATTGAAAAAAGTTAAAACAAATCATCCCTCTTGCACCAATCACAGCTGAGCTCGATGTGTCGTGCTGAAGGAAAACCACAGTTGTTTTCTGTGTCCAGAGAATATTATTTTAACATTTATGCATCGAAACCTTATTTGGGTAAAGAAAAAAATATGCATGGTTAAAAGCAAATGATCACAATAGCTGGTCATTTGCATTGCTAAAAAATAAATTGCCTCTAACTAAATATGCAAATGAGTCTGCAGTTGGCAAAGTGTTTACAGTTCAACAAGCTGTTGCACCTGTCTGATTGACAGGAAGCACCCACCCACCAATTAGCTGTAAGCAAAAACAGTGGAAAGGATTTAAAAAAAACTTACGAGAGTGTAATTCAGCACAGAGAGTGGCCAAACTTATTTGTTGTTCCCAGTCGATATTTGAGCCCTTGCTAAGCAAAAATGTGTAAAAGTAAAGCATGGCTCTTTCGGAGAAGTCAAATAAAACTAAATAAAGAAAGACATTAAAAAATAAACTTTCATGTGTCATTTAAAACTGAAAATTGAAAATTTATTAACTTGCAGTATAAATCAAGTTTGCAGATAATTATTTTTTTCTATCTTTTAGTTCTCCATTAGGTCCCCAGGTATGAACATCAGCCATTGTATCACAACTGTGCTTTGTGTCATAAAAATGTGTGTTTTAATTAGCACACACGTTTGTGAGGAGATTAATTGTGGCCCACATTTTCCTTTGGGTTATAGATGATGTAAGGTGTTCGAATAAAGATGTTGAATGCAAGTGCACAAGTGCAAGTGCATATGGTTGTCCATCAAAAAGGAATACCAATAAAATCAGATTTTGGCTGTAGTTACAAAAAGTATAAATACATTTTCAAGTCTCTGTACTTCTCCAATGGGTCATTGCCGGTGCTTAAACCTGACAGTTTATATGTAGTAAAGTGGGATTCATTTTATTTACAAAAAGATCCCCTAAAAGCAATGACTCAGCTCCTGGACCAGTCCAATGCCCTTTTCCTCTGATTGCTCAGTTTAATGGCTCTAGGAAGAATCCTGCTGGTTCCAAACGTCTTTCACTTACAAATGATGGACATCACTGAGTTCATCAGGACTTTCACAGCAGCAGACAGTTTTCTATGTTCTTCACTACATTTTCTATGTTCTTCACCACATTTTCTATGTTCTTCACCACATTTATGCCTCTAAATCATCCAAATAATCAAATCTAATCAACTTAACCACCACAGGTGGATTTAAGCTGTAGACCCATTTCAAAGATCATCAGTGGAAACAACTCAATTTTGAACTTCATGGCAAAGGCTGTGAATACATCAGGAAAAGTGATTTCTTGGATTTCTATTTTTTTTAAATTGCAAAACACACAAAAACAAATCCACATTATTATATTAGGATATTTGTGGGAAGAATTTTTTAGGAAAGAGATTAATTTGATACAATTTGGAATAATTATGAAGGCTGTAAAGCAAGAAAATGTGAAGCTATGAATTTATACACTGTAATTTCAGATAAAGAAAGTAAACTGCTTGTCATCCTGACTTGTATGCATTTCAATATCTGTGGAAAGATTTGAAGATCTGACTGGACTGAAAGAACCCATAGAAATAAACCTCAAATTACACCTGAGAATCACATCTAACTTTTCATGAACTAGTAAAGCTTTTCCACAAAGAGTTTAAAACATTTTTGAAAGTATAAGTTTCTTTACTCTGTTAGAAACTCCCTTATTTACCAATAACTTCATTTGTGACTAACTTATTTTGACTATTTGTGGATGCAAATTTCTCAAGTTGTTGCAGACTTTTTGTCAATTGAATTTGATTTGGTGATACCTATTTTACTCACTGTCGAAAAACCATTGCTTCATCCTGATGGGAAAAGTTATCTTTCAGATGATGCAAAACACATCCAGGTGGTGCTCAGTGCCATTTATGCTGCATCCGCAAACTGTAAAACTCGGCTGTGATGTACAAGTTCCAACAGATACCTATAGATAAAGATGTTTCTATCAATCTATATAGTAGATTGCCGGATGTTTTAAAAGTTAAATCTGCAGGAATGCATATGCCCATGAGATGTCTCTGCATGGCGTGGCATTAACATGTTTGAAAAGTTACAGCAGGCATAATTCAGAGCTGCATCTGCATTACGTGTCAGTGAAAGGGCTGCATTTTGGCCCGCAGCTCCTATCGTCACTTTTTTCTGTTTTCACTGTTTGTTGCACTAAACGGCGTCGTATAGGTCCATGTTTTGTGAATACAGAGCGTTGGGTTTTGTTTTTTTTCCTCTCTTTTTTTTTTGTTAAAAAGTGTATGTGTGTGTGTGTTTTTTTTTTTTTTTTTTGTGCATGTAAGGTCCTCATGGTTTTACACACCACGGTCTCCCTCCACTCTCTACTGGAGCTAAAAGCCCCGAAACAGAACGGTAATTGCCCAATTAGGGCCCTCGCTCTGTGGGCCGCAGAGCACTATGCGCCTCCACATGCTCACAGAGTCAGATAATTGAGCTGAAAGCAAATGAACGGATGGCAGACAAACAAGCTACTAGAAAATAATTACTTGGAGTGTTTCTTTTCAGTACCTGTACAGCGAATTTCATTATTGTCAATAGCCTCTAAAGCTGCTCGAAACCGTGGTATTTGTCATTTTCATAGAGACTTGATAATGACATTAATTTGTCTTAATGGGTTGGTTCTATTGTTAAAAATAGTAAAATGAGCAGAAATTGTCTTTCCTCAGCAGGTAGAGAGGACTTCACCACACTCCCGTCAGGCATGAGGAGATAATTTGGTGTGCTTGTCAAATTTCCAATAATTTGTTATATGGAACATGAGTAATGCTAATACCATTAATGTCCATTTTCCTCTAAATTCATTACTGCCCTTTTTCCCTTTTATGTTTTTAATGCCTATGCCATTTTTTTTCTGTGCTTCAAGAGGTTATAGCAGGACTGGTAATAAACATGCACATTTAGCCCTTGGGCTCATGCATACACAGGAAAACAGAAATAAACACATCATTTAATAACCTGTAAGACATGCCTGTCATCAATCCTCCTGATGTGTGTGTTTGACTAATGCATTATTCAGATTGTTATGGACTGGTTATGTTTGAAATAGTTACAATATTGGCTTTAAATTATCAACAATCAAATATGCAACAAAAATCTATTTTCCGGTACTGTGGCATTTTACTCAGTCAAAAATATCAATGTGTTCCTAAAACATTGAATATGCAGTGTATCTTATACATGAGTGGCAGCAAACCATCTTTTTTCTTTACTCCTTCCTTTCTTTGCAAGTACTTACAATTTCAACAAAACAAATAGAGAAAATCTAAAATGAATTAGTTTTTATTTACATTTTAATAATACCAGGTTGAATGTAATTTATACCCTTCTAATTAATCAGAATTTTTATGACATTATTGGAATCAAACATGCAGTTGCTGCCCACAGTTTTGCATGTATCTGGTTGTATTTTATCAGTTTATCTCCTATTTGTCTTTGAGGTTGGAACTCTCATCTGGACTCTGGCTGGACTGCCACGAAATATCAATTTTACTTTAGTCAGAAAAAAAAACACATTTGTGAGATTAAAAGTTTACTTTGAGCCTCCACATTTCAAAAAGATGAATGATGCTGGGATCAACTACACATGCAAATTAAACTAATCTTGGCAGAATCAGTAACATTAATTTGTCCATTTAGTTAGAAAACAAAATTCCTAAACATACGTCTGAGCTCACAAAAAGTGAGCATATTTATATAGGTATTTCAGTCAATGGATCCAGGGTAACACCTACGGCTAAAAACAGAAAAAAGGAGAAAACACATTTGGTTATTTGTCCACAAACATTTTTTTACAATAACTTTAATGAAGTACAGAAAAATATGAAGAAGCTGGGAGACTAACTGGATGAATACTAAAGTATTTTCAGAAAAAAAGAATATTATGGAGGAAATGCTGGATATTTGCACTTTAAAAGGAAACTCTGATAACCTTCAGGATGTCTAGAAGAATGTTTTGGTGAAAGAAATGTTTTACACAGTTTATTTTTAATATTATGTTAATTTAGAATGTGCATATTTTATTTGTCTTGTGAAAAATTTCATTGATCCTCTGTCTCTTCCTCCACTGATAAAATTTTTTTATTCTTGAGAATATAAAGTTAGTAATAACATAAACTTATCGATCTCTAAACAAATTTAGGATGATTAGAAATTACTTTTTGAACTATCATTTTGCCATCGAAAGTGTTGATAATGACCCTTAGACGGATCAGTGCTCACAAATTTATTCTGAAATGTCCAAATGTGAAAGTATTTCAATAGCCTGCAGAGGGCGCTAGTAAATGATATAATAAAAAAGCCAATACATAGAAACAAATGGATTAGATTTTTCCCCATGAAAAGTCCCAGTTTGTCTTAAAACTGCAGTTTAATTGAAAAACAGGAATGAGGTCAAGTTAGATGTTGTGGTCATTGTTTCTCATGTATCAGTATTTGTCTGTAAGTAATGGTGAAAAAATGTAAATACACCACAGAAAGAGTTTGGAAATCAAATCACTTACTATATTTTTTGCAAATGACTCCCATTTACTTGTGGTGCCAAAGTAAAGAAAATCAATTTAGCTAAATATCTGTTAGTGTATAAAAATGGCTGTCAGTGTTTAAATGATAATGAGATCCTTTATTTCCTCAACATTCCTATACTTTAATCACATTATCAATGTTTTTTTTTCCACCTGTAGCTAAGAAGTTAGTTGTAATTTGCAAATTATTTGACTTGTTTTAGACATCTGGCCTCAGGTTTACATAAAATCACTTCCGAAAAATATATAAACACCTTTCAGTCGTACAGGTATCAGCTTCTCTTTCTGACCTTAGCAGTTGCTTAGTTTGCTTATGCAATGATCCGGCTACGCTTACCAGTGATTTCCACATTACATATCCTGGCAATGACTATGAAATACATAGAAAGAATGTGGCAGACAGCCTTTATGTCCAGTTGTAAGACAAATGATAAGTCTGGTAAAGCGAGATGCTGTTTGTTATGTAACAGGCTGATTCCGTCATTTCATATATTGTTGTAACATTACTGTTATGACCTTTGAGCTTAGACATTATCTATTTTACATGACCCAATCTTTGACTCGCTTAATATCATTGATCAACATCTACTGTAAACATTTAATTATGAAACCATTTTTCTAAAACATTGCATAGCGTTTCTGCCGGTGACATTCTGGTCACTTTGTCCACCCATAATGCTTACAGAAAAAAAAAAAAAGAATAAAAAATTGTTAATGTGTATATAAGTGGTACTTCAGCCTGTATTTAGCTGTATATGAGTCCTTTAATACTGTGTGGAATGTCATAGAGTGCTGCAAGTGCCAAAGGACCATTTGTTTGACTTGATGACTGCACTGATGATTCATTTGTGAGGCCTGAAATCCTTTGGAGATTCTTATGTAACACTCTGTTGAATAATACTTTTTAAATAGAGGCACTTTTGCTTCACTCATGGCCACTGATGGAATATTGTGTCTGAGTGCTGAGAATCTTACGCACCAATAAAGAAAAGGGTTATCAAAGAGCACAGAAATAAAGTAGCATAAGTAGAAATTGTGGTATGGAAATGCCTTGCAAAACAATTGATATGTTGTCTTTTACAAATGCTGCTTTTAAATATTACTCTTAAACTGCTTTGTACATGACTCCTTTTGTTCGACTCGGCAATATCTTTGCAACAAATGACTGTCAAAATGTGAACTACATTGAACTGAAATTATATTTAAAAAATCTCTGTGGATAGCTGGCTGCTAAAATAAACAACCATATATTGATATCTCTACAGGTCTTACACAACTTTCAAAACAAAAATAGTGAAATGTTTGAACTTATGCAGTTTACAGCCTTATCACTGATATTACTGTAAACTTTATAATTATTGCCATAGCAGAAAGCATGCCTTAAATCTTTGCTTGTGGTACAGCTCTTGTTCTTCTCTTGTTGCATTTCATCAAACAGAGAGCGTGACCTTTGACCATTTCCCTTTGCACAATCTCTCTACCTCATAATTAGTTCTGGATCCTCTCAGCTCTCTGCTCTTCACCTCACCATAGGGGCTGAAATCATCATGGAAGAAGGTTGATTTTGTGTCCACTGAACTACTTTTCTGTTAGTTTGGCTATATGTTTTGGATTATTATCCTGTTGAATGATGGTATGATGACCACTTTTCACCAACAAGAGGCCATCAGATTTGTATAGAAAATGTTCTGATATTTCAAAGAGTTCATGAACCCATGCACTCCGACAAACGTCTCAGGGCTGGAGAGAAGAATAAGCCCACAGCACTTCAGATCCTTCTCCACCCTAAATAGCGGGCATGAGGTGGTTTTCACGTCATTGTTGTTGTTTCAATAGGAGTATTTATTGCTGAAAGCTCCATATTAGTGTCATCTAGCTATATTACGCATTCCAGATGAAGCTAGAGAAGTATTAGGTAATTTACTATTTACTGCATATTTTGCATTAGATTAGGTTTTCATAGTTATTATAAAAACTTGGCGACTCCAAGTTGCCCACTCTTTGCCAGAATTATCCAGCAGTGAGTTAGAGATTGTTTAATCCTCCACAATATAAATAAACTTTAATATTCTCTCAGCTTTGATTCTCACTGTTCTGTTTCTAAAACATTATTTATAGTTTCTAATGGTTAAGAGATGTCATTTTATCTTTACTACTTAAAGAAAGGTGAAGAGAAAAGTGTAGCCTTGTTGAAAATTGTATTAAATTAATCTCGTTGCACAAAAGATATCTTGTTGTGGGATTTTGTGCATGTGGTGCCATTTTATTTTAAAAAAAAGAACAAGAAAATTATATTTACTTTATTATAAGAAAAGTTTAATTGCTAGAAAGACAATAAACACTAAAAGTTATTTATTTATTTTTTTTTCAAAATTGAAACTTATGTTCTTTTAATAAATATCTGAGAGATGCTGGGCCTCATTCCTATCAGAAATAAACTTTTTAGTGTGGAATAAGTGGTTGTTGACCTTAACTGATTATTTTTGTTGAGTATATATATACCGCATCTGGTGTTGCTATTTGAATATTTATTATCCCTTTCTATATGTCTTCTAAATGTATTATATCAGATAATATTCCACATAGAGAGCTACAGAATTTTAATAGGATTTTGTTTTTACATTTATTTAATTGCTTTGCAAAGTCCTGTCACATAATTGGTGCTTGGCTGTATTTACTAGCCTTTATTATGAAACAGAAACTAAATTACCAAAGCTACTCTCTGAACTACATTAAGTAAGTATCTAAATTTAATTTAAAGGACGTGCCAAGAATCTCATTTGAATAATTCATTGATGGTGTATCCCCACCTGCTTCTGCCTCCGAGTCAGTGTCTAAATTTGTGTGACCGAGCGGCTGAATAGTGATGTGTGACACACTCCCGATGAAAAATAACAGTGTCCTTTAGATCCTCACAACAGCTGATGAAGAATCACTGACTTTTATTGGCGCCGAATAAAAGGATGGGATGAATGAGTCAAAGGCTGAGGGAGAGAAAGAGGGATTCAGAGGGAGGGACGGAGGAGTGCAAAACAAGGCCCCATCCATCACATGAGTTGAGAAGACACATTCCAGTGCCCTTAGCAAGAGGATACATTCACTCAAAGTCACAAAGGAGGGTGAATCTGAGAGAAGCTGGGAGGGGCATCCATCAATGCACAACCTCTCCCTTGAGCTGTCTGTGAGCACAAACTCAATGTGCTTTTTAAGTCCAATTCACTTCTTTCTATAGGCATGACAAATGTACATTTTGCTGCAGATGAATATGTTCATACTCAAAACAATTGAAAAAAAAAAAAAAACTAAATCAAGGGTGGTTGAAAATGCTTCTCCCACTCCTCTCCCTCCCTCTTTCCTTCCATCTCACTTCTCTCTCTGGCTTCCTCAATAATCAGAGCAGGAGAAAGTTGAGGTCGGGGTCTGCAGCACATCTCTGCTGCCTGGCAGAGTTAGTGGGGATTTTAGGGTGGAGGGAGCAGGTGATGGCTTTCTGGAGTGCACTCATTTACACTCCTCCCTTTCTCTGTCTGAGCACCGTGAAGAGGTGGGAGAGATGAGGGGCCACCTCCTCTCGCTCCTATGAGCTGCACCTGCCAGGGGGTAAGATCAATTGTGAACTTTGACCTCGTACCTTCCACAATGCTCAATTATAACATGTAGCATGTAATATATACACCGTTCATCAAGAGTGAGTAAAATGTGTGCAACGACAGAATACATTTTTTTCTTTATCAAAGGGAAATGTGACATATTGTTGAAGACACCAAAAACCTTCTGACTCACTTTGGTTCCCAAAAATCATGAAACTTTGTTGTCTCAAAAGGGACTTTAACAGAGCTCCAAGAAAATATCTCATCTATTTGTTTTGTTAACTACACCACATAAATTTACTAATAACAAAATAGACAAAGATAGAGTGGTTTTGAAAAGTATGCAAACCTCTTTAACTTATTTTGCCACATTACAACCAAACAATTCAGTCTATTTTAATCTTGATATCAACACAGAGGAGTGCATGAAGTAAATATTTTACTAATGCAATCCTGCATTTGAATGCAGATGGCTGTGCTGTTATGCTGCTAAATAAAAATGCAACAAATTGTCCTCAGAAGTAAAATAAGGGAAGGTAGCAAACATGAAGAAAGCCCTCTGGTCAGATTAAACCAAAACTGAAATATTTTGCAAAAAGCTATGTGTGGCAGAAAACTGACACTGTAGATCAACTTCAAAATACCACCCCTATGGTGAAATATGGTGGTGGGGATTATTTTTTTGAGCAGGTACAAGGAAACAAGTCAGAGATTATTAAAATATGGCTGCATACAAGACGACACTGGAAGAAAGACAGGAAGATTAACTTTGAATTTGCAAAAGACATGAGACCAGGGCAGATGTTCATCCTTCAAATGGTTTACTGTTTGTAAAATATTATTTATGGGTCACAGAAAACCTGATAGAAGGTGGTCTAGTCAGAACAGACCAACTCTGTAGTTGAATATGAATGTTCCTACACCACTAGACCACCTAGAAGGTCACTTCTAGGCAACTAGAAACATTAGTATCTCTGATCACTCTAAACACAGTATTTCCATTTTGAAACATGGTGGTGGCAGCAGACAAGGACAGATGATCAATTCAGAGCTGATAGAAAACCCATCAGACAGAACAACCAACTGGAGGCCAGAATGCTGTTAGAAAGGAAGGTCAAAGTTTAGACTTTCATCAGTTTAAAGAATCTGTGCCACAACGTGAAATCTGCTGAAAAACTGAAAATTAGTGCACCGCCTTCACTTGAGCTGGTATATTTTTGGATATTTAAATTGTGACCATCTTGCAATTCTCAAACTCTACCCAGTGATGCTCCTTTCCCATGGAATGATGTTGGTGATTACATTTTAAAACCGCAGACGTTTATATCCAAGAACATTTGCTACAGAAGTGACAATGCTGTGAAAGTTTTTGTATAAAGGCACCACAATCTTCATTTATCTAAAGTGATTGCTCATGCAACTTTCCATCATCGGTAATATACTCATAACCTCTCCACTTCAAGAACTCCACTTCAAAAAAAAAAAAAACTAAAAAGAATGTGTTTCTGTGACTCAGACGCCTCACTTTATGTTAAGTGTTTTCTGAGAAGCAAATCTCTTGGGCCCCTTTTCTTTCTTTTTTTTATCACTTCATACTGCTGGCAGCTCATTTTTGTCAGTGAACTGGGTACAAATGGTTATTATTCAGTGTGATGAGAGCCATTTGGGGTTTTGTCAGGACTCAGAGTAGTGTGAAAGTTGGTGTCAGTGGACCCCTGGCCTGGACTGACTCAAAGCCAGTGTGTTTGTTCCTATGGTAATGGAGAAAAAGTAAGCAACTCCCAGCAGCATCCCGCCGCGTGTCGCCTCCTCAATAGAGCGCATCTGCAAAAAAATGTGGGACCCTTTGAGATGGGCAGTGACCCGTCATCGCAACGGCTCTCACATATATGGCTGTATGTAGACGTTGAATTAGCCTAAACCTCCCTTTCACGCCGCTTACGTCATAACTCTTGAGGCAAAGTTGAGACTGGGTCATACATTCCCCGTTTTGATAAAAGCTGAGAGAGGGACAAGAGTGAAAAAAAGCTGTTGCCGAGGTCATTAAGATGAAGGAGAGAGTGAGAAGTGAAATATAGCAACTGCAAAGTGGGTGGGGAGGCTTCAGATCAGAAAGATTCCAGTGGAAATTAGAGAAGAAAAGAAGACAATGACTTATAAAAATCACACAAGAGGCCTGTTTTTCCTCTTGCAAACAACATTTTAGTCATTACTCCGAACAGGAAGAACTTCAGTTGCTTCAGATAATCAAAATTTAATTAATAAATCAAAGGAAGTAAGAGCTTAAAAAGCAGTTCATTTTAAACTTAGAATAATGTGCTTTTAAAATGCAAGCATTTATGTTTTCTGTCAAACCTTTGTGCTGTGGAATAAAATAAAAAGGAAAGCAATTCTAAAACAATTGTGACTCCTGAAAGGACACTAATATAAGATGAATGGAGAGGAAATGGACCAGACTGCAGGGGGTCATTAATGGGAAAGTCATAAACTTAAAGAGAACCTAGTTTCCTTTAAGGGTGCTTTTCCCGCAGCTTGTTCTCATCCCGCTCCGAAACGGGGCATTTACTAAAATGGGGGTAATCATGAGCCGCTCAGCTGAAAATGGGTAAGTAATGGTTGCATGAGTACATTTTTGTGGGAGCGTTTATTCCACCCCCCTTTCTTCCCTCCTGCTCTAACTGTCTGACCTCCCTCCTCCTTAACTCTTACCCCCCTCTGTGTTTTCCCATGGGCCTCCAATTGATTCAATTATGTGAACAAACAAATACCATATGCTTCTACTCAACCGTTCAAACCACTCCACAGCGGCTAGACACATTGATGCACTCATTTACCAGATAAATAATGAGGCAATTTTTGCTTCAGTACTGATAATTTTGTCTGAATTAATTTGGAAGATACTATTGGAAACATAAAAGAACCCCAACATGAAAACACAGAGAAAAAGTGACTTAAGGAAGGAAAGCAGCGAAAAGGAGGGTGGAGCACTGACCTACAGCACTGTAGCTGTAGGTCAGTGCTGTTCTTGTAACTTCTCCTACGATTCGGCCTGCAGCATACGGCTCGGTGAAGAGAAATGAAGCAAACACAACATCGGCATTCTTTGACTTTTGTTGTTGTGTGAGACTGTTCGTGAATGGGCAGCGGGGAACAAAGCGGGTGGGGGGAGCAGTTTGGATGAAGGCACTATTGCTGCCATCCCCAGCACTTTGGACAACTTGTCAGCAAAGACACTGAAGAAACTGCGTTCTGTCACATTTGTGTACAAACCCCTTGAAAGCGCTTGCTGACCTGCCCATATCCTTTTATTGAGGTTCAAATGGCAAAAAACATCCATTGTGTCTGGGAGAGTTCATTAAATTCATTGGTTTGACCTGTTATTTCTAGGCCAAAAGTTTACTGATTTGGAAAAATGTGAGTCAGCCACACCGCAATAGCAGACTGACCTCCACAGGGTAACAAACCCTTTTGAAGAGTTTTTCAAGGCTTTTATATGAATGGGGTCAGAGGGGAAGTTTGAAGGATATCCATAGCAGAACCAATGGATTTACATCAAAAGGAAATTTAAAATCATCCAAATATATTTAGCCCACTAATCACTTTTCATGTATTATTTTTGGTCAGATCAATTTTTTTATGCATGAGGAGACTGTGAGAAGTATCACAACTTTTTCCTGCAACAACGCTGTGCGAGAAGTTAGCAGACACCAAACGTTTTGTCTCAAAAGACTGATAGGAAAGTTTGGGAATAAATACATTCAACTGCTTTAGTTCTCAGTATCTTCACATTTAGATGTAAATAGGCTCATTAGAGAGGCCACACTGTTAGGTTTGCATCTTCTCCTCATTTGTTCTTGTCAAAGAGGCCGGCGCCCAGGGTTGCTCCCAGTGTTGTTTGTCAAACATATGCTGAAAATTACCAATTTTGTGTTCTAAACTATGTTTTTGTTTCATTTTGTGACCCAAAAATAAGCAGTAAAAGTTAATGAATAACCTAAAAGTAGCTGATTTTTTCATTTAAAGTACGTGATTTTGTGCTTAAGACAGGTTCAGTGTTAACTAATGCATCCACAGTTGTAAATACTCTTGAGGTGACAGTAGACTGAACTGAAAATCTTTTAATTAAACAGACTCTGCTCCTAAAAAAAATTCCAAAATGCATTGATGATGCTATGTGTAAAACATTTTGTAAAATTTCTTTGAATTCATGATTTTTTTATACATATTTTAGATTCCCGACATGTACTCAGAAATCTAAATTAATCATGTAAATTGTGAGTTTACTTTCCCAGAGAGATGGGAGGACACTGATCACTCAATAAGGTTAAACATTATTAAGTGTTTAATCATGTTTACCCATTAATAATCTGTTTAAACATGATTAAGCTAAAGATAATAATGTTGTTACCTTAATAATGCTGAGGAAAACCTTTGTTTTCTAGGCTTTTAAAAAAAAACTATAGTTATATTTCACGTTTATTTGTTCGTGTCTTGATAGTTAAAGATACAGTATGTAACTTTCAAAAATAATATGTTTTTTACATATTTTTAAGACTGTCACCATGTCACTATATTTTCCTCATTGTGTATTTATTTTAACATATTATTCAAAACAAATCGATATTTTAAATCTGCTACAGCATAAGTACTGAAGTACGGCTTCTCTTTACATATCTGTTTCTTTCATCAGTAGATTTTAGTGAACTGCGTGGTATTTTGTGCTGAGATTGTCAGTGTGGTTTAGTGGTGAGGATGCACCAAGCAGCAGCTCTTGACCTGGTCTCAAACACATCAGAGTGCCTCTACAACAGACACTGGCATAAATTAGAGAGCCATGTATATCACAAGGGGACTCAGAGTAAATCTAATCAAATAGTCTGAAAACCAACTAAGTGAAACATCTTTGTATCTACAGTAAATTTAGGGATTTTTTTTAAACCTAAAGGAAAGGTTGTAAAGGTTGTAAAATTAAAATCTTATCAAAATATAATATGTGTACTTACTATTTATTTAGGTTCTTCAAGTAAAAACAGCTGTAAAAACATATGATGCTGTATAATTTGTAAATGCATGTCCAATTTGGCAGAAAGAAACTAGGAACTGTCCCAAATCAAAAAAAATCTTGATTAACCCCAAGAATTTTGGGAAAATATTTTATGAAGTGGGGCTAAAATGAAACTTTTTGGAAAGTGTGTATCATGTTACATAAGACAGACAAACTTGGTGATGTTAGTGAGGTAGTTTTGGTCTTCTTGACTTGACTGCTTTGCTGTAATTCAAGTCAAATATCCAGAAGGTCCCAAAGGAGAATGGTTGGTCATTCGTTTGTGACATTAAGTTTATGCCAGCAATGTATCATTGTAGCAGCTCAAAAATGTATATTTTATAGTCTCCTTGTCTGAACTCAAGCTTAAAATGCTGTGGCATGACAATAAACAAGGAGTTTATGTCTGCAAATCATCTGTGTAGCTCAGTTAACTGTAACTGCAAATGTCTTTCACAGCGTTATAAAAAATATATAAAAACATTTTTAATTAATATGGCCAATTTTTATATTAAAACAAATAGATACAATAAACACTGTAAACAATAAAGCCAGAATTTCAGACTTCATTCAATTTAAAAGCAAAAGAGTATTGGTGTTTCTTTCAAAGCTCCTAAAAGTCTTTTGATCTGAGCTGGATTCATTTAGATCATTAAATTATTTTATAATTTTACAGCAGAGGATAAGACTTGATCATCTCTACTGCTATATGTGCTCACTGCCCTTGTTGATGTACAATGATTTGAAAAAAAATATTATGAGCAAGACCCTTAAAAAACTTTTTAAAAAGCAACATTAAAATCCTGATTAAGACAATTTAATCATCGTAATCAATCGTCTGATGAACAAGAAGCCAGTTGAGTGAACAAAGAAATCGTTACCATCTTGCACACCCATCATTCCCATGTGAGTCTAGAATTGATGAAGTGTCTGAATTTTGTGAATTGTTCATAACATTCACACAGAAAATAAAACAAGCAGAAAAGTTGATGCAAGTTGTAAAAAAAAAAATGATTGGAAATAAATAGGCTTTCCCAAAGTATGGGGTTATTTTCAAAACAAAAACTGTTCCAACAAAGAAGTGACAAACGTTACCATAAAGTGGAGCAACACTTCTAATGTCAACCTAGCCGGAGGTTTTCGCCCTTTAATCAAATTTTAATCAAACGTGATGCCATATCTTTAATTCAACTCAAAAATGCAACTGTTTTTTATTTTAATGTTACGATCATAAATGTTAGTAGCCATGTAATTGTCTCCCTCCCCAGAGGTTCACCTGTAGAGCCCGATATCTGTCACTTCATGCTCCTTGCGCTGACAGCTTCTCTTTGTCCACCTCGCTCTCTCTTTAGGATTCATTAGTCCCTATAGACTCCAGCAGCCCAAACATATTGCACCATTCAGCTGGTACTTATGTGTCATCTGTTATCTATTGGACTGGTGTTTCTGGTGAGCATATGAATGATAATCAGGCCTTTGTGTGTCCGTGGAGGTGCAGCGGGATCTGCAGCTTGTGATGTTGCCTCGGGGGGAGATTAGGAGGGCAAACTGGCCCTCTGTGTCACGTCGCCAGTCACAGCGCCCATCCACGGCTGTCCCAAACCCCAGTGGGACCTTAAATCCTGTTACACTGTCAGCTAAAACCATCACTTGTATTAAAGATGTGTGGGTGTTTAAGTGTGTGTACATATTAAGTGAGAGGGTATAATGTCTTAAACTATGAATTATTCATTTCAAAAAGAAAAGGAGATATTGACTACATCTCCATAAACAGACTGCTCTCTTTATGTCATCAGGCACGAGATCTTTGGTTATAATTGTGTAAAAGAGCCCAGTGAAAATGTGCTCCACCAACGGCACAGCAGGCAGTGGTCAGTGTTATCATCAGGGTCACATTTGAGTGATGGCAATTGTTCCGTCCTAATATCTTATAAATAATTTACAATATCAGGAGCATTGCTTCCCCCAGAATCAAACAGTTAATGTTGAAAGTTTTCCCAGCTGCATGTTGAACACACTTTAAAAAGAGAGTTTTGGAGGGTGTTAAACATTGGCCATTGAAATTATATCAAGTTTAATTAAGCGTCTTAATTAGTTTTACAACAATTAGTTACTTCAGTTGGTAACAGATTTGTTGCTTTAGTTGTATTCTTTTTGTGCAACAATTAAGTTACAAAGTAATGCTCAAGGAAAACATAACAGCAGGCTGAACTATAAGAACATAATTCTGCAATGAACGTGTCGGTTAATTTAGTCTGTGTTTATTGCCTTGTGCAGAGAACAATAAGGTTGAGTTTTTTTATGTGATGTAACTTGAATCAGTATGTAAGTTGAATAAAAATCAACTCAAACTTATGATTAAAATAAACTGCTGGAGATAAAAATAAAACTTGCATCCAGCTTCTACAAATGTAAGATGGTTGATGAACTACTAATGCTGATGCTAGTAAAAACCTTTTTTAAATAAAATTTGGAAAAAAATCATTTTTAATTTAAATTGTAACCAGGTCACAAGTTTATGAAAGTATTGTTAAATAATTGGTCAACTTTAGCAACCTTATTTTGGTAACAAATCATGAAATTAAAATTGAACTGATTGTGTTGATTCACTTGGTTGTTGTCAAAATGTGGGCAGCGCAGCAGGGAGTTGCACGGCTGATATGTTCATAGGAGTTGTTTTATAGCTCATTGCAACTTTGGAACAGTTATAAAAACTGGCATGTTTGCAAACCTGCGTTGGACTGGCGACCAGTCCAGGGTGACCCGGCCTCTCACCCAAAATGTCTCGCTAGAGATAAGCACCAGCACCTCTGCATAAGGGTGTAGGAAAAAGGATGGATGTTTGCATTCTGCTCAAAGTGGCAAAGTCGGCATCAAACTACAATTAGTTTGGTAACCTTAATATAATCCCTTGTTCACAAAGGCTGAGACATTTTTATTTTTACAACTTGATACAATGAATTTTAGGGGTTTGCTTTACTTTATTTCATTTTTTTTTTTTAGCATTTTTATGCCTTAATAATAAATTAATTACCGTTTATAATTGTATTTAACTTTTGATGAAGCCAGAATAAAATCAAATTAGAAAAGCAGTCCTAATAATCTGTTGCTTAAGTAATGATCTTATTGTAAGTAAATATGTTTATGAACCAGTAGTCTTACTAATAGTCTTTCAGCTGCTATGTAAAAGTCTTGATTCAAACCTGAAAACATGTTGTTGCCTTGATGTTGTAACAGGTTTTTTTAGTTAAATTATAACAGTTAGATTTTCAGTGCAGCTTTATGAAACACCACAAGTCCAACTTGTTTATAATTGAGGGATTATGATAGAGTGTATTCAATGAAGTGATTCATTTTCATCTTAACTTGAAACAGTAAACAATCTTTGTACAATTGCATTGATTAAAATCTAACAGTTTTTTTTTAGTGCTGAGTTAGGCTGGGATGCTGCTTTTTCTCAAAAGAAAAAACGCAGGTATGGGGGTGATGGCGCATTATCAGAAGTGGCTATAGATGTATCTTTATTTATTTATTTAGCTTCCAGTTTGTGCAGAAGCGCGACAGAGTGGCTATAATGTGAGAGCGCTATTTTCCTCGATTATTTGTCTCAGTAACAAGTGATCATGGGGAGAATGGGATTCTTTGCACTTCTGGCCCGCAGCCTCCAGAGGGAGGTCAAAACTATTTGTCAGTCTCCAGTTGGGATTGCAAATTAGGGATGAGCCTCCCCTGCGTGACGGCCCTGTGAAACCTCTATTCCTATCCACGGGATGACTGCTGTACATAATTTGAAAATTAGGGCCTTTGATAACATCTTTATGTTCAGCAATAGGCACTGTGCTGCCCCCGCACACAGACTATACCTGCCGCTGGGAAAAGAAAAGGGATATTCACTGAAGCGTTTATATGTTTGTTCTGTTTTATATCTGAGCATTCCCACACGCACTCAGCCTGAGCTCTTTATGATCATTTCAGAGCTTTTAACGTCGGGTGACATATTATGACATATCATTAACCTGTCACCTTCATTAAAATTTGAATAAAGGTGTTTTGATATGTTTCGAAAAACGCTACATTGCTGAATTGCTAATGGAAATAAAGAGGCAGACTAATTGAAAACGGAAAATGATGCGCAGTGATACAACAGGTTTTCCAGTGACGGTGGTTCGGTCTCCTTAGATCGCTTAACTGCTCCTAATTTGGCTTTAATGGCACAACCTAATTATTGAAGATTACTGGTGCAAATGTAAGGCAATAAGCCCCTTTTAGGAGCATGGAAAGTTGCAGCATCACTCTGAAATGTTGATGCAGCCATTCTGGAACTGAAAAGCGCACTTGGTGAGACGCTTTTACGCTTCTAACCCTAGATTTATTTCTGGTGTCTCCTCTAACTTTCTGGACATCACTTACTTCCACTCTTTACTCGCACATTACGACTGCGGTCCCTTTGAAGATGTTGTTCAAAAAGGACTTAAAGTGAAAGAAAATGTTTTCCTATTACTTAATTCAATCGGAGCGAAAGGCGGGGGCTTGACGCGCAGCGCGCAGGGCTCCTCTATGACAGAGTCGCCTTTGTTGCGTCTATCCGCCGCTGTCACACACTTTAATTCGACTCTCTTTCTCTCTCATTGAAAGCTCTCCACAATGACATTCAATGAGGGCCGCGGAGTGAAAACCTGGTTATTTTTACATATTCTTTCCCCCTCCGACTCGGCAGGGGCCCGAGCAAAGGAATTAATCACTGCTCTTTAACAGCGCTGCCTTCAGGCAATGACTTGTCCCTTTTTTTTGTGCCCAGAAATGACACATTAACCCTAAAATGGATATGCATAGACTTTACATTCAGCTGTTGCGTGCATGTTTATGTCAGTGAAGGAGTCATACAAGTACAGAAGACCTGTATCAAATGCACACAAAGATGCATTTGTAAGATATTAGCCTACATATAAACCAGTGAAATTATTCAAATTTTAATCAAAGCTGTAAATTTAATGTTAAGTAATAGTTTAATCCCAATAATCAACAGCTTCATATTGGTAATAAAATGTGTCTATTAGTTCAGTGCTCTCATTGGATGTGTGTGGAGCTGACCTGAGAACAGTAAGACCCGGTTCATGCTCTGTTTATGTCCTGTTTGAGGCGCGTCTTATGTCAGAAGAGCGCGCTGTTTTTGAGAGGCATGTGACATTCAGTCCATGTGTAGCATGAGTGACACTCTCCAAATCAGAGCAATAGAGTAAAGTCTGAATGTATGTTCATTTTTACAAATATATCCATAAATCCTGATGTAAGGATTGCACTTCTTCTTCTGCTGCCACTGTTGAGTAAAGGCAGATTTTATCTCCAGCACCATTTGCTGTAAAAATAAGAACTGCAGCACATCAGCTGCTAAAGGTATGAAAGCCAAAAGTTCAGATGCATCCTTCATGTTCAGATTCTCCCAAGATAGCTGCTGCAAAACAAAACAATGTGTTTTACACTCCTTTTGGTGAAGCTGTTTATGTAGAAAAACTAAAGTGTGGAAGTTTCCACACTTTAGCTAGAAACCACAAAGAATAAACAAGATATTATTTCTATCCCAACTTTCAGCTTCTGCATCCAGATGATAGGCACCATTGGAGTTGGTGAACAGAAACCAAGTTTAATGTTGCTTTAACAACCAGCAAGAAAAAATCTTTCCCAACTCAGGTAAAAGCAGCAAAATGTTAGAATTTCATCAGAAAACTTGATTCTGTTCAGTCTTTCTGAACAAAATCAAGTTTAAAACTCATAAGCTGGCTTTTAAACTGTATTTCTTGTAACGACTAAAATGTGCCATTATTTTGCAGAAGATATTTGGCAAGTTTGACTTCAGTTTGAGTAACTTGGTGAAACAATAAGTTGGAGACAAACTTAATTTCAGGACATTTCTCAAACACACATCTTACAACAGTTCCTACCTGATATATTCAATCACAATTTGATCCATATAAACATATAATTTATCTGGTCTTTCCCGGACCAGACAAATGAGAAGAAATTAACATCCTAACTTGAATTCTAATCCAAATATTTTGGCTAAATTAATCACTGAAATAAAATAGGCAGTTTTGGTAGAATTCACACAAATTTGAATGTGACATTTAAAATCTAATCTGCTTAATTAAAATGAAAACTTACATTAATTGAATTCCAAAATCTAATTTTTAAAAAAGATTTCTACTCACAGTAGAGTAGAAATCTCTGCTGCTGGAAACAAACTTAAAACTTTTGTGCTCTGTGAAAAAGTTTAGGCCTTAGCCTTCACCAAGTTAATAAACTCATTGCACCTCATCCTTAGGAACTGATTGCCTTGTCGTTTACTTTCACTATTTAAAATGAAGGTTGACTTAAACAGCATAATAAGTTAGATTTCACCCAATATGTTCAGGTTGGAAGAATAATAAGGTGGATACTTACTAAAATAAAGTGTTAACATTGTTTGAGCTCATTAATTATTATTAAGCAGTACATTTACAAAATGACATGCTAGACAAAAAGTTTAGTAACGAATGAATTATATTTAATACCTTAAAGTTATCAGCTTTGGCACTTTTGTCTCGTCTCTCAGTTCTATTTAACTCACCCTGCTTAATATCTCAGAGAAAACTTAACTTAGTTCCTAAATGAAACAGAAACGCTTTCTCTGGAAATTTAAGCTTGGCACTATGATAGAAACGAGAGTGATGATAAAAGGGAGAATGGGTAGTGCCGCCTCTCTCGGCGTGGGTGGGGCTGACAAGAATAGACTACATTATGCAGTTCATTTAGTTAACAAGTGAAATAATGGGGAAGCGTGCAGTGGGAATGCCTAGAGAAAGGCACAAAACCCTATTGAGAGCTCTCTGCCGCTTACAGCGTAACCGTCACATGGCCGAACCGAGTCCATCGGCAGCTATTTAAGGCGAGGCCGTGCGCCTTCAGCACCACTTCGCTGTCCACCGTGCCACTGAGAGCACACTGACGCACCGAGTGACGCAACGCGGCTCAGACTACAGCCACGCCGAGCAACAAGTTTTGCAAAGATGCCGAGGTCCTTTCTCGTGGATTCCTTGATTTTGAGGGAGGCCAACGACAAGGGGAGCGAGAGCAGCCCGCCTCTGTTCCCTTACGCGGTGCACTCGCCGCACCACCCGCACGGGCTGCCGGGTTCCTGCCACTCCAGGAAAGCCGGTCTGCTGTGCTTCTGCCCGCTGTGCATGGCCGCGTCCCAGCTTCATCCTTCTCCTCCGACCCTGCCTCTCCTCAAAGCTTCATTCCCTCCGTTTGGTTCGCAATATTGCCACTCCGCTCTATCCAGGCAACACTCCACATCAAACAGCGTGAACCTCAGCCACGCTCCAGGGATATACCAAGCTGCGTACACGGTTCCAGACCCAAGGCAATTCCACTGCATCTCCATCGGTGAGTAGAGGCAGATATAACCAAATTTAGATATCTTGATTTGGCCTCTGACTTTGTTTTTTCATTGCATGCCGGTTTTTAACAGTCTATATTACTTTTTTTTTTCAACAGAAAACAACAATGGAAAACTTCAGAGTAGCAAGCGCATGCGTACTGCCTTCACCAGCACGCAACTTTTGGAGCTGGAGCGGGAGTTCACCTCCAACATGTACCTGTCCAGACTGAGGCGCATCGAGATCGCCACGTACCTGAACTTATCCGAGAAGCAGGTGAAAATCTGGTTCCAGAACCGCAGAGTGAAGCACAAAAAGGAGGGCAAGAGCGGCGGGCAGAGGACTGGATCACACAACTGCAAATGCTCGTCCTTGTCCGCCACCAGATGCTCGGAAGAGGAGGACGACGACATTCCCGCATCTCCATCCTCGTCAGAAAAGGAGGACGTGGACCTGTCTGTCTCCCCATAAAAGAACTATTGCTGTCTGAAATTATTTTTTGATCTTAATGAGATTTGAATGCTGCCAAAAAAGAATGAAGGAAAGGAAAGAAAGAAGACTGGGCCAGTTGAGTTCAGTCGTTTGTAATTAACAGATATTTAATCAGGGAACTGCTCTGAATTATTGTATAGCTGTATACACGTTGTACGTATTGTATGTAGTTTTTTTCTGAAAACAGTCCATTGTTGTTTCCAATCCGATGAGCACGGTGGACATATTTGTAAAGACAAATCCCCAGTCGATAGCAACATTGTTATTATTTGTATATTGGGGTGGGACAGTTTGGTGAAAATGTGGATTGAACTGTTACTTAAATAAATCTCCACCACATGACCAGGACCACTCTGAAATTATATCTCCGGTGTACCTGAAAAATATTTATTTATTTAAAAATGTTGATACTTGAATAAAAATTATTCCTAAGCCGTGCAGACTTTGTTGTTTTGTGAGACTACTATTGAACGTTTTGCGCACACGATTGCGCACAGACACTTTGCTGTGCTCCAGAGAAAGAGCTTTTAAATCCAATATAATAATATTGTGTTGTAAAAACAGATAATTTCTGATTATTAGTTCGATTGTTTATTTTTTTGGAAGCATGTTTATTTTTTTTCAATGAAAATGTTTCAACGTAATGCCTTCCAATTTGTGAAAGCGCGCGGTTGTGATGTGTTTCAAAGACAAGCATCAATTTCAAGCAATTCTCTCCAGGAAAATAACATGTTTCAATATCATCTCATCTATAGGCTCAAATTAATGGACACATTGTCGTTTTTCAGGAATATTTTAAATTTGTCTAAAACAATCATGCCCAGCATGAAGTTTATCCAACAAGCAAACAAACCTTTATTAATGGATGGGAGCACGCTGAAAGTTTTAGTTTTCATTTGAGCTGATAAATTAAATTCATAATCAGCTCTATCGCGCCTCAGAGACAAAAGCTTTATTATGATGGGGCTCTTATACGCCTTTCCCTGGGGAAACCAGCCCTCATATCGCTACCTTCTCTCGCCCTTAAGGGCTCCTTTCAGCCCCGCTGCCAGCTGAAATGATCTGTGTTGTGTGAGGGAGTTAATAATCGCAGCGGGTGTATAAGAGCGTATCTTCAAGATATCGATCTAACATGAAAATAAATGAGGAGTGAGAGCAGTTTTGTGTCCATGACTCAGATTGTTCCCGTTGTCAGCGCAGCTTTTCTCTAGGGAGCGTGGCTTTTTTTTTTTAGCACCAATGCAAACATTCTCTGCTTGACTAATGCTGTGTTTTAAAAATTCAAAACATAAACTTATACGTCAACCTGTAATTATATTTACCTACCCAAGAACAAAACCTAAAATTAAAGAGTTTGGTGCATGGTTAATTCAGACGCATCATTCATATGACATAAAATAATCTTGGTGAATAAAATAAAATAAAACTAAAAAACATTTTTTCTTAAAGAAAAAAATGTAAAAATAAAGAATTTATTTTTTTAGCTATTGACATGAAAATATTATTTAATGTACAGAGCATATAAACAAAAATAAACAAAAAAAATGTTCAAGACGCAGTTTTAGTTTTGTTTGCCTATTTTACGCACCGCTGAAACCAGCCTCTGACTCAAGGTTTTGGTTTAGAAATGTGTTTTTCTGGCCTTGCATAGCCTTTGAAGGATGTTTTCTGCAATATAAACTTGCCTCTAACTTTTCTTAAAGAGAGAAAAATCTGTTTTTTAATTGCGTACAGAGTATAATCTGCATCTCTGTGTCTGTTGTGGATGTTGAATTTCGCCAGCAAACCTTCCTTTAATGGTTCACTTAAACATTTTTAACAAAACTCAAATATTTGCATTTGTTAAGATATGGGATTAGACTATTTTGTTAATTGCACCATAGAGTCCCCATTTTGCTCACAACGTGCTCTGCAAAGCGCCCTTTATCCATTCAATAGCCCGGGGGTATGCGCCCTGGGGGAGCTTATACGCTCGCTGTTCCCAAATGCTCAATTTATTTATTCTTAATTTTGTGCCGATCAATTCATTGAAGCAAAAAGGACTTCGGTGTCTTTTTAAAAAGAAGAAAAGGGGAATTGTGGACGTAACCTTGACAGAGCCGAGTAGAGGGCTCCCCTGACGCTGGAGAGCCGCTTGAGTCAACAGGCGCCCATCTAGCAGACTCGCCCTTGTCTTTATTCGGGCTAATTTTTTATTTACGGCCTTTCTTTGACATGTCTCTTATCTATCAGATTAAAAGAACAGCTTGTAACAAATCAGTCTGCACGATTTACAACAGCATTAAAAGGGGACAAAGGGAGCAGGCAGTCAGTACCTGAGAGTCTGGTAGACGGCGCGGCGCTGCAGCTGATTCGATGGTTTGAAAAATACGCACGAAACAAAATACTCGAATCCTGAAAAAGAGCCTTTGTACGTTTCTTTAGAAATCAAGCAATTCTGCATGACAAAGGACAATTAATAAGCCGTCTTTTCACGACCAGCAGCTGGTTTCCCCGTCAAGGAAAGTTGGAAAAAATTCAGACTGAATGCGCGCAAAAGCCCTTTGCGCGCAGACAGCAACCCAAGGTGACCCATTTGGCACAGTTAAAATAACCAAGCCGAGGTAAAAGCGGGGGAACTGTCAAAAACATTTAAGCTGAAATATCTTGAAATTGCAAATCCCTTTATGTGGAGGGACGCTGCCGATGTGGGTTAGTGGTACAAAGGAGGTGGTTAAGTTGGAGAGGCTTTGGAAACGGACACGTGGCTTCTCAATGAGGGCTCTTTTTTGGACCCGCGTGGCTTGCTCTGGCACTGTACATTCAAACCGGTTTAAATTTCTTTTGCTTCGAATAAAAAGTGGCAAAACTTAACAAGTCGATAAATAAAGTTTAACAAAATATTTAATAAACTTAGAATAGTAGCGTTTTAAACATGTTTAAAACGCTACTATTCAAACTGCAGTTTGCTTGCCAGTTTCCAAAAGATAAAAGTGAGCTTCAACTTCAACTGGAATAATAACGAAAAATGTTTTCTTGAATGGGGTAAGGATTTTATTTTAAGTTTGTATTTAAAGAAATCATTAATTAATAAAATATACATTTATTTTGTAGTTTGTTGCGCAAAAAAATGTGTTTCTAATTTCGCGCAAAGTTGTTATCTGCCATCAAATCTCGCAGATTGAATACTTTTTTAAAGAGTAAAAAATGTAGAAGAAGATGCAAGTGGCTTAAAAAGGAATTAATGAATTAGCACTGACATCAAGAACGCAGCCAGATAATCCGAACAGGCAGGCTTGTGCTTCATCTTCATGTAACCAACTCGACGTTAAGAAATGGATTAAAAAAAGTTTCTATTCTGTAAAATGTTTTTGTTCAACAAAAACGGAGCAGTCTTAGAAAAGCTGCTGCTGCCGACAAAAGTGTTGAAGTGGCTGCAGGAACAGGAAACAGCTCGCCGCTTGCCTTGAACTGCGGCTGTTTTTCTGCAGCAACATTTGAACCCACTCAGCTGTACATAATCTGTTTAACAGCTAATCAGTACTTTAAGATGAAAGACCCGCACGCAGCTCCGCTTTCCCTCGGTCCCCCCGGCTCTAATTGAATATTCAAGGCGCGCACCCTGTTTGCCTTTTTCAGTGTGCTGAGAATACGCCCTTTTTAATTCTCGGCCCATACACAAGCGGTGTCAAAGGTCTAGAAATAATGAACTGCGCAGACATGGAAGAGACGTTTGGGAGAGTTGCCTCTGTGTTTTGTGAAGGAAGATCCTCTGGGATAAATGCAGATATTTGATTGTTTAGTGGATTTTGTTAATTCCAGCAAAAACACAAGTCAGTGATTTTTTTCCCCCCAGAAAATGAAAATCAAAAGGTCCTAGAAGATGAATTATTTTGTGAAGTAAGAAGATCTAAGGCAAAAGTTTAGTTTAGCCTTTAAATATCCGAATCAAGTTTTTAATATCCTGACTTGCTGGTTAAATGTGACTGATACGTTTGCAGTTTAATTTCACTGTAGTGGTATAATGAAGGATTGCATTGTTGGAAGTGGGGGAAAAAAAGAGGGCACAAGTTGTGTGATTTCATCCGAGAGCGCACCGACAACCCCATGCGCACAAGTTACCACAAACCGATCCAGGCTTGTATCCTGAGAGGCGGAGTCCCTGCCGGCTCAGATAATCAGGACACCTGCCACTTATGTGTCGTTTTGTTTGGATGACAGTTTTCAGACGCGTAAAATGCACAAGAACAAGATTGTCTGCTGTTAGTTTTCAAATCTGCCTGTTTTCGCCTCCACTTGGCAAGTACTGTGCGGCACGGGAGCGGCACCTGGCGGCAAACGTTGAGTTCGTTTTGACCAGCCCTGAATAACGGCGGAGGCCAGAAGTTTTAAATATTTCAGACATTTTGTTTTTCTCCAAAGCGTTTCTGCTTTAAAGTTTTAGAGATTTCTGATTTTTAGGTTATACCGAGGTTCATTAATAATCTGAAATCAAGATTCTCAGCTCATCTTCTCTTAAACAGGAAGGGCATTTAATCCACTCCAGAATATACAGGACTGGAGTGGATTAATAGATCTGTGATTCAATTCTAGCTGATTCAAGAGGAAGTTTTCTCCATTTACACCCCACTGCATACATAAAATCAAATTAATGATTGGATTTTTGTTAAAATTGGATTTTTTTTCCTAATAATGAGACTGTGGTTAAATAGTGATTTTGAAAAATAACCCAACATAAAACAAAATTAATTTCCAGATGCGTTGCACCAACTGAAGAAATTTATTTTGTATATCTTTAATAGCAGCACCCATAATGAAAATAATTTCAGAAAGAACTGCATTTACATGAGATGTCGCATAAAAATATAAAAAAATATATCAGTTCAACACATTTTTTGTCACAATACTTTCTTTTTTTTATTCTGATGATTTGTAACAATATCAGTAATAATATGTACTGTACATTACTGCAGGTGCTATAATCAAAAGACTTTCACCTCAAAATCTTTAACACTGATACATTTTTATGTAAATTCATACAAAGTGTTGAATTCTTGTCAGTCTCAACAAGCATAGAGGAGTTATAAAAACCAACAGGAAACATTAGATGCTCAGTTTAAAGAGACACTCAATCATCCAAACTGTGGTAAAAAAAAAAAAAAAAAAAAAAAAAACAATGTCAGCTCAATAGCATTCAATGTTCAACATAAAAATAAGCTGTCCTGTGCATTTACAAGTGATCAGCTGAACACATCAGAAGAGAGAAAAAAATGTGTAGATGACAAAATCTGACTTTGACTCAAAGCACCTTCAAGCTCCAAAGTGAATACAGTCAGCTCGCACAGAGGCAGCCTACAGATTACTGTCTGATAAACAGCTCTCTAACTTCACTTTTATTCACTTTTCATTTGTCATATTACAACATATATTCCAAAACAACAACAAAAACTACTGAAGTAACTCTGATACAATCAAGATACACATTTCATTTTTTACACTCCTTCAGCTGGTAAATACTGTTATTAAAATTTCTGATACATAGAAATCTGAAAATAAAATCATTTAAATATCAGTTGAACAAAATCACATTGATGTCAGTGTGCCACAGATCCAGTCTCACTAGGCGTTCATATATAAAAAAAATAATGAATGTCCTAAGAGTCAGTTGATTGAAAGAAAAAATTTAATTTAAATTCAGGGATAAATGGTTTGCTTCATAAAAAACTGTTTTAATCGATATTTTCCTTTAGGACTTCAGTTGTCCTTCAGTAGATAATTCTTGAGAGATATGTCATTTCCTGTTTAACTCACTGTTTTTGTGTTGTAGCACTTTGTCTTTCTTTATGCTTCAACTATAAAACAGTACATCAGGTTTTTTTATGCTCCTAAAATAATCCTGCTCCATCCTTGGAGCTCCCAGAGGAGGCAAAACTATCGGATCATCTTTGGATTTTAATGGATTAGGATTAACCTGAACTCAACAAGCTCCAGAATATAAACTGTACTTGCATGTTTTTGCATCGGTGTCAGAAACCTTTCACTAACAAGAACATTTCCTCTGCATGCAAAAGGTGATTTCAAAGCTGTATTAGGTGCCACAGGCCTGAATTTGATTCATTTGGCTCCATCTAGTGTTTGTATTGTGATCAACAAAAATGCTCACGCCCTGCAAGTATCGTAGAGGTGAATATGTCTTCTTGTGATCATTTCTCTGTGTGAGTTTGTTTGCAAATGGGTTTGAGGGGGAAAAGGTCAGTGAGTTTAACTACCATATGCTGCAGAGCTAATTTCTGCAAAAAGAGCAACATGTGATTGACTTCAGTTTTTTCTGAATTAAAAGCATGGAATTTGTGCACATCTTAGAATAGAACCTGCTTCCCACTTTCTTTTTTCTTTTCTTTTCTTTTTTTTTACATATGTCATTATCACTCAGTGAAAGGTCATCTTCCCATCAAGTTAACATATTACAGTAGCCTAAATTTTATCAGCAGTCATGGCACATGCTTTCTTGGATCTGATTTATTATCTAGTAGATAGGTTGAATCTAAAATGTTTGAATTGAACTAACCTCAAAGCTGCAAACTCTGTGCACATTTCAAACTCTTCAAACATAACTTTATGATCTGCACGGGTACCCTGACTGGTCTGCAGCTATACAGCCCTCTACTGAACTTAACGTTTGGACACTTTGGACAGATTCTGACCGATGCAGACCGAAAACCTCCAGAGGAGCTGCAGTATTCGAGGCACCAAATTTAGCTACCAAATCATGGTAGCTAAATTATGGTAGCTACCATAATTTGGCCCTGTTTTTCTATTTCTAACTCAACCTTGATAACATAATGTTCATTTTCCAGAGGTGCCTGTCTGTCTTATATTCAGCCCTCTGTCAAGTGAGATGATGTAAAGAAATTTGATGTCATTTATTTTGTCAGTGGTCATAGTGTCATACTTAGTACTTTTATGCTGTAACTTAATTTGAAACTCTATCTGGAAATACAAATATCTTTTGATAAAAAAATATGATTACATGTATAAAACATACCAGTGAGAACTAAGAGAATGAATATAGATATTGATCTTAGCCTCACATATCAGAGAAATCTGAGTTATGGTTTCCTCTTTTTGATTTTTGGATCGCTTTAGCTTCATCCCATAGACTATTATCATGATCTTTTCTTTTTTCCAAAGATACTTTATGTACTGCAGCTATTTACAAGCGGGCCGACTCGCAGTCATTCGATCTGCCTGGGACTCCGGCTGTCAAATATCATGGACCGCCTCTGAGGCTGGTAGAAGCAGCTGGTTGATGTTTCTAGTCTCTGTCCGCTTTTCGGAATCGTCATTTTGTTCTGCAGAGCGAGACCCTCTTGTGTCCTGAAGTTCTCAGTCATCTCTTTGGAAAAGACATTGAGCGCCGACGTGTCGTTTAGACTCTTGATGGATGATAGCAGCTTGCCATCGTCCCCTGATGTTGGATAATCCATGAACGGGAAAGGGGGGCTGAGAAGGATGAGGCTCTGAGGTCTCTGTCGGTTTCTAAAGGACGGTCTTTGTAGCAGTGCTCCTCTGTTGGGTCTAGGACCGTCTACAAACACTTCCAGACTTGGGGCATGTCTCCTGGTTATGACTGGCAGCTCTGGGGTGGCATTCTTCCCAGCTTCAGCTGATTTCTGAACATTTGTATGCTTTTGGTGTTTAGGGGGTGGCTCTTTGTTCTCCAGTTCCTCCTTTAGGTCCGACAGCATCATAGGCGGGATGGCAGTGCTTGCGTCCATGCTTGTCTTTGGGAATTCCTTTTCTTGCTCCTTCACAGTGCCAGAATCACTTTCCTGCTTTGTTTGAGGTATCTGGCTGTACTGCACCTGTGGAGGGACAACGGGCACAGCTTTGACCTGACATGTTTTTATCATGAAGGCTGTCCGCACCGATGACACACTGACTGGGGCAGAGTTTCGGCGGAGAGGTGCCTGTCTGTCATTTAGAAACAGATCCAACTCAGAATGTCCTTTATTCACAGTTGCAGAAGCGGCCAGCAAGCCTTTTGGACCAGAAAAAAACTCAGACGACTTGCGATTTTGCTGATTTGAAATGTCTCTTATGCATCGATGGCTAAGGTCTAAGTTAAGGGAGCAGGGTCGTTGTCTGAAAGAGCCATGCTCCTCTTTTTTCTCTGGCACTGTCGTCTCACATGACATTTGCCTGATGAATCTCTGAGATGATGCTGTATTCTTTGGTTTTGTTGTGCTGCTCTTTGCTGTTGGAAGTTGGGTTGCATTACTGTTATTCAAACTCGTTCGTCTGGGCACCAATGGCAGATTGGTCCAATTAATTTCTGGATTAGCTCCAACATTCTGAGGAACGTTTTCAGGAGATGAAACCTCTGGGTTCTGAGTTTCTAAACCCTTAGAGCTGAAGGGGGAAAGCTGGTTAAACAGCTCCTCAACATCAGGTGAGTGCAGAGGACTGGTAACCCACTGCTTGGTGGAGCTAATATCCTCCCAGGACTCCACCAAGTCCAGCTCCTCCAGGTTCATTCCAAATACATCTTCATCATCAACGTTTGCCAGCTCCGGCGTGTTTCGCCTCTCCTCTAAACACACCGAGAGTCTCTGACAGGGTTCCACCTCAGGATTCACACTTTTCTTTACTTCATCCTGTGATATTTTTGTGTCCTCTTGTTTCTCAGATTGCCTGTCTGCACTGTCTGAGAAGCTTGCGACCTGAGGGGCGTCCTCTACCGTTACAGGATTTCTAACACTGTCTGCCCTGGTTTCCCTCCGAGGAACCTGGCTGATGTAAGCTGGTGCACCTCTATGTAGAGGTTTCAGCTTCTCTTTCGCATCTAATGTGCTGGAAATTTGGATATCAAAGTTTTTGTGAACACAAAACAACAGGTCTGATTCCGAGGGTTGTTTTCTTTTAGAGTCAGGTCTATTGGCACTTACACGCTCACCCAAAGAGGCGTTCGACGAAGGCTCCTTACAAAGCAAAGATAAAGACGGAGAGCTGCGGCTTCGCTTTGACTTCACGTCCATTGTTAACTTGGTGCTTGTTGAAGCAAAAACAGGTTTAAAAGTCTTATGCAGCAGGTTGATTTCAGGCTCAGTTATCATCAGCTCTTGATGGAGGTCAGACCAAAGCGTTTTCCCAGCAGCAGGTCCGACATCCTGAGAGACAAAAGGAGACACCAATTAATCACACATAGTGACTGAATATATTTATGTTTTAACTTTATTTTCAACAAGGGTTTGGATTTTAACATACTTAAAATGTAAAAATTCAAATGAACTTTAGTTTTGTTATGAAATAATAACAAGATGCAATATTATTCATACCAGGAGCAGACTGAGAGGAAACGTGTCTAATTGTGTTAATTAGAAACATCTGTTTATATCAACTCAGAAGGTGAAAAAGCAGAAACTCTCTGCAGCTAGTTTGAAGTAAATCACAGCTAAAAAATTGACCTATGGCTGTGCAGAGGAAAGGGAAACTCAGGAAATGGCCACAACTCCATATGAACATGTGTTGAAGCTGCACTGTCAACAGTGCACACACAGTATTATTAAAAACATTTAAGATATTTCAGTAATTTTAACTCTAAATCTTCCAGGACTGTGCACAAAGTTTGTCTTAACTATAAATCTCATCATTCCAAGGAAAATAACAGAAAATGACAGAAATGACAGAACATAATTTACCAGTTGAGTATCTTTAGGGAGGCTGTGAATGTCTTCCCCAGAAGATGGCGCTGAATCTTTGTCTTCTCTTTTGTGTGCATTAGGTAGCTCTTCCAGTTTAGAAACAATCTTTTCTCCTTCGTTTTTTTGCAATGTTTTTTTGTCTTTATCTGAAAGAAATGTACATTTTCCTTCTTATCAAATAAAACACTTAACTGAAGTGAAGCCATCTTAAAAAGCTGCAGAAGAGATTTCCTTACCCTCTGGCGACACTCTGAAGGTCAGAACCTCAGTGTGCTTCTTCTCTATTCCTTCCTGCCTTTTCGGCTCCAGCAGAGGGAACGTGTTGCTCTTTTTAAAGTGGGTGCTCTGCTCTGCAGGCTCCCTGCAAGGTTTCAAAGTGGCTGCTTTGTCTTTGTTGAGACCCCTGCAAGGCGTGCTGTTGGAGCTGATGACAGCAGACACACGTAAGGGCACCGACACAGCAAAAGGCTCAGATATGTTGACGGCTCTGCGTTGGTGCCTCGGCGAAGACTCCAGTGGAAAGAAGCTGCCTGGGAACGAGGGCCGGGAGGAGCCAGAGTACAGCATCCGCCTGTTTTTTGGAGAACTCGGTTTGTAGTTGCTGAGGTCATCCCCTTTGAACACCTTGAGTTGTTCTGGCATTGTTTTCTGAAAAGAGGAAGCTCCCGGTGAGTCTTTTTGGTTCAGGCCGGAGCTCCAGCTGGCCTTTGCACCACCTTTCTTTGCTTTCATCTCCCAGGTTTGGTTTTGTTCGTTCAGATCATAGAGGGAGTCAGATCCCAGTGTTCTGGATTTCACATCAGGAATAAAAATACTATTGGATCCATCAGCTGAGGTATTGCTTCTTGCCCCGTCATCATCTGTGCAACAGAAAACATAATGCTATTCAAGTATTTGTGTAGTATGTAATAAAATACTTGCATAATTGTTTTTTTTAAAGCCAGTGATTATATTTTTGTTTATACCCACAGTGCTTTAGAACGTTGCGACTGCAAGCATCAATGTTTTTATATTTTATGTAGCCCGTAATTGTGAAGCTGTAGTGAAGGTAAAAGTTATATGACTTTTATTTATTTGGGTTTTTTAATTTGTTTTGTTTGTTTGTTTTATAAATAAATTCTGAAAGCTGTGGACCAATTTTTAGTCCTGCTGAATAAATACTTTGTAGAACCACATTTCATTGCAATTACAGCAGGACCTTTGGGCTATGCCTCTGGCAGCTTAGTCAAACTAAGGTCTCCACATTTTGCACATTTGTCTTTAAAAATCAGCTCAAATCATTCGATTAGATGTGACTATCTGTAAACATTCATTTTCGTGCCGTGTCATAATTTGCATTTAAGTAAATTTGTTTAAGGATATCTGAGTAAAGGAGGTCTGAATAAAAATTTATGCTAAACTTTGTTTTCCTTTGATGCTTTTACTTCAGATTTGTACACCACTTTGTACATGTCTGTTACACAACATTCCCAGAATTTCACATTTTTTCATGTTTGTAGCATGAGAAAATGTGGAAGTGTTTTGTATTAGAAGGCACAGCTGTGATAAACAGTGTTTAAGACTTGGTTCACCTGGAGATGAGGAGCACAAGGACTCCATGCTTCTGGAAGGACGCAGAGCTGCCTTTTCTGTAAAAAGAAAAATCAAACAAATGAAAAGTTACCACTTATAAGTAACAATTTAAAACAATATGGACATAAAAATCCTGTTGTGCCCAATATATTTAAATTAACGTTTTGGTGTTGCAAGTACCGGTAATTTATTTTAGTATCTTGTTTTTGACATTTCTATAAAAATGTTCTTTGTCTCAGGACAGATAATAAAGGTTTATAGGCATCTATAAACTGAGTCTTTCTGTTTGTGGAATTTTCTAATATAATTTAAATTAATGAAATTAGTGATTAGTTAGAAATGTTGGAAATGGCTTCTGTGGCCTTTCATTAATAATCCCTGAATTTTTAACCTGGATCTGAGAATGACATAAAGCATAATTTAAACTAAAAAGCTAAAAGCAGAACATTTTATATTTTCAAAAGCTTCCAGCAAGATTAGTAAAGAAGACTGTATAATATCGTGTGCGTTTAAATTTAATTTTGAAGTCTGTTACTGAGAAACCTTTTCACATCAGTGTTGAACTTCAGGGGAATTTCCAGTTCCTTTTTGTAACTTCATACTTTAAAGTTTCATCTTTTCAACTAAAATGACATCCTCAAGTCAAGCAGGACAAATTGATATGAATGTTTTGGGTTTATTCAGAGTCCGAGGCCTGTTTCTAAATGGCTTTAACACAGTTGCACTTCCTAATTTTATTTTTTATGGAGTTAGTCTTTGTTAACCACTGACCCTAAACACGTTCCAAAACATACAAAACACTGTTGTTCTTTTTTTTTTTAAATATATTTATTTAATATTATTGTCTGCATCCTCTTGTTTTTTCCTGAGAATGCAGTAAAGAGTGAAGTCTGCCAGTGTATTTGAAGTCAGAACATTATTTTTGTATGTTTATAGAACACAAATGGAGCAAAGCCTGACCTGATGCTCCCTGTGCTCTGATGAACACGCTGCCGTTGCGGCTGAGTTTTCCCTTTGACTCCACAGATCTTCCGAGGTTAAAGATAGACTTCCACTTTTTAGATTTTCCAGAGAACCTCCTCCTAATCAAAACAAACAAACAAAAAAAAAGAAGTGAAATCAAATATTTTCTGCTGTTTTATCCTGTGAGGCATCAATCTTAAACTTAAAGGCTGAATTTTGATCTTACTTGTCTGATATTTCTATGACCGTGTGATAGAGCGATGCACTGCTAGTATCAGGTAGGCTGTTCTCTCGCTGACGTTCTTTGTGCACTGGGTGATTTGGACTTAAGGAGCGGGCTTGGGCTTCTTCCAGGCTCATCAGTTTCATTGGCCCACTCCCACCACTGATTGGGAGAGTGGCGTATTTCTCTGCACTCATCAAACTCAGTCCTGCAAAAGAATATTCTATCAGTTTCAGTAAAAAATTGCTTACTATTTTAGTGTTGCAAGAACTGTATGTTTATGGATATTATACCTTCTTTGGGTTTTATTGGATCAGAATCACCACTGAAGATCTGCTCTGTGTGGTTTAAAATAAACTCGATCACTGACTGCTGTATTCGCACTTCCTGGAAGGCCATGTCTCCATTACCAGATGAAGTCTCAATGTCCTTGGACCTAAAAAACACAAGATGTAAGATTTTAAGGATAAACTGCTGGTTACATGTGTCTCTCTAAAGCAGGTCATTTACAAATGCATTAGCAGAGGCAAAATAGAAGAAAAGGAATGACAGTCATGCAAATAAGTATTTGCCTCCTATTTTCAGGCTTGGCTTCAAATGTTTCATCAACAGGAATTAATAGCAAACAAGGGTGGATTATCTAAATGTGAAGGGCAGTAGCTTAAAATTAGTATTGTGCTTTTTTAAATTTCTCTCTGTGGAAGGACAGCGGCTCACTCTAATCTTCTAAATTATTTTGATTCAGCCATTTTCCTTGGTCTGGTAGAAAAACATTGATTATGACAAAAATCTCATCCAGACCCTGAATTAGCAAAGCAGGCCACCAAACTACCACCACCATGTTTGACTGCTGGAATGATGTCTTTTTGGTTGAAAGGGTGAAAGTTACAATTTATTACATTTGTGCCCATTTCCTTTCTTACTGTTGGATTATGAACATTCACCCTAAATGGGGCCATTTAAGCCATACAGCTTAAGTTCTATCATGTTCTTCATTTGTGACTAATGTCTCCCACTGCAGTTTGATGAAGTTTCAAACTTTAAAAGTTGCTTTAAAACTTATTCCAGACTGAAGGAGGTCGGTGATTTTAAGCTCTTTCTCTAAACATTTTCAACATAAACCTACAAAAATGAGTTATTTATGGCTAATCATAAATCACACATGCAGAAATGCCACAGCTGCCAGGTTTTAAAAATAAAGTTGGTAATGCAGGACATCTGAAAGTATGACATGGAGTGCTTCAACTAGAAGCACTCCATGTCAAATCTATTAAAACCTCATCATAAGATTATTTTAGAAAAAATAATGGTGGACAAATTCAGAATTGGAATGCTAAATATCTAAAGTTTCATTTATATTTTCCACCAGACTCATTGACTTAGCTTAATTCTGACTGACATTCAAATTTGTTTGATGATAAAAATCACTGAATGTAACAAAAAAAGTAAAAACGGAAGAGACTTGTGAGGCAGCAGATCTTACACAGCGCTGTATGCCTAAAATATTTCCAGTACTTGTGTGGGTTTAAACTCACCTTAGCAGATTTGGAGCCCAAACCAAAGCCAGATTACGCGTGTGCATATTTGTCTGGGCGCTTAAGGTAGCAAGACGGGCCAAGTGCTTGGAAAGGTATTCCAGAGTCCTGAGAACAGTTGATGAACAGTTGATTTCATCATATTTTTCACAGCTTTAAAGTCAGTAAAAGCAAACTGGACTGCTCTTTCAGGAACTGAGAGCAAAAGATGTGCGGTTTACCTGAAGTGAGGGGATGGAAGTTCCTTGATAACTGTCTGAATATGGGAAAGTCTGTCTTGATCACCTTGAAACGACACAGCCTCCTGTGTGAGAAACAAAGATAAATACAAAGATAAATACAATGGCAGTCATGCCACATCTTATATACTTTTTGGGTTTGTCTCCAATGCTTTTGCAAAGAAATTTTAAACTTATAGGAGACCAACATTCATGGCACAAATTATGTCCACATATATGGGATATAAATCAGTTATAATTCAGTTCAAATCAGCCAAATTTATTCCAGTTCAACCATATTACATGGTTATATTCAGATCTAGTTTGATTCAAATCAGATTATTTTGGATTTCGATTTGAAATTCAAATTGAAGCTGGTTGCATGAGGTCACTGCAGAAATCCCTCTCTGAGTAAACATCCAGCTACAGACTCATTCAAGTTCATACTCATTAAATATTAAAATAGAAGTGCGCAATACATGTAATTAAACCAACAACACTGAGATTTTTTAGCTTTATTGAAGTCATTATAGTACACTGAAAAAAATCTTCAAACAAAAACCATTCAATTACAATTTTTTTCAAAGGATATAAAATGATATTTGAAGATGTTCACACAAAAGCATCTGCAAGTTTGTGAAGTTGTCAGGATTTATGAAAAACAAGTCTGACTTTCATCATTTTTGTTTCAGGCCGAATTCGGACAGGCCAAAAAAAAGTAAATCTTTTCATTTTGACTAAATAAGGACACCTAGGTGACCTGAAATATCCAAAAAAATACAACCATGGATGTCCAGTCTTTGTGGGTTAGAGATGTGTGATCAGCCAGATTTCTGTTCGTGCTTTGAAAAGTGAAATGCTTTTCAAAGCATACCAGAGAGCTGGAGTTAAAGGCACAGCCAGCCAGAGATGTAAGAAAGCCAAGGTATGCAAATAACCCTGTCAAAGTACACACACTGCTCCACAGAAAGCAGTTCTTACCCTTGGGTATTTTTGTCCCATTTTCCCCTACTGGAGTCTCTTTCATATTTGCATTCATCCAGAAAAGAAGCCAAAAACCTTTCTTTACTATCAAGTGTGGAAGTTATACAACCTACACCTTATCTTAGCTGGTTATCAGTTCGATTTTGGGTATATTTTAGGATCTGGCTCCATTTTATTTTTTTGATATGTATTTAATGGAACTGAAATGGGAAGATTTTGATTGTGAAACCTTTCTGAATACAAAAACGAAGACACTGACTAAACATCTTGCAAAAATCTTAAACAACAACTGTTGAGTGCCCATTTCTGTTGGGCACTCAACAGAAATGGATTGAGTAAACATAGTCCATGAAATGGTTACTTAAGTACTGAGTAACATAAAATTTGATTTAATATCTCAGATTCTCAGTAGGAATGAATTTATGAATTTTGACTGGATCATTCTAATACATAGATATGTTTTGATGTAGCTTTAAAGATCTCAGCCTCTTGCAGGTTTTCGCCCACGTTTTCTCGGTGCTAAGCTCCATCAGTCTTTCCATGAACTCTGATCAGAATCCTAGTAAAGTCAAAACCATGTTTCATGATGGGAACAATATGTTCAGGCTGATGTGTGAGGCTACGTATAAAACAAAAACAAGAAGAAATATTATTTCCCCAAAGGCCAGATTTGGGTTGTTCTGCTTGCAGTCGTTTCCTCCATTATAGAAGTCTGATGACATGTTTTTTTTTTAATTTATTTATTTCAGCTAGCAACAATACTTGAAAAAATCATTACCTGATGTACATGATCATCTCTCTTTTAAAAAAAAAAAAAGCAAGATGAACATCAGAGTAATCCACAGCCATTCCGTCTCATTCATACAGGATTTTTACGTTCTGCAGATGAAATCAGTTGTACTCACAGTGAATTTGCTGTAGAGCTCATATGTGAGCAGAGGATTGGGCAGCTCCCTGAAGTAGAGCTTACATAAGGAACCCACACAGTGGATGTCCTGGAGGTATACTTCCTTGGTAAGGTCAGGGCACGCCTCGGAGCAGAATTCCTGCCTGCACAAAAACATCCACACACCGAGTTAGCTGAATGACTGGCCTGTTCAGCACCCCAGCTCACTTCTGTTGCCCTCTGCGCTCGTCAGACGAAGATCCATCCGTCTAGTCGATGTTGTTGGAAAAGGAGTAAACACCAACGTAGAGACTGTCATTTATTTCAAGGATGCCATTCAAGATTTGTTCACATTTTATTGAACTTTTGTTATTTTATGACTAACAATGCTGCAAAAAATGCATTTGCCCTCTTACACATCGGATTTTTTTTTTATGAATGACTTAAAAGTCATCAAACAATTTTATCATCAGAAAACTAGAAACCAGGGTTAGGGTTAGTTGTTTGTTGTTTGTTGACCACCATTGGCAGCAACAATTGTCATCAAGCATTTATGTTAACTAGCAACATATATTTTACATCCGTGTGGAGGAATTTTGGCTCGGATTTTTACAGGTTGTAATTTGGCCAAATTGGATGCTCTCTAGCATGAACAGTCTGTTTAAAATCAAGTTGTTTGCATTTAAATATGGTCTTTGTCTTTATATCTTCAAAACCTCTACTTGTTAAAGTTGCTGCTGTGTTTCGAGAAACTTTCCTGCTGCCTAATTGAAGCTACTTGGCCAGATTCTACTTGGGGATTACTTCTACTCTTGATTTCACCGACCACAGTAAGCTGTCAAGGTCCTGAAGTAGCAAAGTGGCCCCAGACCATCACACTATCACCACCATCTTTTACTGTCATTAACGGAAATGCTTTTGTAGTTTTGTACCAGTTATGAAAGGATGTACATCTGCAAAAAAATGTCCAAAGAATATTTTGTCTCAAAAGTCTTGGGGATTATCAAAATATAACCAACTCGGATTTGCCTCCCAAATCCGAGTTGGTGCTTGATATACTTTACTTTTTTACTTTTACTGATTAGCCTCGAAAAATTACTATAAGATCTTGTTCTTATTGTTTGATCGTGAACACTGAGGATTTGATGAGATCTTATAGTAATTTTTCTAGGCTAATCAGTCCTGGAAAAGTTTCCAACTGTTTTATGTTTTCTCTGTTTGAGAGTTACGGTTCTCACTGTGAGTTGATAAAGTCCCATATCCTTAGAAATGGTAATCTTTTCAATACTTTCTCATATTTTCTTGAAAATCTAGATCTGAGGGTCTGAATAAGGCATTATTAGTTGCTTTTTGAGCTTATTTTGCTCACTCCACGTTGTCAGATAGGTGGTCTTTAAAGCATGTCTTTAGTCAACAGGTATGCCAGTACTCAGTCCTGAGCCTGGAAAGTAAAATTTCATCTAGTATCCAAATAAAAAAATGGCCAGCAAATTCACAATTCTGTAGGGATTTACTCTTACTTATTGGACTGAGCTGCTTTGGTTACCCTTTCTTACACAACAAATGAAATCATTTGAAAACTGCATTTTCTATCTACACAGTATATCTTTGAAACATTTATTTACAGAAAAGAGTCTAAAAAGTAAGAAAAAATCCTGAAGGTAGGTAAATATTTTTTCACACATCTTTTTCTTGTCATGAGTACCTGAGACGCTGGATGTTTGAGGTGACTCCCGAGAGCCTGTAGATCCCATCCACAATCCCATGCTGCTCAATAAACTCTGCACACTTCTGGAGAACCTGAGGAACTTCAGGAAGGAAATCGCATGTTATTGAAGAGATTGGATTTAATTTAGTATGTCTCAATTTCTTTCCACTACAAAGACAGTAGGAAGAAAGCAGTAAAAACAAACAGCTCTGATTGTCATACTTTAACTGCAACAATGCACAGAGGAGTAAGACCATGCGATGTGGTTTGTTTTACGACCCGCCTGCTTTTTTGCTCCTCAGGGTCGATGACTGTAGGTGGACGTAGGCAGGAAGTTAAAAATGGTTTGTTTGTTTCAGAGGAAAGTTGACACACCCAGTCCTTGTGGCTGGTATTACTTACGACATTTCCTCTAATAGAAATAGGCTTTTGTAATGTTACCACTGACCTACACACTGCTTTCCTAACAACAACCCATCATCCCAGTAAACAGCTCGGCACAAGACTGGCTGTGGTTTTTAAAGTGTCTATGAAATCACGTCTGATTTTTCTGACCACAGCTTCACTTTAACTATTAACGATACTAATAAGCAGCTGCAGCTCATGTTTATTCACCGAGGTTTTTACAAGGTTTGCTGTGCCGCAGAAACAGATCAGTGAGCTTTGTCCTCAAGTATTGCGTAATGTTGGATGTGATTTGACAGTTTTAAACAGATTAATCATCTTTTTCCTAGGTTACTGAAGGTTTTTAAGCAATAAATTAGAGAGTTTTGATTAAAAATCTTGTATTTTTGTGGTGCAGCGTGACATGTGATCAGAAATCTGAGTTTTTGTCCTTCAATAGTGCTACATACATGACTTCTGCGTATTTTTGATTAAAAAAATAATCCTCATTCGTTTTTCTCAAGTTTAGCACAAAATAGAAATATATTCTGTGTTGTTTATTTGACACGTAATCTATTTTGGCCAGTAAGAGTTTCAGATGCATGCACGGCTAATTCCATGGGTACATTATTCATATTTTGGATTCTTTCTCTCTCAGTGCCTGATTTCTGGTATTAACTTCAAATATTTTGGAAACAAAGAAGCAGAACCCTTCCTCCGCAAAAACGAACGCCCGAATATTTCTGGCAAGAGTTAATTTCTCACAGCTCACCGCAGAAAGCAACAGATATTTAAATTCTCGTCTTTCTGACCTAAGTAATTGGATTTCTAATTGCCTGCCTGTGGTCAGAATCTGAAAGACGAGCGACTCCCGGGTTGTCATTTAGCTCCTCTCTGTTTAGACACTGGGTGAACTTTTCTCATAGACTGGCAACAAATATAGTCAGAGTTTGGACGTATTTCTGAAGATACAGCAGTACATGTAATAATTTGTGGAGAGCTTTTAAACTTGGAAAAAAAAACAGTCTATGGGATCGGATGAAACATTTCTTTTTTCACAGAATTTTATATTTATAGCTTTGTCTTTGAGTGTAACTTTCTAAATCCATTAAGAGCTGTGCAGTTAAAAATAAAAAAAACATTTCACAGCAACACTACTATTGTGTTAACTTAAGTGACATTTCGGCACACAAAACAAACACAAACATAACTTTAATAAACACTTTTATGTAATTAAATGAAAATCATTTTGCACATTTTGTATTTTGATTGAAAAAAACTGCAAATTTTATAATCACAAAATAATAAAATGTACTTGTAGTAGCAGTAATAATAATAATTATCATTTATATATAAGCACCTTTTAAGGCATTCAAGTCTCTTGAATGCAATATAATAGAAAGCAAAACTAAAATAATGAAATCAAACTAGCAAATGGAGTTGTAACAGAGGTTTTATGCAGGAAAATAGGTTTTCCATTGTGATTTAAAATACTTAAACTAATATAATTAACTGCAGTAGAAATGAAAATAACATATTTAATTTATCTATAAATATGCTTGTTCTTGCAGAGTAGCAGAGTAAATGGCTCAATCATCCGCAGCAGCAAAACATTCTGTTATATTCTACATGATGGACGTTAATTACAGCTGGTTTTATTTGTGTTTATCTACATCAAGAAAGCTTGTGGCTAGACAGCATGTCTGCGCTTTGCCTCTTGTAGAGATGAACATATCAAAAAATACACAGATGATGTCAGCCTGCCTGAACAGACGGAAAACAGTCTGCTGCAGAACTGCATTGTGTAAGGGCTAACCATTTGGATCACAGGATGTTTTAAAGAATGGATTTATTAATGCTCCTTTTATTTATGCTTAAATGATATTTTAAAACTTATTACAAATTGTGTTTTTGTATTGCTAATGACTAAACAACAGATTACAAGATTTATTTTAAGGTTAAGTCATACGTTTGGACTCTGGGTCAGTTTGGACCTTTACCAGTTCAGAACCCTGTGTCATATGTTGTTATATTGTCCCATTAATGACAATTTGGTGCAAATATACAAAAATACACAAATATACATAATAATTTCATTGAAGGTTACTTTTGCTGTTAAGTAAGTACTTTAGCGAAATGTGGCGATTGATACACAAAATGTTCAAATTTCATGGTTAATTTTAATCAAATTCACTCCTTTGTTAAAGGGTTTACTTAGTGTTAGTTTCTAATCTTATTGATTGCAGTTTGATCCATGTCTGGGTCAGATGACTCTTAAAAAATATGACGCATTATGAGCTCAGATCAAACCGAAATACACTTTAGGACAAACAGCCCCAAGTTTCTGTTTACACTGCTCTTAATGAATACTGCAGAGTAAGACTTTGCTTTCATTTTTCATCTTAAAATTAAAAACAAAGAAAAACAGGAAGCAAAAAAGAAAAGTAGAAACAAAACACAAAAGAAAGAAGGAACGAAAGACAGAAAGTGATCATTTGCCTCAAAGGTTTTCCACAGCCCACCAACAGCAAGGACAATATGTCTGCTGCTGCCATGACACAAGACTCTGACCCACACCTCCTCCCTCACTTCCTGCCCTGAATGCTCCACCTCACACCGATCCCATCTTACAGGTCTTTCTTAAATGTATCTTTAAAGCGTCTGTTTGTGTGATTTCTGTCCACTTAACTTTCCATATGTATGGAAACTTTCAACGAAGGTTGTGGGAAGTCAGAAGTAAAATCTATATTTATTAAACAAAATGTTTTTCTTTTATATCTAGCCCATTGCTGTATTATCTCCTTTTGTTTTGTCTTTTTACTTTTCCACCATATAAAACTAATAGTAATATCTAGTCTAATTATGACATAAAACTTGTCGTAGGAGCTGTACTGAACAGGAAATTTACACAAAAAGAATCTAAGAGCCCCACCCTGGGTTCATTAAATGCAGCCAATGGGTGAATGAATGTTCATAATAAATTGAAAACATATGTATTTTGTTAAAAGACATCTGTAGTCATTTAAACAAAACCTGTTTCTTACATAAAAACAACATATCTTTTGTCTTTCTTCATAAGTGGAATGTTTGTAAAAAAAGATTAAAACAGCCAAAAAAGTAAAAGGTTAAAAAAAAAACAAAAAAAAAAAACTTACTCCTTTCTGTGTCTGTGTAAAGTAACCAGTGAAGGACATATTATCTAGCTATGGAGTGCTAATTGTCCGACAGTGTTAGATTTCAAAGCAAGCGTTACCATCTTGTCCTGAGCCCTGGAGATGTTCTGTCAGGTCACAGCCGAACACATTCTCACTTCCTTTCTTTTTGGCCTTCTGCTTGTTTCCTTTATTCTTCATGTGGGCTCCAATTAGTAGTCCAGAAGATTGAAACAGAACGTTCCCTGAAACCACCAGAATTGATCCATATGAGCCCAAAAAATAGAATTGAGATAGCAGGTCAAAAGGCAGCCGCACAGGAATCCCAGCACACGGCTCCCAAATGCCTGCATCCGCTCGCACCCTGACAGACCACACGGTTGGTGCTGACGTCACTTTTCAAACTTCAACTCTTTTTACATGGCTAGTTCCTCAGAAGACGAGCCGAGAAAAGACGTGGTGGGACTGTTCCTCATGGCACTCAGCTGAATTATGTGAGCAGATTTGCAGAAACAGCACCAGAATGGTCTGGTTTCCTGTTGTTTTTTCACCCCCAGTCTCTCTCTCTCTTGCTCTCCCTCTCTCTGCTCTTTTATCTCCTCCTCTTTTCCTTCATTCCAGTCTGTTCTTCTCACTGGTTTCTTCTGCAGCTGAGACACCCATCCATTAGAAACATGGTTATAGTTATTTTTTGAGAAAGACTTTCTGCATTTTCTGAATTGAGGGATAGCCTCGTGGCAGTGATGTGGCAGGAATTTTTCAAGCGTCCAGACTTTGTAAGAGGGAGGGAGACGAGGTTATGGGAGGAGGAGAACAGCTGACATCTGCTTCTCTCCCAGTTTAGGAGTTACGGACCCGTCTTATATTTTCTTCCTCTCCTCCGTTATGTCCTCAGAGTTGGAGCTAATGAGAAAGCTTCTCCCTGCCTTTCCTGAATGCTCCCAATGTATACACAGTTTCCTGTGCAAAGAGCCCAGGCTCAAAAACAAAAACAGACGGGCTCTGAAGGAAGAGGAAAGTGGGAGGTGGCTCAAGTGAGGGCCTGAAGGGCACAGATGGGAAACGAGGAGGGGGGGGAGTGTTGGTGGACCAAGATGGACAACACGTGGTTCTCGTTACTAACTGCCTTGTATTTTATTGTTTTCCCTTTAAATTAGACAGCAACTTCAATGAAAACACAGAATTAATCGGTGCAACGTGTTGACTTTAAATGTAGGGAGTTAGTTAATCACGGTTTCCTCCACAGCTGCTCTCCATGTCTCCACCAGATCTATTTCAGTTACATCCCTGCTCTGGAATGCCAAGCCTGGTAAATATCATGTAATAGCACAGGATATACCATACGACCGAAGCCCTCTGACTCTCACCACATTCAGCAGTTCCACATTCTGTAAACTAGACTCAGCAGTTCCTCGCTCTACCAAGCAGTCTTCCTCATCTTTCAGAAACACTGAGTTCCTTCTTGGATTATTTTGCTGTAAACCATCCTGATCCTGTTTTGGTGCTTGGTTTTAAATATCCTTTGAATGTGATTGGCTCATTCCTTTACAGTTTTTAAAATGCATAAACCCATTTTTTAAAATTTATGTGGGAAATGTCATACTAAACCAATGCTTACCAATACATTGGTTACACAGAGATGAAGATTCCACTCATGAATCCCAATTCAATGAACAGAACGCAACTGGATTACTTCACTTGTTTCTTGAAGATGTTTTATGTTTATCCAAGATCAGTTTTTGGTTCTGATTTTGGATGGGGGTAATTTTTCAACAAAGTTAAGCACAAGATTACTAATCCTTTTCGCAGATTTTGCATATCTTTTGGATATAAACACATATTCTGCCATTCATTAAATGAATTATATGATTTTTCAATGAAGTGACCATGAAATATATTGGTTTAGTAATATTCCTCTAACAATCTAAATATTTTGCCTGTCTCATTTTTTTTAGAATCAAACTTCTTGGGTAAGTGAAAATAGTTTTGTATCTAAATCTGTCAGTAGTAGAAAATATTTAGGTTTAACTCCACATGTCTGAATTACTCTATAGGATTTACTCCACATGCGCCACATGATGTGATATTTGCAGTACAATGCGATGAAGAGCGTTGAAATGTCTGTTTGGATAAAACCGAAAACATACACAACACAGAACAGAGCGGCCAGCCTCTCAGCTCAGGTTGGTTATTTATCTACATTTCTAGAACAAGGGACAATCTCTTGAGAACACTCAAGTGCTCATTTTAGCAAAAGAAAATCTGTTTTTGGAAGAGTAATAACAAAAAAGCACAAAAATAGAAAATAAAAAACAGCATGACAAAGAGGAGAAGGTTCCAGTAGTTTCGAGCTCCAACCTTCGATGGTCGGTGTCCTGCAAACTTTTGGTGCATCTTAAATGCAGGAGGACGACTGGAATTTGAAACACTTGATCTGTGGATGTGAGTTGATTCAGAGCTGACTCACCTCCCCAGATTAATGTGATGGACATCATACTTAGAAACCCAAAACTATCAACTTATGATGAGAGCTAAAGAAGCCTTCTGGATAAGAGCAGAAACCAAAATAAAAGTCCAGTATTCTCCTATTTCAGCACTTTGGAAATACAGTACACTTGAAGCAACATCAACATTACTTGGAAAAAAATGGATTTCTGTCCAAAAGGGAGTTCTGTCCAAGTCCTATATCTGGTTTACTTTTACTTACCTTTTGACCCTTCCCAGCAGCTGTGGGAAATATAACATTTTAGCTTTAAAAGGAACCCCATGATTAATGGCAACGCACCAGAGCTATCACTGCTCTGTTTAATATCCTCTACATTCATCTGTTCTACTCCCCAATGTCCAAGACAAGCAAACAAGAAGGCAGTTTGGGAGATGTGCACCTCAAAAGAACTTCAAACAGCATAGAAGTTGATTTAGTAGAAAGGAAAAAAATACAATAAAGTTATTTAACATGATTTACTTTATACATTTTATAATAAACACATTGCTGAACACATTACAGGGAATATGGACATTCTTTTAAAATGTAGTAATGGAGAAGTCTGGTTTGTGAAAGAAATTGTTTTGGTGCTAAAAGTGTTTTGTGAATGTCACATGTTTGAGCGATGACCAGGCCTACCCTCTGCAAGACAAAGGTTTCTTTCTACACCATAGGAAGAGGACATGACATCATCCTGCTCATACAAAGCCTCAATATCCCACTCTTTCTTTGGGCTGGGAAATTAAAAAAAGGGGGAAAAAAATACGGCATGGTATTGTAAGTGAATAATAGGGTTCACTTGTGTCTTTATTTTTAGTTTTTGAGTACATATCTGATGTGTTCCATATGTAATGCTTTGACTTTCATATTTGTAACTCATATGGTGCTCAGCTTGGTGAGGAAATGATGCAAAGAGAAGAAAAAAAAATCAAGACATAAATGAATAGTTACTGCATAAATCTTGATGTGCATGTACGTCTCAATAAATTATAATGTGATTATGCACGTTTGAAAGACTAAAAACACTAAAAATAACCTTTAAACTGGTATTAAAAAGCAATGAAAGAGTAAAACATTAAAGGGGTTGAGTTCTATCTATCTATCTATCGCTCTAACTACATTTCTTTTATGTACACGTTCATTTAGTTTCATGCTGCTTGAACTTCAGACAGATAGATAACTCTTTTTGCCACATGTAGTACTTTCCAACTTTTCATCCAAGCTCTCTTCTTTAGGCCATGTTTCCTTTCAATATGCCAGCTGCAAAGCCTTGTTAAAGTCTAAAAGCATACTTTAGTAACCACAAATTAATTTGCAGATCAACTTATGCAGGTATTTGTTTTAATACAAAATACAGGAGGATTTGCATTTTATTACAACAATGTCACTGATGTATTTTTAAGTATATTTCACAAAGACATACTATTATGTGGCCATCATTTTGCACTACACACTAGACAAAGCATTATTTTATTCAGAGGTGGCAAAATAAATTTACACAAGTCTAATATCAGCAGGTGCCAAAATACACCAGCAGATTCAATTTTAGACCCATGCTGTCAGAAGCACGGATGGATGTTAATTTCCTCTTCAAATGATAATAATACATTTATTTCATGGGCACTTTGTGCTGCTCATGGCCACTTTTTAAATTCTGATGGAATAATTCATGAAGAGTCATTTTAAATGTCATTGCTGAAGGGTACAGAAAACTAACAATGTTTTAGACATGTGTCTACAATATGACACATGTTCACATCAAATACTGACTACAGACTTAAAGGCAATTAAATAAAATAAAGTTTTTTTCAGTGCTTTACAGTGGCTTGTACAGTTATCAGTTTAAAAAACGACATAATGAAATTGTTTTCATCAATACTGACAAAAAAACACTATTAACTACAGTATTTATCTAAATACCAGTTTTAGAAATTATCAACAAAAAAACACACACATTTCTTATTGTGGATACATTGATATATTGTAAAAATAGTAGCAAAAATTATTTCTTTTAATACAGTAATAAAAGTCCCATGTCCAATATTTTCTAAAAGGACATGTTTCAATGGAACCCGATGATCACACTCATGCACTGCCCCCTGCTGGTGGAACTGCGTCTATTACTCTGTCTTCAACAAGCTCAAATACTCTCTAGTAAACTGCCCTAATTAAGACAGTCAGCTTTGGTAACAAGGGATATTTCTACCTATACGTATCAAATGACACATCAGGAGCTCAATTTGAACATTTCTTACAAGAATGCTGCCAACATATGCTGGAGACACTGAGGAATATATTAGTACTGTCAGTAAATCAAATACATGTCTCTCATTTACTATGTGATAATTCAAACCTGTGTCACCTGGAATGTGAATGGTGCAAATATGCACCAAAAATGCATATTTGCACCATTCACAAATTCTGATTTGTGAGTATTTGTGAGATTTCCTTTTTTGTCACAAAAATGTTTAAAATTATTAAATCAATTTTAGTATCAGAGATCGACAGAATAAATACAAAGTCTAATTTCTAAATGATGATTTTATTCATAAAGAAACAAAGCTATCCAAACTGACTTGGCCCTGTATGAAACAGTAAACACCTCTTTATTAAATATTACATAAAGGGTAAACTGTACAAACCAGTTTTACAACTCTTTGATGAAGCACCAACAACAAAAAACATCAGTAGAATCAATTAGAGAAACTATTTTATTTTAAGATTGTAAAAATCTAAAGATACAAAAAAGGCTCAAAATAAGAATCTCACTTTTAACACATCCACACAAAAAAAGCTTTGAAAATAAAATTGATCAAGTGACATTCTTCAAGAGTTCAAATAGCATTGTTTTAAACTTTAAAATGTCAGCTAAGTTGTTTCAAAACTAAATGATTTTCTTTACCTGTCTACACATTCATTCTACCAGCCAAAATAAAAATGTAATTCATTAAGGAGAGATTGGGGGAAAAATACACATTTAGTGTTTAAAACATGTTGTAAACTACTAGTACTACAGCATACTGCCAATTTATGAGGTGTGCAAAATTGTTTCTCATACATAAATGCTTCCTTAATGAGAAGCAACCTTTCGCGATTCTGACACAAAAAACATACATGGAGTGTTAATAGTGACAGTGCTATGCAAGGGCACACTTTTCAGTATCAAAAAAAGAATTTAAAATGTTCTACAATGATATAAAAATAATAATAATAAAAATTGATATATGTCAGAAACATGATGCAATAGAAGCAAATATGCAGATTTTCCTTCCGTCATTTAAAAGTTACAAAGTGGTATGCAATCCATCACCTATTAGTAAGTACCACATAAAACAAAGCATATAAGGCTTTAAAATTACAAAGAAAATAATTTAGGCTCATTAAACCTGCTTCTTATAAAAACTTCCTATGATTTAAGTTACTAGAGCAGATTTTTTTTTACTAATGCAAGAGAAGTATAAATATAACTAAAAATGACTTTGGAGTAATAAAACTTACAATGGCATCGTAACCTTAAATTATACCATAAGTATAAGACAAATTTCAAAGTAAAAAACATCAGTGTCACTATGAGACTACCTTTAAAAAGGAGCAAATCCACCACTTTAAACGATCATAACATCTCCTACTGCATTTCAGACTTCATATTAACCATAGTATATTGATATTACTGGATTTGTAAGGTGTTTTTTCAATCTAGGAAGAAGTTTTGTTTGTCATTTGCTGTCAAACTGATACAAATCTGAATCCTTCATCACTAACCAAAATGATCATATTTAGATCTTATATGACCTGTAGTAGTTCTAATAACGCTAAAAGGTGATAAATCAGCAATATGAACTGATCCTGCTGGAGATACGATGTGATCAATCTGGAATTGAAAAGCTTTCCCAACACAGGGCATTGCAAAGATATGGATGATACCCTTATGTGTATCACATTAAAAAAACCACTTTCTGTTGAGTAGAGACAGGAAATCTTGAAGCTCCAATCTCAGCAAAAATGTTGTTTGGCCAAGTAATTATGCAAGAAATATACATCTTATTACACAATTTGCAAAATACATTGACAATCATTCCATTTCTGAATGATGCATGATTTTGTGTTGTTCCGTCACAAAAAATCCTCCCAAAAAGCTTTCAACTTTGTGCTTATCACTTGAGAAAAAAAAGAAAGACTGAAGGCTATTCTTACCTTTGCTTATCACTGCAAACGGTCCGCTTACATTTGAGGTACTGCATGTGCAAAAAATCAATAGTATAAATTCCTCCTTATTAAGACATTGTTAGGCAATGTTTACCTCTGCTGGCATCACTATGTAATCTCTTTCTATAAGAAAACCTGCATCCTGGAACCTATTCAGCATCACATTACAAGATCATACAACAACCAGTCATTGCTTCTCAGGTGCCAAAACAAGGACCTAGTCAGTATGAAGTGGTGAAGAAACAGGAAAATAATAAGGCATGAGTGTGAATTAAACAGTGTCTGACAGGAAACAATGGTATAGAAAAAAAATATAAAAAACTACTGGAATGACAGTTGAAGTTAACAATTCAATGAATGAAGATTACATTCCTAACAACATAAAGAAATAAAACATGGAATGATATGTAAAACTGTGCTAAATATCTGAATATCATCTCACCAAAAAGAATTTAGTTTGTCAGTTTTTTAATAACCTTTCAGCAGACAGTGGTCTCGACCTCATAGAAAATAATGGGTGTCAAACTCAAGGCACGGGGGCCAAATCTGGCCCGCCACATCTGTTTGTGTGGCTCTCATGTCTCCATAGGGCAACATAAATATAGAACTTGAAGATACTGGTTGTGTGCTTAAATATTATTTTACCAGAAGAACCAAATTAGTTTTTAGTGCCAAAGTACATCAATGTGAAGAACTGTTGAAGTTGCCCTACATCCAGTTGGCTGACCTATTGGGGGTCACAATATGCCTTGGGATCATGTCAAGCCATATTATCTAAACTGTTTTGTTAATAGGTAGTTGAATTAATAAATTCTTCCACATCTGGCTCTTTGAGGAAATTCAGGATCTTGATGTGGCCCGAACTGAAAATAATAAAACTTGTTCTCTTTCAGTTCTCAGCTCTGAGGCTGACCAATGTTAACTGTGATATTCACATAGAGAGGATACTTCCCGACTGATAAAGTGTCATATACGCAGCTGTTGAGTCCATCAACTCTCCACATCTTTGTCGTTTGTCCTAATAACCTCATCCTAGAAAAGAAGAAATACTGAAATTAGAATTGAGATAAATATATTGCAATTGACTGAACAGACTGGATATTTTTTGTGCGCACAAAACAACATAAATAAAAAAAAATCATATATCCACTCACCTGTTTTTGTTAACCTGATTTCCAGTGTCTCGTTCGTGAAACACCATGGTATAGCGCGCTATGTTAGCAGGAGGACGCACAATTTTCATTTTTTGCAGTTCAACTCTGTAAAACAGAGCCACATGAATCAAATAAGTCATTGTTGTGGATTGCATCTGCTTCAAATGTGACAGCATACGGAAACTCCTTCTTACTCTAATATAATATTCCTCACCTCACTCTAAGGTCATCATCTTCTCCACCCCATCCCCAGTAGTTGTTTGAGAAACCATTGACTTGAAAAAACTGATCTTTGGTCATGGCAGTGACTCCACCAAAGTAGCCTTTGTAACGGAGTCTGAGGAGAAAATAGACAGTTTTCTTGATAATAACAGACTTTAAGGTTTCACTGGAGAAGCATGTCAACAATTAATATCATTTTTTACAATAAAGTTAGGAGAGTGAAGAATATTCACGAGACCCAGCCTTGAAAGACCTTCACGTACTTGTATCCGGTGACATTGCGGCCGACTACCAGGTGTTTGGGCTGCTGGTCACAGATGTATAAATTGTGATCATTCTCGGGAACCAGGTCCACATCATGGAAGATGAAGCATTCCCAGCTAAAGTCTTTTATTGCCTCTAAATATCCAATATTAAGTAACTTGGCTCTGTTAAAAGTTGCATCACCGGCCTTGAATAAAAGAAAGCAAAATGAAAACCCTAAATTTAACAAAAACTTCAAGTTATTATTTAGAATATTGCTGTACACCTCTTTAATGTTGTTATATTATAGTCAGATAAGACTGACAAGGAAAAAATGAAAATCTACAGTGAATTTAGTAAGAGAAACCAAACAGGACATAGAAAACAAAGTGAATTTGAAGAAGATCTAACTTTTCTGGCTTGATTTGATGAAATTAAAATCCATCTTTAAAAAAAAATCATAACAGAAATAAAGAAAATTGTCTTGAAAAAAAGTATTTAGATCCTATCCACCTTTCTTAAATGAAAAGTCTCATTTATTTAACTAAATTGAACTGAAACAGAATTTCAGCCCTTTTCCATTTTCTCAACATGTTTTCATACACGCACATATTCAACAAGAGTGTTATCTATTATCATGTTTTCCAGTTTCCTTTGTCAACAGAATGTAATTTTATCTTTGACTGTGAAGAAGCCCATTTATTTTCAGACGCCTCTCATGTATCACAGTAACATATTTGCTTAGAGCTCATTTGCATTTGGCAGGTGACCTAGTTTGCTTCAATGTTCCCTAACAAAGTATCATATCAGCACCGCATGAGAAGCGCACAGCATGTCTTATTTTTAAGTTATCGGTAGTTCCTAGATATTTTTTCATGTAAAACAATGCACTTAAGAAAAAAAGAAAGAAAGAAGGAAAGAAAAAAAAGAGAGAAACTAAGAAAGAAAAAAGAAAGAAAGAGAGAAACACAGGTGGACTAAAAAGGAGCAGAACATAAGCAGGTGAGGACATGACTTCAACACCCTTGCAGTAAAGGAATAGAAGGACAAAAAACAAAGGAAGGAGGAGTGAAATGAAAGGCATAGAACACAAGTAAAGAAATTAAATAGGACACCAGGAAGTAAAGGAATGTAGAGCACCGACAGAGAGGTAGCACAAAGTAAACTGAAAGGAGGAAGTAAAAAAAGCAGGATACAACATTCAAACAACATGTAAAAATAGTTCCTTCACACCAATTCAGATCTAGATTGCCAGGAATACTGATATAGGGGAGGACAATCTTCAAAAGTACATTAACAACATGCAGAAATGTACCTGATGGATGACGTAAATGGCATAATGTAGTTGCTGCCGCTGCAGAAAGGGGTGCAGGTGGTGCAGGAGGTAGAGGAGGTGTCTCTCCCGGTTACGATGTGGAATGAGGATGGCTACACTGTGCCTTGCTTTACAGTCTGAGGGCTCATACTCTCCTTTAGTCACTACGTTGTTTTCCTTTTCTACATCCTTGAGGTTCAGTGAAGATTCAAAGGTCAGCTTCAAAGCTCCCACTGGAGAAGCAATGTTGAGAGAAATTTAAGCAGATATTCAACTCTGCAGTGAATTTCTGTCAGTTTCTGCACCAAAAGCAAGAAGTGGACTTAGCTTAAGGCATTCTGGATAAATACAATCAAAAAACTACAAAATCTAACATCACTACATTACTGTTTACATTCATAAATAAAGAAGTTCAGATGTTTGTGTGTTGTTTCCTTCAGTGGTTCTTGGTGCAGTGACACCACGGGGTTTGGTTTATTTTACACCATGCAGTGTGAAAGACAACTACTCCAGCTGGAAATGTAACAAATGTTAAATTGTGGATCCCCAATTGAACCGAGTCATCTGGATGAGGTTTGAAAACACCCTACCATGGTCAAGAAAATTAAAATGATTAATTACAACTGCATAAAACACCTGGCTTTTTAACAAGAATATGAGAACTATGTTATTTCCTTTCTACATTAACACCAACCAAGATGAATGACACAAATCTATTTAGTCAAATGAAGGATGTACAAAACTAGTCATCACCATTTGAAATATCACTTAAAAATATACTTACCTAGCAATGGAGACTTCTCTGGACACTCATCTTTTTCTGCTGAAATATTTGAGTGACTGGGTTCTGCAATCCTTGAGTTAAGTTCATCCCTCAGTTTGTCTTCTTTTACAGGAGTTTGTATTGTACCAAAGTTATCATCAATGGTCTTGTTAGTGTCCCCAGTAAAGCTGGCCTTCCAAGCCAGGACTGACAACAAGAGACCAATCAGAACAGCATATTTGCACCTTCGCGAAACCTTTTTGATGGCTGTACACATAATCATGATTTTGCCGATGTGACTACAGCAGCAGCGAATGTAGATGCTGCTATGTGTAGTTTAGGAGATTTCCATACAGGATATTAATGAAGAAATGCAGTTGATCACTGAATCAGTGGTAAGTCATTCCATGATGATGAATCATCCTGCTTCACTATAAAGTAGTCAGCAAACTGCAGGGGTAATCGCTTTCACTCAGATGGCTATAAGAATAAAAGTTTAATAAAAAAATATCTGTCCCCAGATCCGAAGCCAACCATAGGAACTCTTTTATAACTGTGAAGAGATCAAAGGAAGAAAACAGATTACCAAATATGGATAATTTACATCAGTATAAAGTACAAACATACAAAATATATGCTAAAAATATTTTCGTTATCTTCTAAACATATCGTCTTGTTTAGCATGTATGCTTTTAACTTTATTCTCTATGATTTTAGTTCTATGACCCTTAAATTATTTAATTTTTATTTTGTTTCACGTCATGTAATAATATGTGCACCTCCAGTGTTACATATTCAAGTCACATATTTATTGTTCCACAGTTCCTCTTCCCCTCCGATTGATTTATGTATCTCTTAAGTCTCCATGGTCTTATCAATAACTAAATGTCTCTTTATTTGTTTGATCATTTTTTATGTGTTGCTTACTTCTTGTAAGCCCTTCTGCTTTCAACCTCTGTAAACCACTTTGTGTTACCTTTAGCAGTATGAAAAGGGCTTTATCATGATGTCCCATAACAGCAGCTGACAGTACTGGCATTCATGTTAAACAAAACATGCTACTAAATTTTGCCCTGTAAAAACAAATATATTACCAAAGCAATTGAAGTTATCACAATTTAAAAACGTCCTCACGTTTATCTTAAAATCCTTTCATATTCTCTGTTCTTTTATTGACAACAGAGACATGCTAACCAGAGGTAGCTCATTATTATGAATACAAAGACTCAAGCAAGAATATTACCATTACAATTCTCCATATCGTTAATATTAGTGTTTAATGACAATAATAACTGACCCAGACGAGCTCAGACGTGACAACTAAACTACAGGCTAGCAATGCGGATGTAACGTCGACATCATCACTCAATGCTTTATAAGTTAACATGTTAGCGTAATAATAGTAGTAAACAACAGCCAAAAGCACACACGGGCTAGTATAACTAAAGGGAAACGAGCATTTATATTGACAACATACGATTATTACAGGCTTAAACTGCGCAGCTTACCTTAACCAACTTTAAAAGCCACTATCCAGAACAATAACGTGTAAAGTCAACTACAGGCGTTTCCGCTTACAGTATTTTCAAAATAAAATTTATATTTTTCTTTTATTGGTGAATGCTGGGAATTGTATGTTAGTAGCAGCCTAAATGTTCTACTGTTGTTTATTTTTTCATTACGGAGCATAATCATAATTTTTTTTCATATTTTAAATGTAGTTTGTAACTTCTCCCACACGTTTCAATATGTATTTGGTGTCTTCGGCTAAGAAAATAAAAACTGTCAAAAATTTACATATTTATATTCCTGTTTCATAATTATTTACTTAATAATATAGGGTTTATTTAATTGTTAAGCGTCTTTTATAAACTGAAAGACATTTAATGTGAAGCTGAAGTATGGTTTTGTAATGTACTTCCGGTTCACATTTTTCCAAAATAAGACGCCGTCAATGCTGTCAAAATTTAAGAGAAATCAAGTGTGTCAAATGTTATTATCAACAACATAATCTACAAACGTCTGCTATTATAGATGATATATTTCATGTGCTCGTATTTATTATTATATTTTTTTATGCGAGAACTCCTGCCTGGCCTGGCAACTGTTTCTTTTCTTTGTTGTGAGGCGTTTTTTATATAAAGATTGAACCAAAGTTTAATCACTTGACTGTATTCAACACTGTTTTTCACTTTGTTTTTTTTAATCTAATCTAGTTCAACTAACTTGTGTAACATTTGTCTGACAATTGATACATCCAAATCAATGCAATACTAGCAGCCGGTTCCAACTTCTTAAAATTATTTATATTTTATTGTTTCTTTGACTAAGGATGTGGGCTCATTTGATTCGGTTGTAGAGGTGAAAATGCTGTGCAATGTAACATAAGTTCAAGCATGTCATTAAAAGAAAAGTGTTGGAAAGAAAATAAGTTGAAAGAAAGACAAAAAAGACCATTACCAACCCTCTCCAGCTCTAAAATTGACAATCAGTGAAGAAAAAAAGACAAATGTCTTGTAGATTTCACACTCGTGCAAAGAAAAAACATAAAGTTTTGATTTAGTGGCTTTATTTATACAAAATATTCAATTGTTTCTTAAAATATTTTCTGTAAAGCAGATTTAAGATGAAAACCAATGTCACAAAGTTTGAGTGAAAGTTGGACTGACATTTTCTACATTAGGTCACTTTTTCAGTCAACATACAAAGAAAATTAAAATAAAAAAAACAATTAAAAAAAAATAAAATCTGACATACATCTCATGTTTTGACTGATCAATTGGAGTTTAAGAAGTTGAGCAATTCATAAAAAATAAGTTAAGTGGTTTCACATTGAATCTTTGAGTTTGAACCATAAATCATATATTTTGTTCTGTGTACAACTAACAGCTCCAAGTTTTACACTTGTACTTATTTAGACTTTATGGATTAGTTTTGTCAATCTCCGTTCCCATCATTATGTTCCTTACACTCTTGTGCATACCATGGTGTGCACTTTCTAAGAAAAAAAAAATCAATCATCTTCTCATGTGTAACTTGCACAATGCATCAGTGTTAACATTTCTGTGAAGAGCTAAATTTCTAGTTTATTGAAATTGTTCGGGGTCAGGTTATGCAGAACATGCCGATAAGTTCTCAATTACATCAGAGAACTTCTTCTTGACTCCTCAAAGCTCAACGACAGAGTAACTGTTCCACTGCCAAAGCTCACCCTCGGCCTGTGCCTCCCTGAAGTCGTGTCGCAATCATTGCCATTGGTCTTGAGGCTGATGGATGAGGACGGAGTAGAGGCAGATGACCCACCAATGCTGCCTGATTTTTTCCTCGAAACTGTGCTGTGTTTTAGCGTAGCTTTGGCGGCCACTTTGAAAGCATGGGCAGCGGTGCTGCATCGTACCTCTTCAATGGTGTTCCTGGATGGTTTGAAGAGGATGATGTACACCTTGTTAAAAAAAATGCAAGCCAGTTGTCCAAAGCTGGATGCCAGGATAGCAATAACCTCCACAGCTGACACAAACTTGCCATATGTACTGAAGTAGGCAGGGATAAAAGAGATCCAAACAATGAAGAAAATGAGCATGCTAAAGGTGATGAACTTAGCTTCTGTGAAATTTTCTGGAAGCTTTCTAGATTTAAATGCAAAAAAGAAACAAATGGCTGCCAAGAGGCATGTATATCCAATGAGAAACCCAAGAGCCATCACTGAACCTTCATTGCATGTGATAAAAATGATCTCATCAATGTCATAGTTCATGTAGCTTGAAGGAGGGGCATTGTAAAGCCAGACCACACATATCATGACTTGGACAAATGTGCATAGAAACACCAGGAGAAACTGCAAATTCAATCCCCACCATTTACGATGGAGACTTGTTGGGATTTTTGCCTCAAATACTAAAAGCACTCTGTTAGTTTTCACAAGGATGCAGGAGATGCAGAGAACAAAGCTAATCCCGAAGGCAGGCTGCCTTAAGCGACATGTCCAGTCTTGTGGTTCTCCAATGAAGATTAAAGAACTGGAGAAGCAGCAGATTAGTGAAAACAGGAGGACATAGGACAGTTCACGATTGGTGGCCTTTACTATTGGGGTATTGCGGAATCGGATAAAAACTCCCATCACAAAGGCTGTCAAGACAACACCAACCACAGCACATATGGCCAAAGCTATCCCAAAAGGTTCTGTCCAAGAGAGGAACTCTATTTCTTTCAGGAAACAGAACGTATGGTTCCCATTGGACCAAGAGTTGTTTGGACACTTGGTGCAGACGCTGGCATCTGTGTAAAGCCAAAAATACAATCTGTTTTAGAAACTAAAATAATTACAGGGACTACCATGAGGAGCATAGCATTTTACCTCTGTGATTACTATACTCTCCGTCTGAACACTCAGTGCATTCAAAGCAGCATGTGGGCATGCTGTCAATGATTCCTTTTCTTGTGCCAGGTTCACAGTCCTCACTGCAGTTAGAGAACGGCACCTGCAAACAGTAAACAAGTTGCATGAGAACAACTTAAAAACACATATACAACAAATAGTGTAGCAGGGCTCACACCGGTAGCAACTGGTCAAACAGGCGAACAGCACAACTTACGACAAGAACCCGACGAGAAACAAAGGACACAGGTGGGATTAAATACACAGAGGGTAATCAGGGGAACAAGACACACCTGGGAGCAATCAAGGGGAAGACAGAATAACAAGGAGACTTAGGACACAGAAAACTCAAATAAATAGGTCAAAGAGAGAAATAATGATGTCTCCTTATGCCGTGACTGTCTCCAGTTCATTCTGGGAAATAATAAGGACTTGGGGAAACTTAAGAACTAATATTCCAAAGGGAGTTTGATATCCTGATCAGATTAGTGACGAACACCAACTAAATCCTCTGCAATAGAAATTTCATTGAATCCTGTTCAATGACAATAAATGCTATCTATCTATCTGGATGTGGAGAAGCAACAGCTGTACTATGAACTCTTCTTGGATGACAGATACAATATCTTTCATCTATTTCTAAAGCTGAAACCAGCCACCGTTTGGAGGAAACTTGTTTCAGTTACTTGTATTCCAAATCTCATTGGTCATGACCCATGACTGTAGATGAGGGTGAGATAAGAGACAGATCAATAAATCAAGAGATCTAATCCTTATGTCTCTCTTGGGCATGTCAGATTCAGAGCAGCTGAAAGACACAGATAGAACCACATCATCTGCAAAAGCAAAAGTGGCCCAGAGGTTTCCAAACCAGAGATCTTCATCTCCATGACAAAACCTTGAGATCATTTCCAAGAATACCACAAACAGGACCAGGGACAATAGGCAACCCTGGTGGACTTCAACATAAGACATCAGTGTACTTTAAGAATATCTTTATCTTAATTTGACTGACCTCTGAATAGTATCCATTCCAAAGAATCTTTGTCTTGTCAATGGATAGTTTGCCCCCCCTCTTCGCGTGGATATTGTAGTATCCAACTTCCTTAAACATCACAGAGCCGTCTTCAGTGGATCTCTGCCAGTTTATAATGGTATAGTTTGCTACCAGCTCTGCATTTTCATCAAAATGCATCTTTTCACCTATGCTGTTGGTGTAGTTCAAATGTCTCAGCTGTTTCAGTACCTATGAGAAACACCAATATGTTTAGATGACTTATGCATTTGTGAACTTGGTTTTATAAAATTGTTTTAATCATTTATAAAACATGTTACCTGCCATGCTTCAATTTTTTTAATATCTGCACAGGAATTATTTGCAAAAAGTCCACGTCCAGGTGTGCAGGTAAATATGTCCTGCAGGGCCTGCGCAATGGAATAAACTGCTACATATGCATTATAGGAAATACGAAGGTGTGTGTAGTCCAGGTATGGGGTCTCAACACTTGTAATATCTTCCTCACCAGTACACAAGGGCCTGAAACTAGTGCTGCCGTTCTCACTTTCTTGAAGTCTTGGGCTGTCTTCTAGGTAACAGTTAAAAGTTTCTTCCCAAAACTCCCTGACAAATTCATTATGGCTGTCTTTCTTTGGCTGAACCTGCTGTAAGAACTCCCTAAAGCCGGGTATAAGTCCTGCTCTTAGAGCAAAACCAAGAGTTCCTCCAACAACATCTAAATATTCTGGTTTAGCGATGAGAGAAGAGCTTGCCCATGCTTCACTAGCTAACCAGGTGCGATCTGTGATGTTTCTCCTGACCATCTCTTTGATTAACGGCTCAATATCTGGGCCACCAGCAAAAACAACAATTACTTTAGCTGTGGAGTTTTCAATTCTGTCGGCCAGAGCTCGGATCTCATGATCCTCAAAGTACTGAGAAATAAGTTCATTCAGATGAATGCAGATGTCTCGCTCTTCCATTTCTTTTTCAAACTTTTCTATTCCTGGGCGCCCATAGTCATCATCCGAAGCAACAGCAATCACCCAGTTCCACTGGAAGTACTCTATGATGTCTGCCATGGCTGTGGCCTGGTATTCATCTGTTGGAATGGTTCTCATGAAAGACTTATACTGATTCTTGTTGCTCAGGAGTCGACTAGAAGAAGCATAACTGATCTGAAACAGGAAAGGTTTATATTTCAGGTTCATGTTGTTTACAGGTTTTAATTCAAGTATTCTGCATACCTTTATCATCAACTCTACCTTGATTTTTAATTTAACCTCACAGATTAGTTGGATCAATAGATTTGGTTACAAACCTATTGACTGGATACTGACCTGAGGGATGTAGAAGAGACCAAGGAGGTTGGCAACTGCTGTTGAGACAGCAGATCCAGCAGCCCCAACAACTGCAATGGTCGATGGGACGTGATCGGTGCAGTTGCAAAACTCGTCTAAATTCAGGGAGTCAATCTTGTTTTGAGCCACAAAACTGAGGGTAGCCTCCAAAGCTTTCGACACAGTGTTGCATGTGTCAAAGATCCTGTAGCCCAGAGTGATGTTAGGCAGTAAAATGCTGCTGTTGTTGATCTCCTCAATGGCAAAAATCATTGCCTGCAGCCAGCGAAAACCCCGGAAATTGAATCTGTAAAAATAAACAAGATGAGTTCAACAAATTCAGTGTTGAAAATAATTTAAGTAAATGTTAATGGAGCACACTCAAACAATTGCTGGTCAATTTCCCCCCACGCCATATGTCATTTTATTCTTCTGCAGTTTTCGTTTTGCACTGAACCTTTATAGGTAGAACTTTTCATTTTGATACCGTTTCATATTTATAACTAACTCTGGGATGAGTGATATATTATTTGAAAGCTGGTCAGATGAAAAAATGTCTATGGTGTACTACTGAAATAATTTTGTGACAAAAAGGAATAATAATAGCTTAATCATTTAGGTTGTAAAGGCAAATCAACTAACCAAAATGTTTTTTCTAAAAGAATTATATAAAAATGGGATATTATATACCATATTGAGAATATGTGTAGGGAGCTACAGATAAGGGTGATGATAAATGGCCTTGTAGCATCAAAGACTTGATTGATATATTTTTTAATTTAAACATAATTTTATCAGGAAGCCCCTTGAGATAAAATCTCTTTTCAGTCAAGAGGCACATTGTGTGACAAAACACTTAAAAGGCATATACATTCACTTAAAGCTGCAATATGTAACTTTTATTTAAATGTATACACATATAATATATATATGTTAAAACTGTTGCAATCGAGTTCATAAGCACTATTTTACCATTCAGGCAAGCCGTGTATAGTGTCATGAAGCTAAATGTGGAGAGTGAATATAACAAGTTTTTCAACTCTTGCTGTTCTGCCATTTTAAAAAAATATTGTCCTGTAAAGACACCAGCAGTTCTTCTTTCAGTTTTATTTGAAATACCAATAGATATTCATTTAGTCTCTACTTGTATATTTTTGCTACCATATCTTAAAAACTGGTTTGGTGAGTTAATCATAAACATCCCAAATCTTACCGAACACATTGTGTAGATTCAGGTCGAGCTGCTAGGTCTTGGTCTTTAGATGCAACACCAAAGTGCATGGGGAAAAGACCTCCAAGCAAAATGTCTCCGGTCATCTGTGCTCGTTGGTGGGGCCCATATGTTGAAATCACATAATTGGACCCCAACACTATCAGATAATACACGAACAGTCTCATCTTCAATTGGGTTGGAGTATTTTCTGTGCCTTGTCAGGATCAAGATGGTATTATGCTCTTCTTCCTCCACTCCCCTTGATGATCTGATTTCTTTTATTCATGTTTGTATTGTCAGAATAAATACCTGGGAGAGAAATAGAAAAGGGAAAACATGTTTTGCCTTTCCAGACGACAAGATGAATTTAGCACGTAATAGAGTTTTGTGCTTAATAAACTTCAGGTGCTAAGATCGCTTCTCTATAAATAAAATAACAGGCTGCAAAACAAATAGAGAAACTGACCAACAGTTAGTATAGTTTGTGAGTTATTTGGGCAACAATATTAGACAGACCCAAAACCGAACATTTCATTCCTGAGTCATAAGATTTCATAAGGTCTGCTTGAAATATGCCGACAGACGCAGGATTTCCACAGCTAAGAGCTGAGTCACACCATAACGACTCTCCTTCAGGCAGACCTTAAAGCTGTGGCCATTGAACTGCAGTAACCATGGAGAAAGTCCATGGCTGCTCCTCCAAAACTAGTTAATACTGCTGGAAAAATGCTGGAGCAGAGCTCTGATAATGAAGTCACTACCTCCCCTGAAACTTTTTTTGGAGGAAGGAACGGTAGAAGAGCTTTTGTAGTGTCCAAGGAAAATGTTTCCTTGAAAAATCATAAAACTTCCTATTTTAAATAGCAAAAGACCTTGTCTTTTTGTTAAGTGGAAAAATTTAAACAGAACACCTAAGATTTTTTGTGCTTCCACATCAAAGAAAATAAATAAATATACTTAATATTAAGTTAAAGTAAGTGCCTTTCAATTCCCAAAAGTAATATTTTCTGATTCTAGAAAAAAACTTTAAATATTTACAGCCACATTTTCTTTGCAATTTTGAACAATTTCCAAATATAAAAAAAAAAAAATTAAAGATGAATAATACGAAGAGAACTCACCATCGGAGTTCTTCTATAGCTGATAAATCTTCAACTGTAATCCTGCAGCTCTTAGCCAGTTTCAGGCTCTTTATCTGAAATATCCAAGATGCTGAATGAATTCAAAGGACTCTGCGGCCGACCAAACCTCTTTCTGTTGGATAAATCATTAACAGAGAGAAGGATTGTTCATTTCCTTCAGCTAATGAAGTCTGCTCATGGTTAATTCCTCCCAAAGTGGTCACAATGTAAAGTTGTCTCATATTTCTTGCTACTGACAATTATTTTGAGGCACTTTAGAAGCAGAAAAAGAATAAGTATGGGCTAAGATACAGGTGCAAACAAATATGTTGGTGTCCTCCTGTAGTAAAAGTTATCTTTTACTACAGGCTAAAATGAACTTGCACCTTAAAGTGCAAGTTCATTTTAGCTTTTAATGATTATTGTTCTTTACAAAATTATTGTCAATGTTACGAACATTTTCAGAGAAAGATTTATAACCCTGCAGTAAGAAAAGCTTTTATTGTTAGGCTTTTTGTATACATTTACCACAAGTCCCAATACATAAGACAAGCTATGTAAGAAATAAATCTAATTGTCTCCAAAAACAACTTTTTTCTTCCATGATTGCTTTTCCTTGCATTTGACATCAAGTGGTTAATTTTGAAATCTTGCTTTTCATTGTAACTTAACCCGCAGCATGCTTAAGGGAACCCATGGAAGCGCTGGATTGCACCACAATGTTCCACAAACAGTGGGCTGAGTCCTTCTGCTCTGATGAACTCGTATTCAATTTGTTGCTGAGCAGACATACCGAGGGAAAATATTTCCTTTTACAACATGTTGACTCATCTGTGTTCCAAACCAGCTCAGCATCCATCAATTACAAGAATCTGAAAAGAACATTTAATTCCAAACTACTTTTTTATAACAGGAAAGCACCAAACGTTTTTATTAATGTGCAATTTCTGATAGGTGATATAGACCACCTGCATTTGATGAGGTCACTGTTAACTAATTACACATTTTCATACAAACCTTACCTCATAGATTCCCAATTTTGAACCTAAACAAAACTTGAGCAAAAAAGAAAAACAAATAAAAACACTTTAACTGTCATTTAAACCGAAATCAGTAAGTACACCGGACCTTCTCCAAACTGCTTTGTATTTTATGAAGTCTGTCTCATTGCCTGTTGTTCCCTCAGATAAGTTCTTCAGATCTTGTCCTTTTTTCCCCAGAATTGGCACATAAGTGTGAAATGTAGCGTAATGTGTAAAAAATGTTGAGCAGTGGAAACTTCACAGGGGATGGATTTTATCCTCATATGTGGTGTTGACTTGTAGGATCAAAATACAGCCACACTCTGCAAGATTCAGCTGAAAAGGTAAGATCTCCTTCTCAAAAAATAAATATAGGTATTTACATTATAATGTATTAAATTTTTTTTAACTGAATATGAATACTTACTAAACTGAGATTATGTAAAACACACATTTGTTTTAATAATGAGGTAGAGTTGTCCTGGTGGTGTTTGAATTAAATATTAGACAAAATACATATTTACTTTTGTAAATCAGCCCCGAAGAAAACGTGTGCCTGATATGCTAATGCTAGCATTGTTTAAAGAGACTTTCAGCAAGGAGACAAGTGTGGTTCTTCACAACAAAAATATGTTAGTTCAGTTCAACTGAATGAGTTCAGTTCAACTGAATTAGCAGTTGTATGAAAGGTGGGCTCTGTGTATCCCATTCTTCTTGTCCCACCATCCCAACAGATGCCAAACCTGGAATTTATGCACAATATTAACATGGCACGAATGGGGCAGGTTTTTTGGGGGTGGGAGGTTTGCAAATTAATGAAAATTTGATATGAAAACTTTGTAACCATAAGATTTGACCAGTTTATGTATTTCAGTTTCAATCTGTGTATCATTCTAAGGTTTCCTATTACCAAACAAAATTTTGAGCACGATCTCACAACTGGAAACATTGAACAAATATTCTAAATATTCAATGGAATATTTGTTCAAGGTATAAATTTTGAGACAGACGGGACAAATTGCAGTCAAAATTTTTCAAAAAATAGTAAAATTGTCCTTTACCACCAAATTGACAGACACCAACTTTATGAAGTGCTGCCATAAGTTTTTTATATCATGTGTTGTGTTGAATACCTGGGAGTACAATCACACAACATGCTAATAAGTAGCAGAGTTGTTTTGGGTGCATCTGATGAATGACTTTTTAAAGTGGACATGCTGGGATATATCCAGTCAAAAACACCTCACTACGCTAACGATAGCGATGATAAATGGTAGCAAATAAAATCACCTATTTTGTTTCTTTTTCATATATTTCCCAACAACTGCAGTAATTTTTAAGGATGTGTGTGGGGGGGTGTAGACACATAATAATTCAGATAAATGTTTTAGATATCCTTGAAAAATCTTCACCATTAACTCGACGTATCTGGTTTAACAGATGTCTCACGCAAAGATGCTACGGTTCCTCCAGAGCATTTCCCGTAGGAAACCTTTGGAGCCGGAAGACGAAGTGTCCAACTTTCAGCGCTGCCTGACCACCCTCGACCTGGTGGCTCTGGGGGTCGGCAGCACCCTGGGGGCTGGTGTTTATGTGCTCTCAGGAGAAGTGTCCAGGACCATAGCTGGTCCCAGCATAATTATTTCCTTCCTGATAGCAGCTGTAGCCTCCGTCTTTGCAGGATTATGTTATGCTGAATTTGGAGCCCGGGTTCCTAAAACAGGATCTGCCTATCTCTACAGCTATGTGACTGTGGGGGAGATATGGGCTTTTATTACTGGCTGGAACCTCGTCCTTTCTTATATCATTGGTATGCAGCACAAGTGTGAGACAATTATGAAAACTTCTATTTTTAGTTTTTTTTTTCTTGTAAAACTGTCTTAGGTGCAAAATATAAAGATAAATTAAATAATTTCTTTCAGTACTTTGAACAATATTCATATTTATTAACATTTTCACACACTTGGAACACCAAATCTGTAACTTTAACTAGATATCCCCAAAGTAGCAAATGACAAACATTTCCATGATACAACCTCTGGAAATATGAATGTGCATTTATATTCAGAATCCAGAATTTGGATTGGTTGCTTCTTGCACAGCCTACATACAGGCCGACTCATTTTGTAAATTATAAGATTTTCTAAAGCAATTGGTTGCACTGGATCAAATTAAAAGGCTTGGAATACAAATGCATGCTGCACTTTTCCATGAATTGTTTTCTTTTTACGTCCCAGTTTGTGACTTATTTGAGTTGGAAATCCAAAAGAATAAACTGAAATTTGTGCTTGTAAAATGGGAAAAGTGAAGGGGAACAAATGTTTTTTTCAAGGCATTGCACATTGTATGGAGTTTGCCACATGTTAGGTAAAATTTTGTTACCCTTTTTAAACACTTTTTTCTTGTGTCTTCGCTAAAGGAACTGCAAGTGTTGCAAGAGCATGGAGTGGGACCTTTGATGATCTCACTGGAAACATGATTGGCAACTTTATGGGTCAAAGAGCCATGATAAATGTACCTGGACTTACTCCATACCCAGATGTATTTGCAGTTGGCCTTATAATCATCTTATCAGGCAAATTTCATGATTTACCATACATTTACATGTATTCAACAAAAAGCATTTTGCTGAATACATGTAACAAAATGCATGTATTCTGTAGTTTGTATGTGTTCAAACTGATTGCTTCTTCGTTTTACTTTTCATAGGAATTCTTGCATTTGGAATAAAAGAATCAGCTATGCTAAATAAGGTATTTACAGCCATAAACATTGTGGTGTTGCTGTTTGTTATCCTTTCTGGTTTCATCAAAGGGGACATCAACAACTGGTACATTAATGTAGAGACTTTCCAAGGAGCACTTAAGTATGAGCATCTTTTGGTTTAAAGTTGTATTTGAGTTGCTTCTGTGTGGTTCAAACTGAATGATGACATGTCCTGTATTTAAAGAAATCACACATTCCTTAATGACACCAGCCAACGTGGAACTGGAGGATTTTTTCCCTTCGGCTTTGAGGGCACATTAGCTGGAGCAGCCACTTGCTTTTATGCATTTATTGGATTTGACTGCATTGCAACAACAGGTAACTAAAAGGTTATTTGTTCCAGAGTTGCAAACCTAAATTATTCAAAGCAACATGTTTTTATATCTGTGAGACTTTCTGAAGAAAGAATATTTTCTTTGGTTGCGTCCTCAGGAGAGGAAGTTCAGAATCCTCAGAAGTCGATCCCAGTCGGCATAGTGGCATCCCTCCTCATCTGCTTCCTGGCTTACTTTGGTGTGTCCGCTGCCTTGACGCTGATGATGCCATACTATTTGCTCAGCATTAACAGCCCACTGCCTGTGGCTTTCTCATATATTGGTTGGGGCCCGGCAAAGTATGCAGTGGCCATTGGATCCCTCTGCGCACTTTCAACAAGGTACAACCTATTCACTTGTTGCCATCTGTGTACTTATACTAAGGTAAAAGATTTAAGTTTGAAACTCAATAAAACTCTGTATTTTAGATTAATTCCATCCAGATTTTCAGAACATCTCACTGTTCTTCTTTTTAGTGTAGACAAAATTGATATGGATATGAACATTGCAAGAATACTGCAGGATATTTAAGCAATGGTAATGTTTACTGAGTGTTTTTCATCTAGTCTGCTGGGATCAATGTTCCCGATGCCTCGTATTCTCTTTGCCATGGCTAGAGATGGACTTCTCTTCAGATCTCTCAGTAAAATGAGCTCCAGAAAAAGTCCTGTCATTGCAACGATTGTTTCTGGGATTATTGCAGGTAATGCATCAACATTTTTAGGCATTTTCATGTTTTTTTGTTTTGTTTGTTTTTTAATGATTTTTTCTCATTATTTCTCTCGAAGCTGATTTTGTCTTTTTTTTTTTTTTTTTACTGAAATGAAAATTTATTCAAAAATAGTCAAAGCACTTTTTGAACTGCATGGCTCAAGTATTGAAATATATGAAATAGTTTGTAAGTGTGATTTAATTAAATTTATGTTAAATCCAGTTAACATAATCATGTCTTTGCAGCCATCATGGCAGCATTCTTTGACTTGAGGGCGCTGGTTGACATGATGTCAATTGGAACACTCTTTGCCTATTCACTTGTTGCCATCTGTGTACTTATACTAAGGTAAAAATCACTGTCCACTTCATTATTGTTTATTTTCTAGATTCAAATTTGCAATGCTTTTTGAGATTATGTTTGATTTACTGCACCTTTAGATGCCATAGATTTTATTGTAAACCAAAACACTTCACTCTAAAATGACTTATGCCCCTGACAGATTTAGGCCTAGATACATGTATTTTTTTTCAACCTGAAAGTTTGTTACTGATAGAAAACGAAAGTATCAAATTTAATGTCTACAAAATATTCATTCATCAAAATCTTGGCCTCACCAAGGGCTCTTTACAGTGAATGTCTCTGTGAAAGTGAAAGCAGTGCTCAGATATTTGGTATTGTGTTTAGATGCTCAGAGCACAGCTGAAGCTCTTGTCTTTTCAGTCTTTTCAATTTCAAAGTGCTCACTTTATGAAGCAAGAGAACAAATGTTTTTTACGCACCTGTAAACTGTACTGAAATACATTTGTGAGTTGCATCATAAAGGCGTTGTATCAAAAGAAAGAGGAAACATGATGCTGAGCTACCACTACAGCAAACGCTGCATGAAAACATTATCAGTAGGTGCAGAACAATTTCTAAAAACTGATTAACTGTTGCGTTGTTTTACTACACTTCAGAGCTAATGAGTTTTGAAACATACACAAAACTTTTTTTGTGTATGGAATCTTTTTTAATAACCTTTAAAGTTTATATGAAAAAGCTACATGCATGCAACATCCCAAACTTATTTGCATCTCTTTACTTGTACAGGTACCAAGCTGAGTTCAGTGAAGTTTCAAGTTTAATCAAGTCAGAACCATTCACAGTATTAGGTTTACTGTATCCTCCCTCCCAAGGAACCCAACAGACATCAAGGATTGTGTCTATTTTAACTATTGCTAGTGGTAATTCTCGTTTATGTCCTATATGCTTCATACTTTACACAAAAACTGTTTATTGTGAGGGATTGCTTAATTTTCCATTACCTCTTCTCCCCAGTTTTAATTTGCATAATTCTGAGCATCTTAATGTCCAGTGGTACAGACTCCCAATGGACTCTTCAATGGTGGACTTTACTTTGTATTTTTGTGTTCTGGGTTATACTCATTCTTACTGTATTACTCATCTGGAGACAGCCACAGAGTCCAGCCAAAGCTTCTTTCATGGTATGCTAATGATGCATGTTTATGCAATATCTGATTTGTATTGTCAGTTATCAAAATTTTGATATGATAGTATTTCAGTTATTAACTAGTATTACAAACCTTGTCTGGAAACCTTTTTTCTTCAAAAATCTTTTTTTTTTCTTTTTGTCCACAGGTCCCTTTTGTGCCTTGGCTTCCCATTTTTAGCACTTTTGTCAATGTCTATCTCATGGTTCAGCTTGGATCAGCCACCTGGATTCGTTATGTAGTCTGGATGGCACTAGGTATGACAAGATGACGTAACAGCTTCAGAAAAAGACACATTTAATGTAAAAATCCTCTCACAATGTCAGTTTGATCACAGATGATGTACCTTTTTTCAACAGGTTTAATCATCTACTTTTGTTATGGGGTTCAGCACAGCGTACAGAAACAAAGGATGGAGAACTTGGTTTTTAAACTAGCACCACAATGATGTGGTAAAAGCTTTGAACCTGAATATTAAAGGAATTTTATGCTCAAAGCATTTGCATTAATTTTTGAAAAGTATTTGCCTCTGGTGTTAAGCCTTTCATATTAACTGTGCTACTTAGATTCTAGAAAAATATCTTTTACACAAACATAATATTGAACCTTATTTCTATTTTACTACAAATGACCAACATCATATTCCCACAAGGTCACAGACAAAATTCTGTCACTTGTAAGGTTTGTCCTAAGAAGTAGAACGTGTCAATAAATTTGTATTTTGATGATGAGGCAAAACACTGCTGTATTTTGTATCTATCTATCTATCTATCTATCTATCTATCTATCTATCTATCTATCTATCTATCTATCTATCTATCTATCTATCTATCTATCTATCTATCTATCTATCTATCTATCTATCTATCTATCTATCTATCTATCTATCTATCTATCTATCTATCTATCTATCTATCTATCTATCTATCTATCTATCTATCTATCTATCTATCTATCTATCTATCTATCTATCTATCTATCTATCTATCTATCTATCTATCTATCTATCTATCTATCTATCTATCTATCTATCTATCTATCTATCTATCTATCTATCCAAGGACTGTGAAGAAATTTTCATTGACTTTGAGCTGTGTCACATTTGTGTCAAATTTACAGACATTCGCTAATTCGCAACACAGTAAAGAATCTTTGTTTTTCTGTTGTTTACATGAACTCCATGGAGATGAATGCTAAACTCACCTTCACATTCATAAAATGGGGGAGGACGGAACCAAAAAAAAAAGTCGCCTCATTTCAAGTAGGCAGAGTTTATTGAACGCACAACCCTTGACAGTACTAACCAATGAGAAGAAAGTAAGTCATCGGTCTCAGCCAATCACAGAAGGGAAAGCGCATCGTTCAAAAAACCAAACGTTATCGGGTAGAACCAGTCAGCTGGAGAACTGAGCGGCGAAAACAGAGAACGTGGTTTGATACACCAGACTTAAAGAAAGTATTTTGCTTTTTATACAGTCTTTAAAAGACATTTATTGGAATCTAGTCGGCCTTTTTTTATTTTGACAAGACAAACAGACCGTTGCTTTAAAGGTAAGTCATTCAATACATATTAAAACCTCGGACAGTTAGTTCTGGATAAAATTAATGTATTTCAGAAACTTTCTAATTAATCACAAGAATATATAAATCGTTTAGTTGATCGGTGTAGATGGGCGTCTTACATTTGCGCACGTTTTGGAGAAAAATAAGTGTATTCGTATTAAATTATATCAAATAATTTTGAGTTTTATGCGTTATAAACCCGATGTGGTGTTAGCTGCACGCCCAAGGCTGGCAATAGTGTGTAGCATAGCCTGGCAAAGTAACAAGTATTCTCAGTGTAATGTTTTTGAAGTAAAAAAACAACACTACTGCTACACTAGCCCGCTATTTTAATTGTTTATTTTACAATAATGATAATAATAATGCAACATCATACAAACATTCAACGAGTTTTGGTCCGGGGTAATTATCTGCAGTGTGTTCCCCTGCCGCTAGATGCCGCTCGTAACCCCAAGCCACAGTTATTTAATTTAGAGAAATGTTTTTAGTAAGTGAACACTAGAGATATAAGCTGTTTCATGTTATTAGAAATTTGCCAGATTATAGTTAGCATATTTCAGAACACTTTTCAAGAAAAGATTAGCTTTTAATCTGTGTCTTCTATTACTTTGCATCATGAGCAACCATATAATAAAGTATTTTTTACTAGCCTGATTACAGAATCAGATTTCTCTGAGGATACTAAATTTTCTGAAACAAAAATGGTTAAAGTGTTGAGGACTATAAATGTACAAAGTAATATTTCAGAAAGCTGTGTGCTTGGACATCCCACTTTCATTCCAAAGAAATTCATGATGATTTGGTGTTGCAGGAAAGCATGGCGCTGTCTTTGTCTTCCCCGTATGGATGTCACTCTGATGATGAAGAGGATCTGGCTGTGTTTGAGTCCACAGCAGCAGAGCTGTGGACTCAAGGAGGAATGACCAGACCACGTCTGCCTGAGATCTCTGTTATTTCGCCCGGGCTCGAAACCAGGCCAACCATTTCACAGCTGGTGAGACTCAACAAAAACATGCTGCTGTTATTTATTTTTTTTTCTTCCCTTTTTTTTGTCACAAAAACGCTGTGATATATTGGTTAAGCTGTACCAATATATCAACAAATGTTAAAGCAAACTTGTTATTTTTACCTTTGTCTATTTTAACTTGACCTCATATTTATCCTAATGGAAAAGCCAAAGCAGCAAATTATTCTGTCTTATTTTGTCATGTAGAAAGTTGCTGCGAAACCTGGCAGTTCTGATGAGGGGACCTCAGAAAGGGTGAAAGTTTTTCTGCGCATCCGCCCACTGACTGACTCAGAAAAAGGACAAGAGCAGGTTGGAAAGTCTTTTGTTTGTAACTATTAGCATTTGAGTTCTCTGAAATGCACCTTCACAAGCAAGTTATTCATGCTTGTGAATAACCTATAGTCACTTCCTTTCTTTTCGCTCTTCTCTTCTAGGGCTGTGTGGCGATCCAGGATGAGGAGACATTGCTGCTCAAAGCTCCATATGAGTCTCAGAACATGAGGATGGCAGAAAGAGGAATCACCCAGAGCATTCACAAGTTCAGTTTCTCGAAGGTAGGAGAGTTGTAGGTTTGCTTGTTCTTTTTAAGCTTAAGTTTGAGAGAGTAGAATCAGGGTAGCTTGAAAAATAAGAAGCTGAGATTAAACAGTGTTCTTTTTGACCTAAGTAATACTCAAAAAAAAAAGACCTCATGATAACATATCTGTTATTTAGAAAGTGGCAGATCTAAATGTTTTTTCATTGATTTTCTTTCCTAGATATTTGGTCCAGAAACGACTCAGCAACAGATCTATGAAGGCACAATGAAGAAAATGGTGAGCGATGTTCTCAAAGGAGAAAACAGGCTTCTCTACACTTATGGCGTCACCAACTCTGGAAAGACTTACACCATTCAAGGTACATTACCTCTTGTAGTAATGTATATGTAAACATATAAAGTTTACATATGTATGTAAACTGTATATCTGAAACTTTCCCCTTTAGGCAATGGTCGAGAGGCAGGTCTGTTGCCACGGGCGTTGGTGTCTCTGTTCAGGAAGCTGCAGGGTCGTCTCTATGGTGCGATGGACCTGAAGCCCGTCATGTATCAGGATGTCAGGCAGCTGGACAATAGTGAGATCAAGATGGAAGAAATACGAAGAAACTCCCTGCTCAAAGAGGTAAAAGACGCCTAATCAGCATAGTAAACTTTCTGTCAAATAAGAAAGATTTGCACTCCTGGAAAAAATTAAGTTTAAAGAAATGTCTTATACTGCAGTGTCATGGTTGCAGACTAGAAACTGGTGTTTTCTGTGTCAATTTATTTTTATCTCCTTTTTTAAAAAGGACTATAAACGACGATAAACTTTTTGTAAGAAAAACGGGTCTTTGTCCTGCCTCTTTTAGTTGCAATTGTTTAAAAATATTTTAATTACTGTAGATATGAGCATATCAAGAAGAGTAGCTATTCTCTTCTTCAATGCATTTCTTGACTTATGCAAATAAACATGTTTGCCTTACTTGAATGACATGTTAAGTTTTTTACATTTTGAAGAGTAGCTAAGAGAAACAATGTCATGGATCATTATTTAGCATTTCCTTGGAATTCTAAAAATGTAAAAATATGAATTATACATAACAATATGCTATAATTTTATTTTACATTATATTTTTGCATTGGTGATTTTGTATTTCACTCTGTTCCCCCCTGATCGGTTGTCTTCAATTTAAAGGCTAAAGTTCCACTGTTCCACTCCATTCAAAGTGAATTATCTGTCTTTCTTACTAACCAACATAAATAGTTTTGCACTGATTCTGTGTCATAGTTTAGACTCACAACTCTGTTATTCTTTTAATGTTTTGAAATCACTTTCAGTCTCTGATCTGCAGCTGTTTAAATTATTGTATTAGATTAGTGAACGAGGTTTTGCAGATTTGAACTCATAAACCATACTGATGTGTTTCAGGATGAAAATCAAACTTCTCGTCGAGCTGGAACCACCACAGCCTGGGACAGTGGCATTGGAGGGCTTTCTTCCACCACACACACTGCTACTCAGCTTGAAGGTTGGACATAAAATGATACGTTTTCGCTATTTTTTCTTTCAGTAGATTTTTATTAACGTACCTGAAGAATAGGCTGTTTTTGATGCACTGAAAAAGGATAACTGATAAATTGTCCCCCCTCTGTTTACAGACACGGACAGCGTGTGTCTGGATCCCAACAGTCTGTCACTCAGTGGAGGCTGTGACCTAGAGGAGGGGTTGCAGTTTTCTGTCTGGGTTTCCTTCTATGAGATCTACAATGAGTTCCTGTATGATCTGCTGGATGCTTCGCCCTCCCAGCAGCCCCGAAAAAGAGTTACTCTGCGGCTCAGTGATGACAAGCAGGGCAATCCTTACGTCAAAGGTCATTCTCGTTTATTCACTGTAATATCTTTGAAGTATTTTTTTATGAAGTAATAATTGTCTGTCTTCCTTTTTGTCATATCAGATCTCACTTGGATTCAGATTCGCAGCGCTGAGGAGGCCTGGAGGATCCTGAAGGCGGGACGGCGTAACCAAAGCTTCGCCAGCACTCACCTAAACAAAAACTCCAGCAGAAGGTTGGAGCCTCTTACACTTTTCTTTCTTTAAACATCCTCTTGACATGTTTCCAAAATGAATTTATTCAAATTGCATTTGATGTTTTGTGTTTTTTCCTCATATCATTAGCCACAGCATCTTCTCCATCCGCATCCTTCATGTTCACCCAGAAGCCAGTTCAGGCCAGACCATGCACATCAGCGAGTACGTTTTAACTGATTTTAATTTTAAATGGTTGTCTTTAGTTTTTTGAGGTAGTAAAACTAAGCGTTGCCTCGTTCGCAGGCTGACTGTGTGCGATCTGGCCGGGTCGGAGCGCTGTAAAGAGCAGCATAATGGTGAGAGGATGAAGGAGGCCAACAACATCAACACCTCCCTCCTGACGCTGGGACGCTGCATCGCTGCTTTGAGGCACAACCAAAACAATAAGTACGACGCTCGTGAAAGAGGCAAAATACGAGCGACAGAATGAAAGCATGTTTTTGACTTCAGTGTGAATCTAAAATGCGTTGCCAGGTCCAGGCCCCCGCAGGTGGTTCCTTTCAGGGACAGCAAACTGACCCGGGTCCTGCAGGGCTTCTTCTGCGGCAGAGGAATCTCCTGCATGGTGGTCAACATCAATCCATGCACCTCCATTTATGATGAGACCCTTCAGGCACTCAAGTTCTCTGCTATAGCTACACAGGTGATTAAAAAAATCTCTTACTATAAAATTTCTGAGATGCATTTTTGGCTCTACATTCAAGAAGAATGTCAAAGAAAGCCGAGTAGATTGTTGGCTTCATTGGAACTTTCTGGTGGTGCAAGCTGGAAACTACAACACTGGATCTTTTTCTGATCAGTGAATGCTCCACGCTAAACTACCTGATCTCACTGATAATTCTTTGTTGTGGAAGCTACCGAGTGAAGACTCAAAGATGCGCTGCTTTGCAATTTGAGTTCGAAAATGAACTCAGAGGAAAGGCAGAGATGCAAGAAGCTCTTTAAATTTTCTATAAGGTGTTGATCTTTCTGCACTTTATTCAGGCTGGAAAAAAAAAAACATTTGCAATGATGTTCTATTTATCTGAAATGAGTTGGCTAAAATCTGTGTAATTCCAGCTTGTCCACGGCCCGTCCACTAAGACCAGAGTGGCCTACATCCTCTCTCTGCTCCGAGACCCTGCAGCACATGGCAGTGAAAACACTGTGATAGAGGAGGAAGAGGATGAAAGTGACGTAGAGGATGGAGATATCACCTTGTTGAATACGGAGGTACTGTTCTTCATCGCTCTTATTCTTTTGGATGAGGTAACAATTCCATGCTTAGCAGAGCAAACCCATCTGTTAAAATACTGGCAAAAAAGCTTTTAATAGATGAAGTAGTTGCTCTATTCTTTAACAGCTAAAAAATAGAGCACAGTGTAACAAACTTCATTAAATGATTATTCATTATCCCGATTATTAATTGATTGTGTGAAGAATCTGGTAGATGCTCAGCAAACCCTTCTTCAAGGAAAGTCTAATCTTTGGAAATCCATAAACCAGTTGTCTTAATTTTAGTGTAATTTGAAAATCTGTAAAGTGTCTTCTTCACACATTTAAAATCTGGAACATTTTCACTAATCTGCCATCCAACGGTGTGTGTTTTATAGTCTCTACTGCAGGCCATCGACGTCCTGAAGAGAGAAGTGCGGCGCCAGCGGGAAGAAAAAGAAGTCCTGGAGGCTAATGTGAGAGAGCAGGTTGTCTCTGAAATGATGGAAGTCATCACAGGAATGCAAGAGGGATTCACGTATGTAGGCTTCATCTATTACAGATTTTGGTTTGATTTATAATACTTTGCAGCAGGAGTGTCAATATACAAGGTGGATTAATTAAAGGCTTGGTCAAACTGCCACGGCAAACTGATTTAAAAAAAAAAAAGCAATGTTTTTTATGTTGTATTGTTTGTTTATATCTGTTGGTCCAGCACACCAGTCCAACAGATCAACATTATGAACAGACTGCCTGTTTTTCACCTTTTTGTTTGGCTAGATGTAACTGGTAGCATGAGGTCGCTAATGAATGTCAACAGGAGAGGGGGATTGTGGGTTCTGACTGACATGACAATGCAACAACAGATTATCATGGAATTTATTATATTGTGTAACATGTGTGTGTGCTTTGTCTGTCAGTAGGCCAGCTCTAATTGGCATTGATCTTTTGGGCCAAATGTAATTACATTGTTGGCCAGTAGGCCTGAGTTTGACACATGTACGCTGCAGACCCTTGAAAAATAAGCAATTATTTTCAAGTACCAACACTGTTTTTAAAATCATTTTATTACATGAGTATGAAAGACTCTTTTGTCTGTCTAAAATATATATATATGTGTGTGTGTGTTATGAAAACTGGCTTTTTCCAGCATTTTGCAAGTGACATCCCTTATTATCTTAACTTAAATCTTCTGTTCAAATCATTGATGGTTTTGTTTTTTTGAGTTATCAATAGAGACCAAATATAATTGTAACATTTAAAATAATCTTCACAACGTTTGGTCCTTTGGATCCTCTTAGATTAGGGTTTTAAACTGGCCTCTGGCTCTCAGGCTTGGGTGTGACTTTTTTTGTTAAAATTAAAAAGAAATTTAATAAAATCAAACCAACCCACAACTATTTAACGTAGGATGAATGAATCCAGAGCTCGCAAATTAAATATGGAATATTGTAGCTAGTTTTTCAGATGCAGTGAGATGAGGTTTACTGATTGTTACTTTTAACGGTTAATTCTTTGTAACAAGAATTGACTTGGCTCACATGACAGAGTAACATTAAGATAAAGAAGGAAATGCTGAACTGGACGTGATGGACGTGGATGATGAGTTGTTGCGTCTTCCTGTCAAACAGTGAGACGTTGGAGGCTGAGAGGGCGCTGATCGAAGAGAGGTATGAGGACAAAATATGTAATCTGCAGAAACATCTGAAGAAATTCTACAGCGAGGAGCTGAAGGTAAGATTTATCTTGCTGTGTGTTTAGAGACTGAAATGTCCTTGAACATTTTCACATCGTTTCACCAAAAACAAACAAGACTTTTCGGAACAAGTATTCAAATTTTTTGAATATGATTGCATCTCTTTACTTTCCAAAATATTAAAGCTCACAGAGGTAGGTCTGTGCAGGATGTTAGGATAAAAGTGAAGGTCTCAGAAAAACACTGCTATTTGTATCAGTGCTGTAACCAGGTAACTTCTGAGGGTTAAGCTTGTATTCTTGATTTGTGGATAGGAGCGTGATCAGGAAATTGAAGCTTTGGCTGCTGCCCTTGACAAAAAGCAGAAGGAAGATGGCGGCTCCATGACAGCACCACCCGTAGAGTCAGAGGGGCCTCGGCGCTCTCACCGCCTCTCCTCTCAGACTGAGCTGAACCAACTGCGTGCTGAACTCGACCAGTGTCGCGCTGAGCTTCTCACCAAGACCCAGGGTACAGTCCGACTGCAGCGACTTCAGTCCGAAGCGCTATTAGTTGTTATTAGCAGCCATTGAGTGTGTTGCTCTGTTTGCCTGTGCAGACCTGGTGAGGCTGAGGATGAAGCTGGATGTGCCAGGTTCTGCCGGCGCCCTCACCGCCGCAGCGGATCGCAAGCTGCAGGAGGGTCAGCGGGTCAGTTCCAGCTCCATCACCTCAAAGGAACTTTTTCTTTTAGCTGCTAGTGATCCTCTTCCCTCTAGCAGAGACTAAAAATATTCTCTTTTTCTTCTTCCTCGACAGAACCTGCGCCAGCTCCGACTGGACCTGCAGAAGCTGGGAGTGGATCTGCAGTCTGGTGAAAGAGCTTGTTGCCGCAACACAGGAGGAGAGAGGCTGCGGCACACACTCACTGCTGCAGACGATACTCTTGCCAAACAGGTAGAACAAATGATCCTGTTAAGTTTCTATAGGTACAACTAAATAACTAAAAATGTCAAAGACGGAATTTATTTCTATAATTCCATTCAAACTGTGAAGTTTGCATATTATGTAGTTGTACTGAACACAAAGTGATTCATTTTAAGAATTTATTTCCACCTTTGTGAATTATGGCTTGCAGCTAATGAAAAGACAAAATAGTTTTTAATTTTTCAATGACCAGATTTTAGTGGATTTCCATCAGCTGGAAGCTAAAATTATCCAATCACTTTGAATGTGAATAGTGTATTCTTCAAATTAAATTTCTGACAAGTTTTTGATGTGATTTATTGATATTCACCTGTAGAATAAGTAATAAATACTGAGTTTTTTTTTTTTAATTTCTTATTTTGAAATACTTTTCTTCTCTCCCTTTTCTTCCTAACATTCTTGTTGCACAGCCAGCTTTAAAACTGAATTTGGGTTTCTAACACCTTCACCAGGTGATAAGTGGGCTGGAGCATGGTGCATTTTCACTCTTCCCATCTCTAATCATCTCCAGCCTCGTCTTTCCCTTCGCCCTCCGTGTTCCTGTCTAACCCTCTCCACTGACTTCTTCTCAGAACCAGATCCTGCTGGAGCTTCAGAATGACCTCACTCTGGTCAAAGCAGACTTGCGGCGGAAGGCGGAGACCCTGGCGGGCCGCGCACAGCCTCCCACTACAACTTTTGCCGCACCCACTACTCCAGGCTCCTGCAAAAAGAGGGGCTGCATGGCAACTACGCCGAGCGAATGCGAAAACCGGCTGCCCCAGAAACGGCCCTTTTTCCAGTCTCTGTTTCCGACTCGCACCCCTTCGCGTAAATGCAACGCCCATGCAGCTGCAGAATCCAGCTTGACTCCATCTTCGCGAATCTTGCGCTCCCGTCAGCCGTCTCCACCCCCGAGTCCCCTCCTCACCCCACGGAGCCTCAGAGGAAAATACTGAGCTGTTTTTTAAAATGGTTCGATTAAGCTTTCTGATTCAATGCTAAATTTATCAGCTGGTTACCTTTATATTTTTATGCTGTCTTTTTTATATATTTACTTTTTGCAGTCATCCAAAATATGACTATCAGTTAATGCCAGTAAAATGATCAATGCTTTAAGATTTTTCTCTGGGATTAAAGGACTGTAAGGTCAGAGTCGTGCATGTCTGTAAATCAGCTTCCTGTGCCTTGGCGACAAATATTTCCCTAACACCACAATAAATGTCTGAACTGTGTGATTATAATGGACAAAGCTCATGCACAGCGAATTAAACAACTAAATGTTCACTTGCTGCTTCTATGTTTTCTAGTTTCTATTCTAAAGTAGAACTTTTTCTTGTCTTGTCCCATTTGTATGGGCTGCGTGCCAAAAGTTCTGTTTGTTACATTTTCATGTTCTGTTTCATATTGTGTCTAAGAGGTTTTAGGGATTTTTGTTTGAAAAATAAAATGCAGTATATTATGTAGCATTTGAAATATGCTCTCTAATGCTATTTCTTTCAAATGTAAAATATTGCCTTTTAAAATCTAGAATTCCCAAAAGGCACAAGAATCAAACTGATCTTGTTTAAAGGGGTGAGAAGCATTCATTGTATGTTGTAAATGCAAAAGACCAAAAGGTAGGATGCTCATTTCTCACTCTATTTTTAAATACATAGTAGGAAAATAATCAAATATTTTTGTCCTCATTATATTTTGCTACACAAAAGATATCAGATATTGTCAGTCTTTTGCATTTGGCAATGTACTTTATTAGAAATTAACTGGAAGGTTTAAAAAAAAAAAAAACATTTCTCTAAATACATAAACAGACAAATATTTGCAATTAAAACTGTTTATTTTCAGCACATTTCTGTCCATATTGCGTAGAAGGAGTATCATGGCGTGAAGGAGATGAGGTTCAGGGGAGACACCCTCCTGACCGGTGTGGTGTTTGAGAGCGGAGTGAACAGATCTGCTGAAGGCGTTTCCACCTGATCTCTGACCTGTGAGATGTGCCTCAGCAGAGCCTTCCCCTCTTCTCGTGCCTACAGAGCGATCAATCAATATAACTACTGACTTTGGCAGAATAATCATGGATTCCATGTTTAAAACTTACATCGTTGTAGTCACAGCAGCGCTGCGCACAGACCGAAGCCTCGTCATAGAGTTTGTTCTTGAAATAATACTGACCCAGGTAGCGCAGAGCTGTGCTCACCTCTGCATGCTCCAGTTGTTCCTGAAAGAACATTGCCATTAAAAAGACTCATTCAGTTCAACACACTCACTTAAATACTATTCAACCTCAGGTGTCATTCAAAACATACAAATTAACCTGCTGCTACAACTGAATTAAATGCTTTTGAGGACAAAGCTGACAGCTGAACATAGCAAAGAAGTTTTCTATTCAAAGTTACAATACATATTCCACCAAATTCTTACCCCATAAGAGAAAATGTCCTTAATGTAAAGCATGTAACACTGAGCAGCATCATCAGACTCATTCAGCTGTTCATGGAGCCTGTGGAGGGATGAGATTACATTTAATGAAAAAAGAAGCTGAAAAATTAGCTACAAATGATCTAAAACCGAGGTTATTGATCCATTTTCTACCCAATAAAAAAATTAATTTATTTAAGGGGAGATATCAATGGATGTAGAAATATGAAAATAGAAGATGGAATAATGTATGTCATTTACTTTTAAAGAGTATTTAAATGTCCAAACTAGGCTGGAACTAGTGCAACACTAAAACACTAAATTGCTAAATGTCACTTTTTTTAACAAATGAGAACAGCTTACTTTGCCAGTTTAAGAAGAGCCATTTTTTCTACATCGCCAACAGAATAAGCCCTCCAGTAGCACTGCAAAAGAAGAATAAATATCTCAAACAAAAATTATAAAAAAAAAAAAAAAACAGCTGAATATTTAGAAAATAAACCCAAGGTGCTGATAGCTGCAAGATGTTTACTTTCTTGGCTTCAACGTGCTGAGAGAGTTTTTCATAGCTTTCCCCCAATGCAACCAACATGCGAGAGTCATTGGGTCTGGAGGCAAAATGATCAAATCAGTTCAATGTGTTTAAACTGAATATAAACATTAAAAAATAAATTAATCCAAACCTGAGCTGGTGAGCCTTTCGGTAGTAATACAAACAGTAAAAAGGCATCTTAAGGATTTCATATGTCTGACCTAATCCATACCAGGCACGGTAATCCGCTTGTTCACTTCAATTGCGTGCCTGGGGGAAAAAAACAAGCAGAGGTAACATTTCTTTAAAACATGAGATCTGCAGGTTTTAAAGCAAAACGTTATCCGACCTGTAGGCCTGGATGGCGGCTGAAGTGTTCTTCATTTCCATGTATTCGTGGCCCATGAGGGTCCAGGCTCCAAGACAACGAGGGTTCAGTTTCAGCGCACGCTGGAAGTACAGAGCTGCTTTCTCATGCTGAGAGCGTAAACTGTAGTAGTTCCCTTTAAATGAAACAAAGTTCTCCTCAGAAACCCGTTGAGGTCCAGGCAGTTGGTTAAGAGACAAGGGTCAGAGTTGAATGACGGGATGTTTTTGACTTACTTCCAGTTTTAAGTTTGATTTATTTTGAACCTTGACAACTTTGTTACATTCTGTCAAGCTGTAGCTACAACTATAGTTTAATGGGCTTTTATGTGATGGTCCAGCACAAAGTAGAAAAAATATATTTTGGCTTTTTAAATGCACTTCAATTACAAACAAGAAAAGTGTTTGTATTGGAATTCAGCTCAGTGTCAATATTTTAGAGAAAAGTCTACATCAGTTTTGCATGTGCTATCACTTAAAATTTGCCCTTTTGTTTTTTATGAAATAGTTCAGACTGGAGAGAACCTTAACATTAATTTCAAATTTGCAGCCACAGAAAACATTGGTTTAATTTTTGGACTGTGACAGAGATTTTAACATCCATGTTTCAATCTAAACTTCTCTTTCGTAGCTGTGACAGTTTTCTAAGAGTTGTCACTGTGCTGCAAATTTAAACTCTGCTAAGCCTCAGCTTTCCAGAAACCTCCAACATGTTTTCTTCCGGGTTTCTCTGCATCTTTCCCAACAACTGACAAGTTTCCCCACATCACAGCATGATGCTGCTCCTAAGCTCATGCTTAGTGGAACATGGTTGAACACCAAAAAAATATAATATTGATCTGATGAAACCAGAACACCTTCGTCCATGTTGTTTCTTCCTAACTCCATTTTCTCACTACGGGACTTCAGAAAGAAATTTAGTTATCTGAATTATATTTACTGGTATCAAAGTAAGGGAAATTGAATACAAAAGCATGCTATATATATATATGTATATATTTTTTCATCAGCAACAAAAAATTAATACTGCATTGGAGAATCTTCCTCCTGCTTTACAATTGCGTAACTTCATGTTGAATTGGGGCAAATGTCAAAATATATTGACTTGCAGTTGCAAGGAGACAAAATGTGGAAACAATGTTTTGCACGGCTCATACTCTCTTTGAGGAACAAACTCAAGACTGTAAATAAGTCTAAAGATTATCCTCAAAGTGTAATAATGCATTGACGTTCATCTGTGATTTTTCTATTCTCAATGGGATTAACTTATTGCTTACCAATAACACAGCATGTCTCCACTCGGTATTTATCAATCTCCACCAGGTTGTGGGCCAGATAACTTAATTCAGGCTTCATACTCTGTAAAGACACAAAGCACTGACTCAATAAAGAAACAAAGGGACCTCTGGATTTTCATGAAATCCACTTCATCCCTATTGATCATGTGCTTACATCTCAAATCTGAGACAACACATATAGAAGCTGTAAACTTACTTTGACATATAGCAAATTAGAAAAGGTGTCCATGTTGTCGATACGATACGGATCATGCTCCCTAAGTTCATTAAACAGCGCCAAAGCTTGGTCGATATCTTTAATAAACAGAGACAGATTACCGTTAGATTCCTCCTGCTCACACAGCATTTTCCTGACATTTAAAACTGGCCTTGAAACAAGTTTGAAAACCTCTAATGTTGTGGTAGGCAACAGCAATCTGCGAGATGATGTAGGTGCTCTTGGAGAAGCCGGCCTCGATGAGGTTTTGGTACTTCTGCAAAGCCTCTTTAATCATCTGGAGCTCTGTGTACATGTGGGCCATGAAGAAGTCTTTAATCCAGCAGTCAGGCAGAGACAGGGACTTTAACTGTAGAAAGAGAGCAGAAAATATAAAATCTATATGAAAAAAAACTTCCAAGGTTTGTAGCTGTAACATGACAAACACGAGAAACTTCAAAAGATGGTTACCATTTCGATGTTTGTGATGAGGTTACTAAGCTCCAGCCAGGCACCCCAGTGAAGAGGAAGGGCTTGAATTGCCTCCACAAACACTTCCACTGCCTCCTTCAGCAGATCCAGCTTTCGTAAAACAACCCCATACCTGTTTTCACACACACACACCCACACACATATGGCATCAAGTTTATTTGTAGTCCACCTGAATTATCTCATTAGTGAGTATCTTTTTGTAGAAGAAACACTTACAAATACAGCGTAAAGCCATCCAGCTCTCTTGCAGTGTGTTTCTTACTGAGCTCAACTCTCAGTTCTCGCAAAGCTTCATTACGCACCTGACCCTTCTCCAAAGGACCTAAAACCACACAGATTCAGACAAACGCTTTCCGAGAAGTAACTCCTCTGTTCTCTAAGTGGTGTAGATAAAAAGGATCTTACCCAAACTGTCTACAGTCTCATCATCCTTCTTTTTCTCGCCAGACTAAAAATAAACAGGCATCTATTCATAAAAATGCCTCCAAAACAGAGCGATCAAATTGTCACGCGAATCAGAGACAGATAAGTGTTTATTGAATATTACCAGATAGCGGGAATACATGTAGAGGAAATAAGCCTTCTGGCTACAGCAGCCCTTTAGAAAGTAAGCAGCACGGTCATACTCTTTCAGGTCAAAGTAGGATTTGGCCAAAGTGAGGGCATCCAGGTCTTGTGTGTCTTCCTGTATGAGAGGCAGACAATGGTAAGAAAACATTCTTCAATCCTCGTAATTACATGATTCAATAAAAATTTAAAAAGCCCATAAACTTAAACGTGTTTATGTACTAAATTTGATCTGAAAAATTGGCCAATAGGGGGCAGTATGCGTTTAAAGAGAATTATGCACACTGCCTTATTGAAAATCGTTGAGTCAATACCTTTTGTCCAACAACAGAAAATCAAATATCACTTCAAACAAATCTCAAAAAGTCTAAATTAAAATTGAATTTTAAAAAATGCATTTAAATGAAAAATCTGATTAAAATTGGCTCCAGAGAAAACATGTCACTTCTGTCAAAGACTTCTTGGATCAAGTTGTCACGGCCTTCTATTTTCCAAAAAAATCCAAATTTCCATCTAAGGCCGTGGGTGTTAAGAGGCGGTGATTTTGAACGCACTTCTTCAATGTTTGTAAAAAATAATTTATTTCTTGGAAAAAATAATGACAAAAAAATACATAATTAAAGTGTCTTAAAACATAGTCAAAATGAAAATTAATCTTAAAAAGGTGTCCAACAAAATGCTCCAGAAAGTGGTCAAAAAATCATTTTACCACCTCCCCTCAACACACCAGACATTTACCAAACAAATTTTCTTTGCCGCACCCAACACCCAGTGTGTTTTTAATTACTCAAATTAATGGGAGGGTCTAACAATTAACATAGTCTTACTCTAAACAATTCCAAATACAAAATTCTTACAAATGTCAATTCTAAATCAACTTAAATAAATTCTAACTACCCAAAAAAGAAACTAAATTGTTACAAATTATAATTCACAAAATTTAACATAAATGGCCACGACACAAGTATTTAGTAGACTACAATAATTCTGGTACCATGCATTAAAATTCAGCTTCATTAGTCAGTTGGATGCATATTCACTTCCACCTTTTTACCCACACTTGATATAAATCTTAGTAGGGAACGTCAGAAGAAAAGAGGAAAGATGAAACAATGGAGTCATCAATAAATTATGAGTTATGAATTGACTTACATACATGTACATAATAAAAGCACATGGCCACAAAGCTATACAAATTGATTAATGTGCCTTCAATGTAATTTCAAATATTGAATAAAAAATATATATAAAACGATTGAATAATGAACACAAGTGAGCTAATAATGAGATTTCTGACAAGCTGCATCATTACTGATTTTGTTTTTTCTTTATTATTCATGCATAAAATCCCCACTGAATATCAGACCTTGGTGACAGTGAGCTAACCTCAGTAAATGCTGGTTCTGGGGGCAATTTATCCTTGGGAAGGGGATCCAAAGCAAACGCCAACTCAGAAGCCCTGAAATGCAAATATTAGCATTTACCCCGCTTGTTTACTTGTCTACAGCAATAACAAGCGAAACGAAAATTCAATACCGTCACTAACTGGCAAACATCAACATATTTAATCAAACAGTGTCGTTAAACCTGCTATGTTTTAGCTTAAAACATGTTCATGTACAGCGCTAGTTTAGCTAACACCAGAGACATGGCGTTTATTTAAGTTATTTTTCTGTGTCAAATTGCAAAAAGACACACAATAAACGGCACATTTTTTATCTCGTACTCTTACCACTTCGCGCTATGCAAAAGTCCTCTTTCTTTACACAACGATATGACAGATATTAGCTGTTTCTTGATTTGTGCCAGATCTCCGAACTCACTGCACAGAGCCGCCATTTTCATATTTGACCAAGCGAGCAGGTGCTTGGTTGAAAAAAGAAGCCACGAGACGACATTCCTCTTCCCGTTCCCTTTCAGAACAAAAGCCGAGGACATTTTGAAATAAACTCCCTCCCACAAAAGAATACATATTTTTCAAAACTCTTACAAATGTGACAGATTATTTCCAACCTTAAAAAAGCATTATCCCAGTACCACCATGTTTTACTGCGAGTATATTCTCGTCAGGGTCAGTAGGCCATTTAAAACAGGAATTATAAATCCAGTGTATTCTCTGGATTTATTTCGAGTTGAATACAAAATCACTATCTAGATTTTTATTTGAAGACAATGACTGAAAACCATGTTCCATTTTTAAATGCACACTATTTTTGTCTTGGTCTTTCATATAAAGTCCTCAAAATACACCAAAGTTTGTAGTTGTAATGTGACAAATTGTAAAACTGGTATAAATATTAAATGGATACTTCTGGAAGGCACTGCGCATAAATATATAATTTAAGGTGAAAAACAACTTGTGTTTTTTTTTTATCTATTAATGTCAGGATGAAGCTATAAAATGAAAACAAACTTCTATGAAAAAGTGAGTACCCAGTTCGGCCAGGAGATGGCACTATATAGCTTGGTCAATGAATCCACTTTTGCACACTTTGAAAACATGTTTTCGTTTATTCTAATGTCACTATCCAACTCTCTATATGAGGTGAACAATTTTAGTCTTTGTGCTATGTTCCTGAAATATTGGCACTGTAAGATGACTGATCATCAAGTTCATGCTGACTATCCGCTTCACTCCGTTGGCTACTTTTTCTTACAAAAAACGATTTGTAGCTGGTTTGAAATGAATTGGATATCAGTGCTGGGATTCATAATGAGACCTAAATTGCCTTTAGTCCCAGAGGACTCCTTAAGAGGATGAGCGAATGACACAGTTTGAAATATGAAAATAGTAAGAAAGAATATGCCTGCAACAAGAAATTCTGCATGGATCTGGAGCTCTGTTTGGGAGGTCTGAAACATGTCCTGTAGAGAAAAAAGAAACTTGACATGTTTGATGATACTGTAATTGAATATTCACTCAGAAGAGAGCAAAATATAATTTCCCTTTATTTTGATGCGATGCAGTGTCATTGTCGACCATTACTCCCAACCCCCTGCAAGCGTTTCCGACCCACTGGTGGACATCATCTGTCAGAGGTGCTGCTTATTTTCTTCAAAGAGCAAAACTCACTTAGAGAGACTGACAAAGTAATCAAGTACTGCTGTGAGTTACAATTCCAAGCACACAACCCACTGAGCAAGTTGAAAAAGGTGAATAAAGGGAACATGCAGTCCATCTACTGTAGTCCTTCCTCACATCCACATAAACAGGTAATATGGACTAACACACAAAATTGTGTGGTGGCACACACAGTTTTGTTTGTGGAATTCACATTTTTGATAACTGGAAGCTGAATAATGCTATATCAGATTTATATGTTGGCTTTAGAGGCTAATGTTAGGTATTTCATGCAGAAAGGCCCAAAGGAAGTTGGTTGACTGCTTGGTGTGTATGCGGACATTTGGGCAGTTTCTGTGTTTCTGTGATCTTTGTGAAGAGCCATGTTGGTAAAGTAGGCTTTGTTTTATTTGTACATATCTTACTGAAAGCTAATGTTCTAATCCTTTCAACTAATATCTCAACTTAATGGCTTTTAGTATAATTTCTCATTTTGTCACACAAACAGCAAAAATACAAACAGTATTTTTAACCTAAAATAAATGGTCCCAATCTTTTCTTCATTATTATTTAGTCATACTTTATACTTCTAAGTTATTCACAGAAACATGGAGCATCCCATAAGTAATTCATAACTTTTTGATTGCTCATTGTACAAATATTATTGCAAAGGTCCTTTTCTTGAAGACACTGCCTACTAATGTTGGACAAGCTCCATATTTTATAGTTTGATGCACTACTGCTTTAACACATATGACACGCTGGTTTTGTCTTTCTATAATCGGCAGTGTCTGCCATGAGAGGAGCCATATGTTAATTCTCCCTCTGTATAAAGATAAAAGACAATCAAGGCCATTTCTTTTCAAAGAGCAAGATCAAAGCTTCAAAGTTGGATGTGAAAGGATCTTTATGTGTTCACATTCATAATGTATGCTCTCACCTTTGGCAAAAAAAAAAAAAAAAAAGAAAAATCCTTTTCTTTCTAGTCTCCCTTGAAATTTTCCACTGCAGTTGTACATAAAACAATGTTAGATGGTGGAAAAATAATCTATAAGTAAATGTCTGGGTCAACCTGAGAAATATTTGCAAAAAACAAACAATATTTTTTTGCAGTACATCTGTTCTGTTTGTGTAAATACGCATGAAAAGAGCCTTCACAGGCATGTCTTGTCCCTGTGGTTTTGATCTTTAGGGCCTTGTGCAGGAGCCTGTGATTGGCTACTGATGATGTTGTTTATTCGGCTTGAGAACAGCCGAAAGCCACGTGTCATTAGGGCTGCCACCACCTGAGCACTGGGCACCGCATCACATTGCCTGCAAGAGGACTCAGCATCGCATTGCTTTTCAATGGGCTTCTGTGCAATCACACAACAGAGAAGCATACATCTCACAGATAGAAAAACATGCTATTCAGGTAATGACACCAAAGCAATTTCAAGGTTTTAAGTCCTCTTTCCACCTCAGAGTGCACAGATAGGTTGTCAACTGCAGAGTAATCTGACATTTGTTCTCCTTTTTTTTCCTGTCCCGACCATGACGAAAGTGTTTTGATTGAGGTTGTAAGAGGCGATAGGGAAGGAAGCGCGGGTGAGAGGAAAAAGAGAAGCATCATAAACTCTATACTGTCCATCACTGAGACTAAATGCTACAAAAACCACAGCCTCCAAGTCAAAGGACTGTGTGATTTGCTCCAGAAGCATGTCAGGCCATGGATAATTGTTGAGACAGATGTGTCATGTCTGAGCACAGAAGTGGAGAGGGGGGATATGTGTTGCTTATGGGATTAATTTGCCTTTTGGGACAGGTGCTGTAGGGAGCGGGAAAAGACACAATAAGTTTAAGGTTACATGGAGCCTGCGATCAACTTCTATCCCCGACCACAGCGCTGGGGACTGGCTCAGTCCTGAGAAAAAGTATTTGCAGTCTTCTACATTTCTTCTGTTTATGCTTTTTCTGTAACATTTAATTGATTTATATTATTAAATGAAGGTTATCATGAGCCAAATATGAAATGAGTAAATACAAAAGAGGTTTTCAAATGATGATTTTATTTATTACGGGGAACAAATGGTCTAAACTAACGATGTGAAAAAGAAAAACAGATCAACCATATTTTTAGGAAAGCTGGGTTCACCTTTACTTGCCACACCAAACAATGACTTCTGGCAGCCTGTATATGAAAAAAAACAACCTTAACCAGAACCTGTCAAAGAACAAAAAAGTAGAATAAATTATCTCAGGGAGCAACAGATTATTTTCTGACCTACAGAAATTCAAGAACAAAATCTATATTTTTCACACAAGAAAAGGTTACAAATCTATGTCTGAGTCAAAATCTGTGATGTGGAAATATCTGTTTTCCACAAATGAAAAGAATACAGAAGAGTAACCAGCAAAATACAAGAGTGTGTCAACAAGTTGTCCAGGAATCCACAAATGTAGCTTGACTTCTAATGCTCTCCTGACCTTGTTTACTTTAATAAAGGTCAGTGTTTATGAGTCAACAAGATGAAAAAGACAGAACAAAGATGGTCTGGTTCCAGAGTGAAAATCTGCTTCAGTCTTTTAGGATCTGGATGAGTGGCTGAATTTGATGAAAATCTGCCCCCTATGAGAAAATGCTGAATTGCATTTCAACTCACAGAGGCACAAAAGACGCATAGCAAGTTTCATCAAACCTTTCATGGCAGCTGTTGGTGCTACAACCTGTTAGATTTAGGGGGAAATTCCTTCTTCATATTGGACCAGGTTGGTTAGGACAGTACAGTATTTTTCTTAATGTGTGAAATGACCATTTGTAAATTGTGGTTTGTATTCACTCAATATAGAAATGTGCTTTATCTTAAACTTTTAGGTGTCACAAAAGAATAGACAAATAAAACCCCAGGAAAAATTCTGCAAGCTGGCCAAATACTTTTTTCACCACTCTGTGGCATCCTGATTCATTTGGAAAGTCTCTGTCAGCAGTATGCTTTTACACCACTCTTATTACATCCTGTAATGCAACACCATTCTGGCTCTCGGTCTTTGCAGATTTTGGCTGGCTCGACTGATGCAGCCAGCTGGTCAAAACAAATTAAACATAGTCGCTCTGAATCACCCGTGATCAAAACCAGACACTCCGTCATAATTTCACTGACACACAAAAAGGAACCACCTGTCAGATTTCACTGAGCACAGGTCTTATAAATTCAAGTTGTAATGATTTCACATCAAAGTGGCGGTAGTCTGCTGGAGGAGTTATGTTGCACAGAATAATCTGGACAAGGAAGAAAATACAGTCATATGTAATTATCAGCAGATGTAACTCAGGCCAGAAATGGCAGCATAGAGTATGGATGGGGATCCATACTCTGCTTCCAGGGCTACATAAATACATTATTTAATATTGAATGATTCATGGTTTTACCCACAAATTCTGATATAAATCCTGCTTCCTTCAAAAAACCTTGAAGAAATAATTCATAACAGAACAACGTGTTCTCTGTTCCCTCCAACTATGGTGCACTGCTTGCTTATAATTAACAGAGAGGACAGTTTTTTACATATGTACATGAAGCTGCTTCGCAGGCATAAAATTGGAAGTGTGCTTCATACCAGTGACTGCATTGACAGTGCCTTATAAAAGTATTCCTACTATTTCTAGTTTTCACCTTTTGTTATGTTATGCAAGAAATTTTTTCTGATGAAAAAGTATCTTCAGTTTTTTCAAGAAATATACGACATCCTGTGTGTTCAGCCCTCTGACGTCAAAACTAGCTGTAATTACAACTGAAAGACTTTTGGAGTGTGTCTCTACCGGCTTTACCAAACTAGAGAATTCATTTGTGTCCAATTTCTTCTTTGCACAACTGCTTCAACTTTGTAAGTCTGGATTAAGAGTGTGTATGAAAATCTGTTTTTAAGTCTTTACACAAATTCTAACTAGAACATTCTGTCTACTCATTTGCAGTTGTCTTACTAAAAGAGAAACCTCTCTCCCAGCCTAAAACGGGTTTTTCTGCAGGACCAACATATATGTAGCTCCAAGCATCTTCCTAATAACCAGTTTTTCTGTCTCTCTTCTAAAAAAAGTTTGTGTCACTGTGGAGATATAGGGTGACGGTTTCATCAGGGTTTGGTTATGTGACCATATTGACATTTTTCAGACTTTGTGGCATCAGTTTCATCTCATATGGCAAATTGTAAATGAAACATCTTGGATTTCTTCTGCAGGTAATTTGTGTCTGGATTCTAACTGAGATCTGTCAGCGCAATAGAACAAAATGGGTTTTTTGGGGGGGGTTGTTGGTTTTTTTTATCTTTCTTGGCATGGTGCTCTATGTCTTATTTAATGTTTGTAAAAACATTGTAAAGTGTTACCTAATCTGTAACTCTAAATGTAGCAGCATGAATGTGAAATCAGTTAACAACCCTTACTGCTTCTCTTAGAAGAGATTTTTTTTTTATCTAGCCACTGCAGCAAGGATTTTTTCTTTTCCTCTTTATTATTCACTGACATACTGATGTCCGACCCTTGGGACTTGCAGCCAAACATTATTCATCTTCCATTCACTATTTGTATTTGCTCAGATAACCAACATTCAATTTAAAGTTTATGATTCCGTTTGTGTAAGTCCAGAGATTACTTTGGCTCTCTTTTCCTTATGTAATGAAACTCAGAAATTCATTTTTTTTTCAAGCTTACAAAGAACAAAAGCTGACAAAGTCCACATTTAGTAAATTTGAACAAGCAGCTTCTCAGGTTTTAAGAATGAACTAAAGTTATTCAAACTGGAAACACCTGTGCCTGAGATCAAACTCACCCCTACACTCCACTCTATTTTTCATGTTGTCAGATGAACTACAACACCCATTAATTCTAAAGGTGAGGTCATTTGCTCTTGTTGTTATGCACTGCTGCTTCCATACCTCCACACTGCACTTTGCAGTTTGTTTGTTTTCCTCACTGGAAGCTCAAACTGAGCCACATTGTTCCATTGTGAGGAACAATATGGCCACCATGTTTACTCGGACCTGATGGTCCAGCCTTCTCCTATGAAGTGGCTTCACCTCATGTCTGTTCCCACGCCTAGCAGTGCTGCCATGTTTGGAAACATTAACCCACACCAATCTGCCTCATGAGCTCCCTACTGACAAGCAGCAGGTGACGAGTCTCAGTGGACTAAACACCCCAGCAGTGTTTCATGTCGAACAGCGATGCTGACTCTGCTGGGACCAGCTGATGCTCCCAGCAGACTCATGCAACTCCTGCTCTGTGATTGTTTCACCGGTGCACATTGGCTTGCGTCGGAGACTTGAATTCTCCAGCAGGCGCTGAACAGAAAATCTCCCATTGGCCACATATTATCCATTCTTTTCAGACCAGCCTTGGGATTTGTAAATACAGATTCATAGTTTGATCTCTTGAAAGTTAAAAAAAGCATGATACATTCACTAAGAAACTAAAAAGAACTTCCGTCTGTTTTGCCTCCCTGTGGCTCAGCCGAACATTTTGTTTCATGCTTTTGCCGAAACAAAGTGGCTTGAAACAAATTAATTAAAAAACTTGGAGGAATAATTAAAAACTGATGAGAAAGCGGACAAAGGAATAATTAAGATAGTTCGACAGCTTTTGATCTGCAGAGCTGCACATCAAGCTACATTTTAATTTTGAGTGACATCTCTTACTTATTTAGCAGGCTTAAAGTGACTGAAGCGTTGGCTCATTCGTACATATGGAGTTTTATCAACAAAGATACCAATGCATCACAATCAGAGATGGGACTATTTGTATTTTAATGTTCTGTTTTCTGACTCTTTCTTTACATTCAGAAGTAATTATTCAACATTTTTGACAATTGTTAAAAAGGAAGTGCCAAATATACTTTAACAATGCTTCTACAGCATGTGTCATTAAATAGAGGCCATGGTCTACACTAATTTAGTTGAACAGAATTGAGCTGTTAACTGTTAGCAGCCAAGTATATGGATTTAATTTTTGAATAAGCAATACAACCCACTCTTTAAACACTGCAAAATTAAAAACTATTTGGATTATTCACAGAACCAATTCCTGGGTCAAATGTAGAATGGGTTAATTTAACAAAAATGGGTTAAACAGAACATAAACACAACATGAAAGTGGTGCAGTGCTGGAGTATGTGTGCACCAACCATACTTTACTGAAGAGCAGGCATTAAAGTGATGTTTCCTCTTAGGGAAGCATATCACTGATCGATAAATTAAGTTAATAGCACATTTCAGCAACAAAGCAATTGAAAGAACACAAAAATAAAAAGTCATACAGTGGACAATTGAGAAAGCAGTGACAAACATTACATCTTGACTATACTATCATCAAAATCATCGGTACATGTCGAATATATTGTTCAATGTTCCATTTATTATGGCTCAAGAGCAACTCTAAAAAGATGTGGTTTTAGCCTTTATTTAAAGGAACTCAGTGTTTCAGCTGTTTTGCAGTTTTCTGGATGTTTGCTCTAGATTTGTTATAAAGTTGTCTTTTTAAAAATAAGGTGTGTCTTTCAGCAAGATACTGCAAAACAGCACCATGTTTCATGTCAGTCATGAGAGGTAGGGTATCCCAAATATTTGTTATTTTACATGGCTGTAGATTCAGAATCTGTAAAATAATCTTACTGGATATTTTACGTTTTATTAGATGAACCTGTTTAATGGCTTTTAAAACCAAATAGGGATTCATCTCGTCGCATGGCTTCAACTTGAAGTCCTCATAATTTGCTTGGATTATTGATAAAAGAGCAGCCAACCAGAGCTGACTGATCATAATGATATTGTAATCATAGACAACCCATGAAGTTATCTAAAAGTTAGGGAGTTAAAAGATGAGATTATTATGTGGTGTGTGGTATTCAGCAACATCTCTACATGCTGTTACTGTCTGGTCTATCTTTTTCCAATTGATTTAGACATACAGTTGCAAATTGTTTTAAAGATCTTGTTCGCTTTTTAATTTGTCCCAAAGACAGAGAGATCGAATAGGTTATGGCTGCATTTTTTTCAGCCTGGCCATTGCCTTCCTGTGCAATCATGCAAAAAATAAAAAATAAAATAAAAATTCTCACTTCCAGCACAGTCTGGGCTTTCTCCTTTTGACTCGAATTGTCTCCGGTCAATTTTTAACCAGGTCAATCAACAAACAGAAGCAAAAGTCGTGAATGAGGACGTTGACTTTCTGTGCTGTTTTAGAATTAGAGTGTACCTGTAGTTTTAGCAATGGCAGCAGAGGAAGTGAATGAAGCCACTCAGTCTGTGTTAGGACTGAACACGGGGCCATACAATGTACAAATGTTGAAAAAACTGTCTGTGCACATGCGTCAGCACTGCACAGGTTGCCAGTCCATTAGAGAAACAGCAGAGAGACAAACAGCAAAATCTCCCATTATTCCAGGCTGTCTGGCTGAAGCTCAGGCTCATCCTATTATTAATTTCCATGTAGAGGTATCTCTGTTCATTTATCCGCAGAAATTCTGTAAATAATTGGTGTTTGAGCTGGAGAGCAACAGTGTGAAAGAGTCACCGATATCCAGTCTATTAACTTGTTGACACTTTGGGGTTGGTCCGACTCCAGGCTAATGTGGAGTGTGACCGAGCAGAACCATCTTCATTATCTCGGCGTAATGTTTCATTGCTTCAGGCTTGTGCGTCCACCCACCCATTTCTATACCTCCACCCTTCTCCCTCCATCATGCCATGTTTGTAAATAAATGTGAGGTTATGAATGGCCGCGTGCCTCCACATATTTCTTAAAAGCATTTCTTTCCCACTGATTTCTTGTTTATTTTACTCTTTCTGTCTATTCATCTTCTGTTCCTTCTTCCATCTTTCTCTGTGGAGTCAAAACTTTATTGCATCATCTTTCTTTGGTGCACTCAGAGTCATATTTCTTCTTCTCATTTTGCTATGCCTTAGGATGCTGCCATCTGTCTGCTTGTGCTGCCCTGGTTCCTCTTGTATTATTTGTATGTTTTCTTCACAATATTTTGGAGCTATATCAAAGCTGTAATTTCTTTCTCCTCTGACCTTTTTTCATTTTCGTTGACAGTTGATTTCTCACTTTTCCCCAGTAAATTTCAAGGAGACCGAGGTCAGGCCAATATGGAGTTTCTTGATTCCCAAAAGAATTCATGACTGAGTGCAGCTTGAAAACATTAAATTTCCATTTTAAGAGGTATTTTTTGCAATGGTGCTGGAGAAAAAGTAGCCTTATAAAGCCGAAAACTGCATGCTACGCTTTTAGCAGTAATGATATTTCAGCATTTGAAGCTTGTAGCTGTGACAGGGAATCAGGGGAACCGAGTGGCTTTTAAAACATGCTGGGCTTTTATTTTATTTGCATTTTTGATCCCCCTTGTAAATTATTCCACATTTACATGAGTTGTGCCAATTAAACTTTGGGGAGGTAAACAGCTCCAGATTCATTATGCATTAAAGAGAGAACATGCATTAAGAAGCTTCCCATAAACAGCTCTCCTCTGTTCTCTTGCTTATGACTTAGATATTCAGCTTGCTCTGCACTTAGTCATGTTTTAGAAACAGTTTACGTGCATGCCGGATCAGTATTACAAGCATTTGTAATGTGAATCGAAATCAGTCATCAAAACAATCAATAATGCACAGTTAAGAACAAACCACACAGAAGTTGTGTAGTGGAGGTGCATCTTGCAAATATATATAAACAAAATTAAAATTTTATTTGTTGTTTGTCATTGTATAATGAGATTTTAGAGCCAGTTCCAAGACAGTTTATATTGATCATTTTGAAATTCGGTGGATTAAAGAAAATCTACAATAAACATTTGCACACAATGTGCATGTCTAATATATAAACATTACCCTCTAGTTCAAATGCATCTTATATGTGACCTTCTTGACCATGATTAAAATATGTAAACTTCAGACCAGAAATGTAGATTTAGGGAGGTTCTCAATCAGGCACTGAGTATTGATTAAAATGCAAAACTTAACCTTTATTATGACTCCTGCCCTCCGTTTTTCCAGAATCTTCTGACTCTGTTTTTCACTCATCTCATCAGAAGCATAATTCCTCCGTACTGATTTTATTGCAACATGTTTTCTCCTTGGTGGATTCAATGAAGTCAGTGGAGAAAGGGAAAAATAATGGGTATGCTAAACCTGCTTGGTTTTCATATTAAAGAAATGTCGCTCCTTAATGAGAAACAAATCAGCGCAACCTGAAGTTAGATGAATTGCTAACAAGCACGCTAAGAAGACAAATTACTAATATTGGGGCTTTCATAGCTATTCATCAGATCATGTTTACTGTCTGAAAAGTCTAATCCACTGAAACAAGAAGTGAGATCTCAGTGAGGGATTTAAAGCTGGTGAGTGCTGCTTTAGAGGCAAACATTTTGCTGTTTTGTATTTTGAAAAAAAGTCTTCTGTTGCTTTGCAGATCAGAGATAACATTTTATAAGAAGATGCAGGCATCATAACATCATAACTATTAGCGTGCTCTTACTGCTTTATGTCCATCAAACAATCATAATTAGTCCCTGTCCAATTCTTTATGAATATGTTTTATTTACTCTGTTTACGATAAGAAATAATGTTTTCAAAAAGTATTTTGTTTCTTTTAGAGCAAGTAGCTGATACTGATAAAACTAAAAGTGTTGAATGCACAGAGCCACTTAGTGACCCAGAGGTCTTCTAACAGCTGGACACACAACATCAACACACCCACCCTCTGGCTCTCTGTACACTCCCAGAGAGTGAGTGTGAGTGACACGAACCATCCTCCTGCTCTGCGCTCTGATTGGACGGGGCTGCAGCCCGGTCTCCCTCGAGATCACTTATGTTGAAGAGGGTCAGTTGGATCACAAAGAAACCATCTGATCTTAATCTACGGGTCAGTTTTTCTCACAAACACAAAAATATGTGCAAGCTCACAAAGATGATAGCATTGGTGATGATTTCTCTTATATCACCGATTTATTGAAACTAGTAACTTCACTGAAGCTCAATATTTATTCCAGTGGGTCATGAATTAATATTAATGTGCTGTTAGAGTTAATGTCCATATGTTTTATAGTAAATATCCTTTATATCAATCTCATTCTCAAAAAATGATTGAATGTTCTTCATTGCCATGTTATGTATACTTCTGCATGATAGAATAGAAACATATGAAATACACATACTAGACTACAAGGCTTATATTAATAAAATACACAATAAAACTAAGAACAATAATGGCTCTAATGGTGACAGTAAACAGAGGTAAGTGTGTGATGTGCAAGTAAACAGCCGCTGTGGAAGACCACAAATTTAAAAACAAGATTTAGCTGAAAGTATCTAAAATCAACACAAAAAGAATAAAAGTCACACTATGCGCTCCACAAACAACCTATTTATATTTAACCATTCTCATAATGTTTTCTACAACAGTGAAACAATAATTGCAGAGGGCATTGTGATGTTTCATTTATTTTCACTGGTCGATTTAACTTTTCCAGAAGTAGCGCGCCTTCAAAAGGCATCATCTTGTGCCAGCGGCAACAGCAACATTAAAGTCTACCAAATACTTTAATATGTTTATTGAATAACAGGTTCAGAAAGTTTAATGAGATAAACACCAGATATGTATTAAAAACAATCCTGTGGCACTGGGGAGAGTTTAAGCATTTTACCATCGCTGCTGTTTTGTATCTTAAAAGATTAGAGATGTTATGGTAAAATTTGAGACGCAGTCAGTATTTTACTTGCAGAAAATAATTCACTTAAAGTCATTGTTTATTGTAAATCCAGATTAGTTGCTGCTGGAGGGGAAAACACAAAAACACTCAATGGAAAGAAGAATTACCAAAAGTATAACATTCTGTATAAACATCACTGGAAAGTGACTCTAAAGTTTATGAAATCTATAGTTTATCCATGTGTATAATACAGAAATAACAAAATAAACACTAACAATCACAAACTTTAGCAATAGGGCATTGCAAGATGTTGAAACTGTGGCTTTTTTGTTTTAAACAAGGCAACATTATGTTTTACATTTGATTTAAATTTCTGTAACTTGATGGAACTCATGCTTTTTACACAAAATTGTCATAGAGTGAAAATGTTACACCATCTCATTCCTATTTTAAACAAAACAACCACTTTGTTACAACAAAATGATTGTTTTTCGGACCTGAAAATCTTTCAAACTTTGTGTTAAGTCAGAGAATAAAGCTTACTTCTGTTTCCTAAAACAGTGTTAAACTTGTGTCACATTTAAATTGTTCTCTTTCCGTTCTGGTTTCTGACTGGTGTCTTTGCAATCACTCCCTTTGCACCGGCCCCATGGCTAATTATCATCGCTCCTTCTGCTTAGCTGTCATGCACGCAAATTCCCAACAGCACATTCTTATTAGCCCCAAGTTTAAAGCGCACCAAAGTCAACTGACAGCCTCTTCAGACCCTGCAGAGCTGTTCTTGCAAAGTGTTTCATTCTGACTGTCAGATGTGTGAGTACGACTTGATGAATTTGCATCTTGCTTCCGAGGGTTTCTCCTCCCACAGCGTCGTCTGCGCTTAGGGTGTAACTATGTGAAAGGCAGCTGGAGTAATTTCAGTTAAAACACGGCCAAAAATTTGATTTGATGTAAAGGTTGAGACAAATGCTAATGCTGACAAGTTTAAATTGAATGGCAAAGAATTTATGCAGATGTTTTATGAATATCTTTTTTCCCCCTTGTTCTGTAAATTGATGTTTTTGAACATCTTTACCAGTGTGAGTCAGCTTACAAGATAAAGCCCATGTTCTGAACTCTTGCAGCTTTCTCTCTGAGGAATGAACTAAATAGTCATGTTCTTCTAAATATGTTGCAAATTAAAAAACTTAAAGGGTGCAAATACTTTAGTAAAGCAGAAAATGTTTTCCTGCGCTCATGCAATTCTTCTGAGTGATTCAGACAAATGTAAGTGTCTTCGTGCATCTGTGGGTGCCCATAGATGTGCTCACAGCAGACCTCTGTTATGGTGACAAGCCAATGGATTATTCAATAGTGTAATGAATGAGGTGCCAGAAACATTCATCTCTGCTGTTCAGCAGAATGATTTCTCTCTGTCTACCTCTGCATAGCTATACATTGCCCTTATTGATTACGATGAGACTTTCTCCTCTCCAGTTATTACAATATTGATCTCAGACAGATGCAAGAGAACTGAATGGGCTTAAAAGTAAAGTTTCAGTGGTTTAGAGTGTGAGTGCAAAGGTAATAAGAAGAATTGACGTCTGCATGGGGACCACATACAACCACAAAGCTACAACGTACGCATCGTAGGGATCAAGACAGCTTAAGTACTTCCTTTTTGTTTGGCTTGGTTTATTGTGTTTGGAGATCACACTGTAGGAGGAAATAGACACTAAAAAACAATTCTTAAGGATGTAATAAGTAAAGTACGCCCATTTATTTAACTGTGCATGTTATAACATGAGAACAAGAATGTTGTTTGAGCCAATATATTGATATTTAATCTCAGGTTTGTCTCTTTCTGACTGTTTTTTAATTAAGGACAGGATTTTGAATAATAAAAACCGCATCAGACATCAGTTTAACTTTTTTTTTTACAATTTCCTTTTGAATTTGTGTCCATTTGATTAGCATGAAAAATGGACTGTAATTAAAGGTTCAACACTTTACAACATTAATCTATCAGAATAAGTAATGACACAGAAACATGCTTGTGACAGCACAATTTAAGGTGCTTAGTCTTGATTTTCTGACATGGAGGCATACTGGGAAAAAGGAATCAGTAACCAATGAGTCTTGTAAGATGTGGTAGGGAACAGAAAAAGGTGTAACATTTCTCTACTGACGCACAACTCTTTCTTTATACGGAGTGATAATGGCAGTAGAAATGCGAGTCTCTCACTGGAGCTCACTTTTTAAAAACAATTTGTTGTAGTAAAACAATACCTCATCTTTTCAAACTGAGGTATTGATTGTATAATTCAGATAATTTAGATTGTCAGAAACAAAAAGAAAATGTATTTCAATGTCTCAGATAAACAAAAGCAAATGACAGCTGTAAAATTAAGCTGTCTATGCTACTGAAGAGGTGAAGCTAGTCCAGTGCCACATCAACAATGAATGAATTGTGTTGCAAAAAATGAAACACAGAGCAACTTTGAACGTCTACTATAAAGGTTTTGAGATTATATTACTTTAGATAGCTATATTGACAAAAAAATTGTCTTCTGGGCTGTTCCCTGTAGGCCCAGTCTCTTCAAAAAGAGCCTCTATGTTTATCTGTTGGAGGGTTCAGAGAGTGAAACTCATTGAGCCTATAAAAAAGGCAACTATCCATTTCTGTAACAGCTAAGTCAGACAAAAACACTAGCCCTGTACGTCCTTCCCAGGTCTCTAAGCAAAGTCTTTGGCTTTCCTGAGGCCGTTGTTGGTGTGTCCGTTGCTGCCTGACTTCCCTCTGTCGCTGAAAACAAACTCCACAGCCATGACGTCTGGGGAGGATTGCTCCGCCTAAGTTCATTCCTGCGTCTGTTTGCTCTCTCTGCAGAGCTTAGCAAAGCAGAAATCCAGTCTCTCTCCAAACTCGGCCTCCCCTGGTGTGCGACCTCAATTACAGAGCCAGCGAGATTATGGCTGAGAATTAATACTACTCTTAATCTGAAAACACTGTCCTCTCCGTGTATATCTGCTCCCACCCACTGTCTTCTGTCCTACCTCAATGCCAATTAAGTTATTAAATCAACAATAACCTTCACTTCTCTCCCATCAAATTGGCAAAGACATTCACACACAACACTATCAATCGTAAACACAATCTACAAAGTCTCTCAAGCAATTTGAATCTATTTTCATGTGTTGTTGTCACATCTTTATGATTTATTAATGGTCCTCAAATAAACCTAATGTCCCACATCAGACATTAAGCCTGAACGAAACCCCTCCCCTACTAATTTTTTTCTGTGAAAAATGTGAAGCTTTAAATTTGAGCTTTCATGCATATCTGTTGTCACAAAGAGAAACAAATACAGTCTGCTCTGTGCATGTTGTCATGACTGCGTCTGCTGAGCAAAAACGCATCTCAAATGTGCTTGACATTCCTATTTCATTTTATATTCCAAGACAATTATATGTTGTAAATGTTGGTCAAGTGTTCTCCCGAGACACTACCTCACACAATTTCCATCTCATAAAACAGGATTTTCTCCTGACATTTGCTATAAAACCACATGCATTATTCCACAAAGACAACCTGTGTTTTTCTACCACCTTTAGACACAAAAAGCTAATAAATATTAACAATTCAAAAGGATTCAAGTGATATAAATAAAAACTGAAGCAAAGACGTTTTAGTTGATTGTGAGAAATTAATTCAGACTCAGCAACAGTTACACATAGCTCTGTCACATCAGATGCAAATTGTTAGGTAGTTAAAATAAAAAAAGAACGCTATGGAGAGACTGAAGTGTTGTTCTGTCTAGAGGGTGGTAAAATGGGTGTCAAAAATATTAAAAGTATTCAGAAAATGTCAACAGATGGGGAAAATTTAAAACAATTTCCATCATAAGAACTGCAAGATAAAATAAGACTCCAAAAACTTTAAAATATCATTCACAAACCGAGAGTAGCTGCTGCTGATGTGAAACTACATGCTCCCACGATAAGAAAGAGGCTGAACAAGTTAAACTATCACAGACCACCATGAACTCAACAGTGTATCAGAAAGTACATGAGGAAAATCTCAGATTGCAAGTCAAAAAAATAAATAGGTAAATAAAAGTTGAAATAAAATTGGAGCTTGCAGCATGACAATGAGCCAAAGCAAACAATTAAATCCATCAAAAACAGGCAAAGAATTACAAAATGAAACATCCTGGCTGGAGTTAAAATCCAAATCACCTCAAACATAAGAAATGATGTCAGATAGTCAGAAATGGTGACATGAACCATCTCGTAATTTAATTAGACAGTTTTGGATAACAATGGCCCTAATCTGCTCTTTAACAAGAAAACCTTTTGTAAAAGTATTTTGTGTTAAATAACTCAAATAGTATCACAATTCTGAAGACATGTCGCTTACATGAAATGTGATTACAGCTGTATAGAATTTTTAAAAATGGAAAATAAAACAGAGTGCAAATTAATGAAAAACAGGTGAACTATCTAAAAAACAAAATCCTGTTAGAGGGTGGAGGTTATGAACATGTTTGTGCAAAGCAATAAAGGAGACCAAACATTTCCATCAATAATCCTCATGTCAGTTCTCAGTTTGCCTTGAGTCACAAAAGAGTAAAATGGAAACCAAAGAAAGTTGAAGCTCAAAGGCAATAGTTCTAAAGTGAATATCTCTTGATATCGAAAAGCTCACAGCTCACGCCTCCCTTGTCATCACTGTGGAAGCACATTTTCTTCAATTCTCTTATACTTAAGGCTATTCCACATAAATGAGACGATCTTGCAGATAGTGGAGCAAAAAGTCTGTTGGAGTGTTTATCTGCATTCATTTTCCACTGTCTGGTGTGTGTGTGTGTGTGTGTGTGTGTGTGTGTGTGTGTGTGTGTGTGTGTGTGTGTGTGTGTGTGTGTGTGTGTGTGTGTCTGGGTGGACGAGATGAAAGAGAAGGAAAATAGGAATGGAAATCGTCTTCTTCTCTGGAAATAAGGGATTCTGGACCTTAAAGCCTGTGGCTATATATTTCCACCTGCGAGATACCACATCTACCTTTCTTCTTCGTCCCTCTTCTTGCTCATAAGCCTCCACAATCACAGGAATCTGTCTTCTCTCCAGTCTGTGGATCTCAGCAGAGTCCATTAAAGTTGCATAATTCGCCCGCAAAGCAAATGTCTCAGAAAGGGCCTCTGTCTTTATGTGTATTTCAATAGAGAGGAAGTGCTTTTTGTGTAAACCTCAACCTGCCAGACTGTAGGCTTTTAATGTCTGACCATTGGGCCTGGAGTACAGAAATGGCTGCAAAGCAAATGAAGAAGCAGCTGACTCCTGTCCTGAAAAGACCCTCTCTGGATGGTACAATTTAAAATTGCTCACTGCAAACAGCCTTCCTATTTTTATGCTCCCTTTTAATGCTGTCATCAGTGTTTTGATGGCTATGTTGTTAAGAGCTCTATTTGACCCTTGTGCACGTGTGCATGCCATGCCACAGTGCTGTCATAAGTCAACATAAATGAGTGCAGTGATATCATTCCACACTCGCGCAGCTTGTCATTTATTATGTTAAATCAATCACGGCTGGTTGCAGCTTTCTCAGTTGTCTGCAAAATCTCAAATATATTAGTTTAGACGTGTATGAATAAAACTAAAATCTAAATCTCAAGGTGAAAAAAAATCAACCTTGAGGCTCAGAGCTTTAAACAAAGAGCCATGTTTACAGTTGTTTCTGATTTGCTGTGATGCTTAAAAGCAGCTCACATGTACAATGCTCATTATCAGTGAGTAAAAACCTTTATCATGTTCATAATCTCTGTCTGGTGCAATTCTAACTAGTACAAGTATAGGTACAGCCTTTTTTTCATGTGCCTTCAAGCTATTTAGGAAAGCGTCCTCATGAGATGTAATGTCAGCATATTCACACATTTTGAACAATCTGGAGGCGTGCCGCTAACACTTTGGAAACTTGTGTGACAATATGAAAATTTAAAAAACAAATAAATGCAATTTTCCGATACCTGAATGTTAAATAATTACACAGCAACAAAATGGGAATGTCCGGACATCACAGTGTTCACTGTGTCCCAGAGATGAACGTATTTGGTGCAAATGTACTGTGTGAATCAAATGCAGAACAAAAGCAAGTTGCTAAGTCAGGATCATTATCCACAGTCTAAAATGTCAGATACTGACCTGGGCATAAAGGCCACTCAGTGTGGGAAAAGCTGTTTTTATAAAAGCAACATGGACTTTGTGGGGTATCTGGTGCACTTCCCAAAACAGACTGGGTCATGAGGAAAGAACATCATGTAGAGTTGAAAAAAATCATCTCGATACATCAACCAGGAAGGCAAAGTTTGGATTCAAATGGATCTCCCAAATAAATTGTGCTGCCAAATGAGTGATGAAGTGAAATACAAGCAAATAGCTTCTGAAACAACGAGCTAAACATTTGATTTAATTCATGCAGTTTAAAAGAGAAATTCTTTGGAAATTAATGCCATCTTCTATATTTGAAAGAAACAAAAAAAATCTCTTATTCTGATGATTCTGGAATTTTGTAAATAGAAATAATTACAGGTAATTTCAACTTACTTGTAACAGAAAAAGCTTAATCAGATGTAATGCAAGTCTGAACTTTTCCATAGTTATGTGTTCATTTTAGCACTGATTTCAACATTGTGAGTTTGATTTTTAAAAAGTCCAAAAATATGTATTGGAATTTAATACAAAAGATCATCTCCCATATGATGGTGCTACTCTGTTATTCACCTGTGAAATTAACCCTTTTTACTAATTTATTTGTTAATGTGTAATCCACTGCCATTTGTATGTCTTGCTGTGATAATTTGTGCAATCAGAGCATTAACAGACTACTCAGATATCCCTCTCATTTTGACTTTGTCAAGAAACCAACAAAGTTCCTCTTGTCTGTGAAAAACATGGCTTTAGTTTTAACAATGTTTTGCAGTGAAAGGCTTCAAATTTCTGACACTTAATGAATCAGTCCAAAGAAAGTGTAGGAGGCTGGAAAAAAACATGTCCCTGGGAAAACAAATGGCTCTAAACTGTGTAAAATAACATCCACTGATTCCAAAAAGAGAGTTGCGTAGTCTTGGTCAGGGTCACGCTGAAAAAGCTTAAGCCACATTTTATTCTGATTTTCAGCAGGAAGAAATTGACAAACTGCAAGCAAAAGACAATCCTTCAATTTAAAACTATGCATAATGATGCTCATAAAATGCATTTACTTCTCTCTTTTTTTGTGAAATGTCAGTGTTGGTTGATTTGAACTTTCATTTTAGTAAACTACAGAAATAGTAGAGTAGGAAAATAAAGCCAATGTAAGTCTGAAATACCAAAGTGGCCCACATGACCATCTTTGACTTGTTCAGATTTGCACCAGCTTCCAGCTTCCAGCTTGTATCATTTATTGTAGATAAATGATACATTTCCACACTTATTTTTCAAGTGTGGAAAGTGGCAGTGCTGCTATTAAATTGCCATCATCAAAAGCTTCAGCTATTATTGATTTTACTATTGCATCACTATCTCTGCCTTTCAACATGATTGACAAAATACTGGCCATGCACTGCGATCTCAAACTCTTTCTGGTTATTGCCAGAGAATGTTTGGGAGGAGTCAGTGTCAGTGTGACTGAGTCAGTTCACTTTTATAGCTTTTTAATGCTTCATTCTTTAAATCTCTTATTTAGGGACATAAACTGCAGAATTTGATCTTTGCTGAAGTTAAAGTTTGTATAGTGAATGTTGTTTCCATACAAGAGCAAAAGGTGCAATTACATCAGTGCACTAATTGGATGAAGACATTTTCCTTTTGTGTTACTGACTCAATTTGGAGGGTCTCTTGAGTAGACATTTTAGAGAGTTGCAAACGTCTGTGGTAAATTTATGGTTATATTCCAGAGGTTGCCACTTGGACCGCAGCAGATAATTGCCCAGAGAAGTTACAGCGAGCGAGTGCTCAGCCACAGTGACTACCCACTGCACCCTCAGCACTCAGCATGCACCATTAGTTTAAAAAAAGGTTTAAAAAATGTTAAATCCTGATGAAATTTGCAACTTTGTGGAAGATTTTTTTACCAGCAGGACAACAGCCCAAATCATACAGTAAAAACTACACAGAAATGTTTCAAAGCAGTATTTTAAAAGAATCATTCATACTTGTACTCAGAGAAACCTGTCAGAAGTGGAGCCAGGTTGTAAAGAAGGCTGAAATATGGGTCTGGTGTCTTGCATCTTCCTCTTGATCCTGATTGTATCCGAGGTTCAGGTCAGATCAGTTTTCTGGCCAATCAGACACAGTCATACCATCTGAAGTTGGTTAAACAGTGGCTTAACTCCAGCAATGTGACTCTTGTAGTTCCTGTCCTACGGTACGTCTGAATGTGGTGACTCCTAAAACAGACTCCAGGCTATTTTGGATACAACTGGTACTTCTTTGACCCTTTTTTCTTCCAGTCAACTTTCCATTAATGCATTTTAACTAAACACTCAGTGAAGAGACAGCTTTTTTTTAACAACAGCCTTGTTTTGTTTAGTGTTCTTGTAGAGCAGGGATGGGCAACTCCCGGCCTCGAGGGGAAGACTCCTGCAACTTTTAAAATGTCTGTATTTCAACACACCTGAGTCAAATAATGAGGTCATTAGCAGGACTCTGGAGAACCGACTGCATGCAGGAGGTGATTCAGCTATTTGATTCAGGTGTGTTGGACCAGGGAGACATCCAAGAGATGCAGGACACCGGCCCTCAAGGCCTGGAATTGCCCCTCCCTGTCGTAGAGGATGTCATTGATTCAATTGGAAGTCAGCAGTCATTCACATAGTTTTATAGGTCATAAAATAACACTAGTGTGTTATGATGAAATTATTTTCATTGGTCTCGTGTCATTTTACGATTTTCTGTGAAGCTGAGTCTTCATTAGCTGTAAGCCAAAATCATCAACACTAGTAGACTTACATTATGTAATATACTGATGTGTGAACAAAATTTTACCAACTGAATCACAGAAACAAACTTTTTAAAACAACCATCATAATCTGTTGTGAGGCATGTGAGGGGGAAATTCAGATTTTTATCTTCAGATTTAAAATGCCAATTATTCAGTGATAGCACACGAGTTTCAGTTTGTTGTAAATTAAAAAGTTTGATCAAAGGATGAAAATTGTCTAAAACAAGGTTTTAATTGCATGTGGTCATATTCTCCATGATGTAATGAAATTACTGAAACTGTGATATCTGATTCAGTAGCAAATTATGTTTCTCCCACATGCACCACCCTCATGCATGTCAAAACAGATTGGACGGTGCCACTTTTATGTCAGCACTTAATTATGGTTATGTTTTACATTCAAGGCCTCCCCTTGTACTTTCTGCACTGTGCATCGCAGAGCATGACGGTTTTACAGTGCAAAGCTCTCACTCATCACCTTTTATGCTTACACTGACAGGCCTGGCCTGTCCACTGGCAGCAGACTTATTCACTGGCAATGTTTTATCATTAAACCCACCCTTGTTCTTAAGACATGCATCAAATGCTTCATCTCAATTTTCTTTCTGCTCTCTTGCTTCCCGGACCTCCCCCTCCCCGTCCGTCTTTCAGAGACGTGCCATGCAGAGATCAAACCCGTTCGGCAGTACAGTCAAAAACTTAAATTATGGCATCAAATTTAAAACTTTTGAAGCAGCCAAAATGCTAAATCACAAAAAGGATCTAAGATATTTCATATTTGGCCTTTTTTCCTACTTTGTCTGGATAAAGCTCTAGATGTTATTCCCACGCTCTCACTGCTGGGATTGTTCCCTCCATCTGTAGCTTTTTGTCTTTCACCATGTTTCCTCCAATTTTTTTTTTTACAACCACCGTCAGCCCATCTGAAAGCCCTCTGTCTGTGTCCCTCTCATTCGTTCTTTATGTTGGTACAATACTGCAGGAGTAAAATAGTCAATAGTAAATCAAACTAAAACGTCGCAACCTGTTTTTCTTTAAAAGGTCTGAGTGCTTTGTCTCTTAATATCTCTCAGTGATGGAGCTGTGGAGGGAAAATAAATGTGAGCTTCTTGGTTGAGGCTCTCAAAACTTTTTTTTCTTACTTCATGGTCGAGTCTGAGGGAATAGCTCTTCCCTCTTTCTGTCATCAGTACGTTCTACATAGGTAGTTTTGCTTATTCAGACTACATTTCTGTTTTGGCAGAGCCTCATCATCCCCCCCCTCTCTGTCCCTTTCTGCCTTTATTGTATCCAGGGATTTTCTATACCCCTGGCTGACGTTTTCCCATAAAGCATTTCCATTCTGTTTATGCAGCAGGCTTAAATTACCTACAAGAACAGTTAAAATTGAATCAAAAGTGGAGCCAAACGCTGGATGCAAGATGCGGCAAAAGGAAAAAACATCAACAACAACAAAAGAGAGACTTTTTACACCGAAACTGAGGTGATGTAAAAAGATACGAGAGTCTAGTCAGGAAAACGGAGGCAGAAAGAACAACTCTGACTAGAGGATAGAGAATAAAATGAAAAGGAAAAATGCAGAACGCAAACAGAACAGTCTGACAGAAAACAATTGAAGATGTAAATAAATATAAAAAAGAAAGGTTAAAAATAAAGCCTATATGCGGGGATTTATAAACAACTAGTCTGAAGCAATGCTAAGAAGATTATCAAGACAAATACACAGCCATGTCAAAATTCATGTAATAATATATGACCTCTGAAACAAGAAGTCATTCTATTTCACTTAAAGAAAATTTACTGTGTTTTACTCGTGTTCTATCAGCAGATTTGAGGTTTTGTTTAAGTATTTTCCATTTTATAATTGTCAGCCAGTCCTTGGTAGATTCAGCTGTATGTTTTGTTCCCACTTTGATTTATTTACAGAAGGAGCCAAAACAAAAAAATGTTCTATTTCTGACAGTGAAATGTGAAATAAATCTACCAGTTTCAGAACCCATATCTGAGCTGCAGACCAGATTCAACAGGATGCAAATTAAAGTGCGGAGATGCAGCCAGCAGTCACAGTCGGAGCTCAGATGAGATGGGCTGTCATGGGGCAGGAACAAGATGGGCAACAGAGAAAAGATACAGCTGCAGAAGAAATAGGGGAATAAGCAGCAAGGTTTGTCTGAACACTTTTAAGCAAAACAAGATTGAAATATAACATTTTGGGGAGAAAGAACTACCTCTACTGCATGTTGGTGTCACAGAGTGACTGAGAGGCTTTTTAATCTGCACAGAACTCAGGATCTCTAAGTTGCTGTTTTAAATTTATGCCCAGATATCCAATATCAGAAAACGTTCAGTGTTCTTTATAATGCAAAAACTTCCTGTTGACATTTAAAGGCATCCCAGCACACCTCTGACTCAATAACCTGTGTCACTTCAGCTTTAGTCTTCATGGTCAATAAACTCCAACTGGCCTTGGGCCCATGTTTGTAGCTCTTTCAAATATTATAGCATCATCAGATAATCTCTTCAGGGTTTGTGGACATGATGTTCACATAAATGTGTGGCTTAAGAGTAAAATTAGCTCTCAGGAAAATGCATTTCGTACAATGCTTCTGCTTATGTTCATTAATGGAGCATTAAAGCCGGCCAAACCTACCTCTGTGGCAATGCCATATGGAACATTTCAGGAAAAAAAAATGTGTATCGTTTTAACACAAAGCTTACAGGCACAATCACTGCAACGACAGCTACTGCAGAGCAGAATGTGCATTTTTAAAGTCACTCCACAGAGTGAGGTGCACAAGCCTATTCTTGGAAAGAATATTTTTTGTTCTTCCAGAGAAATAGATTTTGTTTGTTTAAAAAAAAAAACTTGCAGCTTTACAGCAAATACAATAATCAAATATTTGGTGCTTTCTAAATGCAATTTTGTATGAAATATCCCAAGACCTACTGCTTTTTGCTATATACTGCTAAAGCATCCTAAAACCCCAAAACTGCAGTTGAATAACCATGAAAGTTGAATTTATGGTGATTGTAAATTCCAAAAATGATTTTATTGTCCTTTTAATGTTAAAAAGAAAATCTCCCAAAATTTAGAAACATGTGCTCCAGTGTTTAAAAATTGCATTCTGCAGGTTGCAACTGAGCATCCATTGCATTGCAGTTGGTTGTGCTGATACTCAAGCTTACCCAGTCAGACATTAGACTGCAACAGGATTATCAAGTCCTAATTATTTAGTTCCCACCCCTGAGCAATGATTATGAACAGCACTGCAAAATAGAGATTGCACACAGAGTTCAAATACAGTGCATGTAGAATAATCATGAAAAAACCCATCAGAATTCAAAACTATGAAAAGATATTACACACAGGTGCTTTAAAAGAGAAGGCAACTTTTGTAATCCAAGTTTTTTGTGACATAAAAATAGGACCTAAACAACAAAAACAGTACATTTTCAAAATTGAATAAAAATAAAATCAGAATTTTGGCCTATTCTTAAAGCAGCAACATCATGCATGAGTAAACTGGACATCACATGGTTTGACCCAGCAGTGTTTTTGCTTTGCATACCTTGTTAGTGTACTTGCTGTTGCAATAAGATAAAGACCTCAGAAATAGTTCATCCACTGACTGCACAGCTAGTAAAAGGACAGATGAGGAGAAAGTGTTTTACTTGCAGGCCTTCTGGGAATGAAGGACTGTGCTGAGCTGAAACATAAAACATAAAAGCAAAGGCATTTGCTAATTTAGCCTAAATCGAACCAGATGCCAACCCTCTCAAACTAAACTTTTCTGAAATAAAGAAGTGTATGAAAAAAGTCACGTTTTGAACCACGATTAAGCAAATACACAAAATGTTTGAAATCATTACAGTATCAACAGTTTAAAGAAGAAAAGTAAGACCAAACACACCCAGATGAAAATTTCACTCAATTGTTTTCATTGAATTTTTTATGCAGAAGTAAAGCCAGTAACTGCTTATTTTGTGACTTTAGTTCATCAATTAATATTTAGATTTTCAGTGAAAATTGTTCAGTTTTATAACTTCTTTGTGCTCTAAAAATTACCAGACAGTGACTCACCGAACCCAAGCTAACACCTGGGTTTAACCAAGGGAATATTGAAGACTGTCCCTCTCAGAACATTGATTAACTTGCTGCAGGTGGCAACAATTTATTTAGTCCAACTGAGGGAGTGAGAAGCTTAACAATCGTTAACCATTTATGCCAAAAGGTTAAGTTAGTGATTGTGGAAAAGGTGATTCTCTGTTTGCACATAGATAATGGCTGCAAAAAAGGTTAGAAATGACAAATGCATTTTTTTTAAATGCTGGAAAAAATAATGGTGACTGAAACATTTGGGGTAAAAATGATTGGAAAGAAATCTTGAATATGATTTGTCACCATCCAAAAAACATCAGCAACAAAAGTCATGTAAATGTCTCAATTATTTTGGTAAATGGTGCTAGGTTGGACAAACAAACAAATCATTTTGCTGAATATGATAGACTCTCATAAGAACTACACTACTACTTTAGCAGCAAACATTCAGTCGATGGACGTGTTTCGTTCACACCTCTCCTTATTTCAAAGGACCTTCCATTTTTCTCTTGCGAAATGTCAGAACATATTACAATCAAGTCTGCCAAACATGAAAGCAATTAATGTTGCAAATTTGTTTTTTTTAGTTGCTTAATAACTCACAGGTGTGTGTAGTTATATTTGCTAAGACATTCAAAGGTCAAACAAGGAATTTGGCTGCATTTCTCTGATTAATAAACCTTTGGCAGGATAAACATCTTTTGATCGTTCCCTTATTCACACACAAACATGAGATATGAGCACGGAAACCATCAGCTGTGTTACATATTTGGTGTCATCTGGGAGAACAGGCTTTGTATATATTTCTGGTGAGATTTTAGAACCAATAACTAAACAATTTAAGGATTTGAATGGATAAAAGTTAGACTTCAGTCTACAATCTTATGTTATTTTTTGTTTAGAATCACACAGCATATATTTCATGAGAGAAGATAGAGCTGCTAATGCTTTGTATGCTCTCAAATATTTATTGAATGCAGAATATTTATGTCCTCTATTCATTTCTAACACTTCTTCCGCTGCCAGAAACAGAATAAGTGAAAATGGTTACAGTCCAGGAATCACATCGCTCTAAAAAAAAAAAAAGAAAGAAAAAAGAAATAGTTTTTCACTAGCTAACTACAGACGTCTGAGTAAGAGCAATCACAAAAGATTTATCCAAAAACTCAATATCCTGTAGTGGATCTGCAGCATTCATAAACAATTTCAGCTTCTCTTGTCTCATAAACCACATTCAAAACTTTAAAACCAGGTGTTTTGGGGCTAAAACAGATTTCAAAGGAAGAGTATGGGTTCACGATAAGTAAAGGTGAAATTAGGTTATTACTATCAGTAAATCCCACTCTGCACTTTTGCTTTAGCTGATTATTTTACCCTTTTTCATTCAAGATGAGCTTATCTGTTTACTCAACCACTGCTGCAGTTTGTCTTGATGAAAGCCTCAGGACATTTCACTCAACAGTTCATGTTTCTGTTTTTCTGTTCATCAACAGTTTATTTCTGACCTCTGGCTCTGAGTTTCAACGCACCTTTTAAACTTTCTGCACACGGCAGAGCCTTGATGTGTGTTGGTGGAGAATCCAAACTCAAGCCGGAGGCACGCAGAGTCCGGAGAAACGAGAAGTTTAATGAGGTGACATTATGAAAGTCTGATCTGATTTAATTCAATACTATCTTAACTGTATTCATTTGAACTGGTGTTGTCACTAAACAACCTGAATATGTTTGATTTTTCCAGTTTTAATTTCAGTCTCAAAATGTCCTCCAGACATTACCGCATCTCAGATTAATAAATATTAGGCGTAATTTACTTAAAACAAACAGTGTTTCTCATTGAAAGTCCACCATCATCATATAATGGAAAAATTACAAATCATGTTAGTCAGCGTGAGTTACGCAGGACTAATTAGTCTTACACGCTTCAAAGCTCACAGAAACATCAAATTAATTTTTTTATGTCAACTTTGCATCTATAATATTACATGTTAATTACAATCACTAAAAGTGCAACATTATTTAATGTTAGCAGGGGTCTGAGAATTTATGTAGAGCAAGAGTCAGGACAAATCTTCGGTTCAGGAACTGCACTCACGAACAAAAACTAGAGAAAAAGACTAAGTGGGTGATCTGATTAGACTGCAGAATTTCTTGCTGCACAAATTATCATATTAATAAGGAAACCTAATTTTCTTTAGTGCTTGGTTTGAAGCCAAGTTCAAAAAAATACATTCTTTGCACTATATGAAGACAAGTTCAGTATGTTGACAAAGGATTATGTGAAAACGAGTGCACCGATTTACTTAATTAATAAGCATTAAAGTTACTGCTAATCTTTAACGTATTATGAGCACACTGCTGGGATATTAGGCGGTTCAAGCGTCTCCTGTGGCGGCACAGCGGCTCACTTGTGATTACTGTCGCCTCACAGCAAAAAGATCTTAAATTTGAACTCAAATAAAGCATGTGCAGTGCATTCTGCTGCTGAATCCACACTGAACCCCTAATTGAAAAGGATAAGCATACTTTTAACTGTGCATGCACGTAATAAAAATAGCCGTAAAAGTCTTTTCATAATGTTTTCAAATGCAATTCTTGAGAATGAACATCTTCATTTCATCTGACTGAGGTCTCGATCTTTTCAGATGTTTACAAAACAGGTGTAATTTTGTTTGATTACATAAAATTTGCAAGATATTTTGAAGGCTATGATTTTAAAGCTAGACAACATTGTCCCAATGCTTCTTTACAGAATGCAAATCTACTAAATTGAATCCATATAAAACCCTCTTCTTTGTAAGAGGATTTCGAAAACAGTTTAAAGTGCCAGCTTCTAAATAGTTTTAAAGTGATTTCAACAATCACTGAATAACAACATCCTCACTGAAAATCTTTCCTGAAATAAATTCCTTCAGAAGGCAAGCTACGGTCAGAAGATCGAAGGAGAAAATGTCTGAAGATTGGATGTTCAGGACACAAATCTAGCCATCTACACACCTCCAAATAAATATGATCAACATTATTCATTTAAATTATGAATAAGCAAACCTTCTTTATTGCTGTTTTTCCCATAAATTTTTAAAACTTTTTATTAACTTTGTTGGTCTGAAGTATAATAGCCCTCGTGTTAGATGATTTAAATGACTGCTGTTTACAACCAGTAAAGGTTTTATTGTTAATAAAATGTCAAGCAGTGTTTATAATTTTAAGAATTTTACGACATATAGGTAAAATCATGCAGAACCTCTTCAGAGCTCAGTTGCTCTACCCATAAACACAATGGGTAAAATAGGAAGGACACGTTTTCTCTTTGGGGAATATTAAGGAACAACTTAACTTTGCAGCCAGGCGGCTGAGTTTGGACTTGTAAACAAAGCCCAGGAGCCCTGAAGCTGTACTCTCAGTAATTAAAGCAAAAGATGATGCCAGAATCTGTTGCTGCCTGTATTTTTGATCACAAACAATTCCAGTGAAAACTGCATCTGGACGCTGCATCTTTCAGACCCTGTAATCAACTCAGAAAACGTAAAGTGGACTGAAACTATGCAGCATGTTTTTAGTCATACTGACCACTGAAGACGCTTTAGGAACACTTTAGTACTCGAAACACACACACACACACACACACACACACACACACACACACACACACACACACACACACTAGCAGGTATAACTTATACAATTTGTTTGTGCCTTCAACAGATTGCAGGAGGAAATTGGAATCAAACCTACAACATTTGAGTCCTTGACCCACTGAGCCACAGTTATCCCCACTGGCATGCAAGAACATAGACAACGACAACATTTCTGCCACGGTATATAAACAGTAGAAAACCTATTAATTTATTTGTTTCATTTGCTGCTTTACATCAATGAAGAGGTGCTGAAGACCAGTCCAACTCGGCCCAGTGAACAGGCTGACGTCCCTCTCTGGCAGTAACTCAGCTCTCCAAATGCCTGCAAATGAGTCATTCATTTGATCCAGGTGTGTTACAGAAGGAATTCATCTAATAGTTGCAGGATGTATACAGGGTGCTCAAAGCATAGGGAATGGACTTGAGCACCCTGCTTCAATGGGATGTGCTTTGCAACATTATATAGCCCATTTTGCCAAATGATTTTTTCATCTGCAAAAATATTAATCTGTTATTTTAAACCTTCTGAGGTCAAATATGAAGCTAGCCCTCTGCAACTCTTCAAGAAAAGCAATTCACGATTAAGGAATGTGTTCAAGGGAACGTTTAGCCATTTTAAGGAGAGCATTTGTGAGGTCATACTGATGTTGGTTGAGAAAGCCTGAGTAGCAATATGTACTCTATTTCATTCCATCGGTTTGATGTCAGGACTTTGTACAGGTTAATTAAGTTATTCCACACCTAATTGAAAACCAGAGTTGGAAGCATAACACTATCCACAATGTTTTAGTGAGCCGAAAGATTACAAGTTCATTTTACTGGAAGAAAGAGGGCAAGCCCAACTTCTGGAAAACAGCCAAGCTTTATAGTAGTCTGTAATGCCCAATCCAGACTCTTCCAGTAACACATAGAGGGAGCACTCAACGTTTCAGAAAACGTTGAGTGCTACGTTTCTGGTCTGTATCACCAGGAAAAAAGCACATTTTACAACCTTTTGCACCATATTTTGTGATATGCTTGAATCCACCTGCCTGGCCAAGGAAACCCATTCAATTAAGCTCTCGATCCACTGTTTTTAAACTGATCCAAGTGAAAAAGCTTCCACTGACTCTACTCTGTGACTTAATGTAGCTTAGCACTTTGTAGGGCTAAGCTATGAAGCTTACCACTATGACAGTAGCTCATAGTAGAGCTACTGTCAATGTATAAAATAAAATTCTCCGTACTCTTAAACAATGTGACTAGTTTGAATCAGAAACATTGGATGTGTTAGACAAAAACACAATTTAATGAGACTTTTTATTCTGTAAACAAACTGATATACTTTTTTTCTATGGCACAACATTACAGGAAATACACAGAAACATCTGCTATGTTTAATGTTTTTACAATAACTTTAGCATGTGAAACAGTGCTGTACATGGTCTTTCTACTCTTATGATATAAACTACAAACTGTCTAATTTGGTAGGTATTTACATAGTTCTTATAAGATTTAGACTCCATGAATGTAGAGTTTTTCTTCTTCGAAACCCCTCAGCAAACAGAACCGATGTGGAACGTTAATGTTTACAAATATAAACAAACACTATGCACTGACAAAATATATGTAAGCTCATAAACAAGATGAAAAGGCTAAAACAGCCTGCCGTTCAAGAGTCAAAAGTCTATCGCTAGTAGAAAAATGACTCTTAGTTCTTTGCCAAAAATAAGAGTATCTCTAGAACCGCAAAAATTTGACACCACTCCATTTTTGTTTCCATCAAGAAGGAAGTTGCACTCATGACGTTTTTGTGTTGTTTCCCTCAGTGGTTCCTGGAGTAGAGCCAACAGAAGCGAAGGGGTAAATAGGTTTTTGAAAGAGTTTGGTTAGTTTGGCACAGTGCAGTGTGAAACCACATCCTGGTGATTTGACAAATGCTGCAATCTTGGTCCCCAGACAAACTGAGTGTTTCTGATTCTGATCCCTCAGTGGATCTGATCAGAGCTCCTGACTTAACTCTTCTGTTGTTGGTGTATGTCTGTGTTTATTTAGACATAGACGCACACATGCCTACTGTTATCTAAATAAACAAAACAGTGCAGGTCATCCATATTTGATGTCGCTATTCATAATAAACTGTTCTGACTGCTGCACCGTCTGACAGGTGGTCACATTTCATCAATGTTTTTCTCAGCACAAAATGACAATTCTTTAGTTGAAGTTAGGTTTTAACTAGTCATCACTGCACTTATTGGCATTTCACATTGGATTTTATGGATTTATGGATATTTTATATGTACATAGCTCAACATATGTATCACGTGTACATATGTTGAGCTGGACAACAAATCGAATTGTAGCTGTTGTCAATTTCAGTGTGTGCAGCAGTCCAATCACAATGAACTGCAGTGTGGAATATTTGGTAGGATATTATATTTCAACTGAAAGGCTTTGGTGGATGCCCACACCGGGGTCGAGTTTAGCTGACAAGCTGGTCTTTAGATTTTAAGATGTTCAGTGCAAAACATTTTCTGTGAGTTTTGTTGAAATATTTTGGTGAAAGCTAAATATTAGCAGGTCTGAGATTATTGATTACTGTAGATGTGTGTTGATTCAGACGTCTGGAAACAATTGAGTTTAACTGTCAGAGCAGCAACTTTGTTGGGACAAAAATGTGATCGTCGTCAAGAAAAACAAATACTGAACAATCTTAAGCATCTGATTGTGTTAAGTGGACTTCAATTACAATGTGGAAGTATATAATAAAATAATACAGCATTTTCTACTCTTAATTTAAGGCCCACAAAGTTTGTAGCTGACCAAAATAGTGTACTTAAACTGAGAAAGAGCCTTAAATGAGAATTAAAATTAAACTGATATAAAACATCTTTAAGGATTACTGAGAGCAAGAGAGAAGACTATCCCTACATGAGCTTCTGACGCTGGTATATAGTTAACTATTTATTTATTATTTAGTTCAGAACTGTCACGATCATATGATTAAACCAAGCAGAACTTTTTGTTGCCCAGTCTGACATTGTATTTCAGTTTTTATGGTTTGGACTTTGGAGCGTTAGCAAACTGAAGAGTTGTCCATTCACTTAGCCGTTTTCAGCAAGGAATGGTCAAAAAACAGAATGATGTCACTTTGCCCTAAAGCATGTAACAGTCAAGTCGTATTTACTAAACTCACAAAATCCAATTAAAGTTTAACGTTGACTTCTAGAAAATGTGAAGAAAGATGGAGCTGGATTCAGGGAAGCACTGCTTGTTGGCTTTCAGTACATTTCTGTCCTTCTCAGTTTGCATCCAAAGTTAAGTCTTCATTTTAAAAAACCTGTCAAGTAAACAAGACCAGACACTACACTTCAAAAAGCTGTGGGCTAATTCAGCCTTTTCCTCTTCATCTGAGACATCACAGATGAATTTCAGTTCAACCATTGCAAATACTGAGTTCAAAAACAAAAAAACAAAAAAAAAATCTTTACAGAAATCAGTTTAGTTATTTCTTTCAAACCCGTTTTGAAATCATCTCTCTATGAAAACTTCCTTTCACCTCTGTATCCGCAGCTCCTTAATTTCACAGGAAGATGAGCCATAAAAGGCAAAACCATTAACATCAGCGGAAGATATTTAAAGCAGAGACAAAGGCTGAATGTGCTGGCCAGTGACGAGAGCAGCCAGCAGGCTCTTCAGCCTCCTATGTCCATCCCCATCACTTCATTTTGCTTTCAAAACATCTAAAGTACATGTTGGGGAAGGAGCACTAAAACTAGATCTCCTAAGGATAAAAACGTGAGAGGCTATGACAGCAGCAAATTGGCTTTTCTGTCCTGTGAGCCTTACTCCAGACTTTCCCCCATCTGCATGGGAGCAATTTGAATCGGGCAGTAATTGCTTATATTGCTTTTCTCCCAACACCGTTTCTACAATGGAATTTGATCTCATTACTTTTGCCCGCGGTTGAGTTCTCAGCCGCTTGGTGCAGGGAGAATAATGCTAAGTGGTGTGTTAACAAAAAAAAAAAAAGGAAAGAGCGAAGTAACTTTTGTCATGCTTTTCGGTGCGTGAAGTTAGAATAAGCGTACAAAACGTGACGGCGCATCATTTTGAACCTCATCTCTGTCTTGTCAAATGAAGCTATTTTTAAGAGATCCTTTTTTATTTTTCACAAAATGGTTCAAATGTGACTTCCTCTTTTATTAACTCGTTATGTAGTGGGTTATTGTTTTTCTTAGCATGATGAAGACAGAGGAAGAGCCAAAGGAACAGCAGAGAAATGGATGCAACATGAGTTATGAAATAGAAATCAAAAGCTGTGCTCCCGCCTCGTTGCAGTCAAGTAGACTGGGTACGTTTTTCCGGAGAGTGTGTGGCGTATGTTAGCCCTGGGTGACATGCTTCTTTGTGAAATACTGTGTTTTACTTTTTTACTTTAAAAGACAGGCAGCTTTTGCCCAAAGAGTACTTTGCAATTCACCAAAGTACTCACATTGAGGAAAGGTCACTTAAGCAAATAAACTGAAGGATGAATAATGTCTTATAAATGCTTCAAAAGGCAAAAAAAAAAAAAACAGGTTGGGATATTTTACAGTGTTCGAAGGAATAGACACAAACTTTTTTTGGAGGCATTTACATGTCTTTTCCGTAACTGTCGACTGTGTTTCACAGTGAGGGCTGCAATGAATTCGACACCGATAGTGACTGTAAACTCTAAGCTGAAAGAAAAGTCGAGTCTTCAGTCGTTCCAGCATTCCCAGTTCAAGAAGAGACCTGGCAGAAGCAGCAATGGCAGAGCGAGCTCGGCTTGGCGAGCTTCTCCACGCTGACTCCCTTTGGCACCTGATTCCGTGTCAGAGTCCTTCTCAGAGTATGGTGGGATGACGTTGAACTCTTCATTTGCTCCCTCTTCCTGTTCCTCCTCTTGGTCACTGTCCTCCATCTGTGGAGGAGAGAAAGAGTGATTGCTCCAATTAGCAAGAGCAATGAAACATGGAGGGAAGGTCAAGAAGAGTCAGTCTACATAACACGGAGTTTGCTATGAATGAAAATACCTCAAAGATACAAACAAAATAGTCAAGAAGAGAATCTAAACCTTCAAAATGGCCTCGATTTAGCAAAGAAATCAGCATATTTTGGGAATGTCTGCAAAGTTCTGCATCTGCTCCACAAAATGAACATTCAGGAATAGGACTGAAAAGAAACAGGCTGTTGAACATGAAAAAAAAAAACCCAAAGAGAATGAGGTCATAATAAAATATTTCATTGAAACTGCTGCCATAAGACGGCCATCGTTGTTGGATATCTCTGCAGCAACTGGAAGTATCCTCCACGGGGCTTCACTCCTGTATGGGCTAGCATAATTTCTTCTCTAATGTCTAAATAAATAAATATGTTATACATTATATTTACATGCATAACGCAGATCACCTGGGGGACATCCTTCTGCTTCAGTATACGTGACATCACTATCTTCCAGGGTTCCCTCTCCCTTCCGGCATCCTCTGTTTTGCATTTACAAAAATGTCACAGAGCGAGCGCCACACTTTTCTGCAGGCAGCTTCTTCCAACAGACAATGACCTTGCAAGCCCCCACAAAACCAACAGCTTCCATGCGACCCACACAGCAAGAATCAATGCTGAATTGTGACTCACAAGACCCACTTGATTTTATTACATTTTCATTTATCTCTTACCCTAAAACAATATTATTTGTGTAAATTTAAGTTTAAAAGTGGAAGATTCAATTAGATCAGTTCTATTATTTATTTTTAATGTTTGTGACACTGTTGGTGCAAAAACAGTTTGTAGTTTTTGTGATAACTGGCAATCACAGAGATACTAAATTTATTTTTTTAGCTAAAAGTGATAACCTGATGAAGAGACATTCTGCTTCTGGATATTTTTTCTACAAGTGCGTTTCACTACAGCACTATTTATGTCCTTCAGCTACAAGCAGCGTGTTACTTTAGCAAAACAATTGAAGTGGCCGTCACCTTCCACTTTGGAAGGTATGGAGATTTTCAGGTTCAAACAGGCAAATCAGCAACTTGACCTGTAAACTCCCCTGAGACGTTACATGAATCAACAATGATCTAAACTCATACATAAATTACACACACCAGTCAGTGTCATTTGATTTACTTTACTGGATTCACTCCACATCATCGTAAAGCGGCATTTAAATGGAAGTGTGCAAAAGAAATTCAAAAGTCAAACTGCAGTTCTGGGTCTCCTGAGGTTGCATTGCAGAAAGAAGATATTTGCAATATAGGATATAGAAGGATTACAACTGTACATATGAACCAGATGAGTGCACTCCCATGAATATTAACTGTAAAGATTGCAGCAAACACCTACAGCTAATCCTGAACCACACTGAGAGGTGGAGATAGAAGAGGAAGTGAGACAAGAATAATCTGGGATTATGCAGGAAGCTGCTGGGCCTCAACTCACCGCTATAGTCCTCAGTGAAACATTGGCGTTAGGATTTGATGTGCAGTCTCTTGACTGGAGCTGAATCTCTAACACCAACACACAGTGAGAAAGTAGCAGGAGTGTGTGCTTACACTGTTGAATTCAGGGAGCGTGTTGACGCTAACGTGGACCCTCTCCTGGAAGACGCGAGGGGAGGGCTGAGAAACTGGCACTGGAGTGAGCTCCACCGGAGGAGGCGCTGAGATTCCCATGGAGCTGATGGCATTGCCTAAAAACAAAATCAGCAGGGGACATCTTCATTAGTTTCACATCTTAATTCCGCTTTGAATCATCACTAAAACATTATCAGTGTGTGTTCTCAGCTGAGATGGAGCCAAATACTCCAACTTCTTCACTATTAATAATAAAAGTTACTTTTTGATGATCTTAGTTTAGAAATACTTTTTTGTTGTTGCTAAAGAGAGATTCACTGAACTAATTAAAATCTTAAAATACACGTTTATAGTAAAATTACTCAAAACATTTGAAGAACCAAACCATCATTTTTTACTTTATTCAATGTTGATATAGAATTTAGAGTTAATAAAGCTTTATTTTGTGTGTCCAATGACCCAATTCTGAATTTAAGATAGTTACAACCTATTTTTTGGTTTTCTAAAAGATGGCAATAGATTTAATATCTGACAAGAATCCCAAAAGTTCAGAAAAGAGGCTCATAACATCGTAGTTCCTCCACCGTCCATAATCGACCCATGAGGTTTATTTACACACATTCATCCATTTGTTGAGAATTTTTATCAACAGGAATTTTGTAAAAATAATTATTGTTTTCCTAACATGATATTTTTCACACTGAATAAAATTTAAGTTTATTTTAGTGTTTTTACACATTTTTTCTAATATATTTTTTCTGGAGTTCTATAAACGATATCACAAAAATGTAAACTAAGTATAACAGAAATAGTTACATAATAGCATATGTTCCTGCTCAGATGCAAAGTTTCCATCTAATTTCAACTTGCAAAAGCTGATTCTGGACATGGCTGTGGCCATACAGGACAAAAACCTGTCCAGAAAATTACAGTTTAACCAATTAAAAAAATAATAAACACAATTTACATTAAATTATGTGACTCAATTATCAGATCCATGTATTAAGAAATATATACTTTCATGTTAAATTATTCGAGAGTCAGTTTTCCGTCACTTGAAGTTTTTCCTCTCTTATTTTTAGCTGTTTGTCTAGAGCCAAGAAGGGAGGAGGAAAGCAGAGAAATATTTAAGTGTTAAACTGAATGCAGAAAATGTAGCTGGTCACATCTGGATGGGCTGTTTAATCGCCAACATAATGAGCCCTGCCACAGGCCCGTGTGCTGCTCACACATGGTCACTCTGCAGCGCAGAAAAACATTACAAACATGAGCTCCACAAAGTTAACCTTTTGCAAATGGCTAAAGAAAGCAGTTAACTTTTTCTCAGTTTCTTAAAAAAAACATGATTAATTCATTTGAGATTATTCATAAGCATCTATTTAATATAAGAATGGGAAGAAATGCCAGTTTTCTGGAATAAACCAGCAACTGGTATCTCCAGGATATCTATCGTAGCCGAAAGGCAGGCGAAGGCAGGCATGCAGAGTTCCCATTGTCTTTCACTATCTTCACTTTGCATTGGTATGCAATCATAACTAATCTGAGCCTCAACATTATTTCTGGAAGACAATGTTGCAAGTGCTGTACGCTAAATGAAAATCACATAGAGGCTGATTGTTAATGAGGCCCCTCATTGTGAAATCTTATTTCTAATTAAAACTGTCTGTCTCTCCCCTATTGCTTTCATTTTTCTTTTTTTAGTACAGCACATGCTAAACAATGCATCGTTATATATCAGCAGAGCATCCTGAGCGAGAGCTCTAGATGCTCCTTCTGGTTTGGCAACGACTCAACCACAAGCCACTTCCAGCTGATCAGATTTGGTGAAAGGATTCATTGACTCTGCTGAGTTTCAAACTCACATTCGCATTTGGCAGGCGGCCAAGCACCAGGGAGAACATCTCTCGCTGTTCATTTATTTATAAGAAAACATTATGGTTCAGTGACTTGCCCTCTCAATCATCAATTACGGCCCACCTCATTTGAATTCTGTATTAATGCACATTAGAAAGCGCTCAGTTAGATTAGCATCTCAGCATTCATTTAGATGATACTTACATCTGACAGCTGAAATACGACATCTCCTCTGTTATTACAGTGATACAAGGATTGTCAGCTGCAAGTTTATTCTACAAAGTATAAAGACATGATCAAAATTGGCAACCTAAACTGCAGCATTGACTCATTAACATTTCAGAAGAACTATAATTTATTTTAATTGATGTTTCTTGCCACATTTCAACCCAGAACTTTCAAGTAACTGTGGTTGTGCTCTCAATTTTAATGATCTGTGATACATGAGGCCATTATTCACAATATTCTCAGAAAGAAGAGGGAAAACAAAAACTTCCACAAACTGCAGCAGCTAATGTTTGTATTTAGTTTAATCCTTACAGTAGAGACTTCTGATGGTAAGAGAGGCGCAGGAGATCACAAGATCTTTTATCTTCTAACCCTGCTTCTTTTCAAATTATGTCGCGTTACATGTTAGTTTCCTTCACTATGTGCCTTTTTATTATAGTTTTGAGAATTTGAGTTACATGAATAAATAAATAAAACCTTAATTTTATTTATTTTGTTGTCTGGTCATGCCAATTACAGATGTAATCCCTAAAGACAACAGTCTTTAGAAAATTTGATTGTGATATTATTGCATCCCAGAGACTTTCAGATGTTAATATATGCAAAACTGTAATTCCAGTTATTCAAAATGATTAGATTCGTTTACTGTGCCTCTGTCTTCTTCTTAAATTAAACAACGTAACAGTTTATTTTATTTACTTTAACAAAAAGCATAGAAAGTAAGCTTTTAGGAACACAGGGAAAAATATTTCTCATTTATCAATATACAAATTACTTATTGTTAAGTTGGGCTCTGAATGAAGAGCCATCTGGGAGGCATAAGGGAGGAGACAAATCTTTGAGAATCAGAGTCAAACCTCCCATTACTGCTCTTCTCTTTTTAGCATGATCCAAAAGTGAGTCTGGATGAAGCTACCGAAAAAGACAAATTATTGAAGTGCCATATTTAGATTTCTTTCTGGTGCCTCATTCTGCTCTAAATCATATAAAGTCATTGGTTTCCTCACAGGTTTTCAAAAAGATTTGAAAATGGCATTTAAGGTATTCATGGAAGATTGTTCATTTTATATCTACTGAACCATTTCTATGTTAAGTTGAACATTATTTACTGAAAAAACAAATAATGACTCAGTTTTTCTCACCACAGCCACCTGATTTTTCAGTTAAATAGTCCTAGTAATCCAAAAGGTCCATCATGTCCTCAGTGGGAACAATTTATGGCCCACAGAGTTCAGTTCAGCCCTAAAACTGAACCGTCCCACAAACTTTCTTATGCATTCTCTTACGTAGACATATGTTGCTGCTGAACAGATTTTGGATGCGTTGACAGCCCTGCAGTTCGTTGCCGCTGCCTTCACATGTGCACCACTGGGACACCTCCGTGCTGCTGTTGCTCACATAGTTAGGAGTCATTATGGTTCCTGAAAGACAAAAGTTTAAAACGCTTTAAACAACACTTAGATTTGTTTAAACAACACCTTCCAAACAACGCTTAAAGAATTTGCACCATACAAAACAATTTTAGATTATAAAGTAAGCAGTTGTCTGGTTTTTGATATTTATGACTGCAAGTACCCTAAAGCTTTTGGTGCATTTTAAAACAGAAGGAAATAAAATTATTTTTATGCTCATGCAGATCATCAAGAAATTGTACTTTTGAAGCAAAAGAAACAATATGCTAACTAAATGTTAGAAACACAAAACTGGTCATTTCTGTTACTGGCTTTTGTTATTTTCCCCTCTCAGCTTCTCTATTTCACCTTCTTGTATCTTTTAATTTTTGTTTTCAGCATCTCACCTATGAGTCCAGTATAAGCCTTGAGGCACATGGCTCTGCTCTCTCGCATACAGCCAGAGGCAGAAAGCGAGGACTGCTGACAGTTGTGTTGGAAATCTGCAAACCGGGATCTGCAACACACACACACAGGCACGCAGTGGAGAAAATGGGTTTTCAGAGCGTCAGCACATAAAAACTGAATGCATTTTGAAGTGTTTTGAAAATTTTATTTTGGCACTCAGGGCTGTCATAAATCAAAACAATGACATAAATAGGAAGGGGAGAAAGAGAAGAACCTACTTTTAAAAAATGTTTGGAAATTTGTTGGGTTTTTTTTATCACATCTAACACTTCTTTGTGAGAAAAGTTCAGAAATTAAACCTTTTCTATTTGGATCTCATTTTCAATATATACAGAAAAAACAACACATGAACTGAATACATTGAAATTTCTGGTTGTATTGTGGAAAAAAGTGAAAAAAGTTCAATATTTTTACATAGTCAGTGCATAACAAGTTGGATTAAGTGAATTAAGAAGAACTTTCCAATTTGGATTAGTTTAAAATTGAGGGCTTAGGGAGTGGATCAAACATATTTTTATCTCTTTACTGAAGGAGTGTTTCAGGGCTTTTCCCATTGATTGGCTGAAACTTGTGGCTGCCTTGAGAAACAAAAGAATAAAAGTATTTTCTTAAACAGAATGAACTGTGCTGCTAATAACACACCAGCTTTGCTATATAGCCGCAGAATTTCCTCTTTTTTTTGCCAGCCTTTTTCATTTGGAAAATATAAAGTATATGTCATAACATTAGTACGTGTCACACCTTTTATGCTACAATTTCCCTTATAGTAATTAAAATAAATGACTAAAAGAATAATTAAATGCGTCATTTTCCGTTCCAGGAGAGTCTGCAGGGTGCTCCCCTCTGCTTTGTGCTGTATGTGTCTGAATAAAGTAATCGCCAAGGGTGAGTCTGTAAAGAGTCACAAATTGAAGTCTTTTTTTTTATTATTCCCTGGAAAGTGCACCATGCTGCTTCAGGGGGAAGGAGAAGTCTCTCTCAGGTGGAGTGGTTCAGTTGTCTCCTGGCATTATTCATGACAGATGGGAAAAGAGACCATGAAATTGACCGTGGGTTTGGGTGTAGCTTCTGCTGTGGCTGCTGTACCATGTCTAAGTGGTGAGGGGAGAGCTAAGGCAGAAAGAAAAGCTTTTTCTGATCAGCCAGCCTGAGTCCCTGTGACCTAGAGAGCGTGACTATTAACTAAGCTCTGTAATATCCAAGAATAGGCAAGGCACAGAAGAAATTCTTCCTTTAGCGTTTTGGGATTCTCAGTGGGGATGATGTCCTGGGGCTGACCCGGTACGCACAGGATGGATTTTACAAACCAGTTGGTCTGGGAGCAAGTGGAGATCTCTTAGGAGGAACTGGAGTGAGATAGTAGATATAGACCAGCTTAAGTGTTGCTGAAACCACTGCTCCCATAGCATGACCCTAAATTAGTCCATATATCTGCATAGAAAGTCTAAATAGAACCTTCAAGGTAGCAATTGTGTCCTTAAATATTATTTCATCAATCAATATTATTCATCAATATCTGTATGCTGTGAAAATACATCACTGTGAAAAGATGTACAATATTATCTAATTTTAAAAAGTATTTATCATTTATTGAGTAATATTTTAAGTTTAGAAATGGGTTTCATTTTTTTGCAACAACTGGCCATTTGAGAACATTAAATGTCCTGATATGGCCCAAGATGAAAATTAGTTTATAGATTAAAGATTATGGTATAATCTTTAATAAAGATTATAATCTTTAATCTAAGATTATACCATTTATACTAATTTAATGAGGTGGTCCAATTGAAATGTAACAATAAGGTCACATCTGCTAGTCATGTCATGTGAAATGTTTGTGAACTCTCACCGAAGAACTATTTGGGTTACACGTTCGAGGTTGGAAGGTTGTTTTCCACAGCTGCATCAGAACCAGACCGTCTCACCCCTTGTTTTTCATTCTTGTTTTTCATTCCTTATCCTTCCATAAAACTCAGGTGCGGTCTCTGCCTGGCAGAGCTTTGCGAGCTTTGCATCCTGACTGGCTTGATTATTGATCGTCTTAGGAGCTCTGTGAGTTGTGCACAATTTATGAATAAACCTGATTGAGTGATTCTACCTGAACAGAGCTTGGAAATAGTTTTTCCATGACAGTTGGTGACCCCTAACCCAAAGAATCCAAGGAAAATCAAACCCGATCACAGAAACTCAAAGCAAAAGCATTGAGTTATTTTTTTAATAGACGTCGACATGTTTGTTAAAAAATAAAACATATTTCAGGTTGTAGATCTGCAGAGCTTGTAGCAACTTCTCCCCAGAGACCTGCAGCTACAAATACAGCAGATATGTTTCTAAAATCATTGACTGTGTGGAGCTAAACCTAAATACACTTCTCAAGAACTTATATGTGCATAATTTTGAAATCATGCACTTAACTTGTACTTAAAATTCAGAATAGTGAACTACTTCCATCGGTATATCGTACTCAGCTCCAATAAAAAACATTTTATGCACATTTTAAGTTTGTGGCTATCGTGAAAAAGCATGGAAATTTGAACTGTTATGAATATTTGAGTGAAGTAACGCAACTTCTTTGGAAAGTGGGTAGATGGGTGGTTGCTCAATGCTTTGCAGACTCCACTGCTTCTGTTTCTCTGCACACAGGATCTTACCTACACAGCTCGTCTCTGGAGCAGTAGTTCTGGAGGCTCAGGCAGTTGGGCTTGCCGACTCGTTCCTCCCCTCTTGCGTTCTCCTCAAAGGAACATGATGGCACAATGGTTTTCCTCCGGCGCTCCCCACACAGAGTGTCAGAGCAGGGACAGAAAAGCAGAGCGAAGCTGTACTCCTCTGGCACACGCTCCAGGAAGCGCCGCAGGGCTTTGTGGCATTTCTGGCGGTTGCAGCTGTTGTCGGTGGCTGTTGCTCGCTTGGTGCAAGCTACCACATACTCTGAACGCAAGGAGCCACATTTCTCATACAGGCCGCAGTCCTGAGCAGCCTTCAGACACTGGTTCTGGCCGTCTACGACAACAGAGGAAGCTGCAGGAAGCAGAGAATGGACTTGTTGGTGTGAAATAAAGCAAATAACTTTCTGAACCAACAGGACGTACTCTACCTGCCATAATGGAGGCCATACGCGATACCTCTATGTTTCTCACTAGATTCAGCTTCAGCTCTTCATATGGGGATACTTCATACTCATCATATGCTGAAACGATATTGGACCACACAAATAAGGCAACTGAATTCAAAGAACACCCACGTACAAGTTTGTGTTTTCCACCCACCTGCAAATCTCACAGTCCAGTAAACCTTGAGGCAGTGCTCCTCTCTGCGAGAGCCCCGCTGACACTTGCAGACTTGAAGGGGGCGATAATGCTGCACCGAGTTTTGGGCCTCCAGGCACTCGAGGCGGGCATCTGAACCGAGTGGCGAGACGGCTTCCTCCGCCGCACAGTACTCCAGCAGGTGATAGATGCCTTTGCAGGACGGCTCCTGGACGCAGCCCTGTTCCGCCACCAGACAATCTAAGGACGCAGATACTGTAACACCGCCTGCAGAAGAGGAGAGGTTGACATTATCAGCTGCAAACTCTGCAAACAGGTTCATTACAGACACTATGGATTGCAAAACTAATAAGTAAGGTACAGTGTGCTCAGTTAGTTATTAATATCCCATGATCTGTGAAGGTCAGCGGCTAATAAATCAAGTTCATCCTTTCAACAAAAAACATGTCCAGCTGCACTTCACCTGTCAGAGCTGAGGCTTGTAGTTTATGTTCTGGTCAAAAAGTCAAGTCAAGCCCAAAGTTTTTACAATTAATGTGCAACTTGAGGGTGAAACTCAAGTCTCCATCTCAGCCAAGAAGCAGGTTTGTAGTGATAGAGCCTCCTATAAAGTAACATATACTAAAATAAAATGTTTTTAGATTATATGTGGTACATACAACACTTCAATAAAATTATTAATCATAAACTAAAACAGGCTGTTAACCAGCTGATCTCAGGTTTCAGGCATAATGTTAAAAAAATCTAAATCAGTGCAGAAACCTGGCTTGTCAAGCTTATAATCCAACTGATGGCAAAAGTTTTAAAAAGCTGGAATTTTTCAGCTGCACGAGCAAGCTCTTTCACAATAAAACACCATTACCTTATTTGGGTGCAGAAAAATATTTAGTTGACATTTTTCTTAATGGTTTTGAGAGTCAAGTATTAAACCACCTCAAAATGTCACCTGCACAGAGCCAAATTATTCATGAAGATAAAGGCGGATTGTTGACCCAAATTAAGATCAAAGTTTTATTATCTGACAAGAAAAAAAAAAGTATGACATTGTCGCAATGTTCTCCAATATTACTTGCATAAGAAGGAGATCCCACTGGGAGATCCTTTCCACATGGTACAGAGGATGAGGTGAAATCGTGATCTTGAAGCTTTTTGTTTTAGGTTCTGCAAAGAGTGAAACTGGAGACTGGAGGTGTTTATCCCTCTTCACCGAGGGTTTTCCTCTGAGTGGGAGGTCAGTGGATCTTTAGCAGGTGCAGTTCACGACACTCGTCTGACAAAACACTTCTGAATCTCGTTCAAAACATTCAAGAAATTTTGAAAAGAAAAACAATTAGCAGAAGAGACTGTAGATGTCCTTTGTGAAGCCACCTTGACCACATGGAGGAACGCTCACATAATAATTACATTTTTTCACTGTTAGCTCAGGTTTTTGTTAGTTTTTTTATGTAATGGTTTTAATGTTTTGCTCAGCTTCTTAATGGTTTTCTCAACTATATTCCTCCTTACAAGTCAATGGTAGACTGTGTACACTAATAACAGTTCCTATATTTTCTAATCTGTGAAACTCTCAAATTATTTGTGAGAACAAAATATTTTTATTTCTAGTTTTTTGAAAGCATTGCCACCAGCTTGTCTCTTGAGCAAAAGTTATCGTTAAAACTCTTTTCTGCCTAAATGGTCTCACTGTATTCCACTGTGAGACTTACTGCAGAGTTTTGGTGAGTCTGTGAGGCCTTGCTTTTGGTTGCCAAAGCAAAATGCTTTCTCTTTTACAAGCATTTTGTTTTACTGTTGTTTATTTTGTGGAAGTAATTGACCAAGGTCTTGGTAATAACGACACACTTATTCCAGCCACTTTTGCCTATATTTAATCAGCTAATACAAACACATGTACAATAAAAATTTTACACTGTTAAGACACAATACAGTAATGTCAGATTCCTGGCAATGTTCAGTGCTGAGCCATATTGATGTATTTCATGAGTCATACTGGTAATGAAGTCTTTTTTTTTTACAGGCGATAATTTATCTAGATTCCCAAGTGCAGGATTACATTTGCTGACATCCTTCCAAAGCACATTTTCAAGATTGATTTCCCTTCTTTCTGATTTCACAGATGTTCACTTCGCTGGAACAACGTTTCAAGCCTTTATTATTTTGACAAACCTTATTTTCATCACCGGATTCATCACTGGAGAGCTTCTTGGATTTAGCAGTCCAGCAGCATTGCCTTCATAAGCTTGGCATAAATTTTGGCGAATAGACAGCCTCACGCACACAAACAAACAAACAAAAAAAAAGAAAAGAAATATGAAAATGATAATTTTCTGCCTCAAAAGCGATGCTGTTCAGCAGCCAACTCTCAAATATTAGATGTGTCTAGAATGCACAAATCCTCAGAGTTTTTTTTTCTAAAACATCATTTGAACTACTCCATTTATCATCACAATAAAACTTGCATTGTAATGAGAGTCATTAGACTCCGAAGGATAAAAGATGTTGAAAAACTTTGATATGCTTATTGTACTTCATGTGTTGTAGGGTCATACATGTAATTTATTTGGAAAGCATATATTGTTGACTAACACCGTAACAGTGAGTGTGAAAACCTTCTTTAACAGAAATGCATTTATTTGGAAAAAGCATTTTAACCGGCATCAAACACCGCCTCCAGATGCAACACCTCTGTGAAGCTAAAAACAGTTTAACACAATTCAGTTTTGGAAACAGGCCTACAGTTATTGAGCATAATAAATTAAAGACAACAACTGATACAATGATGCATTTCAAAAGACAGGCAAAAGGAGAACAGTGTGGTTATAAAAATAAATCATAGTCACAATTAATTAAAGAATTATTTTGGTATAGTTCTTTAACATAATATGTCCATTAAATGTAGGAAAGAAATGGTGTTTACTGCACACAAAGTTAATATTTACTTGAAATATTGACTTTCATTTGAGAAACATGGTAGTTGGAATTAAACTCCAAATCACACTTCAGTAAAGTGCCAATATGAAATCACTTCTCAAAAACCCAACTCCTACAACAACCACAGGATCTGATCCATATTCAAGAAATTCCAGTCAACTTTTTGTTCTTTTCATAGTACAGAGATCATTTTCACAAATCATCCAATCCTACCACTCCATTGAACTCACAGACTTTGCCTGCAGCTAGTTCCAGTCTTATCTCACAAATCATTTCTCTTTGACACTTACTGTCACATTACGGGTATCCGATGGTTTAGTCCTTCACCTATTCTCTTCATCATCATCGTCCATCTTCTACTTTCTCTTGATCAAGTCACCATCTTGAATAGGATTTCATTTCACCGTCATGATGATGCAACCAATTATATGTCAAAACCAAAGCTGCACTTCCAGTCATCACCATGTTATCTCCAAAAGATGACATCTTTTGCTAAGATGAGAGAAATATTGCAATTCATTAAAATTGCAAAGTCAAGATTCAAACGTGGTTACAGATACTACAAGGCGACAAACCAAAATATTTACACTCTACAATACATAGCTATTAATCCTCAGTGCTCCTTTCAATTCAGAACCACAACAGCCCGCCATCTATAGAAATAAAGAGTAGGGTTGTTTTGACTGAAAATGTTCAAACTAGAAAGAGTGAAAAGCCACAAATCACTCCATAATGATGATTGTTGCCCCATTACAGGCAGAAAGCAGAAAAGACAGAAGCTGCCTGAGGGAAACAATGAGAAAAAAGCTCTTTGTGAGTGAAAAATGTATTTTATTAAAGCTCTTCTGGAAATTTGTTATTTTTAATGTGACACCTAATTAGCCTTACCAATTTATACCCATATGATCTCAGTCTAGGAAAGAACATAAACACTTCTTGTGTTGATTTTATGAATTTGTTGTACCCTTTTATCAGTAAACCACACACAGAAGACACTAGCAAACACATAAAGTGTGTTAGAAATAAACGTAACGAAGGACGGCTAACAGATCCATACCTGTCTTTTTATCACGTGTTCTCACTGGCTCAGCTCATAAACATAAACATATAATCCATCATGTCAGTTCATGCACAGCTTTTGAGTTCGACTGGGTTCGCACTTCGATTAAGCTCCTGCTGACACGTGGCACAAAGCACGGCTGCAATTCAATTCTGCTGCTGCATGTTTTGTAATCTCAGGCACCACATGAGGTCCATGTCTCGCTTTGGTATAAGACATATCATGAACAGAAGCTATGTTTCATCCCCGCAGCAGGACAACCTCCAAAGCCGCCACACAGAATCCATAGGAGGAGGTGGGACGAAAAAATAGTATCACGGCAGTGAATCATAGTCACAGCGCCGCGTGAAGTGTAAAGGAGATCATTACCTGTCTATCTGTGAGTCTGCCTATGTATTATTGCTAATTGTACCAAAGTGTCAAATCCCACTGTGTTGGGCTGCGGTTTAAACAAGCTTCCTATAATCTTCTGTATGCACAGAGAGCACTTTGTTTTCTTCTATTCTTACCACAGACGAAACAAAGAGCCAACAGTCTAATAGCAAAGAATTGCAATTGTATGGAGACAATTTATGTTGTATGTAACTGGGATTTTGAGTAACAGATCAACACAAAGTAGTCCATAATTGTGAAGTGGAAGTCATATAGACTCATATATGACTCATATAGTCATATAGAGTCATAATGGCCTTCAACATTTTTGCAAACAGCAATCAGAAAAGTGAGGCATGGATTTAAAATTATCTCTGCAGTATTGCAAGTGTTTCCAGGTTTGCCTCTATTGGTTTGCAAAACTGAAAACTGAAATGCTGCTAATTTGCCTTTAATATCTTGTGTTCAGTCAGATTGGGTGACGTCTGTGTTCAGTTTCTGTCTTAATTTTCAAGTCCTGAAACAAATTCATGGAGGTCCATTTAAGTCTTATAGAACTGTTTTATTTTATTTTGTTCCAGAGAAGTGTGACTCCTTTTGAATAATTATTTGACTTCTAAAGGCATCTGAGTGCAGTGATTTTATGAAAAGGAGTCATAGCAAAAGTTGGCTACAGAAAATGCATTTAACAGTTTTAAAATAAAAGCCATCATTTTCATTCAGCTTCATATTTATGAACTATTTTGTGTTTGTCTTTTCTATAAAATCAACATAAAATGTACTTTTGTTTGTAGTCATAAGAGAAAAAAAGACTTTACGGTGGGAAGACAAAGTAAATTCTGCAATGCAAAAATGTTTCACAAAGTAGAAAGCCTGATTGAGAAAAATGTTAGACAGAGGCTAATTTTTAAAAAAGCTCTATGAATTTTTTTTTTTTTAAACTAAGATGAATTACTTTGATATGTGAGCTTTAATGCACCCTATTGATTTCTCACTGGAGTGATTAATAGAATTTGTGAGGCAAAGCTGATGAAGGTTAACGCCGTGATTACTGCACCGCCCTCAACACTCAGCGCCCACTCTCGCAGGGAGAGACAGTTTGGCAAATTCCTCTTCTGTCTCTTCAAACATGGTGGGTTAGGTTGAAGAGAATCCAGATTGTTGGGCAGTAACTTGATTAGGCAAGAAAGAATGCCTAGAGGGGAAGTGTGAGTCTGAAATTTGGTCGGGAACTGTGACAGAAGGGACTTGTCGACAGGAAGTCACACACACTATGAGGAAATAGCAGCGAGACACGACAATGAGCTAAATGCAGAAACATGCCAATAAGTGACACTACTTGCTATGTTTTCCTCGGAATCAGCTCAAGTGAAACTAAAATTGTTTATTCCCAAATGTTGGTTTCTTTGTCAGCTGGCTGGCAAATTGGAAAACCTCTACTAAATATAGAAGGAAATGCATGAGGTGTTGAACTTTCCAATAAATATGAGTAAGAATACAGTTACTATTATTCCAACTTCTACGTCTGTCCCTTCATAATCCCTGCTGAACTGACTGAAGCTCTTCACACTCTGTGGTCACAAGAGACTGCAGTGATGGCAGCATGAACATTTGGCAAACCTTTACAAACTCCAAGCCTAGAATTGACTAAATATGCCTTGCTGCTATGCTTTGATAAGCAGAATCCTCAATTAGACTTGATGAAATGCAAACAGGACCTGGAATCTGTGGGGCAGAAAATCCAGGAATGTGGTCCAGTTGAGCCTCTTTTTCTAAGTTTCATTGTGTAGATGAAATATAAAAAATTGCAAGGGTTTGTGTGCAGGTATTGTGTATCTCCAAAAAGCTGAAGCCAGAACCGAACCCAGTCAAGCTGTGACGGATGGTAAAATGGTGTCTGAAAAAATAAAAAGTTGTAAAACACACGAGAGCCAGAGGTGCTGTTGAGTTCACACTAATTTTATGTTCTGAAATAGTGCGCCTACTACATGGCTAATGCCTCGTCTAATGAGGCATGGCAGTCGGATTGTGGAGCCACATTATGCATGCATTAACCACAACACCCCACACACCCTGGATGCCTCCATGGTAGTTCAGGTTAAATGCATCAGGTGCATCATCAGCCAATTGCAGTGAATCTTCCAGGCTTCTGCCTTCTGCTGTTTACTGTGTTCCTAAATTTCAATGTGTACATAATTTCTTGGCCACATACACATAATGCCCATTGATCAGAACGGTTTTGTCTGTGCAGTTGCCTGTGAGTGACAGTCAAGATGCAGATTAACACAAAAAAAAACTGAGTAACTGGCAATGGCAGTCAGGTGATAGAAAAAAAAACAATCAATATAACACATTTTTTAAGAGGCTGGTGGTGAGAAATCACATTTATAAAAGGTGAAATTATGATGACAGTTATCTTTCAATAGTTTAATTACCTTAAAGCCTAATCTGTAAATTACTGCTTATGCAAAAAAAAGTTTATTTTATGTTTTATTTTACCCGTGTGATGTTCAACATTTTTTGTATCTTGCTGTTGTGAACAAAACAGACTTACAAAAACAGAGTGCAGACGGACAATGAAGAGAGACAAAAAGACGGCACGACAACAAGGAGAGAAAACTAGAAGTAGAAAAACTCAAAAAGTCAAACTGAAAATGCTCATCAATATCTTTCACTTTATGTGAAATGAAAACGAACCGTACTGAAGCTGTGACAAACGTTGGTGCGGCTCAATCGGGTCTAGTCAGTGAGGTGCAAAAATAGCAGCAGTCAGTCAACAGTTGCAGCCTGCACTGCCTGGGATTTTTGTAATAATCCAAAGGGGGCCTGGCAGTAACAGGTCAAAGTCGGGTTAAATGTCATTTAACAATAGTTTTCAGACGCGGCACAAATACTGGCAGGTCTTTTAGTGTCAGGCCATTTGTTTCTAAGATTTCTGCAAGGTAAATTCAGGGAAAGGTATGAATGAAGTCATGTGCATTAAGCTGGAAAATGATAACCGGGAAGGAATTTCTGTATTGTGACACACTAAATACGACATGCTGCAAAATTATTCATAGCTATTGAATATTGTTCCAGTTATATTAAACCACAAACGATGAGGTATTTCTTCGAATTTTATGCGAGAAACCAGCACAATGCATTACTGTAAAGCTGTGAAGTGCAAGAAGGAGGATGCATGGTTTTAAAAATCTTTCTCAAAAGTCTAAAGTGTGGCATCCTTTTGGAATTTAGCCAGATTTACTCCAACACTTCCAAATAAAACTACGAACAACATATTGCCTTCAGATGGCACCTAATTAGTAAAAAAAAAAAAAGTTAATTTGTGTATAAATTAATCTCAGTATTAATCCAGCTGTACGATGAAGGTTTTTTAGAGAATATTAGATTCCAAAAAGCATCAGGAAGAGAAATGAAAACAGCAGGTCAGGAATGAAGTTGTGGATGAGATTGAAGCAGGGTTAGAAAAAAAATTGATTTAAACACCTCATGTAGCACTGTTCAATCTATCATCTGCAAATGAAGATTGATTAAGATAGTGGCTCCCAATTACACATGCTGTCCCGCATGTTTTAGGCTGCCTCACACCTGACTTAAATAACTGGGTATTTAACAAACTTCTGCAGCACTTTACGCCATGAATCATTAGTATCAAGTGTGCTGAAACAGAGATTTGTATAAAACATGCAGGACATTAGATTACAAAAAGCATCAGGGGGGAAGCATCAGTGGTCCCTGCGGGTTGGGAATCAATGTACAAAGACATGGATTTCTATCAAAACTGATATTATTCACAGCTGCAGCCAAAAAGGCCGATGGTAACTTTGGAGGAGCTGCAGAAATTCACACAGATGGGCAAACTCTGTATCGATAGGTTGACAGGAAAGCAATTAAGAATTTAATGGAAGATAGGTAAGAAGAAAGCAGTTGTTGAAACTCTAAAAAAAATGCTCTTTTTGCATGAACATACAGCTGGAGCTAAAAATGAAATGGTTTAGATAACAGTCAATCAAAATTCAGACCTAAACCTGCTTGAGAATCTGTGGTAAGGCTTGAAAATTGATGTTTACACATCCCCTCCATCAAAACTGGCAATGCATGAGACATTTTTGGCATACAAATTTTCAGTCTGCAGACAGAACCAGAACTGCAGAAAAAGATTACTATACAAAGCATTGGTGTATTTGAATAAAAATGCATCTCATACATTACAGCTTTTTACTTCAAAATTATCTGAAAACAATTAATCACCACCACTTTGTGTTGGCCTATCACATAAAACCCCACAGGCGGCAGAAACATAAAAAGGTTACTTTAAATATTAAATTATGTCTTTTAAAGACATGCAAAATCATCTGTTAAGGTTTTCCCTAAAGCAGACACGATGTACCAACAAGCAGATGTTGTGTTAGTTCATCTTCTTCATTTTGGTCTTGATGACAGACAAGCTGGGGAGGCTGCAGTCTTATACTGAAATTCCCACCAGAATAGCATAAACAACCAATGATAATTAAATACAAACAGATGCAGATTTAAGCTTCCATTCTGCACAATCCACAGTTCTCAGTGATGTTAATGAGAAACTTTGAGTCAAATATTTTTTGATTTCCAATCAGGTATAATAGGCAGAACTGACATCATGACAGAGTATCTCATTTGCATGTGTAATGAGTCAGATCTCAATTAATTGGCACTTGAAAATTAATGTTTTTGCTTGGTGTGATTCCACCTAAGCCAAGTGCTCTGTGTGATACACAGAATGCATGAGCGGCTTGACATTAACAAGAAAAGCATTTATCATTTTCAGCGATCCTAATCTCTAATGGGCACCCACAACCAACATTATCAGGATGCAGCCGGACATGTGGAGCCCCCGTCTCCTCTTATCTAGTCAAAATCTAAACAATTATAATGTTTGCATGCATCTCAGCGATGATGAACCCACTGACAAGGAGAGAGGTGCTCTAAATAAAAGTCAATCAATGTGGTGCATGCAAACAGGAGAGAACATGAAATTCAAACAACAGCACTGATTAGATTGATATGTTTTTGTATAAAAGACCAAAGACCAACAAGTTTTTTTACTTTTCTTTTCTTTACCAGTCTAGCTTGGATCGCTTTTTTTTTTTTTTGCTTCGGTCTTAACTTATTTAGAGAAAACTGAAAGTTAACGTTAGCATGACGAAGGATCCAAAGCCGTGAAGTGTGAGCTGTTCTGTACGGCTTTGTTTCCACCTGACCATCAGCTAACACAAATGGATTCTCCAAACCTGTCGTGCTCATCTAAAGATTTCAATCATTGCTTAATTTAAATCTTACTAGAGCTCTGGTTTAGTGCCAGGTACTGTTTTAGTGTTTAAAAATTCATGTGTGATATTTGCAGCAGCCTGGGACAGTCCAGTCAATACTTTGAAGAGCCTTTATCTGGATCTGGTCCAAGGCAAAGATAACAGACCTGACCCAATGATGTCATCCACATGGAAAACACTTTCCCTGCTCTATGATTTAATAAACCTCTTTGACTTTATGTCTCAGTAGCTTACCTTGAACCGAGAGTGAATTATTTTGCTGCATTCAGATATGTGAGTCTGTTGGTTTGAAAAACATCTCTGTCTCTGAAAAAGTCACTCTGTCTCTCACACTTTTCCCTTTGTTCTTGTATTTTAACAACTATCCAACATTTATGTACACAAGCAAATTTTTGCACCTCAAATACAAAATCCTTCTAGCAAAATTTCAGAGTAATAATGTACTTCTTACTCAAAGATCTATTTTTTTTTTTTGCTATTTTATATTTAAAATTTTAGAAATATAGAGCTGCTAAGCTTACTGATGTTCTCTAAAATAAGTTGCTCACAATATTGCACAAAATCTTAACTACGAATATCATGTAAGCTTATTATCCTGATGTTGTATTTCTAATTACTAAATAGATTGAAAAAGTAGTCATGCCCTATGGGATTTCCTGCGCAACAGACCAGAAACTCCAAAGTATTTTCCTGAGATTTTTTGTGACAAATAAAGTCGAGCAGTCATGGTTGCAATGTATTTAGGGATATCAGAGTAAAGGGGTCTGAATATAAAACATGAATGAAAATGCGACACTAAGAAATAATGGAATGTGTAAACCAATGGACTCATGCAAGTAAATGAGAAATGCTCCTTACCCTGAGAAAAGACATTGAGCAAAAGTCCAATGATCATCATCCTGTCCGGTGTCATTGGGGGACAGCTGCGGAATGGGGAAGCGGGTACCCGGCTCGCTGAAGCTCAGTTGCCCGTCTCCTGCTTCATCCAGCCTCCTTCTGCTCTCCTCTGCCTCCTGCTGCTGCTCCTGCTGCTGCTCCTGCTGCCGTGTCCGCTCGGACTGACGTGGATCGGACGGTTTGTCAGCTGCACAAAGTTGGCAAAACTGAACAGAAGTGACTCAAGCTCTCGCGATTTTGTCGCTCCCTTCATTCTTAGGATTTGGACGGAAGACGGGAAACATTCAGTGGATTTTTCCTGCGAATTCCTTAAAAAGTGTGTGTGTGTATGTGTGTGTGTGTGGTGGGGATTCTCTGCAGTGTAAAGACTCCCAGCAAGGCAAACGCACCTGTCTCCAAAGCGCGTCGCCTTTTACACTTCTGCGTGGGATTTCCACGCAAGCTCAGCTCCACAGTTGTCCACACGGACGCTGAGTGCGGCGAAGCCCCGACGTGATTGGCCCCTGAACAGGCTGGACGTACCAATGGGGAAGATAAAACGTTTCCTGTTGAAGGAACAGCTGGGTCTTTGCAGTCAAGTTGTGACTTGATGGAAAGCAGAAGGTGGACAGTATGAACTAAATGAAAGATATTTAATGTTTTAAAGTCACGGTTAAGCTTCAATTGAACATGTAAAAAAAATTATTTTAATCACAATTACCAAATTTATGAAAATGATTATGTCACATAACTTCAAAAAATGAACAGTCCTGAACTTATTTAAAATTACTCTTTTGAATTAATCAGGATAAAAATGTACAGCCGATGCCAAGAAATAAATATTACACAACAATGAAACCACTTAAAAACAGGCACTGTTGTTATTAATGAATTTTTGAACAGCACTCATCCCCATTACTGTTGTTAAGGAATTACAGATCCAGTGTTTGGTCAAAATAAATCAGATGTGATATATGATCAAGTGTTCAAGTTCTGCCAGCTAAATAAATCCTTTGAAATTCTGTTGGTTTGGGTTCTCTCTCTCAATAATATTATTGGACTCAATCTGGCCACTTTTTGAAAAAGTTCAACCCCCATAGCAGAAAACTCCATAAGGAAGGGACAGTTTAAATGGTTGCACGTACAGCGAGTTTTTATAGGTATAATCATTTCTGCTGATTGCTGATCAGCAGAAATGATTAGTGACACTAAATTGTGACTGTTAAAATAACTGTCAAGTTGTATTTCATTATTTATTATTAAAACTAGCATATCCATTAGTTCGATTAAATTCTATATGATTTCTATTTCTTCTTAACTGTTCATCGACAGAAGCATATTTAACAATATTTCAATTTTTCATAAACCACTCATTTGAAGTTGAGAAAGTTTCATTCCTTTTGGAAACGTGAAAGCTCTTGGGGGCCCTCTGCTGGTTTGGGACCCAGAAGGAACAGTTTCGTTTGCACCTATATCCCAGTTTCTGGTTTTAGATTGTATGAAAAACAATCTTGAAAAATATAAGTGGGCAGACAATATAAAATTAAATGAAGTAGATTCCAATTTCTTCAATGAAGAGTCATACTTTTTCCACTTTTATCCTTCTGTAATTGGACTGAGAGACTATTAAAGGTAAAGTGCGCCTAACCATGTAGTTGAAAGGTATTTACCCTGAGAGAAGAATCACTAAAATATGATTACTCACCTCTGACCCTGAAGCGGTATTTGTCCTCTTTGTGCCAGGCCTGCTGCGCAGGTAAAAGGTTCAATATAATTTCCTTGTTTGTCATGAGAAGCAATTCAACTCTCCTCATACTTTTTATATGCACATTAATGAAAAGTGACTCACAAATCTCCTTTGAAAATCTTAGCTTGAAAAATAATAGTTAATTAAAAATATAGCTTATGCTGAAATTAACTTGTCAAAATTCATAAAATCACTAATTTTACTGCATGAAAACATTGCTCTTAAGATATTATTTTTAAAAAATACCTCTGGCTGCTTCTCACCAAGACAGAACAAAGCTCCAAATTTTGTGTGCATTTTTAAAAAACTTAATTAATAACTTAGCCTTGACACTTATACAAAATCCAGTAGGGAATTAAACAGAGAATACAATGTCACAACATAAATCAAAAATCAAAAACCAAACAGGATCACAATCATCATTATGCAAAGTCATCCTACGCACACAAACAAATAAAGAAAAAAAATTGAAAAAGCAAAAGTAAAATAATAGACTACAGAACAGAAGACAAACAACATTGCAATTGGAATGGAATAAAAAAAACCATCATCCTGGAAAGAGGGAATAAATGAAGCGCAAGTGCAATTCAAGTGTATCACGCACAAAAAAAGTCTTTGAGAAAGTGTGTCCCACAAGTACTGGGCAGCAGAACAGAATGTTCGGTTCTGGATCTAGGAGCATAAGCCAGACTCTGAAGACCCGAATAGAACTAGTGGGGGAAACTTTATTCCACTGAATATTTAGGCTCTTGCTCACTCAGTGTCACTTTGTCCAAACACAAATGATTTGTAAAATATATTCTGCCCATCTCAGCAAGAAATGCAATATTTGGTGTGACATGGTCCTTTCTCATGCTGTCTACAGTTTTATGTTCAGCAGTAGGTGTTTTGTTAGAATAATACTTGTAGTCCAAAATGTGCAAATCTGAAGCAGTAGTGTTCTTCCAAGCATATATTTGCATAATTCATATCCAAATATGAGACAGGTTTCACCTTGGGTTTTCTTTAAATGATTTTCCTTTGCATTTTTTGACATTTAAGATGTTAAATCTGGTCACTGATGATCCTAAAGAAGGGATTCACGAACTTAAAAATGAGTTATTCCATACAGAGTGATATTTGAATTCTATTAAATGCCAAATGTGAGAGTTCGTTATTTGTTTGACATCTGCTGTCAATTAAGAGGTTACTACAAGCTGGTAAATACTGTATCATGAATCTGTAGTTCCAAATTTTGGAAGTGGTAGTAAATAATTTGAGTACCCTAACAGTGAAATAAAATGTCCATGGCTGTCTAACAAATTCTGATTAATCTTGATAGATGTTTTTTTGCAATCATTTCTTTTTAGTTGTGATAATCCTATGCTAGTTTTTGTAGTTTAGAGAGAGTGTTCCACTTTGAATGAGTTGGGCTCATACTGCTTGCATGTGGTCTTCTCTCCTGGGATTCTGGCTTTCTTGCACAGTACAAAGTACATTTAGTTTAACCAGTTAAACTAATCGGCTAATCTAAATGCCTCTTAGATGGGTGTGTACTGGCAAGGTTGTGTGTCTCACAGTTGCCATGTGATGGACTGTGATCTGTCTAGACATGCACACCAGTCTGCACCTCCACCTGGATGGATGGATCATGAATGCATGATGTCTTATCGTTTTCCTTCACTAATAGCAGGTTATCTTTTGCTTCCCCCTAGTGGACAAATGCATAGATGACATGTGTTTCATGGGGTTTCCATCAACAGCCCAAGGTGCTGCATTCAGCAGGTTTGCTCTGTGGATGGATGGATGGATGGATGGATGGATGGATGGATGGATGGATGGATGGATGGATGGATGGATGGATGGATGGATGGATGGATGGATGGATGGATGGATGGATGGATGGATGGATGGATGGATGGATGGATGGATGGATGGATGGATGGATGGATGGATGGATGGATGGATGGATGATGTTAAGGTTGCTTACTAACGAAAAGACAGTCAAACAAATGGCATTCATAATTACATTAGGTAATTCTAGTGTCCACAATTGCAAATATTTTGAACAACAGCCATTTTTATAAACTTTTTTTGAAACGCTTTTTGAAAAATATGTTAATATTATAACATCCTGGCCCGACAAACAATTAGAAAACTATAAACATTAGTAATGTCTATAACTGTGTGCTTTGTAAGATGGGATATTGTTTGTGATTGTTAATTGCTTGTGTTTTGCTCTTAGGATTCTGGATTTTGCATGATATTAATGCAATGTAATGTTTATATAAACATGTACAACACTCAATTATTTAGTAAGAGAAAAAACTACATATTTTTAGGCTTTCTCTGGTTTTTTTATATTTGTTAAAAATTGTGTTAAATTCTCAAAAGAACAAAAACAACTGTCTCATGTCATTATTATACACTTTTTTTAAAAGAGTGGATTAGTGGTACTAGTGGGCCTTAATAAACTTATCAGATCATGACTAGTCACAGAGTGGTTTATCCAAGTATATTTATAACGTTTTATGAAAAGTTGTGTGGAAGGACAAAATGTCCTTCACAAAGACATTTTCACAAGATGTAGACAGAGACTCACAATGTTTGCTGGCTATCAGAAGCTTCTTAACTGGGTCACAAAGAAAGGGAAGTCCAAAGTTTCAATTTCTGTTAAACTGTTTTCTTTTCAATATCATTTAAAAGTCATGGTCCCAGAGTCTGGAGGAAGGTGACCTGTTCACACACAGTCAGCCATGTCAAATCCTGGGGTTGGTCCACTACCATAGTGGACCGGATTATAGGCACCTTGCTCAAGGACACAATAAACCAGCAACCCACTGATTACAGGACAAACTCCTACCACTGCTGCCACTATGTTTTATTGAGTACAGTCAACACAGCCACCTACCAGAAACCTTTTGAAAACCTATATAGCCTACATCAAAATTTATGTATATAGTTTTCTTACAGCTTTTCTTACAGCTTAATATGAGATCATTAAAATTATCGGCAATAACTGAGATATGTCACTTTATAAGTTGTTAATCTAATTCATGTTTGACTTTTCATTTTTGAATAATTTGCTAAATTAACTTAATTGTTCAATAACTGCTATTCTAATTTGTTGAAAAGTACCTGCAGCTAATCATAGACAGTTTGAATGTTTCTATGGTCTCCACTGAATGCAGATTTTATCTGTCAGACAAGCTTGCTCTCAGGGTGACACTGACCCGGAAACCAGATAAGAACAAGAGAATCCACGCTGAGTTTCTTCCTGCTCTGTGTCCAAATCAAGTGAGTCACTTCACGTGAATTTACTTTCCTGGGAAAAAAGTACAGCACGCTAGGCTACGTCATTCAAATACAGACATTCTATTGGTAAAATCCATCATGACGTTGAAGGCTTGGCCAATGGTTTACTGTTCGAGTTCCCGTGCAGTATCGCGAGCTATCTGTTTCGATAAATCCTCTACGCGGCTTCACAATCGGCCATTTCGTCGGTGCAGGCCATCAGCCGTTAAGGGCAGCAGGGAAACATCGTGTAATACTGGTTACCTGAAAGGCACATCAAGAACATCGCAACATGAGTGAACAAGCTATTTCATTTGCTAAGGATTTCTTGGCTGGCGGCATCTCCGCTGCCATTTCCAAAACAGCCGTCGCCCCAATCGAAAGAGTGAAGCTTCTCCTTCAGGTAAGAAAAAAAGCGTCTTCCGGGAGGCTCACTGAGAGTTAGCCATGTAGCTTGGGTCACCCTACCGAAGAACATCCTGAAGTATTGCTAAATGTTATTTTGCTCGTCCACAAGCTTACCGAGATAACCATACGTGCCGTTAATGTTTTACTACAATAAATTCAGAAGAGTTACGTGTTAAAAGATCTTAGGTCATCACATAAGTGAGAATGACCTACACGAGCCCGGATGCTAACTGCATCGCTGCGCCTTAACCTTAGCCGGTAGTTAGCTTTAGCTAACAAAGGACAAACGCTCGTAGCGGCATTGGTACACTCTGTACAATCCTGCCATACCCATATATTTTTATTCTAATCATAATATTTCAATTATAACAGTAATATTGATATGGGGCGAGTTTTATATCACTTTTATTTGCTGTTAAAAGCCGTTGCAGTTGCTAAAGTAGCGGTTGGTGAAAGTACAGAGGCCCAGCGGCGGTTATTAAAGCCGGGTCAACTAGTTTTACATCCGTTCCCATTCGCACTGCAAACTAATGGGAAGTTTAAAGATTGAGAACAGTTTCACTTTTACATATTCACAAGTTATTTTCAATATACAACTAAATCAATTCGAGATTAATCAATGCAGTCATTATCAGTGATTACCAGAGGACAGTGATTAGAGGGAGCAGTGGGGAAAGTCATTAGCAACTTTCTCAACTTCAACCTGCCACAAGGTCACAATGGAAGAACCTTGTGACTTTCATGTGTCTTGCTGTTGAGTTGATGTCTAATAATTTTCCTTTCGTTATCCCAGGTCCAGCATGCCAGCAAACAGATCACTGCTGACATGCAGTATAAAGGCATCATGGACTGCGTCGTCCGTATCCCCAAGGAGCAGGGGTTCCTGTCCTTCTGGAGAGGAAACCTTGCCAATGTCATAAGATATTTCCCCACCCAGGCCCTCAACTTTGCCTTTAAAGACAAGTACAAGAAGGTCTTCTTGGATGGTGTCGACAAGCGCACCCAGTTCTGGAGGTACTTTGCTGGTAACCTTGCCTCCGGAGGAGCCGCCGGAGCCACCTCACTCTGCTTTGTGTACCCTCTCGATTTCGCCCGTACCCGTCTGGCGGCTGACGTGGGAAAAGCTGGAGCCGAGAGAGAATTCAAGGGTCTGGGTGACTGTCTGGTAAAGATCTCAAAGTCAGATGGCATAAAGGGCTTGTACCAGGGCTTCAACGTGTCTGTGCAGGGCATTATCATCTACAGGGCTGCATACTTTGGCATCTATGACACAGCTAAGGGTATGTTGACTTCATGCTGAATAATTGGTGCACATGATGAGGGTCTCAGTGTTGTGGTTTTGATTTTTATTTTTTTTATACTTGTACCTTTACAGGTATGCTTCCAGACCCCAAGAACACCCACATATTGGTGAGCTGGATGATTGCACAGACTGTAACAGCTGTTGCTGGCCTGACCTCATACCCCTTCGATACTGTCCGTAGACGCATGATGATGCAGTCTGGACGTAAAGGAGGTGAGTCTGTTTAAATTGTCATTTTAAGAGCGTGTCCAGTCTGGTGGGCATATTTCTACTGATGCAGAAATGGTTGTTTGGGCTTCATGTAGTTTGCTTTCTCTCCCACAGCTGACATCATGTACAGTGGGACCATCGACTGCTGGCGCAAGATTGCACGTGACGAGGGTGGCAAAGCTTTCTTCAAGGGGGCCTGGTCCAACGTGCTCAGAGGCATGGGCGGCGCCTTCGTGCTGGTGTTGTACGATGAGCTGAAGAAAGTCATCTAATTCTTGTCACATCACTGTCCAATTTGGCTAAATGTATTAATTTTCCATTTCTATGGACTGCATTCTGCCTTATTTATGGGAACAACTAGCATCTCACGAACTAGCTGTGAGGTGGCTGTATGTTGTGCATCTTTGATTTTAAAACGTTCCACACCCTCTTTACCAATGTCATTCCAGATATAAAAAGAAAATTATAAATACCTCCTTGTGTCATTCACTAGGTTTGTATGGTCCCAACTTGAATAAATCTGTCCTGGGGAACAACCTTAACCATTGATGTGAACTGTCTCCTCCACTGTCATAGCATGAGATGAACACTCACGGGATAATGAAATGCAGCGAGTGGATTACACTCAACTGCTATATTTACTCGCGCTTATCTCTCCTTGAGCCTCTAGAGTAGAACACCGAAGCCTGTTATCCTTTTGAACACGGCGCACCTCCTGCAGAGCACAAGACTTCTTCAGAACAGGGAGATTTAGGGCGATTGCTTCCTGTTGCTACCATGTCTTCAGTCTAAAGCGCTTCACTCATGGCAAATTTAGAGGCTTTTGTCTTTTAGCTAATTTGAAAAGTCATTTCAAAAAGAACCTTTCAAAATACAGTATTTACCTGCATGTTTCAGACTAAATGAGCCAAAAATCCCAAATGTTACAGCAGTGGATCATCATGTTTGCATATTGATGGAAAGTAACTATGACAGCTTGCTGAAAAATTTCCCCCCTAGTAAAATCTTAATCATTTTACAGGGGAGTAAAAAAGAGTTTTATGACACTTAAACTCTAGGCATTAAACGGGAATCCTATTTGAAAATTTACTTTAAAATATAGCCAGAAGCATTTTCCAGTGGTTGGACTTGGAGAGCGCATGTTGTTTAGCCTGATTGACAGCAGGTGGCGCCAGTGGTAAGCAAGAGGAAAACGTCTGCGGTTTGAGCTCAGACAAGCTTGAAAACAGCGTCTTAAGTTTTCTTTTTAAGAAAAGTGTGTGTTCACTGGATGCGCACATCCAGTGAACACACACTTTGCTAACCGGTTGATGAAAGTTGAACTGTTGACAGAGCTGCTAATAAAGTGAATGGAAAAGGAATCATTTACGTGTTCATGTTGTAAATAAATTGATCTCAAAGCTCCTTTCTGTGTCACGTCCAATTTCAAAGAAGTATGCTGTTCACAAGAAGTTTACAGAGGCGTCGTAATTAAAAGTGTGGACTATTTTAGTAAATCAAAACGTCAAATTAAAAAAAAAGTAGCAGAACATTTTCATTCCAGAAACTTTTAGGCCATTTTCTGCCCAGCTCAATCAAGGAAGAGCTGGTTTATCAGATGTTCAGCAGACAGTCATTCACACGTTCTACAAAGTTAGGCAACAAATAGTCAAAGTTTAAAAACGTGCAAATGAAGCTGACCAAGAATATTAATGGAAAGTTAAGTGGAAGAAAAAAGTGAGATATAAAACTAATATTTTAATAATTAGGAAACTATTTTGTTTCCAAAGTCAGCTTGTAATAAACCTGCATCTCTATCGGATAAAATAAAATATAAAAAAAATGCAGCTCCTAATATAATTTTTAAACAATGCAGTAGTCAGTAAAACTCAAGTTTTCAAGAAATTTCACCCAAAATCCACTTATTTGACAAATTAGAACAAGATTTTCTTTAAACCATGAAATATTAAGTGACTATATAATAAATTTTTAATATTTGATCACAAACATTTAAAAATAGGTACCATAAAGGACTATAAAAGAAAGCAAAAAGTTGTTTTATATCAAAACTTGTCCTTTTGTTCTTAAGCTATGCATAAAACAATATTACTATTATGCCCCACATTCCAACCACACCCGTTGGTGGCACCATGAATAAGGTGAAAAGGTTAAGAACTTAAAATAAAGAAAAACAAATAGAAGGAATCTTGACATTTACCAAAAAGAGCACTGATCCCACCTCTGAGAGCATAAAAACATCTTTGTTATGTGTCTTCGTCTGCGCGCAAAATCTAAAAAGTTGCATCAGCTGCTCCCAAAATTATCTTTTATTAGTTCATAAAGTTCTCATTGGTTCAGCCCTGTGGTGCATCTCCAACTTGCTCGCTGTTTATAACCCGATCAGTTTTCTGTGTTCATCAGGGGAAAAGGCCCTGCAGCTGTCACAGAGCTGAATCCCAGGCTGCTGAGGGTCCGAACTGATGCTGCGCTGCAGAGATCCAACACCACATTAAATATTACAACACAGACGCTCTCAGTTAACTCTGCATTAAAGTGTGTAGGCAGTTTATTTTTTTTTTCCATGTGATTTTATAGATTGTGATTTATTGTTTACAATTCCATATTTTGGTTGTTAATCATGTGTTGGTCACATTCAGCTTGTTGACTGTCATCAACATACCAGGAAACAGAATATCATGCACAGATGGCAGCGCTTAACTGGGCTGTCTTGCTTCTTTTATGAAGGCCATCTGTATGATTTCAGTCTGACAATGGAGAGAGGCTAATATTACTCTTGTTCAGGTCACAAATGCAGCACACTGTGTCACTAATTTGATTGCTTTAGAGCAGGAAATGTTTTTGAGAGAATCCTTCATGGCCTGTCAGCAGCTGCGCGTCTTGCTGCGTAGCCTCACACCCACTCCATGGTTTGCTTCTGTGTAAAGCTTCTCCATCGGCTGCATCAGTCTCCTCCCACAGTCCAAACACTTGAGTCTGCACGGTTGAAGTACACGTAGGTGTGAAGTGAAGAATGAGCGTTTATTAGTCATAGGATTGTAACTAGCTGGCAGCTCGTCCTGGGTGTTTCCTGCATTCTGGGATCCATTCCAGCTCGTAGTTTAACTGTAATTGGCATCTACACCTACCTCCACCAGGCCACTATAATCTGTGGAATAAATGCATGTTCATTTAAATTCTATATCACATTTGGTTTAAAAAGTTCTCGATTCTCAACATGTAGCTACACTGTGTTGCATAAGTATTCACACTTCTTTTTTAATATTTTTGTCATGCTATAACTATAATCTTCAACGAATATTGTTAGGATTTTATGTGCCTGCATAACATATAATAGAGCATAATTTGAAAATGTAAAAAATATTAAAAAGGCTTCCTGTGTATCATGAAATATGAGCTCCCAGTCTGACCAGTTTCTCAACTAGATCTAAGTCTGAGCTTTCAGTATTATCAAAACCATGCATAAATTAAAATTTGGACTTTGACTGGGCCACTCTAATGCATAACATAAGCATCCCCGCAGGATGACGCCGTCACCACCATGTTTCATGTTCAGAACATTATATCCACAGTGATGTTAAGTGTAGATCTGCTCTACATATATTTTGCATGTTAGATTTTATGATAAAAAGACCTTCTTCTACATATTTGCTGCTCCTCCACATGGCATGTGACAAACTGCAAACCGGTTTCTTTTAATATTTGTTCCAATAAATGCTTTCTTTCATGAGAGCTTGATTGGTTGAGTGTGTGAGTAATAATTGTCTTATTAAAAGATTGTCCTACCTTAAATCTGGATCTTTGTGGCTCCTCCCGACTTACCATGTATCTGTTTTCTGCTTCAGATAAATGCTCCTCTTGCCCAGCCTGTCAAGTTTGCATGGCAGGCCGTGTCCTGGTGGGTCTGCAGTTGTGCCGTACTGTTTCGGATATTGTATTGCAAGCTAGCCCATCTATCTGTAAAATTGACTTTAATTTACTAATTAAATAACTACTGAGGGAAGATGGTTACGGTATGTTTTATACTGGTGGCCGAAAATAAAAGCATAACACATTTTTTAATTTCCATTTGTGAAAAAACAAAAAAATCATGTTGCAAATATGTGCTGTTGTGTTTCAATCTATCACATTAAATCTCAATGAAACACATCTAAATTTGTAAGTGCAATGTGAGAAAAGGTGAAAAAGCCTGAACGCTTTTGCGAGACGACGTACGAGTCTAATTTAATTTATGAGTGTTTAGTCATGGGGAGTGAAGCACAACAAAGTGAAGTGTATAAAAAACAACAACAAGACTTTCTGTGAAGTACAGGAAAGTACTAGTTTTTATTCCTTCATAATCAAACTTCACAAACAGCTTGAACTTGTACAATACCTCAGAGAGTGAAAATTACAAAAAAAGTGCTGGTAACATTTACAAAAATCATCCTTACTTAGCAACAATCAGTTTATTCTTCCACACTTTTTTTAGTCTTTTGTATTAAGGCTTAATACTTCTTTATAAAGTATATGCAAGATAAGTCTTCACAGTTTTTCGAAAAAAGTCACAATATTATGTAACATAATGAAGCTTTTACGGCTATTTTCTTTATAATAACAAATACACATCACTGGTAAATATATGTGAAATACAGGGCTTATTGTAAAATGGCAAGTAATGATACTGTTTGCTGAGATAAATTGATTCCACACACTGTTATAGGAAAGTTTTTGACATACTGTTGCTTAAACTGATAAAGGATGAAAAGAAAATGACAAGCATAACAACTCGAGAGATCGCCTCTAAACTTTGGCACATCCCTTCAAAAAATTTATAACTGTGAAAAATTAGGTTTAGATTCAAAATCATACATATGGAAGAATAGCTAAACTGGCATAAAGTGAAAACATGCTGTGTAGTAAGGTGCTAAAATCAGAGATATTACACTGCCAGCCTTTCTTTTCTTTTGTTGCTGTTTTTCCCCCAATGGACTGACATGATTAAGGTGCAATTGTAAGACACAAAGCACATAAGTCTTTTCTGATGTCACTGAAAAAAGATTACTGAATATAAACAAACAAAAAAAAAACTTAATTTGCCCAATAGTCTTGAGGCGACCTCGTATACTCATGTATTCCCATGGATTTTGAAAAATGAGAATATTTCTGTTCTGTAACTCTAACTGTGGCATGTGAAAGTAAAAGCTGTATTCGTGGAAAATGTTATTTGATTTTTTTTGTTGTTTTTTTTTTGTTTAATTTTACTGCTGAAAGTGTGAAAAAAAAACCTGCTGTATAAGGAGATGGACGTGAAAACTTAAACGTGAAACTAAGCCGAGATATATTCACAAGGATCCTCTAAGCTGCACTGGTTTTACAGGTCAACAGACGAGAGCTCTAGCCCTAGACTTTACCAATTTCACCCTCATGCATACTGTACGGTTAAAGTGACGCAACAAGCTCGCTTAAATAGTCTACATCACAAATAAAAATAAAAAAAAGCAATTTGGTTTGTAGTGCAAACACAATTGGCTGGCTTCAGCTTTTCAATAATAAACAAACTCACCAAGGAGATTACAAGAAAGGCACGTACTTATGCTTCCTCTAACACGCAAATTTAGACAAAACCGCAAACATCTTTCAACAACACCACGAAGCAGAGGAAAAAACAGGAAAGCCACTACATCCAGATAAATAAAAAAAAAAAATCTTTTGCTGTGTGACTTTTTTTTTTTTTTTTTTTTTTTTCTTTTGGGGGGGAAATTTACATGTATTTGTGAACCATATCCCGAAACCATATGTGAAAAGTTGTGGCTGCTGTCAATGACCTCATTGGTACAGTTTGGTAGGCAAAGATTCTCTGGACGAAAAGCCATGAATGGTGTGTTTACAGAAGCACTTTTTGGGTTTTTAATTATTTAATTAAAGCAATTTTTAATTTTTTTTAAACATTTTTGTAAAAATAGCAGTCAAAGTGACCAAATATGCAGAGAACTCTGTGACCAGTGTTTTAAATGTGCACAACGGTGGGTATAGCTGGGTTTTTATCTTTTGGCATTTTCTTTCTTTTTTTGTTTGTTTGTTTGTTTCTCTTCAAACGTGTTACAGGCTGTGTGACGCAGACAAATGACACGGACTCATTGGGAATTATTTCTTTTCCTTTTGACATCCTGAATCCCACTTCTTATGTGTAAGTGCTGCGTATTTTGTCCAAAATCGTTCACAGGAGGAAACAACAGTTTTAATGCCACTTGATTCTGGACAAAAATACTCGGGAGCGAGAGGAGGGGGGGGGAGGCGAGAAAACTAAAACGAAAAATTAAAAATTAAGGGGGGAAAAAAGGCAAAAACTTTGCTACAAACAAGATATGGATGTGCACTTCAAAGGGTGACACGTTCTGTACCTACAAATATAAAAAGAAAATGGCCAAATATCAGCATTCGAACTGTGGGGACAGTGACAACCGTATGGTTAAAAACGTGTGGAGTTCATTATATTGCTTTTAGATAGAAGAAGACCAAAAAAAAATCAGTCTAGTGCAAATCTCTTTTCTGGTTTGAAAAATGTTTGGTCTGATGATTCACAATCTGCTTTACCGTAGAGGGAACCGGTCAGATGAATGTGAGAACTGCTCGGGTGAGAAGTGGCGTCCCTTTATATGCTTTTCTCTGAAAATCTAAAAGAGCACTCTTTTCTTTTTTTTTTTTTTTTTTCCAGAAAAAACAGAACAAAAATCAGTCACCAGTCTTTACCATGCAACAATTTGGAAATATTTCCTGTTTTATATACCCATCAACTAACCAGCACTAACTCAACATCTTTTATGATCCTGTTTTTTTTTTGTTTTTTTTTAAGGATCATGTCATTCATGCTCCCACTCATGAAGCTGGGAGGGAGAGCTTGGTCTGACGGCTCAAATCTACGCTCGCGGGTGTAATCTGTGCAGTTAAGTCTGTCAAATACATCTCTCAGCTTGGAAATGTTGGAAAACTCACTCCAGTCCAGTGTTTGACAAATCATATAAAAACGTCCTTGAACATACATTTAGAGAAGAAAAAAAAAAAAGAAAAACTTTATCTCCGATTTCAAAACAGCAGTCAACACATTTCAAACAAGCTTGTTTCATAACATCAATAATAATAATAGAATAATAATAATAATAATAATAAAATACAAAACCAACTTGGAGCATAAATTATCAAAAAAAAAAAAAAGAAAAGACAAAGTGAAAACACATTACTGCAGCATATATTTCAGGGTTGCTTAGTTTTGATGTTGAACTACCTTTACTACAACAGCTCCACTTCTGCCAAGTTCAGAATTGTATACGAGAAATAATTTGCAGGGAAATAATGATATATCACGCTAAAAAGAAAGAGCCTAAACAAAATATACATATATTTCAATGCACATCTCATAGTTTAACTTAAGTGCATGTTTACAAAAGCATCTACATACATGATATGGCAGCAAAAAGCCTCATAAAAAAGAGAAAAGAAAATCAATTTAAGCTGCAATTTTTTTTTGTTATTTGGGAACATAAAATTTACGGTTTATAAATGTGTGTTTTTTTTTTTTGTTGAAATCTTCGGCCCAGATGTACAACACAAAATGAAGTACAGTAATTTAATTTTTCTATTTTGAAACCACAGGATAAGGAAGCATACAGCAGACTTTTACAGTGATGAATTATTGTCTGTGGTCAAATACCGAAATTCCCCAAATGTTTTTACATTCATCTCACAGACGATGTGTTATTATTATTTTTTATATTTTTTTTATAAAAATTGGTTATAAAAAATGGTATCTAATCACATATTTGGATTGCATTGTGATGGTTAAATCCATCGCTTAATTTGGTTTCAGTGTAGTTTTTTTTTTTTTTTTTTGTTCACATATTGTCAGGTGATGATTTCTTTTTGACCTTGACTAAATTTGAGTTTTTTGAACTGCTCAGATTGAAAGATGTGAATGATTACTTCTTCTTTTTTTGGTTTAAATAAACAACCTACAAATATGTGCAAAATTAACATCTTGGTCCATCTCAAGTATAAATGGTTGAATCTATTCTAATCCACAATGTCAGATTAGTATTTTAGGGACAGCCTTATTAAAAGAAACCTATTACAAAAACACAGAAAACAGAAAAAAAAAACAATCGGACAAAGTAATCTGAATTAATCCCATGTGAAGGAGAAGAAAAGAAGTGTACAATAGTTCGCAAAATGTGTGTGTGTGTTTGTGTGTGAAGAAAACCAACAGATATTGAATATCACGTTTTGCCCGAGCAACGATGCAACATTTACAATCTGATACATGTTTCAACATGCCATAAGTTTACATCACAGCTACTGTGTCGGATTCATTTTTATGTTTTGTTGCATTTCTCATTTAAAAAAAAAAATCGAAACAAAAAAAGGATAGTCTATTTTGGTCTATGATAGGCAATTAACACAATCCACAAAACTATAAACAACCAATCAAGTGACAAAGCGTACACGCAGTTTCACAAGCACCCTGCCAAGAGAAGAAAAACTATAAGAAAACACAAAAGAAAACTTAAGCAATCGAGCGTGATTGCAGGAACCCTACTCACATAAAAAAAACTTCAAAAACTGAAGTTATCCTAACCCTTCTTTGGTTTGTGAAAACAAAAAATTGTACAGTTGTTTTTTAAAGTATCTCCTAATAATTTGCAAATTACCACGACTTTCAGAATCGTGATAGAAATCTCTAATCAAAGCCTGGCGTTTTGGCTGAGACAGCAGCAGCGTCAAGGATCTCGACTTCTCTATTTGTTTTTTTTTTTGTGTGTTTTTTTTAAACTCGTGTGTCTGCACGATAAAAACGTGATCCACACATCCAAGAGAAACAGAGCAATAGAACAGTGCGTGCTGCCTATAAAACCAGTCCGCACAAGAATAAGCTGTGCTCAGAGCTTAAGAGGTTATGAGCTCTTACGAAGAATTTGAATAACGGATCAGATGTGTTTTTTTTTTCTTTTTAAAGTAAGGGAAATGCAAATTTTACTCAGGCGTTATTGAAACTATATTCTTGGGAGTATGGAACAAATTCGCCGTTAAAGAATTGATTTGATATCAGGTGGTTTAAGAGTGGGAAACAAATGCCAGACTTGAAGTTGGAATGTGCTGGACTGAAGACAGGAATGTATGTTTTTAGTTACGCTGCTGCACACTTCAAAACTTAATTGTCTCATTCGGCTGAACTAAGCCATAAAAAGGCCACAGTGACTGAAAAGACAAAAAAAGCCTTAAGAATCGAGTTTTCAGAGGCTAAAATACAGCTGAGTCCCCAAGTCACTGTGACAAAGAAAAGTAAAAAAAGAGAAGTGAAAAGAAAAGAGAGTTTGTGCTCTGCTAAAGGAGAGGGGTGATCCACCGTGGTCATCGAAGGACGACGTCTGATGAAAACAGGGGTAGCCTAATAACTGCATGTTCATATAGTGAATAGAAAGTAGATTTTGTTATAGCTTAGTATCGCTGTCTTATACTTTATAATCTGCTGTTTCACTGTGTTTGTAAAGCTTAAAGTCAAAACAGAATCTGGATATCTGTAAAACCTGAACAGACACTGTTTCTGAGAAGTAATGGTTAGATAGATGACAGGGACTACCTATATAACATTACCTAGATGCTATGAAACTACGTGTGTTTCTTGCTAAATGGACAGTTCAGAGTGCTGGAGTGATGCTCTGGTAACAAACAGTTAATATCTAACCTGCAGTAACTCCGTTGGCGCCTTCATTTACAATAAATCCGGATTAGTTGGAGCTGGAAGTGAGTTTTATGGCTAGACCAAGAAGGGCCAAGACCAAAGGGGACTTTTATTATCTTAAAGCTCAAATATATTATAGAGTCATCGTGTTTGCAGATTGGGGGTTATTTTAAAAGAAATCAGTGGTTATTTATAAGGGAGATGGGAGCAGGATGCAATGTTTCTTCCCTTGTAAAACAAACAAAAAAAATCTAGTTTTCTGTAACTGCCTGACAAAAAAGCAAAGGAATAAAATATCATCCACTTATGCCACTATAAAATTTTTGAACTTTTTAAAATGTACCTTAATAGCAGGCAGTTACTCAAACCAGATCCATTTGATGAATCTCTGTTTACATAGGAAGACATTGTCAGGGCATCACCTCCAGTCCCCGATTCCTGTGTTACTGATGGTCTTGTAAACCATTATGACGTTGTTAAAATTGGAGATTTAAGAGAGTTAAAATACAATTCTGTCCACTCTGGACAAACTAATCCGGATTTCTATCAAACAAAGACACAATGGAGAAATCTCATGCAGGTGTGATACTGTGTTTAATTTACAACAGAAGTTCACTTCAAAAATTATGAACCATGTCTTTAATCATAGCTGTTTTCTCCTATTTACTTCAAAAAGATGCATTGTGGAGGATTTAAAGATTTAAAATGGAAGCAATCACGAGTTTCACGTTTGGTTCATACAAAGTTTTCATTTTAAATCTGTTTTATTCTTTTTTTCTGCTCCTGTTTCTCACTTCTAATTTAAGAATAATGGTACAATTTGAAAGTGCACCCCTTCCGGAAATTGGCATGACAACCAAGTTGGAGAAGGTTGGAGAGAAAACTGGGTAATTAGTCCACAGGGGACAGAATAATAAGCCTTCCCAAAACCTTTTCATCTTGCAGTAGCTCAGTTTTGTAACTTGATTTGTGTTTTATTTTTCTTTCAGTTTTGTCTTCATGTTGCTCATCGGAGCCAGTTAAGAGGCTGCTGTGCAGGCAAGAATGTGTTTACCCGAAGCCAAAACCTTAAAATTCTCATTTTGTCTCCAAAGTCTAAAAATGTGCCAATCAAGCAAACGGTACAAATGATCTTTTTTGTAATATATATAAATTATCTATAATAACTCCCAGTTACACATAAACAAGGCTGCAAGTTACAGTAAAACCTAAAGAACCTCTGTGAGGAAATTGGGCTTTGGTTTGCATGTGTAGGTGCCTTGTTATCAAAGCTCTGGACTTTGAAACCAACTAAAGGACTACAAGCAGCTTTCCACCTCCAACAGATTGCAAATCATCACATTCATTAACAAGAAAGTACGAGTTTAAGCAGCGACTGCTGTGCTCGTAGACGCTGTTATAATCTTGCAAAATGGCATTATTTACCAACAGGGAAATATGAAATATCCAGGGATTAAACCTGGATTTTATGTCGCCGTGACGGGCAGGTGTGTAAACGTTCCTCCGTCCAGCTCCAGTGTCTCCCCCTGCTGCTCACCTACCACCACTGCCCGGTCTCCCCACTCGTACAGTACATTCCAGTATATGGCTTGTTTGCAAATGGCAAATACTGTAAACTGAAGAAGAAGAAAGGAAATGAAACAGCCTTCCATACAAAAAAAGAGAAATAACTAAGCTGAGCTTTTGAGCTAAAACCAAAGCCTACTACTATTTAATTAAACGGGCATGACTGCGTTTTAAATCTTCAAATCCTCCAGATGGTGTGAACATAACACACGAATGAAACAAAAACTCGCAGATGTAGCCTTTACTGTATATGAATAAAACATTTCAGGTATTTTTTTTAAAGGGTTCTCATTTGCTGCACTCACAAGCACTAGGTTTTCAGCTGTACTAGTATAAATAGTATATTCTTAATAGCGTATATACTGTATTTGTGCAACGCAGGAGAGAAAAACTATGAATATTCTGTATAGTTGCTGCATGTTCTGGTAGGCACTTGTTAGGCATACTCCCTATATCCCACAAAGTACAGTAATACTCTAGCTGCAGTTAGGATTTTTTTTTATCAAACTATCTGAAAATGTATTCTCTTTCTGCATGGAGATGGATACTCAAAATATATATAGCACATTTGTGACCATTTTACTCTTATATGCATTGGAAGGACAAAATGCAGTTCATTACTGTGTGAGTGGTGCTTCTTGTAGTCTACTTTGAATTGTGTGACTTGCCTGGATAAAAATAGAATCTGACTTTAAAACGTGTGAAGACAGACTGAGAGACGGACCTATGCTTTTCTGACTAAAATGACCCTGTTCTACGCTTGAAACGATCCATCTTTCACCTCAATGCGAAGCATATGTTGATATATAAGTACACGGTAGGAAAAAAAAGCAGACTACTCCCTTAATTCAGCCACGCAAAATGCTATGAACAACAACCACAACGACCACCAGAGAAGCAGGAAGAGTTCTGAAATAATCAACTTCAACAGTGAAATTTTAAACTTACTGCAAGAAGGACAACAATGTACTGTAGACCCCGTGTCTCTACGCTAATATAAACAAAAACAAACAGGAATATACTTCATACACAACACAAACGGCTGCAGGCTATCATCTATTTTTCAATAAGTTTTTCTTTTTTTCGTTCTGGAGAATATGCGAGCGTGTCGCGAACAGAAAGGTCTAGACCTACAACTATAAGAAGCACGATTGAGGAAACGAGGAATAAGTTTCAGGATAATGTTGCAAGAACTTTTAAAATGCCTTGCTAAGTATTCATTACCCTTTAACCTTTATGGATTTTTACACATTAAACCGACAAACTTTTATGGGGGTTTTCTGTGTGGAATTTTATTTGATAGGCCAACACAAGGTAGTGTAATATTGTGAAGCAGAAGAAAATAAATGTCACATGACCTTTCAGTCGTTACAGCGACGCCTTAACAATCCAGCAAATCCAGAGGTTTCTACAGAAGGCTAATGAAGAACAAGGAACACACAGTTCATCTTTGATTAACTTGTGGAGCTTTTTAAAGCAGTGTGAAAATGTTACATGACACACGATGGGGGCAGCATTTTGCCCCCGGTTGATTAAAAGCGGGATGGAGCTAAATACAGTTTGTAAAAGACGGTGAAAGAGGTTAACATCCAGCAGAGTAAAAACATAATCTAAGCTTGAACCAAACTGTTTATATTAAAGCATATTTGTGTTTTGAAATGGACTAGTCAAAGTCATAACCTACCACGTGTAGCTGAACCATGGAGAGTAATCCTATGAGTGCTTTCAGCTATTTTGCAACAAAGATTACATGAAATTTCATTCTCATTTGTCCAACAAAACATTGACTTAAGGGAGCCGGATGTAACTGCACACTAAGCATAAACAATATGGACAGAAACTCTTTTATTTTTGCAACAATGACAAAAATAACAGCAATATTGATTTTCAGTTTTACCTTTATTTTTTGGCAACATATTGTACGACCATTACTGTTTGTACTTCCTAGGAAAACTGCTACAAATCTCTTAAAAATAACACTTACCCATTATCAGACAACTTTCTTACACTACGGCATTAACTAAGGCAGTTGTATCAATCATTACTTTTATTCATACTTCCAAATAAATAGATTTTTACTGACGCTCTCAAGGATCCAACAGTGATAAAAAGGTAACAAATCATTAGTTTTTGGAATTTGAAATTAATAAGTTTTCCATTATCAAGACAAAATGATGGTTAAAAAAATGTCTCTAAAATGATTAAAGATGCAATAAATACCAACTCCTAACACATACACCACATATTTATGAAAGCATTTGAAAACTATGTATAATTTATTTCTTCACTATCCAGTCACGCACTACCATCTGTTGGTCTATCATAAAATCCCAGAAGATTTTGTTTCAGTTTGTGGTAGTAATGTGAGGAAATATGAAAAGGTTCAAAGGGCACGAGAACTTTCGCAAGGCACTAAAATTTTACTTTTTTTGCAACCGAGAGAAGAATTAAGCACCACCACAATTAGCCGAAGTAATCTAAGGAATATATAACTATGGACAGTGAAGGACACGTGATGCTAATGCAACAAGGGGAAGGGGAAATGGGCCGTATGCTATAGCACATTATGACACACTGGAGCAAAAAGGTTCCTTCCTTTCCAAACCTAGACTCCTATCAAACACCTTATGATACAAGAAATCAACCACCAATGGACAAGTTCTAGCCCTCACCCAGGTCACATGAAGATTGGCTACTTTTGTTATTCCAAAACCAAAAAAAACAGAAAAATAATTAAATATAAGTGATCAAGAAAGAACTCATAGTGTAATTGTGAAACCAAACATTTCAAAAACCAACACCAAGCTACTACTATTTAGACCAATGATACCACAAGGCTGGTTGTACTCATCTAGCTACAGTCAATAGTGCATTTAATATAGGTGTTCACATAAAAACACGTACGTAAAAATTTAGGTGCCATGAAGGAATGTTAGATCACCGAAACACACCCACTACACCGAAACAGTTTGACACTCTGTCTCTGCCTTTCTTTCTTTTTTTTTTTTTGTTACTTTTTTCTTTTCGCTGGAAAAAGTGATGATGTTAGTTTGGCAGTGTTTGGAAGTTGAACAGACGACGAACATCACGAGCTGCGTTGTGCCATACGAGTGGCGATACTGTTGGAAAGAGATCTCGGCAGTTGCTTACATATTTCTATTTAGTGCATTGTCTGTTAAGGCATGAGATTTAACCCTCCACGTGCTGTGTAGAGACAAATGTAGCACTAGCATGCAGCAATACTGCCGACTAGGCAACGACAGCTACGAATAGGAACCATACACTTCAGAGGCTTTTTTATGCACACCATAGAGACAGGCCCAATCAAATGTTCAATAACATGCTAACTTTACTGAGGACCAACCGCACACTTTCAAAGATCTTTTCTCACAAGTGTTTTTTTCTTTCATCAAGCTAAAGAAGCTGGAGCAGGATGCGTGCCAGCTGGCCTAAGCTAAGGAATTGTTACAGGTGCCTTATCAGCCCGAAAGGTTTGGAGAACTGTTTTCTTATAGTACCTGCGCTGCATATTGCAAAGGAAGCCCTACAGTTGAGATATTCCACTTATCAACAATTTGATTAGGCTATTTACCGCACACAGACGCTCACTGACACACAAACACCGAAGTAAAGAGACACGACTGTGCACTAGTGACGGACTGATATCAAAGAAGCTGCACTCCATCACAACAGAAAGGTTTTTTTTTCCAGGACACACACACGTCATTTACACACATACACACATATTATAAATCTATTATTAATAATATAGCATTACTTCCGCCAAAAGACTTGGACGGGAGGTTCTTTATTATTACTGCTGTTGTTTCGCTGTTAATGATGTTTGGCTTGGATGTTCTCATAGGAAATTTCTGCACTGTTTCTAAAAAAAAAAAAAAAAAGAAATCAAATAAACTCTTATAGGGAACTGACCCGATAGAATATTTCAAAGGTTTAAACATAGATGAGCACACACAATGGTTAAATAAAATAAAATAAATGCTTGCATTAACACGGCACGAGAATATACTGAAGGTAACAGCAAGCCATAACAAAAGCCGAGAATTGAGAAGTTTACTAAACGAAAAAATAAGCTGAAACACCGCTATTCATGTGAAGTCTTAAAAAAAAAAGAAACAAGAAAAAAAAATCTCTTTTCTAAAACTATATCTCTGTTAACAGTAGTGCACTTATTGGTTTAAGCAGTGCAACATATATGCAAGAAAATAATGCAGTCCACTTATCAAGATAAAAAAAAAGATTTTTTTTTCCTTTGAAATTGAATAAAAGAAAGTTCATTTAAGGAAAACGATTAAATATTTAGCACAGGCATTTTAAGAAAATGTGCAAAATAGCACTTTTTTCTGAACTGACAGGAGGTCTTTTGAAGACGTCCCTGAATGCAGTTAGTTACTCGCTTTATCGTACAACTACCGAAAGTGTTTGCTTGCTTTTAAAGAAGCAAATCCTTCAGGATGCAGTTGCAGGCAGTTGCACGTGTGCATGTGTTTGTGTGTGTGTGTGTGTGTGTACATACACACACGTGTGTGTGTGAGACCTATTTTGGATATAAAATCAATGTAAAAGAATTAAAAATATCTGTAATAAACCTTAAGTAGGGCAATGCATGAATGAGACGACATGAACACACAAGCTTCCACATCTACTCTACACATGCTGTGTCTTGGTGTTTGAGAAAATTGGGAATGTATGCTGTTTTTCCACACAGTCCATCTGCAGCTTGTGGTATATCATGAAACAGCGTGCTATCGATTGATGGGAGCTACTTGTTTTGCTTTCAGACTGTATTTCCTTTCAAAACGTTGCATGCCATTTGAGCCTTCGACGAGCGAGAGAAAGAGAGAGAGAGAACGCACGAAGAGTAATGCACTCAGCTCCCACCTGCTGAAATAGCTCCGCAATTGTAATGAACAGGTTATACAGGCGTTCTAGGTTCAGGGCGGCAATTATTTTGCTTTTTAGTCCGACTCAAAATTAATTTGCGCCATCTTTCACAACACCGATCCAATCAGCAACCAGCTGACCGCCTCCCTGCGAAACTGTAATTCAATTATGAGATTAAAACCAAACAGGCTACTCAATAACAACAATTGTTGAAGTGACAAATCCTTTTTTTTTTCCTCTAACTCTATATCCCATAACAGTCGGGTGCAGGTTGAGGAGCAGCAATTATGAAGGAGAGAGTTTAGTCCCATATTCCAGCCTGCCTTAACTGTGAAAAGGCTAAAAAAAACACACACACACAACCATCAGCAGAAGACTCTTCCATTTTTTCATGTTTTGCAGTGGAAGAAATCTAAGTAGCCTTAACAGTCTTAGGATATTAAAAAGGCAGTGTATGCAAATGAGATAAACTCTAAACTCCAGGAAAAAAAAGAAACATATTTTTGCTCAAATACTGTCTTATCAGCACACAAAAATTTAGTAAACGTTATCTTGACCGTCAAAATTCATGGACAATAATCATAAAACAGGTGAGAAATAATCACTTTCCCCATCGCTTTGGACAGGAGGTTACAATTAAGTAAAATAATTAAAATTGGTACCTTGACAACAGCTGCATTATAATCCCTTAATACCACAGGAATAAATAAAACCCAGTGTCAAATTAAGTACTCTCCTTTTTTTGTTTGATATAAGAAGGCAATCTTGTGACCATCAGTATTTTTAGAGGGAATATGTAGCCCAACCCCAGGTTTTTTTTTTTCAGTTTTTTGTCTTTTATTGTTATCGTTGTTTAAAATTATACCACAGTAAGCTTGGACATCTATGTTTCCAAACTGGTCAATATGGATTCACAACTGCCATGATTCATGTGTCATAGCAATACACACACACACACGCACGCAGACGCACGCGGACAAATAAAGAGACAGACTTGTATGCAAAAATCACAAACATTCAAACATATTTGCTCATTTAAAGTCATTCAGACATAGCTAGACTAAAGGTGTGTTTGTGTGTATGTGTTTCTTTCGTAGGCCTTTCGGTAGTGTTCAACACATAAATCAGTATTTTAGGAAAGCATACATTTAGAGGCCCGTAGTTTGGATCCATCCAGTAGATCAATATCAAACCACTGAGCCTTAAGGCCACCATCTTTTTTTCTTTTAGAATAACAGGAAAAAAAAAAAAAAGAAAACTTTTTTTGGGGAAACTTAATGTGCCAGTGTCTATACTCCTTACTCTTCATACCTCAAAATAAGAAAAGGAAAATCTAGTGCCATTGTATTTGTCATTCTTTCAGAAATAAGTTTCTTTTTTTCCTTTTTTTAAAATTTGTACTTATCCATCGGAGACATGCATTCGCATGTGGTCATTGAAGAGCTCCATTTGGTCGAACTTGGCAGGGCAGACGGAGCACACGTAGGTGGTCCCTTCTTGGCAGCTTGCTTCAGCAGCTACACCCACTCCCGTTCCAACCCCGGCCCCTACTCCGGCGCCGCCGCTCACTGGCATGGCGAGGGCCACAACTCCGGCTCCGGGCTCGGGGACGGCTATCGGCATCGGGATGGAGACCGGGCCCGGGGTGCCCACACTCACAGACAGCCCGGTGATGGCGCTGGCGTTGCTGTGCAGGGCCATGTGGCGCTCCAGCAGGGTCTTGTGTGAGAACTTCTTCTTGCAGATGTAGCACTCATAGGACTTCTCTCCACGGTGCAGCCGCATGTGGACGTTCAGCGAACTCTTCTGGGTGAAACGCTTGTTGCAGATGCTGCACTGGTAGGCGCGCACCCCTGTGTGTGTCACCATATGTTTAATTAAGTAATCCTTCAGGGAGAACGAGCGCCAGCAGATGCTGCACTGATGAGGCTTCTCACCTGGATGTGCACACAACACAAAAGCATTAAGAGATTGAACCCCCCCCCCAGAAACAATATGGTTTGCACATTAGAGAGGAGTACTCATTTGCAGTGTCTGAACAATTACATCTGAACATGCTTTAGTGTTATTCTGTTGCCATGTGTCTAAATGTACTCCAAATTTAATGCTAAAATTATGCTTTAGTTTTACAACAAAAAAAGTACTCTTTGCATCACTCCTGGGAAAACTGTGCAAATCTTAACCTCCCCATTCTATTCCCATCTCCGTTTCTAAAGCTAATTTAGCTCCATCTGTTCATCGCGTAAACAGCCAACTTGATGAGGGCTTTGACTGAAATGTCAAAATCTGTGTGGTGCGGTCATTTTTAATGAAGGATTTCAGCATCCTCATGGTGTGGGGTGTGTATCAAGCTTTCTAAAAGCATATAGCAAGCTATTAAAGACAAAAAAAATGAGCAAATAAGTGATTTGGAAGAGAGTCAAGTCTATTTTTTGACCCTTAATTCTCCCGAAATGCTGCCAGCAGTCTCTACATATGGACTTTGCTGCAGAATTTTCTGCAGAAACACCTTAAGCTAAAAGTTCAGTAAACCTGAGCTAGCTTTGTTTTAATTTTTTATTCCACTATGTGCTGCTTACTGCAGAAAATGGGCAGAAAGCTTCAATTTAAAAACACACAGGGTTTTACTTAATAGAAAACCTCTTTTTCACAAAATTTGTAAACGTAATTAATCCTTGGTTGCCATAGATTATTCAGATTTAATCCTGTTGAGTGATCGATCCATGATTTATCATCTCTTCCGTATGCTGCTCTGTCTGTAGCCTCCAAAGCGAGTGCTTCTGGACAGGAAATGGACTGTAATGAATAATAATGGTTGTTTGAGAAGGCTTTTTTATGGGACCATCTAATTATATGATATTTGATTCTTTTCCTTTGTGATGATGGTTTCCCCAGTATCAATTTGATGATGTGGACATTGTTTAAAGAAAGAACACTACTGACATTGTAAAGTCAAGCAGAAATGATAAACACACTTTTCAGGTGTGACCATATAAACATTATTTTTATGTCATTCAGTTTATGTTCTAAATACTTACAATTTTATTATTTAATCAAAGTAGTTTGACTGGTACAGATGGTAAGATATTCATTTGTTTCTGAGTCTTTCTTTATATTTTGTTTTAAAGGGATAGTTTTGAATTTTTTGAAGTGGGTTTCTGTGAAAAGCTTATGAGGAGTCAATGTCCTACATTCACTAAAGAGCTCTCTAAGTCAACTATAATCAAAAATTGTTCAGATTGTTTTCTGCCATCTTTAAATAACACCAACATTTTATAAAGGTTAAAGATAATGTTCTTTTTGTGAAATGAATAGATGCATCATTTCAGCAGCAAAGCATTTCAAAGTGCTTTTCATTTTAATGATAATATATAAAACAAGTATAGGTAAAAGAGGTAATTTCTTCATGTTTTATCCTAATTGTGATGAAAACTTGTACACTGATAATGTTTTAAATTACCACCTTCTTTAACCTGACCTTTTACTTAACTTTGCCTTTTTTAAAATCAAACAATGCCTTATTCTAACCCAATCTACTGAAACTTGTGAAGCATCGCCATAATCTGATATGGCAACAGCTCGCAAAAAACTAAATATGGCTCTATTCAACATATGATGAACCTTTTATATTCTGTTACTCTCCAAGACTACAGCTACAATCTGAGTGAAATATTTATATGATTGAGCATTCAACATGTATATTTTAATATTTTGACTTACCAGTATGGACAAACATGTGTTTGACGTAATTCTGTTTGGCAGTAAAGGTCTTACTGCAGAGAGTGCATTCATAGGGCTTCTTTTCCCCCGGACCGATCCCTCCTGCAGCCTGCTGCTGCTGAGATGAAGCCTGCGGTACCGACATGGGGTTCGGGAATGATGGCATTGCGGGCGGCGGCACTGCCACGAACTGGGGCTGCTGCTGGCCAGGAAGGTAAAGGAAAGGCTTGTGGTCTCTCGACGGCTGCGTGGGGAAGAGTGTGGGCAGGAAGGTGCTTCCAGCGGTGCCCATCACTTGGGAATTGCTGGGCACGGTGATCGGCATCCTCAGGTTGCTGGTGTGTGATTCTATCTGGCGCATGTACTGGGACATGGGACTGAGTTTGACTGAGTTTGGCAGGGGCTGCATCATGCTACTGTCACTAGTGCTGTGGGAAGTGTCCCCGTCCTCCGTCTTTTGCATCCGCTCTGGGGACGAGTCGCTGACCTCTATCTGCACTGGAGCTCCTTCGATGCCTTGCTGCCCTTCCCCAACGGCGTCTCGACTGAAGCTCGTCAGGTACGGCTGCTGCTCCATGGTGTCCGTCTCTGTGCTGATGGAGGAGCTGACCCCTGAGTCAAAGTTTTCAACCTTGGATTCTCCCTCCACACCCTCGTTGTGGTCAGTGTCATCTTGGCAGTCCCCCATGTCGTAGCAGGTGAACTCGTCTTCGGCCTCCTGCTTTATGTGCATCCCTCCTGTTTGGATGCGTACCGGTCGTGGTTGCTTGCGGCAGTGAGTGGACTCTGCGTTGGACATGAAGCGTTCCACCTGCTGGGACCGTTCCTGGATGCGGTTTATCCAGGGCGGATCTTGAGATTGCTGGTCCTTCTGATTGCTTGGATCATAATTTGCTGACAGGGGGTTAACATAAAGGGACCGCTCTCGGGTGCCATTCTGCAGAGACAGGCCGGGGTAGGAGTACAGGGATGTGTATGTACGATCTACACTTTGCTGTGATGTTACTTGCATATAGCCTGACTCTGCATCACTGCTGGGTCCAGAGGTGCCAGACTCTGGTGTGCCACGGGGTGTCTCCTGGCCAGAATCTCCTGGTATCACAGGGAATCCCCCGGGACCAGCCAGGCCCACATTCTGGGACACGATGCGTGTGCACTCATCGATGACGGTCTTGATCTGCAGAATGCTGGCAGCGGTGAGGATCTGCAGCGCTTCTGACTGAGAAACTCGCAGAATTCCACTGTACATAAAGTCAATCAGCTTCTGGATGGATTGCACTGAGACCACAGAGGGGATCTCGATGTCACTGTAGCCCAAGAGCAGCTTGTCCTGAAAGAATGGGCTTCCAGCGGCCAGCACGCACCGGTGAGCTCGCAGCATGCTTCCATGGATCCGAACGGTCACGTCACAGAAGTGCCCGCGGTTTCGCTGCTCATTGAGGGTCTCAAGTACAGAATTGCTGAAGTTGTGGAGATTGATGTTATGAATGCGCTCGGTCATCCCCTTGCAACTGATGTCACCTGAAAAGAAAGAGCAATAAAGCTTCCTGAAAAACTAATGCATACATGAAACGTTGTTCGGACCTCCCAATTAACTGGCACAAGTCTAAAAATGAGAGTAACTTCAAAAACTGTGCATTTCAGCAATTCAATTCAAAAAATAAAATATATTTTCTAAAAAAAATGAATTTGGAACCTACAGAATCATGGGTAAGGTGTCAATAACTGAAGATAAGCTGCTAAAGGTAAAGAATTAGATTGTTCAGAGTGTCATATCCAAGCAAATTGATGGAAAGTTGAGTGGAAGGAAATTATGTGGTAGTTGAATAGGATAAACCACAGTCTTGAGATTATTGTGAAGTGAAGCACATTGGAGACTTTGGGGAAGATTCACAAAACATAGATAATAGCTGGAGTCAGTGGCAGCTTTCAAGTAATGATTTCAGTCTACGGTCTACACCAGCCGATAAATTAAGATGTCCAGACATACGGCGGGGAGGTCAACTATTACAAATCTATATCCATCTTGAAAGACACTGTGTGTCTATCTGTAAGGAATTACTGTAATTGTGTTGCTGTCACCTGCCAGGACACTCGTTCAATCCCAGGGAGTTTTTTCATCCTGTTTAAATAAAGGTTGAAGAAGAAGAAAGGTACTTGTGTAGTGTCTGAAAACAGTTTATATCTTTATGTCTCAGTAACAGGCCTAAGATGAGACCTTCACGCAGTGCCCAGGCAGTACACGCAAAAAAAACCTTTTGGAATTAGCGGGGAAAACGAGTCACACACAAAACACATTGAGTTTGAACAACAAGTTCATCTATGGATTCAGTCACAAGGGAGATTCCAGAGGGACTAGAAGACAATATGACCCAGGTCCCAAACAAGACGTCAGTGTGGAACATGTGAAAGAGATAATATGCTACCATTGGAAAATGAGGGATGCTGTCCAGGGCTTTATTGGTTTCGTCCCTCCAACCGGTCTCTAAATTTTAACGAACATTAATCTCTACATTTTGGGCTTAATCTGTATTTGGATTGCTTAATAAATCTAATTACTTATTTAAGTCTGTCTACAGCATCTACACTGATGCATACCAGGCATACTACAAACAACTCCAAAAATATACTTAACTCACAAACCTGTGACCACTGTAATTTAAGGAGCAACACAGGGCTGTGGGATGCACTCTGTGAAACCTAACCACGAGCAGATTAAGTTTAGTTTATATCACACAAGTCAGATTAGACACTTTGTTATGTATAATTTGAAATGAGGGAAAATCATACTGGAGGGTGAATGGTTGTGAGTTTACAAAACATGGATGACGAGAGACTACTTTTACATTCCTCGTCTTACGATACTCCTGAACCAGAGACGACAGTAGAAGCATCTTACCTGAGGCGAAGAGAAAAGGGATTTGGGAAATCAAGAAATCTGCTGTTCTAATGTGCTTTATCAATGCAGCTGTCCATTAAGATATTCGGAAATGTATCAGTCTTTGTGTAATAATTTTTATATAATAGAGGAATTTCATGCTTTGAATTGAATTACTGAAATAAAGGAACTTTTTGTTCTGTTCCCCAAAAAACGTTTACCATTTACACATGGCAGCAACACGTTGGCCAACCAGGTTTACAGAACTCAAAAACCTACATTAGAAATAAAAAAATATATAACTAAATAATTAATATCAAAATAAATTTAAGAATTTAATTTTTTTTAAAATAAAAAAACAGTATGCCTAAAAGAATTAATGTTTTTATTTACATTGACAATGTTGCTGCTTATTACTATGCGTGACGTAGAAAAGTTATAGTTTGACCAAGCGAAGAACAATCAGGAGTGTTTTCTTATTAAGCGTTCCTGTTCAGCGTTATTTTGAAGTGCCTAAAATAGCCTTTAGGTGGCGCACTGGGCTAAAAGGACAACAGGCCTCTTTTGTCAGCCATGTGTTCACGATGATGCCGTTTTTCTAACTATCCCTTCAATACACTAAATGTGCCCTAGCTGATCAGAGATAACCTAATGTGCTTTTTCCCCTCAGTGAGCAGATAAAAAAAAAAGAAAATCCAAATGAAATAGGGAGGAAGTGGAAAACTGAGATAATTAAAGCTGCTACAAAATTAATTTGGTTGGCACATAATGCTTGTCAAGTATTGTGCTGTTATTTACTAAAGCTGTCATCTTTGGCCGAGTTTTTTCTAAAATACTTCTCAGTAATTAAAACAAATGTCCTACTTGTGACACTGAAAACTGAAAAAATGCACATGAAAATTCGGCAGAATTTTTCCATAACTATCTTTGCTCAATATGTGTCAAAAACATTTAAATAAATAATTACAAATTTCACCCAGAAAGTAGTATGCTATTATTAAATGACATAGTACGAGCAGATTTACTTTCTAAACAAAATTACAATTAAAATAGTGATGTAAAAAAATGAAGCTGCCCCATTACTCACAGTTAGATGATGTTTTTTTGTTATTTTTAATGAAAATGCTTGTGAGGCTGGTGATGAAGAGCGGGTCAATTTGCTGGTGGAGATGGCTGATCAGTGGCCTGGTGCTAGGCAAGGCTGTCAGTCTTCTCTGTCCAAATCATGTGTTCCTCTGCTACAGTGTTTGGAGAGGAGGGGAAGGGGAAAAGAGAAGGGGGGAGAAAAGACAAAGACAAATCTTAATGCCACATTCTGCCTGTCGATGTTGCCACTCCCTTAATGAACCCAGAGCCACAGTAACAGGAATATCTGCCACAGACGTGCTGCAACAGATGTGTGAAGAGTTTTTACGGCAAAGTGAGTGGACGTTTCTGTGATCACATGACTTCAAAATCACAAATCAAGGTTGAAAATGATTTTGCCTTTGGTGCCAGTTTTTTTTTCTCTCTCTCTCTCTCTCAACTGCAGGATAACAAAGCCACACCCTTGTCAAAAAAAAAAAAAAAATCGAACATTCTCCCAAAATTTCAAGGGTGGTCTTTTGTTTAAAGAATGATTTTTGAACAAATCAAAATCGTGATAGGTTTTTCCTTAGTCCAAAATGTAACCTGTGTAACACTGCATACAGATGTGGAGCAAATTTAGGCTATAATATAATGGAGATGAGTCAAATATTAAACATGCAAGGCTTTCAGTGGAAATCACAAGAAAGGCATTCAACAGCATGAGGCATGTGACGTGCTGGTTTGGTGACGCCAAGAAAGCCTGACACAATCGCTCTTCTACTCGGCAAACGCATTAGCACGCAAATGTTTGACCCCAAAAACTGGCAACAAAGACGGTGTAAGATAAACCACGGCGTACTAACACATCACTTAGAGTCAGGCAAGTTGGGAAAATACATGAAAGCAGGAAAAAAAAACATTTTAGACACGTTCCTTTTTATTAATGTCACATTGTTCAGAATACATTAAAGTACTACAACCAGTGAAGCCTTAAAAGTATCTGGAAATTACATACTTATCATTAATGTGGGTTCAGTTTGACCTGACACTCTTAAATATATTTTTTTGTGGGGTAAATTGAATATGAAAAAAAAAACGCATTTGGTTCCACTTCCATTTGCCACAACACTAAATTGAAGTGCTCTCTTCCTGAAATGCCAACAACCACACCGGGCCGCTGAGTAACCAGAACGGGGCTGGGATGTGACCAGACCTGCACATTAGTGTTGACACAAATTATTCTTTCACTGCTCTCGAGAAGTTCTAAAGAAGAACCCAACAACGTCATGCAGTCTGATAAATGAATGTATCTATATTAGATTTTTCTGTGGCAAGGCAACGGATATATTTTAGGCAATGGATGTGCCTCAAGGAGGATAAGCTCTTCTCGTGCCGTGAAGTGTAATACCTTGGAGAAAAGCAAAGATGAAGATTTTCAAACATAAAGGATTCTGTTCACTTGGTCACCCTGAGTTCACACACTCTTCTCTGAGAAGTTCTGAATTCACTGCACCTATGTGTGTTTCCTGAAATGTGCTTCTCATGTAGCATAATTGATGCAGACAAGTAATGGCGTGTTTAACAGTAGAGGGTAATCACTCTAAACAGAGATAGATCATTCTGTGTCACAGCAAACAACCACAAATGCACGGTTGGTCAAGACAAAATGACGCCTCAAAGTAAAACCCTTAACTATGACATTTTCATACAATTCTTGTTACTACAGCTCTGTAATTTCGTTTAAATTAACCATGTACACCAAACAGACCAGCCTTGAGAATGTCTATCTTAAACATTACTGATTTCCATTTTTCTTTGAGATCTTCTGAATCTGACTTTCTTTTTAAGCACTTTAACGGCTCTGTATCAGTTTATCCCAAAGCCAATTTGTTCCCACCATCTTGTGCCAACTGTAAATAAATAACTCCATACTCATGCAAATAAAATCACAATGAATCTCTTGATTTTTCATGTAGCAGGGTTGGGTGATATGGTGACACAAGATCGCGAAGAATTAGAAAGTGCAGACGATTTGCCAAAGCAGATAGAGTGAGAGAGAGGCCATGTGTGAAGCACATTCTATATAGCTTAGCTCTTTACTGTTAATGAAAGAAAATAATGAATCTACATAAAAGAACAAACAGACAACGTAAGTGAATTTTATGAAAGCTTTTGCAAAAGGAAGAAAACCCAGCAAACTGCTCCTTCAAGCCGTTCACTGAGCGCTCTGAAGACCCTTTGTTAGGGCTTTCTCTTTTATCAAACGATAAGGGAGGGCAGTAAAGAAAAACAGCAGAGACAGTCACCGGCGGCCTCCAAAGTAGGGAGTATTCCGGTTGATAAGGTCTGAGAAACACCGTTGACTGTTTCACATGGAAGTAAAGGTCTCAAAGTAAGTTTATACATTTCAGCAGAGGAAGAGAATACTTTAAATTGAAAATCACAGTATAATGCTGGGTTAATGATCTAAAATAATTATAATAAATGTTGAATGTAAGAATGATAACACAGAAAAATCCTAACAGGAAAGTTTCACCTTTCTTTTTTTTCTGCAGATTCACAAAGTATAAAAAGAAATAGTTACGTCAATAAATAGAATGGTAGTATGGTTAGCCTCAATGTTTGAAAATAAAATGATCACTGAAGCCATCTTCAGCGACCTTCCTAATAAAAACTTTCAGTTTTTTGGCTGTTGATCAACCACATTGTGTCAAACGCGTACCTGCAGATGCAAGCGACCGTGAAGGCTCGGCGTGAATATTTTAATCACCATACAGCACCAAATTTTTAACACAGCTCCACTTTTCACCTTACAAATGTGAAAAGAAGGCATTTTGAAGACATCTTAACCATACAAGCAAAAGTAAACTACAAGATAATCGCCTCCTCTAGCAGATGCTGATTACATAGCTGTTAATGCTAAATCAAAGTAAGCAAACATTTCTCAATTTGGCTTATGTGCTCAACTTGTTGCAGTTTGTCAAGAGTTATAGTTGGACTACAGACCTTGTATTATGTAGTACTTGTATTTTTGGCAAGACAACCAGAACGAGTATATGATGGTTTATATCTCTATATTCAAACATGAGCACAGCAACACTTAAATAAGGGTCTTGACCATGTTTAAACCACTGCGACCTTCAAATAGCATTCTTTAAATCCAAATAAAACACCTTAAGGTGAACCGCTCTTAATGGTGGGCACATTCTGTGTTCACAGTGAAGACTGCATTTTCTATTACAGGTATGTAATGTAGAAGAGTTTGAGGAAAGTAATACCATGGTGAAAAAATGTACAATTACTTTGAGTGCTGCTAACTATGTCTTTGCTAAAGATAAACTGATCATGTTGAAAAATGTCATAACACTGATACATACTGTTACATCTCTGTTAAGTAGAAAATGTGGACTTTAACTAAGCTTTGGTGTCACTCAAAAAAAAAAAAAAGAATTCTGAGTTGGGTATAAATTTTTGAAACATGCCAACACAAGAAATGCCACTTATGCTTGACGCAATTTGTCAGTTGCATACAACTGTTTCGAATTTCTTTAGAAAATATTTGAGCTTTTTATGCAGGGGATTCTTATCTTAGAGGGAAAATTCATTTTTAAAGTAAAATATTTTCACTATTTATGAGGATAAATTCTGGTAAACATGTTCAAAATAAACTAAGATTCATGTTCAGCTCAAAGCCTGTAAAATCTGGTGCTACTGTACTGCTGAATACAATTTTTCTACCACTAGTCAGAACTAATTTTCATGTGAAGATTTGGGTATGAAAAATATATGCTAAAAAAAATCTGGTTGCACAGCATAAAATCTCATTTGTTGAAACAAAAATAAAACTTGACAGATTCTCTGATAAAGTATCAGTTTTGAATCCATCACAAAATCAACGGATCACAAGATTATTTCCATTTACGCTGCAGATTTTATTTATTATTTTGCCAATTTGTATCGCCGTTAGGAATTAGAAATCATAAACGTAACTAAAGTGTTTTAGAGTGTTTTCTTAACTTTTCATTTTTGATAAATTGTAATGAGAAAAAGCTTAATTGGCAGAGTTAAAAAATTTATATATTATATTAATAATAGGGGTTAGGAATTTATTTGTCATTTATTATATTAAGAATTTGAATGATTATTTTCACAATAATTTCCAACTTATGATGTTTAAAACCTCCAAAACTGTCTGTATTGTTGGAATTGCTATGTTTTATTATTTTATCCACTGTTTGTTCAATGAGGGCATCAATAAATATCAATAAATTTAGAAATATGATTAAATCCAGTTTCTGGTTTCCAAAAGAGGCACATTACAAATGGAAATGTTTTTCAGTTTGTGGTGCTATGATTGCTATGCCCATAAAAAAGAAGCAATAAATAGTTCTTATTGTCACTTTTGTCGTTGTCACATCAGTACCACAAAATGTTGTAATAAAATTTTAAACATAATTGCCTACTTCTATTAATAAACATGGCAAATTTAGATTTGAAATGATTTTCATACAACTAAGGAGTGTTAATATATTTGGAGCAATGTCTGTCTCATTTCCTGTTAGGAACAATGTACAAAGATTACTAATTTTGAATTAAAAAATTGTTCATTTCCAATTTTATTAAACACAACAATGCACAATTTATACCCTTTTATTTACATTCAGTGGAACAGTCAGTCAAACTGTTGTCATAATTGCTCGCCAGCTTTTTGCTTGTGCTCACTTGTACTTTGACAATTTATTTATGAATGAATATTGAGGTATGAACTAATGAAGAGTTGAACTGACGTGGAGCATTTTACTATGTGAGTTAATATTTTAAATGCACGTTGTAAACGAGTGAATAAAGCTAAAACACTCTTCCTGTCACCTGTACTTCAGATCGAAACATCCAAAAGGTACAAATCTTTCCTTCCACATTGAAGTGGTTTGGTAACCTGTTGTCAGAAATATGTAAGTACCATTGTTGGGCCGCTCTAAAACATTAGTATTTTTAACAGTCAGAAAGAAATGTGTTTCAAAATTAAAAAGATTGCTGTTAAGCTTAGATCTTCAATGATATGAATGGTTTAGGACTTAACTGTACACTGAATACTATATACAACTGAAGCCTTTACTCTACCGGTAAAGTAAAAACTGTCTTTTTTTGTTTGTTTTTCAATTTCTAAAATCTGATCTTGTGTTATTATCATGACCCCAACATTGCGTTTTGTCTTATCTCATACGCTGCGTGTATTCTTACACCTCTAATGAATAACAAAAAAGAATTCCAGTCTGAACCGAAAAGGAAAAAAAAACAAATTTTAATAAAACCACTGTTTTAAACGACCTACAAACTTCTCCCCCATTGCGGAAATGTTTTTCATTTATTTTCTTGTGAAAATCAAACAAATAAAAATATTATATTTTGGAGCCCTTTGTGTAGTCATCCTACACATATTTAGTTAAATACCTAAATCTATCCCCAAAAGTAAATATTTGACCTTTTTACTTTCCCTGCAGGGCTTAACTTAAGGTGCAACTGTATCCTGCTGCCACTGACCCTTTATTCTTTGTTTTGTTTTTGTTTTTGACAATGCAAACGTGTGTATGTGTGTGTATGTGTGTGTATATATATTCCCAGTTTGGCTTTCCTTTCCCATCTAGACATGTAGATTCACCTGCCTGAGGGGTAAAGTGAGGTGAATGCTGGCAACAAAGGAGCAGGCCAGAGGAAGGCAGGCTACTGTTGCCCAGACTGCCACTCACAACAGTGGTTCCATTTTAGCCATGACACAGTGGGTGAGCAGCAGCCAGCGCCTACCTGCAGTGAATTCTAATCAGCCCAGGGGTCTGCCTCCCCTCCTTCCCCTCCTGTATCCTGCCTCGGACTAAAGGGGCTGATGATCCTTCAAAATTAATTAGATCCTCGTAGGAGGCGGCCATTTTCTCTCACTTGCCAATAGAAAACAGTATAGAAAGAAAGAAAATTTGGAAATCGAACTTAATTCCAAATGTTTGCACCCCTCGGCCCACCGTATTGATTTTTCCCTACGTTTGTGTCTCTACCTGCTTCCTGTTTCATGGTGTCTAAACTCTTTTGCTCCATTCGTCTACATGTCCGTCCATGTCCCCCCCCCCACCCCCTCTCCTTTTTTTTAGCCTCTTTCCTTACAAACCTTCCCCAACGACCCCCACTCACCCCACGCCTCTCTAGCTGCGTCTATGCTCTCCCAGCTCTGTGTCTGCCTCTGTGGAGTTTACTGTCAATAAATCCCCAGAGGTCAGTTTTGTCTGCTGGAAATCAGACACAATGCTTCAGACCGCCCCAATGCAATGCATGCTCCGCTGCTGCCACCACAACAAAAGGCTGAGGAGGGGCGGAGGACGGGGAGACGGGGGGAGAAGGAGGGTGAGAGACACACACACACACGCACAAAAAAAAAAAAAAGAAATTAAGACAGGACGGGGATTGCAACTTCACCAGCCAGACTCCAGGTTAATCAGCTGCCTGCATTAGGTGACAAGCTCCTGAAATACACTGCATCAAATTGGACATTAGTTAATCAAGAAGAGGGGGGGATTGGGGGTTAAAATGGTGAGGATGGGGGATGGGTCTGAAAAGAGACACATGAGGCCCGATTATGAAAGGAGCGGTATCAGCCACGTGAATAATGTACATGTTGAATATGCAAATAATGCTTACAGCACAAACACTACCGGCATATATTCAAGGGCCCTTGTACATTTAAATCTAGGGACAAAGGGGCCACAGGGCACCGTGGAGAAACTCGTGTCTTCGCCTGTGCACGCGGCATCTCCGTGGATCCAATGGAGACTTGCACACATGAAGATTGTTGTGTTGAAGTTTTTGCTTGCAGCCTCTACGATGTTTAGTCTACTGTTTTTGAAGAGTAATAATTCATTTCAGTCGTCAATCCAGGCAAAATCAAGCTTTCTCACTTTCAGTGCAACTCAGTGCACTGTGTAAATATATAAAGCACAGATACTTTGAAATGCTCAGCAATAAGGGCGCAGATTTGATAGGAGATTGAAGAGGGCGTGTTTGATAAAGGTACGCTATGTTCACCTGACAAACAGTATCCAGGCACAACTCATAGTTATCACCAACGTCTCCTAAAAAAAGTTGAAAAAAAAATCTAATTAAATGTCAAAGAACAGTGAAGGATCGCAGCACCTCTGTCTACACCATAATAATTTATTAAAAATTATTCATCTCCAGCCAACAAAGTTGTGATTGCTGATTAAATCCAAGTAATTCAGAGCACCGTGTGTCTTATTACCTTTGAGTGTTTCTCTATAATGCTGTGAATCACTTAACACTTAAGTAATGCATCTAACTCATATACGCTACAGAAAAAAAAGGCAGCAGAAAACAAATCGCAGTGTCAAGATTTAATTGATTTGCCTTTACAGCAGACGGTTGGAAATCATCAACAAGAACACGTAGGCTGCTGACAAGAGAAGCCAACATGTTCACACAACATTTACATTTTTCTTTTTTCATTTCTACTTTGGCTGAAACCTTAGGAGGCGTCACTAAAGCTATAGTTTTCAATAAATTAAACAGTGATCTCTTCTGGTTTGAAAGAAATTTTATAAACACTCCTACAAATGAGCTTAAAAAATAAGAGGACGGAAGAGAAGGGTCAACCTTCAAGACTTTAGTTTAAAACACACAGTCAAAAAATAATTTGTTTAGCAAATTCACATGAATAGACGCCCTCCTCCTCTTCGGTCAGGGTGTCACGCAGTAATTACACCAGAGAAATGTTATGACCACGGTTAAGCTCAAAGTGCTTGAGTGACCAGTATTATGACTGTGCATTTCTCTGCATCAGAGGGACGTGTGCTAACGCCGTAAAGCGCCCCAAATTTAATCTGACTGTTCGCGATTAGTTCCACTGCCAATAAAACGTCTCAAACAGAAAAGCAGATTAATTTGTTAAGGCATTCGGTCCGACTGAAAAGCGCTCATTGTGACAGGATGTGAGGGTTTCAAATGAATTCCTGAAGCACATAATAATAATAAACACGTCAAAACATTACGCGAATTGAAGACAGTTAAAGCAATATTTTTTTATTATTTTTTAGCAGAACAGCTTGTTTCTGCATTTTCATTTTGTGGAAAGAACATATTCACCATGACCTGTTATCCACAGCAGCTTCATTGTGCTTTGACAGATAGGGGGATAGTACACTTCTGAAACACTTTTCAAGTCAAAGTCCATATAAACACTGAGGAATCGGTGCCATCAGTGAAATTCTCTCTCTGCTCTCAATGAAGACTCATCTAGTACCAGAAAGCAAGCAGCCCGCTCTGGCACAGGGCCATGTAAATTAAAGATTCTGCGTTGCTTTGGTGATGGAACAGAGAGGCATTTGACCAAAAAAAATCTTAGAGTTGGCAAATGGCTCCGCTTTTGATAATCAGCATTTGACCAAAAATGAAACATCTGACTACTCATAAGACAAAATCCAAATACACCTCTGAGTCCCCCCAACACCCGCCCCCAGAAGTGATTAATGTTAAATTCGAGAGTTATCGTTTAGGGACAAGAGTCCACAGCAACTGCCTCTCTACAGCTACTACACAAGTCAAGGGCATTTTGGCTCTCTAAAACGAGACCTCACAGGCCAGTAAGAGATCTTCATGGACCTACACAGGTGCTTATGGAGGAGATTTCTATCCATTACTGGTTATTACAGTAATGAGAATGGGTGTGACCATACACCAGCTCACAAATTATGAGATGATGCAGAATGTTGTGTTTGGGACAATGAGATCAAGTGAGATTTTGTTGATATTTTTGTGGAAATATTTTATTTGGAAACTAGAGATTTTGCAACTTTTGTCCTGTAATTGGGTTCTGGACAAGAATATTTCAGCCATGTTTGAGTTTTTAGTGTGCTTTTATTACTAAAAAAATACCCAATAATACTCATTAAAACATGGGAAATAGCATTTTATTGCATCCTTTAATCCAGATGCTAGTTGTAGCATTGTTAACAGCTAATGGTTAGCCGTATTTTCACGGTGCTAACAGATTGTTATTGTAGTGGCTTCTTCAGTGCTTACGTAACCAGGCATTGTCGGGAAAACCAGATGAGCAATCGTTATTAGCCAACTGTCGACACGAAAGGCAAACTCAACAGGAATTTTTATTTGCTTATTTCAAAATAAGATTCTCAAATATGAATCTCAGAAAGTTACACATATTCATTTTGAGATCCCACAACAAAAACTTAGGTCAGACAAACAAAGTAACACTTTGAAGGCAAACTGTAGTACTTTGAAAAACAGTCTTCACTTTAATGAGAAAAATTGTGATGTTTTGGTATCTGCACTTCTCGTGCCTTAGGAGCTTGTCACACACCTACTAATAAATAAACATGGCCAGTTCACCACTATCAAGACATATCAAGGTTTTAAAAAGTTACAGATTAAAAACTGATATAATTTTATGGTTCACCATTACTACAGTTAAAAGTCCTACAAATGGTGCCAGAATAAGTTCGAGTGTGACAGAGTTTGAGGCATAGAGTAAATGCATTTCCATCTGATGCAGGCGGAAAAAAAGGCTTAAAATTTGATAGCAAATTTTATCGGTACTTATTGCAAAAACCATAAAAATTACAATAAAAGGCATTTTGAAAAAATTGTCATAGTTCTACTGTCACCACAAATACAGGTCTAAAATGAAATGTAATATGTCAATTAATTGTTGCCCTCATGAAAGCAAAACTTAAAAAAAATAAATAAAAATACAAAAACAGTTCCCAGACCATATTAATATTTTGGTCCCTTTAATATAAATTTAGGCTTAATATATAAATAATGTAATATGATATATATTTTTAACTTGTTGATGATCAATTATATGATAATAGCTCATCCTAAGCATGTCTTTAAGGCTAGCCACCCATGCAGACAGCTTGACAAATTAACCAGATAAAATCTGTTTGTTAAAGTATTATTATTGAATGAAGAGCAAAATGGCACCAAGGCTATTATATTCTGTATTTTGCTAAAGTCCATATATCAAGATTGTAAAAGTTAATGTTGCTGGTAGCATTATTACAACCATTACAATTCATTTGTTAAGTTATTTAGTGCTCCTGTTTATAAACAAAAAGTGATAGCATCACATTGAATATTTGTGTTTCAAACTTAGTGTAAATGTCACAAAACTGCTGTAGTTTTCTCTCAAAGTTGTTATATTGTGAGAATCCTGTACTGGCTCATGCCAGCTGCCACCATGTAACATTTCTAATTTGGAAAAAAAAAAAAAAAAATTAAAAAACTATTACAGTAAGCAGAACCTCATGAAGTAAATTGTGCAGTGCATATGGGACGTAAGGCCTTCATATCTTATGAAGAAAACAAAGTGTCTTCTGACTCTGTGTCCTTAGGAGATAAATGAGCAGAAAAGGCGCTTTGTGCTGATTAAATAAAAGACAATGTGTAGCTTTTGGTAATGGGCGAGTTCGTCTTGCACCATGAAGAACAGCACAGCCTCTGAACATGGTCAGTTTTTAAATGGCCACTGGAAATAGAAAGTATTGATGTTGCAATAAGTTTTATAACTGCACGTCATTGATAAGACACACATACATGAGTGAGCGATTGTTTTCTATCACTATTTGACAAAGACACTCCGAATACACGTCAGACCATGCTGGTTGTAATCTGACAGACAGCTTCGCCACCAATAGCAAATCTGCATTACTCCGCCACTTTGTGAATGTGATTGTAAGCAGATTCAGGAGTTTAGTGCCATGTGTTTCACCAGCAGCTGCACGAGGGTCCACCGGCTCGTGCTCCCTCGTGCAGCTGCCGCGAGGAGCTGAGCATTCACAAACGCACAGGGGTGGGGAGGCATCAAGCAGCACAAGCTCAATCCTGAAGTTCTGGCAGCATGTCTTGGTTTCAAGGTTCAGCTTCCTGAACCTGAAACCGTCAATATTTGGCCGCTGAAAGGATTGTAGCAGACTTAAAATGTCACTCCAATTGTTGCATTTTAGTGGAAAATGGAACAAAAATAGTGAAAAAAATAATGATATATATAATTATTTTTAATAATAATAATAATTATATATATATATATATATATATATATATATATATATATATATATATATATATGTATATATATATATATATATATATATATATATATATCATGATGTTGCATATTACCTCAGAATGTATCATCTATACAAATTTCAAAAGAATGAGGAAAAAGTTGAGAAATAATTACTGTTACTTTAAGGAGAGATGCCTTTGCTTCCTTTAATATATTTTTATATTTGCAGACAATATTTACAGCCTAAAAAAATCTTTAGTTGCACACTTGGGTGTCGTTAGCCTACAATAGTTTGCACATTTTGTACATGCGCATTTCTCCTAATATGTGGGTAAGATATTAAATCTGAAAGATTTAATACAAACACTCTGTGCTTATTTTGAGCCATATGGAGGTTAGCACTGTTTAGTGTATTTATAGTCCGGCAAGCTGTTGTGCAGTAAATACAGATTATATATGTCTCAACAGCTCACTTGACAAATGACATCTAAAAGTGTAACGCTGACGCACTGAAACACAACCGAGCAACACTGAACCCTATACACACCGTGCTGCTACGCCTGGGTCAGTGGCCCGCAGCCTGGCTGAGAAACACTGTGTAGGTTAGGTCTGTCGAACTGCGCACAGGTTGGCACAAAATGAAGGTTTCCGGTTAATCCGGCAAGGCGTGGCAATCTAAACACACTGAGAAAGTTGATCCAGCCAGCACCATGTTGCAAAACAAACTTAGGCAAGTCAACTACTGAATTTCGCAAGAAATGAGAAATAAAGGCCAAAAACGATTTTCCCCCACAGCAATTTCAGCAAGACTGATAGTGGAACGGGTAATGCCGAAGTTAAAGCACAGTGGAAGGAAGACATTGTTTGAAAGTGAAATGTCCGTGCTGAGAACACACTTGATAGATGTGCCATAGAAATTGGGCTTTAATAAGGACAATAAGGTCATTCAGCTAAAGAGAGCGTCGGCTCTCAGAGGGCACCTGTGACATGTAGCACAACCAGGCTGAAGGAATAATGAAAGGAGTACAGTCAATACATACACCTCTGCAGAAAAATAATGAACACACAAGGCCTGGACCACCTGATAAAACATTACTTTTTACACTTGAGTCACATGTACCAAGACCGAATCAGTAAATTTTTTCATTTACTCACAATCATACAACTGAAGGAAGCATTTTTTTAACAATAGATTGAAAATAACTAATGCTAAATAATGACGCCGACTGCCTTTAAAGCTTTTGTTGTTGCTCTATTGTAAAACGCTGGGCCTAGCTTCGTTTCCCAGGGAGATTTGCTCTCAGGGTTGAACCTGTTATTACTAGCTGTCAGAAAAACAGCAGGAAAACTATGTTGGACTGACTAGTCAAGGTTGCACTACTAGTTATATGGCATATTATAAAAGTTGTGTACCCTGCCAATTACTCCATGTTAGGCTCAGATGACGTCACAGCGTTCTTCTTATGCCTCGCAAAACTATTCATACCTTATGAGCTTTTTCACATTTTATCACGTTGCAGCTACGACCTTAAATGTTTTTATTGTTACTTTATGTGATAGATCAACATAAAGTGGCACAGACGTCAGAAGTGAAAGAATATGATGCCAGCGTTTAAATTTTATTTTATATTTTTATTTTTTTGCTGATAAAATCTGAACAGTGCGGCATAGTTTTACGTTTCATTTATTGGGTCACAAGTAGATGCATTCCAGCTGAACAGCTTCAGGGGCCAATTGCAGCTTTTCAGACTTGAAAACCTAAATTTGTGCCAATTCATCATTTCAAATTCTCTTAAAAACTGTAAGATTGGATAGAAAGTGTCTCTTAGCACAATGTTCAAGTCTTATGTTCATATAAGAACTTCTCAGAATAAAAGTGGATCAAAAACATTTCATTGTAGCTTCAACAGTAAGTTTAGGGTTGCTATCTAGCTGGAAATGGGACATTTTCTCTCTGATTAAGACTTTTGAAACCTCTAACTTGTTTTCTTCTGGTGTTCTTCAATATCCAGTCTGTCCTTTTATCAACTCTTACCAGATTAACAATCTTTTCTGAAGAAAAACATCCACTATTTATTAAATGAAAGCAAATGGTGTGTCAGGGTGGTGTGCAGTGCAAGTTTTTCCACCAAGCATAGAGTTTTCACATTTTAACCCAGAAAATTCAGCTTTGTGTCTCAGAAGATACATATGGATAATTTTTGCAACTACACAAATTTTTCTGTTGGTCTGTCACACACTATTCAAATAAAATCTATGAAGTTCAGGATTATAACATCATAACATGTAAAACAAGTTATTAATACCTTCAATTACCAACTAAATGAACAAAAAAGTTTGGTAATACTCCCTTAATATTAAAATATATTAACAGAAACCAAAGTGTCTCTCCATTTCTTAACCTTTAATTTAGGTCAGTGCTTGTTACACATATTTCACCGTTTTTCTTTTAGAAAAATGTGCTTACCAGTACAATGACCTATCACTGACGAATATCAAAGTGGTTAACATTTCCCATAACCGTACTTAGATCTCTCCACTTGCCACTTTACTTCTTATCAGTGTATCACCAGTAACATTTCTCACTCTCACTTTACTTTCTATTATGATCTGTTCTGATTTAGTTTGTCCTCTGATTTGCTCCATGAGTAGAAACAGTTACTACAGAAGTACAGAGTGACCTCATGTAGTTAAGAGATAATGCAACTGCTCAACACTCAGTTTATAAGATAATCGTCTCGGCCTTATGTCTTCCTAACGCCCATAACCTGTTGGTCAGTATGGCGTGTTGAATGGAGCAGAAACATTTTCTTTAAAAGGAGCAATCTGTAGTTCATGAGCAGGGAAGTGAAACCTAAGCCAACCAGCTTTTTTGCTGCTGATGTTACTATAAAAGTCCCACAGCATGGCCGGGACTATTTTCAGCAGGTCATATTAAATATAGGATACTTCATTTGTACTGTCATGGTTAGATAGAGGCTCTGAAAGGCTTTATTTTTACATAGATTTTAAGTAATCTTTTTTTAATCAATAGGGATTTGTTTTGAGTAAACCTAGAGTAATACCGTATGTTTAATGGACACGTCCTAATATCCCTGTAACCGTCGTCTTCTTTTTTTGTGTAAAAGCCTGGTGACCTGCGTTCCTGTGAAAGCATGTTGGAATACGCTTGACTGACCCTGAACAGGAGTGAGAAAGGAAAAAATACTATGTGAATGAATAAATGAATTAAAGAATGAATGATGAGACTGTAGCCAGGAGCGAAGCCCATGACAGTTAAAGGCTGCAAAGGACATTTTGTCTTGAAGCATTCATTAACCTATTCATAAAAAAACCACAAGAAAACCCTAAGCTTAATGTAAGTTTATATAGCAGATGCTTCAGTTTTATTCAAAGCTCCGACGTGCCACCGAAGCTACAAGAAATATTTTTGTGCTAAAAGCACCTTAAACATTAAATGAAGCTCGACATGTGGACTGCATCTACTTTGAAAATGGAACACAGGTGATACCAGCGCCACTTCAACAATCACACTGCTTCATTTTTTCTCTCTCTCTAATTACTCCAAAATGTCAAAGCCATTGTTCAACATGCCTGGATGCTTTGATAAAACAGAATATTTGTGTTGGCATTTGTTTGCTGTTTAGCAGTTAGACCTGCAGCTCCTTTGTAACCTGCAACAACCGTTGTAATTCAAAACTTTGATGGAAACAAATAAGTTGTTTTTTTAATCTTTAAAATGTATTTCACACCATCAAAGGTGGATTGCTAATTGGCTAAATGTAAAGAATGTGGAGTAGTAGCTCTGATCTGGATAAGACAATATATAAGTAAGAAGCAATTGTGAAGAACAGTCTGTTTAATTCTGTGTCAGTGCTTTTGTGGTGTCCCATTAATGTATCAGTTACATATTCAAGATCCCCTTTTTTCTTTACATATTTTCTGATGATTCAAGTATCGTATAACTTTTGAATCTAATCTCATCTCACATTGACGTGACAAAAAATTTCTGAAAAAGAAGAAAGTTGCAGCTATACTTTAAGAAAACAGTGTTTGAGTATGACAAAAACTTAAATCATAAACATCAAAATAAAGGGCACCAACTAGAAAGAGTTCAATAAAATCAATTGATGTGAAACTTAATCACAAAATTTCCATATTAATCATATAAAAAATACAACGTACAAAATGCTTTGGTCATGCACATAATATATAAAAAAATTATTTTTCTTCCATCTTGTTCTTCCATCCTACACATGTTACCATGTGTAAGTCATGTGTGGACATACGGGGATACACTTACATTTATTATATCCACTGTGTTTACCACCACAAAATAGCTATTCATGGTTATTCACAAACTCAGTAAACAGACATTTTAGTGTATTTTTACAAACAAAATGTTACGTCTCTTTTTACATTTAGTAAAAAAAAACAAAACTGGTTATTACTAATGTAAAGAACGAACAGTTGCAGAAAACTACTCTAAAAAAATTAAATTAATAGAGAGGTTGGTTAAAATTAACATTTTGACTTGTATAAGCTATTTTGTGTATAAATGAATTCATCTATCTGATATTCTGATAGTCATTGATTTTAAGCATGTAGTGTTTGTAAAACTTTGGTCGCCTTATCTTATGAGTTTGTATTTATATCTTCAATTTAAAACACACACACAACAAGTTTCATTGAGCTTATGGTAAGTAGATTTTGAAGAAAACTTTAAATATTAGCTTGCTGGAGAATTAACATCTACAGATATTTCAGTTATGTTGCCAGTAAAAATCTAAAAGTAAAATATCAATAGGATGTTGATTTTTTTTTTTTTTTTACAAATTTCTCAAACTGATCTATGAACTGAGACACACTGTGCACAGACAGAAATTTTAGCTTACTATAAGTTCAAAGAAAACACAAAATATATGTAAGCCAACATAAATGAAGAGAACAAACAGCTTAACTTATCTCTAAAACATATAAAAGTAGATTAGTCTCATAATAAATGCTTTCAATAATTCCCTCTACAACCATGAAGCAAGCACGCCCTCACTTGCAAAAAAACATATGGGCAGCAGGGTGAACTGAGGACACACATGCACCTTGGCACACATACAACTTTGCTATTAGAATCCAAGATACATTTTTCACATCATTTAAATACTAAGGCACTGAGTTTAGCTTTAAAGAATTAAAATGGAGAAATAAAAGCTTGTTTCTGCCATACAGAACCATGAAAAATTGAGACGTTGTTTTTGTTTTTCAACTTCTGGAAAACTGAAACAAAATGCGCTTGTTGTAAAAAAAAAAATCTTCAGGTCAAGTTGCAACACGACCTGAATTTTAATGAATCCAACCCTGCAGATACACAGAAGTACAGATCAACAGTCTGTTAGTAATTTTATCATAGGTAATGGAAATACATGGTCACTTCCTCTGTATTTGATGTGTAATTAAAGTGAATGCGCTGTACGGAACAACCATCAAAACAAAGCTTCAGACGAAACTTCAAATGACTTTAAAACTTTGAGTCCTTTTTTTGAAATGCTAGATATGAACAACGTACTTCATAGGAATGAAAACCGACCTAAATGGGTGTATTTACGTGTTGCCTTTTCTTCGGGGGTTTTTTCCGAGATCCCAAACAGTCTTACTAACAAAAAAAAAAAAAGGAGGACCGTATCCACCTTCCAGCTTTTTGGGAATTGTAACTGTGTTTCATAAGACTCCATAAAATTTTAGAAGTGAACAAAAGCTTCCTGACAACTGGCTGGCACATTCGCAAATACTTATTCAGTCTCAGTGTGTGCTTTCATTATGCATTCCTGCGATCCTTGCAGGGAGAGAAGATTCCAAACAAAAGTCCTATTAAAATCAAAAAGCATGCCATGAAGTTAGTCAGTTTTCCACTTTCTCCATGATCTTAAAGTTACAAAGCTGCTAATACTAATTTTAGATGAAAAATATATTTATATATATTTCTATTCATAATTAATCTTTTGGATCCTCAGTGCAAATTAAGTAAAAAACAGTGGATTTTTCAAAATGGTTAATATTTTTCTTTTCAGTGAAATGAATATACCAAATTTCTTCTTGAAAGCATCCATAATACAAGGTTTTATTCAGCTTTATAACTGGAGCGTGATAGTTGGACAGAAAACAAATAATGACCACCTTTCACTTAAAAACAAATATATACATATATCCTGGTTTGGCCAAAACCGATAAACAAAATAGATTTTCCACGCTTGAAGGACAGCATATTTCCTTCTATATTTGGCTTATGGCTAGAGGGGGACTCACTCACCATGACTCATTGAATTAACATTGTTGTGTTGCATAATATAACAAAATTTACAAAGGCACTCCATAGGAGCTCTCTGTAGGTTTTGTAACTTTGTCATTTGTAAACTCAAATAATTGTAAAGCTGCAAAATATTTAAAGAAAAGCAAATTACATATACCCGCCAGGCCAAATGTCAATATATGTATTTATAGAGAATGCACAAGAGAATCCATTCAAAGATACTTAAGTCAACTTTACAATGATCCAAGAGTACAAACTAAATAAATGTGTCAAATATCATATATTTCGACAATGCTTTACTGAGAACAGAAAAACAGTGCTATGAAACTATGACCTAATATTTGGTTACATATCCGTGCTTCAACCCTTTGTCCCTGCAGTGAGCCGTGAGAATCAGAACACATTTTTTGTAAGATTAATCATCTACAGTTTATAATTAGAAATGCACCGTCAATCAACATGAAATTGGAATCGGACAATTTTTCCCCAAATCAGCTTTGATTGGGCAAAAAATAATAAAAAATAAAAAATTAAAAAAAGCTATTTTTTCCAATAGAAAAAATGAATCAATTTTTTTTAATCCCATCCTTTTTCATTCATTAACAAATAAACCAACAAACAGTAAATTGCCCTTTGATGCACTTTTTTTTTTAGCAAAAAAAAAAAAAAAAATAATAATAATCAGAGGACAGTTCAGGACATATGCTTTGATGAACGAATGGGAATAATGTTGTAACTCCTTCATTTTCTGTCATGTCCAAAAATACTTGCTCTATCAAAGAACCAGCAGCTCATTTTTCTTCTTTTATGTGTAATAGTCCTACACAAGAAAAAAAAAAAAATCTAAGTCAGAAAAGAAACCCTGAAATTGGTAATGCCACTGGATTGGTGCATGTCTAATATAAATGCACATCAGCCTAACTGTGATGTGTTATATTGTTGTCATGGAAAAATAGATAATTTGATAAAACTGAAATCAATAAATCAGATCCTTAAAGAAAACCAGAAATCAGTGCTACCAAGTAAACGCTAGAACAGAGAATGTCTAATTAGAAGGCAAGCAAAAGATTATTTCACGTTTGTACATTTTTCAAAGCTGAGACTGAAAGCTTTTAATCGATGTGTCTTTTTAGAACGCTACTTGTAACTTCTGTGTCTCCTGAGTCTTTACAAGAAAAAACAGATGAGAAACTTCCTGTGATTTTCTTCCACAAAAACAAATCTGTAAAGTCTATTAAAGGCTTAAGGCTACTCTGCGGTTAATTTAAGTACGTGAATTTAAGACTTCTTAACTTTACGGTATTGCACCTGAAAACAGCCTCAGTGGGCAGTCTCAACAAAAGACACTGCTCCGGAGAAGAACATTGTTCAGTCCACCCATTAAAAAAAAAAAAAAGAAAGAAATAGAGAAGAATAAAGTCTGCCAGAAAACAAAAGGACCAGTTGATTACAAGCACTGTGACATTCTGGATGGCATCCACAAAGTGGCTCGTTATATCGATGGATCTCGACTGCATTCCCAAAATGGCTGCCAAATATGTTCAACTGTGTGAGACAAAGTGCAACAATGGATTTAAGTGCAAGTCTTTTTTTTCACACAGTGGTAAAAATTACCTTAGTGGAAAATTTGGGAATCCGAGAATTAGCTTGGATTTATCTGAAAAGGTTAAACAAGACAGGCACTTAACATTTTTATTAAAGTATTATCAGAGCACGGTTCAATTTGAAGCAAAATGCAAACTTACAAAAGTTTATTTCATTTTTTTGTGCGTGAATGTCATCACCAAGAGTTTTCACCATGTGCTGTAATAACCGAAGAGCAAAATGAGCTTTAGAAAGAACAAATAAACTCATAAATTTAGTGATGCAAGATCTAGGCCACCAGTATCACCAGGTAAAAGTCTGAGCAGAGTGGTTGAAATTTGTGAGTAAACCCAGAGCCAGAGACACAGAATTGCTGAGGCTTCCGAGTGACGTCTCTATCTTGTCTGTTTGGGCAACAGTGCCTCTTCAACAGCACTTAAAAAATTGTTTGGAACGCTGATCTGCCATCTGCGAGCAAGTACAGTACAAGATGATTGTTTTCTGTCCTCTCTTTCAAAAAGCACTTTATTATATATATACTCACACGTTTTTTTTTTCCTCCTCTTTTTTCAATTGAGTAAAATCCAAATGATCAGGTGGGAGAAACGTGTGAAAAATATCAGTCAAAAAGCATTTCCAAACTAAAAAGGTCTGTTAACACTTTGTGACAGTTTCTTGGTCAACCATGAATTGTAAAATGAGAAACGAGGGTGACGAGTGAAAAAAAAAAGAAGAAGAAGAAGACTGTCTGAAGCCAAAACAGAAAAGTGGGATTGATTGCTGGGTGTGGATTAACTGATCACCACATCCCCTCCCTCCTCCTGTTTGTAGGTGTACGGTTTCCTCTGCATGGGTCTGCTTCATATAATAATGGCTTTCCTTCATCTGAAGACACACTCTTAAATATTCATTAGTCAGGGGTGGGTCTTTTACACTGTGACACTTGAAAGAGGCCAAAAGGCAACAGCTCAAACAAGGTGAATTTAAATTACAAGCTAGAATATAAGGATACAAACTAATGGAGCACCAGTCAGTCAGCCACAGATCGCAATTTGACGACATTTTTCTGACCATGTTAGGCTCAAACCTAAAACTGATGTGGGTTTTGACTAAAATAAAATAAATTAGATAAAGATGAGGCGATACGGCTCCCCGCACAGGGTGCAATCCTAGCTTGGGGCAACCCAAGTAAATCAATTTTTTATTTATCTTTTTTTTTTAAAAAAGGGAAACTTTCAATTAGATGTCCAATTAGATAGGACTGGTGAGCCTTATGTTGTACATGGGAAAAACACTGTCAGAAATTCTAGATGTGCATCACAGGTGGTTGATAGAGTTTATCAAAAACTAAAGGTCTACTTAAAGGTCTAAAAAGAAAATGTTCTAGTTAAAACTAAAATAGCTAAGCTGGTTGAGCCCAGAACTGAGTTATTCTACAGTGACCAGGCATTCTTCAAAATACTGAAGTTTATCAAAACTTGCATTCTTTTGTAAAAGGAAAAGAAAGTCAAGCAAAAAAAAAAAAAAAAAAGATTTATATATGTATACATTAATTTTTTTTTTTTTTTTTTTTGCTTGACTTTCATATATATATATATATGTAGATCTTGGTCCACACTGGTTTTACTTATTCCAACTTGATTAGCATACAGATTTTATCTGTGATTATCAAAGGTCCGAAAATAAGTATTTCTTGCCATTTCATGCAAATTTTAGATCCTTAGGAAATATAGTTCCTAAAAACTAGTGAAATAAATCAAAAAGAGAGATGCATGCAATTAGTGCCAGATCCACCGCTGTATGCTTTGATGCAGAAATGGGGCTAATCTACAAAAGTAAGAACCCTGATTTTTGCCAGAGTAGCTACAAACCAACAGCACATAATTTTATGCTCTTTTTTATTTCTACCAGAAACCTCAGTTTGCTTTTGATGAGAATTTATAAAATTGTGCAATTATTTTTTTTTGCTGGACACAAACAACATCTATGGAAGATAGATGATGTTTTTGTCTTCAATGTATTACAGTCTTGATTTTTTTTTCACTTGAGTTAGACCTAAAAGAATAATAATAAAAATGTAATTGGCCAGAAAGAGCCCGATTGGTGCATTTCTAATGTAAGTACACATTAAATAAATTGGGATAAAACGAGGCACCTGATACTCACAATACAAACACTCCCAAAGCCCGTAATGGCTGACTCTGTTCCAGCAGCTACTGTACACCTCTTTGTTGAGAGTCTGACATCAAGTCATGATGGCGAGAGCTTCCTTACAGATCATTTGTTTAGTCATCAAATTATACACTAAACAATGGCACAGGTGGGATTTCATTGTAGATAGGTGGTATCTCTCTCAACTAACCCACATGCGTGCACTCATGCAGTCAAATCTATAGGCTTTAAGTCACGGGACAGATTTACAACTGTCTTCATTTCAGCTCCGTGTGCAGCACGCTCAGCGCGTCCATTCAGAAAATAAATGATCCAGAGAGAAGTCTGCGACTGCAACGAGCAAATCCTATAGGACTGCAACCCGTTTACGTTGTGAAGCCACATTGTGAATGAAGGCGGAGAGAGGGAGTGATCACAACAAAATTGCGAGGAAAAAAAAAAAAACGCACAATCGCGTTGTGGAAACCTACACACGTCTATACACAGGCGCACATCTGCGCGCATTTAAAGCAAAACAAACAAATAAATAAATAATAAAATAAGACGGATACCTGACCAATGTATGCAAGGAATGCCTTTAAAAAAAATGAACGATTTTTTAAACTTGCGTTCAACTTCTGCTCAGCTGCACTTCAGGACACATTGAAATGATGTGCATGCAGCCTATTGTAGTGAGAACATGCTGTATTCCCTCTTTATCTGACAAAGCCGAGCGCTTTGGGACAACATCTGCTCGCCTCACACGTGCACGCACGCTCGAGCAACAATAAAGATGAGCACAAGACTGACATGTTGCTCGGAATAAACTCCCCGTGACCCTCTCGGTGCATTTTTAACGCGGAGCCCAGTTTTTAAATTATTATATTTTTTATTTTATTTTTCTCTGCGTGCAAACGTTGAAATATATTTTTCAACTTTATTTAGGAGCGCCATGATGAGCTGCAGATGTAGGGCAAAGGAATCACGAGTTGTACGCATGAATATTTCGCTCATGAAATGTATCAAAAGGTACTCCTGCAACTTTAATTACACAGGAGCGTCGCTGCACACCCGAACTGAAAGCTGCGAGTTCAAAAAAATATTTTTTTTCTGAGAAAAAGGGCAGCACTGGCAGGCATAAGTAGCCATTCTTTTTTTTTACATAGCTATAAACATGGCACCCAAATTCACTACTGCTGCACCATGAGCCCAATAATAGCCCTCCTTCTATCCAAATTCTAACCAGTCGCCTGAATGCATCACTTTGAGGGAAATAATTAATAAATAAAAATGCAACCCGCACACATCTAAGTGACGGACTTCACGCTAAATAAACCTAGCCATACAAATGAGTTCAACCAAATGTTGCAATATATATTTGAAGCAAAGTGGAGTAATAAAAAGCAAGCTACCTCAAATAACTGACCTAAAAGCCAAAATGCGCACGTCGGGCTGCCTGCCTCCAGTTGTTCCGGGGCTCAGAGTGTAAAATGTGAGCCTGCATCGCTGGGGGAGAGGAAAGCCGACCTGTGGACACACTTTGACCGGAGCGGGACTCTTTGCAAGTGTCCCCACATGACAGTTTAAAAGTAAAAGGAAGGAGGCTCGAGCGAAAATGACAGATGGGAAACTTGCGTCACGCGAAGAGAACGCGTTTTGGTAGCGCGAACAGAAAACTCCATTTACAGGCGACTCCTATTAATGGCGTTTTATTTACAGTGGTTTTATTAGAGGTCCGTAAAAAAAATTAAGTTTATATTGTGTACAGCCTAATTTACTGGGTTAGTAAAGCCAGCTCTAACTACATGGAAGTGTCTTGCATTTCAGGCGTGTGCTGCCTAAAACTCACCGATAAGGGTTTAATTCTGTAACATGCCTTTCCACTAAATATACAATCTACGAGCCTCAGGAGCCGAAAGACCAACCCCCCTTTTCTACTTTTTTCTCAAATTTCTTACCTGCACTTCGAAGCTCGTTCAAAAAAAAGTGGCGACAGTGTTTCCCTGTTTTTCCCCCCGACGGAGCGTGTTTACTTTGCTTTTCTTCTTTCTCAGTATGTTCCTTTACTTTGTTTCATTTCTCACTTCCATCTTCTTTTCATCTCATCAATAAACACACGCTGCAGCCTACCTTCATAGAAGAGCTCGGTTCAAGTGTGCCCTCCCATTTTTTAACTATACATCGAGTACTTTGAGGGGTGGTGGTGGTGGAGGGGGCGGTGTACGGGGAGGCACATAGACGTAGAGGAGTAGACGCCCCGCTGGCTCCGGTGCCCAGTGGAGAAGGTACGTCAGCGCGTCCGCCATATTGCGAGTGGCAAGAAGCCTCAAACTGCTTTCCGAATGAATGAAACGCTGAAGCTTATTTTCATCTTACAGATTATACATTAAAGACAAACTTTTAAATTGTGTTGCATGAACATTTCCAAATGACATTCTGGATAAAATTAGCTTACTTTTAATTTGCCTCTGAAAATACATGAACGCTCTTAATTTTATTCAGCATGGGGTAGGCTATTATAAATTATCCTTAAAGTTAGTGTACCTGAACCATTTCATTTATTATTTTGTACCCCATTTTATACCCATTCACTGCCATTTTGACCCAATTTTATACCCCAAACAAACTATTCCCACGTGAAGGGCTTCTTTTATATCATAACCATTCTTCTTTTTCTCTATGTTGGCCATTTTGGGGTGGTAATGATCATTTTGTAAATTACAAATAAAAACATATATTTGTGTACTTGATGTGACAGATAAAGCATCAGTTAATGAATGATTATGTAAACAAAACAAATAATTAAACCTTTTTCACTTTCTATCTTTAGCATGGTTCTATCATTAATGGTGAGAATAAAAACTAAATTGTTTTGAATTCTAATTTTAATCAATCGAAGTTTTAAGCTTAATAATCAAGACATCAAACAGTAAGGTTTGACCTACAGTGAGACCTTTGAAGGAGAGCTTTCTTGCTCGGTGGTTTTCCACTCACAAGATGGCGGCGATACTGACGTACGACACGGACTGATGCGGCGTCTAGAGTCCTACTTCTATGAGCAGGCACGCCTTTTCTCTTGAAGCTGCCATTGGAAGCGCAGCGCACTGTCTTGGGTTGGAGCAGAAATCCGTCAACATTACAGCGCTCCAATCGCAGGGCGGAGGGGAATCACGATGGGATCATTATGGCTCTCTGTGGGAGGTTGTGGGGAGTTGTAGTGATAGTACTTCACTAAATCAAGCTCCTTTCACCTACACGCAGCGACTGCATTTATTTTAATGTTGGTATAAATTGAAACTAGTATGCAAAGGATGTTTAATCACCACACACCTATCCCATTTTTCGCAGCTTTTGTATTTATTGACGCGGTTCAGTGCCTGCTTGACAAATATGAATGAACTCCAAAATCTGGATCAAAAGGGAACAGGAGGGGTACTGTCACCTCCACGTCCGTCATTGGTCTGAACTTCTCATTGGACACGTCCGATGTCTGTCTAGGAAGTCACACCCTCCGAGGTCGCTGATTGGACGGCGGGCCCCGTCAATCCTTCCCCGGCGCACAACATGCTAGATTGACTGCCCGTGTCTTCTACTTTCTACGCATTTCTATTTTCTCATTTATTTATTTTTTAACGTCCCGAGCTGACCTCGGGTTTACGAGCAGGGGGGAGAAAAAATGGTGTCGGTTCACAAGCGGCCAATCAGATTTGGTAGAGTCGTGTGTTTTTCCCCCCCTCTCTTTTGGTTTTGTGTTGTCATTTTCAGGAATCTTAGATATACGGTGTAAGAATAGAAAAAAAATAGGGGGGAAAAAAAAGCAGTGTCGGCTCATGTGGGACACCCTCCTAATGCCCCCCTCCCCGTCTAGACAGTGACAGGTGTGTGTGTGTGTGTGTGTGTTGCCCAGCTCCAAATAATGAACCACGTAGACGGGGAAATATGAGTAAAACCATACTGTTTTGTAGTAACCACTGGTGGATGTACCTCTTGTTTTTTGGTTTTGTTTTGGTTTAACTGACAAAGAGGTCAACTAAGGTTAAGGCTTCATCGAGTGTCAGCATTCGGGACCTGAACTCCCTCCAAGAAAAGCTGGCCTCTTGAACTCTGCTTTGCACAGCCCTCCAGCTGAACATGAGGAGACAGAGGTGTCTCTTAAGACCATCGCCATCTCCCACCACCGGCACGGGATATTCTTACGTGAGTACACACGCTGTGGTGAGCACCCGGGGCCCTGTCTTGACTGTGCGCGCCATCTGCAGGTCTACTTGGACGACAATAACACCGCGGGTTCAACGGAGGACACCTCCCTCCGTCACTGCTCTGACCTCCATTAACCAGGAACACCGCCGCCCCGGCCTTAATGCGATAGTTTAAACCCCCCTCAATAAATCACCTGGGGCTACACAGAATGCCTTTTAACGTCAATTAAGCGTCGGGATTCATTTCTGGGACCAGAACTGGGACATGCTAAGAGGAGAACATCCGCATGCCAGACCGGATCAACCGCAGCCTGCGTGGGGAAGGATTCACCAGGCAATGGAAAGTTTGTGTTTGCCGAACTAGCTTTGCATGCTTTTTAAAAAAAACAAACTGAGTTTATTTTTTTAAAAAAAAATTTTTTTAGTAAAAGGGAAGGAGCGTCATTTTGTCAAAGTAATTCAAACATGTTTGACCCACTTAATGAAATGCTAACACAGAATGCCAGTTTACGTCGTTAATTTGTTTTACATCAATGGTTGCGTGAACTTTTTAATGAATGGCTGAATGAATACAAAGGTCTGAAAATAATCAACAACAACCGGAATCCTTGAATATTTGTGAGAAAATATTTTAAAAAAATGATAAAAAAAAAAAAATTTAAAACATGAGACCATTTTCTGGAAAATTGCTTGGTATTTCCAAAATGTTTTATATTGTCACTGAAACATGAGGCTTTTCTGCTAAATGCTGTTTTCATAACGTCTGCATTTAAAACTGTTTATTCACCACATATTTAGTAATTTTGTAGAGTCTCTGTAACTTATTAAGTGGGAGCTACAGATTGCACATATATTCTTTAAAAATGTGCTGTTTATTCATTAGTTTAATGGAACAAAACTATTTTTGTTTAAATATTGGTTGGTTTTCACATTTTGTTCCATCATAGTTGCAGTCATATTAGTACAAAAGAACACAATTTGTATGCATTATGAAGACACTTGGCACACTTTCATGCAGTTGCTTATTTTTAACACTTTTGGCAAAAAAAAACTCAAAACCTTGATCAGTGTTTTTGCCTTTAATTGAAAATGTATAAAATGTTTCTTGCATCACAGTTTGTGATACTTGAATTGATGTTCTATTTTATTTTGTCTCATAATAGCAACTATTTTTTATGGTATATAAAAACATATGACCTACTTGAGAATCTGAGAACACTTTGCATCACAACTGGAGTTATAAGTAAGGAAAACAATGTAAAAAAATATCTGAAATCTTAAAATGACAAATATTTTTTTTTGGATTTAGGGAGAAATGTCAAGAGTTTTAAGAGTAACACAAATTAAATATACTCAAATATATACATGTTAAATGAAAAAAAAAGACAACTGTGAAGTAGTTTTTTGACTTTTCAGAGCAGTGTGTGGTTAGATTTCACTTTTGTGTTACTGAAATAAGAGTTTAGAACGACTTGAATTCTTTTGTGGTATTGCAGATTTAAAATCAAAATAGCTGGCAAAGTGCTTCATAACAATAACAGTCAGTAAATAATATAACAAACTGGGTTAAATAAACTGCTTAAATTAACAAAAGTAAACATAAAGAATTTCAGCAATAGCTAAAAAAATTGTCACAGGGTTCATTTTCAACTTTTACAGCAGAATTTTGTTTTTTTATAGCATTACTCAAACAAAACGAGAAAGAAAAATGTAGACTAAAATAGGTAAAAATGTTACACAACATGAATTGTAATACAATTTTTATCAGACTTGTCTTATTTCATTAATACATTAGTTAAAATGTACAATATTAAAATGTTATTTTGTAATGTTATCTTACCTGACACAAACAGCCAGAACAGTGGTCACTTCTCTCGCTTGAAACTAAACAAAAAAAATCCACAAGGTAATAAAAATAGATATACTTTCCAATGTGCCTGTTCCTCTCGTGAAAGAGCAGATACAGAAAAAGCAAGTGTACTCACAGTATAAACTTCTATCATCCCAATGCAAAAAAAAAGGATCTATTAGCATGTCTTAACCCTTGCATGTTTAGTGTCAACAAAAGCTTTATTTTTCATTAAAAAAAAAGAAAGAAAAGAATGAATGTTATGGGAACTGCTGCATGTTGGGGAACTGATTTTTATTATTTATTTGTTTCTAAAATACTTCACAAAAAAGGACTTTGTCCTTTTGGAATGCAGCAACTAGTAAAAATAAAATGCCAAAAGTTGGCAGTATGCCACTCTTCCTAAAACTGTAAACAAAAGGAAATCAATCTGCGGTTAATCCTTTTAATTATTTTTTTTCGTCTTAAATAAGTTGCAGCTATACATTTAAAGAGGAAGAAAATAACTGAAAAATAAAACAGAAGATTAAATATTTTCCACTTCAGTTTCACCTTTTACCACTTGGCACTGTTACACTAATTATTGAAAAACAACTTTTTGTATGTATTTTCAGATTGCTCTCTGTGTAGTTACCCTCTTTTTGAACTTTAACATGCGTTGTTCACATAGTGTTTTTACAACACTCTATGTGACCAACAGAGGGCAGCATTGAGACCCGGCTCTTAGTGGGTCTCAATGAAGGGGGCATGTTTTTATCTGCCTCCTTCTTCCCTTTATTTTAAACTCTTCCCTATTCAAATAAAAGCTTTGAATTGATTTCTTTTCTTTCAAATGAGCCTCATGGTGCCTTGATGCATAAGAACATAAAGTTGCGCTCAGGTTTCAGTGTTAAATTGACTCCTTGTTCTTTATGTCTGACCATTTGGATTTATGGACGATTTGGAACTGAAAACTCTCAGTACCCGACATGGAGGGCATCCATACTCCCACTGCTTCTGTAAATTCGATAAAATATGTGCAGCTGAAGTGCTCACAAAGGCCTCGTCCTTGTGCTTCTTGTTAGTTTTTTTTATCGTGTTGCTCAAAATGAATGGCCCACAGGTTATTCGTTTTGCAGAAGGCCTCTAGACTGGGCATAATGAGCAATAAGGTGACTGATAATGTGCAAACCGATCTGAGGATTTGCAATTAAACCATTATTTCTCTCACCCTTCTACAGATACAGAAGGGTGAAAGGAGCATCATTCATTTCAGGGATTTCTTTTATCATGAAGAATGTTTTCACATCCTCCATTTCTCCCTCTTCTCAAACAAATCTGGAACAAGTGTTATTTTGTTTGTGGTGTTTAATAACACATCGGGCTTTAATGTATTTCTTGGTCGTACAATGTATTTTGGAAGGTTCAGTTGACATAAATGATATTTTATCATGCTTCATTTCATAATGAGCCCATTTCTATGAAAAACATGGAGTCTCTGTCCTGTGACCATAGCAAGAGGGGCTTCCTGGAGCAAAGACCAGCTTCATCTACCAATGAAAATGAAGCCATATGGTGGAGCTATATGTTTATTTGGCTCACAATTCAGAGCTGCCACATACGGAGATGCGAGTGGAAAAAGAGGATGACAAACACAAAGGATGGTTTATAATATCGATGCCAAATATGCGAAGCAATAAATGTGCAATAAATCTAGGGTCCTCGTGTTCTTTTTGTGGCTTAACAAGTTCATATCAAGTTTTAACACTTTCTCCCAAACTCTTCTCTGTCACAGCCCATTCCATGAATGTTCCTGCGTCATCTCCAGAGCACGTCAGATTAAATTCGCTGTTACTCTTTTGTGCAAGGGTACTCAGCAATCCAGACAAATCAATCCGCAAATGAATAAGCCAGACACACCTTAATACTGGCAGCTTCACCAGCAATGACGATTCAAGATGACTCACAAGGACAAGCATGCAGTATTTATAAATGTCTCTTTTTCAATCTCACATAAATGGTCCTACTTTTTTTTTTTTAAACTAGCACAATTTCTTGATTCGAGTACACGTTTTGCTTCATGAAGCACTAGCAAGTTTTAACTGTGCATTTTTTTAAATATATACTTTTGGTATGTGTAGAGCCTTGTAAAAGTATTCACAGCCTTGAACTTTTTCACATCTTGCTATACTGCAACCATCTGGTGTGTTGCATTGAGATTTTATGTGAAAGGCCAACACAAAGTCGTGCGCAATTGTAAAATGGAAGGAAACTATGACATCGTTTTCAAAATTAAAAACACTAAAATATGTAGTTTGCAATTAAATTCATTCTTCTTTACTGTGAAAATATACATTTGAACTAACTTCTTTCAGATGTTTTCAGAGTTTGAAAATTGTTCACCTGTTTATTTTTTTTTTCATCTAGAATAATTGTCCACATCAGTCTGAACACAACGGCTCCACAATAAAGCGGAGCTGCTACAGACAGCATTATGCCCGTGGGGTTTCTGTTGTTGAGCAGGCAAAAGAGCGGTCAGATTTGATGGGAATATGGAAGCAATCTTAAACTTGCAAAATATTACTGCATATACTCGGCTCGAGGTTTGCATCCCAGCAGCCAAATGATCTTGTGTGTACAACCAGACCTACGTTATCAGCGTCAAAATCCAGACATAAATGCCTTTCAAACATGTAAAAACATTTCAAAATTGATGCTCTACATACAATCTGGAATAACTTCCAAAAAAGTATTCTCTGGATAAGTAAAGCTGGTGGAGACATCCCCAGAAGATTTTAACTCCAGCAAAAAGGTACCACAAAATATTTTTTTAAGTTCAACCCAGAGAGCAGATCTTCCTGAGAAATAAAGCTCGGCCGAATATTTTCTAATAAAGAGCAACATTTAAAAAAAACATTAATTTTTTTTAATGAATGTTAAAAAAAACATTCAATTAAAAATGAAAAAAAAAAACATTTTTTAAAATGTGTCCTTAGAAGCTCTGAACACAGATTCCCATTTTTCAAATTTTAATTTTTGAAACATTTAAAAATTTACAATGGAAAAAAATAAAACATGAATTAAAATTTGTGATGATTTTAAAAACATGCAAAAATATTCAAAGGATGAAATACTTTCACAAAAATTCTTGGTAATCAAAATCTAAAATGCTAAAATACCCAAGAGTGCACAATGTTTCACATTGCACAACAAGTTTGCAATGAAGAGAGCTATTCAGAGAGGCTCATGGGCAAAATGATTTCTTTGTTTGGTTAGCTTCTTTTTGTTTTTTAGGTTATTTGGCCCTTGGTTTTGATTTGCCAATAATTGAGCCTAAAATAGACTCATTTGGGTCGGTGAAGAATGTCACAGATAATATCACTGTAACATTTTTTATTGAAACTTACAGAAATGATCACAAACGTTCCAGATGTGACACAAAATCACAACAATGCCAGATTTTTTTCTATTCTTGTTTTGTTTTTTTCTAGTGACAATCATCTCTGTCTCCTGCAGGGTGCTGTAAGATAGTGTAGAAAGTGCACTGCTGCTGTGATTTGGGTTACAAATAATGGAGCTTTTTCTCTTTGCAAAAGTACCAGCACTTCAACAAGTCACACAATATTTTAAGTTGAGAAGAAATACTAAAGTAAACAAAGAAGACAATGAGTGTATACAATCTGTTTAATATTGCTTTTGTTTTAACTCTTCAAATCTGCATTGGAAGACTAAAACATCATACACTTAGGTATTTAAAGCTGTGACACTGTTCTGTTTGTGTGAAAGTGGATTATTTTAGCACTCTGGTGAATTTTGGGAATATTTTTAGGACCAAACCTGTGCTGATGTTGCACACGGACAATGGTGGTAAAGAGGGTTCAGTGAAAAGAAGTGCCTCAGTCTCTTTTAGCCAGACAGTGGAGGTAACATAAATGAGTTATCACAAAACTGTCTTTCTGAGAACACAGCCCAAGTGCTATAAATGATTAATAAGCTCTTCCTCTAGTCTTTCAGCTCCCAGGGGCCCGTTGTCAGAGTCTGCCTTGTAGCTGAGATATAAGAACAGTGCGATGCAAGTCTCCACAGATCCTTCCTCATCTGTCTGCTTTGTGCTTCACGTGTCATCGCACCTCTGTTTGCCACAAGCACATGAAAGGAGTGCATCGGGAGTGGCACGGGATGCTTCTGACTTTCAGCCCCTCTGTGATGTTTCCAGACTCTCCTCTGCCCTGATTAGAATTCATGCAGCATGTTTTACTGTAAATTTGCCTGAAGGCAAAAAAAAAGTACATTGCTTTTTATTTTTGCTCAGCTGAGATGATTTTTATGTTTGGGGCACTGAAAGAAGTTATTTTTGTTTTGCGGTTGTTGAAGTGTGGAGAGAAAGAACTATGCACATGAGCATGTTTGTTGATGGGACATCCGATTTGATTAGTCTCACTATTCCCATTAAACCGTGAATGCTAGAAGTAAATGTAAACAGATGATTTGGCCTAAAAAGCTTCCATAGACATCTTTCCGATCTGTTTCTTAAAGCAGACCTTTTTGGAGAACATTCTCCAGCTGGATGTGCTTGTGCAAGGTGAAAACAACGATCTGGACACATTTTTATTTTTATGAGAAGACATGAACGTGCCCCACTAAGTGACTGCTCTGTCAGAAGCCGGGCCAAGCCTTTAACCATCCAGGTAGCTGACTCGCTGTCAGAGCCATGGCAGCCGGTAGTGGGCACAACAAGGTATGTCAGAGTAATTCAAAGACTAGACTGTGACACTGTTTCATTTGTTCTGCTGTCAACCGCTCGGGGTTTGAGAGGCAGAGTGCGCTGTCTTTATTTATGTGGGCCATGCAGCCACAAAGTCTGACTACAACTGTTTCATATAAGAAAAAGGAAAATATACAACTCCTATCAGCAAGTGGAAAATGTGTCAACATTTTCCAATTATATATCCTGAGTATATACCAGTATTTGGTAATGCTGTAATTTTTCCCACAAGTTTTTTTCTGGATGGAAGTAATTTGAATGTTTCTAACGTTTCACAAAAAATTACAGCAGCGTTTGATTGCTGCAATGTTAGAATGTAATGTAAGAGTATTTAATGTGAAAGGATACCTGATAACTGAGTTCAGATTTAATATTTACATGTTCATCTTAGGGTGACGTAAGTACGTCATCTTCTCATCTTCCTTCAGTGCTCTGTCTCGGGTCTGTCCCGTTGAACTTGATTTCTCAGGCTGCATTTCATCCTGGCCAATCAGCAAACAGTAGGGAGTTGTGAATGAGAATGTCAAATTTCAGGTAGTTTGGCTATGGTTGTTGAAGACATTACTTTGCTGTTTCCTAATACTTCACTGATTTTTAAATTTGTCTCTCAACTCTCATTGTTCAGCTCTTCATTCTCTCTTTGCAGTAGGGGTAACATTTAAAACTTAAACAGAGTCTCATCTCCAGCTAATCAATAGCTGAGGGTCAAGAACATCTGTAAGAATGGACGGATTTTTACCAGGCTAATCTGGTCCCAACACATGTGGTATTTACCACATCCTCGCCTGATTAACTGGACCTCCAGAAAAGAAGATTCTCAATAGCTTACTGGTCTGAAAGACGTAGGTAAAATCATCAGTAATCACCTTTAAAAATAAAAATTTTGCCAACACTCTGCAAGGGGAGGCTAGTCAGACTATTTCTAGGTAATTTATATATAATCATTTGAAGTAACACAGATTGGTTGCAACTTCCAGATTTAAGACATTTTTCTCAGCTCTTCCTTTGACTAAGTTTTATTGTAGTTTACTTATGAGCTGGGAAAAAGACTTGCATATTACAAACAGTTGTATGAATAATTTTCACCCAAAGCCCTAAATCCCACAAACTCTACTTTCATTATTTCTGTAGAGGCTCAATATAGTTAAAAACATTGTAACAAATTATATTGATTGAGTGATTATTTTTCAACTAGAACTGCACAATTGTACAATAATAATTCAACAATAGAATTGTGATTCTATTGTTGAATGTTGAAATGATAATGCTAATGAAAACAAACCCAAATATTTTCCTCTCTTTTTTTCCCCATCACAATATCACCCTGCATTTGTTGTTGGCCTTAGATTTGTGATCTCAATTTCCTCAAAGCAAAGGGAAATGGAAATCTACCCAGTAGGCTAGAAAAATTAATGGCATTCAAAATATATTGAGATCTATTCTGTCAAATATTGCACCCAAGCAGTCCTTTATGATTGCATTACTGAAAGTGCATTTATGCATATTGTGATATATATGGTGCAGCTCTATCTAAAGGCCTTTGCCACAGAAACACATCAAATTTGAATGAAACAAGAAGTAAAAAAACAAACAGCCAAGCAAACTCCACTTGTTTGTAAGAAAACTTGTTAAACTCTCTTACCGTACATTGACCAAAACGCTCTTCTATCAATATACGAGAGAATCTATTTACATCACTATTATAACTCAAGATATAAAAGACGTATTCAAAAAGATTACTAGTCTGAAATGTTATAGTTCTTGAAATAGGCTTCTCAGTCAAGCAATCTCAGTGATTGATTTCTCAATAAGCACTTGCCAAAATCTGTCCTGACTTCCTTGTCTTTAGGGCATTTCACATTCTCTACAGTGTTTATTTATTTCAGTTGTCTATAGTCCCTCATATGTCCATAACCTTATGCCAATGCCCTCACCTTTTAAACCCAGTAATCACGCCTTGCTGCACACAAACACTCCAGCAATTGTCAGATCCCCCTGTTACAGAGTTTTTGTTCAGGTTCTCTCACTGGTTTATCATTTCTTTGTTTTGTCCTTAAGTCTCTGTGCTTCTAATGATGATGCATGCTCTTTGTTTGCTTTGGAAGCACATTCTACTTTCAGTAGTGTGATCCATTCTGGCTTACACAGTAATGAGCAATGAACACGAACTAAGAAATTATGAAGGTATACAAAGCTTCTTTAGTCAGAAGCAAATAAGCTAAAACAAATCTGTTTTAGGGAGGGTAAGCAAACAAACATAAATTTGGAGAAAATTAAGGCGTGAAACATAATCCTGACTGCATAAAACATTCAACAGCTTTTACAAATAGTTTAAGCATTTGGTGTAAACAGATGGTTAGGTACTGCTTTTCCAAAACGACAACAAACTGCACTAACACAGTGGTTTGTGTAAATCTTTGTGGGAAAATACTTAGCCAGCAGACTGTCTTGTACTTGTCTGCAATTGTATTTAAGTGATGTTTTGAAAGCCTGGCTCAGTAAGGTCATCTAAACCAATGATGTCCAGAGTATCTTTCTTTATTCAACTTCGATGCAGCCTTTGTAACGGTAAGAAATGTCCACATAAAAGACTTGATGGAGACCTTGCAATAGGACTCAATGTGTGGGACATCAATGGATAAATAATAGAACTGTGGCAGCACAATGGCACAGTCTTATCATTATTTAAGACTGTTGCTCTTTCTTTAAAGAAACATGGTTATGAACATGAGTATAAAACACCTAAAGAATATCAGCAGCAGGATTTCTGCAACAAAAGGCAACACCTGAGAACTAGTTCAAATGATTTGCCTTACACTCCACAAATACGCATCAGATTTACTCTTAACCAGTCTAGGAAGTCTATTGAAGATGCAAAACTTTATCCCTGACGCTGCATAAGCCGCTGCAGCTGTGTGTACTTTACTTCTCTACAGCTTCCGCACCACCATTAGCATCTTTTGGTAAACCCTGAGGTGGAGAAATTGACATAGTTCTTTGAGTGGGAGCCTAGCAGCCAATCTGAAACTATTTTTCACAATGAAGCACTGTGCAAGTTGTGAAAGTAAAATTGAGAGAGAACAACAACAGGGAACTGTTGACACTGTGATTGAATAAATGTATTTCATTCTATGTTTGGAGAGCTGAAGATACATTTCCACCTCAGTGGACAATCAAGATTATCTTACCTAGTCTTTACAGTTTTCTATTTCAAAAATGAACAGTAGAGTGATGACAACTTGTCAGTCTGTGTCAAAATAAAGAAACAAGAGTGTTTCTTTCATTCTTCCCTCCAAAACATCATCTTGGATTTGTAAAGTTAAATATGACCAGGTTAGAATTTATTCATGATCAACACAGAAAAACTTAAAGTGCTAGTAAATCAAGAGCTAAATAGTAACTCTCTTTGAATGTATATTGTGAGTGCTATGTTATTACAATTACATTTCTGAGCCGCACCTGGCCTCTTCTACTCACTTTTGACTTTTAAAGTCTTTAATAATACACACAAAAGACAGTCAAATACTTTGGTGTGATTTTGCAAACTTAGCTCAGAAGTTTTAACCATGAGCAACTTCAAAGTCTGAACTCACAGTTCTTGTGTTCACATAAAAGTCAAATTTACTGAGCCAAAAAGGTAGTTTCTTACAGAAGTGAGAAGTTCAATCAGTATCGACACAGATGAGAGCTCTGTAAAGCTTATTATAAAATCCGACAGCTTCAAAGAATTTATGGATATTGTTTAAATTAGTATTACTATAAAATGATTGATAAAAAATAACCCAGTTCAACTCATCTTGCCAAGTTTGGTAGTTTGACCCAGCTGGGTAAGGTTTTCACTGTAAACAATGGTTGATGTGACTCTTATCTGATGCTAAGACTAAAAGTTAAAAATAACTCTAAACCTGGCTTACTAAAGACCTTGTTTGGTTGAATGAACAGTTTCTATATTTGGTTAAATTCTCCCCTAAAATGATCAGTTTAGAAAAGAATATGAGCACCAAAGTCATCATGCCTAAAAAGACAACATTTTGAACTTGGATAATAGATTTTAGACTGACTATGTAGGACTATATTAAATACTGCCTCATAATATTTACTTTATGACAAATTCTTTGGTCTGAGTGTGAATATTGAGCAGTGAAGTAAAAATCCAGTTTGATGTCAAGCTGCTTTCAGTTATTGACTGTGGCTCTTGACGCATGATGCAAAGCTGAGACGTGTTTTTATTTTAAATTTAATGAGGCTTAATGTCTGCAGACTAATATTATTAGAAGGTAGGCGAAACAGAGCGTCTTCAATGTTCCTTTAAAGAATTTATTAGTACCTAATAGTTGCTCATTAAACCTTTTATTCTAGGGGGCAGTTAGGATTTGTGCCTCTAGAGGAATTTTATCCAGTTGGAAAAGGGGGGGGAAATGTGTCTTTGGACTGAAAACAGTGTCAACCAGTGAACTGAAATCATTCATACAACTTATGAACTTTATAGACATAATAATGCAGTGTTTGCATCATTCAATTTCTTATTTTATCCTTTTGAAAAGGTTGATCAGATTGTCTAACACAATGAACATCTGAATTGTCCTTTATAACAGACTATGAAGAACAAGTAGTAGGTCTTTTCTGGTCTCTTCTGCAACAAAAACATCTCTGACTCAGTGTAACTGGTGTTAGAAAAAACCTGGGCCTTGAACACAAACAAAACGAAACGGAAAAAATGGTTTCAGCTGAGTTGAAATAAGTGGCATGAAAAGTAAGTGAGAGTTGGGGTGCAATGTTGCATGGCAGAGTGGGTGCTGTACCAATTATGAAGAGTGTTCAGACCCTCATTTTAGGTTTAGCAGGCTGGAATTTAATTCCTGATTATTGAGCCGCTGCCACACGTTTTCCTCTTCGTCATCTACCCATTTCCTTTCTGAGTGCTGAGCAACAAAAGAGAATGAAAAAAAGAAAACAATCAAAGATCGTACAAGAAGCTGTAGGCGTTCAAAACATTATGAATTAATATCAATAGCAATCATCTGATACACTATGTCCAACTCAGATCAAATCTTCAGTAGCAACTCAGAAATTGACCAGCAGATGGTGTTCAACTCCATGCATTACCAGCTCAGACAGTCTTTTGTGTTCCTTCACATTTCAATGAACATCTTCTTTTAAAGATCATTTTACTTTTCGCAGCTGCTGTATATGACAGAGAATGTTCTCAAATGTATTATTGTATGGATCAAAGTTTCCGGTTTTAGGCTAAAATAGAAAAAGCTCAATGGGATGTCTATACTACTGCTGCGTAAATCAGTTTCTGAAAATGTTGTGCCTCTGCAATTAGTGACATCAACCTCCACTTTGTGTGCATAATCATTTGCTGTGTCCATCCCGCCCTAACATCAGCACATACATTGTACCCACAAGGTTACATAATCCCAGAAACATTCTCTTACTCTGGAGTATTTTTCAGATTAACATTAGGGCTTTACTCCCACCACCAGCTACTTACTCATGCTGATATGCCACGAGGGCGAATGTGAGCTATATCATTACATGCTGCAGTGGACAAGTGAATGCATTAGCACCCTAAGAAGTCCCCAGCTGCCTATTAATTAGCAAGCTTGTGGGTTGGTGGGCATTATCAGCAAGGAAAGGTTACTGCAAGCTAACAAGCAAGGCGAGTGTTAGTCAGCATAGTACCTTGTCCAATGTGCGACGGGTTTTGCTGCATCTGTGTGCCAAATGCTAGTTAACAAGCCTGTGAGATAGCTGTTGAAACATGAGCTTTTTTATGGTGCTTCTTGTGTATTGATCTGTTAATCTTGGTATTTAGAGTGAAATAACACCATTTTTTAGTCTGGTAGCTATTCTGTTTGTATTTGAAAGATCTTCCTTATTAATGTGATCGGCAAGGAACAAAGAAACACAAATGATCCTTTTAGGCCAATTTCCATGTATTACTCATGCTGCCGGCATGTGCATGACGCCCACGATGCTTTGTCAATGTTCTATGCTGCAGCCTGGTTTACCTCTACAAGCCACTTGCATACCAAGGACCGCAGGGACGGCTTGAGTTACATTTTTGCTTCGCTTGGTGGTATCACGGCTCAGTCTGACGGTCAGACACATTCTCTGCCTGTCTGCACAAGAGGAAGCTATGGGATACTTGTCACTGTACTACATGTTGTCAAGGCTGTGAAGGAAAGCAAAGAGGAGGAGACGAGATTCTGGCTGCCTCTCATGCCCACTTGACATCACAATAAAATATGTTGGGCGTAAAGACTTCCTATCCTCTGTGACTTTGTCACTGCCTGACCCAATAAAAGAGATAATTAAGTTGTTTGCCACAGACCTGTAGATCTGCTAATTAGCACCTGTTTGATGGGATGAATAATACAGTGCTCTACAGGAGTATTTGTACCGTTTCAGCGGTTTGCCACATTGCAAACACAAACTTTGGCAATTGGGATATTACGATTTTATGCGATAAGCCAACAAAACATTGTGCATTTCAGTGATGAGTGTTTTTTAAATGTAAAAATCCGAAATCATTTTCTTTCAGGTACTAATTTGTATTGGTTTATCACAAAAACAAAATACATCCCAGATTGCAAATTGTGAACAAGCTGAATCAGAGCGCTAAATGAACTCTAGTGAGTAATATTATATTATTAATTGTTTTCTTTAAGAGTGTATGTTTGGGTCTCTAAGTAAATCTAAATGAAAAATATGTAAATTTTTAAAGTACTAATTCTGAACTTTATCATTTCCATTTTGTACCATTTTCTTTCAGATGTTGGCAGTTTATTTTTAACCCTAAATTGGGTTAACATAATATTGCTTTGAGTCAACGGTTGACCTTCCAGCAGGATGATAATCTTGAGGCGAAACATAAGAGCCAGAACTACAGAAAATTGTATTCATTTGCTAAAATGGCCTAGTTAAAGCCTAGACTTAAAGCAAGCATAGAATCTGTTTTATATATATATATATATATATATATATATATATATATATATATATATATATATATATATATATATATATATATATATATATATATATATTTTTTTTTTTTTCACACAGAAAGAAAGAATCTGAAATATCTGAGTCAAAGTTCAAATTGCATAATCTCAAAATGCCAAGTATTGCAGACAAACTCCAAGCAGCATAAAGAGTTTTTGTTAATGACACTTTTCCTTTTAAAAGAAGCAGAGTAAAGCCAGTGCTTTTATCAGAGCATCAAAAAATATATTTATATTTTTAGGTTTGTCGCAGCAGGTGTATCGACGCACCGCTAACAGACACTACGCTTGCTTGTATGAACCAACTATGAAAAGCAATCTGTTGAGGCAGTCTTCATTACGCCTCTCAGAAACTAATTTGACGTACATCAGCAACCATCAGTGGCCATCTGTGTTGTGACACAAAAATCCACACCCAGATTCCAAACTGTAGCATGTTTCCACACATATGGTGAATTCCACACATCACCTGCAATGAGCATGGTATGCTGCTGGAATAAAGAGAGCAGCTGTGTCCGCTTAACAGTGACGACCCTCTAAGCAACACCAAGAAATTGGCACTTTCTCAAGCTAGTGAGCTGCCACCTGTGGGTGTCTCCTGTCCCTGACAAATCAGTAGTGTTCGACTTTTTTATGCAAGATGAATATTTTTGGCACAGACAGAGCTAGAGTCTGCATGTAAAAAACTGACATATGTATCAATCATTTAATAAATTATAAAATAAAATCTAATAATTTAATAAAAGCTAGTTGTTTCTTGAAATGGATGCATCTTCCCCAAATAAATGACGATTCTGAAAAAGTATTTTGAAAATATTTCAGATCAAAAAACAAATTTTAATATCAAAGGTAACTTGAGTTAATACAAGATGAAGTTTCACATGACGATTCAATCTATTAAGGGAAACAAGTAAACATATAAATGGTCCCTTGTCTTACATCAAGACAAGGGATGTAGAGTCTGAAAGACACAGGTATGCTTGAAGATCTCCAAAAACAACACTGCCCCTAGAACAGATTAAAAAAAAACAAAGTCACTGACATCTATCAGTCTGGAAAGGGCGACAAAGTCATTTTGAAGCCTTTGGTACTACAGTGACCCACAGTGAGAGAAAACATGAAACAGTGGCAATCTTTCCTGGGAGTGGGCAGCCAACTAAAATCACTAAAGGTGCATAAATAGTTTATACAGGAGAGCTGAAAAAAACCCAAAAACTAAAAGAACATCCAAAGCTTAGCAGTTTAAGGTTTATGATTAGACAATGAGAAGAAGATTTGGTAAAAATTGCATCTATGAATATTGTTTTCCTCTAAAAATCTGAAAAAACCTTGTGATGGCGGCAACACTTTGGGGGAAAAAATAAAATTTGTTAAATTACATTTCCGCACAAGCCAAGGTTGGCTTGAATTGTTTTTCTTCTTTTGCTTTGCTTAATAAATGAAATCATCGTTTGAAAACTGTGTTTAGTATTTACTAAGCTTATCTCTGATAATGTTTGTTGAGCTGGAATGAATGTGATAAAAAGGCAAAAAACAAACCCATCTATAAGGAGAGGAATGCATTTTCGTGGCCATGTTCCTTCTGATGAGCTAAAAAGGTAGATGTGATAAATGCTGAGCCTGTGGCCCCACCTAATGTAAAAGTAGGCCACTGTTCAAAACAGCAGCCCCATGATCTGGATGCGCTGCTTGGGTCCAGCCTGTTTAGATGACCAAAGCTCGTCCTTGTCCTACTTTCGGGTCAGAAGCGCACCAATAGAGCCAAAAACTCTTAAGTCTTTAAGCAAAGCTGCACAGCAGGATGGACTCTGCATATTTCTGGGTGAGTGCTTTTGAAGTTTTATTAAAGGACTATCATAATGGAGGTTTGTCTACACCAGCTGAATTGCTTTCAGCATCCGAGCTCGTCCGCAGGGAGAGGTTTTTCTCTTTGCTTCTTGTAGCATGATATATTTTTAACAGCATGTGCATGTGTAAGTATGTGTGCCTGTGCGTAAGAGTGGGTGTTTTATATGGGAAAGAAAAGCCTTGCTGGTTGGAGATATACACTTTCTCCTCCTTTACATAATCCTCATCAGTGTTATGTAATTTTCCACGGACAAATTTTTTGGTAAGTTAAAACATAAAGTGTACACAATGCACCTCAAGGAAAAAAAAACAGTTTTGTAAACGAATACGTGAAGTCAAAACTGTTTGCATACTTCCCAGCACAATTGTCTAATCTCGTATAGAGGTCAGCCACGTTAGATCATGTGAGTATACCTATTCTCTGTCTCATAGCACAGGCTCAAAAACCGCCCCTGTTATTGCTGGGCTATTATGTAACCTCTGAATATATTAATTTTTATCGCCTTTGCAAAACCATGATCACCTTTTGAGTTTATAACTGAAATATTTTGTTTGCTAATTCAGTTCTGAAAAACAGTCAAGACGTTCTGCTTCACAGATTTTTATTAAAGTTTTTTCTCATTTTACGAACAAAACATGAGTAAAGAGACGCACCAATCATTTGTTCAGCAAACAAAATTGACTGATTTTACCTCCATCAGCTATTATGGGTGATTGGCAGTTCAACACCTCAAAAAGCTGAGGTAAAAAGTTAAATTTTATTCATTAAAACCCAAGCTGTCTTCTCTTTTGTACAAATCAGAAGTCTGTTTTCTAAAAAAATAAGTGTTTTTAGTTTGTTTTTATTCCGATGGTCTGTAAGTATGTATCCCCCTTGAATCTTTGGGGTATTTTTACTCCTGTTACTTCCCCAAACTTTACTGTATCTTGTTTGGATTTTATGTAAAAACATGTTGTGGGAATATGATACATTAATTTCATATTTTTCTTCCCAATAAAAATCTGCGTTCATTCCCGCTGAGTCAATGCTTTTTGAAACCATAGAACTTGGTCACAAGTTCTTCACAATCTGAAACAAAAACTAAGTCATGTCAGGTGGAGAGCAACTGAAGATCAATTTTCAAGTTTTGCGACAGATTCTCAAATAAATGTACGTCATTGACTTTAAGGAAAAGATCCTATGCTCCAGTTTAAAGCCGTTTGCATTTCTATTATTGATTTGTATTTTTACATTGCTCCAGTTTATCAATCAGCTTTAATTTTGTCAACCTTGAGCAGTGGTTCACTAACACTCCACCAGAGTTACCAGGAATTGTCTGACTTTTTGCTCTCTTTTCCCTTCCTCTCTGTTTAAGGAAGAAGTCTTTAAGTTTACAGTTGTGCTAATATTGCAATAATTTCTGATGCTTGTCTGATGTGTTCCCTTGTCTTCATGATGCTGTTTGTTTACTCTAACAAATCTCTGAAACCTTCAGAGAACAACTCTTTATACTGAGATTAGTGGTGGACTTTATCATTTACAGGACTTTTTACCTGAATTAATTAATTGCTCTAGAGAGGGAGTGAATACAAATGAATATTTATATTTATTATTTTATTCTTCCACTGTACAACTATGGACTACACTGCAATGAAACTGCAGTAAAGCATAATATTTTAATATGGGATAAAATCTGAAAAGCTCAAGGGTAGTGAATATTTTTTTCACATTTAAACTGTACTTAATGATAAGTGCATGAAAGGCCAAGAACTATGACTCATTAAATCTTGGGTCTTGTAGTCTGAGGGCTGTCTTGTAGGGTCTGATGGTGTAGCTCCTTTGAGACCTTTAGATTTGAATGTTCGCTGTCATTCATTTTGTATTTTTATTAAAATGCCAAGCTGAAACGGTTCAATCTTTTATTTTAAATCTAAATAAAACTCTTCTCACCTCATGAACTGTCTGTGCATGTGGATCTTTCAGGATCTAAAAAAAGGCAGTGATAAATATTACATGTGGGGGAGTGTGGAGGTCGAGGCACGAAGTGCTTCTTGAGTTGTGGAGGGGGATTTTGTCCTTGTGGCGGACAGTGTCAGGAATGCAGTCGCCATTGGGGGGAGTGCGTGGTCTGCCACAGTGTTTAGGTGGGCGGCATGTGTCACAGCAATCTCCACATGGAGGCCAGGACACTGTGTTTTCTGGCAAAATGTTACAGTTTGATGTGAATCTATAATAAACTTCACCTGTCAGAGGATTTTATTGTTGCCGCTGATCAGTATGAGAACATATATGTGCATTTCACGTGTAATAATGGAGGCTGACAGAGCTCCCTGCTGGGAAAATGAAACACTAGTGTAATCTCTCAGTGAGTTTTCTTGTTCTTGATAATTTCATAATTTAAAATGTACCAAAACGTTTCCATCAAACATCACTGAGAAAGGAAAAGATGTCACACTTGTAAGGTTTTAAATACATAATTGATAAAGTCGTCACAAGACATTAAAGCCTGGTGGGAATTATTAAATGTTATATGATGACAGTATGAGATATTACTTTACCTCTGCTGGAATCTCTGCTGGCTCTCTCAATAAAACTGAGTCACATTAGACAAGCTGATCAGATGGTTTAGATAAGATTTAGATACACTGTAACTTTTCTGTAAAATTATACAAACCATATTTAGACCTATAGAACATTTCAGGTTCAGTTTTATCTGCTTCTGCTGTTTTGTTGTTAATGGTTATTTAGTTCAAATTAAATCTGCCTTCAAACAGATAGACTTCCATAAATAGATTCCACTAGTTGTGTCACATCAAGCGTCAGACAACTGATCACAGTCCTTTTGAGCAAGTTCATTTCTTTTATTTTGCTTGGTTTTTTTTGGTTCATTGTTATAATAATGTAGCAAAACGTCTGCATAGATGATAAGAACATGTAATGACAATAAAGACACTTTATCGCTAATTTGTTAAAAAAAAAAAACATGATTTGTATCATACAGATTTCTTAAAAGGATCAAGTAGAACTTTTAAAGTTTCCTTAATTTCAAAAGTAGAAAAAAATATATAATTTTGGTCCAACAAACATTGAGCCTAAAATTATACTATCATGTTATTTATTAAGTCTCTTTTCAATTGTCCTCACACTTTTTTCAAACAACAAATAAAAATAACAATATTAACAATAGAAATAATTGGGACTAAATTTAAAGGCAATTCAATTGGCCTTTTTTGAATAATTTGGACAATTATTGTTACATCAGAATCTAAAATACTACAAAATTGATTTGAATACTTTTAAATTAAACTATTAAGATGTACAAAAAGTACTATATTTGTCTTTTTGTTACAAGAACCATCTTGCATAAAAGGCAGCACAAACCCCGTTGGTTTAGGTTTTTCAAATATATTTTACATTTATAACAAATTTCTTTAAAATAAGGTGTCATTTGAAGACAAATCACACCTTATCATTAGTTTTGTCAAAGTAGGATAAAAAACTCTTTTATTGTACCCAATCTGCTGCATCACCTGGTGATCTCTGATACCATCTATGATGAAAATGTTCATGAGATATGATAGATTTGAGCGTTTTAGGTATAGTATTTGATATTTTGTAGTATTTCTTCATGCCTTTTCTACCTTTCTGAGGAAGTCTTTTAAAATTAAACTGTCAAAGACCTTTTCCAATACGCTACTTGAAACTGCACATAAACTAAGACAGCTAAATGTAACTTTTTGTGACCATCATTATCTTTAAGATTGCATATTGATGAATACTGGCCGTCCACGGCCAGTATTCATCAAGGCATGATGGAAACTCGATTCTCCAATCCAGTTTGAATGCTTCAAAATGTATACTGAAATCTTTGAAAAGTTGCATATCCCACTTCATATATACTAATTACATTGACATTTTTGGATTTTTGTGGTGTCATTTGTTCAAAAATCACACAAAGGAGGATTATCACTGCAGAGCTTTTTAAAGGCTACCTAAAACAGTGAAACAGGAAGTAACTTTGATTCCTTTGCTATCCTCTTTCACACATTTGTAAAAGTAAGCCTCTAAGTATTTTGGTAACAGTGGCCATCTGCAGGATCTGGCCATCTGTGGATGCCGGTGTGTTTGTATTACACTGTTCATTTTCGATCAAAGCCTCTACTATTCGCCCTGGGGGATCGAATGTGTGGTCATCATTTAAAATTGCTTTTTTGCTGCACCATTGCTCCGGCGCTGTCGGGAGCTGGAAAGTGGGGACGAGGATGGGTGATGTCCAATTATAGATCTGATGATGTAAAGACACGAGAGCACATGTCTCCCCCCCTCTTTTTTTTTTGCTCTTCCCAGAGTGGTACAGTCCGCAGTCTTAAAGGCAGAGCGGTGCAAGAAGAGTGCTTTAACTTTTCCACTATTTTCATAAAACTTTGGAAAATAGTTATCATGTTGACAGAAATTACAAAAACTGAAACGATTCAGAGCCTAAGTAGTTTGTGGAAGTCACATTAATATGGATAGTTAGATCTAGATGATGGTACCAATCTAACAATTATCGGAATGCAATTTTCAGTGATTTTACACTTGATTGTTTTTTTTTTTTTATTTTACGGACGAATGGATGCAAACACCTACACAGAAGCACAGTCACATGTGACAGTCTGAGGCAAGCACATTGCAGCATTGCTAAGGCAACAGCTGCAGAGTGCTCCAACAAGCAGATAAACCTCGGTGTGCTCTGCCTCTCGTCTTCGTCTGGTTAATACAAACTCAGGTTTCAGGGGTATTTGCTCCTGTCTGAGATGCTCTCGCGGTGCTTCATGTCTTTTTCTGTGATGCATATGTAATTCACACTCTCCTTCTCAACACATTTGCTTTCGGTCTAATTCCTTCTGTCTTCACATGCACACACTCGCATGCGCTCACCCACTCTCCTTCTTCACCGTCCCCCTCCCTCGTTTTTTTTCCTCTCCATCCTCTGCTGCTTTGCTCTTCTGTTGTCTGTTTTCTCTGTTTCCTCCCTTTCCACACTGTGACTCCCCAAACCCCGTCTTTTCTTTTTGGTTGTTGTCGTCGCTAATCCCACCACCTCTTCTTTCCATCTCCATCCTCTCTTCTTTCTTTTTGTTTTCCCTCTTTTTCCACCACCTGTCCTTTTGGATATTGGATACACGCCTCACCTTCCCATCTCTCTCCATTCTTTCTTCCCTTTCCTGCTAAATTCCAAAGACCACCCTCTCTCCTCTCCCTCTTCTCTCTTTTCATTGCTCTCTCTCTATTTCCCTGTGGCCCTCCCCCTCCCTTTTCATGTTTCCCCCCTCCCTCCATCCTCTCTTTCCCTCGCTGGTTCAGTTAGTCAAAGAAGAGATTCACGGAAGGAGAGAAAAGGGGGGAAAGGCAGGACGAGAGTGAGAGCGCAGGAGTGGGGCAGGCTGGGGAGAGGGGCGTGGGGTCTCAGCCCTCTGTCGTGGGGGGTTGGGAGGGTTGAGATACACCCCAATATTTTGTTCTAAGTACCATGGACTGCCTCTGCATTGTGACTACAAAGGTAAGCTTATCTGTTGTCTCCTACACAAGCTCGTGCTCTGTGTGAGTGAAAGAGAGTGAGAGGTGCCACAACTGGAAAAAATAAATGATTACTGAGGTATGTCATCTGCATAAATAGATATTCCATCTTGGAAATTGTTTCAGTCTTTGGTTTCTGTTTCGGGATTTGGAGATTTCAGAGAGGCACTGGATGAGCTGAGGTAACTGAGAGGTGTGTGGACTGGATATTCTTTGATTTCTCCCTCTCTGCATGACACTCTCTCCCACTCTCACTGCATCTCCTACTCGGTGTCATGCTTTAGGAGTTCGTACACCGGGGCTGGCTGACCTGCGTGGATGTTTTAAGGGCAGAGAGAGCCCGTGCTTTGCAGTGGCTTTGTGAAGCCAGGGCTGCAGGATGTGTCGGGAGGAGAGCCTGGGTGGGAATTCTGCATTCCGTCCCGATATTCGCACCGCTTTCTATTAATCCGGAAAGCTAGAGCTAACGCACGCCGCACTTTTTGTACCGCGCCAAATAAGTCATGTGTTATATTAGACAACTGCTCAGCATCTTCAGTCCTGTGGTCTACCGCATTGACTAATAAGAGAAAATAGTGCGGCTCTGATGCAGTGTGACACCTGACACTCAGAGGGGTCAGACGGTGTTCAGAGAGCTACAGTCTCAACTGGGTTCACACTTACATCTGAACTGATTCAACAGCGAGTGAGCAATACGCCGTAGCACCTGCACCTGAGCGCCGGATCCAGCAGGAAGTGATGACAAAAAGTCGGAAACACAAATAAAAATGCATAGAGGCTCTCACAGCTGTGTGAAGGCGGTGATCATCAAAGACGCTTTTTTTTTTTTTTGCTTTCATGCATTTGTGCTTATTTGGTATTGGTAGCACAGACGTGAGTGCAGCTGGTGCTTTCGGACGTATTACATAAATTTGTGCTTAACTGTGGTACACTCATTTGCTTATCAACGTCTCTGTTTCCGTGGCAACAGAGAATATTGGTCAGTTAAACTTAGATAAGGAGGTGCAGTCAGATGAGGTGGCAGACATACTGTACAGTTTTAAAGAAGTACACACAGTGCCTTGCAAATGGATGCATAACCCTTGATGCTTCTTCACATTTTGTCACACTAAAACTAAAAGAGGTATTTTACTGGGTTTCTATGCAATAGGCCAACACAAAGCAGAGCAGAAATGTGAGGTGGAGAGGATTAGGATTGGCATAATTCTCCTGCACTTTTTAAAAACAAAAATCTGAAAATACCCTAAATTTGAACTGAAGATGAATCAGCCAACTTCAAGAGTCAGCTGATTAGTAAATACAGACATAAGCCCTGTGGAAGAAATTAATGTTCTCTTTTTTTGGCCCACATATTAAACACTATGGCCCTGAAGTAAAGCATGGTGGAGGGAGCATCAGTCTGTGGGAATGCTTTTCATCAGATGGATAACAAAGATAGAGCTAAATATAGAGTAATTCTGGAAGAAAACCTGCTAGTAGCGGCAAAAGACTTGAAACACAAGTTTGGTCTCAGAGTACACACCTGGATTTTATTTTAAGGACATCAGAATAAATAGCACTTGAAATAAATGCACACCACACTTTTCAGATTTTTACTCTATCAACATTCTTTTCTCTTTAAACGTATGCACTCCTCTGTTTCACATGAAATTTCAATAACATTTATTGCTATGTAGTACTAACATAATAGGTCGTGAAAAAGTTGCTTTATATGATATTCTGAAGATTAATTCAGATCTTTTTCCTGCTGAAACAACTTTCACATTGAGAACCATGCATTCTGTTAACCACTTATGATAACCCTGTGTTGTTACATAACAGTCCAGTATGATAAAGAAAAGCATAGTACGGAAGGTTTTAGGTTTTTCTTGAGAGTTAGTCATTTATTTAGATAGGAAAAGGCAGACAAAGAAAAAACCCCAATAACAACTGTGAGTTAAAGACCACAGTTGGTGGCAGTGGATATTTCACCAAAACCGTTCCAGAATCCTGCATCGCTATCAAAGTGAGAAAAGACTTACTGTAAAGCTGGCAAAGAGGAGTAGGCTTTTGCCAAGAACTTGTGAGACAGATGGTCAGTTTATAATAGAGCAAGTTAGCACACAAAAGTATGTTAAGGAACGCGTTGACTGATCTTCAAACTAGCCCTTTGTTAAGATATAGAAATGACAGGCTTCATTTTTCACAGAACTCTAAGTACTATGAACAATTAACTGTGTGGAATTAAACAAACATTACTTTTAAAAGGTTTAAAAGGCTAGTTGAGATTTAGATACATGTATGCCAAAGTTGAATGAATTCAAATTCACAAATTATTTATTATACAGCTTTAAATGTGACCTATTAAAATTTAATAAATGCCGGCTGCATTGCAGGTAAGGACTGTGGCTTGCCATCATGTAGCAGCTGATGGGTAAGCAGCTCCCCGAGTGAGCTGTTCCCTGACACCCACATACTGTATAACAGGTTATGTGAACAATGTTGCTTCCCCTGCGAAGGTCTGTGCACAAAGTTTTACTGTGTGGGTGAAGGCACAATGAGCCAGTGAGTGACAAATGAATTAAAGCACTATTGAACAAATCAGTGACTTTTGTAATAAATTGAAGCAAGTCTGTGGCCTTCTTTAGCCATCTTTAAATTATGAGTATTCAGTTTGGTTTATTTATATAGTGCCAATTCACAACATAAGTACTAAGGCACTTTATAAAAAATAATTTCAATTTAATCATAAATACATTCCAATTGATCCTACTTATCAAACAGCACAGTAAGATAAGCTTATTATTCAAATTAGTTTAAAAAGTTTCTGTTAAAGGAAACCCAGTAGACTGCATGAAGTCATTGACTTAAAAATAATCCTTCATCAGTTCTTCTGTTTTTTGTGTGTGTGTATGTGTGTATGCTCCATCTTCTCAAACCAGTCGGTCGTGGCAGATGGCCGTTCCTAACAGGCCGGGTTCTGGTTGAGGTTTCTTCCTGTTAAAGGGGAGTTTTTCCTCTCCACTGTTGCTACATGCATGCTCATACCAAGCACTCACTAGACAAGTGTTCCATATTTTAGCCTAAATTTTCCTTTGCACAAAGTTATGAGCATAATAAAATGACTGAATAATATATATTTAAGTAAATAAATAGTTGCTTTTCACCTAAAAAGGTAGAACTGCAGAAGCTGGTCCCTCCTTTTCATCTGTCTGCATTTGGAATGTAAGCTAAAAAAAAAAAAAAAAAAAAAAAAACAACTGAACCTCCTAAAAGGCTTTAAAAATAGTGCATTTGTTGCTTGTCTGGCAGTGATGTTCATATAAAACTGAGTGATAGTTCCCCATCTGGGCACCCTTATGTCATGGGGCAGCAACAGTGCTGCAAAATATAGAAAACTTTCTTTCGGTTGTGGCCTAATTTTCCAACATATGATTTGTATGTCTTGTTATAGTGGATTGGAGGTAGTTACAAACACAAAACCTACTCACCATTGTTGGAGTCCACATTCAATCCAGTATCAATAGGCGATGCACTATTTGCACAGAGGACTAGTGTGTATCAAAGGCACCATCCAGGATGAAATATCCAAGCTCCAAGAATACATCAGGAAAATGGTCCAGATAGATGAAACACTCAGTCAATGTCTCAGACAATGGATTAAAAATAATCCAATAGCTAGAAAGGGCTGGGCAGAAGGACAACACAGAAGCACTGACAATAGCAGCAGAGGAGCAGACCTTAAGCACCAGAGATGAAGGCAATTCCATGTTTATCAGTGCACTCTGTATAATCCCTACTCTGGAGAAGTCTCTCCAACCGATACCTGGAGAAATATCTGACATCTCAGTCCAGAGCGCAGTTGTCTGCATCTCAGACAACAGATACAGTATCTTTGCCATTCCTACGAACAGCTAAGATACTGTGATGAACCCTCACAATTCAGGTCCTCTCTTGTAGAGAGGACCTCAACTTGAGATGAAGAGCCACCCGGGGGATGGGTGAGAGAGTCGTTTATGTGTACACACACACATGCATACGATTGTACGCATACATCATGTATATATATAATATATTCCATTGGTGTCACTGACACCTTAAACATGAAGACAATGATTCTGTTGAGATCCTTTTTTTTGTGCTTTTTTATGTAATTTTCCACTCCTTCCTACACTAAAAAAGTCTTTGACAAAAAAAACCAATAAACTGCAAAATATTATACCAGTGACTCGCAGAGGAGTGATATTACATAACACTTAGAACAGGAATATTAGGGCATATCAGCTTTGAAAAGACGTCACAGGATTTATATTTGGTTGCGAGCTTGACGGTATCTTTAACTTTCTTTCCCCGTTTGGCAATGAGTCAGAGACGGATGGGTTTGTGTTTCGGAGGACAGAACAAGTAAAGCGCACAAAATCTGATCCCATCTCTGTTTTCTAAAAACATTCAACAGAAAAATTTGTTTGTGTGAGAACAAGGCTATGGAGCTCATTTTTACACCATTTACATTTTTCAGCCCTGTTTAGTTTTTTTCTCTTTCATTATCACTCCTCTTCTTGTTGCCACCTTCATTCCACTCCTCGGCTCTCACATTTCCAATTCTTGCAAAAAAAATATATTTGTCCTCTCTGCCTCCTTCACCTGCTTAATCCCTCACTCTGTCGTCTCTTCCAGACTCTTCCTTCCTTTATCTCATTTTACCTATTTTTTCCTTCTCATTCTTTCTCCCTTCTTTCCACTCAATACTTACCGTCTGCCCTCCTCTTCAGCACTTTCCAGCCTACTCCAGTTAGTGCTTCTTCTTATAAATTATACATTCACCAAGATGTATTCAAAGTCAGCAGCCTTTGCACATCTTGCAGGCTACATTCTCTTTCCTTGAGTGGATTTTGGCCCATTGCATTTGTTTTTATCTTCGGTTGCCAGTAGACTAATACGAATATTTATTTCTCCAGAATATGTTATTGTGTGCATATGAGGGTGGGAAAGCTTATGGCTGCTGCATCTAAGACTTTTCAACAAGAAGTGAAGCTAAAATCCTGCGCTCAGCCTTCTAGGAGTGTGCAACACTACATGTACAATTTGCAGTGAGCCAGGATTAGTGATCCAGTAGTGAGCTCAAATGATCCCCATTCAAGGGCACGGGCGTCCATCAGGCCTTCACATGAAGCCACAGAGACACTGATCCTGTCAAGTTACTCAAGAGGCAGAGTGAGAGGAGGAAGGGATACCTCCACAGCAAGTTTGGTGACATAAACACTTCTGTTGGATAATAGAAAATTGCTGAGTGGATGAAAAGAGATGAAAAGCAGTCTACAAAAGAACAAATACTGTATGAACTTTATATTTTTCTGAATTACAACCCCAAACTTCAAACTTCCAGACATTTAGGAAATGAAAGGAAAAGGATATATATATATATATATATATATATATATATATATATATATATATATATATATATATATATATATATATATATATATATATATATATATATTTGGTATTTTTTGCTAGGGAAATCTGAAAAATGTGCATTTGTATTAACTTGCAAAAACAACACAACTTAATTGGCTTAGTTAGTGCAATTAGGTACAATAAATAATAATAAAGAAACTGACAAAAACGATAGGTTGATTCTGGTCAACACGTGATAATATGTTTCAAATGGTTGAGAAAGTTAAATTAGAAATTTCAAATATGATGTAAAATAAATAAAGCATTGTTGCTCAGAGCACACAGCACAGAATTAGACTGAATAGGTCTGCCTTTATGAATCTGTTCTCCACATTGCTTCATTGGTATATTTTACATTGTTATGACACCCGATCTAGTATTTTTTCAATATTGGGACCCACACAGATATTAATATCGAATAGGTCCATCTCTAGTACCAACCACAGTAAAGTGGTGGAACATGCTCTTTATAAATCTGAATATAGGCTTTTGTGTCAGTATCATCCCCGCAGCATGATGCTTCTACCACTGTTTCACTGTAGGTATAATGTAGTGTTAGATTTGGACCACACACCACATAAAAATTAAAATGTCGTCTTTTTGTTTAACCAGTGCGCTGGATGGTATATGGCAGTCTGCATTAGAAGCACTTCTTGCCATTAAAGCATAAAGTGCTTTAATGGCAAGAAAAGCCATTTCTTTGCTGTTAACATATTTGGTCTCTAGTCAAATCCAAATCCAGGCAGAACCCGAGGCAGAGAGGTCAAGGGAATTTTTAATGACTAAAAATAAAGATTTACTCTGCTGGTATGAAGATGTCAGAGCATGGAGCTAGTTGTGAGGGCAACAAAAGAATCGAGCAATGAACAAAGGAGAGTAAATTATGAGGAAAGGGTGATGAATGACACTGGATCCCGGTGAGCTTGATCAGTGTGAATGTAGAAGAGCTGTGGCAGAATGAAAGCAAGGAGACTGGGAGAGGGAGACAAATAAAACACAGATAATAGACAAGGAACTGAACTGAAACACAAAATGATATATTAAAAAGCCTAACAAGCAAAAATGGACAGCAGGAAGAACACAAGAAAGAAGTAACTAAAGACAACAGAATAAACTCTTGGCAATACAAAACTAATGATAACAGAAAATGAACTGATTGGCGATGAAACCCCCCAGAAATGATCAGAAAACAAGTACATAAAAGCCAATACACAAACACCAGGGAATCATGACAATTACTGCCATAGGTCTATAAAATAAAGATAAAAAAATGGTTTGTGGCATAAAATCCCAATCCAAAACCTTCAAATTTGTGACATGTAGCAAGATATGAAAAAGCTCATATTGTATGACTGTTTTAGCAAGCTCTCATAAATCTCCCAAATTCTAATTTCTTTTTTCTGTCAGTGGAGCCTCTTTCTTTTTAAGAAACATCAAAAATTACAAATGTTATATGATTTCCCTGCTTCTTTAACTACATATTGCACCGCTCACCCACACGTTCTGCCTCTTTCTGAAAAAGACAGACCTACACCATCAGACAGAATCCACACACCCGGTGTCGTGCTCCTGCACAAGTGGCTTCTGTGCTGTTGTGCATCAAAACTGCAACCTTGTTTGAAGAATACTGTGTGACGCTGCTGCAACACCAAAGGTGTAAAACTCAAGAAACCTCATTGTTGAGAATGTTGTTAAAGCATTAAACACCTCATAACTTTATCATGTTGGTGGTGGCTGAGTCAGAGAGACATCATTTCCCACACAAATGCTCATCAATATTCTCATTTCACCAACTTAGACTTGCAGAAGTAAGAGAGGGGTTTGTTGTATGTTTTAGTCACAAGTAAATGTTTTAGTTTATTCATACCACCAGGCATATGAGCCACCGAGGCAGTTGTTAGGAGCTTTTCTTTGTCATATGTACACAACCCAATCTGTTCTCCACATTGCTTCATTGGTATTTTTTGCTTCAAAGCCGCTCCATGAGGAACTCTTAAATAACTTGAGGACACAGTAGCTACAAGAATGTTATCTTTACTCCATTTCTAATTTTAAAGATTTCTACTAACCCTCTTCTACAGCCTTTGTTGAAATCAGTGTATATCACTTCAAAACATAAACAAATTTCAGTAAAACTTGTGGCTTTTATAATCAGCCCCATTTATTCTGGTGCTCCTCAACAAAATCCTGCTCAGCCATTTGCCCCCAAATGTCAACAAGTTAGTAAAGCCAATTTAGATTCTAGGAAAATGTCTTAATCTTTACTGCTCTAAATATGTTCAAGTCCAGGTACAGTCCAATACTTCATTTAAAAATAAAAGACTACACAGAAAAAAAAAAAAAAAGTTTACCAGAAGTCATCAGGAAGTTACTGCAAACGTGAAGAAGTTGGTCCGGTCAGATAAGACCAAATTTGAACGTTTTGTCCCATGTCATTGGGGGCAGAAAACAAAGAAGGGATAAAAAAAATAATAAAATGTTTGGAGACAAATTAAGAGCACAATGGAATCATATTACATTATCACATCATTAAAAGGCTTTGGATTGGGGAAGAAGTTCACCAAGGAGCATGAATGCTTTTAAAACATTGTATGGGTTTCAAGACTGAATGCTCAACAGAACTCATGTTTCATTGATATTAAGCAAGAGCAAAGCGTGCATTACCAAGTGATCCTCCTGGTAATGGCGGGAAGATTAACCGGTTTGCGTTGAGCCACTGACATGCGCATGCGTGAAAGGAATACGTTGGCAAGGCAGCTTTAAATTTCTTTAATAATGAAAAATCTTATTTTTAGTTTCACCGGATTTTACCCCATCGTATCGGTTAAATTCGGGAGTAACACAAAACATAAAAATACAATGAAATAAAACAAATTGTTGACCAAACAGCGCTTCTTGTAGACCGCAAAGCAGTGTCGCCAACCGTCACGACACCTAGCCAACATGGCGGAGGCAAGGGAAACCATACATTCACCTCCACATCGTAAATCTATGATTTGGCGACACTATGGGTTTTACACGAGAAACGGACACCTTGATAAGGCAAATGCAATTTGTAAACTGTGCCACGCTGCTGACAAATACACTGGAACCAGGACTAGCCTTATAACTCACTTAAAACGGCACATGGAATCGCGGAGATGCCAATCACTTCACCTTCTTCGGAGGCAGATTCACGTCGTTCTTCTTCCTTCAGTTCCACACATGGTGAGACTAGCATTTCATAATTTTTCAGCGGACGATTGGCTATTATTGACCCCATTCCCGCAAAAGCCATAATAAAAGATGCTTTGGACCCTTTGCATGTTTTTGCTTACGCACGGAAATTCCGCGCATGCGCATAACGCTGGACGGAAAAAGACTACTTTTTAAAATGCCATCCACAGCCGCGCTGCCGCGGTACAACAATTCGGTTCACTAACTGAAACCTGGAGGTATAGGTACTAATTTAGTGCAGTGCCCCACAGCAACAGCGAAAGGCAACGCAGAAAACCGTTGAATAACTCAAAACCTCTGATATTCTTCTTTTTTTTTATCGATCTCTGTGTCGGCTATGCCACGCAGACTCGCTGCTATAGCAACTGACAACGCTGCCACAAACGCGCAAACATTTCTCACTCAAAACTTGACATATTTTTGTAAAGATCCCTGATCTAAAATGTCAATTCATTAATAAATGTTTACAATTTGAATTGCTTCATTAATTTTTATTCATGAAAAATTATTTATACAAACAATATATTTTTCAGCTAAGTTAATTTAAATCGAGATGCATCGTTGACGAGGAATTATATCTTACCTAATTGAACCCCTGGTTGACGAGGAGGGATCTTAAATATATCTGATCGTAGTCAGTGGATCCAGATGTGTATATCGGATCGAGATTAGAGATTCCCATCCCTACCTTCGAGGAGATCATGTTGAAAACAGATCCGACTGAGAGTCTTATCAAATGTTTTGGCTGTCAGCAGAGCTGTGCTTTCTGAAACTGTCCATATGACAGGTGACACTTTAGATCCATCATGGGTGGTTTAGGCTGCCCAAATTGAGTGAAGCTACTAATGGTGTAAACATGAGCCTGCAAGACAAGAAACATAACTAACTGTTGTGGTGCTTGTATCAACAGAACAATAAATAATCAAAATCAGAAGCAATGAAAAGAATTATGAAAAACTTTCATACTGCCACAGCTGTTTTGAGATTCTTCTGACTGGAGCTCTGACTCTCCATTTCAAACAATACAGGTGTTTATTGTGCCTACTGGCTGCTATGTGTCATGATTTCTATATGTGAGGTTCTAGAGAAAATTAAAAGAAAAGTACATTGACAAATATGAAGCTGCTGCTGATATTATCAATTAGAAAAGGATTTGCATTGCCTTTGGAAACAGATTTTCATAAAAGAAAGCAGGTCTTTTTTTTCAATGCAGCACACAATGACACCTTGTGGCATGATATTAAAACTACAGCTTAGGAGCTCATGACAACCTTGCTCAGAGGGATTGTCATGTTTCAGTTGCTGGTGTCATCCATGTAGACGGTTTACTATCTGAGCACAGGTTTGTGCTGCTTTAGGACTAACCGGGTCTGTGTTCACGAGAGACATCATTGTCTGTGCCCTCGTAGGTGAAAAGCTTCGTGTGACTGATATATTGCATCAGTTCTTCATTCACAGGAAAGATTTCCAGACAATTCAGAGTATGAGTCACGTTTGAATTATTTGCTTTATGTTCAGTACCCATCTGTGGCTTCCAGTCTGAAAATGATTAAAACTACGACGAGCAAAGCAACGTCAGCTGACGTCAGCACGGAGAAAAATCCAAATTTGCTCACACTTAACACAGTTAAGCGCAAGCACTGATGTTTAGTGTGACTTGTTTGTCTCCGGCTTTGTATCTTCATGCTCCTCTTATAGGTGATGTCAGTTGCCAAGCAACCAAGCAATCAGGGCCCGATTGTTGCCATGACAACATGGCAGGGGTATCATCATGGAGAGAATGGAGATGAAAGGAGGAAGGGAGGATTCAGAGACGAGAGAAAAAGGGAGAGATGGGGAGATACAGAGAGAGTCCTGGCATTGAGGGGTGTTGATAATGTGAGGCCCACAGCGTGAAGGTAGGAGGGTGACCTCTGTGGAGGTGGTGGGGAAGGATGCTCATGAATAAGGAGAACGGAAAATAAGCACTGGGGCCCGTGTGGTTGGATCGGTGAGCTGCGCAGTGCTTGACACTGTTCTGACGGGCTTTGTCCCAGATGGAAATGTCACGATGTGCTCCAATAGTCTCCAGTTACTGTCAGAGGAGCTGATGCCGAAGCCACAGCTCGGTGTGTCGCTGAGGTCCGGAGGGCTTTGGGCCTAACGTCTGCAGGTGTCATCATCCATCTATCACGCAACAGCAGCGCACTGTAAAACAGTCAAATGGGGCCATGCTGCATTTAGTCTGTTTATCCCCTCACACAACCAAACTTTCTCCTTGAAACAGCTGAAAATGCTAAGTAACTGCAGACAAATTCAACTGTTAACACAATAATCAATTAGGTTGTTGTCTTTACAGTACACTAAATGAAAGTGTTTCGATAAATCTCTGGAAAAAAGTACTAAAATTTTGATTGTGGCATAAAAAGTATAATGATGGGCTAAACAGAATGAAATGAGAGAAAATGGAACCTATTACAAGGTATGTTCATTTCTCAAAAGTAACATATTTTACAAATTTCACAACCCCATGAAATTGTAAAACCTCATTATAAAATTAATAAAAATGAATATGGTATCACCTTCAGTAAAGTGACTTATAAAACTTTATTTCCCCTTCAAACGTTTGCATTTTATCATGCTACAATCACAAACCTCAAAATATTTATTTGGGATTTTATGCGATGGACCATTTTAAAATAGGCCATTATTTTCACAAGTCTTTTAAGGAAAATGTCTCTACCTAACTCAATTTTTTGTTCATTCTTCTTTGTAAAATAGATCAAGCTAAATCAGATTGGATGAAAAAGGCCTGTGAACATAAAGTTTAAAGTCTTGGTGCAGATTGTCATTTGAATTTTGGTTTAAACTCTGTTTGTGGCATTATATTAGGTGGAAACGCATTGATCTAAACCATTCTGTTGTAGCTCTGCCTGTGCATTTTTTTTTTTTTTTTTTTTTCCAGGATCGTACATTCTTCTTCAGTACAGTATAATATGATTAGGGCACCTATAAAATGGTTTTCTTTCTTTCAAGTGTATCTGTTTGTGAATTGTGTATTAAACATAGCTTTGTAAAATGTTCACTTCAGCAGGTTTTTGCATATGTCTGTTAATAACTACTGTTATTTTTTATGCTGGGAGTAAATTAAATTGGAAATTCATTCCCAGTATTAATAATGTGTAATTGGTTTTACTGTTTTAGGGGTACTTATGGTGAAAACATAGCAAACATTTTAGATTTTAGTTAAGTATTTTTAAAAACGATGTATAAATTGACACAATTTGGTCTCAATTTAAGCTAAATGACCAAAGATTGCTTTGGACACACTAAACAGCTTCACCACACGAGCACCACAAATTTCACATGCTCACACTTGTGCCCACATGTGCAACATGCATACCCATATATCAGCAATGACAAAGTAAAGTGACACAAATTAATCACTTGCAACACTTTGCAAACACTTTGTCTGTACTAATGAAAATGAAAATAAATAGACATGTTGGATTCTTGAAACTGAAAGTGGACAAGGGGTTTGACCTACTTTCTAATTATTTCAACCTTTTATTGTCTTACTCCTTTAGGCACTCATAAAGCCACAAATTTAAATTCAAGATGTTCAGCTGTTTCTGAAATATAAAGGCAGCTCCAGATCACCAAACTTCCACCAACATGCATAATAAAAAAAAAATTCTGAAAAGTTGTGTTATTGTTGCAGCAATTCCGAAAAAAATAAAAACTCTAAATTGAAACATATTCCGAAGAATTTATTTTGTAACTTTTACCAAAAAAATATGTTTTACACATTTTGTTAAAACTGCCACCATCCTGTGGCAGCATAAGAGACACACTATCTGTGAAAAGCTCGAGCCGCCCAGAGCCCCCAGTGCTACTGTTACCATCTGCAAAAATGGACTGCTCCCAGTCAAAAATAACCATTGAGAGCCAGAAGGAAGGTCTTAGTGCTGTCAGTCAATTTTGGGTACCTGCTGTTTGATGTAGGTGATGTTGGAGAAACAACTCCATTTATCTGTAATCAGATAAATGGAGTTATCTGAAGATGGCTATGCTAAATAGTGTAAGGATTCATGGCAGTCCCTATTGTAGGAAAGAAGCCATAGCGCAGCTTAGAACAAGGGGGAGGGTATGAGCAGTGCGTACATGAGCATGACTGACAGCACTAAGACCCTCCATGCTCTGGTAGGTTGCTTCTGATCAAGCTGGGTAGTTCTGTACTTAGCAGTTTTGACAAATATGAAAAAAAATTTTTTAAAGTTAAACACCCAGGCATTAATAAATTTCTGATGTACAAAACGTCTGATGTAAATCATGTTTGAATCATGCTTATCTCCTAATTCTGGGGCTGACAGCTGCACAATGCTTCTTCACAAGGTTACTGCTCCAAGGCACTGAACTGAATACAACACAAATATCCTGGACTGAGACATAAAGACAAGATCATTTTTTTCAAACCGTTTCATTTGTAGAGGATAGAATAAGTCAGTTTTAAAGATGTACGCATCATGAAATAACAAGATCTTTTTCTTCACCGGGTTAGCCCTGGGAGATTGCAGGGTCCTGTTGACAGCTGGGCTCAGTTCCACAGTCTCAGTGACCTCAACGGGGGCAAAGGAGGTTAAAAAATAAATTAAAAAATAAGTGAGTGGTCTGAAAATATCTGAAGCTGAAAACCTGTTTTAAAATATATATATTCATACAGAATTCTCCTCTCTATTTTAATCTGATTTTATGGAAACTAAAAGATAACTAGAAAGTGGAAGAAAAAGGGTAAATTGATTTCTTTTTCTTGTATCAAATTAATCTGAAATTTGTGGTGTCTGTTTGTTTTTAAAACTCCTGAGTCAAACCTTCATAGAAACACATTTTGCTGAAAAAACAGCTGTAATCTGTCTTTATCAGCTTTTTGTATCAGAAACTAGAGGCTTTCCTCCTTTCGTCTTTATAAGATAACTCAAGCTCAGTCAGTCTGGATGGACACATTTTGAAGTCTTCCCATAGATTGTCTATTGTGGTAGATCTGCACTTTGGACCTTTAACACATGTAGAGTATGTATTACCCAAGCCATTCATTTTGCCATGAGCCCTGAACATCTCCATTTTACCTGTTTTAAAACAGCTTCACCATGTTTCATCATTGAGATTGGAACAGCTGTAACAGGCTGCAAGAGCCTATTACATGTTGGCCAAAAAGAAAACATTCCTTCTCATGTTTGCTGTAATCCATACATGGAAAAAGGCTTTCTTTCAACAATGTCTCTCTTCCAAATCAGTGGACTAATCAGCATGACTAATAGTTGCCTTGTCAACAAATTGTCCCACTGAAGCTGGGGATCTCTGCACGTCCCCCATGAACCTCTGCTTCTCTGATTTATGTTCTCCATGCCCACATCGTTAGCTTAGGTGGGACAGTCATATCTTCCTAGGTATGAAGTGGTATTGTAACTTTTTCACTTCAAGATGATCAATTGAACAGAACTCTGCAAGAATGATGTGTAAAGCCTGGAGTACTGTTTCTTTTTCCCCTTTACTTTCTCCTTGACCTGTCTGCTGTGTTCCTTGTTCATCATGGTGCTGTTTGTTCAGAAATGTTGTCTAATAAACCACCGAGGCCTTCAGAGAATAGCTGGATTTGTACTGAGACCAAGTGTCACACAGGTGGACTGCACTGAAGGATATTTAGAGTTATCAAAGCTGAGAGAGCACTCTTTTCAAATATTGATAAAATAAGTAAATATTTGTTTTGGTAGCATTAGGAAAGAGTTCAAGGAGTAGTAACACATTTGCTATGCCCAGGAAATCAAAATAGTAATTGCAAAGAGTTATGAAAATGTATTGTGCCAACATGAATTGACTCATCAATGTATGATTGTTTGAGTCTATGTGTGACATTGCTTCAGCGAGGACGCGAAGGAAAATAAAATCTTGGAAAAGAAAATACCACCAAAGGTTGATTCATTGTCTGTACGACTCCTTTCCTTGTCCCTCTCTCACTCACCGGCGGTGGCAAACATATTTTATGAGTCACGATTGGAGCAGACTGGCCATCCTGTCTTTTCAGAGTATTGTCTTTAACATCAACACACATCCAACACCAACTACTCTGCCTTCTAGAAAAACTCTCTTTTCGTCTGGTATGACCCCCTCCCTCCCCATCTTCCTGTCTACCCTCTCTCCCTCCTCCCTCTTTTTTTATTTCCTCTTCCCCTTCCCCAGCCTCTCATCCCCTCTCTCTCTTTCTCCCCATCCCTCTCCTCCTTTACTGCGGGTGTCTGGGAGGCTGTTTTTCCTCTGTCTCTTGCTCATGAAGGGCCGCACTAAGCTCCCTTCGCTCTGCCCGTGTGTGGTAGGTAAAATCACCTCTGCGTTTGTGTCGTCTTTCCTTCTTCCATCACTCATTTGCTGCCTCTGTTTTGCATGTTAGCTCAAAGTCTGCTAGTCGCTCTGGCAGATTTAAAGGAGCTTAATATTTACATCAGAGTGCGTTGCATGGAACATACCCATAATTGGCTCCACTGTCATAGATACATGTGAAATATGTGTGTGAGGATTTTGGGTTTGCTTTCATTCTACTTGTGCTCTGTGTAAGGTTAAATCATGCACTCTGAGTGTTGCGTATGAACATGGCCTGGCACATGTGGTGCTGTTTAAGGGCTCATGTTCAGAAAAGCATATAGAGTGAAACTCCATGAGACTTGTTGATTGTATAATTGCACATTTGTAGTTGTATTCTCTTATTTGATAGCTTTTTTAAGATATTTGAAAATAATATCTATATTATTTCCTCTGTGCATCACCAGAGGACACAAGGACACTGGACTCGTATCCTCATAAGAATAAAAAAATCCTTCATAAAAAATGTCATTATTATTTTTGCTAAAGCTTCTGCTGATCTTTAAGTATCGACAAAAAATCTATTTTGATATTCTATTATTGAACCAGATTTGTCATAATCTGTGCAAATGAACGCACAGAAGGAAGTCCAAGAGTCCTCCTGTTTTAATTAGCCGAGACGACTTCTTAATGCAGCTCAACCACCAGAAACCACTGTTAGTGTCATTGTATGTTTATAATTGTGGGAATTTGTGTTTATATGGTTGGAAAGACTTTCAAACTACTTAGCAATTGTTTTGTATGGTAACCTGTGGAATTAATTGAAAATTTATTTTAATTTTGAGACTATTTTATCTTCCATTCACTTCATGGTAAGACTCAACAGTTAGACACACTATTTTAGGTACACCTTGCTAGGACAGTGTTGGCTGTCTTTCAGAACGACACTAGTTCTGCATGAGTGATTCAACACATGGTGAAAAACATTCTCCTTTGAGATTTTGGTCCATATTGGCTTGATGGCATTGCTTTGTTCCTCCTGAGTTGTCTACTGCATGTCTACGGTGGTCCATGACGTCACTTGATTGAGATTTAGTGATTATGGAGACAATTGCATTACATTGTCACATAACTAGCTTGAGATTTATTAAATTTTGTGATGTGGAAGTAAACATTTGATGGATAAACTATGGTCAATTAGTATTTAAGAACACAAGGTGTTCCAAAAGAAAATATCCCTAACCACTGGTGTTTCTGGCATCCATGGTACCCGGGGTAATCTTCTGCTTTTGTTGCCATCAATCTATCAAAACGAGAAATGTAGGTTCTGGGAAGGGATAAAATTCCCTAATTTATATTCATTGGTTAATAGTGGAACAGCTGGTAGCAGTTTTCTTGCAGCATGAAGGTCCAGGGTTTAGATCCTGACCTGAAGGATTTCTGCGTCAAGTTTGCATGTTCTTCCCATGCATGCATAGTTTCTCTCTGAATATTCTGACTTTCTCCCATGATCCAAAAGCATGCTTGTCAGGTTAATTGTTTACTTAATTGCCTTTAGGTATGAATGTTTGCACCTCTTGCCCTGTGAAACTGGATTTAGGCACCAGATTCCTCACAAGTGGGCATATGTAGATGGCCGCATTATTCAGTGATAAAAAAAAATTGTGGCACAATTAGTTGTACCACATTTTTTTTACTTCTTGCAACTTTTAATTAGTGATCCATGACTTTTAGTTTCATTGGGGTATAAATATTAAGTGACATAGAGTCCAATTTTTCTTACCTATCTTTGATATAAAAAAGACAAGAAAAATTCTTTTTTTTTTTGTACTTCTGCAAAAAAAAAAATCAATATATAACTAAGCTTTTTATACATATGAACAAGTGGGATGATAAACAAATTGGAGGGCACTTTAAAACCTCAAGTTCTGTCAAGTTCATTTTAGATCTGACTAACATAGCAACGTTGCATTATCATCTAACATGGTTCACCAGAAACCTCAGTGCAACTCCAGGAAGCTTTCAGGTTTCTAATGGGTTGTTGTGAGCATGGGAAACCAAACACTGAGCTGTGTTGGACTGATCCAGAGATTTAATCAAGAAAAATAAAGATGACTTATGATCGAAAGCATTTCTTTATATGATGTTTGAGAACTTGAACATTGTGTTACGTAATGGTGTGAGATTACATGATGAATGTAGAAACACATGTTGACTTAAGCAGCTTTTAAAAACTTTTCAGCTGCTAAATTTAAGAAGCAAATTTTTGATGGCACAGGCTATGCTGATAAATTGGTCAAACAAGAATGTAATGTCATGAGAGCATTAACAACCACTGCAATAGCAACTATTTAATAGATTTTATTAGATTTCTGAGGGTCCTCTGGTCTTTGGGACACCTTTATTAAGCTATGTTGACTTCATCAAAGAAATAGGTAAACTTGTGTTGCTTTAACCACTGAATGTAGCTAAGATCATCACTTTTAAGAATTTCTTTAAACATAAAACAAATGGCTCAAGCTATTCTACTTTTTAACTTCCATTTTCACATAAAAATAAGCAATATTTTAGTTTCAGAGATGGCTTTGGAGTTGGGCAATATGACTCACTGCTATGGGATACCAGAAGAACACTAGACAAGTTTTATATTGCTTATATCATTTGAGATGCTGGGGAATTAGTGGCTTCTTGTTTTGGACCAAATTAAATGATTGTTCCCATGTTTTTTTTTTTTTTTTTGACTAATTCTGATCTACATTTAAACATTTCAGTCTAAAATATCTAGAAGGTAGAAGGGTCAACCTTGGACTTGATTTCTCTACAGTGAACAAAGACCCTTTAAATCAGTTGTCCAAAGATTTATGAAATATTTTCTGTTTTGGATTTTAGGAATCTAAGTGGAATAATATGAGTCAATCATGGGCTCTAAAGGATTCTCAAGCACAAATGACCACAGCAGATATATGTTGCAGCTGGGATGCAACAGTCAATTTTCTATTGGTCGATACTGATTTCTGGTGTTGTTTGAGTTCTGAGTTGCCAAATTGGATATTGCATGATCATATTTTTAAGCTGAATAAAAACAAAGATGCTGCAGATTCTTTGAAAGAGGACATAGTCTGTAATCCAACAGAAAATAAAGCACCTAAAGGAACTATTTGCATCAAATCAAATGTTCGTAGCTTTTTATCTGTATTCTTTCAATTCAAATTTCCCCCAAATTTCTATTTTTAGACTCCAAAGGGTAGGAGTTAAAAGATTTTATGCTTTTATTGTTTAAGAAAACCATATGATTTTTAAGTGTTTGACCTGCTGATCCTCCATCAGAGCCGATCAAAACCTAATTCTGCTCTCAGTGCTCTGGATTTTCCCTCTCTGTTTGTTAGCTTCCACGTTGCTAACAAGCAGATTGCAACCCTGATTGCAACAACATCGGGGTCAATTCAATTTACTTTCGAACAACTCTCAGCTGTGATTAGAATCATCAGAACAAAAACATGATTCAACATCCACATGGGTTTTGGATAAAATATTTAATAATCTAACATTAGATTGAAATAAATTTCAAAAAGCTAAATTGCTTTCAACTACTACTTTTGCTTCACTTTCTAGTTTCAGTCATTTTGTAAACAGTGATGGTTGAAGTCCCCATGACTTCTAGAAGCAACAATAATGATGATCTTTATCATGCTGTTACATTATAATTACAACAAAACAAGTATTTTCTGCAGTTTGTTGTTTCTCTTATCAGATGGAGGTTTAAACTGATCTTTGAACATCATGTAATTTTATTGCACATTATTGCTTCTTTTATTACCATGAATGGTCCTCTGATTGGAGAATTGTTTTTTTTTCTGTCCCCTATTGAGCTGAAAAGAGACAGTAACATCTCGGTATGCTCATTGTTTACTGCTGTAATTTCCTTTTCAATTGTTGATTAGCCCACAATTTCCAGTAAGCAGGAAAAACGGCAAAGACAATTGTGACAACTAACCAGTTCAGTCTTAAGTTTCAAATATTAACAGAGTTAATGAGGTTTTAAAATTAATATGGTAACTTTGACTCCAAAAACTACAACAGTGATAAAAATGAAAAGCTATATGAGATTGAAAAAGTAAGTGCTCATTGTTTTATTCCTTGACTTAAGTAGGTTTTTGTTTTCATGGTGGTTGTTGCAATTTAGATTAAAAGGGAAAAAAAAAGTTTTTTCTTGCTTTTCTTGTTTTGACTCCATATCTATATTTAGTGACCATTTAACCACAGACTGTTTTTAAAGAATCTCTCATCCACGTTGACCCATCCAGTTCTGGCTTTCAATTCTTAACTGGTGATGATCAAATTCAGTCGAGCAAAATTGATATACAGTAAACCAGCCATTTATTTAGAGTGGAATTGGTTCCTTTCTCAAAGACAACACCTTTAGCAATAATTAGTCAATTGCTGTGTAAAACAACAATTTCTGACCAGAACACACACTGTTGGTGGGTAACTAATCAACTCCCCAATTATTAGTTTTCAAAAAAGTAATAAAAAATGGATCTGGAAACTGACAGGTGACTTTCTTTCTGAATGTGCTTTCTCATTCCTGCCATCATGGGCAGAGAGCCATAGGACTCTTATTAAAGGTCTGTGCTGTTTTGCGCCAACCATGTGTCAGATTGAACTTCACTTGGGAATGTGTCATACTTGATGTGATGTAAAGTAATTTTCTACAATGTCCACACAGCCTGCGTTTGGTTTATGGTTCTAGTCAGAGATCAGAGCCAAAATGAATTGAAACTGGATGGCATATAAAATATTCAAAATTGACTTCATTGTACATTACAAAAAAGAAAATCTCAATTGTTAATATTTATGTAACACTCATAATTTAATGTTGCAATTGTAATTAAATTATTGAGCTGAGAGATCAAGCATGTGAACTTTAAAAGAGATGTTTTGATGCCGAGATGAGCTCAACTTGAAGTGGGCAGTTAAATCGGGTCACAATACACCACTGGGCCTTTTTTCTTTCTGATGTTTCATAATGCAAATCTATGTGCAAACGTCATGAAAGTATTTTAACATTTTCATCATACATCAGCAGCTTTCTTGGAGCAGATAAAATAATTTCCTCCCTTTCTTTTTTGAGCATAAAATCCGATACAGTTTCACCTTCAGATCCATAAGATTTGATTCCATAGAATCGTAGAAATCTTAAGGCCTTTGTTTTTTCTCAGCATATTATTTCACTGTTTTGCGACAGAATATTTTTCAAGACAGTTTTTTTTCTTTTCCTTGACCTCTAAAATAAGTTTAGGGTAAGTATAATATCATACCAAATTCTTGTTATTGTGAATTGATCTTCAAAATTACTTTCAAGGTGCTTTAGGTGAAGTAAAGTAGGGTTGCATTTTAGGAAAACGCATACATGCCATTAAATTAAGAGTCCTTACTTTGTTGTGTGTAATTTTGATCATTTATATTTTGTACGATATGTACTAGTACATTTTGCAACTTTGTTGCTTCCAGTATTCAAGTGACTTACTCCAAACTTGTTCTCCACTTTTTAGCTAACCCTTGTAAACTGTGGAAAAATACATCCTGCCACATTTATCTGACTCTCAGCATCTTGGCAGGAGGCTTTGCTGGTTGGACTAACACCCTGTTGAGTTTCCTTCTTACCAAGCCTCAGCCATAAGTGGGTGCCTGAGCCTCTTTGTTGCAGTTTATCAGAGTTGGTTAAAAATAGAACTACCTAGACTTTGACAGTCTTATAAAAATGTAAAACAGTTTATAAAGAATTGAGATTCTTATTAACTCCCCTTGAAGATGATTGTCAAACTAATTGGGGGCTTTTGATGGTTTATTTTATTTGTTCTTTTTGCAGGGTAGAATGATGCAACAAGTTACTTTGTTGTGCATCAGATTTAAAAATACTGAGTTAAGTGCACAGGTGGAGATGTGTTACAGATGTTCTCTATATAACACAGGGTCAAACTTACCCCTTAGTATTTTGATGAATAAGATTTTCAGAGACTCACTAAGAAAATTGCCCATAGATTATTGACAGGTGCAGATAGATTCGTTCTAAAATCTCAATGTCAAACTGGTTCATTCTTTTCAACATCATCTCAGCTGTTCTTGAACATCCCAATCGATTTCTTTCATCTGGATTTGTTTGAAGGAATCAAGCTGAAGGTTTCAAACACTATGAAACATGATGAATGATGGCTTCATGCTTAGGTTGATGGAGCTGCTGCATCCCTGGTAGTGAATGGAAAAATGAAGGCAGAGGAGAATCTGCAAATAATTCAACTTCACATTAAATCAACACCTAGACGAGAGAATCTTGGAGAGAATTTGTTGTTCCCAGAAGTCAACGATCCTAAACACACGTCCACCAGTTTACAGAAACCTGACCACATTTGATTAAATATTCATCTGAAATGATCCCAGATGCTCATCGATGGCTGTAAAATATGTGTTCTTTCTACAGGTACAATATTGCTGAAGACCTATGTATACCAATATATTTTTTGAGCCTGTATGTAAATTTTTTCCCATGTAAGAAAATCTACAATAATTTTAAGTGTATGCCCCTTTACTTTGTTCTCCTTTTTGCTAAGGCTTAGAGTGGTACATTGCATTGTATTGTAAAATCAATAAAAATAACAACAACAAAAAATCCCAAAATTGAATTTGCATTTAAGTTTAAGAGTAATCAGGCTGAAGGTATCAAGAGACATTCGAGATTTTGGAAATGCAGCAGTCAACGTAAAAGTTTCTCCAGTTTGAAGGTTTCTTTGAAAGAGACTTTACAGTAGAGGTGAGATTAAATCAAAGTTTGGTGCCAGAACCTGACTGGTTGACTCTCCATGTCTGGTGAACCTGTCATTGATTCGAACATTTCTGAGGTGAAAAAATAACATTTCTGAGACACTTCTGCTACAGCACAGTCTGTCTGAACGTGAGACATCTCTGGCATAATGTCACAAATGAAAATTAATGAAAGGCATTGTTAAAACTAAACTTTTGGAGATTAAATTGGTTTGCAGAATCCCAGAAAGCCGATTTCAGATCAAACTGTAGAATAAATATCAGCCAGTTACTGAAGCAAACTGGTCCCAACCACACTGCAGTCTTGTGACCATCTCCTGTTACCAGAATAGTACACAGAGTGAATTGGGAACTTGAGTGCTTCAGTTGCCACAGAAACTAAGTCAAGGCTTAGCAGTGCAACTCTGTGAAAACCCTCAACGTGAAACAGCAGAGGCAGCTCTCCTGCTTTACTTTTTATAGTATCTTTATAAATGCATAAATGTGAATTTAAAATCTAATTCTCATCTTATGATAAAAAAAACTCTTTCTGTAATAAATTCTATTTTTATCATCAAAGGTTCTATCTACTCTCATTGTTGTGGAAAGAAATTGCATTTATTACAGTTTTACTTTGTAATATTATTATTTGTAGGAGAGGTAAAGTGATACACTGTGAAATAAATTGTACTTCTACCCTTAAATACTCCAGTGTTGATCTGAAATAAAACATCCACAGTTTAAATGTTAACTATAACTTCCAAGGAGCTTGCAAAAAGTGCAAAGTAAGAAAACATTACAAACTTAAGGCTTTTAACATTGAAGCTTAGTGCAGTACTCATACAGTGCAATACTCTCATGGAGTTCATAGAGTGGAAGGCAATTCTTGTCTTATTCTCGTCTTTGTTTTATCAGTTTAATACAAGCCACAAAAGTATTCATACGCTAAAACCAATTTCACATTTCACTGCAATGCACAATCTTCAGACATTTAAATATGAATATTTTTGCCCATTTTTTTTGTAAAATAGTTGAATCTTAGTTGAATCTGACCAAAGGTTTTCAGTTGGATTTAGGTCAGATCACCTGAATGAGCTCAAACCCTTGTATTGCAGCTATGGCAGTATATTCCAGTTGTTGTCCTGCCTTACTGGATGGTCTTTTGCAACCTCCAAAGAGGATTTTCTTCCAGGATTTTCATGTGGTCTAGCAGCCATATTCCATCAACTCTCACTTTTTTTTGCCTGTCCTTGCTGTTGAGAAAGAATGCTGATAGCATAATGCTGCCAAAACCATGTTTCATGGTGTGGACGGGATGATGAAGGTTCATGTTCAATGGTCATATTCAGTCATAGAATTATGCATGAAACCAATTTTCAGTCTCAGTTGGCCTTCCTCCACATTTGTTCTCTTTTCTAAATGGGTGTTAAGACTTGAACTTCTTATGCTTTACTTTGAACGTTGGTTTCTTGCCAACGTCAGCAGTCCTCTTGTCATTGAAGTCACTCGTTTGAGCTGCTGTGCCTCCAGAGTTACTACAAGCCTTTCTAGTGCATCTTTGATAACATTAGTTGGCTGGTAGGTGCCATAGTTTTTATTTCTGAATAATCTTTGAGGTATGATCGAAGCTTGAGACATTGTTTTTTTTAAGCTGATCCCGCTTTAGACTTCATCTTTAACCATGACTTGTCCACTGTATTCCTTGATCTTCATTATCCTGATTGTTTAGCAATCTTCTCTGAGAGACTTCTGAGGTTTTCACTGAATAGACCTCAGATTTATCCCGAGATATTTCACACAGTCAAACGCTTCTGATTATGTGACTTTGGATTATGTGCTGTTGATTTTATTTAGGGGTATCAAAGTCAAGGTGCTTAAATGTGAACTATCACTAGGTGTAAAGCACTTATGCCGCTGTTTGAAAGACCCTTCATCAATAAATGTCCATCTTTTTTGCATTGTATGTACATGGTTGGACTGAGATAGAGGCCAGATGAAGCTTCCCAGAGATCGGAACCACCAGAGTCAGCTATCGTTCAAACCGGGCCATGTTGGAGAAGTGAGAGGACGGGTGCAAAGAATGAGATGAATAGCTGCTGCAGACTTCCTCTGCTCGTCAGAGGAAGAAAATAAGCTGCTGTTTTCATAATTACAGTGTGAATGATGTTCTCACCCGATTGAAGGGCGGTTTGGATAATTGTCCCCCAACAGTTTCGTGTGACCATTCCGACTCTGTCTCTGAGCCTTTGATTGCCACCAACATAAGAAGAGAAATAAGTGCACTTTTGAAATGATGAATTATTAATTTTTAGCATGTGCTCTTCAATTGTGCACAACATACTTTATACATAATGGATTGCTCGGACTCATAGCTATGTGTAAGGATTCCATACAGACACGTGAAATTTACACAGCTGGTTGATTCCGCATTAAAACAAAACCAGAAATATGAAACATAAAACATTACAGGAAGATAAAACAGTAAGGGTTTTTTGATGCAAATCCAGGCAAACACTTCAATCCACATCATCCATGTTATTGTCTATTTCTTATCATTTGTCTACAGAAATCCAAGCTAATTTCAATAGTCTAGGTGAATGTACTCTAAAAGAAGTGGTCGCAGGAGTAAATTGAAATACAACGCTCCAGAAATCTGATACTGCAGGTTTTGTGTGTGAATTCTGTAATTCTCACGTTTGTCGTTTTTTAAGAGCTGAGATATCCTCAGGAGATTCCCGTGTCTCCAACTCCTCCAGTTCAGTGTTAAATCTGCTGAAAGGTGGACACTGGTGAAGGCTGAAGATTAGATTTGATGCTTTATTCGTGTGACAAATGACACAGAGTTGCTGAACTGCAAAATAGTGTCTTCCATTGAGATTTTTTTAAATAAGCAACAGAAAATGTCACTTTAAGTTTGCAAGTGAAAATGGTAGTTTAAGGTTTGTGGTGATTGTCTATTTATTTATTAAGGAAAAAAGGTCATTTCCTTTAAAGACGGTGAGTTTATTTTATTCACTCACAAATGAAGACTGACAAGTAACTAGTTAAAGAAAGTGTATATTTAAACTGGAGGTTTTTACCAAACACAAAGTGCTCAAAAGAACGCCCCAGGAAAAAAAACTAATTATTCTACCTTTTTGTATTTGGGTTGATGACATCACAAGAGGCACAAGACCAGAAATGGACTTCTAGTATGATTCAACAAATATTCAAATGCTCAAGCATTTGCGCATTTAAGTGTTTGTTTCCAATCTATGATGATACTGTCATAATTTTGCCCTTGGAATTTGATTCTTCCAAGGGCAAAATAAAATGCACCTTACACTGTTAATATGCTGTTTGTTTCAGGAAGATGAGTATCATCACAAACAGTGTGTTTGCTACTGCTGCTGCCCTGTTGGTGGTGCAACCAGTTTTTAGATTTAGGGAGCAATTAAGTCTTGTAATTTTTGGGAAGACCTAAAGTCTTTAACTGTGAAAAAAAAAGCACAAATCCCCAAATTGGTTAGTGTACGTCTTACTTCGTGTATTGAAGTACATTATTTTTTCAGAAATTTGTGTGAATGAGATGTGTCACATCTGGCTCTGAACCCAGGACTGAATCAGCACAGTGTTTTTTGGCACTTGCAGTCACAGAGAGCCGACCTTAAATCCACAACGCTCACTCATTTTCTATCTTTTTGGCCAAAAAAAAAACAATCTCAAAGATAACACTCTTGACAGATATAGTTCTGATTTAACACACAACGTTGCTAAAGTCGTACAGTTACAGACACAGTTAAAAAAAAGGAAAAATCAAATTCAGTGGAGAGTGGACCATTTTTAGGTATCTACCACCCCCTGCAGATGTTGTCATGGAAACACTCTTTTGGGGATGTCGTTCTCTCTCTCTTTTCTCTCTTTCATACAATGCAGCATTAGGATGATAATGCTATGCTCAGCACACCACGCTTCAGGTTTCCATGTGACTCCTGCTCTTACATAATACTGAACTGGATAGGAAAAGCCACTTACCTTAAATGATATCAATAGTTTGCATGTTTATTCTTTCCCGTGCTAGTAGAATAATTAGTGCTGCCCTTTTTCTGATTTAATTAAAAAAAAATGTATATAGACATACAGATTATTCAAAATTGTGTTGTTGCCTTGTAGTATATTCTGTTAAAATGATAACATTTTATGTTTTCCTTTTTGACCGTATTTGTATCTTTAAAAGAGAGGAATCTATTAAGCCGATACCAACCCTTTAATCGGTGTTGGAGGTTATCACTTGCCTCTGTGCGGACGTGGTGAAGTTGCTAATGAGTTTGGCACATTGCAGATTTCCCAGGAAATCCCCCCACGCTCCGGGGAGAGGATAACATTAAAAGAACCATCAGCAGGACACCGATGTATAGAGATTGGTCTCTGTATTCGATTGAACGCTGACATCACCCTGGGAGCCTTGAGCCCTGCGCCGCAGTCGGTTCTGAGATGAATGCACAATATTTAAATCCAGCCTACCTGGTTCTCTCACTCCACCCTGTGGACTCAACAGGGCAGCACAAATAAATGCAGGGGGCATCTAGGAGGATAGTGGATAGCATGTTGTTCATTCCTGTGGAAAGTGTTCAGTGTGATTATTCTACTTTATTACAGATATTTAGAGATGTTAACACATAGTATCACCAGTCTGCTTGAAAAGGATGAATTACTCAAAGCTTTTTCACTATCTATTGTTCAAATTTGTCCCAAAAACAGAATATTTTGTTACATTCCTGTCAAAAATTGCTGAAAGGGGCAAAGGACACCATTTTGATTACCTTGTATCTTAACATTTACGTATATTTTACTAAAATGTATTTTCAGTGTGAGTGTAGCCGCTATTCAGATACCACAAGTGTAGGGTAGAAATCTGACGTTGTTTTTGGCTAGTATTGTATTATAAAAATATGTTTAAACCTGCATAATATAACTTTTATTAAAAATATATATATATACATATTTATATATATTTGTCATTAAGCCCTGACAGCGTGGTGTGGGACAGTTAATCTGTGACAACAATGAGCTTTTCTGCCTTCTCCCAGTGCCAGGAGGCGGGTCTTAGCGCTGTCAATCACAATCTTATGTGACGCCGCTCACCCTCTCTCCCCCATTGCTCTGTGTTAGGCTGCAGCTAGCATAGCCGGTTGTGAATGCTTAATCTGGTTAACCTGGCCACCAATAAACACAGATAAATGATTCTTTCTGTAATTGTAAGTTGTTTCTCCACCATTAGCACGTATAGCAGCGAATACATGAGAATGACTGACAGCGCTGAAACCCTCCTTCTGGCTCTGATTGGTTCCGGTTTTCACTCAGGAGCCGTGCATTTATTCAGATGACAATAGGAGGAGATGGGAGATGTGGAGGAGATCGAGCTTTTCACAGATTATTTGTTTTATAACAATGTCATGACATGGTGAAAGTTTTAACAAATATGCAAAAAACATAGTCTTTATAAAAGTTACTTTCTGCAGCACTAAAGCATGAATGACTCTTTGCCAAAGGTGTACAGATTATTAATATAATTAATCATGAAGGTGGAGGGACAGTGTGATCTCTTCTTAGCCGGGGGCAGCTGTATAAACCCTGTGGGTGAAACAATAGCCTTCAACAGAACAAGAGCAGATTCAGCAAAAACTGTTGCCCCTGCTTGGACCAGTAACATTGATTTTTTTTTTTACAATGTATTTTTTATTTAGTGGGCTCTTAAACACTTAGTCTGACTTTAACCTCATTCAGTAGGTCTGCTTCAAAAAGTGGCCTCCCTTCTCTGCTCAGCTACTATTGCATTTACAGGAAATAAATACTCTGACTAGAGGAATGGTGCAGTGGAAAAAAATATTATATTTTGCATCGTTTCAGCTCTTTAAGCTAATTTTAATATCAGCCACGGATAACCCGAGTAAATTTATAATTGTGATCCCCTCCCAGGAGTGGTTGATTACTAAAGTTATTTCAAGACTGCATTTATGAACAACGTCTATTCTCACTTTTTCCAGTTGAGGCTATCTGTTCATGATTCAGGAATAAGAAACCAAATATGGCACGAGAGACAGAGCCCCAAAGTGTAAACCAATACTGGCCAAAAACAACTCAAAGGTTATCTCACATTTTTCCCAAAAACATTACCCTAAATACATACAACTGAATAATCAAAACCTGAGATTAAAATGAGGTGAAAATGTGATGTTTTGGAAGGTGTGTTTTGTTACATCTGGGCATGAACTGACACAGCATTTCAAAAGAAAAGAAAAGAGAACATGGTGGTACCTTGATATTCATTTGTGTCTTGTTCAGGAGCTTGAATTATTGCCACCATAGTTGAAACTATTATTTCTTGAAATTCTGAAACAGAATGTCCAACTATCGTTTGGTGATCTTAAGCTCCAGGGCACTTGGATTATATAGCAGAACAAGGGCCAAAAACATGCAGGCAAGTCCATCTCTGAAGGGCCCAAGAAAGCAAAGGTTTTGGAAACTGTTTTCAACCCAGTGTTGTTCCAAGATGGTGGAGTGACCTACCAAGTGTAACCACAACAGATGCATTCCTTGGCTATCTTCAATAAACTCTTGACGATCGAGTCTTCCAGAGTATCTACACTACTGTACTGTCATATTCCCTGTATCAACTTTCTCTTTCTTCAACTCCCTCTGTGCTTTTACTGTGTTTCAACACTGTCACACCTGTCAAAACCTGATAGTGGTCATCCTTTTAAGTGGCTTATTAGTAGTTTTGATTACAACTGCATTGTTACACCCACATTTGTAAGTCACTTTGGATAAATCCTGCCTGGCATATGTAAAATCACAAACATGATAGGTTTGAAAATTGCTTGTTGTAATTGCTCAGGTTATCTTTGTCCAATATTAGAAGTAGTTGTTAATGTAAAACATGTAGGTGTATCAAAAAGCAAATGTTTTTTTCTCTCCATCTGGTGTCTGCTGTGTGAATCAAATAATTCATAAAAATCACCACTGTTTTTGTTGTGAACATAAAGATCATCAACTTTCCAGATATGAATGAATTCTGCCTTTTTAAAAGCATAGGGACACATTCATGACACGAGCAGCCAGAGTGTCAGTCCTCCTAATAAATTACATTTTTGCGTCCACAACTTTTTTTGGGTTCAGCACCTCGGAGAGCTCCAGTGGCTTCATTCTATTTCAAACCAACAGGGGGCGCAGCTATCACGCTGTTACATGTAGAGAGCAAACAAGCAAGCTTCAACGTTGAAAATGTTTCCCAATTCTTCTGTGTAGTTTTTCTTTCTTTCTTTTTTTCTGTATAATAGTGTGTGATTTACTTTTTTTTATTCCGTTTTACAGGACTGCAGGCGCTTTACCAGTATTGGGACTCTGTGTGGCTCGCTGTTCAGAATCCAGCTGCGCTTTGTGTACAAACTTTACGGGCAATCAAGCGGAGAGCGGGGTAAAAGAGAGAAGGAGACAAACTGTGAATGATGCTCCTGCTGCTCCAAACCTTTAGGCAAAATGTGTGGACTCACGCGTTCGTCGTCGAGACAGAAATGAGGAGTTTTTATTTTTTACAGCTGCATGCGGGCGCAAATATCGGACACTGAGAAAAGCGACGGTATTGCGGTCGCAGCGGGGCAGGCGGCCCTTTTTCCTTTCTTTTCTTTTTTCGTTTGTAATCAGCGGGGCATCAGCGACCCTTCCTCAGCCTCGGCTGAGCTCTGGCTTCTCTGATCGCGCTGTTGTGCATGAGTGAGTCTGTGAGGCTCCGGACTGATGTCTCTGCCTGTCAGGAATTTAAAGTGTCTCTCGCCGGTCATGTGCCAGTGTAAGGTCATCTGCAGCAACCGGACCCTCTCCCTTATGTTCGGGTGTAAGGTGAGCCAACATGCGGATCTGTATTCAAAGAAGCGAGGCCTCTGGAGGAAACGCGGTTCTGGTTTGTTTCCGCGGCGGATCCTTTTGTCTGTCGAGTTCATTAGCTTACCTATTATTTCTTCATCACTGAGTTTTCTACACTCGACCCCGGTTTTACCTTCTAAGCGTTTATTCTCATACATGACCGGTTCCCATTTACACACAGCAGGGTATTCCTCGTATTAGCAATATATATATATATATATATATAATATAATATATATATATATATATAAAAGCAAATATATATATATATATATATATATATATATAAAAGCAATATATATATATATATATATATATATATATATATATATATATAAAAGCAAATATATATATATATATATATATATATATAAAAGCAAATATATATATTTGTTATATATATATAATATATATATATATATATATATATATATATATATATATATATATATTATAACAACGCTTACATCTCATAAATAAACGAAACATCGTTCATTTTCAGAGCTCTGCTCGCAGCAGGGCTAAAAATAAAGCCTTTAGGTTCACATTTCTTCTTTGCAGCCCAGCAGAGCAAATTGCATGATAGGATTTTGACCTTGGGAGATGCACTTTAATGCTCAGGGCCACTTAGATATCATTCATCATCAGGGAAACCATACGCTGACACAGAGGCATAATCCCATCTGCAAACCAGGGAACATGAACTGTGCTCCCGCTGTTCTCTTCCATCCCTGTTTTGTTCCTAATCAGAACTGAGCAGTGGTTGCCTGGTGCTTATCAGAGAAAACAGCCTTTCTTTTTAAGTTGTGTGCAGTTTTTTTTTTAGATGTTTTGGGTTTGTTTCTTCATTCTATCACAGATTTTGCCTCTCTTCCAGGTGAGATTAATTGCAATCATACAAACATTCATGTTTGTCTGATAGCAGTACAATGCTAACTCATCGCTGTGTTAAAAAGAAAAAAAATATATATATATATATATGCGTGTGTGTGTGTGGGACTTGCTAGTGGTAAGCATATTTGAATATTCAAGATGTAAAAACAAAACATGTCACCTTTAATTTGTGTGTGATTAAAAAATGTCCGCAGATTTTTGTTAGAGAACTGTAGCAAGGATTGGCATCTTTGGGTTTCCATAGAAAACTTTAGACAGGCTGTGATGGCAGGACAGAAAAGGTTTCTCATTGCAATACTCCCAAAGCAAACACAATTATGTGGTGTTTCCTAAACTCTGCTTGGATTTTAAGAGAAACTGTGAAAACTTAAACTGCTGGACTTCTTGTGAAACAAAGATTGGATATATGGAAAAGCACTTTGGGACTATTGCTAAATACTTCTGTGATGGGGATGTTTTTTCTCCAAAGACTCTAAATGCTGTTTGAGGTTATTACATCAAAACGTTTTGAAATACCTGAATGTTTAACTATGATGCCTTTCAGTCACCCCACAACTCTCAGCGCTCCAGAACTCCCAGTAGATCTTAGAAGCTGCGGGGGCAAAAAGTGGGTTCTTCAAAGTTCCAAGTATTAACATATATTTTAACAGTTGTTGAAAACAAATATGTTGTAGCAAGTACATTTTATTCCTCAGAGATTACAAAGTTCAGTGCATTGTGCTGCCTCATGAAAACTTAATTTGTTTTCAACCTTTTTTTCACAACTTTACCACAGGAGCTAATTCATTTTATAGTTTTTTGTTCATTGTTCCCTCATCCTTGTTTGCTGCCTGCTTTTGATTTATGCGTGTGTTTAATATGAACTAACTACATAGCATACATAGTTGATATGGTTTATTGTTGAGCTGAATTTCCATATTTGAAATATTCAGCTGGTTTTATGGATGTTTGGTCCTGCTGTTCTCAGCGTATGACAAGTACAGATAATCCCTTGTGTTCTTGAACACACCTTACTCCTGCTTCCATGTCTACCTGTTTGTCTTCGTCAAGGAGAAGACACGGTATTATGATTTTTATCCAGGGTTTAGGCTACAATCATCTGTCCAGCGATATCATAACTCCACAATTGCAAACTGTCTTCAGCATCTTTTATTAGTGATTAACTGTAATAATCATGTTTGCATTATAAATTAGTTGAGTCTGTGTTTATAGAGTAGATAATGCAGGGAAACCATGAGATTTCAAAAACTGCTTCTGAAAATTACTTAATTGTAAAAGAAATAGAACTAAATGAACTAAACGTACATTTTACTGGTGAGCCAACATATTATGTCACTTTTTAATTCTGATTTCAATGATTTCTGCTTAATATGTCCAGTATAATGGAGTAATATAAGAATAAAAATGGTTATGCTTTTTGGATTATCCAAGTGGACAATTGGCAGCTAATTTATCTGTTCATTTTCTCTATACATCACAGATTTATTTAAGAAATATAATTTTATAAGTATATTGTGCTTTGATTTGGTCTCTAATAGAGTTTCAAACATTTAATTCCTACAAAAGTAATATAAAATGAATGACTGCCTATCAATATGCAACTTATTACATCACATTACAGAATTATTTACAATATAGTGTTAATACTTTCCAAAACGATTCAGCCTATATAAGTCTGAATTAGTTCTCCATCCTAAAGGAAGGGTTTGCATGGCCTTGGAAGTGAATAACATTAATTGGGACTTTCATCTGCATTCATCATCTTAGCTTTCATGTTCAAAAGCTGACTTTTATCTTCACAATATTTGAGCACAGTTACATCTGCACTTTGAAAACACGTAAAAAATTATTCTAGGTATTTCTCATTTTCTTCTAGAATCAACCATTTTACAATAAATAGTTAATAAATGTTTAATTAAGAGTTGATATTCCACTTATATCCCTGTTCGTAGACGGCTAGCGGATGTTTTGTGATGACCCTGAGACATTTATCTCCAAGCCGTTGTTTCCATTTTGTTGCTGTTAATAATGAAAAGCGTTCATGACTGCCACCTGCATTCTTCTTTCAAGGCCAATATTTGTGTGCAGGTACAGTAACCCTAACAGCTTTTGTTTACTCTGTCGCTGTCTCCTGGGAAGTTGATATAGGTGGGAATTAATTTGGATCTTGGAGATGTACAGTACATTGCTGCAATGTACAACAATGCGTTGGAACACTCCACTATGGGCTGCAGCTATCAATATTTTATGTTTTATGCTCTTGTTTTTATTATTCTCAAGAGGACTGTATTTGCAAAACTTCTTCCATAGGAGAAATTTCCCAAGGTGATGGTCTAAGGAATATATTTGCATAACCTTTGTTCTTAAACAAAACCTGCCACAAATACTGATTTTACACTTTAATGAAGGAAGATTTTTGTTTTTTTTGCTAGCATTCATTGGTCCTTTAATGTGCTTTTTATGCTTAACACTCATCAGCGGCCTCACAGTATTTAATCAAAAACAGCTGGCCTCACTGGAGTTTGTCTTCAGGCCATGATTCAGCGGCGCACTCACAGTGCAGGGCCCTGGGAGACGGAGCAATAGACAGAGGATCCAGTTTTGATGGGAACAGAGTGTTCATGTGATGAATGATTTACAACTCAAGAGACCAGGCGCCTTCGTCTCGGTTTCAGGATCGATAATTATCTCATTGGGGGAATTGATTCAGTGATATCTTTACTGGGAAACAGATATGAAAGTGATCTGCTGCCACTCACTTCCGGGCAGCCAATCAGGCGATGCACAAAAAAGAAAGGACTTTGCTTCATTCACTGTGTTTTCTGGTCTTCACTTTACAAAATATTTTTTCTCACTATGTTTTTTACCTATTTAATTTATTTAGCTCGTAATCAACTGATACAGAAACATTGAAGCTCGCATCTGCCTTGCAACCTTGTTCTGTTTTGTGTGTGCGGCCTGAAGCACACAAATGTTCAAGTAGTGCTAGTACACTCACAATAAAATGTTGCATTCAATTTGCCCCGGCAAGCTAGAAAAACTTTCCATGAGATTTAATGAAGATCAAATTTAACACAGCTTCCACAAATTTAAGACAGAAAAGTTTGAACTAAAGTGACAATTATTTGCAATTATTTGTAATTGCAAATAAGTGCGCGCATACAATATCACACAATCTTAAATTGTAAATATGGGTAGAAGACAGAGAGAGAAAAAATGAGAGATATTATCTGAAATCAAATCTGAGTTTTACATCATTTTATAAAGTTGCTCCCTCATCAAAAACATAACTGGAGTGTGGCTTTGATTCTTTCATATATTTGTTCTCATGAGAATATTAAGAGAAAGATAATCTGTGGGGGGAAAAAAAAGTCAAGCTCTATCTCTCCCATGTGGTCCTACTGCTGTCTGCAGAAATACATAGCTTGGTCAGAAACAACCAATCAGAACCAGGAAATGGATCTTAGCACTGTCAATCATTCTCATGTACATGCTGCTCACTCCGTCCACTTTGATCTGTGCTATTCTACTGATTATCTACCTGAAACTACACTATCACAATATAGTAACAGAAGTATTTTTATTTTATTTAGTTAAGAATTGAAATGCAGCCTCTCCTTTCCTCTACCTCTGGTCATTGTCAGGGCTCTACTGTTCTTGCTAGGAAAGATAAATTTGGCTATTTCACTATATGTTGGGAATAGCATGTTCCCAACATATTGAGGTGTGGATATTTTTTGTTGTGCATGACATATCAAAATGCTATAGAACTCATTTGTATTTTTAAAACAGTTTAAAACTGTTAAGCAGTCAACATCAGGCTCCACTCAAACAAATAGTCCGATGGATTAACCATGCAATATCAGCTTGATATACATTTAGTTTCATTTTCTGGACAATGAACACATAACATTAGTGATACTAATTTAAGCAATATTCAAAATCCACTCAGAAATACATATCATAGAGCAGTATTATAACAGGACTGATCAATGTGATTGATTTAGAAATAATTACTGATACTATGTTTTAAGTTAAACCAATTAGATCTCTCACAGTAGAGTCTAATGAGAAGGACATCTTGTCCAGTGATGAAATGGTGTCCTGTCCAGGGTGTACCCTGCCTCTCGCCCAATCACTGCTTGAGACAGGAGAACCCTCCACCCCCTCCACCGACTCCATCCAAAGACAAGCATGTTTAGATAACGGATGGATGGATGGAAAATGATCCATGCAAAGCTGGCCCACTTACAGTAAGCAATAAACATGGCAGCACAAAATTTTGTGTTTTTTAAAAGTTAGTGTTCCGCAAATTGAGCCAGTTCATACCCATTTTAGCAACCATTGATATGAAGTGATGTTTCATACTCTACCTATTGTCTGCTGGGAGATATGGTCATGTTTCTCCAACAAAATATCTGTACCTGCAGGAGAACCCTTGAAGTTATTTTTGATTTTAAACTTTAGCTTTAATAGCATAAAGCTACATGATTTTTAAAGTTTAATCAGTAATACTTTTAAACAAGTTTGTTTCAGATCATGATTTCTTGGTTAATATTAAATTAATGTTAAATTAACCAAGAATATTGAATGACAATTCAATAAATTCAATGATTTATTGAATTGTCATTCAATAAATCACAGTTCAGGTCTAACCTGAACTGTGACAGGTCTGTGACAGAACTGTGAAAGTCTTCATATTCATGAAGACTTTCTCATGTTTATGATGGTGTCATGACACTCTTATTCACAACCCGTCAAATAAAGTGTCACCAACCAAAAACTACCAGTAAAAGCTTTACGGTAACCAGTGGTGGGCTGGAAGTTAATGCAGAGTACACTGAATTAATTGTGTTGTCAGAAAAAGACCATTATGTTTCAGCGATAGACCTCAATAAGCATTTGGTACACAGACATGCATCAGCAAGCGGTAAAATGTAATCAATTTTGAGCTTCACTGAAGTCCAAACAGAGTCACAGTTACTTGCCCATCGGGTTTCAAATATTTTTAAACAGCAAAATACCCAAATAAGCCTTTAATACAACATTTTTCACAATAAGAGAAAATGGACGAGTGCCAGTGAAAGGAAGACATCAATATTAATCAGAAGATCAGTAACAAAAGAAGCCGTTTTTCAATCTATTTTTGTTGTATTTCAATTGGGCTCAATCAACTTAAAGGAAAATTTTGATTTTCCTCTTTGTTACAGAGAATCCAATACCAAGCAGCTGTTTCACACTTCGTCTAACCCATAACCCCTCTGTGCTTAAAAGGCTCATTTTCAGTGCGTTTCCACTTATGATCATTTGCTCCTTTTACTACAAGTTAATTTCCCTGAACCTCATCAGATGAGGTGAAACGATGTCCACCGGCTTGAATATGTTTGCAGACAACTGGTGGGGATTAACACTAACAATCCCTCACTGTGAGTGCTACGAACGTCAGAATGCATGCACTCAGCATAAAAATGGTGTGCACATGCTTCAGCGGACAGAGGGGGGATGGGATGGATTCACAGTTACGGAGCTTTGCCTGAGGTCTAACCTGAACTGTGAGTTCTTTCATTCATTCAGGTTGATGTGAAGAGAACCATTCTTTGCTTAATGAAGCAAAGCTTGCGGTTAAGATCAGATAGATAGAAAGATAGTCACACTATAGACCCCACTTAAACAAATGTCCAATTCACACTTTTTAAAGATTGTGGTAAGCTCTAAATGCTCCGAAATGGCTGTATTACAAAAACTAACAATAACAAAAGAACGAGTCAGATGAAGGCTCTAAGAGTTCAGCGTTCTAAAATTATTAAGTCACATCATCCAGTTGAGCTTCTTGCCGCACAGGAAGCAGGTTTCAGTAAAATGTAATACAATTTACTGCATCTATGACTCTAATGTGATCATTCAATTTGAGGGTTACTATTTGTGTGGATTTCTTATTCACAGAAAGTTCAATCAAAAAATTACCGCAGTAAGAAGAACAAAAAATGACCATGTGAAAGTTTCGCAATAAAATATATTGTATTGTATAAAACAGTTTCGTATTTATTGAAACTGTCCAGACTGTATAATATGAGACAGATAATCTGCGAAAAATGTGTCTCCGCCATGTGATCCTACTGCCACCTGCAGAAATGCAAAGCTCTGTCAGGAACATCCAATCAGAGCCAGGAAGAGAGCATTAGGACTGTAAATCAACTGGTGTATTTGCTGCTGCACCCCTTGCTCCCTGGTTCTCTACAGGTTCTTCACCACAGAGGAACCAACTGAATTTGCAGGCTAGTTAGCATTTCCACCGACAATAGTGGATAAACAGTTTATCCACTATTTCTCGTAACATCACGTTGCTTCTCCGGCTGCAGCAAAAATGGCAATCTTGAAGTTGTAGTTGCTGCTTACACTGAGCAATGCGTACATGAGCATGATTGACAGTGCTAAGACCTCTTGTTTGGCTCTGATTGGTTATTTCTGACTGAGCAGCGAATTTCTGGAGATGGCAGTAGGACCACTGAAATGAGGCAGGGCAGGGGAACGTTTTTACAGATTATCTGCCTCATATTCTGCTGTAAGAACATATTTCCATATTTTAACAAATATGGAAAAAAAAATTAATAGTAGTTACCTACCTATCAGAGCCACTTACAATTTAACCCTAAGAAAACACAACTGAGATTTTTCCACATTACTTGATATGACTGCAGAATTGTTTGCTCTTTATCCAATTTAAATCAGCTTTACTTGGAAGCCAAATAAACTTTGTTCATTTCTTCATTATAGTATGAAGAATGCTGGAAAAACTGCTTAAATAGAAGCCTCCATTTTGCACTGCATTGGGATGAATGACTCCACCCTATTGATGAATTATATTTGTGTGAAGATGGGGAATGTAGAGCGTCTCCGTGGGGGAAATAAAGAAGCTCTCCTTTGCTATAGTTCCCTGTTTTTATTTAGGTTGTCTGGATTCACACACTGGCATCATGATGCGTGCAGCTCTAGGCACTCTGCCCCATGGTGAATGTTAAGTCTGTTGTTGAAGCGCACACCGTAAAGGACATGAACACTTGTCAAAGTGCTGTGCTGAGATGCCCTGGAGTAAACGCCTGAAGGTAACATTTGGCAGGATATCTGAATCTTCTGATTGTTACATATACATGAAATAAACAGTTTTACTGGTAGGTGTCGGCTGGCAGCAGCAATCGCGATACTGTAAATGAGATGAAAGCTGTGTTTGAGGTTTAGCACTTGCAAAGACACTTGTGAGTGAAAATAAACTGAGAAGGTTTGTATTTTTGATAGACTGTTAGGGGAAAAAAAAAGAAATTCAGATAATCATGACAGACAAACGGCTCTTTGAAAGTGGCTGTCGTTCTGCTCGTGTTTTAACTTTAAAGATGGAAAGCCATAAACTTAATTTGTGTCTGGTTTATATTCCTTAGAGCGGGGCGGCGTGAAGCTTTCTTAACTGTCATCCAGCAGGTGTTCTGGCCTACATATTTTATGTGTAGGGAGATTAGTTTCTGCTGCTCAGATGACAGAAGACCTATTTCTAAAGCCTGGGCCACTGACAAAATAGGTGAGCGCAGAAAGCGTACACTGAATGATCTTATATTCCAACATACTTTAGGTCTTGGTGAATTTTAAACACATTAGCTAACATATATTCTCCACAAAGTATGCTTGAAACAAGCCCATCTAAAACTTCTCAAATAAGAAATAAATTTATTTTGAAAGCAAATGTAGATAAGTTACTCTCTACTGCTTAGATTCTTTACTATCTTTACTGTCCCACTTTTTAAAATTTAGACTGTTAAAATTTAGGCTATACTGCAGTGGTAACAATAGTTGATACATGAACAAAAAGAAAACATTTTTCACCCCTACATTTATTTTTGTCTATCTCCACAACAGAGCTAAATGTCAAGCACTCAGGCCACCTGCAAAACAAAAAGCAAACCCTTCACTCAGATTTATTATTTATCCAATTTGTTACCTTTTAGTCAACTTTTTTAAAAAAAATGCTAACTAATACATCATACAACTATATAAAGTTAATTTATTTCAGTACTTCCTATCCAATGCACATGTCTGAATCCTGTGTCTAACCTCCCAGTTTCCTACGTGCCTCTCCAGGAGGGCATTTCCATCCTGCTCCATGAACTGAAAGTCACATCCCCCACCAGCAGGACAGAAGGCAGAGTGGCACCATGGATGTTGGTCATGCAGGAAAGGGAGATCAGAGGGCTGTTTTGACCACAGATACAGGAACATTAATAATGGTACCAAATTCTGTGAGGGTTTTTTTAAATCATTTTAAATCATTATCAGTTACTGTTAGAGCTGGGGGCAAAAAAATGGGAGTGAGGGATATTTGGCTATATGATACAGTGTTTGCATTAAAATGGCAATAACTGACTATGCAGAAAAAGCTTGTTATTCTATAATTAAAGAGCAGTGCAGTCAACAATTACTTCTTTTTATTTGTCCTACTCCATCTTGATTTTTTTCTCTCCCACTTTGTGGCGGTGCTGATGGTCTCACTTTTTCATTTTATCCATACCTCATTTGCTTTCTCCTCTATCTTTATCTGTTTCTCTCCCTCACTTTCTTGCTGTCTCAGTGTAATGTGATCGAGGACCGATGCTGCCAGCCCCAACTGTGGCACTGCAATCTCTGCTCTGCTCCGGTTGCTAGGCAGCCCGTCTTAGACAGGGCTCAGTGATGCACCTCCTTCTCCATGTCTGCAAAAAAAAAAAAAAAAACGAAAATAAAAAGAGCGAGGTGGGAAATTGTCGGGAATAGCCAACAAACCAAAATGTATTTCTGAGGATTTATCTTTTTTAGAGAGCGGTGCTTCACATCTGCAGTGCAGCACAGTGAAGCGTTGTGATCCTGGGGGCTTTGGACGTTGCATGTGCGGATTTGTCGAATACAGGCTTCTAGGCACCGAGCAGTGTGACAGATCTCCAGTGTGACTGCGCTGCCCACCTCTTGTGTGTTTGTGATGGAAATCGCAGTGTGCAGATTTTGTGTCATCGCGCCTAGAATGAAGCATACCATGTGTGGCTGAAACAGTGGGCTGCTGGCAGGCTGCCCAGGTGTGGGATATTGGTAGGGGAGTGAGGTTGCTACGAAGAAGCTGCATGAACTGCTGCCTCATAAAACTCTCATGAATCGATGCTCTAGTAGCTCCATGTGGCTGTGGGGGACGATACATATTCAAAGTAAAGTGCCAGAACTCTTTCAAGGCCTTTGTTCCTATTATGTCTCCACTTTTCACTTGTGGGCGTCACACATGCTATGCGATGCACAAGCTGTGCTTATAGACTTGCCAACATTTGGTTAAAGGAGGCAATCTGACAGGAATACTGCTTTGGTTGTCTGCCGAATTCACTTTTGTATTTCAGAGTTGTATTTCCTATGAATAAATCTCATTTTTTGATGACTTTGATAACATTAACAGATTAAATCACTACCCCAGGACCTGGGATCTTCTTAGTTGGATGATCTTGTTTGTGTCTGTGTCATCTTGCAGAAGTACAGGTACCAGGATGAGGAGACGCCCCCCTTGGAGCACAGCCCAGCACATCTGGCTCCAGGGAAAAGTGCAGAGATGCTTCATATGAGTGACAAGAACCTCGCTGCCATGGAGGCCATACACGGCTACACGCCACACACGCATATCTCTCCTGTCAAGGTATTAAATGCACACGTTTACTTATAGACATTGTGGATGCATAGGTTGCAACATGTGGTGCAATGGACTCCAATTTCCACATGCAGTACATTTCAAGAGTAATTCATTATTTCTTTGCTTGTGGATCCCAGTAATTTATCAACTATGCTTAATATTCAATGCAGCATTGACAAACGATTGACCTCCTCTTTCAATCATCTGGAACACATTCTGTGCTGCAACTTCATTGTCAAAATAAAAAAACAAAAAACAAGACATTAAAGTCTTTACAAATATTTATATTGTGAACAATGATTAATGAACAGTTCCATTTAGACATCTACGTGGCCATGAACATTTTTTGAATCGTTCTTGTCATTTGCAAAAACAGGAAGTGCATTTCTCAAAACGGTTCATACAAACAGCAACGCACCATTGACTGCCTAAAAACGAAACAAAATCTTTGAAAAATAAATATCTGTGTCAATGAACATGCTAGTGCCATCAGAATGACAAGTCACTGACTCATTGTGTATGGATAACACAGTCAAATTGCTTTGTCATGTTGTCAATGTAACAGTACTACGGAGGGATATTTTGAAATAAACTGTGGCTGCAGCTGCTGGGCCCCAAAATCTCACCCACACCACAAAGATGATCTTCTTTGGTGACCCGGCATGGAAAGAAAGTTTTAGAGTCAGTGTCTCATCCAGCTGTGAAGTCATCACACGCCTCAATCACAGCATCCAGAAGGGTCATCTGAGTGACCCTTCTGGCTTTACATCTCCATATTGAGAAAATTCCTCAGTGGGATTAAGGATTTATATTCATTTTAGAAACACCATAAGTTTATTGATGGTTACAAAAAGGCTGCTGTCAAGGCATGACTTTATGCAAAAACCATACATAGGCCTGTCACAATAAACAATAAATCAATTAATTGCGATATCAAAAATCTGTAGTTGGATGATTTATTGTTTTCTTTCTGCCAAAATTGGTCTTCAATCTGGTACTTTGGTCTCAACAAACCCTTTTGTTTTAGAAGGACAATTCTGTTTACAAATACTTCATAATTCCTTTGATTTGTTATTTCTGCTGTTTTGTTTATCTTGGATATTTAAAATGTCTTTCAGTGTAAAATGTTCATTATGATTTTTAAAGTTTACTGTTCTTTGATGATCTGTTCTTGAATTATTATCCCATCACCATTTTACTTGAAAATGGTCTCAAAACAACAACATTATCATTCATCTCAATGATCAATTTATTGTCCAGCAAAATGTGTTCTGATGTATATTTTCTAACTGTTAGCCTGAATAAATTCAAACCAGTGTTTTCAATTGTTTTTGCTAAAAGTCATCAAAGTTGTTGGAAATAATTAAAATAAAAACAGTGTTTAAAGTCCTACAATCAGCATGACATTTAAGGAAATGGTGAGGTTTTCTATTTTTATCCAGAATTGCATGTGTACAACTGATTAGAGATGCACACACCCTGTTTAAAAATGTCGAAGTTACATTGGATGGTGTCCTTCTAAATTGCTTTATCATTGGAAAATCCTGATGTAAGCATTTTGACATTATGCTTTTGTTCATCTTACATACTGCCCAGACACAAAGCAGTATCTGATTTAACTTAACACCACATGTTGGCTGCTTTGGAGCCCTGCTTTGCCCACTTAAGGGCTCTAATAGGAACATAATCTTATTTGATAATTAAATATGGCCTGCCGTGCCGTCATGCATCGGCTTTGAGCCTGTATGAACATGAACATCAGACGATCTGATATCTACACTCAAAGTGCGTCTGGACACAAGATACCTTAAGGACAGACAATAGGCAGATAATTTGATCAAATGATGCAGGCATGGTCAAAGAGAAATGAGCACAAGTGGTTCCAGTCAGCATATTTTTTTAAATTAAAGATGTCATCATTATTTGTATGGATAAAATGTGCTAAATTACTTTGAAGCTAAACCCTCCCCCACAAATATGGACTTCATGGTGCACTTTAGGTGTGTCTGTACTGTGACGGACATCATAAGAGCTACCATTAGCAAAGCAAGCTGACATCAGTGGGAACATGAGCAGCTTGCTCGAAGTGCACTAACTCAATTCTTCTGTAACTACAAATGTTCCGGTGTAAGCTGCGGTGGCCACTTAAACAGGATGTATCTCATGTATCCACAAATGTCATCCAGCAACCTTCTTACCAATTGAGAGTGAGAAGGTTGTGTTTTTGTTTTTCTGTGATGTGGGGCCAGTTCTTTCATATTTCCCACAGGCGGAGAGAAGTGAAGTCCCTGGATGAGCCAAAATGAAATGCCGGCGATTAATAAGCAGCAAAGAAAGGCTGGCTTATTGTGATTTCTTGCTGTCATTTAAATTATACACTCATCTCTTCAGTGTGAGGAGAGATAACCATGGAGATTTCTCCTTAAGGACGCTGAGAAGCTTACTGGGTGTTATAACACTGGAGAGCTGAAATCTGGAGTGGAGTTGCATGAAAACAGTAAAACAGCAATCAGACAGGCTACTGTGAACATAGAAGTATTAACAGATATTATTTGGATGGTTCACATGCAGTTGCTCTGTTCTGTGGCAGCCCACACACACCGAAACACACACCCACTCCCCTGAACAGGGCCACTCTGATCTCATAAGGGTAATTTTAGTTGCAACTTACACATTAAAATACACAGCTAGATACATAGCTAGATAATCACAAATTGTGTTTTAAAGCTGCAGTATATAACTTTTATAAAGAATATGTTTTTTACATGTCTTTTAAAATTGTTGCCATGTTGTGACTGGGAAAAGGCAGAGAAGCTTGATTCTTTTCCACAGATTGTCTGTCTCATACCACAGTCGACACAGTCATAGATTCTACAAATATGTAAAAAACAATGTTTTTCTCACAGTTACATACTGCAGCTTTAATAAATGTGATATTTTTGTGTCTGAATTTAGTTTCTTTCTCTTCTGATCTTTGTGTTGAAGTCTCAGACAGAAAGAGATCCAGGTTGAAACAGTGTTTTGGACGGTTCTTGGTATTTCATCCATTTCCTCGTGGATGAAATCGTTTCTGGAAATGGCCCCATGTTTTTTTTTTTTTTTTTTTTTTCAAAAACAACATGCTGTTATAGAAGAAAATGTTCCTGTGTGGATTCTGCCTAAATGTGACAGATGAGCCAAATGTTAATGTAAGACAGAACAAACAACTCATACATCAAAGAGGATGTTCTGATTTATCAGAAATGGATAAATACTTTAATTAAAGTGGCAGGAGAGAGGCTTCATCCCTCTAAGTTGCTCTTCTGAAATCTGCCATTATGTGTTAATCAACTCTGTTTAAGTGAGAGTAAAAATTATGATTAGTGCCTTCTAGTGTCTTCAGATCATTACTTGTTCAATCAGCTTACAGATGCTTGTAGTGTTTTTCTATCACTAATACCACTTTGATTAAAAGTTCAAATTTAACGAGCTCAGCCACAATCTGTAGTTACTCACTTATGACCAGTACAATGATAAATCAACATCCATTTTAAAACATATTTATGTCTTTCTATACATTGTTTTTTTTCAGAGTTGAATTCAATCTCGCTACCATTTTAAATTACATTAAATACATTAAAGTCACATTAAAATATATAAAGGCATTAAAATATAAGGCAAACATTTGAATTTTTATGTAACTAGTTGTTACATAAAAATGTTCTAGTTGTTTAATTCTAATTACTAGAGCTAGGATTATTATTTATTTTGTACATAACATTTTATGGGGCTTCTATAATGCAGATTTTAGTTTGGTCACATGAGTAAATGTAATTAAATTAATATGACTATCCTCAAACGCAATTTGTGCCATAAAAAGAACAGTTTATTTTGTTCAATCATTTTTAAAATGCCAACTTTTTCTGACTCTAAAATAAACCATATGCTAAATTTTTTTGTAGTGGAATTTTATATTATATACAATCTTGTTGCCTACATTAGATTACACTCTGAGGGCTACCAAAGAGCTGCCTTATAGGATGTGTTGATCTGTACTGTAATCTACCAAAATGTGTCTCCAAGCTGCAAAGACATTATTCAAGTAGCGTCACATGTCTTAAGGCGTTTAATATATGCAGAGGACGCGAGAACTCTTAAATTATGTTAATTCCACATCATTACATAACCAGTGACCCTGGAACATTTAATTTTGTGCATCAGTCCACCAGCTGTGTTTGTACATACTTCAAATTTCTGCAGATTATTGGTATCTTGGCTTTAAAGCGTTGAGGCCACTTTACCTTGAAGGAAAGGACAGACAGGCAGTGAAAAGCCTTTTGAAAACAGTTTTTTACAATATTGTTCTCTTTTAGCTACCTTCATTATGTATATATGTATATATATGTGTATGTTTGTGCAGCTTAGGAGCTCTGGAAGTGATGAGTTGAAAATCCAGTCTTAAAAAAATCCATTGGGAGTGTACCATGTCAGCTTGTTCGCAATGTTTGTCTAAAGCTGACTAACACCATTTCTATTTGTAGGTTACTGCTGTTATTTATTATTAAGCTTTGTGCTACTCTTCTCTTCTGGGAGAACTGAATTCACTGCAATGGAAAAAAAATATTTTGAACTTATTTAGATCAAAATTAACTGCGTGAATCATGTTATGGAAGTGCGAGAATCCTCTGGAAGGCAGAAAAGCAAAAATATACTGAAAATACATAAATAACACACGGATGATGCTTAGAAGCAAAGCTCATAATCCTTTGACTATTCTTTGAAAAGCGGACTTAACTACTTAAGATTAAGTTTACTTCTGAAATGATCTGCACCTGGTGGACTAACGTTGTGTGTTTTATGTAATTATGTCCGTCTCTGTATTTGCTATAATCTGCTGCTGTTACTCAGGGTTATGAAAGATGCAATAATGATGGCTGAGTTCCTGTTACTAATTTATTACTATTCAGTAAAAACAAGATGCCTGTTTATCTGATGAGATTTGCAATAAAACACATTTTAAAACCACTTCAGTATCAATATAAGTCTTTAGAAAGTTGTCAGTGGTGATGCTATGCACAATAAGATTTATGTGAGTCAGACGTGGTTTAGGAAAAATTTTCAAATGATTTTGAAACACAAAATCACCAATGGCATGCTCACTAGCACCCCTGCTGCTTATTGTTTGTACAAAACAATAAGGAGACCAAAGTAGCTTCTGGTCTCCCTCTGTAACGTTTTAACACTTGGAGCAAAAAAGTTTTCCTCTTTCCATAATCTCTAAATCATCCAGATTCCAGGGCGATGTTTTATGCTCTCTTCTCTTCACATAAGCCCACACTTAAAGGGATGTAGGTAGATTTTGTAGGTGGTAGACCATTTACTGTTGATTTGTTCATATGACTTAGATGATCCTAATGACTCAATGAAGATATTTTTTTATCAGTTTTCAGTGAAAGATTCAGTCTTCAATTAAAATATTCTGGTATTTTAAAGCGTTAATTATCTAGTGCCTCTAACATGACACTCAGGACTTTTGAATGAGAAGAGACACGATGATCCCAAGATGTCGCTGCATCCTCCTCACTGTGCAAAAGGGCAAGATGAATATAAATAGGTAACTGAATTGGGCCCCTTTGTTCGCTCACATTTAAACTCTAAGGAAACAAGAATTAGTAATTTACGTTTTAATTTCTCTTATCAAAATTAAAAAGTAAAGGCTAATTTAAAAAAACTTCTTATGTTTACTGTAACAGTTGTGCTGCTGTTAATTAGCTTAAAATGATTATTTTCTATTTTAGCCTCTGAATTAACAATTTTATCACTAAAATGACTTTTTCTAAAATGTTAAGATTCTGATTTTACTTAGTTGTCATTTTAGTTTTTGTTTATTTTGATGTTAATATGATTTATAAAGGAATGTTGCACAGAAATGATCATGTTGGGATTGATGATGACAATGATGATGACAATGCTTGGTATTCATGAACGATGTGGTTACTCTTCACATAAGGATTTTATCTTCACAGTGTCATGAAGGCAATAAAGGTAGTTTAGTCTTTGCATTGTGTTGCTCACCCCTTTATTTCTGCCTATATTTCCACATTTCTAATGAGTTTTTGCCTTTTGCCCCCCTTTTTCACCCCGCTCACCTTCTTCCTGCACTCCTTCCCTGGCTCATCACCCGACGCTGGCAGCAGAAAATTAACTAAAGCTCAAATTTATTAACAAGTTCTGGTGTTTGAAAGTCTGCAGCTTAAAGGAAACTTACAGAGAATGAATAATAAATAAGCAATATCTCACAGCCTAATTGTGCTGTTCTTCATTTGCAACAGGGTGAGAAAAGCCTATAACATTTCCAATGAACCCATAAAATAAAGGCCAGGTTGATTTTGAGAAAAAGTGAGCAAAATGAAAGAAAAAATGGGATGGTTTCCTCTTGATTAGTATCGTGCTGGAATACATCAACACAGCTGTCTAAATACTAAGACCTCAGTGTGCACTGCTGATAGCTAAAACCTTTCCAGTGCAAAGCAGCCACAGCACTGCTGTTAATTGTAAAAAGGAAGATTTCAGAAACACAGTTTCAGCTGTGCAGAGCCTCACATACAGATTTCAGAGGCATAAACAGATGTGCTGTTTGAATTGATCCTGCTTTTTATTCGTATCTTAACTGTCTTATTTATTAAAACGCAGACCCCGTGCTATGTTCTGCAATTCTGACTCTACTCCAGCTAATGATTTAAATTTCTAATTTATTGATAAAGAATCAAGGCTTTGATACATCAAACATAATATAGAAAGGAGAGTTAATCTTTTTCTAACTGCTCTAAGTAAAGTTAAATTTGCTAGAAGATTGTTGCAAGTTTCATAAAGTGTTTTTCAATCATACAGTCAGCAGTATGATTGTATCTTTATGCTTTGCAACTGTTTTCATGCCTATTTTTCACTTTTTGTCACACTGGAGCCAGAGGTTTACCATTACAAAAGAAATATAAGAATATGCATGGCTTTCAGAAAATGTCACTGTAAAGCATCACACCCAAGGTGAAACATGGTATTGGCAGCATAATGCTGTGGAAGTAATTTCTACAGCAGGAACAGAGATGACAAATACATGGTAATTCTGGAAATAAGGACAATAAGGCTAAATAAACACCCAGTCTTATAGATGTGTTAGAGTGGTCAAGTCAAAGTCCAGACCTAAATTTAATTAAGAATCTTACAACTTAAATGTATTGTTTACACATACTTTCCATCCAATCTGACTTAGCCTGGGCTAGTTGTTTTATAGTGGTAGGTTGAAATATTTGTGTTTCTAGTTGCACAAAAATGTGCCACACCTGTACTGTACTGGTAAAGAAAAAAAACAGAAAGCCATGTTTTATTTTCACAATAATGTTCGACTTCATGTAAAATGTAAATTACATTCAAGTTTGTGTTTGTGACATGGCAAAATGTGAAAAAGTTCAGGATGTGTACGTATCGTTTCACTAGACGATGTTTACTTCACACTTAATATAGACTTCTCAATAATCTTCAGAATTGGCATATTTCACAAATGATGAGGTAACGCGAAACTAAATAATGCTCGCTGTTCTTCCCTTTACCCATCCGCACGTCCTGCACAATTACCCTGTCCCTTCTGTTGTTTTACAGCCTGTGTTGATGTCCACGGGACACACTCCAATGTACACCTCCGCAGTTTCCACACTGGTAAGACCACGGCGATCCGTGATACTCCGTCAACAGTAACATCAGCAGTGTCATCATCTGTCATCATCCAAAAGCGTGATTTTTTTTTTCTCTGTTTTTTCTTTTTTATTATCTTCAACCCTCACTTCCTGTTTTGCTTTTTGTGTGGCTGATTGCCCATTCATCTGCATCTAAAGCTCACTGTTATGTTTATGAGGTCATGAATTTCCGTGTCATTTCATTCTTTATCAGTGTCATTTGAATCTTCTCTGTCGAGCAGATTCGTTCTGCTGGTGGTCACTGTCTACTTTTGGACACAAAATGTGCTGCTTCTTTGCACATCAGTATTTCAGTGCATGAGGATATTTCTGCAGAATCAGTTATGGCTCAAGAAAAACCCACATACACACTCAGCGATGCCTCGAGTCTTCGAGGTGTAAAATGGGGGTTAAGAACATGTAATCTTTTGCAAGACACACTGCATCCTGCAGGTGGCAGTGTTAGACTGCACCCACTGACTTTCATAACCTTGAGAAGAATTTTATGTCGCACCAGTGGAACAGTTTTATGATCAGACAGGTTGCACTTGACTCATGTGCTATAACTTTTTATTGCAGGGCAAAGCGTGTGCATTATGGAGTAGTGGTACACTGAAACACTGCCTCTTATGCCTTTCTAGATATATGCATATCTTTCCATAATTTCTGTCTCATTAAATTAAAGTCTGAGATTTTGTACGCACAATAAATGATTGATTTATTTGAAGACTTCTCCTATTTTTTCCAGGGTTGTGGTGTGCATTAGAACTGAAGACAAACTTGGTGTGAAACAACACAGATACTAAAGTTATTTTAATCAATAATCCTTATAAGTAGAAATCCTATTAGGAAAAGCTTTTTATTTGATTAAATAGCAATAACTAATTTGTTTTGAGTTTGCAGAGACTTCACTTCTATATTTGGGAATGTTTGTCAATGTTTTGTATGCAGAAAACATGCTTTTTGCTTTTCTGCATTTATTTTTATATATATATTTATACACAGAGACACATGCGTCTCTGTAGTGGTATGTATGCAGAAATCTTTCATTCTGCAGATGAGTGCATTACAGTTTCTTCGCTGCTTCATTGAAATACCCTAAAGATGCATTGTAGTAATGCCTTTGAGTGTGTCTGAGTCTTTGCTGGTGGCTTTGTGCCCATGTGGTTGTCATTGATGTGTAGGTCGTGTCGTCAGTCTGTCTCTTTATTGCTCTAATGGTGTAGGGTTTGCCAGTTTCAGTCCAGGAGCCCATTGATTTATGGGTAGGATTGTCTCTGGAAACACCTCAATGGTTTGGCGAGAGAGGGCGTTGTGTCCCAAATCATGTCTTTGGGTTGTGTGCATGATTTAGCAAAGAGGTGCTTTAGTTAGAAATGACATCAGTCATTTGAAAAATTGTATGTAAAGCAATTAGTCACATTTTTCACATTGAAAACAACTTTTCATGCAGATGCTCAAGCAGTGAGTCATATCACCTCTTGTTTCATGTGAACGAAGATAGTTCAGATTTAAAGGTCATTTTAATTAATTCAAATTATAAGAACAAATTGTTCTTTAAAAGAGGACATCCTTGCTGTATGAGCAAAACATGTCTCATCTTAACAGATTCTCTAATCCTGTAAGTATGAAAAAAAATTTAAATATAAAATGTAAATGTTCCCTTTTTTTTCTGTGTTCTCTTATATGAGCTGGCACTGTAGTTTCCTAGGTTGCCTTGCTATATTTTGGACTAAATCTAAATTAAATGGACGCCAATGAGACTGAAGGAGTTTGTGATAGATTTACCAATAAATGAAAACTTTATCAGTTTCATCTACAAAGGTCTACTAAGAAAAATTCAAAATTTCAAATAAGAGATTAAGCAATCACTAAAACGATTGGAAGTTTGGTGTTCTCTCTTACGCTTCTCTTTAGATTGAATTTAGGTCTGAGGACTGTCATCTCTGGCTTCATGTTTGTGATGGTAGGATAAAAAGCGTTGTTTTTTCATATCACTCTGAATCAGCTGGTTGGCATGCTAACTATGAAATTGCTAATCGGTGGCTCCCGGGTCATATCCGACCAGCTCATGTGTTCACCGTGGTCAAAGTTTTACCTGTTTAACAAATTAAGCACAAAGTGATACAGTTATGATTATAGACTAAAGCAATATGAATTGTGATAAAACGTGGAGTTTGGCCAAACTCAATCACTCAAACAAGGCAGGCAGAAGAAGAAAGCTAAACTTCAGCAGCTCCATGTTATATTCACAGTTTGCTTATGCATATTTCCAGATTTACTGGCCCACTGGCGACACTTAGAGGGGGAGCTGGGAAAGGGTTGATGATGTGAAAATAATTATTATGCACACCGGGGACACATGATGAAAAAGTAATAAATATGAGTGCATGCCGTTACACGACCTAATATTAAAACATCTGAAAAGTGGTGCAGGAATTACCTTTCTGTACAATGTCTCCAGCCTCATTAGAAATAAGAGCCAAAGGTGGAGTCTAAAGGCGGTCTGCATTTAAAGACACAGATGGATATAGAGCACATTAGCCAGGTTTATCAAATTTCCATATGATTATGTTGAATAGGCCAACAATTAAGAGCAGTTTACTGCAAGATTCGGTTTCTCTATTGTGACTGAAACACCATCGTAAGACAAAGATGAAGCTTTTTCATTCTCTCAGTATAGAAATTACTGATGTGAAAGTGCTGCTTACACCGCTGTGGCTTGGTGGTTTGGTTCAATACAGGATTCATTAATTGTAATCAACAGAACCGACTAAAGGCTGGCCCAGCATGGGGAGGCTGATTTCTTGACCAGATCCAGTTTTCTGGCTTGTTATTTTTTGCTGATTGAATTACAGTTTTGGACTGCTCTACTACATTTGTAATGTTAATAGGGAAAAGTGCAAGACTCACATTTTACTCCGATCTGTTTTGGTCATTTTCTTTTTTCTTTTTGTTTTTGGTGATTGCAAGACATTCCTCTCTCTGACCTCCATCTTCACCATCTTTTATCCTGTTCTGTCTGTGAAGCTACAACATTGACACACCGTCCCACTCCAGAGATCGGCCTCAATGCCAGAAAACAAAATATGTTCTTGTTCCTCGACTTTAGCCAGGAACCTCTCCAACTCATCTCGTGAGACGTTTCTCTTCTTCCTACATGCAAGATGCATCAGAGAATCACGATAGGGATTTTATTTTTCTTTAATTATGCCTGAATTTTATTTTTATTTTTTAATAAAGAAAAATGCCGGTCGTATTGACTTAGCACTCCTAATCAAAGACTTTCCCTTATCTTGGTTGGTTGAGAAAAATGTGCTTAATGTCATAAATATTAGTCTATGCAAACACATCTTAAGCACATTTGAACTGATGCAGCATTTGTGAACAGTTTGATGTTGTATTGCAGAGTTTCTTCTCTTTTTGCCTTTACTCACAGTTGCTCAGAAAATTTGACTACAAAATGTAGGAAGTGGCTCTTTCAAATATCATGACATGTTTTTGACAAAAATATTATTACTTATCATTTGTTTGCCTTATTATTTTAGCTGAAGGAAAAATAATTGTCATGGTATTTCAAATTGGCATTGTTGGATTTCAAATAGGCAAAAGCAAAACATGAACAGCTGCCACATTTGTGCTGAATATTATGAAAGTAGTCATTTTGCTGATTTTAACTGGTTAATTATTTTTACAGCCTGTTAACTTGCCTGCAGTCGGCTTCTTAACAAACACTCTAGTCCAAGTTATAGTCTCTAAAATGTGCTTTTCTCACTTTTAAAAGTTGTTCTAATCAGTTGAGTTTGGAAAAGGAAATAGTGCAACAGTTCTCTTTCATCCAACTGACCTTCAGCAACAGGTGGGGGAAGGGCCGAGCTGCAAGATTATTTGCACCAGGCAGGTGCAAATAATTTTAGTAAAATTTGCATTTTACTAAAAAGTTGGAAGAAGCTTTTTGGTATGAACTTTTTAAAGTATATGTATGCTGGAAAGTTCCTATATAGCCTAATTGTTTAGGCTCTTTTTCCATCAGAAAGTGGAACTTTTAATATTTTTTGTGCCATTACTACAGGACTATGATTAGAAAACCTGCTTTAGCTAAAACAGCCAACTCTTGAGATTTGATTGATGCAAATTCATCTGCTAAAATGTCCCAATGCAGCTGCTTTTTCTACTAACAAACCTGATGTTTTCTACGGTGTTTTCCCTCGTTGGTGTTCCTCTATTGAGATCCTTCCTCATTTATTGTGCACTCCTGTCCAGTCAGTATCTGGCTTTTACCTTCATCTTCTCCTACCTGCTGACTTTTCTTTAATAAATGTTTAAATATGTCCCTGCAGCTTCAGTGTAATTACTGTGCAGCCGCAGCTCAGGTCTCTTGGGAAGGAGAGGCGAGAGAGGAAGAGGAGGAGGAGAAGGAGGAAAAAATATGCACACACAGAGAAAGGAAGAGAACAGTGTTCATGTTAGATGAGAACAGGGGGGGGGGGATGTTTCTGCATTCAGAACAGCGAGAAGCATTAGACGTTATAGAGTAAACAGTTTATTTAACAGAGGGAAACCGCCAGCTGACAGGTTTCTCCATCAGCTGCCCTTACATAAATGTATTTGTTCTGCAAAGCCTCTAGATGCAGGGACCACACACATTCCATAACTGTGATAGATTTTTGCTTGCAGAAAAGAAAAGCTCCACTTTTAAACAGGCAATGTCCCCAACTTTTCAAAGTTTCAAAGATAAAAAGTTAAAATACACTGGACTGCTCTAAAGTTTTATGTGTGGTCCGAAGAGGCAGACCTTCAAGGAGTCTCAGTTTTGAAGTAGCTCTCCAGACTTTCTGGAGATAGTTTGGGGTTTTCATTTCATCATTCGCCATGGTTATTTCTTTTCAGTCAAATACTTGTACTTGAGCATGGCAGCATGTTGTGAAGCATGAGGAGTATTAGTGGAAAAGTCGCTGCAGCACAGAAAGAGTATCTTCAATTCAAGTCTTTAGGAATTAGGAAATAAATTCAGCAAGGACATGACACAGAACCTGACATATGCATGCGTTTTAATTTGGATGTTTTCGGTTTATCTTTATTTATGAGTGACACTTCTGCAGTTATCATATTTTTTGTTATTCACAAACATACTCGTAGAAGATAAGACGATTAAGCCAACGCACTCCACACCAAAGCAATGTGAAACTGGTTGGCAATAACAACAAGGGCTAACGGTTCCCCTTTTATGTGACACAGCGTCAGTTTCCAAGAGACACTCACTGTTTAAATAATGGTTTTATTTTATACATATGTATTGTTGCATTAAGAGAAGTTATTCAGGTCCTGCATGGAGTTTGGTTTTTACATCAAATCAAACATTAAGACAAATTTTCAGAATCAGTTTTTATTTCAAAAATGATTGAGTTTTTGACTTCATAATGTTTACCCAGTTTAATCATTTTGACAAGTTTATAATCTTAATCCCTCATAGTTAAAATTAATTTACTATTACACATTTAAACTATTATGTTTTTGCTACAGTACAGATGTAAATTTGTTGGCAATCTTCTGTGAATATGTCAATTATGCCTAAAGTTATTGACTTTAGGCATAATTGGTCTTGATACACAACTTTTCTTCTCAATAAAGAATATTAATTAATTTAGTTTTTATTAACACCCCAAATTCGGTTCATGTTGTTCCACAGGATGTGACAAATACTTAAACTTCGGTTTGATAATATCAGCTCATTTGGAGACGGACAATGGAACAGGTTTCTTGGAGACTTGAATGAAAAAAAAAAATCGGATCATGAGTGATCGACTGTGAATGACGAGTGTCTTCACACAAGTGTCATCGTGTTTAGGATATTTTTGCACTCATAGGATGAAGATCGCAGTCCAGTCTCCTTCAGTTTGCGGTTCTGTGGAGGAGTCCGGTCAATTTGAGCTGCCTGTCCTTCGAGGTTCAGTCAAAGAATAAATCCTCCCCCTCTCACATCACCAGAGCAGACATTACGCAGAGAGACAGCTAATTAATCGGCATCAAACTTCCCCGCGCTCTCCCTCAGCAGTGAGGATGGGAGGGGTGCCGAGCAGTGGCAGCAATAAAAATGAACTGCTCTCTTTCTGAGCACAGACCAGCAGCAGCAGAGAGCTACCGTCATCGCAGTGCAAGGAGACCGAAGGACGGCAAGATCCACTTTTTTTTTGTCTCGTTTTTATGTTTCCTGATGACGGATGAGCCGCTCAGAGATAACGAAGAGCCACACTGGCTAGAAGTGATTTTTACAACTCAGAAGCCGGTGGATGGAGCTGAGCATTCTCTGCTAAAGTCTCCAGTGCACACTCAGGAAGAAGGAACCACTAATTGGGCTGCGCTCTGTGGTCCTGGATCTGAAATGGTTTTAAAGCAGCATCCCGTGTCTTGAGGCAGTCTAACTTTGGCGTCATGTTTTATTTAGACTAAATGTAAACTCAAAGGGGTTGTGTTGATTGGAAAAGATATTTTTTCATTTGAAGCAGTCTGGTTTTCCATGGTTTCTTCATTATGGCAGGGCCAAAACCCACTGCATCGGTTTGCTCTCATTTTTTTGGTTGCACTTTGAGAAGGTTCCAGAGCTTCTAGAGCTTTCTTTATTCCACTTCCATTGGTTTTATTTGGCCCCCAGCAGAGTTTTGATGTGGATTACCAGCAGTTTGCTTTTCTGAAACAGCAGCGTGATGTTCATGTCTGTGTGGTACGCAAAGAAGATGGGCAGCAGATTCCTCAGTAATGTACGGAAAGCCAAGAAGTATCGACGTCATAAGATGGTAGGCAAGTTTTAAAGACACCTCGGTTCCTTACTTGGTGCTTAATGCAAAGCTGTCATCACAACAGTTTTTCTTTTTTTGTGTGTCATTCAGTGGGAGAATTCATATGTGATCATAGCAAATATTGTAATGAGTATTTAATGCTACATTAAAACCGGGCTGATAAATAGATATATTTATTAAAATAACGTGCTGCCATTGGACCAACCAAGACTGAGTCAAGTTAAAACTGATGAGACATTTCAGGATTTCCACCAGAAAACTTGCTAAGCCTGGAGCTCGGGGTGCTAGGTCCGTCATTCATCCAGCCGCCTGCCGTGTTTTTGAGTTAGAAAATGTTTAAAGTTGACAGAAATTTGAAAATATTACTTGATAATTATGCGTTATTGGAAGACTGTAAGAGTAATACCTAAACACCAACTATAAAGTCTTACAAAAAGGCAATAATTTAAAAAAAAGCTAGGATAAATTAGCTTTTTATCTTAGCTGGTGGGGTCACAAGTAAAGCCTGGAGGCCTGCCAGGCTTATAACACACTGAGGGAAACCCTGCATTTCAATAAACATTGATGTATTAATATTTACTGACATTTACAGCTACAGATACAGCTGACGATGTTTAAACCAAATCTTCCTGCAGCAGCTAATTAACAAGCTAGCCTACTAACAGAGCTCCAAACCAGTGGACATAGTGGTTAAAATCAGGTTTTCATTTCAAGATCCAAATTTATTTGCCAGCAGGTCTTTGGAAGAAAAATTCTGAGTCCTGCATGTCGGAGATTGGTCATTAAACTACGGTATCCAGTTTCCTGCACAGTAATTTAGCAACAGATGTTCTGACAGGAGTTTCCACAGGACAATTTTATCTTCCCAAACACTCAAAAAGCCTCAATACACACAGCTACAGGGTTTGATAAACTCACATCTTGCGTCTCATCACAATGATTTTGTGCAGGGCAGTTTAAACTTAACGGCAAATTGTGGGCTAATACTTGCATGCTTCCTCTTTGTTTTTATATGACTTGTTAACAGTTTAGGTTGGAACAAATGTTAATGTTGTTCCAGTTCATTTAAAAACAAAACCCTCAATAGGAGGTATTCAATTTCATCAATCTCATGTTTGGGTTTGAAGCCTCCAAAATGTGACAGTGTAACATTAAAAAAAAAATTCTCGTAGCGTTTATTTATTGTTTTTTAATTCACTCGCTTACATCACAAAGTGGTGCATAGTGTGTAGTAGATGTGTGAGTCACATTCAGGGATTTATTTAGTGCAGTGATTTATTTCAAAGAACATTTTATTGGCATGGAAAGGGGGCATAGTGGTAAAATGGGTGTCTCATCTGCAGAGGCTCTGCCACGTCGAGGCCTTCGCAACATGTCATTCCCTCCTCAGTAAACGTGGCCAGACACACACAAAAGGAAAATCTTGAAAGAAAAATAACATTTTACTGACATTAAATCAATGGATTTGCTTTGAGGAGGAAAAATACACGTTTTCACTTTCAGCAAAAGTTTCCAATACGCCAATAAAACTCAAAAGATTTGTTGCTAATCCCTTTTTGGAAACAAACAATAGAGAAGTCTGAGCATGTACTAAATATAGCAACAAAGCGGTTGGTGCGGCTGTCTGAGGATTACAAGATGTGGAGACAAAGACAGTCAGTGCACTGCAGCAACCAGTACAGTCTCTCTTTTACAATCAAGGTATTTCCAAGTGAAATCACAAATGGAACAAAGACTTGAGTTTAAACAGAGACTCAAATGTGAGTAATTACAAATCCCCCATGTTCTGAACATCCCAGCTAGTAAGAGTTTCTAAATAGTTTTGCTTTATAAAGCTGCTCTTGAACAAGGAGACTGAAGGGGCACAAGCTTTATAAGCAAAACATTGCCATGAAGTCCACAGCTTTAAGTATGTGAGTTTATTGTGTGGATTTGATTTGAGGAAATAATCTTGCTGCATATTGATGCTTCCTCTGTGGAGGATGAAGAGCAATGCTGTCTGCAGAGACATGCCAGAGGAGAGCTTGGCTGAATAGCTTGTGCTGAAATATAGGTGGGAAAGAGCAGCCAAGGCCTGTAAATCCTCACAGCCTCTGATGCTGAAAGACTTGACAGAGTGGGAGAGAGGACACTGTCAAATTCCCTGCAGGGAAATTGTCTGCACTGTAGGCTTAGTTTCTGACGGCTATACTTATTATCTCTCCCACCAGATAAAGATGTGTTTGACGTAGTGTTCAGCAGTAGACCCGGGCAACACAATGAAGCCCTTACACAGGCACCATTACAATCGAACAGAGAGCAATGAAACACCCAAAGCTATTTGTGGAAACCATGGGGGGGTTTTATGCTCTCTCTTAGATATTACATGTTCACCGAGTTACACTTTAACCTCTTATTGTGTAAAAATCTCCGTATCTATGGATTGTTGCAGGGAAATCACAATAAAGCAAATTATTTCTATTAGTACTGCGTAAATGTTAGTGCACAGTGACTTAATCTTGTATATCTGCTGCAACAATGATAGGCAGAGTGATATGTAATGATGTAAATAACACATATTGATGCTGGAAAGTTGCACATTTTCTGTGCAAGTAACCCTGAGTCATTTTCACAAACAGACTTGGCTGACCAAATTAAAAAGTGTTTTTCAAAATAAGTAGTCCCACAAAAAGATGATTCAAAGCTTCACCCATGTATTAACATTCAGAAAAGACACTGGCAGGTTGTGTCTTTTTCCACGAGACACTCTGCCTTCTGATGATCAGTTTACGGTGAGCAGGCTTTGATGGCATCAGTACTGATTAAAGGGGCGATTTAAAACATTGCTTGTTTTGACACCGTTTAAGAAAAGATCAATCTTCCTCGTATTTCTTAGTTACGATTCATAGTCAAAGAAAACCTGGATGACTGGACCTATGCACATTATAAATTTATAAACCATCACTTTGACTATCTGAAGCAGTTTTTCCTACTGGATTTTTCAAACATAATGGCTACTTAGTTATTAGGGACGTCAGAATAGTTGTTGATACAGATCATTATTATATATTTTTTATGTTTCAGACCCAGAGACGAACACATGCATCATGAAAAATATGCAACTAATAATTATTTCTTTCCTTAGTCAGTGTTTTAAATACTGTGAAGGCATACAGACAATTTAATTTTGTATATCTACTTTAGCAGTAAAAAATGTAAACAGCCTTGTTGAAAAAACAGACCTGTGTTCTTCCATCTTTAATGCACTTTTTGTTTGAAAAATAAATTTGTACAGATATTTGATATGTTTATTTGATTCCTGCTGCTTTGACTTCATATCAACATTTGTCACTCCTACTAAATTAAATTATATAGCAACTCTCATCACAAAAAAATTGGCACAGAAAACATTTAGATTAAAACATGTTATAGATATACAGTCTCTGTGCATAGCTGAAGGATCGCTGCTGGCAGGCAGTTTATCTTAAGAGCTGGGAAATGAATTGAATGTGGCTGTTTTGTTGTTCGTGTGTGTCGCAGCTGTCAGGTCTGTGAAGGTCAGCAGGCTGGTTTCATACTGCTCTTTGCTGTTGTAAGCACTTTAGATACACTGTCTTCTCCATGTTAATCAGTTTGGTGAAGCACAGGATGTGCTTTCCAACGAACAAATGCCTCACTGTGTGTTTCCATCTTTCAGGATTGCCTTGGCGATGGAACGCGTCCTAGACAGAAACATGAATGAACAATAACGTAGCTAAGCAGAGTTAGAGGTTTCTGGAGCTGCTTTTTAATATGCAAGCCTATTCTTTCTCATTCAGTCTGGCATATTGTGGTTCGATTTTGTTACACCTTTGGGAAAAGCTCCTGGAGAAGCTAAGATCTTGGATGCTGCAGTGATTTTATGAGCAGTGTCCGTCTTCCAAAAGTATTGAGGTTGTTTAGATGTTGTTACATTAAAACCCCAGGATCTTGTGGAATAGCGCAGAAATCTGTGATTAGTAGAGCTTTTTTGGCAGGTGGTCCAGTCCAGTAGTCCTTCCAAACTGAGCAAAGTTTTTAAATGTAAATTAGCTGAAAATGTCCACAAAATAATCACAATCTGTGGATTATTTTATCTACTTTAATTATTAGGTCAGACACCTCCTGCTCTGTGTCCTTACCTTCAATAGGTGTGGATTTTAGTGGATGTAATTATCCCATTAAATTTGTCAAAGACCTGAATAAAAATTCACTAACTGTCTTTATTTTTCAAGGTTGTGTTGGTTTTCAGGAAAATAAAAAAAAACACATGTTTAGTAGAATAGATAAAGATTACTGACCTGTTACAAACCAACAAAAACTAGAGCTGTGTGTTTGGAGGAATGATACATAGTCATCAAATTGTCAGGGAGGGATGAAGAAGACAGAAACTCATGAGAACTTCTGCATAGGAGACAAGAAGAGGGGGCAGCAACATACTGTTGCAATCACTTTCTTCAGAAAACCTTAAAGAGCAAGGCTACTGATGTCTTGAGACAGGGGTGAAGGTTGAGAAGATTATTAGTTTTTTGGCAGGATAACAGCTTAAAACTTAAAACCAGATCTACAACAGGAAGCTTATTCATTTGATAATTGAGATACTATTTTATGTCCTGTTTTCTCCAGACACTATCCATCCAGTTTGACTGACTTGTAGACATTTTGCAAAAAAAGAAGAATGGGCAAAATGTTCACTTTCTAGATGTAACTGAGGAAATGTAGGGAGGCTGAACTCACATTAACCATTTATCATTTCCCTCCAACTTCACGCTCTTTATCCTTCCTCACACTTTTCTCTTGAGTTCTCTTTGGAAGAAGCTAAGAAGGCATATTATTGTAAAGACAAACACCCTCACACCTCAAACAAGCCTAAGAAAATGCCTCGTCTGTAAGGCTGAAACAAAACAATGCCCCAAATCCCCATCCTCTCACTGACTCTCTACATATTGTTCCACGCTTACTTCTTGATGAATAACTATTGTAAACCTTGATAATTGGTCCATCCATTAATTTTGCACTAATGATATTGACTGTTACATTGCAGCTCGTAAAAAAAAAAAAAAAAAAAAGGCAACCAGGAGGGACAGCCATTGTCCTCACAGAGGATAATTGGGCTAACGGTGTGACTTGACACCATCGCTTTCCCAACGCGGCTGTGTCCTCTTCATCCTTGGAGCATGCTGGAGCATCGCCCATGTTCTGTCACTGCAGCTGCGTGTTATAATTTAACTCGGTGCTTTTAAAAGATCCGCTGTCCTCAGTATTCATGAAATCACCATTTACAACAGCAGTACGTACAAGCTGTAATTTAATTAGGCCAGTAGCTGCTGCAACACAAAGCAAACACCGAGAAGCTCAGTCTGAACTTTCAGGTAGCCAGGTTTATTTTTGTGTCTGCAATGGGTGGTGTAGCAACAAATGGTTGTGGAGTGGTGCTTTTTGTCTTTTAGCAGAGTGAGAACTGTATAATGATGACTAAGAGCTGGAAAGGCCATCACTCTTGGCTGTTTTTGCAGCTTTCAGCGTCATATTGGAGCTTCTGTGATTACTTTGTCATTAAAGCTTTTTTCTTCCCCTCTGCCTCCAGGGACACACTCCTCCAGTGGTGGTGAACACTGACACACTTGATGGCTCGCCATATGTAAGGATAACGTTTACTACTCTCTTTATTATCTTTTTTCTTTGTCATGCTCTATAGCTGTCCTCATAACTGATTGGTGTTATATGTCTTAGCCCTTTATGCAACGTTATTGCTGAGTATTTCACTCTGTGTGACCGTTTTAGGTAGAAACACTGAGTTCCTACAGAAATTTCAGGTGAAAAAGAAACATTTTCAATCCTTTTAGTAAACTTTTTATGGATAGACGGATGATTGGGCGGAAGGACGGGAGTTAAGAGTCAACTTTATCGTCAGTCGTCGGAAAAGAGGATGAGACTTTCCACAATAATGTTGGTTTTACAAAGTTGCAGCACTCAGAAAACTTTTTTCTGGGTCAGAACCCAGAAACAGCTGTTATGAAAGTTTCCTGTTACCACTGGGATTTTTTTTAATTACAGCAGAAAGGTTGGTATTTTTAGTTAAGTTGTTCATTCAGAAGTGAGATCAGCCTGACAGAGAAGTGTTGCCTTATCAGTCGCAAACACTTGATCACATTTCTTCACGATGATCCGATTGGTCATCATGGATCGTGTTATTGAAATTTACTGTGCATCTGGAATCATAGAGGAAGGTAAAAATTGCTTAAATATGATGGTTTCTCCTGACAGGTAAATGGGACAGAAGGAGAAATTGAGTATGAGGAAATCACATTGGAAAGAGTGAGTTTGGGAATTTCATATCTCAAATCTTTGTCCTCAGATTTTTGCTTCATAATTTATCACTAGAATCTAAAATCTGATTTTTGAGATAGAAGTGTTGCATCTGTGTCTTTTCTTTGCAGGGTAATTCGGGCCTGGGCTTCAGCATAGCAGGGGGCACAGACAACCCTCACGTCGGGGACGACCCCAGTATCTTCATCACCAAAATTATACCGGGAGGAGCCGCGGCTCAGGATGGACGGCTCAGGTAGAATATTCCTTCAAACGAGAAAAGGACTCAGAAATGGATGCTCCTGCAGCTAGGCACTAAAAGGCATAAAAAAAAACTCTCATACAATTTGATTTTTATAACAAAATGTAAGAAAAAAACTACTGGCAGCAAATCTTAGATATAAATATTGTGCTTTTACCAAATGGGCTGTGGCAAATTAAATGTGCAATTAAAATTAAGGCATTAAAGGGTAGCAGGACGTCATTACAGTCAAATACAATAAAGGTTTTATTTTCCCATTATGAACAATAAAACCGTTGTCTTCTTCTTAAAGACAATGGAATAGAGTTTCCCCTCTCAAAATAAGTATAATAAGCTCATAGATTGCTCTGCTGATTATGCTGCAATAGACAAAATATGCACAGGCATCTTCCTATTTCCAACTGACCTAAAAATGTCTGTCTGAAGTGACTGAAGCAGGAAAGCCTTTTATTAGTCTTTGCAGCTTGACACCAGCAAAGTGAAAACATTTCTCAAAGACTACGGCAGTTCTTGTTGGAAAATGCAGCTTTATTTACCAAAACCAAATTACTTATCCACAAACTGACCTAAAGCAAAAAAAAAAAAAGAAAAGAAAAAGTGACAGCTTTTATAAAAACAATAATCACACAGCGTCAACAGGGATTGGTTTATTCTGAAATAGGGACAGCTTCCTCTGGTTTAAACTCCCACATCCAATACCATAGTGTTGCAAACTCCTGCAAACCACCGTTTATGTTTTGGATCGTTATCATGTCCAAATGCCCAATGGGTTTCTGTCGTCGATTGACTTTGTATTTAAAATGTGGTGTTTCCAAAAGGTTTTGATGAACATGGATTCTAGAGCATTTTATCCAGCCGGCTGGATCATTGTTGGATGAACGTTTGAGAGCTCGGTGCTTCCAGTGTTACATTTCATAGTAAAACTTTATGTAAGCAAAGACAGCAGGATGATTTCCTAAAGATCAATAGTTTTCTGTGGTTATATCTCCATCTTCACCTATTCAAAATTCTGCAAGCTGTCATTTAATTTGCATAGTTTAGCTAATTGTTTTATTTCAGACCCAATAATGATGTATTTTCAGTTGAGCTGTGCAGTCTGTCAGACTTTAATACCAGGTATTTTAAGGAGTTGAAAATGCTATCTGCCTTAACATAGCCTCTGAACAACTATTGAACAACTCATTCTGTGTTTTCACTTTTCCCACCCACAGTCTATCTCTGCATCTCTCTCTCTCTTGGTTTTTTTAGCGTGAACGACTGCATCCTCTTTGTGAATGATGTCGATGTGAGGGAGGTGACACACAGCCAAGCTGTAGAGGCCCTTAAGGAGGCAGGTGCTATTGTCCGCCTCTATGTTCTCCGCAGAAAACCAGCAGCAGAAAAAGTCACTGAAATCAAACTAATCAAAGGGCCTAAAGGTAAGCAACTACAGCGTGTAAACCGTCAACCCTCATGAGCGAGCTCTCGGATGCCGTGCACCCAGCTCTGCCCTCAGGATTTTACAAGATCTGCTGTGTGTTAACCCACAGTTTCAGCTCCCCTCGTATCTCTCCTTCTTCTCAGGATTAGGTTTCAGCATCGCCGGAGGGGTGGGAAACCAGCACATCCCGGGAGATAACAGCATCTACGTCACCAAGATCATCGAAGGCGGGGCGGCTCATAAAGACGGCCGCCTGCAGATCGGGGACAAAATCTTAGCGGTCGGTCACTCAAAAAAATGTTAAATGTGCCAGTGCACCCACACACAAACAACACATGTCACAGACTGTCTGAGACCCACATCTTCTGAACACATATTCACACATTTACACACTCACATATTGTGTGCTGAAGCAGTAACAACACAGCGCCAAGATAATTACAGCTGTGATTTTTACTGCCAGACAATACTTTCATTACCATCTTAATATGTGTGTAGGACTGAGAGCTGTAAATATTTATTCGTATCGCAGCTAAAATGATTCTCAAGCAGCATTACTGCCATCTGCTGGACAAGTCAGAAAGTCACACAAGAAACTCCAAAATGATTCTCAGTTTAAAAGCTTTAAGTTTAAGGCACATTATGTGCCTCATCACGCGTCACTGATATGCAGCTTTATGGTTACCTTAAATTAATAGCTGAGAATTTATTTTATGATTTGATGGTTCTGTTACGTCTTAGGACTATTTCAGATAATTAAAATGATGTTATTAACCTTTTAACTGTCATCTTGTTTTGATTAGGGGGTTATTTACATTATTCATGTTCTGATTATGGTTTCTGGACCTTTTGTTTGTCTCTTTTTGCTGTTAACGTCATTGTATATGTTTGTGTGTTGGTGTCTTTTCCTGTAAATGGATGCTGACAATGTTGTGAACCAGTTTCCCTACGGAAACAAACAGCCATCTGTCTTGTGCATAAGCACTTATCCTCTAACAATCCACTGAGACATTGACTAAAACAACTAGAAAAGGTACAAACGATTTTTGTTTCTGTTTTTTGTTTACATCTCTTCTCTATCGGGAAGTTACGTTTACCGGGAATACTTCATATGTTCTGTTGTCACTGGGTTTGTCATCCCAGGAAAGTCTCTACTTTCTACTTCAGTTTTCCATGAAAATAATCAACATCTTTTCCATATCACTCAGCGTAAACAGAAGTATGTTGTACAACTGCAACCACAGTGAAACGTGTGATCCTGCAAAGAAATTTTATTTTATTTTACACTGGACACTATATAGTTACATGAAATAAATACACACTTGAGGCTCAGATTTGGAAAATTAATACATAAGTGAGATTTCTGCTGCAGACAAGATACTTGTTTCTGACATTTCAACCAAACAACAAACTTTGAACTGTCTCATTAAGAGTTCTTGTAATTTTTTTTAATCTTAATGTAATCCTGCTCATGTTTTCCTGCATTTCGTTACAAATCCAGGTGAACAATGTGTGTCTGGAGGATGTGATGCATGAGGACGCGGTGGGAGCGCTGAAGAACACAGCTGAGGTGGTGTACCTCAGGGTGGCCAAGCCAAACAACCTCTTTCTGACAAACTCCTACAACCCACCAGACCTCACCAGCAGTAAGCACATCTTCATGTTGATGTTTTTCCACTGGGAAACTCGATCTAACAGAGAAAACGTGAACACTGAATACCTCCTTATATTTCTATTAAAAGCGCAGTAATCAAGTTCTTCCACCTGAAATGCAAACACAACAAGAAATCAGTTCAGGTGAAAACTCATTCCATCTTTTGATGAATATGCACTGTTATTTTGGGGGGGGGGTTCAAATCTTTATTTCTGTGAGAGATTGTTGCTCTGGGAAAAAATGCATTTGGACATTGAAAAATATGTTGATGCTGCATTTGTATCAGTTTATCCAAACAGTATTCATTTAGTGGAAAAGGGAAACTATTCAAACCATCTTGGCAATATGTGGAAAAATGTGTGCTTCCTAAACATTACACCTCTTACTGACAAATGATCATTGATCATCACTATTTAGAAATCTTGGCCCACTCTTCTTTAAAGAATAGTTTTAATTTTAAGACAGTGATATAAAATTTAAGTTGGATTTAAGTCTATTTTGGCTTTGACTAGGCCACCGCAGAGCCTGCTTTTCAGTTTTTTTGAACAATTCAGCTGAATCACCGACCTCTTTTGTAATCACTTCATAAACTTATGGCTACATGTTCTTCTAGATTTTCCATTAGAAAGCAAAAGTAATGGTTCCTTCAGCTGTAAATTATTGCACTACCGCCACGTTTTACTGTTGATATAATGTTCCTTTTCCTGAAATGCTGTTAGCGTGAGGCCAGATGTTACAGGGCACAGACTTTCTAAAAGTTAACACTTTTATCTCATCAATCCACAGAATATTTTTCTTACAGGAATCACCTGCAAGGTTTTTTTTGGAACATGTAAAACAAGCCTTTGTGCTTTATTATATCAAGAGTAGTTTTGCACTTTAAACTCTCCCTTGATGCTATTTTTGCTCAATGTCTTTGTTATATTTGGTTCATGAACACTGACCCTGACTGAAGTGAGAGATGCAGATCTTTAGATGTCCTCCTTCGTTCTTTTGTGGCATCTTGAAATAATTTTGATCGGCTGGCTGCTCCGAGAAGCTGAGCTAAAGTTCGAAGTCTCCTCTGTGAATAAAGGTCTCCACTTTGCTGGACTCCCAAAGCTTCAGTAATGGTTTTGTAAACCTTCCCCGACTGATGGATTTTCATGACTCTGTTTATCATCATCTCACCATGTTTTGGCTTTCCAGATCTTTCAGTCTACTTTATGTTGTTAGACAGGGTCACCGATTCCTCAACTCTCCAGGTCTGGATGTGGTTTCTGAAGTTAAACTGTGGTTTAATAAGGGAGACGGTTACTTTTCCACAAACCCCAGGTTGTCTGATGTTACAATTTGTTTGATGTTCTGAAAAATGTAGGTGAAAGAAAAAAAGCAAAACCAGATGAAATATGTAATGGACAAATACTAATGTCAGAGCATGTAGCTTCTCACTTTCAAAAGTCATTTGTGAGGCTGAACGTTTACATTTATGAATTTTATGAACGTTAGCATAATGCTAAAGCTATTTCCTGTAACTTTTCTTTTACTAGAGCAAACTGTAGAGGAAACAAGCTGTATACTAAAATCCTGAGTACACTTCATTTCTGAGTTACAATAAACAGTTTGTGATTTACAATTCACTTATTTAGGTACGTACAGTGTGACGGAAAAAAAACGTATCATATTTTATGTCCAGGACTGCTCTGCTATATAATCCCTCTTTTTGTTTCTCGTGTGTTTTTCCAGCATATTCCCATATGGACACTGAACTTAGCCACCCCAACTATCTTGGATCAGATTACCCACAAGCCCTCACCCCCACCTCGCCGAGTCGCTTTTCTCCTGTCCTGCACGGCCTGATGGGAGACGACGACATACCCAGGTGATTTTTGAAGCACCACAGTTGTATCACTAATCCACAACTTTTTCCAATAGAGTTTGTATAACCAATTAGATGAATTCTGGTTGCAGAGAGCCTCGCAGAGTCTTGATTCACCGAGGCTCTACGGGCCTGGGCTTCAACATTGTAGGGGGAGAGGATGGTGAGGGCATATTTATCTCCTTCATCCTGGCAGGAGGGCCAGCCGACCTCAGCGGGGAGCTTCACAAGGGCGATCAGATCCTTAGTGTAACGACATCTTCTGTCACCAGAAAGTTGAAACACATATGCCTGCCAGATGGGGCTGTAAACATTCTTGCTGTTTGTACATTTCTTAGGTTAATGGCGTGGATTTGCGCATGGCCACGCATGAGCAGGCTGCCGCGGCTCTGAAGAACGCTGGGCAGACCGTAACCATCATCGCTCAGTACAGGCCTGAAGGTAAAACCGCTGCACACGTTTTCACTCCACTTTCCATGTAATTTGCATAGATTGCCTAACTGATTGCTCAAGCAGTAACACTTGCAGCTTTTAGCATCGAGGATGATTACATTTTTTATGAGGTTTCATTAGATTAGTGTCATCCATTGGAGAGATGAGCTTGATTTCGGTTTGCTACCTCTGGCGAAGTGTGTTCATTTGTTTACTGTGGCAGCCACAATATATCCTAAAGTCATAGCAGCGACACCAAAACATTGTGTAGGACTAAAACTCACTGATCAAATCACAGGAAGAGTCAGAATTATAGCGCGTTATAAGATGCAATTATCTCTATGCCACTTTTATAAGGTACATATTGTAGCTTTTACAACTTTTACATTTTAATGTAATGATATTCATTTCCATTTCTGAAGTTAAGAGGTATATTTTCTTTTGCTTGTCTTTTTTAGAAGTGAAACAGCAACTGGCAAACTGTCTCCTAACCCACAATGACAATCCCAGTCTTCCTGCAGTTTGTTGCTCTTCTGTTATTTTGTGGTGAAAAATGTCAATTAGGAAAATAAATATTTAAATCTTTAATCTTTGATCAATTTTCTCACAACTCTAGAGCATCTCATCAGTCGAGCTATCAGCTATAACTTTATGCGAATATTTAAGGCTTCTTGGCTCTAAAATTGGGAGATTTTAAATATCTGGACATTAAAAAAATGTATTTTTTCTCTCTTAGAGTACAGCCGTTTTGAAGCTAAAATCCATGACTTGCGGGAGCAGCTGATGAACAGCAGCATGGGCTCTGGGACTACAACCCTAAGGAGTAACCCAAAGAGAGGCTTCTACATCAGGTACTGAAGGAGAGCTCACAAGTTTATGTATTTTTACATGAATCCTGATGGTTTTATGAATAATGTTATGTTTTAGTAGATAGAAATGAGGTTGCTAGCCTTCTAGCTTCAACTAAATTATTGCTTATTACTTAAAGTAATTGTTACTCAGGATTAAAGATTCACTTAATGTGGTCACAATTAAGTGAATCTTTAAATTGTCTGCATAGAAATGGAAAATAAAATAGAACCTCGCTAACAATACAAGTTTTTTATAAGCTAATAATACTGCATAACAATTTTCTTTCCTTCAGCAGAGTCATAGCTGTGACTTTAGTTGCAACCCTTCTTCAAGTGGACATTTTGGTAAAACTGGTCAAATCGAAGCTGAGAAGCTCCTCATTAAATGCTCGTTTGAACTCTTACATCACTCAGGGCTCTTTTTGACTACGACAAGACGGCGGATTGCGGTTTCCTCAGTCAAGCCCTGGGCTTCAAGTTTGGGGACGTCCTGCATGTGTTGGACTGCGGTGATGAAGAATGGTGGCAGGCCCGGAAGGTCAGCCCGCAGAACGAGGCTGAGGAGGTCGGCTTCATCCCCAGCAAACACAGGTCAGGGAACGATCTTGCCTTGGGATCCAGCAGCTGCTAAGAACTTTGTGTGAGCAATGTTGTCGAATCTGTCATTTCACCAGGGTGGAAAGAAAAGAGTGGTCTCGTGTTAACACCAAAGAGAGGGTGAGTTCACTCACTACACTTTACATCTGAATTTTTCATGCATGTTGTAATCTTTGTTCTCCTCTGTATTGCAGGACCACGGTCGAGACAGTGTGGGCACTCAAGGTGATTAGCATATGGATGAGCTTTAGCTTGATTGTTCAGATTAGTCAGTCTTGAATCCATCTACCTGGGTTTGTTGACTTGAACTCAATATCTCTGTTTATAGATGAAACATTTTTGAGTTTCATCATGCAGAAGCGTAAAGGTCTCCCTCAGCCTTCAATGAACCGGATTTAGGGAAAATATTTGAATGTCTTCTAAATTAAAACAGCAGCGCTCGTCACAAATAAATACGTGTTCAAATTTAGAGACACACATGGAGAAACAAAGCCAGATCTCATTTTGAAATAATGAAAAGAACTGCGGCTGATTGCTGCTGTGCTCTGTCACCAGGGAGAGATAAAACCCCACACAGTTATGAGACAGTTACTCAAGTGGAAGGTAAGACCTCACAGAGGCATGTTTTGAGCCCGCTTTCCAAGTCTTTAATGTGACATTTCATTTTTGTTTTTATTTCTCTTTTGTGATTGAAGCCGCTCTGTTTGCTCTCTCTCTCTCTCCCTCTCCCTGTAAGTACATTACGCAAGGCCGATCATCATTCTGGGTCCAGTGAAGGACAGGATAAATGACGACCTGTTGTCTGAGTTCCCTGATAAGTTCGGATCCTGTGTCCCTCGTGAGTAATTTTGCTGTCGCTCTCGGAGAGCGATCTGCTCCGTGCTTTTTGTGCGACGTCGCCGCTGCCACCAGCAGAGGTTTTAGGATGACGTGTGAATGAAAGCGATTGTTTTGATTCTGAGATTCATAGCGGGATGTTCGCCTGCATTCATTTGACTCTGCTTGTCCTTCCTTTGACAGACACAACGCGGCCTAAGAGGGATTACGAGGTGGACGGGCGAGACTATCATTTTGTGTCCTCCAGGGAACAGATGGAAAAGGACATCCAGAGCCACCGGTTCATTGAAGCCGGGCAATACAACAGTCATCTGTACGGCACCAGCGTGCAGAGCGTCCGCGAGGTGGCCGAGCAAGTGAGCAGCCATCTTTTCCTCTCTGCAGAAACAACACAAAAAATCATCTTATAATACGAATGGTTTCTATGTAAATTTACATGTTTTAAATTAGACAAGTTTAGTCATCTAAAATCTTAGAATGTACTTTATTGATCCCCGATTGCTTATTTGTTTTCAAGCGACTCCATCTATGGTGTTATATATCAATAATACAAATATAAATAAAATATGCACGAGAAAAATACGTCACTAATTACACTTAGTCTCCGGTGTCTTATCGTCCAGCCAGTTAGCAGCTTAATCAAAACTAAACTTGCTGTTTTCTTTTTATAGCCCAAAACAATTCATGTCAACGTTTGTTGTTTTTCTTTTTGTCTGAGCAGCAGGGAAAACACTGCATCCTGGACGTTTCAGCTAACGCTGTGCGTAGACTACAAGCTGCTCAACTTCATCCCATTGCAATCTTTGTCCGGCCCAAGTCACTGGAGAATGTTTTGTACGTATTTTAAAAGAGATTCCTTCAGCGATTATTGTTGCAACAGAAAGCGGTGTGTGATGACGTTTCTGCATATGGCGTCACCAGAGAAATCAACACTCGACTGACAGAGGAGCAGGCCAGGAAAGCAATGGACCGAGCCCTCAAACTAGAACAGGACTTCATCGAATGCTTCTCAGGTAAAAGCAGACATATGTTGGGTAAAAATACACTTTGTTTATTAATCTACGTTCCTCCATGTTCTCCCCGTGCTCCCGGGTGTTCTCGCTCCAGCTTTTTCCCACAATCCAAAGATAGAATTTTTATTTTATCCTCAGATGAAATGGTGATCTATCCTCACCTAGTAAATAGTAAATGGATGGATGGGCTAATAAAACATTCTTTTACCCATTTTTAATCATTTTTTCTACATTTTTTCCTATCAGTTCAAATGCCAACACATTGCAATGGCCACATACTCTGCCTTCACAATGATAAGCTGCTTCTGTTTAACTGAGTGAGTTAAATGCTTTGAGCCCTCCTGGTGCCTTTTGGGAGGGCTCAGAGCGTTTTAACATTTCACAGACACATTTAGGGCAAATCTCCCCAGTAGTCGGAGCGCGGATGCCAGGTTTCTTCTCAAATCTGGTGCCGACAGTGATTTACAGCCAGTCACAAAGAGTGAGAATCGTTTTCCGGATGTGTGTTTTAGGTAAAATACGACGCGTTCTACAGCATCCTGTGCATTAAATCTCAGGATGCTGTGATTTTTTTCAACGTTTTCTCACCTCCTCTTTGCTTTCCGGTGGCAGCCGTCGTGGAAGGGGAGAGCTTTGAAGAGGTTTATCACAAAGTAAAGACAGTGATCGAAGAGCAATCAGGGCCTTACATCTGGATCCCCACTCGGGAGAGGCTGTGATGCTGCAACCGACCCGACCTGCCCTCGCCTCCCAACCCTCACAGCCACAGACCGCCGCCGCCATCCGCCATTCACAGCCGAGTCTCCAGCTCCTGTCCTCCAGCGAAGTCCGTGCTTAGGCGACCGCCGCTTAACGACACAGAGAGACTAATGCCTGCAAAGAGCGGGAAAGCACGGGAAACGACACCGCGAGGCAAGTAAGGATACCAAAAAGGAGACTCTTTTTTAAGAAAAGAAAAAAAACAAGGTGAACAAGCTGATGTGTAGTTCAACTGAACGACATCGGGAGAAAAGATTTTAGTGCAATTTTACTTAAACCATTTAGGATCAGTTGGTATTTAGTATTAAAATCAACGCTGGATTTAAACAATGGCTTCACCAAAATTAACTTGCATTCAACAAAAATCCAGTTTAATGTTTCGGCCATTGAAAATCCACTTTAGGCAAACTTTAACTGCATTTTGATCCTGTATGTGAGCTGCGGTCCATGTTCTGTGGATCTCAAAATAGTGTAGATGTGTCTGAGTAGACTTTGGACTAAAGCAGAGGTTAGACCTCACTCCTATGTGACGGTTATCCCTGGGATGGAGATGCTAACAAAAGAGCCTTTCAGCATCTCTGTTTTTTTTAAAACAACCTCCTAGTATCTTTGGAGAGTACTTCAGATTCTAGTGAGGCCCGCTCCCTTGACCAGGAGTCTTTTCTCAGCACTTTTTGTCAACCTCTTCTTGGTTCTTGGTGCACACTTGAAACAACATCTCCGTAACCAAGACAAACATTTCTTCTGTTGCCCATTTTAAATATTGTGAGGCGGATTTTAGAGGCGTTGCAGTTCATTTTGATTAAAAGCTCATTAAGCTGAAGCATGCATCTTCACTGATGGAGTTATCAGACAAAAACAGAGGAAAGAAAAGCATCTCAGAAAAAATAGGAAAAACAACGAACGGCTAAAAGGTGCAGGATCTTGCAAAAATATTTGAACTTTCTCACGTTTTGTTATGTTCAAACCACAGCCTTGTATGATTTGTGACAAGTGAACAGAATATTGTTCATAATTGTTAAGTGGACGGAGAAGGATTTATGCTTTCCATAGTTATTTTACAAATTAAAAGTTGAAAAATCTTGTTGTGCATTTGCATTCAACCCCATGAGTCAATTCTTGGTAGAAACTCTTTAAAATGCAAAAGCTAAAATGTCTTCATCTAGTCTGGAAGAGTCCAAAGTTTTGCTCATTGAAACTGGATGGACACTGTGTGTCACGATCAACTTTGAAGCTATGCCAGAGATTTGTTATTGGGTTTAGTTCTCGCCTTCGACTGGGACATTATTATTCTTTGCAGCGTTCCATTGCAGCTCCTGCTATATGTTTAAAGTCTTTTCTCGGAGATGAATCTCTTCCCCCAGTGGATTGTTCCCAGGATAATCCTGTGCTTTTCTCCATTTATCCATCAGATTTGACCAGCTTTTGTGTCCTTGTTATAGAAAAACATCCCACAACATGATGCTGCCACCACTCTGTGACTGTGTGTGGACGGCGTTCTCAGTCTGATGTGTAGTTTTAGAAAGTTATTTCAGCTTTTCTATCTAAAAATTCTTATCACTTCTTAATAAGGGTCTCAATATAAATATGCACGGCTATTTTCACATTTTTATTCACTGAATATTATTGAAATTACATATCCCTTTCTTCCCACTTCACAAATATGCACCACTTTCTGCTAGTCTGGCTCGTAATACTTCAACATTTGAAGTTTTGAGGTTGCTGCATGACAAAACGTGGTAAAGCTCGAGATAAATGGATCCTTTTGCAAGGCACTGTGTGTTCTTCTTCTCTGCCTCTTCATTGCAAAGGAGGGTTTTAGCATGTCTTATAAAAGAAGAGGAGTAAAGAGACGAGAGGCTGGCCATGAGCGGAAACTGATAATCCGACACGGTTTGGCTTCTTACGCACACACGCACCTGCACGCAAAACACACGTACAACCTCGCATCCCATCCAGCGACCCTCACACACATGTGGAGTTGGACCCTCAGCTGTGAACCTGGCACACCCTCTGCAGCTGTCAGAATCCAGGATGAATGTTATCTCTCCAGGCACAAACAGCAGAGCTCTCGGCTTCACCTTGCTGGTCGCTCTTCCAGGAGATCCCCTTCCAACGCGCATACATGCACACTGTTTCCAGTGGCTGCAGTATAAGCCATTGCGTGTGTGTCTGTATCCGTAAGCATCTCTGCACAGCTGTGCATGTGTGGAAACTCCTCTGTGTGTGTGTGAGGAGGAATAGGTCTTCTTTTATTCTCTCTCTTCCACTTGTCTCTGCTTCTTTCTCCCTCTCGAGTCCACACAAATTAACTATAAGTCATGTTTAAAGACTATAAAAAAAAAAGAAATGGCCTCTATATATAAATATATATATAAATATATATCTTTTTTATGACAATTTCTAACAGGACTAAGTCTGTAAAGAATTATCAACATTTCCAAATAATATTTCATTGATTTCTTTGGGTAAAATAGTATTTTGGTTGTTGGGTTTACCCCCATATTCTCATTTATTGTTGTCAAGCAAAAAGCTACACAGATGGAGAAAAAATTAACCATTTAAAGCTGATGTAAAGCAAACGTGACATAAATATGAAATGGTGATATTTTGGGGGAAAAAATGTAAAAAAAAAAAAATAATAATAACTAATTGAAAAACATGTGCAATGCAGCTGTGTGTCTCTGTGTGACTGAATGTGTGTGTTTGTTGCAGGAAAGCGACCATTATGTATAAAATATAGATAATGCTATGAGAGGAATCCAGCCTATGGTGGTTATGATGTATAATACATAAATGAGTGGCGTGAGGTTGTGGGTGCGTGCATGAGAGGGTGAGACACACACGTGAAGATGTAGTGCAATACTGCTATGATGTTATGCAATGAAGACGGTTTTATGTGTAAGATTAACAAGAGTATCTATGAAGTTTGCACTGATGGCTATTAAATGCTTGAAATGTCAGCAGGACAGAAACAGCGACTGAAGGAGAAACGAAACGAGAAACGGGAATTTTAAGAGCATGTGTTTGTATTATATGTTCTGAATTATAAGAGTGAATATGGAAGTATTGATGGAAATAACCATTCATATTTATTGTTTTTGTTTACCTGCTTCTCTCAGCACAAAGTGGATCTGCTTTTTAATGAATGGCAGTTTTGGGGTTTTGGTTTTCAGGTGCATGTAAATAAATCCGGAAAAAACAAAGAGATTATAATCAAAAGTCACTTTACTTCTGTAATCAACATGGGAAATTCACATGTAGGTTCGCTGCACACAGTGGTATATTTCAAACTTTTATTTCTATTAGTCTTATGATTATGGCTTGCAAAAGATTTGACTATTACAAACCAATTAATTAATTAATGAAGAAGAAGCTGCTTGTTCGCAGAGTACAGGCAAAATACTGGAAAGTTTGGTGGAAGAAACACATGGTGACAGTGAACAGAGTCAGTATTTACAGTGCCATTCCTTGAACGAAGCCTATCCTGCACTGGAAACAATATCAGTGTCTGAATATTTACCTTTTTGCCCAGTCTGTTAAAAGTACCAGTGTAAAAAAACAGGTTTATAAATTCAGATCTTGTATTCAGTGCATGTACTCCACACTAGGCCTGTCATAAATGTGATAAATAATACTTTTGTTTTGAGACCATTTTTGAGTAATATAATGGCAAAATTATTCACATTCTCAAAGATCAGTAAACCTTAAATTCTACTGGACATTGGGACCGGAAGACATGTTGAAAATTCAAAATAAATAAGTAAAACAACAAATAAAATCAAGTTTGAAGTCTTTGTAAACATAATTGCCCGAGTTGAGACCAAACTGAAGACTTTTATCATCCAGTTTTTGGTAGAAAGAGAGGGGAAAAAAAACAATAAATCAATGGAAATGATTGAGTTTATTTCAGTTTTTCATGTGATTAATCGATTGATTATTGTGACTGGCCTATACAGTACATGGAGTTACTTTTCAATATGTTATCATTCCTGAATGTAAAATGTTCTTTTATTAGTTTTATGTCATAGCTTGACTATAACTCTGGGAAATTTAATTCTTCATATTTGTTAGCTGTAAGCCATAGTCATCAGAATTAATGAAAAAAAAAAAAAGAAATAAATCAATGTGTTCAGAAGCCACCTATTTATTGAGGTTCACTTTTTTAAATTGAATTTCTGGAAAAAAAAAAAAACTTTTCGATGATATTCTGGTTTATTAAGATGCATCTGTTTTATTTATTAAGAACTGTCACTAACGCTCCATATCAAGTCTGTATATTTTTGTATTTTTCTTTCTTTCTTTCTTTTTTTTTTTCGGTCTCCCCCGCCCCACATTGAGGAAGCTCTTGGGTCTTGGATGCAAAACGCTGTAAATACAAATAATGTTTGTTTTTTTTCCGCGTGGCTCTCGGCGATCACTATCCTAAACGAGACCAAGTACGAGAACCCTCCATGGGAGCCACGGGCCCAGTTTAACCGCATTTACACACTCTGGGTGGGAAAACACACACACACACACACACACAATCTCAGCATGTCTACACATGCAGCTACATTTACTACACCCACAGAAGTGACAACTCACACTCATTGATTGAATAATATGTTTTCGGTTTCTTTCTTTGAGGGTTTCAATGTATTTCTTAATATCTCTCTCTCAGCCATCCGTATCATAGTGTGATATTCCTTATAAAGTATATGAATTTTTACAGAAAAGACTGATTACAAAGTTACAACTGATGCAGAAGGATATATTCAATAATGACATTATGAAGCAAAATAAAATGTTCCAGTTCAGTGAAGCGCTTGTTGTAAATTAGCTATAAAATAATAAAAATGGATTTAAAAGTGCTTTCTGAACACTTGGACTCGGATGCCTTCTTGTTTTTCTGGTTTGTTTAAATGGTCCCTTGGAGTTCCACAGGTGGAGATTAGCAGGATGACCAGTGGGGGGCGCTCATCCTCTACGTTTAGCCTCTTATACAATCACCACTGGCTGCATCTGCACAGACTTGCTTTGTGTGTTTTTCTGTTTTTCTTGGATGACGGCTTCCCAGCATCCCAACCTCATTCCCCTCACTGGGGAAAACATTTTCTTTCTCTGGGAAACATTTAGTCATGAACATCCCTCGATCTGATCACATGTTCAGCTGTAGGGCATCAATGTCTGGATATCTGAGAATGTTAAGACACTCAAGATTGTGCATGCATGATCCTGCAGCCAAAATCAATCATTCAGCTGAAAAAGCAGAACCAACTCTTTGTTACCGACTCGTACTGACACTGAACTCTTCTTAGTTTCTAAGACTTTGAAGAACTTAGCAGAAAACACTTTTTTAGTTTTAGTTCACATTGTTTCCACAGTCAGTCAGTTTCACTCCAAGGTAAACAGTCATTCAGGGTTTTTAATGAGGCATTTTGACGAATGTTTTTTCACCGGGAAGTTATGACAACATCGAAAACCTTGTAGAGATGTTTAAGATAAGAATTGGTTGCACAATTCAGAATTTAATATGTTCCCTGATCTATGGATAAAAATCATTTAGCTTGTTGAAGAATAATCATCAGATTTCTGTAGCCATTAACAAGTTTCTGGCAAAATCCTGGCTGTGACTTCTCTCCTTTGCAGAATTGGCAGAGTTGATTTAAATCGGTTGGTTTGCTGGCATAGATGCTCTTGAGCAAACTCCCTACATTTTTTAATTAGGTTTAGGTCAGAGCCATTAGGGAAACTTCATTTTATCCAGCTTTATCCTTTCCAAGCCCAGTTTTGACGTGAGTCGGTGTGTTTATGCGCTGGAAGATTTCGCAACTTCTGACAACAGTAAGCAGAACATCTGGATGAGTCGAGGTAAGAAATGAAGTGGAGCAACTTTGAAGCACGGTGGAGGAAGCATGTTGCTTTTAACTTTATGTTGTTTCTCTGATTTTCTCAATTAAACTTTATAATTTCAAGTTAACAAATGCTTCAAGAAGGGCTGATCTCCTAATGGATGTTTTTCAGAAGAGACCTTTTGAGCCTGTAGAGATTCAGGAAATTATTAATAAATTCAAACTTTGTGCAGACCTTCCCAAAAATCCCAAAACTAGTTCAACAGTCATGCTGATGACGAGGGCATGTAAACATCCGACTGGAGCTGCTGGCTCAGAGTTGAGATAAAATTTTTGTGGATGTAAACAAAACAATATGTGCAAATCCTGTGTGGAGCTGCTTCACTCATCGATCTCTGTGAGTCTTCTCCCTGCTGCATTACACCATCTGACAGTGACATAGAGAGTGAGAGAGGAAGAGTGGGAAACATCCATCACGGGCCATAAACGGGATCCGAAGCTTCAAACTAGTGAAGATCTCGCGCTATTGGGTTCCTCCCACCCACATGATTGTGTTATCCCCCAATCACTCATTGTGTCTCCGTCCATGTACCAGGTCTACCCACAGGCTGGCAGAGGAATGTGCAGTTGGACTCTTGAGGAAGACAGATGCTTCGCAGATGGATTATTGGAAAAATGGCCAAAGCAATATCCTTGCTTCAAAATTAGAATGAGAAAATTCCTCTGTAATTATTAAATGGTTTGCGATTTAAAAACCTCAAAACGTTTTCACTGCACATATGCTCCAACGCTCGGGTGTTTTGTTTCACTGCCATTTCGTGCTAAAGAGGAATTAGCAGTTTACACTCATAGAATAATTCAATTATGCATGTGATTTGCTTCAGATTTCACTTCATGAGAGAAGAAATAAGGAGACAGAGTGAGATTAATTGTCAAACATTTGAGTCTTACGAGTCTAGATGGCGTCTAAGTGACTTTCTTTTTGAACTGCAGTTGATTCTGTACACAATCACAGCCTATTTTCAGAATATCATTTCCCCAACATTAACCTTTAGGTATGTTGCAAAAGAATTCATGTTACTTCAAGTGTTCGCATGTTGCAATAAGTTTTTTATTTGAATTTTAAAAAGAATGCCAGCACAAAATAGTGTGCAAAAGTAAAGCAGAAAAATAAAAAAAACTGTGGTTTTCTAAAAAACAATCTGCATGTGGTTGAATTTACTAGTCAATACTTTAAAACTCTTCTTTTCCTGCAGTTCTGTCTGTCGAAAGAATTCTGTCTATTTCCTTTGCAAAACAGCTCACTGCTGCTCATGTTTGATATAAAACTCATGTAAATTATCATGTTTCAGTTTTACTACACATTTCTGAATCGAGTTTGGTCTGGACTTTGACTAGACCTTTCTAAACATGCATATTTGTCCCTCCTACTGTATGGTTTCTGTCACTGTCCTGCTTCAAGGTTCTGCAGGATCACCTTGTATTTGTCCATTTTCAGTGAAACTAGTTTCTCCGTCTCTGCTAGAGAAAAACCTCCCCACAGCATGATGCTGACCCCACCATACTTCACCATATTTACGGTGTGTTCAGGCTGATGAGCAGCATTCAGTAATGTTTTGCTTTAAGGCCAAAAGCTCTAAAGCTTTTGATCTTCTTTTTTTCTGTTACATGATTAATAACAGCTTTCCTTCAACAATAGTTTGATTTTCATCAGTCCTCTATGTATCAAATGTGATTTGTGGTGTGCATGGCAAACAGTTGTAATGCCGCAGGATTCTGCCACCTGAGCTGTGGATCGCTGCAGCTCCTCAAGAGTTACCAATGTCCTGGCATGTTTCCAATTGTGTAATACTCTCTGGATTCAGAAGATCACGAAACAGTGATCAGACAGGTGTTGAGAGCTTTGGATGTTGTTTTATAACTTAAACCTGCTTTAAACTTCTCCACAGCTTTGTCTCTGACTTGTCTGCTGTTTTTCTTTGTCGTAACGAGGCTGTTTGTTCACTGACGTTCTCCAACAAACATTTGAAGCCTTTACCAACAGCCAAATTTATACCAAGACTAAATTATGCACAGATGGACTGTATTTACTGTACTTAAACAGTGCTTGCACTGGATTTTATTTAGGAGTATTAGGAAGAAGGAAAAGAATAGAAATTACAGTTTTCAAAAAGAAAATGGAAAACAATGTCCCCTTTTCATTTCGCTTCTTATTTATCCGCTTCTTTGTGTTGGTTTACCTCATTAAATCCCTGTGAAATACACTGAGGTTTCTGGTTGTAACATAACAAAAATTCCTTGTTCAGAAGGCTGATGCTGCAGTAAAGCATCTTTTTGTTTGCTGCTGTGGTCCAGGCTGCGGTGACAGAGGTGGATTCGGATGAAAGGACAGCAGGCATGCATGTCATGTGAGAACTGCAGAGAAGACTCAGTCGAGGCTTATTTCAAAGTAACCTCAAAATTTCTGAACTTCTGTCTGTGTGCCTCCGTGTGGGGAAAACCAGCGAGGCATCTCGGCATAGCATAAGCACTCAGAAACCTCAAAGCCAGCATTATCAGCAGGCAGAGCTGAGGTATTTTTTCCAACCTTTAGTTTAGCTCTGAATTCAGCGAGAATTCAGAGCTAGCCATAAATTCTCATGGTCTTATGAATTTATGGTTGTAAAAGGTTTTATCAATATGTTTTTTGTAATTAATAAACCTTCTTATTGCATAAGCTTTTGCTGTCTGTGAGAGATTTCATTCCTCCTGAAACCAGATGATTCCCCAGCAGGCATTTTTCTACCCAGGAGCTTCAGAAACCTCACAGAATTTATTTTGTTAGCCACAGACTAATTCCTCCAAGATACTTCCCTCACGCAACCAAGTACACTGACAATAAACAGAAAGCTGTCAACTTCATTTGTTACCTTTAATTACAACATGACAGCTGCGAGCCCGAAGAGCAGGATCAAACACAGATCCTAACCACCTTCATCTTCTCTACTTTGCCTCACCCAGCAGTGGTTTTGTCTCTCTTATTATTCTTCCTCTTGCTTTGCTCTATCAGGTTTTCATCAAACTGTTCTACAAGATAACTTCTGCTCTGTTGTGTTGTGTAAGTAAGCCCTCACTTTGGCTGCGTTCCTGCTCTTTATCCATATCACTGGTGTCTGCGTGAAGATTGCTCCTCAGATTGGCGCTCGGCGGGGTGTGGCGCTGGATTCTGCCGTGGAGATGTCACTTTGCACGGCTTTTGAAAATCATCGCCTTCTTAAATTCTTACGACCAGATAACAGGCACTCCTGTGGTTAAATCTAATGGGTTTCTCTACTTTCCTCCGACGCTTAAAGCTTTGTTGAAATCCAATGTTGTGGAGGGAATCGCACTGCAAAAGATATGGCACTTTGTTAGGTGAAATAAAAGAGATCGTGTTTCACGCCTGATGAAACAAAACTGTGACCATTTCACTGCCGTCAAGACGGCTTCAAAGGAGTGTTACCTCACTCCTTTCTTCAGGTGTGTTTTGTTTAATCAAAAATCACAATTGTAATTGAAAATGTAAATGTAATCCAGTGGGATTCGCATGACACCGAGAATCTCTGCAATGTTGAACCTTCAGGTGTCACTTCACAAGCTGCATTTGCAAAATGAGAGCTTAACCAGTGACTGCTTGCAATGTCATCCGGAGAAAATGCTTGCATTAATTTCCTGAAGGTGATGGAATAATAATCCCGGAATTGGTAGTGATGACCTTCAGGAATATGCAGTCTCTGGAGTTTGAAATATTACTTTTGTCCTTGTGGAAATAGCACACAAAAGCCCAAAAGCAAACAGAAGAACTGGTGCTGCCGCATGAGAGATCACTGGAGATTCTGGAGATGTGTGTTTGAACTGCCGGCTTGAAAAAAAGCATCCTCTGCTCATTACCTGCCATACACCATTATCTCCCTTTGAATTTGAATTAAGGTTGTTAAAGATTTACACCTGGTGGCCTAATTCATTGTTCTGGTAAAGGCAGAGAGCCACCTCTCTGTGCAACATAATTAAACCCTAATGGGCCAGGTATGACGGGGTGGGGCATTGATTACTGGGTGATTTGTGATTCAGCAGCCAGAACAAACACTTCTCCAAAAAAACACAAACCAAACAAGCTAACAGTTTGCCAGCGAAACTTAAAGCGTTTCATTGTAAGTTGGTTTCTTCCTCATTATAATAGATAGACTCCATATCTTTTCTGAAGAAAGACTTTGAACGATTGACAAACATGTAAATCGTTTTGCTGATGTACACTTTGAAAACCAGCGGATTGAAAACAATCCCATTTGGTTTATTTTTTCCTAAACTAGTCCTGGAGTGAACCTGGAGTTGTTCAACAACAAAACTAATGGCTACAGTGACAAATGACCACTGCGAAGGCTACCCAAGAAAGGGCTGATAATAACCTGGATTAGTCAACATCTAACATGTGGTTTGCAATAAATTCACCAAGCTATCCATTCATTTTCTGTTGCCTCTCTGCCAGTTTGCAGACAACAGAGGATCTGGGGACTACCACAGTAATTAATGTTTGGAGATAGGAATGCAGGCTATACCCTGAAAAAGTCAGGGAGTAGCCTGCACCCAAACTTACTCGCTGTTTCCCATGCTGCATTTTTTGTGCTTACTTAATTCTTAATGTTTCCACCACTTTTGTCTTAGAAAAAATGGGTCTTTCTTGAAAGCAAGTTAAATCAGGACCTGAAGAAGAACTATAATCAGAAGGTCATAGTGTCCCAAAACCAATGGAAGCTTTAGGAGCTCCACGCTCCCTGTTTTGTTGGTTTGTTGAAAATTTAAGACAAGGACATTTTTAACACAATGTGCTTCACCATTAATGAAAACATGAGCTTGGTATTTCTGATCTTCCTGCTGTTTATTTTGATATCACCTGGCACTGAGTTAATGTAGGCCCGAAGGACACCTAGAGTTGCGCTTGAAGATATTATTTTCTGCTTGTTAGAAAAGCCTTTAGCGGCTGGATTAGGCAGGAAGATAAGAGGAAGGCTTGAGAAAGATAAGGTGCGGACAAACTGAGTGTTTATTCAGCGACGCTGAACAGGTGCACAAACAGGCCATAAAATCATATTCTGTAGGTCACATGAGGTCTCTGCAGCAGCTCACAGGGCTTTTAACTGGCAGCCTCTTAAAACCAACCTCACCCCCAGATTAACAGACCCACCATGAAACAGGCTTTAAAAAAAAGCACTTATGCACTGACAAACATTTACAAAATTACGAAAACACCCCAATAAGAGTCATAGCCCAACGCCAGAAACAATCTGAAAGCATTTTTTCATTTAAAAAGTGCAGAGTAAACTCTCCATCTTTGAAGTCAATAAGAGGGTCTCCTGGAACCTTTAAAATTTGCTGAGGCTTTGGGGAATCATTCAGCTGAAACACGCTGAAGTGGACGAGACAAAGGTACTGTGAGTCATCCGCACAGCAAATGTTTCAACTCATTTAAAATCATTAGTTAAAGCTTGTTATCCATTTAATTGCTTGTTTTCATAGCTGAGAAGAAGCCATAACCTACTTCAGTCTGTTTTTTATCATACAATTTTAAATATTGAAACAAATTCAATATTTCAAAAGTGTTCTTAACCACTGTTGAGCACAAATCTGTTTGGAAAATTTGTGTTCTTGCATTGATTGGGATTGGGAAGCATTCACAAGGTTTAGTTTGTTTGACATAGGAGGATTAAACTGTCACTGACTGGGATGTTTTTTATTGATGCAATGATGTGACTCAAAAGTTAGCTCCACATTTATGTTTTACTAATTTATTTAAAGAGTTATATAAGCTCAACACTGGCTAAGCACTGGAACTGATTGGTGGAAACACATACACAGTGATCTAACTGTATTTCATACCTCATCGCTGTTTGGTGTTGGACTATGAGGCCAAACCTGAGTGTGTGGAGAGAGCAGCACACGTCTGCAAAGAGAAAACAGTCAATCTTCTGAAGATGTTGCTAATGAACAAAAGAAAGAAGGTTGTGGAGGAAAGTGGACCATGGTCAGTGGTGACTGCTTGCACCGAGTTCTGTTCCCTCTGAAGTTAAAAACGTGGTTCTGAGAATAACATCAACCCCGACTTAAGTGTGTCCCCGTTCAAATGCCCATGGGAACTGCTTCCTGTTCAGGTCAGTGACAAAGAAAAGATGCTACTTTCAAACACTGCAGCAATATTATCCATGGAGGAGGTTATGTTTATATTACAAAACATTAGCAACATGTTTCTTCAGCTATCCTACGTTTATTATTATTATTATTATTATTATTATTATTATTATTATTATTATTATTATTATTATTATTATTAAGGCAGCCATTTTGGAGTTTGACTTCATTGTTGGTGAGAAAGCTTAAGTTTTTCCACTTTATTTTGTTTTCCAATTCAGAGTTTTTCCATTTTCACCCTTAAAAATGCCAAATTGTAAATAAAACTAGAATGGATATTTAAAACATGCTCAACTAGTCAGGCTCTGTCACTAGAAAGGAATGTTTTTTTATGAAGCATATAAAAACATCAACTGAATGAAGTCATCATTTGAACTTGAATTTCTTCTCTTATAAAAAGTCGTAAAAGACGATGGTAAAAATCTGCACTCGGAGGCCACATGAGGTTAAAAGTTGTAGAACTAGGTGTCATAATGTTTTGTGATGTGCTTGCTTCATTGCAAACTCTTCACTTTGAAAATAAAACAAATTTAAAATTGAGTTGCCTGATAGTCCCAGCTTGTCCCAAACACTACAAATAGGTACCACAGTGTGCACAATCCAATGGAAAAACTATTTTTCTGCTCATGGGTCAATCTGAAATCCACAAGGTTTTCTTCAAGCTTTAGATTTCATAAAAACAGCCAAATATTTTTAAAGGCATAGCTCACTTTATCTGCTTTATCTTTTCTATTGAACTTCAATCATATTCTTTCTTTCCTGAATGTGGAAAATAAAGGGAATCAAGGCTGTCAGCTGCACGGATAACTGATCTAAAAGAAAATTAAAGTGAATACAGTTTGAATCAATAAACTCTTTGCTGTCACAGCAAAATAAACACAGCAAATCCTTCTTTTCTGTAAAAGACAGGAGAGTTACTGGTCTTGATTCGCCAAAATTAAACATCAGCGCGGCCTTGTTAGCCAGCTTGAATTGCAAATGTCTTATTTACATTTTGTCATTTAGACTTAAAATTAGCATTTTCTCCTATTTATTCTGCCGTCTCGTCCCGATTTTCTTCAAAAAAGGGATTTCATTCAGCTCCCAAAGGAAAACAGTCATTAGTTAAATAAGAGAAAATAAGCTGTGCTGCAAGTCTGATGCAATGAATCAGTAATGTCATGGCTGTCATTAAAATATACTGAGAGACTGTTGCAAGAGAATATTCACTTTTTCCTGAAAGATGAAACTCTAAATGAACAGCAATGCATAACGATAAGATTTTAAAATTATGTGTCGGGATGTCTTTGAAATCAATATAAGTCATCAAAAATCTACAATATCTGACTGAAGCGTTAATCTGGTCCTTAAATTTCATGCTGCATTAACTTATATTACCAGTGTCTTTAAAACCAGAAAGCCTTTCAGTGCTGTTTACTCTGTTCCCAGGAACTGCTCCATTTGGAAGATGGTGCCAAGTAAAGACTTCTATGAGAGATATTCTTAAGTAATGTTTTATCATTGCAGTTTATTCAAACTGCATGCCTCTGCTTGCACTACAACATTTGGTGTTTGAAAGCCAAGTTACCTGGAAAAACTTAAAGCTACACCGGAAACTGTAATCTGTCTCAAAATACAAGCCAAGCATTTAATAACAAATAAAGGTTCGGACACTAAATTTTTGGTTTTCCATCTCCACAAGGCAACTACTAAAGCAGTTTATTTTGATATGGAAAGGAAAATGCCAACATCACTATTTTAAAATAAAAAAGACAACACAGCTTCCCAAATGATACAGCCATCAATATAATGCATCAGTGCAATGCATTCCCATAATCAAACCAATATATTGGTGTCGACACTGATCTCTTATATTAAATATACACTTTCATATTTGTGGATTTATGTATCTATATCAGTTGTTCTCAAAGTTAAGGCTTTATGCTGGAATATAAAAGCTTTGAGATGATTTCCTTAAATCAAATCAAATTTTAAAATGGGGGGAAAAAACTTTTCATAGTTCTTGCCAAACCTGTGTATGGTTGTTCATTTTTACTTTACTTTATTTTAAAGCATAATAAACTATATTAATATAACATTATCTTCCTGAGTTATGAACTCAAATAATTTATAAATATTTTATCAGTTGAGCTGCATTTATTTCCTGCCAAGATACAGTGAAGCCTTTCATATATTTGTCGTTCACATTTATTACATTTTATAATAAATTGGATTTTCATTGTCCACGGGATATTGATAAAGTTGTGTCTACGGTAAGTTATGTTTCACCTAATAGAGGACGTCAGTTACTTTGCATTCTACCTTGAAATGACCAAAATGCAAATTTGCACTTGCTAAGAAGTGATTGTGTTTCCAGCTATTTCAGTACCTTATGTGCCTTATGGTCAAAATCCAGTGTTTATCATAAAGTGACTACTAAGTAATTAATTCATTAATTGATTAATAAATGTGTATTTAGCTCAAAGTAACACGCTTAGAACAGAGTGATCAGCCAACATGCTGCTGTAGAACAAAAATGTTAAAATACAGCCACCACAAAGGGAAGAATGAACTTGAACACATTCTGCCTTCTGCAGAAGTTTCTATTTGCAATATTATTTCTAGAATATGTCTGGTTGGAGCTTAGATTACCCTGTTACAACGTCAAATGTTAAAAATGCTAAATTCATTTATAGTTCCACCGAAGGTTTATCATTGTACCCCGGTGTTGTGTTTTATTTTGAAGTATCTAGCCGGAAGCGGGGTGTCATGTCGCGAGCTTGTGACTCTTGCTGTTATGGAAACCGGGGTGGGAGGGGCCAACTGATGCCATTCGACTCGAGGTTTGATGCGGAGATGTTGTCCTCGGTGACCGGCTCAAAGCTCCCCGTCCGACGAGCTACTTCCACATAAAACTTTTGAATCCCGCTCCAGTGGAGCCTTTTCGCTGCCTTGGCTTTTGACGAAGCCAGACGTTTTCCATCGCTTCTTGTTTAATTTTCTCTTTAAAACGAGGCCAGGCGCTGTATATCCCCCAACCGCTCCTTTTGATTTTTTCCCCCCTCTCTGCTGAAGACAACAATTCTGGTGTTTAAGGGAACATTAAGAAGGAAAACACTCACTTTTCTGGACTTTTTTCTTCTTCTCCAGAAGATGCGGAATAACCTGTAAGGCGACTGAAACTAATCTCTGCCACTGTCAGACCCTGCGTCGGTGTCCCCTGGTTGCGGAGTCGGGCTGCTCGGTGGTCGGGTTGCGGAGCCGGGCTGCGGGGCTGACTTTTGCGGGGAAGTCGTGTGGAGCACAAAGAGCTTATTAATGCCGAGCAGTCAAGTTTTTCCCCGTGTGTTGACAGAGGGACCGAGGTAGGAGTAGAGTCACAACGCTGGGCTGTGCTTTTAAACCCACACTGCAACACAAAGTTAGGCAACTTTTCAGCGTAGCTGCTAATAAAGTAACTACATCCAGAAAGGTTTTTTTTTTAAATCAGGGTTTATTCTTTTAGCTGCACCGTCTGATGATTTTTCTAATCAGGAGTCCGATTTAAATGCAGACTGGTTTGCGATCTGCCAGTGCCGCTGGGATCTTAACCCACGTCCATTCAGTTTTTAACACCCCGGCTTCACACTATGGAGGTGAAATTAAGGACCATGCAGGTGCTGCTGCTGCTGGGGTGCATCTTATTCCTGGACCTGGCTCGTCTGGCTGATGCAGAAGAAGGTGAGTCTGTTTTTTTTCATCTGCAGATTATACGTGATAAAACGATTATGCTGTGTGAAAATTTTCAGTAAAAAAAAAATACCCGCAATCTCGCAGTATCACCACCAGCACCTAAAAGCGATGTGAGCCATGTAATCAGCTGCTGAGGGCCCTCCCGACCAGCAGAGGGCGACGAGGAGCGCTATCTGTATTTCTATTTCTAGCACTTAAAAAACTCTAAAACCAATGTGTGCTTCTTTCCACTCTTCTTATTAAAGTTAAACCGAATCAACAAAGTCTGAGCTGTGTTCATGTTTTTTTTTTTTTTTTGCCAATTTCTTTGCTCTTTCCCCCCCTAAAATACACTATAAATAAAATTTCTTTGGTAATAAAGCAAATAAGTTAATCACATTTGGTTGTCGAAATGTCAAAAATTAAAGAAAAAAGATAAAAAACGATATTATATCTTTACACTTAATATTGCTTTAAAAAATTCAATCACAAGAAAAAAAAGAAAGCTCTTTTTGACTCCTGGTCAGCCGCTAGCATAAAATTGGATCAAAAGAGGCAGTTCCATTCTCTCTCATAGTAACAAAACTTAGCATGTTAGCAAGTGTTTTTATTTCGGTTTATATCCTAAATTATGAGATAAAACCATTTATTTTCACCCACTGCATAGCAACAGGTTGGGAAGGGGCTACTCTGTGCTCTGTGCTGCCTTATCGAGCTCTCTCACTTTTTCAATAGGGACTTAGAAAAGAAAGTGGTAGACAGGAAATCTTTGCGGTTTTGAAACAGTAAATTAAAGACAAAAAAAAATGTCAGTATACCTTGTTACATATAACTGGCCCATATGCCTGTTTAAAATGCTGCCATTTTTATACTGAAAGGTCCAGTAAAGAAAGAGCTGAGGCTACCATAGGATTTACAAGCATGTAGTGGTTACAACGCAAAAGTAATTTACCAAAATCGCAATGTAAAAGGACACAGGTGTGTCATAAATATCTGGCTATAAACTTCACAAGGTGGATTATATGTTTTATACCAGTTAGCACCGAAGCCAGAAATGCTTGGGTTTTTTACCCCTTTTAAATGTAACACAAAGGGCCTTTCTGAGTCCACTTAAACTGGATCCAATTCCACTTCCTGTGGGAATATTAACCAGTCATACACTAAAATCAATACTAAAACATTCAGGGGCAAATATTGGCCTGGTGAGATGTTTATTGGGCCAGTGCAGAGTGCTGCGGCAAGCAGTAAAACATCCAACCCTCTGTATCAAATGTGCAGTTTGCCTTGTAATTTATATTCATTTCTTGAAAGCTGCCTTGACATTAACAGAGAAATTGTCTCGGATCAGTTTCGTGAAGCATTTCTAATTACACTGGAGAAAATACCATTTTCGGTTGGTCTGGGGTATGCACACAGGTGTAGTCACGTTTGTGGCAGTTGCCGAATAATTTGCCTAACATGAGAGCAGATAGATGAGTGACAAACAGCAAGACTAGTGAGATCATGCTTGTGTCTAATGCCAACGTATGATCCTAAGAGTAAACAGCTTGGAATAGTCTCAGGAATCAATTTTTATCTCCTGTTTGGTTTTGCTTCGTTTTGTTAATAGCTTAGTTTCTTTACATCTGTGTGTTGGAGTGAGTAGAAACCTGCCTGGAGTCTGTTAAGAATGCAGCAGGATCACCTGTCTGCAAAAACCTTTGATATGAAATGATCTTTTGGAAATAATAGGTCTGTGTTTACTGCAGATCAGATAACCACTGCTGTTTTTTTGTTTTTGTTTTTTTTGTTGTATCTGCAATGTTGTTTTTTTTTTATATATAGAAAACCTACTGCTGTGTGAGCTGCTTATGGGTCTTCAGATGGGAATGCCAGTTTATATATATATATATATATATATATATATTTTTTTTTTGTTTTTGTTTTGTTTTGTGTGTAGATTTTTATCCCCATATGCCAATGCTTAGGCTGTAGAAGAAGTAACATGATCAGCCTCAGTAGTAACCTATAGCATACATTTCTGAGGTGATTTTCCTCCTCAAGGAAGCTTTTTCATTTACCAAAAAAAAAAAAGACATTTTCCATGAAAACAATGTTCCCTTTAACAATGAATGTACAATCCTTCCACTCAAAAAGTTACTGTAAACAGGAACACAGTGAACATGCATGACTTCACATCTTGTGTGGCAGGAACACAAATCTGTCAGCTGCGTCTGGTTAGGAGGATTCAAACCTTTCCTCTTCCACAGACTCTCATTTTGTTTTTTTCTGCTGCTGTGCGCTGTATAAACAGGCAGCACATGAGGCATTACCACTGGCTTCATTAAGTGTGTCTTTTAGGATGTATGCATACACACCCACGAGAGAAGCGAGTTAAATTACCGAGGCTGAATTCTTGCGGGGAAGACTTGTTGACTTTGTAGTCCTAGAGAGAAGCTTGGGATTTTCCCAGACACTTAATTTTGGTCAGTTTTCTTAAATCTGGAATACAGGTTGTTAGAGGGGCTTCTTCTAAAGCTGGAGCTGGAGACTCTGCAACTTAAGATCAGAGTTGTAGCTTTGAGGTTTTGTTCATTTGGCGTGAGACAAAAATGCTTAACCTGCGGCATTTGTGTGAATTCTTTGTTAGATACTAGAGATGCTGTGATGAGAAATTTACATTGACTTGAGTCTCTTCAAATTTCTTCAAAAGTAACATAAAAGCACTATTTGTACTTGTTGCATAAATTTAAAATTGAGTGGTTTAAACAATAAAACGTGTATAGTTAAATTAAGCTGCCGAAAGTTAAAAAAATATAAATAAAAAAAATAAAAATTACAGTATTTTTGTCAAAAAAGATGGCTTTCAGCTCTTTTTTTTAGTTTGTTTGCTACCAACTAGAACCATAAATATATAAAAATATTTTTAAGTAATGTCTGATTTAAAAAAAAAAGTTTATTACATGTGTTTATTTGTTTTTTGTCCTGTTGTTGTGCTCCGACCAGCTGAAAGCACCTCATTCGATTCCGAGCCAATTTCTCGCTGTATCTCTAAAGAATAGGAGCCACTAGAAAATCACAAATTGTCACAGCTAATCTATTTCCCCCTTTCTTTCAACGATCATAAGCTGGTTGTTCCTAACAGGTGCAGCCTTAAGTGGAAAACAGGGATTTAGATGGCAGCCAAGGAGTCTGAGCACCTAGTCGACTGACTCCAGAACATCTGCGTTTTGCCAAGTGTGAACAAGATGTCTGGTTTTCGTGTCTTGGTCTGCATCCCACTCCTCAGTCGGTGCACTCAGGATCATTCTCCCCCCACTTGTTCTCCACCTATTAGGGAATTCTGTAATGAACTGATGGGAGGGCAGATGAAGCTCTCAGCTGCCAAATCTCTCCTCCTTTTCCAACTAAAGGATAAATGAGTCACTTACACACACCGCTTGCTTGTTCATTGCTTGGATCTCTCACGCTTCTGTCTCTATGAAGATTAAAACACAGACCTCTTGATCAGATAATTACTTTGGCTGGAAATTAATAAGGCGCTTTGGGTGGAAAATTGTATCGGGTCCACACATTTCACCATCGCGCAAGCACACACTTGAAAACCACACTTTTCGCTGCTTCACTGTGCATATAAAAAATGTATAATGCACAGAATACTATAACCAAAGCATTGAAGTAAAACTGCATATTCTTTTTAACCACTATTAATAATTTGTGCCATAAGTGTAGACTTACTACAGTTTTAAATCATGTTTGACTTTATGAATGTTAGCTCCAAAGATCAAACTTAACCTAAAGTCCTCATCTTGTGAGTTTCTGCAGTTTTTCAGAATGCAGCCAATGGCACAAGCACTGCAGTCTTTCCCAACTGTTCAGACTTTTACGACACCAGCACTTTCATTAAAAGTAATCTGTGCCATCAAATTTGTGTAGCTCCGAGTCGTGTTTGTGAGTCCATGTCAAATTGGTCATTTGCTCAGCTGTCTGAGGTGTAACAGGTTCGTAGAAAGCCGTGCCTCTTCGCAGTTTGTGCATTTATTCAGAGCAGATTTTATCTAAACAACCAGAAAATCGGGAAAAAAACAAAATGCAAATTATTGTTTTCTATTCTCTACCTCACTGCTGCAGTTCTCCTGTGGGGTGCCATTAAACTATAATTAAGTAATTAAAGAGCTCTTTCATCTGCAAACAAATGAAAACAATTTGGACAGCGTCGTGCAATAATGGCATCGTGGCTTTGTTTCTGTAATAGTTTAACTTTTTCTTTTCTTTCTTACGGAAAAGTAAAACTGATAAGGAACCCAAGACTTTTTCTTTTCTTTTCCGAACACTTTTGAAACTATGTTTGTTGAACACGTGGATACAAGCCTACAGCTAGTCTTTGCATTCAGAAAAAAAAACATATTCAGCTCTTAGGGAAAACTTCTAGTTGTGAAAACATGTATGGGAGGGTCTTATGCTAAATTATTATTAATTTTATAATAAATATAAATTTAGCAGGTGTTTTACTTATGACACTGTACAGAATCACATAGTAAATAAATGTTTTCAGTAACAATAAAAATGTAGTAATAAGGTATGTACTAGATTTTTTTAAAACAGAGTACAAGTACTTGCACTTAAATTCTTGCCAACACCGAGTACCAATAAAAAATCAAAAAAATGTCAGTATACTCTTTACAATTAACTATTCAATTGTTTTTTATTTTGTATTATTCATCATTTTTCTATTTTATTATGAAGTGTTTGACACTTGATCTTAGAAATTCTGCTGTCAGTGTAGAATCTGTTCTAGTTTGAAGCGCCTCGTTATTTTACTTTTTAAGCAAGAGCAGATTAAAAATATTTGTTGGAATCACCCTGTAACCATTTCCTAAATTGGAAACTGCAGTCGGAAGCCAGCTTCAGCTTTGTTCAAGGTTGTCTGTAAAGTGGTGGCAGCTAATGTCATGTCAACACTGGATAATGTCTGGTCAAGAACAGTATGTGTTGTGTGGGAGCCTCTGTGATTTTTACTGCCTCTAGTTGTCTTCAGAGTTTGAGCCAAAGTTGGTTGTTGCCGTTTCCCATTCCTGGAAGAAAACTGCTTGAACTCAACGTCATGCTGTTGTTTTTTTTTTTAGATGTTCTATCCAATTACTTATATCAGAAGTGATTGGTTTTGTTTTTTCTCTTGTCAACTTTGCTGAACATAATTTGCAGTTATCCTGTAAATACCTCCATACTGCAGACATGACTCCTCCTCTACTAGCCGTCATGCTGCCGCTAAGTGGTTTGCTCATCTCAGTTGCCGTACGTTGCTCTGTTCTTTGTTTCATTTGGCTTCATTTGGCTACTATTCAGTTTATGGTGTGTTACAGCGTCTATGTACAAAATAATACTGTTAAAGGGGAAACAACACTAACATTATTTCTGTATTGGGTTCTGCAGTATCAGAGAACTTTTCTGAATACTACTACACATATCGTAACGTTACCAGCATGATGCATGTCTAACAATAGCCAGCAGAAGAGGAAAAAAAAAAACAACAAAAAAACTTTTCTGTTTTTATAAATAAACACAAAAAAATCACTTTTGTGCAGTAACTGTTGTATTTTACTCAAGGTTCTTTATCTGGGTCAATGTCCACCTTTAAGTCTGCCGTTTTAGTGTTTGTATTTCTGATTGCAAATCCTTTCTTTACACATCGATAGCTTGGATTATGCCCTGCAGCTGCTAAACCCATCAGTCTTCAGGTCATCTTTTTATTTTCTATGCAAGGAGAGAGTTGCAGCTGCCAGCAAAATTTGTTTAGCTAAGACCCGTCACGATGCAGTGATGAGAGACATCCTGCATTTTTTAAGATGCAGCTGATGGATGGATGGAGAGGTGAAATGTCATCCTGTTACATTTACTCTTTGCACAGCTGTAGCGCTCTGCTCCACATTACTCTTGCTTAGACCAAAGCAGCCACATGCACAAAAGAGGTGGCATTAACACGTTTTGTTTGGCTCCTGAAAAGGCGCATGTGCAGACTCATTGTGAACAATGAGCTCACAGAGCTCTTAGCTGGTAGACTAAAGAAAAACCAAGACATAGGTTTTATATGTAAATGTTCCAAATTGCATCTCGGTATGTTAATACATTGTTAATGGACAGCTTTTATTGTTATTGTTCATAAAGAATGTTGTGCTTTCTGCCTACATTTTTGCTAGTAATGCATAAAACAATCCCCGACTGGTCAACACAGATTTCTGGATTTTTTTGTTGCAAAAACTTTAATCCAAAGCTTTTGGAACAAAAACTATAAATAATTGATAGTTTATTATAAAACTATCAATATTAAAATATTGATAGTTTTAATTCAGTTTTAATTAAACAATTACTTTGAAAACCCATTAAAAGAATCAGTTTCACGGGCTCTTTGACAATTGTAGCAGTTTTAAAATCAAACAGAAAAGGAAGGGATTTCAATGTTATCCTCATTTATGCGTGGAAGCGTCTTTATCCAAATCCTTTTCTAAGATCAGGCAAGAGGTACATGGAAGAGTCTACAGCTTTATTTGCTTTTATTTTAATCTCAGTTCCATAGGAAGTTCAAAACTGAGAAATTCTACAAACTGTACATGGACTGCTAAAATTTCAAAACATTAAGTAATAAGCCTAACTATAACTGCAAAATGTTTTTTTTTTTTTTAACCTCAACCCAAAAACAGCTGCCTTGTCTGGAAAAGCAAAGAGAAATCCACAGGCAACTGGAATCCATATCTGTATTCACCATCTTTTTCCTATCATTGAACAGACCAGGCAGAAATCCTGCCAGGTCAGGCTCATATGAACAGTCTTTGACGTAAAATAAGAATATAATTATATAATACATGAGCCCCGATTAAAAGTACCTAACAAACTTAATGCATATATATATATATATATATATATATATATATATATATATATATAGCCAACTTTTCTGCTTTAAAATATTTTGTCTGGTGTATTATGCTAACCTTGAATGACATGTTTTCATTAGCTTTAAGCAAAAAAGTATCAGAATTAACAGAAGTTAATGTTTGGAAACATAAGTCTTTGTGGCTTCAATATATTTAATGTTCTTCATCATATGGAATGAGTTACTGAAATAAATTAAGTTTTCAGTACTATTTAGGTTTATTAAATATCACTAGCGTGATGTCGCCTCTGCTTCTAAAAAGAAATGACATTTAATGAGCTCTTATGGCAGGAACATTGAAACAAAAGTGGTTGGTTCTTTGGACATTCTATCTTTTAAAGAGGAATCAGTATTTGCCAAAATCTTTTTGGATCAAATCAAGCAGAGATCCATCACAAAACTAATTAGACCATCTCTTGTTGCAACGTGTCTTCATGCTCACAGTGGAGTCTTGACAGATATTGTTTTTGAATTTCACTGAACCAACATGCCATAGCATGGTTTTTATTCAGCATCTGCTTGCTCATAAATTCATCCTGAGAAAGTATCTGGTTTCCTTTGACGCTCAAGAAACCATTCCAAATGTGCCTGGTGTAAGCAGGGAAATGCGCAGCTTAATGCCAGCTCCAATAATATGCCGTAGCGCAAGAAAGACCCGATGCAGTGGAGGAGCGTTCCAGATGGAAACCATGCAGGGCGAGCGTGAACGTGACAGTTTTAGGTGAGGTTTATCTTCTAAATCCGGATTCGCAGATGTTGTTTCTCAACATCATTCTTCCGTTTATCTTTTCACCTCCTGACACTGTTGTCACGCGGCCAACACGAAGACGCTATGCTGCTGATCGGTGAAAACTAAACCTCACTTAGCACCACAGATGCAGAAAAGAGAGCTTTTATCTAAAGGGCCTTACTTTAGCCTCAGTCCTTTCTTTCACAGGCGTGTACCCTTTTCATTTGCTACTCTTTCCACGTCCTTGGTCTCCTTGATGTTTGACTGGTGCTATTCTGTTTTCTCTTGCTGACTGTCTCCCCTACCATGGAAATGTGGATCGTTTCCCAGAAATCCTTTTAAATGGAACCGATTTTTATAAGAAAGGGATTTGCATTTAAAGCACCCTCCCCCCGCTCTCTCTCCCACTTCTGAAAGCCTGTAGCCCTATCATCCTCAGCACCTCAATCCGATGATTAGCTTCCTCAAGAGTTAAACAGGCATCCGAGTGCCACAAGTACTCTCAGCCCGTGTCTCTCTCTCCCTCTCTCTCCCCCTCTGAGAGGGGATGCATGTGGCAGCTGGGAGTTGCAGGTGGATGATAGCTCGACTTGGTGAGAGGATACACCCCGAGCCCATACATTCATGTCAGGCACTCACTTTGGAGAGCCAGTCTGTCTTCCACCCACACGCTCCTCTCTGAGAGCGGGACACAATGGGGACAGGCTGCAGTGGTGAGGGAATGAGGCCACAGCCTATCAGCCATAAGCACCAAGGAGAATGGCACTTTTAGAGGGATTGGGGAGGGAGTGAGGGGGTCCTCTTTGAAGTGAGTCAAGGAGAAACGGGGAGACCGGCACAAGTGAATGAAACAGGCAGAGGGTGCGAAGGTTGCACGCATGTGCACATCGGCACGCCGAATAACGAGCGAAACGTGCATGCCGTCGATTTGCAGTCTTTGGAAGGGCGTGCTGTGAGCCAGATAGATGAGCCACGATGTAATAAAGGGGCTAAAAAGGCCTTTAATTAGGAGACAACAACAGAGAGGAATGCATTTATCTCAGGTCCATCTTCCTCATTTATCTTCCACACACATCGCTGCTGTTATCAGAGGCACGCCGAACATTGTGTTGGGGAAAAAAAACACCCTTTGTGAGTTTTTTCTTTTTTTTTCTTTTTTGTTATTGTTGTAGTATGCCTGATGATTTATATTTGTTGCTACATTCAAAAATAAAATGAAATCCACACAAATGTCAAGGCTGGTGTGCGAGGCTTTATGCAAAAAAAAAAACAAAAAATAAAAAATCTCTCAGCTGGAAGTGTTCGCCATCAGCAGGCTTGATTTGGGGTCTGGGAATATTTTTTCCTCCACGCGTCATCAGCTGACCTACATCTCGCTTTTGATATGACCGTTTTTATGTTAAAACTGCAACTCAATTGGTTTCAACATCAGTTTGGAGAATCTGTGCATATTTGCATCTCCTCTCACCTTGAGGATGTCTCCCAGGGCCTGCGTTCATACATGGGTCTGAACCACGCGGGCTCGGCTATAAACGGCATGACAGAGACATTCCCGAGCGCCGACTGCCTTCCTGCAGCTTGCACACAGCGAAGAGCTCCAAAATGGAGCGGGCCACCTCAATTAAAGCAGCATTAAACACCTTCTTTTTGGCAGCTTGCTGTATATTCCTCTCCTTTTTGCCTTCCATCAAGCCTTTTAGATCACCAAGAGATTGCTATTTGAAGTCAACCATTTCCTTTTCATTCTAAGATTGGACAAAGTGAGATGCAGACATTCAAACCATTTGTGAACTACTAAATCCAACCACCCGCTGAAAAGCAAATACGTCTAGGCTCTGAAGGCAAAATTATGCTCTTTGTTCTCTTGCAGGCGGCTTCACATCCGACAATGAGTTTATCTATATTCTAGATATATCGGTCACCGCCACACAGACACGCAATTGCAGGCTTGTAGAAGCAACGTGTGGACCGATGAGGAGAATTAGCTCTCAGCGTGTATGTTGTCTGTTGAATATAAAGCAGTTTGCTGCCACAGAATAAAGCAGGGGAAATTCTTGCACAGAGTCAGTCCTCTCGTGTCTTTACTTAGATGTGTCAATCCTTAGATGGTTTATTTAGCTGGAGTCTGCAACAACTTCAAGACGTCCACCTCCCACTGCAGATTAGTCACTGAAAGCTTTGGGTCTGTGTTTTCATTTGCCTTTGCACCCCAGAGTAAATTGCAGATTGGAAGTGCATAAGCATGACACTGTATGTTTGGGAGTCAATGTGAGTTTGTATGGTGCATCGGTCCTGCGGTGCCTTTTTACGAGGGGGTGGGGGAGATTTTGTTTGATAAACCAACACAACATCGTACGTAAATATAAGGTGGAAGGAAAAGGTTGCACCACTTTAAACATTTTTTACAAGTAAAAATCAGAAAACTGGGTCATGCATTTGTTTTCTTCGCCTTTTTACACAGATTCCTCTTAATAGCATCCAGCTAAATCAATTACCTTCAGAATGGGATTTATTGTGGCTAAACAAAAACTGCAGGAGGTAACGTTTGCATTCTGCCAGAAGCCGTACAGAGGGCACAGCAAACATGTGGCATGCATCACTCTGAACTAATCACTGTCATGCTGAAAAATGGTGGTGGCAGTATCATGCTGTGCAGATGTTTTTCTTAGGGTCTGGAAAACTCAGAGTTGATGGGAATTTGGGTAGAGTAGATGCAGCCCAATCCTTGGAGGAAACCTGCAACAACCGTAAATGTAAAGCCAAAACTGTAACTGATGGTCTATTGCATTAAGTTTTAATAAAATGATTGAAGTTTGTGCTTTTATTGTGACGAAATGTGAAAAAACGCATATTGTGCAAAGCAATGTAGGCATTTTCTAACAAGACAATTTTTAAATGGACACCACGTCTCGTTTTTTATTCTGTCAACATTTTCCATTGTAAATTCTAATTGAGCCATAGTTTAACTGTCCAGGTGTCTGTTCTAATTATTAAAAGACACAGGGAAGACAAGGTTGGAAGAGTTTCCTGCTGGGTAGGAAGATCATCCCAGATTTTAGCACTGTGTGACTCCAAAGCGTTTGCTTGGCAGGGGGTCCCGTTTTATGACTAACCCAGACCACAACCTTCCTGATGGAAGAAGACAAGTGGATAAATATCCTCTTCAGACTGAGAAAGTGTCTGAAAACAGGCACATAACCTGCATTTTCTTTTATTGCCTCTGCCTTCAAGCATTCTGTAAAGAGGACAGCTTAACTCAGGCTTTTCCAGTTTATAGAGTGCCTCAATGATCTTTGATTGCTCCGAGGTATAGTAGATAGTGAAATGTTCATATTAAGATATCAAATTTGTTTTGAGAGGATTTGGCACTGAAGAAAGACGAGGCCAATGCAATTACTGATGATTTCTGTCCTAGCATATGTGTTAAATCTCTCCAGGATGGCAACACGTTTAATTTTCTGTCAGGTAACAATGTTGTGTGGATGATAAATCGATGAGTTAATCTCATGAATGGTGTACACAAGTGGTTGAGATGTTGTTTAGCAAACTAGGATTTTTACATTTATGTCTTTACGTCAATTTTGATTGAATTTAGGTATAGAGAAGAGAGGGGGACACTATGGCCTTTAAAACTGTTCACTAATGGATTTGTTTTTAAATGCTGAGATGTCAAAGTGTAAGAAAATTATGTATGTTTTAATATGAGAAGAAAACATCAATTACGTCATCAATTGTTTGCATGTGTTTCTTATTTTTAAAAGTAAGGCTTCCATGCTGACCTGTCATTTCTTGTGATTTCTGTTCAATAAAAAATGTAGTTGGAACAAGGTAACAGCTGGATTCATTTGGTTTGAAAAATATGTTTAATGTTAAGTTAAAACAACATTAAAGAAAGCACATACAGCCAATCATAAATGTACAGATATATCATTGTGGCATGTCTTTATGCTTATTAAGCACAGGTTGTTAATGTTTTATTTGAAAAGTTTGAAAACATGGCTCCTGATAATTTTCTTCTCAGATAAGAAATTTAATTTTTGGCCGGGTTGCTTGTTTATTAATATTACCAAACACAGATTAGAAGCGGCTGAACACATATTTGTAGTTTCTGATTAACTCAATTAAAAGGTAATGAACATTTTGAAAGTGAATTGTATATTTTGTTTGGAAAAGTCTTGAGTTTCAAACTTTATAATTACATTTTTGAATCAGTAAGTAACCTACTTCAATAATTACTGCTGAGTCACTCCCCTGCCCTAGTTTCCAGCACTGTATCAAAATGTTAAACTTGTTGACACCAGCAACATTTCTCACAACCTGCGTGCACACAAACATTATGTAGAGAGGCGTTGCTTTCTAACTTAAAGATAAGGCAAAAGAATATAAAGACAGCACAGGAAACACAAACCTTTACTCCATTGTTTGACATTTAATCAGTCTAAACTTTTCTTGATTTAGGCCAGTTACCATAGTTTAAATATGCTAAATGGCAGAATAACTATGATTTATAAAATGCATTTCTTCTAATTCAGCGGTGTGGCTTTAATGAATTTTGGAAAGCCCAAGTGTTTTCGGGAATCTGTGTTTTTGGTGAAGTGTATCAACCCAAGCACGATTCCTGAACAAATCTCAATGATTTTCTGAAGATGCTGGTTGGAGCCGGTAAGAGAGTCTGAACCCCAGGGCCTGAAATGCCACTGAGCACGGAAGAAGTCAATCTCAACAGCAAGACAAAAAAGCTAGATCACAGCTTACAAAGGCACTCAGAGATGCGTCCAAAATTTTTGGCCTAATTCAGAGCTGAGAAGGTGTGGACCAGCAAAGTGGCCTAAATAAACTAACCCAGTTGCACCAGTTTTGCACCAGTTCCAGCTGCTGTGAGAGAGAAATCCAGAATGTTTGGACCAACTCATACGATTTGAAATGGGATTCCACCAAATACTAAAAAATTTAATGTGCAATTTTGAATTTGAAGAAAGTGGAAAAAGAATATTTTATTATTCTACCATGTAGCAAAAAGACATAATATCTCTTACTGACCTAACACAGGAAGAGATTAGTCTGATTTGATGTCAGACTGTGAAGTAACAGTGTGTGTTAACATGTGGTGTAAAATATTTAGATTTCTGTTTTTTGCTAGCTGTAGATGTCTTCAGACAATGTTTCTGAGAAACAAGCAGCCTTAGTTCAGATATCAGCGATACATTATTTAGGTGTCCTGTGGCAACACTGACACCCAAGAAAATTGCACTTTTCTTTAGTGTCGTTCTTATGAGACCACATGAATTAGAAAACTGACATTTTGATAACTAATGGTTATAGTTTCATTTTTCAGCAGACTATTTAAACCAAATTTTGAGATTTAGACTAAAAATATAAATGTTTCAGAAATGAGTATGTTAGATTATAAAACAGATTTTATTTTTCTGGTGTGGTTTTGAAATAAGTTTTTATAATTCAAAAGAGTAGGTAGGTGTAACATTTACACTCTGCAGTTAGCTAAATATGCTACCTTTTAAATTTTTAGAATGTAAAAATCTTTTTGACAAATCAGGTTCCTAGTTTTATTTTCCAAAGATGTTTTGTTTATTTACTCTCAAAATTAAGTTGTAAAACAGCCTCTGAAGTTAAGTAGTGTTGAAATCAGAGATGCTGTAGACTCCAACCTCATATGGCTTCCCCACATATGAACTTTTATAACATACGGCAGCATTTTCCACAGTGTATTATAAGCTTGGTGGGCCACCAGGGTTTACTAGTTCTCCCATCAGGATAAGCATTGTTTATTTTTATTTTTTTATTGCCTTTTTTTAAGACTTTATAGCTGGTAGTTAGGTATTAGTCTTCCAGTCTTCCAATAGTACATCAGGTGATATTTTCAAACTTCCTGTCAACTTTAAACATTTTAACATGACTACCTTGCGCCCCGAGCACCGGGCTTAGCAAGTTTTCTAGGGAAACCCTGTACGGAATTAGTTTTGGAGCTTTTGATGGTTTGTACAGGAACTTATTTAATTAGATGCATTTAGCACTGTACTACTGTTTCTGACTTTTTATTGGGGTGATGATAAGTTGGGCTTATCATCATCATTCAGAAATGTTGTGTGTAAATATGCTCTCAAAAGTTGCGTGACTCTGGTTCTGTTCCCAACAAGCTTGTTCCGGTGCTAAAGTGGTGCTGGAACTTGCTTAGAACAAGTTCTTTCTGTTTCTTCCACTACAAACACTGGGTCTGAAATGAGTGTTTTAGTCAGTAGACCAACCACTAATTCAGGTATTGTGAGCATCATCGTTAAAACTGTTGAGTTACATTTACTTCTAATCTACCCTATTTGGGACAACAATAGTTAAAACATTGAGCTTTGACATAATAATAGAAGAAGAAAAGCTTGATGTCTCTTCTTCTGCTGTTTCTGTTCATGCTGCCTGTCATGTGAAATAAAGCAGAGTGCTGTTTGAATCTAGAAGTATCTTTGTGACCCTGGCCATAAACACTGTTAGGTCCCTTAATACTACAAAGCAATGCTAATTATGGGAGCCATTTGCATTCCTATCAGAAATTCAGGTTTGGATGGAGCGTTCCCAAATACCAACTTTGATTCAAAACAGCCTTTATAAATGAAGTTGACAACACTGTGGGATGTGTTAACAGACATGATGAAACAAATACCTTCACTCTGATCCTCTCCAGAAATCATCCCTGGGAGGATCTAGCAGTTACTCATGGAGACGTTTTTAGTGACGTAATGATGAGACACAGAGCTGGCTTTAAAACCAGACCAGTCATTTACCTTGTTTTTATAGAACCGGTTTAGAGCTTTGTCCTGCCCTGGTCCTTGGAAATTGCTTGAGTGAAACCTTACCTTTGGGGGATTATAGGACACATTTGAGGAATGTGAGGAGACGGAAGGTTCTGAAAGAGCAAGCAAGAGTCATCAGAGTTAAAATGCCAGCATTGCACTTTGTATGTGAGATAGTGGTCACTTGAAATTGTGTGTGACTAAATTGCAAGGAAAATTTATATTTTAAACTTAATGTGACAAGAGCCTTGAGGAACAGAAACAGGTTTTGTGTTACTCTTCCTCCCAGCCTTTCTGTAACGCTCTGAAAGTCTTGCTCTTTTTTCACATCTACAAACTAGAGTTTTATTGTTACCATGACCTTGCAACACAGGTGTAACACACTCACTGATCAGACAAAGATTAAATTGTTGAATTTTCAATCTGCTGGTTGCCAGTCATTGAAAGCCAACCTAAAAAATTATTGTTCCTTTCAGCAGGTAACTTCTTTGCACATTTTCTGTTAGTTACTGTCACTTTTTTTTTCTAACAAACAAAAAATAAAAACTGAAACAGGAATTGGCAAGTTTATAAAACTTTCTCTTTGTGTTATTTCTTCTTGAATTGAGTTTTTAAGCCACATTGGAATTTAAAATTAGTTTTGGGCAAACCAATGGGCAAATTGGTTTCACATGAGGACATCACATTAAATTAGTCAGTATCCCAAGAGATCTTTCTGCTTATGTGGTAGTGTATTTTGAATGTGAATTTAAAAAGTAATTGTAGAAAATCTAAATTAATAATAAAAAAAAACATTTAAATTCAATTGTTTTTTACATCTTAGGCTTTTTGTATCAATGAGCCACCAGGGAGCTGCTGCAGCCTGCAGCCGTGTCCTCAACAAGGCCCTGAGTTCAGTTTAGCTGTTTTTGAAGAAGAGTTGACAAAGGGATTTCATAATTGAAAGCAGCAGGAACTAAATGCTCACAGTAGCCGATCAATATTCCAAAAAAGCATTCACTGTAAGGCAAATCCATTTAACTAATTATAATGTAGCAGGCAGATACTGTGGGTTTAAAGCCCAAAAGTTAAATTCCTGATTCATTTAAAAAGCAGAACATTTCCTTCTCTAATTATTTCCTTTCTGCTTATAATGCCTTATATAAAAATTTTGCTTTTGCTTTTCCATGATGCAAAAATGTGGTTCAGCAGCTGACACCCTAGGTCAAAACTCATTATTGGTCACAGCAATATAAATCGGCAGGGAACCTAGTTGAAGTCTCATAAGGAGACTTGAATCCTCTTAACCTTAATTTCTCATTTTATAGCAAGGTCAGAACTTTTTTATATGTCTGTAATAAGAAGCTGATATTCATTTTGGTCCGATGTGACTTGAGTAATGCAGCAGTTTTTCCCTCCAGTTTTCCACTATTAATTAAAAGGCAATATAAATACATCCTGGATGGCTGTAGCATTTATTCATCTCAAATTGTTTTGTGTGTCAATACCTCAGATAATCTATTTGTACATCTTTTCTTGTCACTATGGGAAATTAAAACACATTTTTAGGATAGAATAAACCAGAAATGAAAGCTGTTTTTCTGGGATTTTTTCTGTAGCTGTGAAAGACGAAAAGGATGAACTACTGTAAGTTCTCCTGGTTGATTCCTTTTAAAGAAAATGTACTTTTAACTGTAAATGCCTGACATTATCGAAACATGTGCTACCCAGAACATTTTCTCTGGAATATTATTCTTTTTCCCTTCCCTGACTTGGCCACTTCAGAACATGTGAAGCTACTCCTTTGAGATCTTGACCATGTTTTTTGAGTCGTTGTCCTGCTGAAGACTGAAACGTCTCTACGGTCTGAAGTCAGAGCACTGAAGAGCAAGTTTTCTTCCAGGATATTTCTGTTCATTACTCCATTTGTATTTTCCTTTATTCTGATTAGTCTGCCATTACTTCAGAGACAGTTATCCTTCTTGAAGCTTCTCCTCTATCCACAGAAGATTGCTGGAGCTCTTACAGGGTGACCATCAGGTTCTTGATCACTAGCCTGATGAAGGCCATTCCCTCTATTCATCACTCAGTTTAGACGAGCCACCAAACCAATGATGGAGAACCCTGAGCTCTTTGGGACCTTCAAACAGCAGAAATATTTCTGTATCTTTAGGCAAATTTGTGTCTCAAGGTCATCCTGTCTCATAGGACCACAGACAATTTCATGGATTTCATGCTTGGTGTTTCTGTTCTGACATGCACCGTCAACTGTGGTACACAGCTTCCCTCCCCATCAGGGAGTTGGGATCAACTTCCATGTTTACACGCCTTTGAAGCGAAAGGACACAAGAGTTAAGGTTACAACACAGTTCCATAACCTTTATGATAATTTCCCAACTCTTACATGCTGAAACTGAATTTAAATCACTCAAGTTTGAACATTACTCCAGGTTTAAAATGGCTGACACCAGAATTCAACATTTAAATTATTCTTTTAGTTTCCAAGAAGATGAGCTAATTAGTGAATGTGATCAATGGAAAACACTGTCACATTAAACCCAAGTGATTAGGGTGAAATGTTGATCTTGCAAACCAAAATTTCAGTCCTGTTTCATACTTTACAGTGAAAATACCCACTGTTGTTGATGAGTCTTAACTGTGTGATAAGTGAAACAAAATGGGCCAAGAAATGGTCAACACACTCTATTATGAAACTCCACTTTTGGTTCAGGTCACATACAAAAAGTGCTACCTCTCTCTGGAGTAACTTTCTGCTCTGCCAATCTGATTTAACCCTGCTAGTTCCTGCAATGGAAATGACATCGGTAAATGTGCCGTTATTCTTCGAGAATGTTCCTGCCATGAAACTGCACCTTTGTCCTCCCAATATTAGCCTCCTTCCCATTCTAGTCGCACAACAAACACATCATCATAAGGTCAACATTCTGGATCCTTCATGTTTTCATATCATCAAGGCAGTACACATCAAGGCTGAATGCCATGTGAGCATTCTGCTTATATTGCTGCGATTGCCGATTTAAATGGCAGAGACTTGCAACTTGTAGCTTTTGGTTGTGGTGATTTCCCCAGTGGGTTCTGTGTTGTGATGCTCTTACGGGCTCACTGTCCAAATGCATTTAGTGTTTTAAATACAACCCAAAGCTGTGTGCCACCCTTAGTATGTTATTGTGCATCAAATTTTGCCAATGGACATTGGAGTATGATCTGATTTCTCACTTCTGTGCTCACCTGCAGACTGAACAGCTGCTGCAGCTGCTATATATTTGCTTGGTAATAAGTATGTGCTCTACAATCCCGCATTACTCCTTACTGTTTATAGTGGTTACTGGTTTATTAATAACTCCTGAGATTGAGCATTGTTGTAATATTAGAGGGCAGATGTAAATCCCTGTTCATGCCTGGAGCTTTCAGTTGGTTGAAATGTAATAAACAAAAGGATGATCTCAAAAACGGACTATTTAGAGGTCAAGGATCACAGACCGGGTATCCATTGTCTTTAGAAGCATCTGTTAGCTCTGTTGAGTGTGAAGCATCCTCCCTAACCAAGCCACATCCTGTCCTGGGAAAGATGCAAACCACAGCCCTTTTTTAAATGAGTCCCTACAGACCAGAAAAGCACGACGTGTCAAACATTAACACCTCTTTCTCATCACACCCTCATTCCTTTGATCTCACTTTTCCAAGACCTACACTTAGAGTACGGCTAAAGCCATCCACATGTACCCATAAGAGGCTTTTTGTCATGCAGCAGACAAGGAGGGAGTCAATGTCCCGCTTGCTACTGTGCATGTGAAAGATGTGTGTGTTGGCGGCCGGCCCCCACCAGACCAGGAGACAGGAAGGGGACAGGAACTACGGGAAGCCGAGGTCTAATCTCCCCAGACACAACTCTGTCAAAGACACACAAACACAGATTGCACTCACACAGTCAGCTCTGTAGCTTCTTGGTATTTCTTTTTGTGTACAACACTGAAGAGCAAGCCCATTACGGAAATCACTTTTGCTTTTCATTTGCACTGAATGCTCAAAAATTAAGATTATCTTAAAGTGTTTTGCAGCTCGCGGTTGGTAATATCGGAAGGATCTGCTAACTCCTGAGCTGATTTTACTGTACAGGCTTGATAAAAGTATAAATATTCCTTTCCAAGGATGGATTTGTGCCATTACATCTGACATGCTTGTGGGGAGGTTGGTTAGATTCAATAAGCTTTTTCACTTAAATCCTTAAAGTAGAGTGTCTGTGTCAATCATTATCTCTGTCTTTATAGAACCAGCAATCCTTCACTACATCCCCATCTCTCCAAAATCTCAGACTTACTCACCAAGAGAGAGCAGCTGCACTCACCATTCTTTATTTATTTGTAGCTCAACAATGTGTGGGACTTTTGATGTAACTTACTGAGTGCAGACTGTCAATGTGCACCTGGAGAGAGACTGTCTGAAATCAGGCGCCATCGTCCCCATCTTAATCAATATTTTAATGTCTTCCATTGAAAGCGGGCCCCTCGCTGTGAACGCTGACTGTACACTCCACCTCCATGCAGATCTGATATCTGGTTTGTCCTAAATTGACGTCTGGATTTGGAGTGCTGGGAAAGCGTAACCTAGCCCTAAGTCTTGGAGAGAAAGCAGATCAGAGCATTTCCCAAAACCCTGAATTATTGAAGTACAGTCTATTCGACATAAAAACATAGAGCTGTCAAAACTGCTCAAGGTACTGGAAGATAGAAACATGTATTTTAAAGCATTGGAGAATTAGATTTGTTAGCAGGAATCCCAGATGAACAGGGGAGTCTGAGTTATAGCTGAAGGATAAATCTCTTATCACGACATTACGAATCAATATGGTAAGTCAACCTGAGGCATTCAGTCATTGACGTGATGCAACATATGTGAGGACATATATCAGCAAATTGAAATATGAAAAACATAAAGGAAATAAGTTGTGTGCAATGCAAGTAGGAGGTTTGACCTTTTTAAAAACCTTTTTAAATGTGGATGCATTATAAACCAGTTGCCAGAACCATGTTACACAAGGTTTTTTCAACGGTATTCAAAACCACCAATAATTTCCATCATTCTACTCTGCTTTAAAATCCTTTCAATGAATTGTAAGTGGCAGAATTTTGTCCAGTTTTAAGGAAAACACCGCTGCCCTCATCACTTCCAATTAGGTGTCCACTATACTTGATACACTTCTCCCACTTACAAGCAAAACTAATTCAGTTGACTGTAAACATTTCAAGTGCCTCTTAAAAAACACTACCATCAATTTTGGCAGTTTAAAAATTGCCAAAATAAAAGCATTTTATTCTGTTCAATAACCTCTTAGAAACCACTTTCAAACTCAGCAGGGATTTGTTCCATATTTTATGCTTAAGGCTATAAACCAAAATCAAATTAATTTTCTTTAAGGACTACATTATAAGAACAGCTTTGAAAATATATATTTTCAGCCTTCCTACTGTGACCTAATCTCATTAGCAGCAGAGGTGATGGCACACTGTGTGAGAGATCAGCTACTAAAAACAAATCCACAGCTTTGCTTAAAAGAAAGTCAAAATGATTGCAGGGTTGACATTTGAACTGACTTGAGCATTCTATTTTAGCACATACCACAGCTAGCATTAGAAAAACAGCAGTTTCCCTGTGTGTTTTCCAGAGAATGTAAGGCCTTACATTACCTCGACTTCTAAAAGGCTACACATATTTCCAAGATGTGCATGTTTTGTTGTAGGCAGATCTTAAAAGTCCAAAAGGATTAAAAGAGCAACTTTGCTGTAATACTTCAAGTACTTAACTCAGTTAGGTTAGAAATGCAGACACGAAAAATGCACACTGATATATTTCAGCCTTCCTGTTATGCTCTGAGAGTCATACTCTCACAGGAAAAATGACCTGAATGGTTGTTATTCAGATCCCATCAACTTCAAAATCACTCGTTTCCAATCACCAGTGCATGCGTGTGCACCTCTGGTAGTAATACATTCATTGAAGTATTCCTACAGCATTTTAGTTTTGAAACATTGTGCCATTACCATGATACCTTAAAAACTGTGGTATTTTTAACTAAAACTTATCACACCATAAGAACGTGATATAGATGGACATTTTTAAGATTTTCATATGTTTTCAAAGGCTAAGCTAAACCGCAGGTTGTAGTCGAGGAAGCAGTTTTCCAAACGTTTTCTAGACATTTCATAGAAAGGCCTGTGTAGCAGAATGCAAATGCCTGTATCAGTTTGAGGTTTACGTTTGAAGTGTAAAGTTCAGGTAGTTTCTAGTCAATCCCATGTGTGAACACAGCAGGTAATCCACCAGAGAATTCACGCTGAGCCAGTTTGCATGCCAATAATGGTTGCTGTTTTATATTCTGACTCTGCTTCCCTGCGTGTTGATTTCCATCGGCTTCTTTGAAGAACAGCAGATGTATCAAAATACATAGGGTGTTAATATCAAAACAAAAACGGTAATCGTTACTAATAAGTTTTTCTCTTGTATGTTTTGTTCAGGCCGCAGTCGTGAGAGCACAAAAAATGTTATGCACCCAAATATGATCCTCTGATTCGTATTTCATCAGCCTTTCTCTGTGTGTGCCTTGTATTGATTATGGTCATTTGTGGGCAGAAATGGCACAAAAGCTTCTGTCAGTCACACATTTTCAGGGTAAATGTAAAATGAAAGGAAAGTACAAGGTGTTCAGACATACATGGCAGCAGCCTGGCTCTCCGTTAGCCGGCCATACTCAGTGTCGAGAGTAATATTGTTAAAACCCACTGCAGCTCATCATGATTTTTAAACATTTCTCCTGTTATTTCCAAGTCCTCTGACATCTTTTTCCCTTCTCGAATTCCTCCTTGTGATTATCCCCCCGTCTCTATTTCTCTATAGGTGCATAAGGGTAATTGGCACTGTGTTTCTTTAATTAAAATGAGGTCTAATTGTAGCTGAAGCAGGCCAAATGTTCGTAGGCCTATAATTTCCCTATCACACTCCAGAGACGCACAGAGAGTGGAAAACGGGGAGGGAGAAGGCATGTCAAGAAGAAATTAACATGCAAGTTAAGAACAGTAGACGTTATTAAAAGAAGAGTTTCATGTCAAATGGGTCAGGTTTTGCATTTCTGAAGAGATTTGTTTACTGCGTCTTCAGTGCTGGGGGAATTCCTTCTCACAGATTTCTTCTATTTTTGCTTTTTTTTAATCACACTTCACTGTTTCAAATCAACAAGAACATTTTAACACCAGATGAGACAATCCAAGTAAATGTGATAATCAATTTTTAAATTATGATTCAGTTTGTTAATAAAGCTACTGAAACCAACGTCATTGTGTGTTTAAATATAAATTTATATACCTGTGATTAACCCAGTATCACCAGAGCATATTACTGGCAGTCATGGAAGTATTTTTTGTTTTTTTATTTTTTTTATTTCTTACATCTCGAGACGCCAAAGATTCACGTCTAAATCAGAAACAGGTTTTGATGCCAAGTCCAACCTTAAATGACAAACATACACACCGATTAATACCCAAAGAAGTACATAACATATCATCAAACAATTTTAAGTAAATGTTCTTATTTCACACAATATTATTGCGTCCCATGTATTTATAGAGTGACTATTAGTTTGGTTATTAGTGTGTAGTCTGCACCTCTATATTAACTTCTTTTTTAAATAAGTATTAAATAAATAAGAGTAATGGATGGTGGTATTTCTTATAGTGGTAGGAACTAAAGGAATTTTCTTTGGCGCGTTATTTTAAACTGTGAGAATGGTGTGATAGAAATTTTTTCATTGTTTTATTACTGTAACATTTTCAAAACTGAGACCAGTGACTGACCCTTCAGACTTGTAAAATAAATCACTAATGAGAACCTGTCTGACAGCTTGAAGTATGCACACTCTCAAAAAGAACACCCATAATGCCCTAAAGCAATTCGCTCATCTATAACTTTTAGAAAAAAATTCTCTTTCTGGTTGGTGTACGTTTGTGAAAGACTGAAATCCTGTTCACATGGGAATGTTTTTTTTTCTTTTCTTTTCTTTTTACTAAACCACAAAAGTTAATAACTGCTTATGCCTCACATCCACACACAAACAACAGTGTATGTGATACAAACTTTTTTTCTTTATTAAACAGATTCCAGAGTAAAAGTAGTTCCCTAGCATATTCATCTGAACTATCAAAACATTCCTTTCTGAAAACACTGACTGATTAGTCCAACCTCTAATCTGATATATAACCCCAAACACATTGTACATAACAACAACAATGGCGAATTACATGTTTGTAATATTTCAGAACTTCATTAATCAACTTTAATAAATCCTGTATATCCAGTACCATTTAACTCGCACTTTTTATTTTTTGCTTCACCTGTGTTCATCAAAAACTACTTGTGGATATAGACATCTGATGTCTATCTGGTGTCATCAGGCGAGAGGCGGGGTTCGCCTACGCAGGTCGTCAGACAACACAAAGACTGATAGAACAACCAAACATGCATACACTCACACCTAAAGACAATTTAGAGACACCAATTAACCTTAATGGTAATGGTTAATGTGGCTGAGGTGTAAAGCTCTGTGTGGTCACTATACAGCATTTTTTCAGTCCATTTAACATTTAAAACCCCTGGTGGTTTAGCTAGCTTTTTCCATAGTAAACAAACTTATTTGAAAAGTGAAAAACTCAGGTTTTCTTGCTTGATTCTAAAGGGAACATACTTTTTGTATTCTTGTTTTGAAATGAAAATTCAATACTATTTCACTTTGTTTTTGCATAATTAAAATAAAGCTATCCCTACCAGCTGTGATATCAAACCCACCGACTTCTCACTAGCTTCTCAGTTTCTCCTCTATTGAAAAAAAAATTGGCTTGGGCCCACATGTAATAGTTTTCCACTATTGTAATTCCAAAGCTCCGACGTCGTCTCCTCGCTTGCGCCTGTATCAGTTTAGACTTCTCGAGTGTCTCTTAATGTTGACAGTTGTCCTGTAATTACTGTACAATCGCTTGTTTTGGGTGTTAAATGCGGCCAGATGACGAGTTTCCATTGTTCCAACATATTCTTGCACCCGGGGCAGTTTTCCGGCGGTGGGTGGCCGCCACTGTCGAAAGAATGCAGCGGGGAAAAGCCGGCTTCCTCTTACCAGGGCTTAACGCTGTTTTTGCTCCAGTGAAAGGCATGGCCGTGCAAGCACATAATAGAAGCCCTGGCTGTCTCATAGAAACACTCGCGCTCACGCATCCTGCCTCATAAAGCTTAATGATAGAGCAGTGATAAACAGTGATTACTGTACCTGCGGGGTGGGTTGTTTCTTTTCCACCCCTTAATGAACACCGAAGCAGGTGTGCATCCAAAGGCAGAGACGAGGGGTGTCCTCCCAGTAAGGTTTGAGGTGATGAATTGTAGTGTTTTGTTGTTTTTTCATAAGTATGCCAAAGAGACCTCAAAGTGGAGTATATGCAAGGAAAACACCGAACTGAAATCTGTCACCCAATTATCCTCTTTACCCACCTCGCCGTCGTTTTCTCTGCTTTTTGCAGACTCGCCTTTCTTCCTCTTATGTGGCTGTTTTAAAGTAGTTGGGCTTCTGTGGTTTTGTAGAAAAGAGGCTTTAAGGCATGCATGTTGCTGTTCATAAAAAACAACACACAGCGAGGAAAATCAGTGAAGCAGGTATTATAGAAGGAAGAAGTCAGTGATTAGAGTCCAATCTCATGTACCCTTTTACTCTGTGGCGTGATTCTATGACAGCCCTGCAGCATATGCAGCCCTGTAAGCATGATTAGCGACTCTGTGTCATTGCTTTCATGTGCAGGGTACCTGAGACAGCTCAGTTAGATGTGGATGGAAAAATGTCACTGAGGTGGGATGCAGAGAGCTGGATGTACGTAATGCATGTTGTGTGTGGTGGGGAGAGAGGAGTATAGAGATGGATTGCCTCTATTTCTGAAGTCTTGTTGTGAAAAATGCATGACACCAGAACAAGTACAATTGTGATTTAGTGTCAGAATTGAATAATCATTTCCCGTGTCCTTCACCGTTATTGACACGCCTGGTAAAGACGTGCATAGACCTAAATTAAATTGTGTGTATGGAGTCTTAGTGATTTTGAAACGTCAGTCTGCTGCAGAGAGAGCAGCTTTTTGGATTTTTTTTTTTTTTTTGGGATGTCTCTTCTGTTTTTCCAACTGTGTGTGGGAGGAAAATGTACCTGGGTATTTGTCCAGCCTTGTTTGGCAAATTTAAGCAGGTAGCAATTTTATTCATGCCATTTCCTAACTCATGAAGACCAGCATTGCATGTATCTTGTTTACCTGCCTTTCTCAGTCTTTCACACCTTAAAGAGTGGAAGAGAAAATGGACCTCTGTCATGTAAAACTTGGACATTTGACTGCATGATAATAGAAAAACATAATGCTACTAAATTGTGTTGATGAAGGATGGGTAATCGTTTATCTTTATCGTGGAAATTTTCTTCATTCTGTGATAAAGATAATAAACTAATTGATTGTAAAACCCCAAAATGCTCAGTTTTGTTGGGACCGTTACTTATGTATATGTCCACTGTGTTCAGTTCTAGCCTGAATAAATGCCACAGTTAGATTTAAAAATCAGATTAAAGTCAACCATTGCTTACAGCTCGGCAGTGTGCTTACAGTTCCGAACATAATTATTATAATGAGCCATTTTGGTAATTAAGTTTTATTCTAAAGCAATATTTGTTTTTGCAAGGCTGTTTTTTTGACACAGTGCTGTGCATTTGCCACATTTACAGATTTTTTGTCTCACTTAAATTCTCTAACAGGAAGTCATGGATTTAAAGAAAAACATGATTGGCTTACAAAAATAAAGTTGTAGTTCAAAAAAAGAATCATCTTACAGGAATTCACAGGGGTGCCACTGATTACAGCACCAATCATCGTGTAAAACAAACATTTCACGTTATGTAAAGGCTGTCAAATTTATGCTTATCTTCATTTCACACTGAGATGTTGTAAAAGATGAATTTATTTTAAGGCTTTTTACACATCTATATCAGAGGTGTCGATAATTGTCAGGGGCGCAATAAAGCGAGTGGAAAAACAGTAAAATTGAAAAGTATTTATGGCTGACATTACCTATTGTCTGCTTAATGCACTGCTCTTTTTCCCTGGAAATAGTTTAGTTGCTGCTGTGCAAGACAGCTTTATTTGATATATTGATTCATTTTTAATGACACATTATAATTGCCTTGAAGGATGAGAAAAGTAAAAGAGAGACCTGGATGTGTTTCTGTGTTTAGCCTGAACTCCAGGATCTGACTATGCCTTTACATTTGTGTCAAGTCCAACCCCGAAGGCACTGCTCTCTACCCAAGCATGCAAACTCCTTGATATTGAAGCTTGATAATTAACTGACAGTTATTTTAATTATCAGCTTTAAACAGCATCTGTCTTGATCCAATTGCAACTGACAAATTTATCATGTTCTGTTTTTTTTATGTATTTATTATTATACAATATAAAATACGCTTCTAGCCTATTTTATTTGGGGTAAAGGTTTAAGTGCTGACTAAGGCTTCCTCCTACTTCACAAAGTACCACAAAGTTACATGATGGGTGCTGCTGTCATTTTTATGAAGTGCTACTAATGATTTTAGGTGAGAATAGTTGTGCAAAATATTCTCAAGTACTGTTCGCTCTCAGTGTATCCTCAGCTTAATACACTATGCAGGCATTAATGACTTTGGCAGCAGAGTTTATCACACTGGAAGTCGCAGCCATCCGTCTGTGAATGTGGCATGAAAAATATTTCACTTGCAAGTCATTTTCTATACTGTAGGCTGCAACTAATGATTCCCTTTTTTAAATATTGTTTAATTTGTCATTTCGAAAATAAATGCACTGCACTGTAAGCAAGAGCCTAAAGCTATTTCTTTACAAATTAGAATGTTTTTTTTTATTAAAGAACAAAAAAAACAAAAAGTGGTGTTGAATTTAGGTTTCCTACACATTTAATGTGGCATTAGAAGCCAAAACTGAAATGATATATTAAGAAAACTGTTTTTTTTTTAAATACAGAGGTAGATTTAGTGTTTTATAGGAATGTCTGTGCCGACCGTTGTTTTGTGGGGTTATGAGATGCCGACTTCTCTGTCGGGCCATATATACGTAACTTAATTCAACAAAGAACCCTAATAACCTCACTGATAAACCTGCAGCTCCCCCAGAATCAATTTTCATGGAGGTGCTCTCCTTGATCAGAAGCGCATTAAATCTTGTTTATTGGTTAAAAGCAAACTGCCCCGGCCTATGAAATAGGCTCCCTCTGAGAACAGGTAAGGTCCTAAAAGCCAGCGTGTGACAGAAACCTCTCCCCATCAGTGTAAATACAAATCCGGGTGTGCCGACACGGCCGGGAGAAAAACAGATGAGAAGAACCGAGCGCGTGGCTCGCGTTACAGGCGGTTCAGGTCTCGGGTTTTATTGGGATACTGAATCTTTGCAGAGCACCACAGACTGTTTGGGAGCTGGCTGCATGCCTCTCAAAAGCAAACCAAAAAAAAATCAATCCCATTGTAATCACAGATTGTGACCGGAAGGGTTTAAATCTTGGTACGTGCACTTTTGTGTGTGTGTGTGTTTGAATCTACAGCTTTCCACGGAGAAACGCAACTCACTCCGGGTTCAGTGCGACCACAGGCACAGCAGGCCGCTGGGAACAGAGGGGGACGTAGGGGAATAAAAACAAACATTAGAGTAAAGACAATTTTGAGGCTAGTGGGAATGTTGTGTTGATGTAATTGACTGGTGAAACTCCATCTTCCGCCCTAATCCCAGTATAAGCCGCGGCTCGTACTTGGCAGAGAACTTGGGACTTGAAATATGTTCCCTCTGTAGTTTTGATTTGTTTCTCTGCATGTAAATCAGTTTTATATGTGTCATTTGTACATTTCACGCGACTTATAGTTTTGTTGGGGGTTTTTCTTTCGTCTTTTCACAGAGGTCCTGATGAACACCAAGAGTGAGACGTCGGATCTCAAATGGACCATCTTCTCCCAAGACAAATCCGAGGTATGTAAACCCGCCGTCGCCCTGTTATGTATATTTCAACACGATCCCAGCAGCGAGTGCGGATCTTCGGCCTCCAGCGGTTTCTTTGTTACTTTCGGTCATAAACAAATTCCTTCTGCAGCCACTGACAGACTAAAGGAAACATCAGTCTGAATGTGCCGTTTTGGTATATGAAAAGCAGATGCTTTGATATATCCCATCAACCTTGGAGTCGCAGTGACTGGCTGCCCACAGTTTTGGATCCCCCCGCCAGAAAAAGACATATTTGTAATTCGATCAGTTGAAGAGTGGTTGCAGCGGTTCGCTTGCCAGCAGCGTCTGTGGCCATAACTGCTCGACTCGCTGATGTCTCTGAAGAAAACCAGTCAGATTTATGCTGGTGGATGGGGGGATGGAAGACGGGGTAAGCCTGTTCCTTTGATTGAGACGGAAACCAACAACATGCTGACAATCTCCAAATAGTTCACACAGTTATTATCATGTGAAGCAGCTCATCAAAAAGCCTCATGTTGACAGAAACGTGGCAGCTTTCTGTTCTTTTTTTTTAAGGTTACATCAGCATTAAAGACTACAAAACAGTGATTTAGGTAGCAAAGACAAGCAGGAGCCAGAAATATGCCTCATGTATCTGCATCAAAGGGTGTGGGCATCAAAGGGTTACCATACGGCTCTTTATTTTTAGTATTAAAGGAAAAGGAAAGGGATACTGTTCATTGTAGCTGATAGAGATATAATTCCATTCTTGTTGTACATTTTCTGTTGCTTTATTTGAAATGTAATACCAGAGATATTTGATTAGATTCAAGTGAATCTCCCATGCAACGACTTCATGAAAAAGTAGTTTTAATCATCTTATCAGTATGAATTCGCTGTTTAACTCTGTAGTCTTCTAAAATAATGTCTAAACTCTGAGAACAGCTAGTTCTCAGAGTTTAGACATTATGCCACGTAGTCAGTGAGGACACTCCAATAAATGAATTACTTAGAAAATGTTCACACCGTAATGTCTAATCCGTTGTTTATTTGTCCCTGACCTTGATTTACTCAAAAAAAAAAAAAACATCAGCAACCCCTATAGTGTCGCCACCTTTGGTTACTTTAGCAGTTTCTGATGTTAGCCTGACGAAAGCTTGCGTCGCTCTTCACATTTAGCTGTGAGTCTTAAAGTGTTTCTTGCATGTACAGCAAGTTTCATGCCTCCAGATCAAGATTTGGATATCTACTCAATCCAGGACTTCCCATTTCTTAATTCTCAATCGTTGCTCGCTGCAATCAAAGATGTTTTCAGTCAATGTCACATTACACAGTTCAATATTTTTCAGATATTCTCAACAGTAGGATTCATGGTGAATTTTGTCATGATGAGCGAGTGAGCCTTGCTTCAGCAAAGCATCTCTCAAACCATGACACTTCCACATACATGCTTTACAGTTCGAGGGTGTTTTCTGGATGCATTGTAACCATTTATAAAAAGGGTAATTTCCAGTCACTTTTGAGACCTCTATAAATCCCTTACAAGACATAAGTTGCTACAATCTTCTTTCCTACGGCCTTGAACAGCTCGTTAAGTCTCAACTTTGTGCACACTGTCACTTTAAATTTAGAAACTCACCTTACTAAACGTCTAAGCAAACTCCCTTCAAAATGCTGAGCAGCGCTCATTACGTGCTCTTGATGTGTATGATTTTCAGCCATTTCAAGCCTAAGTTGTGGGGGTGTTCTCATTTTTTCCTGTCTAAAAATCGCCTCTTTTAACTGCACTTCATAATAAACAGATCATTCCTTTTAGTTTAAATTGTTTGGTTATGTTACTCTCTAAAGACATTTTAAAATTGACTAGCAGTCTTAATTTTTTGCATGACTATATTTCCTACAGTGTTTTTTTATTTTTTTTGATCTGGAGGGAGTTTCTTTCTTTAAGTGGTTTAGACCTGCCTGTGAGTGCTTTCCTTTCATTCAGACCAACATTCTGCCTCCCTCCGCAAATCATGTGCAAATGGATTTTTAAAGATTTACATATTTACATAACCGAATTTCTAAGCCTCGCGTTTAAGCAAATCTGCTAAATTTCGCCTCAAGTATGTTAATTTCTTTCTTGATTTGCGCTCCTGGGAACGCGGCGATGGTGAACATGTTTGCTGTTGTCTCAGAAGTCAAACATTAAAGCGTTTCGCCGTTGTGGCTGGCTCCCGAGCAAATGAAGACTTCTGAGGAGAGGTTTTGCCTGTTACACCATCGTGATTATGTTTTAGTCTATAAATGTGTTTGCAGTGCGAAATCTCTGTCTTGGATGCTACGGGAGGCAGTGTGCCTTGTTTGACAAGTGAGACTTGGATTCCCACAAGCTGTGATGCAGCTCAGTGGGAAGAATGATTTAACAACCCAATTTCAAATTTAGGCTGCATCAACATCCACAGCAGGCCAGATTTTTCCCTCAGGTCTCTGGCAGGTGGAGCACAGAGGAGCCAGAAAAGGTGTGCAGCCTGACTGGGATTAATGTAGATTTTATTATGACCAGTTATGTAAACACCTGAGCAATTTTAAACCTACTCACTGATTTTCTGGGTCAGAACACGGTTTTTTTATTTTTTTATTATTATTTCTTCTAACACTGTGTTTGACAACCTTTTGTTCTCTTCAGTCTCAGTGGGAGGAAGTGAGCGGTTTGGATGAGGAGAACAACAGCGTGAGGACCTTTCAGATCTGCCAGCTGGAAAGCTCGTCCAGCCAGTGGCTGCGCAGCGGCTTCATCCAAAGACGAAGCGCCTCTCAGGTTTACGTGGAGCTGCGTTTCACCATGATGGAGTGTTCGTCCAGGAGCACGCACCACCGCAGCTGTAAAGAGACTTTTAACCTTTACTACTACCAGGCGGACTCCAACGAGGCCACGGCCACGTACCCGCCCTGGATGGAGAACCCATACACTAAGGTACACAGATTCATTTTCGGAAACCTAAAATTTATTGTTTTCTTGTAGAAATGCGCCACAGAAAAATCTGTGATCAGGGTGGAATAACTCAATCCAGGTTTGAACTGGTGAGCTTCTTGCTGATAATGGTTTTCCTCAATCAGTGTAAAGGTTTTATTTATTTCTAAAATGTGTTTTCTAATCGTTCAAACACCCAGCTTCACTCGGCTATACATTTATATTTTGAACTTTTTCCATTTTTTCTTAACTCCTAGTTGGAAATAAAATAAGAACAGTTCAGACAGTGAAAGTCATAGGTCTCCCAGCTGTCACGAGTTCAGTATCCAATATGGCTGCCACTGTTTAAAATGCTATGAAAGTTGTAGACACAAAACTATTTATTATCACTTCTACAATATTAGAGCTTATTAAACCAACAGAATAGTACTGTACGTCCTCCGTGGTGATTTAGCGTTTGATTGCAGAAAGTGGAAAGAAATACAAGAGGGATTGGCTCTTATTACTAGAAGTTGGCAGCAAAACAGGAACCAAATCATTCCCAGCTCTGAGCTCTGAAGCTGAATGCGCAAAACACTCAGTCAAGTTTTTTTTTTAAACTTTGAAGTAGACCTTTAGTTTGGCACCAACGTTGGACCCTCCAAAATGTGCACCAGGGTCACAATTTACAAACCAGAAGAAGCATCATTATTTGCAAATGATAATATAACACATTATATTGTATAATGCCAATGGGTAGAATGTTCTCTTTCTAAGTTTCTTCAGCTGGTTGGATCATTGACTTGTTGTAACAGTACAAAGGAATGTGGCGCAAAATCTCATTACATCCCAGAGATGCACATTTGAACTAATAATAATTTAAACATTTCATTCCTGTGTTTTCTTGAGATCCACACATATTATTATGTGGAATCAATGAACAGTTTGTTTAGCTGGCTTTTATTACCAAGCACCAGTGGAGGACTGTAGCATCTTTTAGCTTGCCAGCCAATCCATAAAGTTTTATATTTTAAAAGCACATACATGAATATTTGACATTCATAAGGACACAGAAATGATTGATTGCTATTAAATCACTAAGAGCATTTTCCAGTCTTGCAACCAGTTGTACTTGAAGCTTAATATAACAAAGACAAATCCAGGCAATGAGGTGCTAACAACAACTCGGTGACTCAGTTGCATAATGTTAGCTATTATCCTAACAGAGTCAAAAAAAAAAGAGGCTAAAAAAATATAATGGTTTGTTTTTACTCCTTAATCATCGTGAACAAAAATGTTTCCAACTCTGGACAGCTGATGATTTATACATTTCTTTGTGTTTTTGTATCCTTTTTTTCCCTGAGTAATATGCAGTGTGCTTATTATAAATGATTGCTTTTTATTTTCAGAAAAACATGTTCTTAGGCAAATTCCTTTTGTTTCTGTGTCCATTTGGCTTCGTTTTGTTTATTTTACAGGGCATTAACCAGGTTGTGGAAATAAAAGAAACTTCCTTTACTTATATAATTAATTTCTTTAGACATGTGGTCACTTTTACTCCTTGTCCAAACTAGGTTATTGCCCTAAGGGAACAAGCACTGTTTTAAGTCCCTCCTTGTCTCCGTGTTGAATCTGTTTCCCATCTTCCCTATTTTTTCAAAGATCTACAGTCTTATTCAAAAATATTTTCACTCCTTGAACCTTCCACCAACTTCACTGTGTTTCTGATGACGTATTAATTATGATTAATTACTTCCAAGTCTGCAGGTTCAGCCTCAAAGTGTATTGTATGTATGGTTGCCAGGAGGGCTATGAATCAATCTAAAATCTCTGTGGTCTGTTTGGGAAAATCTTCACGCATTTGAATGATTTACGATGTCTTTTTAATCGGCTAAACAGACTGACACGTGCGAAGTTACCAGTGGCTGGTTTTTCAGCTTCGTTCTCTGGAATCCGGCCCTTACGTAATACCTTTTCTCCTTCTTCCTGCCTTAGGTGGACACAGTGGCTGCAGACTTTCTCCTGAGGAAGGGTGGGGAGCGGAAATTCAATGTGAAGACCCTGAGGCTGGGCCCGCTAACCAAGAGGGGTTTCTACTTGGCCTTTCAGTCTCAGGGCGCCTGCATGGCTCTGCTTTCTGTCAGGGTGTTCTTCAAGAAGTGTCCTCCCCTCGTCAGCGTGCTCTCATCTTTCCCGGAGACAGTTCCCCGTTATTTAGTGCAGGAGGCACAGGGTTCGTGCGTGGAGCACGCCTCCCTGCAGGGGCCCCGACCCCGACCCCCTAAGCTGTTCTGTGGCGAAGACGGCCAGTGGGTAGGACAGCCGACAACTTCCTGCGCTTGTCTGCCTGGATTTGAGCCGGTGGAGATGCAGACCCGCTGCGCAGGTGAGGCAGCAGACAAAAAAAACATGCATATTCTGGCAGACAAAACAATGAGATTTGAGCGGGGGGGATACATGTTTGAGAGGAAATAAGAGACGAAGGAACCTAATGAGGCAGGGGAACGACTGTGACACTGTGGGGACAGTGGGAAAGGTCAACTTGAGCTTCACTCATCTCTGGAAAGGAAGAGCAGGGTCAAAGGCGTCCTGCTGCGGCAGCTCTGGGTTCAGCTCAGATAGAAGGAGCTCAGAAGTCGAGGGCGGGGGAGGCGACACGTGAAGTTGGCGCTCCGGGTAAAGATTGTATCAGTTTGAGAACATCAAAGCAAAGCACACAAGAAAAGAAGGAAGAAGCAGAGTAATTCTCTGAGGAGCTGTGCAGCAGCCTCCGTCTAATGAGTCCAATTAACATGCCTCGTGCGCAAACACTCGACGCACGCTACGCACATCCCACCGCCGCGGACAAACGCGCAGCGCGACGAACAAAGAAGCACAAGAAGGAGCGGCACATTTTCTCCAGAAAAGCGTGCTTCTTGCTGCATGCTTGTGAAAGCAGGATTCAGCTTGATCTCTGTGGGAGGTATAATGATTTCATTTAAAAAAAAGGAATAACTTCTAACATTATGTCTCTGGTGAAGTGCCATTTGCAGCATTCTGTCACAGAGGAAAGCTGTGAGGGAAAAACACTCACTAGGCCATAAAAGGAAATTGCCTCCAAGGAGAGATTGGACAGTTAATTTGCTTCATACGCGGGTCATTTTCTCCAAATGAAATTGACACCTAGCTTTGAAATCATAATCATTTTGCTGTTCCTGAGACAATACGTATAGTTTCAAGATCAATTCAATGTCCAGAACTTAAGAATGCTGTCAAAACGATTTAGTGTTATCAGGAAGCTTGAGCAGAATGCTTAAGCTTTGTCTTGGAAGTGAGCCTTTAACCGTGTTTTTATACGACTTCTTCGTGCCGTTATGTGGCCCTAAACGCTGGTGTAGCCATGACACAGTGCAAATAAATGGATTGAAAATCCTCACTCTGTTGAAATCCACCCGCTGCACACACTTTTTCAATAAACGTTATGTCCTCTAACTGATTCTCCGATCTTTCTTCTATTCTATCTTTGCAGGAATCAAAAATCTTCACCTCTTTCATGGTGCAGAGGCCTTTTGCTCTTTTTTCCCCACCACTTTAAGCTTTAAACACCATTCAAACTTTAAACATGTCACAAAGGATGATGTACACCAAAAGCTTCAGCTGTTCATGTTTTTTATGGATTGAATAAAATCACAGTGTTCTTTTTCAAGTATTTGATCAAATACAGTTTTTTTCCACCTAAAACATCAACATGACACGGCCCACTCTCCCGCAAAGCTACATTCCTACATCCCACAATTCCTGCTTATAGCCTTTTCCTACTGCTACACCCTTAACAATACACCAAAAGTTTATATGTCAGAAGGAAGAGAAATGAATAATGGGAACAGTGTCGTAGGGAATGTGAGCTAAATGCGTCAGAAGCAAGTAATTCAATTCCTAATCATCTAGTTTTGCTAGAAGTAAATAATTCTTTATTGCTGTTATTTGTGCTTGTATTTCCATTTAAAAGTTTATTTTTAAATGAAAGAAATTAATTTTTTCAGTTAACTTGACACATACATTCAATCAATAAACTTACGAAGCCTAGTCTCTTCTAATCAATGTCAGTCAACAATTTCGTTTCCCTAGTACTTTTGGCTGCACACTGGAGTTAGAACGTTTTTAATTGAAAACGTTAAATACTGCGTCTCCGAGTCGCTGCATTCTCACACTTTAAAAATTGTTCTCGCATGTGGGAAAGTTCCTGCGGCAGAATGTCAGTCAGAGGCCCGTCGACCCCGGGAGTCACGTCGGAAACAATGTTTTAATTCGTGTGAACGTTTATTGTTTTAAATCTTCTGTACTTGAGCTGCCACTCTGAGTGGAAACGCCGTGACTGTATGTGGCGTCACGGTGACAGCTGACTGCACAATCACACGCTGGCCGAGGCTCCGTTAGCTTTCTGAATGCGATGCTGTTTGCAGCAGGGGTTCAAACTGTTGATGATCGTCACAGTTTTTCTGCGTAGTTTTGAAAAGAACAGAAAAGGAAATCTTGTTTTTCTTATTGTGTATGTAACAGATTTATAAAAGTAAGATCCTACATGCATTCATCCCTCCTTCCACGCATCCAATGTTGAAACATCCACTTGGACAAACGGCGAGAGCCGGCACCTCCTCTAGTCTTGGGTTCAGTTTATTGAGAAAACAGATTTGGCTCAGTTCTGTTTTTTTCAGGAGCACATAATAGTTTTTTTACTTATGTAAAATATAAAAAAACAGACTCAACAATATGTGAATCAGTAAACACAGATGTTTTTTTGTTTTTTTTTTCCTCTCACAAAGACTCTAAAAATAAGTGGTGTCATTATTAGAACACAGATCAGGTAAACCCATTGATAGGCAGATGTCAAAGACAGACAGGTTATTTGCACTAAATTGACTATTAGCACCAGCCTCATTACAGTGATTGTCTCAATTTATGACTCTCATTACACAATTGTCTATCAATCTGAAACCATCTGCCATCGTGAGTACAGTGGGAGGGGGAAAAAAAATAACGGATGTGTTGGCAAATTGAGTTTGACCGAGGTCCGTCGAGGACACGGTGAATGTGACAATTTTGCATAATGCACTTTGATGATGAAAGTCATGTCTGAAGTTGGAGGAGGAAAAATGTATAATCTCTTCTCATTTAATCTTCCACTCTGTCATCTTCAGCCTGTCCCATGGGTCAGTTCAAGTCGGGCACAGAGGGACGCTGCAGAGACTGTCCAGAATACAGCCAGGCCCCCATCAGGGGGTCGGCGACGTGTGCGTGTCGCTCCGGATACTTGCGTGCGGAGTCCGACCCTGCAGAAAGCCCTTGCTCCAGTAAGTCCACATTAATCAGTCATTAATCCACGCTGTAGTGTCGGTGCTAAGCAACCCCGTCATCTACTCCCTTGTTCTCGCCGTTTAACTTCCCCTGCCAGTCCTCGCTTTGTTTTTGTTTTTTTGACGCCTCTGGTGTTATTTCCCTTTTTTCTCTGGTTTTCTTCAGCCAGCCTTCCTAAGCTTCTCAGTGGGCTTTGAGATGCATGTCTTTTGTGACAGGCGGCTGGGGGTTGGGGTTATTCTGCTTAAGTGAGGTACTGATAGTCTGAAGTGACACCTCCGTGTCGATTCAGGAATTTCAATTCAGACAGGTTTTGGATGTGTGAATGGGAAGCACTTTTAGTAATTAGGTGCACTGTGTGGAGATGACCATGAAGAGGATGTGGGAGAGAAGTGAGTGTCACGTTTTTGACTTGCTCTGTTTTCTGCAGCTGTGAAGTAAATTCCCACTAAATAAGTACACACAAATTTTTATACCAGCAGCGATAAATTTAATTACAAAAGCCCTTATCTCGCTTATATATCATTTCATTTAGCTGTTTATAATATATTCTATTTTTTGCACTTGATTGCCTGCAAATCTTTATTACATATTTTTTTAATTTGTATGCTAAATTCCTAGCCAGCCATTTTATCACGCTGAAAATACAGCGCTGCAGAAAAGAGTTTGCCTCCTCCTCCCCTTACAGATTTTTTCTGTTTTTGCTTTTCTACCCTAAAGCATTTCATACCATCATATTTTATTATCAAAGGTAAGCTGAATAAATACAAATTACAGTTTTCAAAAAGCCATCCAAACCAATCTGGTCCTTTGGGAAAGAGGAACTGTCCCATAACCCTGACTGCTGGTTGTGGCAACAAGTAAACCTTTTATGACGCTTATGCTTGTGTTCATCATTTCCAGAATATTTTTTGGTTATTATCAAGATGTTTTTCTTTTTTTTTTTTTTTTTGTCGGCAGTGATTTTTACCATCTGACTCTGCCTTTGATACCTTTATTGTGTTTACCTTAACCGAGGTAAGAGAGTTCTTCAGAGCTTTAGGCGCCGTACTGGGTTCATCCTGGATCAGTAGCAGATTGGTTTTTCCTCCCTGCTCCATGTTTTTTTCCATAAGTGCATGACTCTTACTGTGGTTCACTGTAATCCCAAACCATTATAAAAAAATATTTTAAACTTTTTTTTTCAGATTGGTAAATATTTGATCATGTAGTTTCTCTTTTGTTACTGAATTTCTTTAGATCAGGGCTTGATGTTTTGGTTTTTCACATCTTTTGATCTACTTCCTGTTTCAACCAAGGTTTTATTTTAATGATTTATTTATTCGAAACCTCTGGCAGTGATCAGACCTGAGTTTAGCTTATAAAAATGTAACCAAAAATATAAGGTAATCACAGATAATTGATCATTTAACAAAAGGAAGGGAATTACATTTTCCTCATAGGACATAGTTGGTTGAACATTTTTATTCCCTCATTATTTCAAATTATCAGTTAAAAATGCATTGATTATGTCCTCAGATTATCCTTGTCTGATTGTTTGGTTGACAAATGTTAAGTTTTGTTTCACAGTCTTTCATTAAAGCAATTGCCAAATGTAAAGAATGTGTTAATCGAATGTATTCCAAGTTTTTACAATCCCTTATTGGGTGTGATGTTGTCCCACTTTGGTTTTTAATGAAGAGCACTATTAGCGCTGAAATCACCCGCAGACTCAGTGACAAAGCTCTGTCTCTTTGGCAGGAAGTGATACTGATTCACAGAGCCTCAGTGGTCTCTCTGTTTAGTTATGCTTGGCTTGAGGCAGTAGCTATCTCCTTACAATTTTCAGACGGCGATCATTATCGTCGCGCCTTAGACGAACCTAATTGTACCAGTTGAGTTCTGCAAAACACGCTCCCGCTGTGATGCAAAGTCACTGCAAGAATATTGTTCTGCTTCGTGACTGAATGAAAATGTTGCCAGTTTTTAATGCGAAAAAATGTAAACAAGTGGCCTGTGCGGGTCACGAGAAGCAGAGAACATGAGTGCACTCCTGTTGTTTCATTGGCATTGAGTAGCACTTAATAACGAAATATGATTTTGACCTTTTTGTAAAACAATGCAGAATAAAGTACTTGTGCAAAGATTTGTTAATGAGAACCAAATGAACAGTCATATTGCTTCATTTTTATGATGGAGAACAGTAACATCCAAAAGTGTTCATATCCTTTAATTGTTTCCACATTTTGAAATATTACAACCACAAATTCTCTGCTTTTCAGCACAAATTCGTGCTTAAATATGAAGCGGAAGGAAATGGTACAAGGTTTGCATAGTTTCCGAATAAAACACAATGCAACCAACTGACTTCAGAGTCCAATCGACTGGTTTAATCGCAGTATAAATTCAGCTGTTCTGTGTAGAGCTCAGAGGTTTGCTAGACAACATTACTAAACAAAGAACCAAGGAACCAAGCAGACAGGTCAGAGATAAAATTATGTTTAAATCAAAACAATTTCTCAAGACCCTAAAAACTCACTGTTGCAACAGAAAACCTACCAGGACATGATCATTCACCTAACCTACAGTAAACGGTTGCAGCTGCAATGGCAGCAAACATTGCTTCTAAAAGTATCGACTGAAAGGGCTGAATCCAAATGCAGACCACACATTTTTATTTTTAATAGTACAATATTTCCTTCTGCTTTAATCATGCACAACTCTGAGTTTGTCTGTCACATAAAATTCCCATAAGATGAACTGAAGTCATTTTAAAAGAATTCGTACCTTTTAAAATGTGAAAACGTTTAAAAGGTATGAATACTTTTGCAATGTGATATAAATAAGTGATCAATTATCACATTACAAATATTGTCAAAAAGGATTAAATTAGTCTTTTTTTCTTCTCAGTGTGGTAAATATGCAACTCCAACTTTAGAAACAATAATTAGTCAATCCTATCTCACAATAAAGCCAAATAGAAATTGTCTCATTTCTATATATTTTTGCTCCTGTAGAGCCTCCGTCGGCTCCTCGCAGCGTCATCCCCCAGATCAACGACACCACCCTCACGCTGGAGTGGAACGAGCCTCTGGACAGAGGCTACAGAGAGGACCTCAGCTACTCCATCAGGTGCTCTGTATGCAGGTCACCCAGGGGAACCTGTCTCCCCTGCGGAGACAACGTCAGCTACCGTCCAGCTCACGAAGGCCTGCAGGGTCGCAGGGTGGAGGTGTGGGGTCTGCTGCCTCACACAACGTACACCTTCACCGTCCTGGCGCTCAATGGGGTGTCTCCGCTCAGCACCAAGGAGCCTGCTGGCGAAAGCATCAATATCACCACCAACCATGAAGGTTAGAGACAAAGGCACTGAAATATATAAAAAAAGAGAGCGAGGAGTTTAAATAGTCTGTATTTCGGTCGATATCTATAATCCTGCTGCTGTCTGTGCAGTGCCATCGCTTGTGTCTGCGATTCGGAAGAGTGACTCCACAGAGAGCAGCCTGACTCTGCAGTGGTCGGCCCCAGATCAGCCGCACTACAACGTGCTGATGTATCAGCTGCGCTACTGCGAGAAGGTAAACACCACCTAACCAGCGAGTGGCCATTCAGGTTCAGTCATTTATTTAGTTCGCTCATGGTTAGACTCTTCTGCAGCTCTTTTAATAAACTCAATCTGGGTCCTGATCTGCTTTCCCATGAGTTTTAAATCGTTAATGAAGTTTGTTGGTTTTATTTAAACCAAGCTTAGTTACTCCAAAGTTTTGTACAGACAAATTGAAAGAAAACTTGAACTTTATAACAATGGCACATTGATGATTATGACGAAGAAAGAAAAACTTGGGAAAGTCTGGAAATCGTTACAATATTCTACAAGAATCTTATCTGATGATTTCCTGATGTTATTTTAGAAACTGAACTAAATGGGCAAACAGATTCCCAGTGAAGCAATGGGAGGTGTTTTCTGATTGGTTGAGCCCAGTGAAAACAATGCAAACAATATGAGGCCTAAACCAAATCCCTGAGGCTCTCCCCAGCTACTAATACTCCATCAATGGATCCTTCAAACCCTTAGAAGAATTGAACCCCAAACCTAAACAGGTAATAAAGAATACTGTGAGATGAATAAGTTCCTGTGTGACAAAAAGGACAGAAACCTTTCAGTTACAACCTGGACAGAACTGCAGCTGAGATCAAAACCTCAACCTTTTTAACATCCCCAGGTTAAGACTATTTTAATGTGCCATCACTGGAGAGTAAGAAAATCCAAGGTTACTTCGAGCCAGTTTCATTAAACATATTAAGATGCCAACGGATTACGTTTGTAGAAGTCTTCTTCGCTTGACCTAGCTATTCCTTTTTTCACATCTTACTCCAGATTCATACTTTGGTCTCGTGCAGCTCACTTCGGTTTTCTTTGGCAGGAGAGACGCAGTGAAAATCCGTGCTCATACACAGAGACGAAGAGAAACCAGGCTGTGCTGACAGACCTCCGCAGGGCCACTCAATATGAAGTGCAGGTTCGGGCGCGCACCCAGGCTGGTTACGGCAGCTTCAGTCCTGCAGTCGTCTTCCGCACCTTGCCTGATGGTAAAAACTTCTTGTTTGCTCTTGCAAAAACAAAACAAAACAAAAAAAAAACTCTCACTTCTGTTTTTTTTTCCATTTCCACAGAGATTTTTTTTTTTCTTATCAGCATTCTCAGTCCCTGGACTGTGTTTGCTATGCATTCATCGCCTATGAGATAGTGTCCTTGTATCGCGCCTGTTATTATCGCAGATTCTTGTAATGTCCCCTTCGCTGCATCGGGGTAAACTCTGTGCTTTGGCTTTTGCACCCATAACTTTCTGAGTAAATGTCTCTCTTTTTCTTTTTTTCTTCCCCACTTTCAGGATATGACTCTGCCTCCCAGTTCTTGGTGCCTGGCATCCTTATCGCAGTCGGGATGCTGCTGCTTGTCATTTTTGTCGTCTTAGCCGTCTTCTGCCTACGGTGAGAACAAGGGGAAAAAGGAAAAGAGGTTGAGAAGAAGACAAATTTGCATGGGAAAAAAACCCTCCTAAAACAACAGGAAATGTGAAAGAAAAGGGCTGGGGAAATCGAAAACCTAAAACAACCATGACCCCCATTTTACAGTTTGGCACCACTTTGTTCTTTTGTTTATACCTATTGTGTCAACGATAGATTTGCTCTGTGCTATCCTCACTTTTTTTTTTCTTTTTTCTACGTCTGTGAAACAGTTCAGACACAAAGCAGCGTTTGTGATTTCTTTCGCTTACGCAGCTAAAAGCTATCCTGCTCATTAGAACGTTTTCCTGAGGCTTCATTGTTTGAGTAAATAGTGTTGGATGCCATCATGGAGGGGGAGCAAGAGAGAAAGTGCATAGATCTGGTTAAGGGATAGAGATGGCGGGAGAGGTAGAGGGCAGGGAAAGACAGGATGCAGGCGTCCCAGCCCTGTTTCCACAGGACAGGAGAACAATAGCTGTGACCTTGTGGCACGTTCACACACACCCATACACCCATACACACACACACTCAAACCAGCTACTGAGGCCCAGATCTGCCTCAAACTGAGGGTGGTGCTTTACTGCTATTTTAGGCTTTTGAAGTGGGAAAGAGAGAGAGAGAGGAGCGGTGGAAGGCGGTGATCCAGGAGCCACAGGCTCGCTACGGTCTTGTAGGGATGAGTCCGCGCCGCCGGAATCCTAATGGAGCCGCTTGTGTCAAAGAGCAGGACCATAGGGGTCGGCTCGGACAACAAGTCATCTTGTATTGTGCCTTTAAGGTTTCCGAGGATTGTTGAGGCCAGACGAAGGCCTTTCAAACCTGGCCAGTTGTTGTATCAAAGAATACACAAAGTATAATTGATGGAGGGTTTTTTACCTGGAGGGATGTGTCTTGTTTTTGGTTTGTTTTACACTGCTCTTGTTGAAGAATATATGTTTTATCACAATATAAGAAACTGTTTCATCAAGATTTTATGTGATAGACCAAACTAAAGTGGCATGTAATTGTTAAATATAAGGAAAAAGATAAAAAATGTGTACAGATAAAAAGATGTGACATGAATTTGTTATGATTAGGTCATCCAAATTTTCCTGGATGATGAATTGTCCCAGAAGTTATCACAACAAACAACAATATTGTTGTTCTGAGACCATTTTCAAGTAATGCAGCGTTATTATAAAGCAAGAACACTTTCTCAAAGATCAGTAAACTTTAAATTCTAATGAACATTTAACACTGGAACTGGGAAACATTTTAAATATCCAAAATAAATAAATAAAACAACAAATACAATCAATTGTGTCAGTAAACTTGTTTTTGTAATCCGGTTTTTGGTAGAAAGAGGGAAAAGAGAAAAACACTAAATCACGCAAATGGAAATTACTGAACTTGTTTTAATTTATTAGTGTTTAATAGATTTATTGCTTATTGTGACAGGGCTAGTAGTGATGCCCCTAAATGAAACCCAGTGCATTCTGAAAGCTCCTATTTACAACATGAAGTCCATCTTTCTGTGATTTATTCTTTATATAAATATCAAGGTCATGAAGATGAACGAACAGATCAGACAGTTAAGGGGGAAAGTTGTGGAGAAGTTTAATGCAGGGTCTTATTATAAAACAATCTCCCAGACTTTAAAGTCCCACGGCAGAGCTGCAGTGATCCTCAGCTCGGACAGGAGAATCTGCAGATAGTCATTTTCTGTTTGCCATAAAGCGAGATATCTGCCAGATGTGGAGTATTCGACACAACAAACGTGTAAAAGCGCTTCGCTGTCATGGACAATCGGTGTCATGTAAATGTTTTTGTGGTGACAGCGAATGGACTGAAAAGGTGCTGCGGTCAGATGAAACCAAAATTAAACTGGCCAATCTCTAAAATATAGATGACGCACGCATCAACCTGTACTCAGCATCCTGAAACACGGCGATGGCAGCATCATAATGTGGGTTTTGTTTACTCTTCAAAGAGAAGATATTTTTAAAAAAAACTGACATTCCCAGATCTCCATCCAGTCTAATTGGTCTTGAGATATTTTGCAAAGAATAACGGGGAGAAACTTCAGTCTCTAGATATGCAGAACTACTGGATACTGGCTACAAATGTATGCCACACATTTCAGGTTTTTATTTTTATGAAACATTAAAAAATATATATAATTTTTCTCATATTATTTACTTCTTTGTACACACAAAATCCCAGTAAAATGCTGTGAGTTGTGGTTGTAAGACAAAGTCTGAAAAGTTTTATAAGGAGCTTTTGATGTTAACTTTGGCGTTCTTATTTCCATTTTTGATCTGCTAGCATCTACTGAAATAATTCTAACAACAATAGCTTGAAAAAGTCTTGAAATACTTAATTTATTCTTTGTAAAACTATGCTTGTGCCATAATCTTATTACACTTTTCTGTTTCCCACTGCAGCCGACACAGCCGAGTTAAAGATCCCGAGCTGAGCGACAAAAACAGCCAGTACCTCATTGGCCAAGGTAAGCCATTACGGACCTCGGCTGATTTATAACCCGTTCATGTCAGGGAAACCATTCCTAACGATGGGCTCTTTGCTGCTCATAGTTCTTGAACATTTCTTTCCTTTCCTTTCCCACGACTCTGTTTGTCCGTCTCTCGCAGGGGTCAAGGTTTACATCGACCCTTTCACCTACGAGGACCCTAATGAGGCGGTACGAGAGTTTGCCAAGGAAATCGATGTTTCCTTTGTCAAGATAGAGGAGGTTATCGGCGCCGGTATGCTCCACTCAGGCTTTTCCCACTATTACTACATGTGTAAACCTAGTTACCTTTCTGTGAATTCATTTTGTTTGTGGCTTCTCTTTTGCCTGATCGTCCACTTTAAAAAGAATATTATTAGTCTTTATCTAATTTAGCCTTTAAAATTGATTCATAGGCATTGTCTGGGCTCCTTTTTCTAAAGACCAAATTCAATATAGTTGCACCAATAAAGCAATTAACTGATAAATATGTGGCCAACATTATTGGCCCTCATTTAAACAAAAGGACACCACTTGCTGCGAGCGAGCTTTGCATTGGCTAGATAAAGCGCTGATAGTCATAATGTGGAAAACAGCCGCTCTAATGGGTGTTTATGTGTCTGCAGGCGAGTTTGGGGAGGTGTGTCGAGGACGGCTGAAAATCCCAGGGAAAAAGGAAAACTACGTGGCCATCAAGACCCTGAAAGGCGGCTACACCGAGAAGCAGAGGAGGGACTTCCTGTCCGAGGCGTCCATCATGGGGCAGTTCCAGCACCCCAACATCATCCACCTGGAGGGCATCATAACAGCCAGCTGTCCAGTGATGATCCTCACCGAGTTCATGGAGAACGGCGCGCTGGACTCCTTCCTGCGGGTCAGTGTGACAACAGGCGCTGTTGCACCGTCTCCCGGGCCGACACGTCCACACAGCGTCACATCTAAAGCGTCTCTGTCCTCCCCCGCAGCTCAACGACAGCCAGTTCACTCCCATCCAGCTAGTGGGGATGCTGCGCGGCATCGCCTCGGGCATGAAGTACCTGGCAGAGATGAGCTACGTCCACAGAGACTTGGCTGCCCGCAACATCCTGATCAACAGCAACCTGGTGTGCAAGGTGTCCGACTTTGGCTTGTCACGCTTCCTGCAGGAGAACTCCTCCGACCCGACTTACACCAGCTCTCTGGTGAGGCAGCAGCCGGGACTGATTTACTCATTACTCACAGTTCTGTTTGCCGGGGAAAGTCTCGGTGTGTGTACGTGACGATTTTTAGACTTAATTGTTTGCGTATTTTATTTAAATACAGGGAGGCAAGATTCCCATCCGCTGGACAGCACCCGAGGCGATAGCCTTCAGAAAGTTTACCTCTGCCTCAGACGTGTGGAGCTACGGCATCGTTATGTGGGAGGTCATGTCGTTTGGAGAGAGACCGTACTGGGACATGAGTAACCAGGATGTAAGTTTCAGCAAAAAACCCATATGTTGATGCGGCTGGGCGATTTGCCCTGGAAATGAAATCTGATTTTTTTTTTTTTCATATCAGATCTAATTTCCGATTTTAAGTTATTTTGGAGGTTTTTTTTCACCTTCTTTCTTTTCTTAAAAAGAAATTGCAGAAATACTTTTCAAAAAGTGGCTTTTGTTTGAATCATCCCTTCTGTTGTTGAATGATGGCGTATATGAGAATTTCTGCTTAATTATAAAAATACAGTCAAAATATTAGTAGATAAGATGCTATTTTACCAGAAATAACTTAAAATTACGAGGGAAAAAAAGTAGTTTTAATGAGAAAAAATCTTAGTTATCAGGATCTAATGTGTGCATCTCAGTCTGCATGTTTGTTTTTTCTTTAAAATTTGTTTGGAAAAAGTCTACTTATAATAATTTAATGCTGATGTGTGGAAAGATTTATTATTTTTACTTAGCAATACCTCTAAATTTTATACCAAAGGATAAATTCACAAGCTGCTGAACATTTGTTGTTGATTTTATTTTTATGCAATTTTTTGTGTTCTGTTAAGATTACTTTATTTTCCTAATATTACAACTTTATTCTTGTAATTAAAAACAGCAAGAAAATCAAAGTCCATGTAAACAGAAGCTTGTCAAACAAGATGACGGCCCACAGTGAGCTGTCAACACTGTGAGCTATGGAAACCCACAGAGAAAACTGGTGACAAAAAAACATTCCTAAAATTTTATCTTCAAAAACCCCAAAATTTTATTGATCGATAAAATCTATTTATCGCTCCATGGAGCCAGTTGAAATAATCAGTTTCTGAATTTGTTCGAATTATTTACGTCACTACTTGGGAATTAAAAACTGAATTCTAGTCATCAGGTTGCTAATTACATATGCCGTGTTTGCGCCCTCACTAAACTCCTCGCATCTCCGAATCGATCCAAACATCATTTAGTCGAAACACTTTGTTTGAACAGCAGCTGTTTGTCTCCCATTGTCAGGTAATCAATGCCATCGAGCAAGACTACCGGCTGCCCCCGCCGCCCGACTGCCCCTCCCACCTGCACCAGCTCATGCTGGACTGCTGGCAAAAGGACCGCTCCGCGCGTCCCCGCTTCGCAGACCTCGTCAGTGCTCTGGACAAACTCATCCGCAACCCGGCCTCGCTGAAAATAGTCGCTCAAGAAGCAGGAGGGTAAGAGTGAAAACACGTAGCTTTGGAAAATGTTGCATTTTCTTGTTGTTTGGTGATCTAAGACTTTTGTTGTCATTGTTTTTGTCTGTCGCTCGTCCACATGGTTTGAAGAAAACTATACTGAAAGCTCTCCTTACTATTTTGGCTTCAGCTATGGTCAAGCAGCAACCTCTCCTCTGTTTGACACAAATCTGTTTGGTTTCATGCACAAAGAGGTGAAAGCGTCTTTCATGCAACAGTAAACCTGTAAAATTCTGTCATGATACCTAAAAGCAAACAGACTAAATTTGGAAACTGCTGCGCTGATGACTTTTGCATATTTTGTCGCACTTATTTTGCATTGTGCAGCCCTGTGTTTTAGAACAATACATAACAGAACCAACACTGAATTTATGCCAAGGTTCTGTTTGTCATTGCAGTTTTCCACATTGCTAATGGAATGCAAACGTGGAAAAGAAATTATTTTGGCCTTTCCAAATGAAATAAAAAAAACCTTAACTGTTCATTAAAAAATTAAGATTCCATATTTCTAATCAAGCTAAGGAATTATGTTGGCCTTTCAACATAAAGCTTTAATATTTCATGAGTTGCATTGCTCTACTGTACCTTGGGCATGATTCTGTATTGTAATTAAGGGCTCAAAATAAAAGCATCTGGTCATGTAAAAATGCCCTTTCAAAAAAGCTCAGATGATCGTCAAAATAAAAGTCTGTCCTTTTCATGGAGAAGGTTCGAAATTGCTAATGGAGCTAAGCTAGTCATGAAAAAGAGATTATGCGAGGTCTTAAAAATAGAGTTCATAGGTGACCTTTAAGATAATTGTCTTGCTCTTTCATGGGTTAAATCATTAAACCTGCTTCAAAAATTACAGGTCTTGAAAGAGCAACCGTTTCCTGTGTTGGTTCTCTGTAAAGTGCCATCATTTAGAAGCAAATGATCAAAAAGCAATCTGGTTTTGGATGGTGCTAGTTTCTTCATAAATAGCTTTTTCTTAAACTTTATTCTCCAGACATGTTGTAATCTTCACATATTTCTTTTGTTTGTTTTTCTTTGGATTTTAGCTGCTGTTTTTGCTGATGTTTTTGTTTTCTACACTGTTTAACTCTGACCTTTGAATCACTTAGGCATGAAAAAAAACTCCTAAATTCAAAAGATGGAATGGTGCTGCATCTACAGAAAAATGACTTGGCAAGGAATCTATTTTTAATTGAATGTAGAGGCACGAAAACATAGTTTCCATTTGTCCTGTTTACATTTTGTAAAATCAGTAATTTAACACAGACAAAGTATTTATGCACCAACAATATGAATCTCAGCAAACCTCAAACTAAAATGGAAAGAAACAGGATGCCACTTCTTTAACCTTTTGGATTAAACTGTTTCCTGTATGCTGTTGTTGTCAGACTGGTCTGAAAATTAGTAACACAAAGAAACTTGGGAGGACATTTAGTAGATTTTTGTTGGAACTTTTGCTCAAAAGCTTTGTAAAACATGGGATGAAACTCAACATTTCCACATGCTAACCACTCTAAAATAGCTGGTTTAAAACAGTATGTATATCTAAATGACATCAACGGAGAGGCGGACTGATCTGTTTCTGATTGACTGACTGTCGCGGTAACACACAGATAAAGTCAGCAGCATGTGTATTCCCTGATTGAAAGGGCTGCCAATGTCGCTTTCTGGGGTCATTTCAAAGTCCTGACAGTAGCAGGACAGCCATTATCCTCCCACTGCCCACTCTGAGGTGCCACCTCAGAGCCCTGCTGTGAACTGTCAGCCACTTGCTGTGCCCATTTCCCTTCCTTCGCATTCTGCCTGTCAGCTGGTTACATACCGCTGAAGACGCTCCACCCCTGACAAATCCCATTGTTTGTAGCCGTCAGTCAGCGCGCCTCAGATTATACCTCTCCCCATCCGCCCAACGTTGCTGCAGGACATGTGGAAGCTCCTCGCTGCTGTTTTGGTGACAGTGAATGTAAGTCATTCTTTTGTTTGTTGGCTTTCTCCACCCCCTCTACAGACCGTCCTACCCCCTGCTGGACCAGCGCGCACCTTTGGCTCTCTCGCCGTGTTCTTCAGTCGGTGATTGGCTGAGGGCTATCAAGATGGAGCGCTATGAGGACAGCTTCCTGCAGGCTGGCTTCAACTCAGTAGACCAGCTGGCTCAAATCACTGCACAGTTAGTTTCTTCTATTCCCAACTAACTCATCTGATGTAGCTTTTAATTTTGATTGGAAGTATTTTCAGGTGCGTCAAAAGGCCTTTACCATCCTCCTTTTTCTGTCTGTTTCAGGGATCTGCTGCACATGGGTGTGACTTTAGCTGGACATCAGAGAAAAATCCTCTCTAGCATTCAGACAATGACCTTGCAAAACAAGAGCACGGCGACTGTAACATTCTAGCTGCTCTGCCCTTCTTCATCCTGGACGTGAACATGGGGCACAGGTGTGTGCCGCCGTGTCCTAGAGCACTCTGGATCCTTTCCTGTGACCCACTTTGAACACAAGCCGTGGAAGGAGGAAGATTGTATTTACAACCAGGGAAAAGAACAAAAATGAAAAGAAATAGCAGATAAAGATGACTTGTGAGACTTGAACCAGTCACCTGGAGTAACCAGGTGGTAAAGTCATCTAGACTTTCTCTGTCAGATTTTTTAAAGTTTGCAGTCAGTATTTTTACATCTAGCAAGTATAGAACCAAGTGCATCTGCCAAACCACGATAAGTGACAAACCAGTGTTTACACAGTTTCTAAAGTCTAATTCTCAAAAGTGTTGTTGACTTATATTGTTGCCCCCCAAAAGGTTCCACTTTTAACCAAAGGAGACAAAAAAAATGCTAATCGAAAAATGATCCTTTGTTTCCAGGTTGCTGTTATGATTGGGAATGAGAATGTTTTTGTTTGATTCTGGCTGTCTTTTTATTAATCCTTCTGGATCACCTTCCATGTCAGTACTGCACAGTCTAATTACGGGAATAGTTTGCTTCCATTATATTTCAGAACGACCTCGTCTTTACTCAGGTGTGATGTGTAATACAGACTTCAAGGAACGCTGTAGATGCCCCTAATCAGAAGCCTCATCTTCCTCAAGTCTGGCTCCTCCTTCGCCTGCTACAAAAAAATACAAGAGGAAAAGTGAGGCACAAAAGAGACATTTCAGCACTTTTGTCATTTCAGAGTGATTTGTAATCTTGTGCGATTTGATGCGTTTATCTTGGGCTGTGTTTCTGTTGGATGTTTTCTGCTGGCAGCTCATTTTTGTTCTAATAAGCCAGAACAAGGACCAAGTGGACTCAGAGACCAGAGAACACTGTAGAATTGGATTTTCCATGTTATCTGGCCTCAAAACATGTTTTTAATCGATATTAGTGATAATGTACATTTTAATACTCTTATTCTGTATTCTCCATCATCTTCCAGTGCCATTTATATGTCTATATGTGGTCTTAAATGACCGTTTTATAAAGCAGATATCTTTCCTGTGGGATTTTGTGTCTTGTTTTTTTATATACCGTGAAGTTGGAACTCCTGTTTGAAAATAAGCTAACTGGCTAACAAAACAGCTGCACTACGTTTCCATGTTAAATGCTAACCAGTAGCAAGGTAACGAGGTGTTAAGCTAACCGCTAATCTCACGAGCGCTGGCTAGTTAGTTAGCATGGCTGCGCCTGATAAATTTGTACGAACAACAACTCTTAAATCATTTATTTTGGGTTTACAGTAGGAATGATAAATGGTAGCAGGGTGGCATACAAGACATAAACAATCACAGTGGAGAAGTAGGCAGGACACGTCGCTACAGCAACCGATAGCTGCATGTAGCTACATCACAATCACAGCCCATCCATCAGTAGCGAAACGGTGAATGTAGGGCAGAACAATCAAAGTTAAAGCATTCTCCTAAGGTTTGAAGAAAATAAAAGAAATAAAAAAATACATCAATTTGATGTCATTGACCTTTTTCACGCTTCCGGGTTTGAAAGCGGATGTGGGGTTGGACAACTTCCGGTGGCTATAGCGTTAGCATTAAAAGGCTAAGAAAATGGCTCAGTCTCGGCGCAGTTGTTTTTGTTCAGTCCCTGGTTGTTCATGTGGGGCAAGAAAACCGCCTTATCTTGCGTTCCCGACGGACCCGGATCAACGGAGGCAGTGGATCCAGGCGATCCGAAGAGATGAAGGTCCGGACTTTTGCATAAAGACGGGGAGCACTTTCGTATGTAGCCGCCACTTCACACCGGATGATTTTGTTAGCGGATCCACCACCAGCCGCCTTAAAAGTGGAGCTGTTCCTTCCCTGTTTGCCTGGAATAACTTCGCTGCACCGGCAATGAGAGAGTCTGCTTTCGAGAGGGCGAAGAAACGGCAGTTTGTCCTCTCAGAAACTAGCCAGGCTGAAGATGCTACTGCAAACCATGACAACACGGCACATCCACCCGCAGGTAAAATAGTATATTCTATATATTTTTCATGTAAGATAATTTCAGTAAAATATAACTGTTGCTATATAATATAATATTATTATTATGATCACATAATAATGAAATTATGAGGTTATATATTTTTGTGGAGAGATTAAGTCAATAGGCTGCTCCGACTCACAACATGTATTGATCTTCACAGAAGTAATGTTTCAAATATATAATTAAAACTTATTGCTAACCGTAGGTTTTGCTATTTTATTTTGTGGTTTTACAGGTGCACTTGATGAAGCTCTGGATTATATTAAGGAGTTGGAGGCCAGACTTCAAAAAGTGGATTTGTCTGCCACACTTTTTAGCCGCTACTGTGCCTCTGATGACCAGATCGGTTCTACACCAAATTTCCATCTCAATGTGTTCCAGATCTTCTGGGAGTCCATTGCTCCCTCTGCATCACGCCTGGTGTGCTGGACCAGAGCACAGAAACTTGGAGAGGAAGCATGTGCTGAAGCCAGCCCTGCCTGCTGCAGGCCTCTGATTGACGAGTTCCTGACATGTTTCAAGTCAGCATAGCTACTGTCAGCCGAGTGACCATCACCTGGGCCAACTACCTCTTCATTGTGTTCTCTTCCATCAACCTGTGGATTAGTCGTGAGAAGGTAAAAGCCAGTATGCCTCAGAAATTTCTGAAGTTCTCTCCAAATGTCCGTGTCATCTTGAACTGCACAGAAGTTGCTCTGGAAACGACACAATCAAAGGAGGAATAAATTGTGTACATAACTATAGTACTGTTATCAACTTCTAACCCTAACCGTATACAGAATTGCACTACTGTAATTGCCTTATTTGTTTGATTACTTTGTTTAAAAAAAAGAAAATGTTTATATGATGTCACGGGGATGTACTGTCTATGCATGTGACCCCAGGAAGTCATTACTGTATTTGTATTGTTATGTCCTCTGTTTCTCAATAAAGGTCTATTACAAAAAAAAAATGTTGCTAGCCAGCATTTGTTCATTTTATCTCATTTTAGTGTCTTTTACGTAGCTAGCAGGCTAACTGCTAGCTTGTCGGCTTTGGTTTCCATGTGGAATTTGAACAATGTTAGCAGGAGGAATGCTAACAGCTCCATTTAATCCCCAACCCCACCCTGCTTCCTTTAGCTGCAGCTCTTGGAGGGTTTTGCTGACCCTTTTGACATTTAAGTCGTGAATAATTTACCCTGCGTAAAGAGAAGAACTCACCAATTGTTTGGGGGGAGGACAGCTTGGTTTAAATTTATCTTAGTCAGAAATGCTTTAAACATCTGATTCTTGATGGTGTATTTGGAAAGAACCAGCTAAGAACATTAGGTTTAAACATTTGACAGATTTTTAAGAAGTGTGTAGGTATTTTAAAAACGTTTGTCCATTTCATCAAAGCTCGCATTTCATTGCTCAAAAGGGTAACATGTAATTTAACCAGGTAATGCTCAAAATGTACATACAGTTTAGCTTGATTATATATTTTCTGACATTTATCTTCTAGTAACAGGTCATTTTCTTCTCCCTTTTTGTATCAAGACCTATCTATTTCCATTTTTTCCCTTTACTATTTTCATTTCATTCCTGTAAACAACCTGTTTCACACCAGTTTACTTAAATCGTGCCATATGAGTTTAGTTGTAATTGCAGTTAATTATATTCAGAAAAATGGAAGCAAGTGCTGTCATAAAAATGATCAAATCTTAAATTTTTAAGCTAATTTTATGTTGGCTTATAAAACCTACATGGTTTTTACTCCTTTGCATTTTTTTTTTTGTAAAATACTACAAAAAATGGTACCAATCCTGGTATCTGATCAGCAAATGTACTTTAATATTTTTTATTTCATCCACAAGGATTTACTGAAAAAGTTCAATCTAACTTCATTATTCTTTTTCTGCCTATTTAGTTTTAGTTTCTCAGTGATTTTACCAGGACAACTTAATGACCTCCAGGAACAAGAAATATTCCACATATATCACTGGCAAACAGAGCCTTAATGCACGGCACTAACATCATTATCTAACGCTTAGGCTATGGCGGTTCAAGCCATTCTTTGCAATATTGATATCTTGGGTTTTAGAGATGTTGCAATATATTGTGCAGCTTTACAGTCTGGTCGTTTCTGCTGTATCTAATTTATGGGTTTTATTAAGCTGAAAGTTCAATTTATCTTGTAAACCATTCCAAAACACAATATGAACAAGAACCTCATAAACAATGGGCTTCTGCAAAAAAAAAAAATCTTAGTTCTACTTCAAAAAAGGTTTCTAAAAGCTGAACCTTTTCTCTTTTGTATCAGAAGCAACAATGCTTAAAATATTTCTGCAGACAATAAAGTCTGGATAAGGTAATATCATTTTACCATTGAATGTTGAAAGGTGGTGTCAGATTTTAGTATTTGTAATACTCCTTGTTCATTTCATGTGCCTCCCCACATCTAGTGAAGTGTTCAAACTGCATACATGAGCACGGGTGACATTGTGTGAACGTCACGGGGATCCCTGTGGACCTGAACTGAAAATCCGTGATTTTACCTGTCTCCGGTCTGATAACAGGCTGCTTTTTGTTCCAGTGACCCATGATACCTCTGACCTGAATTCAGAGGAAAATCAGCACACAGCAAAGAGCTCCATCTTTCTGAGTGTGTCTGGGCGGCTGCACTCTCCAGTGTGCTTTTATTTCCACAACCAGTGGATGTAAGAGAAATATATTGTTCCTCTTTGGGATTTTTTTCCCTCTTTTTCTCTCGCTTCGGTTAAATAAAGCTGAGATCACTGAAGAAAAAAACATTAACTTTTTTTCTTCTTTTTTTGTTTTCTCTCTGGCTCATGTAACGGACCTGTCTTTCGTCTCTCCTGTCGTTCCCATTTTTAATAACGAGAAACAAGAGACGGCGAGGTCTGAGTCGACTCTCCCTCCCTCTGCATGTCCCGGCTTAACTTTCTTGCAGCGTTTCGTCTGTTTGTGCAGCGAACCTTTACCCCAGAGGCCCTGAAGCTTGTCCTCTCCTCTGTTTCCCTTCCTGGTCCTCAGCCCTTTTAATCATGGAGAGATGTTCTTTTCTTCTCTTGCGCCTTGGGCTGAGAGCAGCTTATAGCGCAGAATAAGCTTAAACTGTCTCTCACACACACTTTGTTTCCCTTCTCCCCCTTTTTTTTTATCTTTAAAGCTACCATACCCAGGCTAAGCTGACAGGCCTGCTAAAAATGTTGGGCTTCATTGATTATTATCCCTTGATTATTTTTGTGTTGCTGACTCATTCCTCCTGTTCTGTTGCCCTCTGTTGCCCTGTAAACATTTGACCTGCATAAGTATGGAGAAATAATGATGAGTAACCGTTCCTGGAAGCACTTTTTTTTTTTTACTGCAAAGTGCTTTGGTGTACATAAATCTCTCTCGCCCCCCTTTTTTTTATTTTTTGCAAAGACAGACTTGCATTCATCTGTAGTTTCTACTTCTGTCAGTGCTTTGAGTGACCCTTGACCTCAGCATAGTACAAACCTAGTGTCGGCTTTGTGTGCACATCTGAATGGCCATTCATTAGGGCTGCTTTTAGGCAGAGAGCAGACCAGACTAACAACCTCCCCAGCCTCCCTCCACCCCTGTTTTCTCTCTCTCTCTTTTTTTTCTGTTTTTTGGTGGATTGTGTCATTCCACTCACATTCCTGTGTGCATTCAAGTGTGGAGAGGTTGTGTGTGAGAGAGATGGCTGAGATAGGTGGGGGTAAACCAGAGGGACAGGTACATGAGGGCGAGACGGTGGGGTGGATGGAAGGAAGATGAGTTGAAACGGTTTCACTGTCTGCAGCAGGGGAACAAACAGTGCATTGCAAGATTGTTAATACCTCTGCAACTTTCCACATTTTATTATGGAACAGTGATAAACCTCAATGAGATTTACTGGGATTTTTGCTCGCCGGGTAGGCAATGGCAGAAAGATGCTTTGTCTTCAAAATGTTTTAGAAATAAATGTCTGAAAGGATAATGCCTGCTTTTGTTTTTAGCGTCCTGATTTAGTGCTCTGTAGGTACAGCTGAAGGTCTTTTGAGGTGTTTCCAAAAGCTGAGTTTTGTTCTCATCTGACCCACTCTCTTCCACAAATTGGCCGTGTCGCATACATGGCTTGTGACTCAAGGTATACTTTTGATTTTCTATCGAAATTCAACGATCTAGATGTTTCTTTGAGCTGTGAAGTCAAAGGTTGCCTTGTCAAATAATTCCACCATCTGAACCACGGATCTCTGCAGCCCTTCTCGGGTCATCATGGGATACTCGGGTATCAACGTCTTCTTTGGTTTGCAGTTGCACCAACACTCTCAGAAAGGACTGGACAGTCCTCCATCAATGTTTAAGGCTTTGGATATCGTTTTAGACTTTTCCACATCTTTCCACAACTTTCTCCTTTAAAGTTTTTGGAAACATTTCTTTCTGTGTCTGTATCTTGGCCTTCATGATGCTGTTTGTTCACCAATGTTCAAATTTCTAAGATTAAATTAAACACCAGTATACTCTGCGTATTTGCTAGATGACCTGTGCAGATACTTGGTTGCACTGGATGTTATTTTGTTCATGGCTTCATCCAAGTGTAACTCTCTCCCAGCTGTAGAAAAAAGGATTCCCACAGCATGATGCAGCCACTCCCATGTCTCGACATGAAGAGAGACACTAGAAGATATCAATCATTGATTCTTCCTTCCACTTATGCACTACTTTGTGTTGGTTTGATGCATAACATGTCAAGGAAATATATAGACAAAATAGGAAAATTTTCAAGGTGTCTTAATACTTTTGTAAGGCTCTGAATGAGAATCTCCTCTGTTAGTGTTTTGCTTCTTTAGCATTATGAGTATTTCAACCAGCTGACCTGAATTTTTAGCATTTTTGTTCATTTTGTAACCCTGTAGAAACCACCACTTCCCATTCTTCACAGTTAAGCCCAGACATTGAGGAACTTTGATTTTCCTCTTTGGTCAAACAGTTTGTCATCTAAATTAGTTTCAAGCAAACCCCCGTCTCCACTTTGGCCCGAAATAAAAAAGCATTTCTGATGAAATACTTGCCGTCACTTCCAACCTCTGATTAATTTCGTCTTCCGCCAGTCTCTCTCTTTTTATATGATTGCCAGTATTGCTTTGATTCTCTCAGCTGCAGCAAGCTTGAAGATGAAAATTTAGTTTTTAGATTCCTGCACCGCTTTGACTCCTCCAGATTTTTCTCCCAGAGATGACTCACAGACAGTTTCATCAGAATGTCCCGGTATTTCCGAGCAAATCCACCAAACAGCCTCGCTAAGATTATTTTTCACTTGTGTACGCAGCGTGATTGTGCTGAAAGATGGAAGGCACGCTGCTCAGCAGAGCACTCCCGCTCTGTTTCATATTAAATCCCATCACTGAGAAAGTTGCACTCCTAGCTGCTTCCGCCGCAAGTATGTTGACTTTGCAGGAGGTTGTGCCAGGCCAAAGTTGTAAATATGAATTGTTTCACAGATGACCCATCTGGTCAAATAGACGTGTTAGGACTTTAATCTTCCATTCAGGCTGCAGTACACTTAAATGTGGAAATAGTCTGGAGTTTTTCATCGTGGACCCAGTTCTCTTAATCAGCGTCAACAAAGCCCGGCTGTCCAAGCGCCTGACACTGCTGAATCCAAATACTCCAGTCTGTCACCCTCTCTATCTGTCTATTGAAGCTCAGTTAATTAAAAAGTTTTTAATGGTGTCTTATATGTGGAAGCCATAAGGAAAAGTTTTGCAGCTCATTCCCACAGTGAAAATTCCCTGATCTTTGCCAGTAAATACAACTTCAGCAGAAGAGCAACATGTGACAAAGTGTTGTCTTTATATTTTTTAAAAAAAAGACTAAAATAAAGTGCAGCAAGGCTGTGTGAAAAGACCGAACTCGCCACATGATGCTACAAAACGACCACATGATTGTGGGGGAATTTTGGCCCACTCTTATTTTTTGACGTTACTCGTGTCCCTGTTTGTTCTTTTGCCTTCCCACCACAAACTGGTTGGAGGTCTGGACTTCGACTGGGGCCAGAGCTACACTTTGACCCCGTTCTGTTTCAGTGATTTCAGCTTTTATACACATGGCCTCACATTTGAGTTGAGAATACTTCTTTACACAGAGGAGTTTCTGGTGCGAGATAGGCTGCAGAGCGAGCTCACATCACCAACCAGTGTGCTTTATAGCTGGAGTGAAGTCTTTGTGCTGAGAGAGGAATGTCAGAAGTTTGTATAAACTGTGAATACGCCACCTTTATACTATTTAGGAAAGCTTGGCTGATGATGTTATGGCTTTGTAAGCCTCAAAACATCTGAATTTTTTGGAGTCACACCTGTGGAAGTATTTTAAGGGGAAGCCCTTAAAAAAACATTACTTCCTTATGAGGCATTTCTGAAAAAGGAACAGAAATCAAAACGTCAAGAAAATGTGTATCTTCTGGTTCATCCTTTGGTTTAGTTTCATCGTGGGAACTTCCAGCCATCATGACATCGAGTGGGAAGACAGAATCTGCATCTGAAAGATGAACATGTACATCTTGGGGCTGAAATGCCACTCTGAGAGGAAGAAGCCATTACTGACCATTACTCAAACACATGAAAACCCAGGAAATGTTTCTTTTTTTTTTAAAAGTCTTGCGGTCTGGTTAAAGTGTTTCGTTGTGATGACCGTTGTTACATTTAGAAGCTTTTGAAGCAGCCTACAGTCAGACTGTAAGCTGTGATGCACGGAGATGGCAGCAGCATGATGTGGGGGTGTTTAGCTTCAGGAGCGTCTGGTGCTCTCTGCAAAACAGACATCAAGGTTTTATTTGAACTGCTGAATTTAAAGAACATTTTTACTCAAGTCTTTAAAAAAGTGCTCTTTCTTATCACTCTGGCATTCAGCAGATAGAGATGATCTTTGTAAGGCTAATTAACCTAAAACATGAAAAAATCTGATTTAATTTCAACTTGAGAGAAAAAAAGGAGGTCGTGTGTCTTTTTATGCAGTACATAAGTGTTGGGTTTTAGATGTATTTTCTTTTAAGTTGCTGGTTATTTTATTGTTTTAAGCCTCTATAGTCTCACTTGTTTCATTCCTCACTTTTCAAAAATATATCGAGAAACCATATAGAAGAAAAAACTTTCTGAACCATGTTTGAAATGTTCCGTCTCAGGAACATTTCAAACATGTAAGCTGTTCATTTATCGTCTACTCACCTTCTACTGTAAGGAAACGTGGTTGCATGGATATCATAATTTATTTCTAGCAGCCAGAGGTTCACCATAGTTATTTTAGTTTGATGAATGGGGATAATCTGTCACTCAAACTGGGATCAGAACCACAATCAAATGAAAAGGGTTTAATGTGAAATGTTTAAGAAAAAGTAGACAGCTTATTAATTCATTTAAAATGATTATTATAAGGCGATTTACTCTTTATTTTATTAAAATATGTACTATAAGTACGTGGTATGGGATAAGAGAAAAATTTATAAGTAGTGAGTAAATGGGGATGTGTGCAGGCAGACTGCCAAATTGACTCTCAGCTGCTGTGTTTGGGGTTTTAGCCAAGCTGTGTTGCTATTAGAAACTTTTCTAAAACATTTCACATTTAGTCTACTCCATCCAAATGACTTTATTCCAATAGTCTTTGCTCAGTTTACACAGATTTCTAAGTGAAAATTGAGTCCTTTTTAGTTGTTAACTTCAACAGTGATCATGCTTATCGACATCTGCAAGGTTTTAGAAATACTTTATGTTGTTTGTTTCTTCTTTGGAAATAGCCTATTACTGTTTTTGTTGCAGTTTTTCTAGGATCGTGGCAACAAACAAGACGATACCACTCCTGTAAGGGTGGCTACACTTGCTAATGGTTTGCTCATCAGAAGCATTTAATGATCAACAGCTGCAGGGCATCGTCTATTTGATTTCAAAGCAGTAGATTTGGATTTAATGACTCGGTTTAATGTGTTGTGATCCCACATATCATTGTTCATCAGAGGCTAACTCTGTGCTAAACCTGGTGTGGCTATAGATTAAAAAAAAAAGCATGTTGTAAAGATTAAAATTACTCAAATATAAAAAGCAAGAAGCTTTTCTTACTTTTTCCTGTGAACTACAAAATTATGAAATTCAATATATGCCTAAGACATGAGCCAGAGGGCTGCTTTGCATTAAAATCAGATACATTTTAGTATATAAGAAAAAACCTTTTGCATGGACTCGGGAGCACATACATTATGTAGATCAGTCTGAGTGAACACAGTTTGTCCAAAAATAAAAAGTTGAGGTTCAGAACTACAAGAGGATCCAGGAAGGCCTCCATCCTCTGCGGGGCTGACCTCGTTTTGAAGCTGATTTATGGTTGCATTAGTGGTGTGGGTAATTTCCACATCTATGTGGAGCCTCCATTAATACTGAAGGATACATTCAGAATGAACTGGCCTGCTTGCAGTCCAGACCTGTCACCCTTGCCTCATTTTTTAGCAGCAACGTCACCGAGAAGCGAACCTCCGTGTTGTTAATGAGGTGGAATTTCACGTAACATAAAACAGAAAACTATTTCCGTTATGAAGATACATGACGTTTTTCCTGAGTTCCTGAAAACGGGGAAAATGAAGTGGTAAACATGACTTTATGTGAACTTTCTCATGTTAATATGCCGTCTGGGGAACATTTTTTCAGCTGAGTCTCTTCATGATTCAGGACGGTGGTGCTTTGTGTGTTCGTTTCCACTTTAATTACTTTTCCAACAATTTGCACAATAACCCATTTGATTGCATTGTAACAGCAAACTCATGGCATTTCATCATAAATGTGAAATGGACAGAAAAGGAAACGCAGCTGTTTGATGAAAATCTGAAAAGTGTGTCATGTATAGAGCCGCCTTTCACTTCAATTACAGCTGTAAAGCTTTTCTCAAAACTAGATTTCAAAATCTGCTCTCCACATTTTTGTTTATTAAATTTTTTTTGGCTCATTCTTTACCATAAAATACCCAAAACGCAGTAAAGTTAGAAGGTGAAACTCTACCTGAGTTAACAGTTTGTCCAGGATTGTCCCATGCTTAGCACCATTCATATTTCCATCAATTTTGACTAGTTTCCTTGGTCCTGCTGGTGAAAACCATGATTTTATTTTGTCCCAAGAAACTTCTCTAATTATGTGTTTGTCAAAAAAATAAAACAAAAATCTTATCTTCTTCTATTAGATGCACTACATTTTTGGGGATATCAGAGTAAAGTGGAGTTTGACAGAAATGAGACACTTCATATTTGATTTGTAAATTCTTCTGAAAACCACAGGCTACTATTTACTGCATTTGTTTTAGTCTGCAATATCAAAACAAATAAAATAATTTTTAGTGTTATTTCTTTTAAATATGAATACTTTTGCGAGGCATTATTTCCATCGTCAGACTTCTCTGAAAGGATCAGATGTTTGATGGATATGTCACAGTGAGAACCTGAGAATCTGAATGCGGACATTAACACCTTCAGGACGTGCAAATGGCCCGTCTAAAGGTGCCGACAGGTTCTTGCTCTGTCTTAGCTTTCAGCAGCCATCCATCTTGCCTGTGGCGCTCTTTTGTTTTCCCCTCTGCAGAGCCGAGCTCCCAGCCTTGCGTTGAGAAATGAAAGAAGCGTAATCTTCCCTCTTTATATCCTTTCCATGTGAATTACCCCATATTCTGAAACTTTATCCACATGCATCAAAGGCTGCTACGCTGGCAGGGAATTAAAAGTAGGGAGAAACTATCAGATTGCTCTAAAAGAGGGAGGCGGTGAGGCATCATGAGGATTTGTGTGTGAAGGGGAGGAAAGTTCACACAAAGGCCATGATCAGAAGTGGCAAGCGTCTCATGTCTGAGATGTTTCTGATCAGCGTGATTGATCGCCTGTGTGAACTTGTCGAGGCAAGCTGAGATGGATGGGTTTATTCCTCCGGTGTTGTGCTCAACCTCTTAGAGAAGGCCTCACCTTTTAACTCAACTCCTCCACACTGCCGAGCTGCACCAGAATAAATCTTTACCATCCTCTGGAGAGGAGGGGGGGGTAAAAAAAAAATGAAAATGCGTGTCCACCAAAAGCCACCTCGTCATTAGGGAAGCAGCCTCTTTCATGCTGACCACCAGGGTTTGATCTCAAGTTTGTTGAACTTTCAGAAATTTAGAGAAACTGCTAAACAACATCAAAGGCTTGTTTTTTCCCCCCCGTTGTACTGCAATAAAATCCATCATTTTTTCTCCTGCCTCTTCGCTGTGTTTTCCATGATTACAGTGCTTCATATTTGTATTGTGGTCGTCGTTATTTACCTTGACTGGATGCCTCTGCTTTTCTTTACATCGTAATTACAGTTTTGGCAGCCGATCGCACTAATGTGCTGTTTTCATAGAAGTTTACAGGCCTAAAATCCAAATAAACACTCTCCACATGTGGGCCTCACTGTGCAGAGGACATATTTTGCACTTAAATGAAAAGTTGGATAAATGCATCTCCCCACACAGCAGGACAAAAGATTAAAGACCATCATCCCCCTCCACCTTCTTTATTTTTTCCCCTGCACACGACGTTGCAGTCGGTTTTTAGAGCGACAGTCCATCAGAGCTGTTGTTTATACTGTAAAAACATGACCGCTCACGTTTAGAGCTGACCCTGCGAACAAGCGTGTTTTAAAACGCTCACATTCTGAAAATCTGCAGGGCATGTAGGCTTGTTTCTGAATGTGAGTGCGTGGGTATGCACGCGCGCGACTGTGTGTGTGTGTGTGTGTGTGTGTCATGTTTAAGTGATTGTTGCCCACTTGGAAATTTGAGGAAGGGAGCATATGGTTATGATTTAACAGCATCTGGACACAATACAACAAGCTTAAAAACAGCACAAAGTGTGTGAGTCGGTGAATGCAGCTCCGTGATCAGAGATATAAATAAATTTAATGTTGAATATGCACCACAATATGTGACTGTGTACCTGGATAAAACAGCACTGACCAGCAGGCACAGTAAAGTTGGTGTATTTTACACCCTGAACAGAACAATTTGCACAAACACAAACCTGCAGAGGCACAGAACTCACTCCACTGGGTTAAGAGCTCCCTCTAGCGGTCACAAAACACTCGTGTATTTTGACAGCAGCCTTTAGGCATGGTAAAGTTGGGGGGGAGCAGAACGCATTAAACACATCTTCTCACATTTTTGTCGCTACCGAGACTGAAATACATAAATTAAAAAAAAAAAAAATCAGCAGTTCCAAGAACTGATACCGTTTTATGATCCATTATCAATAACCCTCAGAAAATCTCTCTGCAGCAACCAGCTTGTTTCACGCCTACAAAAATCAGCCGGTTTTGGTGGCTGAGAGTCTTTTCTCCAGCACAGCCTGTTCACAGCGAGCTCTCCAAACCCAGCGTGTGCAGCCTGCGCCACAGTCTGGGCGGACAGACAGACAGACAGACAGACCGCGCAGCTCTCATCTGTAAACAGGTCAAACACATCGCAGATATCAACCCGTCCATCCTGCCGGCATGAACGAGCTGCAGTGGCCCACTTTCAGGCTGACACGTTTTAATTCCTGTGTGTTTTTCAATTCCAAGCAGAAATGTGTGTTTAATGCTTGGATTTCACGCCGCATGGTAACTTCGGACCTTATTTTTTTTCACCTGTTCTTCTTCTTCTTCATGGCGCCTCCTTGTGGTCAGACTGCGGCACACACAGGGAAACAAAAATAAACACCTGGAAAAGTTTAACATCTGAATCTCAATTAACGAGCAATATGTCGTCCAGGAGAAAACAAAACGTGGACGCAACAAAAGTAATAATTATTATTAGTGCCATAGTCTTTTAATAAATTATGGACTGAACAGAAATACTAAAAGCTTGAAATATTTTAGTCTAGGTGAGTGCTGAGAGAAAATACATACACAGAATTGTATTTAGAGATTTGTGCATTATTGTTAGATTTTTTTGTTTGTAATGAAATCTATGTCTCCTTTTGTAGCCGATACACAATTGTGTATTTTCAGTTGTTTTGTCACATTAAATCCCAATAAAATACATTGAATTTTGATTTTGCAACGTGACCAAATGTGGAAAATTCGAGAGGTGCACTCAAAGAGCTGCATGTAAAAGTGATATGTGCTCTGAGGACGGTTTGGCACTAAACAGTGGAAATTGACACCTTCCTTATGAAAACAAAACAAAAGTGCAGCAATAATGCAGCCTCCACAGATGTGCGGAGGCGCTGGTGTCATTTGCACTAATACCCCCTCTGTCAGAGGTGCTGAGGGTTTATGGGTAACGAGCCAGATGGCCCCTCTGTCCTTCACTGCACAAGACACAGGAAATTAAATTTTTGATTTGTCAAACTTAAGCTGAGCTGTTTTGTTTTTCCACAGGTCCATCTTTGAGGCGCGGCTCAATGAAGCACAACTCAGTGTTTTTCAGTACAAATGTTCCATTATCTTTGGATGGTGAAGTTTGACGTTTGAGGAGATACAGACATCTCATTGTTGTTGTTTGCTTGTTTTCCATCTGGAGTTTTTGTTAATGATCTCTTGGACAAATGTACAAAATTATTATTATTATTATTATTTTTTAGAAAAGTTAAATCTGAATTTTTTTTCTTCTTTTTACAAACACTTTTTACAAACACTGTAGCAATGAGGTTCACTGTAACATCACTTAATACTCAGCATGTGTGCAGGAGGTTGAGATGAAAGGCCTGCTGCACCAAATCGAACTCTCAACCTCATTACATGGATCTGCTATTTATTCTGAGGCTGACAGATGGATAGGTTTTTATGACTCACTGTTGAAATCTAAGAACAATGTGCCCCTGACTGCGTTACCAGCGGTCAAAAGGTCCATATCTCAACAATAGCTTTATGAAGGATATGTTTCCCCACATTGCCCCAGATAAATCTGACCCTGGAATAAAGTCTATCGTTTCTCATCCTTCTTGTTTTTTATATACTTATCCAAACTTGGAAAGTGCTGATTATCAAAATCCAAACTTTTTCAAATTTTGTCAAACTCCAGCAATGTTTTCACCTCTGATAATACATAAAGTCATACCATTCTTAATGTCTGTAAAGCATCAAATTGTAGCACTGCTAATTACTTCCAAAGTACTGGAGTGTTAGATTACAAAGTATTTTTTATTTGAGAAGATTTAGTAAGATTATGCTGATGACTTGTGTCTCAAGTCAAAGGAAGCATTACTGAAGATGAGGAAAACTGGACTTGTTCTCTTGTTTCTTGGAGACTCTAAACTAAAAGGCTTCTTCAGTTCTGAACACAGTTTGAAGTAATCGTAGTTGTGGTCAGAAAAATCATGAGAAAAGTCCACTGATGTCCCTAAATGTGTGCATTTCATAGGAAAATGCAGGACACCCAACTTTAAGAGCTCTTACTTTCCCACTCCCATCAAATTCCACAGGAATATTTGCATTTTTTTTATTTATTTTTTTGCTGTTTAGTGTGTAACATGTACATAAAAGTATCACTTTTACGTTACTAATGGTATTTGTAGATAACATTTGCCATGTTTGTAAGGTTATTTCTTAATTTTTCACCTTGACATTTTTGCAGACAACAAAGTAAATTTTTATTGCAAATGGAATTGTGTTTATGCTTATTTTCTAAGTTGAACTTGGACTGACTTGATCTATGAGTGACGCTTCGTAATTGACGAGACGAGAGCTAACTGTTAATAAGAACCAAGCGAGCGATGACATGTTTGTGATTAAAAGAGGGAGGGAACCTCTGCATCTGCAGCGAACACATTTCCCTACCAACCAGTGAAGAACACCACCCACTCATCACTGTACAGTATGTACAGGACTGTGTTCTCCATCTATGAGTTACTATACTGCTAGACTTAACTGTGTCTATCTTTGTGCTGTTACACAATGACTAAAAACAGCCCAGATATCCAACAGTTACACAATGCGGACACCACAGAAAATCCAAACGTACATATTCTTTACCATCTTCTCCCCTCTCATGAAAATAATCCTCCACTCAGCGCAGACAGAGACCTCTATGCGTCCGTTCACCCTGAGCCTGGCAACGCAGCGAGTGGAAATTTACAGTGGGAAGATCAGGACTGACCTCCGCCAGCTGCCTGTGGGACTGTGGTCAATTGAAAGAGTGATTATAGCAGCTTAATCCCAGATGATCTCTGCCTCTAAAAGCCACTGCAGCAGAGGGAAAAATGAATGACTGCAGAGTGCAGAGTCTGATGGGTCGGACATGAAGGAGCAGAGACGTTTAATCAGAGAAATGATTGGACCATCAGTCTGTTAACGAGCCCAGCATCAGTGCATTGATGCACTTTTATTTGTCCATGAAGTCTTGATTGCTACTTAATGGTTTATGACTGATATCTGTGTAGAATGGCAGCTTGGTGTTTTAAGAACTGAACAAAAACTGTTATGTTTTGTAATACTATGAGGTAGAAGAAAGGCAATGACAAATTTAGACATGAAATATACATTTATTTTGACTTTTGGTTGCAATAGCATCATTTTTTACTCTGTTGTTTTTCTATGAGGAAAAATGTTCTGAATAAAATACTATATTATCTGTCAGCCTTACCTAACATAGATAGTAAGCAGGACTAGAACTGCTACTATAATTATTCAAAATGACATTTAAATTGTGACACGTAGAATCAATTTTGATATGTATTGTTTGTTTAATTGTGTAGCACAATTAAGCCCAGTTATTTATTTTATTTTTTTTTAATAATTTGTTTTTGGTGCCACTGGTGGCTTTTTCCCATTTATTCTGACAGTAAGTACAAAGGAAGTTGGCGGCAAGGATAACTGTGACGAAGACGATGGCCTCCGCATCGCCTCCACCCACAACGCCGTGACGCCCCATGCTGGATTTCATTAAGGTTTATAACATTTTTTGTTTCAGGGGCCAAACGATAAACAACTCAAGATAAACTGATTCTGCTTCTCTCTCTAAACCAGCTCTTGTAGATGACATAAGCTCCTCTTCTTTTTATCCGTTTTTTTGAACAAGCTAACTCTGAAGATTGCAATCGTTTTCCTTTTGAAACATATAAGTATCGCGCACCATTTCAAATATGTTACAGTTTCACACATTGATGGTTAGAATGAATATTTATGGTTCATTGAAAGTATAAGGATTTCTAAGCAAATTGAGAATATCTACCTTTATAAAATGTTTTCTCTTAACTTTTCACATTTCCTATAAATATATGGGACAATAATAACATGAAAATGTCTTTTAGAAGGCTTGTTTTGACTGAATCTAAATGTCAAAGTGACGTCGAAAAGTGATGTGTACGTGCGTTTCCATACGCCTCCCTCTTCTTGTCTGTTGTTTGTCATTATTTCTATTCTCTTTAATTTTGCTGAGGCAGATCTTTTCCTCCGAACAGGACGCTTTGAAATCCGAAATTCCTTTCTGCCCTCTAGCAGTGAAAGCGTCCCACATTCTCTGCGCCTTTAAAGTCTGTGTGAGGTTTGGGTTTCACACGGGTTTCCACTGGCCTCCAGTCCATAACTCGGCATTTGAGAGGATGCCACGTCCACTGGCTTTGCTGGCAGCATGAAGCGTTGGCTGTGATGACACGGGCAGATTAAGGGATAGTGTGTGCAAAAAAAAAAGGAAAAAAAAATCTCAGTGTTTCATATGTGCAGCAAAGGTCAGCGACCCCGGGCCCTCCCAGCCTCCATCTGATTTTACAGTAACCACAGAAATACAGACACACCCAGGCGCTCTTAATCTGAACAAATGTAAGCTCGCAAATCCCTTCAATGTCCCTCCTTTGAGAGATAAAGAGAGAAAGGTCCTGATTACGTTCCCCTTCATTTTACTCAGAAAAGCTCCTCAAATCAGCAGGAGTGTGACTGTTTGCTGCTGTCTGACACTTCAGGACTGGCTTTGGTTTATTTTGGATACAAACTTCACAAAGGAGGAATCATTGTGTTTTGATATACTCCAAGAGCTTTAAGATGTCGTTTTTTTAGTAATTTTGATGCCAGACTTCCTCGGACTGGACGCTTCAGATCTCCAAGAGACTCTCAAAAATAGCACTGCCTTGTTGTTTTCTTTTCAAACTCAGAGGTAGATGGAAGCAGGTAAAGAAGTAAGCAGAGCAGAGGCAGAAGAGCAGTTTTAATCAGTTCGACTCTGGTAGCCCGGATCTGGATTGACGATGTTCGCCAGCCGCGGTGCCAGCGGAGGAGGCAAAGGGGGCAAATACTCCGTGGAGGATCTCTATGGCATCAGCAAGAAGCCCAAGGCATCCGCTTCTTCAACCAGCATCGTCGCCAAGACTGGAACCAGGAGCAGCAAGACCGCAGAGCACAAGAGCGAGTCGGAGGCCTTAGCGTCCCAGATCCTGGAGGCAGCCCACCGGCTGGTGGAGCGACGGCGACTGGAGCTGTTCCTCAGGGAGTGTGGCCTGTCCCTGGCTGAGTGTGAGGCTGAGCGCTCGGCTATGCCATACAGGTGAGAGGGACAAGTACTGAGACATTAATGTTGCAATGAGTGGAAAAAAGCAACCACATTTGCAGATTTATTTTTTCTCTCTCTCTCTCTTTATTGGTGACCTAGAAAGAAATGTTTGATGTGGCTTGAGAGCAGAGAGGCCACTCAGTAAATGTGGCTGAAACCACAGAAGATTCTGGCTGCTGTGGATCGCTAATGGGACTTGCGCATGAGTCAATGTCTAATTTTGACCTCCAACGACGGCCACAAGGGGTCGATATCATCGGTGCAGAAGTTCATTGTTAATGATGCGTGTGTGTTGGGCAGCAGCAGACGGGGATTAGTTTGTTGCTCAGATTAAATGGGATGTGAAAGCCTGCAGGTCTGTGTCACCCTGGAATGAAAAACAAGATTAGAAGATACAGATCCACAGCAGCCGGGCGTTGGTACCTCACTGGTGTGGTTTGCTTACATTGCGTTGCAAAACTATTCACATTCTGTTAAATGTTTCTCCATTTTGCCAAGTCAGTTTACGTCTACTTGTCTTTTGAGGCACGTCTCTAACAATTTTGCACATCTAAAGACTGAATTGCTCTTAACTTTACATTGTTCTACATTGTAGTCTTTGCTGTCATTACTTTTATTGTTAATCTTGTTCTTTATATATTGTTTTTAATACTTTACAAACTTTTTTGGGAAACTTTAAATCTGTTGCTGTTGTTTCACCTGAGTTTCTCCTCTGAGGGACAATCAGGTCTGTTTCTATTCTATTCTTTCATTTTAACTCAGATGGACAGTGGCTGTTTTCATCGATGTCGCTGCAAATTCCCAATTAATTTAACCCTGTACTTTGACTGGGTCATTCTAACTGCTAATCTCTGGATCAAGGTGTACCTCCACCTCCAGCTCTCAAGTCTGACAATAGTCTGGGGAACAGCTTCCCTTTTCCCCAGCTGAACAAAAACCTTCCCAGAGCATGATGCTGCCTCTACTGTGCTTCAAATTGGGCAAAGGTAATTGGTTCCACAAGATTTTATTTCAGGATTTCAGCATAAAGGGGGACTGAACACAAATCCAACTACATTTTTTAGTTGCATAAATCCATTTCCTTCTGTCTCAGAATTATGCTCTGCTGTTTGTCAGACAATTGCAGAAAATCCCAATAAAGATAAAACGAGGTTTTTGATTGCATCATGACAATTGTAATATGTAATATGACCGAAGGAGCAAGACGGTGGATGCCAGCAGCTGTAATGAGCTTCCTCTGCAGTATTCAGCCATAGAGACGATGAAGAGCTTCGTCATCCTCAGGGAGCTCAGAGCAAACCTGCTGCTCCTCTCAAAGGAGTCAGATGAAGAAGTTTAAATATCAGAGGAAGTTTAAATATCTGAGGAACTGGCCTCCAAGGTACCCATCCTTTGAGTTTTACATTTTATAGTAAAACTCATGTCACAATCCAGCTGTAACACTTGGAAACCTGTCATGTCACCTCTAGGTGGCAGTGTTAGACATGGTTGACAACAACACACGGGAACAATTCATTTTAAATCTTTAAAATAAGCAGTGATCCCTTATATTTTTTATATTTGTTTTCTCTTTACTCTCGGTTTATTCAAGATGGATGAGGCATCAAATAGTATGAAAGATTATTTTTATTTCTGTTCTGAATCATAACAACAGAAAGGTGAGTCCTTTTTAAAGAAAAACACAAGACAGATGCTGATTATTATCCTCAATTCAGAAAACCTACATTTTAAACCAACACGTCTTAATGCATCATTTCATCTTTGAAAGTTGGACATTTTCATAAATATAAAGCATAATTTACTGTCCTTTATATGGATCAGTTAATGATCAATAAAACTACCAGGGAGGCTTAAAAGGTGCGATTTATTTTTAGGCTGATCAGAAAAGCTGTACAGGAAATTTGTCTCTCACATCATACAATTTCTATTTTTAAACAGAGGCTGTCAACCCTTAAATGAAAAACAGAGCTGGAGAATGTGATTGGTTCAGGTTGTTTCCGCCTGCGAATGAGAAACAGCCTCACCTTTCAGGTCGGCCTTTCATCTCTCATTGAGACTTTGAAGTTCCTGGAGAATAAGAGTTAAAAAAAAACACCTTTGCAATGAGCTCTGATGCTGAGACACATGCATACATGCATTCATAATTCACATTTGTCCACATTACTAAACCCTAAACTGCATGTTTCAAACTCAAGGCCCGTGGGCGAAATCTGCACCACCACGGCTGTTAATGTGGTCCTATAAAAACATAACAGGTAACAGTTGTGTGGTTAAATATTTCATCTGTCAAATCAAATCAGGTTCTGCTTGCCAAATTACAGCTATTAATAAATAATTGAAGTACTCATTGAATATGTAGAAAGCTATACTATTTCTATTTTGTGAAATATATGCATTATTTGAACAGCTTAGATAGTTTTATTTGTACATTTTGCCATGACTGACTCTTTGAGGACTTTTATGATTTTGTTGTGGCTCTAAATAAAAACGAAGTCGACACCCCTGCTGTAAGCCATGCATTTTTCTGCATATAGATAATGCATATCTATGGATAAAATGTTTTTCACAGACTATGTGCCAAATATATTTTCTCTCAAATGCAGATCAACAACCTTAAAATTGACAAAATGATCAATCAATCAGACTTTATTTATTGATCCCTTTTGGGTGAAACGTTGTAAATTAATTACAATTTATTGCGATATCCTCCAGAAATCAACCCTGTTGTTATTGCTCTATGAAGTGATTGAAAGAAGAAGCAAAGACAAGGTCAATGTGATGATGAAGGTTCTAGGTGATTATTTGACCTTTTAACAGATGCAACAATCGTTGAACCGTTTACTTTTTCCAAAACCATCATAATGTGAGATCTGTACACCTGGAAACCTGCACATCCCAGCTTCTACATGTCCTCACATGAGCCAATCAGTGTCCTACATCCAGCTGACAATCTGCTCTGGGGATACAAACTGATTTAAAACAAGAATTCACCACATGGAGGAACTAATGAATGCAGGACTGACATTTTTCCCCAAGGACTTAGCAATCGAGGTTTTAAACACAGACTCAGGGGGACCACTTCCACTCTGGGCAGCTAATAACCCATCGGCTGGAGATTAATTTGATGATACACACATGTGAAGCTTAGACAGTGCACCTCAAATAAAGCCTTCATAAAGTTAGCTTCTACTGCAATATAATAACTTCCTAGAGAAAAATGTATGTAATCTTCAAACTGCAAAATCATTCCATGTACCACAAATGGCCTGCGGACCTCATTTTGGACATCTTCTATCTTTACTCCAAGCCTTAAATTGGGGCGCACAAAATATGAACTGTAGGAGTACCAGTAATTATGAAATGAACTGAAACCTCAGAGAAAAAAAAACTTGTTAAAAACAATAAATTTTTAATTGATCAATTTTTACTTGACCAATTGGTTTTTCTTACATTTATTAGGCGTGAGATTGTTCTACCATGACAAGATTATTGATTGAATCCAACAATGTTCCTGCTGTTTGGGTGTGGCAGAAAAAATAAAAACAGGGAGCCACGTGTGGAAAAACCAAGAGAGCAAAAAAAAAAAAAAAGATAAAAAAAACCCCCCAGAACAATTAATGTCATGTCAGGTCCTTTGGGGCGAACCATTAATTTGGCTCCTGGATGTGAAGAAAGAAGTGTTGTCACAGCAGCAGCGACACAGATTGTGATGAAAAATGTAGAGAGTCCATCCGGGAGGAGAGACAGAGACTGAGAGACAGAGACTGAGAGAGAGCAGCACAGAGTTACCCACCAAACCGTCACAGCGCTTCTGTGTCGTGAACATTTAGGCGCTTCTGCAAACGGAAGAAAAGGCTCTGATTCTGGACTGACAGGAGAAACTGAAGGAGAGTCTAGAGGCGGGATCGACGCCTTAAAAAGCCGCCTGCTGCAGCTGATTTTTTTATTTTGGAGGAGGTGTGTGCGTGTGTGTGTGCGTGTGTTTGTGTGTGTGGGGAGGCCAGTATGCCGGCATTTTTTTCTCATCCGTGCGCCGTGAGATCCTGCCGCCACGCAGGAACCCCCCACTGCAGCCGGTATATGAGCAACTTGATGCGCTAAAGGTAACGCCGCTGAATTTTGCTGCCGATTTTCTTTCCTTGCATCAATTTGGTCCTGCGTGAAGCGATGAGGATGACGAGGATGATGAGGATGATGCTGCTGCATCGGCGGGCTTTGACTGGGTGAATCCTGGACGGGACTCTCCTCCTTCTCTCCACCTTCGCGATGTAAATTGGAGCCTTTAAACTCTCATTTTTCTCCCCTCCCCAGCTCTGCGTTAATTCCAGTGACAACAATAAAACGATGCCTTTTTTTGACGCTTGGAGTGAGGATGCCAGTGGCTGTGATTGTGTCTCTCCTGCTGCGGCAGCTCCTCGGCTCAAGACAGACTCAAGTAGCCTTAGCTGAAGAGAAAAACAGCAAGGGAGCAAGTGCTGTATCACCCAACACAAGCCAAAGGAGCCGGTGCATGTATGTGGGGAAGGGCATCCATCACGGCACAGCACAGGGGCTTCCTAGGAGCTGCCACATCCCCACATTCGTCTGAGGACTGCTGAGAGACTACAACCCCCTCCTGATGGTTGTTGGAGGGCAGCCCCGATGCATCTTGTGCGTGTGAAAACTCTCAGAGTCCGCCTTTGCCAGCTCTGCATCAACAGAAAGGAGACAGAGCAGACGGTAACTCGGTGTGTGTCATGTTAGAGGCTGGACTCTTGCCTGCTCGCACCAGCTCTCTGCCAAAAGCTCTGACCTGCCCTGTCTGAGCCCTTTGTATGAGCATCTCTGCACTGCCACAACAGAACCAGTGGTTTGTAGACATTACTGACCATTTTGCTCCGCTCCTCGTGCTCCTCCAACAACAATAACAGAAAAAGGCCCCTGCGTCTCTGACTGTCAGTGCAGGACAGAGCAGAGGTCAGGATGCAGGTCTCCTTCGCATGCACTGAGCACAACCTGAAGAGCCGCAGTGAGGACCGGCTCTGTGGCCTTCGCACCGCACCACCTCCAGGAGGAAGCAGTGGAGGAGGCGGTGGAGGAGGAGGAGGAGGTGGCGGAAGTGGATCGGGAGGAGGTAGCAGCGGAGGAGGGGGAGGAAGTGGCGGACAGGGGGGTAACGGTAACTACGTCTCCCAAGGCTCGGTGAAGAACAGGGAGGGCTCCGGGTCCCGGCAGACTCCACAGGGCCATGCCCACATGAAGGAGGCCATCGGGCGGCACACCAACATGAAGTACAGGTGAGTATGGGCCACAGGAGCAGAGCAGAGGAGGCTGGGTCTGGACAGGGATTGGCTTTGACCTGACAGCTCTGTAATGACCACCACTCAGAATATCTCTGTCTAGTCTTCCTTAAGAGTTCATCTCTAAATCGGCGGGTTGCTGGTTCAATTCCCACTCTGTCCACCTCTGTCAGATGGTAGCTGTGGCTACTATCCAGTAGCTCACCACCGTCAGTGTGTGAATGACTGAATGCAGTCCTAAGTGCTTTCAAGTCCTCTCTGCTTGATAAAGTGCCACACAAATCCAGAACATTTGCCATCTGTGAGTCCATCCATCAGTACTTTACACATCGACTCTCCTGACCAAACCCAGTCAGCTAAAGCAGCCTAATTTAAATATTCCACTTTTATCAGTAAAAGAATTGTGAGCATCGTCTGTTTCCCAAGAAGAATCATCAAAAGGGTAATGTTGGAAAACTGTCTTTAATGGAGAGGCCCTGTTTTCACTGATGTTCATATCTGAATTATAACTATTGACACATTCACAAGAGATGACTGGAAGGGTTGCCAGTGTTTTCTCAGCCAAACTACATCTACTTTAGTTTATTCATATTGGTTGATTCTGTATCGCTCTGCTTCGTAAGCTGTAAGCCAACCGTTTTTGGTTTCTTTCTCTTTTTCCTATCAAAATATGTGGCTATTTCATAAATACAAAAAAGCTTTCAGACACCAAACTCAAGGTTGTGAAGTGATGAACACCCTGGAAAGGTCACTGGTCAATCACCAGGCAACAAAGAGACACGCAGGACAAACATCCATCCAAGCACCTAATCACAAAACAATTTGGAGACACCAAATAACTCAACACTCTTGTTTTTGGATTCTGGGACCTTTTTGGCTGCGAAGCAACAGAGCTATAAACCAATCATAAATGTTGTTTAAAAAGTCCTTCTCCTCCACTTCCAATCTGACTGAGTTGGCTAATTTGCAAGTTGGTATGGTTTGTGCAACAGGACTGCAACTGTTTCCTGTGTGTTTTCTGTGTGTTTCCTGAGTGTTTTCTGAGTTTCCTGTGTTTTCTGTGTGTTTCCTGAGTGTTTTCTGTGTGTTTCCTGTGTGTTTTCTGTGTGTTTCCTGAGTGTTTTCTGTGTGTTTCCTGTGTGTTTTCTGTGTGTTTCCTGTGTGTTTCCTGTGTGTTTTCTGTGTGTTTTCTGTGTGTTTTCTGTGTGTTTCCTGAGTGTTTTCTGTGTGTTTCCTGTGTTTTCTGTGTGTTTCCTGTGTGTTTCCTGAGTGTTTTCTGTGTGTTTTCTGTGTGTTTCCTGTGTGTTTCCTGAGTGTTTTCTGTGTGTTTCCTGAGTGTTTTCTGTGTGTTTCCTGTGTGTTTTCTGTGTGTTTCCTGTGTTTTCTGTGTGTTTCCTGTGTTTTCTGTGTGTTTCCTGAGTGTTTTCTGTGTGTTTCCTGTGTGTTTCCTGTGTGTTTTGTGTGTGTTTCCTGTGTGTTTTGTGTGTGTTTCCTGTGTGTTTTGTGTGTGTTTCCTGTGTGTTTTGTGTGTGTTTCCTGAGTGTTTTCTGTGTGTTTTGTGTGTGTTTCCTGTGTGTTTCCTGTGTGTTTTGTGTGTGTTTCCTGTGTGTTTCCTGTGTGTTTCCTGTATGTTTTCTGTACGTTTTCTGTGTGTTTCCTGTGTGTTTTCTGTGTGTTTCCTGTGTGTTTCCCGTGTGTTTCCTGTGTGTTTCCTGTGTTTTCTGTGTGTTTTCTGTGTGTTTCCTGTGTGTTTCCCGTGTGTTTCCTGTGTGTTTCCCGTGTGTTTCCCGTGTGTTTCCTGTGTGTTTTCTGTGTGTTTCCTGTGTGTTTCCCGTGTGTTTCCTGTGTGTTTCCCATGTGTTTCCCGTGTGTTTCCTGTGTGTTTTCTGTGTGTTTCCTGTGTGTTTCCCGTGTGTTTCCTGTGTGTTTCCCGTGTGTTTCCTGTGTGTTTCCCGTGTGTTTCCTGTGTGTTTCCTGTGTTTTCTGTGTGTTTCCTGACTCTAAAGATTGAGTGAAAATCAGGATCTGGTGGACTGATCAAACTGGCAGTCAGTAAATGCTTTGCAGTTTCAAACCCTGAAACTTTACACAGTTTCACATCCATTACCATATATATTTTTTTCAGATAAAGCCCCACCCCCAAGAAAATAAGTGAACATAATTATTTATTTATTAGTAGGTGATATGTAGCACATTTAATATCTAAACCAAGTCAAATGTGATTTTTGTTGCAGATTTTTTTTTCCTGAAATATGATTCCAGTCATCTCACATCCACATTACTTAGCTTCAAACTTCAAACAAAATAAGTTTTAAAATAGATGCTGTTTTTTTGTTGTCTTTGAACCAAACCTGAACAAAAATACTAATGTCCCACGAATAGATAAATTGATTTGTCTTTATTCCTAAAATGAAGACAAATGTTATTTCCTAAAATAAACCAAAATAAGTCAGTTTTGGTTGTAGGAGGAGATTTTTTTTCATTTTGTCTTGGTGCTGAATTCCTGATTTTAAGTTGCTTTCTGTGTGGCTGTGAATGTTTCCTAGTTTAGTAAGTGACATATTAATTTCCAAATACACTTTCTACAACAACTCACACAATGAAGTAGTGCAACCAACATATTTCTCTCAAAAACAAGGCAAACTCCAAAACCAATTGGATTAATATAGTTTAAATCCCAGTAAAAGACGACATAAAATGTGGCATTAAGAAGACAGACCATATTTAAGATGTTTAAAAGTCTGAAATCTAATTATTTTTCTTTTAAGACATTTCTTAGACCCTGTTCCAACCAAATCTCAATAAGCTCAAGCCTTTTTGTTTCCATTTTGATCCGTCTTTTTGCTCAGGTGAGCATGAGGTGAAATGTAACCAATTTGCCTCTGATTACCTGCAAGCACCACCTACAATATATCCATTAGCTGGATGAGAAGCAGCTCTCAAAGTGAGCACTTTTTCTAACGTTAAAATATGACATGAAAACGTAGAAATGCTTATGCTGATGGACGTAAAAGCATAATCCACAGCAAACAGCCCTCTTGACTTAATGCAGATCTCAGCCTGGCCTCTTGCTGCAGATTAATACAAATCCTTACAGCAGTAACAGCTTTCTGCAGCATCTCTCCGGGTCACTCAGCTTCGAAAGCATTCCTTTCTTATAAAACAGCATCTCAACTGAGCGTCGTCTGCACAGAAAACCTTGGTTGCAAAATCTAGCTCTGAGTCATGAAGGAGGAACGAAATTCTGACGAGATAAACAGCTGGGAAAGCCTCGTTCGTGTCTGATTCGGTTCAGTTTGACGGATTTGAGCCTTCGCCGCGACATGAACAGCAGCTCATGCAGTTTTGACTCTTAAAGGGGTGTAAGACCCATTCGCACGGACGAGCATCCAAAAAACCCCAAGCATGCAGTTTGTCACAGAACCCAGTTCACGTGTTTCGTTTAGTTTGACTGGATCAGTCAGTAACTCGGAGGAGAGTTTTAATGACCTGTTTTTCTAGTAATCAGGTTGATTGAATTCCTGCCATTCTCTTCAGGCAATTTGGTTCATTTAATTGGATGCTTAAAAAGGGAATGAGGCTCAAAACAAAACTGGGATATCTCCTTTAGCGGCTCGTCCTTTTTAGAACTGCACTCGCACTTCTGATGTCGTCAGATTATTCTGCGCGTTCTGCTTTCTTCAAAGGAGTGTCACTAATAGGGAGCGCAGCGGCACAATAAGTCTATACAGCATATGGACAGCGAGGGTTGCCATTGGCAACTCCCCAGGCACTGCCTTTAGTTTTTTCTTTTCTCCTCTCTTATTCTCTCTAATCAGCGAGCGTGGCTGTCGTTCTTATCAGCACTCCTTGCGACTGAGCCCGGCCTTAGCTCCAGCATCATCAGGCTGTATTCTGGACGGGGTGGATATTAAAGTCTCCTCGAGGAAGAGCACACTAACATGTCCGCGCACTGCTCAGATGAGAGTTTATTTCCGAGCCGATCTGGGAGGGCAGCATGACACTGATTGAAGCCAAACGAGTGCTGCACGAGAGCAGAAGTGAACAGTTGGTAGTGAATTTTGATCTAATCCCATTTTCCAGATGGCTCACGTCTTTGCCTCCACTCACCCTGTTTGACTACATGTTTTCTAAGCCACTTCCTACATCTGATTAAACTCACCACTCGTCACTCACCGGCAGGTGACAGACGACGGCCCCTGCTGTCTGTCGTTACTCCCATGAATCCCTTGCAGCCCTTGACTCCAGATTTCTCACTGTGAAATCCAGCATTCTGGTGTTTCTCTGCGTCTGTGTGTTCAAGTCTTCTTGTGACGTTCTTGAGTCAGATTCCTCACAGGGAAACTGGGCTGGACCTTATTTTTCCACCTGCAGCAGTGGATTGAAGACATATTCATAAGTCTTAAACTTTTTCACATTTTGCCAGATTATGACCACAAAAGTTTGTGTGTTTTTTAGGGCTTTTTTCCATTTCCATGACAGCTTTTTAAAGGTCACTAAGACACTATAAACTCTTAACGTCCATGGTGTATAGATTGGAGTTGGTTTTGATCAGATTTAATCTCTAGATTTAAAGATATCTAGGAAGATATCAACTCATCCTAGCATTGTTGCAGAATCTTTTACTTTTTTTAAGAAAACAAAAACATTTGTTGCTCACTTCTGCTAGTAATGCCCGTTTTAACGTCTTTTCCCGTCTGTAAATTGCCGATATGCAGAATAGCCTGTTGTGCCGCGGTTCCAAACAGATGTTGGTGAGTTAATGGCTGCCGGGCAAATCGTCGCAGCAGCAGTCATCTGCATGCCTTTACATTAATGCAGGAGAAAAACACAGAGTTTATGCGAGTAGCGAAGCATTCAGCATTAAAACACGCAAAGAAAAAATTAAAGTCAAACGTAATTCAAGCGTAAATAATGTTGGAAAGAACTTTAGAAAAGATTAAAAGACAGACAGTCAGACATCCTGTCGAAGTGTGAGGTCTTTGCCTTCCGTGCAGCAAAATCTGCTCAGAGTTTCTCAAATGAATATTTTAGTATTTTTGAATAATCTGCCTCCAAGCGGTCTGTCACAATGTAACACGTTCTGACATTTTAACCTTCAGTTCTTTGGAAAAAGCATTCATGACCCTGGAACTTTTCGCACTTACAAACTCAGCAATTTTTATTTGAACTTTTAATGATTAGACCAAACAAACACTAAAGAGTGCATTAAAATGTTGCTGCCGATTGTCCTTCACCAAGTGTTGGTGTTATCACGGCTGCAAGTCTTTTTGTGTCAAAATGAGAGGCTCTGTTCACAAAAACATGACATGGAGGAAGTGATAAACTTCTTCCAGCTTCATCTTGCTACAAAGTCTTTTGAAACCTCTACCAAGTTTCTTCCAGATATTTCTTATATTTAGATTTGTCTATCAAACCTGAGGGGAATCATCTCCACAGCATGATTCTGCCACCACCGTGTGTCACAATGAGACGGTTGAAGTGGAATGTTGCTTTCCTACCACAAACCATTTTAGATGTAGGCAAAAAAGTTTAATTATTGTCATATCTGACTAGAGCACCTTTGATTAAATGTCTCCAGTGTCTTTGGGAATGCATAACTAATTAGGCTATAACTTTATGACTTGGGTTTCATGACGGTAATGAAGTCTATACAGAAAAGCTTTAGGATGCAGGTTTAAATTATACACAGGTGAAATGTATAGACTTCTGAATTTAGGTCATTTCTGAAGTTGTTTTTTATTTAGGGGTGATTATATAACTTTTCTATTTGAAAAGTTAAATGTTGAAAACAACAGACATTTTTGTTTACTGCATTAGGAACGAGTGATGGAGTTACAATATCTCATCTATTTCACCTTTATATATTCAGTTTCATCTGGCAGTTGATCATCACTAAAGTAAAATTTGATAAATTTTCTACAAAATAGCTTTAAAAAAATTGTTTTTCCTTCCTTTTTTGCCACAATCATATTAAAACGAGGACAGAAATGTCCTGAAATGTCACTTGCATTGCATAAAGTACATGTGAACTGTTCGTATTAGTTAAAATATGTCACTGGAGTAGCAACATATATACGTAAAAGTGTTTTTCTTTAAGTGATTGTAACACAGTTCAAGCAAGACTCATTTATTTGTCTATAATGGTAACCTAATAAATCCCAAGCACTCGTAAAAACAACAACAAAAAATACCAGATTAATTTCATACATTAGAGTCGCCATCATCATCATTATAAATTCAATTGTAATTAAGCAATCTGGCCTCGTATTGTTCCAGTGATTAATAATCAGAGGGAAACAAATGCTTCGTGTGGCTCACAGATCACAGAGTGCAGCTGCTGGAGCTCTGACCTTCAGCTCTCCTCTCTCTTCCAGTCTCTGGGTTTTTGTAGCCGCGTTTCCAGTTGGATGAACAGATTAGTGACTCACCATGAGGGCCAGCATGTCTCAGGCGAAGCCCCCACTGTATCTTAACTTGCTTCATTTCAGCTTGGCACGTGATCAAAAAGGGACCCGACTTATGAGACGTTTTGCTTTTTTTTTTTCTGACCACTTATTTTGTCACCTGCAGTTAAATCCTAATCCCAATCCTGAAATTGCTCATTTTAAATCATTTACCCGAGCAGTGCTTTGATTAGCTGTACTTTAAGAAGTTCAGCAGCTTGCGTACTTGAAGAAGTCCATAAAAGCAAATAACTTAATCCCCTCAAAATGTGAGGTGACCTCTGGGTCAGCGCTGTTTGACGAGGGATGGATTTGTCAATAATTAACTGCTGATGGCTGCAGTCGTCAGCAGGGCTGCTCTGGACCGCCACCTTCATAATCAGAGCCAGCAAATACTCATCACTTTCACTCAATTAGCAGGTTTGTCAAAGTCAGACATGGATGTTTTCCTCCGTCCGATTGGGCTCAGACAGAGATTTAGAAATTAAGTTTAACATTTTATTCATCAGCTTAACCTTGAACATGTTGTAGACGACTGCTGTCGGTTTCATAAAGACATTTTAAAAAGTTCATATTTGCATCTGAAGCTGAAGGTTGTGGCTTAAAAACTGTATTTCACTTGGACTCAAGTGACATTTTTTCTAGTTCAAGGTTGGAAAAATAAACAGGAAGGACTCCTGCAGTCACAGCTCCACATTAGAAAGTCATTATTCTTACCTTAGAATCCAATATGGCTGACAAATATTTAAAACGCAGCAAACACTGTACTGATTCATCCTTTATTTGTATTTGCTATAGTTTACATTTCATTTACAGTTAGCTATCATTTACAGTTAGCTATTAAATATATTAATTTGATGGAGTTAGCATCGTTTGTAGCTAACGTTTTAGCCTGTTTCTCTTATGTGTGGCTGCATATTGTTCGTAGCATTTAACTTTTTTGTCCCAAGTAATATTTTTAGACCCAAGAGCCACCCAACAAGCACCAACTTAAAGACTATTTTCCTGTTGAAGGCTTATATTCATAACTTACACTTATTTTAAGTCACAGACTGACAGCAACTGGATGGTGCTTTGCACTTTGTGGCCTTTTTAAAACGATAATCAGACGGGAAGGACAGAGAGAAGTGAGGATAAGGACAGGAGTCGAACTCAGGATTTGGCACCCGCCCTAATCATTGCCATCAATTATTCCACTTAATGACGCGTCCATCATTTATTTAGCAGACAGTTTGCCATGTCCAAATTACAGAGCTTTAGTTTGGTGCAGAGACTGTAAGCAGAAAGCAAGTCAGAAACTCCAAACATTCCATTAAATCCACAAACGTCTGATTGAGAATTAAGAAATGGGAGGACCAGAACCTAGCAAACCATCGGAGGATGTTGGATGACTTCAAGCTGGATATCCATGGAACAAATTCCTCAAACATCTCACAACTGAAAGAGAGGAAGAACAACCTTTTCCCCAGAGACCGACAGATTGTGATGAGAGAAAGCTCTCTCTGAAGTTAGTCCAATGAAAAAGGAGTAAGACCAGCTAACAGGACTCCATCATCTTTTTAGGGCTGAAACGATTCCTGGAATGATTTGAGTACCTCGATTATTAAAATTCCTCCAGGAAAATCAATCTGTGGAAACATTTTCCTCTTGAGAACCTTAAACAAAGTCTGATTTCAACCTGACTTCAAACTCCTCAAAATAAACACAGAGTTTAAAATAACACGAATCCAAAGCAGCAGAACTGTTTAAATCACCGAGGGTGAAGTAAACAACAGAAGTGAAGGATAAACTTTACTCCACTGGCTATTTTTCATCATTTTTAATTCATTGAGTCGTCATTTATGAGGTAGCCGTTCAGGGAAAATGACACGCCAATGTATTCATCTTCCTCTGTCTGGCAAAAATCAAACAGCAGCGCAGGGTGGTGACCTTTTCACACAATCAATTTTATTAACTCTTCGACTTGAGGATATGACTCTGAAATTGACTCGATGTTCTCACCCCATCTTCAGCCAGGGACGGAGCCACACATGCATTTATTAATATGCATTTTTTTGAAAGGTCTATTACCATAAAAATATCTCCCAATGCCAGGCGGCTTTGATGAATGTATTCTGAGCTGAGAGGAGTCACGACGACCGAGAAAATGTTATGGTTACTGTAGAGTCGGAGGAGGGCAGCTGAGATTGTGTGTCTATGCCTGCATGCAAGGAAAAGTGAGCGATTTTTGGCCTTTTTCCCACTTGCTTCACTCTCAGCATGTGTATTTTATAAATAGTGCAGACCTACTTGTACAACTGTTTTTTGTACATCTCAGAATAAAATATCTTCACATTACACGCAAAAAAACGAGTGTTCAGCCAAGCAGTTTATAAATAGCGTGAGTTTTAAACAAAACCCTTGTGTCAGAATTAAACAGTCTAGTCCAGCCAATAAAATAAGTCGCCACAGAATCTGCTAAAGAACAGAAGAACTGTTTATTTTTGACGCTGCTTTGTGTCAAAACAGAATATTACTGTTTAGGAATTGTGTTATTAATTATATTGTATGGCTGGGTAGATAGATGGATGTATTATACCAACACATAATGGTGCATAATTCTGAAAAACAAGGATTTTTATTTAAAACCAGACTTTATCTAAGGTGTTACTGCACATGTGCATATGATATCTACTTTTTCAATCTAAATGCTCGGGGTGTAGATTTAGAATCCAGTGTCAAGTTTTTTAATCCCACCAACAAATATCTAATTTCTCTGTTAACCTGCCCACCAATTTTCGTGTTTTTATGTTGAATGTAAGTGCAAATTATTTGAAAGAAATTCACGTATTTCTTGACTTTTCTAAGGAAATTATGCAGCTTGTTAAACTAAAATACTCTACGCACAATATTACTTTAAAACAGTGGTTGACATTTTCAAAGCAGCCAATACAGGACTTGTTTTTATCCTGTGATTAAATTACATTAATAGATTCCAAGGTTCTGTGTTGAATGATATATCTGAGAATTGGTTTGAAAGGGGCCTGAATTCAAATGCATGCCACGCCTTTTTCAGATAGTTCTGATTTTCTACCACTCCAAAGTATCTTCACATAAAATCCACGAATAAATAAAGTGAAGTTTTGCGGCTGTGGTGTGACAAAATGTGGAGAAGTCCAAATTCAGAATCAACCGAGGCGATGTCTCCCCTCCTCCCATCTCTGAGTGGAGCCAATAAGTTTGAAAATCAAGAACAGGTGGCAAAAATATATATAAAAAAAAAACATTCAGGATGTGAGAGAAAAAATCTAATTTTGGGCGAACTGACCCCTTAGAGCTTGGAACACAGTGTTATTAAAAGACAACAGACTCTCCACCATCTTCCCACAGCAAGTGTTCAGAAAATGCTCATACAAGCACCAACACACACACACACACACAGTTGTTATTAATATCTAGATGTGCTTCCCTCTGGAGAAAAGCCTGCTCAGCATGTGTGTGGCATTTTATGACAACTGCAACGGCGGAAAAAAATCTCCATCATCGGCATCTAACCGTCTGTATCCAGCACCTTCCTTCTGTCTGGGGTGAGAACTAAGAGTAAATGTCAGCACAGGTTAAAATGCTGACTACACCATGACAACGCACCTGGATGTGTGTGTGTGTGTGTGTTTGTGTGTGTATGTGTGTGTGTATTTAGGTGTGTGTGTTTGTGTGTATGTGTGTGTGTGTGTGGGGGTGTGTGTGTGTGTGTGTGTGCGTGCGTGTGTGTGTGTGTGTGTGCGTGCGTGCGTGCGTGCGTGTGTGTGTGTGCTTCCTTTTCTCTTATTAACAATTTATGCAAGGAAGATCCAGGTCTTTGTAATCATCTTATTTGGAGATTATGATTCATGGCAGCAGAAAGCAGAAATGAATGAATGAACACAGGAGGAGAATGCAGGAAGCCACACTTTCAGAGGCCACAGTGAAGCATCTGTGTGCCCTGCTCACGAGTGCATTCATGCGTGTCCACATGTAGCTCTGTCCCTGCGTTCCAGCACAATTCCCACTCAGCGTGAACGTTCACAACTGTCAGGATTGTGTAAGGATGTTGTCTGTGTTTTTTTTTTGTTTTGTTTTTTTTGGTTTGGTTTTCTGCTTTTTCAAAATATGGGCTGAGCAGTCTGCTGACGTGTGTGCGAATGTGTGCTCTGGCGATACAGTGGAAGAGGCATGACGGAGGTGGCGAGAGGAAAGGAGTGAGCATGTGTCTCTCCAGACTCTCTGATAGTAATTCAGCAGACTGCAGCATTGCAGAGAGCTGTGGAGTTAAGAGTGGGAGGAGGAGGAGGAAGAGGAGTGTGGTTGCATGGGTGCATGCGTGTGTCAGTGTGTGTGTGTGTGTGTGTGTGTGTGTGTGTAGGGGGGAAGGCGGTGGAGGGGTTAGCTGTCACACACAGGAACAATGACGTCCTCCGCTGCCCAGAAACAAACACACAAAATAAGATTTTATGGAACATAGCAATCAAGACAGTTCGGCCAGTTCTGCACGCCATTGCATTCTGCTCCCGGCAACAATGCAATAACTCGCAACGCTCTGCAAAACATGCCACACACTCGCATCACGCACTCCCATCCTTAACGGGCGTATTGGATGTAAGCGTACAGACAAAAGAGAGACTTGCAGTTGTGTAACGGCTCTCTTGGATGCTTGACATTCTCCTAATGCTGACTCATGTGTTGTTTTTGTGCTTGTCGCACATAATAACCTTTGTGTTTGTCATTGCGGAGCGGTTTGAAGAGGAAAGTATGGAAAAAGGCTGGTGTTGTTATCCGTCGCCTGTGGAAGACATCCTTGGGCTGAATAACAGGCTGTGAAAATGGAACACACCTTCCAGTTTTCCTGAAAGTTTCTCTCAGAACGACTACATGCACATTCAACTTAGAAATTTAGCAACAGGGATATTAATATGAACTTTTAATTATGCATTTGAACAGTTTTTTTTGTCCCCCAACAGTGAAATTATTTCACTGCAAGTGAATTTTGGAAAAAAGAAACAATTTACTCCAGTTTCTCTAACTGATTAAGTGCTAAAACTCTGTTTATTTGGTCCAACAGAACAAAATGTTGTTATAAATGGGCTTCTGACAACATATCTGACTCTTCTAAAAGTTGCAGGACACCAGCCCTCGAGGACTGGAGTCAAAGACCTCTGGGCTAAGGATGATAGTCCTAAACACACATGTAAACTGGTTATGGATGGATATAAACAACTAAACTTGTTCTCTGTAACAGAAAAAGACAGAAAATGCTTCAAATGTATAATTATAAGCCTCAAAGTAACATGACGTTAATTCTGACTGCATGTCAGAATTGATGCTGACGTGTCCGCCGTAAATAAACTATTTGTAGCAAACGAATCCGCTGATTTCCATCAGGAAGAACTGAATGTTTAGCTTAAAACCCATGCAGGCAGGGACAGTGGTTTATTTTACTGGGCTCTCCATGTAGATGATCACATACAAAGAAAGACAGTGATCTCGCATCATGCTGTTACGTGGAAAAAGGAAGAAATGAAGACAGAAAAACTGATTTGAAACAAGTGAAGATATTAATAAATAACTGCTCTGACATCTGCTTTGAAAGAAAAGCCACTTGTTTACATTGACTCCCTCGGTGTGAAAGAAGCAGAGCCAGATCACCATACAAGGATTTAGCGACGCACGAGGCCCACAAATACATTCCCTTCATCAATCACCCCCAACCTTTCACCTGTGCAGTATTTTGACGTGGTTTAATGCAATGGCATAAACACTTTGCATCTGACACCCACACGCTCAGCGCACATACACCGACAAATGCTGCACACGCAAACGCTTACATATGCAGGGGGGATGGCTAAAAATAGTTCAACGTCCAGCATTTAAAAATAGACCGGGACAATAAAAGCGGGACTCGTTTGGTTGTGTCTAAATGCTTTGACAGTCTGTCTGTCTGCATTTGGCCGTTTGTGAGCGGACGCAGGCAGACAGGCAGAGGAGGGGAGGAGATGAAAAGACGAGCAGCGATGAGTTTCACCGCCGCAGTTCTGCTGTCCCTCCAGCTGGCTCCTCGGCTAATTGGGATGGGGGAGAGCGAGCTTAAAGGAGGAGGAACAGGAGCAGAGCAAGCATGAAGCCCACGTCAGCTTCAGCTGCACAGGCTGCTGTTTTAGATGCAGCTCTCTGCCTCTTCCTGCCAAGCCTTCAACACTCTGCTGTCTGGATAATCAGAGGTGGCAGGGTGGGTAATGGACTCCTCTGTAGCTTATGGGGCATTTTGGGTCATTTATAGTAAAGACCAGAGAAGCTTTTAGCAGGAGCTGATCTCCAGCTCCCCCGGAGTGGTTTTACTGACCCACACAACTGTTCACATATAACGAATAAAGGTTGCCTATTCAAAAATAATTAGGCAGAGGTATCCAATTTAACCTCAGGCAGGAGAAACTTTCACTTTAGCTGCGGAGGAAGAGTTCATGCCTTCCATAGAGATAAGATTCAATGCCATGCAAAGGTTGTTACACCTCTTTTCCTCTTTTTGTCACTTTGATACAAAGTATCGCTTAATTGTGACGTTAAACATGCACTAATTATGTAAAATCAACTTTCTGAGGTTTAAGTGATGTTATAATGCTAGTCCCTCATCAAAACCATGACTGGTCTGTTGCTTTCAGCCTTTTGTGTCCCATGGCAACCGCTCAGGGTGCAGAAACGTTTGCTGTCACTGGGCTCCACCCTGTGCTCCATCAGACTAGCAGCAGCAGCAGTTAGCAAACAGCTGGTGAAGCTACGCATCTGCTAAGCTCATCAGCCGATGATAAAAAATGACTTCTCGGTGCGACGCTCCTCAGAACGTCACCAAATGGAGGAACGCTGTTCTGATGACGAGTGTTGGAAAGAGCAGCAGCTTCTTAAAGACACAGAGGCCCAATTAAGAGTTTAATTGCGAATTCAAATTTCTTTTAAGTTATATTTGATATGTAGTCTGGCGGTGGCACAAATAAAGCTTGGTGGCCCACCAGGCTTATAATACGCTGGCGGATAATTTCTTGATTGTGCTGTAAAATGGCACCATGTCCTTGGACAATACACAAAGCCACAACTTTAAAGAAAATGATACAGTTGTCACATTTTTTAATTGTTTTGGTGTTTTCCTCTTCTCTCCTTCATCTAGTGAAGTTTATCAGTCAGTGATAATTGTTCTTTGTGAAGGGAAAATGCCACAGTGAGACGTGGGTTTTACTTTGTTTAGGTCATCTGAGCCTGATTACTGCTTGGATCCTGACTGTGTGAATCCATAAAAACCTTGATTTCTCAGCTCTTCTGTGGATTTGTTTTTGTGCTTCAGATAGTGGTCCAGCTGTCTTGAATAGTTTCCAGGTGTGAATGATGTTTGTCACTGCTGGATACAATCATTTTTTTGGAAGTGGGTGTAGAAACCTTGTCAGATTGATTGGCAACAACATTTGCTTCTCTAAAATTGCTGCTTTTTGGCATCAATTTACCATACCTGAATGCTCAAATGCATTTTTTAAGCAGACAGTCTCACTTTTTGATGATCATTTTTTAAAATAATGTTTAATTTTCTGCACCTGCCTTGATGCTTTATTCGTTACAATAAAATGTGTTAATTTTTTTTCATGCTTTTGGGTGTTGTCATGTTGTTCAGCCGATATATTAAGTTTAGCTTTAAGACGAACAAATGATGGAAGAACTAAATGCCCACTCATGAAATGGTTTGTCACTCTGGGGTGTTTTGTTTCACAGGAACCTGGGGAAGTCCGGCCTTCGTGTTTCCTGCCTCGGGTTAGGTAAGTTGGTATGAAAGCACTGAAAAATTAATCTCTCCTTAAAATCCTCCACACCAACAAGTCGTCTCCTGCTATTCAGGCACCTGGGTGACGTTTGGATCTCAGATCTCTGATGAGGTGAGAGCAGCTCTGCTGTTTTCTGTTCCCACTCCCACCGGTTTTTGTAGAACCAACACATTTATGTAGGGATTTTATTCCTACTTGTATAACTTTCCTGTGCTGCCGTGAATGTTTAGGTTGTCTCCAAAGTTTCCTAATTACTTGCGTTCCCACAGATGGCGGAGAACCTGATGACCGTCGCTTTTGAAAATGGAGTCAACCTGTTTGACACGGCTGAGGTCTACGCATCTGGAAGGTCAGACTCCGTCATCTTTCTCTTCTTCCATATTTTCAGTAATCGATGCATTTATCATTAGGAATGTACCAAGAAAAGTGTTCATCTAAATACAAATAATATGTCGAATTTACAAATGGTTTCACGCAAGCTCGGGATAATAAAAAAAAAAGAGACTAATCTCTGATTTGTTTCTCCACAGAGCGGAAATCACCCTGGGGAACATTATCAAAAAGAAAGGGTGGAGGTGATGTTAATCATTTTCTCTATCTGACTCACATGGATGTAAGATGCCTACAAATGTTTTTGTTGTTGTTATTTTACGTTAAACATTTGCTGATAATCCCTCCTCTAAATGCATCACCTTGGTTTTAAACCCAATCTCAAGGGAAATTTATGCACTTTAAAAAACTATAGAGCTTTGACCTAATGCAAACTATAAAACCATTAGATAAACATTGTACAATATGCGAATAAACTCCCAGATCAGAGCCTTGTTGCTGACTCACCCAAGTTTCACTGCGACATAGCGAACAGAGGGAATATTCCTTTTTAAATTTAAAAACTTTTTATTCCACCTGAAGAGAAGAAATAAGCCAAATTAAAATGTACTCTTTTTTTTAGGTTCTATAGGTGTAAACTCACAGTTGTGTCCTTTTCTAGGCGCTCAAGTTTTGTCATCACAACAAAAATCTACTGGGGAGGCCAGTAAGTCCAACTCTAAGGATTTATTGTCTCTTCAGTGCTTTCCATGTAACCTTATTGTCTGTTTTTATCGCTGTACAGAGCGGAAACAGAGCGAGGACTCTCCCGAAAGCACATTATTGAAGGTAAGACACGTTATGCTCTTAACATTAAAGTATTTTAACCTACAATAATGTTTGAGTCTCTTCTCAGTCTTTTCATTATGCTTAAATTGGAACATGCAGAATAGCAGAGGAGAAATATAAAGCACAGTATATCAGTGTATTAAAATGACAGGGAGTCTAAAAAACAACTTACAGGTAAATTATGAGATGCAAAGAAATGTAATCTAAACAAATAAAAGGAAATTAATGTCTGTCCTCCAGTAGGAAGGAGCTCAATTTTGTTCAAATTGAACGATAAAAAATACATGTGACTTTATTAATCTGCATAATAAGGACAGGGCTCTAATTAATTTCTAAATTAAATCAACATGTTTCTTCTGACTGGACATAGCATAATGTTTTAGGTTAGGTTAGCCTGAATCATGGCTTCATTCCGACAAAACGAGTCTAAAAATTAGGGTGATGGCAAAGTGGCCTTCTGACCTCAAAAGCTTGGATTTCATCAGAGAAATTATCAAAATCGCAATAAAAACACACAAAAAATGAGCAGAAATCATAAGAAATATTGGTAAGGTTCTAGCTAATTTTCAAAAGGCCATTTTTCATTAAATGGTCACAAAAGCAGTTTCCGCGTTAGATTCTCCTACTGCATTGTTTTGTCAGTCTTTTGTGACATGTCTACCTAAATTTCTTAGTTGAATTAAAAAAGCCTCAACATTTTTCTTCAAATGTATTTTTAATAGTGAAAACATAGTAACACATGCTTGATTTTTATTATTACAAAACTGATTAATTTTGGCTAACTACTAGGTTGTACAAAACTGTAAACAAAATACTCTAAATATTAGTGCTTATGCTTTTCAATTGCAGAGAACAATTTTTGGTTTGTTTTTCATTAATTCTGAGACTGTATTCTCTTTAAAATATAGCAACTTGTGTGTCATTCAAAATGTTTTGAATGATGAGATTAATGTTCAACTCAGAGCTTTTCTTCATGAAACTTCCCCTCTTTTCTTCAGTTGTTAACAGTATTACCAAAGATCTATGAGGTCTGTGAACATTACAGCTGCTAACTATTAACCTGTGTGCATTGCTCTTATGTGGTTATCAGCAGCAAATTAAGGCTTTCTCTTAAAACACATCTGTGCCTAATTGAGTCTATCAGTCTAAATGCCTGACCGTTGTTTTTCTCAGGTTTACGAGGATCCTTATCAAGGCTCCAGCTCGATTATGTGGACTTAGTTTTTGCCAATAGAAATGACGTGAACAGCCCGATGGAAGGTGTGTTTTAGAGATATTTGTCAATAAAATGTAGCTTCAAGAGATGTGTTCTTTAATAACCTGGTTAATACTGTGGTTTTCCAGAGATTGTTCGGGCCATGACATTCGTAATAAACCAGGGCATGGCCATGTACTGGGGAACCTCCCGCTGGAGCGCAATGGAGATCATGGTGCACAGTCGATACAGATTCGTTGTTTCCAGCCCTCAGCTCTCCTCTTTGCTCATTCTGGCTCTGTTTCGCTCTCCAGGAAGCGTACTCCGTCGCGCGACAGTTCAACCTGATCCCACCTGTGTGTGAGCAGGCAGAGTATCACTATTTCCAGCGGGACAAAGTTGAGGTGCAGCTTCCTGAACTCTACCACAAGATCGGTGAGGCGTTCACGTTCCTGCAGCTTTGGATGAGTTTAATAAAGGATTTGTTTTGTTTCACTGGGTTTCATTGTTCTCTCTCTCTCTCTCCCAGGTGTGGGGGCGATGACCTGGTCTCCACTTGCTTGTGGATTAATCACAGGGAAGTACAGCGACGGCGTGCCCGAGTGCTCCAGAGCAGCCATGAAGGTCAGTTTGATTTAAGCGGCTCTCGTTGGGGAATAAGCCTGGTTAGGTTTTTCTACCTCAGCAGTTTGCCTATGCAAAAGTCACTGATTTTCCTCAATGTTGCCTCTGCTGAAGGGATACCAGTGGCTGAAGGAGCGGGTGAACAGCGAGGAAGGCAGAAGGCAGCTGGCGAAAATCAAGGAGCTCCATCTACTGGCAGACAGACTGGGCTGCACCGCTGCACAGTTAGCCATAGGTACCATGACGGAGGGTCTGGGTTTATGACCAGAGCATAAAATATGTCCACTTTCATGTCAGTGATGTTTGAGAAGAAAGTCGTGTCTGAAATCTGGTAGATTTTATATGAGGTGCCAAATAACCTTTCTTCAGGTTAGATATGGTCAGAGTTCGGTAAGCAGTTGTTTACTGGGGCAATAAAAGTTATTAGTGTGATCATAATAAGCTGTTGTTTAACTACTCTACTCATCATTTCTTACTTTAATTTGTGAGATATATATATATATATATATATATATATATATTTTTTTTTTTTTTTTTTTTTTTTTTTTTGCATAATCCAACAATCTTAAATGTTTGTCTCTGAAAACATTTCTGGATATTTTTAGATTTTTTTTTCCGCCACTGATCTTCAGAAACTGTCTTGCAAAGATTTGCACTGCATCTATTTAAAGTACACTTTCATCAATTGTTTTTATCTTTGGTAGCGTTTTACTGTGATGTTCCTCACCAGTACATCTCATCTGATGTACTTTGTATATTCCAGTGTTGTTTCTGGAAAGTTGCATCTGCATGTTTTCAGCTGTTTCTTCTTTCCAAAATTCAGCCACATCTCCAAACCTAATGCAAACATCAATTAGGTTTTTCCCATTTTGTGGCCAGTTTTTCCGTCTAGAATGAACAAATTTGGCATTCGAATCCTGCACACTGAAGGAATCAAGACAAGTGCTTTGTGTTTATCTTTTGCAGCTTGGTGTTTGCGCAGTGAGGGTGTCAGCTCTGTGCTTCTGGGTGTTTCTAACACTGACCAGCTACTAGAGAACCTCGGAGCACTCCGGGTAAAATGTTTCTCCTTTTTTCTCCATATTCTTTCTGCTGAGCCTCACAAAAATACCGATGCCTCTTGAATTCTTCTACATTTTGTCACATTATTTTTTGTTTATCCAGGAAAAGCTTTTAGTGGCTGCAAAAGACTTGGGCAGAGCAGGAAAACTATATATATCTTTCTGTATAATTAAAACATAATTACATAATTAATTAGTTTGATTGTCTTATCTATATAAAATGAAACAATGACATGATATACTCACTTATAGACAAAATTGTTGTTTTAGTTTGATATTCATTTCATTAAAACAAAACAATTATATACAATAGAAAAAAATATACAGATCAATAAAATGAAAAGCAACAGAAAGTAAAAACAAAAACAACATCAACTCAAAAGAACAATTTAATTTGTAGGTGCTTTGCTGGTTGTCTGAATTGTTTTGAAAAATGCGTTAATGTCGAAAAATGATTAGAGAAAAGCATCTGAGAAAAATGATACTGTGTATTGAACCAAATGAGTTTTAATTTCTGCTCTGGAGATTATTCAAATGCAGTCGAGGGGCTTTGATGAAACGTTAAAAACACATGTGAATATATTTCACATTTTCTTCTCCAAGAGTGAAATCTCAGACTCTGAAGGAATCTGCCGGTCCAGAAGGTGGAGCAAGAAGCCTGCGCCGGTTCTGAGACAGAAAAGAGGGATTGAAAAATGCAACTTAAGAGCTTAAACCATGAGTTTACCTCAGAGAGAGAGAATTTGTATCAAGAAAAGCTGAATATTTATTCCCTACCAAAAATCCTCTAAGTCCTTTTTTAATTTCATATTTGTTAATTTATTTCTCGAGTAGTGAAATATCCGGTTTGTGTGATTACCAAAAGTTTAATGATTTATCTTTTAGTGACAAATTGATTCTGATGAAAGTAATTGTTTTATTTAATGAGACTGATAGACTTTCTTTCATGTATTAAGCTGGGAACCATTTAATAAGCTAAAATCACTGTTTTATTTTTTTTTTATCTTAATATTTGAAAAAGTTGAAGTCATATGAGCTTCTCTGCAAGCAATGCACATACATATAGACACGGTTGTTTAAACCAAAACTATTACAGAGTGCTATTCAAAGAGACAATTGACAAACTGCCCTGTTTCTTTTTCCCCCAGATTTTATCCCAAATGACTCCGCAGACCATTACTGAGATCGACGCCATGCTGGGAAACAAACCGCACTCGAAGAAAGAGACGCGTGCTTGAAGATTCAAAACAAACAGTGACAGATGACGTTTGATGACAAGAAAACCGTGGGAATTTTCGCTTTTTGCTCTGCTGTATACTCAAATTGCATGTTCTCCGCAACATTATGCTTCCAGTCTGCGCGCATACCCATTTTTGCGCAACAAATCGTATTATGTACAACAACAAAAAAGAAAATTTCTCTGAGCTGTAAAAAGAAAAATGAAAAAGGATCATATATTGCTCACTGTCAATTGTTTGCAGACTTCATAAATGCAAAGTGACAAGCTTCTGCTGTCCACAGGAACTGAGAGACCTTTGCAACTTTCAGCTGCAGTCAAAGCACAGGACATGGCCCAAAGTAGAAAAGAAATCCAACCTTTTTGCTTGAATGCAACATTTCCGGTTAAATGGTGCTTTTACTGGATGTGCGGGTCTGCAGGAGGAGTTGGGCTTGATGTTTAGCCAGCGGCCAGAGAGTCAGAGGTTAGCACTCGTGTGTCTAGATGAACATTTCCCATCATGTGCATGTGACTGGTCTGCAACGCTCACTGCTTTACAGGGTTGGGAACATTGGGTTACTTGTGAAATGAAAAAAATAAAAAAAAATCATCATACTGTCTAGTTTAAGAGAAAAAAAATCTAAAAAAAAATTATCAATCAGCACAAAATTAATCATTTATTTTGGTTAGCAAAAGTCACTTTAAAAAATACTGCAAACAGATATTCTTAGTGGGTGCAGTTTAAGAAGACTTTCCCAGCCCTGCTGCTTTCCCAGAAGTCCTTTTGCCTCCTCTGTTTGTAAACTGTGCGCATGTCCCTTTAAGAGAGAATTAGCCCCAGTCGGGCGTAAATGTGGCATGGCTTTTATGGCTTATGTAGATTTGCAGTGCCCTTGTAAGCCAACGTTTTGTTTTTCTTTTTTTACTCGAATAGTCCTGCAGTTTGATCCAGCACCCTGCTGCCGGGGCCTCGCTTTAAAGAGGCCCAGACCCGGCCATGTCCATCTGACCTTTGACCTATACCCTTTGTATTGTCTTGAACTGTACAGGAAAGTACAGACGAAAAGTGTGGATACTGTAAAGACTGTACAAAAATAAAAGGTTAGCGGTAGCTGAATAGTGGGAAGGCGACAGCTCTGGACACACTGTGGTAAAACTGTACTTTTCCAACCGTAGGAAGAAAATAATAATTTAATATGACACAAAGAGCCCCGGGGTAAGAATTAGCAAATGTATTTTTTTCTTCTTTTTTTTCTTGAAATTTAAAATATATCTTCTCTGCTCAAATTTCTTGAGAGTACGCCTTGTGTATCCCTTTGACTCTGACACACACACTCATATTGTCTTTGCTCTTCTTCTTTGTGTTGACTTTATTTGCAAATGACGTAAAGATTTGCTCCTTTAGTAATCTTACAAAACGAACAGAGTGACATGAAATTAAATACAAGCTCACACAATGCTTTTTTCTTTTCTAAATACGATCCAATTTTATCCTTTTTTTTTTCTTTGAATTGAGGAAACGAATGAGAAATTACAAAATTATTGTTTTTATAACATAAAATACTAAAAGATGAGGGATTAGAAGTAAAATCTGGTGTTTTTTTAGCTTTTTGTGACTCTGAGAAGCTGGACTCTGGACTGTGGCCTGATCACTAAAATATTTCAGATTCTTTTTTTGCATGATATGAAGCAAAACAAACACCTACAGGTTTCTGCTTCTTCTAACTGAGCCAGACTGATAACATTCAGAGCACAGTGCATTCCTCTGAAGCTTACCAAATTAGTTTTCTCCATTTCTGCCCGAACTGAAATTTGGTTTCGGCTGGAGCTGCAGAACTGACTGAAATAATCCCATGACTGCGCGTAAAGTTTCAGATGGAACAGTCAGACAGTAAGCAGCTGAAATACTTGGAACATGTGACATTCATAAAGTATTACCAAACTGTTTATTTCTTGAAAGGGAAATTTTATCAATTGGTTTTGTTGTACATTTCCATTTCTAATTTTTTTTTTGAAAACAGCTTTATTGTCCAGAGTAAAATAGAAAAAAACTCTTCCAAACCCAAATCCAGAAAATAGCTGTAATAGGAAAAAAACGTAACTATCTTCAACAGACTGTCTGTTATGCAACGATGAACAAGTGGGAAAAAGTGTTCAGGACATTTGTAAAGTACAGAACACCAACCATAGGAACCATAAGAACCAAGAACCGACCATAAGCAACCAGTAAAAAGTTATTTTGACTAAATTTAATTCATTTCCTTCAACATGACCCAGAGAAAGGTCAGTTTAGTAAATCTATCATTTTACCAAAGTTATGTTGTCTGAGAAACGTGTGTGTGTTGGCTCTATCTTTGCAGAAAATATTAACTGAATATGATCATATGTACTTACTGAACCTAAAGCGTTATCACTGCCATCCAAAACACACTGGAGTTCACTGACAGCTGAACTTTGTTTCATTTCAAAGTTCAAAGCATAAAACACAGGAAACATGCTCTGTCTACTTCAATTGACATAACTAGCTTACTTTTATGTAGTGAATATGTTAGTGAAATCCTGAAAGCATTTACACCACCAACACATTTTTGAGTTAGAACATTTGTTGTGTTTCTGTGCGCTAGTGAAAACATAAATATTACATCTGGGCAGCTGGAGTCAGAGGGAACAATGGTCGTCTTTTATTCAGGACGCCAGGATCGTTTTCCCAAATATGCTACAAATACGTCATAATATTTTAATTACTAAAGTTAGTTAAATACAGTTCCTTTCACAAGAGTTCATACTGCTTGAACTTTTTCATAATTTGTGGCGTTACGACTACAAACTCTACGTTTTAAGGTTTTATGTGATAAGAAAATGCAAGTTGTACTTGTATATAAAGAAAGTTAGAGAGAAACATATTCTCCCAACCAAGCAGCTGAGTCTGAAAACAAAGTGAGTTTTCAGAAGAACTTTATGAGTTTCTAACCTTTCCCTGCTTTATAGTTCAAATATTACATGCTGATTATTGAATAGCTGAATTAGCTGGGCTGATTTTTATTTAGAAGTATCAAAGTAAAGAAAGTAGAACGTAAATGCATCTAACTTTTATTATTTTTCAAACTCTGCATCATTTTCTTGCATTTTAAAATCATGCAATACTTTATTTTGGTTTATCACACAAACAGTATGTAACTTGACCCACGTGGAAAAAGCTCAATGTCTGTGAATAAGTGGTTTACATTTGAATACAGATTCTGAACATCATATTACACTTTTGTTTCCATAAGTTACAGACTTTAGCTAACTTGGAAGCAGATTTGGACGATTCCGACTGTTAAAAATGGACAGTTCTTCCGAATAATTCAGTTCAACTCTTAATTTAAGTCAGTGCTTATCCTCTTGTACCCACTGCATGATTCAAATTGCCAAAAGTTTTTCCTCAGGTGAAACACAGAAACCCTGAGATGAACTATGCAGAACCACGGCGGTGTGCCCAACGCTGTGTGTGCCGGGACGCCACACACGCTCACGGCAAACAGAAAACATCTGTGACGCCGACACTTACAAGCCTCACGGTGGCTGGGATCCCCAGTGCCATCGGAGCAGCAGATGAAGCATATGTGCTGAGAAAATGATGACTCCCTCACCGCCTAACAGCATCGTAGACAAACAGGTTTTGCTACATGATTCATCCTTTGCATGAGGAATGAGGTTGGACAATGTGAGAAAAAAAAACACACAGGCAGACAGAGAGAGAGCGAAGAAGCAGGCAGTCGACTGATAAGCACATCTGAGATCTACAAGCTCCCACGTCTAATAAACTACTCTTCGTACTATCCTTAGGTGTTGTCTCTCTGCCAGGTAAGGGATTATTTTTTGCGATCAGACAGAGTGATGAAATCCAGAGCAGATTGTAGCTGCTGTTGTCAACCTAAGGGTGTAGACATATTCTGCAATTTCCTTACAGCTGGATTTTTAGAGGAAGATAAACCAAACTGAGAAGGCATCTGAGAATTTACCCAATTTGTGATAAAAAAAAAAAATGGAAAAAAAAAAACAAAAACTGCTGACTTGAATTTCAGACCACTATTCTTCCTTTGCTTTTTGAAAATTAAAACTGAAATGAAGGTGAGTTTTTCATTTCCTGCAAATAAATACAGCAATAAGATCTCACTTAATTTGGGCAGTGAAGTGGAAAAAGAGAGTCAAAAATATGCCTGAAGCTTTATAAAAATTCATCAGTACAAAGCCACTACCTCTCATCAGGATGTAAACGCATCCTAATGTATTTTTTCTTAGTGTGAGGACAAAAAGGTAATTTATCTTAAAATGAATCTCTACATTTAGTCTGTTCTCTAATGTGGTTTTCCTTAATGTGTCCCCAAAGCCTGCACATCTGCTGAGTCCCATTCAATTCCCCAGACGGATTCACGACGAGTCTGCAGCACCGTCTCAGCCTCTGCTCACAGCTGAGGGACTGAAACCTCGCCTTGAACCAAAAACTATATCTGATTTCAGAACAATGGACCTGCATGTCGTTCAAGTCAGAATTGCAAATTTTCCAATAAGTTCATTAAGCTCGTTTCAACGGAATAAATGAAAAAGTTCACCACAGATTTAAGGTTTACAGCTTCAAAAACCTCCTGGTTATTCCACCAAATACTGATTTCTGAACTCTTTCTGGGTTAAAACATTAGTATTGTTGTTTCTAAATAAACATGAACTTGTTTTCTTTGCATTATTTGAGGTTTGAAAGTACTGCATCGTTTTTCTTATTTTCACCATTTCTCATTTTCTGCAAATAAATAAAACATTTTTGCTTGGAATTTCAGTCATTTTGTCAGTAATTCATAGAAGAAAAGAACAATGTTCAATTTACTCAAACATATAGCTATAAAAAGTAAAATCAGAGAAACTGATCATATTAAGATTCCCAAACTGAATGTTGTCATAAATATTTTAGATATGTCTTATGAAAATAACTGGCAAATGGGAGGATTTTTTTATGAATAATTTGTCATTATAACCCACAAAAACATCCATAAGTTGGTGAATCCATCAATATTGAACCACTGTAAAGTCAGTTGTGTAAATATTTAGAGGTAATAGTTCTGAGTAGCTTTAACTGCTCATACATCAAAACGTCTTTAAAATGTATTAGATTTTTTACCAAAACATGTTTTTTAAAAGAGCATAAAATATAGCAGCTGTGGCATCTCGCTGGTTTTCAAATGAATTTCTATCGTCAGTGCAACAACAGCAAGAAAAACAAAATATGAACCAGTTGCTCACAAGTTAATTTTATTTTCTACTAAAATACACATTCCATGCAGGTTTTTAATCACTTTTCACAACAGCCAACAGAAACAAGGAAACAACCTGGAGGCGCTTTGCCTCACGACGACAGGCAAATGAGATGTTAAAGTTGGTACAGTATTTTGTTTTGTGCAAATGCTGAGTGGCTTCTACAAACAGTGAGTCTCCGTCTGCTGTTACGAGTTTTACTGCAGAGAACCGAGCTTATTGAATCACAGTCCTGCACATATTTACATATTCAGCCTGGAAAAAAAAAGGCCTGTTCACAAAATCATGTTCAATGTGCAAGGAATTAATAAAGTACCGCTTTAGAAATAAATATTAAAGCTCAATTAATTTATTTTCATCTGATGTGATCAGCTGAAATTAGCATATGTGTTTGGTTTCAAATAATAAATGTAGAGAAACTTTTTGGCAGTTGCCACAGATGGAAATATAAGCAGCGTTTACATTTTGACAAAAAATAAAAAAAATGTTTGAGATTTTTTGCTTTTTGGCAACATCATAAATAAGCAGCACTTAATTCTTCTATGTCAAATTTAGAGACATAGAAGTTTTCCCTGTCAGTCATGACCATAAATAATCTGAGTTGAAGGCAGTTCATCATCAAGAATAACAACTATAACTTCAAAATAATGGTTGGAAGAACATTTTAGCCTGAATCACAGCAATAATTACAATAAGCAAATAAATATATATATTTTTTTTATTCTGAGAGAAGGTCCAGTTGTTGGCATTTAACTCAGATTTAACTGAATTCTTGCTGTGAATAATTTCCCAGAATAAAAATTACATTTGGAAGTTTATCCAATCTCTTCTTTTAACAGTCATCAAATTATCAACATAATGTCCGCGCTAATAAAAATATGAGTAAAATTCATCACTGATCCCGTTGCTGCATCAATCCTGTCATTATTCTCCATTGTTCTATACGTTCACACCATCCCAATATATCTGATGTGAGCTTTAATAAATGAACCGTCCTGCATATACAGCTAGAACTAACTTTCAAGACTTTTTACACATCTTTTATGAGGCGTATTAATAAATATTGAGAAAGCTTTAAAGATCTGATTTCAGGCCAAACTGTACTAGTTACATTTTCTTATCCAGTTTCTACTAACCCATCATAAGTGCAACACTGAGCTGTTTTCACCATGACAGTCTTTAACTCACATGTAAACAGTCTATTATTCAGTGTAGCTGAAACTATAAAATACACTTCATCATTTTGATGTACAAAAACAAATAATGCATCCGTTTCTTTTTTATCCAGTAAATAACTACATTTTTTCTTTTCAGTAGAAGTGCAACACCTAAAACATGAATTTCAGCAGTTCTTCTCCAGCTCCAGGTACAAATTCATAACAGAATTTCAGAAGCTTAAAGGGAAGATATCATACCTTATGAGAACAATAATTATTGCATGTTATTGTTTTAAATCAGATAGAAAAATGTAAAAGCGATAAAACTTAATAGCGCTGTAGTTGCATGTCTTAAAAACAGAAAATGAGTACAACAGATGGATGATGATGTGCCATCTGTTTGTTTCATGCACAAAAAAAAACATTAAAAAACTTATGGTGACTGCAGTTGTTTGTGAGCATAAAGTTTATCAGATAAAAAAAGTGCTTTTTACTATTTACTTGTCCTCTCAGAGCAAGACCTCCACTGACATAGAGAAAAACAGCTCTCTCTAAACTGTCGTCCTGCATTTTCGGTCATTTTTTTTCTCTGTGTCTGAGCTAAATGAACATGTGTTTCACTGCAGCGACAGACTGAGTGTCTATCAGCAGCTTAACTTCCCCTCCCTGTGCTACACGTCTTTAGGGACAGAGCAACTGCTAACTCTAGCGATTATTCCACTACTGTGGAGTATTGAAAACATACTGGGCTCACCACAGAGCACTTAAATCCATGCTTAGGGTGCTGGTTTATTAGGTTTCCTAGCTCTCCCAAATTTTCTGGAATATACATCTTTTCCTTTTTCAGCTGAAATTCAATCCGGAAGCCATTTTGTTAATCAATAACTTTCAGTTCTCACAGCTGCCAAGTGATCAGCATCTTCCCTTTTTTTTCTTCCTTTTTAAAATATTTCTTTAAAGAACATAAAAATTATAGCTCATGGGCTAAAAGCCAGAACATTATTGGAAAGGAAAAAAGTGAAAAAAAGCCTATATATGCTCTTTACAGCTTCATTATACTTAAACAATCATACAAAGGCAAACTTCAATCTCCAAGTGATAATCTAAAATAAGACTGATTCTAAGAGTTCAGCTGAATGAGCTGCTCCAATAAAAAAATCAAATAAAAAAAAACAACTCGCATATGTGGTTCAGCATGTTTGGTCTCATCAGTAATGAACTGCTTGTCAGATGTTTGCCTCCCCTCTCCTATTTTATTGACAGCTTTATGACCCTCCCTGTGACCTTCACAGGCAATCTATTGACGATGCTGCTGCACAGCTTCCATATGAAACAATACAGCAGAAGGCATATGTGAATTAGAGTATACTAAATGTAAAGGAGAGGACTGTATGGAGGGAAATCTGCGGACTATGATCTTCATAAGAAAATAAAGAGGTAGGCTAACTTTGCTGAAAAGAAAAAGTGACACTTCAATAAGATGCTGGAACGGCTTTGAAGTGCTCATCAAACATGCCACACACAACACCAGCTTTAAAAATGACACTTCAAACACAGCATGCGTAAATGAACCACATAACCTATTAAAAATAACCCTATGCTCTTGCATAATTATAATAAGACTTACTTCACTCAGGGAGACCAGAAAACACATGACTCATGCATGCATTACCATCTCCATAATGCAAAACAGTAGTAAACACAGATGAATGTTACAGCACAGCACGTCAGGGGTGTTTTGATTGGATTTCTTCTAGTGGTGGGATAGTATAAGGAGATCTCTGTCAATAATGGCCCAAATTCAGACCATCTTCTTCTCTTTCTTATCACCTGTCTGCATGACATCATTGAGGGAAAAGGTCATGAAGGCAATTTGCTCCAGTTCGCTTTCCTTCCCGCACTCCATCAGGCAGGAGAACTGATCCTTGTCCACATTGTAGGCCAGGTCCGAGTAACCGCTCGGCCCCCGGTGGATGATCCTGGGTCGGTCCCACCCGGACGAGTGCAAGGGGGATCGGTTCAAGTACACGCCCATGTCCCGCCGGTCGGACTTGTTGGTCGGGTGCATGAACAGGAGCCAGGTTTGAGTGTCTGGTGAGAGGAGCGATGTGCCGCAGGCCTTGCTCTCGGCGTCGTCGTTGGGGACGAATTCGGGGGCGGGGAAACCGATGACGCTGCCCTGGCAACCCGAGGGTTGCTCGACGAGCTCCCTGGCCATGTGGGGCTTATCGAAGTAGACGCCGCTGTTTTCGCTCAGGGCTTCACATCTGTGGCCCCCCGTGTGCCGGGCGTTGCAGTAAAGGTGGCTCCTTCCCTCGTGGTCGATGATCTCCGCCATTTCACATTCACACGACTTCTTTTGAAGCATCTTCCCGATTCGCCACGTCTGTCCAAAGTCCTCGCTGTATATCGACAGAGCGCGTGGATACACCGTACAAGGAAGTGGATAGGAACAGCATCTATATGGGATGTAGTAGGCGTACGCAGGAATGATCAACCTGCCGTTCTCCAACTGAACGCCGTGGCCAGGCCCGACCGCAAAAGTGGCCCATTTGTGTATGGCACTCCCGATCACACTCTCTGTAAGGTCCATAGCCGGGCTCCAGGTTTGCCCGTCGTCGCTGCTGCGCACGCAGCAAAGACGGGCCTTGTTCTTACCTGTGATAATCTGCTTTATTTCTGTGGTGTTTTCCCATATGCAGATGAAAAACAGGAAGAGTGTCTTGCTGTTTTTCTCATACACAGGACAGGGATTCATTGTGCGGTGGTTTGGCAAAAATGCAGTGGAAATCTCCTGACTCGACGACCACTGAAAGAGAAGGAAAAACACATTTTATTAGCAGCTTTATGCATATGAAAGAAACCAAAATCATAAGTCCAGGTTCCTAGAAGGCATTTATGAGACATGTGGAAGAAGGTACTCAGAAATGACCACAACTGAACGATCTACAATCAGCATGCAAACCAGTATTTTGTGGCTGAAATCTGACACTGAACAGTGGCAAAAGATGGAGCCAGCATCATGCTGTAGAGATGCTTTCCTTTAGCAGAGTGACAGCAGAACTATACAGATTTGTTGGAAAGATAAACTGACCTTAATAAATAGGATAAATTATGCTAAAATGAGACAAAAGACTCATCTGCTGGAGGTTCACCTTCTTGCATACAGACATTGCACTGGGATAATCTTGGTCAAATCTTATTGACATGTTAGAATGACCTAGTCAAAGTCCACACCTCATTCCAGCTGAGATTTTCTAGCAAGATTTGAATGTTTCTGTTCTCCAAATAATCTGGCTATATAATTTGAAAACTTCTTTTATCATTTTCCTATTATTCTATCACACTGAAGCATTTAAAGTTTGTTTTTGCAACGAAAAATGAGAGAAAAGACGTGTTGCGTATGAATGCAAAGGTGTGACAACCTGAACAGGTCCATCCTCTTGGAGCAATCCTCTTCTCATAACCAGACGTTTGGCGTCGTGGTCATGAAAGGAGCTTCTTTTCTCTGCAAAGGCGAGGAATGTGTGACAGTGCCTCAGGTAGAGCAGAGCTGGAATCCTGTACGTGATCCCACATGACTCCCTCTCAAACAAAGTTGTTTTAGGGGGCTCCTCGACGCTCACACTTTTCGATGATTTGTTCCCCATGGCGGATGAGAGTCCCTGCAACAGAAATACCACACACACACACACACACACACACACACACACACACACACACACACACACACACACACACACACACACACACCCACACACACACACACACACACACACACACACACACACACACACCAGTCTTTCAGAATCTTGCAGCAACAACCTTTGACAGAAGCTCAGCCTCGCAGCAAGAGTTCACACTCCAGTGCGTCCTCCTCACGCACAGAGACGCCGCAGAGCGTAAACAGCGAGCAGACAACGGAGCCCTTACCTTCACCTGTCGCTCTTGACCTGCCTCTATCCTCGGCTCGGCGTTACAGAGTCCATTTGGCTGCGAAACCAGGAACCTCTGATGTTCACGACAGTGATGCTGGAGGTTCATGCAGAAACGAAGACGGCGACGACGCGAGAAGTACATTCACACTCGCTTCCGGGATTGCCCTGAATGTCACCGTCGAGTTTAAATGAGGTTTTCGGTTTGTGTTCATTTCATTAACGCAGCTATTAGCAGCGTTTGATTAGTTCTAACAATGACAACAACAATTGGATCCACTTATCTGGGAATAAAAACAGCAAAGAGGAAATAAATTTCATCTTTACTCTCAAATATTGCTGCGCGTACTCGCTTTCCGTTACATTGATGTGGCAGGGTAGCATCTTAAAAACTCCGCGACTCTTTGGTGAGTCTGTCTTCCGCATGTAAACCTCTTTTGCTACCGCCACCTGCTGGATGAGAGGAGTCACTGTCCCCTTTCAGACTGTTGCTAGGATACAGAGCGCTACACTACTCAGCAAAAGCTAAAAACTGGCGTAAAAAGTTGACGACAGGAAAACGGGAAGACTTTACCTAAAACATTTTCTACAGCCAGGAGACCATAAAAAGGAAGAGAAGAAGGTAATGTAATTTAGTCATATTAACTAGCCGCTCGGAAGCAACACGATGTTTTTGATTTTATGGTTGCATGACTCTGCAGTTTGCTCAGAAAACAGGAAACACAAGGACAACAGCAGCAACAGAAGAACAAGAACTTACAGGAAAAGATGAAGAAGGTTCATAGGAAAGGTGCAAACAAGGAGATTTTTTTCTTTATGTATTTTAAAAATTGATTCATACATTATGTTTCATTCAAATAAGCAAATGAGAAAATAGCAATGCTGTGTGTCTGCACAGTGGTGCAGTTGGGTGTTGCTTGGGAGCAAGAAGGAAAACATTCAGCAGGTTTAAAAGATCTTAAAAAGCAACACATCACACTTCAATCTAAAGGCAAAATCTGACATCTTTCAGTGAGGAAAACATTACAAAGCCATGTCTGAGGTTTTAGCAGGGGTGCAACAGTGACCCGTCCAGAAGGTCCAAAAAGAACCCATGTAAATGTTGAATGGTTGTGACCGGCGTGAAATGGGATCTGTGGGACTTTCAAGACAAAAACCACCAATACAAACCACATAAAAGCCTGTCACATATTTCCAAAAACCATCTTGATGTTGATTTCTATGAATTTTGAGAAAATACTGATGACTTGGCCTGAACACGTTGCCATTTTGATTGAAATGACCTTGAACTTAAGCGCAATTATGTGTTGAAGGGACGATGTAGCAGAACAAAGATGTGAAGTACAGCAGCAAATCGACCTGTTAATGAATCATTTTTAAAGATTCATCGAAAATATTTTGATGTTTGGAAGAATAAAAGGGTGTTTAGGGTCACTGTGATATGTTATCGGCTCTCATTATAAAAAATAAAACATTTTTTACAGTGTTTTTGCACAAACATTTTCATTCTTAATGTTGCTTAGGTAAAATTTTTTTGAAAATAAAAAAATATCTGCTTCTAAGTTCTGTTCTTTCTTCAACTTGTAGAGGCTGGTTTTTTGCTGATCACACGCAGAAAACCAAAGCAGCAGAAGAACAAGAGCCTGCAGAAATGTACGGAAACGACGCGTACGCAAGACGTAAACAAGGACGCTGGTGGTCCAGCTCAGACCACATTGAATGGACGCTTATTGGTGAGAAACAGTCACTGTAATTTATAATCGCTGGACTGACCATAGTTAGTCATTTGTCTGCATGTGCAGCTCCAGTTACACCGTGTGGATAAGCCGTCCCACCTCTGCACCATCAACATCAGTGGGCAAAATCTGACTTCTGTAAGATTTTTTTTACACTTTGCATTTGATCTTCTGTTAGTGATGATAACTAAATAATTTCCTGAACTCACACAGGTTGAGCCAGAAGAGCTGATGGCCTTTGTAAATGTCGCCTACGTTGATGCATCTGATAACTTCCTCTCTTTAGGTGATTCATTTCACACTGATTTGTCTTCAGATTGATTTTCTTCCTTTTCTAAAACCCAGTCATCCTCTGCAGGATCATTCAGCAGCTTCACGTCTTTGAAAGAACTCAGTCTGGCTTTAAATAGAATCAAAAACATGGATTTTGATGTTGCTGACTTCCCTCATTTAGAGGTAAGATTGCCTTAAATGTAATGTAGAGATGTGGAAAAATAATCATTGATTGTAAAAGTATTCAAGTCATTTCAACTTCTTCACATTTTGTGTTGATTCAACCACAAACTCCAATTTATTGTAATAGGATTTTGGGTGATAGATGAACATGAATTTGTGTGTAATGGTGAAAAATGACAGCATCATCCTGTGCAGATGCCTTTTTTCAGCAGACCTAGTCAAAGTCCAGAACTAAATCCAATTGAGGATCTTGATGAATAAAAAATGCTTTTCAGATGCTCGTCTGAAAATAGCTCTGAGTTTGAGCTATTTTTTGACACAATTCAGCCTCTACACAGACAAAGCTAATAAGGAAACTCAAAAAAAAAAACTACATAGATCAAAGATGGTGGTTTTAAAGAGGTAAACCGAGAAGGTTTTAAGATGTAAATATTTCTAATGGAATGTGCTTTAATTCTCGCAGGTCTTGAATTTGTCCTTCAACGCCTTACCAGCAGAGGTTTTACTCCAGTTCGGTCAGTTTCCACGACTTAAAACTCTTGATCTGACCAGAAATGATCTCAACAGTCTTCCTCCCAATTTTGGTGCCTCACACAGCGACCCGTCTGACATGTAAGAACATCACAAACAAAAAAGGCCATTAATAATATTTATATGTCTCTGTTTGGATTTCATCAGTTGAACACGTGATAAACTTGCTGTTTTTTGCTGACTGCTCTGCAGCATGTTATTCTGACAACACTGACATCCTTTTATGCTAAAAATCTAAACATCAATCCACTCTAGCAGGATATTTCCTGCGAGTTCAACCCCACACAGTAACACACTGGTATACTGGCCACAACCTCTGAAGTAGTTCTAAATCTCACCAAAAGGTGGTGTACAAGTGCACCAAATTTCTATTTCAAACACTTTCTATTTTACACTTTAAAACTGCTCAGATTTATAAAAACCAACCTTCTTGCCTACATTATTTAAATTTGCTGTTTATTGTTAGTGTGGGCATAAATAAGTCTTATAATTGAAACAAAGTGTAAACATTTAGTTTTTGGTTTTTGTGCGTGCAGGCTGTCTGAAGAGGGACCCAAACAGTTTGAGGCTCTTGAAGTCCTGATTCTTGAAAACAACAGACTGACCTCTAGTGTCTTCTACAGCCTTACCAACCTGAAGAGGTTTTCATGAGCTTCAGTGTTTGTTGTTTCATACCGAATGCAAACTCCTCTTGTCATCTGCTGATGTTGGTGAATGTTGTGCACAGGCTGAAGCATCTAAACCTAGAGGGGAACCGTATCACAGAAATACCTTGTAAGGAAGTGATGGAGAGTTCAAAACCCGCTTTGAGGGAAGGCGAACAGGAAGGTAAAAAGTTCTCAATCTGTGAGATTAGGAAATTGATTTTTACCTCCATTATCATCATCATCGGCTCTCTGACAGTGAGGAAGATAAACGCAATCCTTCATCTAGTTTTTAAAACAATTATTTTACATTGTAGTTAATTTCTTTCTTTTATCACCTGTGAAAATCAATGGCATGTTCTCTTGTCTTTCACATTTTGGAGAGTGCTTATTAGGGATGGGCCTTTGTGTTGCTTTGCATTTACACCCCAGAAAACCACAGAGTTTTGGATCACTGCACTCTAAAGAAAACAGAAAGTCTCTAATTTACAACCAGAGTGTAGTTAAGTTCTGAGTTACTCAACCTATATCTGAAATATGTAACAAACAAATTACAAAAATTCCCAAAAGTTATTTTATAGGTATTGCAACATGTCTCAAGCTGTTTTGAAGTAGCAGTGGAGCGCACCGTGGGCACATCACCAGTCAATCCCACAAAAACAACAAAACATCATTAAAGTAAATAAATCAGAAATATCTCACGATGTCTCCCTTTTTAGACATCGAGTCTAAAATCGACCACCATATTGAGATTATGAAGATTCTTCACGCACTGAGGGAGGAAGGCTGCAGGCGATCCAGTGTGTTTCTGCCTGAGCTCCAGTACCTCAATCTGGCCAACAACAAGGTGAGCGACGTGTTTCAAACCATCTGTGGTCGTCGGTCACGTCTCATCAGCGTTCTGCCGTCAGATCGCCTCAGAGGAAGCCATGGTTGCTGCTGCTCTCTTCCCAAATCTCTGCGAATTAGATATTCGCTGCAATCCTCTACGCACACTGAGGAGAGGTACTCCTGCATTCTGGCAGACGGTCGTCGAATGCGCTTGTTGGATTGCTCAAATTCACTTTTGTGCTTTTGTTTGAATCCAGGAGAAACGCCTTTACTGACCTATTTCCTTCAAGACAAGCTTGGAATAAAGATAAAGAGAGGGAAGGAGAAAGAGTTTGTAAAACTTCCCCAGAAGGTGCGTGTTTATCCAGGATGGAAGGTGGGGTGTGCTGCGCATTGACAGGAACGTTGAATATTTGGATTCATGAAGACAGAGTTACAAAATGAGAGATTTTATTTTTCCACACGCAAACTCTGAAATTCAAACATGAGAAGAATTGCTGAAGTCTACATTCCACTTTAAGGTTTTTCTACTTTTATCATGTTACAGCCACACATTTCAATGCATTGCTTTCAAAATGAAGTTCAAATAAACATCTGAAAAGTGCGGCATGCATTTGTGTTCAGCCCACTTGAGCTTTGCAACAATTTTTCCAATTAGATTTAGGTCTGAACTTGGACTAGGCCATTCTGACACAGTTACAATCATCCCATTACAGCTCTGGCTTCTTTCCAGGGGTTGTTGTCCTGCTTGGCATTAAAACTTTGGCCCAAACTGAAGTTTTTTGCAGCCTAACATTTCTCTAACTCCTTCCATTGCCTAAATTAAATCCATTCATCTTCCAGTCAGTTACGTTGTGAACTCAACGATCCTGTAAACCTGCATTCAGTGTTGCTTTGTGTCTTTGTTAGCGTGTGCCATACTTTACACATTTACATTTGTGAAGATGTTTTAAAATCATGTTTCAATCCCCCCCTTCACAATATTTGCTGAACGATCGTATTAAAACTGAGTAAGCCATGCAGCGGTTAATGGCTGAGACATGATTGACTTTATGGACTATGAGCAGTAGATGCATAATGATTGATTTTTTCCCACCGAAGCCGTTAAAGATGCCATTTAAGTCGGACTCAACTTCTGTGAGACGCTTTCAGGACAACAAAAGACCAGAGGACAAGAATAAAAGCAAAAGTCTGGAAAACACAAAACACTTCTTCATTACTCAGGTTTATATATATTTACTGTTTGAGATTTTAAATTCTTAAGCTCCCGGTGGGTCGAGTGACTTCCCCTCCACATGTTTTCCTGTTGTGTTCACAGACCGAAGAAGAAGCCAAGCTTCATGACGAATCTGCACAAAACAGAGCCTGTCCGGGACGACCCATACGCTACGACTTGATAATGGACGTGAAACCACTTCCCTACATCGGTGCGCAGGGATAGATATGGTTCTCTCTGCAGCTGTGTGATATCTTGAGAAAACAAACCTCTGACCATACATTCATCCCGGAGGGAATCGCTATGTGCCTTTTGCTCTTTTTCTCTCAACAGGAATTCAAACAGCTGTTCGGATGCTGGATCAGACACTAAGGAGTCTGAACATCTACAGAGACTCCAAACCCAGGCTTGATAGCATCCAGACGCCATACAGAGAAATGAAAAAGAGGGTTTGATTTTCCTTTTCTTTGAATCTTTTCACATGCACATCATCAGTGCGGTAACAAATACCAAAGTGCTGTTCCCTTCTTCTGTTTTTGTGGGAACAGATAGTGGAGCTGCCACCTCTGAGACCATTAAAGCAGCCGATCGAAAGAGTTGAGGAGTTGATCAAGGAAATAAAAGATAGTAGAGCGGCCAAAGTTGTTTCCTTAGGTATGCAAGTGTCTTTTGAGTTCTCGACATATTTTAGCATCCGTTGCCGTTGAACATTCACACAGGCGCCTCTTGCCAATAAGATGTACTTCCTGCCTTTTTGGAAGAAGTGTAGATATTTTTTTGGCATAAAATAACTTACTGAATTCATTCTCACATCATTATCAATGTGTCCTTTCTGTGCAGGAAGTGTTATGCACAACAGAGCAGCAAACAGTAAGGACTACAAGGAAGCGTTATTTCTGCTGAGGGACTTGAGGAAAACACACAAGATGGTCCATGACAAAACAATGGAACAAGAAGCCAGATTCCAGTGTGAACATCCACATTAATACATGCTTTCCTCATGCAGGAGCTTTTTTATTATTATTATCTTCAACCAGATCTGGACCCTGATACTGTCACTGTGAGTAAAATCAATCTCACATCATAGACAACAAGACATGTTGAGCTTTTATTTATGTTTGATTTAAGAACGATATGGAAGAGAAAACCATAGATGGCATCCAGAGTATCACAGTTGAGCTGTAGCAAAAATGTGTCTGCAGTTGTGACTTCATCTGCAGAAAATGTATTTATCTAAAGCTGCCTTTTTCTGACGGTTCAGGGCAGCTGCCTGCACCACATCTGCAATCGCAGTTAATCTTCTAAATATGCATTATGTGCAACGTACTTTGGCCAGTTACTTTTTATTACTTGCATTGTGAGTAAAATTTGTAAGCTTTGATGTATTTTTCTGTCTCAAAAAAGCGAACCGTGATCCTCATTCAAGTCGATTCTAATCTGGTATTTGTTATGATTAAAATGTCTTGTTGGTTGTATATTATCCTCTAACTTAATTATTTACAACCCTTGCTATCAGGAAGGAGCACAAACACTTTGGAACTGGAAGTGCTCGAGACTTTGAGCAGACCTCTGCGCTGCTCAGGATGATTTATGATCCACATTACCGAAACAATTTGGGTTCTGGAAAATTAACAAAGACGCCCCACGACTGCAGAAACCAAAACCTCATGTGTCTTATTACAACAGCCATTGATTGCAGCTATCTTGAATTTCCAGTCGTGTTCTGCTCACGCTGTTGGTTCGCTTGTTTGATTTCACGGCTCTGTTGCTCATATGATTTCCATTATTTGTCTTCTGAGCAGCTTGCAGATGTGGAATGCACATCCAGCCTCAGCGGGATGAATCAGCGCGCAGCGTCAGGGTAGTTCAAGTGGGGAGTTTTGCATGTTTACATTCATATTGGAGATATTTATCTCCTCCTGTTTGTAATGAATAATAAATGAGCTGTAAACGCAAAGTAAACTTTAAGATAAAGTGTCCATCACCCAATCAGGTGCATCAATCTCAATTTGGAAAAGTCTCATAAATTGTAGATGAAATTCATACGAACAAACGCTTGAATTATGTTTTTGCTAAAAACTAAAAATCTAAACACGGGGTCTAATAAGTTTGTAAAAAATATATATAAAATGATTTATTTAAAGTCCTGAAATTAAACAAAAAAGGGACATAATAAGGACAAATGTTTCAAATTCTCAGCTGTAAACTGTTTATTGAGGATGAGTCAAACTAAAAATGAAAGCTGATGAAAACCTCTCAGCAGCGTTTGTGCCTCTGATTCTGGGAATAAACAGAAGATTTATTTGGATTTTCATGACATTTTAACCTGAGAAGGTTGATCAAAGGTTTGAGCTCATTTATTGGTAAATTTACTGTGAATGAGGAGCGAACAAAATCCCAGCGTCACCAGGCCACAGACACCAGGCTCTCCTGTCCATTTTTAACAATCTGTGTTTCACTCATTTATTTTAACATTTTGATTTGAGAAAACAAACGTTCACAAACCAGATGCATTTATTCCCCACACAGTGAGTCCAGCTCATAACACAACCTACAAGACAAACAAGCTGCTGCTCTAAAAGTGGTAATAATGAAGAATGCACCGCTTTCATTCTTGTGTGAAAGCTGCATTTTAAATTCTGCAGTTCTCTTGTGCAAGAGGTTGTTGTGCACGTTCATGAGCCTCTCGGTTCTGGCCAGTGATCGGTTCTACAAGTGGTTTTATTTTGCGAGCGCACTCCTCGTCTCAAATATACAAAACACTGCAGCGACCTTCCAGGCATTAAGTTTTCACATTAAAATGATGTGGAAAGACCCAAAAACTCCTTTATTTGCACATTTTGACCCTCATCAGGTGGTTTTTAAACTTCCAGCAAACACAGTAAGATGAACCAGTTGATGTCTTTTCTGTTCAGTCCAAAACAGACACATTTCCTTTTTCTTTTTTTTTTTAAAGGTGGGTTTAAGGCAGAAAACCTGAGAAGAATTATCTCTGAGAATCTAATAAGAATGAATTATAAAGGGATCTGCCAGCACAATGTGTCTGTGCTAAGTGGATCATTTCTTTAGTGGAGACCAAAAAGTACAAGATGATCCTCCAAATAATCCGAAGCATTAGTTATTGTTTTCACTGCAATATATCAGCACTTTCAGCTTGAAGATGAAACCCATTAAAAGTACCAGAGGAGAACATATGAAACTCCAATCAGGCTGAACAAATTTGACCCTTTGGAAATGTTTGGAAAGATGTGCTGTTTTTGTTAAGAAGCATAAGATGAAATTTCACATACTTCACTCCTGAACTGAATCTATTACCTTATTTGTGGATTTTTGCAAATGAAATTTAAGCTACTTTATTGCCACAGTGACATCATATCCCCATCATGCAGTGAACTCTCGGATGGATGGGATTTAGTGTCCTCTGATGTCATAAATGAAAATGCACATTGTTTCAGTTTGTGACTGGTTCGTTTGCCACCTGGAGGGATTTTTCCATTAATGCTCCTGCGTTGCCTTTATAAAAGAGAATCTGAAGATTAAAAAACTGCTTTTGGGTTGTGAACAGAAAATCTTTAAAAGCAGAACAAAGGCCAACGACTTTATGATGCTTTTAAAACTTTTCGCCCTGCACTGCAGCTTTATATCAGGCCCCACCTCAAAATGTATTCACAAAACGAAACTGTTTCTGACTGCATGCATGTCGCATGAAACTATTCATACACCTCGAACAGTTTCATCTTATGAGTTGCAAGGTTTTAATTTTGTTGTCATGCCAGAAACGACTATTCTACTCAAGTGAATAAGAAAAACAAAACAAACTGAAGTCATTACATTTGAAAACCAGACAACAGAACGGAGCCAAAGTTTAAATTAAACCTCACAGGGGATGGTGGCAGTAAAGCTTTTTATATCCCTCTGGAAAAACTCACTTTTTTAGCCTGGCTTTTCATTGAACTTTACTTGTTTATATGTTCTCATATGTCATTATTTTATTTTTTTTATCTTATATGTTGCTGGTTGGATCTATCTACACTCTAAATCACTTTGGTCAACTTTGTTGATTTCAGATGTGCTATAAAAAACTGTTTAATGTAGAATTGGAGAGATTTTAAATGAGGAACCAACAGAAAGACTGAAGAGGAAGGCAAATTATTTTCAAAGTTTTTATTTGATTTTCTTTGCAAATTATGGTCCTTTGGAGATTTTTATTTTTTTTTTTATTTATTTTTTTTTTTTTGTATAAAGGGAATCTTGGATGATCCCCTCCTTCCAAATAACCAATTAAAATAAGGAAATGAGAACAACAAACAGGGATGTTCCTCTGACTGCAGCCACTGAACTGATGAAAACTTCATCTTCATGCATTGCCCTGTTCTTCATAAGCCGCTGCTGGCAGCTACTGTTTGGAAAACCACCACTAATCACAACTGCCAGTCCGTTGGGTTTTAAAGTCTCAGTATGAGGAGACGATATGGTTTGTTATTTTGTGCAAACCAGTTCAAGCTCAGTCGGACTGGAGTGGATGCTACATGAAAACAAACAGGCCTCTCCTGAACTTTCTCTTCCCCTCTTTCTTTTAGCATGAAGACATGATGAGACAAGTTAATAACTGGAAACACATTTTTATCCGTGCTTCTTTGTGATATAACAAAATCTGGCAGGGGAACTGGAAACTCCATCCAAGAGCAAAAACCAACAGGGACAGAGTGAAGAAAAGCGAAGGTGGTCTGTGCTTCAGGAAGGCACCTCTTTAAATGTGTTTTTATTTTAAAAGTCCGTGTTACACGTGTGAACATGGGACAGTTCAACAGCCGCAGCAATCAGGATTGAAAAAAGGTTTGGGTTCGAGTCTCGGTAGCTTTCAGAAGAACCCAGCAGAGGCTCAGACGTCAGATTTGGCTCCGGGGAGAAAAGGCTCAAATACCTCATCAACACTCCTCATTACTAAAAGTGCCAAATGAGTTCACCACAGCCTGGACCTGCTCATTATGTCTTTTGAGAGACAATTGAACTGCAACACGCTCATCGTGTCGAGCTGGAAAGGCTTCGGACGCTGTGAATGGAGCCTTTTATGAAACGCAGGCCAGAACTGTGAAGCAGTTCATCGTATTTCAGCCTGTCGTCCTGTGTGAGGGGAGGAAGGCTGAAATGTTTTAAATATGTGCCCCGCTATTGTGCACGATTTCCTGGAAAGACTCCAACCGTCAGCTAAAAATGATCAGAGCCAGCTCAATTAGTGAGTGGATAAGAACTGGGGGGGAAAAAATCTGCTCTTGATAGATTTCGGAAGTATTTTGATGAAGTATAAACTCAGGGGTTCTGCTGAGCACCTTTATCAGCCATGAAAGCAAACACATCTATCAGACTCAATTAACTTAACACAATTTGGCCCTCTTGGGATCAAAAGACTGCCTGCTTGATTTGAATGCTTCAGTTCCTCTCAAACACTGGCGAGGAACAACTGGAGCTGAGCATTTTGCATTTGTTTGGAAGATTTTGATTGCTGCAAAAACAACGAGAGGTAGAGAAAGGAACACGATCTTTTCCTCGCTCTGCATGACGCCCTCTGATTGTCTCGCCTTCAACTTTGCATGCAAGAACAAAAGTATGACTTTTAAGCAGAAATTTATCGCCTCGAGTCGAACATTTTCTGTTTTTCTCTCTCGATCTGGGTGAGCAGGGTGCACAGAGTGCTTACAGAGTGCGTGATTTATACCCACTGACTGCCCCCGGCTGTTTTATTTGCCCGAGCCAAGACTAAGCATGCATAGCTGAATTGGCCCACAGGACTTGTTCAAACATTCACGGAATGCCAACTGGAGAGATTTTCTGCAAAAACAACAAATAAAAAAACAAATTTGCACATTATTTACCCTGATGGGAAGGATGCGTCTAATTTCAGTTTTTACATAACTGAAATTAGACGGATGAAAAAGACAAGCTGACAGCTGCTGCTTAACAGACATGCTGCTTGTAGACTGTCAACTTTACTTTCAGAGTATTATCGGCAAAATAAAAATGGCGGGTGGCGTTACTTTATGTTCCACATCATGAGTATTTGTGAATTTACAAAGAGCCACATCTGTCTTCTTTTGTAAAATGGAGCAGCAGTTTGCAGAAACACGTGGACAGAGCATCACTTTTATCTCTATACAGTCACTCTCTGCATATTTATTCGAACTTTATTTAAACAGTATGATATAACATTTCCATAGTTTTGTGACCATAACTTTGAAAAACATGGAATGTTACCAAACTTGCCTGCTGACCATAACCAGTCTGATGCCTCCATCCATGCAAACTGAGTCTGATTAAAAACAAAGTAAATGCATTTTTATTAAGTTCAGAAGTTTAGAAGTGAGTTTGGGTAAAAAGTTTTAAAGGTGTGAACTTTTTTACCTGCGGTGGATCACTCTCTTGGTGTCGTCTTTTGCAATGAATTCACAATATTTGGTTTCAGATATTGTGAAGGCTGAAGCTAACAGCAGCAAGACGTGTGAGATCATTCCTTTTCAGAGAGTTAAACTATAAAATTACTGGCATTGAAAAGTATTAACAAGAAGTGAAGAAAGTACTGAGAAAAGAAAAATCTTTGTCCAAAATAAATCAGTCTTCTAAAATAAATCATGTAATTTTTATAGTCTCTTGGGTTTGGTTCAATTAAGTTGTCATGATTCATTTTGATTTGTTACTGTCGCCCTTTTTCGCTGAGTCAAACCAGACTCATGACAACTGAACTAAAAAACTAAACGCATAGTAAAGAAATTTCACTTGTAGTTCCAAACATATTTAAACCTTTTTTTGGCTCACTTGTTGTCACTCCAACCAGATTAATCATCTCCTATGATTAATCTGGCGCCTACCAGGCAGTGTGCGTTAACTGTAAAGTCATTTCAAATTATTCACAATGTGTGAGTTAACCAGACTGATTGTAAACTGTATCGGCGCAGCCGCCTGGCTAACATCCCCTTTTCTCTCTATCGGTGGTAAACCTTAACTATAAACCTCCGTCGGATTGTAGAGGTTTATTGAGAAATGCTGATCTTTTCACAAAAGCTCAGGGTTTAGTACTTTCAGCTTAAGTTGTAAGTTGTTTTGCTCAGTTCTCAGTTTTTGGCGGGAGCTGCTTCTCTCTGGGCAGCGAGAAGGAGAGATGGCTGCAATCAGTCGGGTCAGAGAGCAAGCACAAGATAATATGAAGGTCTTTTTTTTTTTGTTTTTGTGAACATAATGAAGCCGTGGAGGGGAAGTGCGTCATTTTCAAAATATTGGTCCATGCCTTCAGTGAGAGCTGGACAGAGCTGTCTGGTGCAAAGTGTGAAAGAAACACAGTGGGTCATTGTCTAGAAGGGAGGAGGGCGAGTGGAGGGAGGGAGCGACAGGGAGAGCATGTCGAAAGTTCACAGAGAAGGGAAGCAAGGTTTTTCTGACCCAATCTGCAGTTGCACGGTGACTGAGTCATGGGAACCGCAGTTATAAAGTGGCACCTGTTGATCAAGCAGGGGCTGAAGACAGACGGCGCACAGAGCCGCTGAGCAGAGATCCGCCTCTGCTGCAAACAGTTCACTTCACAGGAATGGTATTTTAATGTTAGGACATCGCCATAATAAAACAAAAATTGCTTCAGATAGTTTATGTTGAATCAAAGCAGATGCCCCTTCAGGGGGTGGATAAGTCAGAACAGTTATTAACCCCTGCAATAAAGGCGATAAAGGCGTCTGTGGTGCAAAACGAAACTTTAAACCAAAGGAAGACTTTTCAAACAAGCCAGCAAAGAGAGATGTAAATGAAATCATGATCTTAGTTTTATGGGGAAGATTTTAAACTCTCTATTAAATCTCTGAATTTTTTTATTTGCATCTGATTCCATTTATTAGTCCACATATGTATTTGTTTGCAAACATTACAGGATGGGAGCACTTTCACCTGACTGGTTTAAAGATCTGACCTTTAATAAATGCACATTTTCTTTTTTTAGACATTTTTGTTGACTCAGGATTGCAATTCCTTATGCAAAAGTTTTAATGTAAAAAATAATTATTTAATGGTTCATAATGTAGATGATCCATTCTTGCTCACTTTATTGTAATAATTCAAGGAATTATTTGTGGTTCTGTTTCAATGTATGCTTTCAGACCAAAATAACAATGGATGAAAGTTATTTCATTATTTTTTTGTCTGTGTGTGAATGCCGTGACTGTTTTATTCAAGGATATCTTACTTTGACAAACTCCTGCCAGCTTGTTTCGTTGGCTCTGATCTTTTCTCAGCTAAATATTTTGTTTGATGTTTTAACTTTTGTGTGTTTTTCATTTCTGAAGACTTTTGTGTTGCTCGCTTCTCAGAGAGCTGCCCACAAGTATGTGTGTGTTTTAGTTCAAAATCCCTGTTTAGTTTAGAAGCAAAAAAGAATCACGATAATTTCAAATCTTTTGGTTTGAAAATCACTTGAAGCTGTTTTCTGCAAAATGGCTGCACCCTGGGCAAAAGAACTGTTCAAATAAATGAGTAATAAGGCAAAGTTAATATAACACTCATGCCAATCATCTAATAACTGTGCCTCTCTTGAATGTTTCAACTCGATGCCACCAAAAATATTTCATCTCTACCAAGAACTCGGCTTACACAGATCTCCAGAGCTTTGCTTAATAGAAACCTTGAGGCGTTAGTGCTGCGAGGTCCTTTGTGCTGCAGCCGGCGGAGTGCAGGTCTGGGATGAATCAGCGCTGAGCAAGAGGGCGCATCTTGTTTGAAGCACATACTTCCAGCAGGAACATACAAGAAACAGCCATGAGCAGTCAAGCACTGTTTTTAATGGTGTAAAATAAACACTGTATAGTTGGAAATAGCTGCGTGAGGTACAAAGTGCGTTCAGATATAATTGCCCCACAGCAAAAAATATAATCACTGAAGATATGTGAAAGCTGTCAAGGTTTAAAAATAACCCAAATCTTTCTGCTACATAAAAACTGTTTTAACCTCAGAGAGAGGGAGGGATCTCTTACAACCCTCTGCACAGTTTTGTACTTTTTGAAAGCTACACTTAAAAGCTACTTCATTAAAAAAAAAAAACATTCAACAGTCAAGTAGACACAGCCAGAAACCAATATACTATAAATAATGTGACAAAACCTTGGCTAATATTTACAAGTGATGAATAACAACCTTGTTCACATGCAGAACAATTTGTGCCTTCTTTAAAATTAAATGCAAAAACAGGCATCAAAGAAATTGTTCAAATAGTTTGCTGAAGCAAAATTCCTCTCAAAATGTTACTGCTACAAAAAATAAAGTAACAGCCTACAATTTACACATGTCAGGTACAACATAAGTAATTCACTACTCCTCTAAACCAGAGGCATCTCCAGAAATCTTTCAAAGAGAATCCGATACCGTCATTGCAAAATGTGATTTCCCTCTTTACAGATTCCTTCTGGTTTTACTTTTGCCTAAAAGTTTCAGATCACCAAATAGATTTACTCAGGACTTCCAGCAATCGCTTCTCAATAGCCGAGGGTCCAGAACCTCTGAATGAAGCAAAACATAGAACAAAGATCTGGTTTCTACCAGCATACTGGTAATGTGAACAGAATTACACTCTTCCGATGAAATTGCTCAAGCTCCAGAATGGATATAAAGTAAGGTAGGGAAACTTCTTTCATTGCACTAGCAGGGTTTTACCTTTAGTCCTGAGAGTGTATGCTAAGCTAAAGGAGGAACTAATGAGCATCAGGCAGGATAATACATCAGAGATCCTGAAATATGGCCCCAAAAGAGGAACTGCTCAATGTCTCTGGCAAGAAAATCTCAGTATGCAAGAGCAGCTCCAAGTGGAATCATCATGGGGGGATAAATCTCTATTTTTACCTACAAAGTGCTAACAAGGGCTGAAGAAAAACACAAAGGCAAAACTCATGGCAGCAGAGAAAAAATAAAGATCAGGTTCTACCACATCAGACAGGAACAGAGAGTTTGGCTGTGAAGAGACGCCACTGGACCAGTCAACGACATAACAGACTTCTGACCAGAAAAGTAAACACGGGATGCCGTTACCAAGAGGCTGAACTAGTGCAAAGGAACACTTGTGCACTAAGTGCTAAGTGTGGGCCGAAGGATTCGCTGTCAAAATGGGAAACACCAACAAGAGCAGCCGAGAATAAGTCTGAGACAGGAAATGGCAAACCAACCAGAGTTTGTGATGGTGGACTAAGAAGTAAAGATGCAGAAGAAGAAAACTTAGCAATCCAAAGTGAGAAATCTGAGAAACACCATGGACGGAAAGAGAAAACTGAGATGTTGTGGACAGTATTGAACATGAAAGGGTAAAAGTAAAAGGGACGACAGTAGCAACGGATGGTAGAAGATCATCCCTCAATTGGTGGGTTGCTGGATTAATTCTGTATTATGTCTTTGAACACAATGACATAATATATTGTCATTGTGTTGATGGTGGTCAGAGGGTTCAGTAGCCTCCCCTCTGTCGCTGTGCCCCAGGGTAGCCGCCATCAACCTGTGAATGGGTGAATGACTGAAGGGAGTCTGTATCACTTTGGGGTCCTCTAGATTTGATAACGCGCTATACGAGCTATCTTTCAGTGGCCTGAGTGTTGCCAGTGCTCCTGGTCTTGGGAGAATTGAGGCCATAAAATTTGTAGCCCGTTACTGGTGGTGCTAACACCAGTATCTGGGACCAGTCAGCACACCAGAGCTGCCACTGTATACATGTTACGACCCGATTGTCCAGCCATCATGATCTGTTATCTGTCAAAATCGCCTCAATTCTTACAATAACGTATGTTTTTTTCTCTTCCAACACATCAACATTAAGTACACAATTCCTTTGATCCCTATTCTAATATCCTGTGTTATTAATAAACTCACTGCCAGCTGTAACTGCAAAGCAGCATTTTCCATTTTACCTGTTGTTGGTCATAATGTAATGAGCAACAGGTGTATACAGCTAGTGCAATATGCCTATTGTCATAAAATTTTCAGCTTTAAGCCTAATTGATCAAATCTAGTGATGTTTTATTACAAGAATCGTAAACAAGATGGATGTCAAAATATCACCGTTTGAAGACACCAAACAAAAATGGCAAAGATGCATAAAAAAGTTCACTTGCATAAATAAAGTAAAATAAAAGTAAAAACAAGTGCAGCTTGTATGAATAAATGTCATTTGATATACAATTGAGTGTGGATGTTGATATCATGAGTGGCTGCTATGGTGAACACAGGCCTTCGGTTTGCTTTGGATTCAAGAACGTCACTATTTCCCGAATGCCGTTTCCACAAACGGTGGTCTGAGAAGCTCTGCTCAGGTTTTCTCCCAACTCTTTAAATTTTTTCCACGTGTCTGAAAAAAAAAAACATATTTAAATTTACTTAAATAAGATACACAAACTGAGCAAAATGTGTCAAAAAAAACTTATAGGACACATAAAGCAAGTAAACAGAGATATTTTATATAGTCACAGAACGTGATAATCCACTAAATGGTTTCTAGATTCTTTTCATTTCCATTGTTGTCAAAACACAAACAAGAGGATATTCTTAAAAGATGTGAGTCCATTCTTCCAGTCTTTTGTGGGAGGATTTGCTCATTAATCCAGATCAGCTCGATCTCTTTGTGAAAATCAAATCCTGAAGCTCTGAAGCTTTTCTGTGTCAGGATTTCTGGTTTTGGTTTTCGGCTCCTTGTCTCATCTTGGCGTCAACAAGTCTCCATAACCACAGTATCTACATGCTAACTGGTTATTTGGAAGCAACCCAGGAAAAGCGCATGATTTGTATCTGCAGTGTTATAGAAGATGTGAAGAAGCGACCGTGTGCAGACAGGGATGCTGATAAAGGAACCAGTAATTACTGTGATATATTCTTGGTGGATATCCTCACATTTTAGGTTGGATTCTTATCCAACCTATAATTATCATTGAAAATATACTGAAATGTGAACTTTTTTATCATTTATATCTAGAAGTGTGGATGACACTGTATGCTACCAACTAAAACAGCATTAAGATTTGTGTTCTTTTCATGCACGACAAAGCATGTGGTAACTTTAAATAGTTGTCTGCAAGCCACTGAATGCTAATTAAAATGTAACAACCTTCAACATTTTTATTTTAAATATTTTGATAGTAGATGGAGAGTGACCTCAGAGATAGTTTACCATCATAATTGCATCATGAATGTGTTTAAAAACATCAGTAAAGCCAGAAGAACACAAACCTTCATCAAGAGCAGTAAGAAGAGTATAATTTTCTGGATGATCTGTGATGTCTTTCCTTTGAACGTCACCAATTTCCATTATTTGTAAAACACCTAGAAGAAGACATTTGCCATGTTTAAACGTTGCTGGTTATCAAACAAACTTTTTCAAATGATGATGATTATTATCTTTTTATTTATTCATTTAATTCGTCCCTCGAGTTGATTCTCATGCATTTCCCCGTCCTTTTGATGAAATAATCACTTAAAAACTACTTTTTGAATTTATTCCGGTACCCTGACATTAAAATGTGCTTAATCTGAAATAGTAAACTTGATCACAAAAACTAACAAGAGAATAAACTTAGAAGCAAATATTTTTTTACATTCGTATTGACAGTTCTTAACTACGCTTTTTCTGTGAAGTGAAAATACAATCCTGTCTTCCACAGACATATTTTTTAAATGTTTTTTCTTTTCTAGTCCACGATACCTTCTGCTGTGTTCCAGGCTTGCACTTCAATCTCAGCAGTGCTCTGTCTTTCAGCAGCGATGATTCTAACCATGTTGGGAGAATCAACTTTCAAGGCTGGTTCTACTTTATACACCAAAAGGTGGTTTTTATGCCCAAGATGGCACTGGGTCTGGTTCATTTCAGCTTTTCTCTCTGCAGAGGAAATAAAAAAAACACAGAGAAAGAGGTTGAAAGGATAAAATGTTTCCATGGTTCTCGGTGTAATCACCCCGTTGTGCCTGTGAGTCACATGTACCTTTACCTGGACAAGTCTTACAGCATTTACCCGCCAATTTTATTGGATGCTGGCACGGGTACTGGCTCGGACACGTGATGCGCTTGCAGTCTTGGAGGCCATCGATGCAAGTGCAAACGATGCATTCCAGGACCTTCCCCAAAACTGGATGCCACATGTCTCCATGCGAGTACGTGTTGCCGTTGTATAAACACACTGAGACAAATAGGAAACATGTGAGGCGCATTCGGGAACAATCGTAAACGTGTGAGGAACGTGCCAATAAATTCAAACGGCCACATATTATCTTTATGTTTGCACATAAAAGCCTCACCTCGCTGGTGTTTCCTCTGCAGCAAAATCCTGACCGTGGTCTTCGAGGCCCCTCTGAGGTTGAGCCTGCTGAGGCTCAGAGCCCTGGCAGAGGCCTTCGTCCTGGTGGCACGGTCCGACCTCACCCTGCTCTGCTCGCCAGAACACTGGTCGACTGAATGCCTCTGTTGTGAATACAGACATAATAAAAAACAGTTGGTCATCTATTCAGCTTTTGGCTCAGCTTGCTTTTTTCCCCTCTGACTGATAGCTGCGGGAGCATCACATCATGTCCTAAATCATAAAAAGCTGGCTGCAGACGTCTGAAACGCTCACGTCTCATTGCTTTTCCAGCAAAGGAAGAAAGGTTGCCAGTAAGAGTAGTCGCTGTGGCCAAACGGTCTGTGGAAGTTGAAGGGGGAAAAATGGAAATCTTTGCATTTAAGCATTGGATCAAACCCAATACCTCAAAACAATTATCTAAAGAGTAGAAATTGATAAAAACACAGAGGATCCTCGTCAGGAACTAAACATACTTTTTATTAAATTGCATCTTTCATTCCATCAATAGTTTCTGCTTTTTATATGTTATCATGTTACAACTATTAAACTTTTTGTATTTTTATATCATCTTATGAGATAGAAAAACACAAAGTTGAGTATAATTGTGCAGCAGAAAGAAAGTGACGTGTTTATATATATTCAGCCGCCTTATGTCTGATACACCAGTGCGGTTCACGTCGGAGTGACAGATTCTCGGCTCCCCAGGAGTTTCATGTTTCACTTTACTTCCACTTCACAATCCCTCCTCTTCTTTTGTGTTGGCCCAGCTAACTGACATGATGTATTTGTTTATAAGACGATTAAAATGCAAAAAAGTCTAAGATACGATACATACGACGCCTCTGTTCAGCTGATGGTTTCCATCCTCGGTGGACGATGCGCCGCCGCTGCCGCTGCTGTGGTCTGAGAAGGAAAAAGTATTTTGCATGATTAACTTTTACCATATAGTGCAGCTTTTCTCAAATTTCCATTATTATGCATTTCTTTTGTTCAAAACCAGTTTATTGTTCAATACCAATGAACTTACCTTTTACAATCAGTGTAGATCAGACGTGTTACAGAATTATAATCCTACAGTAATGTTACACTTACATGTTTTTAAAGATGAAAACAAAAAACAATGTGAATGTTTTTATCCGACTGGACGAGTTTGGCTACCTTTACACACCAAGCAGCAGGTATCTGGGAGAGAAGCTGGTGAAGAACAGGTGACAGGTTGGCATGTTTTCAGAGCGCAGAAGATATTTCCATTCTGTGAAAAGAAGACAGAATCATCACCAAAGTGTTCAACTTTGAAATAACCATCATAACCTGATTTTTTTTTATTTAGTTATGTGAGTCATATTGCATAAAACAAAAGAGATGTGTGAGCTATGTTCAATTTGGTTATAGCAAAAACAAAACTGCAATGGAGAACTCCAACAGATGGAGGAAATGTGACACAGTTTCTCTGTTGTACAAAAAATATGACTTGAAACTGTTGGTGCTGAGTTTATGGTTACACATTTTCAGATTCATTAACTTCTCACATCAGGTGGCCTCGCGAAGAGCGCCACATCGAGTTCAGCTTTGGCTGCATGTCTCTGCTTTTCCTCTGCTGATCACAAGCGAGCGCAGCTACAGTGAGATGTTTTCACCTTCTGCATGCTGATAATGTGATTTCTCAATGTGCCTCCGCTTGTAGTGCGCAGCGTTAGCAACGGCGGGCACAGATGGTGGGGAAAAAAAATACAATTAAGATCACATCAAAAGAAACGGTGTGCAAAATTAAAGTTGTTCCGCACAGTTTCGTGTGCCGTTCTACATTTTAACCACCTGAGGATAAATAATCTAAAAATGGTGGCAGTGCAGAGATCCCAGCGGTTTGACGGTTCCTATGTCAAAAATGGATATTACAGCTCATTTACTTGCAGTTTTTGGTTTACTGTACAATGCCGAATGTATTTGTTGATAATCCTGGTAAAAATAAATTGATCTTCTATTGCAGCAGCTAAATCTTAAACTTCAAATTCGGAAAAAATACAACTTCTGTATTGAAGCCATTTGTTCACTGAGCAAAAAAATAAAAAAAATCTTACGTTGAGAAATAATTGTTTCAAACCACAACACCAGTGCACAATTATTAATTATTACTATTCAGAGCAACATCCTCTTCCAACTAAAGCAGCTCCAGTTTCCTACAGGGACCAGAAAATGCTGCTGGATGTTTTCCTCTGTTATTAACTTGTTATTGTTTTATGCATGTATTTCCTTTAACCAGAACATTAAAAATAAAAAAACCTCGATGACTCTCCTAGACTCGGATGGAACTTACTGAGCATGTGCACATGACGCACTGATTGCTCTGCCTGGATGAAAAGAGGCCCTGGGTGGTGAAGGTCTCCCCTGGCTGATAGACAGTCCCGTTGTGGCTGCAGGTTTTGACTGGCGCCCTCAGTCCTGCGGGGATCCTGGGCTCCTCTGAGGAGGAGGAGGAGGAGGAGAAGGAGGAGGAGGAGGAGGAGGAGGAGGGAGAGGAGGAGGAGGAGGAGGAGGAGGAGGACGGAGAGGAGGAGGAGGAGGAGGAGGAAGGAGAGGAGGAGGAGGAGGAGGAGGACGGAGAGGAGGAGGAGGAGGAGGAGGAGGGAGAGGAGAGGAGGAGGAGGAGGAGGACACGTCACACACATGCACAGCCATTGCGCTTCTCTCTCTGGCGCCCGGAGGTGCCAACGCCGGAGCATACCTGTGCACCTTGGACAACACCGCTGAGGCTCTGTCACGGGGTTCTCACACGCCAGCGCAGGACACTTGATAGTGTTGCACTTCACATGGCCTGTCTGAGGGAAGAGGTGACATGTTTTAAAGCACCCTCCTTTACGGACTGGACTCCCCTTGTTTGGGAAAAGTACCTCTGTGCAGACGCAGCGCATGCAGAACATGTATCCAAAGGGCTCCAGATACGGATGCCAGCTGTCTCCTGGTCTGTAGGTTTTGTCTTTAAAAGTACAAACCACTCCGGAGCCTGAGTGTCACAAAGAAACCATCAACATTTTCCCTCCAAACGGAAACCTCGTCACGATTTTGTTCACACTTAAAACAAACGCTGTTAATTATTATTGTAGTTAAACTGTTATGACGGAATAGGTTGAACAAAACGCCATGTGTGGCTCGGATCAGAGAGCGAGCGGAGCCCCACTTCTCTGTCTCTTTCCTCCCATGTTAAAAGCCTCCGCGCGTCTGATCGGGATCAATAAGATAAAAAGTCGCCGACAGAATCGGCTCCTACCTCTGCGAGGTTTCAGCTCCGCGCATGGAAACCACATGATGAAACAGAACAAAAACACAGGCTTCATTTTTTCCCCCACATGTGCGTGACTGCATGAGTCTTCAGTGCGCAATACATGTGCGCTTCAGTGAGAGGTAAAAAAAAAAAAAACTCAAAAAAAAAAAACCTGCAGGACAGTGTGAAACAAAGATTTAGAGGAAGAACAAAAAAGGGGGAAAAATCCCATATTTGTCTGGGTTATTCTATGGCGCCTTCTTCAGGAGGCAAATTGTGATGACAGTGGAGTGAACATCAGGCAAAGTCCAAATATGGACAGCAGCAATGTTTACATGAGGAACTGCTCACCATTTTGTTGCTCTAAGTATTCAAAACATTCAAAAACATGCATGTTCGCCAAGTTAAGCTAAACTGATGATGATGATGATGATGATGATGATGATGATGATGATGATGATGATGATGATGATGATGATGATGATGATGAACTAAAAATTACACTGGGAGCCAAAAGAACAGGTGTTCTGTCTGCGCTGCCCATTATTCCGTCCCACCTTGTGGTAATGCGCATGCGTACATCGATGCTCTGTCACAGACTGCTTACTCATCAGATACATCCTACCTGCGCACCTGCAATGACAGGTAGACATAGCTACGGAAGAGGATTAGGGCCACTAGGAAAAATAAATATATAACTTTAATTTCAGAATTCTGGGGGAAAAAAAAGTCATAATTCTGAGCTTAAAGTTAGATTTTGTATTTCCCAGTGGCCAATCCTCTTCCGTACATAGCTATCTATCCATCCTATGGTGGGAAAATCTGAGGAGAAGCAGCTTTGCACATGCGTGATTCATTTCCAATGCGGACAGACTGGGGTTCAGTTCATTTTTTGTTCAATAGATTCAAATCTATTGACTCAAGGAGAGACCATTAAGCAACGCTTCATGTGGGAAAACGGAGAAACTGACGTCACAAAATGCATTTTTTTGTACCTTTATTTTAAGACAGTAAAAAGTTCCTGTCATACACACAGACACCAGCTTTGCATTTTTGCGAGTACAAACAAGAAAAACATAAAATTTCATGTCAGAGTTCCCCATCAGTTTAAATCAGTTATCACGATGTTTCGTGATAAATGGAAACTCTAAGAGCAGTTTCCATTTTTATTCCTGGAGGTGGCGTCTCTGTGTGCAGGTGTGCAGGTTGCTGTGGGACTGTCAGAGTGGGAGGGGCTCAAGGCAGCGTGGGAATTCTGGCTCTTCAGGTTTTTATTTTTATTTTTGTTCCTTAATTTATTATCCAACAGAAAGATAAAGTGTAATGTGCTTTTTAGAGTTTTATATGAGTTTGTTATTTGGCTTTTGACGGTTACATTCGCACATTTATCTGCTATGAGAATGATAATGGATGGAGCAGGAGCTTTTAGGTCAGAAATGTTCCCGTTTTGTCAGCTGTTGGCTCAGCTTGCCCAGACAAAATTAGTCTGGGAAATTTTTTCCTGATTGCCGTATTGATCCAGCAATCAGAAAACATGCTTCTGTTACACATCGGTTTGCTGCTCTAAAGTAATGGGTTTTAAATGTTTTCTCGTTTTTTATGTGTTGCTTTTTTAAATCTCAGCCTCTGAAAGGAGTGAAGGGATTATTTAAATCCACAAGGGGGCGCCCTGAACTGTCTTACACTGAAAGAAAATTAAATATTGTTTTAGTATAATGTAGAAAATAGTTACACACATAAAATTTGATCTCTATGTTGTTATATGCAACCACTGCACATTATCAGTTCAGCTTTACTGCTATTTTTACTTGATTTTATGTAAAAATAAAATCAAAGAAAATTGAAAAGTGGAGCAAAATTCTGTTTTTGTTTTTCAACTTTCTTTAAGTAAGTGGTTCATAGTTCAGTAAGGGGCTTGAAAGATGATAAATATGGTTGAAATTGGATGATTTTTCAACAGAAAAGTGGATCTGAAGGCCGAGCGTCTCTGTTTCTGTGGGGGTCATAGTTGAAGTTGGTAATGATCTGCACAGCTCTGGATTCTCACCAGTAAATAGTTTAATTCAAAAACATCAAAACGACAAGAAGTTCATAATTTACATTTAAACTAAATCCAAGCTGAACATTTTTCGTTAAGATCTATTGACTTATATTTGCAGAAATTAATCAAACATAAAGAAAAATTTACTTTACAAAACTTTATTGTACATTTTTAAATAGGCAATTTATGAATACATTTGTATTATTTAAAGTCGGATCAAAAGACACAGATGTACGGACACTAAAGAGTTTTAATAAATTAATGACACACTTAAATAATTACTACACAAATTATTTATTGTCATTTGATACTCTTCACTCTTCATAAGAGTCAGGACAGAGTTTGGTATTAAGCTTTGAAAATATAAAAAGCAAGTTTATCCCTCATAGTTTAGGGTTAAAAACTGCACATTTTGAAAACTTAAAAAAAAAATTGTCAGTCCTACATTATAAAAAAATAACTTGCTGTTTCTTTAAATTATTCTAAAAATATATTGGGGATAGATGATGAATAAAACATGTAGTGCTATAACAGTGCACTTAGGATCCAGTAGTGCAATCTTTTATTCTACAATATATTTTATACAGCATGTTTTTAATGTAGCATATTGGTGTATTAAAACGCTAAAAAATAAGAAGCGTGCTAGGTGTGTACAAAAATAAAGCTAACACAAAGTTGTAAGCAGCATTTATTAACACACATGGAAACAAAACAAGGTTTAAAAAGACATAATGACGCCACGCTATTCCTCCTTGGTTCAAAGACTGATGACGATTAAATAAATCTTAACGCTAAAAGGAGTTTTGTACCTTTACTCCATTTTAGTGGTACGACACCTGTCGCAGGACTTAAAATGAAAAGAAAAGAAGAAAAAAAAATTCTAAACTATCACACTCGGGTCAGTGCCGCTGTGTAGAAACAAAGCAAAGATCACGTTTAAAAATTCAGATAAAGTTGGTTTTAAAACTGGCTTATTCCTGTGATGGACACATTTAGCGAGGTTTAACTTCTCAAAGTAAAAAAAAAAAAAAAAAAAATCACCCCTTAATTAATAACTAACTAAAATTTTGTTTCTACATACACTGGGGATTTTTAAACATTATCGATGTTTAAAAATGTATCTGCAGCTGCAACTTGCTAAAGTACAGCCAAGGTACAAAATTAGCAGCGATTTTAAACAATAAAACTTTTCCTAACATTTTATAAATATGCAGCTGCATCAAAATTATAATTAAGCAACGAAAGATTTTATTTAAAAATGATCGTCATGTTTTTCTGAATGACAAAACACTTTCCAAACAGTTGACTCACACTGTTACGGTTTAAAATGGCATGTGGCATCCGATGACTAAGAACATGACAAGAAGATGTCAAAGAGTCGCCAATAATTCGCAAACCTAAATATCGTCCACTGGGCAAACTTTCAAATCACAGTCATGTTCATACAGACGTAAAACCTGGCCAGTCAATAAGCTATACTGTAAAATCCTAAAGTACGGAAAACTGCATCAACAGAAGAATCGAACTGCGCACACAAAGTAACACACACATCCACACACAACAGCAACAGCGGGAACTCAGAAACTGCTGTTCTGTGCCCCTGTGTCGTCTTCGCGCTTCTGCCGCTTCTTCGCTCGGATTTCGTTCATGGCTTCCTCTATGGAGCGCGTGTCCCTTTTGTTGGCCACCGGCACTGCGAGAAAGAAATAACCGCAGCGTCAATACGGAGAAGGATTCACAGCTGAAGTATTTACCTGTTTTACGTGAGGCAGCGAAAATTCTCACCACAGCCGTAACTCCTGTTCGCCTCCAGTGTGTGAGCCGCATCTTTAGCAGCTGAGGTCCCGATCAGGTGACTGTACTTGTCTCTGTAATTGGAGTTGGGACATGCTTGTGTCTTTTCTGTCTGAGTGGATGCTGCTTCTTCTACTGCAGCCCGTTCCTGTGAGGGGGAGGAATCAGGAAATGAATTCGGAAAAAATGTAAATAAAAGATGGAAGGTATTCCACAGAGTATCTTTTAAGAAAATAAAACACTTAAAATGATCAATTTCTTTTGTTTTTACTGTTTTTAGGTATATGTGAGTAAAATGAACATTGTTGTTTTATTCTATGAACCACTGAAAACATGTCACGGAAATTCCAAGCAAAAATTTTGTATTAATTTGCAGTAAATGAGAAATGGTCAAAATCATGAAAAAGATGCAGAGTTTTCAGAATAATGCAAAAAAAAAAAAAAAAAGTTCAAATTCATTTAGAAACAACAACACTAATGTTTTAACTCTGTTCTGAAATCAATATTTGATGGAATGATCAGGAGGTTTTCAATAAGGTTTGTTCTTTTATTAAAACAACATAATTCCTAATATTTATTTACCCAGAATTTCAAACAAAGGTCAGAAGAAAGAGTCTAAGCTACATCTGTCTTGACCGCAGGTCTCTATAAAGTTCCTTCAGTTTGTTGGTATTTTACTTCATCTTGTGGTAAAATATCAACATTCTTCTTGTAAATATTCCAATAATCCGCCACCAATTGGTTTGAGGAAAAAGAATAGACTTCAACAAAATATAGAATTTGATTTCTAAGTGTGTTGAATTTGATGTTTTTAATCCCACACTTACTTTTAGTCTGCGTCGCTGTTCTGCCAGCTGCGGATCCCACTCTTCTCCTTTGCGATACGCCTCCAGCTCTTCGTCCGACGGCGCAAACTCCTGAGCTCAATAATCACATTTCTCCTCCGTCAGCCACTAAATTAAACACTGAGAGTTTGTTCTGAAAATCCAACAACTTGGTAAGAGCAAAGACTTAATACCTTCTTAAACAGCATGACGTAGCGACTCTCCTCATCCTCTCCGAAAGAAAACGAAGTGAGACCAGCCACTTCTGCAACATCATGCCTATAAAAACACACAATGAGTTTATTATCAATAAACCGGAAAGGGCCGAGAATGCGACAAAAATAAAATAGTGATTTCTTACAGTATACTCCTTTCAATTTTTCCCATAGGGTTGTATTTTCTTTTTTGTTGTGAGCTGTCTTGGATGAAATCCGACACCTCTTTCTCCATCTGGATTTAAGATGATGAATAATTAGGTGAAACGGCAACCACATGTGGGAAAACATTTCTTTTACTTGAAGGTCTCACCTTCTTCCTAAACTCTGCTTTCTTTCTTTTTTCCAATTCTTCCATCTTCTTTAGTCTTGCAGCTTGCTCTTTAAGAAAAAAAGTTTTTTGAGGTGAATAGGACAGTCTTGTAGCTTTTGCTCAGTCATGTAACTGGAACGAATTAAGCCACAACACTTAAATAGAAGACAGATATCTACAACAAGGTTTCCCCCAGAAAACTTGCTAAGCCCTGTGCCTGTTGTATGGCAATCATTCATCCAGCGGCCCGTCATGTTTCTGATTTAAAAAATGTTTAAAGTTGACAGAAAATTTTAAAATATCACTTGATGATTATGTGTTATTGAAAGATTGGAAGATTGAACACCAACTATAAAGCCTTAAAAAAACGCAATAAATAAATAAATAAATAAACTTTCATCATGCTTAGCCTGGTGGGGGCACAAGTAAAGCCTGGCGGCCCACCAGGCTTATAAGTTCACCAAATACTGGGGGAAACCCTGCTTCAATCTTGGAAAAATATATTTCAATTGACACAAATTTTTAATCTTATATCCAAGATGTAGAGTTTCTGATATTTCGTTTGTAATGTACATTCTTTCATGTAACGCTACAAGTGTTTCAATATATTAGGTTCACCAAATACCTTCAACCCTACCGATGCTACTTAATTTATTGTTTAACACACAACAAACAATATTGTGTGTTAATTCTTTTTGCAAAAAAAAATACAAAAAAAGTAGCAAATTGATAAAAATTTTCTGGTCAGCATTTGTTCCAGACTTTGACGACGTACTGTGCAGTCGCACTTCAACGTTGAAGAAAGTGAACAAGTGGAGGACAACAGAATAAAACAAAATAAAATAAAATAGATTAGCAAAGGAAACAGATGTGTGTTAGAAATCCCCTTGCTGGTGTTAACGCCTTATTATTTATGTACTGTTTGACTGTCCCGTTTAAAAATGAAAAAATACTTCCATGTCAATGGATTGCAGCATTGTACGCTGAACAAGAACATTCATATCAAAATAAATATTTTTGTGCACCTTAAGTCCTAAAACTTTAATCAATATTAAACTAATGTGATTTTTAAAAAATAAATCAATAATTAGTGAATTACTCAACACATCTCAAATTATAATATTAATTAAATTAAATAACCCCATAAATAATTAAATAATTACAGGTGAAATTAACAACAGATATGTAAAAATAATTAACTAAAAATGGAGATTAACACATAATGATATGTTTTTATTCTATAACAGATCAAAATAAATTGGGATTTAATAAAATATTTGGATTATTTTATTTAATGTATGCATTCAAGTTTCATATTATATTTTTAATACATTTATTTCCACATTGTTTGTAAGATTACCAGGCTCCTGGCCTTCATTAGTGCCCGAGCTCTGTAAAAGTGCCTGTAGCCATTTCTAATAGTACTGACGGTAGTTTAATAATTAATCGATAATCTCTTGTCAGGGAGGAAATATAGCCTAATGAAAGCGCAGATAAAAGGATGTGAATTTGAGGAAGATCTCATGTATTTTTCAGGTGAACAGTGTGGTGTTTGTTTACGGCAGCCTGCGAGTCCAACCGAGGCGTCAACATGAAACTGGAAGCTCAAATGTCCATTGGTAGCAAAACAAATGCCTCCTGTAGTTTTAGACCGTCGCTGGCACCCGCTTTTAGGCGCCATTTCCCCATTTCACGCGAAGATGAAGCGAGTCCTTAGCTGAACAGCATGCCGCCTACCTCGAGCCTTTCGTCGGCTTTCTTGGTCGCCGACTGTAGGAGGTTTCTCCATCGAGTTTAGGATTGAACCAAGGAGGTCCGCCATCTTGCAATCATAAACCTCTTCTCCAGCCGAACACGGTGCGCGTGCGTGTTAGGGCTTCGTATTCTTCTCTGTAGAGAAAATCCGCATTCAAACTATGTGCTGCCACCACGTCCCAAGGGGCGGTAGTGCTGCAGGGAAACGTCATATTTATTGATTTAAGGTCGTGGTTCCCCGCCACTTTTATTCTGTTTGAGAATAGAGTAAATACACACACAAATAAACACATTATGTGATGAGAAAACAAGTTGTACAATACAAGCTCAACCTCATTAGCTCAATTGTAAACCTCACTGCTGAAGATGGCAAAACTCTAACAAATAATAGAAAGAAAATATATTTAAACATATTTAAAATCCCATATTTTATTTTCAGGTTGTTGAAGATTTAAAGCAATGACTTAGGTCAGTTTAGGATAGAAAATAAGACAGGCATTTAAAGATAATAAATTGTAAAAATATTACTTGCTTTTTGGTGCGGTTCCATGCCGCCTACCTCGACAGTTTGTCTTCTGTGACGAGCTCAAAGTCTTTGAGGTTAAAGAGCGTCTTGGCCTAATCTTTAACTTCAGTTATAGATTTTTGATCAGATTTAACTGTGGCTCTGGCTCGGACTCTTCCTGTGTTGAATCGGCCAGGTAAATGAATAATTTATAGTGTGTATATATGAACAATCATATGTCTTCTCACTCTTCCAAAGTAAAGTTGTGTTATGAAAATAAATATTTAGCAAAAATTAAATGCAAGTTTACACAAATTTAGTTGTCCTCCTGTGGCCATTTGCCTTGTATCATATTGTCTAATATTTCCCATTTTGAAGAGTGCATAAGAGAATTGTGCCATTGTGTTATGTCAGATATAAACCCAAGAGATACAGAAAGTTGTTAAATACTCATTTTAGTTTATAGCCGCTAAAAGATAAGTTAAGTCGAAAGAAGTGATTAACATTTCTAAATGACAACATTCATTAAATAAATCTTAAATTTAAGAAAAAAATCCAGTGTGAGAATATGTTTTAAATTTATGAAGTAAAAGCTGATTATAATTTCTTAAAATGTGGTAATGTGTGGATAATCTCTTGGTTTTTACTGAGGCAGACAGAAGACAGGATAAACATGTAAATAAACATCTTTACGTAAGCAACCGGGGCGCAAGCTTTACAATCGTGCATGTATGTGTTCATACCTTTTTATTGTTAAGTTAACAATTCTCCCTTGCGTCACTGGGGCATGTTTTGTGAAGCGTGATTGTAGTTTCACAGCATCAGCAATAATTGAGAACTAGAGCCATATTCAGATGTGGAGAGAGGCCTGGATGAGCAGAAGGCCAGGCTGTGAAAACACAGACAGCGCCCCAACCTGCACTGCTAAACAAACATCTCCTGGAAATTCAACTTTTGCTTTGCTGTGATCCACTCCTCGGTTCAATCAAAGTATTGCATGTAAGTATAATTTGACACAACAAACCTATTTTTATTTCAGCAGATGTTGAAAGCTAAACAATCTGCTCAATGAGTTCTCAGAACTTTGAAAACACAGCTCAGTGATTTTTGTGTGTTGGGTAACATGGCAGCCGTGACCTCCACGCCCCAGACATCTTTCAGTGATGCTCTTGTTGTGATTTGGACAGACAGGACGGACTCCTCCCCCCCGTCGGGTTTGAAATGCTGTATAAATGCAGCATCAGTGTGTCAGCAGCAGTCTGAACGTTAATTGGCGCCCAAACATGAAAGGACTGAGCTTGGTTCTTCTCGTTCTTCTCCTGATGTTTGCGACTGCGGAGGGTGAGCAATAGATGAATCTGTTTTGCTACATTGTGAAGCCAAAATAAAGCAATTTATAACAACAATCTCATCTGTTTGTGTTTCTCTGATATCAATAATTTTAAGTGTGACAATTTAAAAAAAAAAAGAAAAAAAAGATGACTTAATTTCTTGTCATCAGGAGAAGATCCAGAGATGCAGTATTGGACCTGTGGGTACAGAGGACTCTGCAGACGGTTCTGCTATGCCCAAGAGTATATTGTCGGACACCATGGTTGTCCTCGAAGATACAGGTAAAGTTTAGGATTACTCTCAGAAGAAAACACTATGTGGAGGTGTAAGAAGAGCTAGAGTTTAGACTTTTTGTTTTGTTCCAGGTGTTGTGCCGTGCGTTCTTAGCACTCTGATGATGGTCCAGAGATGCCTGCATAGTAGGAGACAACCTGGAATATTCTGCAGAGATGGTTGACTTTCTGCTTCACCACCTCAGCCCACTTTGGTATCTAATGAAGTTGGATCCAACATAGTTTCTGTAGTGGGTAGAATAATAGGTACACCACGCTTTTACGCTGCCGACTGGAATTGTCTAGGTTATTTGCTTTGCTGCCAATAAATGCATTAAAAATAAACATACTGATGTTTTTGTTTACCATCATTGTCTGAATTGTACCCCACTTTGGTGGGCTTTTTTGAAAAAAAAAAAAAACATAGTGGGAAGCAGTCTCAGCTGGATCTGGCATGCTTTCACTGGTTGCCGTGCTGACAGGAGACAATGACGGTCAAGTGACTGACCCAAATAGCTGGGATGGAGCTCATCTTTTGTGAATGAAGTGTTATGTCTCTCATCTGTGTTTATGTTGTTTCACCGTTGGGGCTGTCTGTCTGGACAATGCTGCTGGGAAAGAGACAGACAGGACTCCAACACGCCAGTCAGGATTGCGATGCAGATTCATTGTCGCTTTGTCTGCGCTGTGTTGAATTGGAAGGTCAAATGTCTCTGAGGATGGTTTTTGTATTTTCACAATTATTCTCTTTTTAATATACATATACATTAACTCATACTCAGGTGATACCAGATGCCCTAACTGGTTTGTTTGAGAATAAGTTGACTGTACTGATGGTGTAACACATACATTGAAAATATGACCAAGTTACTTCTATTTAAAACAGAAAAGCAACTCCTACTTTTTCCAATGCAACATGTTCACTGCTACAGATATTTACATAATTATTTAGAGATTTATACCTGAACTCATATTTGAAGTGAATAGCATCTCACCAAATCTTCAACCAATTTTAATTAAATTTTAGACACTTTCAGAATAAAAAAAACAAGGTTCAATAACAGCTGCAGGTAAGTTATATATTTCAACCTAAAATCATAAGGTGTCACTTAAACCTACACACCAATTTATTTTGGTCGCTATTTAAAAAAAAAAACATTTTATTTTCCCATAATATATTTTAATAGCACTTTTAGTTTATTTATATAATTGAATGCAAATGAGAAACACTACTGTAACAGAAATTGGTTTGGCAGCTATTTTGTTCCACTAGAAGAAATAATCCTGACCGTGTGGGATATAGAGGAAATTCAAATTAAAACTTTGGCTTTTAGTAAGTCATTAAAAACCAAGAATTAATGACATTTATTCTGATGAGGTCGAGATTTGTAGAAGAGCAAATAAGACACAACAGAAATATTGAAAGAAAATAAGAGTGCACTCATGCCGTTGCTCCTTTCAAACATTTTATCAAAAACAAACAAATCAAAAAAGACATTAAGAAAACAAAAAGAAGCACTAAACTGAACAATACACGTGCCCTGCCGGGCAGAACAAAGTAAAACAATTGTAAGAATATCCAGATTAATTTGTACATACATTGCTGGATCATCAACTCTTTAAGGACAAAAAGACCTGCAGCTCCACACATGAATTGGCAGCAAACATCTGAAAACAGGAAAATCCGAAAACTTAAAACGCAGTATTTGGGAACTAAATATTAACAGGAGACAAAATATGGGGACTTATTTACAGTGATCTTTTACTGAATTAGAAACATTTCATCCATCCCAGTCATTCACTGGCTAACATATTCCAAAAGAGATCAACAAGCAGCTGCTGAAAAACTGAAGGTTTTCGGTCCTGGATGCACAAACCAGTGGTGCTCAGTGAACAATTACAACAACTCAATAGACGTTTAGACTTTGTGTTGCTCATAGACCGAAACATTGTTGACATAATTTATGAATCTATCAGACATTGTTTTGGCAGCACATCAAATCAAACATCATATTCAAAACTGGATTTAAAAAATAAATCAATGGGATCTTTCCTGCGAAAAAAGGTTTTATGTTCAACAAATGAAAATAGTTGTTCTGTCTCATAGAGCAAGAAAATGTTGGATGGATATTACAGGAGAGTGATGATGGTTAAAGATGATCAATAAAGCTGCAAATGAAAACAGAGGTCAATGCTTCATAATCACTCAGCTGATTTCTTTACCCAGTACATTAGCGCCGAGGTAAAACTTGGACTGTGCTTTTTAGGTCCATTTGTGTGAGTTTAAAACCTTCTCCAGCTCTCTTTAAATGGCAGAATATTACGATTATTGATTGTAAATTACTGAGATGCACCGAGAAAAAGGCACATTTTTCACAAGAAAATTTGATCTTTTGCCTCTTAGAAACATAGCCTACCTTATGCTAACAGCTAAAGTTGGTAACACTCTTCAGTATATAATTTGTTTCTGTGTATAACAGAGATAGCTAAAATGAAATGTCTTACTTTGACATGTTGAGAATTATTTGCAGCCCATTCAGGTTGCGATAGAAGGGGAGATGGTAAGACATTTAGCGGATAACAGGAAGGCTGAATGCATTACAGCAAAGTTGCCATTTCATCCTTTTGAGCTTACAACAATTCCTTGGAAGCATTGAATTTGAGGTAATGTTGTACGTTCTTCAGATTGTACATATGGAAACCGAGGGTAAGTAAAGCTATCTGTGCTAATTGCTGACAAAAGACGGTGAAGGGTTAAAGATGTGAACTCTGATCATTTTGTCAAACGACTGCTAGCAGTAGAACGATTTTCAAAGCTGTTCTTATATCTACTGGGTTCTTGAGAGAAATCAAACTAGACTAAAACTTGCGCAGATTAAACCTGCATAAAAGTTGAAAATTGGAATTTTGGCCAGAAAATTCAGGTCAGTGCATCTCTATGAGTCCTATTCACCCATGAAAGAACAATGTGGTAAAATCAACTGAGTCTGTTAAGGATGTGCATCCCTACTCTTCCTGAATTAGCCTCTATTGGAGCAGAAATTTAGAAATTAAAGAAAACAAATTTACTTTCTCGATTGTCATATTTGATCTACACAGGACTTTTAAGTTTGCCACATTCTCCAAAAAAAAAAAAAAAAATCAAAGACAACTTATGTGTGGCAAAAGAAAAAATAGATGAGCTTTAACTGTTTGAAAACAGCAACACATGTGCATATATTTGTTTTTTGGGGGTAAAAACATGACCGGTAGGTTGTTGTTTCAACGCCATCTCTTTCAAAACTAACATAAAAAGTCCCTGCATTTCAACAGGCTTCTTCTGAGCATGAAGTCCATTCAGTATTCCCATGTTTTTGTGGTACACCTCAGTTCTGCAGACACAACCCACATCTGAGGACTAAAACATCTAAAGCTTGTTAAAACAGTGATAATAACTAGTTGAGAAACCCTCTGTCTATTTAAGTCTAGTTGATGTGGCAAGAGAGAACATTATGAACGTGATGACATCTGAGCAAACACAGTTTATGGCCACGCATCAGTCTGGGGGATCATTACCGCTCGGACAGTTCAAAGGGAGTGATCGGTTCAGCGGTTCTTTTGCGGTCTCCAAACTGACAGCTACTCGTCGTTTTGATAAGAGGCGTCCCGTTGACAGAGCAATCAATTCCACTTTTTGGTCCCTGTTTGTTGTTCGTTTGCTTCAGACTTTGATCTTCAGCACCAAGCATAAACCCGATCTGCTAAGGATGATGCGTCACAGTCCAGTGAAGCTGGTTGGCCTGAATGAAAGGTGGTGGCTTTCGGCTACTCACATTCGCTGTTGTTCAAGGCAGAGGTGGTCATTTGTGAAAAACATAGACTGGTCTCTGAAAACCTGCATCATGACAAAAAAAGATGTTAATAAATCTTAAAACAGCAATGTGTCATGCAAGAAGGAAACTCAGCATACCATTACCTCTTACTGAACACTTTGGAGACCCCAGGTGCTCAAAACTTGTGAAGCCCACTTCATTCGTGAGGTAAGATGAAAACTGATCAGGTTTGAGTCTGATGCTGCGATAATTCCTGTTAATGTTTTCCTTAAGGGGGAAGGAAGAAGGAAATAATGGTTACACATAAACTAAAATAAGAATAAAGAAAACATTTCATTACTCATTTCAGACCAGACTAAGGCCATTTTAGCAGCCCTTTTTACAGCCTGGCAGACTTGTCATGGTGTGTTCACTCCAAACAAGTTTCACGCGTCTGGTTTACATTCAAAGTCTATGTGGAGGCGCATTGAGGACCCATTGCGGCGCATTTGAAGCGTTTGACGCGTCCGCCATGTCTGACAAATAGGCCGACAATGGAAAACTACGACTGGAGCGATTTTGAGACGTCTGATGCCGCGACTCCACATAAACTATGAATATAAACCAGACACGCGAAACTTGCTTGGTGTGAACGCACCATCATAGATGGCCTGTTAAATTATTTTCAAATCCTGGAGGAAAAAACTGAATCCTGCTCTATCAACAAAATGGCCTTAAATGATGCAATGCTAACAATTGTGCCACTGGTGGTTTTGTAGAAAAAATGGGATTTGATCAAGTTGAATAAATGTACTCAAATTTTTTTTTTTTGCTACTACAATAAAGGAACAACTGTTTATTCACAGGATTCCAATGACTGTGGATGGAACTGAATACTTGTTAAAACAACAACAACAAAAATAATTAAGAAAAGTGAAAATCCTCTTACTGTCAGCTTCTTCCTCCTGACGTAGGACTCCCAGGGCTGCGGCTCCAGAATGAACAAGCCTCCAGGGCGGAGGTGTCTGTAGGCTCTCTTGAAGAGCCGCTTCAGGCCGCTGTCGCCCCAGTTTAGGTGAACCCATTTGGTAACGCTGAGGCACAAGATCACGTCATACTCTGCCCTCTGAGTCACGAGGAGATTATCGTTCTCCAGAACATAGTTAGCCTGAAGGAAAGCAGAGGCGGGAGAAGAAAAAACACCGTTTTGGTAAATGGATAAAACATTTTTGTGAAGCTGTGTTCCATAAAAAGATTACAGCTTGTAAAAAGATGCTGACAGTGGGGAGGCTGGAGGCAAGAAAGCTGACATGTAAATTAAACAAAATGCAGAAATAACAATGCATTATTTTTTAGTTTGGTGTTTACTGCAAAGCAGACAACAGCAACACCGATTTTCCATACAAAGCTTTTCATTTCTTTCTAAAAAATCTAACTGAATGCATCAGTGACGCCGGATGATTTTTTTTGGGGGGAAGGAAATGTGACTCGCAAGATTATGCAAATATGAAGTCAATCTTGTTTTTTGTCATTCACAACACAAATTTGTCTTACTGACAACTTAATTCTCAGATTTTTTTCTAAACAAACTTAATCTCAGTGCTGTAACGTCTTAATGTTACTGCATTGAGATTAATTGTAAAAATAATATATAGAATACTCGATTACTAAAATATTATTTTACAAGAGCCCTAATTATAGGTGCAAAAGCAAAATTTGATGCAGTTAATGTTTTGATCCACATTTGTTATGTGTGCAAAATATAGTTCCTCTGGCATTAAAGCCTCTTCCTTCTCTGTTCGTTATATTTATTTATATGATCCATTTTTGACTCTTTTCCAAAACAGACTTTTTATTCCGTTATCTTAGCCAAACGTTTAGGTTTGTAGACTGAGTGGGTGCCACAGGCGGTTCAGAGATTTACCAAATGACTGCTGCTGTTATTTGTAACACACACACAAGTGGAGGAGGGTGTTTTTTGATTTTATTCAGTATAACAGTTATGTCTCCATCTAACTGTTGTTGAAGACAAAAACAAAGCCTTTTGAATTTAGTGACACTTTCAGACAAAAAGAAACAACAATTACCAAACTCTACGCATTTGTCACAACCCAAATATATAAATTTCCATTACTTTTTTATATTTTAATTATAGAAATGATCTTCCTTCCATTGTTCAATTCGTCATAACAGAGAGGGTTTTCCCCACCAAACTGGTTCCAGCTGGTTTCTAGAGCTTACTTGGCACCAGTTTTTCTGTGTCTTCATTGCCACAACAAGCACTGGGTGTATGAACTGATTTTTTGCCCTGGCCCGGGTAAATCACTGCTTTGGTGCAAAAATTTATGGCTGACTCAGATCTGGTGACCCTTTTGTTTCAAATACAGTTTGTGTAGGACGAGGTAAACTGGTGAAAAACATACTGAGAAGAAGAAATTACCTGGGGAAAATACCATCATAAAATGTCTTGAGAAGATAACAGACCATTTTGTTGCTGATAATTTGAGCATACTTGTCATTCCAAAAATTAGAAGCCAACTCTAGTACGTCACAATATTTTAGGTGTCATACAGTAAAAATCTACTTCCCAATTATACTGAGATCATTGTCCTTTTGGCCCAGAAGTGACATCATTTAAGGGACCAACTTCTTAAAGCTTATGAAGAGAGATTGTGTTGCACCTTCACCAACAACGATCTCTTTAAGGTCACTCAAAACACCTTAACCAAAGGTGTTTACTTGAGAAGTTTCCAAACTAAGAAGGTTGGTGTCAAAACAAAGACGTGGGATGATTATTAATGCCTTCATTTTCTCCCATCTGGACTAAATAATTGCACTATATGTGTTAATAAACAATAAAAAGTTACTGATTGCCAACAGCAGGTCCAAAGCTCTGCAGCCAGACTCTTAACTCGAAAAATGTCCTGAAACTCGAAGACTCTTAAGCAGTTGACTCGTAATCCAAAGGATGAGATATAAAACTCCTTCCAAACTCTTGGACTGACTATGGTGAGGGCTTTCGTTTTTGTTTTAAAAATCTGAACACATTTAAAAAAACAGCTGAAGACATTCTAATTCAAATATGCATTTTATTAAGATTCTTTCAAATATTCTGTTTCTAATCATGCTTTTATTTGTTACGCTTTGTCTTCGTGAAGAATGTTGGCCAGTGAAAGGCCCCAGAACAAATAAGACAATTTCCTCATTGTCTTGATCATAGTGATAAGGAATTTAGTCAAGCCAACTGCAAAGCCTCACCTGGTTTTTTAATTTTACATGACAGTAAACTCCATCAAAGATAACTGACTAATATTATTTTTCCACCTTAAATGGCATTCTCTTATTAATTTTCATCGTAGGGGAAGAAGGAGCACTTCAGTTTCGGCTCATCACCTTTTTAAAACAAGTAACTAGCAAAAGACAGGAACAATTTTAATGACGTTAATAAAAAGTTGCAAACTGCTGAGTCAACTTGGTTTAAAAAGCCATCAGTCTTCATCAGCATTCGGGTTGCTATTTTTGAAGAAAAAAAAGGTTGTGATTCTATAAAACCAGTAGAATATAAAATAATAAAACTATTTAGGAAATGTGAGGTGGTCAGTTTTCCAACGAACGTATTCCAGATTAATGTTGATTGATTTTTTTTTTCAAGAGTAAGGGGATAAGTTAGTTTAAATTTAAACTTTGTCCTACAGTGAGTTTTCTGTTAATACAGAGCTTTACTTTAACTAGGAAAGTTTGTGCTTTTGAAGTGTCAAGCTGTTTGGCATGCAACATGCTGCTTTTTGAAAATCTTAATGAAAAGTCTTTCTAATGAAATCCACACAGAAACATCTATTTTTTTAAGTTAATGCCGGCTGAATAATAATAAGTATCATTTTGTATTTGTTTTACAAGCTTGACCATGTTATATTATAGTAGCTGCTCTCACAAAGTGACATCACGTCTGTTCCTGATATAAATAATTTACTTAATGTTAGCCCGTGATGAGAGGTCAGGAAATATTTCGATTATAGTTATTCTAGTTAGAAAAGCAGTTCGGTGAAAACTGTTTCTGCAGATCAGAGTTTTAGAAAAGTAGAGATCAGACATTATTAAACTCTGAATGGTACGTTTCCACTTTTTAAATTTGCCAATAACATTTATTTCACTTTTACTAAATGTCTCTATTTTTCCCTAGGATCTACCAGGCTTTGTCTAACTGGATGTCACCATATAAGGGAGGCATTTCCAAAAAGCAAAGTCTTACCTTGATGAAGGACACATTAGCAGGGAACTGTCCGGGCTGAGAGGTACATGTTTCTGTTATTGGCGGCGCAGCGATAGGCCCCCTTGAGATCCGCAGAGACACGGGGAAAGAGCAACTCGCAGAGCAGTCAGCAGAGGGCGCATCGCGGTGTTTTTGCTCCATCTCCTCCGTTTTACCATCCTGCCTCTGGGTTACGGCCTCGTCTGTGTGACAGGAGTCTTTGTCAGCTCCAGCACTCGCAGGGCCGCTCTGCCCTTTTTCTTCTTCCCCGTTTTGAGCCCCGCTCTCGGATTCATCCTGTTTCTTCCCCGTCCCTGCCTCACAGTCTTCCTGTTTGACGGGCTTCTTCGCCTGCACCGCACGCCTGGCTTCTTGGGTCTGAAGCTCAGACAGATAATGTCTAATATTCTTACGAGCTGCATGTATGAGACCGCTGTCGATGTCCAGACCCAGTATGCGTGCTGGTTCGAACATTTTGGCAACATAGAGGGTCAGGTGGCCGGAGTTGCACCCCAAGTCCAGCACGTCTTTACCTCTGAACCACTCTTGACGGAGCACATGTATGCGAGGGTCTTCACTACAGTTCGGGTTGCGATATCCGTAATATTTGTTGTAGTTTCCGTACTGGAACTTCTTCTGATGTTCCTTTACCTGATTATGGAGCTGCTGGTGCTGACGAAGTCCTGGGCCATCCCCCCTCGGTGTGTGGAAGGAATTTCTTTGCCCTGTTGTGCCGCAACTTCTATCTCCAGATGTTGCCTTGCAAACAGGGGTCGAGTGGGTGACAGGGGGCTCCATTTTGCCAGAGTTGCGCCTTCGCTTGCGTCTGCTTGCGTGGTGGTTTGTTCCTGCAGACGAGATGGGTGTTGTCTCCTCCACAGGTACAGATGTTACGTCCTCCTTGTAGCTGGATGAGCTATTAGTGCTGTGATTGTGGGAATCCCCTGCGACGCTCGACAAACTGTTCAACTCTTTGGAGGTATCTTGTGCAAAGGACGAACCTGGCATGCCTGCAGCCTCTGTGGAGGTGTTGGCTTTCACATCACTTTTTTCTGTTTCCAATGGAGTCATCTGCATAGTTGAGATCCCGCTTGCCCCTCCAGTTCCCCCTCCGTGGTGTCGGTTGCGGTGTCTTTTCCGTCCACCGCTTTTGTAGGGAGATACCAAAAAGCTGCTGTCTGTTATCCCGCTATTCAAGTTGAGCGGATCCGTGATGTCTCTGGGGATGAGGATCTCGACCGGGTCTCGGCTCTTCGACGGCAGCGGGGAGGATTTCGGTGTCTCCGCGTTGAGTGCCCTGTTGACTTCTTCGTCCAGCAGGCTGTTGAGGTTCAGCGGATCAAAAATGTTACCTCCCAGGAGGAAGTTGGTTGGCAGGACGGAGTCGCTCTCAGAGTTGGCCCTTCGTCTCCTCTTCCCTGACGTGGGATATTTGAAGCTCGAACTCGCTGTGTAGCGCCGCTTCGTTAGCCTCGACTGCGACTGCGGCTGCTGCTGTTTAGAGTGATGGAAGCTGTTCCTCCTGTTGATGCTGTTCTCGCTTCCTTTCGCTCTCTGTCCCGCGCTGTCTGTACTCGTGTGTTTTGGTGAGGCTGCGGTTTCAGGAACGGGACAAGCAGCTGCAAAGTCAGGTGTGGCCGCAGCTTCCTCCATCATCACGGAAACACTGCTGTAGCCTCCAGTACAGTCTGAAAGCTGAAGAGGAGATGCCGAGCTGGCCTTTGGACTTCCAGCTTTTGCACTTTGCTCTTCAATAGACATTTTCTTTTAGTTTTCCCAGCTTTTAGTTTCAGAAAGACACTGATGTGTTTTACTGGGTCTGGAAGTCACAGAAAACATACATTAGATTAAAAGCACAAACAAACCATAGAAAATGTGCAAGTCTTTACTATATTGAGGTGTCGGCATTAGATTTTGGAAAACTCTATTAAAAGTCTGAACTTCAATCTGGCTAAATGTGGCAGAATTAAAGATAATTTGTGAAAAAGTGTGGAGAAAATATCCTCCACAACAAACTAACACATTTATTACCAGTTATCACAAACGCTCCAATATCAATAATGTTTAGGCGATAATCACTTTTAAACTTTTTAATAAATTTGTTCCTCATTAAAAACTGCCTGCAGTATGTGTTTCGATAATTTGAAATACTAATTGCTTATAGAAATAAAAACTGTTAAAATACCTTTTCACAACACAAAGGTATTTCTTATTTAGTTATTCAGCCAGGAATAACTAAATAAGTTATTCCTGGCTGAATTTTTCATAATTGTTGGATTCTTCAAAAAAAATAAAAAATAAAAAATGCAGCATGTTCTTAGTAAAGGTAGTTTTTGAATCCTTCAAAACAGATGTACGAGTTTATGTAAGAGAGCACATGTCCACTTTAACTCAAAAGCGTACATGCTATATGTTCTGTAACCATATTAACTGGCAATTACAGATCCTGGAAAGGAAAACTGGTCAAAGATCTGAACTTTTGACCAATTAATGAGCTCATTGCTTGAGGGTATAAGTATGTGACGCTTTATAATGTCTCTCAAATTTGCTTAAAAGACATGTTTATTTTTTTAGATAATTAATATATTTACATGTGTTATTATATATTTTCAAAGTATTTGATAAAACATTTCCTTCAAATACTGTATTTTAAGTTTGAGAGTTTTCCAGACTTTTAGATTTCTATGATGATTTTTAAACAAACACATACTGTAAATATTTCTGAAAGAATTTACAAATTCAGGAGTTACCATGTAGTTTTTTTGACCTAGAGTTTTCAAAACAATTATTTTCTACAACTGGAGAAAAACTTATTTAGTGCAAATCACTAAATAAATAACAAAAATAATCATTGTAAAATCAATATTAAATATTCTTCAAGTATTATCTTTGTTGAGGTGAAAACTTTGGCAACCATTGTTCTTGAAGAGGACTGTTATTGAACTTACTGCAGCTTAAACATATCTAATACAACTATACAGGAAAGTAATTTTAAAAAGTTTGCTGACATCAGGCTTTCCATCACAACTACCAAGTTTATGGTCAACACCATTAATGCAAAAGGAGGATATCTGCACAAATTACTGGAAGAAATCTAGATGCAAATTTATATATGTAACTTTTTCCAAACTTATCAAGATTATAGTCAGTACATAACAAGTCAGCTTGTTCCCTGTTATAATCAACGAGCTTGTATTTACTGCGGATTCTGTATAAAAATAATATTTACTATCCCAATATAATACCACAAATGCATAAATTGTGGTATTTTTACACGCTGCCAGTGTGTATAGCTGTAGCACCGTCACGTTTTTGACGTGACATGTCTGCTGAGGGGTTATAGACCTGGAAAGTTTGAGAGTCCGTGTTGGACAGTTGTCGTGTTAGCTCACTACTAGCTCCTAGCTTCTCTATCGCGGGCCAGAGCAGCAAAACGTCGAGTAAACGTTCAGCTGTGCTCCGGTCAAACAGCGGCGATAGATAAGCACCGGAGGACCTACCTCGACGTGCTGTTGCCTGGGCGCTGCTAAAACCCACACTCGTGTTATGAAAGCGATACTATCTCCCAGATGGCCGCCTACCCGCGCGTGGAGTCCCCATCAGAATAACAGTCTCACCTCGCTGTTGAGCTCTCCCCGCCTCCGGCCGGACTGTCACTACCCCGCCGCCGCCGCCTCACTCCCTCCGCTCAGGCTAACGTTAGCATAGCTAACACACAACTGTCTCTCAGTATCAACTCTGGAGTGGGGAGCTCCACGGACACGCACGGAACACAACACTGGCTCCCCCGTCTCTTCAGACGGTCTTGTGGAGCTTCTCAGTTAACTCTAGTGGGTCAGTAACAGACAGGTTGGTGAATAAATGATTCCATTCGCAGAAAGAGTCGGCATGGCGGCGCATCCGGGCTCCGAGCTGTAGCCAAGTGTGACTGGGGCGGAGATCCCAGGCTGTAGAACCCGCAAGGTGGCGAGGAGCACTGCTGCTGCTAGCGTCAGCTTCCTCCTGGTGCTCTTCACCAACTTATACATGGAATGGTTTAATAACACGGATACACGTTTCACATGTTCGCATATACATTTTTATATATTTAGCGTTGGGAGGAACACTGTGGTTGTTCATCTATAGCTAGGAGGACAACAACTACATTTATTTATTTAATTGTTGACAAAATATAAAACTCCATTTAGCAGTTTCAGGAAAGTTTTAGTGATGAAATAAAGTAAGGAAACACCATCAATAGCGCTAATTCCTGACTGAATATAGCGCTAATTTCTGACTAAATTCATATAACAAAAACAAATGTTAAATTACTTATGAATACTTTCATTACTGTACAGTTTTAAGACCTGAAATTATAACATGACAAAGCACTTTGATCAATAATTCTGTAATGCTAAAATGTCACCTAAAGAAATTAAGGTACATTTGCATTATAATATTTTATTTAAGGGAGAGGGCAGAATTGATTTATAGATATTAAATATTCAAACTATTTACATTATAGTCAAGGCAATAACTTCGAGTGCACAGAGAAAAAAAAGTCAGTTTTGATGTATGATTATAGTACTTTTCCAGACAAGACTTACATGGGCGAAGAGAAACTAGCGCCGTTTACAGCAGATGGTGAAACTGCTGGCATGTTATGGATTATCAGGAGACTCTTAAAGACCCTTGTACTTAATGATTGCTTGATACATCTTCTCTCATGAACAGTTAACACTAATGAATTTGTTCAATGCCCTTTGATTCTCTTTCCTGCTTGCCACAAGATTTAGGAGTTTGTTCATTTGTGACCATAGAAGGTGAAAATGAACCTCTTAAACTTTGTGGCAAGCAGTTTCAGAAGAGTTGAGGTTGTTGTGGCTGCAGTATGTGGGCTCACATCATATTAAACCTTACGGATTAGGAATTTGCTGTCACTCAAACTCATTCATGTGTGAACGCAGACAAGGGGGATATCTTAGCACGAGGTTTAAGCAATTTCTCATTAGCATGCAAATATTCCATAAACTAATTCCTTATGTTTCAACCTCCATAGCTCTGAATTTTGTTGACATTATGGTATGTAGTAAAATAAATATGTCTTTGGCATTTTACTTTCACTAGTGTAAAGGAAGACAATAAATGAAGCATAATTATTTATACGTGGGAAGAGTATAAAATCAGACTTAAACAACATACCTCTTTTTTTTTGTCCAGGTATATTCGGCTTTTGTTTCTTTCATATAGTAACTTTATTTATGAAAATATGCAGCGTGCTGCTAAAGTATTTGAAAATGTTCGTGTTTTGTCAGGTTACAACTACAAATTTCAATATGTTGTACTGAGATCAGCCAACACAAAAAAAGCTCATAATGTGGGAACCTTTGGGAAAATGTAACATGGTTTTAAAATTTTACTGCAGGTAAAATATGTGAAGTGTGGTTTATAGATTCAGACCCCTTTACTCCAATACTCTTCTGATGTAAAGACATGCCACACAAAACTGCAGTGGATTTGCAAAGAGTGGAAGAACACAACTGCATTCTACAATCTTTATTTGCCCAACATTTTAAAACCCACAAGAACCCACTGTTCTTACACTTCATCATTATGCAATGTAAAACTTTGTCAGTCATAAAAAATTAGGTAAAAACATAAAATTTGAGGTTGTAACATGACAATATTTGAAAAACACTCTTTTTAATCAGGTAAATGGAATTGCACAACAACTTGTTCTCAAATTTACAATTTAATAAATTGTGCCAATGTGACCCGTCTTGAAATATAAATCTAGCTTTGACTTCAATTGTATTATATGTCGACTCCTGAGTAAAAGGAAGTTTTTATTCCTGTTTTGAACAAAATGCAGTGTTTTTGAAATGTCAGTTAAGGACACACTAATTATATATCAATACACTGAAGGTGGTGCTGCAGCACTAGATTGTTTTCCAAATTCTGGATCTGTGGCAATTCCCTCAACAGCCACGAGAGGGAGAGCAAATATACTTTTAAAAATGTCCACGTCTCTACACTTGCCTACAGGACACTTTTATTTTCCCTCTGCATATTTCTAGCAGGTCCATTCATTCTGAAAAAAGGCCTTTTTCTCTGCCGTGATGCATTGCTGCAGGTCAGAAACAAAATCATAAACCTCTGCAAATTATAGCTTTGCCATAAATTGAGCTTCTTAGGCATAAAATACCTGATGGTACCTGCATCGTACAAATGATTTATGATGCAGAACAACAGAGCGGCCTCTTTCCACTAAGAGAGCACCATATTTTGTAGCTGCGGCAGCAGGAGGGTTTATGTTACAGATAATATGTCCAATTGAGAGACATCAACACAACTACTACATAATAGATCATTGCTTTTGAACTTATAGTTAGAAAATGAAATATTTTATGTCTAAAGCAACTCTCCCTAATCATGGTATATTCTCTTTTTATTATTTTGTAAAAGTAGGTGATTTATTTAAATGTAACCCATTAATAAAAATACATTAACAATCTATAGTCTAATTCAGGAAAAAGTCTTAACACCATACTTTCCAGTATCTTGTGTCCTTTCATTGAAATACCATCAGTTAGACTCTTCTTGCAGTCCCACTTCTCATCTTCAGCTGTCAGATATTTGAGGGTTTCTTTCATGGACGGCTTGTTCAAATTCAGCTCACAGCATCTCAATGAAACCAAGGTCTAGGTTTTGACTTGGTCCAGGACTTTCCATTTCTTAAATAGTCCTTGGTGGATTAATTGGTATGTTTTTGGTATTTGTCATGCTGCAGGGTTGGGTTTTGTATTTTTTGGTGTCCAAAGGATTATATTTTAGACTTAAGAACATTTTAGACATATTGCTTAAATTGTCTGCCACTTGTAGACTATTTGTTAAACGGTGCTATAGTTTAGTTAGATTTGTTTTGAAACCTTCTTTTATTCCTTCCTCTTAAGGAGCAACAAAACCTCAAACAGCTCTTTCCTATCCTGCTTTTCAGTCTTTCTTCAACGGTAAAATCTTATTTAACACCATGTTTAACCAAACACACAGACCATTGTTTTTTTTTAAAGAAGAATCTATTTTTATCAGTTGACAATGACAAAATTTTTTTAAATATAATAAACGCTTGACCCGAAAATTGTTACTTGATATTGCTGTGTTTACCCACTTACATATTTCTCCTACTTTTTCTGTTTCAGATTATCAAACACATTTTAATGTTTGATGAAGAAACCTGAGCAAATACAAAAGCTATCCAAACCAACTTGGTACTGGTTTAAGTAAATGCCCTTTTGTTAAATCATGAATTAACTGGGATTAACCCACATTTCTTAAAAAAAAAAGCTGAGCTGAGTTTCAAAGTGTGTGCTGAAATTAAAAAGACAGACACATTTGTCTCATGTTGCTTTAACATGACAAATGCAAAACAAACTTGAATGTGTAGGGTAAAAAATCCTTTTGGGAAGTATCCTTCAAAAACAATATCTCCAAATCCATTATTCTCCACTATTGGGTTGACATCATGCTCTTAATTGGGTTCCAGATCAGTGCCACAGACTCTGCTGGATAAATGAGTCCCCCACCCTTTCCCCTTTAATCTCTATAAAGGCAAAAAAATAAAAATAAAATAGGAGTGAGGGTACCTGTTCCCCCCGCCTGCTTTGCTCTTTTCTCATGTTAATGTGGGTGCGGTCCTCAGTCCTGGGCACCATCTGCCCTTCTCTAGGGTTTTGGGCCCCCAGCTCTCCAGACGTGTTCGATTGTTTGTGTGTGTCCAAGCAGAAAGTGGTGAGTACACATGGTTCATGTGCCCGAATAGGCTCGTCCATCAAGAACACGAGCCTACTGTTCATTAGCCTGCATGTGACGCAGGGAGAGGGCAGCTCGCGTGCCCTGTGTGCAGCAACTTCAGGCCAATCCATTCTTGTTGTGGATGTTCACGTTTTATGTGGGATGTCGTCGTGAGTGACCGTTGGCTGAGGGACAACTCGACAGGTCAACATGTTGTTGAAAACCTCCTTTAAATAATTGGGTTTTAACTGGAATATTGTGATTGTGAGCGATGTCCTTTCGGCTGACCCTGTTTGAGCTGAACTTAAAGCAGAATTTGTTCCAGTTTTGTCAGTATCCAATCATACTGTGCAGTGCACAGATGGAGAAACAAATGAGGAGAAAAATGATTCTAAATTCTCAATGCCATTATCTGCACAAACATGCGAGTGTTGCATGTTTTAAGCTGTACAAGCACATGAACAATCAAAAGAAGACTTATAGCATTGTATAGTACTAGAGAAAAGCATTTAACTGTCTTCACATTCAGTTAGCAGTTTGCCATAACCCACACAAAAGACAAACCCAGGGTCAAAGTGATAGTGGCAACATTATAGTGCTGGATACTTGTGTTCAGAGTTGATGGATGGAGATTAATGTTGAATAATTCTGGGTAAAATTAACATGTAAATCAATTGACACAAAACAATGAAACTTAAAAAGACAAAAAAGCATGAGTGCAAAAAGGAGTTCAAATTCTCATCCGATGTTCATTGTTCACTCATAAAAACTTAAACAAAAGTAGACAAACAAAAGTTAGCATTTGCCTGCCTAACATTTTAAGGAAATATCATTTAGATTTTAGAAAAAAAATATTTTGTTCCCACGTTCTTTTCAGTGGATGTGTTTATTCTCTTTAAAAGCCATGAAAGAATTGGCAAGTTGATCCACCAGTTAACCGCCACACCACTGATGAGCCGATTATGACTTTCTATCGGGTCCACCCTCTTCATTTTCAAAGCTACATGCTGCTGGCAGCGCTGAGATTAGTTATTGAACAGTCCAAGCAAAGGGAAACAAGGCCGCCTCTGAGCCACACAACACAATGAGCCAGCTGTCAGTGGGTGGGGCTTGTCCAAACCAGTGTTGTCATGGGTAGTGTTCATTTTTTTTTTTTTTTTAGTTGCCCTTTCAGAGCTAATAGGTGCTCCTATTCGGGTCTGCCGTGTGCTGATTAATATTGACTCAAGGCTGGTTTGATATCTAGCGAGCATGCAGCGGAAACAGATGCACAGGGGGCTTTACGGCGCACAAAAAGGCCAGGAAAGGTGATGGGAATATGGATGTTCTGTAGTTTGTGAATATATATGAGGAGAGAGTTCAGTTAAACTATTGTATTTCATAATAATGAACCAGATGTCCCACAGATGGCAAAGGTGGAATTATTAAACCTGTTTGGTTACACTTACACCTTTGTGCTGAGTGACTGGTCTTTCACGTAGATACTTTGTCTGTAACACCATGTTAAACCCGACTCCTACGTTGTCTTTCTAAATGCACAGCCACACAAAACCCCCTCTCTCTAATCCCCAGAGGCCTCTGATTTGCCTCCCCACACCTGTTTTACATTCAGAGATGTGTCTCTGAGCATCTTCCTGGCAGTATCTGAGCTTATGTCCTTGCTGAGGGTTTTAAATAACTAATGTGCCGGCCCGCACTGCTGCGCTAATGAGAAGCGTGAATTGCTCTAAACTAATGTTGAAGAAGTAAAGACTCAGCGTTATCACCTACTGACAAAGGACATTGTTTTGGATCACGCAGTTATCACGCAGCAACTTTTCACACCACATTATCAGCACAAACTCCGCTTTTGTTTTAAGTTCAAGATTTCAGTATGAGATGGATTTGGATGCTGTAGATTTTATTGTTACACAAATGGCAAATAAAAATTTCTATCAACCTTTTTAAGAGCACACAGTAAAGATTATATTACAGACTGGAATACATGCCATGCTGAATCCTGTCATAGAAAGTAGTAGACATCTTATCACATTGTAGGTTTTGACCAAGTTCAAAATTATGTTTAGATTTTAACAAAAGCACTTTTTGGATTAAATCATATAAATAAGATTGTAATGTTCAGTTTGAGGGCATTTCTTTTTTTTTTTTTTTTTTTTTTTTTAACAATAAAACAGTTCACTGATTGTTAGTTTGTAACTTATCACACAAATCATCTAAGCCAGTGCTTCTCAATTATTTTCCGTTACGCCCCCCCTAGCAAGAAGAAAACTATTCGCGCCCCCCACTCCCCACCGTGACTATCCATCTCTGCATAACATTTTTTCCTTATTAACATTTTTTTCGCTGAAAAAATTCTAGCGGCTTATCGGCGTGATTGGGATGTAACGTATTTAAGTGACGCGCTAATTTATTTGGCTTCATGCTGTCCGCTGCGAGCATTTTTAGACACAGCAAACACACCGGTCTTTCCTCTTCTCCAACTGTAGTCACAGTGAAGCCAAGCGCTAAATACGCTTCGTCGTATTTCCTCTTCTTAGCTTTCGGTTGACTTTCTGTTGTCTCATTATCTTTGTCTCTCTCCGCTTTTCTTTTCATCCCTGTGAAAAACTTTTTCATGTTGGGGGTTGTTGAATAACGGAGGCCATAGACAGAACGCAGTCGGAGCTTTTTGTTGACTTAACACTGCTAACCAAGGCAAACCTGTTGTCTTGTAAGTCGTAAAATGTTGCACTGTCGCAAACGTGACAGAAGTAACAATGAGAGCGCCACTGCCGCCTACTGTGCGCAATTACACTTTATACTAGTACGGCCAAAAAAAAGCCTGTTCCCCAGGATCACACGCCCCCCCCCCAGGTATCGCACCGCGCCCCCCAAAGGGGGCCCGCCCCACTATTTGAGAAGCACTGATCTAAGCCCATTAAGCATTTGGATAAATGTGTGACCCATAGGTTGTTTCATATCTAGTTTACATAATTCAACATGTGGAGGACAAACAAGAAATAAATCTCTGCTCATATCAGCTCCATATCTATTGGTATTGCTTGCACAGCTTCAAAGAAAAGTTTTTTGACAACAGTTTTATTTCCAAAGATTCATTTAATATAAACCCAGATTAGTTGGTCCTGAAGGTTGAAGCTAATGGCTAATCCCAGAGATTTTTCATCTCTAAACAACTCTAATAAAAAAACATCATAGCTGTCTATGCTATTAGAATATGACTGTTTAAACTCTTGTCACATTTGATTTGGTGGCTATTTTACAACAAAAGTATTTAGATCTTGGACATGTTTCATGTTGGAAGATAACTCTTGGTTCCCCATTTCTTATCTCCATTTAAATTTATCTCCATTGAGCAGATAAAGTAAACTTTATCAATATTATATTGTATTTGAAAAGAGATGATTTTTGTAGATTAGAGTTCTTTTAAATTTATTATGTACATGATTTTCCTCTAGCTGTTAGCTTTAACCTGCAGGACTAATTCATGGGGTTTAACAGTTTCAGGTGACATTATGATTGAAACTTATTAATTTTGAAAACCCTGACATATTCCTTTAAAACATTCAAAAGTCTATTGCGATACAATTTTATTACGTCAAATTTGGTTACCTGGCAATGTTGACCCAGGTGCTAAATGAAATATTGCAATAGATGAGAAAAAATATTACAAATTAAATCATAATTGTTATATTCAAAATTATGATTAATAATATTATTACAAATTGTATGTTTTTACAAAATAGTACCAATCTGAACCTACTATCAAGTAAACATTACAACCAAATCATTTCTAAAATCTCCACCTGCATCTACATCCTTAACTATTTTTTCATTCTTTCATTTATATAGAGAAGCATTATACCCTCCTATGTCTACAGTTTCCCTTCTTTAGCTAAAAACACAAACTTGTTTTAACAAGATTATGAACATGATGAGAAATTTTATTAAAGCCAGAAGCAAAAAGCAAAGTTCTGCAGGATTTACCTCCACATACTTTACTTCTTCTCATATATCGTCATTTCCTGTGTGGCTTGACTATTCCCTTTTACCTCTACTCCCAAGGCGCAGAGAGCTCTGCCATAATGTGATCATCTGGACCATAATTTGATATGTTTTATACACTGGTGATTGACCAGTGCTGTGATTATTTGATTCTATGCCAAAGAACCCATCATCTCCTGTTTCCTACATTCTTTTTCCAGAACCAGTTTTCTTCTTGGACTGTTCAGGACAACGAAGCATCAATGTACGGCAAACATTAATGGCTAAACTGTGTTTGTGTTGTTGTAAGTCTTGACTGGACCTTCCTGGTTGGTAAACAGATATTCACCACCAAATGCAAACATGGAATTGGACTGCAACCCTTCTATGCCATAAAATGACAAAAAGAAAACTTTTAAGAACAGCAGAAATTTGAGGGCTGACCCAAATTTTCCAACACTGGTTAGTATTTAGTTTTCCAAGTGAAATTGTCTTTTAATTCCCAGTGCTGTCAAATGAGATAAACGGGAATATACCAGAAAACTCTTTCCATTACAGAATCTATTTGGAACGGCGTTTGTGCAAGTGAAGATGGTTGATACTATTTGTTTTTCATGTTCTCCTGTCCCATTTTATAGCACAATCAAGCAACAATTCAGTTGTAAAAACGCTGTATATTTCTAACATAGCTTAAAAGAAAATTGTCTTTGCAATTTGATGCCTTGAAATTGGCCTTTGTCTCTTTAAGAAGCTCCTGCTCTTTCCAGCTCTCTGCATTGAGCCCGTCATCAACACAACGCATTTCAATTATGTCATTTACAACCACACTTACAACCAACAAAGAAAAAAAGTGTTAAATCAGAGTTAATTTATTTGACAGAAGGTAATATTTATTTTTCCACAAAAGGATAGAAGTATGATACATTGTGATCCCTGATCAAACCAAAATAACTATAATGTGTTCATTACTGTTAGATATTATTCATTGTAGTAACATGCTCACATTTCGTTACAGTAGACTAGACTTGGAACAGAATATAGATAAAGTGAAATCATTGGCCATCAAATCTGAGCTGGATGCAATTGGCCAAAAATTGTAATCTGTGCATCTGAACTACAAATAACTGTAATATTTTTTGCTGACCAGTTGTTTTAGGATCTGGTTAGAATAAAAAGAATAAACATACCTGCAACAGTGATTCATCGCCATGGATGAAGTGTCGCTGAGAGCCTTTTTCCCTTAACTTTGCCCACCAAAGTGGTAAGTTCCAGACGCAGCTTCTTACAAAATGTCACTGCAGCGATTTGTTCTGCCTCCAAGGATATTTTAGGATTCATTATATAAATCTGATCACTGACAGCAGTCCATGGATGTCTTGCTCAGAAATCCAGCTTCTTCTGCCGCGCCTGATCTGAGCTCACATGGCCAAACTTTAAAGCAAGGCTGTAACTTTGTGCTGCAAGTTGGTGGACGAGGAGGAGCCGGGGGGTTTCTGATGCGCCACAGTTACTGGAAGGCCTTTTCTTTTCTAGTGCTAAGAATAAAGCCAAAACTTCCATGTGAAAACCTTACAGTCTTACTCAATAAATTAGGATATACGTCCTGATCAGGCTTGTCAGATTAATATTACCGTCTGAAAATAATCTTTCAGCAGGTATTAAACATGCTGCGAAATATAAATATGTTAAAATGGAAGAAATCTAATTAATTTTATGCATTATTGCTCTGAATATCGCCTTCTAGGAACAAATGATGCAATTTGCCCAGGGGAAAAATGTAGAAAAATGGGTGGTTATATTATATTTTTTCTCAGTCTGTAAGCTTAACGTCACGCCCAGACTCGCTGGCATGGCAACCAATAAACAGAGCAAAGATGACATTCAAGTGCATCAGAAATTAACAAAGAAAAAGGTTGGGGACTGTCCCCTTCATGCCAGAGTTGGTGGGACATGTCCACACCAGTCCTTCAGGAAGATACGCCTAAGCTATAAAGAGAGCTCTACTGAATATTAGTCAGTTTTCCACATTTTAAAGAAATTTCCATGACTCTCTGGAGACAAATTGTCATATTTTTGCATCAAAACTGTCAACTTTAACTCATTTGCTTCACCTGAAAAGAGGTAAGGGATTGTGTGTTTAGGGATAATGTGTTTCAACATGCATTTGGGTCATTACTTTGTGAACAGAAGCTCTAGATTCAGGCAGCCACTTATAGCTGTTTCAAGAAAACTTTATGACTGCACTTTTCCTCATCTCAATACTTCTTAGACAGGCAGTCAGGATTTATTTAAATATTCATTCCTGTAAATCTGGAGGAACTTGTGTACACATGGAATATATATATATACAATCACAGTTTTCATGGTTTTCAGAGACAATCAACTTCTCCGCCAGAACAACTTTATCACCTCAGGCTTATTTAGTGGCTCCACACTCTCAAAAATGTACCTTTGTTAGATTGAAAGCGGCTGTGATTATAGATTTTATATTCCAATGAAATCGAACGTGCATGTGTGAAATGAATACAGTGAAAAATCAGGACTTGCTCTTAACTCACACATATATATATTTGGTATTCATTGTGTTTGATTCAGCACTGTGACTGAACAGCCATATTCTTCGTCTCCGGCTGCGACATTACAGGAGTTGTCAGGACAACCAGCCATGATTCAGGGAGCCTCAGATGGGCCTCCACCTTGGGCTAGAAGCCTTAGCCATGAGCCTGAGCAGATGCTGGAGCTGTTGGCCAATCACAGGTGAGACACAGGAAAAAGATGACATCATAGGCAAATGAGGACAAATGTGGAAACTATAGTGGTTGTCGTGTTCGCCTGCTTACAAACGCAACCACCATGAACTCATGTTGAATATTTCTGCTTTTCACCTTCCAGACCGTGAAACAAAATCCACATCACATGTGAAAGTTTCAGAGCAAAAACTATGGTAAATATTTTGAATGTAGTGATGAACCTGGAGTCCGGGCCAGAAGGTTTAGATGAGAGATGTCATGTTCACCGATTTTTGGCCGATTTCGGATCTGTAGTTTCGTAAAGATACGGATCAGAATATTTGTTTTTAACCCTCCTGCTGTAAGAAGTCAATTAGTTTAAACATATTAATATTAGGAGAAAATGTGATATGCGCATCTAGTAGCTGGCAAAAATGGTCCAACTAATTTAAGGCAAACAAGTGGGTCTCCACACTTCTTCAAAACCTTAATAATTACATAAGTGATTTTGAGTTTTCGTCACACGCTAATATCCACACCCCCCTATGATGTGACCTGACAGTGCCAGGATGTGATATTTACATTTTGTACCATCCACAAATATATGTCAGTCTTCTGTACAATTCTGATTTATCCAGTTGTTGCTATTTCATGTCTTGAAATATCTCTTAAAACCTTAGGAATAACTTTTAGTTTTTCTGAAAGTCATTGAGTTATTTTTAATTGCATTACTGTTATACAATAGATGTTGCTCAACTTAGCCAGAACTTAGCCAACAAACCAAAAGTTTGGAAGCAAGGCCAATACAGAGCAAGCATTTTAAATCAATTTCAGCTTTTTGTAACCTCTGTCAGTGATGTCTGTGTGATCAGACGTTAGTTTCTTTAGTTTGTCTTTTAGATACACATTGATGTTCAAAGAAGGGCTTTATTTTTTATTTGCAAAAGTCACAACTACAGTGCAAAAAAACACAAAGAACATAACATTTTGCACAACATAAATTATTTTTGAAGAAATCATTGTGGCATATCGTGTTAAAATTTCCGACCAATGCAATTAGAAATTTCTCTTTCTAATTTCTCTCTTAGAAAGAGAAATTAAAATACCTGATAATTATAGTATTTGATGCGATCAGTGAGTCTTTATGTAATAATCATAGTAATTTGTTTTCTTCCACAGAAAATTAATACTTTTATTATTATTATTATTATTATTATTATTATTATTATTATTATTATTGAACATGATAGAAGCATAAACTCATACACATGAACAAGGAATGCAAGAGACATATTTTTGTGCCACAATAATCTTAACAAGTTGTAGGAAGAAGTAAGAAACTTATGAGCTCCAACCTATAATACCATATCATATTTTCAGATGGACCCTAATTACTAAATCAAACAAATGGGTTAATTAATTTTCCATTTGATCTGGGTCTACATATATGCATCCATACATCCATACCCACCCACACAGTGGTGCTAAATCTCATTCATGTGTATTTGACCCTCATAAGGTGATAAATGTGTGATAATAATGAAATGTTTCGGTTGCATTCAAAACCTGAAACTCTCTCCTGTTTCTCGTTTGCAGGTTTGGTCTGTTAAACAGAAAACCAACCTCTGCTGTCTCCTCCCCTGGACCTGCTGCCCGCATTAATATTCAGCCCGTCAGCCAATCAGCCCAGCTGGGTGGATGACATCATGGGCTAGGGAACAGCGAACAGCCAGTGAAGCATCCAGCCTGCCGAGCAAGCTTTGCTTTTAGGGTCAGGAACTGGTCTGACAAGAGAATGGCAGTCCTGCCTTTAAACTGTCACTAGGACTGCACGGCTGACGATGAATCCAGCGGGACTCCAGGCCCAAAGGCGAGACACCGAGCAGGAGAATGTGAAGACATATTTCAGGTAATTCCCTCTGTGTGTAATGCAATAAGGGATGTGGAAAAGGGGGAGCTGGAGGAGCTGGAGGAGGAGGGGAGAGGCTGTGTATGTAGGGGTTGCTTTGTAGCCTTTCCTTTTTCTTCCTGCTCTCTGCATTCTGGCCTGCTAGTCAGGCAGCTGTTTCCTCAGCAGTTCTTCTCATTTCCTGGGCTGAGATGGGAATAGATGGCCCCACTGGATGCGTTTTGTATCATCCCACACTGCATCGCATCACCTCTGTCTACACTCCTTTACACCTCACAAATATAGCATCCCTATTACTTGGAATCAACTGTGGCATTTGAGCAATCCTTGTGTCAGTGAAAGTGTGTGTGTGTGTGTGTGTGTGTGTGTGTGTGTGTGTGTGTGTGTGTGTGTGTGTGTGTGTGTGTGTGTGTGTGTGAAATGCAGCAGCTGCAGTAGCTCCACAGAAGCAAGAAAGAAGCAATGCTATTTTTGGGAGCTGCTGGATGGATCAGAGCTGTTCATGCTGATGTGGATGAGCTGGTGATGGATGGTTTATGTGCTGAGGGAAGCTCTTTTTTTTTATTTTATGGGAGCTCTCCTCTGCACCGCCTCACTTATGGTCTCTGGGAAGGGATGCACACACACTCGGATCGGAGACGCGTCTCCGTGTCCTGGCTTCCAACATGGTTGCGTGCAGCAGCTTCATGGCGGCTGTAGTGACAGGGAGATATACAACATCTGGTCACCTGACTTTACTGGGGATCGGAGTGGGGGTGGGTTCTGTGAAAAAAACCGAGCTGATCTAGCTCGGATTCCTCCCCGGCCGTCATCAGCAGAGGAGGATGGAGGAGATGACTGCAGAGCAAGCTGAATCTGTCTCCTCTGCAGCCTCTCTCTGTGTGTGTTGCAGTGGTTGTGTCCTGGCCGCCGGCGTACAGGGAGTGGGAGATTCCTCTCCCAAGGAAGCGCAGTCATCCTGGGCAGGAGCAGGGCCTGATGGGAGACCTGTTGTCTGGTGTGGGGAGAAATATTAGGGAGTCATGTCAGCGACTGAGGGAGCGCCAGATGATCATGGAGGGGAGTTGGGGGATGGGTTGGTGAAGGTGCTGCTCTCTTTGAACATTGATCTCCGTTACAATTCTCCCAGAGACTTTGCCCTCAAAGCATCATTTCCCCTGCTAACACTCGTCATTATATAAAGTAGAAGGAACCTATTTGCATACTATGTACAAAAATACATCTAGCCATATTTTTCTCACCTGTATCAGACTGAACTTTACTTATTTTCCGTCAGTGAGGATCACCGAAAGTGTTGATATTTGCTAAATCCCAGATTATTGAGAAACTTGAAGCAATTTGTGAGTGGATTCATAGCTTTGTAAATGTTTGAGTTAAATGGATGCAAATCTGTGGATGTATTTGAAGGGAACACCTTAAACTCTGCTTCCTTGTCTGACATCATGGAAAATTCAGAGAAAAATAAAGCAATTTATGAGGAAGAGAGATTTGAACCATCAGACTGTTCTGTTTCTTAGAAATAAAAGTGTTTTGGTTTGAAATGTGTGTTTTAGCCCCAGGCCTGTCACAATAACAATTTTCCTGGTCGATAAATTGTAAAGTTATTGCAAAAAACGATAATATTGTTGTGCTGAGACCATTTTCAAGTAATAATAATGCAAGAAACACATCCTTACAGATGAATGAACTTTAAATTCTGATGAACATTTAAAACTGGACCCGGAAGAGATTTTAAATATCCACTATAAATAAACAAAACAGAAACAAAATGAATCATGAACAAAACTATCCTTTAGTTGAAACCAAAGCGCCAGAGTGAAGACTTTTATCATCCAGTTTTTGGTAGAAGAAGAGAAAAACTATAAATTATGCAAGTGAAAATTATTGAGTTTGTTTTAATTCATCATTCAATTAGTTGATTTATTGATTATTGTGACAGGCTTAATTAGCCTCAAAGCAAAAGCTCTTGTGAACTGAAAATAGCACAAGAATGTCATTATAAACAGTGAAATGAGTCAAGCACCATCCTGGACTAAAGGAAGAAGCCTTTGCCTCAGAAAGGACCAGATTAGAGTTTGTAAACATACTATGAGATAAAAACCTTATTTATTAGAGTATTTTGGTCTGAAACTAAAATTGAAGTGTTTATCCATTATTTGTAGGAAAACGAGGAGAAGCTTGCTAGGCTATGAGGTTTATAGCCTCATAGCCTTTAAACTATGAGGCTATAAACTATGAGGCTATGATGTTTTGTTGTGCATTGTCCTTAACACACACTTATTATCCGACCCAGACGTCTTCAATGCTGCATCATAGGATCATTGGGTGGTTTGGGTCTCACCACATCATACTCCCTGGCTTGGGTCTAATAGTTTGTGTGCACCATATAGATGACATCATGAGAAAAAACCCCATTGTGGTGCTAAAAATGCATCATCAACCACAAGTAGTTTGTGGAAAGGAACCAAAAACAGTTGACCCAAGTTGTAACATTTAAGTCATTTTTAGCAAATATAAAGGCAATATGTGTACAGTTAAAAGTAATTATCTCATTAACCTTTAATTTACCAAATATAAATAATGAATCAGTCATAACAACTGACCTCCAACAACAAAGGTTTATTCTAAAGTGTTTTATGTCTTATACCTAAATACTTTGTTCAAGTGCAGCTCTCTGTCCTGCTCTTAGAGAAGAAGCCACTTCAGTTTTGTCAATCTACTGAAGGGTCTTCATCAGAAAACAGGTCGACAATCAGTCAAAGTTATGGTGTACCATTAGAGCGGAATTATTCTGTGCTTATGCGTCCTGCCATTCAGCAATCTGCGAGACTGTTGCTGGATAATCAGTCTCGACTGCTCTCCTGCTAAGCTTCACACTTCTGCCGCGATACTCCATGTGACACTTTCATCATATTCTCATCACACCTTCCTCTATAGGAGTCCGTCACGAGCAAATAGACTTTTTTCTGTTACCATATAGGTAAAAGGTTGTTCTGAATCATTCTGCATGTTAAATGCACCTTTTATGCTAAATGAAAATGAAAGAGACTCATCTCACAATAGTTGTGTGTGTTTATATGCTGGAACTAAAATACAGGTAGAGTAGCGACCCACAGCATAGTGCTTGTACTGAATATAGAGCGGTTTATTGTGGCTTAGCTTTTCACGCTAATGTTCAAAATCACTTTTTTTATGGTTCAAACAAGTTTAAGTACATAAAACTATTTCTATAGTTTATCATAAATGTCTTGTTTTCCTTACTGCTTGGCTGGAACATTTTTCATTTTTTTGTTTTGATCTATTATTTCAGCTCATGTCATCTGTCCTGAAGTTTTAAAAACAGTTAAGCGAATGAGCTAACAAATAACTCATTGACCTTAACATGTACAACATGGTGTGTCACACAATCTGGCAGCTTTTAAGTAAAATAGTTATTTGATACTAATTAACTTATTAGCAACAAGATGCTTTTTATTACAATTAAGCATTCTTTTAATAAATTTAACAAATTTTCTATAAAAATACAAAATGTTTTGTTGTATCAGGTGTTTTATTATGCTCATATCTATCTTTATAGGTATAAATACAATGCAAAAACTTAAATTAAAACCTATAGAAGTTTTTTCTATTTTTATTAAATGCATCTAGTAAAGAGTTTAATGAAGGTAGAAAAATAATTTGTTAAAATCTGTTTCTTGAATCACACATTAAAGGGTTGATAAAAGTGATGGTTGGTTGTCCCGTGGTTTCCTGCAGATAATGTCTGTCTGTGATTTTTGCAAACTAAAATTTTTTCCAAAGTGCTAGATTTGCTTTTCTGAGTGGGGATAAGAGTGGTAGCCTTCTTTCAGCCAGCTGACCAGCAGTGTGCAGCCACTTATTTTGTGTCTGGAGAGCCGGTAAAAAAAAAATCTCTGTCAGCAAGGTCACCTTGAACTCTAGGAACGGTATTCTTTAAAAGCTTTGCTTTGAGTTTGTCAGACATTGGTGTTTCTTCTTCTTTGATTTTTTAAGTTTTTGTAACACAAGCTGCGTCAAGGGTTCAAGGGTCAGGAATTAAACTCCAGCTGCTGCAGGGATGAGCAGCCTCGTACACGGGGAACTCGTTTTACCGCTACAGTACGCGCCGCCCGGACCGGGCCTATTTCTGATCAGTGAGTGCATAGTAGAAGTAGCTTGTGGTATCCCTGACAGCACATGGCAGAAGCAGAACTTTATTTGTGCGCTGAAACAATGTGCGTTTCTTTTTCCGTGCTAGCCTCATTGTCTCCAGGAGTATTAGCGTGCTGTTCTGGGCTGTCTTATGTTTTCCAGTTGTCACCGTAACCCAACACAAGCAGCTTCTCTTACCTCAGCCCAGCTAACAAAAGCAGCAGACACAGTACCTCATCTTGGCCTGCAGCCTGCTAACTGGGCCGGCCTGAAACATGATATCGGGACACAGAAAATGCATACAAGGAGACCTCCATCTGTTGAGGGCTGCACTGCCGCCGTTGAGCCGGGTTATCGTTTCGGGCTCTTGTTGTGGCCCCGTGTGCGGGTTGCTCCTGTGTGTGTTTTTAAGGTCACAGCAGTTCTTGCAGTAGGTGTTTCAGAGCTCCAGTCTGTGTGTCATGGATTAGCATGTAGGATTGGAAGCCATCTGGCCATTTTGTCTTAGATAGAGGAGGGGGAGTAAGTGAGGGAGATGGATGAAGAGAGACAGTGTATCACACACTGACACATTGACACAGCTCCCTCTGTAATCTCCCTGCTTGATGTCTGTTGCTACTTACAGCAGGTTTACTTGCATGTGTGACTTTATGTGTTCCCTACTCCATAGATATCCATGTCGCCTCACCCAGACGTTCAACACAGGAATAGGACAAGAAATGTGTTGGGGCAGGGTTCCTATGTAATAGAGTTTGATCTCAGTACGGAAAAATAATTTCATTATTTTCTACCTCATTGTCTAAATTTTTTATGTTCTTCTTTTCTTCCTTGTGTCTTCACTTCTCCATAAGCTTCCTTCTGTCCTTCATCTCCTTCCTTTCTCCCCTTACATCTTCTGTTCCCTTCCTTCCTTCCTTCCTTCCTTCCTCTTTCTTTCTGTTTTTCTTTTCATGCATCAGTCCTTGTCCACCTTTCTTTCATTTCTTGTGTGCGTTTCCTCCCTGGTGTGTTTTCTCACTCTTTGTCCCTTTCGTCCTTGTGCATTTATTTTCTCTCCTTTCTTCCTTCCTTTCATTTTTACCTGAAAAATGTGTAGGATCCCCCTGGGGGGATTTCAGTTGAAGGTAAAACCTGATCCAACCATCAGGAGACATTTTTGACTTTTAAAGGAACAGATGATAAGTAAACTGAGGCTCAGAGGACTTCAGAAACAGTAATAAAAGACAAAATATGTTAAAAGTAATTCCTTTGGAGACGTTTTAAAAATGATGACTGAAAGATGAGCCTTTGAATAAATCTGTTTTTTTTTAACTCACTTTTTCTCGTCTTCTTATTCTGTCGTAAATGCATTTGGAGTCTAAAATCCCAGATACTATTTAAGATTTGACAAAAACCATAAGAGGCTTATACATCAAAGGTGTTTAAAATCCCACGTTTAGACAAACAAATAGATCAGTCATACTTATGTCCATGTAATTTAATTAGTTTAGGTAGAAAGAATCCATTTAGCCACACAATTGAGCTGAATATCATATTTCACCATTTCAGTTTTGCCTTCTTTGTACATTCAGGTGCAAATGCAGTTTGTAGCAATTGGCCGCATCTTTGTTTATTCACTTGTTGACACAAAAATGACTCTACAAGATCTGCAGGCTTTTCACGCCCGTCGTCTGATCCATTACAATGCCTGTTTTAAACCTTTCAACTCGACTATAAGCAGGTGGACCAGCTGGCGTGGCAGGAGGGAATCCACTCCCCTAACCGTCTCCAGCTGGCTCTCGAACAGGCCCCCGTCCCCACACTGTTCAAGAAAATACTGCATTTGCAGATGATGTAGCAAAATATTTCTGGTGCAAAACAGGAAAAACTTCATTTTTATGTCAAAGTTCAGGAAATACTTGTTTTTTTTTAACCTGAGTATTTCGTAATGCATGGAAGTCATTAACCCTTTTATGCATGGTGGTCACTACGGTGGACAGCTGTCTAAAAGCCTTTTTCTTGTGCTTTTTGTTGTTTTTTATGTCATAAATGTACACAGACCACTGAAGTAGACACTAATGCATCATAAAATACATGATCAACTACAGGCCATCAGATGCAAATGCAATAAATTATTTTTTGTTAAATCCAATATGGCCGACAGACAAAAAAGCCTGCCAACTGACCCGGTCCCTCCTTTTACTGTCGACAACTCTTGCAGATAAAAAAGATGTTGTGACATCAGGTAACCCCTAAAGAACAAAGCCACTGATGTATTTTTCAAATAACTTTGTATTTGGAGAAAATTACAATTGATTACCTAAAAAAAAATGTTTCCAAACTTTTTTCCTACCTGTTTTCATGCTTTAGAAAGAAGAAAATACTTTTTTTTTTTACTTTTAAGGAGCCAATGTGTAAAAGATTCTGTCAAAAAAGAAAGTAGAAAATTAACACCATTAGTGGCAAAAATAACAAATACTTAAAATGCCTTTCACCAATACAAAAATGCATTAATCATAACGACAGGAATCTATTTTATCTCAAAAAAGAGGCCACAACAAGCCAGTTCTAATTCAACGTTGTGTGCTGCACCGGGACCGCAGATGTTGCTCCGATCAGTCCACAGAGAGAGAGAAGGCTCTGATTAATTTATCATTGAGTTCATTCAAACTTTGCTTCTTGCATTGACTAAGCATATTAAAATGCAGCTAACGGAGGGAGAACCTAATTAGATTCTAGCAGTGCTGAAAAGTTAAATGACTTTGCTTTTGTCTTTTGTTTTTTCAGTCTCTATTTTTGCTCTGAGCAATAAGCTTGTGGACGGTGACAATGTTGCTGCGCATTAAACAGCACTGGTTTACTTTTTAGCCAGACTGACATACAACTTTTTGAGTTTTCCATTGAGAAAATCCCTGGTTTAAAACAATTCCCTGAATTCAAAAATTATAAAAATATATACATATCTATATATTTTTATAAAATTATTCTCAATACTTTGTGGTGATGGAGGAACTCACTCTTTTAAATAATCAGCAAAGCTTTGGTCAGATGTGTAAAAACTCTTAAAATACATTGAGCTTTTATTTCAGAAGCATATTGTCACACTGATTTCTCTTCTAGCCAAGTTTCAATTTGAGTTTATTTATTCATTGACAATGAAAATTAGGAAATGATTTTGAATTCCACATTTATTGGCACCGTTATTATTCCCTATAAGACATTGCAATCAGAAATGATTGATTTGATGCATGCAACATTTGTTCAGATTTGAAGGATTATGTATTGACACTGCCAATCATGCTCGTGTACACGTTGACGCCTTCCTTGACACGTCAAGCTAAAGATTGCTGGTTCGCTACAGCTGTACTGAAGGCGGAAAGATAACCTAATGCAACAGATGAGCTGTTTACTAGCCTGTACTGTGGGGAACGAGCTATAGCGCAGCAAAGAGCATGCACATACACAAACATGATTGACAGTGCTACCTCCTCTTGACTGTGATTAGCTGTTTCTGACTTAGTGGTTAATGTTCGTGAAAGAGTAAAATTTTGAACCCCAGACAATAACCAGCTTCAGTTTCTTTCCCTGATAGCTCGAAGTGTCAGAAGACAAAATCTTATCGATACCTTAAGAAGTGTAACTCATACATTTTTATTTATTTATTCCAGACGCTGTGAATGGTATTTGTTTCATCCATTTACAGAGTTCCTTCAAACATACATATATGTGAAATGAGAAAGCGTGTGTGTCTGCGTGTTTCAGAGCATAAATGCGCATTAGAGAGCACCATAGGAGCAAGTTCAGCTGAACTAAATATTAAATGACAGAGAAAGCTCTCACGCTTCCCAGCAGGAAGGTTTAGGAACGGATGATGGCTGGTAAAATGAGAGGCTGTGGGGATTAAGAAGGCCCTGAGTGCGGACTAACCTGTTTTTTTATTCTGCCTTGTTTTCAATATGGGGAACTTTACACCGTCGCCTGTCAACGGTGGTTTATTTAATAAAATCTGTGTCAACCAGGGGCGAATTTGTGAGTCAGCGTTATTGAATGTGTTTGATACTAGAAACAAATTAGCTACTGGCATGACATTAACGCTATGCTAGGCTCATTAGGCTGATGCTAATTAATTAGTAATGGATGAAATCAATGTGTTGAAGCTTAACATTCAATCAAAAGTGCAACACGTTTATATAATTAGGGTGAAATAAAATAAAAATTGTGGATAATCTTGATTAATTCTAGTAAACCTGTTTTAGTTTTGTGATTTTTAGAACCTCATTCTTCGGAAAAACTGGGATCAAATTTGTCATAGATTTATATAAATCACCCTAATGACAAGTCTGGTGTTAAAGTTAGCATAACTTTTCAAAAAATTCATTTATCAAAAGGTATAGATGGTGACTAAAACTGGATTGGAGATTTTTATGCACATTGTGCTCTGTGAGAATAGAATGATAAAAATATTTAGGGAAAAAAAAAGAGTCTTTCAGCTTCTACAACAGTGAAATAATCTTAGAAATGAAGCTGAGTCTGCGATCTATTGAACTTCTTCAGTATTTCTCTGTGAATGGACATTTAGAGTGCAACAGCAGCTATTGCTTTCATTTAGCTCTGCCTTTGATATTTTGTAATCATGCTCTAGTTGGCATGTTATTATTGGATTTAAGGCTTTTATGCCACCACGATTAAAAGATGTCTCTGGTTATCCCCTGAGGTGCACACAGCTCCTAAAAATGCTGGTTGGGAAATAAACGGCGCTTTCAAATTTAGCTTGCTTTGTTGGTTAGAATACAATGGTGTACTTATTAAACATTACCATGTAAGGAAGCCAAGAAATTAACAATGAAGTAATTGATCATTGTGTGTCGTTAGATTTTCGCATCAATAAGTTGATTTTCAAGCTTTTTCGTCAGCTAAATGTGTTTCTGGAGTGTTTTAATATCACAGGATATTGCTGTCATATTTAATGTTTATTATTAAATATGATCCTATAGCGCAAACTGAAATGAGGGTAAACAAAGCGTTCTGGTTCTCACAGGCCTCATATTACAATTAATTCTTTATTACTTAAACAGCTGTTTCATTCTAGTGTGAGCAACAGGCTGGAGTTGTAGTTGTGTGAGAAAACAAAGATTCCAGGAAAAAAGGGACGACATCCAGCAGATGGCCGGAGGCCAGGACACAAACCTTAGCTGGTTGCAAAAAGGGCGTAATGCCTGCATGCAGGGTGTTGCTCAACCAGTCCAACCACCATGCAGCAGCCTTTCAGTCAGTTTGTGAGCTGGCTTTGTAATGCTACTTTGGTCAACCAACATAAGCTCGAGGTTTTTTCTAAACCTGCAGAATAAATGGAGGATGTGTACCGCTCACAGCATTGCTAGATAACCTATGAGAGCTTGAATTCAGGTATATAAATTTAGTTATGTTTGAAACTAGCTTGCTGTTGCTAAGCTATAAGAAAAGAGAAAAAAAAAACGTAAACAGAGGCCCAGTTTTGAGTGGGACCAGAGTTTATGAGTCTGAGCCCAGAAAAATACGAGTATTCATCTGTCTTCACTCTCCTCTGCCACATTCTCACCCAAATAAGGTAGAGCGGCCCGGAGAGCTACTGTCTGCACTGAAAACAAACACCGAAACTGTCATTTATCAGCTGCTGTACTTGTATTTGACTGCAAGTACAACAGCTGAAAGTGCCTTGAAAAAACTATTTGTACCTCTTAAAAAGTTGAATAAGTTTAACTCTACTGAGTTTTATTGGTTTTTATGTGATACACTGATAGCAGGACACAGGGGTGAAGTGGAAATAACATAATGAGATTTTTTTTGTTTTTTCACCAACAAAAATACAAACAGCAAACAGCATCATGAAGACCATGGAACACACCAAAATATACCATCATAGAATAGAATAGAATAGAATAGAATAGAATAGAATAGAATAGAATAGAATGACAAATGTTCTTTTACGTCTATGAGGAAAATTTATTCTTCTACTCTTTGGGAGGTTCAAAAAATAGTTTGTCAAAGTAAGTTTATAGGTTAAAATGGCCTAGTTAAATCCCAGATCCAAATCCAAATGATTTAGAAAATGTCTTTTCCAGTCTTACTGAGTTTGAGAAAGATAAATAGGCAAAAATAATACTTGCAACTGCTATTGCTGCAGAAATAGCAGTTGCAAGGCAGGAGGGTTGAGCACAAATGCATGCCAAAGTTGTATTTCTGGAAAAAAAAAGTTGAAAACACTTTATAATTTTTCACAAAAAAATCAGAATGCATTAACATTTCTGTTTCCTCTATGACCAAAATGAGGAAACAGAAAAAAGTGTCTTTTCTAATATGTTGTAAAGAAAAAAGCAGCAGGAGACAAGTTATGAGTTTCCTAACATCTGCAGGATCATTTAAATGATGTTACAGATGTTATGTTGAACTTGGGACATTTATAAAAAAAAAAAATGATTAACATATTATTTACACTAAGCCTCCCTTGAAAATTTTCTTTTCCTTTCCAGCACCGTGAAAATACCTTTAGCTCATTCAGAGGTGATCACTTGATTCTGAGAATCACTGAATCGGCCGAGAGGGGAATGGATTCCACCATGTTTTCTGTCCAAATGCACATAAATGGATTTGGATCTGTGACCACACCACTGCACACTCAGACGTCTGTTTCCCCTCCACACCTTACAAACAGGACACAAAAGAAGGGACACTTATTTCATCAAAAAAATAAATAAATAAAGCTACACTTGAGATGGCCATGATAACCAAAGTGAAAACAAAACCAAACCAACCTGTGAAAAAGTAACATCCCCGCCGGCTCCATGTCAAATCACACATCAAATGTGATTAAAACCGCATGTTTTGGTTCAGATTTGTTGCCAGAGCAACTGACAACAACCCCACAAAAAAACAAAAAAAAAATTGTTGGCGACGTACAGACAGGAGGAACGTCCTCTCATAGATTAGCAGGTAGAGATGCTGATCAATCCCAGGTGAGGCTCGGCTCTCTGCTGCCTCACTGGAAAAATGCAAAATTTCAGCGATTTTGAAGGGAAAAATAATCAGAGCTGGTTAAGCTCAATGAAAAATAGGTACTTTATAGCGACATAAATTATTTTCTCATGATATATTATTTTTACATGATGACAGGTGAGGCTCTGACCGCAGAAAAACCTGTTTTCTGACTGAATCAAGAAATCACTGAAACAACATGTCTAAAAGCATAATCTCAAAAAACTTTCTTTATCTCCCCAAATATATGAAATCATCAACAACAACAACAAAAAAAAAAAAAAGAAATCTGTAAAGGAACAGATTCATCTGAACTCGTCATTTTAAATCAAGAGTATTTTAAGTGTTTAATGAGTTTAGATTTTGAAATTTAGAATTTTTGAGTCATTCTCAGATGTCATAATTGAGGAGAAAAATGTAAACATAACCTAACACCTGTTTTAAGGGTGCTGGTGATTTATTATGTGATCACTTTAAGGTTCTGGTGAGACATTCTGTTCGATTAAGAGATGTAAAAAAAGATTTTAGTATTTGTAGGTTAGAAATGTGAACAGCCTAAAAGATAACATGTTGAGAGAAAACAACTATATTTTGCACTTTTTTGTTATTTCCTACAGTTTTCATCTCTGTTTTATAAGTATGAACAGATGTGAATAAAAATAGCTTCTTGATTAACTGGTGGGTACATGTAAGCACAATGCAGTGATTGTGCTTTACTTCATAGGTTTTATTGCTATTAAAAAAGGCCTCGCTTTGTTTATTCTCAGTCTTAATCAAATAAAGTTGAAACAAAGTTCTGTAATCTTTTGTGGCTTGTTGATCGATTTTCCCTCTATAAAGCGAGTGTTGCTCGTATTTTGAAGTCTTTGCTGTTGGTGCTGCGACTCTGGGGCTTCAGCCTGACCTTGAGGAAGCAATCATGTGAGCAGCACGTTGACGTCTGTGTGTCATCGCCCCACACTGTGGTTTCGTTGTGCCTTTTTTTTTTTTTTGCTATTTAGTGTTGCTGAGTCTGTTTGTTAAAAGTGAGGGACTGCTGTCTGAAGAGTTGAACAAAAGTGGTCATAATGAGCTGTCCAGAGATCTTTAAGATTGGAAAAGATAACAATAGTCAGAGCTGCTGCAGTGGAGTTTCCCTTCATTTCTCTTTATCCTTTGGAAGTCCTCAAACTGTCCATCCCATCCAAGTAATCAGCATCCTTCAAAGACGCCCGGCTAAAGCCAAGGCAAACAGAGAGCGTGTCCTAATCAGGCACATGGAGAGCCGGGCTTATGGAGCCCTTCCCCCACTGCGGGACCATTACTGGACTGCCGGGGGTTCAAAATCGTATGTTTGCCATTCAAATAAGTATTAATGTTTAAGGGGCGCAGAAAATTCCTCTTGCCTCATGGATAATTTAATATTTTATGGGATAGAAATATGAAAATGTTCACAGTAAAATCTGAACTGAGCTGGTTTGTTTTGTGGTGGATTTTTACTTTCCATATTTTGTAGCTACTAACGCCTGTAAGGGTTTCAGATGGAGGCTACATCTGAAACATGACGAAATATGTTTGATAAATTAGCATTCTGTGGATTACAGTGCAATGTTCATAACTTTCCCCCAGTTTCAAGGAAAAGGCACGTATATCCTCCAGTGCACAATGCTCAGAGACGAGCTTATGTGTGATTTAGAAAGCGACTGTGCTTGTTTCAGGGACCAAGTTCTCAGTGACTGCCTTCCCTGCATGTCAGTCTGCACAGTAAATAGGTCAGTGTTTTATATGAGTGAAGAATCACTAATGTCTGAGCCTTCATGAATCTGCCTTTTTTAGCCGTCAGGCCCGCACACCAGCCAGCAGCTTCATGAGCCAGCTGTCAGGCATGTTATCACTAAAACGGACACGTGGCTTTCAGGGCTGCAGATTTCATTTACGTCTTTATTTGCTGTAGAGATCTGAAAACTGTTTCAACCTACATCCCAAAATCACCAAACGCAATAATAATATTGCTGAAGAATGTATTCCAGTTCTCAATATATAATGTTTTGTATTTTTGTAATGATTGTTGAGCATGCTAGCTAATGTTAGCATGGCAGCTAACATTAGGATCCCAACTTTCTAAAACTGAATCTATGTGCACACAACAACTGTTTTTCTGTTTTTTATGTGTTTCTACTCAGAATAAATCTTTAGAAAATATGTGTCAATTTTTTATTATTTTATCAATCATATTTTTTCTAATTATACCCATTGAAATGCATCTAAAATTAGTTTTTAAAAATCGTACCTTATTAAACTCTTGACTGTATAGATGTCACTTCTTATTTAATACTTACATGTTAATATTGGTTGATTAAAAAAAATTCTGTAGATTAATTTTACATGTGTTTTAAAACAGGGTATTTGTATTGTTACAATAAGCAAAAATATTACATATGAATAATTATTAATACTCCTAAATTTAATGGCACTAATGAAGACAATATTTTAAAAATGACATTTCAGTCTATTATTAGTCTATTATTAGTTTTTTTTTCTTTTTAGAAGAACAGAACAAATGCTTAAGAAAATGATCAGATATTCATGTTCACATGCATGTCAGGAGACGTACCTGTTTCCGATGTTACATTTTTGCTACTACTTATTGTCTTGACAAGAGTTTTATTTGTTGCTCAAAGCTGTTTTAGAGTGGATATTGTGAAATTTCTTTGTAGACAGCATAGCTTTGCTAGTTTTGTTGTTAGTTATATGCCCAACATCATACTGAAAAAATCTGTTTTAGGCTCAACTGGAGTTCACCGAATGGAGGAAGAAATGGTGTCGAAGTTTTGACGTCCTGACAGATGTCTGGAAATGTCGCATTAAGATTTTCACATTTCTTCTTTTAATGACCAAACACTTGACAAGGTTTTCCCCAGAAAACCTGCCGAGTCGGGTGGTTGGTAGTTCATTCACCCGACTCGGCAGGTTGCAAACATTTCAAAAAGACTAAAATAAGTAAGCAATGCTTAGCCTGGTGGTTTATCACTCTCTGGGTGAATCCCTGCTTGAGTTGTAGGTGCGCCAGACCTCTGAACAGTTTTGCTCAATTTAAGGTATTTGTCCTTGAATTCATTTGTGTAGTGATGAACTTTTCCTCACTAAGTTCCCCTTTAGACCACGTCAGTAAAGGACCTGGTTTAACACCTTTAGCAAACATTTTTCACGATGTGTTTTGCATCGTTAAACTTTAGTTTTAACATCGGTCATTAAATGGAAAAAATAATTACATGTTTTCTTACTTGACATATTGAAACATGGTTGCCATTTGCTTTGCTTGCTGCTTTTATTTTAAAGTTTTAACTTTAAAGTGAATTTCATAGTACACAACTCCTGCCTCGAAGTCGTAACCTGCTGCCTGAAAAAGGTGCTTTGTTTTTATGTCTCTGGGTCTGTAAAGATTTTTGCTTAAAAGAAGTGAAAACAAGCCTCACGTTTAGGACTTGTGTTTGTTTCCTTTTATTGTTGCACAGTACCTGTACTGAACTGTGACCCAGAAACCAAGCTGCATGCCAAACGATGATTTAAGTGTACCATTACGCCGCTAATAACTTGTGTCCAACATTTATTGCTCCGTTTTGCAGCTCAGCAGTTCACTGGCCGGCCTCCACAAATAATTTACAGCTGCCCTTTAATAACAGTTCTCCAAAATGAAAGTATCCTGATGCTGTTTTCACAATAATCTGTTCATTTTACTTTCTGAAGAGAAAAAAAAAAGTTCCTAAAAGCCGAGGAGAAAGACAATGTGCAATTGGGTTGTTATTTAAATTCTTTTGTTTGTTTTCTGCACAACAATAGTGATAAATATCAAATTAAATAAACATTCTTGTGGAATTGAAAGGAAAGTTTTTTTTGTGACTTGTTTAAGTTTCACTCATGTTTTTACCGCCTGTTGCAGATGTTTCACTCCATGCAGTGGCTCCTAGCATAATATTGCTGTTTTTGGAGACAAATCTGATTCAGTTGTAGCTTTTTGTTATGCTCCATCTTCCTACCTTTCCAATTCCGCCGTATCTGGAAATAAACTGAGTCTTTTGTGCCTTGTCAGATTTTTGTTGTCTTGAGCGATGGTTGCATAAAGTCCCTCTAGCCACTGTGAAACCAAATGTGTAATTTTTCAGAGACGGTGCACACTGTTGTAGACCAGGGGAGTGTGTCTTTGTTTGCTAATGTAGGTCTCCACTAAGGGGGCCGCCTGGATGTCCCGCTTTCTGGGACGGCTGTGCTGCATATCACATGATAGGCCTGGCCTCAGGGTGAAGCAGTGAAGCAGTGAAGGAGTGTAACATGGCGGAGGGATGGGTGGATGGAAGATGAGAATGATGGAAGAGTTTTTCTCGTGCCAGATTATCTTAGAGTCAAATCCTGGTTACTTTCACAGCTAAAAAGATTCACTGGACAGCGCACGCCACCACAGCTCGAGAAACCCCAGCATTTACAGAGCGTAGTGGCAAAATGTTGCCAATTTATGGAATTTTTGGGCTATTTTCACACACTGTCTCTATTTAGGGTTTCTAAGTTATATAAAGAGTGAAATTTAAATCATAAAAAACACTGTGTTGTTTGGATTTATTCTCTTATCCAAGCAGGGGATGTACAAACGTGTAAGAAATGAACTTTTTGACCTATTCACACAAACCTGTGAAACAAAATAACATCACACATTCCCCTGAACAAACCATAACTGGAAACATGGTGTTAACATATTGTTGGTGCTCAGCAATTAACAAACAGCCAGAAATCTTTACACCAATGATCTGGAACAAGATAAGTCACTTGTTCCTACTTGGAAACCATAACCCAAGTTTCTCTACTCAAAGGTAGGATTTTCACAGTCTTAATCACCTGGCTTAGAATCTGAAGTCAGAATTACAATTGGAAAATTACAGGTTCCTTACTGGTTTCCATTAACCTCACATGCTAAAAACTTCAGTCTGGAAATTGTGTCACATGCAGCCTGACTGTGTTTCACGTTCAAAATGAAAAAAACAACTGTAGGCTATTAAAACACATTGTTACTCTAAAATAATAAAATTCTATTCCAATTTTGAACTCTGAATCCCAAAGTAAAGCAGGTTTTCTCTTGTGTTTTCTCCTAAGTGAACCTTTGAATCCTGGTTCTTTAAAGTCTCTTTGTCCTCACTCAGATCTCGTTTCTCTCTGTTTTTCCTGCCAGGATCTTGTGAGTGCTACTAAAGATGTCTGATAGTGTCGATATTGAAGAGAAGCCACCAGCCCCCCCCTTGAGAATGAACAGTAATTCCCGAGACTCTTCATCAGTGAATCACGCATCTAAACCACTTCCAATGGCTCCTGAGGAAAAGAACAAGAAAGCTCGCCTGCGCTCCATCTTCCCCGGAGGAGACAAAAGTGATCATCGTTCTGCACCTTTTACTCTCCGTTTTATTGCTCATTCGTGTAATTAAAAAGAAACTAACATTAGAAATGCGCTATTGTTTATGCTTTTGCAGCGAACAAAAAGAAGGAAAAAGAACGTCCAGAGATATCCTTACCCTCAGACTTTGAACACACAATCCATGTCGGCTTCGATGCTGTTACAGGAGAATTTACAGTAAGTATTCATTTCACTATAAAAACAGGCCATTAAATAAGTATGACTGTTTCTGAAAAAAAAAAAACTTATTTGAATAGCTTAACTCTCTAAGCCTTATTATAGGTAATGCCCCAACAATAACACATATAAAACACAATGACTAGAGTTAAAAATATAAAGAAAAACCTTTCCTTGTATTAGTTTCTGTTTTGAAGTTGTCTGTGATAAAAGTCACATTTTGAAAGACAACCTGGGCATTGCAGGCAGAATCTTCTTTGCATTTGCATGCTGCACAGTTTGGAAGACAAAAATATTTGGAAATGTGCAAGCTTTCAAAAATAAGTGTTTGTGAACATATGAGGAGACGGAAAAAATCTGTTTTTAGTTAACAGAAATGTTGGTAAATGTAAGATGAAAAACTGTTAAATTACAGAAAATATTCTTATGCAAATTCAGTAAAAACAGAAAATGTCCTGGTAATATTCTGCCAGTACATTTTCAGTTTTTTATGGAATTTCCATCAAAAAATTTTCCGCAATTTAAGTTATTTATGGTAAAAATTTAATATGAAAAAATGTTAAATTGTGAAAAATATTTTGTTGGAACTTCTGTAAAAAAAAACTGGCTGAAAGTTACCAGGACATTTTCAGTTTTTATGCTGAATTTTTTGTTACTGTGTACATTTTTAATAGGGAACCAGACTTCATAAAAAAATGTTCTGCATATACATGTGCATAATGCAAATGAAGAGTGAAATTAACACTTTGAGTTAAATAATTCACCAGTGTGCATAAAAAATGAGACATTAGCAGTCTTACATAGTTAAGGTTTTACATTTTTATCTTCTTTTAGCTTGGTTTATTTCGCTTTAAATGTGAGCGGCGTGTCTGAGAAGTTGAAATCTAATTTTCAGTCCCCTATAAAAGCAACCTTTGCACTGAGGATAACGTGTTCTGCTCTATTTGACTTTCAAATGTTTGGGTAATGCCATCAGTGACATCAGTGACAACTAGTTCCTTGTTCATATGGAAAGCTATGTGCTGGTGGCAAACAGAGCCCTATTTTAGCTGTTTTAAACCAAACACTCGCTTAAGCTCGTTTCATGCTTTTCCAAGAGAACAGAGTGAAATACTGTTGAGTTGTCCCTGGATCGCTATCCAAGTATCATTTTTCCTGAGCACCTTCTGACACCAGTTATGTAGCAGTGGCTATTTTCAACAGAGATTAAGCTTCAAGTGTAAAAATGTGCAGAGAGTGGTAAATGACATTAACCCGCACTAAAAGACTGTCCATCCGAGTGGATTAAAACACATAAGAAGACACAATTCCAAAAATATATAAAAGGGACCCGGAGTGCTAAATGTTGAGTTTCATTCAACGCTTCAACATTTACAGTTTCAAATAAGAAATATCTTTTAATTAAGAAGTTTACTCAGACTAAAGTTTATTAAAATTGTGGATATATTTTAAGGCAAATCTCAAACAACTTCCATGTAAAAAAAAAAAAACCTTCAGGATAATGCACAGATATCTGGAGCAAATGAGGCAATACCTCCGATACTCATGGGGGCAGTGTAGCTAATGTGTAGCTCCGTGTAGCTCATGTGTAGCTCAGTGTAGCTAATGTGTAGCTCCGTGTAGCTCATGTGTAGCTCAGTGTAGCTCAGTTTAGCTCATGTGTAGCTCAGTGTAGCTAATGTGTAGCTCATGTGTAGCTCATGTGTAGCTCAGTGTAGCTCATGTGTAGCTCATGTGTAGCTCAGTGTAGCTCAGTGTAGCTAATGTGTAGCTCCGTGTAGCTCATGTGTAGCTCATGTGTAGCTCCGTGTAGCTCATGTGTAGCTCAGTGTAGCTCATGTGTAGCTCAGTGTAGCTCATGTGTAGCTCCGTGTAGCTCAGTGTAGCTCATGTGTAGCTCATGTGTAGCTCATGTGTAGCACAGTGTAGCTCATGTGTAGCTCAGTGTAGCTCATGTGTAGCTCAGTGTAGCTCAGTGTAGCTCATGTGTAGCTCAGTGTAGCTCATGTGTAGCTCCGTGTAGCTCAGTGTAGCTCATGTAGCTCAGTGTAGCTCATGTGTAGCTCCGTGTAGCTCAGTGTAGCTCATGTGTAGCTCATATGTAGCACAGTGTAGCTCATGTGTAGCTCAGTGTAGCTCACGTGTAGCTCAGGTGTAGCTCATGTGTAGCTCAGTGTAGCTAATGTGTAGCTCATGTGTAGCTCATGTGTAGCTCCGTGTAGCTCATGTGTAGCTCCGTGTAGCTCATGTGTAGCAGTGTAGCTCATGTGTAGCTCATGTGTAGCTCAGTGTAGCTCAGTGTAGCTCATGTGTAGCTCATGTGTAGCTCCGTGTAGCTCATGTGTAGCTCAGTGTAGCTCATGTGTAGCTCATGTGTAGCTCAGTGTAGCTCATGTGTAGCACAGTGTAGCTCATGTGTGATCAATGAAAGCAACAAAGATGATAAAAATGGCTGAACTTCACTTTGTTACACTGTATTCAAAGCAGGGCTCTCAAACTCCAGTCCTTGAGGGCCATTGTGCTGCAGTTTTTAGATGTGCCACAGGTACAGAACGCTGGAATAAAATGGATTAATTACCTCCTCCTTGTGTAGCTCAGTTCTCCAGGGCCTTAATGACCTAATTATTCCATTCAGGTGTGGTGCAGCAGAGGCAGATCTAAAAGTTGCAGGACACCGGCCCTCGAGGACTGGATGTTGACACCCCTAATTCAAAGAATTGCCTCTGCTTCTTTGCATGTTTTTCAGAAATGTACGTGATTAAGATTTTCTTTAAAGTTTCCATGTTTGCTATTTTCCTCTGAAACTCAGAACTGCCCTTCATTGGCAGCTATGCAAATGTAAAAAACTTGCAGTGATGCCTGAGAATGTTGGTAGACTTATTTTCTTGGGTGAAGAAAGCATAAATAAGCTTTAATAGGCAACTTTGGGTTATGGTGAGACTTTTTGGACCTAAAAGGTCTAGGAATAATATTTTTAAGGGACCTGAAGAAAAGTGGGAGAAAGGTCGCACTCACTGCAACACCTTGACTTATATTCCTCTGTCAACACGTGTCCTCTTCAGGGAATCCCAGAGCAGTGGGCACGGCTCCTGCAGACCTCAAACATCACCAAACTGGAGCAGAAGAAGAATCCACAAGCTGTGATCGACGTGCTGAAGTTCTACGACTCCAAAGAGACCGTCAACAACCAGAAATACATGAGCTTCACCTCGGGAGGTAATAAAACACCAGCAGCCAACACTGCAGAAAAGTATTTCAGATTAAAATCATACAGAATGTAAAATATATGTATATATTTTTTATTTTAGACAAGACAGCGCATGGATACATTGCAGCAAACACTCTGGTGAGTTTTTGTGTCCCTAACTCTACTTTGGTTGGTGTTGGGTTTTCTTACTCAATAATATGTAAGATTTCAAACTGGTGAATGCAGAATAAAAAAAAGAGAAAATATCTTATTGTAAATGAAACTTTAACAGGTAAGTTCCAAAAAATTATTTTATATGTAATTTCTCACTTTTCTTTCATTGACATTTTCTTGGGAATTTCTGCAAAACACACCTTAAATGAATCCTCCAGATTTCTGTTGTTTCCCTCTAGAGGCTTTCTTCCTTGAATATACGGCACAATTCTCTTCATTTTCCACTCATACAAAACAGTTTTGCACCTACGGCAGAAAAATAAGTGACTGCAGAGAGAGGTGTGCTGCCTATTGCTTTTTTATTTTTTCTCCCCGATCCACTCCCAAATTCAAAACGAACATAGACAAAAGCTTCATGGAGGCTCAGCTGCATGTAGAGAGATTCCCGCTGTGTTGACCTCAGTTATCTATGCTTTGAATAGCCCAGCCTGCATTCACTGGGCGAGGAAGAAGAGGAGAAAGAAGAAGAGTGTATGGCCCAGGGGAAAATCCACTGGTATCTCTTCATGCAAGGCCAGTGAAGGGTAAAAGGGTGTGGCGGTCAGTCAGGGAGCAAAGCTTTCAAATGCATTTCAGTGTTCGGCAGCATCGAGAGGTGACTCAGCTATTGGCTTCATTGCCACTGAAATCCTGAGCTAATGTAAAGAAAATGATAACCAAAGACAGACAGCAGGCCCTCATCACACTGCTGATAACCAAACTGATGTGCATTTTGCATTAACAGACCAACTAATGCAGCGTTTTGCCTTGTATCAACTCTCCAGAGACTGCAGAACTGCTTGGTGTCTGTTCATGCTCTCTGTCAGTTGCTGTCAGATATTAGCTTCAGTCAAGTTTGGTTTTCACTACTTTTAATAAAAAAGCTAAAAAAATAAAAAATAGATAAATGGAGGTGCTGCCAGTTTTAATGTCTCATTTTAGAGACGATCTATGAAAAACTCCTGCTTTCTTATATTCTCACATGGTCTTCATTTGACCCACATGAAGTAGAGTCCAAAGGTTTGAATATGCTGTAATTCCAGTGTAAGGCGGTTCTACCACAAACCCACAAAATTATGAAAAGTGAGAACCTGGATACGAGGCACATGTTGGGTTATATGATTATGTACTCTGTAAAAATGTTTAAAAATATTAAAACATACTTTAGCTATGTTTGAAATACAAGGAGGTAAGTGGGAAAACATCCACTATACCTGTTTTAAACTGCTAAACAGAAATAAAAAAAATCTCTGATGCCTCCACAATATCAAACAACTGGACTTCTTTTTGAAAGTTAATTCAGATGAATCATTCAGTCAAGAAGGAAAACTAAACTATGGTAGAAATCAGATCCAGTGAGGACGATCAGCGTTGATGCAAAATGAAACGTCTTCGTTGAGCAGTAAAATGCAGACGGCAGGATAAGTGTTATGACCATCTAGAAACAGTAATTGAGATGTAATTTACTTCTGCATACCTTCAATTGATTGTTATTGGCAGTTTCCGGAACAAATGATGACGTAACATTTTTGCACCTGCATCTGCTGACGCATCTCGAAGTGGAGAGGGGAATGTTGTTTTGAACAGGAAGCATATTTAATTCCCGCCACGTCCTCCCCTCATGTTGTGTTAGGGGGATGATGAAGCCCTCTCTACTCCCCACCCCACCTCCTCCTCTATACTATACACCTAGTCTCACTCTCTGTATGGGTTTGTTTTAAGTAAATCCTCCCATTTTCAACCTTCACATTCAGAACCGACTGCTGTCTTCTGGGCCTCCTGTCAGCCTTAGAACCTGCAGCGCATTATTTGACAAGGTAACTCCTTACTCCATATTACTTTCCACATGATGTACCTCTACATTGGCTGTGAAGCTAAATTCAACTATTTGATGGCCTAATATTGACGGAGCCGTCCGGCTGTTTTTGCAGTACAAATATTCAATTTCAGAGGCACTTGTATTGATATTTCATGGGGGTTTGATTGGCTCTATTAGCTTTTGATGTCTTGAACAGATTCATTTTCTTCTGAAACATCACACAGAGAATCTTTTTTTTTTTGTGGTTTTCTTTGACTTGCCATCTCTGAAATGGCAGGACAGTCGCATATTCCACAGAGGACTGTAATGGCTGTCAATCTGCATGTATGAGCTCATATTTGAACAATTTAATCCACATTGCCAATAATCTGCCTGTAACCTCATCACCATTTTAGACATTACTGCATGGCTCCCAATGAAAAAGGAGCACGCACACACACACATGCACCGAGCACTCCTCTCTGCACTGCAGTCTTGGCCCAGTCTTCCTCGAAGCGAGTCAGAGGCCCAGTCTGTCTCAATGAAGGACTGGGACTTTGCTTTTAATCACCAGAACTAAGCTGCACCACTTTCATTAATGCATGACGAGAGCGGATGAAGTGTTTCCATTCCATAAGAGGAAGATGATCCAAGGCAAATAATGTTCTTGGATGGAAGGGGAAGAAGAAGAAGAAAAAGAAAATGGCAGCGCATATTAAATATGCCTGATTAATCAGACTAAATAAAAGGAATCAACAGGGTGTCGGCGGCTCATCTAGATGCTGCCCGCCACCGGGTTGAAGTATGTCAGAGCTCAGCGCTGTTAAAGATGCAACGCCTTGCTACTTAAACATTCATCCCCATCCCTGGTTCATGGCACACCTTACTAGAGCCCACAGAGAAATGTACTGAATGCAACCTCACTTTCCCTTTTAGTTCTTCAATCATAAATGCTTTTCGTGCCATAAACATGACTTTTCCCTGACTTCACCTCAAACATGTTTTGATCTCAACGATCACTTTTTTTATTTTATTTTGTTTTTGAATACTTTTGTTGAATGATAATTAGAGATGCACCAATCTAAAATTTGTGGCCGATTTCTGACATCTGTTTAAAACAACAACATTTAAAAGAGTTTCTCTTGCTTCCCTGTCTTTAGCAGCCTTTCAATATTTATCTATGAAAAAGAAACAAGGTCATAACATTTATGGGAGATTGTGAAGGCAAAATGATTTCAGAGTTTAAATTTGAAACTATATTAGAGATTAGTGAGGTTATTATGGGCAGCATTACAAAAAGAGTGATCTCTAAATGTGTCTTTCAGAGGAATCTTTCTCAAACTGCGTTACCAGTGGAACCTACTGGCGGCACTGGAGCTGCCAATGAGACGAGTTCTCAAGACAAAATAATTCCCACTTGTGAACAGTGAATCAAAACCAAGCGTGACGACGTGTGCACTGCCTCATTTAGCACATGTTCAATGTTGGAATGATGACAAACCAACTACTATTAGCGGCTACATTTGCATTAAAAAGTAATAATAAAAGATCATAAACCTTGAAACTCTACAGCTACAATTAAACTAAATGAGGTTGTGTAGAACCAGCTATTGATTTGGTGCAGTCTAAATTGCCAAAATGAAAATGCTGATAAAGAGTTTCCTTTTTTATTTGGGTATCAGGAAGTTTTATATGATAGAAAACCATATTGGATGACGAGGTTGTGATTGACGAGACGCTCCCTAATTGTAGCATTTCAAATTCAACTCTGTCTATTTTTCCAACATGAATTTGGACATTTTAACTTGAGTTAAAATAGAACACATATTTAAAGAACAGTCTTAATCCGATGATTTGGTGCCAATTGATGACACCTAGTGTCTTAATGTAGATACATGGAAAGCTTGGTATTAGTCAAGGAGAACCACTACTGCGGGGAGGGTGCAGGAAAAAAACCATAATCTCTCTTTCAACATGAGTTTTAGACATGTTATAATGCTCAGTTATAAGATATGTCTTCCTTTTAAACCCCAGACTTATAACATAGATAGCTAATTTAATAGTGTGTGCTCACTATTAGGAAAAAAATTGGAATTTTGAATTTGAAAATTGGTTTTTACTGGTCACTAGTCAATATCTCAGTGCATCTCTAATGATAATTTAAGTTAAATCATTAAATTATTTAATGTGGTTCCCACAAGCAGCCATTTTTAGCATTTCACTCTAGAAAAACAGATCTTGAACGTGTAACCTGGCTGGTTTGGGGAACGCAGGCTGTTTATTCCTGGTGGTGACAAATCAAAACAGTGTTACATTTGGGGAGCATGTGAGGATCTCCACAAATCGCATTAATTGAATGCTACATTCACCTCTTCCGACTTGAATCTCTTCCCATCCAGGGTGCCAAAACGTCAACAACAGAACCCCCGATTGCTCCACCCGTTTCAGAAGAGGAGGACGAGGAGGAAGAAGAAGAGGAGGAGGAAGATGAAGACGAGGACGACGATGACGAGCTGCCCCCGGTCATCGCCCCTCGACCTGAGCACACCAAATCTGTAAGTTCAGGAGCCAGCGGTTCGTCAGATCACTCGGCTGCTGTCGTCACTGTACGTCCTGGTTCTTGGTGATGCAGATCTACACGCGCTCCGTCATGGACCCACCAAAGCCTCCCGCCCCGGTCAAAGAAGAGTCAACTCCACCAGAGTCGCAGGTTCAGCCTGACAACACCTCCAACACGATGTACCGCCACACCGACCGGCAGAGGAAGAAGTCCAAGATGACAGATGAGGAGATCCTGGAAAGACTCAGTACGTCTTTAAACATCTTCAACATAACGGATTATTACTCCTTACATAGACAAATCTGAAAGAAATAAGTATGTTTTTTTTTACTATATATAAAACTTTGGCAATTCTAATTATAGAGTGTGATTGAGGGTATTCATACAAAAAAATGAAATATGGAATTAACCCTTCCAGACCCAACGGATCGGCGACGATCCAGACAAATTTGTGGTTGCGTAATTCCGCCACATGTTGCGCTATCTGAAAAATTCCAATGGTTTCTGAAAGGGGAGACGATTCGCTTTCCAGCCAATATCGGGTTATTACGGTAATTTCACTCCCGCCGTGGAAGAGAGTGAAATTCATCTGAGGGACGGTCTTTAGAAAAGCAGTAAATTGTGAAAATCACTTGCTAGATGTTGAGAGTTTGTTTTTATGGATAAATTTACTCGCATTTCTAAAGAAATGCATCCAATTAAAATAAGCAAAAATAGTAGATTTGAAACTATCAAAGGATTGAAATCTTCACAAGTATAAACACTGCCTCATATATACACATGCACTCTTACCAATATTTGGATAAATTTCCCTTTGCTACCAAAAAGCTTTCAGTTTATGTTTCCTGCTGGATGTTTGACATTTGTTCTTACCAGGATTGATGGAGCTCATTTAGGTTGGTCTGGTCCGGCCTTTTTTAATCATAGTTTATACATTTTTAATAGGATTGCATTTGGCACAGCAGTGTACAAGTTTCAACCGTTCAGCTGTTGATGTAAGGCAAAGCTCTGTTTGTGCAATTCACCAGTACCACTCATAGCTCAAAGCAGAGGCCAAATTTTGGTGTCTTTGTTTGTTTGTGTCAACTTGGTTTACTGGTTTTCCTGCTGGTTCCAGTATACATTAGCCTTGGCCTTAGTGGTTCCTGGATTCTTTGTAAATATTCTGACCAATTTCCTTCCATCACAGATGAACAGCTTGTGTCAGGTGTTTGAAACATGGACACAATGAAGTGTTTCTAAAGGATAATGATCCCAAAATACATAAAACCTGGTTTTGTAATGGGTGAGCAGGCTAACATTAAGCTTTTGGGAATGGCCCTCAGTTCAACTCTATTAAATATTTGTGAACTGTTCTTAAAAGCCAGGCCCTTACCAGAAAACCATTCAATTTAAATGAGCTCTAGGAATGTACCCACTGCCAAGAAACGTGGTCAAATATCCTGCCACAAACTTGTTGGTGACAAAGACTTTTATTCAAATGTAATGAGTCATTTTGTTAGATTTGTTCTTGTTTGTTCACTTAGACTTTTTTGCCCTGATAGTATCCGTGTCAGTTTGTATTTTATTTGTGATCTTCTTTAGTCAATGTATACAATATGCAGGTTACTCGACTGGAGGTAGAGTAGTTAGTTGTCTTGTAATCCGAAGGTTGTTGGTTCGATTCCAGCTTCCCCCAATTTCCCTAACAATGAAAGAACTGTTGTATGAATGTTTCTGCGTTCTTAAGTTTGACTGGCTGAACGTGGCTGCAATAAAAAGCTCTTTTAAGTGCTTTGCATTATGAGAAAAGGAAAATAATTTCTGTGTATTAATGTATTTAATTAGTCTGCTGCCTGCCTGTGATATAACTTCAGCTTGAATCACCAGGAATCCATTGTGGGGATCAAAACAGGAATATGCAGCCGGGATGCTGATTATGTCTCTGTTCTCTCCGACTCAGGGAGTATCGTCAGCGTGGGGGATCCCAAAAAGAAATACACACGCTTTGAGAAAATAGGACAAGGGTAAGTCTCTTCATGGCGAACAAACAAAATGAGTCTTTTTTTTTTTTTTTTTTTTTTAAAGCATCAGTCTCTGCAAGAGAACCAAGAGCGGCTTAGGATAACCGTGAGAAAAGTGAGTGGACAGGAAATGAAAACTGAATCCCAAAATTGTGGAAACGCAGATTAGCTCCACCAGCTAGCTGCCTGTCTCCTCTTCTCTCAGCCTTTTTTTTGTTCACGACTCCTCTGTACAGATTAAGAAAAAAACATGCACTGGTTGTAATCTTCACACCATGCTCAACATTTCCATATTTGATCAAGTGGAGAGCTGAAGATTGGGTAGTTGTCTGTTTACTCTCTGCTCTCTTATCTTGGATTTATTACCTCCAGAAACTACTTTATAATTCATAGCCTGTGACGGAGGAGAAAGAGGAAGAATCAGCAGCAGGAATTCAGAAGAAGGCTTTTAACTGGGAGTTAAATACAGACCTAACTTCATTCATGCCCCTTGAAATTTTATGTTTTACAAACACAACCTTCAACATATCCTATTGGAATAAAATTTTTTGGACAGAACAGTTCATAACTGAGAGACTTGAGGAAAGAATATGTGGTTTAATTTCTAAGATGCATCTGTATTACGTCCTTTTAACTCTGATACCAGGCAATAAAATTAAGTAAACAAATTGCTTTCAGTCTCTTAAGAAGCTCTGGAAATCATCCAACTTAAAGCAGAAAAAAAACAGAAGTCTTTTTTGTTGTTTTTGCTCCCGAAAGTCAAAGCTAGAAATCATCATGTACTCGGATCTGAACTGTAAATAAGGTTCAGCGGTAAATCAGGCCACAGGAAACAGGATCTGGTACACACTTTGGTTTCCAGTGCATTAACTTTTTGCACTGGAAAAATGCAATTAAGTGAAGATTAATAGAAAATCGAAGCTCATCCAAAATAGTAAACGCTTAAATCAGTGTGCTGGCTCCCTTTTTCATAAAGGGTAGGAATTAAAATTTTGTTGACGGTCTTCAGAGTTTAAATGAAAACTTGAAATGTTTCAAGTTTTCAATCAGTACTGAGATAAAATAAAGAGCGATCCTAGAAGAAAAGCGGCGAGTGCCTCCAGAAGATCAGGGCAGAAGTTCAGCTTTCAGCAGAACACAACAATCAAAATAGTCAAAGTCCAGACCTTAATTCAACTGAGAATCTGTGGCAAGACTTTAATCTGACTGATATCGAGCTGTTTTTAAAGAAAGAAATGTAAGAAATGTAAGATTGTTGATATGCACTGTTGACTGAGACATTCCTCAAATAACTAGCAGTTGACATCAGTGAAAGGCAATTCTACGCAAATGTACTCTCAACATTTTCATCGGTAAAAAACAATGTAAAATGTCACAAAGCAAATCTAAAGGTTTGTGGTGAAAAAGAAGTTTGCCGATGAAGAATTTAGAAATATTAATTATTTGCATTACTGGTGTAATCCATAGTTTTGTACCAACTTGGTTTTAGCTGAAGATATTTTGATTCATGCTGCAAAATCTAATTTTATTGCACTCTTTTTTTTGTTTGTTTTTATGTTGTATGTTTCTCTTTTAATTCTGCTATTTTGTTTTTTTCAGAGCGTCTGGCACTGTTTACACTGCCATCGACATAGCAACTGGTCAAGAGGTAAAGTATAATGTATATAGTATAATTTCTCCTGCTAATCTTCATCTACATGGAGCCATAAATACCTGTGGTCTCAGGTGGCCATCAAGCAGATGAACCTGCAGCAACAACCCAAGAAGGAGCTGATCATCAACGAGATCTTGGTGATGAGGGAAAACAAAAACTCCAACATAGTGAACTACCTGGACAGGTTAGTTGTTTGAAAGCCAGAACCTTATTTCTAAAGGTTATTTTAGAGATGATCCAAATTTAAAGATTTTCAGTTTCTAAAAAAAAATCAGTGCGGCTTATTTAAGAATATTCAGTTAATAATATTTGTATATTTATATAACATTAATAAAACCATTTAACTAGCCTCTGTGGACTAAGTGAACATTATTCAGCTTTTACTGTACCGACACTGAGGAAATGTCTGATCCTCCTTTTTAAATGATTTTCTCCTGCTTCTACAGATTTCCTTCTCTCTCCTTTTATGAGTTGGCTGAGCTTATATTGAGGTGAAACACTGCCCCCTAGCGTTTCAAATCAGCAGGAACGCTGTAACAGTAGAAACTGTTCATTTTCTCATCAGCTTTTCTGTTGTGGTCACATCTTTGCTAAGTAACAACCATGTAGACCTATAATGTGTTTTTACAAGTAATGCTTCAGCCTCCATCCCACAGGCAGTGGTTTGTCAAACAGATGAGTCTTATTGTTAAAGGAAAGATTCATCCCTTTCCTGTTCTCTTCTTCCTGCAGCTACCTGGTAGGAGACGAGCTGTGGGTGGTGATGGAGTATTTGGCTGGAGGCTCGCTGACGGATGTTGTGACTGAGACCTGTATGGATGAGGGCCAGATCGCCGCCGTCTGCAGAGAGGTAAGGAACCAGGTTTGGTGCTTTTAGGAACACGGATGCTGAATGTATGTGCCTCTACTTTTGTCCTCATAGTGTCTCCAAGCTTTGGACTTTCTACACTCCAACCAGGTTATCCACAGAGACATAAAAAGTGACAACATCCTCTTGGGGATGGATGGATCCGTGAAGCTCAGTAAGTCATGTTCAAAGATTGGTACCGAAAAGTACCTTTTTTTTAGAGAAGAAAAGCCAATCTGAATAACTTTCCTCTGCCTTCCTCTGCAGCCGATTTTGGCTTCTGCGCGCAGATCACTCCGGAGCAGAACAAGCGCAGCACGATGGTGGGAACCCCATACTGGATGGCACCGGAGGTGGTGACCCGAAAGGCTTACGGACCAAAAGTGGACATCTGGTCTCTGGGAATCATGGCGATAGAAATGGTGGAGGGAGAGCCACCTTATCTGAACGAGAATCCACTCAGGGTAAATACAGTCCAGGAGAAGGTTGTTGTTCATTTCACTGTGAGGTGCAAACTGACTCTGCATCCACTGCGCCAATACAATGCCTCGCAAACACATTCTGCCGCATTGTAACTATGAACTCTGCTGTATTTTGTTGTTTTTTCTTCTAACATCCAGTAGAGGTCAGGATAATTTGGCCTATCGCATAAAGGTCTGATAGGTGTTTGGTGTTTAAAGTGGGGAAAAGGTTCAACTGAAAGCAAAGTGTAAGTCATATTTTACTGTCCCACAGGGGACTGCAGCCACTTCACCATATAAAGTATAACATGAGTCAACTGAACATCAGACATTATAATAGGTTTAACTCACAATGAATTTTGAGTATTGATTAGCTTGCATATCTAACATAGAGATAACTCAACTGTTAAAAAAAATCCTTTTGCTTCTTCCTGTAACATAACACTTTATGATCAAGATCACAAGCTTTTCGACACAGATTATTGGATTTTTATTAATGAAAATGCAGAGAGATGTAAAGATGATCAGAAGAAATATTTACATGGGGAAAAAAATGGAGATACACGTTTTTGCTGGATTTACTTAAAGGCAATGTTTAGACTTTTTTTTTTCAAAAATGTGCTGATTTAATAGTTTCAAGACATTTGGATTTAAATTTTAAAAGTATCATTACGTTTGACTGCAGGCACTTTACCTGATAGCAACCAACGGTACTCCAGAGCTGCAGAACCCTGAAAGGCTGTCATCGGTGTTTAGAGACTTCCTCAACCGCTGTCTGGAGATGGATGTGGACCGCAGAGGCTCCGCCAAGGAGCTGCTGCAGGTGAATATCTAAAAAAAAAATGTTTTTAAAGTTTTTTTAATTTTAAGTGTCTTAAGAAATTGCTAAAAGTTGACTAAGATTGAAATATTCAGCTTAGTCCATTGCACTGAACCCCATGGAAAACCTCATGGTTATTTCACCAAATATTGATTTCTAAACTCTTCCAGGGTTCAAACTTTAGTATTGTTGTCTCTAAGTTAATTTGAACTTGTTTTCTTTGCATTATTTGAACGCTGTCTTTATTAGGTTGTGATAATTCTCATTTTCTGCAAATAAAAACAAAATTTTTCCTTGGAATTTCAGAGACATGTTGTCAGTCATTAATAGAATAAAAGAACAATGTTAATATTACTCAAACATAGACCTATAAAGACTAGAAGTGATCATTTTAAGTGGTCTCTTAAGTTTTTCCAGAGCCGTATATTAGATGTATTCTCCATCTGTGCACACGTGTCACCTGATTCTCACAATCTTACCCACAAGTTGACAGAATCTCTCCTGTCCGTGCTTTCATCTCCTCCTCTGTGCCTGCAGCATTCCTTCCTCAAGCTGGCGAAGCCTCTTTCCAGCCTGACGCCTCTGATTGTAGCTGCTAAGGAAGCCATAAAGAACAGCAGTCGCTGAGGGTGGGGCTCCCTGTCCAAGCCAAAGGCTGGAGCGCTGCCGCTGATGCGTTGCTTCATGACAGCAGGGGTTTGGGTGAACAGAGCGGGTTTGTGTGACTGACAGTGACAGCACAAGGGCATGAGACCCTCCCCCAGCCGCCGCCACTCGTCCTCCAGGCCTCGTCTGTGGGACGGACATCTGGCTTTGCAGCCTCTCGGCCACGCTGCTGAAAAAACAGACCTTGCCTCCTTGTTTACTTCTCCAGCACTGTACATGTAGAGCAGTCTATCACAAGTATGTCAAAAATGTGTGTGTGTGTGTGGTGTGTGTGGGTGTGTGTGTGTGTGTATGCGTGCGTGTGTAAACAAACCGTGCACTTCTGTTCACATCATGTCTTGTTTTGGGGCAAATCGCTCCCTAAACATCTAAGGAAAAATAGTTTAGGTAAAAGTGAGAAGAAAAGGTGCTTATTCTCCAGAGTAAAAATAAAAAGCTACTGCAGCAGTGAAACGGAGAAACTAAAATTTCTTCCCCATCTCGGGTTAGGATTGGCTCCCTTCCCTCTCGGTTTGGACCCGACATCAGCCTGCATGACCGTGGTTCTGTGAAGAAGCACCGCTAACCCTCTGCAGATCGCCTCCTCTGCTGTGTGTCCTGTGTTGGTGTGTGTGAGTGAATGTGGGAATGCAACTACTGGAAGAGGAAAACAGATTCAGGAAGGATTTCTCCATGACTCATGAAAGCTTTAATACCGATTCCAAAATCAATTTCTGCAGTTCTTATACATTATTTCTGCTCAACCTCTTTTTGCAATTAATTTTTTTGCTGTTTTAATCACTGGACATAAATTCAATTTCATTTTTAAATTTGGTTTATTTTAAATTTCATTTTGAATATGTAAAGTCTTCATTATTTATAATATGAACATTCTGACACAAACTATCATTTTAAACATTGTTACTCCTAATTTTTTAGCATTGGTGTTTTGTTTTTTTTGTTGTTTTCATACAGTGCGATGCAAAAAGCCTTTCCACATTTTGTCATGTTGCAAACATCAGTTTTGTATATTTAATTTTGACTTTATTTATTATGCATAATTGTGAAGTTGAAGGAAAATGATCAGTGGTTTGCAGGTACAAGGTGCCATTGAGCAGATTTACTTCCTGCATTGTCCTATTTTTAGCTCCATGTCTCTAAAATGTCTTCTTATCGATTTGCTTTTCTTTTTAGTCCAGCTGGATTATCATATCTTAGTAGCTGGACTCCTTGACTTATAGGAACATAAATGCTGCATAAAAAAGGCACATTACACTTTTAATACATATATTTTTAATTGTAAGCTGTGCATTTTTTTTCCTTCTGCTTCCACAATCATGCGCTACAGTCTTGTATTTATAACATGACGCTTGTGGTTATAAAATGACAAAATATGAAAACGGATTCAGTGATTTGAATACTTTTTAGAACATCTGATATGGTTTGGATGAATTACAAAAAAAGTGATGAATTAAGAAGATGATAATCCTGAATTCAATCTAAAGTCCAGGATTCTCATCTGTCCTCAAACTGTGAGCAGAAAATGAAATCCAGTAGAAATATGTCTCATTTACAAAACAACAAAATGACACGTCTTTTTATTATAATTTTAGTTTTCCTTCTGAATGTTAATATTAGAGGAAGCCTGGTCAGGTGAAAAACTTCACGTCCTTCTGACATAAAATCTAAGTTGCTTCTCGTCCAAGCTTTACTTTTTCCCCCCAATGTGTATTTTGACGCATTTCTCATCACATTTTGTTGTTAGTTTTCAAATATGTGACAGATTTGAGAGAGGTGGGCGTTATCCGCCTCTCTGTTATCCGCCTCTGGAGTGTCGTTCTTATAATCGTACTCATTCCTCTCATACCTGGTTTAGAGTTGAAATAGTACAAAGCTTTTTTTCCGTCTGTGGTTGCATTCACTAGTTTCCTCCGAAATTTCCTCCACCTACAATGCCGTGAGAAACTCGCATGAACTCATCCTCGACTTGAATGTTGTGTTAACATCAGGCTTTGAAACAAGTCAACTGTTCCTCCTGCTTCATACTTTTTATAGCCACCAACAAGCTGCTACCATAAATCTGTCTGAATAATTGATCACTTCTCTAAGCAGAACTGGAAGACTTCATTTAAAACACAGACTCTGATTTTTGGGATGTCTTTAAAACCAGGGACTTCGGGGTTGTGTTTCCTAAAGCTTAATGTCAATCAGTTTTATTTGTTCCAAACCCATTTTGGTGTTCAAATGGCATCCTCTCAGTCTGTGTTCATGTAAAGAGTTCAGTGACACCAGCTGATTTACCTGAGACTTGTTCCAACAGCACAAAGGCCCCGAATACACATAAAACTGGTTTTGGAATAAATTAAATAGACTAACATTTACTTCCTGGAATGTTTCTGAAAGGGAACTTGAAGAAATTTGCTAGGGCTGAGCAATAAATCAATAACAATATATATGGTGATGGACACTTGATCAATACGTCAGATGAAATGTTGATAATTTCACAGAACTCTTTTCCAGAACCGCACAGAATTCTGGGAGATGTGGGCAAATAAAAGGCTTTAGCCTCTCATTCAGTCTTTGGTTACTGAGCAACAACCTGTTGCGTAAGAGTCGCTGCAGCAGTTTCAGGTTTAGCCTGAAAATTGTGGATGAAAAGGGAAAAGTCCCATCAACAGTTTGGCATCATTTCAGATATTTAAACCAGAAAACAAACAAATAATCATCAATATCAACTGATATGAAAATGTCCAATGGTGATACGATTTTTAAACACATTGTCAAAACCCAAGGCCATATTTTGAAAACCAGATCTATGGTAGGACACAAGTTCTGTCAGAACCTTGTTAGTGGCTACAGAAAGAATGCAGTGAATAAACGACCAAAAAGAACAACGTTCCAGCTGATGAGTAGATGCACATTTCTTCCCGGCATTGTAGCTCCCCTGTGTGAATGTGGGTCTGTTTGTGTAATGATGATGATGATGGGGGCTGCCTCAATCTGCACTAAAAGATGCCTCACTCCTGCTTTCCACCTTACCTTTGAGGTGCAGGGTAGCTGCTCAGAAACATTGTACCTCCTCTGTACAGAAGATGCAGGAGAGGCGACAGACCTGAGGACGCAGCAGATTCCATGCATGTGAAAACAAACTGTGCACTGTTATCTCCTGAAACACATAGGCTGGGATTGTTAGGGTATGTATGTATGTAAATATGGCAGGTCCTCTCCCCCTGCCCTCCCTGTCTGTTTTTCAGAACTGTGTAACTTAAGCTGATAATAATTCAGGTGACTCGTATGGTACCGATAAATGTTCTGCACCCTGGGAATTGAAAAAAAAAAAAAAAACAACAACCAAAAAACAGAGAAAGTCCAACCCACACGCCGCTTCTCCCGGATCCGCCTCTTTGGGCGGGGGGCTCTACAGCAGACAGTTCATCTGTGGAGCGAGCCGCTGACCCCGGCTCTCTGTGTGCGGGCCCACACAGTCAGTCCAGGCCGAGCGCGGCTGCCCTCCTCCTCCTCTTCTCCCTCCTCTGTCGCTGCGTGTGGCCTGTCGGAAAGCCTCCCCGGCCCTGGGACGATTTGGCCTTTCTAACCCTTGTACAGGTCTGAACTATGAGCACAAAGGTGAACTTCGGGACAGGAGACCCCACTGACGTGCCCACCCACACCCACACCCCATCCTTCCCTTCCCACTTTTCTGTGGTTGCTCCTGTACATTCCTATCTTCTGAATGTGTAAACCTGTACACGTGGTGTGAAAAATTCCTCTATTAATGTGTATCAAGAGAATGGAACAAAGACAAACAATGTTACTTTTTAAATTATTATCTTTATTATTATTATTATTACTCTTATTACTGTCTAGCTTTGTAAAACTGCTGATCTATCCGGCGTACCTCGGCAGACCTTTCCCCGTCTTTGAAAAAAAAAAAAAAAAGGACGCAAGAATCGGGGGAGAGAAATGAGGTTTTGGATAAACTATTTTTAACTGTGGTTGAAGCAATAGACTTTTTGAACTTTGAATCGTGCATGGCTGTGTCCTGAGTGTAAAAATACAAAATATTGCAGTTTGGGAACTGGATTGAAAATAAAAAGAGGAGGAAAAACAAGAGTCTGGAGAATACATTTATTTTTAAGTTGTCAAACATGCAAAGCATCACCTGCTTTGTTGTTAAAAGCGATACAAACGATGACGTATGAATATTTTTTAATGGATAAAATGGTGTATTTGCATCAAGTTTTAATGTCACTGACTTAATTTTATTCACAGTATAGCTTCATGAAGAAATTATTTTCCAAAAACAAAAAATACATAGTCAAAACTAGAACAAGTTTATGAAAAGAAGGTAAAGTAATTTTTATATCACATTTTCAGCATCAGGGCAGATCAAAGAGCTTCACATGAATCAGAAGGAAATACAAACAAACCAACAAAACCAAAAGAAAGACAAAAATGTAAAAGTATAAAATTACATATTGGCTCCATGTTTAATAAGAGTAAGAATAATTCATCCATATAAACTGGTAGGAGTTTCTCTGGATTCTTGTTCTGATAAAAACACATGTTGGTTCTCCATGTTTGGGAAGATTAGTGAGGTAAAAACTAAATGTTGGTTCCAGTTTTTCTGGGTTGAGTTCTAGATTTGCACAATATAAAGCTAAATATTGATTCTCTATGAATGATTCCTAAGTTTGTTCTAGATTTATAAACTAATGGAGTTTCTCTACATCTTATTAAAAGTAAGGTTACTCATGTTCAATAAGAATGACAAGGAATCAAAAATTAACCCAAAATCTGGTCAGAAGCATCTTCCTTCCTCCTAACTTTATAAAAATTAACTCAGGTGGACAGTGATTGAGCTGTTTTGGTTCAACACACAACGATACTGTATGTTTTCGATGTTGATGAAGGCGCCGTCTCTTTATAAGGCCGTCAGCTTGTTTGAAGTGAGGATCTTCAGGATGATTTTCCCGGGCATATCGTACCCATTCTTACTACCTTTATCCTTCAGCTGGAGCAGCTGAATGTGAGTGTTGTCATCAGGCCTCCCGGACAGCATGACCTGGCCCAAAAACTTGTCCGGTCCAAGGTCATCGCTCCACAGCTGGAAAAGACCAGACAGGTTGTGCTAGAATAGAAACTTTTGCCCAGGCTGCAATTAATATCATATAGACAAACTAATTGAATTACATAATGTGACATAGTGGGAGTCTTGCATGTTCAGCCTTTCCTTCCCTGGTCTAAAGTGTTTTTGAATACATAGTATATGTTGAATAAATCAGTTTATTACTTTACACAGTGATGTGCTGGAAACATTGTTGTTACATAAATTTGCCAATACTTGTGTACATTTGTTTTAGTTTTTCTTGCAAAAGTCTCATTAGCATTTAGCTTATTTAAATATGTATTGGGAAAGCCTTTCAATTAATGTCATGAAGAGAAATATTGTCTCTGCTTTGTTGTCATTTAAAGTCTTTTTTCCTGCCTTTTGGTTTTTTTTCAGCTCTAACAACAGTAAATGACTAAAAACTGGGCAGTAAATACCAGCCCCACCAATCTATCCGAGACTAATTAGTCACTTGTCTGATTTTTCAACTTACCTGCACTGTTAGGGGCTCTGTGACCTTCTTCCTGTGGAAAATGGCGCTAAATTCAAAAGCCGGCTTCAAAGAGTTCTTCTTGGCGATGGACTTCACTGATTGGTTCTCACAGTAAATGATCAGATATGGGTTTATGCCTAAAAGATGCATTTAATTTTATTTCTGTGATTTATAAATGAGCAGGACTAGTTAGAAAAAATATTATCTTACCCTCCGGTCTCCTTGCTGACCGATCTCAGCTCTGTCCACATATATGTGAGTAACGACTTGAGGATATCCAAAAAGTGGAGTCCAACATTTAGTCTGCGGTTTGTCCTTCACTAGCTCCCTGAGGGAAGACATGGATAGAAATCACGTTTCTTCAGATTCTGATCTCAATCAAAAGTCTGACTTAAACACATTTCGTGTTTTAGACCAAGCAGACCCAGTGCTAAAAACCAATCTGTTTGCTCCTACAAATTACAATCCATCATTCAGGGTCCAGATCAGCATTTTAAAGTAGTTTCCACAGTTTCAACCAAAGGTTGGTTTGAATCATTTGAATTTGAATTATGGGTGTCATACCGACAGCCGGAGTCCACGTCCGTGTAAAGCCGGAGCATGAACTCTCCTTCTACGAAAGCATCGAAGGTGGTCGGGATGACGACATATCGGCCCTGTGGCAGCTCACATCTCATGAACACCATCCGAGCATGAGGGTAGCTGGACTTGTGCACACATTTTAGCGTCTCCATGTTGTGCAGACGATACTTCCTGTTTATCTCCACCTGCAAAGGAATTTCAGGTTGTACATTTGTCAATGTAGCTTAATTCTGTGCATGTAATTTAACTATGATTAGAATATATTTGCTCCCTTTCTTTTGTTTTAGTTTATTTTTTTGTGTGTCACTTAAACAAGATAATTTGTACAACAAGACAACTTGTTGTACTGGTTTCCAAATAATTTTATTTTATGAGGGAGTAACACTTCAGGTTAAGGTACACCAAATTTGATTAACAACAGTAGTTAGGAACTAGTATAACTAGTGTAATAATATGTAGCTAACCAGTACTTACTGAGGAACATATTTCTATCTGTATCAGAGTAATCCAATTAACTCAGATGTTACCAATAATTAAAATGTCCCAAATTGTTTACAGGCACAGTGATCTTAATGTATTTTCACTTTTGACTTTAAAGAAAGAAATACAAATTGCCTTAAAAATGTTCTTGTTTATTAAAACAAGAAAAGTTTATTCTGATGTCACATCAAATAATGAGAAAAAAACACATTTGTCTTTTTATGTAGTGTATTGTTTTAACTGTACATACAAATATATAATCAACACTGCATCTATGCACCTGTGTTTACCTCACTAACCGCAGAGTCCTTGTTTTCTACAATGGAGAGGCGTGTAGATGATTTGTGTTACCTTCATGACCCTGAAACCGATGCTTAGATTGTTTCCTTGACCTTCTTTCCTGTGGATCCTTCTGTCTTTCTGCTGCAGTGAGATCAGGACCTCGTCAGATTCTTTGGTGACATCAAACAAATACTGGAAGAGAAGGAAAAATTTTAAACTTGTTTTTAGTTGTTAGTTAGTAGACATACTGTCAGCGATGGCGGGACAGAGAGTCTCCTGAGCCGTCAGTACCTGTGGGTTCTGCAGAAATGTCTCCGTGTTGTTCATACAACCTCCGCAGCGGTTCAGCAGGGGGTCGCTGTTTCGAATCCATTTCCCAAAGTTCACTTCCTCATTCCAGTTCTTACGGATGCTGATCAGTGAGGTGTTTATTAGACGGCAAACGTCTGCATCAGTGAAGTTCTTGCACCAGTCTGTGAATGACATCCTGTTGATCCAAACAGGGAGCGCATCAATAATGAACAGTTAGGAATCAAATGAAATAGCTGGAGTGTGATCAGAGACCCCGACCCACCAAAACTCTCCATCGTCCACACTGTGATGCCAAGGTTGCCTCTTTTCTGTGTCACCGACTTTTGACCATTCTTCAGAACTAACAAACAAAAATCAAAGCCAAAAAGGTGGTTATTTAGCTGGAGGCATTCAAAAGATGCAGAGAATGTTCTGCTTTAGAAAGCAACTGTTTCACATGTGTCACCCTATAAAATGGAAAAATAATAAATAGTTTTTTTTACAGAGTAAATTCATACATACTCTGTGACTACCTACAAGTGACAGAGATTGTGTTGCAATATTCCTAAGAAATTTAACCATATTGGTTGCATTGTTAACAGATTTCTCATAGTTTTTTGCCTGCACTTATTCCACAGTAAAACTACTTGTCATGTAAGCAACTGAACATCTTTGCTATTTTAGAAATACTGCTTAGCCTTTAACATGAATATGCCGCATTAAACTGAGGACATTCTTGTCAACCAGCTAACATCTACTATATTTTCTTTTCAAAATATTTTGTAAGAATAAAGCTCTGAAAGATTGGGGTTAGCTAACCCTAACCCAGTGATAGAAAAATGACTCCCACATGACCCCTCCTGACCTGTCACTCCATGCTCCTGTCCACTCAGTTTTACCCCAGGGATTCCTCAGGCGGATAAGTGGGATGGTTTCATTCTTGAAGTAGGTCTGCAGCCCATGACTCAAACGCACTCGTTTCACATCAGTTATCGAGTACGCATGGCCTCGCACCAGTTCATTTTCCGTCCTTGACTCAAGACCAAATCCCTGTGTCTGTGAATGTCAGAGAAAATGTTTTAATTTTGACATGGTCAAAGACTCTGGAGAGACGTAAACAGAAAAAACTTGCAGGAACAGATAAGTCACTTACCTTGATGGAGGAGCTGATGATTCCTCCACGATCCCACACATTGAGAAGAGTATCAAATAACTTATCTTGTTTGACTTGATCTGCGTAGTATTTCCCTTCCTGCAGGTCGATGGCTTCCGCCACGGCTCCACTGAAATCCACCACAGCATCTCCAGTATTGCCTCCATTCAGGGACTCATAGCAGCCAAAGAGCCTGGGCACGGTGGGAGGAGGGACATTTGAAGAGTTGATATTCAGCAGCAACAATTGGTAACAACTGGATCCGTTACAGACGAGAACCAACTAAGTTTCATCACTCCAAACAACATGTCTCCACATCTCCAGAGTCAAGTGGCAGCATGCTTACCTGAGTACAATCCAACATTGTGTTTGGTAAGCATTGAAAACCCTTTGAATCTCCTTACACATTGTCCTTGAGCTAATCTGATGACCATATGAAGCTTGTATTTATAGCCGTTGACTCAGAGAAGTGTGACCTCTGTGACCTCTGTGCAGCAGTGATTTTACATGGCCTACCACTTGGTGGCTGAGCTGCTGTCATTTCTAATTTCTTAGAAACAAACCAAAAGCTGATTGAAGAGTTAGATCGAGGTTTTTCACAGGTGTCATAATGCCACTCAGAGCTCCTAGTACTGACCTACTATTTCACAAATGTTTATAGAGTTTATATCTCTTTAGTTTATATCTGGATTTAATGAATGAATGTGTACGCAAAATTTTCAGCAAAATAATCCATGAAGATAAGGCACAACAGCATTGTTTAGACATGTTCTCTTGTCTTTGCATGAAGTTATGGACTTATACTTAAAACTTTTGTTTTACTTTGAGTTAAAAAAGTAACATACTTCTTATTCAAGTCAAACAAATGTACTCACACTAAAGGTTGGATTTTTCACAGTTTTTTAGTGACACCATACAAACAAAACTACATATTCTTCTATTTTAAGACTTTCTATGCAGCTTTGTCTGCCAGTGAATGTACAGGATGCTGAGGAACAGATTTGGTTTACTGACTTGGCGTAGGCTTTCTCCAGCAGGGCGCTCCAGAACTCATTGTTCTGTTTTGACTGACAGTAGATGAGTTGTCCGTCGCTTGTTGGCAGCCGGTCGTCTATCACCACGTCTATCCACTCACCGAAGATCCAGAACCGGAAATGAAAAATTCCAGCGTAGTTTGAACCCCACTCCTGCTCCTTCCAGTCAGGAATTACCTGGAGACAATCAAGCACAATAAATTTACCAAATGTCTTATTTGTATATATTTAGATTTCTAAGTCTTTAAGGTACAACATTATGGGTAACTTGTCTCTGCTTTACACTACCAGAGGTTCACTGTAACAAATTGCTGTAAAAAAACAGCCAAAACTGAACAGTATCATACTGTTTCTATTGAAAACGGTACTGCACCGTGAAAAACAATGCATTCTGGGCAATTATTACCGTTTTCAATAAAATACTGTAGTATTTTGGGAATTTTGGGAATGATTTTAGATTCAACGTTAAGGAGGCTGTCTTTAAACAGAACGCTACTGTATTTCTGAAGAAGACATGTTGTTGTGACATGTGGAAGCAACCGCTAGAACTTTCTTTACAAGGACTATCCATTTGAATCCTGCATTTTATGAGCCAATCCTAAGGTAAGTTATTTTTGATGATTCATATTTACAAATACTGACATGTTTGGAAGCTCTTTTTCTTTCTTTTGTGTAATTTAACTTGAATTGCTATGATTAGCTGCTAAAGTGAAATTGGTGAATGCTAGCAACTGGGAATTTGGAGTTTCACAGAGTTGACTTGGCAGAAAACTGTTTAAATGTTATGCTGGTGTCTCTTTATTAACTCTTAACATTCAAAAGTTTGTCTTCACCTAGCACACATTAAACCCTGACTCCTTAAGCATCATATGCTAATCTGAAATTACTGCATTTTCAGGCGCTTTCTTGATATCAACCCGGACCAAGGCCAGCTGTAGCAAGATCATCTCCAAGAGGACAGGGAAAACTTTTCAAAAGAAGTCGGTCACTGTCATCCCCCGTGTTTCAACTCTGCTGAAAAACCTCATGGACTTTGAGTGGAATTTCATAGTGAGAACTTTCTAACCAAGCTATAGGTATTGTTGCCCCTCCACGCAAAAACAAACAAACAAAAAACTATACAGGCATGAAGGCAACTTATCCCTGAACAGGCGTGTTCTTGAGAGATTTTTTTGGTTTAAAGGTCAGCATGATCTTAAGACATCTCTTTTAATTAAGAGCATACATTTTGTTAAGGCTCCCACTTTCTGTTCTTCAGATGTAATTTGTAATTTTGACTGTACAAGCACAATGCTTAACTTATCTTGGCAGTGTGTTGTCTGAGCAATGTTTGAGTTGTTTTTTTTTTTTTTTTTTTCAAAATAAATGGTTGACATAATGGAACTTACATTTTCTAAGTGTTTTCTTTTCATGTTTCTATTTTATATTGGAAATTTACAGTAGTAAGCTGTATGTGAATTCAACAGTAATGGTACCATAGAAAAACTGTAATATACTGGAAACACAGCTGCCAGTAGTCTACTGTAAATCTGATTAAAAACAGCAATGTGCTGTAATCAAAAGATTTCTTTTGTGACGGTAATATACTGTAAAGTTGATTACAGTAAGGGTACTGTATATTAACGGTATAATGCTGGCAACCCTGCTGCCAGCATTTTACTGTAAAAATACAGGGCAATCTTTTACAGTGTTGTGTTGAAATATTTTGAAAGAACGAAACTGAACCAGCTGCATTGTTGTTGGAACAGATCACTCTCATAGTTTCTCTCCTCCACTCATTGCACTGTTGAAAGCTAGTGGGATTTCTTTGGTATTCAAATGAAGACTGCATACCACAGTTTTGGGGACAAATTGTTACCAAAGTCCCACAAAACCACCAGTCTCTGTTCATGTGGAAGTTTGAAAGTCAAACTATTGAATATTTTCCAAATAAATATGAGGGTTTTTTTGGAAATGCAAATATTTTGCATGTAATATACATATTTTGAAGTGCTAGAACAGACTATTTTAGCAATTTTAAGTAAACTCACTTTCTCCCAGAGATCCTTTCTTAAAGCCAGGCAGGCGCAGGCAGCAACCATCCAGCAGTTTCCCTCTGTCCCCTGGTTCAAGTCATGAGAGCTGATGCCCTCTACAAAGAGCTGTGGGTTTTCACATATTTCCTAAAATATATAAATATATATATGTTTTCTTTTAAAGGTAGTGGCTTTAATAAAGAAATACACCAATAACACTGTTGACAAATGTTAGTCAGGGATGACCACAACTTTCAAACACTTTATAAATCACAAAATAACAAAAATACTTATTTTGTGCAAAATCAAAATTTTTAAACCTTTGTTCATAAAGATAAGATCAGGAGAAAAGATTGGCTTCATGTGTAAACACAGGCTGATCTCCGATTTCCCAAAGTTAAGGAAATTGGTGAAGATGAATCAATTAGCTATATGATACATGCTCAGGGTATATATTATGTAAACAGCACTGTCAGAGATGTAATACAGGTGTGCGGACGATCTAATTGTCTGACTGTTGATTGCAGCAATCCACATTGTTGGCAGAAATAGAGGGCCCCAAAACCACATTTTGCTTTGGGCCCAGTGGATGCTTGGGCCGGCCCTGGAGACAAACCCCAAAGACTTGAAGCTGTTGTTACAGTTAAAAGTGTTTGTAGAAAGTTTCAAAGGATGTATTTGGAAAAAGTGCAAACACTTTTAAGATTTTATTTGTAAAAAAAATTAAATACATTTGTCATTTCCTTTTACTTTGAAATGAGTCTGGCTTCATCTGGTAAAGCACAGATTTTAAAATAAATCCTGAAAGTAACGGGAAAGCATAAAAAGTGAGTTGCTTCACTTGTTCAAATTAGGATTATCTCTTCAGGATGATCAAGAACATTATTTTGTCAGCACACAGAAAAAGTTAATCGATGGAGATTTGAAACATTTCTAGAGTGGAATAAACTCACCGCGGGCCGTTTCCACTCCACAACTTCAACTCCTTCAGGGGGTTCATTGTAATAAATAGATGAATTGGTGGCCGGGAATTCTGGGTCTTCAAACAGCGTCCCTTTCTGGTTGTGCTGCTTCTTCAGCTCAGCATAGTGCTGATTTCTATAAGCGACAGGCATGGTGGAGCTGCTGAGGCCTCACAGCTGCAGATGAGCGACAGCAGAGGATTCTGGTCTTTATATGGGTGGAATCAAAATTTGTTTAGTTTTGGTGGGATTGCTGTTCTGCTTCAGACTGACTCATGACTCATTGAGTTTATGTGGACAGATAAAAAATGATTTGTCACCTTCACCTTTGCTGGTTCTACAACATAAGTATCATTACGCTGGATGTGTTTACCACTGACATTTTACCTGCATACCTGAATGGTGAGGTGGTTTGATAGCTGATTTTTCAGTATTGATTGAGAGTTTATTGTGACTTACCTTGGATTTACAATTTTTATGTCAAGATTTTAATTTTCTTCTCTTTATTGGAGTATTACAGCAGAAAATATTGAAAACAAGTCTCAAAAAAGTTTGTTTTTTGTCTGCTTGTTACAGGTGACACCACCTTCACTTCCCAGTGTTTCCAAGATGTATGTGAACTAAAATAAAGGTCCGAGAAAACTATTTGTTTAAAAACAGGTTTATGTTTATTTAAACCAGAGAAACAGAAAGTAAAACGTACTTAAAGTAAAGATCAAACTGAGGTTCAGTAAACAGCAAACGATGAGCTTTAATCAGTTTTTTAAGCCAAAGTTATGTAACATGTTCTCAAAAGTTACAAATGAAGAACAGAAACACTTACCAACTGGAACACTTATTCCTGTGAAGATAAACTTAGATTCTTTCACTATTCCCTCAAACTCCAGGTCAGGTGTTTACAAGTCAGTCGACGCTTCAGCTTCAGGAGCCAAAACACAAAAACAACTACCGCACCTTGCTCTAAATGAAAATGAGATTTATGCTACTGTGAGGAGTTCCCAAAAACAAGGTGGCCTGACGGCTATATCAGTGTGTGGGAGTATGTCATGAAAAACTGCTGATTGGATCTCTGAAAGTTTTTAACGAAGAGGAAATAAAAAATAAACACCCCCACGTCCCCTAAAGGTAAAACCAATAGAAACCTGCTGGTCTTGTTTACCGATCTCAAGCTTCAAGGAATAATATTAGCATCACAAATATGATTATCTATGTTAAATCAATTTTTTATTTTGTTTAATATTTGCACGACTGATAATTTGAACTAACTGTGGGAATGAAATAAACTGGCAGGAACCAGCGATCTGAACTTCACTGTGATTCCCACCTGAAGAAATTTGGTCAGGCAAAATACTATGGATCAGCTATTTTCTCAAAATCTTTAGTTCATCTCTCAAAATTAAATATGTGTATCAAGGAACATGTCAATGCCTCAGAATGACAAGTTCTTTTTTCATTGAGTTCGAATAGGAATCAAATTGATTAGTCATGTTGTCAATATAGCGGTGAGCTCAATAGAGGGATATTTTTATATAAACTATGGAAACAGAAAGAAAAATAAAGCAGCAATAGGGACATACGTCGGACAATCTCCTCAATGAAAACTGTACATGCAGAACAGTTAAGGACAGATTTAGAAAATAAATGATGCGATGTCCAATTTGACACCACAGCAACTGATCTTTTAGGATCATGTTTTATCCTAAGAAGAGTTTTGTTATGATTGCTATAACTAAGGAGGATTAGAAGATGAATTTTCCTTCTTTTTATTTAAACTGAGCACAGATAAATATATTCAAACTGAGTTTTCCCAGGACAGAAGCTCAATTTTCCTTAACTTTCCATCTGAAAGACGGGAAGCGTTTAGCCTAAACCAGCAATTTTTGAAATAGCCACCAGGAGGCGACTCGTCAAAAGATTTTATTTTTTTTTGTAGAAGTAGTAGAAAAACTGGTTTGGTGCAGCGAGGTGTACTTGGAAAAAAATTGGAAGCATGCGGAAGTAGCGCAAACCCCGACAAACAGTGTTATAATGGCAGAGACAGTAAAAGTCAGTGAGTTACCCAATATATTTTTTGATAAATTTCTGCCTTATCAGCCAACACCGAGTCAAAGGCGCCGGACAAGAATATTCTCCATGGAATCCTACATCAGATCTGAACGGTTGTTAGCGGAAAACAGAGAAATCAATGATGAAGCCCAAGAGGACAAATGAGGAGGGACGCGACGTTTGGTTAAATGTGAGTGTGAATGCTGTACAAAACGGGTGAGTAATGACTTAAATTATTAAATCTTTAGCAGTGTTATTTTAATCAGACTGAGTTATATTTTATTTCTAAAAAAATCTTGAGCCCTTAGCTTGGAGCCGTTAGCCTTGAGCCCTTAGCTTGGTGCCGTTAGCCTTGAGCCCTTAGCTTGGTACCGTTAGCCTTGAGCCCTTAGCTTGGTGCCGTTAGTCTTGAACCGTTAAACTTGAGCCATTAGCTTAGAGCCGTCAGCCTTGAGCCCTTAGCTTGGTGCCGTTAGCCTTGAGCCCTTAGCTTGGTGCCGTTAGCCTTGAGCCATTAACCTTGAGCCATTAGCCTTGAGCCATTGATCAGTTTCATTCAACTGGGCCTGAGATGGGCTGCAGCCCATGATTTATTCCTTGCGTTATTCCAGACTCCTTTTTGGTTTTGGAAATATGGTAAATTATATTCCACCCTCTACACGCTCTGGATAATGACTGTCGGGATCGCATATTCACGATTCCTTATTATCTTCCTCAATTTCTCTGATCGCAGTGTGTTTGATATGATAAACACTGACGATATAGTCGGAAGTCAGTTCAGCCACATACTGCCGATAAATTATGACCGCTGATTGGTCAGTTGCTGACAAACGCTGGGGAATAATTGGGGGAGGATTGCTCTACGTCAGCATGGGGGCGGAGCCAGCGTCAGAAATAGGAAATACCAATGTTTTATTTGCAAAAGATTACCAGTTGATACATTGAAGGAATAATTGAAACCAACCAAGGTAACAATGCAAAATATCACTAAAATAACAGTGTACGTTTTAGTGAGGAAGAAAGGAAATTGTTCAATCTGAAAGGCATGAAAGAAGGACATGTATTTACATCATGGTAAAGTCTCCTATAAGTGACAGAAGGCCCCCTTGTTTAAGACATTTAAAATACATATTAAAAAATTGCTGCAAAATAACAAGCCCTTTACCTTTGATTTATTGTACTCATTAAAAGACAGTTAACTAGAATAAAGGCAAAGCTGATGGTTATAGATCACACCAATCATCTTCAGTGGTGGCAGCCGTTTCATGCAAGACAAACATTTTTGGCTTTATATGTTGAGATGTAAAAAGTTGAGGAGAAACTTGATTTATCAGAAGCAACCATTAGAAAAGCAGGAAATTATTTAAATACTTTTTATCCTTTTGTTAGTATTGATCCGATAGAGGCGGCTGTTAATGTTAATTAAATATTTGGAAGCATGGCCTACACAAACTGAAACATTTCATTCATGAACGCCATTTCAGTCGAAATGGCCTTTGAGCCAAGCTAGCATAATCCTGTCAAGTTCACTGACAGGCTCTGGAGTGTTACTTCAGTTTTACTCATTGTTTCATGAAAAAATACTTTCCCAAACACACAAATATAAAAATAGTAGTAAACAAAAACACTTTGTTTTTTCTAAAAAGAAGTCAAAATGAACCCAACAATCTGGTCAGAATCATCTTGCGTTCCTCCTAACTTTCTAAAAATAATAATGGACGGTGTTCAAGCTGTTTCAGTTCATCGATGATACTTAGTCAGATACTGTACGTTTCAAATGTCTCATTATAAGGCCGTCAGCTCGTTCGAAGTGAGGATCCTCAGGGCAATTTTGCCGGGCATATCGGCCGCCTTCCTACTACCTTTATCCTTCAGCTGGAGCAGCTGAGGGTGAGTGTTGTCATCAGGCCTCCCGGACAGCATGACTTGGCCCAAAAATCTGTCCGATCCAAGGTCATCGCTCCACAGCTGGAAAAGACCAGGCAGGTTCAGTAGCAAATAACACAGGAGGTGATTTGTTGCGTTAGAATTGAAACTCTTTCCCAGGCTGCAATTAATTTACAGTTTTTTTTAAATTATGTGTAAAACTGACATACTGTGCTGCAGAAAAGGTGTTGCATGTTTAGCCCTTCCTTCCCTGGTCTACAGTTCTTGGAATATATAATAAACGTATATTGTTTTAACACAGTGATGTGGAAGCATTATGGTTACATAAATTGAATAACTATTTGTGGGGGTTTTAAAAATCTTTGCCAGGGTTGCCAAAACTTGTGTACATGTGCTTTAAAGCAACCTTTTGATTACCGCAGAATTAGTCAAGACTTGGCATTTTTGCTGCGACCCAGAGGGGGGATGGGAGGAAACTGTCAGATCATGCTTCTGCTCGTGTTGTGTGTGTTGTGTTGCTCCTGCCGTGTGCCTGGACACACGAACCGATCGAACCTGTTGTACTGTTGTCGGTTCGTATTGTGTGTGGTCACAGAATCAGCCGACAACTCTTAAATCGTGTGAACCAGACCTAAAACTCACAAGCTCCACTTCTCTCATCTCGTCTCACTCCCATAACGCTCTGTGACTCTGGTCGCTATGGTAACATATACATATGCCTTCAAAATAAGATACAGATGCGCAACAAAAACAAACATTTTACGTTTGTGAAAATTTCAACTCACGATAATGACGAATGGGAGCCCTGAGCGCGTTTCTCTGTGACGAGACGTCCCATCTGGCAGTGATGAGAGACAATAACACCGGAAGTGTTGCTAATGCACAGGTTGCTTGGTCTCTATGTGGCGAAGCAGTTTGAAGGCTTTGTTGCCTCATTAATGAGTTGGTCACAATATCATGCAGAGCAGCTTGGACTGTGGGAATCACCTACTGGGATAAATCCATTCTCCTGTCTCTTCTCTGGGCCTTTTCCCTTCACAAAGAAACTTTCCAAAGACATCTGATCTGTTTCTTACTCATCTTGTGGCTCAATGTTGGTGCAAGATGTAACCAAGAGAATCTGGTTTGAGGATTTTCGAAATAAAAGATCCTCCAGGCTCAAATAATACATAAAATGGAAATATTGAATTCTTTCTTGAGTGGCCCGGTACTAATTGGTCCACGGACCAGTACTGATAGGTGGCCCGGGGTTTGGGGACCACTGCTTTAAAGTCTCATTAGCATTTAGCTTATTTAAATATGTATTGGGAAAGCCTTTCAATTTACCATTTATGTCGTGAAGAGAAATCTTGTCTCTGCTTTGTTGTCATTTAAAGTGTTTTTTCCTGCCTTTTGGTTTTTTTTTCAGCTCTAACAACAGTAAATGACTAAAAACTGGGCAGTAAATACCAGCCCCACCAATCTATCCGAGACTAATTAGTCACTTGTCTGATTTTTAAACTTACCTGCACTGTTAGGGGCTCTGTGACCTTCTTCCTGTGGAAAATGGCGCTAAATTCAAAAGCCGGCTTCAAAGAGTTCTTCTTGGCGATGGACTTCACTGATTGGTTCTCGCAGTAAATGATCAGATATGGGTTTATGCCTAAAAGATGCATTTAATTTTATTTCTGTGATTTATAAATGAGCAGGACTAGTTAGAAAAAATATTCTCTTACCCTCCGCCTGGTCTCCTTGCTGACCGATCTCAGCTCTGTCCACAGATATGTGAGTAACGACTTGAGGATATCCAAAAAGCGGAGTCCAACATTTAGTCTGCGGTTTGTCCTTCACTAGCTCCCTGAGGGAAGACATGGATAGAAATCACGTTTCTTCAGATTCTGATCTCAATCAAAAGGCAGCCAGTCTGACTTAAACACATTTCATGTTTTAGACCAAGCAAAACCCAACGCTCCCTTGTTTGAGCTGCCAAAACAAAGAATGGAGAAAAATTAAGTTAATCAAAACACAATCTTTGGCCAGAAAAAAGCTCAGCTATTCCCCAAAACACAAATCTGATTGCTTCTATAAAGTACAATTCATCATTCAGGGTCAACATTTTAAAAGTTTTTCCCTCGAGGCTTTGAAATACACAATGCTTAGGTTAGTTTGAATCATTTGAATTTGAATTATGGGTGTCATACCGACAGCCGGAGTCCACGTCCGTGTAAAGCCGGAGCATGAACTCTCCTTCTATGAAAGGCTTGAAGGTGGTCGGGATGACGACATATCGGCCCTGTGGCAGCTCACATCTCATGAACACCGACCGAGCATTAATGTAGGTGGAGGTATGCAGAAGTTGTTGCGTCACCAAGTCGTGTAGACGATACTTCCTGTTCACCTCCACCTGCAAAGTAATACCCGGTTGTACATTCGTCACTGCAGATTTAGCATATTTATATCGATTTAGTTGACATACTGTGAAAAACTATATTTTTAACAAGCCTGTAATCCTTCTGGAAATATGTTTGTACTGAACCTAAAATGGCTTAAAAAGAAACTAACTTTTTATCTGTAAAAACAAATGCTGGAAGAAAGACATATACTGGCTGTTTATGCACTACTTTGTGTTGATCTATCACATAACATCAGAATAAAGTACACTGAAGTTTGGAAAGGGCACTATGCCTCATAGGTGTTCAAGTTTATAGATACTTGATTTGCAAAGAAACCTCCACATTTTACAGGACTTTGAGGAATGACTGCCCCTTAGTGGTGGGGTTGTATATTGCAGTTTCAAGAGGATCAGAAAGTGTTTGTACTGTAAGTACTGAAGGTTAGACTGAAAAAATGCAAAGCTTATCTCATACAGGAAATGCTCTTTAAATATAACAGGCAAAAGCAAAACACCATCTTGACTCTGTCAAATGAAAGATGACAAATCACTGATAAAATCATCACAAATCAAAGTTTCAATTTAGTGTGCTGCTGGTATTTTAACAGATATTGTCCACACAGCTCTTTATCACAAACCCTTCATGTCACACCTTTAACGAAGTGATAACAGAATCTATGGTGTGTTTGAAAGTTTCCAGGTCTCTGGCATTAAAGACCGATGTGAGGAAACATGCCATCAGTTTAGACATGTGTGGACAGATGGCTTCATTTAAATGAGACACTTCAACATGATGAGCAAAGTTTGTTTTCACTGAGAACTGTGTGCACAGCTTCTTGTCTCTATTCAATAACTCTCTACATGATATTTCTGTCAGTTCTGTCATGTCTTTGTTGAGTTGTTGGTTAAATATAATGCTGTATATTATGTTCAAGTGGGGAAAGTAAATAATGTGTAACACACAGGAGATATAAGTATCCCGTGTGCAACACACCAGACTTGAACCAAATAACCAGACCTGTCTGCAACTTCTGCAGAGAAAAAAATAAAATCGTCATCAAAGTTTTTGGCTGCATTTTGCCTCTCAGTTTGAAACAGATGTGTTCAGCCTCTGGCTAAAAGGTCTGCTTTGGTTCAGATAAGAGCTAAATTAAACACCTGTCTGTTTACTGCTTAGTGAAGTAGAGGACTAGAAATGTGAAATTAATATATTTTGCACAATTATTAACTGTATTAACTGTTTTATATTATAATGATTTTTACACAACTTTTTGTTTAAACTTTACAATTGAAACTATTCTATGTTTTGTAATTAAGCTCCATTAACACAGAGGCCAATAATTTTTGCCCCCAAAAACATATTTCTTGCTGCTCAAGTATTTTGAAGAAACCAGTATAGTGACAGTCATGGTCAAAATTTCAGGTGATGTCCATCTTAATGAAAATATTATTATGGTATTATTATTATAACCTCACTACTTGGTGGCAGTATATCGAGTTGCACACCTGAATTCCCTTGCAAACAAATATATAATCAATACCACACACATGAAAATAAAAGAGCTTGCTACTGCAATGACCATTGTGAACTTGTGTTTGCCTCACAAATAGCATTGTCCTTTTTTTTTGTTTGTTTTTTTACAGATGAGATTTGTTCGGATAATTTGCCTTACCTTCAAGATGTTGAAGCCCATGCTTAGATTGTCTCCTTGACCTTCTTTCCTGTGGATCTTTCTGTCTTTCTGCTGCAGTGAGATCAGGACCTCGTCAGATTCTTTGGTGACATCAAACAAATACTGGAAGAGAAGGGAAAATGCATTAGTTTTTAGTTATTTGTTTCTATAACGTTATTTGTTTCTATTCACATTTTCTACAAATGTGAACTCCATATTTATCAGGCCAAACCATACAGTGCAATACCATATCACTGGTCAATCTATCCACCAAATTGCTATAATTTCCTTTTGTGTTGTATTTATATTCTTTGTTTTGTATTTAATTTGTATTTTTTTGTATTCTTTTGTGTATGCTTACTGTGTGCCACATTTTTGCCTGTGAGCTGCTGGTAACTATAATTTCCTGAGGGAGTCTTCCCAAGGGATCAATAAAGTCAAGTCTAAGTCTCTAAGTCTAAGTCTATGGACAGACTGTCAGTGGTGGAGAGACCGAGAGTCTTCTGAGCCGTCAGTACCTGTGGGTTCTGCAGAAATGTCTGCCGGTGGTTAACACAACCACCGCAGCGGTTCAGCAGGGGGTCGCTGTTTCGAGTCCATTTCCCAAAGTTCACTTCCTTATTCCAGGTCTTATGGATGCTGATCAGTGAGGTGTTTATTAGACGGCAAACGTCTGCATCAGTGAAGTTCTTGCACCAGTCTGTGAATGACATCCTGTTGATCCAAACAGGGAGCGCATCAATAATGAACAGTTAGGAATCAAATGAAATAGCTGGAGTGTGATCAGAGACCCCGACCCACCAAAACTCTCCATCGTCCGCCACTGTGATGCCAAGGTTGCCTCTTTCTGTGTCACCGACTTTTGACCATTCTTCAGAACTAACAAACAATAATCAAAACCAAAAAGGTGGTTATTTAGCTGGAAGCATTCAAAAAATGCAGAGAATGTTCTGCTTTAGAAAGCAACTGTTTTAGGCCCTGTTTACGCAACATTTTTTGGCGAAAACGGAAGAGTTTTGTTGTGTTTTTACTGACATGTAACCACCAAATGTTTTCTCCGACAACGGCACAGATTGAACACGGGTTCCAGAGTGCAATGCTTCTAAAACATACCGGTGCCCGTTGTCTTGTGAACAGAGACACCAGAACATACCTGATGGGAAAATGCAAATTGACGTGCTTTCATGTAGAACTTTTTTTTTAAACACGAGTACTTAGTTTCAAGAACCTAGCACCAACTAGTGGCGTGGTGAGAGCATTACATGTTATCAATGTAATGCTCTCACCATGCCCTCCTCCAGGGGTTTTTTATGGGCTCTAGTGTCCCTTATATGAAAGTAGGTTGAATGGGGGCAAGAAGAGGGGAGAAGGCATTCGGCAAATATTGTCAGGTGCAGGAATCGAACCTGCGACGGCCGCGTCGAGGACTAAAGGCCTCCAAACGTGGGTCGCACTATTCTTTTCGCCACCACAACATGCCCACGTTTTCAATGTGTACTGTTACTGTGTAAACAAAGATAGTAATTAGAACATCTTCATGTAAATGGAAGAACAGAAATGGAACAAAATTGTAATTTTCTTTGGATCGTTGTCATGTAAACAGGGCCTTACATACATTATCCTGTGACATGGAAAGAAAATAGGTGTGTTTGAAAGTTTCCAGGTCTCTGGTACTGAGACCTGGAAAAAGAAAGGTGAAAGGTGAAAGAAAGGTACCTAGAAAGAAAGGTACCTAGAGAAAGTTAAGCTAAATGTATTTGTAGTTCAATATGTTTCATGTTAACAGTAAAAGAAAATAAGAGCCTGAAATATTTGTGCTTTTACTTACAAAGAGAAGAACAAATGTTGTTCTTTAACCAACCGTTGAGACCTTTACAGAACAGCTGTAAAGATCCTGAGATTAAAAGTGAACTATATTTACTAATTGGATTATTCTGAAGCCACTTGACTAGACTGTATGTAGAGGTTTCAGATTAAAGGAGGCTGAATAAAAAGGCACTTTTAGGCTTTAAATATAAAACAATATCCCAATAAAATATGTTGTAGATTCTGACTGTACCATAAAAATCTACAGATATCAATTATACTTTTTCAGAGCTTTCCCTTTTTCAAATCTTTTAAACCACACATCAGACTTTCATTGTAATTTCAGTAGGTTGTCTGAACTAATTGATAATGCCAAATAAGCATTTTTTTTTTTTTTTTTCAGATTTGGACCTGGTTGATATGAGACCATTTTATGCCATCCTTGACCTCACCTGTATAGTAGATTTTTCAGACGTAAACCCAAGTTATATTTTGGCAAACTGGAACAATGAAATTGATTGTCTTACTTTCTCTGTATGGTATCTTTTTCAGCTAATAAATTGATTTATAAAGACATTTTTGGGACCGTGCCAGTTGTAATGTCTCTTCAAAGCACATTTTTTCCAACCCAGTGATAGGAAAATGACTCCCACATGACCCCTCCTGACCTGTCACTCCACGCTCCTATCCACTCAGTTTTACCCCATGGATTCCTCAGGCGGATAAGTGGGATGGTTTCATTCCTAAAGTAGGCCAACAGCCCATGACCCAAACGCACTCGTTTCACATCAGTTACCGAGTACGCATGGCCTCGCACCAGCCCATTATCCGTCTTTGACTCAAGTCCAAATCCCTGCGGCTGTGAATTTGAGAGAAAATGTTTTAATTTTGACATGGTCAAAGACTGAAGAGACGTAAACAGAAAAAACTTGCAGGAACAGATAGTCACTTACCTTGATGGAGGAGCTGATGATTCCTCCACGATTCCACACCTTAAGAAGTTCCTCAAATAACTTATCTTGTTTGGCTTGATCTGCGTAGTATTTCCCTGCCTGCAGGTCGAGGGCTTCCGCTACGGCTCCACTGAAATCCACCACAGCATCTCCAGTATTGCCTCCAGCCAGGGACTCATAGCAGCCAAAGAGCCTGGGCACGGTGGGAGGAGGGACATTTGAAGAGCTGATAGGTTAAGATAGTTTGGCAACTTAAAATATTCATATGATGTTAGACACAACTCAAAATTAGCTACAGTTGTTGAAAATCCTTAATTTCTACCCAGGTTTTATCAGATAAAGAGATGACTGCAGTTATATTCAGACTAGCTGTTTTCTATTTTAAAGAAGACACTTTAAGATAACGCAAACATTTTGTTACACAATACAGTTCACAGATGAAACAAAAGCTTTGTGTAAAAGTCTTTGTTCTCTACCTTTGAACTTTGGAAACAAATATATCCCCTTACATCAGAGGGAAGATCAAAACTTCCACTATATTTACGGATGTATTTACTCATTTCCCTTCACGTATGCAACCTTCAGTGGCATCCTATTTTAAATACATAAAGTTTATACATAATGTTTGCCCACATTTTGCTCTGTGACCTTTTCTTGTGTGAACACTTTCAACAATAAAGGGTTTGTGGGATTTTCACCTCTCTGAAGTGTATTTGTGAGGTCAGACACAATACAATAAGGCCTGATTTCCATCTGAATTATGTTCCATCAGATTGCGGACTCTGTGTTAGTCAAGCTCTTCTACACAAGATTCACTCATATGTTTTTATAGACCTGGCCTTTTGCAGCTTTGTGCAAACATGTTAAAACAAGAAGAGATCATCTTCAAAATATTCAACCAATGTTGGGAACATACATTTTTTAAGGCTTTTTAAGCAGCATCATCAGGGCTGACAGTGAAAGTACAGGCTGTTTGTGTGAGGAACAGATTTGGTTTACTGACTTGGCGTAGGCTTTCTCCAGCAGGGCGCTCCAGAACTCATTGTTCTGTTTTGACTGACAGTAGATGAGTTGTCCGTTGATCGTTGGCAGCCGGTCATCTATCACCACGTCTATCCACTCACCGAAGATCCAGAACCGGAAGTGGAAAATCCCAGCGTAGTTTGAACCCCACTCCTGCTCCTTCCAGTCAGGAATTACCTGGAGACAATTAAGCACAATAAATTTACCAAACATCTCATTTGTACATATTTAGATTTCTAAGTCTTGAAGGTATAAACATTATGGGTAACATGTCTCTGCTTTACACTACCAGAGGTTGTGTTGAAATATTTTGAAGGAACGAAACTGAACCAGCTGCATTGTTGTTGGAACAGATCACTCTCATAGTTTTCAACTTCTTTTAGAAACTTATTTTCTAGTCAGACTTGTTTTATTAATTCTAACAATATTTTCATATAAATATTTTTGCTAAAAAAAAAACAAAACTATTTTAAGTCAACTCACCTTCTCCCAGAGGTCTGATTTTAAAGCCAGACAGGCACAGGCAGCAACAAACCAGCAGTTTCCCACAATCCCCTGGTTCAAGTCATGAGAGCTGATGCCCTCTACAAAGAGATGTGGGGCTTCACATATTTCCTAAAATATTAGAAAGATAGTGGGTATAAGTGGTGGTGCCGCAGCAAAGCACAGCCCACATATTGAGACTTTAGTGCTCGTGGCAGTGGTCGCAGGTTCGATTCCCAGCCTAGTGACATTTCTCATCCCGCTTTCTCAGTACCCGCTTTCCTGTCAAACTACTTTGAAATAAAGGCCAATAAAACTTTTTTTTTTCTTTTTTAACTTTCCAAGACTTTACAAATCACCAAATAATAAAAATCCAACAAATAAAAACAATATTTACATGGTTTAGAAGAAGTATACATACCACTGGATCTTTTTGGATCTCTTGGTATTACAGTTAAAGTGTTTGTAGAAAGTTTTGTTGAGGGCTTGATAAAACAGATGTTAGACTTGTAAAAAAAATAACCTTTTTTAACACATTTGTAATTTTTTTTCTTCTTTGAAATTACACGCCTGGCTTGAACATTCAATGCTTATAGCTAAGCACAGATTTTAAAGTAAATCCTAAAAGTAACTGGCAAGCAATAAAGTGGCAAAATTTATCTGAGTTACACATTTACGACACATAAAACACAATTCATTTGTTCAAATTAGGAGTGCATTCAGGATCATTCGGCGACAATAATATAAGAGAAATTTCAGATCAATTACTGAGATATAAAACACTTTTAACGTTCTTTGTGTGGAATAAACGTACCCTGGGTCGTTTCCACTGCACAACTCCAGGAGGGGGTTTGTTGTAATAAAGCGATGAATTGGTGGCTGGGAACTCTGGGTCTTCAAACAGCGTCCCTTTCTGGTTGTGCTGCTTCTTCAGCTCAGCATAGTGCTGATTTCTATAAGCGACAGGCATGGTGGAGCTGCTGAGGCCTCACAGCTGCAGATGAGACAGAAGAGGATTCTGGTCTTTATATGGGTGGAATCAAAAATTATTTAGACTTGGTGGGATTGCTGTTCTGCTTCAGACTGACTCATGACCCTGAGTGAGTCTCGGTGGACTCATTTGGACAGTTGAGAAATGTTTATGATATTGGAAAAGATTTGACGCATTCACCTTTACCAGCTCTAGAATATAAATATCTTTCGATAGATGTCTTTAAATTTGGACTGTGCTCTTTTCAAATGCTATGGAAGAAACCAAATGTGTCGCACAGAAGAAATAGGATCAAAAAATTCAAAGTTTTACACCAAAAAACAAAAAAACAAAAACGACACCCAGCATAGCTAAGTCAGAGTGACATAGATAATACAAACTAAATCTGCGTGTTTTGATACTTTAGGGCGATTTTTATTTACTCAAAAGCATAATTCATTCAGTTTATGTCTGAAGTACAAATATTTTAAGACTTTAAAAAGATGTAATCATAATCTAGTAAGAAAATGTTTTGATATGAATTTGCAAAGTCTTAAAACCCAGAAACGTACCGTCCCATGTGACATGAGCTCTCTGTCGTTTGAGAGATAAAAGTTGCTAAACCAAAATAGTAACCTTTACACTCACTTGGATTTAAAAATCTACATTTCGGGTAGTTTGTTGCCACATATTGTCTCAGGACAGAAGACTACATCAAAGATATTTTTCAACTAAGTAGCATTCACAATTTCTGGAATCTGAAAAATTAGAAATGCACTTTAAAAGGATCAAATTAGACTCTGAGGTTTTACTTCACGTTAAATGTAATTTTACCTCTGTTTCAAAAAATACTTCCGGAGCAGTAAAAGAAAGGCTTTTAGATGAAAGTACACAATAAAGATGGTGGAGCTAACCTTGTCGCCAGTGGATGCACAACGTGGATAGAATAAGAAAGAAAAAGCAGTGCCTTGAAATTAATAGCTGTATGAATGAAGCAGCAGGATAGTGGTTCTAAATGCCTGTCAGAAATTAACTAATATTAAGATTTAATGAAGCATGTTATTTAAAATTAGCTTCTGTGATCAAGAGGCCTGGAAGGAACCCAAACCATTTTAAATTTACTCCAGTATTTATGATGAATGATTGAATATCCAATGAAAATGTTTCCAGAAGCTTATTGGTGGCTCAGAAAAAGCAAGAGCTTCACGTGAATCAAATATTTGTGGCCTACATGTTTACATTTGAGCCTGTTTGTCTGATAGTTACAGTATTTGAGGGAGAGGAGATGCAATGAATTCAAGGTTTTTATGTTAAAAAAAAGTGAGAAGAAACTCATCAATCCAACCTGCTGATGACATTTAAAATGAATTACTAAAATGAATATGAGATTTATGTAAACTTCTCGTATCATGGATCAGTGGTTTGGTTGAGGCTCTCGCAGAAAAACACCTTTTTAAACTTTGTTGAAGAGAAAAACTAAAGTTATGACGAGAGACGTAGCTTGATTCTTTAGGGAGGGACTCTTGAGTTTGTTTTCCCACCACTTTGACCCCTCAGTGCTCCGCTAACACAGTACTGGCCGGAGTAATTACTTAGATAAGAATCTTGATATTTCAGTCTTGGCCAAGAGTCACACAACAGCACACATTCAACAGGAAGTAATAAACACCAAATATGTTGAACAGCCAGTGAAGTACAAAAGGGATAAAGAACTTTTGAAAAAGACCATTTGAAATTACAAAACAAACTACAAGTTTGAACATTTCTGTAAATACATACAAGGGATATCCAGTGACAGTACCTTTGTGATATCCGCAGCTCAGTCTTTTATTCTCCAGAATAAGGAAGTTTCCCGGTCGAGTACGTACCTGTCTCTGACTCACTAACCTGTTTCCACACTTCTCAGTGCCCCACCCCATTCCTGTTTTCATTGCATGTTCGACTGTTATGTTCGTACCTCTGACCTGATCGGTGAGACGGCTTAATGAGCGATTAGCCAATATTGGCTGAGAGTTTCTCCTCACTTTTTTTAATGGTAAGATTTTAATTTTCTTTTTTTTTTATTGGAGTATTAAAGCAGAAAATATTGAAAATAAGTCTCAGGACAGTTTTTTTTTTTTTTTTTTTCATCTGGTTGTTACAGGTGACGCCACCTTCACTTCCCAGTGTTTCCGGGATGTACATGAACCAACATAAAGATCAGGGAAAACTATTTGTTTAAAGACATGTTTATGTTTATTTCAACCGGAGAAACAGAAAGTAAAACATACTTAAAGTAAAGATCAAACAGTGTCTGCTGTTCGGTAAACAGCAGTCACTGCTCTTTATGGTCAGTTTTTTTTAAGCCTAAGTTATGTAACATGTTCTTAAAAGTTACAAATGAAGAACAGAAACACTTACCAAATGGAAAGTCTTATTCCTGTGAAGATGAACTTAGATTCTTGCGCTCTTCCCTCAAACTCCAGGTCAGGTGTTTACAAGTCAGTCCACGCTTCAGCTTCAGGAGCCACAACACAGAACAGCTGTCTACCACACCTTGCTCTGAATGAAATGAGATTTCCTACTTTGCTGCTGCTGTGAGGAGTTCCCAAAAACAGCGTCAGAAAACTGGCTCGACGGCTACATCGCTGCATAGGAGAGTATGTCACTTTTGGAAAACGACTGATTGGATCTCTGAAAGTATTTAAGGAAGGGGCAACCGAAACTAAGCTCCCCCACGTCCCCTGAAGCAAAAAACCAGTAGAAACCTGCTCAGCCTGTCTAAAAGCACCTAAAACTCAAGCCTCTGGTAATAACATCAGCCTCACAAATGGGTTTTATATGCTGGTCTGTCAGTGTTAAATCAGATTTTTTTTGCACCAGTGGTCTGCACCGTTGAGTAAACAGAGCTAATAATCTGTGAGCTGTGGGAATGAAACAAACTGGCAGGCGCCCAGTGACCTGTGCTTCTCTGTTAGGGAACACAGAGGCACTGTGACTCCCTCACCCTCATCAGATCTGCTCAGGCTAATTCCAGCTTCTAAGAGGCTGACTTCTTTTTTTAAAGGGCCAACAATGACGAGGGGATTATTCAGGAGATAAACTGTTGAAGATACGAGTTAAGAGTTTTTTTCATGAGCAGAATTTAGAGGACAGGACAGGAAGAAAGGATGCACGATACACGATGCGACGAATGTATTTCCTGTGATAGAATGCTGGAAGCGCTGATTACACAGAAAAAAACAATTCAGCAGATGACCTGAACAAAGGCAGCAGTGTACTCTGAGGGTGCATTTCAGGGAAAATGAAGCCGTTTTCCAGCTCAATAGGCTGCTAGTCAGCAACAAAGAGGCAACCACAGAAATCCCGTTCTGATCCACATGTCTTACAGTGGACCAGAAAGTTTCCATACTCCTGAAATCAAAAGCTACAACGTAATTTACTGGTGTTTTGTGCTTCGGAGTAGAGAAAAGAATAACTGGAGGAACTGCATAGGTTCACAGCTCAGGTTTGAGACTCATTCAATAGGACAGAAGACACTTTTTTTTTTTTAGAAGAAAGGTAATAAGTGGTTCCAATTAAAGTTTGTAGGGGAAACATCTGATCAGATGAGGACAAAACTGAACTTCTGGCCTAAATTCAAAAAGATAGAAGGAGGAAAATATAGAGCTACCTTGGAGGAAAAGCTGTCAGATGCACAAAAATCTAAGACTGGGGCAAACATTCAATGGAACAGTTAGCCTCAAAGCAAATAGCATGGTCTAGTCAAAGTCCACCACTAAACATCTGTGGCAAGACTTTAAAATTGGTGCCCGCAAATTACCTCCATTTTATTTGATGTGGCTTGAGATGTTTGCTATGATTAAAAGTTCCCATCTGTTGACGGTTAACTCAAAGTGCTTACGACAGTTGTTGGTTCTATGACCTCACCAGGTGGCCACAAGAGGGGGTTAAAGGAGCACAATGGCTGAATTCTGACAGGTTAAACTCAGATTATATGAATGAAAAAACAAAATAAAAATTATATCTGGTGCTGTTTGTCACCTTCATCGTCACAATGAAGCTAAATACAGAGCAGCCAAGCTCAAGCTTTGCTGTGAATTGACCTCCCCAGGTCTTCTGCAAATTTATATCTTTTAATTTATTTTTGGAAGCAAATTTTGTAACGAAGCGCTTTAAACTGAACACAACTAAACATTCAGATTATGTCATCATAGGACAGAAGTTTCAACCGTACCGAACTTTTATGAAAGAGCCAGCAGGGGGCGACTCACACTGCTGCAACATCTGACAAAATGAAATAACCACAGATTTTAGAGACTTTAAATATGTCTCTTTATGGAGACTTTCCTCTGAAAGTTTATGTGGAGGAAAAAATACTTTTACATAATTACACCCTGATTTGACCACCAGCATATATCATTTTGTTTTTAAATGAGTTCCATTTTTTATTTCAATATTTTTCCCATCACATTTAACCTCTAAACATCGACTTAAAAAATAAACCTTTAAATATTCTTTCCTTTTAAATGCAGTACTTAACATTTGAGGCCCATTTCTTACTAGCATTTACTTTAAAATCAAATATTCAGAATCAACATTTACACAATTGGACACCAAGACTTGGTGTAATCATCCATTCATTACCCACTTCAGATTCACTTCAAGCATTTTAATTAATAAAATGGAATTAAAAGATGTTCATAGGGTAAACAACAGACAACACAAAATGAAATACCAATGTTTTATTTGCAAAAGGATACCAGTTAATACATTGAATGAAGCACTGAAACAAGCCACTGTAACATTGCAAAATACCACTAAAAACAAGTGTCAATTTTAGAGAGAGAAAGAAAGTAATTTGATCCAAAAGGCATACATTATGAAAGAAGAGGAAGTGTATTTACACCATGGCAAAGTGTCCTGTATCTCTACAAAACAAAGTGTGATAGGAGGCCTCTTCGTTTAAGACATTTTAAAAATGTATTACAAATAGTTGCTAAACGAACAAGGCTTTTTACGTTCCATTTATTGTTTTTATCAAAAGACATCTAGAAAAAAAAAAGGCACCACTGACGGTGATAAATCACACCAGTCATCTTCAATGGTGGCAGCCGCTTCATTCAAGACAAACATTTTCTGCTTAAATATGTTGAGATGTAAAAAGTTGTAAGGAAACTAGAACATTAGCATGTGAGGTTTAACAGAAGCAACAAGAAATTATTTTTATTCTTTTTTTTTTTCCTTTTATTGGTATAAAATAGGACTCAAAGGGGCGCGTCCCCTGCTGCTGATTTCAGCTGTTGTGCTGGTGTAACAGCGCTCCCTGCTGGAGAAAGGTGGAGTTCACAGCACCAGATTGTGATGGCTTGTGTTCAACGAGTAAAACATTGACCAAAGATCATCAAGCAGGCGGACGCAGCGTCACATCTAAAGACAGGACTTCCAGACAGACGATTCATCACAATGGAGGAAAAAAAAAAAAAAGCTCACTTTAGGCTCCTTTCTAATCACACTTCTTATTTTAATAAAAAGGCAATTTCTACCAAAGAGAATAACGTCAGCAACTGTTGAATCCAAATGCATAGTACTTAATCGAAGAGATGCTACATGTGCAGCATTTTATGACTATTGAGAATCGGTGGTTAAGCGTTTTGAGAGACTGGCCGGTAAAAATCTGTCGTAAATGAATTAGTTGCTCCCTGCTTTTGTGCTTCATTCATTGGATTCAGTGACGTCTCAGGCTTGATTCCCTGCTGAGTAAAACTCAAATCTCCACCTTTTAGTGGACACGCCGTCAGAAGTCGCAACGACAGAAATAGAAATATGGAAATACAAGATTGCACACAGAAGCGTGGAAAAACTTGTTCAGAGCAAGTTTAAACTAAGGAAACGATTAATCCTACACAGGTACCTTTAAGATAAATTAATAAGCTTTATAAAACTTTTAAACCCACACAGACAAACATATTTTCATCACCCTCCCATGATCCCTGAACTATGCTGAGCCATGCAAAAAGAGGAGAAATCCCACTACTGCTTTAGCGCCATAATGCAACTACCCGCCTTAGATGAAGATGATTTATTATTTCAATGCGACATGCATCAGCTCCATGTGTGCTCGCTCCAGAGATTTCACTACTATCAAAACTTTCCCGTTTTGTTTATTCTTGGTCAAAAACAACACTTTGGCTTTGAGATCCTCCCCCCCACCGGTTTTGGTGCCGGTCAAAAGCGGTTCTGATGCTTAAACCTTCCTGCATTCTGACACGCAGCAACCACAAAATTGAATTTTTGTTTCTGTTGGGCCAAGACAAAGTGGCACCGCATGTTTGTGAAGCGAAAGGAAACTATAAATCGCAAGTTTCAAGCTGATATTTAAACATTTTTACAAATTAAATTTTTAAAAGTGCGGGGTGAACGTGTATTCAGGAACCGTTACAGTGATGCTACTAAATTAACAGTGCAACTGGTTGCTTCCAAGAGTGATTTAATTAGTAAACTAGAGTCCAACTGAGCAATTTAATCTGCTTTAACCCAGTTGGTCAGTGAAGGCACCACCGCCATCAAACATGGCGGCGGCATGGTGTGGGGATGGATGGACGTCTTTAATACGTCTTTTGATTCAAGTTTGTGACTGCAACATGACAAAAAGTGAAAAAGTCTTAAGTGTTGATATTTTTGCCAGACACCATTTATTGTAAATAATCACAACAAGTTGCAGTTGAACCAAAATGAACCACTTATAGCCGACTGGCTAAAGGTCAAAGCGGATGAAACATGAACTTAGAGATATAGGAGACAATGTCTTTACAGCTTCCCATTCAGACCGACTGGGTAAAATTAATGCCAATAATTTCTATTGCACACTGTATGAAGCCTCAGTGATTACTAATTTCTGAAATTATACTTTATTTACTTTAAAGCATTTCTGATGGATAATCCCTTTAAACCAGCGGCTACACCCCAACACCCCAAACCATCACCACTTGATTTCTTTCGTCTACTTTGACCCCGTGACCCTGTTAAATGTTGAGTGAAGGTTGAACATGGTAGTAAGAAAATGGAAGCACAGCAACAGACACTGAGCAGAGAGGTTATGATGGACGGATGGCTGTACACAGTATTTACAGCAGGTTTAGAAAGACCCTCATTAACAGACCCGTCTCCTCAGACAAGGAACCAGTAACATTCACACCTTCAACAGCTGGACGGAGGGACAGTCACCAACATGGATAGTGGATAAAAAAAGTTGTTCAACGTGAGGCTGAAAATTCCCCCATTTGCTGCTTGAGTGGACATTAAAAGAAAGTGTACACTTCCATAAACGACAAACAAGTGGCTATTGTGTCTGAACATTAATGAGCTGACGAGACTGAGTTTAACAACCGTTTATTATCCTCAAGCAGCAAATGGTGTCAAAGGCCCTAAAGAGAGAGAGACAAAGAGCGGTCCTCTTCGACTGGTGGCACTGTGAGTGAAGGTGGAAAGCAGCAGACGTATAAAACTTCTGTGTTTCAGACCAAAACGAAGGCTGGCTGCAGGAAGGAAGTTACATCGATTCGCCCAGAGAGTCCTCGTCTTCCAGAGATGAGGGCAGGTAGAGATCCTGGAAGCAGAGCGCAGCACGGTTACTTGTGAGCTCGGCGTCGAGACGTCAGTAAATGAAAAGATGGAGCTTCTTTAGAAAGAAAAAAGTCTCACAAGTCTCACAAACTTAAATGTAATTTTATCGTTGAAAATGTGTAATTCCCCTTCTTCTTCGGATACATGCAATGCTTTGTGTTGGTCCTTTATAGGAAACCTGAATGAAATGTGAATACTGGAAAGGTTTTGTTACCTTCTGCGTGTTGTTCAGACCCGGACTGGTGGGGGTGGAGGTGGGGGAATGCTTGGATATCGGGGTGGAGATTTGGCTGCTGGAGCCAGTCCCGTTGGCTGAGGGATCCGACGGACCATACAGAAAGAAAAGACAGGGAGAGAAGAGAGTCGTGTGGATTAGATAGCGTGCAAGACCAATCCAAACCACTTTTTCTCTTGCTCTCCATAAAAGTCAGCGCTGAACGATAGGCTCCCCTGGCGCTCGTCTAAAGGCCCGTTGGGAGTCTGATGAGTCCTCCGCTTTGGTTTGGCGACATTTTATTCTCGCAGTCTGTGTCCTGAATCGTTGCTAGGAACCTCTGTTTAGATCTGAGAGTGGTGTGAGGTGATGTAGCTGTGTGCTGTAAGTGCCTTAAAAGAGTTTTGTCTATAAGAGATGAAAAGACCGAAGCAGATGGCCAGCTTGAGTCTGAGCCACAGAGTTGAAAACAAACAGTGGATAAAGCTCCTCTTTTCTCCCCCCTGTTGGCTTCGTTTAAACGCTCGGCTACATGGAGAGTAAGTAAGTAAAAAGTTAAACTCACTCCAAAAGCCCTACTACCTCATAAAACCTAAAAATGAGTTTGTGAGAGTCGGGCAGCTCTCCCACAGCGAGAGAGAGAGAGACCAGACAGTCACCTGCAGAGGAGACGGTAATGTTTTCTCCACAAAGGCAAATAATTTTAATATCTGTAAGGCTCACCGAACTTTTAAATAGAGATTTCACAGCTATACATTTCTAAATCTACATACATTTTAATTCAATGAGGTCAGAAATGCTATGACAAATCACTAATGTTAGACTTAAAACGTGTTACAAAACTAGTTTGATGTGTGTTTGGGATCAATTTTCTGTTTCTGATCTAAATTTTTACCCTCAGAACATAAAACTGGTTCAAGAACGGTTAAAGGACTCGATCCAGTCTGAGCCAAAAACAAACAAAACTACTAAAATGAACTCCTCCAGTTTCCAAGATAGTTTCTGATCATTTAGCAAAAAAATATTCCAACTTTCTTAAAGGCATTCCCCAAAACAAACAAAAAACAAACAAAAATTTATATATATATATATATATATATATATATATATATATATATATATATATATATAAATAAATGACATGCATTTTGAATCCCCGTTTCAATATAAATAGATACCAGCAGTTCAATTCTGACCACTGGTATAATTTTTATTTATTTAACTCAACAGAGATTTTGACATCTTCAGACAGATGCACAATCCTGTTTTATCAAGACCCTTTTCCACAATAATTGCTTATAAACAATTAATAAGCTAGTCGCTAGGGTTTAGTGGACACTATTAAATATTAACCTGTCTTTCTAACAAACAGCTGACAGCTGTTCATGTTGTCTTTGTTTACTTTTCTTGATTTATTCATGCTTTTTGCCACTTACTCAGTAGGAGCACGTTAAACACAATTATACTAAATCCTAGACTACTTATAAGCAAAGGCTGGATTTCAACTGGGCTTTTTTTTTAATCCAGTCCTGCGATCTAAGATAAAGGAGCAGATTTTTTGATCCTGTAGTTGAATCCATCAGTCAAGCCTGATTCCCTTCCTGCAGATAAAGGAAGACTTATCTTCAAGCACAGCAAATGCATTAAAACCCAATCATCTCGGATATTTGCTCATTGGATGGAAGTCACCTTTTCCTCATACATTATTGATCTGATATGCTCACCAACCCTCTTGGAATAAGGTCAAAGGTCAGTCAAATCCCTCTGCTGTCACATGTTGTTATGTTAGTTCATTTACAACACCGCAGGCTGCCTTATTGTTTTTCTGCTGATCTTCGACTGCGCTCATTTCGGGGCGCGGTCAGAAAAGGCGACGTCGTCGATTACTCACTGGAGTCAGCGGGAGATTTGCAGCACTTGATCGGACCGGGACTCTTCACAGAACCGCGCTGGGCCTTGGCTCCCTTCATCAGCAGGCATTCTGTGGGACAGACGAAGAGGAAAATTAAAACTCTTTAATCCAAACTGAATGACTGAGCTTGGAGATGGATCAGGGTGGGCGTTGGACTGTAGCGTCGTCCCTCACATGTAAAAACAGAACTCATTTCAGGGTTTCTTTTTTACATTTCGGTATTCTGGGTCAGTGTAATAATCAGAGCAGACAGGCTGCAGACATCACTGCTCCTCCCTCAGAGCATCTTCCATTCTGTTTATGCTGTCAGTCTCCCCCTTCTCCTCTCTCCTTCCCCCTCCTCTGTACTCCTTCCCTCCTTTCATGCTAATTATAGTTCCTGTCCTCCCTCCATCTCCTGGGATCGCACCGTATCCGTCTTCTTTCTCTTCACCTTCACACCCTGCTGGATACAGACGTAAAAACTGGTGCGCTATTGTTTGGGAAGTGTGTCACTAGCGCTCCTTTGACAGTACTTCAGTCTGGCAGTCTGTCTCCCAAAATAGCCCAGAGTCAGATCACATTCCTGGTTCTGTGAATGCTGCGGCTGCGTAAACGGTTCCACCAGAAATTATTCACACCGCCTCGCTTTGCACACTTTGTGCTACAAAATTACTCAGATTAAAAATCCTGCCGTAGAAAAACATCCCCAGAGCATGACACTGCCACCGCTATGCTTCACAGTAGTGATGGTATTCGGAGTTGAGGTCACAAAGTTACATTTTGGTTTCATTGTTCACTCCGTTATGAAAGGTTTGTTTGAAAACTATTTTGAATTTAAATTTCTGATGTTGGTCCAAAAAATATATCAAAATATATTTGAGTTGACAAAGTTTGACCTCTCAGATCACAGGACCAGAACTGAAGTGGTGGTAGGATTCAGTTTGTGCTCATCAACTCAGCAAAATCTCCATGAAAATCTGAAATACGCAAAAAACTGACGTTCTAAACATTTTTGTTAAAAGCAGCTTTTGATCAAAGACTAAGGAGCCGATAATCTGATCACTGATCATGAAGATTAGATTGGAAGAAAATTAAATTTTAAATTATGTTTGTTTCTTTTACACAATACGATTTTATGTTTGGAATATGTTGTATATGAATAGTGAAGAAAACGGCTTTTTCAGAGCAGAGATTTGTTGTTTTTTGAGCTCAGAACATTTAAGGCCTTTTGCTCGGGGTGTCGTCAGGTTTCTGGACATTAAACTTTCTCCTTTCCTCAATATTGGAGACTGCAGTGCATTTTGAAACATTTCATTCTAACAAATTTGTTTGGTATCCTTCAATATTTGTGCAGAGACAATTCATTTAATTTTATTGGTTTCTGCGACAATGCAGAATATGTTGGTTCATTCCAAATTTTATGCAAGCAACTGAATGTTGATCAAAATATAAAAACATCTGAAGGATGATGACCGAAAAAGTGGACACATATCTGCCAATTACTGTTGCATTTTTGATTTACCAAAAAAAAAAAAATAATAATAATTGGAAACATGTTTTCACTGGAGCTTCATCAATGCACGGATTTTCTTTTTGTAATAATCTGTTCAATTAGTTTGTGATGTAAAAAAATGAAAAAGTGAATGTGGTGCAAATATTTTCTGCTCTACTCCACTAAATGTGAAGTGTGGGTTTATTTTGACATTAAAAAGTCAAAAAAACAATGAAAAAAAAAGAAAAATCAGACCTCTATCATTCCAGATTTTCCTCAGACAAGACCCTAAACTCCTTTAAAACAGAGAATGTGAGCATGTTCATTTGTCTTTGTGTGGAAGATTTGTTGTCTGCAGACTTAATGTCCATGTGAAACACAGCAGAAAACCCCCCCGCCTGCCCGGCTCCTCTGAGGCCGACTTGGTAATGTCGGCATGCTCCAGACCATCATTCATTTTCTGCAGCATTGGCCTAAGGTTATAGACTAAATGAAACAATTTAGCTTGGGTCCACGAGGGAGTTTGTAGAACATTAAGGACACAGATCATTACTGGAATCTCCATGGCAAAGCGAAGGAATGGATGGAAACATAATAAGAAGTCAGCTCTGCACCACTGCTGTGTTCTGATGAAGAGACCGCACGTTTCCAAGAGAGGAGTTTATGTAGAACAGGAAATTTAAAAATAGGTCTTTCAGGTCTGCAGAGAGGAGAGAGTCAGCAAGACGATTGGCTTCACCTTTTCCTCTCCTCGACTGCACAGCAGTATCAGCACCGACAGATCAGCTGGCCTAAACCCGTCACTGGACAGATTAATGGCTCTCTGACTTCTGCCCGCTTTCCTCCGAGCTGCTTGCTGCTGATAAAGCTCTGCCTCAGCTCCATCTTTCACTGCGTTTTTTTTCAGCATCCCTAATTTTTCGCTCATTTAGCTTTGAATATTAGCATCCACGCTGACCAAAGCATGAAACCTCACTGAGTTTGACCGATATACTTCTGAGCATGTTTGACATCTTCCCCAACTCAATTTACTGCAACGATTGTTGTTTAGTTCATACCAACGCCGAATTTATTTATATTGGGAGGGAAAAAGATTGATGCAACTATCTGAGCCTGGACTATTCTGCCAAAAGTATTCAATCAATCACCCAAATGATTGAATTCAGATTTTCAGATAATACATCCAAGCTGTCGACAGGCAGAAAATGGCTTGTTAAAAGGAGTTAATCAAATTCAAGCCTGGTGATATGATGCGTTTAGGCCTGTTGCAATAAGTGATCAATTATTTGCAATAAAAATTAAAAAACTCAATTTCCATTAAACTCAATTTCCATTTGCATGATTTATCGTTTTCTCTTTAGCTATGCTTTGGTCTCGACGTACCCGTTTTTTTTCACAATTCATTTAGCTATTTCTGCTGTTTTGTTTATTTATTTGAGACATTTAAAATGTCTTTCAGTTCCAGGGTTAAATGTTCATTTGAATTTGAAGTTTATTGATGTTTGGGAATGTGCTCTTGCTTTGTTGTGCCGTTAAAATTATTATTACTTAAAAAGTCTTAATTTTATTGCAATAATTTATGGTGCATAGATTTATGTTATCAAATACAATAAAAATATTTCCTTTAGTCAAACCTCATGGGTAACATTCCTAGAAGAGTTGGAGATTTCTTCAGCCTCAAAGAGTGAGTTAATATTAAACTTTATGGATTAGGTGATGTGTGATGGCAGACAAATGAATAACTTTGGTAATTGTCCCTGTTGGACTAAGGCTCACCGTTCTCATCCAGTGAGAAGTCGTCCTGCGCATAGCGAAATTTCTCTGGTCCACATGCAATGAAGACATCATCATCACCAAAGAAGTCTTGAAGGCAGGTGACCTTTGAAGGGAGGAAATGAAGAAATTAAGAAAATAAATAAAAATTAGGTTTGTTTGCATCCCAAAAATCTGACTTTTTATTGAATACATCTTAAGTCAATATCATTACTGCCTTTTGATAATCACAAAGCACAGCAGATTACTGCATCCATCTGGCTAAATGAGCTCCTGACACTGAAAACTGCTTCGATTCAACTCATATATCCATATTTACTGTATAATTGTTCAATAGAGTTAAAGACATTCCTTCAGCAATAGTGTATGTTCAGTGTTAAAAGTCTGCGATGTATTTAAGCTGGATAACATGAACAGACACACAAAAAAAAAGCAAACAAAGGTGATAATGCTACATCTTTTCTCTAATGTTTAAATGCCTCTGCTTCCTTCCCCTGGGTCTATTCAATCAGCAGCTGCTGAAACAATATGGCCTCCTTAGTGGACAGATGTCTGTGGGCCACACCTTCTCCTCCACTCTTCATTGTACAGCCCGACATGTCAGAGCTGTTCGATCAAAAAGCTGCTTTATTCTTAGTGGAGCATCTCTGTCGATATTCAATACCTGTTGAAATACTGACTTATGAGATAAAGACATATTGAGCAGCTGTAATGTAACTGCATCACTTTGCTGGACACTCGGAGAGAAACGGCGACACGTCTGAGTGGATGCCAGGCCCAGTCGAGATGCGTCGCGGTTTCCCTTTGTGATGCGGATCTAAACTATGAGCTACAGATAATTTGAGAGCACTCCACCCCACCAGCTGCCATGTTGAATCTCAGTCCTGCTAGACAAGCTAAAAGTGTGTGGTGGCTTGTTGACGCGGCTTTTAGCAGCTGTACAAAAATTCCACACCCCCACAAAACTCCCCGGATACAGATCCACGCCAGGAGACCGAGACGCTGCTTCGACTCCAGGGATCAAACGCTAATTGGGTTTTCTCCCAATCCCAAATCACAGGCAACACATTAGTGTTATCCAGTGATTTCAGTGTAAGGAGATTATATACAGGTTATCAGCATCGTGTGGCAACAGAAACACCTGGTCATCCTAAAATGGAGGCATGAAGAAGAGCTCTCTCCCCCCCGCGGTGAAGAAGAGGAGAAGGAAACGGGCTGGAGGGCAGACAGCAGTTCGTTTTAATAGCTTTAACAATAGAGCTGATTAAAAGGATCAAGATTTAATCCAAACATCTTCATTAACTAAATCTCCACTCAAACTCAGGATTCTGGAACAGACCAACATAAAGAGTTTAAGTTGTTCACCAATCTGTTTAATCTTCAGCAAAAACCCAGGAACTGACGTTCAAATGTCTAAGCAGGAAATGTGAAAGAAATAAAGTTTGTTAGAAACCAATTGAACAGACAATTTTCACAGCAACAAAAGCACTTTTTTTATTTTTATTTTTTTTAATCAGGGTTTCTCATAAACCAACTTTCCAAACTGGAATTGCAGCTTCAAAATCAGTTCAACGTTTGAAACATTGCAGAAAGGAACCTCTGATGCTTATTGGTTAATTTGCAAATCAGTACGTTTACAAATGACCTGCATTGTCCGCGCCAAATGGCCAAAAACAAAACGGATTACGTTTGCAGAGCCTTTCATATCACAATGTTTTAGCCAAATGCATAAATTAAAGGTGACAAGAAACCATCCAGTCATTGAACCAGTGATCGTTTTCTGCTAATCAAATATCAAATCTATAGTTTCAGATGGTCTCATACTTACAGTTGAGGTTGAAATGTTGTGACTGTTTGTCATACCGTAGATGAAGTTAAAGAGGCTTTATTTTTGACTTTAGTCAAGAATTTTCCAAAGAAACATTTTCCCGTTTACTATTCCAAAAAATTTCATGGTAAAGAGAGACTGTATTGGCTGCTGCAGTTTCCAATCGTAAGAGTTTTTGATACGAGTTTTTGATACAAGTTTTGTCTTCTTGTAATGTGATTAAGACATTTTGTGTCCCACATTAAATCATAGCAGGAGAAATACATTTTTAAAGTTAATTGTGAGTAAATTAGACAACACTTTATTTGAAGGGGTGCATGAGACTGTCATGAACATGAAGGAGTCTTTATGAATGTTCGATTGTTTTCATGAAGTGTCATTCTGCAAAAAACACTTAATGAAAAGGTAACACTTTTAATTGACTTTTAATGGAACTTTGCATCATTAGCATCATTATTTACCAAATGGAGCTTCATGACAACAGTCATAAAGACTCCTATATGTTCATAACAGGCGTTATGTTTATGACAGTCTTGCGCACACCTTTCCAATAAAGTGTTACTGTAAATTAAATTAGCAGACGACATTGCTCTAGTCCATGCAACATTGAAGAAATGCAGTTATTTAACTATAACTTAGACGTACATTTAAATGATGCATTGAGAAAACCTGTTTCGAACATGATTGGGAGAAATTGCCAGAACCCGACACATGATAGGAGATACTAGATGGAAAATGTCTAATTTAAGAAGCATCCTCTCTTAAACTGAATATTGTCACCAATAGATTACACAGACAATGCACACATCACTGTTAACATACCCGTTTATCTAAGGCAGGGGGTTTGCGATTTAATTTTTTTCTGGCTCTCTCCAGACTCTGGGTGCCCTCCACCCTCTGAGCCCATCCTTAATCTGAGCCTCACCAGCTGTCAGAACCACATGACCCAATGAAACCAGCAGCCCCTCCATCAGACACGCAGCGATCCGCCTACTATTACTGAATTATTCAACTTTGTTCAACTAAAGGTTGTTAAGATGATGAAACTCATCCTGGGCAAATTAAAGACAGATTTGTTGCCATTTCAAACGACATGCAGGAAGAATAAATGCATTTTTCTTTGTTAAACATGAATAAATGGCATCAATAAAACATCTAATGTGGAAATTAGTAACTTTGATGGCATTTTTGTTTCTAACAGCTGATTAATACTTCAGAACATCCTATTAGGATGCACACCAAAAACAAAGTACTGAGATGATTACATCTCATCTCTAGCCAAAGCAATTGATCTCTGTGCAGAAGTGCAGCCATTTAACATCTGAGTGATGGACTTCCCTCTAATGCCCCAATGATTCAGCAAATTGTTAACCAGCAGAGTTTATCCATTTGATTTTACATTGGTCTGGTTTCAAACCACACAGGGTTGACTATAAATCAAATAAATTACAAACACTCTGCTGCTTGGAGTTCTTCAAATGGCACATCACATTTGATTCACAGACAAAATAGATCATAATTTTTAATTGGTAAGAAAATGTTTTTTTTTTTACTACTTAAGGAAACAAAATGGAGGCTTTGATTTCCCCCAACAAAAATCACTTTAAATACAGCCTTTTTGGGGCAAGTTTCTAACAGTTTTGCACACCTAGAAAGTAATATTTTGTGTATCAAAAGACCCATTTTCAAGCCTTATGATAAGTCAGTTAGATTTAGGCTTGGACTTTGACTGGGCCGTTCCAACACAACAAAGCTCTGATCTATACCAAAGCAAGTCCAATAGTCGAAGGCTGGCATCCTGCAACCTTCAAACCCCAGTATCTTAGTTAGATGAGGAAAAGGCATTCGCATCACCATTTTTCACCATACAGATGGTTTGTTCAGGATTTAGTGTACTGGCCTCATTCTGGTCTCATCTAACTAGAGCAACTTCCTCCTTGGGACGTTGAAGAGTTGCTTCCTTCCTGTCATGCCTCCATAAAACCCAGATCAAGCAGCGAATGACCAATTCGGTAACATTTTATACAAATGCTTCTTTTGGATCATTAGTCTGATAATTTGATGAAAATCCAAGGTGAAGCAGAAAAGTGAGAAATAATTGTCTGTTTTGCTGTCTTGGCATAACTAACTTATGTGTGAAGAAGCGACAATAGAAGTGTTAAGGAGACAGACCTCATCGTAATCCCTGGGCCAAAAACAGAGCAGAGTTGAATATTCCTCCAAACATCTTTTGTGATTTCCAAGACTTTACAGACAGTATTGGCTCATTTGTCAACCTGGTTCATGAAAGTCAAAGTAAGGGGCATCTGAACATGTTCTGATTGGCATCTTTTGATGCAAACCGCTGCTAAAATTAATCTGGACCAGATCTCTGACCTCTGCTTGACCCCTGAGCAGCAGCACGGCACTTCAGTAGGTTGGTTCCAGATGCATTTGCAGCACAGATGAGCCACTTACAGGGAGGTGGGTGGTGGTGATGGTGGGAGGGTGGGGTATCTACACAGTCATGGTGCACAGCTGGTGCCCGATGCCGGTTACAGGCCACCCCACCCCGGCTCCAGGGAAGCAGCCATTTGGCTGACAGATGTGGCCTCAGCTTTATTAAATCGAGCTTCCTCCTCTCCCTCTTCGCTCCAGGTCATGCTCACTTGTTGATGTCCATGGAGGAAATCAGAGCTGCTGAGTGGGGAAGCTTCGTGACTCCGGCGGGGGGAACCACACCCCTCTCGTTCCAGTGAGATGTGGAGGTGGCAGACTTCTGGCAGATTAAGGGGGGCAGGGCAGGTAAGACTATGTAAAGAGCCCACTCAGCGTATCACAGCCATTGTCACAAGCTGAATCCATCACGGGAAGCTTATTGCCATGACAACCGCTTCCACAGCACACCGAGAAGCAGGCAGACTGCGAGAGCCCCGATAACGGGGCAAAGCTGACTTTTCTTGTCTCTTAATTGATGCATTTAAGACACGAAAAGCCCTGACAGAATCTGCAGCTACTCAAAGATTTTGCACCAATCTAATAAACACTGAAATTTTGCAAATCCGTTATTGTCTCAGAGTTTGTGTTTGTGTCTCAAATTTTGTTTTTCTTGGGAGAAAGCTCATCTTCTAAACCTGGTTTGAAATTATTAGAGCTTAAATCTATTGGAGCGTTTTGTTTCACATTGTTCACATATTCGTATCACTCCAGATTCATTCATTGATGAGGAATGGATATAAAATGGCTCCCAGCAGTTTAAAAGGTGACCTTTAGCTGCAGGAAAATCTGATTTTTGCTCTTTTCTTTTCTTTTTTTTTTTTTTTAAAGAGCCTGAGTAATTATGCCCCATCAGTGAAAATAAAATGATCCCAAATTTCTCCCTGAATCTTGGAGCCCCACCCTTCCCTCTATTGAGTTGATTGAGCAAAGAAGCACCGGCATTTGAGAGGAAAATGGCAACGATTTTGTCCTCGACTCTGGCAGAGAAAGGAGGGCTGGCAGTCAGCGGAGTCCACACAACACTGAGGAAAAAGAGGAACGCCATTCATGATGCGTAGCCATCGTAGAAATGCAAGTAAGTGCATTCTTGGACACGTAAAAAAAAAAAAAATCTTCATCAACTCTCATATTACAAATTCAAGCCTCAACTGATGGAATGCATGCAGGTAAACATGACACGCGATTTTTCTCCGTCTTTCTTTAAAAACGGCAAAGACTCGCATTGATGGCGAAGCTCTCCCACCCGCTGCAGGATGTGGGATCCGACAGACCGGTCCACACCAGCTGGGCTCTCTTTGTGCCCGGGATGAGGTCTCCTAGCAACCAAACGAAGGGGAGAAAAAAGGAAAAAAGAGGAGGATCGGCACAGAGTCAGGGAGGGGTGAGCTCTCCACCATATCACCTTCACCACACAGCAGCTGCAGTGAGGCTCTGCAGACAAAAGGCGCTGCGAAAAACCGGCACATTCCTTCATCTCTGTACCTGCCGAAGACGAATCCTGAACGAAACATCAACTGGGAGTCGATAACATGACATCACAATCAATACGCTTAATTCAACGTGGCATCACAGTATAAAAAATGCATGACCAAGAATTACCATCAAATGACAGGAAGTAATTAGAATCTCCAAGAAAGCCACTGCAAGGCCTCATGCAGCCAGACTGCACCCCTGGGAGAGAGCATTAAAATCAAATCCCTCCCATCTATCATTTCACAACGCCTCCCCTCCTCCTGAACACATGTTTCTGGCTTTAATTCAAAAGGAAGGAGGAAAAAGGACAGCAGCGTAACAACCAAAACGTAACCTAACCTAAAGTAAAGCTGCAGAAGATCATGCAGCTGCATCAGAGTAGCAGATGCTCACATCCGCCTCGTCTCTGTCTCAGTTCATTTGCAGAAATTCACAGCAGTCTGGAGAACATTTGATTCATCTAGTTAATCCTAAAACAAAGATTTAAAGTAAAACTGTGTAATAAATACATTTATTACACATTCTGCTCGCATTCTCTTGCTCACATAGAAACAGCAAGACTAACTATTTGACTATTTCTGGCTTATAAATTATGGAGTACTTCTATTTATAACAGGAGCATCTAGTTTATATATTCAGAAACTAGACAAATTTAGAATCCAAAGAAACTCCTATGAGCTTATCTAGAGAAACTGCTCATTAAAAGAATCCAGAGAAATCCCTACTGATTCATAAATCACAGAGTACTTATTCTTAAACATGAGGTTAAACTTTGTATTATTATTATTTTCTTCTTTTGCTCTTTCCTTTGGTTTATTTCGTTTGCATTTCCTTCTAAAGCACTTCGAATTGCCTTGTTGCTGAAAATGTGCAACATAAATAAAATGACCTAACCTTACCGTTTCCCTCACATCCACTTCACTCGATGAGTGAAACATCTCGAAGGACTTTCCATAAGCTTCAGCCGAATCTGGTTGAAACTGTTGGGAAAATTTTGTTTCTGGCAACTTAAAGCCAATAAACATTCAGCAGATTAAACACCAAACAAGAAATAAGGGTGTAGTTTCCATCTCAGCCTCACAATCACAACAAAACACAAATACATTCAGAAACTGCGCATTTCCTTTATATGCTAATATTTTTCTTATTTTAGTAAAAACCAGAACAGAATTAGTTTTTTTTGTTGTTTTTTTTAATGTAGCCATTATTCTACAGAACATACATACAGGGACAGTGGGGTCAATATACTGAGACAACAATGAAAGGCTTGGTCTTTTGTACGCTGCTGCTGTGGTAAGATGACAGAACAGCCCAGGACCTTCAATGACAGATGGCCTAAAATGCACCGACGACAAAAGACCTGTTGATGTCCTGAACCACAAGACAGGAGAGGAAACTGCTAGAACCCAAAAGTCAGAACAAAGACTGCAGCCAATGGGACGTAAAGCACACAAAGGTTGCTCCCATCGCCACTCTGCATTCTCATGTAGTCGCCGCATCAATATTGACCGAGGTTATGAGCAAACAGTCTGCCCGTCCTATGAAGCCCTTTAATCTCTACACCTGTCTGTGCGACGGCTGAATGCAGGTGAATGAAAGGTAAACTGTCCCCAGCTCTGACCACACATTTCCCTTTGTTTACATACCGCACCACAGCAGCACAGCACCTCTATTCCTCATCATTCCACAGGAAATCTAAACAAATGCAGTCTGATGAACACAAATGGAATGAAATTTAAATTTCATTCCATTTGAATTTTAGGAAGCAGCAGGTTTTTCCCCCTACTTTAATCTCATTTTCCAATAAGCTCAGATTTGCAGGGAAAAGGTCACGATGCAAACTATTTTTCTGAATAAGCAAGCAGCCCCTGCTGAAGGCGAGACGCACCTGCTTGCCATCGAGCGTGTAGATCCTCTTGACCACTCCGCTTTCGAGCTTGATGGCCTCCGTGATGTCGGTCAGCACCTGTTCGAAGGAGTGCGCGGTCTTCTTGTTGAGGAGGACGCGGACGGCTTTGCGGGGCTTCACGCCGCTGCGCATCACCGTGACCAGCTTCGGCCGGACAAAGTCTTTGCCCTCTCTGGGATCGCCGGCGGCCTTGGCAGCCAGCGACTGCATGTCCTTCTGACTGGCTGAGGCCTTGACGTTCACAGACCAGTTAGGATTGACATTCTTTGTGTAATCGACTTTCTTGTAGAAGTTCTCAGATGCACAAACATAGCTTTCCCCTGGGGACAGAAAGGAGAACTGGGTTAGTGTATTGAGGCTGCCTCAGCTATTTGACACCTGAGAATCGCAGAGAGCCAATACGCCGTCCAGGAGAGATCCAGACCAGCAGGAGGAATTACAGCATTTAATAAATCTGCATCTACTTCATTTTCAAGAAGTTGTAGTTGGGGGTTTCCTCATTCAGTTCTTAATGTTGCTTTCTATTCTGATTTTATAGCAATGATGAGGCACCAATAGGAGTTTCATGATTAGTTATCACAAAACTCAAACTGGTGCATCAACTTTTAAGGCAATATCCTAATTAGTTTTCCTCAAAGCCAAATCGTTGAGAGAAAAACATGAAAGAGTTACTGAGTAAGAATGTCAACTATGAACACCCAAATGAAAAATTGATAAAAAAGCTTTTAAAAATATTTTCCAGTAGCATAATGTTTTGCAGAAAATACTAAAAAATACAAAATCATCTTTCGTAAATTTAATCCGCAAGATCCAAGCAAACGTTTTAAAAACATGATCTTTACTCTTAAATTTATATTTTCATTTTCTTCTATATTAATCCTATTTAGTGCATCAATGAGACATGATGAGACAGAAAGCCATTAATGTAGTCACTAATGGAGAAAGACAAAAAATATATCCCCCTAATGTACTTACTTACTTCAGTAAGTATTTTTGACTACTTACTGGAGAAGTAGTAAAAGTTCCCTGACTACTTCATTTCCCTACTTTAGCTTTCTTTACATGAATTCCTCTGTGTATGTGAAACTCTCCCACAGGTTTACACCGTGATCCAAATCATTATGCAAATTGGATTCAAGTGTCATAAAGATCACATTTTTTGTTGTGCTACTAAATTTATAGATGGTATTGTGTGTCAGGGCTCTTTGAATCACTATAATTAATTTCAGAAAGCTGGTTGATTTGTTTGTCTGGTGAGCTCAAAGAAAATCTACTTAAGGATGTTCCACATTATTAAGCAGGCCACAGGTTTCAAGCAATGTGGGAAAGAGAAAAGATCTGCTGACGAAAATCATCAGATAGTGTAGAACCGTATGAAAACATTAGATATGTAACAAAAACTGAAGCTTTATCATTAAACTATGAAGAGATTTGTGGCTGATTCAGAACAAAGATGGGTTTGTACAGATAAAGGCATAATGATGAAGATTTGTGTTTGACAAATTCATTGAATTAAGAGGGCCGCTGTTAAAATGCCTTTACAAAGCAGCAAACAGTTATTTGAAGCTGTTGGTGCCTCTGGAACCTCAAGGTGGAGGATCCTCCAGAGGCTTGTGGTGCATGAACCGACTATTTGGCTCCTAACCAGAACTCACAAGCAGAAACTGTCGCAGTGGGCCCAGCCGTACATGAAGATTAATTTTCAAAAAGGCTCTTATGTTAACATGTAACTGTCTGTTAAGATGTTTTTGATTGAAATATCTTATGATTTTAGTACATGTCCACTTAATGCTGCACATTCAAAGAATGACTGTTTGCAGTTCTTTATAATCCATAAAATATTTAGAAAATCTGCTGTGCATAATAATTTGGAACAGTGCATTTTGAGTTTTTTATTTTTGAAAAAAATGCTGTTCTCATGCAAAGCTTTGTTCAATAAAATTTGATTTATACTGTAATAGTTCATAACTTGAAAATTATTTTGACCATCATTTGCATCGCCCATTTAAGAAAATATCACTTGCATAATAATTTGGGACATGATGAACTACTAGTTTCCATTTTTACGCTTTGAAAACTCTGCTCTGTACCACTTTTATTTCATCTTTCCTCATAGGAAGAGTTCACCCAAATCTAAACAAATATGCAGTACCTGATACCTCAGCAGTTTGAAATACAATCAGTTTTCCATTTCCATATTTGGCTCACCTAAATTCAGATTTGCAGCAACACGACAAGCGATTTCCTGTTTCCTGCTTGGACTTCATTTACTGAAACTTTGGAAGTCGATATTCATCACATTGAAGCACAATTTTTTAAATAACTTCTGAGGTTTCAAGTTTTTAACAACTTCAGAAGAAAGGATTTGCTTGAGATTTCAATTTGCCCTGCAATTTACAACTACTAAAAATTTGTTTTAGTTGGCAAAATCTTCTTTTTGGATCCGTCTGTCCTCGCTGTGCATGTGAAATACTTTTGGACCCAAATTTCAGATTATACAGCTAGTAACTGGTCAGGATGCTTTCTGCATTCACACTTTCATATTATTGTTGGGTTTTAATCCTGTTCAGTGCAGTGAGGTCGAAATGTGAGGTCTGGCATGAATGAGAACTTTTTGGAGTCTTGATTATATCAAATAATCCAAAGTAACAGCTGCTCACTGTCACAGACATGCTTTCCAATTATTCATCCGTCACTAGAAAAAAAAAGCAAGTCAGTATCGCAAAAATACATCGTAGAAAACAAGCAGAGTTATGAAGGTCGTCTCATGCAAACTCAGCAGATTCACCGCTCAACCCAACAGTGAAAGCATACTTTGCCATTTCAGAGTCAGAGAGAACATTTTAAAAACCATTCAGAAAGGAAACTATTTGTCATGTCAAACCATGTCAGTGGTTTTCTAAAGAGATCAAGACTTTCAGCAGAAAACAGGAAGGATAAAGGCATTGCAGCTACGTTGCTCTATTTTATCTTTATGAGCTCTCAATTTGTCTTATAACATCTTGGATTTGGATTTATTAGCAGCCTGACTGAAATCTCAGAGTTAATCCGAGGATCGGTGAAGTCAGTAATGCTACCAGTGCATACAATGCCAGGATAAGCTTCAAAAGTAAGTCTAAAATGTCCCCTCCATGATAATGTTGCCTCTCCAAATAATCTCTCACACTGGGTGGCAATAACTGCGCTGCTAATGTAAATAATAAAAAAAATATTGGAATGCTGTTCTTGTGTTTTATTATTGCTCTAAAGAAGAAAAACCAAGACTAACTGGCCAAAGTAAAAAAACAGACACCCATAAATTTCTTATCACAACATCGCCACAGAAGTCCAGAAGTGCACTTGGTGTAATTACACAAATTTCAAGGAAGCAGCACTTAATGATCAGATGAAACTTTTTTTTTTCTTGCTGTCCTGTCTGGTATCTTTAAGGAAAAAAAAAACAAAAAAAAATCAGTAGGACAATGACAGGAAAAAATGGAAACCATAAGGCAGCAATTACATTATATATGGGGAAACTCGAGCTAAGACAAAGGGCAGAAAACTAGATTACTCTATGCAGAGGAGGCTGAGTAATTAATTATATCCTACAAAGAGGAAGCACAATGAAATGGCCCCTCCAGCCGACACGCTGCAGACGAGCCACACATGCAGCAAACTATAAGCTGCTCAACACAACAGCCTCGATTTGAATAAATTAAACCCGTACATCAAATTCAGAGCTACGCTCCTACATTTAGAGAAGTCACATAATGTAAAATGTACATAATTCAATTAAACAGATGATAGTGTGTTGACCATCAGTGGCCACCCATCCCGTAAAATATGGAGTCGTTCCATATTTGGCATAAATGTGTCTCGTTTTGAACCGATACATAACTGTCCAGCAGACTCAACTTAATCAACATTAAGTTTAACAATAATGGTCTGAAGAAACTATACCAAATAAATGTCTTTTTAGAATATTTAGTAGTTGATACTTTTTTAAACCTTCAAAATTTTATTTTAACAATGAATTAAACATTATAGTGCTGCACTTTTAGTGCTGCACTTTTAGCTGCTGTATTGAGAGAGGATCACACTTTCCATCTGCTAGATCAGGGATCTGCAACCTGAATCTCTGGAGACACAAGTGGCTCTTTGGTTCACATATTAAATGATGAAATATTGGCTCTGTTTGTGTTCAATTCTTTTTTTAGTGTCTCCATAAAAAGCGCTGACTACACAGGCCCCTGTGGTAAATCTAATCGGTGGCCTTACACACCTGGTAGATGTTTCTAAGTGTTACGATCGAAGGTGCCAAATTGCTGAACACAAAGCTATAAATGTCTGGGCAAGGTCAGAGTTCATCTATTAAACTGGCTGAAGATAAATACATCAACCAAAAGCTGGAGTATAGACATGTTTATAAGCATATTTGCAAGGAAGCCTCCTTATTATTAAATTTAATATAATTTCAGGTTTTTCTATTACTTTTCTTCAGGTTAACTTAAAAATGGAGCTGTTATTGTTACAAGTTAAATTTCTAAACTACAGAAAAGTTATTGTTAGGAAAACTCAAATGTGAAAATTTTGACTGATATTGATATGCAATAGTAATACTGCTCTTATTTTAGAGTTACAGATGTTTTTTTATTTATCCAATTAATAAATTAATCATAAGAATAATCAAACTAAACAACAGCACAGAATGTTAGGGTCAGGCCGTTTCTTTGTAAAGAAAAATGTTTTTTTATACTGAAACTAAGCCAAACCCACTTCATGTACTGTGAACTAAAATAGTAAAATATCTACTTTTCCAGAGATGGACATACATTCTTGTTTAAAGACAAAAAGGCCAACAGCCGCATAATGTTCAGATAAAAACAATGGTAATGCAATTTCCAAGTATGATTTTCAAATAAAGTTCAGGTTAAAGACTAGTAAAAACTAGTCATTAATCTGACCTTCTACCTTGATAATAAACTGGTTTAAGGTTCATTAATCCCATAGTAAAATGGTTTTCAAATGCCTGGAATTTGAAGTTTTGAGTAGATTTAATTTTAATTTCTGAGGCAGCAGACTCCACTAGGACTGTGTCACTACACGGCTGGATGCGTTTCATTATTGTCAGCAGATGTTGGGAGGTATGATGTAGTCTGATTCTGTTTCATATAAATACAGCTCTGGAAAAAGTTATCAGTCCTCTAATTTTACTCTTTATAGGTACATGTTTAAGTAAAATGAAGATTGTTGAACTACTGTCAACATGTTTCTTAAATTCCAAGCAAAAACTTGGTATTATTTTCAGAAAATGAGAAAAGGTCAAAATAATAATTTTAAAAAATAAGATGCAGTGCTTTCAGACCTTGAATAATGCAAAGAAAACAAGTTTAGATTAGTTTAGAAACAACAAAACTAATGTTTTAACTCAGGAAGAGTTCAGAAATCAATATTTGGTGAAATAATCAGGAGGTTTTCAATGGGGTTCAGTGAAGTGGTCTCTTAATTTTCTCCAGACCTGCATGTAGTTGTTAACAGTTTTAGTTGGACAAAACGATTTAAATTCTTATGTGAATGTATGTAAATAAGCAGGGGTGTTTAGAAAAATGCACCAACGAATGACTTCTCTTGGGCTTCAGCCCTACTGGGGGCGAATCACCCCTCAATGTCAGACCCCAGAATCGCCCTTGTTGACCATCATATGGCTCAAGGCAAGACCAAATGCTCTGCATGACCAGACAGATGAATGTTAAAAGAAGCAGAGACAAATCTGATGCTGCTGGAGTTAAACTTGTTTAAACTCATCTGCAAGGCAGTCAGACTCCAGTCAGCAGTTTTGTTGTTAAAGAATCTGCGAGTCACCAACACGGCTACATTCGAACTGATGTCAGAGGCCACAAGAATGCAAGCCTTTAGATTTAAAGTCTAGAACAAAGACGGCCAATAGTCATCTCTACACATTTCTTGGTGTCTCACCTTGCAGAAGCAAGGTGAGACACCAAGCTTGTGATGTGTTTAAAGTTGTTTCAGTGCATTAGAAAGTCAGAAAAACAAACTTAATATTTGGGAAGCAGAAATTGATGCATTATTTTGTCTAAGTTTTTAAAAAGTAAACATCTGGGGGATTTTTTGCCCCTTTTCTTTCCAAAATGGCTCCAACTCAGATAATATCTAAAGAGCAGGTCAAACCAATTAGATTTTCTTCTGGACTTTGCTTTGACTAGTCCATTCTAACATACAAAGGTTTTGTGGGCCCTCTCTCATGTCTTTTATGCTTTTAACAGTTTTTATTTTTTATTTTTTCAGTTCTGGCCTGTATGTAGCTCCATCCTTGCTCCACTCAACTCTCACCAGCTTTTCTGTCCCACATTCTTTTTCTATGGTTCTTTGTGAGATTCAAAAAAAGTAAAAGGAGACCATACACTACAATGCTTTACACAATTAAATCAGCTAAAAATTATAAAATCCCCTCCAAAATTAGATCTTAGTTTGCTGGTACAACACAACATACTGCTGGGTACCAAACTACAACCAAAACAGACAAAGTGATAACAATTTCTTATTCTGTTAAGCTAAGAATAAACGTACCTTCCTCCAGCTCGTCCAGAGACGCGATCTTGCGTGATCCATCAATGCTGAAGATGAAACGAACCCCCTGCGGCAAATTGATGTGGTCAGAGAGGGAGCGTGTAAGGTCGGCCAGGAGAGAACCGAAGGTGCGAAACCGGTCGTTGGCCACGGCGTACACAATGCCCTTGAAGTATCTGTCCCCGTTGCGGTAAAAGCGCACCTTCTTGGCCTTTTTCTCGTTGCTGAGAGCCTGCAGGGTGCGTGTGCGGTAGAAGCTGCAGTGGGCGCTGTGCGCGGGGCTGGGCAGACAGCCCCGCGGAGTGGAAGGATGAATCCTTCCACTCCGCGGGTTGCGGGACGCCTTGTCCCTTTCGTCGAAATGCCCGAAGTCCAGCTCCATGATGGCAGTGGTGGTCGTGAATGTTGGGGAAAATCAGTCCTGCAGACAACAAATTGTCTCAATGAGATCCATTCATCCTGTTGTAACAGAATATTGTCAGTTTCTTAGTCACCGTGGGCATCTATAAAGGGCTAGTCTACATCATTTGTCTTGAAGCAGGAGTAAAAAGGTTTCATGTACAAAAAGCAGAGAATGAAAGTCCTGCCAGTCACTCAACCAAACCACTTCAAAAGGTCATGTGGTCGGATTGTTTCCTGTTCGCTTGATTAACTTTAAATGGTTCTTGTGGCTTCATTTTATATTTGATGGCAGCATCAGTCAATAAAAAGCTAGAAGGATGGACATGAATTTATGAAATTACTCCTAGAAAAAAGATTCTTGTATGGCAGTCTACAAGAAAGACAAAAATGCCATCTTAAGGAAAATAGTGGCACAGTGGAAGAGCACTTTTTTCAGTTCTTTTAACACCAAACAAAACAAAAAGATTAATCTGAAGAAATGATTCGATTACAAACTGGAACAATGCTGTCAACATTTACACCGAGAGATGAAGACTGTTTGATATTTCAGTATTTAAAATGAAACAAAAAGACAAATTATTTAAAGAAAACCATTTTCTACTACATCAATTTATGTCTGCAGTCCATTAAGAGAGCAATATTCCAGCTGATAACAGGAAGGCTGAACAGAGAACAGCAAAGTTGATTTATTTTAACCTGTTGATCTCCCATACTCTGCTATGAAACATCATGGATTTAGAAATGTTTCACACACCAAGACCAACGATTCAGCTGCTAGCTGAGCTGACCTAGCTGCCAAAATTAAATGCTAAAAAAACGCTAATTTAAATGTCAATTCTAAACATTTTGCCATCGTTTTGAAAAAAATGGACCCCTAACACAACATCATTGATGACTTTAAACAACAGCAAAAATGGAAAAACACATATGTGTCTCACTTGCATCTTGTTGTACCTCTTAAACTGAAGAAAAATTTAATTTAAAAAATGCAAACACTGCAGTCCTGAATTGAGCCCTAAAATCCTGCATTTTCAGCTCTGCTAGTTTTTTTTATCACCTTTAGGCTTCACACATTTCAGCAAAGTCTAATCTGCAAATTTAACTTTGTGGTGAAAAAGTCTTGGTGCTAAAACTGGCCAGCATATTCTTTTCAGCAACTGAAAAAACTAAAACATAAAATGTTAAAAAACGACCAGGAGGTGTTTTTTTTTCTGACACTTAATGTTAAAGAACATTTTATGAACTTCAGCTCTCCCTGCAGCTTCATTGCTGTCATTCATTTTACAGAAGATCGTAAAATGTGATACATTTATTTAAATTTGACACAGGCCGACCTCCTCCATACAAGTGTTTGATGCCAGAACAATAAATATGAAACATAATTAAGTCTCTTAAATGACAAACACCTTTATCCGCATCAGTCATTGATCAGAGTGATCATGCATCGTTCTGACTGGTAGAACAAGCACCAATCGAAGTAGTGAGAGCCCGACCTGTCTGATGCTTAGTTTGGATCTACTGTGTGCACACATTTCTGCAGAACCCTTTAAATAAAGCGTGGGCAAGAAGGGAAACACCTGAAACTGATCGTCAATAACCAGGACATCCTAATCCGTCTCTCACTGCTCAAATCTGCTAAAAACTCAAATCACCATCAGACTTATAATAAATGCGCACAAAAAAGGAATGATTAGAAGAACAAAATCCAAAAAGTACCTCTTCTAAATTGCTGAAATGTGATTTTCACAAGATAAGAGCGCCAATTCAGTGTTTGCCTCCTTTTAAGATATCCACTTAGATGGATGTTGCATATCAGTTACGGCTCAGCACACACACACACAGCTGGAATCTCCAAGCAGTATCAAATATTTAAGAGAACAAACTGTGGCATTAAGAGATTTTTCTGTGCACCACTATGCTACATGATCCAAGTCATAAAATGCCAGAACTAACTCTCCTAAGAACCTGTAACACCTGTTAAAGCAGTGAAACAATAACCCCCCTGTGCGGTCCGCAGCATCCAGGGGAAGCCTTTCTAAAATGAAGTCTCTCAAAACCTACCTGAATATTGGAGAAAAATCCAAACCAAAACAGTAACTTCACATGTTTAAATGATCAAACAATTAACACCCATTAAACACCCACAGCCCCCCTATTGCCACCACATGAAAGAGGAAGTTAACTGTGCAAAGATGAACAATGTGCTTCAGCAATTTCATATGCATCCGTTTGTTTTCTTTTTAAAACCTTTAAGCCGGGATTAAATTTAGAAATCAAATCTCTCATGTATCTCTTTATGACCCAACAGAACCTGACAGGAAGCAATATGAAGTCAGAAAAACTGGCTTTCATTAACTTTAATATGTTGTCTTCGGTGATCCAAATCACCAAACACTCAGTTTGGCATGTGAGTGGATCTGTATTTTGGATACAGATGAAATATTTAAAATGTGGTTTTAGGTTCCTGTTGGATTCAGAGCCGAGTTTTACAGTGAAACATTGTAAAGCTTTAGTCCCTGTTCCTTCTGCAGTTCTTCACACAAAATTATTAAACGCAGACTCTAAAAATTATAACACTTTATTTTAAAAAATTAAATTAAATTAAACGCATTTGTTCTTTTCTAAATCTTCTGAATGTGTTGTTGATAAATACTAAAGCAAAGAGATGTATTAGCTATAGCCAAAGCTGACAAAAGGTTAAAGTAAGAAATGCTGCAACTTCGGGCCTCCAGGCCAGTAGGGGGCGCTATGAGCCTGTGACTTCACCTACTGAATACATAAACTGTAAAACTTCAATTTTGTAGACACGTTTGTCAAAACGAAACCTAATGCCAGACACATATAATCCTCTTCAATTGGCTTTTTTTATGTTTATAATTTTGAAACATTTTCGAGTTTGTATATATATATATATATATAAATTTTGGGTATAAATTCTGAACAATACTAAACCAAATGTTAGATTTTAGAAAAGCTGTTCCCACAAACCACACGAGGTGCAACAGGGGCTTCATGTCAAATTCTGCTCCGGGTCCTAAATAATCTTTTTCCGGCTCTGACTGTAATCCGTCTCCGTTTAACACCTCAGCACTCCTCGGACTTTCAGATGAACAAATGCAGTCACCATGTGGCAGGGCCGCTCCAGTCATGCTAACCACATGGCTGACTTGCTGACTGCCGTCTTTTATGACAGGACCGCTGTGACAGGGGTGGGACCTCTGGGGAAGGGGATGCTCCTCAGCTGACAAAGGCCAGGTTTTGGGGCCATCTGCTGCACTAATAGGCAGAGCCAACAGTGACCCTTCCCCAGTGGAGACTCAACCAGGACAGGCCATTGTCTGAAGGAGGAAGCCTGGCTTCAGAGTGACATCACCATCACTGCTGCTGCAGCCGGCTCAGGTTCACCCAGTGCAACCTCCTCTCTCAGAGGAAAGAAAAATCTGATATTCTTCAACTTAAACTACATGATCACCATTAAAAGACAAACAATTCAACTACACAGTTTAAAGAAAGAAATAAAAATAAATCTGTGTTTTTTTCCCCCCTTTTACCAAAATGAAAGCCAGACTCGCCATCCTCATCAGCACTGCAGTAACACTGCAGGGTGTCATTGATATTTTTGGCTGGTTCTGTGTTACTGGCTGAACCACCCACACAACACCCAATCAATCAATCAATCAATCAATCAATCAATCAAATTGTATTTGTATAGCACATTTCAGCTACAAGGCATTTCAAAGTGCTTTACATCATAAACACAAAACACAAAGGCATGCAACATAGAATAAATGACCCCCCCACCCCTCCACACACACGCGCGCGCGCGCACACGCACACACACAAGCAGGTTTACCCAGACAATCCACTGGCTTTTCTCCAAGGAAACTAATTTCCAGAACCAGTCTACCACTGAGATTATTTTTAAGCGCAAAGCAGGAATCAAGAAAAAAAGTTCCTGGTCTCATGTCAGATGAATGATCCCGGCCACATGGCAAAGAACCGCAGCTTTGAAAATGTGACTTTCTCCCCGGCTGGATGAAGAGGGGGCTGGGTGTGCGCACACCTACTCCAATCCACCTGCTCCGAGGCGCAGCCGAAAGTCACCTACTGCAAACACTCCACTGCAATGACACCTCAACTTGTCCAGTCAAAGTAAAAAAAAAAAAAAATTTAAAAAAACATCCCCATTTTAGATTTTCTCATGCAGTAAATCAGAGCATCATAATCTCCAGTAGCCGGTGGCGGACTCACCTGCGTCGCAGCTGGAGGGTGTTGCAAGTCGATGCAGCAGGATAGCAGCACGCCGTCTCTTCGCTTGCCTTTGTCTGCTTCAGTCCTCGCTGCCTGCCTCCACGGAGCAGCCACTGGGTCCTAAAGAGCTGCGGAGCTCCGTGGAAATAAAGGTGCGACTGAGCGTGGGCTGGAGTGGGTGGAGCTCAGGGGTCACTCCAGGTGTAGCCAATCTGACCAGGAAAGACCTGCATGGAGGTTTTGTGCAGTTCTGGTTGGGAGATGAAAGTGACTTTTATGCACAATCTGTGTTAACCTCACCCAGGACTTTTTTTCTTTCTTTCTCGGTTCTTTAAATTTATATTTGCAGGAAAAATAATTAGTTTGGAAAAATAATTTGCAAATTGTTTCCCACTTGCATGGTGGATAAAAAATATTTGTAGCCCAACATTTTTCCCACGACTGGCAGATTCAGATGTGACATTGTGTTTTTGTTTATTGTCATTTAGACCAAGAAGTTTGTTTTCAATCATAAATGAGACAATAGCTTTCAAAATAAACTAAAGCAGTGGAAATTGAAGCAGGTTTTAGCACTTTTTAAAATCTAAATTTGTATTCTAAAATGCCAGATCATTAATTATTCATGTCTTTCTGCCATTTAGAAAATTATGTGTCTGATTACTGTAAACACATATCTATTAGGAGTGTGAATAATTTTGGTCTTAAGTGTACAAAATTATAAAATGATAATTGTGGTTCACATGTTTTAACTTTTTCTAATGTTCAGTGTAATAAAAGAAAAGTCTCTCTGATCTTTAACAACATTTCTACAGAAACAACAAAAATGTTGTTTTCATCAATAGGTAAATAAAAAGATCTGTCAGTACAACTAGAAACATGAGAAATAAGGTTCATACACTTAGACTGGCTCTTTCACATGATGCTGACACTTCCATATTTCCTACATAGGAAGATTTGCAGGAGTTCCCTTTTTTCTCCTAACATAAAAATGATCATTAGGGCCAAAAACTTGCATTTAGTTTTTCTAATTCCCAGAATATGTCCACCAAAAACAAAAGCGTTTCTGAGTGCATTTTCAATCCTTGATGTTTAGTTTTGGTTTTGGAGTAAATCTGCTTCGTCGTTCGTGTTGTTATAAACCTGGTTTCACTTTGGCTTGTGGGACAGTTTCACCAATGACCCGGAACTTTAAAAGCTCTTACTTTTGTTTTGAAGTGAATTTACATTGAAACATTTCTCTTGCTTTCCAACATTGAGCAAATAAAAAGAATCTTTGCAATCCCATCTGACCTAATAAGGACAGATTTTGTCTTATTTAAAGTCAGACAGTGAGGAAAATATATTTCTATGCAGAATATCTTCAAACATCTGTTATATAAAAGCAGGCTTATAAAACATTAAAATATTCTGCAGCTCACTCAACTGAACTATTTGAAAACTGAAAGTCATAAATAAATTTGCTACACCTGGAAAAGTTACTTTTGAAATACTTTCAAGAATAAAACTACAGATTCATGGTATGTAATTTTGTTACCATTGTTAAAAATATAAGTTAAAATGTATTCATAGCTACTTAAATCATCGTTTTCTCAGATACTGATTTCAAACAACCCACCAGACTGATGTGCGTCCCTTTAAATAAAACCACACATAGATACAGCGTTGTCGGAGCTCTTTGTTGGGAACATATGAAAGCCGGATTACCTCATCACTTGTGCCCATCCCTTTTCTTGTTGCACTAAAGAGCCGTTTCATTCTCACTGGTCCGTATGACTTGTGTCCTCTACCGGTAAAAGCTTGTGAAGGACCTCAAAGTTGTTCCTGGTATACAGTCTGCACCCTTTCTTATTGTTGTTTTTCACAAAAACATGGGCTCTGTAGTCTGAAAATGTTTCCCATGGCTTCAGCTGGACATTATTGTGTGCTGCCTTTGGTGAGTTTATGTTTGCTTGCAGAAACAACAAGCATAATGAAATTTTGATGATGGGAAAAGACAACCAGTTCCCCAATAGAAGGGCTGATTGAGCGTTTTTTGCATGGCTGTATGAAAGAGTTAATACAAAAGACGCTTCAAAGTGATATCATGTATAGATGAGCCTATAAAATATCTCCACAAAGGTAACCACATGAAGAGTATTATACATAATCCTCAGCAATTATTGGCATTTCTGATAAAGATGTGTATGAAGCCATGACGTAATCAGACACTGAAATTAAAAGTCAACCTTTAATTTCAGGTCATTAAGAAATTTCCTGGAAAGACAAAATAATAATGTTATTGAACTCAGGTATAGTTGTGTTGATGTTTATAAGTCAGACAAACTCTTCTTAGCTAAACCATATCAACATAGACAATACTGCTCTGACTTTCATCGCTCAATATCTGGAATAGTGGAAATGACTTCATCCACTTCGTCTATTCAAAAGCGGTGCAGAAACTCCGACCGTTGATTGGTCAAGATGAAAATCCATCCTGAGAAATTTAGCTCAATGGGATAAATTCCAGACGAAGCACAGAAGGGAGATGAGAATCAAGAATTTTGTAAGAAGGCTATATTCATGATTAGCGTCTTTTAATAGCCATTTCAATCACCAGATCCAAATCTTACTTAAAAACCGGTGGAGTGAGATGATGGGAAGAGAGGATAAGCAAGAGTCCAGAACAAAATGTGTAAAAAGTCCAATCTGTCAGTGATTTCCAAACCTGTGAAATGTGATAAGACAAGACAAAGTGCTGAGCAAAAAGAGCAAAAGTACAAAACAAAAAGCAAAAAGCAAAACAAAAAATACATTTGAGAGTAATAAATAAAAACCAAAACTGAGTCAGTGGAATACAGAAGTTTCTCTAGAAGCTTCTGTTTTCCAGTTTATGAAAAGATGTAAGCAAAAGCAAAACAAATTGAATCAAGATAAATAATATTGACAAAACATCATTTATTGACTTGTTATCTAAAATGTAAATGTTTTTTGTTTTTCCTGTAAAATCTGAATTTAGGTTTCTTTGATATCTATGAATTTTTAAAAATGTTTTGCATGTTTTGCACCTCAGGATTACAGCAACAAATCCTGCTGGAATCCCTCTTAGTTGTGTAAAAAAAAAAAAGAAATAAAGGAAGAGAGAAAGAAAGAAAGAAGTGTGTGCAGGAAATGTGAGAGCGGTTTCGCCTCAGCTCTGTGTTTGTGCTCCGCTTGAGTCACACAGGGGAAGAAAGGTGAGATGTTCACTTTACAGCGCTTGCCTAATATGGCCTGAAATGCAGTAAGAAGTGTAACAGTGAGCCAAACAAAATAAAACAAATGAACTCTTGTGTCAGGAAAGTTATTGCCTAAAAATGTTGGGCTGAAACAGCACATTGCGAAAACCTGAAGATCCTGAAAGAAAAAAGTTCTCTTACTCTGACAAAGAAATGTGAGTGAATGAAAAGTAAAGCACATTTTTTGAAACTCAAATTAACGTACATTAGGTATGTGGTGTTTACTGAGTTTTCACTATTTTTTTCTGACAAAATTTCCAATAACAAGCTATGTTTATTAGCTAAAATTAGTCAAATTTTCTTTTCCTTAAATCATTTCATATCATCTTGATGAGTGGATCTTTTGACTCTCCCAAGCTAAAATCAAAATCCTATTTTTCATTAAAACTGATAGCAGTTGCAAATTGTATGTTTTACACGTTACCTTCACTTCAGATGGGAGGGTTTTTGTCGAGAGCCAACATGATTTGTAAGATGGTAATGATCCCTCGTCATTAATTAACCTTTCTACTTTAACATGCCTGAGTCCCGTAGCTTTAACTTACAGCCCACATGCAGTTCTGAGTTTTAAAGAGGCTCCAAAAGAAGCTGACTGTTCACAGCAGGCTGGGGCCTCTTTGTCATCGTCTGCTCTCCCCTCAGGCGGGAAAGCTTCACTTTATAACTCAGCTGTTGTCACATTCTGGAGCCTCTGCTTTGCATGTCACACATAGCTCTAATTCACTCTGATCACGGACTGCTACACGCCTCCCTCTGCGAGCTGAACCCTGACACAAGTTGGGTGAAGCTTAACGGGTTGGAGGCATCATGCAGGAAGAAAGCAGATTTTGTTATTTTGGCTCTCAGCTGGATGCTGTGTTTCCTGGAGACTCCTGGGATGGAAAAACCTCCAGGAATTTCCAGAACCTGATCCCATGTTTCCTTGTTGCTCGTCAAACTTTGCTAGGAGGAAACTCGTCATCATTTTTATGTAAATGAAAAGCCTGGTGAGTAAATCCTTCTGGCTTCACAGCAGAATCATCACCGTGAGTAACATTGAGCTGCTGACTCAGACCAACTCCCAAAAAAACATTTCCACAGGTTTATCTAGTTCATGTGTCAACTGATTCTCATCTTTTATGGGATGCCCCAAGGATTAATACTTAGCCCACTCATTTTTTCCATACATGCCTTCACGCTTTCCCCATGGTAAAATGACAATGCTACCAAGGAATCACTTATAAAGTTGATGCTAATGATGGACAATGATTGTACTTTAATCATCATAAGATAATTAAAGTACAAATTAAGCAAGTTCAGTTTATGCTCTCTAGTTGGTAGGAAGTTATCAAAGAAAACACATTTGACTGCATAAAGCCCTCAATTGGAGCAGGCATGTGGAGAGGAATCCCCTGTAACATCAAGAAACCTCCAGTAGAACTGGGCCTGGTTTGAGCGATGATTACCTGCTGCCAAAAACAAGAAGAAGAAATGCTAAGGTACAAGTTCTTTATGTAATTAAAAATAATCTGAAAAGGTACAGAAGTCACCGCTGCTTCAGCTTCATTTCATTTGCAACTGAAACAAAACAGTTTTTAATACCTAAACCTACAACAAATGAAGGTGAGGCTGTAAACAAAGTAAAACCACTCAAAACCAATCAATGAATCAATAAATCAGTAAAACAGATGCTCAAACAAATGCTTCCTCAATGAACAGAGAAAAAGGATTTTTTAAAAATTGCATCAATTGCTTTTGTCTTGAAGAATAGAAACAATGAACAATAATGACATATAATTCGTTAAAATTAGCAATCCAGGTCAACCGTGAATCCAGTTATCTGACGCTAAAGCAGCAAAGAGCCGATATTTTTACTGAGAGTTTGACCCTACCAATATCATTTAATGAACACACAGAAATTGAAAGTATTGCAGCAGACGTCCATGTAACGCAATGGAAAAGCTGCTTGACAGAAACATTTCGATGGAGAATAATAATCCTGTGGGTGAGTAGCAAAAGGTCAAAACTGAAGGTCATTCTATCATAGCAGCAGAAACTGAAACAGTCATTTAAACCTGAGTTATCTTTTACTTCTATAGGAAGCAAATCTCAGCGTGCATACTTGAATAAAACGTTTGTGGTCCGTGTTCATGTTCGCCTTTTTGGGGCCGAGCTGCATGAGGTGGACTGCAGGCAGGATCAGCATAAGTGGTTCACAGCTGGTGTCTGGGGAAACACGAGAGAAGGGTGGGGAGGGCCGGACGGCACGGGGAGGGGCTGTGGCGGATGTACTGAGGGGTGGGGGGGCTGCAGCCATGGCGACTGATGGAGGAGGACGTAAACAGATGTCCACAAGCTGGCAGACAGCCCCAAAGTGGCCTCGCCACTGAGAGACAGGTGGACGTCCAGAAACACAGTGGGACTGCAGAGCCACGGCGAAGCCAACATGGATGCCCGTCGACAACAGCAACAGTCGAGTTTCTCATAAACAAATCTGTTACTGTTTCATTTGGAGGATAAACAAGATTTACATTTTTGTTTTGGCGTAGATGAAATTAGAACCCCATCCTGACCACCAATGCAGATACGTTTGTTCACTGTAAAGGAGCATTTTAAGTAAGTATAGTCATGTTTTTTGTAGTGAAGAAAGAAAAATAAAAGTTTACAAAATGTCAGAATTTTATTGGGATAGACAAACACAAAATAGTCCAAATGTGAAGTGGGAGCAGACAAAAATCTGAAAAATGTAGCAAGTTTTTATATTTTTCTCGCATTGACTCTGAAATCCAGTGCCTCCTACTTTCCTTCAAAATTCGCCCAAATCAATAAATCGAATCCACGTAGGTGCAGTTTAATCTGAATATAAATCTATTCTTCATCGTTTATTTACTCTCATTTCAAATAAATAAAACTCTCAACTTGACTTTCTCTTCTCAGACAGGATGCTGTGAGAAACTCCTTCATCCCAGCAGCTCTGATTAAAGTTACACCGTTGCTCTTGGGACATAACTGCAGCGTTTTGAGCAAAGTCACAAGTTAGGATTTAAAACTTTAACAAGACCAGATTTAATCCCCTTTAAGCTGCTATTTCTGAGTCCTGGAAGACAAGGAGACACAAAGTCGGCGTCCCTCTGGAAAAAATGTCAACATGACCCTGAAGAAGGCACTTCAAACCCAGCTGCTGTGAGACGTTATGGGTAAATGATGGGAAAAAACTCACTATCTATATGTGACAAATAATACATTTAGAGTAAAAGATTTTTAATCATTGGGTTCTGAAAGTGAATAAAACTTTGAAAGTGGACTCCAATGAACTTATGGTTCTTGACTTGAGAGATACGGAGGCATATCCTGGTGAGAGGATATGAAATATTGCCTGTCTTAATAATTAATTGTTATTAATTGAAACACGTTCTTGTCCTTGCAGGACATCCAGGACAGGACGCATGTCCTGGATGTCATTACAGGAGGGTGGTCCTGTGTCTTTACAGACACACAGGACAAACAAACAACTGTAAGATCAATTAATAAAACTGTAGAAATTCAAAGATTCTTGATAAATGATGATTAGCAGTACTTGGTTAAATTAAAAATGAATGAAATGTAAAATGAAACAATTTAATTTTGTTTGGCAACAACAACAAAAAAAACAATAAAATTTTTTAAGTGAGTGGAGACTTAAATTTTTAATAACTAAAACAATTAGTAAAAATAACCACAACAAAACTTATACTAAACTAATACAATCTAAACTTATGTTTGGTGTCAATGAACTCTGCATACATCTAAAATAGTTGTTTCTTTTATTGTGCTAATACAATCTAATTTGATATAAAAACAATAAACTGCTTAAAGAATGATAATGTCTGATTTATGATTCAATAAGAAGTGTGATATTATCTCCACCTAAACCAACAGGCAGCAGATTGTTTATTGAGATGTTGTTGATAAACATCTTCAGAGCAAAGTAAATTTTGGTTTGTTTGCATTTATGCCAAAAATAAATGAAGTACCAGTCAGAAAATATATACAGTAGAAAACGTATGCACTTTTTCCTGTAAGTGGTTACAATTATGTCTAAGATTTATAAAAACGATGGTTAATCGCAGGACGAGTAATAAATCCAGGCAGCAAATCATTCTGAGTCACAGGCAGTTTGAAATACCTTTTGGGTCTTTTAAGGACCTGCTTTTGTAGAGCTGGATAGCAGCACGGATCCTCTTGATTCACTGTTAGGAGATGAGTAGGACAGCGATGTGTTAAAATGTGCCGCCATCGTTAAACAGGGCCTTTACCAGTTACCATGGAAGCTCATTCACAGGCAGAAAAAAAGGCTTGAGAGGCTTACTGCCATTTAATCAGCCACTTCAGGAAATCCATGATGATGACATCAGGTGACGATGAAGCCTGGTCCTCATCACAGACACAGTGTAACCTGTCACCATAAAACATGTTGAATCTCACATTCCAGTTCTCCTCTTCCATCCTTTCTGCTACTAGTTTCTTCTTTGTCGTTTATGCATTTGGTTCTTTATACACTTATCTCAGTGATACGTGTGGCAGCGTGTGGGAGTCTGGACAAATTTATCTTCATGTTTCAAGTGTGGCTCAGACTAGCAGGGGTTTTGTAGGAGAAGACAATCCAAAACTATAATGCAAGACTTGCGTTCTCTTTGTGGCTCGTTTAAATCTCTATGTGGGCAGCTACCATTTTGCTGTCTCAAGTAGCTTTGTCTGCTCTGCAGATTTTCTAATGAGGGGCTTTTGGAGGAGGATGACAGGGCATTCTGGGAGGAGGGGCTTTCAAAATAAACCGGCGACGCGCTGTTCATGGATACACTTAATGCCAGATACCCCCCTACTCAGATGCCCTGCTGGCAGCTTGGCAGCAGTATTAGGATGGAGAAGGGTGGTATTAGTCTGAAACTCTCATTATGTCAGATATGCTGAAAACCTGTAATCCAGGCTCCAAATGATAGGGGAGGAATTAAAAAAAGAAAGAAAGAAAAACTCGACAACAAGGCTGCAGAGTCTCTTTGTTTGTACAATGTGGGGCACAAAGTGAGGAGCTTCTGGTCTCTTTATGTAGCAGCAGAAAAACAGGAAACAGCAGCAGAGATTTGTCGAAACCTGCAAACAAAAATGAAAAGAAGATGAGTGTTTGTGGTTCTAGTAAAACTGAAAGTAAATATCAGACCCTAAAAGTTTAGTTGCTTAGTACAGAAAAAAAAATCACAAAGAAATCTCAGCAGACAGGACCTTTATGTTACAGGTATTTTATGTAAGTGTTGCTCAACTGCTGCTTGAAATGCAGACAGTTGTTCAAATCTTTCAGGTCAACGAAACTCCTAAATGTCGAGGGTAATGTCTCCTGCTGTGTTTTATAGTCGAGGTGCAAGCAACCGAATCAAGAATAATGAGTACAAAAGGTAACAAGGCAAGCAAACAGAGATCCGGCTACCACTGGACTGAGCAAACAAGCCCACAAGCAGAGTGGATATACTGGGAGGTATTGACTTGCCTTGACTAAGAATAGAAAACAAAGTGAGGAGCTTTTACAGAAGCACTGGGGACATCATGAGGGCACAACAAGAACAACAGTAAAACTCAAAAAAGCATCACAGCCTCTTGGCCTCTGCAGTTTTTGATCTTTGTCCACTTTTTTTTTCAGTTATGAAAAGGACTTGAATCCCCAAAACAGGATTTAGAATAACAATCGGTACAAATATGGTGCAATATAAACTACAGTGCTACTATATTGGGTCACATTTTAGACTTTTGTTTTTGTTTAACTCCATAATTATCAACAATTGCTGAACTATCAGGAGAAATGCTTTAGTTTTGATATACTGAATACATTTCAGAGCTTCTATCAGGTAAAAACCATGCAGACTCCTTTAACTACCAGAGATCATCATAATGTTTTACACTTGCTTCTGTGCATATTTACCAAAAACACCAAGACAGTTTTAAGGAAGAAAGTTTTGATGCATTTTCATGGTCCAGTCTGCAATATAAATCTACTGTGGTGCAGCAAATATATAAAAACATTAATTTCAGAAAAATTATGACTCACAATTATGATCTTCTTTCTCTACAAGTTTTTCAAATAAAATGTGAAATGAAGACTCCCCATCCTCTGCATGAATATGGGTCCATTTACACCAAGAATCTGTATGTTTAATCATTAAATGTAAAGATTTATGTTCTGTTTTTGCAGTAGTGTATATGTCCTGCTGAAATCTCTTAACATTTGTCAGCAACCACTGACCATGGGAACAATTCAGTAGTAAATTAGTATATCCGACTATTTGCTAAATGAAAAGGGGAGAAAGAATGTTGCAAGGCTGCCCTCTGCTGGACGCTGTCAGCGGTGCAGAGCAGCTGCATCGACAGGGAGTTCAGAGAATGATGGATTCATACTGGATGTTTTTTTATTTATTTATTTTAAAAAGCCAAAAGCATTTTAAATTTAATCAGTCCAAAGACAAAAGGTGCTCTTGTTTTTGTTCTTTAAAAATAAACTGTAGAGGTTACTTTATTATGTGTTGCTGATTTAGTGAGTTATATAAAAATTGTTGTCTGAAAAACTGCTTGGAAGTTCCTTAAATTTGTGTTATGCATTTTCCAGGCACATAGTCCAGTATTAAAGCACAGTTGAGTAACTATTTGTTACCTTCATTTATTAAAAGTGATGCATTTTTAGATTTGAAATATATTTATATACCAAATAGAAAAGTTGAAGAAATTTAACTTCTTAATTTGATGCCTTGAAATTGTGCCTATAATAAAGAGTTTTCTCTTTCCAACACGGCTTCTTCAACAAGTTGTGTTGTTGAAGAAGTCAACAACACGACACGACATTTTGTCATGGTGCCGTTATTGTCAAAATGGAAGAGAAAAAAAACACATCATCACAACCATACTCATCATATGGTTGTGATGAGTATTACAACCATAATGCCCTAGGGTTGTAATATAACCCTATGGTTGTATGTAACTTTTACCAAAAAACTCATATTTTTTATATATTTTTTGTATAAAACAAATATCTTTACATTAAGCAATTTGGCATAATTTTTTATTAGCAAAATTATTTGGAATGATTGATGCTGAAAGTTATTTTGGAAAAACATCAGGATTATTTCTAGATACAATAATAATAATAATAATAATAATAATAATAATAATAATAATAATAATAATAATAATAATAATAATAATAATAATAATAATAATAAAGTACTGGTGTAATAATAATAAAGTACTGGTTGTAGTTCAATAACTTATTGGTTATTTCATTAATTGTTTATTTTTATCTTACATTTTAAAATTACAAATATTTCCACTCATGTGCTAAATTTGACAAAACAGATGAAAATGTTACAAATACAATATTTTGTATTATTATTATTAGCAGTAGTAATAGTAGTCGTATTATTTAGTAGTAAACAGTTTTTATTAGTTGTAATTACTTACTCAATGACTCATAAATCATTAATAAAACATCAACTGAGGCCGCTGCAATAAAAACAAACAAAAACTCTTTTTCACGTGGTCCTTTATTGTGAAAGGTCCATGCAACCGGAAGTGTCCCAGGCAACCTTCCCAGCTGGGCTCAGACAAAGCGGAGAGGGTGATGGTAGCAGAAGAGGCGCGTCGACCGCCGGAGAGCTGCTGCCGCCGCTACCGCCGCTGACCGGGACTGAGAAGATGTCCGTGGACGAGGTGTACGTGTTCCGGCCCTTCAAGCTGATCGCGCTGCTCTGCGTCTTCCTGGCGCTGTGCCTGGACGTGGTGGCTCTGCTGAGTCCAGCCTGGGTCACCGCCGAGCATTTCTCCCTGTCTCTCTGGGAGTCCTGCTCCCAGTCCGAGGCGCGGCGAGCCGCGGAGGAGGCTGCGTGGAGCTGCTTCTCCACCCTCACGTCTGGTAGGAGGAGGAGGAGGAAGAGGCTTTTGTTTGTTGTTTGTTTCTGCTGGGTTATTTTACAGAGGTTGTTGTCTTTAGTTTTCTGGAATGACTTGGAGCTTCTGGTGCTGAACACTCCTAATATAATCAGATTTTTTTTGGCGCAAAAAGCTTCTAAAAATAGAGAGCAAGACCTGAATGATGTTGTTTGATGGGAAAAGGTGTGAAGTCTTTACTGCTGCTCATTTAGGAAGCCACTTGGTGTTCTTTTGATCAAAAATACCACAAATCAGGAAGGTTATTTACTAAATAATTTGCTAATCTCACCTTGAAAAAGATGCACCTGTGACAAAATCCCTGTCTTCTTATTGGTGTAGTTTTAAGAAATCTTTCAGTGTTTGGTAACACTGAAAGATCTTAACTCAAATAGCATCTCTAAGAAATATACTGCTTTCTATTATTATTATGCTTTCTAAAAGCTCCTTTTGCCAGGTAAAATTTGCTTTATTTACTTTTAGGAAGAGACAGTAAAGGTTGAACTGAACTTTTGGTTCATGTATTTCAAATCTTGATGGTTGGACATTGTTTTTCTGTAATTTTAGTTTGTGTTTTAGGGAAATGTTCAGTGAAAGGATGAACTGTGACTGGTTTCTGCAGATATGTTTTTAAAAGCTGAGTTGTCCACATCAAATTTAGTCAATATCTCTTTCCAAAAAGTGCAGATATGTCTGTCTTTCTCAAACTATTTAAATTAGAAGCACAGGCAACATTTAAAACGGCCAAACTAAGAAAAGGATTTGAAGTTGACGTAAATTGTATTCAGCATCATATGTTAGCAACTAGCATTGCTGGCTTTAGCAGCTGTTGCTGTCTTGGTGTGGACTCCCTAGAGAATATTTTAAATCTAAAAGTTTTCCACCGTTAAGTAAATCAAGCGTGGCCCATAACACTCATTGTGTTTTGTTTTATTTTGTTTTGCAGCCACAGATTAGAGCTGACGACCCAATGTACTAGCTGATTTGACATTGAATTCCTTAAAGAAAACTCCACCGTAAACATCTCTGGCACATTAAACTCCAACCACCAGAAGGATTTAACGTGGTTTAAATTGTCACGTTCCACATCCTCCTCCTTTCTGGCTTCAGAGGGGCCAAACCTGGACTTGCTAAGTCAACATCCAGCACCAGTTTATCTCACAATCCTCTCCAGAAACAAACAGGGACCTGCAGCCTGTGGAATGTGTTGGGGTGAATAGGAGGCGGGCCCACTGCTTTGAGCTCATTAAAACAACAGTGGAGTGGGGCGTGTGGGGGTCAAAGGTGGAGATCTGCAAAAGGCAACAAAGGGCGATCATCCACATGTCCTCATGCTCTCCCAAAGGTTCGTTGACTTATTTGATTTTGGAGTGACATCATTGTCCCAAAGAAAATCACATGCAGGTGACTGGATTGATTAAAAACAATGTTAGAGAAGAAGCATACTTGTAATGTGAGAACATTGTTTCTCTGTGTGTCAGAGCAAATATGTAACCACATAATGGAATAAAGATGGTGAGAAAAATATCTTCTGGAGTTTCAGCAAACTACGTTCAGAGAGCAGTGATAAAATGTTTCTTTGGAGGACAAGAGGGGGATGTAAAAACAACTCGACTTATCCTTTTATGGTTTGGGTCAGAGCTCAAGGCTTGGTTAGATTGTTATGGTCCAGTCTTAAAAAAAAGAAGAAAAATAGGGTAAACGTGCAGTTTTATCCGCCTGCGGTTGTGGAGGTATTCTCAGGAAAAATATGTTACGATGGAAAGAATGTCTGAGTTTTACTTTTCTGAAAGGAGCAGCAGCAGTTTGCTTGGAGTTAGACTATTGACATTTTGTTTTACAAGTCACCAAGGATGACTGTAAAAAGGGATTTGCCAACACTAGAGCACCAAAATCTCCAAGTAGAACGTCCTATACTTGTTGATTTCCACGTGATAGCTGCAGTTGTGCTACGTTTGTGAAACTTTCCCACGTTCACTCCTTCAGAGCCTTCTTAAAAGATACGATTCTTCTTGTTCACCAGCCCATACACAATCCTCCACAGGTTCAAAGCTAAAGAAGCTTTAGCAAACTTTTGGATTTTTCACATTCCTGCTAGAGGAAACATTTGGACTCAACCTGGTTGTATGAAGAACAGCAGTGGAGAGATTTCTGCTACATTCGGTTCTCGAAGCCTAAAGGCACTGTTGTTCCTTCAAAACTTGCATTAAAAGTATGTCATTATTTACCAAATGACACTTCATGACAACAGTCATAAGCATTCATGAAGACTCCTTCATGTTCATGTCAGGTTTTGTCATGCTAAGGACATATCAGTGTGCATAAGACGCACCCAAAAGGTAAAATGTTACCCAACATCCTGGTTTTCCTAATATTTTAATTGCATGTAAGTAAAATGTTGAGACCCCAATATCAGTTACCTTCTCTCTACAGTAATGCGTACATTGTTTTTGCGGCTTGTTACTCGTGTTCCTGATTCTCTCCTGCAGGCTTGAGTCTGTTCTGCTCTGTTCGGTTCTCTGTGTAGGATTAGCACTTCCTTTGTGCTGTTTGACACAACGCTTCAATTCAGCCGCGTTGCGCTCTGAATCAGGTGTTTTGTTGTCAGAGTGGGATGCTCCTCTCTAACCTGCCTGTGTCCTGTCCTGCAGACTGGCAGATCGCCACCCTGGTGCTCCTGGGGGCCGGCGCCATCGCGACTCTGGTGGCATTTCTGGTGGCCCTCATTTCCCTCTGCTGGGGTACGAAGAGGCAGCACTACCGCATTGTGGCGATGTTCCTCTTCACTGCAGGTGGGCCGGCCTTTACGGCTCTCTTTGAGCGAGCGCATTTGGGGATGGAAGGGACAACTGATTTGCATTCACCACAATAGTTTCTGTGCTTCCACGTTTTTCTTTTCTATGCTCCCATTAAACAGAGGCGATGCAGAAATGGAAAAAAAGAAAACCATCAGAATGAGGTTTGGTGGTTGAGCTCATATTTTTGTGAGGTTCAGTCTGGAGAGTTGCTGCCGCTGCTTGAGCCAAGAAACGGCAGCCGCAGAATTTCCAACCCTACCAGCTAAAGTAAAGGGGTGGGGGAGCCATTAGAGACAGCTCACCCAGCATTGCCTCATACGATGGAGTCCTGCTTTGTGGAAAGATCTTTTGGGCCAAACCAAACTCTGTAGCGGAGGATCTAAATCTGAAACGTGTAATTAGGAAGAATCATGAAGACACATTCTTCCATGAAGACTATAGAGACTGTAATAACTGAGTCATAACTCAAGCCTCATTTAGCTTAGCAGTAGTGAAACCCTAACCACTCACTATCACAGCACGTTACTCACACTGACTTCAAGCAGTGGCAACTTCCAAAATAAAGTCAAATTAAATAAGAAACAGATGTCCAGCACACTACAAATAAACCTAATCAGTTTCAGAGTGTCAAGAAAACTTTATGCTTCTCAGCATGGAAACTTTATGACACGTTTATTATGTGCTAAATTAAGTCCAGGGTCAAAAGGCTTTTAATTCCCCATTTGTACGCTGCAAAAACACAAAATCTTACCAAATAGTTTCTAGTGCAAATATCTTCGTAAACCTGAAATAAGGCAAAACTAACTTACAAGTTACTTTCTATCAAAACATAGAGACTTGTTTTAGGTGAATAATTTCATAATATTGATGAAAAAGTGCTTGTTTTATTGGCAGAAAAATTCACTTATAACATGGGAAGAATGTCGTCTTCTAAGTGAAATAATTGTGTTTTTGCATTGTATGAGGATAAAATACACAAAAGTTGGAACTCTCTGGAAAATTGGTCAAAATATGCAAAATTGAACTTTTTCACTAGATAAATCCCTAATTTCCTTAACTTTGGGAGATCGGTGATGAGTGATCTACATACATTTGTTGGCCGGAAAGTTCAACTTTGGTCTCCCGAAGCTCTTTCTTCTACATGTTTGTTGTGTCTCCTTCATTTAAAATTGATAACTGCAAATAAAACTTCTTTCAATGATGGCTTTCCTTTGACAACCAATTCATCTATCTGAGCTGCAGATCTCTTCTAAAGCAACCGTGGGATAAGCCTGTTAGATTAGGTAAGCGGTTCATACCCAACAGCAGCATACTCTTTCCATTTTCAGATAACGTTAAGGTTCTTTGCAAGCTTTTCTAAGGTTGGGATGTTGTTTTATATCCTAGCCCTGCTTCAAACGTCCCCTTAAGCTTCCTGTTTTGTTCCCTGGTCTTTATGATGCCATTTAGTCACTAATGTTCTCTAGCAAACCTCTCAGGCCTTCACACAACAGCTGGATTTAGAGTGAGATTAAATTACACGCATGCTGTGGTGGAACGTCATTTTATTTATGGGTATCTGATTAAAGGCGGCTGAATATAAGTGGAGGCCCGACTTCTCAGATTTTTATTTGTTGAAAATGTTTCTGTTCTTTTAATTACGAGTGTGAAGGCGGTGACAAGACTTTTGTTAAACGTCCGCTTGAGCTTCCTGCCTTCTGCCATGGTCTTTATGTTACAAACATAAACCATTTTTCAGCTTTCCACCATGAATACAGAGACATCACAGCTTTATCCACTTCGTTTGATGATAAATTTCCCAAATTCTTGGCAATTTTACACATACAACATTAATCCAAGGTTGTTTATTGACCTGTTAACACTTAGCCTAATTAGCGAGCCGGACCGAAGGGGGCATCCTGACCCGGCTGTTTGTCTTTCAAAACTCCAGTTTGTACAAAACCTGCAGAAAAATTCAAACTGACATAATTAGTCAAAGTTTTGAAAATCAAATGGGTGTCTTTGACTTTACTATGAAAACATTTGGTCATTGAACTTTCACAGGGATCTGAGCTCAAACGCTGAGATCAAATTTCTGAAGTCTGCTGTTCTGGGCTTTTGGGCCACATAGTTCACATATTACAACACAAGTCTGTAGTGAACCGCTGTGGATCCTGAGCTCAGGCCATCACTCATCAGAAACATTTGGCGCAGTTTGAAATGAACTACAACTGAGAAGAAACACGATCAGCATAAATATGGAGGGGAAAAAAAAGCTTTTGCTGCCTGAAATAGCTTGGTCTCCTTTTGATCAACCACAATTAATGGTGTGTTTGCAAAGGCATCACAAGAAGTACCCGGCGGCCATCACGGAGAGTAAACAATGGCCGCAACCGTGGCAACACATGCAGGAAATTCATTCAAACAAGAAGGGGCGGTTTCTGGATCAATGAAATCTAATTGATGGACTAGACCCATCACTGATGCTAGTTAATGAGCGCTTAGGCTGCCAGGCATCTCTTACAACAAGTTACTGCTTTTTCTAGTAAAACGCAAAACCACTTCAGTTGGGTCATGTTTGGGAAAACATGGTTGTTGTTACTGGCAAAGGAAGAATTTCTGTTTGTTCTTTTTCACGATTAGTTTGTGCTAATGGCCACCGGCTTCGAATTGATGAAATAAAATTTGTCACGGCTCGGAAATTTTATTTTTATTTACGTTGTTGCTCCAAAAGCAGTGGATGGTGAGGAATTTAGGAAAAGGTACCAAAGTTCACAAATTGTGTTTTAAATAGTTTACGTTTAGTCTAAATGTAGACGACACAACTACAGTGGAAGTGTGGAGATTAACCCGTATTCACTTCTCAGAATGACCTAGTCAAAGTCCAGACTTCAATCAAATTGAAATCCTGTGGCAAGACTTGCAGATTGTTTTTTGTTGTTGTTTTATGATCCAATTATCTATTTTGCAAAAATGATAAATCATGCAGATGGAAATTATTGAGCTTGTTCTAATATATTATGCAATTATTTGATTTATTATTTATTATTTATTGTTTATTGCGATGGGCCTGGTTGCAACTTGACAAAATGTGAAAGTAGATAACAGACTTTCTCAAGCCTCTGTAAAACGGAGCAAAATGTAACTTTCTAACACTGAATGGCATTGAAAAGGAAGCTTTGTATTGTTCTCTCTGTGCAAACAGCTGCCACAAAGGAGCACTGTAGTCCTGTCAGTGGCTGAGGCTCTCCCTGTTATACATTTACTGCCAAGCGTGGGAATGCCGTGTTATTCCTTCCTGTGTGTAATTGCCTTAAGAGCCTGGAGAGAAAATGTCTCCATACAGACTCAGGAGTCCTCAGCAGAGCAGAGCAGAAGGGCTGGATTGTTAAAAGCCTCTTGGCAGGAGGACTGTGACTCTCTGGTATTTATTTTCTTTCCAGAAATATGACCTCAGCTCACTCTGCCGGGCCTCAGCGAACACGGCCCGGGTCTCCACTGCGTCTTGTAGGAAGGAAAGGTGGAAACACCTTTAAAGTCCTCAAGAGTCGCCCAGCATGCGTGCAAAGGAGCGAGCGCAGTGTGAATTATTTTGCGTCCGAATGGTGGGGAGGAAAGGATGATTCATGACGTTACAGCAAAAGCCTTCGCCCATATGTGAGGCGGAGATTAAGAGAATAACGGCTGATGTTTGCGACTCTTCACACTTCCTTGCGTGAACAAGCCTTATGTTGTGGGTGCCAACATCTGCTCTAAATGTCTGTCGCTGTCGGGGAGAAGCCACTTCAAGCAGAAACAGAATCCACCGTCTTTAGAAAAACCTTTTTATCTGTGAAGTTGTAAGGTATGCGTAGTAATAATTCACAACACACCAAACTAATTTAAGGCCTTTTTTGCTTTGTGACTTTCAAGTATTGGCATCTTTCTTCACATTAGAGCCATTTTTTTATTGGGTTTTTAGATAAACCAAGATGAAGCTTTGCATATTAGTGAAGTAGAAAGGAATTGATTCATGATGGCTTTTGGTTTCATTCTTACCATGTATGAAAATCTGATTTCTTTTAACCTGAAATAAAACCAACCATAACCAGCTGCCATTAGAAGTACTATTTACACCTGTATACAATAATCCTACAATTGCAAACAAATGTATAAATTGTAGGTTTGTTTGAAATCATTGGCAGACAAAATGAATCATGGAGCTGCAGTTTTTAAAACTATAAGAAAATCATGACTATACCCTTGATATTTTACGGGTTAATATTTGCACTTTTATTCATTTTTTTATTATTAAATTAATTTTACAGCAGAGTACAAGATACGTGGTAAAAGTAGATTACATTAATGAATGAATATATAGGACCGTGTGTGAAATTTATGGTTTTAAATATGGAGACAAACAACTGTAGCTGCAGCAAAAGAATAATCTACACAGTATTGAATCGTGGCGATAAATCCAATAATTCAGGCCGCACTATTCAGCATTGCTTTATTTATATATGTATAATGCAGAAAAGCAAGGATTGTTTTTTTTTATTCACTCAATAGGCATGTTTATGAATTTGAAATGACAAAAAGTAAAAGAACAATAGACTTAAGCCGAAGTAAATATTTAGTACGTCAGAATATGATCATTTCAAGCATCAGAACAAATAAATTAATAATCATTAATCAATAATCAGTCATTGTGTAAACATGTTATGTTCAGTTTATTTTTGAAAAAACATCTCACTGGTTTTATCCATCAGGTCTTGTTTATAGTCAAACCATCAACTTTTAATCATCATTTCAGCCTGGAAGCTGTTTCATGTTCAGCTTCATTAATATCACATTATCTTCTTTAAACCAAGAACTGTTTACACTGAATGTCTTCCCACTGATAACGGCGCAAACATGTTACAGACCGTTAGTTTGTAAAATGGGAGGAAAAAAGAACTTCAAAAAAGAGAATTAATCCAGAAGCAATGTTAGATTTTGAATTTGGAGAAAAATCTCCAAATTATTTCTGCTTCTCTAAGGCAGAGAGAAAGAAAAACTATCAAAATAACTCGAAAAATATCTGAATAAACTAAGTGAAAGACTTCAGTGAAACAATAAAAGAAAAGTGGAGCACATATTCTAGATTGAGTATGGTAATGGTTGCTGCCATCAATCATGGCCAATGGAGCAGAAAATTGACCAATTTTGCTCACAAGCTTATTTTTGTAATTTTTTTATGCTGTTTGCAGAGCACTTTAGGAAAGATTTTCCCTATTTTAAACCACATATGTGGGAACTCTACAATGCGTTGAACAACCATTGGTTTTTTTTCATGTTTTCCTCTAATACACTTTGTACAGTATGACTACTAATCTATGCTTTCATAGATTAGGAATATGCTATTGTTTGCATTTCCCTGTGTACATTACAGGCTTTGACTTTTAGGTTATGAAAGAAATAACAGTGAGTCTCTTTTTTTTCTGGTTAGAAGAGTCAATACCCCAATAACATATATTTTACAGAACAAAAAAACTGAACAGTTGTACGACATTTCAGTTTATGTGAGTAATGTAACGTGGAAGACTGCTGATAAAATCTTTGTTTGTTTATTGAGGAGCATAATCTCATGGCTGTCTTTCTGGTTGTAGTTGTTTTGCAGGCCTGTGCCCTGGTGCTCTACCCAATCAAGTTTATTGACGGAACGGTTCTACAGACCTATCACGAGTTCAACTGGGGCTACGGACTCGGCTGGGGAGCCACCATTTTCATGCTGGGCGGAGGGATACTCTTCTGCCTGCGGACGGACATTTACGAGGATGCCATGTATTAGTGAAATCCCTGCCGCGCTGCTGAAAATGCAAACATAAACCCACAGAAACTTCTTTTTGCGCTGCACAGGGCCTGTACGTCAGCAGAGCCCATGTCTTGTTTCTGCCTCCTGTCTTGCTCTTGCTGTTATTTTTAGACAGGTTGTGAAGGTGCTATTTAGGGCCAGGGCTGTGGGAGTGGATCTCCACCTCCACCCTGCAGTCACACTCAGCTGCCGGTGGCGTTTGGTGGAGGGGGCGAAGTGGCAACACTAAAGCACAGAGTTTTCCGGACTGGCTTGGGCTGCTGGACGTTTCCAGGATGTTTATTGTTAGAAATGACCTGAATGTGCCGGGGCTGACTAATCACCAGGACTGACTGACCTCCACATTTCTTTTTTTTTATTATTTTATTTTTATAGTGTATTTATGGCATAATTCTCTTTCTTTCCAGATATTCAGTGTAAATTTCCCCTCTTAAATTAAAGCATATCTAATAAGTGTAAATTAGACATTTTTTTATAGATGTGTAGCCTCTGAAAAACAGTCACAGTAGTTTGTCCCATAAACTCTACAATACAAATATTTCTATGTGTTTTGTTTGACATATTTTTTTACAAACTGTCATAACTGTACACCACAGAAACAAAAATACAAACCAGTTTGAAGCATAATATTGCATTAACAAAAGGACATTTTCAGTCAGACTCATTTTTTTATGCATTAATAGACAAATCCCTACATTTTAAGAATGTCAACAAAACCAAAAACTGCAGGAGGAAAATCCTGGACCAGAAAACATTTTTAAAGTCTTAATTGTATCATGATTACAGGCCATAGTCTCCCCTTCATCTCTTTTTATTATTATTGTTTTTATCTCGGCTCTCTCTCTCTCTGACTGCTGCCTATGGACTCCTGTTTATCAGAGCTGAAACTAAGACATCAACAGTCCCACAATGCAATGCGGTTTGATGTCTGCGCTCATTCCCATGACTATTTCAGTTAACATCTTAAATGTGGCACTTTAAAAAAAAAAAAAGGTTTGTCCTTCAAATTCTTAAAAGTGTGCAAAGCAGTTCTAAGTTATTATATCTGGTTGCCAGCATGAAGTCCAGGCTGCTAGCTGATGAGTGAAATTCATTGAATCATGCTTCACTACATGACACATTTGACATATGTTTGTAGTTTGAGAGTTTACACAAACTCTCATTTTGTGTATCTTCATCCCTCTGTCTAGTGTAAACTTCCTAACTTTGTTAATACAGGTTCTTTAAAACAAAAAACAAGGAATTGAGATATTTCAGTTGTAACTAAACCAGTGATTGTTTAGCTTCACCTTGGTTCACCTGAAAGCTCTTTACTGGCAGTTCAAGTATAAGGAGCCGTTGCAGCAGGTACATAAATAAAACGAGGCCTTGACTCCGGTGGACGGCTCTGCTGCAGACTAAACAGCCACCGAACCACCATCATTATCTGGAACACATTCCTCAGAGGAAGGCGGAAGCTATTTAAAGAGGCTCCAACGGGGCTGCGAGCTAGCAATGTAGCTACATGGAACATTTTAATGTTCAGTACCTCATTTTACTGCATTTTAACAATTTACTCATAAATTTAGGATGGAAAATTGTTTCTTAAACAGCATTTAACAAAGTCACTGAAAATAAATCCCTTTTTATTGCTGTGCTTTAATAACAATAATAGCAAAATCTAGATTTATTTTATGGTCTAACTGTTGTATTCACAGCCAAATAGACTTTAAATGGAAACTGGAGGAAAATAAACAATATAAAAACAAACAAACAAAAATAACCAAGAAAGAAGTGGCAACAATTTATCCAGAAGTTAATACAAATGAAGCACTATTATTATTATAATTATCATTATTCTTTAAAAAAAAAACAAAGAAAGTATCATCCAAAAACCAGAATATATAGGAAAACAAAAAAAAGCCTAATTTATGATTAGGTGTCCAATAAATGTATACAGGTTAGGTGAGTAGTTTTTGTTGTGACTAATTCATGACATGAGTATTAACACACATCTTTCTTGTTGGAATATATTCTCTTGGATGCTCATTTAGAAGAGAAAATGGGCGTCTGTCATGTATTTATACCCCAAGAGAAAAGAAAAAAATTAGAAAAAGTTACATTCAAAAATAGAAGGGGTGCAACTACAGCCAAGTTTGTATGTTTGTTGTGACATTACTGTATTTCTACCCAAATAATTAAAGATATTTAGTTCAAAAGTTGTATGTTTCTCTCTTTTTTTTTTTTGTGGTGAATAGAAAATTCAGTTTGAATATTTTTGCACATCTTAACCATCGTGGCTGTGATGTGCCAGAAATACATAGACAAGGGAGAAGCTCACAAAATAATTGTAAAAAAAAAAAAAATCCTATTTTCACTAATCAAGTGCATTTTCATTTATGGTGCGATTAAAGATGTTAAAAGTTTAAGGTGGCATTCCTCCCGTGTCTGGTGGAAAAACGGGAAGCATTGTCACACTTGAGCTGGTGAAGGCTGTCTGCAAACTGCTGCAGCTGAAGAGGGATAAACATTTCCCACAGCTGCAGCAGCGTGAAAACCGAACAGCTGCGAAGAGTATTTACACCAGAATCATCAACCCCCAAGGGAGAAAGGAATCGAGATTATTTCACCGTGGAGACTTGATGAAGTTGTGCAGTCCTGTTTTCTGAATGTATGTTCTTATTTATTTATGCAGGGTATCTCATTGAGGTCCAAGCTCTCATTTACAAAGAGAGACCTGAATTAAATTAGCTAAAAACAAGAGTAGGTTTCGTGAGAAGATTTCTCTCTTTGTCTTAAGAAATTTGAGATTTTCAAAGTGGATTGTTTCAGATCCTGCTTTAGTGTTTCACATTAAAGCAGCAGAGAGAGAAAATGTTTTTTTCCCCCAAGTTCTGACCTTTACTAATGGAAAATCAAAGGAGAGCAAATCTTGAAAGTGTGGCCTGTGACTGGGGAGCTTTATAGATAAAAATGTACCAATGCATTACTAAAAAATATAAATTACAGTAAGTGAAAGCCTCATAGCCTGCTGAACTTTACCGCACCATGATTGACAGCATCCATACATATGTAGACAAGCGGAGTGTGCATTTTTATACACATCACAATAATCAAAGCGAGGCAGGAAGGTTGTTAAACAAGATGCTTCCTAGCACTTTAGCTTTCTGGGTCTTAGAAATGTGACCTAAAGGTCAGAGGTGAGGCGTTCTAGGCCATCATAATTCAGCTTTTACAAATTGTGACTCCATTCAGTCTATATAGAGCATGATTTAGTTACATTAGTAAAGAACAGTTTGTAAAGTTGAGCATTTTTGACATAGCAGTGATCAAAAACATAAAGCGTCCTCCTACTCCCACATGTAACCTTGTTTATCCTTGAACTATGCACATTCATTATCTGCTGTCGGTTTTCTTTACTTTTAATCAGCAGCAGAGGCTGTAAAATGCATCATCTCACTGCCGAGATCCGTCTTAAAGGTCAGTGGTGGGAATGCCTGCAGGCTTTCACCCTCAGGTTTCTGCCCACACAGATGCTCCAACTTTCTGCTTTATCTCTGACAATAGAAAAGTCATAAGAACAACATGAAATGTCTCGACAGAGACACAGTTTCTGTGTGCTGGTAGAAAAGCGAGTTGCTACATTTCCTGGTGCCCAGACTGTTTTCTAAGTGCACTTAGTGGGTGTTGTGTTTAACAGCAGCCTTTATAATGGTGGTATTCTTCCACCTAGTGGTCAGATGAATGTGATGTCAAGTTGTCTAGCATAAACATACATGCAATGCCACTTTTGGTCAAATGCAGATCGCAATTTATTAAAATTAACAGCTGGTTCTGGGAGAGAAACATTTGTTAATGTTTTCTTTGTTTCTACCTAAGCTTGAAACGGTACTCTGTATTTTGTTTTTGTTTTTTATTGTATCTACTTCTGCTCATTCTGAATATATTTTATTAGATGGTGTTTTCTTTATCAACAGAAAATAAGCAGAACCACTACAGACCAAAGCTTTGATGGCAGATGGTGAATCCTGCAAAATCCTGTTAGTCAGAATTTGAAGGGAGTCTGTCCTGCGGAGATTCGCCTGGCCCCTGGGTGTAGTAACCAGCCAGGCCCTGCACGCTTTCACTCTGCAGGGACAGATTCCAGTTACTGAACCCGGGGGTCAGAGACACATCGGCTCTGACATGCTGTCACCTGAGGGAAAACAATTCATTGCTTTACCCAAACATTTAAAACATTTATGTTAGAATTTTCTGAAAATAAGCACAAAATCTAAAGACCAGACCTGAAGTAGTTCAGCGCCGCTGATCGTCATGAAGATGAGAGTCAGCGAGCTGCAAGGCTGATGAACTGACTGAACAGCAACACCTGGGCTGTACATTACCCTCCTACCAATCTATTATCGACACTGGCTCCGCCAAAATTACACATTAACCCAAATAACTTTACTTGCTTCTCTTCTACTGTCACCACTCTGCAGGCCCCAGGGTCCCATTTAACCTACATGTGTTCTTACTGAGGGCTGTGAATGGTGCAAATCCTGCACTCAAGTAACTTGTGTTATCTCTTTAGGTGCGATAAAATTATCTGAATATCTTGCATAATATTCCACTTTGTCTTACAGCGTCCAGATAAGATGAAGCGCAGTGTGAGCACAATTCTTATCCACAAACTCTTATTACCATTTATCTATGACCATAAATAAATCCAGGCCTAAGCAGAGTTCAGAAGAAAAGGGCAGCGTGAACCTGACAACATTGGTGGGAAGCAGTCAGCTGCCATGGCTGACCTTGAGGATGTCAATGAATGCTGGATCAAACATAGAGCTGTGGTCAACCTGCAGCCAGGTGGTCATTTTCTCAACCACAGAGAGAGAGAGAGAGTATCATGCACCAAGCAGGTTTGTGCTGGATAAGTATTTGAGATGCGTACAGGACAATCTTCTTGAATCATTATAGTCTTTTGTAATCTCCCAGTTTTTCAGAGAGTTCATGACTACTAAGGTTCCCTGGACATTTAGAAAAGAGCAAATATTCCACCACATTTAACAAACAAATTACTGAACATGTTTGAAAAACTCCCGCTGAGTTTAATCTGGCTAACGGACACAAAAGTCCCAGTGGCTTTAATAAACTGGTTAGAGTTTAAACAGATCCTTTCCATGGAGACTTTGTGATTCCACGATGTCTCTCTTTCATCCAGACCCTTAATCTATATTCTTGCACATAATCTGCTTCCTTCAGAAGATATTAAATGTTTTATCTTCCCATGTTTAACCAATACCCTGCCTTTCACACCATGTTTCCTTAGGTCTTGTTTTCTCTCTACTCATCCTGAAAAACATAACTAAAAAGCAGGAAATCAGGAAGCGAAGACGCTTATTTACTCCACTGTGTCTCCAGTGAACTTTCAGTGGATCATCTAATGTGTCCCTATTACACCCTGGAGTTTATTTAACATTTGACAAAAAAAAATCTCATAAAAGCATTAAAATATGAGCAAGTTTCACAAGGCATTGTAAAAGATTTTAAGGTAATTTAATTGAAACTTGTGTCCTTGATCCAACATATTTGAAACAAATAGCTCAACTAAAGCTAAAGACTAAATACTGAAGTTTCTTGAAGCAGACGCATTTAAACGTTGAAGGATATTCTGGCTACCTTAAAGTCTGCAACTGTGTGACTCGTACCAACTAATATGAACACGCCGATAAAACAGAGAACAATTATGGGTTGTATTTATCTTGGGAAAACAGTGTCTTCAGTCAGAGATCCGCCTTGCCAAAAGCCGTCACCATCTACAAAACCTTTTTGAATAATTTGAATTAATTTGATTTTATTGATCCCAAATTTCTTTTGTTTCCTTTGTGATCAATAAAGTGTTTTTTGATTTAATTGAATTAGTGAGTAAGTTACAAATCCATTTCTAATAAAACTAACGCATTTTAGGTTGCTTAAAATGCTCCTAATAAATCTTAGGAAGGCATCCTTTTATGATTACAGCAAACAAAACAGAAATAGGTTTTTCTATTTCCTTTCAATTATTTGACCAATCAATCTTTTTTTATTAAGTTTTATCAGTTTAAATTTATATTATTCTGAGTTAGATCATGAAATATTACTCCTCATGTTATGCTTTTAATTTTACATGATTCAAATTTTCCTTCTAGCAACAGAAGTGCAATACTGGTATTTGGCCAGCAGATGTCGCCCTTGATACACGGTCCCTGGAGTAAATTTACCTTATTATAATAATATTAAGTTATTATAATGTGGTCATAAATGTGCATCAGCAGCAAACACTCATTGAGGATGTAACTAACAGAGCTGGGCGTCATTTCCGGCCTTTCTGGATCATTTCTCTCACCATGATTAATTGACTTTGTGACCCTTCTAAGACTGATGTCGACGACTCTTCCTCTTCTTTTTTTCAATTTCTTATTTCTGTATTTACTTTGGTTATCTTTGTAAGACATTAAAATCTGACAAAAACAAAAAAAAAGTCTAGGATAAAATTATGAACAAATCTGCAGATTATTTGTGATGACAGGTAAAATGCAAAAGATATAAAAATCAGACCATATTTAATCAAAGTTAATTGGAATGAGTTTGAAATATTATTTTAAGACGCAATAAAAAGCATAAATCTTCTGACAACCTTTTCTGTAAGCCTTTTCTGACACATAAAACTCTAAACATTCATGAGAACATTAATAAAATCTGCATAGTTGTGCAATGAAATAAAATAAAGCAAAATTGCAGCAGTCAGGGAATGTGGTAGCTGAGTTTTTTTTTTTTTGTCCTTTAAATATACATTTTTTTTTATATAAAAAAACCCCCAGAATATTCCTCTTTCACTAAAAGTGTGGAGTGTTTTTGTTTATTTTGGTTTTCTTCATCATGCAGTCATGCAGTATGAGCTACTGAAAGATATTCTCAGTTCATTAACTCTTCAAAGTCTACATTTTTCTCAGGAATATTTTTTCCTCTGGCAGCAGAGTTTGGCTCACTGTCGAGATGAAATGCATCCCTCCTGCCAGGCTTATCAGAAGACGGGAGGAATCTCGTCGGACTTTATTTATGTATCCCCAAAGGCACTAATTCATCATTGCCAAGTTCTCAATATATTTATTATTCCACAGAAAACTGACTGTTACCCAGCACATATTTCATCCACATTGACAATAATTACAGTAATTAATTCTTGAGTCTGTAGTTGAGTTTGCAGAATGAGAATTATGCCGATTATACAGTTAAAAATAAAAGAGATGTGATGAGAGAAGTGCACAAAGTTAAGAAATGACAATAACAGTTTTTATTTTCATGCACAAGGATTCATGTTTTCAAGTGTCATAATAAAAACTGACTTTCTCAGCTCCGGTGTTTCCTCCTCTCCGTCCTTCATGTGTTTCACTGCAGGTTCTGTTGCGTCTTTCTGACTTTGGCTCCTTTGGCCTCCTGAGTCCATGACTCGTCCAGGCTTCGTCCCCAAAATACTCACTTGTTTTTTATACCTGGCCCTCCTTCCAAGGAACTGTCTTACAAGGCAGGGGATTGGAAAACTCTTGGTAATTTGCCTTGGCATTATGTGATTTTTACACTTTGAATCTTTGTGCTCTTTCGGTTTGAATCCATTTATTTTGTCAACCTGGTTTGTTTTGCATATTGTCTTTAGTTCTTGTCTAAAGTGTCTTTGGATCCCTTGCAATCCCAGCCACGGTTAGGTTTAATCACTTTGTTGATCTACTTTCTTTTGCTTTATCATTTTAGACTCAGAAATCGTGCCTGTTCTATTGTCTCTACGATGTTTTGTCTTCAAAAGTTCCTGGGAGAGACGAGAGTAAATCAGGTCAGATGGTGTAAAGTTTAGCAAACGTTATGAGCCACAAATTCTGCATTTCTTTTCTTAGCTGTTTTAAGTTAAGAATCAGAACATAACATTTTAAGAAATACCACATATATTGTTTATTCATAATACCGTATTAAAAATAAATTACAAAAAGGAATGTATACAAATCTCTTCCAAGCTTCACAAAAGCAGATATTTATCTAGACTGTAATATTTTCTTCCCACTTACAGATATGAAGCTACTAGGAAATGTCAAGTTCTTAATTAAATGAGGAGAAAATACTATATTTCAATATGAATATTACCAATTTTAAAATCTTGTGCTTTCCTTTATATGCAAACCACAATACAAATTATTTTAACTCAATTTTATTTGTTGAACAAAACCTAAAATGTTTCACATCTGAAAATGTATGTCCAACAAAAAACAAACATGAAAAAATACATTCGTAAAAGGTAGTATAGGAGCATAAATAAAATCTCCTTGTTTTAGTGCTAAATTGATAAACATAGAAACAAACAATTCATCCCCACAATTTGAATATGCAACAAACTAAGATATGCTGTGTATATGAAGGCCTACATCCATTAGATCTATACTTCTATTTACATTTTCAGGTTATTAGAGCCATAAAGTAACATTAAAATTCAAATGAAACCAGGAGGCAAAGGGAGTGCGGTGATTTTTAACTCTTACTGTCAAGGTACCAAACATGTCTGCTTGTATTGGAATAAAGCAACCATGGCAAAAGTCCTACTGGGGTCAATTCCCCAAAAATGGCAAAGTTTGTGGCATTAAAACACTTACACACTCATTTCTTCTGGTCATGTTACACTTTGAGTTGCAATAGAAATACTAGGCTGGTGAATAAAAACTTCTCTGGTTCAAAGTGTGCAACAGAGATGGTTACAAATACATTTTGAACACATTAACATCACGTTTCTTTTATTTTTTGTTACATAAAAAATCACTTGTTTTATCAGGTTTCTGGCAAGATTTGAGGCCCATATTAAACAAGTAAATACATTGATAAAATACATAAATGTACATGGATATACAATACGCAACAATTTTGCAACTTCTATTAAGTAAATCACTTGGCAAGACATGTGGCAAACTGTAAAACATCTTGGTTAAGTAACTTCAGCTCGTTTAATCCTCCAGTTTTGACAAAAAAAAATAAACACTAAACCGAAAACTCTTGATTTTTTTTTTAATTTCCCTATAAAATAGCTTCCTTGTTCTGCTTAACATATCTGTTGAATGTTAGACAGTTTTGTAAAAAGAACACTGTACAGCGTAGCACAGCAATAAACTTATCTGGACAGGCAGCGTCAAAACTTAAGTAGAAGTGCAATGAACAAAAAAGAGACGAGTTCTGAAATGTTTTTAAATGACAACATCAGTGCAGATTTTCTTGCCACTGTAGATCTTTGAAACTCTCTGAGTCAAGTTGTTGGTCAGCAACTTGGGAAGCAGAGAGTCCACTTTGCTCTGTGGTCCTGATTTCCTCCTGTTATAAAAGCACAGACTGGTCTTTAGTTTATTTTATATTCTTTGCCCTGCAAAGGTATCGAGCCTCCTTCAATATCTTCACATTTAATCACTGCAAACTTCAACTTATTTTGCAGTGTTTTTTCATTTCAATTGCTAAGAACAACTGGTGCACAATTGTGAAGCAAACAGAAAATGATGAAAGACTTTCTAAATCTTTCAGAAATAAAAATCTGGATGATGTGGCATTTGTGCTCAGTCAGTTTCCTCAAAATAAATTCCAGTGCAACCGATTATTATTAAAGATCACTAGGTTATTATAACAGTATTGTGTATTTTGGACATCTTAATGGATAGAGTATTGCACTGTACTTAACTATAAACTTATCAAGAAAAAGCACATTATCAGAGTGACCCAATAAAAGTCCAGAGCTAACTCCGATAGAATCTCTGACAGAAAGATGTTTACAGATGTTTGCCATTCAATTGGTCTGAGCTTATTTTTGCTCAAACAATGGGCACAAATTTTAGTCTAGACATAAACCTGATAGATATTATTACCCAAAACCGACAGGGAAAGAATGAAAAACAAAGAAATAAATCATGTTATGCAGCAAAGCATAACTCCCCCCCAGAAAGTAAGGGAAATAAAGAGTAAAGAACATTTAATAAACATGAGCAAGCTGTTGTTTGTGCTTACTAATATCAACAATCACATGAGTGTGTGGAAAAATCACATTGTGCACGTGTTTAAACTCACATGCTGACTGCTGCCCACACACACAGACACACCACCAGGGAGACAATGATGACAACAGCAATGTAGATGTAGATGGACACAGAGTTCATTTCTGGTCCCAGAGGGGTTTGTCTGTTATCCAAATCTGGAACAAAATCAAATAAAACCAGGTTTGTTACAAAGAAATACTTGATTATAATATTTGATTAAAAACATGTGTTAATAAGTAACAAAATCCACAAAAACCTAAAAGCAAATGATAAATGTGAAAGCGGTGTAAAATATTCATTTCAATAGTTTTGGAAATCCAAGTTTTTGATCTAATAAAAGAGGGAACCACCTGCAGGTGGTGCTGTAAGAAAGGTTAATGCAATCTGTGACATGCTGGATTGCATCACATAACCACAATAATCTGAAATCTTACTGTCACATGTTGTCTGATCGTAGAGGAATTAACAATTAAAACTCAACTTCAGGTGCTGCAATGCCCCATGAAGCCACAAACGGTTCCAACACAGATTGTATTGAAAAGACTGAAGCAAATTTCTGCTTTACTATAAAAAGAATCACCCCAAAGAAGCCAAACTAGATATTTGGCAGATTTCGTAAATGTAGGTTCAAAAGGGAAAATTATATTATAAATAAATAATTTTAGGGTAAATATTGTTTACAGCATCATTAGGGCTTTCTAAGATCGACCCACTCTGTTAACAATCATTCAAAGCTTTCATGGGTTATTTCCAGAAAACATAAATGTTTTCTAACTGTAACATCCCAGAATTTTAGACGCTTATATTTTCATCTCTGCAGAACAGCAAATCTAACTGTCTACAGCAATATTTTACACTTTGATTTAATACAAAATTTGCAGCACAACTTTAGTAATCGTCCATCTTGCCATTTTCATGCGCAATAATTTTTGTGGACAGCATCAGAGGCGTCTGTTGCAAACTTATTGCATTAAAGGGCTATTTTTCCATGTTACTAGCCCAGACTCCATCTGTCTGGATCATTTAATATTAGCTCAATAGATTTAAAACTTAACACAAATTACATTTAAAAAGATTGTTTGTCGTTATTTTTATTTATCTAAACAGGGGTGCAGGGGTGCACAGATTTTAGAGTCACTACCTGGATGGCAAGTTTCATGGCTCCAATCACTCCAGAAGCTTTGGTCCACACAGTAAAAGTTCAGTCTGGACCGAACCTTGAAGCAGTTTCTCTCATTGCTGTTGTTGAAAGGCAGAGTCAAGCGAGGCTTCTCGGTGTGAATGTCGTTCTGTCAAAACAAGTAGTTTTATAAAAGAAGTTAAAGACACAAGGGGAAGTAGAATGACTAAGTGTTATTTTAAGAGCTTAAGCACAAAAATCCGATGCGATTTAAAAATTTAAAAGTGGCTCAAGCTTTGAAAATTCTTCAAAATGCACTGGAGACCAAACGCTGAACGCTACAGTTTCCATGAGATTTCAGCACACCTTCACCAATGCTGCCTGCGTTAGCAATACATTTTCAAATTCATTCAAATAAATATTTGTGCAGAATCTTTCGACAGGATTTTTTAGAAAGAACATATAAGCTGATGCAGTGAGTCTTATCAGAAGGTTCATATCTGATCAACCATACCAGAGATATTTTTCCATCAGCCCCCACATGATGATGTCTCACTTCCCACTCAAGGCAGTGGGCAGGAAGCCTCCCAGCGGGATTCTCCCAGTGAAACTCCAACTCCGTGTCAGAACTCGTTTGCAGATGCAGCTTATCTGGAGCTGCAACCTTCACTGCAAAAACATTAAAACCAAGTACAACATATCACCAAAGGAGAAAGGAGGAAAACCTAATCTGGTTCAGAAGAAGAACGAGAAGAAGAAAAAAAAACAATGACAGAGTCAAAATATCAGAACGAGATACTGAACTACCACAGAGCTTGCATGGCAGCTGTCATGTACACACCTTGGTTTTGAATCTGCAGAGAGACGAATGTTGCCTTCAGGGGCCCTTCATGGGAGGAGCCGTTTACACAGAAGTAGATGTCAGTGAATTCAGGAAGAGATTTTCCTGGGAAGTTGCAGCCCTTCCGAACTCCACCTGACACAATGTAGCTGGGGCATTCAACTGCCTGATCCAGGGGCTTATGCCTGGGAGAAAAAAACAAAAATCCAGTCATACAGGTGGTAATGCTTAAGATTAACAAAACAAAAGAGTTGCTGCCAAAGTAAACATATATATCCGCAATAATTTACGACAAGCATTGAGGTGTAAGGTGGGAAAATAATGACTGAAAGTGAAGAATTTATGAGGCATGACGGATGAGTCACATTCAGAAAGTTTCCAAAATGTTCATATGCAGTCGTTTTTCACTAACAAGAACCGCTATCTACAAAGGATTTACAACAAAAACAATTATTTATGAGCAAGCGAGCATCCAGCCAAAAAGCTGCCTTGTTTAAGCAGGTTACATACCAGAAATAGAGAGTCTGCAGGGCGCTGGGTGGCGTCTGCAGGCTGCGTGTCCAGCTGCACTCCAGCTTCTCCATATTATAGTACACGCAAATAAACGCTTTGGCTTCTGTATCCAAAACTCCTAAACACAACAATAAAAAAAGCCACACAGCAAATGTTTCTTATAACCTTCTGTACCATTTTATATATCCCATGTTATAGGGCAGAGATATCTTTGGATTTTGTAGGATTTTATGTGAAGAATCAACAACAAAGTGTCGTAATTGAGACACTTTAATTGTTATAAGTAAAGTGTTTATTTTTAAAAACTAAAAATTAACACTTCTTAGTGTTAATTTATGGTATTTAGTTTTAAAAAACATGGATTTTATTTTTTTATAAAAGGAAATGAAAAAAGAAATCACAAAATAGTGCAGAATATTAGTATTCATCCACACTGAGTTAATGTTATTTTATTAATTTTGTTTTGCAAAAGAGTTCAACCTCATTTCTATTTGATATTCATTAACTCTGACCAGCTTCCCAGTCTCTCCTGATTATTTTGTATTATTATTTTGATTTAATTATGAGGGTCCATCTGAAAATATTGTATGAGTTTTGGAGTTCTTAAGTTTCATACTTCTTCCTTTTCAAGCATGTTAAGATTATTGTGGTAGAAAAATGTGTCTTTTGCATTTCTTGTTCATGTGTGAAATTTTATTCTTCTATCCTGTCTGAAATAAATAAATAAAATGCATCCCCACTGCCACCACCGTGTTTCACAGTTGTATGATGTATTGAAATGCTTTGTGTCCATTTTACAACACAAAGCATTTCAAATGCATCTCAAATTGTTCAGTTTTGGTCTCATCTGACCAAAGCACTTTTTGTTTATATCTGTCTAAAATGTTTACTTCCACTTCCTAATTATGCACCAATATTTTTTGGTCTATTAAATACATTCACGATGAAATACATTCAAGTTAATGTTTGTTAGAGCCATAAATAGGAAATATTTGTTATTTGTATGATGGTTTGTTTTTTTAGTTTATCATATTTATTTAAGAAGACTAATATTTGTCCAGGTCATTTTCATTGTGCAATTTAGCTTTATTTTGAAAGGCTTACTTCCTGTCGAGGCATATGGATTACCTATATGCAATGCAGTTTTTGTTTTGCAAAAGAGTTCAACCTTTTTCTTTTGGCAAAAAGGTATTGTAAAACTGATTTATCATCATTTTTGTGTTTGCAATTTTTACAGATAAAGAATTTTTGTTAAATTCATGGTTTGCACGCATCCCTTTACTTCCAGTGTCTAAGGAATGACAGATATTGGACCTGCTGCCATGACAAGGTTTGTGATCAAGTTCAGGGTGTGTCCATGCTTCTGCAAAGCACAGCATTTTGTGCTACAGATGTGAAGCACACGTTTAGGGCTGACCTGTGCTGGGAGGCTTCAGAATCAGCTCCGTGCAGTTTTTGCTCATGATCATCGTGTTGTTGGTGCACTCTCCATTCAGAATGGTGTAAACTCTTATATGGACGTCTTTGGACGGGTCAAACTGGGCGCTGTGGGTCCTCCTCGGGGTTCTGAGAATCTGTCAAGCCAAACATCCAGACATGTTGTTACACATCAGAAATACACTTGAAGAGTTTTAACTCTTTGTGTACATTTACACGCGAAGACAGATGAACAGAAAGAATAGGTGTTAGCTGTTTCCAGGTTTGATGGAGCGGCCTTTAATCCAGAATTGACACAAATGGTTTTTTTCCTGTCAGGTTTATCAGAGCGTAATAGTTGCAAATATCCAATTATTTTCTTTACCTCAAAGTTTCAACATCAATCCTTCAAACGGTTGTTCAAAACAAGTTTGACAGTAGAACCTGGTCTCTTCCAGTACTGTACCAATCTGCCATTATCTTCCCTGACTGTGATTACAAGTCCATAGTGCTTGAATGATGTGTCATCTACCTGTTGTGTCATTATTCTTAGGAAACAAATCTATGACAGCATGTTTGTGAGTCAGATTGGCAGTAATGAAAACCTTAACCCTCGGTTGTTAAGGTGTCATTCAGAAAGTCTTAATAGCGTGAGTAATTTTCCACTGCTAGACAAGCTCATGTTTCAAGGTGCCAAAATGATGACATGACTTTAAATGTAGCATTCAACAATTCAAGTGTGTCTTCTCGATTAAGCGCTGTGTCAAGAAAATATTTTCATTTAATTAATTTATGTATTGTTTTTACTACGTTATTTCAAAGCTCAATATCCAGAAAGTCAGTCCAAGGCTCTGTTAGACCCTAAACAGAGGTGCAAATTTATTTTAAATGCACTTTTCCCTGATTTTTAATCTTATTTTTAATCTCCACATCCTTATTCAAGTCTATAATCTTACTATGCATCTTAAAATTTGATTATCTCCTGTGGGATACGTCTTTAATGTCACCAGTATCATCTCTTTATTTGTTCAACTGCTATTTTTGATTTTGCCGCTGTATCAGAATGTACTCTGTTCAATGATTAAATGAATAAGGTCCTGCTGCCTCAGATACTCTGCACCGATTTGGCACGTCGGCAGGAGAATGGTGAATCATCACGTTGTAAACCTGCAAAGACTGAAGGAATTCTAATAAAAAAAATGTACCAACAATTTATAGCTCCACAGCTATAAATCAATTTAGACATCAATTTAAAGACAGTCACTGACACTCTTAACATGGAGGGTAAGCCACAAAATGTCATTGTTGAAGAGTTGGCTGTTCACAGAGTTTTGTATCCAAGCATATTAATACAAAATTGAGTGAATGGAAGACGTTTGGCAGGAATAGGTGCACCACTAACAAGGGGAGACCAGCACCCTTGGGAGGATTGTCCAATCCATTCCAGACACAGACTAGACAAATGTTGCATGTTTGGGTTTCCATGTCATCTGATGGTTTTCTGAAGTCCACAGTCAACGCAGCCGATTACCAGGAAATTCCCCGAACTGACAAGCTGTTTTATTTTCCTGCAGGACTTGCCACCTACTTACAAGGTACCAGAAGCTGGGACAGTGGTGTTCCTGTTCTTGATTGGCCAACAAACTTCTCTGACCTTTAACCCATAGAACATCAAACAGGGAAGACAACCCAAAGACAGCTATCAAAGCAACCTGGTCTTTAATTACTCCAATGCATTAATAAGTCACAGCCACTGATGCATTCATTCATGCAGGAGAAAACACAACCATAGAAATGTACATACTGTAAAACTGATAGTTGTGCTTAAAACCTGAGTTTTTGGTTGGACTGACGTGGTACTTTGATTTTTGTGATTTCTGTAATAATCTCTATAAAATGATTATTTTATATATATATATATATATATATATGTGTGTGTTTTTGATATTTAAAATATATTTTAAATACTATTTAAATATATAATTTAAAAATATATATATATATATATATATAGATAGATAGATAGATAGATAGATAGATAGATAGATAGATAGATAGATAGATAGATAGATAGATAGATAGATAGATAGATAGATAGATAGATAGATAGATATAGATAGATAGATAGATAGATAGATAGATAGATAGATAGATAGATAGATAGATAGATAGATAGATAGATAGATAGATAGATAGATAGATAGATAGATAGATAGATAGATAGATAGATAGATAGATAGATAGATAGATAGATAGATAGATAGATAGATAGATAGATAGATAGATAGATAGATAGCTAGATAGATAGATAGATAGAATAGATAGATAGATAGATAGATAGATAGATAGATAGATAGATAGATAGATAGATAGATAGATAGATAGATAGATAGATAGATCGATAGATAGATAGATAGATAGATAGATAGATAGATAGATAGATAGATAGATAGATAGATAGATAGATAGATAGATAGATAGATCGATCTATATATGTGATAATGGGATCAGCACTCACCTCCCAGTAGTTCTTGTACGTGTTGAAAAACTCCAGCTGGTACTGATGAAGGCACTTTGTCATTTTCGTCAGGCTGCTTGGTGGACTCCAAGTAATCTGCATTTGTCCGAGGAGACCAGAGTCCAATACCGCCAGATCCTCAGGGGGATCCACTACAAAATAAAGAGGACATCTCCACTTATTGATCCTCCACAGCATTTCTCTCCTTTATTTTATCATAGAAACGGTATTTTAGACACAATCATCCATACTACAGCTCCAATAATCATATTAAAGGATGTTAACCTGTGGTTGCACAGCAGCGCATGCTCCCCCTCCAGGTTATGAAGATCAGCATTAGTGAATGAAGAACACCGGATTCATTAGCCATCGGTGAAAACCAACAAATCAATAACAACAAAAGAAAACTAGAAAACAGAAAGATACTGTAAAAATAAATAAAATCCTGAGAGGTGTGATGTGACCGCTGGATTTAACGACTTTGAGGAGAATGTGTTTAGCTTAAGCTTTATAAAAGTGGGCGGGTTCCGTCGGTGAAGAACAAAACTCAACTCGTTCGTCTTTCTTCCCCCTTCTGGTGATTTAAGGTGAAGCTGAACAGACAGCTTCACTGTCGAGTCTCCCGTGTTTTACCCCTCTTTCCCGTCCTCCCACATGACTAATGTCGCGTAAATCTCCCGTATTATAATACGATGTAAAAACAAAACATTCCTGTGCCTCTTCAAATTTTATCATTTCACCAGCCTACTGAGAAATGCCACCCAGGCTGCTGCAGGGGCCGTCAGCGGGAACAAACCAGGTGTTGTGCACAAAGTGGTGATCGGTACTGAAAAACCACTGATCGGGTGAGATCGGCGGGGTGCGCGCCAGGGAAGGAAAACGCGCGCCAGGTGCGCGTCAGGGAAAGAGCGCGCCAGTGTCTCCTCCAGTCGTTTTTAATGTTTTTTCTCGATTGTTTCTTTAAGACAAATTATGTAAACACCAACAAATTTCCATAAAGCTACAACTAAGGTTAAATGACACGCAGTTTGTGCGTGGAATGACTTTGTTGAAGATTTAAAAAAAGAAGAAGAAGTTCGCCAGTTCCCACAGGCTCTATGACAGGAATGCATGTGAATTTCCACAGTATATCAGGGAACTGAGGTAAACCTGTCAGATTGCGGTTTGTAAGTGGCTGACAGGTAGTTGTTTTAGACTTCTTGTAAGCCTGCCTTAAAATATAAGAAATACTGGACCTCAGTCGAGTATTTTGCGGTCCAAAATTTGAGAGGCAAGTGAGAAGATGCATCCATTTCCACGTGAATGCGTGGATCATCACGAAGTAACCCACGGAGAATACTCTCCCCCATTTTTTATTGTAAGAAATTTAAGATTTAAATAAAACTGAACATCCATTTCCTAAATCTCCATCATCCGGTGGTGGTTCTTATAATTATTAATACAATTATTATTATTATTCAATGTTATTGGATTTCCTGCCCTGCAGGCACTTCAGTTTTTTTCCACTTTTCCTTGTAAAGACTTTTTTTTTCTGCTGGTAAGCAGGTCATAAACTGAAATGTATGATGTCACCATGTCCCAGTTCTTTTGGTACCAGGATGTCAAGTCTTGGCAGGTTTTTTTTTATAACCACGTATTCAAGTTTAGTTCAAAGGCAGAATGTCACCGCAAGTTTTTTTTTTTTTCAATGTGTGGTGAGATTGCTCACCTGTTTTATTTACAGTGAATTGCTGCCCAGAAGGTGTGCTAATGTTTGGTTTTGTGAATTTGTCTATAGACTTCGACAGAATTCCCTGCAGAAATATTTTTGAAAATATACAGGAAAGATTCTGCTGTTTTGATTTTGATGATGTTTGTGTGTAACAAAATTCTTCTACCAAACCTTTTAGGACAATTAATATTGAATCGTGTCCACATATAAGTGACAAGAGATGCTATCAGAAATCCACAGAATGATCTGAAAACAACACAGGCCCCAAACAGAACCAGAAGAATGCTGAACTAAACCAAAGCTACAGATATAACCAAAACCAAATCAGAGTTTTCTGTTTCATGAACAGTTCTATAAAGTTATAAAGTACCTATTTTTCATTCAGCTTAACCAATTCTGATTATTTCTTTTTCTTCAAAATCGCTGAAATTTTGCATTGTCCCATTTAAATCCTCAGAAGCGAAGCTGGTGAGGCAGCAGAGCCGAGCCTCACCTGGGATTGATCAACATCTCTAACTACCAATCGATGGGAGGATGTTCCTCCTGTCTGTACGCCGCCAATAAAATGGCTAAAAAAAACATTTAATATATGAACTGATTTGATTTAATTTAGCTTATGCACATAATGTACATAATGTACAGTATTTGTTGTCTCCAACTGTGTGTGTAACGTGTTTCCACTAATAGTATCCCTACAGTTCATATGAGCTCAGAGGCCCTTAACAGGAAGGAGATACCAAACAAGTCTCAAACCTCTGAAGGAGTCCCATTGTTTCCAGGGAACAGCTATAGAAACGAGTTGGCTGGCTCCCACAAAAGGATGGATGAAATATGCTCCAACACAGAAATGGTTATAAGAGAGAGCTTATATCACACCATAAGGGCTTGGCAGCAGATGTGCTGGTGAGTGTAAGACAAACAGAGAGGCAAATATTTTAACAGGTTCAAAAGAGGCCATGCTGAGCCAAGACTACCCCATAATAAGTCATCATTCATTATATGGTTTGCATGTAAGACGTTGTTTGACACCAACAACCACAAATGATTTCAAAGGCTGCTGTAGTTCCTTCATAAATTACCAACTAGATTTTTATGATGGTTTTTCGAAGTTGTTTTATAACCCAGACACAGTGCCGTGTGTAATAAAGACACTCATAACCTGAGGTTGCAAAGAGTTTGATTTATTTGTACATCGACATGAATTGTTTTAAGAAATCCTTGGATTTTTATACAGATCATATTTACAGAGGTTCACTGTTAGTCATTCAGTTGTCTTGCATGCATCAGATTTTTAATAGAAAAAGGTTTTTGTACATGAAGTTTGACTTGTCTTGGCAGTGTAGTATTCAGACGTGACTCACTCTGTCACTTATGGATCCACGCGATTCGTTAAATCACAAAATGATATAGAAAAAAAAAATTAAGTTGATAAAGATGAACTCAATGCATAGAATTATCAGTTATTAATAGATTAGCACCAAAACAATTAATTCTGTTTTCTTCATATTACTGAAATTACAGCTTGTTCTGCGGAAGCTGCTGGAAAAATGTGTGAACCTGAACCCAAACCTCTTGCAATTTAGAAATGAGTACAAAATATGAAGTGATGTGATAAAAGTTGCTTTGATCTTTGAGAAGTTGCCATATTTTATCTCAACCTTTCTTTAAAGCAGGATTCATTTTTCTGCCTACAGAATCCGAGCCAGAGCCTTAAATGACGCTGATTTACAACAAAAAGCCCAGTGCCAAACATTGCGATGGTACAGATTAAGTAGATGTTTTTTTCCACGTTCCACGTTGCATGCATTTAAAAACAAAACCTTATGTGTGAAGGAGTCAAAGTAGACATTTATCAGTCATTACATTTCTCCAGTCACTGCTGGCCATGATTTAAACACGTGTTTTTCAAGGAAGTGCAAAAATAATGAGTCTTTGTTCTGAGTGAAGCTGCTTTCTTGAGGTCTGAAATTTCAGAGTTTTGTCTTAGTGTCCCATTGTTTCCTAAACTGTTTAGTACTTGTCAGTACATGCAAAAATAAAAACAATCGACCTTTTCGAATACTTTCTGTCGTTTCTAACAAAGGTCATGTTAATTTTGTCTGGCATTTGGAAACCACATTTATCATTGTTGTTTGTTTTTCTTTTACAACCTGCGCAAAACTAGCCATCTTTACAGCTGCAAAACCATCCCAGAGTTTGCATTTCTCCTTTCAACAAGCCTTATTATGAACCTACACTTATACAGGTATCTTGGCAACATACAACTAAACCCACAGATGTACAGCAGTTTTTGATACGATTAAGGCGATCACCACGGAGAGCATGTTTACCAGTACAGAAAGGAATGCATGAACAGCATGTTTGTGATTTTGCAGAGCGAGTGGAAGACGGTTGGGTAAGCATCAGTGCAAATCACCAGCATGTCTCGTTCTCTGACATTTGAAAAAGTGATGAAAGTTTTCCATACAAGCAACAACTGACTTTGTTTTTATGTCCAACAATCAGATAAGGTGATGACAATTCATTCGTTACTGTTTCCACTCCACCGTAACGAATGCAACTGTTAGAAAAAAGCTTCATTTCACCTGTTTAAGCTCTACAACGCAAAAAGGAATTCAAATATCATCATTTCACTTTCAGTCAAATTGGATTTTATGGGATGCACCAACACAATGTAGCAAATAATTATGAGATGGAAATAAATGAATACATGCTGCCTAAAGTTGTTTTTTTTAATAAATATCCTACAAAGTGCAGAGTCCATTTACATTCTGCTCCTTTGGTCGCAAAAAACTTGCAGGTGTAATCGCAGAAAAAGTGGGTTCGGGAAAGTACTGACTCAGAGTTTTATTTTTAAGAAATTTTGACAACACTGTTTATGTTTGGCTTCCACTTCACAAATATGTGAATATGTGACGTGGAAGTCAAAACTAATCACAAAAAATGGTGTTTAAAACATAAATTTTGCAAGACACCATTAGAGAGAAACTGAGCTAAGCTATACTAAGCAAGACTCTGCAATTTGAAATCTGTGCCACAAAACATTTTGTATTAGATGGATCAAACTGCATGTACCAGCAAGTGACGATTCATAACTACATAGAAAAAACAGAGGAACACAAGCACCTCAGTGTTGTGACACACCTTGTTATGTGCTTTACAGAGAAAAGTAATGAGTCATCTTTTACAACAAAGAAAAGCACAAACGCAGACATAAGTTCTGCCCCAGTCCTGCCCTCAAACATTGTGGAAAGATTTTCATGTAATTGCACTTCAAAGCAGCTTATACACTTTTCTCTTTTTGTCTGCAGGAATTAATTGTACTAAATTGTGTCTGACAGGTGATTATACCTTTTGTGAAAATCATTGCTAATCCTATTCACACACAAGTACAATTTAATGGTGACTATGTAGTGTCATCATGAGCAATTATTACATATACATTTTAAATAAGTAATGATGGGCGACACGCAAGGCAACACAACTGAAGTATAAATCATAGCTGCACATCGTTTTCCTGTGCTATAAAAGCCTTTTGCATGACCTAGCAGAGCTGAGACTTTGACATAGTGTTATAAAACACTACAGTTTATAATCTTATCAATTTTTTCATCAGTTCAATGATGACACAACAACTTCACTGTATGCAGTGGGAGGAATTACTCAAACTGTGCTAAAGAAAGTGTCCTTGGGGGACTTCACACAACCATAACACAGATTAAGCCGGAAACTGGAAAAGTGAAAGCGATTCTGTGTTCTCCATATGTATGATAAACAGGATGCTTTGCATTGTTTTGTATATATACAGCTCCAGGTAGAAGAAAAGGACTTTCAATGCACATGAACCTGCTGTGTGATGATAGGAAGAGCTGTGGCAAAGCATAATCTTTCTCTTTTTTTAACCAGACATTTAAGATGGAAATTTCTACAAACATCACACCAGCTCAAGACATAATGAATCACTTTTTTCTCCCAAGACGACAGGAAACTGTGGGTGTTTTTGCATTTGCTTGTTTGCTGACTGTTACTATTTTACAAATTGTTAGACACAGTGAATGACACAAATGTGTGGAACTAATAACACCCCAAAACTGTCTGAGAGGGCAAATATGACTGGCATCCGAATCAAAAGCCAAAATAAAAACCATTGCATGCACAAAACACATTTTTCTTGCTGTCTGACATCAGTCTTTGTTACGTTAGGATGACCAAAATGAGTTCTGTTTGCTAAATGTGAGAATGATGAGAGAAAATGCTTTTGGAGAATGTTTTTCTTACTCTCATCAATTTCAGGAGTTTATATGTCGAGATTAGTTCACCTTTAAACAGTCTGATAAGCCAACATGACGTCATAACAGGTTTAAAATCAGGCAAGATGTCTGCAGGAGAACCGTTCTGCAGAACAAAAGCAAAAGCCGACGTTGCCTGAAGCTGATAAATGTGTAATTCTTGACTGTGAAACGAGTTCTGGCCACTCAACTATCAAGTATCACAAGCCTCAGAGTTAAAAGTTGTGTGGAAGAAAGTCAGTTGAAACTACTGACAGAACCGAGTCGAAGGATTTGCAAGACGAAATGTTTGAAACAAGTCAAACAGCTTGGAGCTAAATCAATCGATATGCATGTAAACTACATAAAAAATATCTTTTTCATTACTTGCATAATTAGCAAACAGAAATATTTCTGGTAATCCTACCTGATGTTAAACAGAAACATTTTACTGTGATTTGAGTGAAAACAATGAATAACAGGTTATGTATCTTTGCAGAGTGTAATATGAATTTCAACTGTGTTTAGATCCAAAGGCTCCCCTGAATAGTTCTGAGTATTATGAAGATATTAGAGGAAAAACAACAAAAGTACATTTTAACTGATAAAAAATATAAATAAAGGAATAAATAATAAATACCCCTCAATTAAGGCACAATATTCCAGGTTTTTGATGCTCTGATGGTGAATACTGGAACACAATCCTCACATGTTTTCAGGAACTGAAGCTCTTCAACATTAGAGATTTAGAAAACTGATTTGCTACATCTTCACTCAATATCAAAGCAGTTCTTTGCTTTCTAACATTTTGGGGGGTTTTGTGTGGTTTTAGTTGCAAACATTTGATGGAATTAGCTAATCAGGTGATGCTGAAGGTGAAAATCAACGTGGCACTAGAGAATATCAGATTTTCTATTTGACTGAGGTAATGAAACCATAATGACCATAATGAGAACAACGTGTGCAACACTGTTCTAATTATGGTTCAAAATAATTGTACATACACACGGATCTGTCCACAGGTAAACATGTACACAGTGCCTCATAAAGACATTCCCACCATTTCCTGGGAAGCCATTTTCAAATTTATTCTGTCCCTTTTGAAACTGGAGCAACCAGTTGACTGTAGAAATAGGAAAATACTGAGGAACAGCTACTTTGATATCATTTCCTTTACATAAATGAAAACAAATCTGGCTTGTTGGAATGGCTTTTCCTTTTGAAAAAATGTCTCAAAGTGGTCAATTTGTGTGCATAAACTTAAGCATTTACAATAATAAATGCTTCAATTTTCTTTATTTCTAGAAATTATTTTGGTCCCTATAATTGTGGTGATAATTTCTTTTTTAATCCCACCTCACTGAGTAACTGCACTTAAATGCAGTGTCGTAGTGTTCAAAACATTTCTGGGGTTTCCACACATTGTTAAACTTGCCACACAGTCTTTTTCTCAGAATCCAGCATTTGCAATTACAATAATTCATGCATTACTTAATTTGGCAGTAATTTAATCTAACAAGTGCCTGTAGATGACCTCATTTTCCAAGGTAATTTCTTTTATTTGCATCATGATGCACCAATTATTTCCAAATAACACTGCACCACTTGTGCCTGAGGGAATGCTATCATGTAGTTAAGACATGTTGCTGCAAAGGCATGCAACTCCCAATGTGAAAGAAGGATTCTGTTTTATCAAACATGTTGAGAAAAAAGAAAACACTTTTGAATATATGCTCATTTGATTTGTTTCCTGAGATGACAGGAAACTATGGGTGCAAAGTTTGACATCCTGGTGTAAATACAAAAAGCCTGCATCCGTAATTTTTGAGTCTATTACATTTTTTAAATCTATAAATGCTTTATTCAGGCTTGTGTGGTGGATATATATATGGCAAATGCATATATATCTTGAGGTCAGAAAAACAATATTTAAAAAAAAGACTCCAGACTGATTTGTGTGCAAAAATAACAGGCTATTTTCATGTTTTGAGGTGTTGCTACGATCAAAAGCTATTCTTCCCTTTAGATTTGTCAGGCAGGTTTCTCCAGCTGCAGGTGAGCTGAACCTCAAACTGCTGGAAGAGTTCAACCAATCAGAGGAATCAGTGTGTTGGCTAGCAGCTTATTGTGATGTTTGATCAGAAACAAATGTTCTGCTGCACCTGAACAACTTGGAGAGGTTACGATGTCACGTACAACAAGTAAAAGGATTAAATAATCACACCAAATACATTTCACTGAAGTAGATCTGAAACCGCGTACAGCAAGCTGCCTTGCTGTACGCGGTTTCAGAGCGGGAGATTTGCAGGAGGATCTCTGAGCAGCAACAACATTAACATTGGTAACATTTTTCAATTGAGGTCAGAAAAACAATATTTAAAAAAAAGACTCCAGACTGATTTGTGTGCAAAAATAACAGGCAATCAGCAAAAATAACAGGCAATCAGATACTTAAACATTGAGGAACACATGAACTTGCATGTACATTAGAAACGCCTTGGCAAGGACCATTCATGCATAATCACAGTGGTCAAAAATGTCACCCCATTTGCAAGCAAAATACAGTGCCTTGCAAAAAATAGAAATTATATATACTGTATATATAACCTTTTTCACATTTTATCGCATTTCAATTACAAACTTCAACTTATTTTATTGAGTTTTTATGTGATGGAAAAAAAGGGAAAAGATCTGCCTTTTTCTTTTTTAGTGAAAAGAAAACTTCAGAGAGTTCATGTCGTATTTAATCATGATAGTACTAAGCAGAATCCAGTGGATAGAGTCCATATGGGTTTAATTTAATGTCAGTGTAAATTTAGCTGCTCTGTGAAAACCTCAAAGGTTTGTTGGAGAACATTAGAGGCTGAGCAGCATCAGGGAGAGCAAGGAGCACAGCAGACAGGTCAGTGGAGAGGTTTTAAAGCAGGTTAGGTTCTGAAAAAATATCCAAAGTTTTAAAGTTATGTCTGCACACGACCCTGAGCAAATTACCTCCACAGAGAAAGCACAGAAAGCTGAAAAGGATCAACAGAAATACAGCAAAAAAATATTTCTCCTAATCATTGCAACATTAAAATAAGATTTTTTTTTTCTTGTCAAACATTTTAAAAACTATTTATTAGTTTCTGTCCAACTCAAAATTATGCCCTACTTTGGTGCATTTTGGTCCATCTCATAAATAAACAATAAAATACAAAGAAGTTTGTTGAGGACAAATTGTGGAAAAAAGGTGTATGGAAACACTAAGCATTGTAGCTTCAGTACAAAATAAATTATGGCTTTTGCAGCCATTTAAAGATGCAGAAAAGAATCAGAACCTCAGCATTTGTTGTTGGTTTTCTACAGAACAGCACCAAATCCTGCTGGAACCTGAGCTTGATCTCAGAAAGAAAAAGCAGAGTCCAAAGTTCATGGCAGCCGTTTTCCTGACTCAGGGTTTAAGACATAAGAACATGGCAAAAATAGAAGAAAAAAAACTAATAAAACCAATGAAACATTTTGTTTAAAAAAAATCAAAATGTCTTCTTCTTAAGTGAAACAGTGAGTTATGTCTGTTATTTCTTTGCCACACTGTGCTATAACAGCGTGGATGTCCAATCTGTAGTGGCACTTGCAGAGTTGGTGGTAACAGCTGAGAGGGAGGTAAGCTCTTCTCATTTATCCATGGTCACATCTGTCTTTGCGACCAGGTTAACAGTGCAGCTGAGGAATCGTCATGTTATAAATCCATTCTCAGCCCAGGAACAGGAATCAAGAAACATGTGATAATGCGTTGGACTGGAGCCGATTGACGACAGACTTCATTTAAGGAGAAATTTTGCGTAATCCCGTCTCCTATTTCAGTCAGGCAGAAGCAGACGGTCACAAAGCCACAAGTCACAGAGTCCTCGCCCCAAAAACAGGGGTCCTAAGTCCCTGGCAGTGTGGATATGGGCTCATCACTGCGGGATATAAGCAGCATTTACTCTCCGGGTCAAATGGAGGACAAGTGAGTGGACTTTGACGTGGGCAGGTCCAGCAGAGCCTGGACGGTCACGCCGACCTTTACCAGACCTCGCTCCTCTAAGATGTGATGCGGCAGACACAATTTGTCCTGGATTAACAGAGAGATCATTCATCACCACCGCTGGCAAAACCACTGATGTCACTTTGCAGCAACACTCACTTAACGGAGACGTATTTGTCAGAGAAATTTTCCTAAATGACAAATTGCACTTTGGGGGAAAAACATTAGAGTCTCAGCTGCAGGAAGCTTGAATGACAAGTGCATAAAAAAACTTGTAGGCCTCTTATAGGCAGCGTCATTATTTTATCATTTATCTTCCATAGTCAATGATTGTTATCACTTAGTCATAAATCCTACAAAACTAAACAAATAGAGAGTGAAAACATGTAAAGTAAAAAAATGTGTTACCTGTGAAACTCCAAGCTTCTTGCACGCTTCCAGGAAGTTTTCAACATTCCTGCGGCATTTTGCCATGCTTAGCTTTGGCTGGAAGCCACAACATTAATCATGTTAGTTGTTTAGAATACACATTCAACTGTTTCATTTTCTCTAAATGCAGCAGTTTAGAGCAAATAATCCATTTGAATCTGGAGTACTTACTACTGCAGGTGACGGCACATGAATGCTGGCAACGGATCGGGGACAAATGTGATTGGCTAGATGGCAGAGGACCACTCCATCCATCAGCGCCGCACCCACATCATCTGGAAGGAGGACCTTCAGTCGGGACTCAATGTTCTGCACACATTAAAGATGACACAAAAACGTCAAATGTTGAAAAAGAGAAAAGTGAGCGGAGTGAAGTTCGCCTGAGCGCGTGGGAGTTTTACGGGAATGCAGGACAAATTCTCTTCAAAAACAGAGACGGTTCAGCTCAAGTAATCTGTTTTGGATTCCTTGTTTTTACTTCTGTACAACGAACTGCTTCCACCTGCTTCAGTCGTCCAGAAGCCGCATTCAGAAATACCTCCTCCAATTCCTCTTGCAGAAGTCACTGTATATGCTTCTTAAATACGACAGAGACGCAACGGTTCAGTGTCTCAGGATGACCGCTGGTCCGCCTCTGGGATTATTTTGAACATGTCTAAAAAATTAAACTCTTCTGGACCATCTTCAACTATTTCTAAAAGTGTCTAGAGTATTTATGTCGGAAAGTGTCACCATCACGTAATAAAATATATATTTGCATATGTATTTTGTGAGGGGAAGGTTTAAAGGTTACATCAGAAAGCAGATTTTTCTGTAACATAAATGTCAAATTAGAGTTTCCTTCACAGTATTGATGATTTGTGCATTACAGAAACAACTTGATCATGCATTGAAAACAAAAAAAAAGACTGGATAAACTCACAAGCCACAGATTGATATCTGCAATTATTGTGACATCCGAATGACGCACAATAGTCAGCATGTTTGAACCACGGTTGGGTGGATCCGATTGTCAAAAACAAAACCAAAAAAGTACATTTTAGTTGGTGTTTGTTTGGAAAATCTGGGCTTATCTCACAACCCGCCGTTATCATGGAAGGACAGGAAATGCTGCTAACAAATATGTTAGAAAGAGACATTTTTAAAAATGTTTGTACTATTTTACTGCTGATGTACATTTGTGATAATGAATCAATGAAAAAAGTCTGGTTTCCAGTAAAACTAAGCTTCAAATTTCATGAAGTTAAAGTTAGAAAAGTTTAAAAATGTAAAAACAGATGCGAAGGCCTCATTGTTTCACTGTACTTGAGGCTGAAATGAGTGAGTTTGTTAATGAGCACCTTGAACGAATATATTTAAACAATGGCTGTGATAGAAACAAAAACTAATTAAATAAATTCATAATTTTTCTACTGGTTGATTAGAAGGGCATTCATTGATAATTCAATGTCTGTGTGGACATATTGAGCAAGATCCTTTTCAAACAATACAGGAAGTTCAAAGACAAAACTGACAGAAATGAACATTTCTTCTTTTTTTGACAAGTTTAATTAATCAGAAAGAAATACTTGGACCTTTGTTCAATTGCTCACTGACTCTGGACAATAATCTCGACACAATTCATCTCTTCTATCAGTATAAAACTCATCTATAGTGTCTTTTGTCCACCTTCTTCTGTGACCTCCAGCTCTCTGCAACTCACAATTTTTCCCTGGGACAAGAATAACGAGACATTTTATTTTCAAAAATATAATGATTTGATTCAAAGTGAAAAGAAAAAGGTGAAACTGGGAATCAATTCAACTCCAGTCAGGAATATGTCAGAGACCTTTATGTGGACAAATACTTTTTGAACTGGTTGACATTGATGGCGTTTCTTGTTCTACTCATGATATGTAACAATCTGGTAATCGAGAAAGGGCGAGTTTGTTGCTTCCATCTTTGCTATCTGTGATGCGGTGAATGGCATGTCGGCTCCGGCATCTGAGATCAAAACAAAAAGATTTCATCTGTTATCTCATGGCAGGGCGGGGCGGGGCGCGGCGCGGGTGTGTGGGTCTTGTTCCCATGGTTTTCATTCCTCGCAAATGTTGGTATGTGATACTGTGATAGCGACTCAGTTATTGCACAATTGTCAGCTGCTCATTCAAGATGGAAACGTCGATGACAAAATCTTCATCTGGGTAAAATCCTACAAAGGATGGAGCCAAAATATGATTCTATCAGGAATTGTCTTGTCAGAAAAAGGCTTGCCTGAAACACTTTGCTTTTCTTATTTATGTTATCACCACCAGCAATACATTTCTTTGGAAAAACAATTTCTTGCAATACCCTGTGAAAAGCGTGCTGTAATATCAAGACATCTCTTTTCTCTGGCATACAAAAGTGTGTATAATGAGCCGTAGTTACCGGCTATACAGGAAAGACCCTATAAGTGCTTCCAAGTGACAGATTATATCTGCTTATTTCCAATTTAAGTGCCATTATCTTGGAAGTCAAAATGATTAATTGGACCGGACTGTTTACGTTCTTTTGTTTAGTTAAAATGCATGTGATTTCACAAATGTTTAGAAAATTTGAAATGGGAAGATTCCTTACTAAGTATAAAAGGAGTGATATTTGTGTGAATCCTATTCATTTCATGCTAAATGTCAAGCTCTGGTCTAAATCCTAACTGGTATCTTCTCAGCTTTTTGACTTTTCTTAAAGGACCTGCCGGTCAAAGGTTTTCATGTTCTAATTTTAAAGACATTTCATTAAAATTCTTGGCAAGTGAAACTCCGGTCCATCAGATTAAGAAATGACTCTGATAATCTCCAAACTGTGATTGGATTACAGGAAATCGATGCTCGTGGCAGATGTTGTGAAAGCACTCGTTGTTCCTGGCAGCGTTGTTGTCGCCGAACTCCTGGATTCCATTAAGATGCTTCACCATGGTGTGATGCAGGCCTGCTGGTTGGATTCAACACTTCTTTTCCAGATTGAAAATGTTTTCCAAATGTTCCAAACAGTCAGATTTTCTCATTAGAGAAAAAACAAATAGCTGCGATTTACCTCTGTGTTTCATGTGGAGCGTTGGCTTCTTAGCTACCCTTTTTTGTTGCATCCTTGTCAAAAAGTGTCACTCCCACTGATGTGCTGCCAACTTTGAGCAAGCTCTGCACCGGTGTGAAAATGATTTGGACGTAAGGCACACTTCTGGCCGTTGCTGGACGTAAATCAATGTACATATAGTTCTAATCTTCTTTGCAGAATTGCTTTAATTTAGCCAGACTGAAGGATTTTTTCCAATTTCTAAATTGGATTATAAGACATAACCTTTCATTTTGGTTTTTAGAGATGTTCTTGTTTAGAGCTTTTCAGGTTCATGTCTTTCTGAACTCAGGTAAGCTTGAGCTTAGATTCATAAAGTCATGACTTGACATTGTGTTTCAGAAAGTAGGCTTCCTGGTTCAAGTTGCCCACATCAAAAATGGCAGCGTAGGCGCTGATCGTCACACTCCAGAAGCTGTCAGGTTTACAGCACATATTTTGGGTACATTTGTCAGAATATAGCCAAATACTTAAACTCAAGTCTTGGTTAAAAATCTTAACAAAAAGCTTTGGTTCAGAAAAGTCTAGTTTATTCTGCCCTTCTCATAACGCCGGGTGTCTGCAACTGCAAGAAATAACACAAACTTTGCATGCAGGTTTTGATTAAGGACACATGCGTCGGCTGATTCCTCTACGGACATTTATTAGATGCATCAGGCTGGATTCAGGTGCTGTTCTACCTGCCAGACTCTCTCATTTTAAACTGAGATGTCAAGAAGATTAAATGATGTTCCCAGAGGTATGACACACTTCATTATCATTTAAGACAGACTGGGATTGTGCTTGAGAGATGCAGAAGAGGTCCGGTGTGCCCTGATGATTGTTCGAGAAATGTTTACGCTTCCAGTTCAGCATTTTGCCCCCAAGCGACCTTCTTTGCTCGTTCCAGCCTCACTGTGGCTCCGCAGAGATGAACGCATCTCTGCTGCCTGACCTGCTTAGCGTTGGAAATAAGTAGGCATAATAAGAAATTAGGCATTATTTATTTTCTGGTCAGGGTGCGACTTGTTTCTGAGCTGTCCGTTCTCCATAGCGCCGCCCCTTTAACTGAGGAATGTGAGCTTTGTTATTCTGGCTACTTGAACTCCTGAATAACTCATTATATTCTGGTCTCATCTGCTCTTTAAAGTAATTTTTGTTTCCAGTGCTGGGAAGATTACACCATGTTTTCCATGTTTCTTCCAGTTATGAATAAAAGTTCTTAATATGTTTTTTCCTAAAGTCTTCTCCAGATATTTAAAAGCTCATATCTTGGGTCTGGATTTCATCTAACTAATGAATGTTTTTCTTTTTCTGAGCCTTCTTTTGTGTTTTTGTTTTCATTTGTGTCATGATCTGGACGTTTTTAAATGCATTTTCTACTGAAAAGCTTTCATAGGCTTTGATTTTCTCTATACAAAGTAACTAATGTTGATTTTTTTTTCTTATGAATTATCTCTTACTGACATTGTCTGGAGCTCTTCCCATTAAAACCAGAGAAGCTCACTCATCCACGTCTCACCGTGGATGAATTACCAGGTTGGGTGTCTGAAGCAGTTCTGTGGTAATGCTGCTCTTTAGTGGAAGTCGGCCAGTTTCCTATGACCATATTTGGTATTTGGAAGAGGCTTTCCGTTCCCTTTAACAAAATTAAAAATCTTAGTTCTTCAAACCTTGATCCAAACAATAAACAATCCTAAGTTGTTATTTGATACTATTGCTGACCAGTTTGTCCAATTATTTCAAATGATGATTGTTGAAATGATTGTCAAAAATAGGATCTCTGTTCCCCTAACGTTTTGAAAAGTATTCAAAGACTTGCATTTCTTTTAGTCATCTCTCTAAACTAGAGCACCGCTGATCATATTCACATTCAATTTCTAAAGTATTTGTCCCACACAGTTACATAAACACTGTTAAATCCTGTTTGAGTGTACATTTTCTCCAGCTCAATTAAGAAAACTCTAGACGTTGCAACACAAACAGGATCTGGCAGACCGTACTCTTCGTATGACTCATCGACTCGTGAGAACTAGAAAAACGTAAACAGGCCGGGAAGATTCTGACCTGCCGTAAAAGGCCAATCTGCTCCATTTCCTCTCTCAAATGCTCCATCTTCCTCCTCATGGTGAAGCTGGGATCTGTCGAGCTGATGTCCTGTCGGGCTCCACGAGTGAAGGCTGAAATGACAAATAAAGAGCGCTGCTCCAAGTTCAAGATGATACACAGTGAAAGGCGTCAAAGTCCAAGGCTCAAATGTTTTTGTAAAAGTTCCTAGAAAACTGCAGTGATTGAGCAACACGCAGGTCTGGAATCGACTGAGAATCACAGGGTGATGAAAGTAAACAGGTTTTCACACACATCTGCAAAATAGATGAGCATATTTCTAATACATTTTACATTATGTACAAAGCAGATGTAATAAGGTTAAGAGAAAATTCCTGTCACTTATAAACTTGTTTAAAATGACATTTCATCAGCTCTAATCAAAACTACGTCTAACATCTTATTCTTCAAACATCCACATAGTTATTGACTGAAATGGTGAATGTTTATCTATTAACATAATAATGCGACTGTTTTTGACTTTTTGTTCAGGTTTGACATTGACATAAACTAAGTGTGAATAATATCATATTATATTATTAATTTGAACAATTTATGGATATCAATGGAATAATTATGCAACATATAAGAAAAAGAAGAACTTCAGAGTTTTGGTTAAAATTTCTCTAATGCACAAGGTTGATAAACAACCTGAGCCTGTGATCAGGTCAACCTTTTACATGCAACTTTAAATCAGAAGAACCAGAGACAGAATGGAAACCATTATCTGTAGACAGATGAAACTCAACAAAAAGCACAAATGGCTTTGGATCAAAACGCTATTCCATACCAACACAAGCACTTAAGAAAAAAAGAGTTTTGGTTTGGCTTGCAATAAATCTGACCTTCTTTCTGCTGATATAAAATAGCTGATCTGTGCTTCAGATTACAGATAAAACAAGAGCATTTTGGCCATTAACAGCAATAAGCCTAAAAGCATGACAGCAAAAGAGCAGAGTTTTAAAAAAATATCATCTGCACCGCTGCAGACATGTTTGAAGAAACAATGAGACAAAACAGCCCATTAACAATTTCACAGTTATGTTTGAACATAAAATGTTGTGACAAGGACTGGAACATCTATAAAGTTTAAAAACTAGTAGGATTTGCCCAATACTTAGAGATGCACACATCAGGCATTCCCCAGATGATGTCAATTTCTGGTTTTCCTGTAGGAAAACCAGAAATTGATTCAGACTTTGATGGATTTTCATGTTTGTTGTTTTTGCACAGCAACATCTGCAGAAGGTTTTGATGACTCATGTCCTTCAAATCCAACAGAAAATGAGGGAAATTCAAGATTATCCCAATCAATAAATAGTGCCAAAATTATTCCCTGAGCAGATTTATTTTTAAAAAAATCATTTTATTCAATGAAAAAGTTTAGATAGAAATGAGTCAAACAGCAGAGGAGAACAGAGATCACAGCCGGTCAAAAGAAGACGGTACTTTGTGTGTGGGATTCCTCCATTAGACCCCACAGCCGAGGGCCAAGATGTTGACTCCTCTCCAGCTGCGGCTCAATCACAAGGACTTAGTTTAAGTAATCTAATAAAATTAAAAGGAAAAGAAAGATTTCATGCTGCATTCCTTCCATCCAGTAAAGCTGAAGTCAAGAAGTTCTTCAAACCCTTTCCTTACACAACATCTGCCCCTGCTGGGGTATGAAAACCCTAATATGTCCTCCAAAAGCCTCCATTAAGAATCCTTCTGTTGCAGCCTTAGGGGAAAGACAGATTTGTTAGATTTTTTTTGTTATTATTTTAATCTTATGATGTGTTCACACCAAAAGCGTTTCAAGTCTCAGGTGCTTCTGGTTTACATTCAAAGTCTAAGAGGAGGCGCATCGAAGGCCGTCGTGTGTGCACTTTTGATCAGTTCACAGCAAATGCGTTTCGAGTGTCTAGCGCAGCGTAATTTAAACTGTTTTGAGCATTTGGCAAGAGCGTCACATGCGTCCGACGCTCCACATTGACTCTGAATGTAAAGCAGATGCGCCTGACGCTCAAAACGCTTTTGGTGTGAATGCACCTTTAAGTTCTTCAGTAGAAGTAAAACAGTCTGAATGCATGGATTTCAAATTTGAGGTCTCAATCGGTTATCTTAGCTCAAAAGGATTCAAGCAACATCCCTGGGACTCTCTGCGAGTCACTAAATCATAACCTGGATCAGATCCAAGAGTCAGTTGTAAAAGAGGGAGAGCAGGAGCCTGATGACGTCTCAGTTTTATTAACCCAAGTAAGGAAGAGCTACGAGACATTCTGATGAAAGTCTGAAACCAGCTGTTCTGCTTAGACACAGTTCTTGGTGTCTAAGAAATGCAATAATGACTGAAAAGGCAGGCAGGATGTAAGACAAATAAAAACGTTTTTTAATAAATGTTTCTTGAGCTTCTTGAAAGAAGCAGGTTAACACATTTACTAGAGCAAAAAAAAATCACCAAACAAATGCCTTCTCTGAAATAAGTATATTTATAGAGCTGACATGGTGTGTATCTGATGCTTTTTTAAAAGATAAAGAGACCGTTAATAACATATTGCATAGCAGAAAATCCTGCCATCCTAGTCAAGTTGCTCTTTGCAAAATGGAAGCCAAGTCAGAAGAACCAACAAGATAGGATCTTATTCAACACTATGTGACCCAAAACCAGCTTGGCAGATTGAAACCAGGGTCACAACAGACATGCTCACCCTTCTCTCCTTTGCTCTTTCCTCACGTCCCCCTCAGCGCTAACAGATATTTTATCTCCAGCTTGAACAGGAGTCAGCAGAGACTCAGACAGGTCAACACTAGAGGATTTTTCAGATGCCTGAGATTCTGTCACCACACAGACAGGAATCAAGTCAGGAACAGTTTGTTCTAACATGTTCATCTCTGTCTGAACCATGGGAGGGTCCACCATTATGGGACCCATAAATCGTATCTCTCGTTATATCACTTCCCTAAATGGACACCATCAAATGGGAAAGATGAGGGAAATACTCCAGAAAAGAACCGTGTCTGTACATGAAGGCGATGGAGGGGAGCAGGTACATGAGTAGGGACTGGAAACTCCCATAGTCCTGCAGCACAAAAGTCAAGTGTGGGTAACATCAGAGAAATCAGCCCTTTAAAAACAAGCTTTTTGAAACCATCATCCAGTTTACACGCAGATCTGTTCCCATTAGAACCGACCTGGTTTTACACTCAAGAAGAAAAAAAACGTCTCACTGCTAACTTTATATGGATGAGCGGTGAAATCGTGTCTACTCAGACTGATTTTATGAGTCAAGGCAGAATTGCAGCATCTTTGGAAGTGGTATCTTTTTACTTATCTCGATACGCCACAATTCATCCAGACATGCAATTATCAAATACTCCGTTAACGTGGGAATCAGCATCTTTAACTTGATATGATGACAGCCAGCGGTCAAAATGGCGCTCGCTGTCATCATGTGAGCCAGCCGAGATGAAAACCGACTAGTTTTCCTCTAGTAAACCCAACATGCATTTGCCGTTGGTCCCTACTTACGTGGCAATAAAGTAAGTAGGGACCAACGTATGAGTACAGACTCATATGTTCTCAAAATAGCAGCTTTTAATTTGCTGTATAATATTCCTCAAAAATAGTGAAGCATGAGATTCTTGAGTTTTTTCTATTGGTTTACACTGTAAAAGTGCAAACCACAAGTCCTGTGGCCAGTTTAATGCAGTTACTATTTGTTCAAAAATGCCAAAACATCAAATTTGTTCAAAATTGCACCTTGCACTAAATCAAGGTGCAATCTGGCCAACCTTAACTAACCGTGCATTTATCTGAGGACTCGTTGGTGACTTCAAGAGAACAGATGGTAATGTGGCAAAGTAATCAGTTCGTCCTGCTCACTCAAATGCCAGAACATAGATATATTCATACAAATAGTAAAATAATGAGCTGATCTGAATTTTTTTTTCATTATGTTTGGGCCAGTAATAAGACAAAATGAAATACCTGCATTATTTGAACCTCTAGGTTCTCAATGCCTGAATGTCGCTGCAAACATCATTGGAGACACACAGTCACAAGACTGAGGAACAGACCATAATGGAGAAACTCACAACTGAAGGAGAACCGGACCTCACATTAATCTGATGACAGTTTAAAGAGCTCATGAGCTCCAAAATAAATACTTGCTGTCTGTTTTGGAACACAGTGGAAATGCCACTTTTGATTCATGTGCATGATATTTAGGTGAATGTCAAAACAACATCTCTGACTTTAAATAATTTCACAGCAGAAACAAACTAAATGACGCAGTAGCTGTTCCTGAATGAACTTGACACCAATTCAACTGTAGATTGAACTGATGGCAATCCACAGGACACAAACCACAAACCAACACAAACCTGAGGTTTGTGTTTTTATTTAAGCGTTTTTGAAGCTTTTCTGTGGTAACATATCTGCTTGTACAAATAAGAGGAACAAATAGTTGCTAATGCCCCTGCATTACTGTATGACTCAATAAAGCAGTAAAGACAGGAATTATTTGCAATCTGATATTGAGTGAAGAAGCAAAATAAAAAGAAAAAAAAATAGTCTGGAGAAATTCCACAGAAAACCCTTCCCACTTCCAGAGAAAGGCAGGTACCAGTGAACCAATCCTGAGTCTGTGCTTCAGCACTTTCACTCTGCACTTATTGTTCAAACTTTGATCTCTACAGATGATAATTAAAGTTGTTTGCTTTTGCAGTCCCCATTAATCCTTGCAGGGTATAATTTATTACAAAATTTATACCCCATAAATTTACATGTCACATTACAGCCACAAACTACAATATACTTCATTGTTGTTTTAATTATTTACCAAAATGAATTGTAACTGACAGTTTTCATAAATTTCAACGTGAAAAAGTGTCTGCATCTGTGTCAGACATTAAATAAAATTCAGTTCTACTTTGTGGAAAATGTTTTTTGCTTGTTTTTCGAGACTTGCATGTTCAGAGACAGAAGATTTCTCTTTTCAAAGTAGCTCAAGCTCAGTCAGACTGGACATCATGGGAGAACCAATTTTCAAGAGAAGCTCTGGACTTTGAGCATTGAATGGAGCTAAATGCACAAATGTACCTCTAACTTTTCAGATTTTCTTTTTGTACAAACTTTTGAAAACAGTTTTAATTAACTTCATAATTATGCATTACTTTGTTGGTCTATCATATAAAATAAAAATAAAATACTTTGAATTTTGCAGCTAGAGGATGATAAAACGTGAGAAAGAATTGTTTTGCAAGGCAGTTTGGGACAAAAATTTTTTTCTTTGGTTACAAAGGACGGTTGTTCTCACTTGGTTTGCTGTTGCCACAGTTACAATATTTGCAGGTAAGAAAGACATGAATCTTCAGGCGGAGCTGAAGAGGAAAACACAGGTGTCATTAATTTGGCAAGCAGAACCTGCAAAACCGAAAGCAGCAGGCACTCATGCATGTCAGGGATATCATGGGAATATACCTGAATAGAAGTGCACACCACACTTTTAAGATTTGGTTGAAGGTAAAATCCTTCAACCTCACAATTAGGCACTTCTTTGTCTTTGTCTGTCACACAAGATTTTAATAAAATATGTTTGTGGTTTCTACAATCTTGAACAAACTGCTATCATATTTGCATGTTGAGAGATTCCTCATCTAGCACGTAAACTTCCCTAGCCCTGTCTAAATTGAATTCTAAACCCAACAGAGTAGCAAGGACAGTAAAAACAGAAAAAGAAGAAATTTGAGGCAAAAGCTAAACACAGCAGGAGCTTAGCGCTTTTATGTTACCTGATCTTGGTTTGAGTCCAAACACTGTCAACGTGGTGCTGAAATCAGCGTTGCACAAACCCTCCTAATGACACAGACATTAGTTAGATAAGCTTTAGGTGAGATGTGTACACAACAGACAATCAGACCCACCTCACAGTCTTCGTTACCGCTGGAATTTTTACAACCGCTCTGACACTTGTACTGTCGGGAAAAGCAAAACATTTCCATCATTAATTTATGATTAGTATTTGACATGCACAGGAGGAGACATGTAATATTTTTCTCATTATCTCATGTGGCATTATTTCGCACAATATAAAATTATGTTCTTCAATAGGTGTACATTTATCTGGTGAAGTAAAAAAAAAAATCCCACAACTATTTGTCTTTGCACAATGTTTTTAGATCATCCAATCTTTTCTTTTAATCTCCTTTCCTCACTCTTGTTTTCTATAGACTGATAAGATTGACTTCGTTTCGTGTTAAATATTTCTGTGTTGATTTGGATCACTGTGCTGCAGAAACACATAAAAGGGCCAATTTTATATTTCTAGGAAACAAGAACACAGGGAAATAAAAGACATTAGAGAGGAAGAAATCAAGAAACAAGTCGAGAGAAATTGGAATGGAACTGATAAAGAAAAACATTTTAAACAGAAAGAAAAACAGCAGAGGAATGAAAAAAGAGAGAGAACAAAGCACAAAAGAGCAAATAAGGTCATGATAAAAAAAAAGAAATTAAGAAAATAAAGGAAGGAATGAAAGGAGGTGTAGAGGAAGAATGGAGGACAGAAAAAGCAGCTGGAGAGTCACAAAGATGTGACTTTTAGGCAATCAGAAGGAATGAAAACTAAATACAAATACTTTTCCGACTCCGATTTGCAGAAAACATAAAAGATAGCAGATTTAAAGAAATACTGAACATTCAAGCAAAAGGTTGGGTTTTTCTAAAATTGTAAATGTAAAAGTAATCTAACGTGAGGGTTCTTTGATATCTTTGCATCCTCTTGTACTAGATGGGAAGAGATGGTGTACCTGCCACATGACAGCATACTGTTGAAGAGATGCACGTCAACAAGCTAATTACTGAAATCACTCAACCGTGACAAAATACTAGACAGATTCTGCCAGCGTTGAAAAGAAAGGTGCAGATAGCAGGATGCTGCAACATGGCCACACCTTCAGGTAATCCTTCCTCAGGTACTTGTTCCGCCTGCGGTCTTCGTTCTGGTTGAGGACAGGAGGAAGTTCGGGCCATTTTGGATCGCAGTCTGATGGTTCTGATTTCAAGCTCCCATCAAAGGAGCAGGAGGACGAAGGCTGAAACGCACAAAGTCAAACGACTCCCGTTGTCAGACCACAGCAGACAGAAGAGCGTGAATTTTGGTAGAATTGTGCATAAAATCTCCGTACCTGCCCACTCAGTACTGAAGCGCCGCTACTTCCTTCATCCAGAGAGGCACTGAAAAAATCAGTACGACTAAAATTAAACAAAAACCTTTTCACTCATCCAACAGAATAGAAAACTGAGGATTTGAGTTTTCTGTGTTTATCATGGTCTCTGTGTAACGGCGTTGTCCCATCTAACCCTTGATTTGTTACACCTGTTCCTGACTGTCTGCCTGTGTATTTAAACCCACCTGTGTCTCTTTCCCTCATCTGTGCTAGTCTGTCGTTTTTGGTGTTTTTTCACCAGTTGTTCCCAGTGTGAGGTCTTAGTCTCTGCTCATCTGTACTGCCTGGATTATTGTGTTTTCACTGCCTTTAAATGATCATTTCTTCACTTCAAACTGGGTCAACTGCATCTTCCATAACCACAAATCCTGACAAAAACATTGTTTGTTATTTGTCTGATTTTAGTGCCACGGGAGGCGTAACAGATTAACCTGATCAAAGCTTTGAGAAAAAATTAAAACATCAACATTGTGCAGATTAGTTGTGCAATTAGCCTTGAATAAAATTTGAGACAATTTCAGCTTGTGTTAATTCAGTGCTGCATTTTTGTCTTTAATTGTAAAATGTAGTTTTATCTGTTTTTAATTGGATAAAATCAGCAGTTTCCCTTTAAGATGAGTAAACTTGACTCAGTGGATTTGTGGCTTTGCTGGTCGACTGATTCGTACCTTCGAGCAGCCTGAGGTGGGGGCCTTGGTTTGCTGCTGGAGTTCCCTGAGTGACTCAGAAACCTGCAAAGAAAACAAGTAAACTGGTAAAACAGGCATGCTTTTATGAAATGATGCAAATCCGGTTAATCGTTGGCAATGAAACAATGTTTCTTCAAATGGCTTAAAATACACACTGCCGGATATTCACTGGAAACTTGAGTAACATGGGACAGCACCTATAGAGTGAAAGTGATAATTCCTTCCTTGCGTAATGTTTCTTTTAACAATGGCACTGACTCATGTCACTACAGTTCAGACACAACCGCTGAGAGGAGACACTCGTCTGCAAGCATGACATGCAAACCGGCTGTGAACGATTGAGGGGGGAAACCTGCATACCTGTGCGCCCTGCCGGTCACCCTCCGCCGGTGGATTAGACTCTCTGCTCTGCAAATTAAGGACCGTCGTCTAAGACATCAGACAAGCCAAAGCAGAAGACAAGCCAAAGCAGAAGGAAGAGATAATTAGAGAACCATCAGAAGTAGGAAGAGAGAGATTACATTTGAGGAGACAAATGAAGAAGATAGAAATGATGGAGCAATGTTTGGAAAAACGAGGGGAAATATCGGCCAGAATCACCAGAAACATAAAAACACCAACACACTTTGGCTTGATGCAAGAACACTGTAATTGATTTTTTTAATAGTTATTTATTGTGATAGACCAATAGAAGTAAATAAATTTCTTTTCAGTGAAACAGATGTGAAACGTTGTTTTGATGGTACTTCTGCAAACATCTGAACACTGAGATTTATGCTCATTTTGGTTTTGCAAAATAATAGAAGATCAATCAGATTGGCTAGTCTGTGCACACAAAAGGCACATAATTATACTTTTCACCTGTTTTTCTGTGAGCAGGCTTATAGAGTTCAACTTAATTATTTTTGACGTATCTAATGTTTAGCTCCATTCATCCTCTTGTTAACTCTAACTTTGGCTAAAAATCTGACTGTCAGAAAGCGCAGCAGTTTTTAAAGAGACAGAGGCCCAATTTGAAGGTGTTAAATCAGGAAGCAAAATTTAATATTTAACATATAGCATGTTGATAACAACTGAAGGAAACTTAGCTACTTGATTATGCTATAGAATAGCACCATGAGCCTGCAAAATACATAATACCGCCCCTTTAAAAGGTTCAAGAGAGAAGAATATTCTTTATCAGCTTTGTGCTACAAACGTAATGTGGAGTGAGGAACAAGGAAGCGAGTAGAAATGTAGGTTTACAAAAAAAGATGAAGGTCTGCCATGAGTGACATCACGGCAATTCCCACCCACCTGTTCTGCTGTTCCTGCTGCAGAAGCTGCACAGCGATCTTCCTCAGATCCAGCACTTCTTTTAGCTCATCATCCTCTTCCTCAGCTAACTGGTCCTTGTCAGAACTGTGAGGAGATGAGGTTTGAGTTTACATTAAAGGCTTTGTTGCAAACTTTAAAAACACACAATTCTGGTCTGAGTTGTTGTCAAATGAACTCATTCTGTGTTTATCTCGCTAATGTATGATTTTCACATGACTGTCTCACTGCAGGCTGCATTTGTTAATGTCAGCAATAGGTGGGGTTGTGTGTACATAAAGGAAGCCAAACCGCCACATTAAATTAAACGGGCAGAAGCTGGAGAACGCAATCTATATCTGAACCAATCAAATGAGAAGACACCTTCAAGGCCATTTGATTTTCTGGTTTTTTTTTTACTAAATAACTGAACTAAGTGGGATTGTAATCCTTATAATCTGGGTTTTATTCAAGTTTATTTGAGTAAATGCTTATGTGTCTAAAACTACTGCAGGATATATAAACATCAAGAGAAAGAGCAACAATAAACAAGTTTACAAAAAACAATGCATGGCTACAGTTTCCTGGTTCTGTCTAACGTCATTCCTCCAACAGGCGCCAGGAACAAATATGAAGAGAGCCAGGTTGTCTTGCTTTAAGCAATATTTAAACAAATGAAAATGCAATGGAAATCCTTCCCTCCTCCTTTTATGTTGTTAATTGTTCTCATTCTATTGCACAAGCATTTCAGTTTCTACATGTCGCTTTTGACGCAGTGTGGATTCATCTTGAGCAACTAAATTTGCTTTTAAATGCTGAAAAATAACAAAATATTGCTTCTATCCACAACTTTAAAATCTGATTATCTATGCAAAGCGTCCAAAAATAACACCAGCAAACAACTGCCGTTAATTCAGTCGACAAATCAAACTTTGAGTGACACAAAGGAACTCTCCCTGAGCCAACAAGGTCTAGCACAAAACCATTTTCCCAGCCAAACTGGAGGCAAAGACTTCGCTTTTGCATCCGTCGACTTTTCAGTGAAGACATTTGTGATGACACTGGTTTGTATAAGACAGACATAGAGTTAAAACCTGATATTTACATGCAGTGTAAAAAAGTTTCCACCAAACAGAACTGGTGTAACTGAGTCAGATTAGCAGACCAACGAGATCACAAACAGATTTTACCACTAATTTCCAAGATGAGATCATGGTTTTGTGACGGTCACTCCAAACTGTGGCTTTGGCCTCCATAAACCACTTTGCAGCTAACATGGCTATATTTCTGGAGTTATTGTCAATTTGAAAGACCCATCTTTGCTTGAGCTACGAATTTCTGGCTGATGCCTTGAGATGCACGGATATAAACACCTCACGGCCTGACAGAGGCAGAAAACACCGAACCAAAACCCTTTCTAAAGTCTTACAGCGTCTGTCTGTGTGGTTTATCTCAGTTTGAATCCAACTGTTCTGTGAATGCCTCTACGGTTTGATAGACTCTTTAGATTGCAATGATTGTATAGTTGTCATGATAAAATCTTTAACATCTTTTCACTTGAATTAAAATGCGCACAAGAGTAACACTCTGGGTCCAGACTGGTTTTCAGATCTTGGGTTTACAGGTAATTCTCAACCTGTGAGGGCAGGTTGAGAATTACCTGCCCTCACAAACTGTAAACACAAGATCTCTGAAGCAAAATACGCTCTATTGTTCCTTACTGTTGTTATCAAAGGCAGATGTGTCACAAACTCTCTCTGACTTCTGGAAGTTGAGTCTGCATGCAGAATGTGAGATAGTGAAGAGAGAAACAGGAAGGTACAGTTTGGCTTTGTCCAGGTGAGACACACCAACCAGGAAGAACACCCAGCAAGTTAACAAGCAAGTTTTATCCTCTTGTTCAAAATGCAGCTGGGTGTTTTTATTCACAGAAGGACGGTTTTTGGATTACTTCCAACTAGGTTCTCAAAAAGAGGAACTGCCTAACAATCAAATTCTTCAACACCCGTGTCGAGACGATGGAGGCCGTCCTCAGGCTGATTTTTTTGAAAACCTTCACTAAAGCTAATTCAGAGAGATTTTTTTTGGTAAAGTTAAAACTTTATGAGCTAAATAAAACGCAAACATTAATTCATCAACATTCTCTAACCAATGATGTAACTCATAGTTTAATTACTGATTATTTTAGATCCAATATAATCACTGAATTTAGAGTTAAAGTGCTGTCATAGTAGATTCCTTTTGTGAAGTGTACAGTGACTGTTCCCTTCAGAAAGTCAAACTTGTGACAGATTTGAGATTTATCAAATATAATTATTTGTCAGAAGTGCTGCCTTATTTGTCAAAGGAAGTTGTACAAAGTATCAGCTGCAGTTTTACCAACACTTCTGGCACCAGTGATTCTGTAGTAAACCAGTATTGCTCAGCAGGAGCATATTTCCCCACATAAATTTGCACGTAAGGTGGGTTTTACTTAATTTTTCACCTGTAAGATTATGCAGCTGCTATGACACCTTTTATAGCCGGCAGTGTTGTAGTCAAGACCAACTAACCAGAGACCAAGACAAGACCAAGACTGAGGAAGTCGAGACAGAGTCAAGAACAAGACCAGCGCCCCGTACTACATGACACAATAAAATGTGAAATATGATCAAAATTGCTTCTCAAATTGATCTGAAAGATTCACATTCCCATAAAAACACGTAGATGTTAAATACTTAGAGTTGAAATAAATGTAACCATGATTAAAAGCAGAACAAATTCTTTGCGCGGTGGTCTCATGCCATCCCAAACAAGATAACGCCCTGGGTGTTTGCCCATGTCATTCATGTCAGAAACCATCACTGTCTGCACCATTAAACGTAGCAAGTAAGGCAATGCATTAACTGTGAACAATGCTCAACTATGAACACTGACCAAGGAGCAACAAGCGAGAAGTAATCAAGCACAAGGCGCTCATGGTGACTGTTCTCAGCCTCTCTCCTGCTGCACAAAGAGCTGTAATGTCTCCCATCATGACAGGAGACAAAAACAATCCAAGAGCAATGTGCATGCTCTGCATGCTTTTGTTCTTGTGTTTTATTTATTTTCTTGAAAACCAATTTATGGAAATGAATTTCCTAATGAAGTCTGCATGTGCTCTGTTTTGACCAGTGATGCAGGATTGCTAGAAATAAGTACCAAGAGATAAAGCAGGCTCAGAAACTGGACACATGGATGCATCGGCCGGATCACACTCCAGTGTTTTACTGGCGCACTTTCAGCTTTGCTCTATAACCATTTGGCCTTGTGTTGCTTAGATTCAACATGCAGAGTTTCAGATTTCAGAGCTTCAGGATGAAACTGTTCAGAGTTTCATCCTTTTCCTGACATCTTGTAGATTTTGGAATAACAGAAGAGTATAATTCATCTCGTTCAGTAAGGCTCTAAGATGTTTTGACATTTAGATATCGTATGAGTAAAAATTATGTTTATTCCTTTCTGATCTGCTGCTTCCTTTCATCATCAACTTCCCTGCAGCCCTTCGGTTGTTTCAACTCTTGTAGTCCACTGTTTACATGGACAAAGCTTTCTGACTTGCATCAAAACAGGAAAGAACAGAATCAAACTCCGGATTTAGAGACTTATATATATATATATAGAAAAGTCACAAATGTTTACAGCATGTCAAAACAACAGCTGCATAGCATCTGTACATGCTGGGGTTTTTCTTATAATGGTGCTATAACTCAAAGTGCTTTGCTAAATCAGTAACCTTTTCCACTGTTGTTATGTAATAATAACAAACTTTCAAGAATTTGTTTGGGATTCTGTGAAGCAGACCAACAGGAAGTTGTTTAGTGGTTTTAAATTTTATGAGAAGAGTACAAAAAATGAGAAGTTTATTTTTTTTCTACATTTCCTAGGCTAAATAAAGAATAAAATCCAACACAGTTCATCTGTGACTCAATCGCAGCTGGTTTGTGAAGGATTTATATTTTGGACATGGATACCAAAAACAAGGTTGGACAGAGCAGAAACTGAAAACCTGATAAATACTCCAACAGCTGTAGGTATGGCGTTAAAGTTTAGATCTTTGCACACAGATGCTGAATTTCAAGTATGACCAAGCATTAACTAATTTGCATGAAAACTATGGAAAATGTGGAAATGTTTGGTCAACATATCCCAAAAGGCCTGCATATGTAACTGAAATGAGTTCTGACTCAAAATTCAGGCCACACCTATTTTTATTTTTTCTTTGAAACCTTGTATTTTTTTCTTCCTATTATGTTATGTGAAGTTTGAATGAGTAATAAGGATAAAAAAGAGCAGATGTTGTGCCATCCTGTGAGCCTGCGTCCGCAGACAGTGAGTCATTGACGTTTTTGCCATTTGTTGCATCCAGAGAGCCCCAGCAGTTTTCGCCTTTAAAGCTCATTTGCACGTGAATCAGAGAGTTGATTTCAAACTCACCCGGACTCCTCCTTCCAGCTGTCTTTATCTTTACATTGTTGGGACATGTTTAAAACTTTCTCCAGCTCCTGAAACACACCCAAAGCAACATTGCATGAGGATCTGGACAGCAAAACTTCCCGTTTGTTATTTTTGTTTTTTTAAGATCTTGAAGAAAACACAAACATATGCAGGTACCTTTATACAAGACACATGGCTGCTTTGCTGCCCATCTTTCTCTAACAGAGCAGGATCCTCGTCGGGGTTGGGCTCTATAAAGTCATACAGATCCTGATCTGATAGAGGGAGGAAGCATCCGCGTTCGTCACACAACTGTCACATTTTAGGCACTTCATTCTATAACCCCCATGTGTCTTTGTTATTGCTGTCAAAGGGAATGTGTGATACTTATTTTGGGTAACCTTTGCAGGAGTCCATTTTGGAGAGCAGGGACAGAGCGTCGGCGCGGGCCGTCTCTGAGACCTGTGAGTGGAGGCTGACGGTGTCGTCGTCTGAGGGCTGCGGACATTTAAGAACAAAACCAACCTTATTAGAAATTACTTTTATGGCCTGGTGATGCGACACAGAACATGCGTTAGAATGGAAATGATACAACATAAAGATTCCTTTTACTTGCTTTTGTAAAACATTTATTTGTCTCAACCTTCATCAATCAGACATCTGTGGTATGCTGCCTTTGACGTGTTGCAATTCTTTCGCTCCGAGGCACAAACTGAAATATCACCAACAGGTGAATTATGGTATATGTGGTTTGATTCGCTCCACATTCTCTCCTGTCAGCTCTGATTCATTAAATTATTTCAGTTGATATTCCTTTGTCCATCTGCCGCCGTTTTTCCACTCAGCGTTGTCGTCACAGACAGTTGAAACCTGACGTTTGCTGACGCGACATACAAAAACACATGCATTTTTTTCACACTAATTGATGTGAAACCAATAAACTTTTCCAGTTTTAGGGTCAATTACCAACATTTTTCTATTTGCTAATTTCCAGAATAATGAGAGAGAAAATTTGTTCTTTGTTATTACTTTCTTCTAAGTCAAAATACAAACACACTTCATTAGTATTTGGTACCACTGGCCTTAAACTGTAAGATTTAGATATAAGCTTCTCAGAATAGTTGGCAGGAATTTTGGCCCATTACTCCTGACAGAACTGGCGTCGGCCATGTTGGTAGGTCGCCTTGCTCGAGTCGCTGCACATAAATTTTCATTGGGATTGAGATCAGGGTTTTGTGATGTCTGCTCCATAACATATTGTCCATTTGGAAAACACATTTGGACCCAAGCCTCTTCTTCCTCTCTTCCAGAAATGATGGTCTTTGTCCCCGTTTGCATTTTCAAACATGACTCTGGCTTTTTTATGTCTGTTTTGAGGTGATGGCTCCTTCCTGGCTGAAGGAATGGACTCATTTCACTGAGGATAATAACACATTCTTATCATCTTCAGCCAGTATCTTCACCAGGTTTTTAGTTTTTGAGTTGATACACTCATTTCGGACCAAAGAATGTTCCTCTCGGATCTCTTAAAGTGTTTTTAAATTTGTGATTTTGAAGAAACCAGTCAAATAATTGTTTTCTCATTATTGTAATCCTTGGTAATCCTAAATGACCAAAAACAGAAAACAATTTGTCTGATTATGTGTCAGAAAGTGTCAAAAACGCAGATGTCTTTGTATAATGTATGTAAACTTCTGATTTTAACAGTACACTTTGTGATTGAGGTTTTACGTCTCTATTATTTCCTTTTTATCCTCCGGCGGTTCACCGCCTTCCATTTTTTGCGTCGATATGTCTGTGCAGTTGGTTTTGTTTTTGCAAGTTCAAAGCTGGATTGACAACTCAAAGATACCAATGTTTTTCTCTTCAGCTCTGACTGACGAGACATTGTGTTATTTCAGCTGCCGCAGCCCAGGAGTTTTTTTTATTAATCATTGTAACCATAAAAATAACAAACCAAATGAGAACAATAATCCTTTGACATCAGAGTAAAACATTGTAATCCTAAAGTGCTTTGCAGAGTATTACACATTTTCCACATTCTGCCATGCTCCAGCCACCAAGTCCAATGTATTTTATTGGGATGTTATGTAATAGGTTAACAAAATTGTGCAATATTAAGTTAAAGGACAATGAGAAATGCTTTTCAAGATTTCCTACAAGAAGGAAAATTGGAAAATCGATATGTGAATTTATTTTTGGTTCTTAAAAAACAAATTAGAAAGAAACTAAAGGCTCTTTGAGACATCTGTGACCATCACCCATCGATGTGTTTGAACTCTGACCTCTGTTGTCGACAGCCTCTTGTCACCATTGTCACTACCAATTCCAGAGTCAGGCCCATGATTCTTACTGGGATAAAAATCTTCCATGCTGTAAATATACAAAACAGATTGAAAATGTTAAAACGAATAAACTACTAATTAGGTTGGGATACATATGATATGACATAATGATGAATCTGTCGTTGCCTGTCAGTGAGGGGCTGTGGAAGACATCGTTTGCTCAGCGTCGGGAGGTCCAGGGTGTCTGGCTTCTTGTCCATTCGACAAGCCTGGATGTTCAAGTACTTGAAGATATGCACTTTGCCCTTAAGGCAAATCTGAAATGCATAAAATCCAAAACTGAACTCAGCTCACTGTCAATTACCACTGCAGACAGAATGATCTCCTCTCAACCACTAGATGGTGCACTCGTATCAGGTTCATCTCATTCTTGTTTTATGTTCACAGGTAAACATAAGCATGTCTTACTTCATACATGAGCACAACACTGGAGTGAAATAACTCACCTGTGCAGGAGGAGACTGCATAGGATTATTGTCCAAGATGATGTACTCCAGCTGCCTGAGTTTCCTGAAAGCTGGAGGAATCTCTGTGATTTTATTGCAGGAGAAGTCAAGTCGGATGAGAGGCAGATCTGCCAGCTCTGAAAAGGAACAAAATGAAACCCTGACACAAACAGCAGAAATGTAGGGGACACGTTTTTCAACATTTCACCAAGTTCTAAAGTCCTTCACTGGCTCTTGAAGCTTAAAATCCTGTTGTTTATAAATCAATGAAACACCAAAACGCATTAAATCTGGAAGCAGATCTTCTGGTTCTGGTTCTGCTCTGCATCACCAGAACCAAAACTAAACATGGAGAATCAGCATTCAGCTTCTACGCACCACAAATCTGGAACAAATTTCCAGAAAACTGAAAAACAGCCAAAAAATTGACTTCCTTTAAACCTAGACTAAAAACTCTCATTGTGGTTAGTTTAACAATCTTCATGTTCCAGTGATACAAAAATCACCACCGCGAAAGAGTGTAAGTCTGACCTTTAATTACCCAAATAAATTCTGACTAAATATGAACCCCAGTGGATTTAACCCTCTTTAGAGGACGTTTTCTAACTTTCTCCAACCTAATAAAACTCATTTCTCTTTTCTAAAGTATTTAGGAGCCAACTTTGCTTTTACCAAGAAGCATCATGGAAAATTATTGAAGCACACAGGGGGTTTAAAAGCATTTCATAGCCTAATAATGTGTAGGTTGTAAATTCCTTCATTGTGAAAAATCTTGACGTCTCACCAAATGAAGATATTTCAACACTGACAAAGTCTCCGGTTGCATCACCAAAGTAAACAAGTGGAAACGGTTGATGCAGGTTTTAAAAGGCAGCAGATGCATTTGTTGCAATCGATCTTAATGGCTTTTTATACATAGTAGTCTGCTTACGGCTGAGTCAGCATTGACTGAAACACTTCTTTCGATCAAAATTTATTTTGATTACTAAAAAAAGAGAATAAAATCAATACAGATTTTAAAAAACAAAGAAAATGCGAGAAAAACAAACACAGTGAAGCTGGTAGAGGAAGGCTTGCCTGCTGAATGTAGCTGGTGTTTTAAAAAGTCAATAGGGCCCCCGACTGAGCAAATCGATTACCCGGCAGGGTGCCTACAGTCCTGTCAACCTTAAACTTCTAGATAAGATGTGGAACTGCAATAACAGCGGCACCAAACTGTATGGATTTAGTCCTATAACTTAAAATGTTTGTCTACATATTTATTTCTAATCTGCTGAGTCTTTCAACATGTTGCAGGAAGCTGGAATCGACTTTCTGTGTCATCACTCTACTTACTGATGGTAACCAGATCTTGTTAAATAAATATATTTTCAATAATATTAATATTTCAGCTCTGTAGAAACAACAGCGGCTTGTACATCCTTGTTACACCTGATTCAACTGTACGAAGTTGAAAAGCAAATGAATTCATGAAAAATAAAACTTGACTTCAGGAAATGTGAGGCTAGTGTAGAAAATCAGGGAATATTTAAAGTATTAAAATCAAGGTGAGAGGCTTTTTATGACTGCCCTCATTGACATGCATGGAAAGGGAATGAATTTATGTTTTGTTACGAATGAATATGGGATCCAGTTAAAATATTCCCACACTCCAGTGACAGCTCAGTTCATACTGGCCTTGGTTCAAAGGAAAGTGTGAGGAGGATTTTTTTACCCCAAAACCCAAAACCGCTTGATCTCGTTTGATTCTATGACGTTCTTTTCACGGTGGTTTTCATTTCTTGGCAGTTTTACTTTCTGACAGCATCTCATGAGCGAATCTGCCCATAAAAATGACTAAGCTGGCTTCCAACTAACACTCTGTCAGAAAGTAGATTTATTGTCCAGTCAATCAGATTCTTGTTCATCTGTGAAATATAAAACTATTTTAACAAGTTGTGTTCCACTTGGTGACATTTATGACTTATGTCATACAAATCAAATTTTTTATTGGTCACAAAACTATTAATCAAGTTTAGAAATTGAAAACGGATTGCCAAAGAAACCAACATGACAGGAAACACAAAACAAAAGCTTCCAGCCAAGTGTTTTTTGGCTCTCAGAGTTCAGCCACGCTTGCCAAAATCCACAATGCAATACTCTGACGACGCATCCAAAACTCTGAGAGCTGCACGGTGAGATACAAACACTGACCCTCGGGCAGCATGTGAAGACAGTTCTTCCTGATGTTGAGTTCACGTAAGGCTTGGAGCCTCCCCACCTGCGCCGGCAGGACCTGGATCTCGTTGCAACTCACGTCCTGGAAGTGGAGGAAAAATGTGGGAAAGCAGAAACACTCTTATCTGTCAACGTGCATCACATCATCGGGTCAAATGCACAGATGCCTCGGCAACGCTCACCAGCTCCATCAACTCTTTGGCCTTGCCAATCTCTTCAGGGACAGATACCAGTTTGTTGTTGCTCACAAGCAGGACTTTGAGGGGGAGATTGAACAGGTGTTTTGGTAGAACCGACAGGAGATTTCGGCTGTGGAGGAAGATAAAACATTGACCTACATATCAAAACTGAGCATAGAGGTAGTGGGAATCGAGTTTCAGTACAAAAAGAGGAATTGTCTCCTGTTCGTGTGAGCTTGTTTGTGCACAAAAAAGCAGAACAAGCATCTCTACGTACACATAAAGCTGCAAAACATTAGCTCTTACTTTGACTGAATGCAATAATAGAAACTCATGGCTCACCTGATGTCAAGATAAGTCAGCATCTGCAGATTGATAATGGCTTCAGGGATGGATTTGATGCAGTTGTGGTAGAGGTTGAGTGATTCAAGTGGGGCAAAGAGACAGACCTCTGGGGGGATGTCTGCCAGATGATTCTTGGATAGATCTACAGACAGAAACAGAAAAAGTGTTTACTTCCAACATGCAGAGGTAGGATACCCGTAAAAGCCCTTTTACGGTCAAGGCAACATCCCAGTGTTTGATTTAAACCCAAGAGGCCATGAGCTAGAAAGACAGATCAATACATCTCTGTGACAGACCAGTGGCTAACATGTCTTCTTCATCGAACAATGGTCTAAAATTACAGAGGAGTCCGAAGCTTTGACTGTCTGAGTGCTGCTATGGCTGCATCTTTCATTGACCTTAAGACTTGTAACAGCCTTAGACTTGTGCTGAACTCAAGTCTTTTTCTTTGCTGTAAAGCAGCAGATCTTTTGTGTACTGTTGATAATTTGTGGTAAAGTTAAGGAAATTGGAGGCCTTCCGTCTTAATTTTAACGTTCAATTTGTTTAAAGCGCCTGTCTGACAGTAAACAGCTCAACCCATAATTTTTATGTGCAGCCCACAGATTGCACCTCCATCAATCGGCTACATCAGCTCAGTCTTGCAGAATCACTGGGGGTTTGTGCTTACTTCTAACGGTCACTGGGAAAGAGGAAAGGCATACTATAAGCAGATCATCAGTCCATCGAGCATACACACACACACACACACACACACACACACACACACACACACACACACACACACACCTGAAGAACATTTGGAAAGACCCGTTCGTTTGGACTGTGGGAACTGAGAGAACCTAAGCAAGCACTGGAAGAAGATGCAAACTTTATACAGCAGACTATTTAAACTATGCCAGAAAGCTAGTGCCAGAAAATGAAATAACTTCAATGACCTCTTCAATTTCTGCCAAGAAATATTCTCTAATATTCAGTTAGAAGAACCTTGTTGACAGCTAGAAAATTATGTAATCTGAAACAGAAATTGCAAAGGGAAATTAATTCGAGCATTATCTGATAGGCATGTAAATATTTAACTCTGTGTATAATTTTAGACAACATTTGCATAAAATTCTAATCGGTTTAAAGTAGAAGTTGGTTGTTGTACAGCAAATATACTAGCTAGAAACGAAAACTGTTTTCCATATGTGGACTGAGGTTGAGTTGCTGCTGTTACCTATAATGTTGTAATGGAGATAGTGCGTCTACAATCCAATCCCTGCCCTGGTCAGATCTGACAAGGCAGTTTGATGTGTTGCCTTTAAGTACAGGTAATACAGGTGTTTGCTGATATTAATTTATTTTTGCTCACTCTCACAAGCATTAAAGAAAGAGCCTCCTGCCGACTGCAGTAGGTTTTGCTCCTTTGAGAAGATAAAAATAATCAATTTGAGTCAGCAGCTCACAAACAAACAAACAGCAAAATTAGAGAATATGTGCATGCACAGGGAAACTGTTCATGAAAGAGAAGACTGATGTTAGTCAACTGATTTTGCAATTGCTTTGCATAAGATTATATAAGCTAGTCCTCTTCATATGCTGACTGAACCTTATCATCATAGCATAAAGTAAATGTTGTTAAAGCCACTGAAATTTCATTTATGTAACACAGGTAGAGAAAAACAAATGAAATTGAATTTTAACAAGCTAACAACGCCAATTGAAGACAAATTTACTAAATTTGCTAATGTTCAAAAGAGACGCCTGAATAGTGAGGCGTAAAAGGATATAAAAGGATAAAAGGCACTGCTATGAACTTTTAGCTTGCACCTCAGACATTTTTTTTTTAAAAACACTTTTCTCTCTGAGTTTTAAAAATTATCACAAGCCGAGATGGATAAACAAATTAAATTTAAAACCAAAAGACTTTAAAATTATAACGTAATATTTCAAAAATAACTCGGCGCATTAGCAATATTTTAAGGCAATATATTTATAGATGACATAACAACTGTAGTAATCAATGTTTGGTATTATTATCTTCAATTTTAATTAAAGGAAACTGTAATATACAGTTCAGTTTTGTTTTTTTGTACAAACAATCTAATGTGGTATTTTCACCAATGGCCATGATGACATTATGAATATTTCATAATGTTAAAAGATTCAGCTTGCATTTTTAGAACATGTCAAAACTCTTGCTGAAATATAAGTATATATAAATTAAACTACATTTATTGATGAGAGCCTTTTAATAACCAGTTTAATATAAGTTTTCATGATGAAAAATGCTGACTTATATCATCACTTGCATTTAATGGATCCAGACCTATTTTCTGTTTTCCCATCATTTGTCAAAGAAAGTATTTCAAATGCTTGATAATTTATCACATGATGAGACACATTGGAAACTGCTGAATGAGGTCAGGATGGGAGAGGGAGTTACAAATTGAAGCGAATATTTTAGCTTGTATGCTAAATATTTCATAGCAAGAGGAAGATGCAAATGTAAAGCTGCACTTAGATCCAGTAATTTTAGGACGGATGAGATCCATGCTCTTATTCCTGAGCTGATAAAGCTGTCCTAGAGTATAGATGCAGATATTAGTGAAACAGAATACATAATTGAGAGCATTTGAAATTGGACATTGTCCTTTTTTTTTTAATTACTATTTCAAGGCTCAAGCCTGAAAATTACATCAGCTCCACTTGTGACATAAACAAGCATAATCTGAGTTAAGATAACTTTCACTGAGATTTATTGTCATCCTCCTTATATTCAGTAATTATATAGTAGTCATAATAGTAGTCAGTTTGTGTGAATAAACAATAATCTTAAAACAAGCTACAAAAGTTAGCTAATAAGCAAGGAAGCTAGCATATATACATATTTATATATTACTCCAATTCTCTTCAAGCCATTCCTAATGCTAAATAAATGCTATTAAACTCAGTTCAGTCCTTGTATAAAAGTGAAGAACAGATAGTTGGTTTGAAGAATAAGTTAATTTATATGTTTCCTTCCAGTCATTGTCTATATGCCCTCTTATCTTTGCAGGGTCACGGGTGTGAGGGACGCAGTCATTGGGTGAGATATAGAATAAATCATGTAAATACCACAACATTAATTCCTCAATTTTTTCTGCTGCCTTTGTTGTTTCTCAAGGTTTCCAAATCACACACCTAAGATATTTCCATAAACAGTCTTGAAAAACACAAATAACTTGTTTCCACTTAAAGCAGCATCTATCCAAACAGGCTTCCTTCCATTTACCTTCCAATAAACATTGATTTAATGGGTAGAAGTGTGTGTTTGGGTGTGCATGTGTGCGTGCGTGCGTGCGTGTGTGTGTGCATAAGTGCACAAGTGCATGAACAATCTTATTTTCTGAATTATCTCCGGCTGACAAGATAATTAGAAACCTCTGTAAAGAGCTGCGTGGCCTGAGATAAACAGAGCGCTTTCAATTATTCTGTCCCACCACAGAAGACCCCCATGCTTTCTACTGAAAGAATAAAGACTGCAGCGTTTCCACCATCTGAAAACCAGTCATTACATGCGGTTACCACTTTATTAAACAATCAGGCTATTCACGTGAAAGCAACCACTCTAGTTTGGTTTGGATTCGCTTCACTTTTTAACAAGATTTGACAAATTTAGAAACCCTCACCACTAATTAACTGTGAATATATTCACAGACCTCTCAGACCTGAACTCTAACAGTGACGGCACAGTCAGTCAAGCAAAGACAAAATAAATGTAGAGGTTAAAGGGAACAGAAATTACCACAGGGAGGGACACCTCATGGGAGGTTGTGGGGTACACTCGCTCTCCATTAGGAGTGGCCCCAGCGACTCCCTGAGGCTCTGACTGTGATGATGTAACGCAGCTGTGCACAGACTATCCACCTGCCAAACAACTGGGGATTCCTCCTTAGCACTGGAATCATGAGGGTCGACGATAGCACGATACGGGAGGAGGGATTCAGGGGTCTTTTGTACGCTCATTTCTGTCTCCTCCTTTTCCAGACTGTGCACCATCTGCAGGCCGCAGCGGGTCTTTAATCCACCTGCTGGTTTGCTCAGAGCTCCCACAGGACAAAGCCTGAGGCAGAGGAGCACTCCATCACGGATCCACTCCGCTGCACCCTTAACGCTGCATCGCCAATAGATTCATTAAGGTTGGAAGTGCAGATAATATCCTTTCTTCCTGTGACACAGCAGAATCTCCAATAATAGATTTCCCATCAAGGTTTAAAGCAAACTAAATGACAACAAGCATTACTTTTTCATGAAGTACCTGAAAATGGATTAGTAAGAGGTAACAGATTAATACTGAACAGTGAAGGCACAAACAAAAGAACTTCCTAATGGAAAGAAACATGATGCAAACACAATAATTAACCTGCGGTTAATTGTCAGCACCCTACAGCAGAAGTGACCAGCCTGTTTGTCTGGCCCCCAGTAGCTTTTGTTCCTGCTGGTAATATGGGTCTTTGTCTATGAGGCCACTGTGTCAAGGGGCAGCTCAAAAAGATGATGAACCTTCAAGATACCATGTATTGCTCATAAGCATGTTCACTCTCTGTGGAGTGAACACTCACCATGTATTGTGCACACAGTAAGTACAGTAAGAATTGTAAGGAAATAAAGTTGCATCCTTCATTTTAAGGACTCTAGATTTCATCTGGTCAGTTCTCTGATGGTTCAATACTTAGTCTGTTTATTAAAACAATTTGACATTCAAAAAAAGACATTTGCACAAACAAAACAGGCTTTTTAATGCTTTTTTGGCATCAAAAGAACCACTGTGAAAGACGAGAATATAATACAACATACAATACAGATTTGATTGTGTAACACCGGACTGCTTGCTTAAAAGCAGTCAGTTTAAAGCAAAAATCAGTTTTGTGGAAGGAATGCAAAAAAGTAAAAAAAAGGTTAAACCCCTTCCTCATTCAAGGGACTAAAGTTTAAATCATAAGAATCCAAAATAGGTCTCATTTTGTGGTCCAGTTGACTGACAATGTGCAAAATAAATAATCTTGGTGGCCAACTGACTGAAAATGTCCCATACTTGCTTGCTGTATTAATCACACATTAACTTGGTTCATGTCCAGATCAAATACTTCAAGCACACTTCGTAAAATATTTAGCTGCCTTCAGGCCATTTCTATATTTTCTCTAATCCAGTGTCTGTAAGCGCTCGAAGGCTGAACACAAAACTCTGCGACTAAGAACACCAATTCCCACATGTCTCTGAATCCAGCCCAATTCAAAACATTTAGCATCACAGTAGCACTAGTGCAAAATCTTTATTATTCATCAACTGCAATGCTTTTCTGAAAGTATGCAAGGACTGTAAAGGGATTATGTGACCTTGCATGAGTAGCTCAGTCAAAACTTAAAGGAATAGAAGCACTTACTTGTGGATCTGCAGAGTTGTGGCTGTAGCCACAAGGACTACAAGAATACTGCGTCTTGTCCATATACTACCACTGTTAATAATATTAATATCCACCCACCCATCTATTGTCTTTACCCGTTACACGGTCATGGAGTGGAAAGACCATACGCCGGGATTCAAACCAAGGACCTTCTTGCTGCAAGTCCACAGTAATAACAACTGTTCCACTTTTAGTTTATCAAAGAACAGCTTGCAACGCATTAACTATCGGCTGGTTTATTCTAAGAAACTTGATGCACATTTTGCATGCCAACAAGGTATTCAGCCTTTTGGATGGAGTTGATCAGATAGAAGAGGAAATATGAAATTATTGCAACTGGTTTTATCATTGCAGTTTTTATCAGTGATACAGTCAATAAATTATTTTTCACATCTTGCATTTTCTAATTGTCACATGCAAAATGAATTAGTTCTTTCAAGCATCTGAACTTGAAATACTTCATAGATACATAAAGAAGACATAAAATACTGATACCAAAGAAATTGCATCTCGTTCTAAACATTTTTTTTTTTAAAAATGGTGGATCTGTTATTTCTTTGTTCAGACACAGTTACATTCTAACATCTGTCATCAATATGACTGATTAAAAGGCAGGATTTATGATGCACACGTCAAACACAAGTAAAGACTTATTCACTACTTGTCTAATCTTTCTGTAATGGTTGTCACTCATCAATGTCAGATCATTTTTGAACATTTAGTGGACTGTGCATCAATCTACCAATGCACAGGTTAGAGCTGTAACATATCACCATGACCTCAATACTCCGCCTGTCGTTGAGACAATAGAATCAATCAGAGCTGCTGTAACATGAGAGCCAATGATGAAATATTAAACCAAGGTCTAAAACAAGAGTATATTTTAGATTTTTTTCTCCAACAAGCTCTTGAAATATGATTTTTCTGCCTCAATAATACAAAATGTAAAGTCACTGCCTACTAAAGGAGCGCGCTCATCTGAAGACCAATAGAATGTGATTAAATTTTGATGTTTACGTACAAAAACAACAAACTCAGCAGCTGAGAGGCGGCAGACACCCTTTACAGCTCGCCACTCCATCACAAATACAAAACATGATTTTTCTTTTAATCTATAATAAAACACTCAACTGAACAATTTACTGTCTATACTTATAAAAAAATAATTGCTTATATTTCTAAGATAAGTTCTGAAAACAAAACCAGTAGCTGAAGATATCACCCTAAAATGAGTCCTGAAAATTAAACCCTCGGTTGTTTCCTGTTGTGTTTTTAGCAGCCAGGTCTCACAGAGCCCTGTGGAACGGCTTGGCCTTTTTTATTCTTTTGCTTACAGATAAGAGGCCCTCTCAGTGTTTGCATGGGTTGATTATTAAATTAAGGAATTTGGCTAAGTCCGTGACCTTGTGCAGAGATCACCCTTCAAGATTCCAAGATCCCAGGAATGTGGTGACGACACATTGCGAGATTTACTCTGTTCACTCCACACTAATTAAAGGTACATAAGCTAAGCACATCTGTTTCAACAAACATGTTGCTGTTGTTGTTGTTGTAGCTGTGAAACCCCTGAAGCAAACTCCCTCATGTGATGATTAAAATTCATTCATTCCCCTTAATTTCAGTATTGGTATAAAAGAGGTTTTCTAAATGTAGAAGGATTCTCTTTACAAATTACAGTGACACTTTATTTGCATAAGACTGATATGACACTGTCATTACCATAACATATCACCTGTTATGAACATGAAGGAGTCTTTGTGAATGTTTATGACTGTTGTCATGAAGTGTCACTCTGTACATAATGACACTTTTAATGCAAAGTTGTGCTAAAACTCCCCCAAAAAGTCAATTAAAAGTGTCAACTTTGCATTAAAACTGTCATTATTTACCAAATGACATTTCATGACAACAAACCCTATTTTGCACTTCACTCTCCCTCAGTCGGGCAAAAGTACTTTTTGCATTTTGTTCTGTCACAATCACCAGGTTTAATGTTTTTATTGGGGTTTCATGTGACAGACCAACACAAAATGGTGTATAATTGTGCAGTCAGTCTGTTTCCCTTGGAGTTATCAGTTGTGTACGACACAAATTAGATCAAAGTTGGTGGGAAGTTGGATGAAGCCAGGCAATAGTGAAAGAAAACATGTTAGAAACAAAAGACTTAAAGTCTTACAACCATAATGAGAGGGTTTATATCAAAACATATTTATGTGCTGGAATATGTAGTAAAGGCTTGAAAATTGATGTTTACAGATGCTCTCTGTCCAACTGTAGACTAAAACATGTTGTAGACTAAAACAAACTCCCCAACACTCCTTGAGCTTTAAGCTCACAAAACTCTTTATAACGTTTATCATCTGTGAATCAAAGCCAGAAAAAGGGCATCCAACCAAACAGCTCTGGAATGAATTAAGAGATGATTTAAAATAACAGTTTCTCCTATTTTACTCTTTATAGGTAAATGTTTGAGTAAAATAAATTTTGTCATTTTATCCTATTAACTACTGACAGCATGTCTCTGAAATTCCAAGCAAAAAATTTGTTTTTATTTGCAGAAAATGAGAAATAGTCAAAATAACAAAAAAGACACTGTGACTTCAGACCTCAAATAACTCAGTTCAGAAATCAACATTTGGTGGAATAACCAGGAGGTTTTCATTGGTGGTCTCTTCATTTTTTCCACTCTTCTTAATACCAATATTGTACATGCAGTGGCAATTATGATTCATCATAATGCTGAATCAAGTCAGTGTAAGCTTGTTCTGCTAACCTGTATATCAGGTTATCTGCTGAATATCTGTGTCGCTGTCCTGCACCACAGCACAGGCTGAGGGCAGCGTCACAGAGGGCTGCTGCTTTTTCTCATGGGAAAACAAACCGAGTGGCGACAAAGTGCAAGTAGCCAACAGCAAACAGGCACTGATGTGTTAGATAGCCTCTCTGCTCCAGCTGATAGGATGATCTACGGAGGTCACCTGTGTCTGGATTCTGGAGCAGCCGTGTTTTAAAGTCAAACAAAACGCGTCATAATAGAGTTAAGGTCAAACAGACACATATTGCAGTTGTTGTAAGATAACTTAAAGTTAAAGCAATTCATTTTTAAGAGCAATGTGCTTCGTTGAAAATGGGGAAAAAAATGTAAGTGATCACTTCTCTCAGATTGGATGTAAATGAGTTTCTTCCATCAGCTGGTCTGAAATGCAGGCATGTAACATGTTGCTGATGTGCAGGGCGGTGTTGATGTCTTTGTGCAAGTGAAAGTGTGACTTCCCTCCAGCGCAACCCTTTATTCAGAGTACCGACACGCCGACATGAAATGAAAGTGAAGACACAGCAGTTTTCTCGGTTGCTGGATTAGTCTCTATGAAAAGTAGAGGCTTTACAGGCATGAAAACGTCTGTTTATATCCCTGATTTTCATACCTGGAATATGCCATGCTCTGGAGATAACAGATGACAATCATAAGTCTGGATTTAGATCAAAATGAGCTCATTGCTACAACAGCATGATGAACAAAACACCCAGCGTTTTAGACAAAATGCAGACCTTTGAAAGTCACTTTATTCTCTCTTCTTGTGCCAGTGTGGAATGAGGAAAAGTTAATAAAGTCAGTTGGAGCGGAAAATGAAGCAGCCATGAATAAAAAGAGACATTTAACTACATCTTTAAACTAATATTCCTGCTCTCATCAGAAGCTCATTATTTTTTATACAGCTTCTGGTGCTTCTTTTGACTTCAGATGTGTCAGTTTCATTAAAAAAAAACACCCTGCTTCGACTAACTCCCTGGGGCTGAGAGGTGTAACACAGGCCCGGGGCTCATCAGAGGAATAAGCTGCTGATGATAAAGTGTCGCCATATGGCTGGTGGACACATCAGAGGACGAGACGTTCACTGTGAGAATCAGCGTCTTCTGGATAACAAGGACAAAGACTGACAATATTTGTAACAAACATTTTCATGAAGATTATACTCATGTTCTTAATTTTTGTTTATTTAATGAGTGAGATTTTTTTTCTGTGTTTGAGCAGAGATGATCAAAATGATGTCAAAGTATTTGTGTTTGGCATAATAAGAAGAAACCATGAACTTTATCTGACACTTCCTAGGCTTTTTGTTCATGTCAATAATTTTAAACTTGATTTCTATAATGCAAATGTTATTACCAACTGAAAAGAGTCAATGATCAATCAATAAGACAAAAATGATCCAATTCTGATAGGCCCATTTCTACTAACAGATACATAATTATCTGTTAGTGTTAGAATAAGTTCAGCTTTGTTGTTTGAAAACCAAATTTATTAGATATGTTTTGCAAATTGTTGTTAATCTTTGACGAAATACCATGAAATCTAGGTATTTTTATGAGAATCTCATTCCTGCCAGGCTTTCATGTGCAGCACTATAGAAGCCCAGTGCAAACCCTGAATGTCAAGTAAAACTTAGTATGTGTGGTATGGCTCTACTAACACAGCAATAGAAGAACGTGACTGACCTACTGACTGACCTGACTGCAGCATAAGGTCACCTTTCAGGCACAAACCATTAATAAACAAGCTTGGAGAAAATATAGAGACAGACCAGCTCCCCTCTTTCTGTTTGGCACGTTCTAAAATTTATGGATCTATATCAGCACAGGCATGCAGGCAGCCAGGGGGTGAGGCTCTGAATACCCTTCATCTTTTGTCTGCCCAAAACGAAGAAGTGCCCTCAATGCGTGGCACATGCACCGCACAAAGGATACGAAGCGTGTAAGGAATGTGTAACTTGGTTCATTCATAATTTGCTTCCTGGTGCAAAATGAACTGAGTCTTCAGTCCAAAGCGCTGCACAGCGCCTGCTTGTTGGGTGCGCCTGCCGTCTCATTCATGTCTCCAGGGGAGATATAATAATGAAAGCTACTGGCGTCGGGGAAAAAAGGCACTGAACCGAGTCCGCGGAGGAGCGCAGATGTGTGATATGTGATCCACTGGACGGCAAATTCAACGAGGATGTTGAGGTTTAACACAAGTCAGTCCAGCTTCCCCCCATTTAGAGGCTGCGCCTCTGTCCAGGAATAAAAAAAAGAAAAGAGCAGAAATCCACGCACAAAGCGAGCATGCTGCGTACATGACCCTCCCACCGCTCTGAGTTGGATCTGCAGGCTCCAGAACAGCGACTCACCTGCTTGTGTCGTATCGGTCAGGTCGTAGTTGATCCCCGGGTACTCCCTCAGCTTCCTGCCGCTCAGGTTCAGGATCCCTGAGCTCACGGCATCTTCCAGAGCCCGGTCCAGGCTGCGGGCAGTGTGGTGCTGCTGCTGCTGCTGCTGCTGCTGGTACTGGGTGACAGCCGGGCTCCAGTGGGGTCCGCTGGCGCAGTCATGGTTTTGTAGAGCAGTGACAGCTCCTACACCACCCTGACCAGACGCCATTTTCGTAAAAAAAAAAGGAGAAATTACTCCTCGTAGAATAATCCGAGCGCACAGCGGCAGTTTCTGCGCTCATGCGCATGCAGGGTGCGTTCCCCGGACCGACGCTAGGGGATGGGCTTCGGAGGTGATGATGATGATGATGCTGATGAGGATGAAGAGGAGAAGGAGGGGGGGTATGGTAGCCATTTTAGGCTTTAACCCCCTTTTTGCCGCCTGGTTTTAGGAAGCAGAGCCCTGCAGGAGGCAGGAATCAGTCACATTTCCCCATCTAGTGTGACGACACTGGGTGATCATGTTACATCCTGTTTCAAAATAACATTTAAAAAATTATCCTTTGACAAGATGCGTCTGATCCCTCTAGATAAAACAACATTTCATTCATCTTTACTTTTAGTTTATCCATATTACAACCAAAACCACAAGGTTATTTCCATTTTATCTCATAGATCAACAACAAGGATTGTGAAGTTGAAAAGGAGATTTTTTTTTAATAATTAAAAATCTGGCTGTGTTTCTTTCTATTTAGCTCACAACTAATTATTCTTCCCTGGCTTGCCGCTGCAAGAGGACGACTATTTCTTAGTAGGTTTGCAGGTCTGCCATCCTCTTTCCCCTGTTTTTTTTTTTTTTTTTTTTTTTGGGATGATGAATTAAAAAGAGTCTTTTGAGACGTTCAAAGGTTTGAATATTGTTTTGTGACCAAACCCTGCTTGCTTTACACTTCTCCAAACTTAGTCTGTCCTCTGGTCTTCCATCATGTTGTTTGTTTGCTCATCTCCTCTAACAAACCTTTGAGAATTTCCACATTTGATTAGAAAACAGAGAAGACAATTGATTATTTTCTTTTATTTCCAAATTATTCATCATGTTGGCCTGTTCCAATAAAAATACAGTTAAGTTTGGTTTTCTAATGTGAGAAGACGAGGTGGTTCGAAAGTTGCAGCTCAAACCAGCATTAAATTACAGGACCCTGTAATTTAAGCGTGAAGCGGTGAAGTTGCTAACACAAATCGTTGTGTCTAAAAAACGAATGGAAAGTTGTGAGGAAGGAAAAAATGTGGAAGAAAAAGCAAGGAGTCACAGGTATAACCTGAGCCTTGGGAGGTTGATGAAGAAAAGTCAAGTCAAGACATTCAAAGGGAGAGATTCGAAGATCTACACTACAGCTGGACATACACAAATCAAGCAGAGGGATTATATATGTCTACTTTCCAGAGAACACATTGAGATCACCCAGAATGATCTGCGTGTTGCTGTAGAAAGTAAAGTTTTCTTCGGGAACTTTTATCTTTGCTACCTAATCTAACAGGTGGTGGAAAGGTTAATGGCTTTAAATATTTTAATGTGCTTCCAGTTAACGAAGTGCTGCCGAAACGTACTAAACTTATTCTACTTTTGGAGTTGGGGCATAAGAGACAAATAGAGGATTGCACTGCAGTGAATGTTTACAAAAGGCAAGTGTACCCTTTAGGTCACATGGACAGAGGAATTATAAGAAGGCTGGGAAAATGAGAAATGATCTGTTAAATTGACTGAGGAGAATGAAGATGGAAACTAGAGTATGCACATTTTTTGTGTTTTTGTAAAACTGCTGTTTATTATTCATTTTTTTAGCATTATTTTTGAGTTTATCTGAAAGTGGGTGATGAGATAGGGGGTAGATATTCAACAAAGGGTCACCAGGTTTACCCCTGTGCCGCTGCCGCGCCCCCTGCTGCTTGCTATTTTTACACATTCCATAAATTCAGATTTTTGTGTATTTTTGTCCATGTGCTTAAAAAGTGAGCTCTTATTGTCACATGTCAATTTTCTAAGCTACAGAAAAGTAATGATTAGGGATGCACTGACGTAAAAATTTGGGCCGATATCAATATCCAATATTAATATCTCAGCATTTATCAGTATCAGTATTTACATTTGCCTACACTTCTGACACCTGTGAAGTGCACAATTCAGAGACTGAGGTCCAGACAAAAGCCAAACAATCTTTAATACATCTGCAGATGGAGAGCAAACATACACTGCATTAGGCTCAAATTAAGATCCGCTCTGACGAACTCACAGTTGCATAGTTACTTTATTCATCTCTCTTTACTACCGAGGCAGAGACTCAATCTTCTAAGACCAAACAAAAGAAACAAAGGAAAACATACGGAATCTTGTATGATCATTCACTGTAATGTCTACGGGATGTTAAAACTAAATACTCTATCTCCATGCAAGGAAGGCCACGGGAAAAACAGCAAGTTCCCAAATAACTGTCTGTGGAAGTTCAGCAACCCAGGGAAACTTACTTCAGCAGACACATCTTGTTTCATTAGTTTGTACACCTTTCCCAGCTGCACAGAAAAACACCTTGACTGTGATTCAAAAAGCATTACATTTATATGATACATAAAGGAACATCATTTAATACGAATAAAACTTCTTCACACACCAGAATCCTGCTCTGCACTGAATAAATACCGCATAGCTAGCTCCCTCCCCATCCTGAAAAACATACATAAAAGATCGATATAAACATCAGTAGTTCATATCGTACCAGATATACTTATCAGATATAGTTAAATAATCGATTGTTGATACCAATAATTATTTCTACTATATATTTCCAGAGATTTAAAAGTAATTTTAGTACTTGTTAGCCTTTTTGAAGTTTGTCAATGTACTATTCCTTCAATAGAGAAGGCGCATTTTAACTCTAAGATCAAAAATCTTCAGAGTACCATTGAGATGAAGTGTTTCGGGTCTGGGTCAAATGTGCTCTTCTTTTGCAAATCAAAATAAGATGTATTTGTAAACAGATGAATCGCATACCAGTCACAGCCAGTCGTGTTTCACAGCAATCTTTGCTGCCACTGCCGTCCAGCCTGAGCAGCCGTCCTGCCCCCACCGAGGAGCGACTCAGGGATCTCCTTGCATCTGAGTGTCTGGCTGTGGCAGCAGAAAACCCCAACAAAACACAAACATATGTCATAACCAAAATGGTGGCGCATTAGAAAAAGACTCGCAGAGTTTCTGGCTGAGGTATGGCTCTGTGTTTTCCCTCGGATGGGCAGTTGGAGCGTTGTGGCGTTACGACAGGCGGACGGTTGGCTGTTAGCTAGCAAGCAGGGATGTTTGTTTCTGTAGGACACCCCCTGGTTAGAAGATGGAAACAATTAGCACCACTGCGTGTTTGTGTTGAGGCAACTGTGTTATCGGATTGACAAATGTACATTGTGTGCAGCAGTAGTCGCGAAAAGCTGCGATTAGCTTCATATTTCAGCAGAGTCAAGGAACTGGTGGCTAAGCTAAATATTAGCTTAGTGAAATGATGGCTTTCAAGCTGACCAGGCCGATTAAAACTGTTTATTTTCATAGAAATTGCCTGAAATACTTATTTTTTTTCGCTGGAAATGTACTCATTTATGATATGTATGCGTTAAGAATTAATATATATATATATTGAGTGAAAAACTTTGTTTTTAAAAGCTCTCATGAAATTTGTAACATGCTCAAATTGGATGTTTTCAGTTAGCAGACAACAGACTTGGGCTTTGAATGCATCTTATAATGTGTATAATGTGTACATTATATAATTGTTTTAGGATCGCACAGAAGTCCATCCATTTGTTTTAAGATGCATTATTATACCCTGACCCAGGCAAAGCTGCACTCAACTGACTTGTATTCACATCCTAAGTATTGATAGATATCATTCAAATGGTCAGAGATCAAATCAGCTGGTTTCTCCACAAATCTGCAGAAGACAAAAAAAAAAGTCTGATTTATTTAAAACTATTACCTATTTTTAAAAAATCCTGCAACATGTCAAATATCCTGCAGACTAAAACAAATCAGGCACTTTTTGTTTTGGTTTTAAGAGGGATGACTTTTCCAAAAATATTCACATTGTTTTCTTCTTGGTAATTTTAGCTCAAAGTTTCATTTGATTGTGTTGTTAAAAGGTCTGGTGCTGCCTATCTTCTACTTTTGCTTCACCAAACTTATGTTGTGGTCTATGTTGAGGTTTTTAGATATTATTAACAGATCTAAACTGAGATAGGCTGTGTATGGGCCAGTATAAGATTATCTCAGTATGTTAACCTTGGGCAAAAATACCACAGTTTCACAGTATTGCTGTATTTAGATCAGAAAAGAAAATAGATTTAATTGCTTAAACAGGAATGTAATAATTGCCCCATTTGCTAAAAAGCCCCTCAAAACATTGATTTTTGCAACATAATATTATATATTGACTTCATCCAAATTACTAACAATAACTACTGACTGACATGCTTTTAGCTTCCAAACGTTTGAAATGTATTTTCTAAGGTTTTACACGTATAACAAGCTGATATCAGGTTAAGTAGTTGGGCTATCTATTCATGTAGTCAGCCTCCAGTTGTCCCCTAAAAGCCATGTATAGCTTTCCAACTGTAGTTTCAAACAGTGTTAAATTAATAAGAGGGATGGGTCACACTCATTTAATTCCCAACCCAATAACGTTTTGTCTTTCATGACTGAAAATTGATTTTTATTTATTTATTTCTTGTTAAAGTATATTAACCTTCTTTCAGCCAGTTGGCTAGCAGTGCTTAGCACCAGATTGGAGGAGGGTCAGTGCATTTTGGCAGTGTTGAATACAGACATAAGCGAATAAAATATTTTTATACAATAAAACCTGTGAGCAGCCCATGTGATTATTTCATATTTCATCAATATTTTACTGCTGGTTGTTTTTAGCTCTATGTTTCAGTTTTATTTATGTCTTTCAGGTTAAGCATGGCGGACAGAAAAAGAAAACCAGCTGCCTCCATCAAACCGATCACAAAAAAAGAGAAAGTCGAGCAAAAGAAAAAGGTATGCTTGCATTAGCATTTGTTCTGTCTCTTAATGTGTTTTATTTAAAGAGAACAACTATGGATGGTCATGTGTATCAGTTCCAGACTAATAATTGGTTACTGTTAAGCTTTGTTCCTTTGGAAACTGTAAAAAGAGGTAAATTAGACACAAGTTTGTGTTTTTATCTGTCTGTGTGACGCTGCAGGAGGAAGAGAAAGCTGCTGAAGTTTTTGAAGAATTTGTTGCATCTTTTGAAACCAGTGAAAAAAGCAAAGTGAAGACTTTTGTTCGCGGGGGAATTGTAAATGCGACTAAAGGCGAGTATGGACCTTTCAGTGATGTTTGACCTCTGATTGGAAACTTCAGATGATACTTCCTTCTTTTCAATATCTGGTGCAATGCACTTGTTCATTGTTTCTGTTAAATAATAAGGACCTTTAATGGAAGTGTTAAGTCCTAAACTGTGTAGGATCTAAAGTTTAATCTTCTAGTTACTTAGAACTGACAATATAGGACTGCATCATGTTACTGCCATTTGTACCTACATTATGTTTTGACTAAGAATATAAAAGTTTGTTTTTGGTGGGTTGTACTTTCTGTAGAGGAGGAAGAAGCAGAGATCAAGAAAAGTAAGCTGTACCGACCCCCCACAAAGTTTGTCCCTGTGTCTCAACATGCCTCACCAACGTCCTCGTCTGACAGCAAAAAGGCTGTAAGTTTGTACTCTTTACATCTTTGCTGTGTCATAGTTTCAATTCACTTTCAAATCTTCAGAAAGTGTACCATAAGGTAGCACTAAACGCTGTCTTTACTGCCTGTTTGATGGACAGGCTTTCAAAAAGAAGACAGAAGAAAAGAAGAAGAGCAATCTCGAACTTTTTAAAGAGGAACTTAAGCTGTAAGTCTGACACACTTTTTCCAGCTATATGTTTTAGTGTCATGATGCACACACAAGCTTGTTATTTTGCATGGAAATTTTTCAGCATTCAGGAGGAACGTGAGGAAAGGCATAAAAGGAAGAAAAATGACTCTGAGGCTGGAGGAGAAGGAGGAGGATACGGAGATCTGGACGTTCCATTATCGGGACGATCAAGTGAGTTTTTTTTTGGTTTGTTTTTCAGGTCTGATTAAATATAGAAATAAAAATAAGAATGAGAAAACTCTTTGAATTTATTTATTCTTTATCCTATAGTTTAAATTTTGTCCCCTTTTCTTGAGTTTGACATTTTTCATGTCCCACCTTATTTATTCCTTGTGTGTCCTTCTTTTGTTCCTTCCTCTTTTTATTTTTGTCCAAGTACTTCAGTACTTCCTTCCTCATCCCTTCATCCTGCCTTCCTTTTTTCTGTCTTTTTTCCTTCATCCTCCATTTCTTCCTTGTCTCCTAGGCCTTCCATCTGTCTTTTCTTCTTTCCTTATTTGGGCTCTTCATTTTTTGTGTTTTTCATTTCTTCCTTCTTTCTGTACCACCTTGCTTCCTTTTTTCATTCCTTTCTTGTTTAATATCTCTTTTTTTAATATCCTTTCTTTAGTTTATCTCTTTCTTTCAACAACTTTCTTGCTTGCTTTCTTTCCTTGGTCCTGTCCTGTCATGTTAGTTTCTTATTTTGCAAAGTCTATGTGCAAGTCCTATTGTAGAAATAGCAGACGTAAAGTCACTGAACTTTTAATTATTTAAATTTTAAATGAACATAAAGAACAGAAGACTGTTAGAAGCTGAGTCTGGGAATGTTAGATAAGAAACATGTAGGAACAGCTTTAATTAAATGCCCCCTCTGTTCTGCCCCACAGTGCTGTACGATGACCTCACAGCCCCGGTCACCACTAACCTCTACATTAACTGCATTAGCCCAAAGGTAGCAGGCGTACTCTCAGTTTTACTGGATTTAATGCTTTTAAATATGAATCTCACACTTCTGTTTTTTTTTCTGCTCAGATGAATGAAGACCTACTCTGCAGAGAATTTTGTAAATATGGCCCCTTGGCCAGCGTGAAGATCATGTGGCCCCGAACGGACGAAGAGCGCTGCAGGACTTCAAATAGAGCCTTCGTGGCTTTCATGACTCGGAAAGATGCAGAGAGAGCCATGGCTGCTCTAGACGGTGAATTGGACCTTCGAACTTGGTCCCAATTTATTGAACTATCATCGTTTTGTTCATCTCTGACAGCAGTGTGTTTGGAACCACAGGTAAAGTGATTATGGGCTTTGAAATGAAGCTCGGATGGGGCAAACCAGCCCGTATCCCACCTCAGCCTCTGTACACACCAGCTGGGGTGAGGGTGGCACCTCCTCCCCCATCCGGCCTCCCTTTCAACGCTCAGCCCAGGGATCGCTTCCGCAACGACTTCACAAAGCCGCTGGGCTCGTCCAAAGCAGAACTGGACAAGGTAAAGCCTCCTCGTCTGGCTGATGGTGTCTAGCTGAAAATGCGTTGATCAAGATAATGTTTTAGATTAGGAATGGTGACCTGAGGAAAGCATTCGCACACTTTGAACCTTTTCACATTTTGTTACATATGGCCACAAGCTTACAGATGTTTGCATCCCTGTCAGTAAAAACGACAGAGACGGCGCTTTCATCTCCACAACTTCCTCTCAGGTTCTTTAGCAAACCTTTTGAGGCCTTCATGGATCAGCTGGATTTATACTGATATTAAATTCCACAAAATTTGAAAATATGACTTGATTATTTTGTGTTTTTTGTAAGATTGATACCTGAACATGAACTATAAAGTCTTAAAAGCATTGTTAAAAAATCATAAATAAATAAACAATGCTAAGCCTGGTGAGGTCTCAAGTAAAGCCACATGATTTATAATACAGTGGAGAAAATTATTTAGCAAAGAATGTTTTTTTATCAATTTTTTTTTCAAAATTGGCGTGCTTCCATTCAACAAATTTGTTTTTGTAATTCCAATTTATGCAATTTTATGGTCAGCTGAAACAGTTTGTCACATTTTTGTTTATGAACCTTTCACAGTTGTGGAATACTTACGGTTAATTTTAATGTTAAAATCCCTACAAGTCAGATTTATTATTGTAACACATTTCTGCAACAAGGCAATTCAAAGTGCTTTACATGAAATATAAAAAACATAATACCGTAACCAATTCTGAAACAAGTAAACATTTTATTTTGCCAAAACGCCATCATCAGAATCAAGAATAATCAACATCAAATATACTTATAAATGTTCCAGTTGTTACTTCAGAGGTAACTTTAAACAGGCGAGTTTTAGCTTCAATTTAAACATTAGTAAAATACAGATTTATGGTCATAACTGACTAAATGTGAAGGTTTAAGGCGTCTGAACTCTTTAGCAAGGTTTTGTAGATGAGTGTGAAAATAAAGGGTGAATCTTTTTTGTAGATCTCTTCTGCAGAATGCATGAAGGTTGAAAATTTGTCAAGTTGTTTCAAATATTACCTGGCAGCTGATCCAGGATCGACAAAATCAATCATGAATTATTGTTAAGTGATTTTTAAAAAAAAAGCATTCTGTTACTTGCTCATTTGTTCCTGCATTGCAGTTTTATAGGATGCAGGGTCGTATTAAATGTCTGATGCCCTCTTTGGGTGCACATCAGTAACTGAAGTCTTTAGTTTTGGGTTCCATAACAGTTTTTCCCCCCTACATGTTGAAGTTTTTACCATCCCTCCCCAGTTGTCTGATCATGAATGCCTCCATTGTTTTCTATGCTGTATGTATCCTGCAGTGTTTCATCTGTACAGGTACTCACTTTTTAATATCTTCACTATTTGGTTTGACTTCACAAACAGACTCTGTCCGAAGCCGTAGTCAAAGTGGTTATCCCAACCGAAAGGTACACACACTCTTCTTCCTACGACTGACCAGCTGTCATAGCATTAGTGTCATAAGACAGAGGCTGAGGCGCAGTCATCTTGTAATCATGCATATTCAGTACAAACTGCATTTATTGCACTTTGCATACACATATAGTAAGTCACATAGAGAGTGGGAGTTAGTAAACGTACAGAAATACTCTTTTCAGGGTCGGGGGTTCGCATGGGCTGGCTGAGACACTGCAGACCGATACAGCTGGAAGGCAGATAGCTTCAATGCTAACCCAGTCAGGATGTAATTAGCATTTAGCGCTAGCTTTCTAGTACAGTTCTGTAAATTATAGCACCTGTTCAAGGGTACAAGTAGGTGCAGATGATGCGAATCTAACTTTGGTTTAGTGATTGGGCTCCATCAATCTGCAGGAGCTACACAGGATATTTTACCTTTGAATTGTTTCTATATGTAATAGTTTGACTGTTATTTCATTGAAATATCTAAATGTAGCCATCCCTGGAACTAGAATCTACTAAGGTTTAAATTAGTATTCTCCACAAAAAACCGGGACTCCTGATGAAGCCTTCATATAAGTAGTATAATCTCACACAGTAAAATGTAGAAAACTGAAGGACTGTTAAAATAAATGTTAAATTAAGCCTGGAGTTTTTGATATTGTTACAGTTTGTAAAGATCCAATCGTGACCCGTTCTTAATTTTCATTGGTGTGTCATAATGCCATGAAGTTTTTCAACATTAAAGTTTATTTAATTTTATTTTATAGGAGTTGTTAGGAATGATGATTTTGTTCACAAATTTGCTGGGAATATTTTTTTTGTCCCCACTCAACAAATGCATTGATGCTGAAGGTTAGATTGATTTTTTTAAAAATTATCATTATTATGTTACTGCGATAAAACACAAACAGGGTTTTACACATTTTTATCAGGGGTTCCTGCTATTAACGTTCCCAATGATAATGTGGGGATCAATGTTTGAAGTCAAGAACAGTTACTAAAGTTTTTTAAGCCTAAATTATAGCTGAAACAATACAGTAAGGCCTGTAGTTTAGTGAGGAGGTGATTGGTGTCTTTATGTTGTGTTTGACTCTGGGTTCAGTGTGTATTCTTACTCACGCTGCCATTTCTCCCCACAGGAATCTGTTATTCCTTATTCACAGGATGGTAGAGTTTGTGGTGCGTGAAGGCCCGTTATTTGAAGCCATGATAATGAACAAAGAAAAAAACAACCCAGATTACAGGTAGCTATGCTAAACTATGAAGTTCCATTAGTACAAAAATAAAACAACTCCAGGTTCATTTATAAATAATTTTTTTCTCAGGTTTCTTTTTGACAACAAAAGCCAAGATCATGTGTATTATCGTTGGAAATTGTTCTCTATCCTCCAGGTGAGTTTGCGTGACTGAAACGTCTTTAGAAATCTTTGTTTTTATATAAAATGACGTGTGGATTTAACATTTCGTCTTGTGTCCCACAGGGCGAGTCCCCGACAAAGTGGAGGACAGCAGAGTTTCGGCTGTTCAGAGGAGGCTCTTTATGGCGACCCCCCATCCTCAACAGCTACACTGAGAGGAGTGACGAGGGAGCGGCGGTCGAGGAGGCCGCTCCTCCCGAGGAGGAGGTGAAGAAGGGCCAGCTCAGAACCGAGTAAGTCTGGATCTGGGATGCACGTCGGCTTCCAGCTTGATCCGAGCTGAATGTTTGATGTTCCCACCCACTCCAGGCACCGACAGAGACTGGAGACTCTGGTGGAGGAGCTGACTCCCAGCAGGGAGGACATCGCCAACGCCATGTTGTTCTGTCTGGACCGGGCAGATGCAGCAGAAGAAGTCGTGGGACACATTTCAGATTCCTTTTGTTCGCTTCAAGTTCCTCTTCAGAAGAAGGCGAGTTCTGCTATTTTACAGTATTTTTTTTACATTTATCATGTTACAGACATAAGCAGCGATTAAGTTCAATCCTTCCTGTCTGCTGTAAAATATGCGCTCACATATTTTCATTATATCAATATCCCCACAGATTTCTAGATTATATCTTGTGTCGGACATCTTGCACAACTCGTGCGCCAAAGTAGCTGGGGCATCATATTATCGGAAATAGTAAGATACTTTCTTTGAACTCACTTTTAGAACACCCATGTCTTTATTTGTGGTAAATGTAATGGGTTTTAAAATAATTCTCTGCAGTTTTGAAAGCAAGCTACCACAGATATTTGAGCATCTACATGCAGCACATAAAAACATTCAAGCCAGACTGCAGGCTGAGCAGTTTAAGGTAACAAAAGTCATTTGCTTCAGCCAAAATAGAAGAGAAGGGAAAGCTGAAACATTTTAACCTCCCTGTCTCCACAGCAAAAGGCCATGAATTGTTTTAGAGCATGGGAAGACTGGGCCATATATCCCCAGCCTTATCTAATCCAGCTTCAGAACATCTTTTTGGGCTTCGCCAAAGCAGGAGAGGAGGAGACGGAGACGCCGGAGGTGAGCTTATCTCCTCGCTGCAGAGGCGACTGCTGCTTTGTGTTGCCTCACCAGCCGGAGATGTTGACAAATACCAATTAGACCAAGTGAGTTTTATGCGTTTGTCATTTTGGAGGAGGTATCTGGTGAGATTGACGGTGCACCGTTGGACAGAAGGCTTATAGACGGGCTCCCCATGGGGAAAACTCCAGTGGACGACATAGATGGCTGCCCCCTGGGCTGGGACCCCCTGGACGGCGTCCCCGTTGATGACATCGACGGTGTACCCCTAAACGCTCCTATTGATGATATTGATGGAGTTCCCTGTAATTCCACTGTTTAATGTCTATACAGCTGTTACTGCTACTTTGTCTGCTGCTTATTGAGGTTTGTTTTGTCCTCAGTGGATGAAAGCAACCTTCCGCTCTCCAAAGTGCCTTTGTCTAAATGGGAGAAGATCGGCGATACTGGTAAGACGTAGCTGGACGCTCCTGTGACTGGTTTGACCCTGAATGGTTCTGCTTATTTTCTTTCAGTCCAAACTGACTCCAAGTGGGATACTTCAGGGGAGCAGGATGATGAAAAGAAGGTTCATATCAGGTAAAGCTGAGTATCATCAAAAGTATTTCATTTATCTGGAAGGAAAGGAAAGTTGTAGTAACTCCATTATCTGGCTCCAGCTGTAACTCACAGGATGAAGACGAGGACTCAGAGAGTGACAGCAGCGCCGATTCCTGCAGGTCGCCCAACTATGAGGGGGCAGTTTTCCCTCATATGTCTGAGAGTAAAAGAAAAAGGCTGAGGGAGGTGGAAGTAAGTGTTTGCTCCATCATTTATCATAAACTGGCCTAGAGATGATCTCAGTTTCAGTCCTTGTACACAAATTACTTTTAATAAATGTGTCCAATTTTCTATTCACGAAAGAAACAAACACTTGTTTGGAGAGACTCATAACATATTTTAGATAAAGTTTAGTATCAAATAGGATTGTATTTAAACAGTAAAACTTAGTAAAACTGACCCAATGTTTCTGAACCAGGTAAAGGTTATGAAACTCCAAGATGAGTTGGAATCTGGAAAGAGGCAGAAGAAATCTGGAATGAGCATACAGCAACAAGTGGAGAACTACAGGAAAAAGCTGCTGCAGAAGGTGAGCAGGTCCTCTTGGGATAAATTATTTCATAAGAACATGTTTAAATTGTTAGCGCTATCATCATAATTTACCATAAGAAATCAAATCTGTGTTCTTCAATAGGAAACTGGAAGAGCATTTTCTGAGTTGTGATTAAATTATTAGTGTCACTTTTAAGTCATGTGCGCCATCTACTGGATGAAACATAAACCTACACCCTTTTTCTACAGCACTGTGTGGGAATACAGTGCTAAAATACTTATACAGCCACCAATTTCATAGTATTTTTGTGTAGTAGTTCAACTTTTGTTCAAATTGTCTAATAAAATAGCTTATTTTGTGAACAATTTGCAAACAAACTTAAGAGATTTCTGAGATTGAATCAGTTAAAATGTTTACACTACCGCCTCTAGGAGTTTCACAAAAACGAAGAAAAGACTGAGAGGTCGAAGTCTAAAGACGGGCAGAGGGAAGAAAGGAGACACAAAGAGAGGAGCAAAAAAAATGAGGACGGAGATAGAAGGCTGAGCAGTAAACTTGGAGAAAAGCCGAGGAAATCAAGGAGCATCTCTCCATCAAGGTAAAATATAAATTTAAAGAAAAAAGCTCTTATTCCATATAGATGAGCTTAGGATAATTTATTCTATGCCCATTTTTCAGAACAAAGTCTCCTAAATGGTCCAAACGTTCCCGATCGCCATCTCCAGACCAGAAGGTCAGCAAATCCAAGTCCCGGTCCCCACACCGCTCCCACAAGAAGGCAAAGAAGAGCAAACACTAACCAGATTCAGGACTCTGACATCAGTCTCTTCTCTCGGCTTCACCTTCGACAACCCACACGAGACTCAGCACCTTTTTCTATTGTGAAGTTTCACCACTGTACCTACTTAGATATATTTTGTTTTTAAAATGACATGTTGCTGCAAAACGCCAACACTAAATAAATCACCGTTGGTGAAGAATGTTGCTGTGGAAGACGTTTCCTGAACTCGACAAGGTTTTTGAAAAAGATTGCCAGAGAGAATTTGTATTTGTGCAGATTTTTTTTTATTGAGGAAATTCCATCATTTTGTTTACAAAAGCTGTAGGATTACAGTGCTATCATGAAATGTGTTTTCTGACCAGGGCATTTATCAAAAGTAATCAGTGATTTTCTGAAACATTTAGGACACCCAATTTGAATCATTAGTAACGTCAAACACACTGAAATGACTTATTTTAATAACAAAGGAATTTGTCGTTTTAATCCAACTTGACATTTCACCTGAAAGACTTTGACCGTTTTGCTTTTGAAATTTGTCTTACCTGAAAACCAAGGAAACAATGAAGGTGCTCATAGCTATTGAAAATAGATTTTTATGTTTTCTACAGTAATTCTTGGCCACACAGTTAGAAACTTACATGTCTGAGCTCAGACAACTTTTCTGGATCTCTAGATGCCAAACCGTTCAGTTACCTGGTACGAAAGATAAAAAAAGAAATAAGACAAGGAACCCCAACTTGCCCACTTTGTACAGTCTCTCTCTTTAGGACTAATCTCTGCTGAACAGGCCTGCTTGTGGAGCGCTCAGTACTTTTTGACGTTAATAAAAACTTTAATTGCTCCCGTGAAGTCAGCAGAGAGCAGAACCTCTGTGTGATCCGTTTTCAGGGCTCCTGGAACAAGAAAGCAACAATAAGCAGCACTGAAATGCAATACTTCGTTTTGAGGAAATAAGATGCAGGACAAAACGGACCTGATGGTATCGTCTCAGAGTCGGTGGAGTCCAGGCTCTTGCGGTCCGCTTCTGGTTTCTCTGCGAGTGTTTCTTGAGGAACAATAAGATCTGGATGGGGGGCAAATACTGCAGAGGTGACCACTGCGTTGTGTGCTGCAAGAAGAAAAAAAAAACACTTCAGAGTTAAGACCAATACATAAATAAATGTATTTTGTGGGCAACACAGTAGATACCTTTAATTCCTTCCCAGAAGTCATTGCGGTCTCGTCGTACAGATGTGAATTTGCTCAAATCATGGTAAGTGCTCCAGATGTAAACGTATCTATCTTCTGAGCCACTGACAATGAAGGAGTAGTCATGGCTGGAGGAAGGCATGAACAGTTTCACGATTAGTTTTTAATTGAAATTCATATCAGAGGCCAGCAGAGGGCCCCAAGGAGCTGCAAAGTTTGCTTGCATGTTAGTTAGGTCAGGCTGATGATATTTAATATCTGACATTACCAGATTATTTTTAAAAAGATCAGGCTTTACATCCAGAAGCTTCAGGAACAAAAAAGGGAAATAACGTGAAATTAAAAAAATGAAGGAAGTTGAGAAAGAAAGACAAAAGAATAATGGGAGAATAAGAAATGAGAATTTCAAGATGGGAAAAAGAAATGAAGGGAAGAAATAATCAGGATAGAAGGAAAGTAGCAAATATAGGAAAAGGGAAATAAAAGGAAAGGAACTGGATGATAAAAGAATAGGAGAAACAAAAAAGTTGGAAGACAACTTGGAGGCATTTAGACAACAGAAAAGGAAATAAACTTTAACCTTCCTCCAATTTATTTTTCTACATCTCCCCCCACCTTGAAATCTAATCCTAAACTATTCCAGCCTGTGTTGTGTAGCAATTTTAATAATTTTTTTTTTATTATTAAGAGGCCCAGAAAGCAATTTTTACACCACTTTTCTCTTTATGAAAGCAGAAGCAGCACAGATTCAGTGTTGAGCAGGATGGGAACATTTCTCACCTGAAGCTGGCTTTAATCTGGCTGCTGCTGTTGACGTAACCCTTGTACTTCATGGACAGAGACAAGTCCCTCAGGTCATAAAGGCGAATGCGGGAATCATTTGAGGTAACCAAAATCTGCCGGAGCAGACAAGAGTTGGAGACGTAACCACCCTCACAGCAGCAAAGTTAACAAGTATTCTCAGGGAACCGGGGCGTTACCTTGTTCTCTCCAGGCAGAGGCTCAATGCCGGTAATTTTGCGGCCTACTTTGTTCCTCCCTCTAGTTGATCTCACGTGAATTTGAGTGTGGTATTTCAGTCGCTGTTAAGAAACAAAGGAGACCCACATCAGACTGTGAATTTGCATTAGAACAGTTATGATTAAACTGATCTTAGGGATAAAAACAACAAGATGCCTCTGTGTCGTAGAAGATGCAGCGTCCGTCGTAGGTGCCAATGACGGCGTATTTTCCGTTTTGGCAGAAGTTGGCGGCGGTGATGAGTCGTGTTTGACCGTCCACCTCGTTCCACAAAGCCACCTTCTTGTCTGGAATGTTCCAAAGTCGCAGTTTGCCGTCCAGAGAACCGCTTAAAAAGTATCTGTCATCCTACAAACAAACAAAAAGGAAAAACTGCTTACCACAGAACCGTTGAATGTATTCACTATGAGAACAATCCTAATTTTTTTTATATATGATCAAACTAATGAACAGCCCATAAATATTGAGTTAAATGTCCTTTTGCAAGTTGAACCACACACTTTTTGTAACCATCAATTTTTGTGGTTCACTTCTGACTGAACACTTAACCACAGTGTTTGGCAGAAATTGTAGCTCTCAATTAAGAAGGAGCAGTCCATAAATACTTTAAGGTATTTTTAGGTAAGATCCCTTAAAGTCTGCTTCATCTGATCTAAAAACTGTTTGAAATTATGATACGACACTGCAATGAGAAAACTTCACCATGTCCATTTGATTTTAGGACATGGTGAAGAGTTTGTAGATTTTCCACAAGTGCTTTGCAGTTGGCACTGTTACCACTCTACTTCCATTTTCAAGATTCATTTTGACTCATCCAAATATTCTCACAAAATGTCTGTCCTGTTCTACCACAACACAGCTGAACATTTCGGTCCAGCAGACGTGGATTTACACTAAAGTCTCAGTTCGGATGAAAACATATAATGCATGTTAAAAAGTCTTTGAGTTTGGAAACAAATATCCAGTGAGGATTATGCAAGGAGCTTTTTGGTTGCTAAAATTCAACCAAAAAGTGTAGCAACAGTGAAAGGTAACCTCAGCGCAGACCCCACACATGCTTAACACAATCCAATGATCATTAAAATGTGGTTAAAAGTCATTGATTTGTGTGCATTTGTGCCAAGACAAACACACAGCGACCCAACTTACTCTGGGGTGGAAAGCGATGGCTGTGACAAAATCAATGTGCTGAAAGCAGCAGAGGCACTCTCTCCTGGATATGTGCCACAATCGAACCGTCTTATCCATGGAGGACGACAGCAGGAAAAAGTTCTGCACAGACCACAGAATAAGTCAAACATAAAAATACAAATGTGTGTTAGGAGGGAGCAAAAGTGTAATGGTACAGTTATTACCTTTGACCAGGACAAGTCCAACAGGTCGGCTGTGTGACCCTTGTACTTGCAGAAGGGGACTTGGCGGAAAGGGGCATTTCTGTCTTCGGTGTCTGGGTCCTCTGGGACAGAGCTTGCCTAAACGGTAGGTAAGTCATTTAGGAAAATGTTCTTGTAGAATGCTGCTCTGTATCTGCTATCAACACGAGATGTTTGTGAATTAGAGTAGATGCTACTGCACTCACCCCTGGATCTGTGTCAGATTTAGATGAACACAAGCTTTCCTGAGAAGGAGAAGGAGAAACTCGACCTGGAGGACCAAAACATCTGGCATGAACTCCAGAATCGGTCGTTTTGCTGCATATTCAACCACCAGAGAGCGCACAATCCACTTTAATAAGATGCATACCTTCAGTGTTGTACTTTAATCTCATATTATTGAAGTAGTCAAAGGCGGTCTTCAGGACCCAGATGCGAACAATATTATCCTGGCCTGCAGTCGCCAGAAGCCTCCCGCAATGAGAAAACTTCATTGTCCAAACAGCTCCCTTCAGAACGAGAGACATTTGTAAAACCGCCAACAAAGATCACTGATTTAGGGATGATTTAGCCTTACCATGTGCTCTCCGCTCAAATCCTGCACAACCTTAATCTGGTCAAAGTCGAAGGGACCCTTGAAGCTGTGAGCTGCCTTGAACTTGGCCGGTCTGGTGTAGGGCATACCCTCATCATCACTGGAGGAAGGATCATCGGGATCTGTGTGGAACACTGAAGAGCAAAGCAGGCAAAAAGCAGAACTCAGATTATTAAAACTGTATGAGATCATGTAAACACAAGACTTGTCATGCAAACATGATGTTCTAGCTAATATCATGAAAGTATGATGTTAGCTAGTTCTAGCTCATTGAGTCACAACGAGGTAGAATCCGTCTCATCTTGCTTAAGTATTGACTTAGCGAGGCTTTTTAGGTGTTTCTTTGTGAAAATCTAACCCAAGCTTCCTTCTCCTAAGCAATATCCACTACTCTGTGTAGGTATATCACATAAAATCTCCATAAAAGTTTAAAATTGTGGTTGACCTTTGACAAAAGACATAAAAAGTAGACTGGAGCCTCATAAATGTAACCATAGGTTATGAAAGTTATTGTAAACCATCAAAGATTGCTTGTTCACACAAACAGAACATTACTAATCATTTTGTTTCTGTACCTTCATCACGCACACTTTTCACTTTATTGACTGCTTTCTCCCCATATTCCTCAGCAAGGTGCTTGGCTTTCTTCACAGATTTGCCCAGGAACTTTTTTAGCTGGGTCCTGGTTAAAAACCAAGACAAATGCATTGCAATGTTTTAAATAAAATCACAGAATGTAAACGCAGCAGGAGAGAGAGAGAAAGCCAGGGAAAAAAAGGCAGCTCAGCAACATTACGTTCTCTGCTTCAGTTTTCCTCCATCCGTGTCCGTCAGCGGAGCCTGAGACTTTTCATCGTCATCCGACTGTGCCGCATCGTTACTAGGAGAAGAAAAAAATAGCAGCTTCCTTTACATATAGTTAAAATGAACTAAAATGTAATCAGTTTTAGTTTGACTCACGTTATGTACTCCTTGGTCCTCCTCATGATGTGCAGAGTGAGAGGGTTAATCCCTGTAGGAAGTTTCTCCTCAGCTTGAATCAAGGGAATCTCCTCTCCAGTGTCCAAGTTCTTGATCATGACACTGGCCAGTATTTCCTGATTACAATCACATAGAAATGCGTTTCAATAGCAGTGGAGACTCAGGCTGCGAATGTGGAGCTCTTGAAAAAAAATATCAATCAAAAATGCATTAAATTTTGTAGCTGGAACTCTGGCTTTGATTTCCTGTAGTTTATAATAACTAAATGATTTTGAATCATGGAGTGCTAATTGTGGTCAGTCACACATTAACTTAGTGAGAAACAGCCTGGATAAAGACTGCAGATGCAGCAGCAGCATTTCCTCTTCTCGCAGAGCGTCGGGCAGACAAACCCACACAGTTTGATAAGTGTGGGAAATCGAAAGTCACACTTTCAGAGCATTGTCTGATGTCTTTTTTCTTTTTTGCAATATGAGCAAGTTGAGAAAAAGAGCAGCAGGCAGTGAGAACTGAAGTGGTAGTTTGAAGAAACAAGAAGGTTAAGGTGAGAATACGAAACATTGCACGTGGTTTTTAACCAACAGCAATATTGTTCCTGCTGAATATAAATCATCCTCACAACATGATGCTGTCGAAACAGTTTTTCACAGATTGTGGGAACTGTGCGTTCAGAGCGATAGTTTTACATGTATCCCTAAAGTTTCACTTCCAACTCCACCAAAGATTGAGCAAAATTGCAAATTAGACTCCTTAAGTTTTCTTTTAAAAATGTATTCATTCTTGCTACTCTTCAAAGTCAGATTTGTCGCGTACACCGTAATAGCTGATTCTTCTTCCTCAGCTGTAGATTCCTGCAGCTCCTCTGGGCTTTTCTCTTCCTGATCGGTCAGTTTAAGTAGACTGATCAGTTGTATTTTCATTTGGAGGCATCAGTGTAAGCAGGCTAAAACACTTCTAATTTTTTTGGAAAAATAAAAACCATGTATTATTTCACAATTTTACACTACGTGTCATCTTATCACAATAAAACTTGTGATAAAATCTGAAAAACTTCAAGGGGCATGTAAAAATCCCATTTACAAGTGGGATTTTTATTATCAACAACAAAAACGCATTAAAACTGGTCAAATCTCACTTCACTACAAATGGTAAAATCCTACTAAAATGGAACGGGTCTCACTTCGTCTGTCAGTTCTCTGCCAGAGTTAGAACGAGGACGCTGAGGGCCGGGGGTTTGTTCTCCACTCTGGGATAAGGCTGGTTCATCCTCATTTTCCTAAAAATTAAACAAATTAATAAAAAAACAGAACGCAATTGCACATTAAAGAAATGTACCTAATTTTGTGCAGAAAAAAAAAAAAAAAAAAAAAAACTCCTGGTCTACGGACTCACTGACCTGCGCAGTCACCACCTTGTCTCCACTCGTGGCGCTGGCCAGATCCAGGGAATGTTGCAGGTCTTTAGTTAGACACCTCACTGTGCTGGAGGGAGACATCAGGCCAGACGGCTCCAGAGAATCACCGGTAACCGAACTCACTGCAGTCAAACAACATAAAAAAATAACCCGGCATGTTCTCAAAATTAATTGTTTTAATTAATTAATTAATTGCTAATTGTTTTATCTTTTATTACCTTTCCCTCTGATGGGACAAGCTGCACAAAATGTACCGTTTTGTTCCAGTTATTGATGGCTGCCTTCACTTATTCACAATTTTTGTACAATAAGGTGATCTAAGTACAGTCTCTGCAAAATATATGTTGAGCTAAGTATACACACATAGATAAGGCTGTCATAATTAATTAATATCATGTTAAATTAAGATTAGATCAGTAATTTCCATTTTGATAACATTTTTCAAAGGGCAATTTTGTTTACAGAGATTTCATAATTCATTTTATTCATGGTTTTGGTTGTGTGTGGTTTTTATTTATAGTTTTTGTTATGTTTTATTTTGAATATTTAAAATGTCTGTTTTTGTGTGGAGCGTTCTGTACAAAATTAAAGTTAAAAAGTTGAAAATGGTCTCAAAACAATACTATTGTTGGTCATTTTCAGATTTTCTGGGACAGTTTATTGTCCAGTAAAGTTATTTTAACAGGTTTACCCATGGAAAAGTCTCAAAATTCCATCTAGGACAGCTACAGGTAGGTGTGAAGTGAACAGAGCAAAATGCTGAACTTGAATCAAATCTGGGTGTGAACTCTTATGTAACTTGATTTTTTTCCCCCTCACATTTCCAGCATAACAGGTGATTCTCAGCTGAATTATGTGGCATTCTATTCACCATGTTGTACTTTGCTTATATTCTAAAAACCTGGTATTTTAACAGGGGTGTGTCAACTTTTGAGATTACTAAAGTTATTAAAATTTGAGCTGGGGAATGAGTGTGTGTCAGAATGTCATACTGTGTGTCATGTTTGAAGAAATTATAGCAATGTCTTTGCTGTTCTGTTATTGATTTACTTGTGCTTTGACTTGTTCAAACAAACCAGAAACCCAGTTTCAGACCTTTTGTCTGCAAAACACTTAAAACCGCTTCATGATGAGTTAAAATTTTCACTTCTGTTTTTGAAGAACCAGCCAGTAGTTTCTCACCTTCCAAACCACTTGGCCTCACACATTCCTGAGACATCCTGGAGGGTAAGCTGCGGCAAGACGGTGGTGGAGGTCTGGGCGGTGGACCACCACCAGGAGGTGGTGGCCGCGTGGGAGGAGGCTTCTTTGTGCTGGCTACAATATCGGGTTCTACTGTGAATTGTCGGGGGGGTTTCAAGGGCCCTGGTGAGTCTGTTGGAACCGGCCTGTCTGTTAAGGGAACTTGGTCCAAGATGTCTGCGGATCTCTGCTCCTTCTCCACTTCTGCCACCAGAGCGGTGCCAGCGTCCGCCTGACTGTGAGTGATGGTGCTGGTGAGGTCCGGAGGCTGCACTCGCTCTTGTGACTCGGCTGAAGGTCCAGGCAGAGTTGGGAGTTCGGCAGTGGCTAAAGAGAATTCTCCATTCGTCGTAACGCTTTCCTGTCGCTCCTCCGACCCCTTGACAAGTTCAGGTGCGACAACCAGGACGGTTGACTCCAGGGAAACATCCCCAGCTTCCAACTCTCCTTTTGGCTCGGGTTTCACATCAACCTGCAGTTGATCCAACAACTCGACCACCTCGCAGACATCTATTGCGCATTCTTTTTGACTCTCCTCGATGATGCTATCAATGATCTAGGAACAAAACAGAAACAGGAGTTTATTCAAGAATGCCTGCAAATACTAGCTCTCATGTCAAACTACAACTGAGGTGTATGAGTTTCATTTATTTATTTTATTTTTTTAGAAATTTAAACCTGCAGAGAATCATCCTGCTGAGTTTCCGTTGAGCCACAGGTCACCAAGCCCTCTGATGTCTCCTAATAAACAGAAATAAACAAATGTCGGTGTTAAAATAGCAAAATCATTTTTTGTAATATTTCATTTTGAAAGCAACATTATTCTATATTTAAAAAATATATATTTGTAGGTTTACTTATCAGAAAAAAATACAGATAACTTTGTTAGCAGTTTGAATATGGGCTTTAAGAAGCCGTTTTGGTGTCCAAAGGCAACATAACATAAAGTCACAGAAACAAATACGCTGTTTGACTAAAGGGATCTGCAGACAAACATAATTTTATACAGAAGATCTTAAAAATTATAAAATCTCAGATTAATAAAACTTTTACAGTAACATCAGTCATTGTTCATTGAGAAAAATTTTCCGTATAATGAAGTCAACTGCCTTGCTGCAAGGTAGATGCTAAACAGACCCAACTTATCTATGTTTGTTTTATTCAGATATGGCACATTGGCTTCTTACGAAATACTTTACTCAATTGTACAGCTAGATATCTCCACTTTAATCAAATTTTGTGTAAAGGAATTTATTAACTTTGCAACCTGTCTGCAAGAGCAATACCCGTTAAATCTAATTTTTAACTTTATGGCAACACAAAATCCTTCAAAGAGATTTAGCCTTTTGGTTCTCAGAGCGTTACACAATTTAACCTCAGGATGAACATGTGGAAACATGAACTCCTGGGAAACTGGAAACAGTAAAAAATTATGGCCTCCAAAAGCTTCTGAAGCATCAGTTGCTTCTCTAGAATCATTGAGAATTTTCCAAAATCTTTACTAAGTCTGTGCCAACAGTGTACTATAAAAGCAATTAAAACCATAAAATGTCCTACAATTTGAAATAACAACAAACTGTCAATAACGCTCAGAAATCAGTCAAGCTTCAGATAAACAACACCTGCTAAATTACTTGGTTTATAAAGTTTATTTCTTTGGAAAAAGCAGAGAAGTATTTGTTTCCTCCTGCACACCACCTCTGCATTTTTGTTCAGCTCTTTATTCCAAAAGGATCAGAAATCACTAAATACATAATTTCAACAAAGTTTTGATTTAAAACAGACATACCTGAGTTGACGGAATGACAAGCTTTGCAGGTGTCCTAAAATGATAGAGAGTTGAGATGATAGGTGCAGTGATTACCGAGGCATTTTGTATTCCTAACCAGTTTTCAGAGGGAAACATATGGGAATAACCAATATGGATAATGTGGTACTTAATGTCATAACAATACAAGTGATACTACAAATTATCTTAAAAATTCTTTTGTGAATATTTATCATTTCATCAGTCTCGTGTACAGAAATATCGGTCTTAAAATAAAACTTTCCCATTATCAACAAGTAAAATTTACCACACTAGTTTCACATCAACCTGCAGTTGATGTGAAACTAACGGTACAAAAATAATAACTTTCAATTATATTTTGAAGAATAAATGCAGCTTTTACCGAGTAAGCTGTAGGAAAGTTGACATCAATGGCAATAATCCCAAAAAGTTAGGTTTTTTTTTTTTTTGCAATTTGCAGCCATCACAGGATTCTTAGTATTTTTAACCCTAAGATAAATCACTTTGCTCATATCTAGCAAGACTGTGCCTAGCCAAGCTTATTTGCCAAAATTGTTGGGCTTTACTTGAAGTTCAATGTGTGACTATGACTTCAAACACTTCCCTCTGATATTTAGTAAATAGGATGGAGGAAAAAGATCAAGTTACAAGTGAAGAAACCAACACCTTCAATGCCATGTTTGGTGTCCGTTTTTCCGTACATTGTGTTTTATGTTATTCTGGTTAAACCTGACAGATGTCCTTTTGCTGTGTTTTGAACTGAAACTAGAAAATGTGCACAGTAACCTTATCCTTCTGTTTGAGACCTATCCTATCATGTGACTCACTTATTTGGCTTCTCCCTCTTATAATATCTACCTGCTACTCAAGTGAAGTACAGTACAACAAATGAAAACGGCAAGAAAACCAAACGGGCTAATCCTTTTTGAAACGGTTCCTTTTTAAATGAAGCAACACGATTTGTGCCTTTGATTAACTAATATCAAGTGACAGATTTAAAAAAATAATCTGTTTAATTTTACACATACTAAGTATGTGTAAAATTTAATATAAAATGCTTAACTTACTCTTTCGGAGACAAGGTGACGTCCTCTGGAGCATCGTAGAATTCTTCGTTGTCACTTGTATCTGACGCCATGCTAACGCCAGTTTAGCTCATCAGCTAGTCCAACTAAGTCGTTAGACAGCTGTGTAAACGCTTAAACTGGGACTTTTGGGGTGACGTACATATGCGTTATCTCTTTATACCCTGTCTTATCAAAATTAGCAATTGTGGCCGACGGTTCGGCGGAACAGCCACTTTCCTGTCTAACCTAACGCCATAATGTTAGTCTATGCTAACCAGCTGACAGGCTAACAAATGTATTCCGATGCTAACGTAGCCTTCTGCCCGTTTATAAATCTGTCTCAATCACAGCAAAGCGCCCACCATAAAATCTGAAGTTAGAAGACACTTTCCGGCTGCAGCACCACTCTTGAACAGCTGTACAGCTGACGACGAGGCGAGGAATTACTTCACAAACGAGCCGTTAACCTAAAACAACAATATTTTTAACGGTGATTCCATAAAGAGTAAACGGGTGGGTCAAAAGGCGGGGCGCAGCTGCTTCTACTCCGCTGTTATGACAAGTCGATGTAGTTTAGAGACATTACTGCCCCCTACCGGGCTCATTGGGAACAGGAAGAGAGAATAGCTTATCAATAAAAAATAACAAGAAAAGCATTAAAACTGTAAAAGGAAAACGATATATTATATTATATTATATTATTATATTATATTATATTATATTATATTATATTATATTATATTATATTATATTATATTATATTATATTATGGTTATTTTCTGAGTTGTTTCTAAGGTAAATATTTCCCAGGTGATACATTGAATTTTTTAATTGCAAGCTTTGATTAAAACTGAGTGTTAGACACATGCAGTCTGCAATATAGAGCAGACTGCATGTGTCTAAACACGTTAAGTTTTCAGAACATGCCAATGAAAATATATTAACTAGTCTATGTGATTTGTTTATTTATTATACAGCCACACACAAAACTGAATTGAGTCAGTGAATACAAGGCAATATGCAAAAATTCATCAAACAAATTCTACTTCTACATGTATTTGAGGTTTGCAGAAAAATGTTTATGAGCTTGTGCAAGTATTAGCAGCAGTTACCAGTTGGGATAGCAGCATCTGAGTCAATGAGCTGGTGAAGTAATTAATTTACAAAGAAAGCTTCTGAAATGACAGACCACTAGGACAACATAGGACTATAAACTTAATATTTGATTGTCTTTAGTCAGAGGTTTCTTCAACATCCTGCCTGGCACTGTGATAGAATGGCACACCTGCAACAAGTGTTATAAACTTTCCTTGCTGTGAAATATAAGCTGTAAATAGTATTATAACAACATATAAGTGACTTGGAATGACAGAAACTCAAACAATCACAGAGCAGAGTCAGAGGATGCTGAGGCGCATACAGAGTGCAGAGTAAATAGCTACTGACTTCCAAACTCATATTCAGCTTTGAGATTAGTGAAGGACCAGTGTGTAAAGAACTTCCTGCAATGGGCTTCCATGGCCAAGCAGCTGCATGCAAGCCTCACATCACCAAGTGCAATGCAAAGCATTGGATGTGATTTTGTAAAGCGCAACACAGCTGCTAGAACATTGAAGATGTGCTCTATGGAGTGACAACTCCGTAATCATGCTGCTCTGACTGGCTCTGCGTTCAGTAGTTGCCAGGAGAACAACCTCACTTCATTTGGCCAAGTGAGGGCTGTTCTTCTGAAATTGGACTCAGCTCAATAGTTCCAGGGAAAGGAAATCACGAGTGCTCCAGCTTACCAAGACATTTTGAAAATATCATGCTCCTAAGATTTTGCAAACAGTGTTGAGATGGTTCTTTATTGTTCCAACATGATTGTACATTTTTAAAAAAGTCCATAAAAACGGATGAACAAGTTTGTTGTGGAAGAACTTGACTATACTCCACAAAGTCTTGGCCTCAATCTAGTAAAACCACTTCTGAGATAAAGTGTTGACTTTAAGATAGTCTTCTCACCTAACACCAGTGTTAGGTGAGAACCTTACAAATATGTTTGTAAGATTCTTACAAATATATTTTTTGAAGAATGGTCACAATTTTCTATTAACAAACTCATAAACCACATGGGAAGTCTTCATAGAAAAGTTCAGTTTGCAAGGTGTTAAACATTGCAGATTTCACTCAAATTCAAATTTGTGAGGGCAAGTGAACCGATTTTTAGGGAATAAAATACAATTCCACTTAAAAATTAAGACAGCACTATTAAACAAATTTTAAAACTGACTTCCACTTAAAGCTGTGAATACTCTGATTAACTTAGCAATCTGTAGCACATAAATCTTACTTCAGCTTTTGGCATTATTACAAGTTATGTGCTGTTTACTTCAATGTAAAACATATCTGAGCATTTTGAAAAAAATAAAATAGAATATATGTATATATTGCAATACACACATGTGAACTGGACAAATGGTAGTCTGGAAACCTACCCATTTAAAGAGCACAGGAGTACACCCTGTTCAGCCAGCCTCAACGTGCCGCACATGAAGCAGGCTCTTCCTAAAACCACTTTATTTAGTAACGGAAGTTTTGAGCCAATGGCAGAAGATTGCCAGACTCTTCCACCAATGGGAAGTTTCGATGTTCCCTGCTCAACAGTAAACGAGAATAGCATTGGATTGTCGGGAGAAGAAGGCGGCTTCAGCCTTGTAAGTGGATTTGAGGGGCTTGGGAAGGAAAACAGGGACGCTGGTAAGGTTATCGTGCTTCGAAAGGTAATGGAATATATATATACTTAAAAGTTTACGTACTGTGTGAAAAAACGTGTAAAGTGGTGGGAATATCGCACGTTGCTTATTTAACTGAACGAATACCAGCTGACAGTTGGGCTCAGGCATCTGCTGGCTGTTGCATATCAATCAACCAACTAGACTAACTAAACCAACTAAATTTTCGTCTGACACCGGGCAGTTACGGCTCACTAAACTAACTAAACCTACTAAAGCTGGATTTGGAGACTTGTTTCCAACTTAATAATCTTAAAGTAGTCGAGTCTTTTACCGAGATTTTAGGCTAGCAAGCGTTGACGTTAGTGTCGGCTAAGCTAGTTAGCTAGGGCTTGAATCCCAGAGGAGGAGAATGGACCGACATTGTGAAGGCAACAACATGACCAGAAAAGCAACAGAGATTTGACAGTGTTGACTGGTTTTGGTTTTGTCTGGCTACTGTCCTATGTTGTTTTAATCTGTTTTAGTGCTAGTAAATAAGACCGCACTGTCGCTGAGAGACGAGTTTTAAAAACAAAACATACCTCAAGTTTAAACACACTTAGATCCGCCTATAGCTCTCTGTTGTTTATCTTTGCGAACCTTCAAAACAAATGTCATAACAACCGAGATCAAACTTAAATAGGAAAGATCACATAAAGAGAAAGGAGCCTTTATTTCCCACTTTGAAAAAGCTAAATTGTTTAAAAACAGAAGTAAATTTGTGTTGATTACTTATGCTCACTGTAGATATTTGTTTACCCTTTATTTAGTCCAGTTATACACAAAGCCACAAGTTGAAAATATAATTTCTTCTGTTTAACTTTTAAATCAGTTAAATACACAACTGTGTTCTTTTTTAATTTAAAACACTGGTGTTAATTTTATACTTTGAATTATCAGTTTAAATTTTTATTTAACTGTTTTCAATTGCTTTTTGTACTGTGTGTGTGTATTCTGATGAATGTTTTATTTGAACTCTTGTTTATGTTGTCCAGGGCAAGTCTATTGCCCTGGACAATAAACGTTTTCTTGGTTACATAAATAACAAATTAAAAGCGTAAAATTCAGTATTTTTTCTTGTAATGAATAAATAAAAAGTATTTGCCATAAAGGTAAGCTGTTACTGCTTACCTTTAAGCAGTTACTGCATTAGAAGAATGCAGTCATCAATAACTTTAGAAGAAAACAGTGACTACAAAATCAACAAAGGTCAGAGAGGCAGCCAAAAAGTAATGATTGTTCATTCTCTGTATTCCTGCACCAAGGACTAGGTTTGTCTTACGGAATAATTTAATTAAAAACAAAAAAAAACATATAGAAATGACCAAAATCTCCCTAACCCTGTGGTAGAATGTGTTTTGAGTAGATTAAATCGAACTTAAACATTTTTCTCAACGTTTCATAAGCTATATTCACCAAGAAAACATCTATTGTCTGTTCAAAGTCTACAGCATGTGTTTCTTCCTTCAGTTTTGGAGAACTGTCAACATCTCTGCAGAACTTGATTAGATGCTAATGAGTTCTTTTGATTTTAATGTGCGAAGAGTTGCATTTATATTGCTGTTGGATTTTGACTCCTGAGGTATTGGACTTGGAGATCCCCTGGTCTAAAGCTCATTTTAAAAGCACCTGTACAAAAGGGAATTTGATCAATTTAAATAACATTTGCTACGCAGAGTTTGGAAGTATTGCCAAGTCAAAATGTGGCGTACTGATATACCAAGGAAGTCTGATTGCTGTCCCTGAATAGCTTCTTCAAGAAAGTAGTTACAGAGATTGTTGTGCCTTTTCCCTATTTTCATTTTTGCTTTAAGGAAGAGCAATCTAATGTGCTTACTATTATTTAATGTGACTTGTAACTCACACAGAGAACTTTATTTGTGCTGTGACTCAGGTTGTACTGTGAAGAATAAAATGTATACAGTAATAGAATCGCTTAATTGTGCAGCTATTTCACTAGGGTTTCACAAATACAGAAAGTACTCGATCCGCAACCATTTAAATAAGGTGAACTCCTTTAAACAAACACACATTGGCGTATATATTATTTGTTGTATGTTTGTTTGAAAAAGGTGTGGGTTACATATATATTGAAGAGAAAACAAAATGTTCCCAGTCTGACTAATCCTAGTCTTCTGTATCTCCTGCCACTTGGAAGAAATTCAAGTAGACAGTGTTCAGTTTATTTATTATTATTTAAGGTGTTGAACTTGGATTTAATTCTGTTAAGAACTTTGCTTTGATTTCTTCCTGTTTTTGTCCAGGTGTGCTTTGGGGGGAGGGTATGGATCACCCTGCACACAGAGGAGAGACGATGCCTGTCGTACTACATGACAGGTAATTTATTGTGTCACACTGTCTCATCATTTTGTAACTCATTTTGAAAGTAAATGAATTGTTTTAGTTTTTATTTTCTTTTATGATTTTCTACTATTTTTTAGCTGGTGACTGTGTACTGTAATTAAACCAACAGCAGACTGACATTAGCATTACGTGAGATGGTTTAATCCCTGATTACCCTTCGAGAAACAAAAGCAGTCCTCGCCGCAGTCTGACCAGGACTAAAAGCGAGCGCCAACAATGTACCTCAGATTCCTGGGAAAGACCTCCAGTTTTTCCTTTACAACAGCTCAACAGTTAAAGTCATTTAACGCACTTGACAGATGCGTGTTTAACACTGGCTAAATCTGTCGATATTTGAGTGTAGTAACACTCAAATGTTTTAAAAGCCTTTGACTTGTCGCTACACTTGGCTCGCGGCAGCTGAATAGTTTTAATAAGCCTCTTGCAATGTTTGAAGCATCAAACAAGAATACTAAAGGGATCACACACAGAACTGGGGGGATTGTTTTCTGTTGTTATTTTCGTTTCTAGTATTTACGAGCAGCTGCATCTGTGAGGCAACAATATCCTCTTGGATCTGATTGAGAAGCAGTAAAGAAGAGTATTTAAAGAATTGAAAAAAATGAACAGCTTCTCAGACACAAAGCTACAAAAAGTCATTTTTATCCCCACATTAAATGCTCAGAGCTTTCTCAATTTAATGACAGTTATCTAAGTAAAGGGTCATAATCTATATAACAGTTAATTATTGCAGTCTTTTTTGTCAATATAGGTATATTTTATCTTTTCACAAAGAATCATTTTTTCTGAAACTTCATATTTTACCCCTGCTTTTTCATTTTTGGGTACAAAACATTTCTCTTTATTTAAACTCTGTATGCTATTATTTCCAGCAATAAAACTACAGCCAATGAATCTGTCACAGTGATTACAATTTTATAGCTTAGATGACGTCACCACAAACCCTGTTGAAAAGAGCAACCTCGACAAATATTACAGAGATTTCCCAAAATGAGAAGAGGAGGAAGAGTTCAAGTCACAACTATAAAGCAAGCAGGTGTTCTGAAGCCATAATTACCATAGTGCTTGTTTTCCAGCATTGACAGGATTATAATTACATTACAGTCAGAGGAAGTTTGTAACGTCCACATTTTATTTTTATTAAATATGGACTGGGTAACATTTTTCAAAAGAGCGTTAATTAGACACAGCAGCAACGTGCCTTATTTCATAACTTCAAATCTGTTGTGGTGGTTCTTAGTAATGCCTGAAAAGAAAAACTGACCATGTTTTTTATGATACGCTGCAGCGTTTCCTGCAGGGTATTATAATCCATTAATCTTCCAATAACACATAATTATCAATTGATCTTTTCAAATTTCTGGTCAACTTTAAACATTTTTTGACTCAAAAACATGACTGTCTGCTCTGGCACTCAGCCACTGGGCTAAGTAAGCTTTCTGGGAGAAACCCTGGACTGATTTGTGTAAATAGGCAGAACTAAATAGAAAATGTATTATTTATCTCTTTCTGCATCAAGTACTGCATCATGTTTTGACATAATATTTTTTCTTTCCCATTTTTCCATAATAAACAAAATCATCATTTATAAACTTCCCTTTTTCTCCATTTATTGCTCTTAAAATAAAATTAGCTTGGTCTGACAGAAAACTACCAGGGTGCAAAAACCTCTTCACAGCAGCAGTAGATGCTGCTAAAAGGTGCCTGGTAAAGTTTTCCAACAACAGCTGTCTGATTATGTTAACTTTCTGCATACTAGATCACGTTGCTCAATGTTTTTAATTAGTAACCTCCTGTAAAAGGTCAGCTTGTGCGATCTAGACTGTCACCGGCTGCAGCTCTTGAGGAAGTCTGTGGTTTCTGCTCTTAGTCATCCTCTTTGTTGTGGTTTGGGTATGTGTGGCTATGCTTTAACATTGCTGAACCACGTTTAATAGAAACTCTTGTTGCTTATACTGCACTCAATTAGAGGTTGCTTGGCTTTTATAAATTGCAGCATATGTCTCACAGGAGTTTGGCAATGTTGTTGCTACAGCGAACTGTGAATTCTGTCTGCACATTGGTGACGCACACCTTTACCTCCACCTTGTTGTTGGCATTGCAACTGTTCTAGATGAATTTATCATAGCATAACGATGACAGAGCCACAAAAGCAATGACAGCGCTGTCATCTCATGATTGTAGTTGTAAATGATTCAGTGATAGTCTGACTATAAATAGAAAACCATGTGCAAGACGTTGGTAAATACCGTCCTTGCTTGGTGAATGTAAACTTTATCTAAAGAGTAATTCTTTGTGAACACATTTTTAGGCATCTGCTCTAATCAGAGTTTGCTTGTTCCACCTAAAACTTTTATTTTTTTATTTTTTATTAAGTACTTCCTGGTCTCCCAGCAACTGGTGGCCAACTTGGGAGTGATTTGTGTGTGCCTTATGCTTGTGGTGGGCAATGCACATGCTGCTTTCTCTGTGAAAGTGCAGAGACTAAAATAGTGGAGCACAAACTTGCGTGTCTGTTATTGTAGGCCAGGGCATAACCAGTCGCCCTGTATGGGATACTGTAGTCTATCACAAAAAAAAAAAAAACTAGTTCACCTTTAAGTTCTAGGTTTCTACCGTTTGCACATACCTACAGTTTTGGGGCACATGTCATGTTCACAAAACATGAAAACATGAAATGACTAGATTTACCCAAGAAATTAAATCAAAATGTATAATTGAATTTGTCATCTGGGGTTCAGTGGAAGAGTTGTCGGCGCTGTGGATCCAATTCCAGCTTCCTCCTGTACCAGGTTGATGTACCGCTGTGCAAGGTATTTAGTCCCAAGTTGCCTACCTATCTTTGTATAATAAGTTTGTTAGCATTAGTGTGTGTGCTCTTGGGTAAATGCGGTTCTAGTGTAAAGTGCTTTGACTAGAAAAGTTATATATAAATTGAGTCCATATAAAGCAGAAGAGCAACAACTGTTACTGCTATTGCAAACACAAAAACAATCTAGCCTTAATGTTAAAAAATAGGATGTTGTTGATAATATTTTTTTATCTATGACTCAGGGTTTCTGTACAGCCTGTGAAAATCTTGAATTTATTTAAATATTTTTCAGGTACAGATAATATCGCAAAAGAGAATCAGACTACAGAGAAATATTTAGATTTGCTAAACCATTGCCTGTCCTTTCCTCATACTTCTGTCATCCCTTCTTCCTTCCTCACGTTTTTCCTTTCTTGTGTTCTTTCTTCCCTTGTCTTTGCTTTCTTTTTTTCTACTCCTTGCCTTGATTTCTTTCTTCTTTCTGTTCTTCCTTTTCCTCCTTTGTATGTTTTCTTCCTCCCTTTCTTAATTGTCTGTGTATTTCCCTCCTTGTCTCCTTCCTTCTGTTCCTCAAGAGCTGCACAATAAATTAAATTCTAGTCATCAGCAAAACATCACTGTCTGCAATTTCAAGAAACGTGCTATAATAGAACACAAAATTTGATATTATTGTAGCAAATGTTCAGCCGTGGTTTTGGTCTGTACTTTCTGTTCCTTTTTTTTTTTTTTGGCTGAATGCATATTTAATGCATACCCACCTGAAATATCTGCTAGAAGGTCCTATTCAGTTTATTTTACAATCAACATAAAACAATTGTAGAGGAACCCCAATGACTGTATATGCAGATAACCTCTGAAGTTACTTTCCCATACAACAAAAGAACTGGTCAAGTGGCATAATTAAAACATAATGTCATAGAAGTAATGCGTTTAGCTATTTTGAATCAGAATGTGAAGTTTAGATAAGAATTTAAACAGCAGTAGTTTTCTTTAATAGTAAACACAGCTGTATCATTGAGAACATAATGTACAGAGATCAAGGTGCACTAAATGGCAGAATTTACATAATTTGCAGATTTATAGAGGGTGTTTATGGACATTATGTAATTGAAGAGGTTGTTTATAGGAGGTGTGATTTATGGGTCAATAATCAGTATATACAGAAGGGCAGTAGAAGGTCTACCTGTGAAAGAGAGAAGAGTTATTGTGCAACAGAGGGGTGAATGAGTGGTAGGATCCTAAGACGGTGCTCTGCCTCAGACGAATGTTGTGAAACTTACTATGAGGATTCTTGTGTTCAACTCCCGACCCATAAAAACTATCTGCACTCCGTTTGGCTCTGAGCTGTAATCCTTACCTCTGTAACGAGGTGGCAGTGTTGCCCAGCGACAGTGTTTTCAGAGATCCTGAAAGGATGATGGAAGCGCAGCGCTCCCTCCCTCCTTCCTCTCTCACTCCCTCCCTCCACGAGACAACTGTGAATGCAGCAGGGAAAGCAGTCGCGTTGAGCGCAGTCCATTGGCTTCTCAGTGCTAAAGTCACAACCCCGACTGTAGCCCTCGCTGCTTCCACCAGCGTTCCTCTGCAGCTGCTGGTGCCACCGCTGCTCTCCCTCCCCCTTAAATGGTGTGGGCAGAGTGGGATGGAAGACTGCATTGGGAATCTTTTCATGGAAATGGTTTTTGCTGCTGGTACTGCTGTAGCACCATCCTGGTGACAACAACATGCCGTTGAAATGGAAAAGCGGTTCTCCTGTCAGCTGGAAATTCCCAGTGCCAGTCCTTAAGACATCCAGGTCCTCACCCCTTTCGCCTGCCTACATGTGAGTAAGACCTTAATGGGATTTGCGTTATACAACTGTGGTAGTGTGTTTCTTGGATTTCTGTCTGGTTTTTATTGCTGGCTTTATTTATTTAAATAGATTAAGGTGCTATTGTATATATCATGCACTTTATTGGGTAGACTGCGACTGAGCTTTGTGTGAATCAAGAGATTTGCCCTCGTCCAACATGATTTTTATGGTTCCACCTTAGAATGCTTTTCGTTTTCCGTCAAAAAGGCTTGTTGTTCTGCAAGTCCGGACATGGCAGACACCACATCCCTGACTCTTGCCCTCTTCCTGTGACTGTGTGTGTTTTGGAGCTGGGAATCAGTAGCTTGGGAGGAGTCTGCCTTTGTCAGGATGTCTGACATGCCCTGGTTTAGAAGCTATTGTCATCAGCTACTGTTCATGAAGGGGGAAGGGTAGAAAGCGTGTGCTTCACACTGCCTCTTGCCATCCTTGCTTCTACTCCTCTGTCAGAGCGCCGTTCGGTTCTTGGCGTAGCTTCGGCTTACAGAGCGGAAGAGCCGGATTTTGAAGGGGAAAAGAAAAACAGTTCTCAAGGCAACCTGTGCTAAGTGAGCTAACTCACTGCCTGTAGGAGATTTCTTGTTGCTAGCACAGTAATTAAAACGTGGATGGATTTTGACTAAATTAGGTTTTTCCATCCTCCAGCTTTTACTTAATAATTTCCCCAGAATTTTTTTTCTGATGACAGTAAACAGTCATGTTCTCATCTGCTTTGCCTATTTAATTTTTACTGTAAATCTCTACAGGTGTCCTGAAGCTACAATGAACATACAGTACACATAGTGTCAGCTACCTGGCACACCTTAACTGCTTAAGGTCTTAACTGGCTTACTGTAAAACCTGGTAACTTTTTTGTTGTTGATCTTATCCCAAATGGAAACTATTAGAAAAATCCAACTTTAATATAAAATATGTAATTAAAATTAATGTTTCACTGAATAGTAATCGATTTTGGGATCATTGCACTAATTTACTCACATTAGTTATTGTAACCATTTGTCAGCAACTCTGAGCTGAGTGTAGACCAAACTCTCTAATTATTTCAAATAAAAGGACACCAATTGATCATTTGTATTAGTACATTCCTTCTGTTGTAGCAACAGTACATATAAAAGTTAATGTATCCAAGCTGCATGTCAGAGTTTTTTATATGTTTATAGTGCATTGCAAAATAAGAAATGATAGTGCTACTACTGTGGCAGCTCTTGTCATTGGGTTGCAAATCTTAAAGTGTTTAATTGGTTGTGGAAGTGGCTACATACAGTAATGTTATGGTAAATCATGTGCACACAATGACAATCGAAGTGCACTGAAGCATCGAGTTGCCGCTTTACTTTGCTCTGTCTTGCTCTGCCTACTCAGACCACTTACTATTTTGAAACCTGAAAAGTTAGCTGGGATTTTACAGGCTGATATTTGGGGTTAGTCTGTGGTAAGGCAGAAGTCACTCTTTATAAACCCGCTGTCCATTTGCCTTAAGATATTTATAACTGGGTCTTGCTGTGTTGGCGGGGTAATTTTTGTGTGTTCTAGCTAGCGACTGATGGAGGACACAGAAGAGTACGTTTTTAGAATATACGAGGTACATTGCGTCCACCAAGTTAACAGCTGGAAACATCTCTGTTCAGTGTCTTTTAAAATCATTTATATTCTTTAAACATTTTTTATGTGCTTCCATGTTGCAACCATAACTTTGTAATGTGATAGACCAACACAAAGTAGCACATGAATGTGAAGGGTGTAGCCTAATAATACCAATTACCTTTGGAAGTCACCTAATTAATGAATTGGGTTCATTTGTGTGTAAATTGAGATGTCCTGTGAAGGCTTCAGAGGCTTGTTCCAGGACATCAGGGAAGAAACTGCATTAAGAAGAACAAGAATCAGAAAGGACAGGGAGAAAGTTATGGAGAAGTTCAAGGCAGAAATAGGTTGTAAGAAAATATTCCAAGCTTTGAACATCTCACTGAGCTCTGATCAATCCACTGTCTGAAAACGGAAAAGAGTTTGAAACAACCGCCACCCTACCATGACATGACAGTCCAATTAAGCTGGCAGGCCAGCTTAATTGGGAGCAAGAGAAACATTAAATGCAAGAGAAACATTAAATGAGAGGAGCAGTTAAGAGGCCAATGGCAACTCTGGAGAAACTACAGAGATCCTTGGTTTGGATGGAAGAGTAGTAGGGAGTTAATCAAACTGGAAGAAAGCCACTCACATTGGGAGCTTCGCACAAACCTTGTGAAGGACACAGCAGACTTGTGAAAGAAAGTGTTCTGTTCACATGAGACCATGTTTTAAATTCATGGAATCCTGCTATGGGGATACTTTTCCTTAGCAAGGACATGGAAACCGTTCGGAGTTGTTAGGAAGATGGATGCAGCTAAGTACAATCCTGGAAGAAAATCTGTCAGATGTTGCAAAGAAAATATTCTTGGGTGAGAATGCTCACTCTAGCCATTCACAGGTTCCAAACAGAGATGGTTAAGTCACCCATAGTTGTGAGTTTTACAAAATTAAACCAGCATTGCAAAACAGGAAGATGAAGCTCAATACCTTCCATAAGAGTCCAACGTCTTCTCATTTTATTATTTTAAAACCAATAATAGGGAACAAGTTGAGCTTTGTTGGCTGAGCAAATGGTTCAAAGGGAAACTGAAAAGTTCCACTTCTCATTGCAGATTATTTCTGGTATTTCTTACACTTCTGTGTCCTTCAGTTGACTGGTTGCAAACCATCTCCATCTCTACCTTGAACGTTAGCCTTGAATTGTCTTCTGAAAAGGATTTAAGTCTTAACCTAATTTCAATTTCAGAAATGATGGCATTTTCTCGTCACACTTGCTCTCTGTTCAATCTGACTGAGCTTGAGGTATTTGACGAAGACGAATGAGCCACAAAATGTGGTTCTACAAAGTGATTCACATTTGAAAAATCAATTATTTCTATTTGATAAACACCTACTATTCTGTGCTGGATTATCACAATCCTAACGTTGAAGTATGTGGTTTTTAACTTGAATGAGGAGTAATTTCAAGAAGCATGAGTACAGGGCACTTCTACTGCAGACGGTCTTCTACAGACACTTATGAGAAATGACTTCATTTCACTGAGAGTATAACATTCAGACTGGCTGTTATTTCTATATGAATTGTTATTGCCTTGTGTTGTCTTTTTATTCAAATAAAGTCAATAATTACCAAGGACCATATTGTCATTTGCTGACCTAGACAATAAATTCTCAGACTTTTCTTTCTTCCTGACAGCACTTGGAGTCATGTGCCTGATGTGTTTTTATCAGAATTATTTAGTTGTCATCTACCTGCTAATGCACCTCAGAACAAGCAGCAGCAGAAGCCAGAGATGTTGTCAGTGTGTATAGGTGTGAACTGAGAGGTGAGGCATGCGTTACAAGGCTCTAACCAGTGGTGTCGCCTGTCAGCTGATTCAACAATGCCACATAGCTTTCCTGTGGTGCTCAGCTTCCTTTGTATGGATTAAATTAAATACCAAAGGACAAATTGTGGTGTTTTGGTGAGTAAAGGCATTTTTTGTGTCAATGAAGCATGACTAATGTATGAAAAGCGCTGTTGTGTTCCAGTAGTCAAACTGCCACAATTGCCTGTTTGATTCTTGTTAGCACTTGTCTTTTTTTTTATCTCCTTCCCTGTGTTGTTCTCGCCTTTTGTCAGCAGTCTAATGGATGCAAACTGCATAAAATCCAATAAGAGTAGGAATGCATGTTGTGGTTTGGGCCTTTTTTAGTGCTTTCTATTTAAAGTTTTTATTCAGTTTAATAAAGTGAGAAGTGATATTTGTTTGGGTTTTTTAAGACTTTTTTTTCATTATATCTTTCAGTTAAAATCTTGGCTCCTTGTAAAATAGCTTTCTAAAGACAATGTCTTTTTTCTGTGTAAAAAGTGTTGAGATTAAAGTAAATCTGTGACTGAATAATCTCCAAAGAAAAATAATCAGTTTAAAATAAGAAAGGGACCCCAAAAAATGCTTTGATTCTCCTTTTTTACCAGATTGCTGCAGGAACATGTGATATGTTTTGTCTGTAAAGTCTGTAGCTGATTTAATTTATCCAGGTGAAGTTTCATTTGAAGATGTTTCTAAGCCAACCTAGAGTCAATTAAACATTTAATCTTTTTGGAACAAATCACAGGATGTATAACATCCGATATAGATATATTTTCTGAAGAAAAATATCTTCAGATATTTGCCAGAAAGACTGCAAATATCTTAGGGTCAGACTGCTAGGGTTAGGGTCAGACTGCCAGAAATGTGCAGTCCTTGGCACAGCCAAAACACTGCACAGGACCCTTAAATTCATGCTTAAAAATACAAATATCAGATTCAGTTTTTTTTTTCTAAGTATGCTGTGAGATCTATCTAAGCGTGCCTTAATTAAACTTATTCAGGGAAGAAATGCCAGCATTGAGGTTAAACTTATTTGGCTGTTCCAAGCTACTGTAATAATATTTTAAAGTCCAGCATAAACTGAAACACTAATATTGGCCTACTCTAGACATGCACCAATCAAATGACCAGAGATGGGGCTTATTCAATTTGTCTTTGATTGCCTCTGATTGTGGCTGGCAAGGGAAATACTGGAAAAATCTACAAAAAGCAGCAAAACTTAAAACGCTCATATTAAACAACAGAATGTACTCTCATGCATTGTTTCTTTTTAAGTTCAATACAAATCAGATAATGGTTGGAGACATTAGCTTTGCTGCATACACAGGGATAATCTTATAATGTCTGCATTTCCGTTGGACTCAGAACTCCAACCTCTACCTTTTTTCCCCAGAATCAAAATTTTTCAGAAAACCAGAAAAGCCTCAATGATACAACTTTTAATATGAACGTCTTACCTGTTTCATTTACTGGCTTGAAGGTGACGCGCTTGTAACAAAATACATGACTTGTGTTTTCTTCTCGAGTGCTTGGCTTGATGTTAATGATCACCATTCTGTAGAAACATAAAATAAAGCTTTACTTCATCTCTTTTGTTGTTTGCATGACAACAACCTAATATGAAAAGTTGCCTTCCTGTGAGAAACATCTGCTGCTGTTTTCCATAATGAACTTTTAGTTATAGTATTCATATTCATCTATGTTAATCTTGCCTTGCGTGTAGACACAACGCAGTTTAGAAGCACGACGATGGGGAAAATAGGTTTTAAGGTTTTAAGGTTTTAGTATACCTGCCCTTTGAAATGGACTTTGAATTCATGCTGATTTGTGGCCACTTCTCATAAATGGCAACAGCTGCCTGAGGGATTATTTTATTTTTATTGAAAGGCCAGGGGGAGGTACAGACCGACTCAAGTGGGTTTACTCAAGTGAAGCTGTCATATCTGCACTCATCTCACTCACATAGACACATGCTAGCACTTTCAAAGGCTATTTATGATGGAGTGGAGTTTGCGTTCACAGAAAATGGATTACCAGCCAGGATCTATAATAACTAAGAAAATAAAGAGAGCATAAGAACGGATGCATTACAGAGGACTGACTGAATGTCAAGTTTATTAAATCAGATCCCTCATGGTTCAGTCTGAAGAGCAGAGCAAACATATGCACGGACCCAAAACTTGCGGCCAATTTTATCTCGTCTGTTTATTAGTGCCTTTCTAAAAAGTTTACATATTGCAGATTTAAAGACATAAAATTCAAATCAGTTCTCTACCCCAAATGTTGCCAAACAGAAACGTATTTCTCCCAGCAAGTCAGAGCCAAGCTACCTTTATGTTTGCAACTTCTTTCCGCCTGCAGCCACATTTCAAGGAGGTGCAAAGTTTCTTCCAGCCTTTCTCATTAAGGACTAATGCCGGGTACGTTTTTGGTATGGCGCTGGCATAGCTGCACTTTGAGGTCATAATTAGCCTCATATAATGACAGGTGTGCCCCACCAGAACATTCAGGGTAATTGAATATGGAAATATACTATAATAATGCTGACCTACGTGATTATGACATGATCTGCTACTAACTGTGCATCCCTATTTGTGGAGTGACAAATTAAGCTCCTTTGTATGCGGAGCTGTGCCTCCACTCATTTGAATACAGGCAAGGCTAGTTTTTGCTGACATTTTTCATTTTTTATGGCTTTTGCATGACTCCTGCATCTTTGCTCAGATTCTAGTTCGGTCTTGGAGTAAACGTTCATGTATTCTCCCCTAATTAATGGCTTAACAGACCTTTTGATAGAGAGCATTACTTATTTCAAGACAGGTTCTTCAAAAAATAGAAAATAAATAATGCAGCTTGTTTTATAAAACCTGCAGATATTTCTTTCTTTCTTTTTGGCTTCACCTAGTGTCTTACTATTTTATCTTCAGCTTCTGAAATATTGACGGGTTTGATGCTTCACATTTTATAAAAAGGAGTTTGGCTTTACGACTTGAAGTTTATATTAAAACATAATTTTAATATTCAACACTTGGTGCACCCAGATACTGCTGAGATAAGGTTACTGCAAGTACTTTGGAATTATTTTGAGATGGGAAGATTACAGATGTGAGGTCTGATAGACGAAGTGAACATCATGCAAAGGTGAGAGAATATTATTGTTATTTTTAAATATCAACATAATTCTGCAGGAAATTACATAGCTTGTAAAATGTGAAAATCAGATAGTTGTACACAATTTCATATTGCTGTATTTAGAACTCTTTTAATTTTCTGACTAAAAATACTTGTGAAAGTGACCTGCAGACAGCCTCATTGACTGAGGTGAGGGCTGCAGCCATGCGGGTCATGTGAATCTCTGTGGTCAGAAGTTGGTCAACGTGTAGCTTTATTACATTTCTGTTGTAGGTGATTGAAAGGACTCTCGGTATCAAGGTATTTTTATTGCTCTGATTAGAGACAAATTGGGATTTCCTTCCCGGCTCAATTTGCAATAACTCTCAATTCAGAGGTTTTCCGCTCAATCATTGTTCATGTGATTCTGCTGCTGAGTTGTATGATCCTTAACTCTGCTGTAGTAACACTATGGTCTGTTCGTCATTTCTTTTTTTTTGAGCGTTACACATACAAAGCTGACACCAAACGAAGTGGGTTCACAAAGAAGTTAGATTGATCATGTTAAAACAAATTAAGAGAAGCGTAAATGTGTTGCTATTAAATACGACAGGAAAACTGTTTCTTTAGTTGTATCTCCAAAGCTCTCTGGCACATGCAATAAGGAACCAGTTCCCATGTTTCTTTTCTTTCTTTTTTTTTCAGTCATTTGGACAACGTTGGAGAAAGACATTCTCCTCACAATTTTTTCTCTTTCACCACTAAGGGCCAAATCTCTGCTCAGGGATGATGGGAGCCATGTGATAACTACTAAATCGAGCATTACAAAATGTTTAAGTGAAATGGTCCATGTAGTTTTGTCAAGGTTTTTTTTTTTTTCCACACTCAACCCAGGAATTACATCAAGAATGAATGAACATGACCACCACAGGCTTTACAGTTTGAATTGATTTGTACAAAACCGACTTTAATCATTTTAATTCCAATTTTCTACTGAAGTACAAATACATGAGAACAACCTTGTGACAATTTAATCAAGCTTTTGAATTTTATTATAACGGAAAATATTTCACACACAGGACGAAGCAAATCAGCCTTCAGAAATCAATCAGAATTACAGGAATGGTTCTTTTTGTTTAGCTATGCACAAAAACTTTCTGACAAATGCAAAATGAAAATTTTAACATTAAATCTGTCATGAAGCTGCTGAGATATTAAAACCAGTAAATGACTAGGGTTAAAACTTCAAGTTGAATTATTCTTTTAATAATTGTAAGAGATTGCCATTCGTCTACCTCTGTTATCACTTTTAGCCTTAAATTATGCCACGCAATGTGTTTTATTGTATATTTATTTTATGATTTTGCTCATTAGTCCACCCTTCAGCCCATCCACTTTGTGTTGAATATGGTTTTGCTTTAATTTATCATTGAAAATTAGTTATAAACAATTATAAAGTAGCAACCAACAATGTCATAATGGCCAGTAAATATAACACCTTTCAAATAACCTAATAACTCTGGTTGCTTAAAATAAAGCCAATAATGTAATTTCAGAATAATGTATCCATTTTGAGCCAGTAACGCATTACATATGTTTGCATTATAGTAGTAAGCTATTGCATTGTAGGTGAAATACTGAGCAAAAATGTAATGCATTTGGGTCAACAAAACACAGTGTTCTACAAAGTATTTCTTTAATAACCTATTCTTACATGAAATTGCATTACTTTCATATGTAAACCAAGTGACACAATTCTAAAGCAATATTTTCTGCAACAAAAAGCAAAAAAATATTTGAGAGTCAATTTAAAGACTCTCAAATTGAGTCTTTAAACCATATTGAGGACAGTGCTGCATAAATCAAATACTTGAGTTAATTATTATCATTATTCCCTTCAACAAAAACTGTTAACTACCATAATAAATGAAAAACTTTTTATGTTATTTGTAGTTTATTGGATTACAGTTGGCTTTATTCCAGGTGAAATGGCCAAATTTGGGATGAAATTGCTTTATTGGCTGCTACACAAAACCACATTTCTGTTTTTAAGTGGTTCACAAGTGAAGCAAAAGGTGGGGAAATGTTTTTAATCTTGCTATTTTATCCTAAATCTGTCGTGTTGTAGTAATTTTTGTATTAAGTGTTGACTCCCACTAAGAGGCGAAGACGATGATGATGATAACTTGAAGCATTCATAAAGTTTGAGATTGAGGAAAGCAGAAAGTTTGTGCTGGATGCTGTAGCTTCTGTCTCTCTCTTCGTCCCGGCAGCCACCAGCACTCCTTTATGGTTTGGACAACCCACTCTCTACTCGCTGCGTGTCCGACTTACCACCTGACGGGGTAAATGTACAAGTACATTGCCTGTGCTTTGTGTCACCGTGATTGTGACTGCTGTTAAAACCATCCATGTTTAGTGGTACTCCTGTTCACAAGCTCCTGCTAGACTTAGTGAATCATCATCATGTCCGTGCAAGACGTGACCTTTTTACCAGTCCCATATCTGAGTGTTGCCCATTTGTCTGTAGCAGGCCTTTAGCACATCTTGTATATCTATTTTTACCTAGGTTTCCTTATGCCTTCTAGTGCAGTTTGCATCTTGATGTGCTTTTTATTTTTTATTTTTTGCATTTTCTGTGAATTTACCTTTTTTGGGCTTCCTGAGTGTTTATCGGTTCAGCATGTCAGTGGAGTTAAAGGTCAAGTCAACCTGTTTCCTAATGTTTATATCAGAAGCTTCAAACATCTTTGACTTAGAGGTCAAGCCTTGAAGAAAGACTCCAGGTGACTTTCAGTCATCTCAAATTTTCATGATGTGTTCGAGGGCAATTGAGGTGATACACAACATTTTCATTAATCGCCTTCTGTTGGACTTAAGGGTCACTTCAGCAGATCCAAGCAATAAAAAAAGTTAAGGCTATTTGAAAAGAAATTATAAGTTTCCATCCCCTTATAGTTTTAATAACATTCAGTAAATAGTAAAATATTACTACATTCTTTTAATTTCAAATCAGTGACTTAATTATACAACAGAAACTGTTTTTTGTTTCTAATTTATTTTTGTCTCTGTTAATGTAAAAGTAATTTTCTTGCTTTTTAGAAGGAAAATCACAGCGTAGGATGTTTTCTTTTGTAAATTAAAACTTTTCTCAACTTTGCTATTTATTTATGTATTTATTTTTACTGCAGTTGCTGAAATAACAAATAACATGCATTGTTTTTATTTTGATACATAATCTTTGGCAAAATTGAAGAATGTCATGGTTAAATTAATTTTCATTGCTTAATCAAATTATCTGGTCAAGATTTCATTTTTGGAAAATCTTTTTTTTTTCACCTTTTCACTCTAGGTTTTTGTAGTTCATGATGACATCAGATCGCCAAAATCCCACCATCTTGTTTTACCACCATGTTTTACAGCTCGCATTTATTTCAACGTTAAATTCAGGTTATCTTGCAAAACGGAGAGTTGAAATAAAAGTAAGTTTTTGAAAATATTTTTGGTCATTTATAATTATTTTAAGAAAAAGCATAAAAAATCAATTAAATTCTGATTTATTATTTTAAAACTGCAAATTTTACTTTCAAGTGTTATTTTTACTTTAGTTTTCCACCTTGTGACATTTTATTGTTGAACCTGGAAGAAAGTGTTCCCCATAGTTTAATTTGTCTTTGTTTTGAACTGATATAGCAACCTTCTTTCAGCCAGCCGACCAGCAATATGCGAGCAGCACTGCTGAGGAGGTTACAATAGTTTAAATATATCGTGCTATTCTGACCTTTAAACTATTAAACAGTAAAAATGAAATGTTCCACTAAATCTCCTCCCACCTTAAATTTAAAGGAAAGAAATGAAATTTCCTTTAAAACTCAGGGAATCTTTACCAGTGTTAAAAACCTCTCAAACGTTCAGCCAGGCGAGCATTTTGAATTACTTCATTATATAAATAGTCCATTCGAAAAGCATTAGTCTTTTCCTTCTGATGAGCGCTGCCTGCTCTTAGCCCTGTTTGAAGACTCTGCTTTAAAACCCTGCTGAGCCAGACATTTGTGTCGACGGATATTTGATCAAAACCAGGCCTATCTTCTCATGGAAATGAACACTTTTAAAACCACCATGCAACATTCATTCACTACCCTGTTACCTCAATATGCTCCTAGTGGAATAGTTGTAATATTTTAATCCTGGTTTTCATTCAGTATTTTTGCACATCCTGTGTGAAGGAGCTTTTAAGCATTTTTTTCCTGAGATTTCTTTTTATGGTTTTTTTAATTGAAATGTTTCTTAAAACAAATGGGAATGGCTGACCTGTTTGGGTTATTCTGCAGATTAGTTGTTATCCAATCAAAATGAGCTCCATTCTATTGTGTGTTTACATTTTTCTGCATAAATGTTTGCACTGTATATGCCGAGAATATTCCCTTTGGCACAGTGGGAGATTTTTCACACATTTATTCTCTGTGGAGAAGTTAGACTTTGCACCATGTTACATCACAGTGTTAAGGTCCTACTGGTATCATAATCTTTATCCCTTTTCATGCTTTTAGTTACACAGTTCTGGGGAAAAAAACAAATGTTTTGATTATGAAAAACAGTGCAATTCAATCCGAAAGGCCTTTACTAGCCAGATTGAAAACAATGTCGCATCTGAAGACATAAACGCCACATGAAATCACTTCCAGAATTTTGTCGGTTCCTCTCATCCGGAAACCTTAACAATTGCACAGCACGTCACATCACAGTCATTCTAAAAATATTTATTCTTTTCACATTATCTTTCATTTTCCAATGTAGCTCGGAGATGATTTACTAAATAGAGGAGCAGTTTATCTAAACAGAACGCTTTGTCACTCATTAATATTCTGCTTGAGTCAGAAGTGTCGCCACATGTGAAAAGACACCAGTATGGTTGGTTTATCATCAGCGATAAACCAACAATAACTAACAATAACTATTTATTGTTATTGCTTATAAAAAATGTCCTTGGAATTCAGCTTTATTTTTAATTAAGTACCTAATAAATATTGGATTAAAGTTTTGCAAACAAAACTTTGTATAAGCAAAAAGTGAGTAAATAATACTTGTTGAAAATTGTGATCACCAAGTGTAGGGAAAAAAATACACAAATCTATAACAATGATTTAAATCATGGTGAGAATAAAGAAAATGGAAAAGACTTATTCCTTATGCTCCTAAAATAGTCTGACACATTACTACACTTATATCATTTGTTGATCTGCATTTTGATTTTCACTCGTGGACTTAAACAAGAGCAAAAAGCAACTATTCAATCTAGCAAATATTTATTACGATGTATAATTCTTTGTTTTTCAAAGTTGGAAATTTTTCCTGAGGGGCTTGGACTGATTTTTGAACATTTACTAGAATACATTTAGAAGCTAAAACACTGAAGGTTGACTATTTAATAGGGATTTTTATTGTTATTGGGAAATGTTTTTACTTAATGTTGACTATAATGACAACAATCATACAAGTTCACTTCACTGACTGTCATTTCTCAGTCACACAGGTAGCATACTGCCTACTGCGTGCAGCATTGAGGCCACACCCCCTACATGCACTGTGCATTTCTGTAGCTCAGAAACAGATTTATTAAAGCTTGGATTACCGAGGGCACCTTCCACTGCCTGCAGCGCAACACCGGTGTAGCCAAACATTTGAGTTCATGGATTCCATACCCTGCATCCACAAAGTACATATTGTTAAATATTCAAATAAATAAAACATAAAAAATGCATAAAGTGAGGTCCAGTTAGACTCCTGCTGGTTCTAAACTTCTTTCCTTTACCAATGATGGAGACCACAGAGCTCACTGGGACCTTTAAAAACAGAAGTTTTTCTGTGTCCTTCCCCATTGGGCCTCAAGACCATCTTGTCTTAGAGGATTACAGACAGTCCCTTTGATTTTATGCTCGTTGTTTGACCTCTGACCTACACTGTCAACTGTGGAGCCACGACAGGTGTGTGCCTTTTTCAAATCAAGTTAAATCAACTGAATTTACCACAGTTGGAATCCATTTTAAGGCGTAGAAACATCTTAAGGATGATCACTACAAAACAACAATTGTGTATACTTACATTAATGTTTATGGTTTTTTCCCCCCCAATCAGTAAAATTTCGAATAAGCCTGTTACATAAAATATGGGAAAAGTGAATTCTTTCCATTTGCTCTGTAAAGTGAAGTTTGAAATTATTGGGTAAACAGATCTGTGTTGTAATTGCGTCAGAAATCCTGACGCAATGGCGTTACATTTCATCAAAAAACTATATATAAAAACAAAACAAACAAAAAAACTACACTTGATATTGGGCTTTCTGTTATGAAGGAAAAACTTTCTCTGTTCACAGCATTACTTTTTTCTTTGGTACTGGAGTTTTGATCATTTCTATGAAATAATACCTAATAAAACCAGTAATAATGCCCAGATTGAAATTACCGGAAATAATATCACATCTCAGTGCAAATCAGCCTGTTTGATTCACAACATTTTTATTTATTTTTTTAAACTTGTATACAAAGTTTTGAAAGATGCTTTTGGAAGTTGAGTTTTCTCTGGTTATGGAATGAAATAAAATAGCTGATTTTCAGCAATTTTTTAAATTATTTGTCACTCATCAGGAGCGCATTAAAGATTAAGGCCTCATCCAAGGACACTTTGATAGATGAGGAGGAGAATGAGACCGAAACACTGATAGGAAGGGTCAGAAACCGGGTTGATTCACTCTACATTGGAAATATTTTGTGACAATCCAGCTACGCACCTTTTTACCACAGTTTTTTTTAAGAGGTTATCGTTAAAAATTGTAATTTGTTTTTATTTCAGATCTCTCGTGGAGGACGACGACGCTCACATGAAAGTCGCTCTGGGCTGCAGTGAAATGGGCATCACGACTCACCTTCAAGCATCGAAGACTGGAAACACACGGTTTTTTACAAGCAATACACACAGCTCTGTGGTTCTTCAGGTGAGAGTGCACTCTGCTTCATGAAAAAAATGAATAATATGAGTTTAATCTGGGCCATTAGAGTTTTGCTTGTCTGTTGGTTTAGTGAGTACAGCCTGAGTTTTACACTTTACTACAGGTAGGAAATGTTGCATAACCTTTAAAAAGACTTCCTCATCTTCCATACATACATATTGTACACAGGGTGGAAGATTGTGGAAAAATTTGTTGGCACTGCTGTTAAAGATGTAAAATGTAAATAACTTTAATGTTTTATTGTATAATCTTACACTGACCTTTTTTTTAAAAAAATTCAACCTACAATTTGAGTACATTTATTCAGTGGGGAAATAATTGTTTAAAAAAGGAATGGTCCTCTCTTTACATTTCACAATGTTTGTCTCAGAGAAGGAAATATAGTCGCTGACTCCTGTTTCATAAGCTGAGCCCAAATATATTCATATCCTTGGCAGGTTTAGATTTAAAGTCATTTTTATTCATCTGAGAAGTTTGTCTTTGAAAATGGCAGGTGTCTCTCAGAAGGTAATAAAAATAATCTAGAAGTAGTACCAAGTTTGACGTTTAACATTTTATTTTAAAAAATACGACATATAACCGGTGTAAATTATTATTTTTTTTTTTGTGGAATTACACCAGTTGAACCCTGTTTATAATTCCTTAGCAGCTTTCTGCCTGTTTATACTTGTGTTTTGAGGGTTTTATCTTTTGGTGAATCTTGATTCATCAGGGGAATGTTTTTTGTTTATATTTTGCTTAGGCCATAAATTCCAGATTATTTTCCTCCTGAAAGACCTTGTAACAACATATTTTAAGCTTTTCTGTCGGAGGGTAGTAGGTTTTTAGCATTAAAAGAAAAAAGGCCCTCAGAATCACAGATCCACCACCATACTTTACATATTTATTCTCTGTTTAGTGCCAGTCCTAACTGAAGTGCTAAAAATGCTTTCAGTTTTTAGCACCATAGAACAGAAAAAGGTTATTATCTGACAGTATTTAGTGGTTGTTATGGAGACAACATGTTTTATGTGTATTTGTGATGAATTTGATTATATTTGACAAAATCTAATGTTTGTTACTCGTTTCACAGTTGATGTTTTTATGATGTAAATCGTTTGAACTGCCTTATTGCTGATGTGTGCTACACAAATAAACTTGACTTGACTTTAAATCAGCTGAAATGTAAATATGCTTTAGTTATATTTAGAAATTTAAAAGTGATTTTTGTGAGTTGGAACAATTGAAATTTATTTGTTAAACTACTATTTCCCGATATTTGAAATATTGAATAAAGGCTGTCAGCCTAATGGTTGGACATTTTCAGCCCTTTTGGTAAAACATTGTGCATTTCTTGTTTGTGTTTTTTAAATGAAAGAAATATTTATTTTAGTTTCCCCCCCCCCACATTTATCTATGTCTATGTCTGTTTAGTGCCTTTTTTTATTTTCTGCAGAAGGAATGTTTATTCATAATGACGGCCTACCCTGCATGTCAGCATTGATTGGTGTAAAGTGAGGATTAGCCTGAAATGTTGTGGTCCCTGCTGTTTGCTGCAGCGGTTGTCCTTGGTCACCAGCTTTCTTTCAAAATGAGAAACCGTTGGCTCCTTTAGCAGTTCATTATTCTTTGCTGTCAATGCACACTGCGGGGGAATGATAATGATTTTTCTAGCCTATCTCCCACCTTATACTCGGATCCTGGAATGTGTTTGTTTCTGGTGGTGAATTTTTACGTTAAAATTCACCCCGCTCTAGCACCATTGACTTGATTTTATGCTTTCAGGTTATTTGCATAAGCCACCAAAACCCCCGTCTCATTTGATATAGTAGGTATAAAAATCTGTTGTGCAAAAGCGAGGGGCAATATCAATAATTTACCTGAGGAAATTACAAAACTGGTGAGTTGATTTTATTTCTGTCACCAGGAGCCTTGATAAGCACGTGATCTTCTTAGTCTGTTATTGACTCAGCTGAGGAGTCACTGGATGAGGGGATAAAAAGCCGCTACTTAATTTAGGTCCCCTAAGCTGAAGCCAGAAACACTTCCTGCTCGTATAACTCTCACCTCCCTTCCCTTTTGGATTCAGGGATTTGATCAGCTGAGAATAGAAGGTTTGCTGTGTGACGTGACGCTCGTTGCTGGGGACGGCGATGAAGCTTTTCCTGTTCACCGCGCAATGATGGCCTCATCCTCCGACTACTTCAAAGCTATGTTCACAGGTGGGTCTGCAAACTCTGCCTCTTTGACCAGAAGGGCGCTGAAGCAGGAATTAAACAGATGCATGTCACGTATGTATATGGGTTGAGTTTTACTCTGAACCTCAGTTAGTGCATCGAGAAATTGCTTCATGCTCTTCCCTGTATTAGGAATTATTTTTAAATTGATGTTTTAGCAGTTTTTCCTATCCAGTAGTAATTTCCTTTACTACTGGAAATTCAGTAGTAAAGAAATATTGAAAACCTTTGATCAGCACTATAGAGTTTATTGAAGGGATAGTTGGAACTTTTTCAAAGGAACATTTTGTGAAAATATTATCAGTAAAAGTTCCTTTACATCAAGTAGGTGGATATATTATTAAAGAATTTATACATGAGTTAATTTAATATAATAGTTCATTTACTTAACATGTCAACAAATATGCATATGATTGAGTCACTTTTTTTAATATACTCATTATTATAGATCTGGAACATACATTCCAGACCTTATTTAACACTTTAACCATTTTTAGATGATTTTAACTGGTATAAAAAACTAAACTTGATGCAAGAAACTGATTTTCCTTATTTATAATAGACAACAGTCAAATCAATGTCATAAATAGGTAACACTTTAGCTTTAATAAAGCTACATACTTTTTAAAGTGAAATCAGTAATACTTTTTTAACAAATTTATATCAGATCATAATTTCTTGGTTAATGTCATGTTGTCATAACAAAGAGATTTTGAATAATGTCAACTTTGTATTCATGAAGACTTACTCATGTTCATGACAGGTGTTATGTCATGTTTATGACGGTGTCATGACAATCTTATTCATGACCCATCAGATAAAGTGTTACCCATAAATAATTACAGATAAGAATATTCTCAACTTTTTTGATTATTAAATTCCTATAATGACTTTTAAAAGCTCTTTTTAAAGTCAACAAATCGTTTTTTTTAAGAAGAAATGCAGAAAGTTAATCTTATTTGTTTTTTTTCTTTAGCATTTGATTTTATTTTTAATCTATCCTGGTATTGTTTTCATTTGGTAATGTGCGTCTCTTTAAAGGGACCAACAAATAAAACACATTATTATTATTATTACTTGTGTGCTTTTTAATGAACAGGAATTGCAAAATGTCAGTTGATTTTTACTTTATGAAAAATGTAAAAAAAAATTCTTAACAAGTAGCACCTGCACTGGGGTTTTCCCATCATGCAGCATTATTACGTGGGGATTTGGAGCCTTCTCTTCTCTCCACCTCGCCTGCATCGGAATGTGTTCAGCTGGTTTCACTGCTATGTATAGCTTCTATAGCTCCATCTATATGTGTCTGAATAGCTTCACACATTTGTGGGTGGTGACAATATTTCAAGCTGCGTTACCAAGGAAAACTCTGATCCACAGATAACTCTGCAGTAGGGCTGGAAAACTGTATGGAAGTATGATATTGCTAAATATTGCGATAACAGTAAAGATTGAATTTAACCCACATTTTTTTCTTTTTGTCAAAATGTTCACTCCAGTTGTCTGTAGCTCCTGTCACCTGGATCAGGTTTGGGAATAAAAGACAGTGAAAGTTCATTAAAGTGACCAAGTATGTTGGCAAACAATATAACCACTTAAACGTTTCACTCAAGCAGTTCTCGGTATGTAAAATATCTCAATTGCAAAGATGACAATTGGGTGAGATATATTGTCGACATATTGCTCTTCTCCAAATAACTGTAATTTATTCGTCTTTAAATCTGCAGGGGAGAGTGGTGATAAATCCAATTGTCTTAGCAACACAGATCCACATCTCAAGTTGCCTGTCACTCTACTTTGAGCAGAAGTCACTATTGTTTTCTGATTATTGTAATTATCCTGTCGCTTGTTGACTTCAGATTTTATAAAGTCTCAAGTACAGTAGTTCACAATATAATGAAATGTCCAAAAACAGTTTTTTTTTCTCCACTTTCTGTCAACACCTTAATCACATCCTGGTTAATTTGTCACATTATCTTTGAAAAGCAGCCGTGTATAAATGCAAAACTTTTACATTTTTCCCCTCATTGAGATCCGTCTGGTCTCCACTGTAGCTCTTCTGCCAACCAGTATGTCGTAACAGGCCCTTTTCAAAGTAAAATTGAATACATTTTTTTATAAATTTAGAAGAGTGAGACCATGTTGAGGCCATGGATCACCTGCTGGTTTCAGGTCTTTCTAAAGTTCTCTGAGAGTGCCGCTCGTCTGTCGAAGAAATCCTTTGATTATTATTCTGACCTGCCTGTCAGAAATCGGATGAGGGGCACCTGGCCGTGGGTGGCTTACTCTGAAATGATGATCTCTCCATTTCAGAATTACGACTCCAGCAGCGCTCACTGAGGCATTCGCAAGTTTAGAAGTGCAGCTGGTGTCAGCGCTGTTAGAATATTTAGCAAAAGTAAGAAATTTACCTGAAAACTTCTGTACTTTTACCAGTCATACCACTCTCTGAAGTACCTTTGTAATGAGAAATATTTAATAGACCATGAATTAATACTAAACCAGCTACTCACCAATTTCAGCTCATTTCTTGGGTTTCATTTCTTTTTTTTTAAATGTTTTACGACTTATTTCTTGTGTCATTCTGATTTTTACCTATAACTTAATTTGATAACTAATTTGCTGCAGACATCCGGTCAGATTTTTATGGCGATGTCTTCATCAGAAATACTTAAACTAAGAAAACTATTGTTTACCCATTACTCATTTTTGGCAACGCCAGAGATTTTAGATTATATGGTGACAAAAAGCTATGATTTAAAGAGCTTGTCTTAGTTGGTGTCTGTTGAAGAGCTGCTTTGAGTGGGGAGTGAAGGATGAAGGATACTGATCTCCAGTGGCTCCTGTCTCTGATTTATTATTTTAATGAGTAGAACCACCTTTAGTCATTTGTTCTGTTGTGTTTTTTTCCACCTACTCCCCCATGATGCAGGTGGAATGAAAGAACAGGATTTGATGTGCATCAAGCTTCACGGAGTAAACCGAATAGGCCTCAAGAAGATCATCGACTTTATCTACACAGCGAAGTTGTCGCTCAACATGGAGAATTTGCAAGACACACTTGAGGCTGCAAGTTTTTTACAAATCCTTCCAGTGTTGGACTTCTGCAAGGTTTTTCTCATTTCTGGGGTAAGGAGACAACAAAGGAGCTGTTGCATGTAAAAAAAAAAAACTTTGTGAAGAGCTTCAGCAGCTTGTCGTCGACACAAAGTGTGAGGAAACATATGAAAGTCAGAATAATCGCAATGAATCCTAAAAAATGTGTTCGTGACTAACCACAGGTACAATAGCTTTCATACGTCCATTTTCAAGATCGTCATTTTATCACAGCCACTAACTCCAGTGTGTTTTCTCAAGGTTTTGTGCGATAGATCAACACAAAGTAGTGTTGGTGTATATAAGGATTTTAAAAAGTAGTCTGTAGAGACACTTTTTAATGTGTGAGATTTATAGCTGCAAGTCTATAAATCTAGCTGCAAGTCTCTACCAGTTGTTTATACCCAGAGATTTTTTGCTCCTTTGCAAAACAACTGGAGCTCAGCCTCAGTATATGTGTAGACATTAACTTTCAAGTATTGCTAATGTTTTTGAAGCAGATGTATGTCTAGACTTAGACTTGACCATTGTACCACAATATGCTTTACTCTAAGTCAGCCATTTGTGGCTCCTGCCCTATGCTAAGGGTGCACCATGTCTCCAGTCTGTTGCTGGCTCCAGCAGGTTGTCTTCCAGGATTGCCCCTTGTTGCACTCTGTCCCCATGGCATGATGCAGCCACCAGGTTTTAGTTTCTCAACAATGGGTTGAGTTATGACTGAGATTAGATTTAACTCATTTTTGTTATTATTTGCAATGAGTTTGTTGCCCTGTGTTTCATTTATGGATGAAAATGAGGCTGAATATATAAGCATGCCACACTTTTCAGTTTGTGTAAAAGCACAAAACATGCTGAATAGCTTGCGTTGCTCTCTTTTCATTTTTCAGTTATCAGCTGCTTTTCTGTCACATAAAATCACCAAAACACCTGTTTTGGGGGATTTTAGTGACAAGATGTGTAAGTGGATTAAATACCTTGTTTACAATCTACAAACTCAATCTAGCTCTTTCCCTTTGTGATAGCCAGCCATCTTGGCTGCTGCTGATGGTTGCCGGGTTTTCTACAACTTACTCTGCTGCTGATTTCGCAGGTTTCACTCGACAACTGCGTTGAGGTGGGGCGAATCGCCAACACGTACAATCTGACGGAGGTGGACAAATATGTCAACAACTTCATCCTGAAAAACTTCCCCTCCTTACTGGGCACAGGAGAGTTTGTCAAGCTCCCGTTTGAGCGGCTGGCCTTTGTGCTGTCCAGTAACAGCTTGAAACACTGCACTGAGTTAGACTTGTTCAAGGCCGCCTGCCGCTGGCTGCGCTTCGAGGACGGTCGCATGGAATATGCTGCAAAGCTCATGAAGAACATTCGCTTCCCCCTCATGAACCCTCAAGAGCTCATCAATCATGTACAGACAGTGGATTTTATGCGCACAGACAACACTTGTGTCAACCTTCTCCTGGAAGCTAGCAATTACCAAATGATGCCCTTCATGCAGCCAGTAATGCAGTCTGAACGGACAGCCATTCGCTCGGACAGTTCCCACCTGGTCACCCTGGGCGGCGTTCTGCGCCAGCAGCTGGTTGTCAGCAAGGAGTTGCGGCTCTTTGACGAGAAGGCCCACGAGTGGAAGGCGCTGGCTCCCATGGACGCACCTCGCTACCAGCATGGCATCGCCGTCATCGGCAACTTTCTATACGTTGTGGGCGGCCAAAGCAACTATGACACCAAAGGAAAAACGGCAGTGGACACGGTGTTCCGATACGACCCTCGCTACAATAAATGGATCCAGGTGGCGTGCCTTAATGAAAAACGAACCTTCTTCCACCTCAGCGCTCTCAAGGGACATCTCTACGCTGTAGGTGGAAGGAATGCTGCTGGGGAACTTGGTGAGTTCAAAATCCACCATGTGGTTAATTTCTGTATTTTAAATCAAACACATTGTTTTCACAAGGGCAACATAAGTATGACTGACTTTTGTTAAGAGCAGATCATTAGATGAACAGAATTATTTTGAAATGTGTTTCACAACAAACTCCATATCAGTTCAAATTATGTTGTGCCAATTCACAAGGCATAATTCAATCATAGTTTAAATTTCAAGAGGCCACCAAAAGTACTCCATAATGCAAACATACAGTCATGTCAGAACTTCAGGAAAAGCATGAGCAAGAACAGCATGAGGCTGATTCCAGGTCTGATAAAGTATGAAAAGCAGAAACCAGTCCATGTTGATCAGACTCATTTTCACTTTGGATGTTTTAAAGGGATGATTGTACCAGAATATATTGATAAAACAAACAAAAAAATCGATAAATAACTGTTCCTCCAGGATTTTGTGATTGTTTGCAATCGAAATAACAGACTTTCTGGTCCCAATTTAGAAGTGATTGTAAGGAGTTTTTACAATATTTGCTGTAATATATGATGTTAAACGTGACTTTTTATCACTCGCCGTATCAATTACAGATTCAATGTTTTTGAGCAATTTTGAGAAAATTTCCAAAACCAGATCTGTTGGTTTTGTGTGAATTTGGCAGATTTATGAAAAACTGGAAGGACTTGATGTAATTTGGAACCTAGAGGGCCAAATAGGAAGAGTTTGACACCTTTGCACTAGATGTTTAAAAAATCTAGTTTCTTCTTGTGTTTTTGATCACTTGGAAAGCTTAACCATCTCAAAAGAGTCCAAACACATCAGGCTTTATAGTTGCACTCAGTGCTGACTCACTCACTGAGGATGAAGTAATCGCCTTCGGGAGAATGCCAACAATTTTATTTTTAATAGAATCAATTTTATTTAAGAAGAATCCCATAAAGTCATTACCGCTGAGTGCCGGGGGAATTGATGGCTCGTCTGAGCTATGGCTGTAGGTTTGGCAACTGTACTAAAAAGAAACCAAGGATTATTCTTTTTCTCCTTTATGAATAATGAAAAATAGAATGTTGTAACTTGGCGAAAGGTCTTTTTCTACAGCAGTAACTATTTTGTCCATGGTGAATATGACTCAGATAGATGTGTAGGGAGACATTTTTTTAGTTACTAGTAACAGATGTTAATGTAAAATAAGACTTGCAATTCTGCAAAACTGAAAAATCATATCTTTAAGAACAAAAACTGAAAAATGTGTAAGTTGTTGTATTTTACAATTTGTTAACTCAAGCAATAATCATCCTGAAAATACAAGCAGTTCTGTTCTCTTTTTCTTTGACTTCAGGGGGAAAAGAACAACGACAGAATAACTGCACAGCGATTAGGGAATTGGATTGTGATATTAATGCTTCCAACACTCTGTGACCTTTAGCATCTTGGGCGGTATCATCAGTGCCGGACGTTGGCATCTGCTGTGGTGACTCTCCATCCAACAGGCTGAATATTATGATGGCATTCAGAGGATGCATTTATGATCATTGGAAATGCCAGCAGACAAACACTGCTTTCCAAACAGTCCTTTTATATTATTAAAATCCACTGATCTTGTGATATTTACATGTTGGAGAGCTTTTACTTATTTGTCCATATATTGTTAAAAATTCTACCTTTCCAGTGAATTTTTCCTTTGTTTGCAAACATTGCAGTGGTGCACACACAAGGACGCTAATGTCGCTACCTGTAGGTCTTGAAAAATCTGTAAATGCATGACATTTATCATTATCCAGGTCTGGTAAAGTATGGAAAGCAGAATCCAGTGTGAACAAAATGTTGGTTTCCAGGCTTTATTGTTTCTTTTCTTTAAACTAAAAGACATTTCAACTTGACCTGGTTTAGGCATCAAACAAAACACTGAGACTATCAATTTGCTATAGGCTAAATGTGTTGCAATAGCTGTTTTTAATGTAAAATGTAAGAATAGTTTTATTTAAAAGTAGATTTAACTTTACAACAATCTTCTTCCATGATTTGTAGAACATACAGACAACAAAACTCAACTATGTAATTACATTTTAATCTTTAAAATTTGAGTCCAGAAAATTGTACAATATTGAAAATATGTAAGTGACCCAAGAAAAGAAATTAGTCACTTTCAAGATAAAAGATGATCAGATTTGTGATCATTTGAGTTTATTCTTTTTTTTTTTGTTTGTTTTTTTTCCCACCATGGGCCTGTACAAAATATCTGAAGAACTGGTCATGGTACAGGCGCTGTAAAATCTTTTAAATCAACAACAAGCACCTTTAATTTGACATGAATATTTAGTCTTTAAAGTGCTTGTTTAACATAATACATCTATAAGTAGTATAAAATAAATTACCTCAAATATCCTCCCAATCTGCTTACAGAAACACACCAATGCATAAGATTGTAGTGTCTTTGTCCTGGAGAAGTGTAATTTGCTGTTCTTCTTCTGTGCTGGTGCGTGTGACATTGAGTTGAGACCGGCCTGAAGCTTTGACAGGATCAGTACTGACAGCGACTGACACGCCCTTCAGAGTTTTAAGTTTTGGCAAAGTCGTTCTGTCTGAAACTTCCTGCTATAACACTATTTTCTTCTATTTTAATTCTTAAAACTAACTTTATGAGCAGATCAGTCTATGTATATGTTTGTTTATATGTTTTCCTTGCAGTCGGTTGGTGCCTTGTAACCAATCAGGGACCTCTGCACCCGTAGCCTTAAACCACAAAGAGGTGCCACCCAATACTTAAATCCGGCCATATAACTCCAGCAGACCGGACCGGGAGAGGAGCTGTCTTCTATTTTGGGTTATAATTAGACCAAAGAACAGAGCCTGAGCTCACCGACTGTTCACACAACTGCCTTATTCAGCTTTACGTTCCACTGCCTTCGCGCTGCATGTGGTTCAGGCCCGATGTATTTCTGGACGTGCCCTTCCCCTCCGCCACGTTTGTTTACTCTCGACGGGTCGTACGGGTGTGGTTTTATTGTTGCGTCTGGAATGCCCTGATTTTAGAAAAGGAGAGCTTAACAACGTGAAGACGGATTCACGGGGGGAATTTCTGCTTTAATGAGTACACACTGAGTCTTTCTGGCTCGCTTTACTGCCATCTCCCTTTAGGTTAATTTAGCTTCTTAAAATCTGAGAACAAATATGTATTTTGCTGTGCGTCTACTACTGTTTTTTTTTTATTTGTGTAACTTAATTTATACTCAATTTGTCGGTTTTCAAGGCTTAAATTAGAATATATGGGAATGCAGACAATTCAGGCCACTGAGTTATTGCTGGCAGCTTCTACATTAGATTAATTCATCTGTAATTGTCTCATTGATTTCACAGAATCCTATAAAATTCTCTAAATCCACCTGCTGCTCTTTCTGCTCACCGTCAATCAATTCAGTTTAAAACGATGTCTAGTTAAGTACCAGTGTCCTGAATGCAGTAAATAAAACTGCCTGTAGGTTTTCAGGATGTTTTCATCCTGTGATTACAGGAGAATAACTTGCAATAGCTCTTCATCATCCATGGTGATGAAGAGCTATTGATGGCAGAGACTGAAGTGTGCTTTGAGCCTTGTTATGATCTTATTTCAAGCACAAAGTAATCTTGTTGACGTACCCTTGTTGCTTGTTATGGGGTCGTAACAAGCAACCGATCGCTCGTCTGTGATTATCGCTCGTGAATCCCAGCGCCCCTGTTCTTGGATATTTCAGATTTCTCGCTGAAGTATCCTCGAGCACATTAGGATAAAGAATCTAACAATCACCCAATTTCCTGCACAGTCAGTGGACGCAGCAGTGGTTGGCGGGCCGTGGGGTGTGTTCTGTATTTAAGTCTGAGTTTTAGATCCCACACTGAGACCCTCCAAGGCCTCATTTGCTGCTCTTTGTCCTCTTTTAGTTGCGTCTTGACCCACTTTCTTCTAATACGGTCTTCTTTTTTTTTCTCCCCATCTCAAAGCTACTGTGGAGTGCTACAACCCGAGGACAAATGAATGGACGTATGTTGCCAAAATGAATGAGCCACATTACGGCCACGCTGGGACGGTGTATGGTGGTTACATGTACATTTCAGGTGAGTGTGTGCTGGGAGTCTGTATAAACCTTCTTATATTCTGAAGAGTAGAAAAGCAAAAAAGATGCATCATTCCATGTAATTAGCTCTTAAATTTTGTGAGGATTTTGCTCATTTATGAAAGTCAAAACAAAAATAAATGTTGAAACGTTTAATTATATTACAATTACATTTTCTGGACATTTTTTTTCATTGCTGCCTCAAAATTTCCTGCACTCTCCACAAACTTCATTAAACTTGCTTCTAAAAATATTTATGCGGCATGGACATAAAGGGCCTTTACAGTCCACCCAAATGGCCAAATACATCACTAACATGCAGACACAGGATGCTCAACACTTTAAATATAATACCTTACCAAATATGGCAAGAAAGCAGCCTTTACGACTGCGACATTGCACACGCTGGTATTGCTATGACAATTGTGATTCAGTGCATCTATTGTCTACTTGAAGACTTGGTTTGTGATCAGATGCTTGCTTTTGCTTGACTTGCCGAGTCTTAAAGAAAGTAGCCCGCTGTCGACACTCTGGCATCACACTTATGTCATGGTGGAGGGTTTGGCGCGTGCGGTGAACCTTAGGGGGTGGATCTTTAGGCGTCACATTAACACTTGTTCCTGTGATTGGAAGTGAATCCCGCGGTATGGAGATGAGCCCTATTTTCTCAGTGTGACTAATCCAGAGCAACACAACAAAAGGGGCGAACGTTTCTGCCGGTGGAGGGGAATTCAGGAGGACGGAGCAGGAGAACTGAAGGAGGTGTAGGAGGTGTAATACACAACACTGTTAATCCCTCCTGGCCACAACAAAAATTCTCCTCCTCCTGCGAGCGGCGGCGGGCGTTCAAAGGCGTAAAAGCCGACCCTGAAGTTCCCTGATGCTGAAAGTCAACATTTGACCACAGACATTCCCCAGCATTAAGTTATTCAAAGATGTTTAAAGGTTTTCCAATGAGGTGAGATGATTTGTACCAAATACTTGAACCAAAAAGTAGCGCTTAATATGTAAATATGATGTATTTGGCCTTTTGGGTGGACCATAAAGGCCCTTTATGTCAGCCGCATGGATATATTTAGAACCAAAAAGTAGCGCCCCCTTGTGTCAGTCTGTGAGTGGTTCTGGTATTGATTATTGAGGCAGGTTTTTTTCAGTCTGAGATTATTTACACAAAAGCTGTATTTACCCTGGATTTTTTTGTTGTTTTTTTTTGTTTAACGAAGACATAACTGGTAGCTCCTCCCACTGCAACAGTGTCGACTTGTGTCTCTCTCAATTAGTGAGTGTGGGAGAAAGTTATCCATGTGAAAATAAAACTATAATCAATTAATCCATCTGTGCAACTACACATGACAAGTCGAGTTAGTGGAAAGCTGGAGATGGAATTACAACAAATTTGAAATACGGGATTAAAATCTATTGTTCTAGATTTTAAATTACCACTGATGTTGGAATTCACCAGCAGTGAAATTAATAAATTAGTGATAATTTTACTGCGTTTAAGCTTGAGTATTAATCAGACACGCAGCCTCTGCAACAGGGATTGGGATTTTTATTTGTGCCTTAGAACATAAATGTACTTTTTATGTGTGAAGGATCATCCTCGCACTTTCTTCATAAAGAAAGAGTGAGTTAAAGTTAACAGAAATAAAGAGCTGTAGATAATATTAAATTGATATCAAACCAGTTTGAATGTAGAGCAGTCAACCTTTACCACTCTAAAGTTCAACCTGCCTACTTGGACATTTCAAACCTGGCTTGAAACATTAAGTGGTAAATGGCTAAAACACTGCAGTGGGGTAATAAGGCCCTCCTTCCTGAAAAAGGCTCCTAAAGTAAAAGCACATCTATAATTTAAATGCTTTAGTCGTTGTGACCAAAATGTCACAATGAGTAAAATTGTGGCATTCAAATTTTTCCAAAATTTTGTTCCAGATTTAGACACTGAAGTTGTGTGGAGAGAGTCAAGAGGCATATGGGACTAATAATTATTGATCCACCACTTAGTGAGTCAATTTTCCCCTGATGAATTCTGGCAAGTTATTTCTTAGATCAAGTGTTGAACAATCTGAATTCTCCCCCACTCATCAATACTAAGATTACTTTTTGACCCGTAAACACAGCAGAAAACAAAGTAGCATAATGACGCTATACAGGTAGTGTAATAAAACCTTTACGGGTGTATCTGGAAAAAGTACAAATCTCTTTTTGGTTTCTTTTGGACTCAAAAACTTGTATTTTGTTGTACTTTATGTTTGAGTCGAGTTGTAGTCAGCACAGTTGGACTAAATGAAGTTAACTGAGGCTGATTTTTAATGATTCAATGTTTCAGGAATCCATCCATTTTCTAACACCCTACTGGAGTCAGGAGTTGCTGGTTCCTCTCCAGCAAACGCTCCGGGCGAGAGGCGGGGTTCACCCTGGGCAGATCGCCAGTCTGTCACAGGGCAGTTTCAGGAATCAGTTTCTTATTTGATCCTACTTGTTGCCATGGGAAAGATTGACAAGTTAGCAGAACATGTAGCCCTTTTAATTTGATTCCATATTAGCCAAGACTTGAAGGACGGCTGCTGTTACCTGGAGACATGACGGATCATTTTCCCTTCAAGCTAAAGAACGAGAAAATATTTAAAACCAGCAATAGTGGAACATGCTGATGATGCAATAATCAAAATTATTAATTTTCTCACTGACGTGAAAGAGGCTTTTGCCACACACCACTTTTCCCCTTTCTGCACCGTTTACTATTTTTATTCCTCCTTTGCTGAAAATACAGTTTTACGATGTCGATATCAGGTGATAGTTTGTTTTTTTGAGGGGAGGCTCTGCACCTGTACCACCTAAAAATATGAACTGTTGGGCAGCGTAATGTCACTTAATGACTGCAGCTGCTGTCAGAGAGGAATCAAGCAGCGCGTATGAAACGTAGCTTTAATAAAAATGCTCCAAGAGGTCGCTAAGAGGCCTCACTGGCTCCCACAGTCTCCGAGGGTTAGAGTCTTGCGGTGCAAGGTGACCCACGCTGGAGTGCACTTCCTTGTCTGTCTGTCACAGCACATCAGGTCACTTTCTTGGTCTGTGCCGCTGTGCTGTCTGAAGGTATTCTGTCAGCTGGATGAACCTGACAAATGCACTCAGTCCACAGGCCGTCACAGCCGCAGCGCCTCGGCCCAATTCAGACAATACTAAACTACTGCCGCGTTTTGTTTTCCTATAAACACATTTCTACTCCCTTTTTTTGTTGTTGTTTTTCTTTCTGTTGTATTTTTTCTTTTTTAAATGCTTCACTGAAACAAGCCGTCGGCTCTCATACTCTACCGGTTGAATCATCTTTGGCTGCATTTTCTGCTCTGAACCCTCTTGGGCATGAAATAACATGAGCAGCTGAACACACCTGGATTTGGGGATTATCTGCCATTCCTCTCTGCAATCCCCTTGAGCTTCGTCAGTTTGGACATGGCTGTCAGTAGACATCCACTTTCTGGCCTCCTGATGGATATTTAATTGGCTTCAAGTTGGAGCTTGGGTCGAGCCTCTTAAAGACATTTTCGTGTTTGAAGGAGAACTGCGAGGCCAAGAATGCTCTGGAGCAGAACGACATTTTTCTTCACTTGGCTTTTTGTACTCTACATTTCTTTATAACTGTCTGCGGAGAGCAGCCCACAGTGTCATACTGCCACCACTCTGTTCTGCTTCGGGCTTTCCTGTGGACAAACATTCAGCTGTATCTCTCCTGCAGATTAGATGGGAAACCAATAATTGTTTTATTGGATAAGAGCCAGGAGACGCTGTCTTTATCAGCGCCCCTTTTCATAAACACTTTTTGTCTTCTCTCTGTGGGTTTTACGAAACAACCTTGGCTACAAGCAGATCATGATGCTCAATTCCGATTTTTTGCTGATATCCATATTTATGTGTTGTTGATTATATTATAAAGTGAGAGTTCTGTGTAAATGGTTTTAGTCCCCAAATTGAGTCGCATGCACAGAGGAAGAACGTTAACAAACAGCACCGGCCGTTTCTAGAGCATTGACTGCAGATTATGTAGGGGGGTTTGTTTGGATGTGTAGTCGGGTCCAGAAGTGGTCTGTCTGTGATGTGATGCACTTCAGTGACAGTCTTCTTTCACAAGCTCATAATCGTCATTTTTAGCCATCGTTTACATCCTAATTTACCACGTTTGGCTTCTTCTGGTGCAGAATTATGATGCATGTCTCTCATGACATAAAAGCTGCGATACGACACAGGTGCTTTTTGTTTATTTATCTCGAACATGATAGGAGTATAAAAATGACACATGAACAATGCAAAAGACATATTTTATAATCTCAACATGCTTGAAAAAGAGTATCTGAATTAGTACCACATTATGGGAAGAGACACAGATTGGATTTAAACTTTTGGGTGAAGAGATTGTGATTGGGGCACTCAGACTGCAGCACCTCCCTGTGATTGAATATCAGGGATTGAGGGGAAGTTCAAGTTGACCTGCCATCGGTTACACATCTCCTCTGGAGCCAGAGGAAGTCACAGTGGTAATTAAGCAAGCAGGTGTGAAGTGGGAAGCATTACAAGCAGCTGTCTGTCATAACTGGAGGCACTGCTGTCACTCTTTGGGTTTGTGACGGTGGTTCTGTTTACACAAACACACATTGTTGCATAAGAAGGCTTCTGTGGTCAGTTCTGTTTTCTGAAAAACCTTCCATCTAACTACTCTTCCATGAAAGTAAAGAAGCAGGTTTACCTCAGGGAAATCACCAGCTTTATGATTGAGTAAACAGAGCTGTTTTTCATCTGTATTCAACTTAACTATTAAAAAGTGAGATGTGCACTGGGAAAGGATGAAGTTCTGGAGTTTACAGAGCTGCATTCATGATGATATAGTCCTGTAGTAAGACTGATCTTATCTTTGCCGTTCACCTTTGAGGGATGTAACGTCAAAAATGATCGTCCGTGGGCGATTATTTATTTATGCAGAATCTCAACCCCTCACACCTGCGATTGTTATTGGACGTTTATAGAAACCGTCCTTCATCAGTTTCACCTCTCTGTCCATCCGCTGGAGTCCCGGGTGTGTCGGCACTCATTCATCCAGGTCAGTGCTTGTACAAAACGACTCTGCAGTGATTCAGCGTCCGCTCGGCTGCACAGGGAAATGCTTTGAAATAGAACCATATGGCATGAAATACAATAACCGTCTGTCCTGTGGCGACTAATGAAGGGCACTGGCTTCTGGTTGGTGTTTGAAGGTTGAGATCAGCTCAGTTAAAATGTGCTGTGTCCCAGTGCCCCTCTAATGTTGCTGATTAGACATTGAGACACTGGGGTCCCGATCAGACGGTATCATATCAAAGAAAAGGCCAAACCCTTTGAACTGGATCAAAATAGCAACACAACCCCCTGAGGAGGAATTACCAAGATCCGGACTTAACTCCAGCACTGTTTTTCTTGTCATGGGTTCATAATGGCTTCATACAATTGATGGATAAAGTAGTCGGGCTATCTCTTCATTTGATCAGTTAAGAAGGTGCAGCATCACAGATCCGAGTCACGGCGGCTGAATACCCAGATTAAACCGGAACAATGGACCGAGCACACGATCGCTGGGCGGCAACAAGACGACGGATTGTGGCTGAGAACGGCACGCTCCGCAAATCCTGCTCTGCGTTTGCTCCCCGCCTATGTGTGTGTGGTTGGGGGAGGAGGGGCGAGCTGGCTCCCACCCAAATGCATGCTGGGATTGTGTTCCTCTTTATTTTAAGCCTTCCCTGTAGACATGCCCTGTATATATTTTTTTTCCTCCCTGTTTTTTTTTTTTTTTCATCAGCTTTTTGTGTCCCGGCGTCTCCCGTCTGCTTGCGCATATGTGAACAGGGGCTTTGTAACGACGCACCGCTTTGTGCCGAATGTTCACAATGAGCGTTAAAAAGAGGCTGAGCAACCGCTGATGTTGCTCTAGTTTGTATAATTACTGTTTAATCTGTTTATTGGCTGAATTTGCAATGTGGGGATCGTGGAAGGATGAGTTTTAAAACCGTAGAGCCTGGGGCAGCATTATATTCTGCTGCTGATGAATGACTGATTAACAAGTCCATAAAGTGTTTTCCTCCCCAAAGATGATCAGACTGAGAATTAATTTTATGTTTTTTTTTTTTTTTGCTGCAGGGGGAATCACTCATGACACTTTCCAGAAGGAGCTGATGTGCTTTGACCCAGATGCAGATAAATGGACTCAAAAGGCGCCCATGACGACGGTCCGGGGTCTCCACTGCATGTGCACGGTGGGCGACCGGCTCTATGTGATCGGGGGCAATCACTTCCGCGGCACCAGCGACTACGACGACGTGCTCAGCTGCGAGTATTACTCTCCCGCCCTCGACCTGTGGACGCCCATCGCCGCCATGCTGCGAGGCCAGAGCGATGTTGGCGTTGCCGTATTCGAGAACAAGATCTACGTCGTGGGCGGCTACTCCTGGAACAATCGCTGCATGGTGGAAATAGTTCAGAAGTACGACCCGGAGAAAGACGAGTGGCAAAAGGTTTTCGACCTGCCCGAGTCGCTAGGCGGGATCCGAGCCTGCACGCTCACAGTTTTCCCTCCTGAGGATATCTCGGGCTCGCCCTCCAGAGAGTCGCCCCTGTCAGCACCTTGATAAATAACGAGGGGGTGGCTCTGGTCTGCTCAAACCCCCGTTAACCTTTCCCCATGCAACCCCTTCAATAAACACTCCTGATAGACATTGTTTGCACTTCTTTCTCAGACATTTGTTCTGCATCCCTGAGTCCACAGCCCCTAAAAACTGTGCAGAAACCTCTCCCTGACAGTCTACATAGGACATGGCTTGGCAACCTAATTACATGTCAACGTTGCATACTCAGCATATTTTGGCAGGAAATACCTTGACTTGAAACTTGACTTTGCAAATCAACTTTTCTACCTGATGTCCACAGAGTTTTCATACGTCCCGTTTCTTTTGGCGTTCTACCTTGAGATGTTGACTACGTTGTGACTCTCTTCTACTCTATGCCAGGTTGAACTACAGGTGACCCCAGGCGACGGAGGAATAGTGACAGAAGAGCTCCAGAGCTGATGGTTTTTAACTCAGGGGTTGGCCCGGGCCCCATATGCGTCTCCTTACAGTTTCAGCTCTTTCCTGCTGTTGGTATGAAACTGTTACTGAAACAATGTTTTCTAAATTTAATAAACATGATTTTAAAAAAATGTAAAATGGGTGTTGTGGTTATTGACCGAGGCAGGTTTGAGGTGAAGAGAAGAGAGTATGTGCAGATCATAGTCATTTTATAACGACTTAAGTGTTTTCTTTTTTTAAAACACAAGAATTGCATGAGCAGGTCTGGATTTATTGTGCTTTTTCTCTCATCTTTCCAAGGTATATGCTTTCTTAAAAATATAGACTTAAGGACTTTTTTTGAGAGTTTTAGTAATTTAAAGGAAAATGCAGAGATGGTTTTGAGTATGTGGATGTGTGATAAGGAAACATAAGCTGTTTTTGAGAGACCAAATTGTCAGTCTTGTGAAAAACGGTGTTTCAGGAACATGATTCAGTAACCAAGCTGATGACCAGCATGAGGTCACTTTGTTTGATGCGACTAGGCAGAAGTGAATCTTTGTTAAATGAATCCCAAAATGTGGTGTTCTTCCAACTTGACTCATCCAGTACCATAAAAACACCAAATGAGCCAAGAGTAGAGTAAACCGTTTGGCTCTGGTTGAGAGAATAACCAAGAGTTACATCAATCAAACAAAAACATCATTTTGTGCTTTTTGTGGTAACACTTGTTGAAATGTTTCTTGGCAAGTTTCACAGAAACCACATGCTTGTTGTAGCCGTCAACAACTTCCTGGTGTCGTTCTGGCCACAAGCAACCTTTCTGATGGCTGAAGTTGTTTGGATTCTTGGAACGGGACAAAACTTTTAAAACAGTCCATGTGGAACTGGCATCAACTGTGACCCTCAGCATTATGCTATCACCACTATGCCTGACAGTTGGCTTTGTAATATTAAGTTTTTCTTGTCAGATGGCAATGACTTCGTGCCATCTGACCATATGGACCCAGTCCTCCGTGGAGAAAGACTCTGGTCCTGGAGTCTCCGGTTGAGGGTTATTCTTGAACATCCAAACTGATTTCTTGTCATTACAAAGCATAACTGTCTGGGTCAGATGGTTACTACCTGGACACCAACAGGGCAACAATCTGGTTCCGAAATGGATAAATTAGGCTTCTGGACTCTTCCTGAAACCCAGACATCATTGAAGGTCGGTGGACTGTGCTCACAAGTTGAATCAGTGGGTGGCAACTAGCCAGTTTAATCTGGACTCTTGGAATAGCAGTCAAATATATTAACAGAATTAGTGCAGCAAGTTAATGGTGATTACAAAATGGGTAAATGGTGCGAAGCTCATTCAGGGTCATTTAGTTGAATATTATCCAAATTTGAGCATGGGTGTGGCTTTTTTTTTGAGTGTTTACAGTGTCTGTAAACGGGAGGACTTGGGCGATTTTGGACCTTTTATTCATTCTGGATAACATTCACTTGAATAGTTGCTTTGGATTTAGTCCTGTCCTTGGGATAATTGCATTCCAGCGAAACATTTGCACCCTCCCTCAGCTCATTAATCAGCAGAAGAAGGGAGGAGGATGGCTTCTTTTATCATTGTTTGTGGACCTGTCTGTAATGAATGGGCTGCGAAGTAAAAGCAGGACCAAAAAGCTTGAGTGTAGGAGGTTATCTCCATGCCGTTAATTGTTACAAACACAGAATTCATTAAACACAAGCTCAAAGTGTTGAGAAGTCCACATTGTCCCGGTGGTTGCAGCATCCCATGCAGGGATGTTGGTCTGTAACCAAAGCAGCGGTGATGTGAAGAAGCTGGTGACCAGGCCTGGCGCTCCTTCGGCTTTCGTGGCTCCTCTGGGCATCGCTGCAGACGGCAACGTTGCCTGCAATCTGCCCATCTGCTCCTGCATGATTAAGGCCTTAATAGCAGCATATGGTGTCCGAGACGTGTTCCTTCCTGCTGCTGGCGAGAACAAAAGGCTTGTAATCATCAGGTGAGTTTGGTCCACAGCTTTAAGAGCTCATTATATTCTCATTATATCCCATTAATGACATGCTGGAGAGCTTCTTCTGTTCCTCTGTCCCTTAAACACTGTTGTTTGATCAGGTCGTTCTTGCATAACATGTTTTGACGACCTGGATGTTGCAATTATTTTGTCTTTTTCTTTCATCGGCTCTTTCGTTCAGGATTTCTTTGCAGGTAACATTAAAAGGGGAATTTATCTTTTTTTTTTTTTTTGACATTTTGGAAACTAAAGTCACATCTTTTGAATAAAGGCCATAAATATGAGCAGCCTTTGAAATAATGGAAAGTCTTTAAATGAACAAAATATAGAGTATAAAAAAACTGATGACTCCATGATGTTAATTTAGAGGTCACAGTATAAAGTTAGTTTATGCTGATGATTTAGTTGGGTTTTTTTCCCTATTACACTCAAAACATTTTTCAACATTCATTTGAATTTCCATCAAGTTCTGTCTCAGAGCACATCACAATATTTACCTTTACATAAAACTTTGATTGGCTGCATTGATTTTTGTCACGTCATATATTTTAGTCTTTACTTGTTTTTAATTCCCAAAATCGTTTTTGCCAGTTAGATTTCATAATCTCATTTTACATTTAGAAATTAAATCCCTGTGGAAATCCAGAACAAATGACTAATTTAACCTTTTATTAGTGGGAAGACATATTTGCATCTCAATTGCTTGTGTTCAGTGGTCAAAGGTCACCAGTCTATCACTGGGCAATACGGTCAAAAGAAACAAGTTGGAGTCAATAATGTGAATTATCTTTGGATGGTAGAAGGAAACAGGAGGAAAACTAAGTTATTTAGACAAATAAGGAGAACTTGTTTTGCTCACAGTGCTGTTTACTCCTGGGATTTGAGTAAATAGCTTTCAGTTTGGGTTTGGGGGGGGAAACCCTGCTGTGCATAAATTCACTCAGTTGGGTGACATTTACATTCCTGTAGCATCTTGAGAACATCGCTGAAAGTGAGAATAGGAAGAAGAAGAATCAAAAGAGCAAACAGAAGAAAACGTTGCAACGGGAATTACATTTTTTTTTTTCCATCAGACAGGTGTTGAGGTCACCAGATATTTCCTTTTATGAAATTAGTGATGTGAAAAGGTGAATTCCCCCTCAGAGCTTTCCTCTGCTTTGTTCTTTTGTCACTGAAAAACTAGACTTTGTAGGATCCAGCCATTGTTCATGCAGGACAGCTGGGGCAGATTGTTTCCCGCTATCAGTGGCCGCTGGTGACTAGTCTATAGGGTAAACACACACACACACGCACGCACACGCTCCTAAGGAGGATTTAGAGACACAAAATAACCTGCATGCATATTTCTGGACTGTGGACAGAAGTTGGAGTATCTGGAGAGAGTGAAGCACAACTGGGCTTTGATTCAAACCCAAGATCAACAGTAGTAACATCTAACCTTTTAAGTGATTATTTCACTTATTTAGATGGGAAAATGTCTCAAATTCAGCCAGGCACTGAATGAAACATAATCATCGCCCTATTTAAGTCATGAATTATCCACACTTTTCAGAAATTGACTTCTGAAAAGCTTTACCATCCAGGGCTACAGAATCAAGATATCACTTAAAAACTGACCTTAGTTAGATCAAACCATCTCAACAAGCACCACATTGGGTCCTAAAGAAAATCACATACACTGTGAAAAGATCAGAGTTCATAATACAAGAAGAAGAAAGATCCAGGGCAACAACAGCATCCAGGGTTTTGGAAGCCATTAAGTCTAAAGCCAATAGAAAACTTCATGAAAAGAGGCTCATCGCTACAGTCAAACATAGTGGTGACAGTGTGATGCTTCGGGACCCGTTTGGTACCCAAGCACTTCACTTCAAACACTAATTGATGGAACCACAAATTTTGCTCTCAATCAGAAAATCCTGCAGATGAATGTTGAATTATGCTCCAAAAACCACGCTCTGGTTCTTTACCAGGACCATTCGACGAGCACTCCCGCCTCTGAATGGCAACAAAAACACTGAACTGAGGTTCTGGAGTGGCATTGTTAAAGTCTGTGCTTAAGCACAAGTGGTAAAATGTTGGAAAGGCCTTTCCTGCTGTCCGATTCGTCAGTATGATTGGATTAAAAAAAACGTTCTGCAAAGAAGAGTGAGACAAACATCCTCTACTGGGAAGTGGAAGAATAATTACCAGTTATAATAAATACTTGATCTCAGTTGTTGCTGCAAGAGGCGGCACAGCTTGTTATTAGGTTTAGGTAATTACTTTTCCGCTAGGGGTCACTTTGGATTGGATACCTAAAATATATAAAATTATACGTCTCTTTTTATTCTCTGAGGTTATCCAGATGCTGAAAATTTTTTATGGTTTGAAATAATAATAAGGAAAAAGCAAAAACAGGAGAAATCTGTTCATTACTGGAGCGGGTTGTATTCTTTAAGTTGTGGTTGGTGGGAAATTATCCAAGATTGTTAAAGATTAAGTATAAAGCTTTGATAAGTTTCTCAACTAGGACAAACATATGGTGTGTGTTATTTCTATAGTTTTGATCTTTCTTTAAATCCCCATCACAATAAAAACAAAATACTAATTCCACAACAAGAAAAAGAAGATGGATTTGTGCCACCAACACCCCTGGGTTCAGATTAGATGGAGAAAATTTGGCTTCTGAAACTCTGTTCAAACCAGAATAATGTGGATCACTGAACACATTTTCACAAATAGAAACTCTTTTCCTTCTGACGTTCTCTGCTCTCGTAATCAGCACCTTCACATTCTCCTTGAAGAAGCAGAAACTCAGTCACGCCAGGCACTAAAGTTGGGGGGAAGAAAAAGAAAAAATCACATAAACACGAATGCAGCAGGGCCAGGTGCAAACATTCCTGTTTTCACACCTCCAAGGCACTAATTTAGCGCTGCACTTGAATGATTAGTACAGTCTCCAAACGACGCCGGAACTGACTGCAGACGGTTCAAAGCCTCGATAATCTGCCCCTCAGTGTATTGCTGCTCTGTTTGCGCTGCAGCTTGTTTATGTCTGTGTATATAAGGCCATTAGGAGGAAAATCTGCAGCTTAGTACAGAAGTGGTTTATGTATATATAAATATATATTTAAAAAGATATAAGCCATATGAGTGAAATTAAAGCTACAAATTAGATTCTCAGAAAAGACAGAAAAACCGCTGAGATGCTGAAATGCAGAGTTCATTTAAACCAAGGCTAAAAACCGTCCGGGTTTGAGTTGCCTCTGATCAGTTGATCAACTTATTTGCTATGTATTTACTTGATGATGTCAACATATAATGTTTCAGAATTGGTTACTGTATCTTTTTTCTTCCTAGATTGGATAAATATCCATAATTGTGTTTAATTAATTAGGGATTAGTTTGTTAGCGGCAACTGACATCAATCCTAATATCAGTTGGGTTTTATGTATGTATTTGAGCCTTTATGGATGTTTCCTGCCCTGTTTCAATGAGAGCAAGTTAGCATCATATTTAACATATGCTGCTAATTTTTCATTTTTAAGATAGATGCTCATCTCTGCACCCCCTCAAAAATGTATAATTATAATTAAAGATTCGTGAGCATGATGTGTGTGTACAGTTATGATTTTTTCTGTATGCTAAAAATTTCCACATGCAGTGTCCATATTGTATTGGTATCACTATCCATCAATATGAGCTGTAAAATGTAATATCAGCCATTTCATCAGAATAACTCACCAAAATAAAAGCTGTTGATTTTATATGACAAACCATTGACAGTGATGCCTCTGCCACAGTACTACATCAAATTTGCGCTGTTTGAATGTCGTTGTCTCAGAGAGCAAATGTCACAAATAAATTTGACATTAAGCATAATTCCAGTTGAAAGTGTTCAGCCTCCTTTTTAGCATTTGTGTTTGGTAGCAGGTTAAATTGACAAAAACAATGCAGTATTTCAATTCCACAGTAGAGATAGCCATACAGTTTCAGTAAGAAAAAACTATCGGTTGTCAGTCAAACAAGTTTTAGTATATCGGCATATCAGATATCGACCAAAGATCCAATATCGTGCATCCCTAATACACATTCGACACTTTCCAGGTCCCTCTTGCCTCTAGTGCCTGGAACATTTGGGTTTAGCCGGTTGTTTTACTGAGGATAAACTCTGCCCTGGTTTGAGATTCCTATCAAAAGTGCTTGCTGCTTTATGACACACTGAGCAACGACGTCGTACTTGGGAAGCATTTCACGCTGCATTACATCAGCACGCTGGCATTGCCACTTAGTGAGCTCGTTGGCATGCTGATGTTTGCATTTGGCTCAAAGTGCTTCTGCTTGTTCTTATCAATCAGCCCCGAAAGCTGTCGGCTCTTTGTTTTACTGCGACCTCTGCATCGTTTGTTCAACTTTCTCTGCACATTTTCACAAATTAAAAGAAAAAAAAAAATCTCCTCCTTTGAGCAGCTAAGTCAGACAAAAAGCTCCGCTGCTGCTCTGAGATGCATCCTTGAAGCGTTGTTCCTCATCAGGGACGTTCTGTCCCACACCTTTCACAAAGAGTTAAAAGAGCACTTTAGGAAGCGATTTAAAAAAAAAAAAACTCTTAACAACCTCCACATATTCAGGAATGCCACAGGAGTGCAGTGCAATGTGTTGGAGAGTCTTTGTGTAATTCCAGCCACATGCTGCTATTGTTTCTTAGCAAGCCAATGTCAATATTACATGACTCAGAGCTTTGTGCTTCCCAGAGAATGATGTCTTGGGTATTAATGAACAGCGTCTCCTCAGCGCCGAGCCAAAGAGAACTGGAGCAAGAAATTACAAGCGCTCTCTCCTCCTCTTACTCTCCTCCTCCCTCTCCTCCTTTGCTCCAGTACCTGCATTTCTCTGTGGATTTCATCACCACTAGAGGCATGTTCTCCTGATTCATGAGGCAGATAAAAACAGGAGTGTGCGGATTGCTCCCTGACTCTTTGACACATGAACGCAGCACACATTTGCAGCACAGTGCGTCTCCAGACGACTCCTCCTCATCCTGTCAAGGCTGGAATATGACCTAGTTTCTCTCTGTGTGTTTACACCCCCCCCCCTCCCCACACACACACACATAGAGAGAGAGAGAGAAAGAGAGAGAGAGAGAGAGAGAGAGAGAGAGAGAGAGAGCTCTGATGACATTGTCAGTCAGAGAGCATCTCTCGCAGCAGCAGTGAGGATCTGGATGCGGTTACTGTAACTAAAACTCTGATCCACCTCCCATCATGATGAAATAATCTGCAGAGCCTCAAATCCCTGTTGTCCTCTGATTGAATGCACAATGGTGTTAATAGTTATTGATCCGGCTGGCTGGCAGGCGGCCAACACGTCCTGATGTGTTATTTTTCTTTATGCTAGATAAAATCATATTTCTTTTGTCCTGAATCATAAGCTGAGCTTTTGTTCTTGTGGGTTTTTAGGCGTCAGGGAAGGTGTGCATCTCTTTCTCCCTCGTCATGAATATTCAGGAAAAGGTCAAGTCCTTGCAGGCCTCCTGAGCTCTCCATCCCGCAGCGACTGTGTCCTGAATAATCTGCCTCTGGTTCACCTCGTGTTGCACAGCTTGTTCCTGCCCCGCCGGAGACGGGAGGGGGGCAGGACTAATTGGGATTTGCTCTACCCAACATCTGGACAGTGATCAGTCCTTGGTTTTTTAGTTCAGCCGTCTGCCACGCCAAAGTGTTCATGTCTCTTTCTTCTGTCGCACTACAACCTAAAACTTGTGTGTGAGTCTTAAATGATATGCCGTCTTTGTGACGGATAGAAATTTCTGCCCATTTTTTGTGAAATATCTCAAAAAATGAGAATGTCTGTGAATACCAGTGCATTGGGTTTAGTCAAAGATGCTCGTTTGACTTTAGGCCAGGACTTTGACTTGACCATTTTTAGACATAAATCTGCTTCGATTAAATCTGTATATTGTATGACAAGCAGCCACTTTCCTTCACTTGCTTTCACCTTGACACTCTTGCAGTTGAGCGATATTTTTTCCCCATTATTTCATCACATTTTCATCCCTGATCTGTCTCCATGAACCTGCTTTTTCACCAAAAGCACTTTCGCTTTTTTTTGTGGATCCTCCACTTCAAAAATGAATTCTTCTTCTCCTCCCAAGTTCGGTGTCTTACGTTTAGCTTGAAAAGAGGACAGAATGTGCACATGGCTCACATCTCAGCGTCTCGTATTTAATTAATTTCCCAACTGAAGCAGCCCCGCTGTTCGTGTGATGCTGAGAAACACGGACCATTTGCGTTCTGTTTGCATCTTCTCTGTCTTCTCTTTCGAAAAGTTTTCTGGCACAGCTCAAAGTGGATTGTAGATTCGACAGATGGTGAGCCTGTCAGAGGTGCATCTCTACCTTCAACCCCAGTGCTCGCTGGGATATGCTCCGCTGCCCCCTTGACAATGACTAGCAGGGGGGATGCAAAGAATATAAATCTGCACCGATCTGCAGAGAGAACGGAGACGTTTGCACGCTGAGGGGAAAATATCCTGCAACCAAACGGAACGCGTGAAGTTAATTTTTCATCACGCAAAATTAAATTAGGCTTCAGGAAAGTGAAGAGCAACCTCCTGTGGACCTGCTGAGAGGTTTGCAGAAGTGGAGCAGCTCAGTCCCTCTGGGGAAAACTGCTCGACCTCATAGGGTTAAATACAGCTGCAGCTTCACATCCCTCCAGGCTTCAATCTGTTGGAGATTTAGCACTTAAACTGGAAGGGAAGCAGATACAAGATGAATTGCTGCTCAGAATGAGGCGCTTTTGTATCTCTCTTTATTGCAATATTTATATGTAAATTATCAAAACTACAAAGGACTGTTTGCATTCAATATAGACCAGCACAAGTTCTCTGCAATCATGCACTACATACTTTCATGGACTGTTCTTACCCCAGATCCCAACACACTCTCTAATGATGAGGATGAAAATACTAATCACAATCAATGTCATTGTGATGTTCATTAGTAACATCACATCTGCATGTTATTGTTTGTGCCAAGTCAAAAGACTTGGAAAATGTTCAGCACAAGCCAAATCTAATGCTGTAGGAAGATGTTCTATAATAGCACATCTGGTAAATATCATAACAATAATGCCAGGAGATGATCAATATTGAGGAAAATGTTATTAATTATTATAAGAAGTTTACTTAAAATTTCCTTAAAGGCTTATGTACCACATGTAATCAACTCTTTAAAAAAAAGGGAAGTTAACAGATATCAAACTTTTGTGTTTCCTACTTATAGTGAGCCTGCAGTTCTGCAGAGAAGAACTGTGTTTGTTGTGCAGTCTGATTCAGGAACATGTCTGAGTTTATAAGGCGAAGAAAACAAGAAATCAGGTAGGAAAAGTAGCTGCAATTTAAAAACCATCAAAGATCAGAGTATTCCACAATAAAAAACAAAGTGATGTGATTGCATATTTGTAGCAAAGGCAAGTGATAAAATCCAGAAACTAAACAGATTGCTTGAACTTTGACATTTTAAAAGATTCTGAAAATGGAAAAACTTGCAGGAAGTGAGTCGCCTCTTTTGCTTCAGCATCCTGTGTCTCCAGGACGCTTATTCTTCCTGCGTCCAGATCTAAGCAACGACACCATGTCCAAATTAATTTGTTTTTGTTGTTCGTGATTTTTTTTTAAAAAAGTGATGTGAAGGGTAAAAGGTGTGCCTGTGGGAAGCAAGGCTGCTGCCAGGATGATCGATGATTGCTCCCCGCCAGCCTTCCTCAGCTCCGTCCTGCATCCTGCCAGAACGCCACGGTTACTCAACCTCTTCAAACAAAAAAAATCTGAAGGGGGAAAAAAAAAACATCTCTTCAATATGGGAGTCTTTGGGAGTTTGGAGGAAAAGGCTGACCTGCCCGTCAAACAGAAAATGGAAGATTATTTCTGCGAAGAGAGCCTGCCTCATGCTGTCACTTCAAACGTTAAAAAAACCCTCACATGTTATGTGTGTGTGCTGCCGAGCTGATTACAGCTGCAAACTCATTTTCATCCCTGTTAGACCAACTAATTTCCATCCCCACTCCATTATGAGCGCCTGCATCCCGAGGAGGCTTCAGTCGCTGCTGTAATGTTTGCAACACTGACCTCTAGTGGCTCCTGTGGAAGCATTGAAAAAGCGTTGCACCGCCTCAACTTGTTTATACATGTAAAAAATAAAAACGTCTAACAGATGAAAGATTTTTTTTTTCTCTCCTCAAATATTAAGCCTAAAGAATCCATGAGGGGCAACATCCGTTCTGCTGCATTTACATAAACTCAAATCATCCTGCCAGCAACAGCCGAGTCGCACCAGAGAGACAGAAGTTAATCTTTTTATTTACAAGTCTGAGGTTTGAACCGAGACAGGCAGACACAGGGGTAAACAGTATGACATGAGAGAAAGAGAGAGAGAGGTGGAGGGGATTAGTTTCTGCAGCCACCCACACAGTCCCTCACTTTCGGCTGCTGAAGGCCTCACTCTCTCTCTCTCTCTCTCTCTCTCTCTCTCTCTCTCTCTCACTGTCTCTCTCTCTCACTCTTGTAAAGCAGCTGTTTGTAACTCACTTCATCACAAGTCTCTCGTTGAGCCCCTGGTTTTGGTTGTGGTCCCTACAGAACAGTACAAAGCAGCACAAACCTCTCTAAATTACAAAAGAACCATCGAGTATCGCAGGCTTTACATTGTAGTCGCCGTAATGTCCACTGATGGATGTCTGACCTACTTAGACCATTTTTTTTCTCTGCGCAGTAAAAGCTGATCCCAGCAGCCAGAGAAGCTTTAAAGCACCTGCTTCACTAATGATAGTGATAATACTTCCATTCACTTTCTCACTGCCAAATGCAAATTGCTTTTTGAGTAACTACAAGGCAGCAAAAGATGATTGTGAATTTATAACATTATTATTTTATGTATTCATTTAAAATCAATGCTGGGTGTATTCACTGCAGGAAAAAAAAAGCCAGTCATTTTCACTAGTTGTGAGACTAAAAGTCAGATGTTTACAGTAGTAAATAACTCATTGGGGTAAATGTAAGGATGTCCACTATATTAGCTCAGATGTCCTCCGACAGCTCAAAAGCAAAAAGTTTATTTGGCTTCATTAGCAGCAATATCCTGGCCTGCGGGTTTCGGGTGACACGTGTTTCCATGAATGGTTGACTCAGGAAGAGCCAAGCAGCAGCTCTGCTCCTCTCCTATTCAACCAAAATGATCAAATGATACCAGCAGCCTGGTTAATTATCCCTTTACACTTTTAAAATCACACTTGCCAGTAATTTTGTGGCAGAAAATAGAAGTAAAAGCGGCTTCTCATTAACTGTCAATAAATATTTCATTTAATCATTCCTAGCCACAGCGTGTGGTCAATGCAGTGCGTCACCATAAAAACTAAATAATTGAAGTTACTAATTAAAGTTAGTAACAAATGAATAAATAAATCTGTCAGTTTCAGAACTACTGAGCACTTGTGTACATGTTGCCTCTGCTGCCGCCTTCATAACTGAAAGCTAAAAACATGAAGTGGCCCAGCATGAAGTGCTTAGCTTGTGTGAAGTTAATTATATCTCTCTGTATTTCTGTCCAGAATGCATTTTTGTATTTTATAAACATGCAAAAGAAGCTATAATCTGGGCAAAAAGCATTTGACCAACTGCAAGGTGATGCATTTCTCAGGTCTTCTTAAGATCTTTCATGAATTTCAGAAACTGCTTACTTTTTTTTTGCTTGATGTTTCCGCCTTCTTTATTTTTCAGATCATGCTTCATGACATTGTGTCATAATACAGTTAGCTGGACACAAAACACGTGAGAAGCAGCTAAAGCCCAGAGAAAGTGTGGAGAAACTGGAAACCTCCGGCGCAGCAGCAGGAAGGCCTTGTTCCTTAGAGGCAGAATATGAGGGAATTGTGGATTACTAAATGCCACATGTATAATAAGGATCAAAACATACAAAACACAAAGAATATGAAAAATTCAAAAAAGGAAAAAAGGAACTGATCTCATTAATAATTAAATTAATTTGATTCAGATTTTTACAAGAGGTGTTTAGGGCCCTAATCTTCTTCCGTAGGCTTTCAAACATGCTTATTTTCTACAAAACATTTTGTGCCTTTATACAAGCTGCCAAGTTTCACTGTGACCAGCAGGGGGCAGTGAACTACCAACAGTAAAGGGTCATTTAAAAGTATCAGAGGTAATATTGTGAGTCATGTCTCTCCAGCTTTTAGCACTATGACTACCTATGTGACCTCTTAAACAGAAAGGTAAAATAAGTCATCAGATCGCTGGATGATTCAGGAGTGATTCAACATGAGCAAAGTGCTGACAGCACATAACCAGACCACAACCAGAGCAAGTGTCGGCAGAGCCCTCACATCCCAGATTTATCAGCTTTGTTATCAACATTTATTCTCACGAAAGCAGGTTATTTTCCCCAAAAAAAACAAAAAAAACTGAATTGCTGCCAGCATTGCAAAGCCAAAGGAGACGGCCTGTCTGGCTTACTGAGCGGTATCTCAGACACTGAAAAACAAGAGAAACTGATCCGGGGTGAAACTGGACGATCTTTCTTCAGGAGCACAAAATAATCACATTAAAGTCAAGATTAGCAGATAGTTAGCAGATGAGGTTGTGCTTATTCTGTGCCAGATATTTTTTTAAACTTGCACAACATTAACTGTTGTGTAAATTAAAAAAAACAAAGAAATTTAAATCATTAAAATTGCTCTTTTATTATTTTAAGATAAAACTTCCAAATCCCACAGGATCATTGCAAAAGGTTACAGTCAATTGCAGAGATTAACTCCCTGAGGGCCTTGTTTGTGGTACTTTTATTTCAGCTATTTTGACAATTCAAAAAATAGAAATCAACCTTTGACTCAACCATTTTGCCTCACTGTTTTCTTCACTACAACATAATAAATAAGTGCACAGATTATTGCTACAATCACTCGTCAATAGGACATCAAGATAATGTGCTTAAGGCTGAATTTTGAGATCCAGCTGGGGAGTTTGGGCTCAGACACATGAGCTGTCAATCATGAAGGTCTAAAGGTCAATAAGGGCTTCAAGAGGCCAAAAGAAGAGGATTGTGGGAAAAAATCAAGATGAGATCCTTAGGTTATCTTCACAATTACACACTGAAAGTTCAACCTGGAATGGGAATAAACCTGAGTTAATGACAAGAATGCAGAAACAGAACTTGCATTGGTTATAGCTCTAAAACCAATTTATGCCTCTCAATGGACAGGGCCATCAGCATGGGTGTAGAGCCATTATACAGATATGGACTGGAAAGCAAACTATCACACCACAATGTCCAAAGCCTTCAACACCTTCCGGCCAAAACCATCCGCCCCATGTAAAAACTGTTTGACCTCTGACATGTTGATGAACTCATTTTCCCAATAGTTCACAGTCTGTGCCTCCATCAGACCCTCAAAGGAGTCCTTCCAGCAGTCGATAGTAACGTCAGCCGGATGATGTGGTTCTGTGGATGTCTTCAGTGTGCATCGGGGCGGCGTGCAGCCTCGATGTGAGTCAGCTCACAGTTTGGGAAATGGTTCTCAACCATCAGCTCAAGAGTCAACACTTGTCTCAATGGGAGAAGTCAAATATTTAGATGTGTTGTTCATGAGTAATGGAGCAGTAGACAGATGGGGGCTTTGCCTGGACTAATGTGAGCACCACTCATCAGTCATAAAGGAGAAAGAGCTAAAATAAGAAGTGAAGCTCTATTTTTACCAATCCGTCCATATTCAGACCTTCACTGTGGATCATCATCCAAAGGATCAATCCTTTAACTGATCGCTTGGCGTCAGGCGCACAAGATGAAGATACTGACCCAACATCTCAGGAAGTAGCTTTTATACTGAATAAAAGCTACTTCCTGATTATAACTAACATTGGTTTTAGCTTTTGACAATGCAACGCTCAAAATCTTAAACTTATGACTTATTAAAGAAAAAGGGACGCAGCTGCTTTGCTACTAATTGTCAACAAGATTAGCTAATAACAGCAGGAGCTAATCTGCCACAGAGATTAAATATCAAGTCTAAAAACATAATACTGTCCCAGACTGACTGTTCTGTTCGTTGTGTGGAAAATGTTAAGAGTGTTTTTTGGTGTTGAACCGTGGAGTTGTTGTCATTGGCAGCAAGTCAGTGTGTGGCGCAGCCGACAAGGAGAGCAAGAAAAAAGAAGAAAGAAGAGTTCAACTTGTTCTGCAGTATTTTTGGTGTTTTTCCCTTTGCTGTGGTGCACTGCATTTAGTTAACTCAATTGTTCTATGTGGCTATGGATGGAATGTAAAACAAATAGTTTTTTGTTTTTTTTGCCCTCCAGCGTTGTGCACATGCATGAAATTTCCAGATGTGTCGATCAGTTTCAATCTCATTCAATCTCGCCATTTCAGCCACTGCAGTGAGCAGAAGACTTTGTCTCTGAATTACAGACATCTGACCGCACTTTAAAAAAAATAATAAAAAACTGGGAGCTGTGGAAGAACTGTGCTACAGCAGCCAGAGCAAAAATTGGGTTTGCACCATGACCTGCAGACATGGAGGCTTGAGCATGAGATAAAATAAACTGGGAGGATTAAAATACTGGACTTTTCCACAATTTTCTTTTTTTTATTGAGGAAGTAAACGCCTGCAGCTTCTCAGCAGCTCAGCAGTGATTATTGGGAAGCCCCAGTCAATATGAAACAAATGTAAAAAAAAATCATCTTCACTCACGAAGCTGGAAAAAAAGCAGGAAAGACTGGAGCTGATCCGGCCCAACGATGACATATGGAAAAACACACCCATCTTACAGCACTTAGAAAAGAACATGCTCCAAGAGATTTAGACAAGAAAAAGTTTCACTTTATTTCCATTTAATGGACAGACATTTACAGACATACACAGTAACTGGTGAAAGAATCTTATTCTTTATCCTTGCTTTTAGAATGACATCTAGAAAAGAGCAAAGTAAATTTATTTATTCTTGTTTTCTAATCCCTAATCCCACTCTCTATCCACCCACTTAAAATAAATATATGAAGAGTGCCATGAAAATCCTATAAAAACTAAACCAAAGCTGGATTTTTATTTTACAAATCTTATTTTAACCCTCAAATATGGTTAGTCCAGAGTAACTTATGTTCTTCAGTTGAAAAACTCCCAGTCTTTGCAAATATTGTTTTTCAATGTTGTGCAGAATTAACCCAAACTGCCTTTCCAGAACAAATTCAACTGTCACTTAACATTTTAAACATTTTTTTAAAAAAACAGCTTAAACAAAACAGTATCGCTGTTTTAATTTCTCTTTTTTTTACATGTATATTTATTCAAGTTTATTTTTTCAGTGCTTTATCAGTGCTTTTATATCAAAAGGCCATTTATCTGTTTGTCAGAGGAGAAACTGTATCTCGTTGAACAATAAGGCACATTCCTGGTTAAATAAAGAAAAGCAGTGTACACAAACGCATCACGTTTGACCTTTCACCTGCAGGAGCCTCTTGTCAGCGAAGCTCTGGTTTCAGTTCTGACGCTGAACACCGAGGAATCAAAGCTGCTCTGTTTTTGTTCTTCCTCTCTCAGATTTAGGCTGTAAAAGCCCCACGTTGGGGCTCCGGAGGGAACCAGCGGGTAAATCAGTCGTTCATATTCGCTGGATGTTGTGGTTCGGTGGCCACTGAATATAAATTAGTCTGATAATTATTTCTTCTTGATTCTACCAGAGCTTAGTCCTCATTGATATTTTAATTAATTTTAGTTGAGGTGCATTTCCAGTCCTGAGGAATAAATATAAATCTTATGATTTTTACTGTTGGTATGAAATGTAGCTTGCTGAGTTGAGCAAGCGTTCATCCTTCTGGCTTGTTTTAACAGATTGTCAGACAATTGGGCCCTGCATATTTTTACCCTGCAGTAAAAATATTTCCTTCCTGCTTCAGATCATAATTGTTATTTTTGTGCGTCTTTAATTCAGTTGAATAAATGAAGCGTTTCTAAAAACTGCACCACTAACGAGGAGATAAATACAACCAGCTAGATATGATAAGGAGTTGATGAACCCTGTTTCCTGCTTTCTTGAGACAAACACTCAGACGTTCTCGCAGTTAATTAACTTCAGCAACAACGGAGCGTTTCATGAGTCTCATGTCTGAGTGAGCGGTCGCTCTGTGTTTCTTGTTTTGTCTGCTTGCTGATTCTCGGCTGAGCTCCTCATATATGCGTGGCCTCCCGTTTCTTCTTTTGCCTCCTGCGCCTGCACAGCAGAACAACCAGCAGAATCAGCAGCAGAAGGCCCAAAGCCCCGCCAATGAGGCCTGCTGCCAGGGGCAGGTTGTTGCTCACCGGCGTGTACTCCATGCAGGACCGACCGCTTTCCCCGACGTCGTTTACAGCCACCACACAGACCTCCGCTTTGTGGTCGATCTGGTTCAACGTTGTGCTCCTTTGGTCCTTCTTCACTATCTGCTTCTCCCCACCTTTAATCGTCACAACATAAGATGTGACGTAAGAAGGCGGGGCACACCAGCGAACCACGACTGCCGAGCCGTTCCAGGTCACTGAGGTCACAGTGGGACTTTCTGGATCCTTGTCGGGCAAAGAGAAACCCGGGCACAGGCAGCCGAGAGAGGCAGCGAGCTCCTCGCAGGGGGTCTGCTTCTCTTTGCAGAGGTGGAAGTCGCACCGTTGGAGTGTTCTAGCAACTGTAGTCATAGGACGAGTGGATATCTCCTCATATGTGTCGTAGTCGTCTGTGGGGATGACGGGGCCCCTGGGAGGCGCTCCTGTGCCTGCAGAGGACAGAGGACAGAAACCCCTGATGGAAAGCAGGCACACGATCACGAGGGGGAAGGGACGGTTCCTCATGGCAGGCGATGAGCTGGAAACAATAAAAGAGCAGAACTCCATCAGCAGAGGTGGCCAGAAATGTGTTGCATGTAGTACTTTGAGGAGTACTATTACTACGCTGTACTTTTTGTTTTGAGTAAAAGTAATTTTATTACAAAGTATCACTTCTCTTGGATGCTCTACCTACTGTGAGTCACTTCACCGAATGACTAACGAGCTAACGAATCAACGAACACACACACACACACACACACACACACACACACCTGCAGTTTTTGTTGAAATTTCATCAGCATTATTTTGAAAGAAATTGATTTGGATGAATGTTTCTCTGTTATTCGTATGAATTCCTATTGAATTGGTTTTTAAAATACCCACATAACTTTGTATTTGGTCCATGTGATGTGATTTTTAAATATTAAATGATTGATCAGTTACTCAGAACTTGAGTAGACATTTTACTAAATACTCTTTTACTCTTACTTCAGGAAAAACATTTTGCAGATACTTTTTACATTTCTCTCTCCTTCAAAATTTCAATCCTGCAATGTTTTATGTTTATCACCTAAAATCATGGATCACAACAAAAACCTTGTTTCATATTGTGGATATCAGTGAGATAACATTATTAAAATCTGGATTAAATACATGGAGGTTTGTCCCTGAAATGTGACAGAATGTGAATAAGTGAACTTCCTGTAACTTAGGTTTTGTTTATGTTGAATGAAAGAACCTGACAGAGAACAAACCGTTCTCTTACGATTCACTGATCCATCATATTTTCTAGATTATATGACATTCAACTGAACAACTGTAACAAATCAAACTCATTTTTTAACACAGGCTCATATCATTCAACCAAATCCCAGCTGGAAGCAGAAGCTATTTCACAAAGTAAAACCACACTGCGTTGGCAAAAGCAGATAGCAAAACGAGGACACTTAATTTGCAAACTTCATCCCTTGGTTCCCTTGGTGATTTATAGAGTTGTTTACAGAGAACACTTTGAAATAATCCCCATTTGTAAAGATTTGGAGGTGCTTCAGACTAAATCAGCATTCCAGGCGGTATTGCACAACTGGCCACAGATTCCTGCACGCCCAGGCAGAGAGCACAGTCTGGTCAGCTGGATCTGATTACAGGAAAAGGTTTACACCAGGCGTTTACCTAAAACATGATCTGAAATGGGCTTTAGAGGAGAAATTATGTCCCAGGTCATTCTGATTTAACTCCTATGAATACCAGCTCACTGTCTGTTTTTGTTGCAGATAAAAGCCATTCACTCATCCAAAGTATTCCATCCGTGCAAACCAGCAGAAGAAGACATGAACTTACCTGTTGCTTCAGATTGCAGCGTTGATCAGAATGTGAGTTGAGCTTCTCTGTGTGCTGCGCCTCATTTGCTCCCTCTCCTCCCCTCACTGCCCTCTTTATGTTTCCCTCCTGCCCAACAATCACCTCCTTCTTTCTGCCTGCCTCCCCCCTTCTGCCCCTCATTCCCGATCCTGCGACTCCGCCTCTCTGCCTGCTAAACACATTTGCTTTGTCACTGAGTGACGTGCAGGCTTGGTAGTGATTTAACCACAAACTGATGTTAGTCAGATCATCCGCTATTGCAGCCAGGTTAGATGACCCGCAGAAAATCTGCTAGCATTCTTTAACCACATTATTCAGAGCGTGTCTCCCTTCTTAATGAGCGTTTGTTCTCCTTTTTTGGAGAGGATGATTGAATGGATTCTGAGGAATCCCCGCATCAGGGCTTTGATTCATTGAGGCAAGCAGGGGAGAGGCTTTCCACCTGACTGGTCAGAAATGAAAAGAATGACCAGCAAAGTTGAAAAAAATAATAACAATGCAACAGTATTTTATTAAATGACTAGAAATCAGAGTCATAATACATTTATTAAAAAACATATTTTACTACTGGTGGATAATGTGTAACCTTCTTACAGTGCGCTGTGTTCAGATGAAGCTCATTTTCATTTTGGGCCAAATCAAGATCATAAATGCTCTGAAGGGGCCCGATGTGCCCAAACATATTGATAAAACCTGTTCACAAACTGTTTAAACATCAGTGAATTAGTAAAATTAGTTAATATTATTGAACATCTTTCATATTTAGGAAATATGATGAGTCAGTGAAGTATTTGTGGTACTAATTTGGAAATATTTGCGATATTTGAGCTTATTTATGACAGTAAATGCAAATTTTACTACTCGCTGTACAGATCATGGAGTATAATCTGACATAATTAAGGCTGAGGCAGCTGTTATTTACAAGCACAAAAGGTTTTGACAATTTTTGAGAAAAATAAAACAATAAATTAACAACAAAAAAGTGCAAAGATTTGTTGATTTTGTGTAAATTTTCATGATAATTCTCAAGAATCTGAAATGATTGACTGATATAATTTGGAAGTAAACAGATAAAAACTGCATTGATTTGATTTATAACATAATATTTAAGCACTCATTGTGTTTATTCTAGAATCTATAGGGCCACATAAAAAGCTATGGCTGATCTCATATTTACCAACTCTGGTCTGCTTGTGTCTCTATACAGAAAAAGCCGTCACTCTCCATGATACTGCCACCACCATGTTCCATCATTGTGATGGCGTACTCAACTTTGAGTTTCATCTTGTTTTCCAGGTTTGCAGAGTGGGAAACCACAAACAAAACTTCTTGTGGATTTCTTTTATAAAGGCCAGAATAATGTCTAGTGTCTAATAGTTGTGACAGATTCTCCCACCCGAATTGCCATGTCCTTTAAACTGCCTCTCTTAGAAAAACTGTTCAAATTCTTCTTTATCTCGGGTCTGATTTCCACTGATAAACCTCAGCGGTCTTCACACCTATTGTTGTACCCAGAGTAAACTACAAACAAATGGAGTTTCTAGACACAAAATATTGAGTTCTGTTATTGACCAAATACTTATTTTCCACCTTGTTTTGAAAGTAAATTTTTAAAAATCCTACGTGAGTCCCTGGATTTTTTTTCTCTGTTTTCTTGTTTTCGAAAACAAGTTTGAAAAAAATGAATATTGTCTCTTAAAGCTGAAGTGAAGCATAAAAATCTTGCTAAGTAGAAAAACTTGAACTTGCACAATCAGTGTCTGACTAAATATTTTTTTGCCTCGTTATATTGAAAAAAAAAATCAAAACTTTATTTTATTTTTACTTCAGAATTACGCACCAGTTTCTATTTGGTGTAATACGTTTGTGGTTGTAAAATGACAAAACGGTGAGAAGTTTGAGGACTGTGCATAATTTCGCAAGACACTGAATATTCCGGGAAGGCAGGAAGTCATGCATTACTAATTAAAATGATCAGACGCTCTGATCAGCTTAAGATGACAGGATGCTTCAGGATTGTTGTAAATATCTAAACCAGGCAAACTGAAGCATAATTCCTCAGAGAGTAATCACGGATATCTTTAACTCTTCCTGAGAAGACAAAGCAGAACAAGATATGGATTAAAGGTCAAAGGAAAGAAAAAGCTGCTGGAATGTTTTATTATTATTATTTGAAAAATGAATATATGAATCAACTTAAAGTGTCCCTTTTTTCCTTGTCTCTTTTCCAAAACCAACTTACTTGAATATGTTTTCCCTTATTTACCTTGTGGTCATTTTCCTCCTGTGTGTCTCAACGTTTCAATGTGGGCAAGAGGTTTACATCTACATCCAGGAGATGTGTGGGTATGTGTTTATTGTGCAATATGGATTGTATTTATCCAGTGATTGCATCTGAGTATAATACCTTTAAACATTGGCTGCTTATGCTGTCCTTAAATCACTCAGCTTACGTTTGCCACAGCTTTTAATGGAGTGAGTCAGATGTGGGTTTGAGAAAACCATTCCTTCCAGAACACGTTTATAACCTTGAGGGAAAAAATATAGCGCAAATGGGATTACTGGCAATTTAAAGGAAATGGAAATAGGATCAGAGTGGTGGAGGGCATTTCTACAGAAATGACACAAATTACTGTATATGTGAGGGACGTGTTGTTGCACAACGCGTTGCTTCTGTTCACCGCAAACCGGCTGCATCAGTTTTTCCCTGCTGAACATCTGGCCGTCTGGGATCGAGAGACTGCTTACTCCATCAGGAATACTTTATTTTGAGTTCTGAAATGGATGCAGTCCAAAATAGGAACTACAAGGCCCAATCATGGAAAAACCAAAGGAAATTCAGAAGAAGTTGAGCATTTGACTTTAACCCTGCCAATTTATGCCTTTAAATCTGCGATCAGCATTTGCCTCACATGGTCTAATAAAATCCTTTTGGCCCTTTATTGGCCAAATGGGAAAAGGCGATTGTTATGAATATTCCCCCTCAGCAAAAGCTGCAAATAAATAATGTTTTTATAACATTCTTCCAGCTAAATACAAAGAATCAAGGCCCTGATTCTTGATAATGATGTAATAAGCTCACTGACGCACTGCAGCTAATGGACATTATGTTCTACTGCTTAGCTTCATAACAAGATGTTGTTTGAAATAAAGCAATAACCGGAGGCATGAAATTAAAATACAAGAGAGGGTGGGTATTTTTCGCTTCCACAGAGTCATTAGTAATATAAAATATGACAAGAACAGCAAGATTTTCCAACACTGAAATGCTCAAAAGAACCTCCACAAAAAACTTTGCAAAAACGTTGCATCATCTCTAGATGCACAACAGTGCCACGGTGTCTGATTTTGCTTCTGTGCTGCTGTAACATGTCATTGCAAAGACACGACAACATGTTGAAAACAATTCTAGTGCCCTGCTGCCATTGCAGATTTATTGGTCGTAAGTCCGTGATGCAAATCTCCAATTTCACCACATGCCAAAGATGTTTTACGAGATTGACATCTGGCATCTGTGGAGGCCATGAAAGTGCAGCGAACTCATCATCCTGTTCAAGAAACCAGCTTGAGCTTTGTGGTGTATTATCCTTCTGAAAGGAATATACAAGGTCAGCAGAAATGTTGAGGCGGCAGAGATTCATGCTCTATTGGTCAATTACGCCACCATTGATTCAAGCTGGATGAATCCAAGCATTCCTGTTTTTACGCCAAATTCAGATTTTGCCATCTGAATGTTGCAGCTGAAACTGACACATCAGACCAGGCGATGTTTTCCAGTCTGTTTACGAACATTTCCAGAGGGCATTTTTTTTAGTTCTTGATGTCTCATATAAATATTTAAAATCTTGTTTTTGCTGAATAGCTGCTTAGGAAGTTTATTCCTGTGACTTACAGTTTTCTGTTGTCAGCTGACAGGAGTGATGCTTCTTCTGCTGTCTGGTTTGTTCCCAGAGATGGTGGTCTGCATACCTTTTCATTACAAGTCACTGTTTGAGCTGAGTTGTCTGTTCTCCTTTGACTTCTGAAAGTTATTTTGTTCACACAGCTGCTGCGCTCTGGTTGTTTTCTCTGAGATGGCTGAACGTCTACAGTTTCTGGAATACTGCATGGAAGCAGCCCATCCGGCATCAGTATCCATGCATTCAGACACTTTATCCCATAAATGGAGAATTAGTGTAGACATGTAAATAAAAATAACAAAATTCACTTTTGAGTACACAATTTATTTAAATAAATAACTAGATTTAGAAAAAAAATGAATATTTTACTTGGTGTTGCTCCATGGTTTTTATTGGGGTTTCTGTGTTTATTCTGGGTTAAAATGATAAAAACACATCAGAGTTTTTAATGTTTTTATGCTGTCTTGACATTTATGTAAGCAACTTTATATTGGGGGGAAATGGAGGAATTTCAAAATGTATTTTTTTAGATGAAACAAGGACATTGCTGTGAGTTTAATTGGAGCGGAGGCTTTCATTATAAAGACTCTGTATTTGAGTGGAGGTCTAGGACGCCACCTACAGGACAATGTAGACATAACATCTCATTTTGACTTCGCTTTTTCATTGTTTTATTATACATGTCCTGTGGTGTGCAGAGTCCTGTAGGGAAAGATTGCTGTACAACATACTTATGAGCTAAAAGTACTGCTACGAACATTTCCAGAGGGCATTTTTTTTGTTCTTAATGTCTCATATAAGTAATTAAAATCTTGTTTTTGCTGTTTAGGAAGTTTATTCCTGAATTAGGGCGTTATTTCTGAACAGGTGAGTGTTTGTGTGTGAGCAGAAAAAGAGGTAAAGTCACCGCTGATGTTTTCTCCAGACTCGCTGCGCCTTTAAGGCTTCGCGCAGGGAACAAAAACACAAGCGCAACCTTTTGTTGCGTCATAAAGACGCGACGGGCCTCTGAGTGAAAATCTGGAAATGGGCGAGTCGTCGTGGAGGGCCGCAGTGTTTAAAGGATCCGAAGAATAAAAGATGAGTGTCGTTACCGCCCGGAGGGTCTGATTCCCGGGTTTCTGTCGCCTCGCAGCCGCCGCCGCCTCGTTGTTTGCCTGCAGGCGGATGTTGAGCAGCGGAGTGTCGCATCTTCTTGTTTTTCCTCTGCGGCGTCTGGCTCACAGCTCCGTCAACAGATGTAACCGGACCGATCCATGCCCTCAGCGACAAGAACCTGCGCAGTTTAAAGCCTTCGCACATCAGAACAGCGAATAAATCGCAACCAATGACATCCCGGAGGACAGAGTACGCGGCCAGCGTGGACACCGCCGCGTCCGGCGCGGGGAGCCGCAAGCAGAGCATCATCAACGTCCCCGACAGGATGGAGCCCTGCTACGACCGCAAAGAAGACACCAAGGGCGGGTTCGGAGCCTCTCAGGGCGGCGGCGTGACGGTAACCTCGCTGAAATCCCGCCTGGCCCCGACGATCCAGACCGCCATGTCCGCCGCCGTGGACACGCTGCTGGGGGAGGTGGTGGTGGTGCTGAACGAGACCCAGCAGGAGCTGCTGCACAAGGAGCAGGAGAACCAGAGGCTCAAGGTGCGGCTGGAGGTCTCCGAGAGGGAGCTGAAGACCCTGCAGGAGTGTCTGTGCAGCGCCCAGAAGCTCATAGACCAGCTGCAGGTCTCCTACTCGGGCCCCCAGCAGATCGGCCAGTCGGTGTTTGGCCCCTCGCTCTCATCCATGGCTTCTCTGACCCCAGGCTTGGACCGAGACCACCAGAACCCCAGGAACGTGAACGGAGCCGGCGTGGATCTGGGTCTGGGCGGCTCCGTGGATGAATCTCTTCATGGCTTCGAGCCGAGAAATGAATACAAGATGTGCCAGCTGTCGATTCAGCCAGACGGTTCCGTGACGAACCACACTCTGGACTCTTTTTCCTCCAGCTCCTCTCACATGTGCGCAGACACCAGAGGAGCGGGTGAGTCCACAATCTGTGGCGCATTCATCCATACTTCATGCTTTAAAAACAAAACAAATATGGAGGGGATAAGAGCGCATCATCTAAAATAAGAACTTTGCTGGGTCTGTCACGATAACACATTTTGCTAAACGATAAATTGCCCCAGAAGGTATTGCGATAAACGATCATATTGTTTTGAGATTCAAGCAATGTAATGGTAATGACATAATAATAATAATAATAATAATTATCAATGAACTTTAAATTCTGATGAACTTTTAACACTGGAACTGGAAGACATTTTAAATATCCAAAAACAAACAAATAAAGCAGCAGAAACAACAAATACATTCTTTGCAAGCAAAATTAAATAAAATGCCTAGTTGGGACCAAAACACCGAACTGAAGACTTTTTATCATCCAGCTTTTGGTTGAACGAGAGAAAAGAGAAAAACAATAAAAAATACAGATGGAAATTTTAAAGTTTGTTTTAATTTATCACTTGATTAATTGCTTATTGTGATGGGTAATACAAGAGCAAGGTTTTGATATGTAGTTAAACTGCAGTTATTGTATCTTTGCCTGATTTTTATTTCAAATTATTTTGATACAACCAAGAAGTTTATGTTTGATAGGGAAAGATAGAAACCAATTTAGGATTATTTACTAGCTACAAATGATCAGGGTTTTTTAAATGTCATGTCAAATTATTTATCTATATCTTGTAGTCATAAGAATTATGACAACAAAACTTGATTGTTATAATGTGATTAAAAACATGATCACAATCTCATTATTTAAAGAAAATTACAGATTGAAACTGTTATAGTAACACAAAAATCTTGAGTTTTTATATAAAAGCTGCCTTTAAAGACTTTAAAGGTTTAAGTTATTTCAATGTATTTACACAATTAAGCTTAACAAGACAAGTTCAGGTTCTGGTGAATTTAGATTGGATGTTTATTACAAAGCCTCTGTTCACACCTTTTCTTTCTTCTTTGACCTGAAGATGACCGGCAGCCTCAGGGTCCCAGTGGAGGATCCAGATTTGAGATCAAAGAGGAGCAGGGGCCACCGTCAGGTTCTGCTCAGCCCAACAGGAAGGACAGCCAGGTGGGGGACGGAGACGGCTCGTCCCTTAATGTGGGGGACATTGCTTACGGTCAGGTCGGAGGTGAAGGAGGAACTCCACGTTCGTTCTCCAACCCGCTACGTCACCAAAGACTCATGCGTGAGTGTGGCGGTGCCTTGCAGCAGCAGCAGGGAAGTCTTGATGGACAGAAACTTTTGTCAAGGACTTTTGGAGCAAGCAGAAGTGACACCGTTTCACCAGGCAGAGCCGAGGAGCCTGCGGGGCCGTCGGCCCCAGACACCTCTGGGGAGCCCTCGGCGGACCGGCCTCACCACTGCTTGGAGTGCGGCAAAACCTTCCGTCTGATCTCCAGCCTGAAGAAGCACATCCGCATCCACACGGGCGAGAAGCCGTACCCGTGCGCGGTGTGCGGCCGCCGCTTCCGTGAGTCCGGGGCGCTGAAGACGCACCTGCGCATTCACACCGGCGAGAAGCCCTACTCCTGCTCCGAATGCGGCAACTGCTTCCGCCACCTGGACGGTCTGCGCAAGCACCGGCGCACGCACACGGGTGAGAAACCCTACGTGTGCGCCATCTGCGGGAAGCGCCTGAGTCGCCTGCAGCACCTCAAACACCACCAGCTCATCCACACCGGGGAGAGGCCGTGCTGCTGCCCCTTCTGCAACCGCACCTTCAAGGAGCCCGCGGCGCTGCGCAAGCATGTCCGGACGCACCGCGACGAGGGCGGCCACATGGGCATCGGGCCCATCGAGGAGACGGACCCAGACGCCATGGACGACGTCAATAACCTGCATCCTGCAGCTCCCTCTCCTCAGATGCGGTTCGGGGAGTGGGGGGCGGAGGAGGAGGACGGCTCGGTTGCAGACTGTGTTTAGGAATGAAGAAGTAGTGACTTTTTGTTTGTTTGTCTTCAAAAAACAAACAAAGCATGACCGATAACACCAACACATTTCTGTTCCAGTCGACCATTTTAACACCCTAAAATTAAATTTTTTTGGATCTTATTTTAAAATGTCAACTTTTCCAAAGCCTTCTGTTTGAGTAGTTGAAACAAAGTTGTTACGACACACAAATGCTCAAAAATGTTCATAAGTCAACTTTAGATGTCACCTTTAAAAGTAATCAGCTTTTCCAAAACTGCATGTCTTCAAGAAAATCAAATTTATAAATGTTGAAACTTACATCAATTAACTTCAAGATTCAATTTAAGGTCAACTGTGTCATATTTCCCCCACATATTTAGATTGTTTTTAAGAAAATTATGAAGTTTGAAATATGCTTATAGGTCAAATGTTTGCTGACACTTATCATTGGCATAACATTAATCATTTTTTGCCTTTTTATCTATTCTCAAAATTTGAAAGGAATCCTTTTCCTGCTGAAACATCCCACCATTTGTTGATCTAACTATAATCAGTAGGTAGAACATATTATTAGTACTGGATAATAAATTCTCCAATAAAGAATATTTATTACAACAGGCATGTGATCAAAATCTATAGATAAGATATATTAAATAATTTCACTGCACTGCATTCTGGGGGATGTAGGCAGAGGAAAGGCTTCAACTTCTCAACCTGGGCTCAACAACTCACTCACTCTTTGGTTACCAAGCAACTCACTCACTCTTTGGTTACCTAGCAACTCACTCACTCTTTGGTTACCTAGCAACTCACTCACTCTTTGGTTACCTAGCAACTCACTCACTCTTTGGTTACCAAGCAACGGACAGCAGCAGTTTCAAGTTTTGTGCCTCAGAACAGCTTAAAAACACCCAAAAACCCCAAAAACAACAGCATGAAGGGAGAACATGAGTTCAACAGCTGGAGAGGAAATTATGGATTAAACAGGATTTGTTCTAGTGTTTTTATGTTCTAGTGTTTTTATGTTCTAGTGTTTTTATCTTTGAAACAATCACCTCTTTGACTCCTCCACACACCGTTTGTGTAACTGTGTGCGGATATCTGTGTCATTTTACCATTAAAGCTGTTTCTCCAGGCACTGTTCCAGGACTTTCCAGGTCATGGCAGTCTGGAGCTTCAGGAAGATCCCAAACAATCGGTGATGGGTAAAACCTGGACATAATTTGGTGTTTCAGCAAGATGAGGACTCTAAACACATCCTATCTGGTTTTAGGTTGGATTCTTCTATGTGTGTGTGTTTCTGTGAAACAAACCCTTCTCCAGTCTGTAGCCTTCCACCTTAGAGATTTTTCCACTTTTTGCTTTTGACTCCCTGTTTGGGGTCATTGAACATATCTTAGTATTTAAGGAATATAAACTGAGACTACATGAAAAAGTTAGGATTTACAATCCATATCAGCCTCTACTATCACCATACCCAGTTCAAACCCATTGTTTTAATCATCTTCATAACTAACTCCACGCATCTGCATTTTTTAATCTTCTTGCTTTCAACAAAGCCTTTCTGTTCTAGGATTAGTTTCACTGTTATCAGCTGGTTGTTCGCCTCCTCAAACCTGCTCTAAATCTTTCTGTATATAGATCAAATGAGCTTTGTTTGGTTTTAACTGGCTCTCTGTTTGTAGATGAACGTTCTCGTGCAACAATGACGTAAAGCTGTGATGTGATTTATGATTTTAGGACGTCAACATGTGATGTAAATACTTGACCTTTGAGCTTTTTCATAAAGGCTGTTGGGGCGCTAAGCTTTGGGCTACACTTTGGTGTTATTTGACATATATACCAATATAATCTCCAACTATATATAACAATATGGTTACTCTCAAAGTCTTTGAAATATATTAGATGATGTGTATCCAAGACTTCTCATGCTAAAGTTGTTTATGCCCCAAATAATCAGTTTTATTTGACCTTCCAGAAGGACCTCTGCATGTAGGCTCTTAAGAAGTCAATGCTACATATGAAATGAGTGAAGTTTTATATGCCTTTGTGAACTACAACAATAAATAAAATCACTTTCAGTCTTTTGAGGTTCTGTAAATATGATTCAATTAAAGGACTGGGTTTCTACTTATTGTCTTACTGTGTTTTTTGTTGGTTTTTCAAAATGTTTCAGTGTTGATCAAGTTGGACAAAAAGAGTGCATCCAAACCTGGAGGTCTAATAATTTCTCTTTTCTCAATTCTGATAAGATCCCTACATATAATTATGTTTTTTGTTCCACATCTTCAGTTTTCTAAAGGACACAAATCAAACAATAGTCATTAAATCATATATTTTTTCTCTAATCTCACCAAAAGTTTTTGAAAGTTTACAAACGTATCCTTTCCTCTTTAAAAATTAAAACTCCACTGCGAACTGCGACTCTATAGACTTCGCTCTAGATGGTTCCTCTGGTTTTCTTGAACATCCAAACCAGTTTCCTCTTAGAAAATTTGAATGTGGATGTTGGAACCAAGTGGATATTGCAAGAATTTGATCCCGACATTCATGACGATGCTAAGACATTTGACAAAAACAATACTACATATGTATGACGGTGCTTTTAAAATGACTTGTCTTAGATTGTGCAATCATTCTAACATGCATTTATTAGCCTCTAACCAGTAGGAGTGTAAGTACCGGGAAGCAAATCTGATTCAGTTCATGACCTGCTAAATTGAAGTTGTTTTCCTTGAAAGAACAAGTTTCTCCTTGTGGTGGAGCCAAAGGACCATTAGAGTCCTGCAAGTTTACGATTTAGGAGACGGTGAACTGTCAACATTAAAATGAAACTAGAATGAAACTAATGTGTGGCACAAAGACAAACTGATAAGAAAATAACATTAGATTTAAGTATAAAATGTTCTTTATTATCAGTCTTAATAGTTCACATTTTATACACAGTAAATTAACATTTGAACTACTGCCATTGTCATTAATCACGACAATGAAATAAAAACAAAGTATTGTAAATGCAGTCATTTAAAAGTACAAGAAATAAATAATCTTTATTACAAATTAAAACCAGTCCATAAAATTCATTTTAAAACTATGTATTTTCCAGACGCACGGTGCCATTTTATGATGCAATCAATGAACTGTGTTATCTTCAGTTGTTATAAAATGCTTCATATATCAAACATAACTTGAAAGAAATTTGACTTTATAATTTGATGCCTTGAAATTGGACTTCTGTCTCTTTAAGAAGCTCTTCCTCCTGACATTAGAACAAACTTAGAATCCAGAAACTGGAGACATTTAGATCAATACTATAATTTTTAGATCACTCTGGCTTATTAAAGGGGTATCTTTTTTATCAACATTATTAGATTCTTTTTCCTTTGGTTTGTTATTTTGCTTGTATTTACTTCTAATTCCCTTTAAGCATTTTGAATTGCCTTGCTGCTTAACATGTGCAACATAAATAAAATTACCTACATTTTGCTTTCAGCTCATCATTACAAAGATGCTTCTAATTATGCTACGAACTACAGTTATTAGTAGCGTTTGATTGAGAAGTACTTTGTATGATGAGCTCAGCAGATGTGCAGTTCCCCCCTGTGTTTGCTAATTGCTGCTGCTAGTCTGAAGGAGCTGAGTTAGGAAAGCCAGAAAAGAGGAGTGATCTGATTACCACCAGAGATTCAAATATTGCACAAATATGCATCAAAAAGTAAAAGCAACACTCTGGTTATGTTTTTAATGAGATTTTCACATTATGACAGAAAATAAAGCTAAACAAAAAGTAAATTTTATAAAATACCTCCAGCTCCTTTTGAATCTGAAATATTTTTATTCTAGGAAAAAATAAATCCAGAGCCATCCCTTCAATTCATCCTTTCCTTTGTGGAAGTTATCTGTTAAATTGCAGAGGATGTATAAAAAAAATCTTGTTTTTTCACTTTCACAGGTTGGCTATTTTTTTTATTTCAATGCACAAATGCACAACTTTTAGCAGCAGGATACGTGTTTGCACATATTCTGTGTTTCAGGTTGCCATGTAAAAGTATGTCCAAAAGGTTCAGCTGGTGCATCATCTTCAGTTTCCTCAAGCTGCATAACCATCTGGTTTTGCAGAACAACTGTTTGCCTTTTCTGTTTCTCTCATTATCTTGTGGTGCATTTAGTACCCTTTAAGTTGTTTTCAGGGATGGAAATCATTAAATTGTACCAACAAATATTCAGGGATTGGCTCCTGACTGACCCACAATATGTTTACACTCTGCGTGTTGATGTGTGTGTGTGTGTGTGTGTGTGTGTGTGTGTGTGTGTGTGTGTGTGTGTGTGTGTGTGTGTGTGTGTGTGTGTGTGTGTGTGTGTGTGTGTGTGTGTGTGTATCTTGGCAGCTAATGACGCCGCTACGCCGAGCAACTGGGCAGAGAAATGTGAGTGCAGCCTGTGAACTCTCTGCAGACCCATGCAGTCATTTCCTCGGCGGCTGAAAGTAAACACTCTCACTTTCTAAAAGCGGAAGTGATTCTCTTGTTTTTCTTTTGTGTCCCTTTGTTTGCCCGAGGCGCCTGCAGACCTGAGATTGGTGTGTCCTTAGCTTTTTTTTTATCATCCATCAGTCTTTATTCAGCCGGGAAACACAGCTGAGTGTGTCTCTCAGATGAGTTTGGCTCTGATGACAGAACGGTGTCACAATTACAGTCTGCTTCAGTGAGAGTGCATCCCTGTAGGCTTGGCTGTTATTTAGTTGTGTGGACTCATGATGTTACACTGTAATTTGCAGCAGCTTTGGAAATATCTCAGCTGGCAGCTCTGGTAGAGTTGAAGATACTTGTACTTGTTGCAATGAGTTGGTTTCATAATCTCTGTGTTATTCATTGATCCTCTTATTAATTTTATGACAAGACAGAGAGTAGAGTAAAAACACCAGTTAATCAGTTGGAAAGTGGAAAGAGGATGGCACAAATTCAAACTCTCCAGTTATGGCCATCCACCCACATTACAGCTTTTGAGGCTCATAGTGACTCTGGAGGAGCTGCAGGGATTTATAAGATTATTGACAGAACAGCTGTTTGAAGCAAGTCAGGATGGATTCATGGTTCTTCAGGAGAAAATCTGGCCCTGCCATCTTTGGAGGTGCCTAAGGTCGGTCCTGGAGGGCCGGCATCCTGCATGTTTTAGTTCTCTCCCTGGGGGTAGTAACAACCTTTTCAATGTTCTTCTTAGGCCTTCTAATGAGACATCATTGGATCCAGGTGCGTCAAACCAGGGGGAGAACTAAAACCTGCAGGATGCCGGCCCTCCAGGACCAACTTTGGGAACCTTTTGTAGCTAAATTGATACTCCACTCCAGCTAAACGACAGGTAAGAGTGAAACCCTGCAGACTTTTGAAGATCTACTTGTGAGTAGCTGGAATACACACCAGCTACTGTGATTCTTGCGAAAACTGATTGCATGACAACGTACAACAACAGCTACAGTTTCCTATTACAGTGAATGCTGAAAGCTAAGATCAAGGCAACATGGAGAGTCAGACACCAGTGAAGAAATACTCCAACCTGTCCAAACCAGAGGCTCTACAGGCTGCCAAGAGACTCCTCAGAGCTACTGCCTCAAGAGATGCACAGGAGAATCACAGCCAGGACAATAAACACAATGTTCCCCCCTCCAACATCAAGGATGATTTCTCAGTGGCAGTGAAACAACATGAGATCTGCGCAGAGTTAAGACTGAACAACACAGGAAAAGCAAACGAGAGAAACAGGAACCACCTGACACCAATACCCTTTGGCTGGAGAAACTGAAAGCTCACCACGGCAATCTCCCAGAGCGACTGGATTGTCAAGCATGAGTTGGGCCGCAACACGATCTGATCCAAGGCACTTATCTGGCTTTAAAAACTCAGCGCCCAGTGAACTCTCAGCAGCACAGATAAACCAGATTGAGTGGTTGGCCCAAGGTTGAGCAATCCTGATCATGACTGTCCAATAAAAAAGGACGATCCCATCCAACTACTCATCAATAGTCTCTCTCTGTACTACATTGAAGCTCCTGTCAGCAAATAAAGCTGCAAATATGAGCGGTCGCATGTCTTCAATAGACTTAAGGAAGAAATGGAGAGGTTCCAGTGGTGTGAGTGATGAACAGGCAAGAAAAATCCTGAAATGAGCGCAACGTATGATGTAAACCTCAAGTTTCTATTCTTCTTCAGTACAGGACGATTCATTTTGTGAAGTCAGACTCTCTCGTTTTGAATTTAAACACATATTTAGGTAGTTTACAGCTTCCAGGTTTGGATATGCCATATTCTTAAATGTCTTGGATGTAACTTTATTTGTCTTTTCTTTTTACATTATCCTTTCAAACACTTTCTGGTTATCTTTTAACGACAATCTGAGGTCCAGTCATTCCACATGAGGGTCTGATGACACCCAGCAACTAAATGACAGTCCACACTTTCAGATTCATTTTAATTGATCTAAAATCCGGTATAGATCTGGTACAACATGTCCTGCGGTTCTGTGTTGGGCAAAGCCTCCAGTGTTTCATGGATCCCAGCTGGGAATCTGCTGCCGCGCTCCTATATTTGCAGACATACATGAACCTCGACAGAAAGGTGCATCGAGTCATAAATCAGGGGGCTGACGACAGAGTGACACTCGCAAATGTGTGGCTGTGATCTGCGGAGCGGGGGTCTGGGGGGCAGGAGGAGGAGGAGGAGGAGGTCCTGGGAGGAAGAGCCAACAAGGAAAGCGCCTGGCCTGCCTGCAGCCTGCCTGCAGCTTGCGGCGAGCTTTCTCCAGATAGGATTGGCTCCCTGGCTTTCACCTCTCCTCCGTCTCCTCCCTTCTTTCTCTCCCAAGCCCTCATACGCACCAGTCCTCGCCAACTCTCCAACACAGCACGGCGAAAAGACGGAAGGGAAGACCGAGGAGACGCGGCAGCAAAACTTTTTTTTTTTTTGGACCAACGGGAAACTTCCGAGGATGGCAAACGTGGCAGTTTTGCAGGCGGACCACCTGGATACGCAACGGGAGTAACTTTTCTTTCCCCTCTTTCCTGAAGAAGAAAACAGAAATCAGGACGCAATTCTTCTTCTTCTGTTTTTTTTTTTTTTCTGAGTCCACCGTATGAGACGTCAAAGTTTCCCCCTCGGATAACAAAGCGGGATTCCCGTGAGCTGGAGCCGGAGCCAGCAGATTTCATGCCCTCGGATCTCTGCGCGGGGCAGTGAAGGATGCCAGGATGCCCCGCTTGACGATCTCCCGTCTGCTCGTCATCTGGCTGAGCGTCCACAGGCTGGTGTGGGGCTCGGAGCGCGCCTCGGCGCGGGAGCGCTTCAAGGTGGTGATCGCGCCCCTCATCTGCAAGCGGATCTGCCTGAAGGGCCAGTGCCAGGACCGGTGCGAGCAGGGCAACAACACCACGCTGATCGCAGAAAACGGCCAGGGCGCCGACACGCTCATCGGACAGGGCTTCAGGGTTGGTGAGTGAGAGGGAGAGAGTGGAACAATGCCGTGTTATTTCCTCTGGAGGGAGGGGAGGTGTGGAGAGACCTCTGGGCTGACCTAAGGGTTTTAAAGGTTGCGGTGGCTTCCAGGCAGACCTTATAAAAATACCATGGACAGTGAAAATGCTAATTACAGCCATGGAACTCCATAAAATAGCCTAATTGGGCAGAATGATTTACCCTGGCAATCCCAGTTTAATGGGATTATGGCCAGGCTGCACCCAGAACTGTAACCTAACCAAACATAGATCTATTTTATACAGACCTATAACTTTTAAACCAGCTCATCAACTAGATACACTTGGGTGAGCTTCATGCACTTTTATTTCTGTAGCAGTGAGTGGGAGAAGTGGAGTGCTTTCAAAATTGTATATGTACTTTTTTATTATTTTTTAGGTCTTGTCAGTCGCCAGCCACAAACCACAAGACATTTTATCAGGGTTTTACACACAGACCACCAGAACGTAGTCCAGAATTGCAGAGAAGAAGAAGGAAAACGCTGCATTTATCATCTTTTTTTTATCTTGTATTCAGATCAATTTAAATAATATTCAGTTTAACCAATTCCTTTTAGAGGTGATCGAATAAGTAAGTAAAGCCTACCTGTGTCTAAATCCAGTAAACTGTGAGGGAATCAGAGGAAAAAGGGGGACACCCTGGACAGATCAGAGATGAAGTTGTGCAGATTCTTAGAGCTGGGTCATGTCAAAGCTTTGGAGATCTCACTGGGTCAATTCGTCATATAAAAACTGAGAATGTGGCTTGATGCAAGTCTTACATGGGCAAGTCTGCCCATGTAAACTGACTGGCTGAGTGAGAAGAGCAAAAATCATAGAAATAGCCTGGAGATTTGCTTCTCAGGTGGGAAAATCTGTCGGCTGAAGAACTATTAGCTAATCCACAAATCTGGTCTTTATGGAGAAATGGCAAGAAGAAAACCAGTGCTGAAAAAATACATTAAAAATCAAACTTCACTCTGAACACTGCATGACCTCTATAAGACATGGTGGTGGCAGCGTCATGCTGTGGGAGACTTTTCTTCTGCTGGATCAGGGGAGCTTCTTAATGTTGACGACAAACATCCACGGAGCTAAAAACAGGAAAACCATGAAGAAACAGGGAAAACCTTCCAGGTCGACACACTAAAACATAAAACCGAAAAAACAAACGTATTTATGTGTTGGATTGGTCCAGTCAAAGTACAGACCAACATTCAAATGAAAAATTGTCCCAAGACATAAAATAACATGTTCAGATATTCTCCTTCCATATTTTGCTTTCATGAAAACTTCAGTTTCTACTATCAAATGTTACATATGACCCCAAAAACTTACAGTTTTTTGGCCTGAAATATGGTTCTAAAATGTAGAGACTCGGCTGTGCTGAATGCAAATTTACCACACATTTTTCAGACTTTCATTTAGTTTTATTTTTTATTCACCAATTAGTGTCTCTACAGCAAACATTACAGGCTGACAAAAAGCAATATTAATTTGAAATTATTCCTTTGAGGAGTGTAAAGAAATGCAAAACGAGTTTTATAATGTTACTGTTTATCAAATGAAGTGACGCAAAGATGTTTCAATACGGCTCCCTTGGAAAATAGGTTTTTAACCCTCTCAGGCTCAAATTGCTTGCAAAGACTAGCTAAGTAGCACCGAGCTGTTGCAAATCTGCAACATCTGCCTGGAGAGGGTCAATTTGAAAGGGTTTTCACCCAAATAAAGGCTAAATGAAATAAAATAAAAAGAGAAAAGGGCTTGAATAAATGATTATCAGCAGGATTAACGGCAATGACATTGAATAATTAATTGTTGCAGCCTGTCAACATGGGAGAGGTTATGAGCTCCTTGCCAAGCTATTTAAATTCTCCGGAGAAAAACATTCTTCAGAAGTGGAAAACATTTAGAAGAGTTGCCAGGCTTCATAGAAATTAATGTCCCAGCAAATTTCATTTCAAAGTCAGACCGTGTAAAAAAATCGCAAATTGCTCTGCTTTATTGCACGAGTCATGAGAGTAAAATTAGATCAAAGCTGGCCAACAATGTCTCGCATGCTTTTGCATTCATAGCTAATGGATTTCTGTATTCGCTCAGGTTGCGCTTGTGTGCTATGAAAATTAGTTTGATGATCTAAAACATTTAAACATGACAACAAAATAAAGCATTGACAGAAATAAGCATTGGGCTTTTCATAGGATGCCAATCCTCCTTAAAAACAAACATACATTATTGTGATTAAACTAATTCCTTCAATCAACTCAAGTTACTTGACTCAATCTCTTTTACTTAGCAAGAGGCTAAAATGAGGTGCGGTGGGCTTTACGCTGTACTTAAACACTGTAAAATATTCCCATGCTGCACTTTGATTAGTGAGGCTCATTACATGGAACATAAAGTGCTCCACAGATCTATATTTCTCCTTCCCACTGACTCCAATCTCTGGTTGACAAAGGTGGAGCCCTTTTTTTAATTTTATTTTATTTTATGTATCAGATCAGAGTTGGTGGTGCCTAGCAGTCTACATCGATCTCACATCCAAAGAACTACATTCAACCTCCCAATATTTTCAATCGAGAAAAGAATCCCTGCAGACAGTCAGAAAATAAAATAAAACATTTTTGCAAATGAGCTGCGATGCTAGCTCTTGTTCAACAGATAAAAGTGTGCCTCTCTTTCAGCAGCATGATTTAGGAGCTGCTCGTGTTAACTCCGCCTGTGCTTTTTCAATCCATGCAGGTTTGTGTTGGAATTTGTAGGGAGAAGAGAAGCGGGTACTGGCAACAGCAGCATAAATATGATATACTTTATGACTGCGGTGCTATTGAAGTCCGCTGACTCCTGCTTGGAGCGCCGTGACGCCGTTCTTCCTCTCTGATGCCGTTCAGAGTCAGAAAGTTGGCTCAGGAGTCAGTTTTCCCTCTTCTGCCCCAGTTTCCATGTGATGCATCACGTTCTGGAGCTTCTGTGTCCAATAAACAAAAAGAGGCATATTGGATTCCTGGAATACCTCTCAGCGCCTCTGGACCATGGTCCCATCATACAGTCCCCTACATTTTCCCAGTCAAAGTATCTGAAAAGTTCCCAGCTGAGTTTGGTGAACAGATGGATGGAGGGTTTGACTTTGGTGCTGGAATGTCGTGGAAATTTCTCCCTCCTGTGTCAAACGACCATTGCTACAGCAGCAACAATGCAGACTTTTCCATATTATTGTGCAGTTCAGATCTGCATTTTCTGCATTCGGTCTGAGCTGCATGTTTTCCTGTCTGTGCTCCTTTATGCACCAGGAATTTCACTATTTCTAAAATGTAGAAGACGCCAGCATAAGAATGCGGTTGAAAACAACAGGACAGCAAACTCAGGTTGTGGTTTGAACAGCTGCAGGACATATCGGTGTTGGCAGAGGTTACAGCTTCCTGTCAGGAATGCTCTGAATTTTTTAAAAAACCAAGAGGGGCTTGAAAAAGATCAGATTTACAGCTTTAACCTTTGAATGTTAGAGATTTTTTTTAGGTTGAATACCGTATGTGACTTAGTGACTGATCAGAGTTATCGTCCAAAGTCCATGGTTTTCTCTGGACAATTAAAACAAAAACAAAAAACAAAACATTGTCTCCAGAGTGAGATGTTGCATAAAACACTCCGTGTTCGTCTGTGAAAAAAATCATGAGGTGCTGTAACTCAACAAACTTTGACAGGATCGCACAAGGTAATAAAATGTGCAATTTTTCAGACAAATTAGGATTTATTCCTAAACTACACATGATTTGATTCCAATACTTTATTGAGCAGAAAGAAAACAAATAAATGAAAAAAATAAATAAATTGAAAGAAAAAACATCTTAGTTTTTCCACAGAGGGGAATAGTGGGATCAGCTGATGATGCCTTCGCCAAATAAGTAGCATTTGAAGCAAATCGGTCACATGTGGATCAATCTGGTTGTATTCCAGTAACATTTACATTAGCTCTATTATAATAAAAATAGATAATAAAAATGATCTATAATAAAAAATTTCACTTCAAGTTTCAATTTTATAGCCAAACAACCAACAAACTGTCTAATCAGTAACTTGCTCTTCTTTGTACAGAACCATAAGCCACATATTTTGACAACTAACGTCCATAAAACAGGAGCATGTTAAAAGCTAAAAGCCGGTAATATTAAAAATATACTAAACCACATGTAAACTTAAATAATATGAATATAAAAGTGTTTTATATCAATTTCTTTGACATCATTCATATATTTTCTTTTGTAGAGCTGTGGATTGAACCAGCATGTCATTGCTTTGTAATTTTTTTTATTGTTAATATGTGCAGGATCAAGTATCGTTCCCTGCAAACTGCAACCCTCCCCTGCACAGAAAGTATATTTTAGTTCCAAGTTTTTACGTGTGCAGGTCTAATTTTGGATTGTTTTAAAGCCTATCCTTCTGAAATGATCTATGTACAGACATAAAACCGGTGCACATAATCAAAAAAAAGTGCTTTCCATCAACAAATCCAATATATTTTTTTTCTCTGGGTTCTTTTTTTGTGCCATCAATCTTACAGAGGCATCTCATACATCAGCTTCACTGACAGCAGCTGCTGGCTCAAACAAACCACCCTGAAAGCCTCTCGCCCCTCCTGTTCGTCTCAGCAGCATCCCCCCTTTTCCCTGGGTTCTGGATGTCTGAGCTGCTCTGGATTCCCGTCTTATTCCCGGCTCGGAGGCCCTGCGTTACACAGGAAGTGCTCTCGTCGTGCCCGGTCTGGGCTTGTTGTCCCTTTAAGTCGGGCATCATGGCAGGCAGCTATTTCTGGGCTTTCCCATGTGGTTTTGTATTTAGAGCGAAGTGACAGTAGTAGCCTTGTGGTTTGTTTTGGTTTCTCCTCGGCTCGGGTCAGAGGTCTGTGGGAGTTGGGGAATGAAGAGCAGTCAGTTAAAAGCAGTAAATAGGGCACGGTCTGCTTTCTCTCAGGGCTGAGAGGCGAGTTTATTTTACCTTTCAGAGCCCTCTGCTCTTCCCCCACGCACTCCTCTTTCTCTCGTGCCAAACTGTTGAGAAGGCGGCCTGCAACTGGCAACCGTAAACCTACAGCAGTCCGTATTTTTGCCACAGGTTGGAATGAACTCTGAGTGGAAGCTGGACACGGCTCCCACGCTCTCAACGTTTCAAACGCACACGTAGGCATTCATTTGTAGCTTAGAGATCAAGAAACCTTCTTACCTGAGCTGGTGGTGTGTGTGTGTGTGTGTTTGTGGGGTGCTTTGCCTAAACTGTGGAGCTCTCATCAAGGTTTTAATATTCATAGAGACACATTCTTTCACCTCTCTCTGTCTATTTATGCTTGTAGAGAAAGTAACACATGGGGTTATTTAAGGTCTTCTGCTCCAATAAATCTTTCACCACTCTACAAGCAGGATTAAAGCAGAACCACACACATACACACATGCAAAGTCACATTGGAATTGGAATTTTTTTACCAAAATTCTGATCATAATAAGAAATTTATCACAATAAATGATAAACGATAGAATAAATACCCACCCTTATTAGAAAGAAAGCCATAGGACATTAATTTTGTAGCTTAGCCATGTTGGAAACCCGATAAAGATGAATAATTTGATCTTTCCAAAGTTGAATCCTTTGGGTTATTGGGCATATTTTTAACAGATTCCAAAATGTTTGTGTGGTGGAAAACTCTGCACATCACATCATCCCACAATATATTCAACGTATCGCCCCAAAGGGAGAAAAAAGATCTTGATCTTCTTTGTACCGTATTTACATATTTATCTTCCGTTCTGTATTTATTTTTATCTGTTTCATCTGCTGTGTCTTTCCCTCGCTCTTTCCAACTATCATATAACGTTACCAAGCTCAGTCTTATAAAGCCAGGAGGAGTGTTTCTCCTGTGATGACTGGACTTTAGGGGCATGTCAGTGAAGAATGGGCTACTTCGTATTTTGGTACTTTAGCCACATGGTCGAGTAAAAACTGAGTTATAGTCTTGCTTGTAAAAGTTAACGTTGAGCCGAGCGAACTCGATGCATCAGTAAGCCAAGCTTTAGAGAGCTGAAAGTAGAGGAGCATCCACATTAAAACAGCTCTTAACGTGATCTGGTGTTATTTAGACTAATAAAATGAATGACTAACTGAGCACCTATAACGATTACATGTGGTCTTCTTGGGGCTGGAGGTAGGTGGTCTGGCATGCCACACTTTTCAGATTTTATTTGCATCACCTTCCTTCTATCTACTACATCCCATTGAAGTATATAAAAGGTTTTTTTTTTTGCTGCAACCAGACAAAACGTGAAACAGTTCAAGAGTTTCAGTACTTTTCAAATCAGTGCAACCTCAGTCAGAATTTTCCATAAAATCAAACTTCTGCAAGTCAACAGATTTTTGTAAAAAAAAAAAAAAAAAAACACCCATCACCGTAAATTACATCTGGAAAAACAAAGCAGCAATTAGAGGCTTTTTTTTCTTCCATCGTCACAGGAGAACAGTGTTCTTAAGAGCAGCATGCTGAGCCCTACTCAAACAAACAACCTTCTTTGCCATCTTTAACACTCTCCTCCCATTTGCGTAGCATGTGGGGTTATTTAAAGCCACTGAGAGGAATGCAGGCCCCTGTAGCTGTAGCGATTAGCCAGGGTAAACAGAAGAACATGGAGTCGACCTGGGCAGCAGAGACGGATCGGCCTCCTGAGGTTACCTCCTGCAGGCTCCTCGAGGGGCAGGTACCTGACCTAATCTCAGCAGAGCTCTGTCAGCACTCCTCCACCTGCCTCCTCTCCGCTCCCTACAGCCGGGGCTGTTAGATAGTCATTATATGACATCATGTGCATATGTTCCAAGTTTCTGTCTGCTTCTCTCTCCTCTTACTGCTCTGCCAGGAAAGAGCGGAAAAAAGCGGGCAGTATTGGATTTGTGCCCATTTGGAAGCTATTTAAGGAGATGTAGCATTTTTCCATGACATATGAAACACATCATGCAGAGCATATTTACGTGTAAATGTGGATAAATGTAACTCTTCCAACTCCAGGGGTCCAGCAGGCTTTTCTGTCTGCTGCTGTTTCACGCTGGATGTGAGGACTGATACATAACTATTAATAACTAGTAATCGATTAATCGAGCAATTATTCTGACAATCGATTAATCGGATTAAAAAATGGCACATTCTACAGATTTTTATGAAAGATAAAATACAGTTCCTTTTTGAAAATAAGAAAATGGACATTTCATTGCCTGAAATGTAATAACATTCAGTAAGTCTGACCTGGGTGAAGCTAAATCTTTACCACTTGAGGAGTTTTAATCTTAAATGCTAAGTGTATATTTATTTGGGCTTAAATACTGCTCTGAACATGTTATTTTTAGTCTGTATACTCTAGTTAACGATTAATCAGTTACTGAATTAGTAGACAATCATTTCAATAATCAATTAATGACAATTAATCATTTTAATTGTTTCAGCAAAGATGGCAGCACAATGTACAGTTTGGGCTTCATTACTTCTCTGAATATGCATATATTGTTTTCTTTATACTTCAGGTAATGATTAATCGATTACAAAAATAGTTGACGTCATTTCAATTAATTGATTCAGAATTATTGATTCTGCCCTAATATCTACCGAAGATGGCAGTGCTGTGCATAGTCAGGGCTTAATTACGTCTCTGATATACTTTCTTTTATTATATTACTTTCTTTTTTTAAATTAATTGAGTCCTGAATCAAATTGAATGAGTTGATGATTATTTCAATAATCGTCAACTCAATCAGATTAATTGTTGCCCAGAAGATGGCGCTCTGTACAGTTTGGGCTTAATTACTTCTCTGAATATGTTTTTGTATTGTCTACATAATCCAGTTAACGATGAACCAATTACTAAATTATTTCAATAATTAAATAATAGTGATTAATCATGAATAATCACAGTTAATCGATTCAGCCCTAATGCATATAGCAGAGTTTCAGCGCTGATGTTGGGAAAGCAGAGACCTCTCAGAGTGTCTGGTGGTGGGCGAAGGTGTACGCTGGTTTGTGTTTGCTAAAGGGAGTGATTATGTCATTTACTGTGACGGCTGGCTCGGCCTGAGGACTCAGACACACTTCACATGTTGCTCCTCAGTTGGTGTGGGATGTGGTCTCACTGTGCCCATTGATGGCAGGCGCATTTAGGACGGCGGTTTCCTGCCTCGCAGCTGACGGTTGAGGGAAACGCGTCACGAGAGAGTGAACCTTTCTCCTGTTCTCCTTCTGCAGCAGGAACGTGCTCCCCCTCTGTGGGAGCCAGTCGTTTTTAGCCTCACCAGGTCATGGAAGTGGGGCAACTACTGGGATATTTATTTATTTAGGTGCATTTTTATGAAGACTAGAAACCTCACAGTGTTGGACCCACTGAGAGCTAACATCTGTTAGAGAAGCTTAGTGCAGCTTTGAGCTGTCGTAGGTTATTATTACGGTTTCTCACTGACCGATGGTTGAACCTCACCACTTTCACACACATTTCCTCTCACAGTTCTTGGAGTTTTATCAGGATTTTAATATCTTCAGAAATACAATGGAGACCAGATGTTTTTGTGCTCTGCATATATTTTCCCTCCCTGACAGACTTTAAATCAGTTTGAATGTTTCCTGTTTTTGGATTAGCACAATTATTGCTGTTTGCCTTTTTAGAGTTTTCTTCAATTCAACATTTTACACAAATTTACCTTGAAGTTGGTAGAAATGTCTTTTACGCTGTGTAGCGTGGGTCGGCCAGGTTTGGTTTTCTCCAACAAACTTCTCACGAGGGTTTTCTGGGCCTGTGGCCCGTTCCTCCTGTTGTAAGCCACTTTGTTCAGGCAGACATTTTCAGCTCTGCTTACAAGATTTGCTATCTGGTTGGGATTAGAGCTTTCTGAGGACCACTAAAACATTGATTTTGTTGTTTCTAAGCCACTTTGGAACCTCTTTGGTTGTGTTATTAACTTGCAAGCTTCCCTGTTTCCCTCCAGAAGTATTGATGAACATTATAGCAAACAGTTCTGTTTTCGTTTCATCAGATCACATGATAAGACTCCAAAAATAAGGATATTTGTTCCTGAATGCTTTTTGGGGGTTTTTTTGTTGTTGTTTTGAGCATAATGGCTTCTTTTAGCCCAAGCTGGTATTAAATTAATTTAATCTTGAAAAAAAAAACATTATTACCAACTCCAGTAAGTATGTTCACAAGGTCTTTTGCATCTTTGACACCAAAAAAGCATTTTCATCGTTCCTAAACGATGGCTGCAGATTCGTTGATGACTTTATTTGCTTGTAGGGCTGCAACGATTCCTCAAATGATGATTAAAACTTCTCAACGTAAATTACCGGCCTCAAAGCTTCATCAAATTGTGTTTCATTATTTAGCACACTGTGTCGTGGCCAGGTGATTATTGATGTTGCGCAACACTCTCACTTCCATTTTTATTAATTTTAAATAAAATATAATTTCAGATTTTTGTATAACTTTTCTTCAGGTTAACTTAGAAAGTGAGCTATTATTGTTTCAGTTTAATTTTCTAAACTACAGAAAACTAATTGTTAGGAATGCGCAAATTTGGACGGTAACAATATTTTGGGTATGATAGAATTTACCAACATTTTATTTCATACATTTTTCATTCGGCTAGTTAATTAATTGTTAGAATAATTGCTGGAATACTCTATTGCTAAAATAACTGTTAATAACAGCCCTACTTGCACATAACAGAATTATGTTGCACCTGGAAATTATAGCTACTGGAAGAGCAAGACTTATGGATGTCCACAGTTTTCATCCTAATGTCTCAGCTAAATTCTTGATTTTTTTTCATGATGCCAGTCCAGGAAGCAGTCTGGTTGCGGTGTTGCCTTAAAATACATTGGCATGTGAGCCTCAATTCTTACATAAACAAGGCTTTAATGGCTGTTTCTTTCCTCTCTTTGTTTATAGCTGGTCACAGAGTTTTTGACAACAACCATGGCTTTTCTTGTCCTTGACTCGTTGTGGTTTCTGTCCCTGAGTTTAAAAAGTCTTAAGACTGCAGAATTTCTTGATGTACACAAAGAATTGAGCTCTGTCCAAAGGTCATTTTAGAGGGATTAAGGTCAAGCCTCAACGCTGGCCTGCTTAAAACACTTCCGTCTTTTCCCTTTTTTTAATCCATTCCTCTATGCTGTGGGATGTAGATTCTGGTTGGGTAACAGCATTTGTGCTAAAGGAAGTTGGTAATCTCCTTATTTCACTTTTCTCAGATTCTTTAGAATTAGAGGATTCAAACCTATGAGAAACATCTGCAAACAGTAAAACATGGAGGTCCTATAAGGGTCAGGAGTCAAAGTGTTGGATCTCTCTTACTTATTATAATCACAATTTAAGGTGCTTAACCATTACTTATCTTTGATCTGCATATCAAAAGCATTAAAAAAAGAGCTTTAACCGAGTCTGAAAACATCTTACAACTTACCAAAAGTCTCTCAGGGGGATGCAGCCCTTTTTAAATTGCTAAGATATTGTGGCGTGACCACAGAACCACCAAACGTTTTGCTCCAAAAAGTCAACAGGGTGACGAGAAACATGCTTAGAATAACTATGCAAATGAGGCAACCAGGAATCCATTACCTTCCAGTTCTGTCATTTATTTGAAGCCTACCTGGAAGATGCTCAGAGCTCAGAGACATGGCCTAGGTAAGGTATGATTGGACCAAGAAATGTCTGAAGACAGATTTGTCAAAGGTTTTCTGGATGAAGCGCGAGTGACTCTCGACTTGGCCAGACGGATGGACCTGTGACTGGACCAGTAATGGGCTCAGAACACCAACCAGGTGGTTCTGGTCTAGGCTGATATTATTAACAATGAGCTGATTGGAATAAACCTGCTTGTAGAAAACACTTTCTTCAAGCAGTGGTACAGGAAGATGTTTGATGCTCCACCACCACATACATCCAAGTCTATCCAGTCAAGACCTTAAAGATGGAAAACTAATGGTGACCCAAGATGTTATTCCTCGCTGCTCTTCTTTGCTCCCTGTGGCAACATAAACATGGATCTGGATCTATCTTAGTAGCCAGTGGTTTAGAAAAAAAAGTGCTGCATCATAATTACACCCTTGGCCAGTCATGGTTTATTTTCCACTTCAGTTTTGGTAAAAATGTGTCACACGTGTCAAAATGAGTGGCACTGGGGGGGGAAAGCTAAATGTACTTAAATTAATGGTAGGACTTGTGTAAGTTTCTGTTTAAAGCGATTATACTCAAATAAAATCTGTTTTTATTTTTAAAATGATGTTTAGATAACAACTGCATCAAAAATGGCAATGAGTGTGTATGGGGTTTCATTTTGGTTCTTTTTTCTTTAAACAAAGAACTTGTCTTGATTTTTTTTTTCCTCCTCTCAACATTATGTCAAAGTGATTGTGGCTTCAGCTAAAAATGTTCCTGAAAACATTGTTCTTGGCTCGGTCTTCAACCTTCTTCTGATTTTTCTCCTTCATCTTCACCCATATTTTCCTTACTGGTTATCTGTGCTTCTTGCGATGCTGGCTGCATTCACTCCAACTCACATTTGCTGTTATTCTTTCCACAGACTTAACCAAAAAGTGCCTCATTGACGAAAAAATAAAAAATAAAACAATATACTTTAATTTAAGCAACTAATATTAATGTCGGCTTTTGATAAATGTTTCCAGCTTTGATTTTAGTGTTTAAAAATTGGTTGAAAATCTTTTTTAGTTTGTTTTACAAGAAACTTCTCAGGTTTCCTACAGTACTGAAGCCAGCTTGACGGATTATTGAGGAATTTAATTAGAAGTAGACATTTTGTGGAATGTCACAGTCGTCGGAAAACGTAATGCAAGGAAAACTTTCACCACTTGTATTCTCTCGTCTCCTTGAAGCTGAAGAGACCGCATCATAACATGCATCACAGTTGCCATATTACAACTGGAATATTACGGCAGTGGAAAAGCAGCTCCTGGGTAAATCTTGGAAATGACGAAACGCAGACGAAGACCTTTTGCAGTCCGTTCTGAATGGACGGATTTAGTCACAGCTTGAGTCACGGTGAAAGTAAGCTGGTGGAAGACATCACATCTTGGTGTCTGAATCTGAAAGACTTGCTATTTGCAGTCCTGCCAGAAGCCTGTGCTAAAACAGGAGCCAGATCAGGGGCTGTATCATCGGTTCGGTTGGAGATTGTGTGCAGCCGCTTCAGACTCAGCAAGCTGCGGTTTGTAGAGCTATAATTTGTTGTTTTTGTGCTGTGAGGGTGCGGCTGTGGGTAAGAGGACAATATGACGAGGGAGTGGAGTGGGGGCTGCGATGCATCATCTCCAGACAGACTGGAGCGTGGGTAGGCGCTTTCACAGGGAAATCAAACGGCAACCCTCAGGGATTTGGGTCCAGTCGTTTATTTTTTGCCATCAAACGCACACGGTTTCATTTTTAGCGGCAGCTTCTGCACTTTACTTCTCGATTTCACTTTATCGTGTTTTCATGGGCCTTTTAGTTGCATTCAAATACTTCAATATATTTTATTGGAAGTTTATCTTATTTAGATCAGACTTGTGAAATGGGTCCTTCTCCTTCCCAGTCAGTAAATTTTTTTTATTTATTTTCAATAACCTAATTCTACTTTAAACATCTCCACAATTTTCTCCCTGACCTGTCTGCTGTGTTCCTTGGTTTTTATGTTGTTTTTTTATTCATTAATGTTCTCTAACAAACCGTCACAGAACATCTGGATTTATACTGAGATTAAACTGCACCATGTGGACTCTGTTTACAAACTAGATGACCTCTGGAGGCATTTCGCTGCACTGGATTTTATTAAGGGACATCAAAATAAAGGGAGCTAAATACAAAAGCAGGTTTTCATTTAAAACATTTTTTTTCTTTCTGCACACAATGCTTTGGTAGGACTTTGTGCTGGTGTATGTGTGTCCTGCCACATGCATCAGCTTTGCTTACTTAACGGCTAAGGAATGCAAAATACATTTTTTCTCACAGGAAAATCACAATTATCCCACTTGAGACAACATTTCACTTTTCGTTTTGCATTCCTCCCAAACGCTTTATGTTTCTTTACGCCATCATTTTTACCCCTAAATAGACAGATCTGTATTCTCTCCATCCTTCAGCACTTACGGGCAGATCTGGCATTTTAAGGAACGGCTCTCATTATGTTAGGAGAAGTGATGCTGATAAAGCTCGAAGACAAACAGACTGCCTTTCTTTCTGTCTTTTTATCCAGTTTGCTTCATACTACTTTCTGAATAACTCCTCTCTGGGAAAGTTACGCACTTCCTGAGTCTCGGATCGTACCGACGAACTGGAACTGTACATTAAATCAGACCTTACAGCCAACTATATGGTCAACTTTGACTCCTTTTAAGTTTAACTGAAGTCATATTTTGTAAAAGAGCAATTAATATACTGCATAGTAGCTCTCAGTTTTGTATTTTTTCTAAATATAAAGTACAATATGTTCTGCACATGAAAAACAAATATGTTAGGGGACAAATAATGTTAAACACTGGAGCTTTTAGGCACATTGAAATGTAAGAAGTAAATTATTTAGGACTGTTTGCACGTCTCTTTGGAGCAGACAGTACATAACTAAAGATGGAACTGTTACCAGAAGACTCCCGTTTTCTACGACTAATACACGTGGAAAATATTGCTCATTATAACTCAATGGCTTTACAACCACAAGTCCTTCCTCCTGCCCCCGCCAGGCGACCCGGGTCCTGCCTCACATTTATGTAGACCACCTCATAACTCTTAAGCACGTTTGATTTTTTTTTTTCCTTAATAACATACCACCTCTAGACTCAGGAATGTGTTAGATCTGCAAATGCGAAGGTGTGGCACAAAAACAGAAATCCCAGAACTTATAAGCGAGGAAAGTCCACAAGTGACTCAGGGATTGTAAATTTTACTAATGAACTCCAGGGTGATGATTTTATTTTCACAGTGAAAACCTTCAGATCTCAGCTTTAAGGCTTTCTGCTCTTTCGCACTGTACAGTGTGGTTGCAGTCAGCTAACCGCAGCGGCTCTTCAGGAGACGAAACACCCTACACTTAATAGCACACGCAGACAAGCACGCCCACTAACACGCACGATCTGCCAAAAACATTAGCCTGCGCGCAGTCGGGGCGACTCAGGATCAGATAACAAGGCCAGAAGTGGAACGAGAATTTACTGCAAGTTACTGAATCCTCGTGTGGCTCTGGATACAAGCAGACATAATAAAAAAAACTCTTTATAGAAAGCAAAGAATGTGATTGAGGCATCAGGTGCAGCCGTGGGGTCACCTGTTATTCAAGCTTGGACTGGAGATGAAAACATCTTTCTGAAATAATCTTTGGACATGGATCCATCTGCTGATCCGTCATGTTTTGAATCAACAATTCAAAACGTGGCGGCACGTTTTGAATTGTTGGCACAATGAAACAATTTGATCTGAATTTTTTACTTGATTCTAAGAAATCTTTGAGCTTTTAGGAGTTCCAACTCTTTTATCCTTTAAAATAAATAAATCTTTGTCAGTATAAAGCACTTACAAAACATTGGAAGCAATTAAATTAATAAATGCAATTAAATTTCTCATTTGTTTTAAGACGTATATTTTTATTAGATATAAAAGTTTCTATTGGAAAATCAACTGGTGCTTTTTTGCGCTTATTTGTGTTTCCTGTTTTGTTTTTCTCTCTGCCATGCTCTAAATAATTCATTTGTAGATACTGGTATGCATGCTTGTTTTTTTATTATAACTTTTTTGTTGTTTTCCTTCTTTTTCTCCCATGCTGTTCTTAGTCGGTATGTACTTTGTTCATATAAAAAAGAAAAACAAAGAAGCAAATGACGAGAAGATTTCTGCTCATTAAATTGTAACTCTGTATTTAAACATTTTCAATTTTTTCAAACTAAATAAATGTCCCTGGTTGATGTAGAGGACATATCTAGATGACATATTGGACTGCACGAGAATCTGATTGAATAATAATTTCTTACAAAAATAAGACAGTTGTTCTGCATCAGTAAACATGTAGCTGGTTGAAAACGTTTGACTCAGAATAGATTTAACAGGAGTAAAGAGTAATGGAGTGTGATCGTCTTGAAGCCATGCCATGGCTGCTTGTACTGGAAAGACCTCAAAGAAACCAAATCCATCTCCAAGCCCTCATACACAGCTGACTGACAGCTTGCAGCGCAGTTATTACACTTATTACTGCAGCGTAGATTTACCTGAAGTCTATCATTTCTGTTATCAGTGGTGTGGTTTCTTTTCCACTGGTCTTGCATTGAAGCCCTCATTCATGGGACCCCCATTCTCGTTCCACAGCAAATTGTAAGCCTGAGTATGAAACATGATGCCTCGGCTCTTCCTTGTGTTCATCAGTGTAGATGAGAGCTCCCGGTCTTACGCAGACACTTTCCCAGCCAGACGGAGCCTCAGACCAGACCCTGTCTGCAGTTTGTCATCTCCTCCATCTCTGCTGGTTTAGATTGTGTAATAATGACAGTTGGAAAAGAGGTGCTGCTTCTCTTTGCTGCTTCTCTCTGCGTGTGTGTCTGCGATCTCACTTTTCGGCCCCCGCATCTTTCCCAATTTCCTCCTGCTCTGAATCCAGGGCCGAGACGGAGTCCGATCCGTGGAAACCGGAGGAAGTCTGACAGGGTTGAGCTGGCAGGTTTCAGTCTGCGGTGCTCTTTTCGTTCTCTGTCTCTCTCTCTCTCTCTCTCTCTCTCTCTCTCTTTACTCTGCGTGTTGTTGCCTGCGCGCAGTTGCTGTGGTTAAAGGGCCCTGTGACACTGAACTACAGGCAATGAGAGGCTGCTTCTGAATTATCCATCTTGTGTTCAGATCTGAGCTATTCCTCTTTGGCAGCTGGTTGTTTTCAGTAATTTTTTTCTTTTTTCTGCCTGAATTTCACCATGTGAGGATGTCCCTGCCATGTTTAAAGTGATTCAGTCCCCTAATTATGCTGCAGCCCAGACTCCTCGGCAGTTCTCGCCTAATTGCTTACATGTGTGCACACTTGGCTCACAAGCAGAAAGAGCTCTCCTCCTCTCCTTTTGTGTCCTCACTTCTTTTGCTCCTCTATGTTTGATTGTTTAATGAATACACAAGTTGAGTTTGACTGTATTTATTAAAAAGATCTTTTTATAGTTTTAGACGAAAAAGTGGGAGGGGAAAAAAAGAGAAAAACTGGCAAAGTAGAAAAGCTAAATATGCATTTTGATTTTAATTTATTTTGTGACACAAGAAGCAGAATTAAATAAACTAGGGAAGAAAGAAGTGGGGAAATTCACCAAGTTACTTGCTTGCACTAAACGTGTGCATTCCTCTGATTATTAAACCGAATGCAAAGAAATACCTCTCTTAGCCTGGATGAGGGACTTTATTCACATTTAAATGAGCTGTAATGCATGCATTTAGGGGAAAATCAACTACGTTTTATGTATAGTTCTGTAATTCACCACTAGATAGATCCACACTGTTTGAAACACTCAGATTACATAAAGTAACTTCAGTCCTGTACTTTTGGTCAAAATGACCTGCTGCACTGCACAGAAGGTAGAGCAGATTTTGTAATTGTTTTTTGCTTTGGCACACTCCAGCATAAAGAAAGAAAATTTGTTTTTGGGGTTTTCTTATCTGAATGAAAATAAAGAAATGAAAATCGTAGAGCTGAAATTAAGACACTACAGATTTCCAGAAACTAAATGTCTTACTTTTACAATATGGGATCTTTTTTTATTTACATTAATACTTGTATCTTGATTTTCATCTTGAAGCAGTTAAAATGGCTTTTACAATTTGCAACATGTATAGATAAAAAAAACTTCAAAAATATGATGCATCCCTAAATAGGTTAGAATGAATTTGTTGAAGTTTTAAGGAGAACCTTGTTCTTGCCATGACTCTTGAGAAAACATTTGTGTTTGTCTTTTTAATCACGTTTCCACTATAAGTGTAAAAGTACAAAAAATAGTCAAGGTTTGCAAGAGAGGAAAAAAAAACGTATCCACATGAGAACTGACGAGAAATTTGGTTTGATTTAAATAAGCAAAATATCCTTGTTTAAGATCTTAAGAGCCTCAACATGTTACGTGGTAAATGTAATAAAAGCCTGTTTTCTTTTTAGAGAGCAGTGTTTTTTTCATTGTTGGATTCTGAGCTCTGACCTTTTCTAAAACAACTGAGGTCTGCAGTGTTGTCATGGGTTCTTTTGTGACCTAAATGAGTCATGGATTTGCTCTTCAAGTAATTTTATTACTCTTGCCACTTCAGGGAAGGATTACCCAGTTCAGTCGTCTCCATTTCTGCTGGATCTTCAACATTAATTTCCAACATTCGCGATCTGTTGCTTTTGAGATCTTTTAACTTACTTCATGTTGAGTTTCTTTTGACATAATAGGTTTATTTCTTACATGGGCGGATGCATTTTTTTAAATTTAAAGTTGCTTGGTTTGATTTGCTATATAAGCTGGTTAAATCAGAGTGGAAGTAAATCCACCGCAGCAGATTTATTTGTCCAATTCACAAAATCATTACTTGTAGTATCACGTAGTTCAATCTGCATGTGAAATCTTCCTTTTTACTTTACATCACTGCTTTTCTCTTTAGCTCTTTAGCTTTCACTGTTCTCCAAGCCCTCTGTAGTTGAAGGTTCAAACGCCCTGCTCTTGGAAAAACACAATGGAAAAAAACTCAGTGAAACAGCAGTACACAGCATATATGCTTTGAATCGCTCTGGAGCCAGCAGGTTTCCCACGGATCTCCAGATCTTTCCCATATGTCAGAATGAAGCCGTTACACAGATCGATGCCTTTACCTGCTCTCTCACTTGCTTTTCAGGGACCTTTCAGTTCGTCAAGCTGATTTGGTTTTTATGGCGTTACAGTTCAAAGAGAATATGGTCCTACATATTCCAGTTTTTTGCTTTGTCTGCCTGCTTGATATATGTCCGTACTCTACAATATACGAGGCATCCATTTTGTTAAGCTGAATGGTTAGTGTGTAAATCCCATACTAAGTAATGCCTGCATTGATTCTTCTCTTTCTCCCTGCAGTCGTGTGTCCTCTGACGTGCATGAATGGAGGGGTGTGCAGTTCCAGGAACCACTGCCTCTGCCCGCCTGGCTTCACGGGCCGACTCTGCCAATTTCCACTACAGCAAGCGCAGGCGGCACACGGCAACAGGCAGCCCGTTTACCCTGCCTCCCTGAAGCCAGACGGCCAAAAGCTGGTGGAGCACACGGCCATGGGGCGCACCCAGATGACACAAACACACTCCGTTTTCACCCTGCCCCTGTCACAAGTGGGGCACCACTCATCAGAAGGTAATTATTCCTCACTTCAACCTATTTGGGTTTAATTTGTCATGATAAATAACACTGGATTTCAAAAACAAAGTTTTGGAAGTTTGTTTCTTAAACTGAATTAGGACTATTTTGTGCCGCTGAATCCAAAAATGACGTCCATTTTTTCTCAATCGGGTCAGGTTTTAATTCAAATTGAATTTAGAGATACTCAATCTTCTGACTAAATTGATTACGTTTTTGTGACATTATCAGTTCATTTCTGTTTAATATATTTTATCCAAAAAAGGTTTTAGGAGAAAAAGCAAATTGTTTTCTAACAGAATGGAGGGTTTCCCCCAGAAAACTTGCAAAGCCTGGTTGTTGTTTGATGGGACGGTCGTTCATCCAGCGGCCCGTCGTGTTTTTGAGTTAAAAAATGTTCAAAGCTGACGGGAAATTTGAAAATATCACTTGATAATTAAATGTTATTTTGAAAGATTAATGCTTGAATACCAACTATAACACCTTAAAAATTCAAACATTTAAAAAAACTAAAATAAAAAAGAAATGCTTAGCCTGGTGGGGGCCCAAGTAAAGCCTGGTGTCCCGCCAGGCTTATAATACACTGGAGGAAACCCTGGAGCACATCAATTAAATGTTGGATTTCTGTAAATTGAATAATAAACACTGATAAGGGTAAGTACATGTGGATTGTACTTTTCATAGGTTTATGTTTCAATAAAATGAATATTGTTCTTTTATTCTGTGAACTACTGACAACATGGTGCTAAAATTTCAAACAAAAAATTGGTATTTATTCACAGAAAATGAGAAATGGAGATGCAGTGCTTTCGGACCTCAAATAAGGGAAAGAAAACAAGTTTGTATTCATTTAGAAACAACAATACTAATGCTTTAACTCTGGACGGATTCAGAGATAAATATTTGGTGGAATAACCAGGAGGTTTTCAATGGGGTTCAGTGCAGCTCTATATGAAATACATTGGTTGTTGCGACTTAACAAAAGGTGAAGAACCATAAGAAATGCTTTTGCTGTTTGTCTCATTTTCACCCGGTCTGCTCCTTTTCTCTGTTTTCAGTGCAGATTAACGTTCGTGTTCACCACACACCAGACACCTCGGTCATCATTCAGCCTCACGACCAAACGGACTCCAAACCTCCTCACAAAATAGCAATGCGGCCCTTCCCACCGAGACACAAACCGAAGGGCCGCTGCTTTCAGGAGACAACACCCAAACAAGCCGTGTGTATAAAAACCCGTGCCGTGGTCACCACTGTAAAATATTACACGTCACACCCGCTGATGGGATTCTTAATCGTTTCAGTGCAACAGCACGCCGCTTCCCGTCCTGACCAATCAGGAGGACTGCTGTGGCAGTGTGGGGAACTCCTGGGGGCAGAACAAGTGCTACCAGTGCCCCAAATTACCAAGTGAGTAATTCTGGCTATAAAATAAATTTTATTGTTCCCATTCCAGCTTTTCAGATGTCATAAACTCCTATTTTTAATTTTAATACTGTACTTAAGTTCAGATCTAACACTGCACGTTTTTAATAAGATATTCCGGCGAAATCAGAAACTGTGGAAAATGTTCTTCAGATATAAAATAATGATTCATTAAAAAAATGCAAATGCTTCACAAGCTGCTAAGCAAACAGTAAAGTGTCTATGTAGTTGAAACTAAGACCAAAATGGCATTCAGGGCATTTTTTATATATATATATATATATGAAAGAAACTAAATTTATTTAGGGATTGTTCGAGCTTCAATTAGCAAAAAAACAGAGACATGAGTGAAATGTTTTAAGCTTTTCACCACAGGATGACTCCTGACAGAAGTGGTGCAACACAATTAGGTTTGCATGCTAACTTGCTTTGCAACTCTGCCTCCAAAATAAACAACTGTTCATTTCTAAGATCGATTCCCCCCCCCAATTCCTACATCTTTCTGATTGACTTCTGGTCTGGAATCCTGCAATCTCTATATTTATTTCATAGTTGTGATGGTTTTCACAGGCTTCAAGCTTCCTTCCTGTTCCTCCAAATGTATCCACTCAGGACAACGACCGCATATCACCAACTCCAGCCAACATCTGTGCAAGATCTGTTTTTGTTTTTTAGGTTTTGATTCACACATTTCACACCAAAACCTTCTCTGTTTTTGAGACATGATGCTCTGTTGCTTGAGGTGTTGCCTTGAAATACAGCCACAGCTTTACCCTAATTTGACTCACATGTGGTGAAGTAACTTATCAGCAGCTTTCGAAGCCACCTGTTTAAAAAATTTTGTCGTTTTTGTATTTAAAATTCCGAATTTGATTAAAGCGATAAAAATCGTCTTTAAAGTAAGGTACAGTAATCTTATTTGCATCGCACACTTTCAGCAACAAGGCAGCTCAAAGTGCTTTACATGGATTAGAAGGAAATACAAACAAAACGACAAAACTAAAAGAAAGAAAAATAAACACTTTAAAGTGCTCCAGTTGGTCTGGGTTGGTAAGTAGAAACTAAGCTAAATCTTAGTTCTCCATGTGTGATTCTTGCACTCTACAATTTATAAATGAACAGGAGTTTCTCCAAGTCTTTCTCTGACATTAAAAGTATAAAAGTAAGTAAAATGAACTAAAACAATCCCTCTCTTATAGTTCAGTGATTTAGCGGTCGAAATATTTTTTTGTAATCCTATCTGGCCAAAAACAGACAGTGAAAGAAAAGCGTGTCTGTTCTTAGACTGTATGTAAATATGCGGTTCCCGCTGTAAACATAGCATATGGCGCTGAAAACAAAAGGGACGAGAAAACAGAGGAAGTTATGGGAATCGCACACAGACAGTGAGACAGAAACAAATACATTTTGTGGGGGAAAGGCCTCTACTTCAGCTCATTCCTCTGCGCCTGCTCACTGTCATCATCCTGCTGGGGATTAGATTTCAGGAAAATCTTGGCCGCTCACGTTTTCCACTCCGCCATTATTCCGTCTCTCGGTGCTGGCTCAGACAATACGGGCTTTGACGAGAACCTGACACCGTGAGTCTGGTTGGCGCTGCAGATGACTCGACTCCTGCACACACTGCTGTCACTTTTGTGACTCATGTGCACGTCGTTGAACCCCTCCTCCTTCTTTTCAGTAAAAATAGCCATGACCTTGCCGTCTTTTGTTTTCTTATTCTCTTATTCCACAATGTGCAGTGTTCCCACAGCTCTGTAATAAAACTGCCTCAAATATTTCACTCCCGTATAGAAAGAAATATTCTCGCTCAGCAATACCAGTAAAAAGAAAAAGCACTTTATTTTGGTCACAGGCTTGAATAAAACTTATATTTGAAAGGAACAAAATAAAAAGCAAAACAAAGGGAAAAGATAGCTTACCACATAAAGACGTAGTTTTCGAAAATGATGTCTGAGGATGAATGTGGTAACAAAACAAGCATCCAGTATAGAAACCGCTCAACCACACTCATTTTCTTTCTAAAATAAATCAAGAAGATCCAATCGAGAAGTCACAAAGTTTATTTCCTTCTTCAGAGAGATGTAAAACTTTTTGTTTGCAAAGTTGCTGCTGTTTTTTCACAGAGCCTCTCCAAAACATTCTTGTTTTAACATTTTTTTTATGTAAATTTTAAAGTTTTGCTAATTTGATTTTATGTCTGGACTTTGACTGGGCCATTCTAACATGAAGGTTGTCTGATTTGAACCATTCTTTTGGAGCTCTGGCTGTCGGAAGGTGAATTTCTCCCCAAGTCTTAATTTCTTTCCAGACCAACTTCTCTCTTCCTGATTGAGACAAGCGTCCCTCACCATGACACTGACATCACTATTTTTTTCCACCTCATACACATAGATATAAAAGCTAGATTTTCATTACTATTTTCAGAGTAAAGAGGGATTAAATCAAATGAGTCCTGCTCATTTTTAAAGTTAGATTATGAATAAGTGTAAATACTAAGTGTTTTTCTAAAGGCTGATATCATACCTGTAGGGGGAGTACTTTTGAAACTGCTTCAACTAAAGGAACTGAAAGAACAAAAAGTAATTTTCCAGTTTCTTTTTCAGACTCTACATCATGCTGCCTTCTAGGTTTGAAAAAGCTGCTGTTGGCATGCAGCTATTTTTGGACGCTAATGTCTAAAAAAGCTGCTGTAGCTTTTTTATTCACCTGGAAGCTCAGACTTCTCTGGGCTTAATGGAAGCCGAGTTTTAAAAAAGGCATGCCAAAACAATAAAAAGTTTGCTATTACATAAAATTGAAATATAAGATAAAATTGCACTAAAAATATTGCAGCTAAAAGTCAGTTCTGACTATGCACAGAAACATTTTCTTTGCAGTATTAACTTTGGAGAGGTGTTGCATGCAGAAAAAACCAGAGAACAAATGAAAGGTATCATGTGGCTTCCTAAACTCAGGGACAGAGTTGAATAAGTATTAAGTGAATTAATTTTTTGTCATTTCAGCCTTCAGTCAGCCAGCAGGCCTCCACAAGCCTCTGAAAGAATCAAAAGCAAAGGAGTTTTGTTACTCATTTAAACACAGACGTTGGTTTTGGATTTGTTTGCACCAGTGAAATGTTATAAGAGTATCTCTGCGTGGCAAAGAACATAGATTTCGTACAAGCCTGAATCCATGCTGTTGTTTATCTTGAAATATTTCAGTTTAAATGTTTTGTTCATATTTGAAATCTTGAAAGCTTTTTTTTCACACCCAGGAGTTTTGTAAGATGTAGAAACAAATTTTTTGGATCTCCTGTCTCGCCCTTCCGCAGATGCATCAGTCAAACACACCATTGTGGAAGAATACGGCTCGACCTGTCCACAAGGCTACAAGCGATTCAACAGCACTCACTGTCAAGGTAACAACTCGAAACATGAGCCGTGTCATTTTCCAGATCTCTTGCAGAAATTGGCGTAACCTTTTTATTTTCACTTCCCTCCTCCTGACTGTGAAGACATCAACGAGTGCACCCTGCAGGGAGTCTGTCAGAACGGAGACTGTCTAAATACGTTGGGCAGCTTCAAGTGTTCCTGTAAATCTGGCTTTGTTTTGGAGAGAAATCGATGTGTTGGTAAGAAATAACATCATATCTCTTCAAACTACTGAGGCCGAATTTCTGTGTTAGTTTTATTTTCTTTCAAATAACAAAATATATAATTATACATTTTCTGTATTGATGCAAAATCCTTATTTTTACTCAAATATATGAGTTGCTCTTGCTCGAAACTCCTCTCTGATGCTAAAAAAAGAGAGGCTTTCTGACAATATGCTCCGCACATTAAGGCATTTTGCTGAGCATAATGAGACTTGTGAGTAAGTAAAAGTTATTCATATTGTGGCTATCACAAACAATAAAACCACAAAGTGATGCACAAACATTAAAACAACAATAGCAAGATTTAATGTCTCTAATATCTTCTGCTCCTGTTTAAATGTTACACTTGTGCTTTAACAACTTCTATAGAGATTATGTTATTTTTTGAGCACACATCTTTGCATTCTGTTGATAAGATTTCAACACAATGTGACTTGAGTGTCACTGCTCCCTTTGTGCTGATACAATTCATACTAGATTATCAAGCAGAGCAGAGGTGAGAGCTCGAACACGAGCAACTAATATTTGTGCAAGAGACATAAAATCTGACTGCAAGAAACTGTTTTCAAGGAATGAGCTGAACTTATATGTAAGCAATGAAGATGTGAGAGCAGAGCTTTGTAGGAAGAGATTAAAGTAAGCAAAATTGCTCCCTTATTTCTGTTTTAACCGGAACGCATCATGTGTCAGAGTCTCCGCCGGAGCAGGCGCAGTGCTTCCTGTTGGCGTCCGACGCCAGGGGCTGCGAGCATCCTCTGGTGAACCAGATCACCCAGGAGATGTGCTGCTGCACGGTGGGCAAAGCCTGGGGCCACAAATGTGAGAGATGTCCTCAGGTGGGCACAGGTGAGTCAGTCGCCTTAGCAATAATGTTCACTGAAAACTTTCAGCTCATCCAGAGATGAAGCTTAATTCCCTCCACATTTCATGACTCCTGTTGCTTTGTAAAAGAAGTTAGATTATTTTTATTTTTTTTACTCTGAGTTCTAAATAATCTATTGCATTTTTACTTGAGCTTCAAATGATATTGACAAGTACAAATATTTGCTGCTTTGGATTTTTAGGTTTCACATAAATTTTTAAGAATTCAGATTTTCTTATGCTTTCCATTGGTTTGCAGTTGGGATTATTTATGGATCTTAATGGGTGTCAATCGATAATAACGCCTTAAAAACGTACTATTCTGAAAGTTTATCATCTTACTGGTTGTTTTACAGCTCATTGAAAAAAATATTGTATTTCTCTGTTGGAAAAATGAAAGTTGTATCTATTGCATGCATGCCGTTTTTTTTTTTTTTTTTAACTAAACACGTTATGGGTTTTTTGTTGGGTTTTTTTTTTTTCCAAAAATAAAAATTTCATTTCTCTAAACAAGATGAGTCAAAGCTTCCAGTGTCATCAGTTTCCATTTGGGTATATTTTTCCATTTTGGATATTGCCAGATAAATAAAGGCTTTCTTGGCTTGCATTCAACTAAAATTCAACATTTTGTCTTTAAATTCTCTGATATTTAGAGATATATTCATGTGGATTAACCTTCCCTCACAGCTGTATGTCCAGATGTGGTTTCACAATGTTTATTTTTGTGTAAATAAATAGTAGACTCTTTCTAGAGATAAATGTCTTATCAACATAATTGTACACAATAAAATAACAATTAAACTTTGTGTCTTTGCTCATGCTGTATTTAGTGGCCTTTAATAAGATTTGCCCTGCTGGGAAAGGATACCATCTCCAAAGTATAACAGAAACTGTGGCCTTGCCTCCCATCATCTTCCATCGTGAGTGTTTGAACTTGCATAAATTCTCATTCTGCTCGTCAGAAGTTTTCATACAGTCACAGGAAGGAGTTTTATGTTGAGGTTGCTCTTTGTGATTTATTTGAGCTGTTCGGTTTCTTGGGTGGAATAATTTAGTGTCAAACACAAATTGCATGTGTTGTTTTAAATGTATGATGATCATAATTACACAAGTAGGTTCAAATATGAAGGTACTTTCTTTTCAAAGCCATCGACTAGCTTCTGCTTTACTTCTGGCCGGACATTCAACCACTTTTCTAAGTAGAATTGGCAGAGCTTATTTAAAGTGTTTCCTTTTCTGACATGGAAGCCAATTTCTAATTTTAACACACAAAAATTCAATGAGATGAAGATAAAAACTTTCCAGAAGGTTCATTTTAGTTTGGTTTATCAATAAAAATGTTCTGATGTGTTCTTGGAATCATTGACCAGTTTTAACACGTCACAATTTCAAAGTTTTACGTCTTTGACTCAAACTGTCAGACAAGGAAGACAAAAGTTAAGAATTATGTCGAACACTTCAGAAACCATCAAGGCCTATGCCTGCCTTGAACTGGAAACTGCTCCAACTCCAGAGACGCTGTTCACAGGAAAGCAAACTTCAAATATCCATCCAATGAGATTCTGACAACCTAGAAGGAAACTTTTGTTTTATAATCGTTAAACAGGACGGTGACAGACATGACGAGTGCTTTCAGAACAGGTTCAAGTAGTTGTGGCCTTACCGTGCCTGAAATCAGTGGAGTCTTCTAAAAATGTAAAACTTAAAAATCTACACCTTCTAGAAAGAAGTGTGGTTAAATATCCAGCTAAATTATTGCCAGGAACATCACAGACATTAAAGATGTATGGTCATCATCCCATCCTAAACAAAAGTGTAATTAAAAGGCCAGTGTCAATATTATGTTCCTGCCCATAATGGAAGTATTTCAAGTTCTCTGCTTTGTAAGCCTTTAATCCTGTTATCCATTATTTTAATCTCACTCTACCACTTTTCCTTTCAGCGCCACTTGTGACGGTAAGAGTTCATTTCTATTGGTAGATGTAGCTTTTTCTTTTGCTGGCATGAAATATTTTCCCACTCCTGTGATTAGGAGAAGCCCCCGGAGCCGACCATGGTGCAGCAGACTTCTGTCAGCACCACCCGACCGCGAGTGCCTGGTAAACGCTCCCCCTTTCACAAAGAAAAGTAGACGTGCTGCAAGTAACGTTTGAATGTCTTGAGTTACTAAATGTACCATTAGCTGCCACAATGAGGGGAATGTTTCTTTCTTGCTGCTAACTGACAGAAAATTGCAAAGAAATGTTGCTTCTGTGAAGCACAAAGACCAAAGATCAACATGTCATAGTTGCTGGTTCATTTCTCCTCTGTTGGATCCACAGTTGTTAAACCCACTCCTCCGCCAATCGTCCGAATCCCCCCAGGCAATGACCCCTTCGAAATAGACCCTAAAGGTAAATGTGAGTTTAACACCAATCCAGCATCAGAGTCGTTTCTTATTTATTTATTCTCTTCTCAATACAAGCTGGTTCATGTTTCACGCGCCTGAAAACTGGGAAATCCAGCACTCCGCAAACCCACCCAGAGTGAGAGGCGGTAGCCATGGCGAGCTTCGCCTCCGTCTCTCACAGATGACATGTTGACTTCCTGCTTGCAGTAAATACCATTAATGATAACTCTTGTGGGGGTTTTTTGTTTTGTTTTTTTTAACCTCACATTTCCAAAACCCGACGTTTAACACAAAGCTAATTTTTCTGCATGTCTGTTGTAGTTAGCTGATGCTTTTGGTCACTGTGCATGTGATGTGACATCAAACACGAAGCATGAACCAGCCTGACGGCTTCGTTCACATTGTGTGGATGGAAAGCTGCCACAACTACAGTTCTCATTTTTGCTAAACATTTAAAATAAATTTATTAACACTGATTTATTTCCATAGGAAGAAACTATCCCCAAAAGATAAGCCAATGCCAATGATCACTCTAATCTGATCTAATTTGTGTGATTTCCTCTCATTCATAGGCGACTACTTAAATTTTCAGTGGCGTCTCTTAATTTCAAATTATGTGAAAGAGAAAATATCAATAAGATATAATTATGTCTGTTGAACTTTTCCACTTTTAGGCCTCTTACAACCACAAACATCAATGTAATTATTGGGAATTTTTTGTGGCAGAGCATGATTGTGAAGTAGTGTAAAAGTTTTTCTTTTTTTAATGTAAGCTTTTCACTCGCTAACAATCTATGCTGGATTATTGTACTATTTCTAAGAGGCAGGACTTCCTGGTGGTGTTCAGAGTTAGACATCGCACTTCCTTTTGCCTTTCAGTTTTTCTGTTTCTAATGTCACTGCAACATATTGTCATAGACAGACACAATGAGTGGAGTAAAAATATGTACAACTCCTTGATCAGGGCATAAGAATGTAAGCAAAGTGTAATTCATGTTTCTGCACTGCACTGTATATACACACATAGATGTACTGAATTGACACCAATGTTCTCTTTTCTCTATTCTTGAAGTGGAGACAGATAAGTGTGGGCAAAGCAGAAGCATTTGTGGTCATGGGAAGTGTGAGAACAGCCCGAACGGACACATCTGTCACTGTTTCCCCGGCTACCGTCTTAACCTGCAGAGGAACATCTGTGAGGGTAAGAGACGCAAAATTTAATTCATTTTTTCTTGCTGTTCCTGACAAAAAAAAGGGGGAAAGTATTGGGTTGCAGAAAAATTACATTTTGGACAAAAAGTGAATCTTCTCTCAAATCTTCTTACTAGCAAAACCAGTGCATATTTAGACATTAAACTGGTTCTGGGATCATGGTTTTAGACCAGGTTTTATGATAGTAAAAAAATATACAAACTCTCACTGCACCTAATACAATAAAGATTTTAAGTAAGTCGTCTGCTGGTAGAAATTTAGCACATTATATTGCTTAAAATCACCTATAATTATGTGGTTATTTATTTGAGAATCATGGAATTTAGAGCAAGAAATATATTTAACTTCACCACCTGTTAATAAATGTCATCAAACTTAATACCTAAGCACAAGCAGAGACACGCAGACATGACTTTCACTATTTTATCGTTATGCCAGGTTAATGAGTTTTCCTGTGGAGACTTGCTTATTATTTTTATTTGTGGTTTTATTTAAATCCTTTAGGAATTAGATTGTGGATGAAAGACAAATCTGTGTGGGGGCCAGGCAGGTACCTGCAAGTCGGTGCAGACCTCAGATAGCCTTAGCATTTTTATTATTGGTGCCCTAATTCTTCTGCTGAGATGTGAACGCAATCTTTGAAAAAAGCAGAGATGTGCTCCTTATCAAACTCACCGTTCAGACAAAATCTGCTCTGAGGTTGCAGTTTTTCACTAATTGTTTTGAATATTCAGCACTACTTTTATTAATTTCTTGATCACATTTCACACTGACTTCGCGTTCTTTCCTTTTTCAGATGATAATGAATGTGACGTGGAGCCGTGCGGCCACGGCAGAGGCCGCTGCGTCAACACAGAGGGAGCCTACAAGTGCCAGTGTCGCCCGGGTTATAAACACATGGTGCAGCACGGGCGACTGAAGTGCATAGGTAAAAATCCAAAGCGGTTCTGTGTTTTGTTTAGTTTTTTCTCCTCTGTATGCTGTCACATCTCACTGTGACATTTGTGTTGTTGAACAGATGTAAATGAATGCCATAAACCAGATATCTGTGGTGTCGGGGGCCACTGTGTCAACCTGCCTGGCTCTTATAAATGCGAGTGTCAAATCGGCTTTAGGAGCAAGTCCCACCGTTATCCAGCCTGTGAAGGTACAAACAGTTTCACTTTGACATTATGGATGGCGATGCAAGCCATCTAACAATTTAGGTAATAATCCCTCTGTTCATCCTGAAATAAGAAGCATAAATCTGGTCTTTTTCCAGACATTAACGAGTGTTTGAGTCCGGATGTTTGTCTTAATGAGCAGTGTGAAAACACACCGGGCTCGTATGAGTGCGTGCCATGTTTACCTGGATATGAGGCCCATGCTGGCACATGCTATGGTGAGTGTCTGTTTATTTTCATTTCAAATATCACATGATTCTTGTGTGAAAACTGTCTGAGAGGCAGAGTAGATGCAGTTGTCAGGTAAGGAGATGGAGAAAATGTGGATTAACAATGCAAAAATTCTTACCAAGTATTTCTGGTCTAGTTTCTAGCGCAGGTATCTCAGAGCACTTGAAATAAGACAAAACAAATTATTTAGGAAGGTATAAGAGCTTATTTTAAATCAGTCATTTCTTAATATTGTTAAAAAGTGCTAGTTACTGTTACATTTCAATCACTATAAAGGAATTTTTGACTTAAAACAAGCTCCTATATCTTGCTGAAAAGTTACTAATAAGTTAGTGTTCTCTTATTTCAAGTACACAAAGATTCTTGCACTAGATACCAGAAATAAATGGTAAGATTGTGTTTTTGCTGTGGAAATTATGAAGATTTCTATTTCTAAGGCACATTGCTGCTGTAGTGATAAAAAGGAATACATTAAACTCCCATGTTTGACATTTTCTGCAGACATTAACGAGTGTCAGAAGCCTGGTATCTGTCCCAACGGGCGCTGTGAGAACCTCCCTGGTACTTACCGATGCCTCTGCAACGAGGGGTTCCTTCACTCTGCAGACAGCAAAAGCTGCAGTGGTAAGTAGAAAACATGACTTCTGCAAACAATGAGGTATTTTTTAAATTAGAAAACACATTCCTCCGGTTTAAACCATTTCATTTACAAAGACAAAATGCTTGCTTGTAGACATTGACGAGTGTGCGGACGTTCGACTGTGTGCTTATGGCCGCTGCATCAACACAGAAGGCTCCTTCAAGTGCCACTGCTACCCAGGATACCAGCGCACACAGGAGGGCAGCCACTGTGAAGGTGCAAATGACACCAAAATAACTTTGGTTTTGTTTTATTCGCATCAACTAGGCATGGGCAAGATGACATTCTCAAGCATAAATCAGGTTATTGTGGTGTTTGCACAAAATTTTTGATAAAATATATGTACCATGATTAATTGTTTTTGTTTATGTCAACAAGTAAACAATATAATAATATAAATAAATAAATATAAATAAATAATAAATAATATAATATTAGCAATGTTGCACAATATACTGCTGTAGCATAAATGACTTCCAGAATCGCTTCCAACAACAGAAAGATCTTGGTTTCTTGGCTCTAATGGAAATATTTTCTCTTATTTTTTCTTTAATTAATGAGGGATAAGTAAAGCAGCTTTCCTTCACCCAGCTGACCAACTGTACACAGCAACAGGTGGAGGTTGGGCAACACTGCATTACTCTGTTAAATATCGGAAAAAGCTTTTTATACAAAAGTTTTACTTCCTGCTTTAAGAGGTTGATCGCCACCTGATTTTTTTTATTTTATTTTATTTTTTTACAAAAACAGGATGTTTTTTCTTGGTTTGTGTTTTTACAGAATCAAAAAGATTTCCAGGTTTCGATTCACTCAAACTCTTCTCATTGTTACTCTGGCATTTCTTCATAAGGACTTTAAACTGTTGGGTGATAAACTTTCAGGCGTTATTTAAGGCGTTATTATAGATTGACACCTATTAAGATCCATGAATAATCCCAGCTGTCAACCAATGAAAAGCATAAGAAAATCTGGATTCTTAAAAATTTATGTGAAATTATCCAGCAACCTAAAATCTAAAGCAGCAAATATTTGTACTTGTCAATATCATGCTTATTAGCTAAAAAAAAAATGCTCCAAACAACTTTTTCTGATATGAAAATAAAAGAATACATCAGAATAAAATGTATTAATTTACAACTTTTCTTTATTTCTCCACCTCCACTAGAGTTTCTCTTTAACTAAACTTCACTTCTTGTGTACTTACTACATGAAACGAGTCATTTTTTTAGATGCAAATTACTATGTTTTACAGCTAAACAAAACTAGGCTTGAAATTGGGCCTTTGCATTCTAGGAGACTGATATTTCTAAATGTACAATTTCACGTATTTCAGTGTTTTCTCTCTGAAATAAAACAGGAGTTTTGAGATTCAGTTGCTGCAAAGGATTCAGAGACATGAACTGGTGTAGAAATGTAAGTAAAGATTTTCCTCTGCTGTCCTTTCAGACATTAATGAGTGTGAGAGGCCGTCGAGCTGCCTGAGGGGTTGGTGCATCAACAGCATGGGCTCGTACCACTGTGAGTGCCAGAAGGGTTTCAAACTGGTCGGAGGCAGGGAATGCCAAGGTCTGTATCTCCTTCTGAAAGGATGTCAACATTTGGATTTTTTTGTATCCATTTTCCTTTATTTATGATGAATTGCATAAGCTGAGTGATTGCTGATGCTGAGTTCTGAATTTTAGAGATTTTAATTTTCGTGCTCCATTTCTGGAATTGTTTTAGTAAATTTTGCAACATTAGGACTGAAATTCTAATACTCAGTACAAGCTTTGTGATTTCCCTTTCAGACATAGACGAATGCGCTGCAGACAGGAACCTCTGCCAGCCCTACGGCTCCTGTGAGAACAGACCCGGCTCATATGTGTGTGTCTGCAATCACGGCTACGCCCTCTCAGAGGACAGACACAGCTGCGAAGGTACGTCCTCCCTCATTCTAGATGACCCACATTCATCTAGTGAACAGAACATCGAAACTTTCTAAATCCCAAAAGACTTTTTAGCATCATTTTTACAGATACCTAATAATTATCTGTTTTAAACTTCACATTTGTACTTGCAGCAGTTCGAATCCTGACGGATGAGAAGAAGGAGTGTTACCTGAACCTCGATGACACGGTGTTCTGCGACAGCGTCCTGGCCATCAACGTCAGCAAGCAGGAGTGCTGCTGCTCCATCGGTGTGGGATGGGGAGATCACTGCGAGATCCATCCCTGCCCAGTCTCCCACTCGGGTACCATTGAACACTCTAGAGGAAGCAAATAGAAGAACGACCATTTACTTTCATAATCCTGTTAAAAGTTTTTCTTTCAAAACTCTTTTTTCCTCCAATGTAGCAGAGTTCCACTTCCTTTGTCCACATGGACAAGGTTTCTACAGTGAACAAAGACTCCAGTACAGCCTGCCCGCCTACCACGGTGTGTTCATTTAAGTCATTACATAATACAATGTGTAAACTTCACTAACTGTACAAATTTAAGGTAACAATTCAGTTTGTATTTAATATTTAGAATAAAAAAGATCTTGGCTACAAACTGTTCTTGTAGCTGTGGCTGCAAGCACAGTTAGCAAGGCGAGCATTACTGAAAGACAGTTAAGACTTCAGGCTTTCTAAAAGGCTGTCGCCATTTCCGAATAAAGCTCTTTCCATGACAGATGTTAAATCTTTACAAGGATAACGCAGACACTTTGAAGAACTCTGTCTGTCCTTCCTTTTTTCAGCTGAAAGTATTGCTCTTTCTCGCTCTTTCACAGAAGGAATTGGCTACATGCAAGTCTCAACATGTAGAAAATATATATAATTTTTTTTTTAGAGATTCTTAGATCTCTGTAGTTCTTTTAACTTTTGATTGTCATTTTTTAAAACTTACATTGTGCAAATAACTTTAATCAGTATGTAATGGTCAACGAAAGAAAACAAGATTCATTTACTGCGTTTACAACCAGGCCATTCTCGCTCATGTAAGCTAATTCTGCATCCTAAGATGTTTTTTTTTAACTGCAAAGAGATCAAATCTGCTGCAGAATGTCAATCTTTTTGTTTGTTGTCTGCAGATATTGATGAGTGTACTCTGTTTGCTGAGGAAATCTGCAAAAGGGGTCGTTGTGAAAACACGCTGCGAGGTTATGAGTGCTACTGTCAACAAGGGTTTTACTATGACAGCAACCTTCTGGAGTGCATTGGTATGTAGCGTCATGAAATTGTGAATACTTTCTGCATGTAGGACTTTCTGGACTCTCTACACCAGATTGGTTCTTATTTCATGTCTTCATATTTGCACTCAGATGTCAATGAATGCCACGATGAGTCTCTTTGCACCAATGGTCGGTGTGTCAATACTGACGGGGGCTTTTATTGCATCTGTGACCGGCCCTGGATCCCCGACTCCAGCAGGAAGAAGTGTGTGATGCCAACAGTTGCTGGTGGGTAGCATTTTCCTTTCCACGGCTGAAACCGGCTTTTTGTCTGGCTTCTTCTGAGATAACTTTGAACTCCTAACTTTGTTGTGCAGATGTCAATGAGTGCGACAACCCAGGGAACTGTAAGAATGGCTTATGTGTGAACACAGTGGGTGCATACTACTGCATTTGTTCTCCCCCCTGGACGCTGGCTGTGGACCGAAACAGCTGCGTGACGCCCGAGGAGCAGGCTGGTGAGTTCTCATTTGTCCTGAGTATCAGTCTCTCTTTGAAATCCCTAATATTTCCACCTCAAACACCCAAATTTTAGAATATTTCTGTTGTCTAAGAATAATTTTCTGTCCACCCTGCAGTGGGAGAATAGAACGGTAAGCCTCAGCGTACCAGCAGACTCCATGTTTATAGTTGACAGGATGTAGAATCTCTAGCTGATTCAAGGGAACCGAAAAATGTTTAAATGCAGCATGTTTCATGAAAGATAGAGGTTTAGAGCTGGGCAGGAATAAAGTTGAGCAACCTTACAGTACGTTGTTCAGACTTCCATATGGAAGCCTTGCTCTCTCTCTGTTTTGCGCAGCACAAATAAACCACACATTTATCTTGGATAAAATCTTTTGCATATCTGCCTAGACTTACTTCTTATTTAGACATTACTGACATAAAAAAGCTTAGTGAGTCTTCCTGACGCAGAACTAAGTTGAAATAAATGTGAGACATTCGTGTTTTTGGCAACATTATCCCAATCTTTGTTTCTTGTTGCGTCTCAAAGTTGAACTTGCAGCACAAAATGTTTGTTTTTTTCTGCAGTTTTTTGCTTTATGTGGAAACAATGGGTTTCCTGTCAAAGTGGTCTTATGTAGAGAACTCACTGGTTCAGTATCTTAGCCTGCATCATGCTGTGTGTTTGACCAATGGAAAAGTTAACTCTCAAACTCTCAAAATGTCATATAGGTGACATTTTGCACTTGTTACTAACATTTTTATTCCATCTTTCATTACATTACATACTTTGTTTCAATTTGTACCTGCCTTGACCTCAGAAGATTGAAAGATTGAAAGCTAAACCAGTTTTCAGTAAAACATAATTAAGCAGATGAAGGAGAATATGTTACACGATCTTGTACAAAGACCCAACCATCTCAGTGATTTTTAGCATCATAGGCACTTTAAATAAACATGAGCTACACTGTTTCCCCTAGAAAACCTGCTAAGTCCGGTGCTCATGGCGCTGGCCAGTCATCCAGTTGTTCAGCCATGTTTTTAGATTTAAAAAAATACTTAAAGTTGACAAAAAGAATGTGAAAATATCACTCGATAGTTATGTGTTATTGGATGATTGAAGGATTGATATCTGAAAACCAACTATAAAGTGTTAAAAATAGGCAATAATTAAAAAATAAGTAAAATGATTAAACAATGGTAAGCCTGGTGGGGGCACAAGTAAAGCCTGGTGGTCCGCCAGGCTTATAATACACTGTGGGAAACCCTGAGATATGGGAATTAAGAGCAATCAAAGTCCATCCAATGACTCAAACATATTATTGCTACAAGGAAAGCAAATGCATGACATAATATATCACATATGACAAATATAATGCCCTTCCAAATATTGCGTCCAACTGTCCTTTGCCATTGCATTAACTGATATTGGAATGATTGCAATTTAAAAATCTGTCCAGCTCCTTTCTAAATGTACAAATAAAGATGATATTTAATTTCTGGAACTGAAACTGATAATTAAGTCAGTTGTGACAAGTAAAGCCTACCAATTACTTGATGTATATTGTTGAAATGTAGTCAACGATCGGACCAAAAGTCATCTCTATCCCCACAATACGCCTATAAATATGTCTTGGAAGATGAATAGACGCTACCGGGTGCAAAAATAGGTTAATAAAATAGAACTTTTTGAACTTAAAACCAAAGGTCCTCTCAACTACGGTCTGCTGATCACAGCAGTCTGGAAGTGCTAAATGTATGAGAGTAAATTTGTATGAAAAGTATCCAAACCCTCTTCAGCAAACTTTTTGTCAAATGGAAATATGTTGACGGATTTGTGCAAGTGAAGATTTCTTGCATAATATACAAAATAATAGCTAAATAATTTCAAAATTACACATGGAAAAACCTCTTGTGTTCATGTTTTAGCTCCTAATGATAAAATCCAAACGTGTCAAAGCGGCATCCACAAACCAGACAATAACCTGAACTTAGAGACACAAAACAGGAGAGACATCATTTTAAATTCTTCAGCACAGAATGTAAAAATATAAACAATGAAAATCCAGCTTTGTTTTTTTTTTTCTTAGTCCAATAAATTGAGTGTAAAAGTATTCACAGCCTTGCATCAATATGAATTTACTCTTGTATCATTATGAAAACTACCACCTTCCTCAAGTGAGCTTCTGTGGTTAAAAAGTACTAGATAATGTTAAACAGTGAGGGATCTTTTGTTTCTACAAGTCATCTCCAGCAGATTAATGATAGTCAGTGTGCCAATCATTAGTAAATAATACATATCCTCTGTGAAAAAATGAACGAATATGTGAACTACTAGGGAGAAACTTTGTTCCTGCATAGACAGAAAGTTCTCCATGTTTCATCACCTGTTGGAATCTGTGGTTAGATTCCTCAAATGTTTGTGAAGTCGTGAAAACTGATCCTCTGACGCTGACAGTAGGTAGTCTGTAGACAGGTAGGTCAACGTGAAGCGGTTCCATCTAGCAGATCTGGCTGGGGAACGATAACTGGTTCCCCCCTGGGTGTGTTCATTTTGCTTGAGCTAACTGTGCAGATATTGCAGCCGTAGAATGCAGAAAACCCAAGTTAAGCTTTTGAATGTTTACAGGCCTAGAATGTGGCACAGTTGGGTCATGTATAATTACCTGAAACCCAATACTGTGACGCACACACAGAGGAGATAAATATGGCTTAGTTATGACAGTCAAAAAAAATTGCAGGCCTCCAAGTAACATTCTTTCTTTCTTGCAATTTGACATTTTGGGACAGAAACCTCAGCGATGCAATAACGTGGGTGGATGTGAGAAAATATGCTTTTTAAATATGATGTAGACTCTCTTTCTCTAAATTATTTTTTGTTCACATCACGCTTTGTTTCTTCCAACCAGAAGAACATTTTGTAATAATGATAACAAGGAGACTTCAACCTCATAAACTTGATCTTAAGCAATATGTTTATGCTTATAAACAGAATGTTTTGCCCGCTAGAGATTTTTTATTTGTTTTAGCAATATTTCAGCAGCTTCTTCTGGAACCAAACTCTCATTTTTAACTTCATAGATATCAGTTCCCCTTTTTTTCTTCTTTTATTTTAACCACAGGCCAGCTGCAAGGTTGTGCAATCGCCCATAAGCAGAATGGTTCACGTAGTAAAAAAAGCTAACAGAAACCACATGTGGTTCAAAGACATTATTTACACCACAGTTTTATCCAAACCACTCAAGTATCGCAGCTGTAAAAACTGTTTATGAATCTTATCAGCGAGAAACTAATCCGTTTAATTTCAACCTGTTTTAGTTTTATAGTTGCCCAACCTCTAGACTGACACACACCGGACTTAACAATTAGCTTAGGGATAACTAAGCATCTTCGACACACAGTTAATGTCTAAAAAGATTCCCAAATGGAGAATTTACCGCAGGGAAGAATTTGTTCTGCATTTTGTGGTGAGACGAAAGCCTGAGTCGACCACCTGCAGACTAAGCTCTGGCCCAGAAGCAGATGTTCATACTGTAACCAGTGTCTGTGGTGCCCTTTGCAGATGTGAATGAGTGCCAGGACCCCTCGTACTGTAAGAATGGGAGGTGTGAGAACACGCCCGGCTCCTTTCACTGTTTTTGCGACCCTCCCCTCACCTTCAGCGCGGCGCTGAAGCAGTGCGTCTATGACGGTGGGTAGAACTAGCTTGCCTTACCGCTCAGTCTGACACTCTTGTTTTCCATTGCAGTTCCTCCCAAGCCTTGCCCTGTCCAGGCTGTTTTTAGGAAGATGTTTCTAGCTTTAAACCAATATTACTTTTGTTTTGTAAGCATGTTTGGTCTTAGAAAGTGATTAATACACTGCCAAACAGACGCTACATGCACTCATGTCATATTATGAGCTTCTAATGATGCATTTAAACTGTCCTGATGACACAACACACATCTGTAATAATTTATTAGCATTTGATCTTAGCTGAGGTCAGGGTTTTTCAAAAGCTTTATACTTGTTCTGGCTAGTCCAAAACCAGTTTCAATGTGTGTTTGTAACGTTAATGCACCCCACAGCATGATGCTGCTACCACCATGCCTAACATTTTAGTCGTTTTTTTTTTTGCTTTGATTTCTAAAAGTTTTACTTTGACTCCTGCAGCCAAATAGCTTAATGCAATCCGCTTGCTGAATCAGAATTATACAAGAAGTTTATTGGTAACTTCACTACAAAGTCAACAAAACCTTTATATTTATCCATACAGCATAATCAATGTAACCACTTATCATTTATTTAGTATTGCTCTAACAAGAAAATCTATTGGATTTTTTTTTTTCCAAGAGCGATCTTCCCAGGAATTCACACAATAGAATGAAATATTCCTAAAACTATAACTATTATTTCACGGTTAATATTTGTAGCAGCTGCTACAGGATGTTCTATTGACACAAAATGTCTTTAATGATGTGGCGCAATACAGTAAAACCTGCAGGCTGTTGAGCAGTAGCAAAAATTTAGTGAACCACTTCATATTGTAATCAGCTTCACTTACTTACTATTAAATATTAAACTTATAAAAAGCAGTTTCTGTCTTTATATCATGACAATGAATATTACTTTATTACCTTTTGTTCCTTTACGAGGCAAAAAAACAAATCATTGTGGCTGCTTTTGCTGTACAAACTAATATGAAATGTGTGATTTTAGGAATATGAGATGATGTTTTTACTCACAATGATGAAATATTTTAGGGAATAAAGAAACAATATTTTATTTTTTAAAAAACAGGTAATGTATTTTTAATATCTGTAGCTTTTTTATGAGTTGGCTGAAAGCCATAAATCTTTTTTTTTTTTAAAAAGAAGAAGAAGAAAAAAAGCGTTGCCATCTGTATAATGATTTCAGAACAATTTATTGGTTTTGCACGTTGCATGTGCCTATATAACCCTGATACATCCAACCATAACAAGCATTTACAGAGGACAAAAAAGGCTTTTACTTTCAGTATTCCACTGATTTTCATTATATAAATTTTAGCCCACATTACCGTCTACACTTTGTAAAAAGCCTTGACATGTATTCATCTTAGCTCTCATATAACATTTGGAAAATTCCAGCCTTTAATTTGAGTCAATTTATTTAGTGGTAGAAAAAAAGTTTGTATTTGCTCTGACAAAAAAAAACTGTATTTCCAAAAAAGTTATATTTAACTAAAGTGTTTTTGTTAATGTTTTACTGCAATTGACATTTTTAGTAGATCACAGCAATTTATCTGTATTTTTTTCTTTCTGGCCCATTCCCCTTTAATATGGGAAATCCAGGAGAACATGCTACAGAAGTATATATACGTCAGTCAGAAATAGCTGCTCTTGATTATTTTTTTGTTGTTGTTATTTTGTGTTTAAAATTTGAAACCTATTCATGGGAATCCATAAAAGTCAAATAAAAATACACAATAAGCCTCCCAAGTTACATTAGGAAAATTTATTAACACAAAATTTGTTTTCAAATATCTACTAAAATTCAACAGAAGTTTTTATATCGATTGATTTTCTGACAAGCTCTTAATTTTCGCTTCCTTGCACAATTTCTACTCGTATTAGATTAACTTTTACTTAAATCAGACTTTCATTATTATGTTGGACAGAACTACTTCACTTCATTATGGCAGTTCTGCATAATCTGCTTCTCTGCAAATTCACACAGATTACTTTGTAGATTTTGTTGATAAAAATACATTATAAACCCAATGGCACTTTTACAACAAACAAACAAAAAAAAGAAACATGCTAATAATAAAATGATTTGCTGGACTATAACCCATATTACTACTAAAGTGAAAGTAACAAACATCAAAAAGCATGTCTATCTCTTCCTTATTTTTAATACAGATCGCACTGCAGCCCACAAAGATGTGTGTTTCGAGCGGGTTGACGAGGGTCTCATCTGCAGTCAGCCCATCGACAAAGTGGTGACTTACTCTGAGTGTTGTTGTCACTACGGCCACGGCTGGGGGCCAGAGTGCAACACCTGCCCTCCCAGAAATTTGGGTGAGTTTCCAACAGGATGAGCTTGATATTTGATTTTATTGTTCCCCCTACCCTGGTTTCCACCAACACACTTCTTGTTTTCTGTTCAGAAATGTTCAGTATTCTATGTAAGATGCAACATGAGACTGAGTCGGATGGGGATCAGGATTTCCTGGCAGCTTTCGCAAACTATAACCCAGGTGAAATCATAGTCTGTATTTGTTGTCTCCTTACTATTTTGCCATATAATATGTGATATTTACTCCTCTGTGTCTAATATTTGTTATTTTTTTGCTAAAAGGTGACAGTTCAGAGGAGGATTCGGATGAATGTAGCTGTGCAAATGGCCGCTGTGTCCGCTCCTACCTGGGTACCATGTGTGAATGTAACACAGGCTTTAGGCTAGACCACTCCCGTGCCCGCTGTATAGGTTTGTGTGTCCATATGCATACAAAATAAAAATAAAAATGTAATAATGTGTGTACAGTGGCATACAAAAGTATAAATTTTCCTTTTGCCATATACTTACAAGTTTGTCTTTATGACGCTGTTTGCTCTTTATGTAACTCTGAGGCTTTCACTGGATGTCTGTATTCATACTTAAATTAAATTAAGTATGACTTAATTGCAGTATGAATTCAATTATATGGACTATGTTTACTGACTGGTGGTTGCACTGGATTTTATATTCTAAACATGGGAAATACCTTTGCAAGTCACTGTACATCTCTGTGCACTTTGACCTACGGTTTCTGGTTCTGTTTGTCAGCTTGTCCTCACTGACACTCGTTTGTGTTTTCCAGACATTGACGAGTGTGCAGAGCCGGGCCCGCGCACCAGTCCCTGCAAGAACGCTCGCTGTGTGAACACTTTCGGCTCTTACAAGTGCTTCTGCAAACACGGCTTCATGGCCTCGCGCCGGCAAAACGTATGCGTGCGCCGCAGAACTCAATAAAGATCCTGGTGCCACCTGGACGGTGTATGAACACGCAGTTTAACACCAACCCAGCAGACATGCTGTCGCACACCTCTCTGTTCTTGTGTGGCTGCGTTAGCCACTGCAGACCTGAAAACCCGGTTTGCCATCAGAGACACGTCTTTGCGAAGGCCTATCAGAAATGTACAAAACGTTCTCGTTCCCACCAATTCACTTAAAAAAAAATCTAATCACATTAGAGTATTTGTTTAATTTTTTGTAATTATTGTTTTCTAACCTGTTTTTTTAGATTAATATTAAAGTATATTTTTGTGATTTTTGTTTTGCTGACACCCCCACTTTGCCACATTGGTTTAATCACAGTTGGAGCTGGAAGACGAGCCAGTTTTAAAAACAAATTCATCTCAAAGACCTCAAAGAATTTTTTTACATTCCCCTGTAAAACCCACATCCTGACATGTTTCATAATAGTACATTACCTGAAGTGTATTTTCTACAGTAATTATTACACATTGTTTAAATTGTGTTTTTGTACAGTTTGTTCTGTGGAGTGACCGCTTTGCTATTTTGTCTATTTGTTGATGTAAAGTATGAAAAAAATAATAATTAGGATTTTGTTATCAATTTGACAAGCGCACCAAAGTGGACTTTGCAGAAAAGGAGAGGTTGAGACGCTGTGGGAGTATAGTGGAAAATATTTGCTAAATGTACCTTCTTCTGGGGAAAAGCCATTATAATTTCTGAATCAAATTATTAGCCAAGGAAGTTGTTGGGAAAAGAGAAATTTAATTAAAAAGTCACTTTTAATACATGTGTGTATGATTTTTCTTGTGTTTAGGATTAGACACTCTAAAAACAAGAGCTTTCAAAGTTTTATTATCCACTCTGGGTAATTTTGCACAAGTGAAAGTTACAGCCCTTAAAGAAAATAATCAACAAATATGGAACTATTAATATAAATTGAGTGAAAAAAAAAACACATCGCACATGGCAGGAATTGAAACTTTATTTTGATTTATGAAAGTCATGTTTGATTTAAAGTACTTTTTCAAAAATGTTCAGTATGAGGTTTTGCCATTGCAAGTCTAGATGTCTTTAATTTTAGACATGTTTTCAAGGTGCCAAATAAACATAACAGCATTTATGCTCAATAATTTCATTTTCCAAGATTTCCAGTTGAGAATTATTCAAGCCAATAAATTAAAATCAAACAAAACATTCAGAGCAGAAACTGAAAATATCTAACAAATGATTGGATTGGAACAAAATGGGGTCCAATATATTGATGAGGAGACAGACTACGACATCTCCTCATCACATGATGCCATCTTGTGAATCGTTTGTGTTACTACAAATCCTAAATCTTATCTGGTAAACCGAATGTTTCGGTCTTTACAGGACACAAGCCTTCCATCCTTTTTCTATTCACCCTTGCTGGTGCCAATTTCCAGCTACGTTCCAGACAAGAGGCGGGGTACATCCTGCCCAGTCTGCCACAGGGCAACAGAAACAGACAAGACAAACAACCATGCACACATTCTAGAGAAAATTTAGAGAAACCAATACCTGACAGTTCAAAACAGTCATGGTTTTGAACTGTGGGAGGAAGCCGGAGTACCCGGAGAGAACCCACATATGCACAGAAAGACCCCGGGCTGGGAATCGAACCCAGAATCTTCTTGCTTCAAGGCAACAGTGCTACCAACTCTGCCACTGTGCAGCCCTACAGCAATATTATACTATCAAAATGGTCCCTAAATAGAAGTGAGTTGAAAACATAATTTCTAACACCTAAGAAGTGCATGTGGCCACATTTATGCATAAGCACACAGAATGTAAAACAATATATCAAATCAAAGCCACTAAAAGGAAAAAATTAGCTCCTGTTGCAGAGTTTCCCTCAGTGTATAAGAAACCAGGCTTTACTTGTGCCCCCACCAGGCTAATCATTGTGTATTTATGATTAGCCTAGGGGCTAATTTATGATGAGCTATTTATGATTAGCCTATTGTCTGAATTTGATTGAAGGGTCTCCAATACAAAGAAGAACCATGAGAATGCCGACAGAATGTGAAAACAAACATTGGAGCGGTCCCAAGATGAGGAGGCTGACAGTGAACAACTGACACAGGATCTGACTGTCTGAAGCAGCGACTAACTCTCACTGAGAGACAGATTTTCCCTGTATTAAATAGGACCAGTGAGAGCAAACACAATAAGTCATTTCATAATCAGCTCCTTAGTTTATATTCACTTATTTACTTTGATATAATCGAGTCTTTCACATCATGATCTCAGTCCGTGTCCCTCAAAACCTCAACATTTTTGCATGAAATCAGATTCATTTACAAATAGTTCACCGCTTCTAGAAACTACATTGAGACCTGAACATATCTTCACACACACAAAAAAAATATTCAAGTGAAGTAGTGCTTACATTCACAGTGTATGATATTCATACATTGTTCTAACATGTAAAAATGTGGATTTGTATTAAATGACTCTCTAAATAAAGTCCAGTGCAGCTGGTTGTATTTTGAAAGTCACCCAATCTGGAAATCGAGTCCACCTGAGTATAAAGACAGATGTGTCAAAGATTTATAAGTTTGCTAGAGAATATTTAGTTACTAGGAAACTTAATTGTTTGAGTAAGGAATAAAAATAATGCTTATGAAAGAATCTCTCTGGTCAGAAGACACAAATTTTATTCTTTGGGATCATGAAAAAGAAAACAATATTAAAGCAATTTATGTCAAGATAAACCCCCAATTAAAAAATAGATTCTACCATTTTTGAAATGGAGAAGCAAGCATTAACCACTAGAGGGAGCTGCTGGTTAGTTTGTGCAGGACAGAGATTTCCTGTCATCCCTCACCAACATTCATAAACTTTCATAACCAACATTCCTCCCGACAGTCAGATAAGATCTTTAAAAAGAGGAGCCAAATATATCTAATAACTCTATGTCACATTATTTGGTTTACTGGGTACCATAATAGTTTTGAGTTCTGCAAAATAGAAACTGAAGGACAGACGGGTGGGGGGGGCTTAACTTTTGTTTTGCTGAATTAAAAAATGGAGGTGTCACGAATACCTAACCTATGGATGGTCCTCAATCTGTTAGATTAAGCGAGTCACACCACATGAGAGTGGTGCCTCAGCTTCTTGCTGTCCTGGTTTCATTCTGTCTAATAATTATATCTGTTTAAAACTGGGACTGTAGGGTGACCTACAGCAACCAGTTTAGGGAGAGAGAGAGAGAGAGAAAGAAACAGGACAGGGGAGTCAGGGGATGAGAAAAAGAACCAAAACAGAAATAGCGTACTTATCCTTGGGAGACGACTCAAAAACTTCATGTTGAGGATATAAATATCTTGAAATGGGTCACAGTGACCGGAGTATAACCCGCTGGGTGATGGCAGTAGACTGCAGCTACTAAACTTTTTGTAGTCGTCTGCAACTTGTGTTGGTTTTGTGGGACAAATGTGGCACGCAAAAAAAAAAAAACAAAAAAAAACTGACGCTGCATCTAAGTATCCAGCGTCTGTTACATCTGCTTCTATGCCAAAAAAAGAGCAGAAAAGACATTTATAGAGATGCTTCGTCTTACACACATGCCTAGAGAAGAGATTCACCACTTCAACCACCAGAACTGATTGGCGATGCCAGGAGAAAACCTGTTTCATAACAACTAATCAAAATCTGGGTTTAGTGTGTTTTTGGTTCTGTTCTTTTGTTAATTGTATTTTTACAGAAAGTAAAGCAAGATCAATTTTTATTTTTTTTAATAATTTCTTATCTTGAGGAACAGCGTTAGAGATATCATGAGATGCATGCACACGCACAAATAAAAACAACACTGGCTTCCCAGAGAAAAACTCAATTTCTTCAGTGTGTCAGTATTTTTATATTCACACCTCAATACAGAAGAAACAATATTAAAACTTTAATTTCTGTTTAGTAGGCAGGATTTGCAGTCAGTGGTAGGTTGTAAAAGCAGAATACATGCATGTCTCATTCTACACCCTTCACCTTGTGCGACCTTGCCCCAGACAATTAACTCAAGGGAAGCTCAGAGACTCCTCCCAGTTACTTAGGACTGGAGCCATATGATTCAGCTTTCAGGTTGTGTAGGTGTAGCACCAAAGCTGCTTCACCAACCACCTTTGGTCCCTTCCCCACCCTGGTCATTGCATGCACCAATGATGACCCCCACCCGCCTACGTCCCATCTATAGTGAGCAGACAGAGGGGGGTTTAGTTCAAACTGCTGCAATCTGCAAAAAACACAGTGCTGGATGCACACTGGCAGCCAGTGACAGCCTTATATCCTGCACTCAGCTCTTTCCCTTTGTCATGGTGGATTGTGGATGAGCCCTATGGTGGTTCATGGGTGTTTGAGCAAAGGTTGGGAGAAGGACCAGGGCTGTAAACATGGTTTCTGTGTCTTGCTGTTAATGCAGACGCAGCTGCAACAGGAACAGATGACTTGCTTTCGTCCTTAGGTACTTCTTGATTAAACCACTGAAGGCACTGGACAAAGCCAACTTCATGAAAATGAATAATCTCTCATGTTCACCAGACAATCATTCATATTTATGGTGGGCTGCAGGCAGATTGGATCCAGGTCCAGACGTCCAATAAGCCAATATAGGCTACGGTTTTGATATCAGCCACTGAAACACCTGCAGGAAAATGGACTGGCAGTGAAATTTACAGCTGATGTAGCAAAGTCCACTGAAAAGCTCCAGTGAAAATGCAACTTCAGAGTTAGTGACCTTGCTTATTCTGAATTTTGATCTGTTTTGTGTTTTAATTCCTCTAAAAATACCTTCTCAGGGAAATGGGTTGTGGAGTGTAGCATCTCACCATAACTCATAACTCTGCCTTTGGAAAAATAGATGAAAATATGGTCTTTTCAGTGGTACTTTCATATGGGATCTATTCATATTTTGTACAAAAAAACTGAACTGGGTAAAATTTTGTGTCAAATGACAAAATTGAAAAATAAGCTACAACCGTTAATGTATTAGTAAGATTATGTGACAGACCTATTTGCATAGTTTTAACTAATTACTTAAAAATGCCTATCAAAAGTATGGATGTTTTACTCTTTAATTCTTTACAAATGAATTATGATCAACAAATTTTGGCTTGCTTGACAAAAGACAATTACAAAACAACATTAATGTCAAAGTAAAAACTAGCTCAACAAAATAATGACACTGAAATACAAAAAAAAGGTGATTACATAAATATTCACCCCCTTTATAGATACCGACCTAATCCAACAGTGGTCCAGACAACTGGTGCTTGTAATCAAGCACCAATTATACGTTCGAGGTTTCTATTTGTAAAAGATGTTCATATTCATCAGTTGGTCTATAATATAAATGGCAACAAAATACTTTGAAGTTTGTTGTTGTGATGTCACATAATGAGAAAAAATCAAAGTGGCGTGAATACTTTTGAAAAACGCCTTATTTTTTACGTAAACAAATGTTTGTAGGCACACGTGTATTTTGTGTAAATAAGCAGCATCTTGGCTTATCTTGTTTTCTTCAACAATAATAAAGTTATTGCACAAAAAACCAAAAATGTTTGAACTGTTCTGGTAGAACACGCCAAAACTATTTAATGACCCCTTTCGCTGCTTGTAATGAAAGGCATGCTATTTTCTGAAAAGCTCTGCCCTCGATAAAAGACCCTTCATGTCATAAAAACTTCACCACCACCACTTTGTTGGTTGAGCTACACCCATACTCACAGATATAGTAAACACCCTAACCGAACATAGGCAGCAGAAGTGAGCATAAATTCTCCTAAAAGTAATTTAGATGTCAAAGTTTGGGTGTCTCTGAGCCCCCGTCAACAGGCTACTTTGAGTCAATTAAGACTTTTTCAAACTGAGCTACTACAACCATGAAATATCTTTTATTACGGTACTACTGAGAGCAGCACAGGGGGAAAATGCTTTTGCCAGTCTTGAGGAGTCTTTTGCAGGAGGATCCTGTGGGGCTTTATGAATAACCCAGATCTTGATGACTTACCCTGTGACACGCCAGCTTGCCAGGTGCTGCATAGTATCTCAGGAATAATTTAGAGCAACTGCAGGCTCTACAAGATGAAGTGAAAAAATGCTGAAGAAGAATCTCAAGAGAATAGCCTTTGGATTTTGATTTCTAAATAGTCATCCCAGGAGCACGACAAGACATTGCAAAAATATAAGCTCCTATTATTATTATTTTCATATTTTGTCATGACGCCACTCCAGACTTCTGTGTATTTTGTGGTGTACTCCTATAAAGTGAGTGGCTAAATAGCCTCCTTGTTCAGCTGGATCCTGCTAATGACCTACTTCTTTAATTTAGGTTTGTTTAAGCAGATGCCATTCTAAAAGCTGGAGTTTTGGTTATAAACAGCTTTTAAACAAAGATTATATGTCACATAAATAGGTGTCATCTGAAAGCAATTGTTTGCACTGATTTTATCTTGGTGTCATCCTTTATCTTGGCATATCACATAAAATCTCAGTTAAACTACATTTTCAGAAATATTTACACCAGTACATCACTCAGACTGTATTTGCATACTTTCCATTGATATGTAAATGTGAATGGTTTCAGTTTTAGCACCAGGGACAGCACCACAGCACACAAGAACATCTTCTTCTCTCAAACCGAGAAACGTGCTTCCCATGTGACCATGAGTGGTCAGAAACCCACCCACACACCCACCCACCCATCCACCCACCCTGCCAGCCACCTACATCCCTCTAAACTACCACACTTTTTCCTTTCTTCTCCCCCTGTTGAACGGGAAACACAGGCAGGCTGTGAGGCTTGGACGGCCCTTTGGACGCCGAAGCGGGGAGGGGGCTGGAAGAAAGCTGCTGCGGATATCCGTCTTTAAATTACCTGCCACAAACAAACCCCCCAACCCCCCAAAAAGGGGGGTCTTCGCGTTCGCCTGGTTTCTTTTTTTCCAGTCCCTTCCCTACTTACGTTTTTTCTCTCTCTCTCTCTGAAAAGAGTCTGGTTTCGTAACGAGCTGCTGCTACCAGCGCGGAGGAGAAAAGAGGGGGAAAAGATCTTTTTTTTTCCTCCCAGAGATGCGGATTTAAAGGAGAGACGTTATCAGTGCCACCTGGGAAATTTGTAACCGTCACATTTGAAATTAGCGTAGCCGCGCGCGTGCTAGAAGACGACGACGTATTTATGTGTATTTGTTGTTTTTTGTTTCTTTCATTCCCGTTGAACTCTCCTATACAGTGACGTTACAGAAAAATACCTTCTTTTTCTTTCTTTTTTTTTTTTACAAGAGGACGGAGAAATAAAGAGGTAAGTGGGATTTTTTTTTGTGTGTGTGTGCCCTCACCAGGAGCCTGCCCACAATAACAAAGCTAATGAGGGAAAAGATTGGGAATTCAGGTGACTGCTGCTAGCTTGGCTCTACCGTTAGCTTTTTAACTCAATAGGTAACGCTTCTGTCTCGCTTTTGCTGTAGCTACAGAAGATATAAGTCTGCACACATTTCCCGTACGGTAGCTGTCTTGTATGATAGTTTATTGGGAGCCATCTCCCTGTAATCATGTGTCTCTTCTCGCCTTTGTTTGAATCGATGTCAAACGCAGCCACATTTTTTTTTATCTGCGTGTTGTGTTTCAAGCCAGCCTGTGGATCTTTGGTTCAGACATCTGCTGCTGAACCAGCCAAGCCTTGTTGCTTTTGTCCGGCTATTTTTGTCTCAGAATGATGGCATCTTGCAGAGCTTTCTTTTTCCCTGGTTATGTTATTATGTATAGGACTGAGATTTATGCTGCGAGCTTGGCCTAGACTGTGTGACTCATATAGGAGGGATGTATCAGGTTAAAGTATTTTATAAAAGGAGACATTGTGGTAAAACTACTGCAAGCAAATTCTAGTGAGTAAACACGTTGTTTTGAAATATTCAAGTTTGCCTCATTCCTTTGAACCATTTAGGACAGTGTCACTGGTAGCGCAGGGCTGACATGTACCACGTGTAGAACAGGGCACTAAAACCCAAATAAAAGCTGCAAGACTGGGTTAGATTGATGAAGTGGTGGTGTTTACTCTACATTGTAGTTAATTTTGATAGCTTTTAACAATTTGGATTGATCTGGTCAAAGGAAAGCACTGAATAAGACTTGAAAGTTATTTTAAAAACCAGACTATTTGGACAGGGCTTGATGATGAGTGCAAAAATAAAACTTGTTAGCAAGTTGCAGTGTTACTGACATCTATTTTTCTTTTCATGTTCAATGATTTATAAGCCAGCTAGAGCTTGGGATATTTATTTGCTGATACAGTATTTTAATCCACCTAACCCCATTTCATTCACCCATTGAACCCTGGAAATGGCTTTTTGTGGAGGACTACCATCGAATATGCATTTTAGGAAATAGTGCAGTGTCTTTATTTTGGTTAAATATTACAATAGTGATGATCCAAATTTGTTATACTACTTCCCCTCTGCCATTAAAAATGATTTCAGCACTCTCTTTGAATTTTCACACTTATTCCAGCCGTTCTTCCATGATTGTGTACCCTTTCCTAAGGAAAGAGAGTAGAATATTCAAAAAAAAAAATTTTTACATGAACTGTTCTTGAGTAATACTACTTCAACATATTATTACTCAAGTAAAAGTAGCAAGGAATCTTATAAGAAATTACTCAAGTGTACAAATGCATTTTGTAAAAAAAAAAAAAAAACGAAAGAAAGCCACTCATGTACCAAATTGATCATAATTTTTGACAGATATTAAAGTATTTCTGTCTAAATGGTTGGTTGGTTTCCTAATGCTCGATTGTTTCTATTTACTGTAGCTGGAACTACAGAAATACTTTTGTTTCTGACCTCCAGATAATACTTCATGTTTTACTAAAGATGCATCGATCAGGCTTTTCCCGATAAAAGCAAATGTTGCGTTTTTGTTGAGATCTAAACTGAAAATTCAGACTTTTCTTTCTAAGAAATGTATTGTATAAAATAGAAAAGTAGGTTCCTTGATTTTAGTATTTTTTTTTTCAGTCCAGCTGATCTTTTTTTTAATTCAGTTTAAAAAAATGCATCAAAGTAAAGGCTCTCAGTGGATGCATGTGTAATTCTAACTTTTTTTGCATTTATTGAATAATAAAACTATTTAATCTTTCCATGTTTGACCAGTATTTAGTCAGACTTCATCATCTTCTGATATGAACACATATTATACATTGTGTTAAAGATCCTATTCAGATAGCTGAGCAAAGCATTGTTATGCTTAAAAGAGCTGAGGAACTTGAAGGTGGAATAATCAAGAAGCATCAATTAAGTAATTTTCAATTTAATAAACTATTCTGAATGTACGTTTTTTTTTTTGTACATGTAAGCTTAAATAACACCACCAGAGGGCAGCATGATACGTTGTTTTTTTGCTGCAGCTCACCTGCTTTGATACTTTTCCATAGTAAGACTAAATCTTACCACAGGCTGTATGTTGAACACGTAAGGACATCTCTTAGAAAGTGTGGTTGAAATCTTGCCTGAACAGCCTGTTTTGATATGACAAAGCATAAAGGAAAACGTTAATCATCATGTGTCATTGTCTTTCTGAACAGTAAGTGCTCTTAGAATAATTTATTGACCCCTGTGAATAACTTTGGTTCTTCTTATGGCTTAATCAAACTTTTCTGTGCAAACATCACCTCTTTAGCAGACATGTGTGGGGAAGTCTGATTATACTTGTGATTAGCAATGTACATTTGTAGAACTTTATTTAGAGGTAGAACATGAGTAGCACATTGCAGGATCTGTTTGAGCAACTTAAATGTAAAATTCACATTACTTTGTTTATTTTTATTTCAAGCATCTTTTAAATTTGATTGCTATGTATGCATGTAGAATTAAAATGTTTTCAAAATGAACATGTTCATGAGATTCAAATTAGATTTCTTTTCAATATATATTATTTATGTTGCTAATTCATTCCTCAAATCTTACAAACATTATGGTCATTCATTATTTATTGATGGGGTTCATAACTGTTATAAGCTTTATTACCAAATACTCCAGATGTATGTAAAGTCAATTTTAAAGTCTTGACATGGCCAATATTGACTCTTCATAGCTCTTGCTTACCAGAGGCGATTTAAAACAATATGTTTGGTTTTTTGGAAAGCACTTTGTGCTTTTGACCTGTGGAAGGGCTTGCTTACTTACATTTGTCTGTGTTGATTATTTTCTTCAAGAAAAATGTTGTACTGAGTACAAATTGGATGAAACTTGGTGCCTTAAACTCTGAGGCATGTAGGCAAGAATTGTATTTAGAAACTTGTCTCTTGCTTGATAAAGCAAAGATTAAGTTTTATGCAGAAAAATTACAAATTGGGAAGGAAATACCGATCAGAGATCAAGAGTTGATTGTGGCTTGTTTCATGACTGTGCGTACAGCTCAAGGACAGTATTAGTCAAGGTAATTGCTAAAAGTTGACCTAAAAACTGTTTTGTTACAGCTTTCACAAATTCCAACATGAACTACATGTATTGCAGTCAGAAAACACTAACTCATCGGCTACACTTTAGAGAGTATTTGATTATATTGCTAATTTGCAAAGGTTTTATACTTTAATCCTGAAGGGTCTTGGAAAATATAAGTTATTGCAGAACACATTAACGTTTAACCTCCTTACTGGAACAGAACAAAAAAATCTCAATTCATTACTAAACTATAGGCATAATGGAACACAAATCACGGTTTGGTATGCATTCAGATTTTAAAAGTCATAAGTTATATTTACGTTGCACTTCAAAATCAGTCGACAGTTAAATAATGTATTTTAGTTTTGAAATAATTAGATTTTGTGATGCTGAGTTTTCTCTATGTATGATTACTTTGCTCCTGATATTGTTTCAGATGAGTAAATTGAGTTAAGTGAACAGAGTGTTTCAAATCTTTCTTCTTTTTTTATTTTAAATCTTTTTTTTAAATTGTACACTGACTTAAAGTTTTGGTTCAGTTCCAGCCATTTTACCATTCATACTTGGTTCCAAACAAACATTCTGCATGTGTTGAGGAATAAATCAGCGCTGTATTCGACAGGAGCTTACTGGATGTTTCAGTCCGAATAGGTGTCTGGTTACACTCCTAGCATCTACAGCTAGCTCTTTCAGGTCTAGAGGCGTCTTCAAAACCAAGAGTCTGGACATAGAAGCTGAAAAAGAAAATGTATAAGAAAAAGCAAATGGGACCATCCTCATGATATGTAGTTTGTCTAAATGAAAAATGGCAAGTAAGCAGACTTGTATAGCGGCTGAAAGGTGACCCGACCCCCCCTCCTCCCCAGCAGTCTCAAGGATTTTCATGATGTGGCATGTTTCAGTAATTGGTCGGCAGCTGTTAAAGGCAGATTGATCAGATGTTAGATTTTTGGCTACAAAGGAAGTTTTCCACAGTACTGTGATTTATTTATTTTTTTATACTCCTGGCATCCAGACAGACTATAGAGACAGGAGGCAGAAATGAACAGGAACTGGGTTAAGGCCAGGCAGGCTATGAGGTCTGTGAGATTGGAAGCAAGTCTTGAAAACCCTGTTGAGTAAAATACGTTCACCTCCAACTGCCTTGGAGGTGAATGTACTTTCCTGGGTTTCTAAAGGGAAATTCTCAGCGCTGACCTGAGGTGGGTTGTACATTTCTCCTAAAACTATGCCATTCGTTTGATGTCTTCTCTACAGCTGCATGATATTAGAAAGCCACGCAATTTCCACCCTTATAATTTTTTTGTTATATGCTACGGGGTAATACTCTTTGATCTGTAGCAGCTATGGTATCGTAATCTGTATCAGGTGTGGATGTTTACGGCGGTGAGACTCCCATCCAGCAGGCTGAATGTTTCACTGGCATGCAAAGTGTGAGATCATGACGCTTGGAATTTACTAGCCATCAATTATTACATTGCATTGCAAAAATTCAGTTTTAAATATTGCACACACTGATACTGCTGTGACATCTTCGACTAGAAGTGCAGAGTCCAGGCCGGCGGAGCTTGACTGAAAAGTCTGGGCTGCACATAAATAATGAGGACAAACATAATAAAAGATGGAATCCTACAGGAGCTACTGCAGTATGCTCTCACCACTTCAAGATGGTTCATTAATGGCAAACAATTTATGTGGATTTCAGAAGATCTTGCAGTCATTGAATAGCATGACAAATTAATTCATGTAAATTGGTTCCAAAAGACTACATGTAGAAACCGTACATTTACTCACAGGCATCCTGTGGATGGAGACACTTCTATGTGTCTCCATGTGTTTTGTAAAATGGAAAAAGCATTTTTCTGAATGAGAATGACCTGAAATAGTATTTCATTCTCTGATGTTTTTCCATTTGGATATTTGTCAGTGCTGGTAATGGATGCTGCTAATGTGGGGTTCCAGCCCAGGACATTCAGGACAAGCGCCATCATTTCTCTCCGGCTATTAGTTCTATTAATAACTTTCACTGTTGCCCTCCATTGAGCCGTCCGGTAACTTGTTGATCACCATGTGGGGCAACTCAATTAGCAAGATCCTAATCTGTTTGGATGAATAATGTGTGGCAGAAAGCCCTTTTTTGTTGATCACATTACATTTGTGTTTCTTGTCAGTATGATTACTCTCAGATCAGCTTACCAGAAAATATTACATATTAAGCTATTACTGTGAATCATTTAGGATATTTACAATTAGGAATGAAAACAAACTTCCTTTTCAACAAATATTTGTGGATATATTTCACAAATATTTCAAGTACTTATTTCTATTTATTGTAATAATTAACGCTAGTAAAAATCCAAAAGTGATCAGAAAATGTCAAATATTTTCTAACATCAATTTGTGAAAATGACTTTTAATACAGAAATCCAGACTATTGAGATTTATGTCCAGAATATTTGTTTATATGTAGTCAGGTTTTGATTTACATAAATTATTGCATCATTATTCTTTTATTGCCAGACTATCTATGTAGTCTGGTATGCTGGATATGTGTCGTTTTTCCCAGACTTTTTTTCTCTCCATAAGGTTTCCTTTAATGTGCTTAGGTGCAATTCTCTTAGCAGCCATTTTCTTTAGCTATGGTTTTCTGTGGCTCCCTCTCCATGTGGAGGGTGTTAATTGGAGAACTGTCTAGTCAGCAGTCATTTCACTGATTGTGTAAACCATAACATTTATGTAAAAAAAAAAAAAAAAAACTCCCTTCTAAGGGAGGTTTTCGTTTGTCATATATGATATTCTAATTTTCTGAGAAACTGAATGTGATTTATTTATTTTTTCCCCCAAGATCATCAAATTTTTAAAATCTCTGAATAGGTCAGGGTTTCCTGTGCTCCCACCAGGCTAAGCAAGGCTTTATAGTTAGTGTTCAGATATTAATCTCCCAGTCTGTCAATAACAAATAATTATCAAGTGGTATTTTCAAATTTCCTGTTAACTTTAAACATTTTTTTTAACTCAAAAACACAACAACCAGCGGGATGAATGACTGCCCTAGCAACCAACCACCAGGCTTAGCAAGTTTTGAGGGAAAACTTGCATGTTGTAGTGTAGTAATATGGTTTCACTTACTAAAATAAATTTTTTGATATTAATTTATTATTATTTTTCTGATATTTGTGTTATTGCTAGCGCTTTAAAGCGACCTAGCATGTCCATGTCAAAGTGTGGCGGCGGTCATGTGTGATGGTCAGTAGAGTGTTAGATGAATGTGATGCTACAGGTCAACAAAGGACGACCGCTGTCCTATTCAGCGGTGCATTCAGGCTGGGATCAGCAGCCTGTGGATGAGGCCTCTGATGCATCTGTGCCTGTGGCTGCCTCATCTCTGCAAACAGGAAGGGCTTGAACAACTGGCCTCAATTCTCTGCTGACTCCTTCATTGTGTGGGGCCAGTTAAGTGTGGCGAGCTTTGTGTCTGTCTCTTTGGAGTCCATCTCCCACACTTCAGGCTCATTAGTGTCACAGACTCGTTTATTTGGGCTGCGTTCTCATTTCTACGTGACTTTTTATTCTTTTTGCCTCTTCTTTTTGCTCCTTGTGTTGCAGGGAGTGGTTGTGTCTTTTCATATATGTTTATGTAAGCGCGTATGTCTTCCCTATTCCCTTGGTGCACATTGGCATTGTGGCTGGCTAATGTGAATAGGCTTTATTCCCTGCGGACATCTGATTATGGGCTCTATTTCTCTTTTCCTCTCTCCCTGATTAACGGGTGCGGTGACAAACAGACCAGCTGGGCGAAGGGAAGCGGCTCTAGGAGGGGAGGAGAGATGACGGAGAATGAAAAAGAGAAATGCGGTGGTGCTACCAATCATGCCGCTGGCTCTGTCCTGTTTTTTTTTTTTTTTTTGACCTATGTCATTCTGATTGCTGAATGTGTGTCTGCATCCTACAGTTTAGGTTGGGGTTCAACCCTCAGGCATTGGGCCGTGCCCCACTTTGGTTCCTTTCGTTTTCAGACTGATTTTTATGCAAAACATTTGCTGCAGTTCGGATCTGACTCGGAAAGCCTCTGGAGCATAATTCAGAATAATATTTAAAGATGAAGGAGCAGCATTTTAAAATACTTTCACACATTGCACAGGCCAGCCTGACAGATGTGTTGACCCATATGCAGAACGTTGATGCCCCTGTGTTGACAAGGTGGATTTAGATTTGACTTTTCAGAAACACAATTTGGGTACAAAGCCAAGCACGTGTGACTTTTTTTTGCCACATTGTGTTGCGTTTCTGTGTGTGAGGATGAGTACAGTACCATAGTAGGTCAGGGGATTGTTTGTCTGATCCATTGAGGAGTGATTAGTGCAGACACAGTGAGCCGGGGTTCTTCTCACTCATAGAGGGGGAGGATGTCCACTGGCAGACTCACTGGTCCGACTCCCCACCAACCCCCACCCTGAACAGCTCCCAAAACCAGACGACAAAGAGGACAGATTGGCCCTGTGGCTTTTCCTTTTTATTTTATTTTTATCATGTTCTACATAATAAACACAATTGGTCACATAATGTGTGAGCATTCCAGTGTTCATTTATTTTTATCATGTGTCCAAAACCTCTATTTACCTTGGTAATTCTTAGGACATGCACAACAAAGCACGGGTAACGATTGAAGATTGACTGCAATGGTAGTCGTGTCACCTCGAATCTGAAAAGTAGTCGATATTCATAGCCAGTTTGCACAAAAGGCAGTACGGCCTTGGCCAATGCCTGGGGTGTGGTTTAGTTGAGAGGTGACAGGTCAAGGAAGGATGAGGGGTGCGGAGGAGGTGTTTTGCCTTCTTTGCTAATCCCTGCATTTAGTTTCTATTCCGAGACACTTCGTAATCTACTACTAATGGGATTTACCAAGCCGTGTTTTTTCAAACTTCTGTTGAAATACTAAAAGACTTTTTCATTTATTTAATCAGCTGTGTGTTACATTCACAATGATGGATAAACCAATATATTGTGCAAATAGCAAATTTTTTTGTGTCTACCTTTTTTTCTTTTAATGTATTGTTTTCTCTTTTATTGTAAATGAATATTTCATATTGTTTTATGGTAGTTTTTTTTAGACCCTACACAGTTTTGTTTAAAATAGTTTGAAAAAGAATTTAACACATTTATCTCTAAGCTTTACTTTCACACTGAAAGTACAGAAAATAAAGCACAAGTTCAGTTCATGTTTTTTAGTGGCTCAGGTGAATCTGTACTAACATACTGTGGTAGAATAATAATCCAAATGACATCTGTTCTTCAAATTAAAAGTTTCACCTTATGCACTTTTTATTGGAAGAATATTCTTTTAATTTGATCAGAAATTGACAATGAATGTAATCTGGATTTGTCCAGAAGAGTCTCTTGGTTCATAGGAAGCAGAATCTAAACAGAAATGTGTGAAATTAAAAGTAAAGAAGAAGTTCTGCTATGGTAGAACTTTTTCTTCAAAAATTCATTATATTGAGAGCTGAAATGCTCACTTATACTAAGTTCTAGGTTCTGTTGGTTGAAACGTATCTTATCCATTTTTCCGTTTCCCCAATGATTTCTTTCTGTCACTTTGGTTTCACAATGACATCAGTAAAATTAAGATATAAAATAGCAGATTACAATAAACTCTATAATTATCGACCAGATTAGGGCTAGTAAGCAGAAAGTTTCAGTAGTGCCCATTGTGTGTACATCAGTGTTATTCAAATGGTCAGAATTTTTGATTTGGTAGGGAGCTGGTTGCCATGTTTTGTGCAGCAAATGTTGAGAAATTGTCGTTTCAAAATGCTCCTCATTTAAATAGTTTTTATTTGATTGACAAGAGTCAATTTATTCTTACTAAGAATATAAATAATTATTTGCTGTCAAGTTTTCTTGACAAGAAAATGGCTTTGTCTTTTGTGAATGGTTAGCACACAAAGACTGGGCTGTCTGAGCTGAATAAGCGGTGTGTGGAGACAACTTTTGTCGGTTGCTTGTGTTCTTTCTTCACGTTGTTGAAATATTAGCAGCTACAGTACTTTTTACAAGACGTTCTGTCTCTTCCACAATAGAATAAGGTTGGATACATTTAGCAATGACACATCACAATACCTAAGTTGTGACATTGGTGCTGTTTACAGGCAGCAGGCAGTGGACATTCTGTCCTTCCTTTTTATCATCCATAATTAACCCCATTGTTTTCTTAAGCCAACCTACATATTAGCTGTGTTGCCACTAACATTAATAGGTGCACATTTGCAGTTTTATGCACTCTAAAAGTGCATTCAGTGTTGGCTTTTAAAAAGGAATAGACTAGGAATTACTAGGCCTGTCACGATAACAAATTTTACTGAATGATTGTCACAGATGTTATTGCAATAAATGATAATGTTGTTTTGAGACCATTTTCAAAAAATATAATGGTAATGAAATAAAAATAATGCAAGAATACATTGTCAAAGATCAATAAACGTCATTCTAATGAACATTTAACACTGGAACTGGGAGACATTTCAAATATCCAAATAAACAAAAAAAAGAAACAATAAATCGTTCAAATAAGAATTAGTGCGTTTCTTCTAATTTATCAAGCGATTAATTGATTTATTGTGATAGGCCTAAGAATAACCTTTGGGCCTCGCAGCTGCATTATGCGGGCTGTGTCCATGTCCTAAGCTGAAATACAAGTTTTTGTAAACTATTGAACCTCTACAACAACAACAACAACAACAAAACTGTAGTGTTCATTCATTCATGCCATGCACCCTGAGTTTAATTGTGAATGGTTAATTTATACCAATAACTCCATAGAATTGAACAGTGATTTCTGTAAGGAGCTTCACTTAACCTTTGTGTTTGTGATGGTCTTACATTCCTGATTATACTCAGAGGTATTTTTGTGTTACTTTATGGATGTGCATGTTAACAAAGTCCTATTGCATTTATTATGAAATAAATCCAATAAAAGTTCTTGTTTCTTTTTTTCCAACTTTGGGAGTTTCTGCAAGAGTGAATTTAACTAAAGTACTAATACACAATGTTCTATCAGTTGGCCTATCACAGTAACAAATTTTGCTAGACAAATTGTCCCAGAACTTATTGTGATAGTGGATATTGTTGTTTTTGAGAAAATTTTCAAGTAATATAATAGTAATAATGGCACAATAATGCAAGAACACATTCTCAAGGGTCAATATAGTTGAAATTCTAATGAACATTTAAAAACTGGGACTGGCAGACCTTTTAAAATGTGATTAATTGATTTATTGTTACAGGCCTATCCGTTAGACTTGTAACTGCATGAACTGCTGTTGTCCAGGTGTACATCAGGTGCTGTTGGGTGACTGCCTGACTGACTTGGTGACTTAACTTATCTTAAGGTTTTTATCTGTTACCCTCACTGGCAGTTGCACCGTCCAGTCTACTATTTGCATATGCGTGCCATAAAACTACATTAAGTAAAGTTCAGTGGAAAGTTGTGTAGAAAGCAAGAGGTACCTTCACATACCTCTGTTCACTTAAATGCAAAGTGCCTAGGATAATATTTTTGACGGAAAAAGAGCCTAGGATTATGTTTTTTGTGGATTAATTCTGATATAACCTTTTTAGGTTCAGTCTTGCAAATTGTCTAGTGTTGTATTGTCCTCTTTTTGTGCCATCACTCACTTTGGACGCTTTTTGTTTTCTGTTTCCTGTTTCTAGATTGAATGTGTTTTCCCCAAGCCTCGACACCATGAGCACAATCTCACCAACAGATTTTGACAGCTTGGAGATCCAGCAGCAATACAATGACATCAACAATCGCTGGGACCTGGCGGCAGAGACAGACTGGGACAATGAGAACAGTTCGGCACGTCTCTTCGAACGCTCTCGCATTAAAGCGCTCGCAGGTATGTTGTGTTCAGGTAGTTCCCCATGGTTATTAAAGCAGGTCTAACCTGTGATTTAATTAGATTCTGTAGTGTAATTGAGCAGGGTGAGACAAATGTCTTAGAATCTGTTTTGCTCTTTTTTAGCTCTTCCTGAATGCTTTTGGGACTCATTGCTGGTTAATGAATTGAGTTTGTTTTTCTATTTAGAGCTTCATCTGGTCTTCATTGTTCTGGAAATTGAGTCAATTTTCACTAATCTGGCTTCTCTTGGCTAACACTCTTATTTTTTTCATTTCTTATCTGGTGTTTCCTATTTTCAGCAGATTCAGATTTTTATTTGTATTTCTTCCTAAGATTGTAGCACAGAGGAGGGGAGAAATGGTTTATTGAAGTAGATATGAATATAATAGAAAATGCAGATTATCCCTGTTTATGCAAAGAATTGTGTTTTCTTGCCTGCCTTGTTTTTATTCATGTCAAAGTTTGTGCAGTTGACTGACTTTACAGACCTGAAGTGGTGGAAGTTCTTGGTTTAAATGCATATAATAAATTGGAGGAAAAATTTTCCAGTTTTTTCAGTATGTTGACCAGCCAATTATTGGTCAATGCTGATTATGGGAATGTTAGATTATTTCAGTGTCTCGCTGGTTAATTTGTGGAAATAATTGGTTTTGGTCTAAGCAATGTTATGAAATGTTCAAGTACACGGCAAGAAGGACAGTAGCTTCTAAATGTCATAATTTTGAAATTTAAAAAAGGTTTTCCAGGTTATTGATGATCAAGTATTTGTGTATTTTGCATAGCATAGTTCATGTAAAACACACATTTTAATTTTTACATAGAAATATTTATTAAGCAATCCCTGACTAACCATAGCTAGAATAATGAAGGCGTGCTGACCCACCCATTATTTTCTTTTCAAGTTTGTAATTAATGTATTGAACTGAATTAGTTATAAATTTCTTGCAAACTTTGAATTTATACATTCATATGCTAGAAAGTCAAGATTATTTGTGGCTCAGTTTGGAAACTTTGAAGTAACTCATTAAATTTTACAGAAGAGACAGAATACACTACATCTCATTATCATATGACAACTCACTCAGCATTGAGTGAGTCCTTTTGTATCTTTGTATCTTTCATCTCCATTTTTGTCATAAGGTTGTCCAAATAATGTATGTCATCAGTAATATTCAGGGCTAGAAATATTGTACAGTGTAAATTTACTTTTTAGTCCTTACATTTACAGATTCACATCAACGCAAAAAACTTGCTTTGGTTTTTTTTACATTTAGGCAAATTGGAAATTTTTTAAATAGCATTTCTGATAAAAGGGGATTTTGTAGTGAGTTTCAGTTGAGACAAAATCATAACCTCATAGTAATGTTCACAAATCTAATTAGGCTTTGTAGACGAGGGAGCAGATGTGATTCTTTTGTATCCCAAAAGGCACGAGCCTTTCTTTATAGGCCAAGACCAAAATACATCCGAAAGGAGGACAAAGCTGAAGAGCTGATCAGAACAGTCCAACTTTTGCATAAATGCTGCAACTGATCACTAGTTCTAATATAACACAGCTGTTATATTGGATGCATAGCAGAAAATTTTGGTGACAGCTTGATTTTTTTGCCTTTGATAATCTCGTCATCCTTTGGTATGCTAACGGGCCTCTGTGTCCTACAAAATAATTTTTAGTGAGATATTAAGAAGCACTTTTAGTTTTTCATTCATTGATTTTATGTGTTTGAGCAGAAGAACATTAAAGATTTGTATTTATATGTTGCTGTCAAAAACTGTATTTTCAAAAGTCAAAACAAGTTGCAGTTTTCTGAAGAGCCCAGCAGAGGGAAGTAACAGATTAGCCACTGAGGCACACACTGATGTGTCCAGTAACTCCTGCATAAGGATGGAAAACCACAGTTACTTATAATCTTTGAACAACCCTTCAGTTCAACAATTGAACTGAAGACTTAATTGACTTAATTTCTTAGTGAAATGAAGTCTAATTTCACTTAGAAATGAAATCTAACAAACTTGTTCAGTTACTTGCTTGTACATCGTAGTTTGTTTTTAGTCTCATGTTCTTCACGCATTTAAATATCTTAAACGTCCATTCTTTGCATTTTGCAGCAAAACACTCTGCAATACTGGTTGCATTGGTCTTTCCAGAAATCCAGTGTGTGTGAATGCAGCAGCCTGAACGCCTCTGATGCCCTCTCAGTTTAACAAGTGTGGGCTTGATGTGCACATTCTTTCACATGCTCTTGCAGCTATTCCCCGAAGGCTCAGCTCCAGCCCACTTTTAACAGCTTATTTTTTCCCAAACATCAGCGACTCTGCCTTCTACATTCTGAGAAGTGCTGGACCTTTCTACGTAGTTTCTTTTTCAATCCAGATTTTACGATAAAAATATTTGCCATATTTCATCTTTTACATCTGCTGGCTGGGAATCAATGTACATGTGGTGAAGCGATCACCTCTTGGTTCTTTGGTTTGCTCTTTGGTTCACAGTTAAGAGCTTCCTTTTCCCTAATTTACATCTATACCCGCTTATCTGCTCTCCAGTGTGTGCAGCACAACTAGCTCTAGAAACTTTGCATAAGTTTAAGAAACACCCTCCTTCACACTTGAACAGTTACCCATACAGTGTTTATGGTTGGAGGCTCCCACACCTGGGAACAGCGAGGCTTTCAAAGAGCTTCGATCTCTAAAGATTTTCAGTTTCTTTTGGTTGAAGCTCATTCTTGGAAGCATGGTCTTGTCATAAATGAAAGCAATGTGAATACATACTTACGCCACTCTTTTTACACATAGCTTATACTTTCCACAACCTGCATCAAAAAGCATTTTGTGGGTAAATACATTTTAATGCATTGAATTAGCCTCTCATTTGTACAATGATAATGGAGTCTTCTTAGGCTTCCACTAAAGTATTGATAACATGAAGAAGCTGAGTGATAAATCTTAGCATTTTTCCCTGACTCCCCCATTTGTCTTTATCTGTTTGTCTTCCTCCCTGGAGTTCATTCACTGCACTGCACTGGACATAAATGAACCATCATTAACGTTAACTCTTAAAGTTTCCCTTTTGAACAGATTTCCCTATTTTTTTTTTTTCAAAGTTACTCCAGATTTATTTAGTTATTGTTAATCTTATTTAACATATTTTTCTCCATCTGATTTATGACTGTGTTACAAACCTCTACTGATTCACAAGCACAGGCAAACATGCTGTCTCGTCTCCGTTTTATGTTAAATAGGATTGTGCCCTTTAGGATACAAAAACAAGCATTAGTATGACTTGCTACTTTCCTCCCTGCATGTGTCCATTGTGTAGCCTCTGTTCCTCAGAAGGAAGGCTGCACTCCTCATTTCTCATTACTATAGTACTCCTCCATAAACAGCCAGTCACAAAAAAAAAATCCCTGAAGCATTTTGTCCTTTTAATAAGATCCATCCAGGTGCTACCAGCTCATCTGAACAGAGATCTGAAAACTTTACTTTTTGGTCAGTTCTTTATATTTAGTCTCCTATCACACATTAAACCACTTACTTTGTCCTATGGTGCTTAAAATTAATATAAACTTTATTACATTACACTTTTAAATAAACTCTTAGTATTTTAAAAATATTTCTCTTGTTTTGGAAGCTTAAAATGTGCTTAGGTCGCACACTGTCACTGCCACCCCCTCCAATCCTCTACATTGCAAACAGATTGTTGACAGTTTCAAACCTCATCAGGAAGGAAAGTACTCGTTGCATTTCTGAGACTTTCTCAATAACTTCCTTCCTGTTTTAACGCCTCCTCATAAGGTAGTGCTCAAGTTTAAAAACAAAAAAAGGGGAGACTGAATGCGATCTAGAAAGTGTGTGGTCATCTCCCATTTCAGTCAAAGATAACATTGTGTAATCCAAGTAGGATTTCTGTGAATCACGCTTTTGGTAAGCCACACCGTGATGGTGGTAGGAGCTAAGATGGAGTTAAATAATCCACCTCAAGGCAGATTGCTCAAAAGACTCTAATGGTTTAGTCCACCTCTACACCTCCTCCCTCCCCTTTGCCCATCCACCATGTTCTTCTTTCATGCTCCTCCCTCAAACACACCTTATGCAAATTGCACAATTTTCAGACTGCACAGAAGGCTTTGTTTACACAGCCATCCGACCGCGGCTCAGTGCTGTGCTGTGCTCTGCTGTTCTTCAGCAAATGCACACTCAGAATTTGGAGGGAAGAAATACCGACAGTTTCTTTGCTAGAACCACAGCGGAGTGCAACTCCAGGCTTTTACTTTATTCATCGACCACAAATGTGGTTAAGTGAACAAGAAAAGGGAGAACTTTTCTTTCTCTGTTTTGTTTCAAATTATTCTGACTTGGAAAAAATTGATTTTGTTCTTTTTGTCCATGCCACTCACTGCTGAGTTTTTCCATGGACAAGTTGGATCGTACAGCATATGAAGAGAAGAACAATATTTAAAGCATTTGTTGTGCCTTGCTGAAGAACCAAGAAATTTTTACGAAAGGGGGATAAACTAAAAACTTTGGGGAAAAAAGAGAACACTTTTGGAAATCTGTGAAAGGACGCTCTGGATGTTGTTTTTTTTTTTTTTTATTAGCTCTGCCGTGCTATGTTGGAAAACTGATTCATTTCGTCTCTATCAGGAATATTTAGCATAAGCATCTTAGGAAACTACAATGGAGTGGGATCACAGGGACAGAGATCCCTGTTTGTCCCCAGCAGCATTTGTTAACCAAGTACAATACTCCAACATCTTGGAGGGAAGATTTAAACAGTTGCAAGGTAAGAATCACAACACTTTTCTCTGGTTGAAAGTAATGGTTTCATTGTAACTGACCTTTTTATAGATCCACTGGATTAGTAAACAAAACTGGTGAGCCTGAGCAAACAATTCTATTGACGTCACAGTTTAGACTTTCACACCAAATTGTGTCCACTCGTATGATATTTCAGAGTCAGAAGCATGGAGTTAGATGTACCCCTTATGTTTAGGGCAGAAATTATTTAGTTTGAGGTTTTTTTTTGGCCTGCTACTTTAGCTGGGCCTTGTTATGAGGTACGAGTTGCAAGATAGATTTGACTTTTTCTAGAGTAAATGGCATCCTGTGGGAATTAGAAGTATTCTGCATTAGGAGAAATGAAGATATTCGCAGTACATAAAGAGTAGGCTTCAGCTCAGATCTAAAGCAGGCAGGCAGTCTGGCACCTGATCACTTGGCCACCTGTCCTCTCTTATCTCATTACAATACACCGCTCTGTCTTTAGCCAAAGCCTGAGAAAGCTGTGAGCTTCCACACACTAAAATCATCAAGGACATTGGTTGTGAGGCAGAAAATGTTTTCACTAGAAAGAAAAATCAAACAAAAAAACTGAACTAAAACATAGAATAGAGTTTTTTGTGATTTAGCTTCTGGAGATTATGATATATGAAACTCTCATGTAAGACAGGAGTGTGACTAAAGATCAGTTGCTTTTTTTTAATTTATTTTTTTTCATCTTGACTCTGGTCGCTCCCCGGATGCCATCTCAATCTGAGAGGTGTGCTTGAGTTTGCTTGAGGAGCGCCACTGCTTGTTCTGCATTTTTACATTTTTGTAATGCATCTTACAGTATTTCAAATCCTGTAAGATGGTGTATCTTTACCAACGTTTGGTGAAAGGTTGTTTGTAGGGTGGGATGTGTGAATTTTTTCACCATTAAAATACTTTCACACAAACTCTGTAAGGATGAGATTCATGCCAGTTTAACAACAATTTCCGAGTCAAACATGCAACATTTCATTCAAAAAGGGACACGTGCCTTAATCTCATTTTCAGCCTGACTGGCAATAACCTGAAACTTCCTGTCCTGCTTTTGGGGTTAGAGATCAGTCACCAAGTTAAGGCTAAAAGGATGGGCTTTCTTTTTGTTTGTTTTCTTTGTTGTTGAGCAGACAAAGAATGTTGTATTATAATTACTCATTTGAATCAGGAGGGGAAAATTTGATTATTTGCTTTTTGTAGTTTGTAGGTCATCTCTGTGCAGTGTGGTCTGGATTAAGTTACCATCCTGTTAAATACATATCCAGATGCATAAACACATTTTTGTAACACCCACTTGTCTTTCCAGTTTGACTACCCTCATTCTTTGGGTCACACCCTTCTTGTGTTAAAACATGATGTCTGTGGGAGTTATAAAGAAGATCCAAACTCACAAAGTTTGCTACTACACCATAATTTCAAATGGTTTAAACTCAAAAGGTTTTGCTTAATTAAAGACAACATCTATTTTCATGTAAGAGAAATTTTGTCTTGCATCCAGTTGGATATCCTTAGCTATTTCACTTTTAGAGATAACTTTGATTTGACTTGTATTATGTTTCCTAACTATATTAGAGATGCACAATATGTAGGATATGGAATCCTTATTGCAATATCACTGGCTGCAATATTGCAACCACAAAGGAATAATTGGCAGGCTATTATATTTCATATACCATGTGTTAAAGCTCTGTTTTAATAAATGGCTGCTTTGGTGGACTTAGTTTTTAACTCTTAATGCCCAGGTTTGGAAAACTTATATTTTTGTAGTGGTGGGGATGTTGAGATGGTCACAAAATGCGTTTCTGCACTTTTCTAAAATAATATCCCAATGTCACATTGTCCTACTATCCTACAGCTAGGATGTTAAGGCTGCAGGATAGTAGCACTTTTATAAATACATAAAAAAGAATCCAGCATACCAGCAACAAGTAAGGATTAAACTGAGTTGGTACATGAGAATGTCAAAGACTGATGGGTTGAATTAGTGATAACAAGTTTTGATGATTGCTATAACTCAGTTTTTGAAGGCTGATGTTACCATTTTCAAAATGATTTTACCAATACAACTAACTAGAGATCTGTCTTGGCAGACTTGGAGTGAAGTTGACCAATAAAAAAAGAGTTGCTAAATGGTCTGATTTGACAAACATGTTGGGTGGCCAGATTTCTTTGGCCACCAGTTCCCGTTCTGAGTCAGCTACACTCTTACTACAGTGATTTCAGCCAGTGGAATCACAATACTATATAAGATCCAGTAATGGTGCGCTCTGCTAACTTTTGATGCATTATATAGAAAAAACTTGTACAATTTTTGATTATCTTGATGACTCATGGTTATCATATGGTACACAACACATTTTTCAAATGGTTTCTTACATTCCTCATTTGAATTAAAACACCGGATCATTGTTCACGTCATACCCTTCTGTCAGTAGTCCTATTTCACAAATGAATGAGAACAGTTTTAATTTCTCTTATTTATTTACATCATCCTTTTTTTTTTTTTACCATTTTCTCTGTAATGTACAACAAATAATGTTTAGAAGTTCAGTTTACATCAGTAAATGTCAGTTTTAGATGTCGGTGCCAAACTAAATGTTCTGTGAAGTTTGTTTTATGCGTTGCTTCATACATAAATACACATTGGGAGTTTTGTTAGACAACAGGGTTCTAGTCCAAAGGGTCATTGCTCTTTCTACAAATCAGTTGATGTGGACTTTAGCTGAATAGTTACACAGCAGGCACTAGCAGCATGGTGTTGGTGAAATAGACTATACTATTTGACTGAAAAAGGTTCCCCCCCACCCTGCTTCAGGGTGTTTATCATTTTAAATTTTTACTTAGTCACACAACTTTGCTTTCAGTTAAATAATACAGAAGGACAAATAAATGACTGGAGTATCAGGAGGCTGTATCCTCCTATATGTTGAGCTGTAATGAGATCAGCATTGGATTTCAAGTTTCACATTTTGAAGCTCCTCATGAAAAATGTAATGTCATAACACTGAAACTCTGACTCCAAGGGCTTCGAGCTGTTGCTCTTGAGTCACATTACCCTGGTGAGAGTTTAGGATACACACATGCACACACACACACAATAGCTTTTTGTTTGTGCAGTTTTTCTACTATTGACAGCTCTGCACTTTGGAGGGTAACAAAAATGGCACATATTTGGAGCTATTGGGGGGAAATGTTTTTCTACTGGCATTTCACACTCTTGTGTTGCAGATGTTGTTGAGTGCGGATTGTTTCGGTCTCATTTCTCATGGGACTGGCCTTGGTGTGGGCCCCTCCTCCCACTTCTCCCCTGTTATCACCTGCAGCTGCAGATGGCAGAGGAAAAGTAATTGAAGGGCATGTTGACTGCGACTGTGAAGAGAAAAATACACTGTTATGAAACAGGAATGTATTTTACTCTCTCCGACGGCTCTTGTCGATGTTATAGCAAACTTGTAAAGGTTAGACACGTTTTTACGGTCACATCATTAAAGCTCTTTTAACAGTGTAAGAATAAGTCGTGCTACATGTGGCAGGTTTTAGGCAGCGGTTTTACCACAGACCTACTTTTAAAGTCATATGTGAGGGAAGGGCACTTCTACTTTTATAGAGTGAGGTGAAAAAAAAGCCAAAACATGTACAGCTGTCTGCCATTTTGTTCACATAGTTCTGCTCATATTTCTTAACAGTTTAGTGTTATCACAGAACTCCAGAAATTTAGAAGTAAAACAATTGTCTTGTTTCAAAAAAGTTGATGCATACAAACATCTTTTGACTACAGTTGGTTTATTTATCTAATTCCGGTATTTCAGCTGAAGGGAACTTGTAAATACGTAAACATTTTGAAAGTTATAAGTACGGCAGTGTTGAAATCATTTATCCTCTGCTTCAGCCTCGTTATGTTTTCTCCATGATGGTCTGTCCGCATGTTTGTATTGCTTTTACTCAAACCACCCATTTGTTTTGTTGTTGTTTGTTTACTTCACACCATCACACACCTGACAAGCCATAGATTATTTATTTTTGAAGATGAAGAGGTTTAAGATGAATTAATATTTATGTATTCTGTGCTTCTGGATGCATGCTTTTTGTTTTCAGGAACTATTTTGCAAGGGAAATATTGCTGAGCCTTAAAGTTCACTTCAAACACATGTTGAAGCTCTTTACCGTAACAGTTCAGAAATGTATTTTTTCAAAATAAAAGGTATTAGTACCTCCTGCTTACTGCTCTGCCTAAAAATAGCGCCTAGGGGAAAATGTAACGGACTGCGCAGCTAAAAACATTGAATAAGACCAGAAGAGCGAATATTGGAATAGAAAACCACATGCTCACAGACCTGGAATGTGTTGCTAAGAGAATTTTGGAAATGTATCTTTACATTTGGATATTAAGATCTTTTTATGGGAATATATCTACCAAGATAAGATAGATGAATCAATTGGGCTCAAAAATATTCACAAATTTTATAATTTTCCAGAGAAGGTTCTTGGAGAGTAGGTGAAAGTCCAGGTGAAAGCTGGGACTCTGGCTTGGTTGTCTCTGCTCCCCATCGGTATCGTTCTTCCCCTCTCTGCCTTTGCTCTGTTAAAACATTCACTAGCTCATTAGCAACCAAATGCAGGAATCAGATCTACAATTTGACCTCAGGAAATATTTTTCTCACATTTAAAAGATCTTAAATATGCACTTTAAAATTTACACAGATTAGTACATTTTAACCACAGAATTGTTTAACATTTTAGATGGAATGTTTAGCATTATGCTTTGGTTTTTTAAGGGATGTAGGAGTTAAATGATGACTTTGGAAAATTTAAATATGCAGGCCTAGATCAATGTTGGTGACTGAGCAATCACCAGCAGAGCTATGGGGATAAAAAGCATGGCCTCGTACTCATGGATATGCAGCTGAATGACTCTTTGCTGTCTTTTACTGGTTCTTTGTTTTTATTTCAAACTTTGAGCTCCCGAATGTGTTCAGACAAAGAATAATTTTACTTTAGTCTCATCCAAGTTTTTGAAATATTGCAGGATGGATCAAGTCGTATTTATTTTATTTGAGTTACCAAATTGTGATTAAGGTATGAAAAAGTCTTCTTTGAGTCTCAGTCATGCTTGCCTTTATGTTAAAATATGTCTAATATGTTGATCACTGTTGGTTGAGGAATTTGAGTCCCCTGTTGACATTTTTTTTGTCCAGTTTTCCTTTCATAGATATATCAAGAGATTTTGTAGAATCATTGGCTCAAAGTTAACAAAAATTTAAATCAAAACACATAATGATCTACTAGCTTTTATTTTAAAAACAAAAACCAGTACTCCTATTACTTCTAAATGAACAGATATCGGTTTTTGCTACATGGACTTCAGTAAAAATGCAGAACAGCCATCTGCTTTATCTTGTATGAATTTTCAAGAGCTTACTGCATGGAAAATGATGGCGCTCAAATTTTTGTAAATTTAACGTAACAATTCCAATAAACTAACCATAGTGAGTTACACTTCTTTAGTTTTCACACCTTTTTTTTGACTGAAAATACTTAAAAATACTATAAGTTGTCTGTCTTGTCATTAAGGGTAGGGTGCATGGACTCTCTTCCAGCCAGCTGGCCTGCAGTGTGCAGCAACATGTGTAGAAGGCTGGTGTTACTTTAACTTGTGTCCATATGCTTTGTATATGGAGCACAAGTCGAGTCTTATTGAAAGGACTTTATTGGAAATTCATGCTGAAAATATTTTTGAAGTTTTTAATCCTGGCTTTTTAAAACCTCTGTTCACATTTCATACCCATAACTAGGCAAAGCCTCGTGTCAGACATGACGGTAGGCACATATTGTTGTCAAATAAAAATAGAGCATTTTGATACAGCTGTTGAAATGAGACAGACTGAACTTTTTATATGGGTCACCGACGTGGTAATAATCCATTTGTTGTTGATGTAGGCCAAAAAATGTATTGATATTCTATAGCTAAGCCTCAATGAATCCAACATGTCACTCACTAGTTTTTAGGACATCAAGTGAAGTCTATGTCTCTCGGCTGGGATGCCTTGGGGTTCCCCTGGAAGAGCTGGAAGAAGTGGCTGGGGAGAGGGAAGTTTGGGCCTCCCTTCTGAAGCTACTATCCCCTCGACCCGATCCCAGATAAGCGGAAGAAAATGGATGGCTGGATGGATAGATGGATGGAAGTGAAGTCTGCTGCTTACAAATGTGTTTGCATGTTTTTAATATCTGATTCCAGTACATATTGGGTAGTCTTTACATACCTGATATAAAACTTAGTTTTACATCAGTTTTTACAACCATTTTTGTTATCTAGGGAATCTATTTTACTGAGATAAAAACAAAAGAAAAGTCAGACTTCCACCAATGAGGACTTAACTGATTGGCTCAGTAATTTTCTCTGTGTGGAGAATGTCATTAAGAAGGTCAGACAAATTGATGGAAGCAGTTTGCACCTTTTTTTGTAGAGGTTGCAAGCAAAGGCACCCATAATGAAAGGTCGGGTTAAGTAACTGGCAGGATGTTGGGAGTTTACAAAATCAAGGTCATTTTAGTGGCACTACAAAGAAAACCAGGAATTACTGTGCATGGCCAAGGTCGCACATGAAGCAAGGTGAAATTTTTGTCGGCTCCTAATGACTACCAGCCTGTGTGCTGAAGGTAGACATGTTTTAAGCCGCTGCGAGATTCTCTTGCAGTTTTGCATATTTTTGCACAGAGGGAGATGATTACAAAGCGTATCTGGCAATAAAAGGAACTGTTATTGAAATATCTGGAATGGCAAAACTTATGTGCAATCCTCTCTAGTTGTAATGCCACTTATTTTACGTTGTGCAAGAGAAGATTCAGCAATGGAGGCATTCAAAGTTCACGGAAGAAATCGGTGATCTACAAATCAAACAGGCTTTTTAATTAAAAACAAACAAAAAATTTGTTTAACTTGAACTTTTGTCATTTCAAACAGATCAATGTTTGTTTTTTATTTAAAGGGGGAAAAAAAGGTCAAATTAGGACTGTTTTAAGTCCAGCTGTTTTATGATACTTGGCTGCATCTATTTCATAGTCATAAATGAGCTACGTTTTCTTTTCTCGTGTTGAATTGTGACCTCTGTGTGTTGGGACACCATCTCTGTGATGTGACAAACAGGATTTAATCAGGAACCGGACTTTCTGTCTTGTGTCAGGACTGGAATCTTGTTCTGGAACACTGACTGTTATGTATACAACAGCACAGATCAAAACTTTCTGCTGGTGACATGTGCCTTTTAGAGGTAGTCAAGTTTTAAATATCTAGCATTCCTATCAAAGTCTGCCTGAGTTTCTTCTGATTAAAGCGCTCATCAACTGGTTTCCTATTGAAAAGTACAAAAGTATTAATACCCCTGAAAGAATTAGATTTTAAAATCTCTTCAACCAAAATGTTTAACAAGACATGAGACTGGCATCATTCAACAGATCATAAAATTATATATGTATTTATTTAAGATTACTTGTAACCAGTGGAATAAACTTTTAGAGGCATTACAGCAAACAAATACTTCTTATACTTACTGACCAGCTTTTTGCAAGTTTCCTGTTATTTTGACTATTTATCTTTTGTCATTTAAAAACAACTAATTTGTTTCATTACCAAAACTCCAGTACATAACTTTATATTTAAAATATATTTTTTACATATTAAAACTGTTTTGATACAATGTGAAAAAATGGAGCCTCTCAGCTCTCTCCCTGTGCTAACTGGAAACAACTGATTACAACCAGGAGGTGGGTCTTCGCGCTGTCAATAGGCTTGTATATGTGCTTCTCACAACCTCTCACACTTCTTTACAACTTCTTCCCTATAGCATAGTTTGCCATGAATGCTCCAGTAGTTAGCATATCCACCGATGATATCACTATAGTCTCATTTTTCCAAATATGTTTGGAAAAATGAGATGCTAATGAGTCTGTGACAGACTCATTAGCATTGTGATTTAGTGCGCTCTTTTGAGCAAAGTTGATCTATAACAAGTGTCACATTACCAAAAATCCGGTACAGTATTAGAAAAAAAAAAAAAATGTTAAGACTTTTGGTTTGTAGTTAAGCCACTAAATGCAGATCTTGGATTCAGTCACTCATTTTTTCCACCTTATTAATCCTGGTTGGGGCTGCGAAGTGGCTGGAGTCTTTTCCACCAGTTATTCATTGCCAGACACGGTGCTACTTGGGAAGGTCACTATTTCTTATTTATTGTTGTTAAACAATAGTTTATTTTTTCAGTTAAGTTACTTGTCAGATTCATAGGTCAAGGTTAAATAGTGAAGAGGTTATAAGAAAAGCATGCTCCTGGGACTTGAAAATGAAGCAACTGCATCATGTGATTTTTCTTATGAACATTTGCCTCACTAAGTCTGTGTTAGTATTGTATTCATCTGCATGTTATCACTAAACATGATCCAAGGAAAGTATGAGCCACACAAACAGGATTAGGTCCAGCATTATGATCACTTGCAGATAATCATTATCATCAGTTCTCAAGTTTGTTTCAGTGTTTAACAAAAAAAAAAAAAGAAAAACAAGAGCTCAATTCCGGTAACTTGAATTGTTAAAGAGTGCACTGGCTGGGGCAGGCCCTCATTTTAGTCTTGCTCTGACATATACTTAGCGCTTACCACCATCTACAAACGGTTTCAAAGTGGCTGGACAAGCCCAAATGTGCTTGAAACTTTTAATGATGCCTCTAACTACTAGTTTCTCATCTGTCATTAGTAAACAATAGGAAAAAACACAGTGCTGCAAATTCAAATCACTTGGTGTTTTTTTTTTTTCTTTTTAGCTTGCACACACAAAGGATTGAGTTAAAAAAAACATTCTGATAATGTGCTCATTTTTGTAGGAAAGTTTAAAAAATTACTAAGGCTCTGATAAACTCTTGTACTGTTAGGGATTCAAATGTATTGTGTTTTTATCCAGGGAATAAAATCTGAAGCTGGTTTAGCTTCAGATTAGAAACCTGAGATTGCTTCAAACTGTGTTTGTTTTAATAGGAATTTCTGTTTTGTCAAAGTGCAAGCAATGCTATCCTGCAGTTAGTGGGCGTTTGTTTGAAAGACTATATTTTACCCATCAGCCATCTTGTCATCTGTTGTAATTTGCGGTTATGTTGGCAGGCTCCACAGGTATTTTACATGACGTTGGAGACATCATAGCAGAGACGTGCTAGTTTTTTTTTCCCCCCGCCATAATCTGTCACTGTTACTCTTCAATGACTAAAAATGACAAAGTTTACCACCAAACTTCCTATTGCTGAACTTGAGCGTTCGTGTTTTCTAGCAGAACGTAATGCACAGTTTAGGCATTGATCTGCAAATGTAATTATTCAGCATAATACTCTTATGCATGTGATTATTTTTGCTTGTGCTTTCGTTCAGAGTGGAAAGTACAGTGCCAAATTTTTGGTAGCAGTTATTCTGAGGAGACCCCTCCATTTCCTGACAGCATCTTTCTCACTCCTGGGTGCTGTCATAACATGACTAAGCCACAGAAGGAATGTTGACTTCTCTGCTTTAGTCCACCTGTCAAATCCACATAAATCTGCAGGTTCATTAAACAAGTCCAAACTCATTAATAAGACCCAGTAATGGAGAAATAGGTTTTTGTGGTATTTATGTGTCACTAGAATAAGAAATAAAAGGTTTATTGAGGCTGTTCTGTAAAACTATATTGACGTGTAAAACCTTAAATAGAAGACAGCCTCCAAACACCAACACACAAAATTGCAGTACGCAAAGAGTCAACATCACACAAAATTAAAGCATTGCTCCTAAAAGTTTCTGCTGCAATGAACAGCATGGAAGTACAGCTGTGGTCTTCTGTATCTTGGTACAACATGCTTTTACATTAGATTACAGAAATGCCACACCTTTTGCATAAGATTTTGTGAAAAAAATATTCTTAAAATAAATTCGTCAAGTCATCAGGGTATTCCTTACACTGACTTAGTCTTTGTCATAGCTTATCACCTGATTTAAAAAATAAAAAAAATCATTATCATAACATTAAGCTCAACATAGCCAGCAGCATTTTACTTTTTTTAGTGACTGAAAGCTGAAATACTCGAGCTCATACACCTTTCAAGGTTTCCCCCCAGAAAACTTGCCAAGTCTTGCCAAAACTGCTAAAGCAGTCATTCATCCAGCAGCCTGTTGTGTTTTTGAGAAATTGTTATTTCTATACTCTGTAAACTTGTATATGAGCTCCAGATTTATCTGGGAGGTAGAATATGAAGATAGAAATGTGACTCCAAATTAACCAAGAAAATGGCAGCCAGGCAAGAAGGCAATAAGTTGGAATAGCTGTAGGACTTGATTATAACAAATTCAGTCATTGCTTTTGTCTATATTTTTTAAAAACGATCTGATTCCGTTTTTTTTGAGTCCAATGTTTTCAGAATTTTTATAAGTATATTTACACAATTTTCTTGGAATTTGGGACAGTCTACTCTTTAGACTCTCTGTAAAGGTTTTATGAACCTGTGTTTGGGGAGTTTCTCATTTGTTCTGTCAGAGCCTGTCAAACTGTTTCAGGTTGAACAGAAAGCCGTTGTTGTATGGAGTTTAAGTTGAGGCTTTAAATGAGCTACACTTTATCACTGTCTTGGGACACCAGTGTGTCCGACTCGTGTCAGAAAGAGCAGCTGATATTAGTGGAGAATAACTTCAGAAGAAAACAACAAAAATGTCTTTAGGTTGCACCAGAACAAATACTATGAACCATGGGTTACTCCACCCTAAAAGGCTTATATTTCACAATCTGTTTTTTTTTCTTCTTCTTTTTCCTTTTTTCCCTACCAGATTGTAATTGATGTTCATTCCTTCAATAAACTTTCTTTAAGTACTTCAGTGCATTTTTTTCAAAGTGCTCTCAAATTAATTGTCCATTTAGTTATCCAATGTAATTAACTCAGACCTCTAATGAACTGCAGTGTTTTCTAAAATTATTTTTATTGTAAGTTCAGTAAGTTGTTGTGCAAACAAATAATTCAGTGGACATCTTGGTCACGTAAATTCACATAAACAGCTGCTAATAAACAAATATGGCTTTTTATTTGTGTTATGGGAATCTTAAGATTTATTTAATGTTGTGCGACATGCCTGTTTTTTTTTTGTTTGTTTGTTTGTTTTTTGGGGGGGGGGGTTCCGATTGGTTTTATATCTGATTATATTCCGGGAATAGAGTTTTCTAAGGCAAGGGAGACCTTATGTTTTAGAAATTGGGTCACCTGGGTGGTTGGTGGAGCAGGATTTGCCTCTTACTTCTGGAGTCCATATGTCTGTTGTCCTTGTCTGGGTTAGAACTGTATAATGTTTCTCTTTATGCACTACCTCCAATAACAGCAAAAAATGCATGCAGCTAAATGTTTGTGCAGTGTTTACTCTTCTGAAGCTGTCGTTCTCAATATTTTAATTGACTATTGAGCAGATGCCTTCAATACATCTTGATCTATTAGGAAAGCGCTTTGGTGCAGGAGTACTCTTTAAGTGCTATATACATAAAATTTGATTGATTGATCTTTAAGGGATTGTTCAGGATCTTTGAAGTATGATTCTATTGAGATTAGAAGCAGCTACCATATTTCCTGGACTATAGAGCGCACCTCACTATAAGCCGTACCCACACAGTTTTTGTTTTAAAAAAACTGGAAACATACATATATGTCGCCCCAGGCTATAAGCCTCTGGTACCTCCGCCGCTCTCGGTTTTTCACAAGGACGCAGCAGAGGGCTGCGTCTTTAATAAATTTGCTATTAATGACACAGCCCTGCGAACCATGGATTCATTCATGTGGATCTTATGTGCAGTGGCTAACAATTTGTACTGCTAGATTGATAGCCTTAAACTTAAAAGCGGTATTATATATAAACTTCTCCGTTTGGTTTCCATGATGAGGGGGGATGAGTTTGAAAACATTTCTCTGTCATCCCTGCTGCTAGCATATTCTTGTTCTAAATGAAAAACAGCGCTTTTTTTCTTTAATTTCCAACTTTGACTTCCAATTGTTCACTTCCTGCTAAAGAGCCCCCTGGCGGTTGAAGAAAAATCCACAGAAAAGCCGCACCGGACTCTAAGCCGCACAAGTGTGGGGGGAAAAAAGTAGCATCATATAGTCAGAAAAATACGGTAATACATTTCCTGCAGTAGAAAACTCCCGCCGTCATAATTCAGCATAAATTCCAGATTAGTTGGTCCCAGAGGAAAGCTAACAGCTAGTCCAGTTGGAGCCAAGACCAAAGCAGACTCTTACTGCCTTAAAAACCTTCTAATCTCAAAAAGGTCACAGTGGTTTATGCTGACACTATTTTATAAACCTTTAAACCACTGTCACGTTTGCATTGGGTGGTTATCTACACAGAGGCTGATGATTAATTGCACTGGAAAAAGAGGTGGGAGTTTCTGTGCCACCAGTGACGATCCTTTGTGAAACGTGTACAAAAGAATACTGCATTGTGGGCCGTGTAGCTCCATGATATGAAATTCAAGCTGTGTGGAAAAATAGTGTAACATTTCCTTAGAACACTGTAATAATTTTGATTTCCCATCTCTGGAAATCGTTTCCCAATGTAAACCCCAATGTTAAGGCAGTTTTAAGTTTTAGAAAATATACATTTTTATAAATTTTGCTATGACTACCCTGACTATGACTACCATAAGATTTTTGAGACTGAAGCCAAGTTGGTCTCAAGGACCAACTAATCTGGATTTATACAAAATAAAGACACCAAGAAAGTTATCTACTGCAGGTAAAATGTTGACTGCCTGTAATCTTTTAGCAGAACTTCAAAAAGCCTGAATTATTCCTTTAAGATTAGAAAACCCTCCCTGGATAATAGTGCCTGTAAAACGGGAGTACACAAGTCGGGGCATTAAATTCTTATGACTTAAACTGCTGGTGTTCACTCTGCTCTGTCGACTACAGAAAAAAAAAGGATTTTCTGTCAATATTTATTTACTAAAGCCCATGTAAATACAACTGTTCAGAGGAGTGCATTTGGAGCATATAGACTAGTGAAACACTCCACACTGAGGTTTTCAGGCAGAGTACACGTCAAAGCTAAGGCAATGTGCGCTCACTCTTGTTTATCTGTTATTTTTTACAGATGAGCGTGAAGCCGTGCAGAAGAAAACATTCACCAAATGGGTAAACTCTCACTTGGGTCGAGTGACTTGTCGCATTGGTGACTTGTACACAGACCTGCGGGATGGCCGCATGTTAATCCGCCTTCTGGAAGTCCTCTCAGGAGAACAACTGGTCAGTACATGTAATTAACCACTTTTCTTTAGACATGTTTGTTTTATTATATGGACTTACTTTTGCTCCAGTTTCTGCTTGTGTTCCCCCTTTAAATTCCTGTCAGCTGCTCCTTTCTATTACATTTGTTCGTTTTTTTTTTTTTTTTTCATTCATCAACATTCAAATGGGTGCATTTTGTTTTTTGTTTTTATCCCCCCCTCATAGCCAAAACCCACTAAGGGCCGCATGCGTATCCACTGCCTCGAGAATGTTGACAAAGCTCTGCAGTTTCTCAAGGAGCAAAAGGTCCATCTAGAAAACATGGGATCCCATGACATAGTGGATGGAAATCACCGTCTCACCTTAGGCCTCATATGGACTATAATCCTCCGCTTTCAGGTAATATGAAGTGATTGTTTATGTCGTAATGTTGTCCTTATGCAAACTTGCACTTCCTCTTTGAAGCTCGTAAAACTTGACTATCAGATGGCGCTTTACTGCGGTTTTCTAATAATTATGTTTTAGTTATGAGCTCCCTATTACGACTTTTTGTTTTCTCACTCTTCAAAGGGTGTTATTGCATACCAATGTAATTACTATAAATTATGCTGCTAAATCTAGAAATGTAATTTATAAACACCTTACTATGTTGATTAAATGACAGATCCAAGACATCAGTGTGGAAACGGAAGACAACAAAGAGAAAAAGTCAGCCAAAGATGCCCTTCTGCTTTGGTGCCAAATGAAAACAGCAGGGTGAGAAGCATATGTCTGTTTATATACACACACACCTCAGTAAATTAGATTATAATCCAAAGACGAAATTATTTCAGTAATTCATCTAATAAAGTAAAACACTGTTTATAATTTCTGTATAGACAGTTAAATGATTTCTATATAGACAAAGCCGATATGGTTTTTGGCTTATCTATGCGTTACTTTCACATGAGTGTTATGCAAGACTAACAATGAGATCATGAACACAAAAATTTTATGTAATGATCGTGTTATGACCCACAATCATGTGCAAGTCTGCTGACTCGACAGTTATCCAGAAGCCACTGACATCTTCCTCAAATAGGGAAGGTGCAAAAAGATCATAGCCAAGGAAGTAAGCGGTTCCAATGATCCAAATGGAAAGTAAAGTGGAGGGAAAAAGGGTACAAATAAAAGTTGGAGGAATAACTGCAGCTTCGAGAGGATTGTGAAACAAAACCCATTCTGCAGTTTGTGGAAGATTGACGATGCTTGAGCTGTGGCTGAAATCAGAGCCTAGAGTCATCACACACTGATTTATACTTGGTTATGACCGCCACATGCTTTGTGTTAAACAAATCCAGAGAAAAGGCATTCGAACTGGACTTTTGTTCAGTGGTCCTACTCAGTGTTTAAGATGTTTTAAGTTCCACTGTGAACTTAATGTTGATGATAATTTGGGAGGCCATGATCCAGTGCGGTCTGCTTGGGTTTTTTTTATCATTAATTTGCATTGAAAGTAGACTATAATTGTAAAAATTAAAAGAACTGAACACTTGAAATAAATCGTCAATAAAATGGTGAGTCATCAGGAAGGCCAGTTCTGTCCAAGGTGATGTTGACAGAAAAATTCTGGCAAAAACTCATCACTTTGGATAATGTCTCTCACCTCATCCATTGAGCCGTTGCACAACTGGCAAGCTCCTTTGGCAACATACAACTGCATCCGAGCTGCACTAAAAGCATCGTCATAGCTCCTTCCTCCCAGTAACCATCACTGCTCCCAGCAATACCAATATGTTGTTCCCAACCCTACTATTGGATTATTTTATGTTTGCACTACTAGTGAGTACAGTTTGTACATTTTAAATGATCTTACTAAGTTACACATTTCTTAGAGCCTAGGTATGCTTAATGTACTCTCATTATATTGTTTTACAGTCTTTTAATTTCTTTTTTATTACCCTCTATATGCACCAGTATATCTCAATTTGCCTGTCACTTTTCTGGTAATAAATCTTAATTTCCCCAGTAAGGAATTAAAATTTAATTTTTCTATTCTATTGTTTGTGACTCTACATAAGTTTCACTCTTTGAATTTAATTACTGGAATAAATTTACGTTTTGTTTCTATTCTAAGTAATTAAAATTGACTTGTGTGCTGAATATTTTTACTGTTAGCATTTTTTTTTTACATGAGATATCAGTATGGTATTCTGTCGTGCTGAGCTAATGATTAATGCTTTTTATTCTGACCTCTACAGATATCCTAATGTCAACATCCACAACTTCACTACCAGCTGGAGAGATGGTCTGGCGTTCAATGCCATCGTGCACAAACACAGGTCAGTGACTCACTGACCTGTGGTCCCTGTTTGGCTTGTTTTGCTGAAGAATCTGATCAGTCTTTTCTTTTTTTTTTTTTTTTTTGCTGGGTGTTATTTCAGATTATCCTCCTGCAAACACAAAAGACATCCAATATTCTTGTACTTTGGTGTTCAGAGAAGTAAAGCAGTCAAAGGAGTTTCTTACCACATTTTCTATTTCAGTATTTTTCCTCTCTGCAGTAGGACTTGAAAGATGAAATAAAATAGGGAGTAAGATGACCTAGATTACAGTCATAACCCACCCATTTTTTAAAATATAAAACCATCATTGTGCACCCTGCTGGTTAAAGGATTTCTAGAGTTTAAAGATAAAAAGACCAAAGATTAATCCTTAACTTGTGACTTAGAAAGAACAGAGATTATTGATGAATTAATCAATGCATACAATGAAGGCGTTTCTTATTTACTTAGGTGTTCAATTATTTCACTGTATTTACTGTGTGACTCAGTCATGACACAGCTGTCAATGTGCAGTTTTTAGCTTTCACAATGTACTCTGTGTAATTCATGTTCATTGAAGTTTAAGAATATTTTCATTACATAATTTTTTAACTGCATTTAGTTGAGGTTCATTTGTAATAAACTTACATCTGACACATTTATGCTGCTCTAAAATCCAAATACTCCTTTAATGAACACTTTATTATTGTTGAAAAGAATATCAGATGTTTTTAGGTCCATACATGAAAAACATTTTTACATACATCTTTTGCAAAACAGACTTTTTATACATGATGACCCGAATGTTTAGTCATTTCTTCTTAGCTGTATCCGACTCCTATTAAAATGTCTGTTTCCCATTGTCTGCAGGCCTGACTTGATTGAGTTTGACAACCTGAAAAGGTCCAATGCTCACTACAATCTCCAGAACGCTTTTAATGTGGCTGAGAAGGAAATGGGCCTCACTAAACTATTGGACCCAGAGGGTAGGTGGCTGTTGGCTTCACTGAGGCATTCAGCTTTTCTCTAAAATAACTTCATTTAAGTTGCAAGTTTAATAAAGTTAATTAGTCTTGGACAGCACTAATTATTGTCAACTTTAATTCCTTCACAAAAGGCTGTTTAAAGAATCAAAAGGACTTTAAATAACAGAATGGATATAGCTGAACACTTCTTGTTTTTTGATCAAGTGATATTTGGAGCTACAGTGCTTTAACTTTGTTGTGTTTCCTCTCTTCCAGATGTCAATGTTGATCAGCCAGATGAGAAGTCAATCATCACTTATGTGGCGACCTATTACCATTACTTCTCTAAGATGAAAGCTCTGGCAGTGGAGGGAAAACGAATTGGAAAGGTTAGCTCTGTGTGCATGTGTCTGATTTGAGACTTTTGGCTAAGTGACTTTATAATTTAAAAGCAAGAACTTTTTAAGTGTAAATAGTTTGGTTAAATGGCTATGGAATGTTTTGGGGTTTGAGTTAATTTTAGATAGAAGAAATCCTCTTTGATTACCAAGAACTGAAGGAGTGTGCAGATAATTATCTACTCAAGAAGAGATGCTGACAGCACAAAGATGTCCCACAGATTTCCACTTCAAAAAATCTGAGACGTGCTTGGATATATTGGGCAGAGCATGATGGATGTGTAAATATTTCCGTCCCATTTATATGGAATCACTAATTGTTTTGGCTGCAGGTACTTGATTACGCCATTGAGGCTGACCAACTGATAGAGAAGTACGAGACCCTGGCATCAGAGCTGCTGCAATGGATTGAACAGACCATACTGACGCTTAATGATCGGCAGCTGGCTAACTCTCTGAGTGCTGTTCAGAACCAGCTTCAGGCCTTCAACTCTTACCGGACTGTGGAGAAACCCCCTAAGTGAGTACTAGTTCTCCTGACGGAAGCTCGTAAATGTTTATTTATTTATTTAAAATCCAAAATATGTTTTGTCTCCACAGATTTACAGAAAAGGGAAACCTGGAGGTCCTTCTCTTTACCATCCAAAGCAAAATGAGAGCAAATAATCAGAAAGTTTACATGCCAAAAGAAGGCAAACTCATCTCTGATATAAATAAGGTAGGGCTTGTTTTAAATACAGGACCAGATATATTCAACAGCAACCCTGAAATGAGTTGTGTAATCTCTGATTGAAAAATGGAGAAATCTCTTAACAAAATCATTTTACAGCAGGATAACATGTGAAAGCATTGCACATTGACAACCTCAGATGCGGGTGATGAAAAACACCCCTATTGTTTTCTATCAAGCAGCCCACACCGGCTGCACCAGCCAATGCTGCTAGGCTCAGCAATCGGTGATGTTTTATTTTAAATGAATAGCTAGAGATACTTCAAATGTATCCATGCTGCAATAAACATGCATTTATTATAGGTTTTTAAGGTATCTTTATCAGAGCCAATAAATGTGGCTGGCACTACACATTTCGGTACCTGAAAAGAGTACAAAAATTTTGCAAATAATAAATTGGGAGTATTTTCCTCTTATTCTTAAAATTTTTTATTCTTTGTGAAACTTTTGTGTCATGTTTGCTGCATGATTCAGGCATCTTGTGCATCCATCTGTTTGCCAGGCTTGGGAACGACTGGAAAAGGCTGAACATGAGCGTGAGCTTGCACTAAGAAACGAGTTGATTCGCCAAGAAAAACTGGAGATGCTGGCGGCTCGCTTTGACAGAAAAGCAGCAATGAGGGAGACGTGGCTGAGTGAGAACCAGAGATTAGTGTCTCAGGTAGAAAAACGTACCTTTTCCTCTTAAACCTGATGAAAAACTTGTATTATTTGTTTAAAACTATTATAAGATTAGTTGGATTCTTATACAGTCTTCTTTTTTTTTTTTTTTTTTGTTGCAAGGATAATTTTGGGACTGATTTGGGAGCAGTAGAAGCTGCCACCCGTAAACACGAAGCAATTGAGACAGACATTGGTGCATACTGGGAGCGGGTTGCTGCTGTGGAGGCTGTTGCCAAAGAACTGGAAGCAGAGAAATATCACGATGTTCGTCGCATACTGGCACGACGGGATAACGTCCTTCGACTTTGGGAATACCTCAAGGAACTTCTGGCGTCCCGCAGGGAGCGTCTGAACTCCCATAAAGACCTACAAAGATTGTTTCAAGAGATGCGTTACATTATGGACTGGATGGCCGACGAAAAGGTAAAACGGGCATCTTGAATGGCTTTGTTTAAATAAGTGCTGAAAGTCTGTGCTTATTCCTTTTGTTGCTTTGGTGTCCAATTAACTAAAAGGGCTCAGCTAATCCTCTGAAGTAAGATAGATGTTGTTCATAGTTTTTCCCAGCAGCTTTAGGGTTGCTCCTAATTGCAGTAATTAGCTGTTGCCATGCCTGCTAACGGCTGACTGGTGTTGCCTGTCATTGTTGGCTTAACTGAGGTTAACTGAGGCGGACTACACTCATGCGGAGCACTAAAGAAATTACATTTTGACAAGCTGTCTTGGCAAGCTGTGAACTTAATTCATCTGTGTTCTGCCAGTCTTGAAATGCTGGTATTTCCTCATGTTTGTTCATTTCTAGTCTTTTATTAGCTTGACTTCATCAGTTTCAGTTAAATTAGAGATCTTTCATTATAGAGATTATATGGTTTTTTCTTTTTTGCAGAGCACTACATTTGCCTCCTCTCCATGTTCACCAGAATTACAATTGTTTGATTTTGACATTTAAATCTTTCTTAGTATATCCATATCTTTGCTAATTCATGCCTTCACAAATCCATATCCCCCATTTCACACACGGGTGTTTATTTTCATACCTGTATTTTGTACCAGTGGTGTTTTATGATGTCAAAGATTTCAAGAAATTTATTAATTTTATTTATTTATTTATTTTTATAAAATTGCTCAATTTTCCACTTTCATTAATTTGTAAATGATTTTACTAAAAAAACCTTAATCTGCATAATTTGGTTGTTCAATACCATGTCGGTTCTATTCAGTTTCAGGCTTAATAAAAGCTTAAGCAAGTTTCTGAGGGACAATAATTACTGCACTCACCCACCTGATGATTCATGTTTAAATTGCAACTACAAAAGTATGGCAAGGTGGGAAAAAAAAGGCCTGTGCACTTTTTAAAAATGTATTATATTAAAACAATTTTTCTTTCCTCTTTTTCATTGACCTTTTGATCAACAACACATGCACGCACATTTTAATGCATAACGTGACTCAAACACTAATTTCCTCCATTTCCTGCTGGCAGAGTGTTGTCTTGTACTACCTTTGAAAATACAATTACTTGGCAAGATAATATTCCAAGTATGAAATAATCTTGTATTTGAGCTTATATAATTTCACGCAATTGTGATTTTATTTAAGTAACTTAAAAATATATCAAAAATCTATCACAATCTGTGAAATTTTATTGTGTTGAATTGAATTTTATGTTCTACTGGTTTTCCTGTAAAAGTGAAAAATAATTAAATCCATTAGAAAATCATTGTGCAAAAGTAATAGATTTAATTTCTGTGCTGTCTCTGATTCCACTGATTAGTTGATGGACAAGAGATAAGTCTAAGTGTCTCCCTATTCATTTGCATGAACCCACCTACAATAAAAAAATATATAAAAGAGATGATTATCAAACAATTGGATATTCTTAGAATATCAGAAATACTTATTGGGAAAAGTATAAAACTTAAAAACTCAGGTCGCTTCTGACCCATATTGTGCATGAAACGGTTAAATGAGTTTTGCTGCTTTTCTGGTCATTTTTTGCAGAATGAGAACTTGGTATTTCTTTAGTTTTTGATTACCTTTTTTTTTTTTTTTTTTTTTTACAGGGTCGCTTGCAGTCCCAGGATAGTGGCAAACATTTGCATGACGTGTTAGATCTTCTGCAAAAACACAATTTGGTGGAGGCTGACATTTCAGCTCAAGCAGAGAGGATAAAAGCGGTGCAAGGGGCCGCCAAACGTTTCACCTCCTATGACCAGGGTAGGCCTTCTGAAACGGTCTTCATCATTTTCTGTACGGATGCTTCTCTTTTCATCTATATCTAAATGCATTTTTCTCATTTCTTTCCTTCTTGACAGCTTACAAACCCTGTGAACCTGGACTTGTTAGTGAGAAGGTCGATTTGCTGGGTCAAGCTTATGAGGAGCTTGGCCAGCTTGCGGCGACGCGTCGAGAGCGTTTGGAGGATTCACGTCGACTCTGGCAGTTCATGTGGGATCTTGGTGAGGAGGCGGCCTGGATCAGGGAGCAGGAGCAGATTCTGGCCAGTGGGGACAGTGGCCGGGACCTCTCTTCTGCCCTTCACCTACTGAGTAAGCATGAGGCCTTCAGGGACGAGATGGCCGCCCGCTATGGCCCCCTTAGCAACAGCATCGCTGCCGGAGAAGCTTTGGTGGAAGAGGGACATTTTGGAGCCCCGGAAATCACGGAGAGGATCCAAGATATCCGTGGACAGTGGGCTCATCTGGAGGAGGTCGGTTGTGGTTTTCAGCTTTTTTGTCACATCTAAACAGTCTTCTACTCTGTATACATTTATGTTTTTGTACTCTGACTTTATTAGACAACAAAGCTCAGAGAGCAGAGTCTGAAGGAGTCTGTGGCTCTGCACCAGTTTCAAAATGATGCCAACGACATGGAGGCCTGGATTATGGAGACGCTTAGACAAGTGTCCAGTCAAGAGGTTGGCCACGACGAGTTCTCCACCCAAACTTTAGCTCGCAAGCAGAGAGAAATTGAAGAGGAGATCCAAAGCCACCGCCCCCTCATTGACTCGCTCCATGAGCAGGCCCAAGCACTGCCAGAGGCATATCTTCATTTCCCTGAAGTAAGTTTGCTTTAGTTTTCATTATCCTTTCCAGATCACATGCTCTGTCTGGTGAATGATGGCTAATTGCTGTCTCTAGGTGGAGGGACGTCTTCCTGCTATTGAGCAGCGCTATGAAGAGCTGGAGTCTCTGTCAGCAGCTCGGCGACAGGCTCTGGAAGGCGCACTGGCACTTTATCGCATGTTCAGCGAAGCCGACGCCTGCCAGCTGTGGGTGGAAGAGAAGGAGCAGTGGCTGGACAGCATGGAGATCCCCACCAAGCTGGAAGACCTGGAGGTTGTGCAGCAGAGGTCAGTTTGGGAGCGATGGAAGCAGAAATGATTATGTAACAAGATTGTTGCTGAATACAATGCTTTTTTTTCTTTAAAAATTAATACAATTAAATTTTTTCTGAACACAAAATTTTAAAATATCTTGAAAATCTAATTTTATTTACTTTTTAGTTATACACATTATACAACATTAGTGATTTAGGATTAGCTAAATTTGGTATGATCACTACCCATCCTAAGTGGATCATCCAATTGTTTCTCTTGTGATGCTTCTGCTTACTTTATTCAAATTCAGTACTTCACATTGCTAAAGAGCCATTGTAGCAAAACTTGATCCCAGTTTGCCTCTTGTTTGTAGCTTGAATCTCAAAACAAATGTAAAATAAATCATCTTAATTTAAAAAATCAATGCTGTTTACATAATGTTTATTTTTAGCATTGATATTATATCTCTCTCCAGGTTTTTACCAACCAGTACAGTTTGCACAAATTAATATTCAGAGTAAACATAAACCTGCAATGAGTATGTACTATAACGATGCAAATCTTTCATAGCAATTGAAATGAAACAACTATATTCTGCTGCAGGTTTGACACCCTTGAGCCTGAGATGAACAACCTGAGTACTCGGGTCACTGATGTGAAGCAAGTGGCTGAGCAGCTGCTGAGCTCAGACAACTGCAGCAAAGACCAAATCCACCAGACAAGAGACCAGCTAAACAACAGGTAAGTGCTAATATTGAACATGCCTTTATTTTCACCACTATAATCACCATTCTCTTTGTACTTAATGTGCAATGTGTTGGATTTTGTCTCTAGATGGAAAGAGTTCGAGAAGCTGGCTGGCCAAAAGAAACAAGCCCTGGAATCTGCTCTGAACATCCAGAACTACCACCTGGAGTGTAATGAGAGCCAGACGTGGATGAAGGAAAAAACCAAAGTGATTGAATCCACGCAGAGCTTGGGCAACGACCTGGCTGGAGTGATGGCACTTCAACGCAAGTTAACTGGCATGGAGAGGGATCTCGAGGCCATTCAGGTATGGAAGCGATGCATGCTGGGCAGAAATAGAAATATAAAAACACCTGGACAAAATAATTGTTTTTTTTTTGTTCTTCTGTTATTCCTTAATCTAAATTAGCGTTCATATTTTTTTAGGGTAAGTTGGATGATTTGACAAAGGAGGCAGAAAAACTCGCCAGTGAACATCCAGATCAAGCTGGAGAAATCCAAGGTCGCCTGGCTGAGATTCAGGAGGTGTGGGAGGAGTTGAATGCCACCATGAAGCGACGGGAGGAGTCACTGGGAGAAGCCAGCAAACTTCAGGGCTTCCTCAGGGACCTGGATGATTTCCAGTCCTGGCTGTCCCGCACACAGACCGCAGTGGCCTCAGAAGACATCCCCACTTCCCTGCCTGAGGCCGAGAGTTTACTCGCCCAGCATGAGAGCATCAAGAACGAAGTTGACAACTACAAGGAGGATTATGAGAAGATGCGAGCGGTTGGCGAGGAAGTGACCCAAGGTCAGACGGACGCCCAGCACATGTTCTTGGCCCAGAGGCTTCAGGCGCTGGACACTGGGTGGCATGAGCTGCGACGCATGTGGGAGAACCGCCACAGTCTTCTGGCCCAGGCCTTTGATTTCCAGACTTTCCTTAGAGATGCCAAGCAAGCTGAAGCTTTTCTCAACAGCCAGGTTAGAACAACACAAAATATGGATGAAACTTTATTGAATTAACCACATTAGCTTTCTTTGCAACAACCTGCTGTTCCTTAATCAGTTTCAGTACGCCTGTTACAAAGGACTAGCATAACAGAACTAAAATATTTAGTCTTGCTGCTTCTTTGGCAACAAAAGAAATGAAACACAAACTGTAAGCAGAACTCTTTGATTTCCTTTGACAAATAGCTTTTGCAGTGAGATCGAATTGCAGGATTCCAAAAATATCCTTTACTCTGAGATTTAGGGTCTTTGTTATTTAAGGTATTGGTTAAAAACAACCCATTTGCCCTTTTTGTTTTATTATATAGTTTTTAGAAAAATGTTGCCTTTCTGGGAAACTGAAATGCAAGTGCTGCTTTTGTGTCTGTGCAGGAGTATGTGTTGTCCCACACAGAGATGCCCACCAATCTTCAGGCTGCAGAGGAGGCCATTAAGAAGCACGAGGATTTCCTCACCACCACAGAGGCCAGCGAGGAGAAGATAACGGGTGTGGTGGAGGCTGGTCTGCGCCTTATTAATGACTCCAATGCAAATGCAGATAAAATTCAAGAAAAAGTTGATTCAATCCAGGAAAGGTCAGAGCTGGAGCAAAAGATAAGGGAAAAATTCTGAATTTTTTTCTGATGTGTTTAGGCTTGAAAAGTTCTGTGTTATTCTTGTTTTTTTCAGACATTGTAAAAATAAGGAGGCTGCAAATGAACTGCTTTCAAAACTTAAGGATAACTGTGAACTTCAGCGCTTCCTGCAAGATGGGCAGGAGGTAACGAAGTTAAGCACTTAAACAAATTAATGTGTAAAGTCATTTAAAGAAGGAATTTGACTAAGTGGCCTTGTGTTGTGATATGTAGTGTCTCTTTAATGTTTTTCCATATCGCTACTCTTCTCCAGCTAACTTTGTGGATCAATGAGAAGATGCTAACAGCACAGGACATGACTTATGATGAAGCTCGAAATCTTCACAGCAAATGGCAGAAACACCAGGCCTTCATGGCAGAGCTGGCCTCCAATAAAGACTGGCTGGATAAGATTGACAAGGTATGTAAACACAGAAAACATACCCTTAAATTTTTCCCCCTTTTTTCAACTTTGTAACAGTTTAAGTAAATTGTTTTTCTAAAAGGAGGGTCAAGTGCTGGTGGCGGAGAAGCCTGAGCTGAAGCCGGTGGTTCAGCAGACGTTGGAGGACCTGCAGCGTCAGTGGGAGGAGCTGGAGAACACGACCCGGACCAAAGACCAGTGCTTGTTTGAAGCCCACAGAGCGGAGATATTTACTCAGAGCTGCTCCGCTCTGGATGACTGGCTGAAAAACATTGAGACACAGCTGCACAGTGACGACTATGGAAAAGATTTGACCAGCGTCAACATCCTCCTTAAAAAGCACCAGGTAGAAATCAAAATAAGCTGCAAAGAATGTTTTTATTTTTTTATTTTAAAAAAAGCAGAAATAAGTTGGGCCAAAAATATTTTATCTGATGCAAATGAAGATGTTTTATCTTTTTTTAAATGTTTTTTTCCTGTGTAGATGCTGGAGCATCAGATGGAGGTCCGAGAGAAAGAGGTGCAGTCCCTACAAAGTCAGGCTGTTGCTCTGTCCCAGGAGGATGCAGGGTTGGCTGAGGTAGACGGGCAGCAGAAGAGAGTCATTGACAGTTTTTCTAGCCTCAAAGACCCTCTTGACCTGAGGAGACAGCAGCTGCTGGCCTCTAAAGAAGCACATCAGTTCAACAGAGACTTGGAAGATGAAATTGTGAGCACTAGCAACTCCGTGTAGTCAATAGATGAGTTTTGAGTTTTATGTTTATCCTGCTGAGGTTTTATTTCTATTTAATTTGCAGCTTTGGGTAAAAGAACGAATGCCTCTGGCAACTTCCACGGATCATGGAAAAGACTTGCCAACTGTGCAGCTGTTAATCAAAAAGAACCAGGTACAGTTTTATTTTCTGCTTTAGTATTTAGCAAGAAATGTAATAATTACATTGTGACTCACTTGGCTAAAAAATATATGTACCAGGATATAAAAAAGAATATTGAGTGTTTGCATTTTTACACAGTGTTCCAAATCATTATGCAAATTGGATTCAAGTGTCATAAAGATCACATTTTTTGTTGTGCTATTAAACTTATAGATGGTATTGTGTGTCAGGGCTCTTTGAATCACTATAATTAATTTCAGAAAGCTGGTTGATTAGTTTGTCTGGTGAGCTCAATTAAAGAAAATCTACTTAAGAAGGATGTTCCACATTATTAAGCAGGCCACAGGTTTCAAGCAGTATGGGAAAGAGAGGATCTCTGCTGACGAAAATCATAAGATAGTGTAGAACCGTATGACAACATTAGATGTATAACAAAAACTGAAGCTTTATCATTGTACTGTGAAGAGATTTGTGGCTGATTCAGAACAAAGATGGGTTTGTACAGATAAAGGCATAATGAGGAAGGTTTCTGTTTGACAAATTCATTGAATTAAGAGGGCAGCTGTTAAAATGCCTTTACAAAGCAGCAAACAGTTATTTGAAGCTGTTGGTGCCTCTGGAACCTCAAGGTGGAGGATCCTCCAGAGGCTTGTGGTGCATGAACCGACTATTTGGCTCCTGACCAGAACTCACAAGCAGAAACTGTCGCAGTGGGCCCAGCCGTACATGAAGATTAATTTTCAAGCAGACTTGTTTATTGATGACTGCTGTGCAACCCTTGATGGTCCTTATGGACACAGTAGTGGATTGGTGGTGGCCCCAATGTTGCCTGTTCACTCTGGAAAAGAATGGAAATAGAAACTATGCAGGAAGCTCAGTTATTCATGAAACCCCAAAAACCGCCATCCTTCTAGTAGAAATAATGTCAAAACTGGTTGTGAAATAGACGTTGCAGAAAGAGATCCAGGGCCACCAGCCTCGCATTGATGACATCCACCGTCGAGGCGAGGCTCAGAGCCAGGTGGACGGCGACAGGCAGTCGCTGCTGAAGGAACGCCTCGTTGAGCTCAGGGATCTCTGGGACCAGCTGATCGCAGAGACGGACAAGCGTCATGACCGTCTGATAGAGGCCAATCGCGCACAGCAGTTCTATGCTGATGCAGCAGAAGCAGAAGCCTGGATGGGGGAGCAGGAGCTGCACATGATGTCAGAGGAAAAAGCAAAGGTAAACCTGAGACAAAGATGAACAGATTGTTGTTAATCCTGTGTTTAGGAAATATAATCTTTCATGTTTGTTACCCAGGATGAGCAAAGTGCTCTGGCAATGGTCAAGAAACACCAGGTCCTAGAACAGGCCCTGGAGGACTACGCCCAGACCATCCACCAGCTGGCCAACAGCAGTCGTCTCATGGTCACCAGCGAGCACCCAGAGAGGTCCGGAAGCGCATCTTAGTCTTCAACTTGAAGATGTAGTTGTCATTTAATAACAAATACATCTGATTCCTGATCTCAATTGAACAGTGAAAGAATCACCTTGCGACAAGCCCAGGTAGACAAGCTGTACGCCGGCCTCAAAGACCTGGCGGAGGAGCGCCGTGGGCGTCTTCAGGAACGGCTTCGGCTGACCCAGCTGAAGCGAGAGGTAGATGACTTGGAGCAATGGATCGCTGAGAGGGAAGTGGTTGCCGGCTCCCACGAACTGGGACAAGACTATGAACATGTCACAGTGAGTCTTTTTTTTTTTTTCTCCAATTGAAGATATGAAAGCTCTGGGAAATTCAGCTGAATTAATTATGTTGCCCTGATTTCTGTTTTTTCTTTCTCTTCACAGATGCTGAGGGACAAGTTTCGTGAGTTTGCTCGTGACACCAGCACCATCGGCCAGGAGCGTGTAGACGGCGTGAACGCGTTAGCAGATGACCTCATCGAGTCCGGTCACCCTGAGAACGCCAGCGTGGCAGAATGGAAGGATGGTCTAAATGAGGCCTGGGCTGACCTGCTAGAGCTTATCGACACACGCACGCAAATGTTAGCCGCCTCCTATGAGCTGCACCGGTTCCATCAAGATGCCATGGAGGTGCTCGGACGCATCAAGGAGAAGAAGGAGGCGGTGCCTTCAGACCTTGGCCGGGATCTAAACACGGTCCAGCATCTCCACAGACAGCACAACACTTTTGAAAATGACATCCAGGCCCTCAGCGGACAAGTGAGTGAAAAGATATCTTGTTAGAGTTTGAAAGCGGCTTCAGATCAGAACACAGAACGCCTTCTCTTCCTCTTAACTTCAAGGTGAACCAGGTGCAGGATGATGCAGCACGTCTGCAGAAGGCTTATGCTGGTGAAAAAGCAGATGACATTCAAAAGAGTGAAACGGCCGTGACGATGGCCTGGCAGGGGCTGCTGGAGGCCGGCAAAGCCCGCAGGCTCCTCCTGCTGGACACAGTGGAGAAGTTCCGCTTCTTCAACATGGTGCGAGACCTCATGCTCTGGATGGACGGCATCAACGTGCAGATCGACGCACATGAAAGTCCGAGGTAAAAGAAGTATCAAAAACTGGAATGGCTTGTATAAAAACCAGAAGTGGATAGAGTAGCCAAAAATTATTCTCAGGTAAAAGTAGCACCACCTTAAAATATTTTTACTCTAGTGAAAGTAAAAATTTCTCAAGCAAGAGTACACAAGTATTTGGTAAAAAGCCTAACCAGGTACTGAGTTACTGATCGAAACAATCATTTAATACTTACAAATTATATAATCAAAAAGACCAAAATACAAAGCGATAAATGAATACATTTATTTGTAAAGCCAGTTACAATAACCACCAAGTGAACCAAAGTGCTTTACATTGAACAAAATAAGATAAGACATATTAAACACAAGGAGTGAAACTGATAAAACACAACAGACAGTAGAATAAAGTAAAAAGACAATTAAAATATCACACTATTGAGGAGTAAGTCATATTGAAGATGTATGTATTGAGTCTTCACTTATAAAGACTCATTTAAAAAGACTCAGGTCGGAGGTCAGTCATATTTCATTCGGACCTTATGTAGAAATTTGGGCATTTTAAAGACCAAAAGAAAAATAATTCATTTAAATAACATGATTGCAAAATAACAAAATTTGGTGAAATAAAAAAAAAATTCTAAAACAATTTATTTCAGTATAAAACTGTGGGTCTGTGTATGATGAAGTTTTGGTTAAAACAAGCTTATTCTTTATTAGGAAATTACTAATGGTGTATAAAGTATCCAGACATTTTAGTGATATATCATAATAAAGTTACTCAAATAAAAGTGAAAAGTTCAGCATTGTAAAAAAAAGGTATTTTTATTACATCAATAAATGTAAGTCGATGCTATCCAACTCTGATAATAACACCAACTCTGTTGTTTGCTTTATTTAAGGGATGTATCATCTGCTGAGTTGGTCATTGTCAATCATAAGGGCATCAAATCGGAGATTGAGACCAGAGCAGACAGCTTCACTGCCTGTACCAAAATGGGAAATGACCTCATCAATAAGAACCATTACGCATCTGACGAGGTATTTGGCTACGATTCAAGAAAAACTATTTCAGAGGGCACACAATAACCTGCTTTTAGTGTCTTCATACCTAACAGCTCAATACCCTGTTTACTGAATACTCCTTTTATCTATAGATCCGAGAGAAAATGGCTCAACTCCAGGAAAAAAGAGATAAGATCAACAGCAAGTGGCAGGAGAAGATGGACCATTTACAAATTGGTAGGCATAGGGACTTCATTTCACTTCAATGGAATTTTGGAGTACTATGTTATTAAATAAATTCAGATATAAATTCAAATTCAAAGAATATCTTGTCCTGAAACAAAAGGTTATTATATTGGTATGTTAATTACATCATCTAACTGTGATGTGGCAACAGAAAAGCATGTAGGTACAGGTTTAAAAAGGAAGATATGCAAATGGGAAGGTTTAGGCTGTAGGGCTATTGAAAGGGAAGAACACACAGCATCATTTCATACTCATTGGGAAAAATGGTTGTACGGTTTAGCCATAGATTTACAAGGAAGTCATGTAATCTATTGTTATTAAGTGACATAATGCTGCTATTATTAATATTTCTTTTGGAAAAGTAGGCCTACTTGCATGCATTCGACTAACACTGACATAAGATCAGTTCATTTTTAATTGACGTCATTTTTGGGGGTTTTTCCAACACCACCATTCCCATCTTACTTAAATGAGTTACCACAGTCCTTCTACTGGTTTGAATGTCTTCTTACCAAGATGGTGAAGCAAGCTCTAATAACTTGGCACTCTTGGCACGTTTCATGATTTATTAGTATTTGATATTCTTGCACTTAACTTGGTGTTTGTATTTGCTTTAGTGCTGGAGGTGCTGCAGTTTGGACGAGACGCCAACGTGGCAGAGTCATGGCTGGCAGGGCAAGAACCTCTTGTCCGAGCGGCAGAGCTTGGTGCCAATGTTGACGAGGTTGAGAGCCTCATAAAGCGCCACGAAGCCTTCGAGAAACTGGCTGCAGCCTGGGAAGAACGCTTTGTGCAGCTCGAAAAACTTACCACAGTAAGTACAATGATCGCTTTCCCTCTGAAGTCATGGTGCCAACTCAGTCTGGTCTTTCTGAAATATTTTCTTATTAAAATGTTTAGCAATTCTGGGAAGTGGCCTGACACATTCAGGATGTTTCTAACCTCCTTTATGACAGCCAATTAAAGTTTGAGTCGTCTTTTTCTCCAGCTGGAGGAGCATGAGATGCAGAGGAGGCGAGAAGAAGAAGAGAGAGCACGGCGACCTCCTACTCCTCTGCCTGAAGAGGTGGTGCCGTCTGAGCCAGAGAGTCAGCCACATGATTCAGCAGCCAGGTAGGAGATGTTTGAAAGAGCAGACAGCAAAACCAAACCTGTTTTTTGGTTCACGTGACATTCATCTGTCTTTTAAACTCAGAACAAGTCTGGACCAGACGACACTCAATCAATTGGTGTCAGTAAATGGAGTGCACAGCGATAACGACACGTCTCAGGTGAGACAGGTTTGCCTTGTCCAACATTGTCGTGTTTTTTCCTTGCTTTTGGCCTCATTTCATGTTGTATTTTTGTATGATTCGAGTGGGTTATTGAAATGTGTTTTCAAGTTTGAATAAATTATTTAAAATTAATGTTAATATGCAAAATTCGACCAAGCAGAGTTGAAATGAGTCCAATATTTTTCCAACTCCATTGATTCAAAATCACTTCATATGAAAAGTATTTTTCATTGTTTGTCCTTGGTTGTCATACCACTGTGAATGGTATCTCATCTTTATATGGCATCTAACAAGGTATTGAATCTTAATTTAACAGCAAAAATGCCTGGCAAAAGTTACATTAGAATCTCAAGTTTCAATGTATTTTTCTGGAATTTTAGGTGAAAGAGAGACAATGAAACATGGTGGCGGTGGTATCATGCAGTTAGAAATATTTTCCCACCTTAAAACATAAACACACCGGAGATATAATAGACTAGTTTATATCAAACCTGCTACAAATCCTGACCCATTTCCATTTGAGATTATGTAGCAATCCTGAAATCAGTGTTCAGAGTCTCTCCATCCAAACTGAGACTGAGCTGTTTTTCAAAAAATGCAGCAAAAGTCAAGTCTAGACATGGGAAGCTATTTCTAGACTTTTTCCTGCAACTGTAATTGCAGGAAAATGTGATTCTACAAAGTTTGGAGAAGGCTGAGGACAATTGCTTGCCACACCTTTCAGATTTTTACCTGAAATCTGTGTTGTATTTTCCTTCCACTTTATGATTATGCATCTCTCGCTCAGTCTATTACTAAAGATCTAAAGATTGCTCTATGTGGTTGTAATGCTCCAAAAAGTGAACAGGCTTCTTATTCACTGCATTTTGAAGTGGTTAGATAATCTAAAAAAAAAATAGCTAGAATTAATATTTTGTCTTTACTGGAGCAACATGGTCAAACAAAATGGAAAAAAAAAATCTGCAATTTTGTCTTTTACAGAGAAGGAGAGGGGCCTGGGAAGAAAACAGTGCAGTTTTATATACATGTAGTTCAATCTTTTCAAAAGCATCACTAAGTGACCTGGATATCTTTTAATTTTGATCATGGCTGTTGACTGTGGTGTGTTGGCATTTTTGTTGAACTAAAAAGTTCAAGCCCCGAACTAACATTTAAGTGTCTGCCAGCGATGGACTCTTTAACAATTTCTCATTGCATTCTTACCAGCAGTCGTTATCGCTGCCGTTGTCAGTGGGAAAGAAATCAGAGCCTAAACGTGTGTGTAAGCCCAAACAGCAGGAGCGTGTGAGTAATGAGCCACGGTCAGCTTTGTTGTTGCTCCCCCTCCCAAACGCCCCCTCACCTTCCTGACAGCCTCCGCTCAGCTCCTGGTCAGCGGCAGTACTTCTTCTTTTAAGAAGCCATTGCTTCTTTGCATCCACTGCTTTATTTATTAATGAACCACACAGCTTCATTAATGAGTCCCCTGGCTGCAAAAAAGAAAAAAAAGCATGATGCACTTTCACGAACAGGATGTTTTCATGGATCTGATGCTGCGGTTTGCGGCTGCTGTGTATGTGCTTGTATTGACCAGGACGGGAGTCTCTAAATGTGGGGCAAAGTAAATGTGGTGGTTATTACAGCTGTTCAGTGGTATTTTTCTACGTGGCTTGTGGTAGTGTCTGTATGTTTACTTCTGAGTGTATATGTTGCTTAAAGTTAAAGCTTTGAATAGTGAATAGTTTTAATGACGGATGAATAACAGCCTTCTTGGTTTCAATACAGTTAAAGTTGTAGATTTTTAAATTAAGTCAGATTTTCTGTTTTTTTGTTTCATTTGGTGAAAAAGAAGCAAACGTCAAAAATTAGTTTCCTTAGCAGAGATTGTTTTTTTGTTTTTAGATGAAAACATAAGAATTTTCCTACTTATTTTCAGAACTCTAATAAAACAAGTTATAACAATTTTAAAATATTCTGCCGTTGGCTGTCAATATATCAAACGAGAGGCACTGCTGTCTGTGTAAGAGAGCAGTCATTGGAAAACAAGCTTTCAACATAATTTTAAGACAAATGGAAGTTAAATTGTTAGTTTTATTTTGGATGCTGCTGTTTATTACTAGAACAGCAATATCCATTTAGATAGGATATTGATATTCAAAGGGATAAAACAAAGCATCTCCATTCAGGCTTCCTGATATCTGACACTTCCTCACATTCTCACAGCCTGAATGGGCTGCAGACACGACGTACCGTCTCTTTAAAAACGTGTTTCCTTTTAAGTAGCTTCCTAGATATCTGTTGCCTTTGAGTCGTCTTTATGCAGTGTTGCAAGGTCTGCCTGGCATTAATGAATGTGGTGCATTTTTTTGAAAAATTATTGTTTTTTAACCAGCAGCTCTAATTAATCTGAAATTGGCAAATTTCTTAGTGCAGCTCTACAATTTTTTTCTTTGTTTTTTAAAGATTGTCAAGGAAAGTGGAATTAAACTTACTGAGGTTTTACTATGTAGGTTATAATTTGAATTGGTATAATTTTTTTCCCAAAATGTATTTAGGATGTTTAGCTTGTGCTTCTTGTATGTTTCCTTTGTGAGTAGCTAAGTGGTACGGTTTGTCTCTCAGTTATAATGTAGTGTAAAGTCTTGTGTAAAGTATGTTTCTATGAATCCAGTGGACCCCGTGTTCAGTACCTCAGTTTATCATGCAGTGTGTTAAAGCAAGCATCATTATGGCTTTTTGTGTTTGGCTGTGAACGGCTGCTTTGCTGCTCCCTTGGTCTTATTCTGATTTTTGCTGCCTTACCACTTTGGTCTGGTTTTAACCACAGGGCTCAGAGTCCGATTCCGTTAACGGACCCGGTAGAGACAGCGGCCTGGCGTCCTCTCGCCTCGAGCCGTCTGCCACGTTACCGAGCAGAGGCGGTGCCGACTCCGAGCCAGAAGCCATGGAGGGCATCCTCTGCCGAAAACAGGAAATGGAGTCCCACAACAAAAAGGCAGCTACCAGGTAGGAATTTGGTGAAAAGAGAGTGGAGACCTGGTTACATACTGGGAAAAATGTAATTAACTGAAGAGCACTTATTATCTCACTTGATGGGGCTTGGACCGCACACATTCAAATGGTTGTGGATCTTTTTTTAAAGTTCTTACACTTTTTTTAAACACTTTATTAAAGACAATTTTTTGTGATATGCTATTACAAATAATAATGACGTAAATGCAAAGGAATTAAAGGTGTACTCTTCATGTTTTTTTGGGGGTTTTTACAAACTGACAGAACAGAGAACAAATTAACTACTTATGTCGGTCTATAATTTGTAATGTCTCTATTTAAAAAAAGTAAACCAAATAATGAGATAAATCATACATCACTAGTAGAAATGAACTTTTCCCCCTCATTGAAATGTAATTATTTTCAGAGTTTGGGAAGCCATCTGGTTATTGCCAATATCATAAAGTTCAGAATCACATAAAGTATTAAAATATTGGTTAAAATTATTGTGAAATTAATTTGTGTAATGAAAAACATTTGTATTATCTGTGTAAAATTAGTTCTAATTTTTACTAGTATAAAAAAGGTTTATTATTTCATCAGCTTTTGACCAAATTTTAGTCAATTTGGAGGAATATTCAGTGCAACATCATTTATTGCTTTTTAGACGGAATTTATCCATATATATATATATATATTTTTTTTTTTTAAAAATCCCTTCTCACCCACCGCGGGTGGTTCTTATCCTCTGAGCTCGGGTCCTCTACCAGAGGCCTGGGAGCTTGAGGGTTCTGCGCAGTATCTTGGCTGTGCCAAGGACTGCACATGTCTGGATATATATATATATATATATATATATATATATATATATATATGTGTGTGTGTGTATATGTATATATATACATATAAAATATCTAAAAAAAACATTTAAACACTAATATTCACTTCAGACAGACTAAATTATCACAAACTACACAGATACATGTCCCATGTCTATACGAGCTTGACGTATACATTTGTTTTTAAAATATGGCTCAACAGTCAAAGCTCTCGATTACAAATTTCTTAACTCGGTCAAACGGCACATTAGTTTAGTCTTGCAGCTTCTCAGTAAAGCATAAAAAGTTGGAACACCACTCGGGTCGAGACAAACATATAGCAGCACACAATCGTGAAATTCTAATTCAGATTCTAAACGCACCCTAGAAAGCCATCCGCAGCTGTATGAGCAGATCTTAATTTATTCAACAACAAAAATGTATTTGTGTCAAAACGGAACAAGGAGCTTTTTGGGACGCCACACTTGTAAAACATTTTAGATAGTTTCTGAGCCAAGTGTGCGTTACTCTTAAAATTTCTTTAATTTCTATTTTTAAGATTTTGTGAACTTTGGTGTCAAAAGCCGGTTTTCACTCTTGTTGCTGTTGCAATTGCAGTATCTTTCACTTTATTAGGTTGTAAAATATATCTAACTTTTTTTAAGCTATTTTGTTGTCAACACCTGGATCATACTAATCAGACTAATTTGCTCCAACAGATCGTGGCAGAACGTGTACTGCGTTCTTAGAAAAGGAAGTCTGGGTTTCTATAAAGACAGCAAGAGTGCCAGTAATGGCATTCCATACCATGGAGAGGTTCCCATTGGGCTGGATGGCTCTGTGTGTGAAGTAGCCCACGACTATAAAAAGAGGAAACACGTATTCAAGCTCAGGTGAGGATAAAATAATTTAAAGCAAATATTTACCTTTAGTCCACCTGTTGGTATCAATGATTGACTGCATTCATTGAGTCATTTTTCCTGGTTCATGTGTCTGCAGGCTAGCAGATGGGAAAGAGTATCTGTTCCAAGCCAAGGATGAGGTGAGATGTACAGACTTGTCATTTTAAATGAATGAATGAATGATGAGGTATAATAAAACCTTTGTTGTTTTTTATAAGGCGGAAATGAGTTCCTGGATTCAGTCCATCGCTGGCTCCATGCCATCGGGATCAGGGGACTCGCCGGGAGCGCCCCGACTCAGCCGCGCCAT